>NC_089490.1:190037287-192537287 GCF_036850765.1 Saccopteryx bilineata | reverse complement strand
GATCATTTTGGGAAGTTTTGTAAACAGATTGAACCAGAGAGTCAGTCCTTATTATAGCGCGCATTCCAGATTGCCGTATAGGGATTTCTGCAATGTTGGTGTTCAAAATAGGTCGTAACATGTGCAAAGGTGGCTATCCCCAATGAGGTTTTGCTCATCTTCGTGTATCTATAGATTTTAGTGATGCATTTGATACATATTTAAACTGGTAACAATTTAAGTCATCATCTTGAGCACAGCTAGGCTAAGAGTTTTTAAGTAATGTGCCAAATCGGGAAGTGGCCAGATGGCTCTTATTAAAATTACAAACTCATATCTCTGACATTCTATAGGGACTAATCAGTCATGGGAGAGCATTATAGATGAACCCTTGAAAGGAATTTTTCCCCATCCTCTGCCCTTCAAGTAAGTATTCGTCATTACTTAAGCATTTGGTACTGTCTCGAACAAATGAGAATCTATTCTTTGCCTACAGAACTCCAGGGAAGTATAAGGTACAGCTCTCCTCAGTAAATCATGCCATTAATAACATTACCCTATATTAAACCTGTATGAATTAATTTATTGACTAATTGACAATATGTCAAAGGGAGAATTTCATCTTAAATGTATTCAAAATGCAGCAGACTTTGAAGATATTATCAAAAGCCAGATGTCTTCTGGGTATGTTAAAAATTCAGTCAAAACTTTTCAAAGTTAATAGAAAAAGTCCAAAGCCCCCTCTATGGATTATTTGAGGATTGCTACTTGAAAATCAGGAATAGCGTAGAAAAATTAAACTCTGGTTAAGGTCCATTAATTATAATGCAATGCCTCAGCCAAACAACAGCTTGGCCCTAAATCAATACTCAATTAAATACTTCCTGCAGTTCTAGCCATTAATTGCTCTGCAGCTTAGAATCTAACATTCTAACTGCTTATAGAAAGGTAATCAAAACTGGTGTGTGAAACTTACATTAGGTTCTTCTGTGATTATCTCTCCTCAACAAGAAAAATTAACTTCTTCTGTGACTTACAGTCCATACCTTTCAAATCCACACAAAACTATTGAACATGGAGTACAATAATAAGCAGTAGATTTTTATTGTGAAATAATATATTTCAGGGGTTTTTTTTCTTAAAGAACAGGAACTATAAAATAGCCTTCTCCATCTTCATAAATGAAAAGTGTCACCATCTCTGTGCTAGATCTTTAGTTGGGGACATACAAACTGGAACTTTTCCTGCCTGTACACAATTGGATGGAAAATGTTCACGGTGTACCGTTTTCAGGCTGCCGCTGGCCCGGGAACATTTAGTGTTGAAACAGGGACTGCTATCCTGCCGGGCAATGAGGAATCACCTTTCAGCTCAACTCTCAGCACAGAGAGACTCAGCCTGACAATTGTGATTTACAGTAACCCTGCACAGGCACATCATCCAAGATGCGGGTTGTGTAGCAGAACAAATACACCAACAGAGAAGGGGGAAGAAGGATTCAGGATGTTTGCTTCAGAAAGAGAGCTACAGCGGCCAGACTCTCAGAGAAGTGGCCACCAGGACCGAAGCCCTGCCTTGAAGAGGGGCGTGGAGAACCCATTCCCTGGTCCAGAATTTCCCGAGGACCTAAGAGCAGGACCCGAGAGCAGGCTCCCGGGAGGGGCCTCTGCACTCATTCCTCTCTTCTGGCTCCAATGCTTTCCCCTCCCTGAGGAAGGGCTTTGCCCCGACTCAAGTCATCCATCCTCCCAGTTTCATAGTTTGTAGTAAAAACTGCATGTTTGACGTTCCACACTTCTGTTCCTGATGTTTAAAGAGAAGAATTTAGAATTTAGAAACTGTTTTTAATTGTTTGAGGGTCTTTTGCATGATTAAAAACCTTGTTTTCACCCTGGCTGGTTGGCTCAGCGGTAGAGCATTGGCCTGGCCTATGGATGTCCGGGGTTTGATTCCCAATCAGGGCACACAGGAGAAGTGATCATCTGCTTCTCCACCTGGCTCTCTCCCCTTCCCTCTCTCCTTCTCTCTTTCTTCCCCTCCAGCAGCCATGGCTTAGTTATAGCAAGTTGGCCCAGGCACTGAGGATGGCTCTGTGTGCCTCCACCTCAGGCTCTAAAAAATGGCTCTCATTATAATGAAACAACACCCCAGATGGGCAGAACATCGGCCCCTACTGGACTTACCGGGTGGATCCCGGTCAGGTGCATGCAAGAGTCTGTCTCTATCTCCCTGCTTCTCACTTAAGGAAAAAAAAAACCCATTTTATAATCAATGAAATGGACTTCAAGAGCCCATTTTAAAGTGCAAAGGGTTGATCTTGACTATGTCGCCCTCCACCACTCCATCTACAAGTCCTATTGTGCTGATGTCCGAGGCTGCAACAGGTCTCTTACTAAGTACTGTGTGCATTCTCCATTTCACACTCAAAACATTTCACAAATGACATTACTGCATCACCCTCAAGACCACAGCCATTGATAAAACCAGGAATTGAAGCCAGACAGCTCGTAACCACAGCACACACATTCTCTGTCCTCTGCTCTACCACCTAACGACTATCTACTGTACTAATAAGGGATCAGCCACATACAAGGAAGTGGAAAAGAAAAGAAAGGGAAAAGAAGGAAAAGGAAGGGAAAGAAAGGGAAAAGAGGGGAGGGAAAGGGGGGAGGGGAGGGAAGGGAAGAAAAGGGAAGGAAAAAAGAGAAAAGAAAAAAGAAAAGAAACCCCATATTAAAATATTATCTACATATGTGCAAATACATTTATTTACCAAATTCTATTTCACATGTTGTAAAATTTATAGTTCTAATTCTGACTGAGGTTTTAATCATTCTCAACAAATCTTTTAGTCATCTTCAAAATATTTTGGATTTAAGATGTGTCCAATACAATTATCTATTATTTCTGGATATAGAGAACTTTCCTAAATTTAGAATTGCAGCAGAAATTACAAAACTAGGTAAGTAAATAATGTTATATCGTGTTGACTTCACCTGGTGTATTATTCTCATGTTTCACTACAGCTAATGTGTATAAAAGTTAAGCTTTCCTCTTATGACTAAAATTATGTTTTTATTTTTATATACATTGTTACTCTGTAATTATCTAAACAACTCATAAGTACACATAATGAGTCACACCATGATCCTGGAAACTCAAAAGAGAAATAAATTGTCATAATCCAAACAGAAGCATGAAACCCAATACTTGTTAATAGCTTCATTAAAAAATTCAAAATTTGAAACTTGGATTCTAGTGAATAATATTAGAAGAGATTTCTATTCTAGAAATATAATCATATTTTCTTTATATGTGCAAAAAAACCCAGCACAACTTTTAGGAAAAAGAGCTATATTATATGATTATTATGCTATTATTTATATGTCATGTATTAAATTTCAGAGAGATTTAGTATCCTTTAAATTATTAAATTATAAAATTTAACATTCTTCTTGCTCTAATATTTCTAGTTGAGATATATATTAGTATACAATAGTTCATATTTGCATATCACAGATTAAATCAATGAGAGAATTGATTTTATATATTTATATGATATTTAAAATATATAACACTAAAATTAAATATGAGTAAATGTACAAGAAAAGACAAAGGAGAAACTGGCTGTGTTCTGTAGGATCAGACTTCAGTGCTGTACCCAGTATCACTGTCCACTCAGGAAAACTGAAAATTCAACTGGTATATCAACTGGAGGAATTTAATACGCTAGGTAAGCTACAACAGTGTTAGAGGGACTGGAGCAGCCAGAAGGGAGAAAGAAACGTCCTTCAGTTGTTAGTAGCTGCAGTAAGCCACCGCCACGCCAGGCTACAGGCAGAAGGGAAATGGTGTTACCCACAGGACGGTCCGTGCCAGCACTGTAGCTAGTACACGGACCCACTCCCTGCTGGGACTGCCCTGCAGAAATCCAGAGCCTGTTCTGTTGCTGATGCAGAGCTCCTGAGACCCAAAGATCCCCGAAACCGTCTCGAGGACAGACAGAGGCAGAGCACCATGCCGTCCGGACTGCTAATGCATCAGCTACTTCTGCTGCTTTGCTTATAACCCAGAAAACATGCGCTTCTGCTGGAATCAGACGCCTGTGACTGCGGCTGAAGTCCTCTGCTGAAAGCGCAAGCCTCCCTCCACTGAAACAAGGCGTGGGTTTGGCTTTTCCCTTCCTCTCGCCTTCCAATCACCTGCTCTTATCTGCATTGTCAGAGCCTAACGAAAGCCAGCTGCCAAAGAAATGTCAGGAAAGTAGTTTTCAGGCCTCCAGCCCTCTGGGATACAAAGCCCGATGCAGAAGATGAGACCCATTGCTGAGAGCAAACATACAAACGACCTCCTCTAAGTCACTGCCAACTTGCAGTCGCCTTTTCTTGACATGGGTCTTTGGAAGTCTTTAGAGATTCCTTCCACAGTTTTCTGTTATCTCTCTTCTGCTCACTTTGAAAGCAGAAAATGTATTTCTAATCTTAAAATTCCTTGTTGTTATATAAAATAAAATTTATAAATGTAAAGTTCTACTTGGTAATCTTGCTTAATCCATTTGTTCTAATAATTTATTAATAGGCTCTTTTGGATTCCTATGTATACAATAAAAATATCCATGAGAAAGTAGCAATTAGTTTTCTACTTGCCAACATTAACCTTTTTATGTATGTATGTATTTGTTTGTATGTTTACTTTTGCATTATTGCTCTGGCTTGGGCCCCAAGCACATTATGAACAGAAGTTGTGATAGAGGACATCCCTGTCATATGAGAGGAAAATATTTCAATATTTCACCATTAGTGTGATGCCCGCTATAAGAGCTTCTCTAGAAATGTTATATCAGAATAAGGACATTTTATTCTATTTTCAGTTTCCCAGTTATTTTCATCATAAATTGTTGTTTAATTTGCCAAAGGTTTTTTTTTTAACCTATTATGAAGATTCTATAATCTTCCTTTTATCTCATGAATATGTGACTTGATTTCCAAATAATAAATCTGAAACCCAATTTGGTCATAATGTAGTATACATTTTATATGATTCTATATTCTGTCAGGAAATGTTTTGTTTAGTATTTTTTTATAATTGTTTATTAGTGATATTTCTTTCACAAACTGTTCTTGTTAATTTGGTATCGAAGTTATACTGACTCCACATATCATCTTGAGAACTGTTTCATATTTTTCTATTCTCTCAAAGAATGTGTATATTATTGGTGTTGTTTTTTTTCTTAAATATTTAAAATAATTTACCAGCTAAGTCATTTGAGCTGGGTTGTTCTAAACACGAGATCTCAAGAAATAAAAAAAATAAACGATAGGGAGTAAATATCAAAACAAAAGTACCATAATGAATATTTTTCTTTACTATATTTTTTCCAATTGGTTGCACAGCCCTCTATCATTACCTTTCAGTTTATAAGAATTCTGTCTCATCTAAGCTAAAGGAATGCCAAGTAATATTGTAAAAATAAAATTATTTTTACAGATTAAAATAAACTTATTTGCATTTTATACATGTAAGTGAAAGGCAGAAACCACAGGCCAAACCAAAAACATGAGGCTTTCTGAAAGGAAAGTTCATTTTAAAAGCTCCTGGGTGCAGGTGGGCTGAGACCAGCAAAGGGTGTCAGCCCCGGGCTGCGGGCTGCGGGAGGGAGCCTTAGATATAGGGGTTGCTGTAGGCATTTGCTGGCATGAGGTTGGATGCACCTGAGTATGTTCAGATTAGCATATTTTAGTGTTGCCTTTGGTCACAGACTGTCTCCCTTACCCAACCCTCAGGTCCTTTCTGATGGCCTTGTCCCAAGGACATTTCTCAGAACCTTCCCAGGGTGGGGGGGGAGTTACTTAAGGGGAGAGGGAGGTTGGGCAAGAGAGAAATTGCCCTAGTGGAAGGTTGGGTGAGGGGAATTTGAGTTTGAAGGGGCTTTGGATTTAAAGGAGCCCTGAACCTAAACCCAACAGTAAGTACTGTGTGTGCATTACTGCAATATCTTTCTTTTAAAAAATAATGTATTGCACAAGATCAGAACACAGTGATCTCAATTAAATGGTTTCAATCATTTCCTACTTAAAGTCACAACCCACCCCTTTCCCTCAGAATTCCTTTTTCCCGCTCTACTATTTTTCCATTACAGTGATCACTTTCTGTTATAGAATACCTCGTTCTTTATTTTGATTATGGCTTTTTATTTTTTATTCTTCTTATACTTCTGCTTAAATTTAAGCTCCATGAGGGTGGGTTTCATGAGATTATAACAGTGCTTGGCTCTTCTGAATAATTCAATGATGTCTATTGACTGCTTACTATGTTTAAAGCACTAGGCTAAGCTGGTGAAGGAAAACGATGGGCACAGCCCTCAAGATATAAATATATATTATAATATATAATTAAAATATATGTTTATTTAAGGTCTATTTAATAAGCTTGTCCTTTATAATGTCCTAATAGCAAGATACCAACAATAAAAGCATACCTGGACCCCTTTATTTGCAATTTAAAGGATTTTTAATATCACCTGCATTAGAAAGGGAGCCAATCTCTCTCAGTAATGAGATCAAAGTTATGTAACAGGAGGAACAAAATTATTTTACAAAGAAAACTAATTTCCAACAGTGTAGAATATTAGACTTAAAAAAATATATACTCCTGAGGGGGAAAATGGTGTCCCCAAGTTTAACCACCTGGGTGACCCTTCTTCACTAGCTTTGTCGCTCCTCTTCCAGAGTAGATGCGGAAGTCAGGCAAAGCTAGAAGCACTTTCAACCCATGGCTTATTTTGGAGTTCAAATTCATATATTCACCTGTTCATCCACTTGGCCGACCTTATTTATTTATGTGTTATTTATTTATTTATTTATGATTTTTATCCTTTTTGTTTTTAAAGCCAAAACTGAAGATACCTGCCAGGAAGCAAGATCTCAAAATGCTTCAACCAACCTTTTTTTTTTTTTTTTTTTTTTGTCATCTCTGTGTTGTGAACTGTTCTAGGTTTCGGGGATATAACAATAAAAATAGATTAAATTACTATTCTCTAATTTACAAGACACAGAGTAGACTTGGGACTCAATGGTCTTCAAAAAAGGGTATATTATTTTGAAAAGAGAGGGGGATAGGATATTGGACACATGAAGACCATTTTAAAAATTAAAGAATAAAGAACAAGAGTGATAACTGAGGAAAGAGAGAAGTGGAGTTAAAAGGGTTTATTCACAAGGAAACCCCCTGAAATCTTATGTATCCGTCTCATGGGGTTCCCTTTAAAGGGCTAGGCCAGAACTGTGAGACAGAGCAGTTAGGTACATGTGGTTACCCTGCACTTGCAATGTGGCTGATATGGCTTAGGTCTGGGCAGTGAGGGCCAGGGATACTATAATAAATCAGTCCCAAGATCAATAACTCATCCCCATTGTGCATAAGTCAGTTTATCCCTGGAAGTCTAAATAGCTTCCGGGGGTTGCAAAAGCCAATGCTTTTATGACAAAATGAAATACGACAGGGTCTGGACCACTTGCGGCAAACTCCCTTTTATCCACCATTGATTATATCATCAAAAACATTAAAACTCTAAAAAGTCCAAAATCAAACTAGCCTAATTTAAAGTATGCTATAACCATGCAGGCATCCATAACTACGACCTTTGGTTTAATGATTCTCACAACATGAACATGCTTGTGTTTGTGTATATGTAGCTGCCAACACAGTACCTGAAATAGACAAGTACCACAGAACCTCCCTCATCCAACATCCAGAGGACAGCATCAGATCCACTGTCATTCTGAGATGAGAAAGGAGCAACATAGGGGACCCTTGTTATAAAAAAAACAAGTTGAACCTAGATGATTGACAAATCCTTAGTCTATAACTACCATCACCTATGACTTCATGTTAGGAGATACCCCCAAATGCTATATAAAAAGGAAAAGAACCTACCAAATTGTTTTAACTTAAATGAAAGCATCCTAAGTGGCGAGTTAGTCAAGTTCCTAACCAAGCAGAAACTGCCATCCTTAACAGGTGCTTACAGTTCACTGTCAGTCTGCATAGCACTGGGTCTCACAAGTCAGGAAAACCTATTTTTGAAAACTGTGTTATCACTAACATTTCCTAATGTTGAGCTCCAATACCTCAACCTGAAACTTCCACACATTGCTCCAATTTTTTTTCTCTTAGTCCCTTTGAAACAACATTGAACAAATCTAACTTATCTCCTATAAGAAAGGGTTCAAATGTGTCACATGTTATAAACACTCTTCCTGCCCATTCCCTATCCACAAGAATCATCTTCCCCATGTTAAATATTCTTCATTCTGCCAACACTTTCTCAGCTGCTTTTAACTTAGAAGTGTTCAGCCAACAGGTCTGGGTCTGTTAATAGCTTCTAATCTACTCTGAATCCAAAATTATAGATTTGAATTCCTATTGATCTTACCACATTTAGGATCAAAATAACTCTCCCAGACTTTTCAGTATTTCATTTTGAATATTGCTCTTACCATCCAATAATTTATCTATAGCTACAGTTCTTGCAACATTTATAGATTCCATTCATCTATACTGCCTGTATTTCTAAGCTGTGATAACGCTAAATTAGTTCATGACTAAAAACTTAAATAAATCTTACCACTAGAAATCTTTCATTCTGATTAGCAAGGACATGTCATTCTCCCCAGATAACCAATGACAATTTGGAAGATAAAACATTTGACAAATATTTTCTGCATGTTTACTATGTGTTAGGTGCTCATCTAAGAATACAATACTAAGAAGAATAAAACTGAAAACAAAACAATACAAAAATAAAAATGCGGAGTAAAATTCCTATCTCTTTGTCAATGAAAGTCGCAAAATATGAAAGTACAATATTCTCCCCTTCACAGTTTTCTTTTGTGGCTTAATTCAGCTCCAGAGACTTCATTCAGAAACCAGGGATAATCAAGGATTTTTATCTGGCATTATGAAGCTTGAAAAATGAATCATCCACTGAAATAAATGTAACTCTTTAAACATTTCCAAAGTTTAACTAAACCATGCAAGTCCCTTGTTTGTCAAGAGAGAAGTCAGTATACAATTGTCCCTATTCCTTAATACTAGTTAGAAAATAGAAACAATTCCTAGCTGGCTAGGTACGTTGCCGCATTGAATAGAGCTGGAAATTCTGTCACTATGGTAAAAAAGAGAGTGGATATTATGGGGAAGTAGCAATCTTCATGACAGGCCATCATACTTATTTTCTTACATGGTCAATAGGAGAAAAAAAAACAGACCCCATGGCCCAGGGTATGCTTCTGATTAACAAGAAAATGTACACAGTTTTTATATTGGGAGCTTAAGTAAAGGCAAGACCATGAAGTCATAGCCCATGGGTTAATTATCACAAGGTTGGTAAAAAAAAATTCAATCACAAATGACAAATATAGTCTATAATTAAAAGGGAAAAAAATACCATTTCCTAACATATACATTTTTATAAGCCTTGCTTGCCGTTCATCATTTGCAGTTCAAAGCTTACATTTTAAGGGAAAGCAATAGAACCTTTATAGAAAACAGCTGAACATGAGGGGAGAGGTTTTATTCTTTTGGAGAAAAGATTTAAGAATACAAATCCATAATGATAAATGGCAGAATCCATGAGGATTTAATCCAAACAAGGTTTTAGTACTTCCTGGGCAATTCTCTGACAAATCTGTGGTTTTTGTTTGGAGTGTATGTACAAATTCACTGTTACTCCCTCTAAGATTTTATAATCAACCATTGTAACACACATTTAATTTTTTTTTTTAATTAAGTGAGAACAAGGGAGGCAGAGAGACAGAGTTTCACATGCGCCTCAACTGGAATCCACCGGGCAAGCCCCCTATGGGTCATGCTCTGCCCATCTGGGGTGCTGCTCCATTGTTGGGCAACCAAGTAATTTATAGCACTTGAGGTGGAGGCTATGGAGCCATCCTCAGAACCTGAGGCCTATTTGCTCTAACCAATTGAGCCATGGCTGCGAGAGGGGAGAGAGAGAAAGAAAGAGAAAGAGAGAGAGAGGAGGGTGTGGAGAAGCAGATGGTCACTTCTCTTGTGTGTCCTGACCAGGAACTGAACCCAGGACATCCACACAACAAGCCAATGCTCTACCACTGAGCCAACTGGCCAGGATCACATATATTTTCATTTTAATCAGGCAAGAATTAAAATTTCTTCCCATTTATGGTTTTTATTTCCATTATTGCTGTTATTTGCTCTTCTATAAACCTTGAAGAAGCCCCCCTGTGCCCTTCTCTCTGTGCTGGTTCTGCTGACACTTCTGCAAGCCGAGCTGTTAGTAGCCCAATGAGAAGCAACCATCATGGCCAGATGCTCTGTCCTGCCCTGGTCTTTCCTCAGCCTTTAACTCCTTAGATCTTGGATAACCTTCACTTCCTCTGGTGTCAGCATAATAGTTTCTTCCCACCTCTGATTTCGTGATCCCAGCAGGACCTGACTCACCATTCTCCCAGCCAAGGGTAAGAAACCGGATAAATGGGAAAGGTGAACAAAGTTCTTGTCAACAAGATGCAGATGGAAGGAATTGTTAGTGACCAATCTGGTGCTGCCTACCAAGACTCAGTACTAGTAATCCCAAACCTAAATCCTCCCACAGAAGAAGTCTGACAGCATTTATCCTGACTATTGTGATATGCAGCTATGGATGAAGATAAGTGTATTCTGTGATAAAATTCTCCTGCCTCTAGCTAGAGCTTTTCCATGTCCATGTGGACCTCTAAGCTTGAGGAGATGACCTCGCAGTCATGGCCTATAAATGTGCTTGCCCTGACCCCCAAGGAGAGAATCTCCAAGCTTGGCCTCATTATTCTGATTGAAGTCACCCCCTAGTCTTCCATCACCAATCCCCAGATTACTCTCTCCAGCAGCACCACAGTCATGGTGAAAACCACCCACATTAGCCACGTCTGTTAAATCCACCAGTGTACCAACCTTCTTCCCACAGAATCACTGTTCCAAATGACTGCCTCACCTCTGAGAACCTTGGAACACCACGTGGAGTGTTATTCCTTAGGGATGACATGCATGCCTTGTATTAAACTAAATGGTTATCATTAGCTAATAGTATATTTAGAACAAGGAAATAGAAGAGAGAGTCATGTTTGCATCTCTTTGGCTGAATACATTTAACAAATAGACTCCTATAACAATGTGCCTTCGTTTTAGAGTACTTATTGTAGCCAAAATTTTACATTTATTTATTTTACTACTTGACTACATGCCTATCTCTTCCACTAGATTCTTTACTCTTTAAGAGCAAGAAAAATATCTGGCTTACTCACCACTGAATTAGCAAGACTTAATACCATGCTTAGCATACAGTAGGCATTTAATACTTATTTTCTGCATGAATAAGTGAATAACGCTCCAGTAATATCTAAGCCTGGACTAGCCGGATTAATAATTCATTCTGTTCATAGCTGGGCTGCATTGGATCTTTAAAAAAAAAAAAGACACTTTCTAAGAGAGTCTTTTCTACAAATATGAAATGAATGTGATCCTTCACCTGAATTTTTAAATAGAGAATACTCAATGGGAAATGTCTCCCAGAAAGTCCCTTAAGAGAATGTAAGTTTGATATTAATATTTTAAAGCATCTCTAAATATAAGCCAGAGCATGATTTATAATTATCTCAGTTAAATGACTCTTCTAGAAGTCAAGACACTATGATTCACATACCCAGATATATGAGGACCTGACTCAACCCAAAGCTAAAAACAAATGAGTCAATGAAAATTAAACCACAACCTGGAATATCTAAAAGAGATCTAGAGGATAGAAACATTTCTTTCATATAGAATTTGGACAGGAATTGGATTCCACCACAAGGCACTGGATTATAGTCACAGTACTCTGTGGTATAAGAAACCACAGACTAAATTAGTAAATGGCAATGTTTTTAAAAAATCCACAGCCAGATGAAAATCTTACTTTTATAAAACAGAGATAAAAGTTTTCCTTTAGGGAGAAATTAACCTTTCTGAATGCATATTACAATTTTGCTGTAAGAACCACCTATCAGGCCCTCGTCAGTTGGCTCAATGGTAGAGCGTCAGCCTGGCATGTGGATGCCCTAGGTTTGATTCCTGGTCAGGGCACACAGGAGAAGTGACCATCTGCTTCGCCATGCCTCCCCTTCTTGTCTCTCTCTCTCTCTCTCTCTCTCTCTCTCCCTCCCTCACAGCCATGGCTCATTTGGTTCGAGCATATCACCCCAGGTGCTAAGGATGGCTTCATGGAGCCTCTGCTTCATGCTTAAAAATATCTCTTTTAGGAACATGGCCCCAAATGAGCAGAGCATCAGCCCCAGATGGGGTTGCTGGGTGGATCCTGTTCAGGGCACATGTGGGAGTCAGTCAATCTTCCCTCCTCTCACTTGGTAAAGAAGAAAAACAAGAAAAGGAACCACCCATACAACACCTGCCCCCAAAGTTTTACACCATAGCCAATAGAGTCCCTCACTGACATTCTAAATGTGGCCCATGGTGGCCTGCATACTGCTACCAGTTCACAGTGACATAAGGACAGAAATTAGGAGTTAACATCAAGAAACTTATATAATAATTTGATATCGCCATGCCATCAAAGCACATGATCAGTACATTCTACAAAAGTGTTGGTATGTAATCATGTCAAAATTAAACAAATAACAACAAAACAGTATTTGTGGGGGTTTTTACAGATGATTTAAGAAGCTTTGGCCTAGATGGTTTAGCTTGGAAAGTTTTCAAAAAGGGTTTAACACTCACTTTAAATAATCATAGAAAATTCTCATTAATGTAATTATATCATTGTTTTTGAATAAGAAGCTTATTAGAGTAGCTTCTAGGATTAATTATTTTCACAAAATGTCTAAAGTAGACCACACGTAGGTCTAAATTAATTCACCTATTTTAGAAATTATCAAATATAATGATGTTAATTCTAGATTAATAAATATTAAGGCATGCCTTCTGACAGTAGCAGAACAGGAGAAAGTGTCCATTCCAGCCAAGTTAAACAATAAATTAGCCTAATATGACCAATAAATTTATTTGCAGCTGAAAAAATAAAGTGTTTTATTTTTACTACTACAACTCCTCTCATAAACAAACTACCTTCTAAGAAAGATGAGGGATGTTTTGAGAAATATTGGAGAAAATTTCGGAAGAGATGTCTAAGCATGATTTTTTAAATGAAATTTGGAAGCTGTTATAATGGCTCTATTTTGTTAAAAAATCTATACTTTTCAATAATGACCTGCAGAGGATGGACAACCAAGGATGGACATAAAATGTACAAAATTTTGACAATTTTTCTGTCATTATTTGAGATGGAAACTTAACTATCAAGTTCAATATAGCTCAGGGACGGTTTGAAAGGAAAAACCAGTACCTATCACCTAAGCTATTGTTCTTTAAGTACTTGGAAGCAGTGTGCCAAGGGTTAAATAGGATGAGAACTTGAGTAGCCATCATGATTCTGTCTCTCTGAGTTTCTACTTTGCTGGGGTTTTTTCCCCTCTCCTTTTCACATAGTACTTGTCAAACTAGTAACTCTAAAACCCATATTTTCCAAACATGAAATAGACCAAATTTGATAAGAGAAGATGAATCTTCATTTTCAAAGCAGTGAAGGCAGTTTGACATTCTAAAAAAAGAAAAAAAGAAAGAAAAAATTTTCTTACTCTGTCTCACTCTTTTCAAAATTGTCATCCTATTAACCTACATAGGATACAGGATGACTCAAGACCAACTACATCCGCCCAGACCAGGTATTCAGTTGGTTAAAGCACTGTCCTGTTAAGCCAAGGTTGTAGGTTTGATCCCTGGTGAAGGCACATAAAAGATCAATCCATGAATATATATATGGAACAGCAAATCGATGTTTCTAGAAAATCTCTCTAAAATCAATCAATCAATAAATTTAAAAGAACTACTGCATCCATGTGAGACAAAGCAAGACATTTAGTCTAAGGCTGCAACAAAGTAAATAATGGATTCACTACAATACACTCAGTAACACTGCCTTGAAGGGTTAAAATATATTTGAATTTTTCCTAAATATAAGGGATTTGTCTTCCAAATTTGTCCCATAGGCTGCAACTTAATGATATATAATTATATGTGTAAATAAATACATTGACAATTTTTTCTATTAAATTTACACAGCTCTTTGTCAAGAAATGTACCATCTTAGAACAGTTTTCCCCAGTGCAGCGCCCCTTCAGACAGGAATCCACAAAAGTCTTCACAAATAATTATCTCTGGTATGTACTAATATGATATATAACAACATACAGTATGTCCGTAAAGTCATGGTGCACTTTTGACCGGTCACAGGAAAGCAACAAAAGACGACAGAAATGTGAAATCTGCACCAAATAAAAGGAAAACTCTCCTAGTTTCATACCTATTCAGTGCAGTTCCATGTGGGCTCACACACAGATTTTTTAGGGCTCCTTAGGTAGCTATCCCGTATAGCCTCTACAGACTCGTCACTGACTGATGGCCTACCAGAACGGGGTTTCTCCACCAAACTGCCGGTTTCCTTCAACAGTTTATCCCACTGAGTAATGCTATTCCTATGTGGTGGCGCTTCATTATAAATGCGCCGATATTCATGTTGCACTTTGGTCATGGATTCGAATTTAGGGAGCCACAGAACACACTGAACTTTCCTCTGTACCATCCACATCTCGACTGGCATGGCCATGGGCTGCTCCGCTGTATACATGGTGTTACATCATCATCTGCACATGCGCACATGCTGCCACATCATCCTACAGAAACTGGGAGGGTTTTCCTTTTATTTGGTGCAGATTTCACATTTCTATCATCTTTTGTTGCTTTCCTGTGACTGGTCAAAAGTGTACCATGACTTTACGGACACACTGTATATTATATAATCTGGTTAAGAGGTTATCAGAATTAAAAACAACAGGCAACCCTGCATTGCTGGGAGAGATAAATGTATCAAATTAACCCCCTGGAAAACTAACTCAGACAGAAAACTTACTTGGCAGTTGAGGCAAGCTATTATATAAAATTTCAAGTTGCCTCAAGACCTGTAGTCTTGAAAATCCAAAAACACCTACACTTAAAAGATTGTATATTACTTTTCCTGACACGTCACAATTCTGGAGACAAATTTTGGAGTTTGGAAGGCAATCTGTGTAGAATCTGCCAAATATGAGAAAAGACCATCCTTATCCTTATGCAGAATCAAGTTCAATCGGTTGTCATCAATTGGATGACGGAACTCACTCAAACCGAGGGCTTAATGAATCTAGCAGGGTTTCTGAGGAAAGAGAGATTGGTTTCTGGAAGGGTCATGTGCACAGGTCCCGGACTGGATGGATAGGAAGCCAAGTGTGATTTCAAACTGTGTCTGAGAAAGGGGAAACAGAACGTTGACTAGGGACAGCCGAGGGCTCAATTACCTACCACGTTACATCATTCTAATTAACGGGTGTTGATCAGTTTGGTTTCCAAAACAAACCCTGTAAACCTTCAAGAGGGTTTTAATTTATGCTTTAAAATTTTTTGTTTTTTCCACATGGAATACTCTGCTTAGCATGGTACCGTTTACAGAGCACACCCTGTTGAATTGTGGTTAAAGTGAACTGTGTGCACGCTGATCTCTCAGAGAAAGACCAGGTTTGGTAATTACAAACATCAATCATGCCAAAGACTATTAAATCTTGATCGCTTTACACAACAGAAGTTCTAAATCAAACTGCTATTTGGGGAACCTTCATTAATATTTTTCTTTAGTTTTACTTCTACCAAGGCAGTCTGCACATTTATATTGGAGCCCAGTTAATGTCGCTTGTATTGAAGTCCTAGTCAAATTCTTTCACATTCTTCCTGCATTTCTTTGTATAATGACCTCCATTGCCCAAACTCAATCACTGCTGTTCGTTTCCTGAGGATTGAACAGAATGTGGCCTAAATGAGAAACATCAGGTCTGAGGATGGAGGAAATGCCTTAATTGATCAGATAAACATGGTCCATTTAGTTTTGCTTTAACTCAGACTTCAAAGTACCAAGCTGTGAGTCTGTTTCATTTTGGCAAAAAGCAGAAGGCCTGAAACTCTTCAGGAGGTTAAGGAAGTAGTGGAAATTAGGCATCTGCCCAAAAATCAGGATGAGGAATGAACCCTTCCAGCCCCTTTTCATTTGTATATACTTTGAACTGGAAAGAAAAGGGCTCATGGGGACAGTTGAAGACAGGGAAAGGACAACTTTTTCAAGACCTTGGATTTGAACCCATTGGACATGAGAGGCTGTGGTCTCAAGGCCTCAGAATATTGGCCCTTCTTCATTCTAGTCCTATCCCATCAAGATAAAACCCAGGTTCTAAAATTTCCTTTACTCTTCCACCTGCCGGGTGTCAGCCCCACTTACAAACTTGCCAGGGGAGGATTTAAAAATGCCCTCCTGAACTTCTAATAGAGTCTCTCTTCTCAGTACCATTTAAAAGAATATTGAATTTATTAGACTGTGTCTTTTTCCTGTGACATGCTGCCTTCAAAATCTACTTTATTACCCCCTTACCCCAGTGGGGCACCTTCAGATGCAGGAGGAAGGGAAGGAAAGGCAGGAAGTGTATTGATAGACTCATTCTGTCCTCTGGGAGTATGTTAGGACTGGCTGACATCTGACATCCATGCTTGCACACGATCAATTGAGATTTGTGACCCTTTGGCGGAGCAGCCAGAGTCCTCCACCCACCTGCCCAGCGAGGAAGTGAAGTGGCACGTTGGGTTCTATCATTTTCTTACACTCTGCTTACATTTCTTTATTTTTTATATTCTCTCATTCTCTGAATTTATCAATAATAACTACACCTTAATAGGTCTTGGTACCAACCTCCTTGATAGAGAAACATTTGGGTTTTCTTGAAACCTGGGTATGATTTAACAATCATTTCAGCCTAACTGGCTCCTAAAACCATGTTCACGTATTTACTCGCAATATCACTTATCCAAACAGAATCCGTCTCGATGGCATTACAGGCATTAATGGGAAACGGGTCTCTCGGTGCCCGTTCGACAATTAGGTCACGTAGAAAATCACTGGATGTAAGAGTCAGTCATTCTTATCGGTATTCACGTAAACTTGTGAGAGAAGGGAAAGAAACATGACAGAGAGAGGCAGGCATTAAACAACAACAGCAACAAAAGATGAAAGTTAGCATTTCAACCTGGAACTAGAGACTCATTGGTCTTAGAGGGGACAGGACAGGCAGCTGCTGCTCACAACGCCTCTAGTGGCAGCAGCCCGGCTGTGAGCCGTGGCCGCATTGCCTCCCATCAGGGCGCTGCGCTGAGGCCTCAGCCAGGATGCGACAGCATGTGACCCACCTCTCCTTTCACAGTCACATTGTTTACAAGGGTGAAGAAGAGAGAAGACGAACCATTTTTAAAGTGCTCCCTTCTCTATTTCGGTGTGTTGGCCAGCCCTGCAGGCGTGTCCCCGCGGCCCTGGCTGATGGCTCACTGCTCACTTCTCAAGGGCTGGCAGGGGTCCCCACTGCCCCGCCGGGGCGAGGCAGACAGACAGACGGGCGGGAGCTGACTTCTCAGGTGCTGCTTCTCACTGCCTGACAGTGCGCAGCAGCCCAGTCTATTCTGTCACTGCTGGTGCCATCGGTCACTTAGCAGAAGCCACCGGTGGCTGCAGGGAAAAAGGAGGACAGACAGGAGCAGGCCAGCCGGGCCTTTCTTCTGCCCGAAACTGCCTGAAGTTAATTGCTCGCATAAGAGGTACAACTGTCGGTGCTGCTGTAATTGAATTTTTATGGAAATAAACAGGTGGAAGATTTACCATAGCTAAGGGGATAGTAGGGGGCGAAATGCTGCTGCCACAGTAACCTGTTTAATTTAATAGCTTCGGTACTCATAGACAGAAAAAGGGCCACGTTGCTGGCTGAGTCCGTTGGATGCCAAATGTAAATAACTACAATTAGCCTGGCATGCCCATGTGACTAAGCAGGGGGAAAAAGGCACTGTGCCAACTTCAGGTTTCATTTTTATTAATGAAGCTCCTGGAAGTTTCAATATAAAAGTTTTAAGCCACAAAGAGCCCCTGAATAAAAAGGAAGAGCAAAGAATCTGCCAAAGAGAAAACAGCCAGACAGACAGGCAGAGACTGACAAGATTTCTGCTTCCGCGAAAAGCAGAGCACAAGTCTTGGATGGAGAGCCTTGTGGGCGAGTCTAGACTGGGCATTGGAAAGAGGCACTGAACACGAGTTTTGCACTATGCTTCCCCCCAGTGGCCACATTTTGGAAATGCAGGTTTATATTAAGGAAAGGAAAAAACGGGGACCATTTGGTGAAATATATAGAAAGAACAAAGTTAGCTTATTAATGTACCTGATGTTTTACTTGTCAACCAAATAGTAAAAATGAGAATGTGTGTTTAAACTTCCTAGTTTGCCTTCTGGCCAAAACAGTATGAAATTTAAATATGTATTACATCAGGGGTTGAACACACATTTTAAAGAAAAAAAAATGTTTACGAGACAGAAGCACTTACTAAGAGGAACCACACTGGCACTATAAACACAAAAGTGTATAAAACGTGGCATCCACTGCCTAATTTCCCAGGTTTGAAAGGTGGACAGATTCCCAGATAAGTACTCTATATATAAAGCAGAGTTTGCTAATGACTGAAAAAAGGCACACACAGAGAAATGGGGATGAGAGAGAAGCTGAGAGCGTGAGGAAGTCATTTTATAAATGAGAAATATTTTTACATAAATGTCAACCCATCCATCTCTATGGGTCCAAGAACGAATGTGTGATCATTACCCCAATTTTATTCTCATTTAGTGATATATATCTATATATTATTCTACTGAATCCAGATTATAATGAAGCAAATGAGGCAAGAATCAGACCCATTGCAGTCAGCTCAGATTTTAAACACACACATATATACACGTGTGTGTGTGTCAGTATATATATATATATAAGGTCTACCAGAAAGTTCTGTCCGTTTTTGGAATAAAACAAAATATAAATTTTTCTTACCATCAATAAACTTTATTAAATTATATAATTGCCATTATTATTAATGATTTCTTGCCAGCGTGAAGGCAGTTTGTATATCCCATTTTTGAAAAATGTTTTATCTTTTGATGTGAAAAATTGAACCAGTGCTTGTTCGATATCTTCTTCATTTTTGAATTTTTTTGCCCTTCAAAAAATTTTGTAAGGACAAAAACGAGTGATAGTCAGAGGGTGCTAAGTCCGGGGAATATGGTGGATATGACAGACATGCTTCTGTAGCATTTCTTCCTTGTTGAAACTCATAAAAATTACAGTGGCATAAATGAACTTTATCAGAAGCCATGGGTACACTATGGCTTCACACATAAGACTAACGTGAATCAACTTTGTTTTTTTGGGGGGGTCCCCAACCCCAAAAAAGTCTCAAACTCAGCATTTTCATCTGTCTAGGATTTCAGTGTGCATACTTCGAACTAGTTCTTGCAAAATGAAAAAGAATAATTTTTAAACAGCAACTGTTTTTTAATTTTTATTTATTATGTAGTATGTATACATTAAGTGATAAAAATAGAGAGGCACACATGCACCAAATAAACATGTGCTTATGTGTCAAAACTTGTTGTGATAGAAACGGACAGAACTTTCCGGTAAACCATATATATATATATATATATATATATATATATATATATATATATATTTTTTTTTTTTTTTTCTTTTCTCCTGTACAAGAGGAAATATCAAAGTATTGCTGGCCATTTTCTAGTGCTGCCTGACCAACATTCAATCCATCATCAACAGTCCGTCTATCGCCAGCCCTATTGATATTACCACCTAGCTAGCTCATAAATTTACCTACTGATTTCTACATTTGTACAAACAACTTGGATTTCTACAACAGCTTCATAACACATCTCGCCATCCTCTGGTCAGATATCTGACCATGACCTCTTCCCTACTTATCACCATGCACCTGACTGCATACTGCTCTGAAGAGAAGAACACATCTGGCACGTTCAGCCCATGTTTGCTAGCGCGGCCTCCTCTCCCCACTTTGCCCTGGTCCTCACCGCTCTGGGTGGGCTGTCTTTCACTCAGTTCTCCAAGTACTCACTTCTCTCCTGCTGTCTCGCTGTTTTGGTTCATCCCACCCCCTAGAGTTCGTCCCACTCTGCTTCAGAGTTCATCTGAAGTGTCCCTTACTGAAGAAAGACTTTCCCCACCTTCCCTGCCCCCTCCTCCAAAACCTTCCCACACATACATACATACCCACACCAGGACAACATGTGTTCCCTTGTCACACCAGCGCCTAGGATTTTCATGAGCAATGCTACCCTCCCCCACCAGAATATGTGCACCCCCAAAGTAAAGACCATGTCAAGATTTGCTCATAATTGTACCCTGGACATCTAGCACAGAGCATGGATCTTGGTTAGTATTGAATATTTAGTAAATGAATAACTGACTATACTTTAAAATCACTCAGTACATGTCTATGTCTTCCAAGCCTGTATGTCTTCTACACAGGCCTAAACAGAGACATGAAGAGAATCATCAACCCAACATCTGCAGTCTTTGGGTGATGCCTTTAATTTTTGTGATTCACCTGTAGATGCAATATGACTTTGGATTTTAGCACTCTGGGAGGTAGGGACGACTCCAGAGGCTTTAATAGCCCTGGTCTTGGTAGCGGAAGCACGGGAGGATTTTGCCAATTGTTTAAGAGACCTATTCCAGTTATGTACTCAGAAAAACAACCATAAGACTGGACCACCTAAAGGCAGGCTCAGATAAAAACTCGGTTTATGACCTGAAGTACAAGTTGCTATTCTGAGATCACCACAGTGGTATTTGGAGTCTCTGGAATTAGAGCGCTCAGGATCAGTGTTTTACAATATCCTAAAACTCCCCTTTGTTCACTTTCCATATGCAATTTCACCATGTGGAGTTTTCTACCTCCTTTGTATTCTGTTCACATATAGATAATACCTGGCATGAAATGTCTGTGTAGCCAGATTCTAGAATGTGTTTGTATCAGCAGGACGTGAAATGCAAGCAGTCTATTTTTGTCACAAAGTCAAAACAATTTGGTACCTAAAAATGTTTATGTGAATGTTAACCCCTGAAAGCACATAACCCTTAGAATACAATTCACTGCTCTTGATGCTTGCTACATCATTGGTATAAGAGAGCAATAGTTAGTTCTTCAGAATTTGTTCTCCAAAAAAGCACCATACCCCAGCCATTCTGAAGAAACCCAGAACAAAGGACAGGCTAACTGGATGAAGGGCTGTCTATCTGCACTACATCGTCAACGGCCACAGATCCTTTGGCAAAGGCCAGGAAAGAGATTCATTGCACATACAAGAGCTATCATTGCACCATCCAGCCTCAAGTCATTCTCGGTGATGGGACTCACTCACATCTGAGAATTAGATGGGAATGAGCAACTCCCCGTAATACTGTCAGACCCATGCTTCCCAGCTGTGGAGAGTTTCCCATAACACATGCCAAGAAGGACTAATGTGCTATCAGCTACCTGAGCTAAGGGACCCAAGGCTCTGCCGATCACTATCACAAATCCCTGTGATGCGCAACATGCTGACTGATGGGCGTGCCCTGCTGCCGATTACAGTGACCATGACCGGCTTGCCTTTCACCTCTCTGCGCTGTCACTCAGCCTCTGCTGCCCTACTGTAATGCTTCCTCCTCATTTCATTCAGGAACGATTCCCCCGAAGCCACCAACATCCTCAGCCAACAAAGAACCGTAGCTCAAAACTGGGGCCTCTCCCCTCACTGACACATGTCTTAGGACCTTGCTAACAATCTAGGCCTCCTGAGGGACAAGCAGCTAGGTGAAAATGATTTGTATACAATGATATCACCCCAGAGTACTTGCTACACTTCTCAATGCTATTTAAGGGGTTTTTGGAATCCCAACTTCACTCTCTAGATTATAGTCACACAAATGAACCAAAGATCAGACCCGCTCTAGCCAGCTCAGACTGATACAGCTACCACTTGTAAAAATTATACTGTACTTATCCAAGGTCAACCACTCTTATTAGTCATTATTGTTCTTTCATATAGTCCCAAGTTTTATCATAAAATATAAAGAAAAACTCCTCTCCACTTTTGCAATGCAGTTGACTCCCCTGGAACAGGTCGGCATTGGACCAGTAGTTAGAAGCCTGGAGATAATGGGAGGTTTGTGGGCTCTAAGTGGTGAGTTGGCTCTCCCTTGCAAAGTAGGCTCCTGAGAAAAATGAAACAGTCTCTGCGCAAGAAGAGACCACTCCAAACAGGGAGTATTCCTGAAATCCCAAGACAGCGATGTGCTGGTAAATGTATAACAACCCACTGCCTTGCAAGAGGGGGAAGGGAAATCCTGCCTTGTAGCATTGAAAATACTTCTCCCCTGGCTGACTTCCAGTAGTGGAGATGACATCCCTGAACATGGCGTTGGGAAGAGGCACATGCCGTTGGCCCTGCCGAGGCATAACGAGCCACCACACCACTGCCAGGTGAGGGTCGAGGAGGGGAGCATGCGCTTAGGCGGCCAGGGTGCGACAAGTCTTCAGAAGCCACCACATGCTCCAAATCTGGGGCTTAGGGTCCTACATTTTTCTGATCAGTGCCCTCACTTTCACATAAGAAGACCAGAAAGACCTTAAAGTTGATTGATGTTCTAATTCAACAACCATTTCAAGCCCCGACTTTCGTTTCAAGGACAGGAAAGTTGAAAGGAGCTGAGAGAATGAAGAGACTTTTAGCATTGTTTGAGTTCCTGAGACCCACCTGTGCCACCATCGAGAATTTCAGGAGAGAAACTTATCATTTGCCTTTGTCAGCTATCCGATGCTCTCCAAACCTTCCTGAATCCCTGCAGTCTTTTATTTTATGTTTAATGACAGTGGCAACTTGGTTCCCCCCAAAACCTTACCTTGCACAGGCATTTCATACCAAGGGACTCTTTCCTGCCAGAGATCAGGGGCTGTGTTTAATTAGCTCTCTGGCCACCACATATGAAGGGCTGCAGGAGCCCTGTCCCCAAAGACAAATGGAGTCTCATTTATCCAGCCTCATTCTGAAAATCATCCCACATCCTCTCACCTAACTCTGCTTTCTCAAGCTCCATTAAACCCATTCCCAAGTACCATTTTCTGTATCCCTGCAGTCTTGAACTCAATGGAACATAAACCAAATATATTTGAATTAAGAGATAAAAGACCCTCTGGCAAAAAAAAAAAAAATAGCTAGCTCATAGAATTACATGAAACTTGGGAAACCAGACTCAGAAAGCAGGAAGGGACCAAAAGAGATTAAGTCAACCTGTACCCCTGCAGAGAAAACGTCTAATTGGGGACTCTGCAGACATGCTAGGTGCCACCATCACCCCTGTTTGAGGCTTTGCTGCTGCCCCCTGGGAATAATTCTTCCCTCTCCCCTGGAGAGACAAGCGGACTGTCAAGGCACATGCCTGACCCTTGCTGCCTGGTGTAGAATGACGGAGCATCTGACCTCTTCCCCCTTCCACATGCAGCACTGCTTCCTGCCAACGTGGAAACTTGAGGATTTACCCCTAGTGGAAAGAGTGCTCAGATGCTGAATAGTCTAAAACTATGACAGTAGTACTCAAAAAAGTGGGAATGGTTTCAAAGAATGGGGGAGCAGGAAGGGAGATGACAATGAAGAGAAGAGGAAATGAAGAGCAGGACCTTCAGATCAGTTTTTCAAGAGGTTTTATAGGAACATTTTCCTTAAGATCAGGAACAAGACACGGATGTCCACTGTGACACCACCCTTATTAAATATAGTACCAGAAGTCTTAGTCACAGCAATCAGAGAAGAAGACATAAAAGGCCCTCAAATTGGAAAGGAAGAAGTAAAACTGTCATTATTTGAAGGTGACATGATACTGTATATAGAGAACCCTAGAGAATTCCACCCAATAACTACTAGAACTAATGAATGACTTCAGTAAAATAGCAGGATACAAAATAAATATACATAAATCAGTTGCATTTTAATATACCAATAATGATCTATCAGAAAGGGAAACCAAGAAAACAACACCATTCACAATTTCTTCAAAAAGAATCAAATACCTAGGAATCTATTTAACCAAGGATGTAAAACACCTATACTCTGAAACTTGTAAGATGCCGATAAAAGAAATTGAAGACGATACAAACAAGTGGAAGAATATACTGTGTACATGGATAGGAAGAATGAATAGTTGGAGGAATCATACTACCAAATATCAAACTGTATTACAAAGCCATAGTAACCAAAACAGCATGGCACTGGTATAAAAATAAACATATAGATCAATAGAACAGAATAGAAAGTCCAGAAATCAACCCATGCCTATACAGTCAATATTTGACAAAGGAAGCAAGCACGTACATGGGGTAAAGACAGTCTATTCAATACATGGTGTTGGAAAAATTAAACAGATATGTGCAAAATAATGAGACTAGACCACCTTCTTAACCATACACAGGAATAAACTCAAAATGGCTTAAGGACTTAAATATTAGACAGGAAACTATAAAAACCAAAGAAGAAAACATATGCGGTAAAATTTCAGACATTTCTTGTAGCAATATTTTTTCTGATCTACCCCCTTGAGCAAGGGAAATGAGAGAAAAGATGAACAACTGGGACTACATTAAGCTAAATAGTTTTTGGACAGCAAAGGAAACAGTCAACAAAATAAAAAGACAATCCACTGAATGAAAGAACATATTCACTGATACAGCTGATAAGAGGTTAATATCCAAGATTTGTAACAAACTTATAAAACTCAACAATGAAAAAACAAAAAAAAATAACAATCCAATTAAAAAATGGACAAAGGACCTAAATAGGCACTTTCCAAAAGAGGTTATACAGGTGTCCAATAGACATATGAAAAGATGCTCAGTGGCAGTAATCATCAGACAAATGCAAATTGAAACCACACTGAGATATCACCTCACACCTGTTAGAATGGCTATCATCAATAAATCAACAAACAACAAGTGTTCGTGAGGATGTGGGGAAAAGGGCACCCTTGCCCACTGTTGGTAGAAATGCAGTTTGATGCAGCCACTGTGGATAACAGTATTGAGTTACTTCAAATAATTAAAAACAATGAAAAAGCATTCAATGAATAACTAAGGTGCCTCAATGAAGAATTGATGCTTCTCATCTCTCTCCTGTCCTGTTTGTTTGTACTTGTCTGTCCCCTTCTCTCTCTCTCCCTTGCTAAAAAGAAAATTAGAAATGGAACTGCCTTCTGACCCACTGGTCCCAATTATATCATAAGAAGCCTGAAACACTGATTCAAAACAGTATATGCATCCTTATGTTCTTTGTAGCGTTATTTACAATAGCCAAGATTGGAAACAGCCCAAGAGTCCACCAGTAGATGAGTGGATAAAAAAGTTATAGCACATTTATACAGTGAAATACTATGTGGCCATAATAAAAGAAAGAAGTGTTACCTTCTGTGACAGTATGGATGAACCTGGAGATCATTATGCTAAGTGAAATAAGCCAGTCACAGAAAGACAAGTACCATGTGATTTCACTCATATGTGGAATCTAATAAACAAAATGAATTAACAAGCAAAATAGAAATAGACTCATAGATAGAGAGCAGGCTAACAGCTGTTGGGAAGACAGGGGGTAGATGGATAGAGCAAAAAAAAACAACCCCTCATAGACATGGACAATAGTGTGGTGATTGCTGGGATTGGGAGGAGGAGGTTGTGTGGGGCATAAGTGGTGATGGACGAAGACTTGACTTGGGTGGATGAACACACAATATAGTGTACAGAGACGTGTTGTAGAATTGGGCACCTGAAACCTGTATAATTATTTTAACTAGTGTCACTCTAATAAATTCAATTCAAAAACAAAGTTTTGCAGTAATAGAAGAGATAGCAGTTTGAAGGACACCACAGTTTCGGAAGTAATGTTTTGCTTCTTTTCCTTTATAAGGGGTAAATGCAATTCAGTCAGAGGATGCATTTAAGACAAAAGGGCTGAATATTCCAGTAATTAATGAAAACATGGAAGAGTGAATGGAAAAGGGTAAAATGAAGAGCACACGTGTTTGACTTAACTCTAGGAAGCGGATCACTGTCTCCCTGAAATAGGAGAAAAGGGGAGAATCATTGAAGGCAGGGATACTGTGAGTTGGGGGCAGGCGGCAGCTGTTTATTAAACGAGGTCGCTCAGTCAGCCCTGTTCTTTTTACTTAAACAGGAGATAAAAGCAGCGTTCTGTGCTGAAGGGATGAGGCAGAGTCCGGGACGTGGGGTGAGCAGAAAAAGCTTTAGAAAAGCTACAATGAAAAGTCATAGTGAAGTAGGTATGACTAAAACATCTGCCAGTGAAACAGAGAACCACTTCTTATCTGCGTGCCCAAAAAACTGTTTCATAGTAGCCACTGAAATTGGGCTGATAGATTTTTACATTAAAGAAAAAAGTATATACTAAATCCAGCTTCGCCATAAGAGCCTTCGGTGTGATTATGCAAACAACAGATGCAGAAGATTTTAGCCACACATCCACATACATAAAATGCACAAATACCTAGTTATAGCAAGTAGGATAAAATACTGCACGAGGATGAAACGGTTGTGATAGATGGTAAATGAGGACCCAATTTCAGTGTCTGGGAAGCTTTATCTCTGGCTTTGTGGTGTCTTTGATGGCTATTTAAAGGAACTAGAATATAACCACCCATTAAGAGTACCCATCAAGCCTTAGATTCACCTTAATTTTCTGAGGTTTGTCCCTTTTCCACAGAATGGTCCAGATGCATTCTATAATGGCCCTCTATCAAGCCAGTAAGATCAGCTGCCAAAGCCCAATCTGCTACAGGAATCTTCTGAGAAGAAAGGGATGTTTCATCAGAGGCAGGCATTCTGGCCACACCTCGCCTGCTTCTGATCTTCCACAGTTAAAAACGTAACACGCTGGAGGAAGATTGTGCTATATTTCATGAGTGCTCTGAAAGCCACCAAGGGACACATCCATCTGTTATTTGCTCTCGGCTTTGCTTACTGATAAAAGAGGAAGGACAGTTTGCTGATGGGCTCTGGGAAGCAATCGGCTCCTCTCTTTCCTGCAATTAATGTTCATAAATTATTTCTACAGTAGACAGTATGTAGGGTACCATGATTTCAAAATTACTTTCCATAAATGAAGGGCCTGCATTCATTACCAAAGGAGATCGATTTGCAAGGCAAACTCTGGAGGTTAGCATGGCGAGCTACTTTTTGTGAACACCTCTGCGTGCAATCACACATGGTTGTTAAATCCAGGGCTCATAAGACCTTACAAGCAAATGTTCAGCTGTTGAAATTTTGCTGTATGGATAGTGTATGAGAGAGTTTTAGTTGTTCACCGGAAACAGGATCCAGGGCACTTCAAAATTTCCAAGCTTAGGTTCATAGCCCTTTGGCTAAAGGAAAGGAAAATGGATGATGACAACAAAGCATGAAAATCACTAAAGTGATTTGTCCCCACCCCCACCCCCCCACCAAAATTACTCTGTTGTTCCAGTCATACAACTTGCTTAGGGTAGAGAAATCACTGTATTTCCTGGTCTCTGCACTATTTTAAAGGGATTTCCATGAACCTGGCTGGAATATGTATTGCTTTTTCTAAGTTAAAAAACATTCTTTTACCTCAACCTGTCATGTTTTCTTTATTTCCTTGGCTCAATATCTATGACCAAAGTTGTCTACATTTTCTTTATAATTGAAATAATTTGGGCCTGACCTGTGGTGGCGCAGTGGATAAAGCGTCGACCTGGAAATGCTGAGGTCGCCGGTTCGAAACCCTGGGCTTGCCTGGTCAAGGCACATATGGGAGTTGATGCTTCCAGCTCCTCCCCCCTTCTCTCTGTCTCTCTCTCCTCTCTCTCCCTCTCTGTCTCTCTCCTCTCTAAAAATGAATAAATAAAAAAAAAAAAAGAAAAAAAAAAAAGAAATAATTTTCCATGTTCTAGAGTAGTATATCTTCTAGGAAATAGTAACTAGGACATTTATGTCAGGCTTGACACTTTTAAAGTTTTAGACTAGAAATTTTAACCTTCCAAGCAACACCTGTCTATTCAAAGTACAAACAACAACCACCAAAAAAAAAAAAAAATGGAATCCTGATTTCATAAGACTCCAAGTTGGGGAGAGAAGCCTTTGAGCAACCTAAGAGTCATCAAAAGACTCTGAAAAGCCTTGGCGAGGCCACCTTCTCTGGGTCCTTGTGTGGGACCAGTTGAGAAACACAACTCCTGCAAGGGGGGGGGGGGTTAAGGGGAGGTGGGAATACCAGATTGTTGGTTCAATTAAATAACACAGTGTATGTTAATGATAGAAAAATGAAAGAGAGAATACTGGAACGTGAGGAAAGAAAAAGGTATAAAGCACACCCTGCCATTACAGGATGTATTTAGAGGAAGCAATTTTATAATAATGCAGGCCAGTGGTATTGCACACTCTGGGATCATTTCATTTTATTATTTTTTTGTACTTCTTAATCCCTTCACCTTTTTCACCGTCCGCTCACCCCCCTCCCTCAACGGACAGCACAGTTTGCTCGCTGTATCTATGAGACCATTTCGTTTAATTTCACAGTAACAATAACAATAGAAGACACAAACTTGTGTCGCTTGTGTTCATGGCCCCATGAGAGTAAATTAGAAAGCATGGTAGAGATTGGAAGATGAAACCAAATGCACAAAATACAATTTGAATTACAACATTTTTTGCCAATTTCACCATTCACTGAGAGATGAGACAATGGCCCTTGAAGGGGTGTCAGGACTATACATGTTAATAAAGAATAGAATGAATAAAATGTTCAGGGTGGTTTTAGTTATTACTAAATCTGTTTCATTCATTTTTCTTCCCTAACCTTTCAACTACCCAGCCATTCTTAGTAGCTTGAGGTGGTATTCAAAACTGAACTCATTAAATAAAAAAGTGATCAGAAACCAATAGAACACAGTTATGAAAAGACTAGGTAGGGTACAATTAGCTTTTTACAATGCCTTTTGGTAGGATTAAGAGAAATAATGACTAACAAGGTAATGCTATTGTTAAATAGAGCAAGAACATTACTGGCCTACAAGTAATGCATAAGGGCAATGAAATAATCTTCCTATGGAATATAGTTATCTCTCTTGGAGGAATTTTGGACAATCCAGGAGCCACTGGAGTGATTAGACACTTGAGAAAACACTATGGTCAGTTTATATTTCTCAAGTCATCAGGGAGATAGAGGTTAGGGGAGACAATAGATTAAGGTATGTAGCATATTTTTAAAAAGGAACAGCATGCATTCAACCCAGAGAATAGTCAGCCATGTAACAGACTTCAGCAAGAAATGATAACTCTGTGTTTTTCATAATTACTAAGAACAACATAAAGATATACTGAGGTCTGACCAGGCATTGGCACAGTGAATAGAGCACCAGTCTGGGATGCTGAGGACCCAAGTTCAAAACCCAAGGTCATCGGCTTGAGTGTGAGATCATAAACATGACTCCATGGTCTCTGGCTTGAGCCCAAAGGTTGCTGGCTTGAGCCCAAAGTCATTGGCTTGGCTGTAGCCCCCTGGTCAATGCACATATGAGAAAGCAATCAATGAACAACTAAGGAGCCGCAATGAAGAACTGATGCTTCTCATCTATCTCCCTTCCTGTCTGTCCATCTGTCTATTTCTCTGCCTCTGTCTCTCTTGCTAAAAAAAAAAAAAAAAAAAAAAAAAAAAAAAAAATGACAGAGTGAAGTTAAATCTAGGGAAACACACACAGAATCTGAAAGGTATCACCTTTCTTCTGAGTCTTTAGACATGCACTCACTGCCATGCTTTTCACAGTTTAATGCCATCCTTCCTGTAATGCCCACTCATGACAATAGGTCCTAATAGAATTTCCTATGATACAGTTTAGAAAACAAATTTGTGCACTTAGTAAACAGACCAAATCATAAGCGACCACCTTCTGCTCCTGAGTTGGCTGCTTTGATTACTAGGACACCTAACTAGTCAACGTTAGTGGGGGTAAATGTTTGTTTTCTTTTAAAGAAAATGAAAGGCCTAATTTTAAAGAACTAAAACCAATCAAGGCATCCATTGTGTTATTTTCCTGTGAAACTTGATTGACATTTAAGGTGACCAGAACAAGTGGTTCTGACATGGAATTTAAAAGTGTTTTTAATACCTTATGTTAGAATTTTCAGTTTTCTAATGAAGGGGCTTAGAAAAAAATGGGCAGCATTGGGCTAGTATTTAGGAGAAAGACTAAATTTTTCATTAAAAGCATTATGATATATAACTATAAGAGAATAAAATTGTTAAGATTTAAAACTACCTATCTTTCAAATGGCTATTTTTCTTCAAAGGAACCTTCACAAGAAGCTAGTATTCCAATGGTAATTTTATTCTAAGTATTTTAAAAACACCAGAGTTTTTTTATTTAATTTTTTAATTTATTGTGCTAACATGGAATCAAGTGTCCCACTCAATATAATTCCCCCACCCCCACCCACATGCCCCACATTACAACCCCTTAGCCCCCCTCTCCCTAACTTCCTCTCCCCTTCCCTCTGGGATGTGCTGTCCTATTATCCATATCTATGTGTTACGTATATGTAATTTCACTAATCCTTTCACCTTCTATGATCCCATTCCCCCAACCCCCTTCCCTCTGACTGCTGTCCCTCTGCTCCCTGTGACCCCACACCTGCCTCTATTCCGTTCCTCAGTTCACTTTGTTCATTAGATTCCACATATAAATGAGATCATATGATATCTGTCTTTCTCTGGCTTATTTCACTTAGCATAATAATATCCAAATCCATCCATGCCATTGCAAAGGTAAGATTTCCTTCTTTTCACGGCCATGTGGTATTCCATTGTGTATATGTACCACAGCCTTTTTATCCACTGGTCCACTAATGGACTCTTAGGTTGTTTCCAGATCTTGGCTATTGTAAACAATGCTGCAATAAACATGGGGGTGCAAAGCTTCTTTTGAATCAGTGATATGGTATTCTTGGAATATATTCCTAAAAGTGGGATAGCTGGGTAAGAAGGCAGTTCCATTTTTAATTTTTTGAGGAAATGCCATACTGTTTTTTCCACAGTGGCTGCATAAGTCTGCATTCCAAACAGCAGTGCAGGAGGATTTCCTTTTCTTCACACCCTCACCAGCACTTGTTGTGAGTTGATTTCTTAATGACATTGATTCTGACAGGTGTGAGGTGATGTCTCATTGTGGTTTTAATTTGCATTTCTGTGATGATTAGTTACAATGAACATGTTTTCATATGCCTGTTGACCATCTGTATGTCCTCTTTGGAGAAGTGTTTAGTCAGTTCCTTTGCCCATTTTTAATTGGATTTTTTACCTTTCTGGTGTTGAATTTTAAAAGTTATTTTTAAATTTTGATTATTAACCCCTTATCAGATATATCAGCGAATATGTTCTCCCATTGTGTGGGTTGTCTTTTTATTTTGTTAATGGTGTCTTTTGTTGTGAAAAATCTTTTTAATTTGATATAGTCTCATTTGTTTATTTGTTTTTTATTTCACTTGCTGTGGAGATATATTGGCAAAAATATTGCTATGAGAGATATCAGAGAGTTTACTGCCTATATTTTCTGCCAAGATATTTATGGTTTTGCTACTTACATTTAAATCTTTTATCCATTTTGAGTTTATTTTTGTGCATGGTGTAAGTTGGTGGTCTAGTTTCATTTCTTTTGCATGCACCTGTCCAATTTTCCCAACACCATTTATAAAAAGACTGTCTTTACTCCACTGTATACTCTTTCCTACTTGGTCAAATATCAATGGCCCATAAAGGCGTGGGATTAGTTCTGGGTTCTCTGTTCTGTTACATTGATCTGTATGCCTGCTCTTATACCAATACTAAACTGTTTCGATTACAATGGCCTTGTAATATAACTTGATATCAGGAAGTGTGATACCTCCCACTTTGTCCTTCATTTTCAAGATTGCTGAGGCTATCTAGGTTCCTTTTTGGTTCCATATAAATTTTTGGAATATTTGTTCTAGATCTGCAAAGTATGCCATTGGTATTTTAATAGGAATGTCATTGAATCTATAGATGACTTTTTGAGTACTATAGACATTTTAATGATGTTTATTTTTCCTATCCATGAACATGGTATATGCTTCCACTTGTTTGTATCTTCCTTGATTTCTTTTTTCAATTTCTTATAAATTTCCTAATACAAGTCTTTCACCCCCTTGGTTAAATTTACTTCTAGGTACTTTATTTTTTTGTTGTTGCAATAGTAAAAGGAATTGTTTCTTTAACTTCTCTTTCTGACAGTTTATTGCTGATGTATAAAATGCCAGTGACTTCTGAATATTAATTTTGTATCCTGCCACCTTGCTGACTTCATTTATCAGGTCTTGTAGGAATATGCTGTGAACACTTGCAGAGTTAAACAATTAGAGACAGAGAGGCACCTTAGGGCAAAAACTGTGAGCCAATGAGAGCCCAGGGGTTTCTCTGACTCCACACTGGAAACAGTGCATGCTGGAAACAGCAAACCAGCAGGATAAAATTCAGTAACAAGAAATTTTTAGGCTCTCTGAACAGAGATTAGAAGTCAGCATGATCCTTGTCCTTTACTTCACCCCTGAAAACTTTTTTTGTGTGCTTCCTTGAGTTATTTGTACTTGCTAACAAATATCTGAGTAAGGCTGGGGATGGGGCCTCAGTCCTTTGGTCTGCTGACCAAGGCTGTTGCCTCCCCTAGGCCCCTTAGAGCATTTCATCTGGTCTCTGATTAGTTCATTGTCATCACCACAAGAAGTGCCGTATGTGAGGAACGGAACCAAATGACAGGTTTTCTACTCTGAGTAGTTCATTGTTGACACAAGTGGTTCTCCATTTGAGGAACCAGAAGAAATGACCTCCTTAATCCTGGCAAAGGAAAAGGACATCCACTCATCCTATTTGGTGAGGGACACAAGCCATAGAGGAAGAGCCCTTGAATGCTTGTGGAGAAGTCACTTTTAGGAATCAGTCCAGGGGATTTCCCTTTTCCTCCATCTCTTCTTCATCATGGGGAATTCTCTTTTCCCTGAGTAGTGTAGTCTCAAGTTACAGCTATGGGGACTCCTCTGAGCTGCAGGGTGTTGCATTAGAATTTAACTGCCCTCTTGCTCATGATCTGACAACAATGCCATCTGATCCAGGACATTTGTTTGGTGGGAAATTTTTTTTTATACCTGTTTTTATTTCATTTGTTATAATCAATCTGTTTAGGTTTTCTGATTCTTCCAGATTGAATTTTGAAAGATTGTATGTTCTTAGAAATTTATCCATTTCACCTAGGTTGTCCAATTTTTTTGGCATATAGCTCTTCATACTATTTTCTTACAATCATTTGTATTTCTGTGGTGCCAGTTATTACATCTCCAGTTCAATTTATAATTTTACTTATTTTGGTCCTCTCTTTTTTTTTCCTGATGAATCTGGTTAAAGGCTCATCAATCTTGTTTACCTTTTCAAAGAACCAGCTCTTGGTTGCATTGATCTTTTGTACTGTCTTTTTTGGCTCTATGTCATTTATTTCTGCTCTGATCTTTATTATTTTCTTCCTTCTACTTCCTCTAGGCTTTATTTGTTGTTCTTTTTCTAGTTCTTTTAGGTGCAGGGTTAGGTTATTTGAGCTTTTTATTGCTTCTTAAGGTATGCCTATGATGCTGTGAACTTCCCTCTTGGGACTGCTTTTGCAGTGTCTCATAGATATGGGGTTGTTGTACATTCATTTTCATTTGTTTTAAGGAAATTTTTTATTTCTTCCTTGATCTCATTGTTAGCCCATTCTTTACTTGATGACATGCTATTTAGTCTCCAAGTGTTTGAATGTTTTTCAGTTTTTCTATTGTAGTTGATTTCTAGTTTCATGCCATTGTGATCAGAGAAGATGCTTGATATGATTTCAATCTTCTTAAATTTATTGAGATTTGCTTTGTGTCTTAATATGTGGTCTATACTAGAAAATGTAGCATGAGCACTTGAAAAGAATGTATATTCTACTGCTTTGGTATAAAAGGTTCTGAAGACATCAATTAAATCCAGTTGATCTAGTGTGTCATTTAAGGATGCTATTTCTTTGTTAATTTTCTGTCTGCAGAATTTATCCATTGATGTTAGTTCATATTAAAATCCCCTACTATTATAATATTGCTGTCAGTCTTGCCATTTATGTTCATCTAAATCTGCTTTATATATTTAGGTGCTCCTATATTAGGTGCATAAATATTTACAATGGTTATATCCTCCTATTGGATTGTCCCCTTTATCATTATGTAGTGACCTTTTTTATCCCTTACTATAGCCTTTGTTTTAAAGGCTATTTTGTCAGATGTGTTTCTACCCTAGTTTTTATTCATTTCCATTTGCATGAAATACTTTTTCTATCCCTTCACTTTCAGTCTATGTGTATCTTTTGTTCTGAGGTGCGTCTCTTGTAGACAGCATATGTATGGGTCCTGTTTTCTTATCCATGCAGCTACCCTATGTCTTTTGATTGGAGCATTTAGTACATTTACATTTAAGGTTATTATTGATATATACTTATTTATTGCCATTTTATTCTTTAAACCTATAATCCTCTTTCTCTTGATTTCTTTATCGCTATTTTTTTTTTTTTTTTTTTTTTTTTTTTTTTTTTTTATAGCAGGCCTCTTAACATTTCTTGCAGTACTGGTTTGATTGTAATGAATTCCTTGAGTCTTTTTTTTTTTTTTGTCTGGGAAGCTTTTTATTTCTCCTTCAATTTAAAATGATAACCTTGTGGGATAAAATAGTTTTGGTTGTAGGTTCTTGTTTTGCATCACTTTGAATATTTCTTGCCAATCCCTCGGCCTCAAGTGTTTCTATTAAGAAGTCAGATGTCATCCTTATGGGGGCTCCTCTGTAGGTAATTAACTGCTTTTCTCTTGCAGCTTTTAGTACTCTTTCTTTGTCTCTTAACTTTGGCATTTTAATTACAATGTGCCTTGGTTTAGGCCTCCTTGGGTTCATCTTTAATGGGATTCTCTGTGCTTCTTGAACTTGTATGACTTTTTTTAATAATTTTATTTTTTTTTAATGGGGTGAAATCAATAAATCAGGATACATATATTCAAAGATAACAAGTCCAGGTTATCTTGTCGTTCAATTATGTTGCATACCCATCACCTAAAGTAAGATTGTCCTCTGTCACCTTCTATCTAGTTTTCTTTGTGCCCCTCCCCCTCCCCCTTTCCCTCTTCCTTTCCCCCCTCCCCCCATAACCACCACACTCTTATCAATGTCTCCTAGTTTCTCTTTTATGTCCCACCTACGTATGGAATAATGCAGTTCCTGGTTTTTTCTGATTTACTTATTTCACTTCGTATCATGTTATCAAGATCCCATCATTTTGCTGTAAATGATCCGATGTCATCATTTCTTATGGCTGAGTAGTATTCCATAGTGTATATGTGCCACATCTTCTTTATCCAGTCATCTATTGACGGGCTTTTTGGTTGTTTCCATGTCCTGGCCACTGTGAACAATGCTGCAATGAACATGGGGCTGCATGTGTCTTTACGTATCAATGTTTCTGAGTTTTGGGGGTATATACCCAGTAGAGGGAATGCTGGGTCATAAGGTAGTTCTATTTTCAGTATTTTGAGGAACCACCATACTTTCTTCCATAATGGTTGTACTACTTTACATTCCCACAAACAGTGTATGAGGATTCCTTTTTCTCCACAGCCTCTCCAACATTTGCTATTACCTGTCTTGTTAATAATAGCTTTAACTTCATCAATTTAGGGACATTTTCAGTTATGATTTCTTCAAATAGGTTCTCTAGCCCATGTACATTCTCTTCTCCTTTAGGAACCCCTATTATGCAGATGTTGTTTTTCTTCATGTGTCACAGAGTTCTCTTAAGAGTTTCCTGAGACATTTTGAGCCTCTTTTCGTTTTGTTGCTCTCCTTCCATGCTTTTGTTTATCTTGTCCTCTAAATAGCTGATTCAATCCTCTGCTTCATCCGGCCTGCTATTGATTCCATCTAGTTCAGTCTTCATTTCTGATATTGTATTTGTCATTTTTGACTGGTTCATTTTTATAATTTCAATGTCCTTTTTGATGCTTGCTATCTCTTTGTTTAAGTTCTTATTGTGTTCATCCATTGTTGCTCTAAAATCCTTGAGCATCCTAAAAATCTTTATTTTAAACTCTGCATCTGGTAGTTTGGTTACTTTCACTTCATTTAGTTCTTTTTTCTGGAGATTTCTCTTGTTGAGTCTTTGAGTCATATTACTCTTTCTGCCCATTTTGTCTTTGTATTATGTAGCGCTGTCTGACTTTGAAATTTGTTGTGGTGTCTTTATGAGGAAGATGGGCTTAGTGGTACTGACCTCCAGGCCACCTTAGTTTCTTGTTCTAGGAATGCTTCTTGAGGGTAGTATTTACCCTCTTGTTGTGAATACAGTTGGTCCTTTTGTGGGTTCAGTTATCCCTTCAGGCTGGTTGATTCTAAGGGTCAATCTTGATTATGTGTATTAGATACTGTGCAGTGTTTGTCCTGTTAGGCGTATTTATTTTCCTCAGTGTCTGGTGCCTGCTGGACTCCTCCTTTGGGCTTGCTGCTTGAGTAACTAGCTGAGTCTACTGTTGGTGCTGTCTGCCACTCACTACTGGCTATATTGGTTCTGGGTCTTCTTGGATTGATGTCAGTCATTGTTTGAACTCTGCCATGAGCTACTAGTCTGGAGTTACTGCTCTGTTTGCTGTTTGTATCTGCATTTGAAAACACCAGTTTTGGAATTCACTTTCTACTCATGAAAAATCAGCCACCATAGCTTTGTCATAGCCTATGTAATAGCTCATATTCTGCTTCTTTCCCTAATATATATATCATATATATATCATATATATATCATATATATAATAGTCCACTAATAAATAAATCAATATATATAATCTACTCAGAATAGTTGATACCTCCTAATTTTATTGACATATTCATACACTGAAGAATATAAAAATTTAAAAACTCATTAGCTATTAATTTAAACATAGACTCATGGTTCTTCAATTTTTGCATCAAAATGTACTAAATAGATTATGTGAGTGGTCATGATGGTTCACTGATCCTCTCCTATTTTACTATTAACTTGGTTACATGAGGTTATACTGCACCACTGGATAAACATTTAGGAAGAAAAGTTGCATACTTAGATGAAATGTCACAAACTAGTTAACATATTTTGGTATTCAACTGCCACTTTAAGCCAGCTCAATACTTGTACAAAATCTGCAACCATTTTGGGGCTATTACTCACTTGTGGCATGGTCATTTACAATCTAAAGAACAGTCACATTTCTCCATTAGGAAGGCAAGAGTCTGAGGATTAAAACTGCTTCAATTACAGTCTTGAACTTAAACAAACCTTATCATTTCTTATCAATATGAATACAATTATTTTTTCTTAAAAATTCTTTAAAATGGGGCCCTGCCCAGTTTGCTCAGTGGTAGAGCACTGGCCCGGCATGTGAATGTCTCAGGTTCGATTCCTAGTCAGGGCACACAGGAGCATCTGCTTCTCCACCCTCCCCCTTCTCTCTCTCTCTCTCTTCCCCTCCCATAGCCATGACTCAGTTGGTTTAAGTGAGTTGGCCCCAGATACTGTGAATGGTTCCCTGGCCTATCAGGTGCTAAAAATAGCTTGGTTGCCAAGCAACATAGCAACAGCCCCAGATGGGCAGAGCATCACACCATAAAGGGGCTTGCTGGGTGGATCCCAGTAGGGCACATGTGGGAGTCTGTCTCTCTGTCTCCCCTCTTCTCACTTAAAAAAGAATCTTAAAATGTTGACTGATGAAGTACAGTGGTATGGCAGACTTCTTAAAAATATATAGCAAAGACCAACAGTATACAGTAAAATATAGGAACATGATTTCTGTCTTACATTCACAACATAAAATGGCAATATTTAGTATAATAATCTCCTTCCAAAGATATCATCCAATTATTGTCATTATTGTCTTTAATAAAACCTCTTGCCTTGGAAGAAATGATCGTAAATGTGACTAAAAATGTTTGTAGGTTAATTACAAATATAATGTGTCTACCGTGCATTCTGTAAACACAAAAGTAGTTAATATTCCTAGGAAATTTACTGTGATCCAAAACGATGCTTAGAGGTTATATAATCCTTGCTTCAGGCCTGTAAAGAAGGCATTGCCAATCCTGTTTTAATAATAAGCAGACTGAAATTCAGAGAGGTTAATAACTTGCTCTTGGTTATATCACTAGGAAGTGGTACAGACAAAATTTATACTCAGGTCTAACCAATTCCAAGGTTTGCATTCCTATTGATGATTCCTGAGAGTTTATATTTGATTCATTCCAGCCATTGAAATTTTAGTAGGAAAAATCTTAGCATCTAGGAGCTGAGATGTGTATATGTGTATGTGTACACTGTTGTATATGACAGTATCTGTCAGCTAAAGGAACATAATTTAAACCTGAGACTAAGTCCATGTCCTAGTTCTCATTTCAGAAGTGACTAAATATATTTCTTTCCCGGTTGGATTATGACCAGTGTAGTATATGATATGTCTGGAATCTACCATCCAGTCTCAAATGGCCAGAGGGCAAAAGCCATTTTCATGACATTCATTTCTAAGCAAAAGCTGAAAGGCCAAAAATCACTCGAGAAATTGTCTCTGGCAAGATTTTTCAGTTCAATTTCATTCAGACAAACTTCAGATGATCATCTGAACTTGGTGATGAACCAGACTCAGATTCAGACTACGGTTTGTCAGAGGGGTCCACCCTTCCATTCAGAATCAGGCAGAGTTAAAACTGACAAGACAGATGGGATCAGATAGTCACCAGTTGGCAAAAGCCCAGCTGTGGTACTGAAACAATGTTGATAAAATGGCAGGATTTAAAATAAACCCCCTGTAGAGAATACTGATATCATGCTCACTTTCCCTCCTGTCTCCTGTCCAGCCCCCCTGATTTCCAGAGCATGTGCCAGCCAAGGGCAGCCTGTGCTAGGAACAGGCTTTGTTTATTCCTGCAACCAGAGCTGATCCATGTATGTAGAGGGGCTCCCTTGACTCCTCAGTTCAAGATGAAGCATGCTGCTGGTGAACCTGCCTAAGCAATCAGAAGGCAGCCAAAGCCACCACAGCCCTCACTCACCAGAAGTAAACCCTTTCCAGTCCATTTTATTGAATAAAGTGGGTGTGAAGCACCATGAATTCTTCACCTAAACAATCCATTTGAGCCGCTGTGTTGAGAATGTTGATTAATTTCAGTGAGGCAGAACCAATCTCTCTTTCTGATAAGCAGAAATCTGGCTCACCAACACTGAGTTAAACAACACATAAGAGTTAGAAATATGAACCAGTTCACTATTTGTGTAGTGTTGGGTCTCTATAATAAACTAACTTGGACTGCTTCAAGTATATCCTAAAGGTTTAGCCCAAATCATGACAACACTTAAGCTTTAAACTTTCATGTGTATGGGCCATAATCCAGTATAGCTAGAAAGCTAGCCACAGTGTGAAGAAAATTAACTTTTGATACAATAGTCTTCCATTCAAAAATAATTGATCATCCTGAAGGTGTAAGAGAAGAACTTCAGAATAACATAGGAGAAAAATATAATGCCAGTAAATATAATTTGATATTAAGGTGAGATTGCTTTAACTGTCTCATATTGTCTTTGCCTTTAGGGTCTATATATAATAATATATATATACACATATATATTATATGATATTATTATTATATAGAGTATCATTGTTCTATATAATATATGATAATATAATAATAATAATAATCATGTGTCTTTCAGTTACATGATTCTGCAGTTGGGACATAGGTATCTCAGCAAGGTTACTGGGGTGGCCTAAACCACCAGGATACCCAGGTAGATAGCTTTACAATAAAAAGTTGAAAACTATTAAAAAGATCAAGGGAAACATGGACAAAAGAGATCTTAGAATAGTCCCAGTTATAGGGTATCTATCTGTTTAGTGCTCTCAGAACATTAAAGCCATGGACAATTAAAAAGCTAGAACATGAAGGAGTCATATGCTAAATTGGTTCATGACTAGGTTACTCTGTGTCACTGGAAGGTTATCCTGGGGAGGGAGCAGCAGCAGATATTCAAGAATCCGTGTGTTGCCCTGGCCGGGTAGCAAAGTCCTTAAAGCACCATTCTAACCCACCAAAGTTGTGAGTTCCATCCCTGGTTAGGGCGCATACAAGAATCAACCAATGAATGCATGAGTAAGTGGAACAGCAAGTCGATGCTTCTCTCTCCCTCTCCTTCTCCCACTCTCCTTCTCTCCCCTCCCTCCCCTTTTCCTCTTTCTCTCTAAAACCAAATAAACATGTAAGAAGGATCCATTTGTAATATTTGTACTTTTAGATAGATGTTATATGCCAGTCCACAAGCTGCTGGTCATATACAATCTCTCACAGAACAGTTTACATTTTTGAAGTCATCTCTTACTCCTCTTGTTACTTTCCTATTATTCAGGTGTCTAACAAAGAGACATGTTTATAGAAAATAGTCTGATCTACAGATTACGGTTGAACAAAACCAGAAATAAATCCATTGCCCTTACGCAGACAGACTGCAGTGGCAGAAGACAAAAGCTAGAAGACTAATGGACTGCAGGAGGCCATGGCCTGAGTGACGTCTGGCAGCTCTTTGTGTGCACAACCATGGCCTCCTTCCTGAACCTGCCCTTCCCTTTGTTTTGCACATCCTGCTCTCTTCTTAGCTCTTTGAATCTTCCTTCTAGATGCCATTTTGTGGCTTTGCTGACACTCCACATATTTTCATACTTTCGTGTATCTGTTCATGACATTCTTTTCTTTCTCCATCTCTGCTTGAATTCCTCTTCTTCCAAGATTCACCTCAGATACCACGTCCTTTCTAAAGTCTTCCCTACCATCCAGGCTGGAGTCATTTGTTTCTCCCCCTTTTCTTTGTAAAAGATATACTTAGCTTTTTAAACACGTAGTGCATTCACATGGTTCAGAACCCAAAGTAGAAATAGGCATGCAGGGAAGTCTCCTTACACCATTGTTTCTTGTTCCCAATATTCCTTCCCATCGGTTGATTTTTATGTTTCTAAATATATTTATATGTAAATAAGCAAAGACAAGCATAATTTTCCTCTGGTTTTATACAGGTGATAACATATAGTATGTTCTGCACATTGCTTTTTTTTTCACTTAATGATGTGTCTTGGAGAGAAGTTCTTTCCTATTAACACACAGAGTGTAGCAACATTCTTTTACAGCTGTATAGTATTTACTGCAGGGTTACAGCCTTGTGTATTTAATCAGTCCTCTGTGATGAATGTGAAGTTGCTTCTAACTTTTGTTATTCTGAGCAATGATGCAATGAATAACCTTGTAATATGTCATTTTGTAAATATAGTCTATTATACCTACAGAATAAACTGGAAATGTTCTATTAGAGAGTATAAAATTTTGATCAACATTTTCAATTGTCCTACATAGATATGTGTTGTAGCAATTTACACTTTCTCAAGCAATATGTGAAGTGCTTATTTGCCCCACATTTTTGACAACACTGTATTATCAAACTTATGTATCTTTATCAACTGCAGTAGCTAAGAGATGGTATTTCAGTGTAATATAAATTTGCATTTCTTTTATTATAATTAAGTTTGAGTAGCTTGTTATAGTTTTAAGGGTTACATGTATCTCCTATAATGATTTGTTTATATATCATTTCCATATTTTTTTCCTGAGTAATCTTATTCATTCATCAATGCTCTTTACATATTAATATACTTACATCTTTTCTGTTAACATGAACTGCAATGTTTTTCTAATTTGTGCTATTTGCTTTTGCCTCTATACAGGAGCCCTCATTTTCTAACTGCTTATTAATTATTAGTTTATGATTAAACTCATTATGTCATAAATATTCTGAATTTGGTATTATAAAGAAGTGGATATTATTGATATTAAACTGTGAGGATCTCAAGAGCAGATATAATTTCTTATTCATCTTTCCATGCCTTTTGTACATTAGTACAACGCTAGGCACTTAAAAGTCACCAATAAATTTTCTGTGGATGACTCATTTGGATTGGTTTGTTTTAGATTGTTCTTTTAAGCTTAAATTGATAATAAGTTAGAATAACCGAGTTGGTACTGGCTGCATGCAACAGCACCTACAGCACTGCTTTGTTGTGGCTCCACCGTTTCCTGGTCCACTGACACTGAACAATGACATACAGAGGTTATTCAACGGATTGGTTTTTATTTGGGGTACAGTTCAAAACGTGGTGTATGTGCATGTGCGTGCAAGGACACACACATGCCCACACAATCTGTAAGGAGTGGAAGTGAAGGAGGCAAGCTAACCATTTAAGGGCCTAAGTTTCTTTTATAATCTGTACAATAAATTAAGTGCCAGAGTAAAGCCTCCTTGAACCAACTGAAGATTTTGTGCCAAAATCCCTAGTCTTAAAAAAAAAACCTATTTAGAAATGATAGCTATGAAACAAATCAATAGAAAATTCAAGAAAATAAGACACCTGTCCTTCAGCAAATCTAACATCAATCATCCTCGCCAACAACAAACCACACCTGTTTTTATTTTCCACCTTGCATATCCTAGATACAGATTCCAGGCTAATTTTCTTATAGAAAAAAAACAAAGATTTAATTCTCTACTATCAGCTACTTAACCTCACATAATAGTTTTGCAAGTGTTTCTGCAGGTGAATGAAAACCTCCTCAAACTGCTTCTAAAACGAAGGTTTTACATGTGTTATCAGAAGGTGCAGAAGGAAGGTGTGGAATTTACATACGTGTTCCTCCATAATTTTCTCCTTGGCTCAGACCTTCAGGAGCCAGGATGCCCCGTGCCTTGTTTGGGGTTAAGGTCTCGGCGCTAGAATGCAATAGGATGAAAGCAGTTCACCCTGACTCCCCTTCGCTTTTCATTTCCTTGTTTGGTTACCGATGACTGCACACAAAAACCAGTCTTCCCATGGTGTGTAATAGCTCTCAAATAATGGGCCAGGGCAAGGACCCCTTTCTAGAAAATGAAATAAACATATGGAAGGAAACTAAGAACTCTTGTCAAAATTACTCCACTGTGAAATTAGTTACATTTCCACGAGAAATGTAATCATGCCAAGGGTTTCTTTTTTCGGTGACTCTCACCTAACCTGCAGCGAAAGAAAGAAAGAAAATATCTGTAGTTCAGTTTCATAAGCCGCCAGCGCCATTGGCTACCTAAACCCATTCATTCATATTTGACGATGTTCAGTCCCCTGCGATTTCTCTACGGCCCTGGCGGACATTTCTTTGGTTCATTGAGTAAAAAAACGTGCACATCAGTCTATGGTTGTGTTGGCTTGTCCTTGCTATAATTAACACAGCGACAGATGAAAAAATACTGCTTAAAATAACTGGTGTACAATACGCTCCCAAACAGAAGACACATCACAAAGATGACCCAACAAAGAACTGCCAAATGTCTTGCAGCCTGGAAGGGTTTCAATATCCCTTAAACGCGCTGCTAGGAGCGAACTGAACCGCATCTCTGCTGTCGGCGGAGCGTGAAACTCTTCGAGGTTTGTCTCTGTTTCCATCCACTCTCTGCCAGTTCAAACTGAAAGCTTCCACTAGATTAGTGCGTATATCCATTTTTACTCATGTTGTCTTTTTCTTTTGAAATTTCTTTTAATTTTTAAATTACAGTTGATGTACAATATTCTATTAGTTTCATGTGTACAATCCCATCATTCAACATGTATGGAACATACAGACCGATCACCCTGATAAATCTAGTACCCATCAGACACCATATATTGTTACAGTGTTACCGACTATATTCCCTATGCTGTGCTTGGCATCGCTACCAGGGCTGTTCTGTAACTACTGATTTGTACTTCTACATCCCTTCACCTTTTCACCCATCTCCCAACCCCTCCCCCATCTGGCAACGGTCAAAACGTTCTCTGTGTCTATGAGTTTGTTTCTGTCTTGTTTGTTCATTTACTTTGGTTTTTATGTTCCGCATATGAGTGCAATCACATGGCATTTGTCTTTCTGTGTCTGACATTTCACTCAGTACAATACCGTATAAGTCCACCCATGTCACTGCAGATGGCAAGATTTCATTCTTTTTATAGCTGAGTCACACTCCATTATATTCAATATATATGTAGCACTTCTTTACACATCATCTATTGATGAGCACTAGGTTGCTTCCATATTTGGCTATTGTAAATAATGCTGTAATTAACATATGTGTATATATTTTTGATTTAGTGTTTTGGGATTCTTCAGATAAGTACCAAAAATACTTTCTCTTTTGCAAGCAATCCTTTTCCCTCTTGAGGTTGCTTGTGCCTTTTATGAATGTCAAATTCTGAAAGCACTATGTTCTAACAAATGTTTCCAACTTTCATCATCAACCTCATCTCCAGAAAATTTGTCTCCTATGCACGCAGTTGTGAATGGCACAATGGAGATAATCTAATACACTCCACCCTTCTTCCTATAAGAATGCATCATGGAAAACACTCTCTCTCTCTCTCTCTCTCTCTCTCTCTCTCTCTCTCTCTCTTGCTCTATCTTTCTGGAGTATCTAGAGAGAGAAATGAATGCACACGGTAAACCCTGCTAAAATCCTACACTTGATTACCATGTCTTATCAAATCAAATACAACTTTATCAGCCTGTCATTCAGAGACTTCAACAATATGAGCCTAAGTTATCTTTCCAGTCCCTGTCTCACCAACCTATTGACATCTGTTCTGAGAAAGCCAGACTACTGGTACTTGCTGTGTTATGATGTTGCCCTATAATCTGATCCTGTCTCCTCGATAAGCAGAGGACCAGGGCTCTGGAGTCCACTGGTCTAGAACACAAAGTGTTAGATGCCAGTCTCAAGGGGAAGGGAGGAAGGGTCATAGGAAGGAAGAGGTGTGTCTTATCATCTTGTCAATAGGTAACTGGCTGCAATGCAGGGAATGAGCTGAGTCAGAGTATCTCTCAGAGTTGCTGATGAGAAAATTCACGCAGACCATGTAAATAAATTGCCATTTTAAGTGAGTGCTGCAGAAATGAGGATTCTATAATAAAACCAGGAAGACAGAGAGGGCAGGAGTCATGCTTAAAAGCGGAGGGGTTGAGATGCAGTCAGAAGCTGTGTAAATGAGAAGAGAGATGAGATGCCTTTCAACAGAGGCTTGCTTCTCTGGGTGGCTAGGGCTGGAGGGTTCAGGAGGTGAATGGGACCGAATGCCACCTCAGTGCTTATACTCACTCATAACACTCTTTCTGCAAGGACCATCCTCCTCCACTGGTTTAAATCATATGCATGCTCCAATCCCATCTGAAATGTCACCGTCTCTAGGAAACCTAACTCTATCCTTTCAAAAGAGACCAGCCTCCTTCCTGTGCACTTTATCAGAGTGATTGGTACTTCCTAATAGCCTTCCTTAGGAAGGTTGTGTTGTACGGTCTTTGATTTATTTGTTCCATGCCTTTACTATGTTTTATAAACTGTCATTTATGGATTTATTCTTTCTTAGTATCAACACTAACAACTGTAAACTCTGATGCATAACTCAATAAATACTAACATCATTTTAACTAACATGAGGGTCGGGAGCAAATATGCACATGATTTATGGAACAGAAAATGAACATCAAGGTCCAAATATATCTCTGGATGGTCTCCCAGTTGGCCAGTGTCATTGGCATTCCTCCAGTCTATTTCAATTTTTTTTTTTTATTCATTTTAGAGAGGAGAGAGAAAGGGAGAGAGAGAGACAGAGAGGGAGAGAGAGAGGAGAGAGAGACAAAGAGAGAAGGTGGGGAGGAGCTGGAAGCATCAACTCCCATATGTGCCTTGACCAGGCAAGCCCAGGGTTTCAAACCGGCGACCTCAGCATTTCCAGGTTGATGCTTTATCCACTATGCCACCACAGGTCAGGCCATCCTCCAGTCTATTTCATAGGGATAACTAGATAGGTTCAGCTTGTATTAAATATACTCACACTTCCACATGGGCCTAGTCAATCAGTTAACTTGTCAGAATAAAATTATTCACTATAATCTCAAGGCATACAGAAGATGTTGAATAATACTACCATGTTGCCTTGGCCAGTTAGCTCAATGGTAGGGCGTCAGCCCAGTGTGTGGATGTCCCAAGTTCAATTCCTGGTCAGAGCACACAGAAGAAGACTCATCTGCTTCTCCACCCTCTCCCCACCCCTTCTTTCTCTCTCTCTCTCTCTATCTCTATCTCTTTCTCTATTCCCCTCCTGCAGCCAAGGCTTCACTAGAGCAAGTTGGCTCTGGGCGCTGAATATGACACCATAGCCACACCTCAGGTGCTAAAATGGCTCCAGTTGCAATGGGGCAGCAGCCCCAGATGGGCAGAGCATCACCCCCTAGTGGGCATGCCAAGTGGATCCCGGTTGGGTGCATGTGCAATTCCGTCTTCTCTCTACCTCCTGGCTTCTCATTTAAGAAAAATACAATATGTGTGTGTGTGTGTGTATAAATATATATATATAAATATATATATATACACACATATATTAGTATAAATACTAATATATTTAATCTGCTTTAATTACTTCAGTTTTTTTCATCATAGCTGGGAAACCATTGTATCCCACCAAAAAGTCTGATACCAAGATTACTTTAGGTTACAGTGTGATTAAAATTGAGTTTGTTCACTTAATTTAATAATTCTTTCTAACTATAGCATCCTTTTGTTAAGTTTATTATTTTGGAAATATGTGCTTGAAATATATATTTCACATAAACAAATGGTACATCCACAGGAAAAATCTTACAGTATGAGGAATAAAATACTCCTTGAATGTTCTCTGTGTTAGGTGCTGGAAAGACTGAGGGTGAATTTTCAGCCAAGCTACAATAAAGTCTATTGGACATTATGAAATGTATTCTACGATTAAAAATTATTCCCAAATTTATCCTATTTTTCTAACTTATTTCTCCATTCTCCATTTTTTTAATTTAAAAAATTGTTTTCTTATAAGCCCTTTAGATACTTTTATGTTAACAATGTGGAGTATAAATAACACAAAATTAAAGTGATCCAGCCTTATTTATACCTCAATATCCTAAAGTCAAATATGTTACACTGGGGTATACTATTATTAAATTTTAAAAATTGCCACTTTTAGATACATTTTTATATTTTTATACACATTTTAAAAATAGAACGATTTCGAAACTAGCTGTAAGGTTCAGGAAAAGTCTATTGATCTCTTTATTTGCTCCTAACATTGAGGGAAGCCATTTATTGACAGTATCCCTTACTTTCCCCTATATAGGGTAAAGTAAACAAAACTTATCTGCCCCCCTACCTCACGTATATAATTCTGCCATAAAGAATAAAGGTGAGGGCCCTGCCTGGCTGGATCAGTGGTACAGCATTGGCCTGGTGTGTGTGAAGTCCCAGATGTGATTCCTGGCCAGGGCACACAGAAGAAGCACCCATCTGCTTCTCTACCTTTCCCCCTCTCCTTCCTCTCTGTCTCTCTTCCTCTCCTGCAGCCAAGGCTCCAGTGGAGCAAAGTTGGCCCCGGCACTGAGGATGGCTCCATGGCCTCTGCCTCAGGCACTAGAACGACTTTGGTTGTAAGGGCGCATCGCCCCCTTGTGGGCATGCCAGGTGGATACCGGTCTGGTGCAAGTGGGAATCTGTCTCTGCCTCCCATTTCTCACTTCAGAAAAATACAAAAAAAAAAAAAAAAGGTGAGAAACCTTGGCTTTCAAAATACCTTATAATATTTAGAGAGCTGGAAGATAATATACAGAGTAGTCACAGTCATTAAGGACCTTGCTTTCCAAGGCTACAGAAATGCACCAGGAAAAGCATCATAAATATGCTCCATTGTTGGCTCCCTAGTATACATATTTATTTAAAAGACCCTCACTGAGGACTGTGCTTTCAAAATATGTGGTTCCTTCATTAAAATAAGGTGAAAACTTAAGACTTTGAAGCTGATTAACAGCAAATTCGTTGCAAGGGTAATTAAATTTTATCATAACATTTCTTTGTTCCCACAACCCTTGTCTTTTTAGTAATTTTATTTGCGTATTTTTATTTCCAATTAAAATGTTTCAAAAAATAATACATTGACTGAAAACAAGCATTGAAGGGCCAGTGCTAAATGTGAACTTTCACAGAGTCTACCCTTCTATGAAGAGTAAACAAACTCCCTATGAGGCTTTTTATGAACTGGTTATTTAAATGGGTGGAGGGGAGCTAACACTTTATTACTGCTGACTCCAAAGAAGATACTTGCTGTGTAGGCAGAGAATGTTGAAGCTACTTGTGAAGGGAAGAGTATGTCACCTAAATTAATGTGGCAAATTTGCCTCATAAGTCATCTCCACCATTCTGCCTAACCACCCTGCTGGAAAGAGTCAAGGTCAATACTCCACTCATTTAGAACAAACAGAGCCTATTTATCTACGATGGGGTCCATATCCCTTCCTGTAGCCCAATACAATAAGACTCAGATTAAAAACTTGTTTAAGAAACCAATTTTTCAGGTCAATGAATTAGTCATTAAACTTGAACAAATATTTCATAACCCTGCTTGCTATTTCCTGTTGGTGAACGCATGACGAGCCTACCTACCTACCCAGAGCAGGTGGCTACCTACAGACTCAGATGTCAGCACTGTTGAATCAACTTCTCACCCCAATGCAATCAATTGTTTCCTTCCTCATATGTTCACTGAAGCCCCAAGTTCTTTCATTTTTTCCCCCAAAAAATCCTTTAAAAAGGAACATGACATTCTTTGGCTCAGTTAAAATTAATCACTAAACTGCTTTATGCCGAAGTCGTGCAGTATTAAGTATGGTTGCCATCCTCACACACACACAAAAGCAGCAATTGAAGAGAGCAGTAAAGAATACCAGAGAAAAGGAGACCGTGAAAGTGTCAAAAACAAACATTAAGTGGCCAACATTTTGTTTCCAGTTTGCTTTTTGCTGAAGGTGATCACATACCACATGTACCTAAAATAAGAACTGGAGAACTATTTCTGAATATTATTTATTATTTTTCTAGCAACATGTGATTCATAAGGTATGGGAGGATTGAGTGGGATGTTTCCATCAGCCCATTAGCAGAGTGTACTCAAGAGAGGCTGCTTCCACCCGTTCCCTCCTCCCACGCCCCTGCCCTGAACGCCTTGTCCAGCCTCTGCCACCTGCTCCCACACCTCACTCCCTGAGCATTCCCTCTCCTTTTCATTTTCTAAGCCTCCCTCTGAGCTCCTTCTATTTCTGAATATATAGATTGGTAATTACAACTTATAGGAAATAATTATGACTAGTAGGAAAAATAACTGATTATTGAACATATGGATTCTTCCTGGCCCTGTGAGCTGATTTCTCATAGTAAATATGTTCTTGGAACTATTTTCTTCTCCTAGATGCACAAAGCATTGCCACGTCAGTGTTCTTACATGGGGAAGCAGCTCATTCAATGCATCCATATGGTGCTCTAGATTCCAGTGAAAAGTCAGTGCATCATGTGAACGAGTGGCCATGGACCACTCTGATGTCCTCATTTTCTTTTCCATATTTGGGGTTTTAAAACTTTGGCTAAAGTTCATTTGAATTGCTGATTACTAAGTGTCTGTAGTGGGTTAGAACTGTTGAGAAGAAGGTGGAAAGAAGCTGGGCAAAGACTCGAGGCTGGTGCCAGGATGTGACCCGGTGGGTGCTTTTTTCCTAAGGCTCCACCACGATCTACTCAGGGGTCCCCAAACTTTTTTCACAGGGGGCCAGTTCACTGTGCCTCAGACCGTTGGAGGGCTGGACTATAAAAAAAAACTATGAAAAAATCCCTATGCACACTGCACATATCTTATTTTAAAGTAAAAAGACAAAACTGAAATAAATACAATATTTAAAATAAAAAACAAGTAAATTTAAATCAACAAACTGACCAGTATTTCAATGGGAACTATGCTCCTCTCACTGACCACCAATGAAAGAGGTGCTCCTTCCAGAAGTGCGGCGGGATAAATGACCTCAGGGGCCGCATGCGGCCCACAGGCCGTAGTTTGGGGACCCCTGATCTACAGACACGACGCCTTTTCCGCTAAAGCCTTTCTTTCAAGATCAAACTCCCTCTCTAACAGCTTTTTCAGATGACTTTTTTTAAAAGTTATGGAGTCCCTGGGTGTTTTGGAGAGCGCTTGGCAGCAGGAAACAGGAGGCATCGAGCAGAGCAGAGACATGGTGGTCCAGGGTAGAGCGCCTCTGCGGGCTCAGCCCACACTCACGGCCCTTCTTCTCGCTCCCTTGTCTCCCTGTGATGTCCCCCAAAACCTGGTGCTGCTTCACTGCCATTATCTGTATTGCCATTCACCCAAATGCACTTCTGTTCTCAACGCTCCCCTGGCATAAGAAACACTATGGCAGAAGAGCCACCATCTCCTGAAAAGTGGATTCCACTTTAGTGGATTCCTATCTTCATGTATCATTGTGGAAAAACAACACTTAATCCCTTTCCACACCCTTTATTTTATCTTTCTTCTGGAATACATTTGAACTGAATATTTAATCTATCCACTTGGGTAGGACTTTTCAAATTATAAAGCTGATGTGCAGGTAGTTGAATGGGACACAAGAAAACAGATCAGTCGGTAGAATTACTGGACACTTACATCATGCTAAATTAGAGGGGTCATCTCTGGTCCTCCTTTGCACCTCTTCAAATTGCCAAATTGGCATACAAGAGGTTGTCAGAATTTTTGGGTAAAATTGGTTAAGGATGAATTTTTTTTTTTTTTTAACAGAGACAGAGAGAGTCAGAGAGAGGGATAGATAGGGACAGACAGATAGGAACGGAGAGATGAGAAGCATAAATCATTAGTTTTTTGTTACACATTGCAACACCTTAATTGTTCATTGATTGCTTTCTTATACCTGCCTTGACCGCAGGCCTTCAGCAGACCCAGTAACCCCTTGCTGGAGCCAGCGACCTTGGGCTCAAGCTGGTGAGCTTTGTTCAAACCAGATGAGCCTGCACTCAAGTTGGCGACCTTGGGGTCTCGAACCTGGGTCTTCCGCATCCCAGTCTGACATTTTATCCACTGCGCCCCCTCCCGGTCAGGCAAGGATGAATATTCTTACATCGTGAGGATACAGAAAATGGTATTTGTCACCCACCTCTTCCAGCATGGTTTCCAGGGAAACAAGAATCCATCCTGCCTCTGAGGAGTGAGCCCTGAAAGGTGGATTTGCTCAGGCAAATGTCAAAAAGGCCAGTTACAGGGTCAAAGAGTTTCAGAGTGTGAGAGCTGGACAGCAATCGAAGTCAAAATATCCCCTAAAAGAGGAATCGGTAACTGGGAAAAGTGCTGAGCTTGGGTGTCTGACAGAATGCTATCTGGACCAATTGTGGTAGAATAAATGGGTCTTTTAAATGTACTACATCTCAATTCACTGATATTTAGAATAAAACAAGTTGAAGCCCCCAAAATCTATGTATGTCAAGGTGAAAAAACTTGTTAACTAGCCTATGGCCCTTCATCTAGGAAACTAACAAACATGAGAAGTATCATAACAGAGCTCTTTAAAAAATTTACCTTTAATAATTAATAATAATTGAAATGAAAAATAGTGACAATGAGCATCTTAATTTCACTCCTTGCCCAGGGCCTCGTCTTCCTTCTTCCTCGTTTCCTTCTCTTTTTCATGCTGTTAGAACCCATGGCCATGTGTGTGCTCTCATATCCGGTTCCACTTTGGCCACCTGGGGGCAGGGAGGGTTTAGTTTCTTGGATTTCCCACAAAAACTCATTTGTCTGCTTGCACCCATACTTTTTTTTTTTTTTTTTTTAGAGACAGAGAGAGGGATAGACAGGGACAGACAGACAGGAACGGAGAGTTGAGAAGCATCAATCATTAGTTTTTCATTACACATTGCAACACCTTAGTTGTTCATTGATTGCTTTATCATATGTGCCTTGACCGCAGGCCTTCAGCAGACCGAGTAACCCCTTGATCAAGCCAGCGACCTTGGGTCCAAGCTGGTGGGCTTTGGCTCAAACCAGATGAGCCCATGCTCAAGCTGGAGACCTTGGGATCTCGAACCTGGGTCCTCGGCATCCCAGTCTGATGCTCTATCCACTGCGCCACCGCCTGGTCAGGCTCATTACTTTTCTTAACTATGTCCATAGTCCTCCAACATCCCCCTTCCACACACAACTTTCTCAGCAAGCTGTCACATTAATCTGCAGTCTAATTTCTCCTACAAATTCTAACCAATCTTTTATTCCCATAGAACTTATATTTGCCCTGTTCTCATGAAACATGATGAGTACAATGGCATTACATAACAGGTGGACCACCAACGACAGGCTCTGACTTTTCTACAGCATCTTTACTCCCTCCCTTCAAACCTGACTGTCCTCAGCTTTCTTTGAACTTCCCTGACAATGTAATACATGCAGAGTCCCTGCGGACATCATACCCATTTTTTACCAGGTGGAAGACAAGCCCTTGGAAACTGCTTCCTGCTAAGGGACTTCTCCATCTATTCCACAAACAAGGGACTGGAATTAGGTAGAAAAAAGGCATGTTTCTGGGCCATACTCTTTGTAGGACCACTTCTAAACCTGTTCCCGAGGGGAGGGAGGAGATAGAAAACTGGGTATTGGGCAGAGCACCGGTAACTGTCCCCTGGATCTCTGCATATTTTGAAAGCCATCTTTTTCTTCCAAGACAAATTAGGGTGAAATGCAGAAACAAATAGAAAACTGAAAAATAGGCATGAAGGGAATATTTAGTTAATAAAGCCAGTATACATCAATGTGAAACTTATTTAAGAAGAAAACTAAAACTATATTCTGACTGACAAATAGATTTCCAATTGCTCAGTGACACTAGAAACATAATCACTAGTGGAAGTGAGGGCAGGTATGATGGTAAGTACTTTGAAAGGCACCCTGACTCTCTTGTCCTCTTGCTGTATCTAGCCCATCCCTAACTGGCAATGCCCTCGCAATGCTCCAATGCAAAAACTCCAGTCCAAACAATTATCAGCACTCATCTGGACTCTTTTCTTATTCCATCTTACATTTCTAAATCACATATATTTCATAACATGAATTCAAGCCAGATGAAATCCCTTGACAAAGGAATCGAACAAGCCCAAATTGATCTTTTAAGTGGATCAATAGAAACTTAACTGAAATGGATTGGGGATTTTATCAAAGTTGATGTAGTAGAACACTAATAAGATCACTTCCAATTCACACATATAGAATGAAGTTTCAGCACAAATTGATCTGATTACGGAGGATGAATGGTCACCTTTAATAATGGATTAAGGTGGTAAAGAATTCTCTTTTTATATGAAAATGCTATCTTTTTTTTCTCTTAAACTCTCAGAGAGTGCTTGAACTTTTCTTCCTATGCTGAATTTCACTTGCTTCTTACATGCTCAGATTTGATTTAAGAATTGTTTTAATTTTTGTAATTTGACCTAAATTCTATTTTTGAAGTTAGAAATATCTTCTGAAGTGTTTTCAAAAGGAAGTTTTGTAGCAGCCAGAGAAGCCCTTATGATACAAACGCATTGCTCCAGTACAAGCTACGTGTAGAATAACGCAACTCGTGAGTAAAGCTGTCAGTATGACAAAGGGCTGTATATTGGAAGTATTAGCTTTGTCCATTTTGTGACTCTTAATTTGATAATTCAGATGCATGTTTCTTGGAAGATCTGTTACATGATAGAATTTATTAATGTTCATAAAATCTATGCATGATGATGTGATGATATAACTTCCACTTGGTAAAAAGGCAGTATAGTGATAAATAAAAGCCAAAGATTGTAGATCTAAAAACAAATACCCTAATCTACCCCAAGCTCACTTGAAGAATTAGAAGATTCATCCTTCTGAGCATCCATCTCTTCATTTCCACACACAGCAACTAGCTTCTGCGATTGTCTCAAGGGATGGCTACAGAATGCTCCAAACAAGCTTTGCTTTTCCTCAACGAAGTGTTTCTATAAAATGCTCTGATCCTAGGTTATTTTTTTGGTCACACTGTTAGTGAATGACTGTGGGTGTACCTCTTTTAGACCTTTCTTCCTAGGATCATGGACTAACGGCCCATGATCAAACCCCTTATAAAACTAATCTTTCTCTTGCTTCTCCTTTCCTCCTTTTCCCTTCTTCTCCTTCCTCCTTCTGCTCCTCCTTCCCATTTCCCCAACTCTCTCCTCTCCCTTATGTATCTCTCTTTCGTTCTTTGAGTCTCTTGACTCCATTTTCCCATAACTCACCTTTGTAAGGTAAATATATTCAAAAACAAACAAACAAAAATCATTTTCTATGCCTAAGAAAATGTTCAAATAGGCAGCTAATGCCTACACTCTCTTCTGCTTACTGGTGGATATGTGCTTTGAATTAGAAATTCTTAAACATACTTGTGCTTCAGTAAGAAAATAACAGGATAGGACATGTCGTCTACTTCTAGGTTCTTAGGACCTAGGCCAGGGGTCTCAAACTCGCGGCCCGCCGAACAATTTTGTGCGGCCCGCAGACTAATCCACGAAGCTCAAAATATTTTGGATAAAATTAAGTAAGCCTAGGGGCCTACTTGTATTTTTCATTTCTCTAGCATCCTAGCTAGATATTAGCTTAGTTAACAGCAGTTGTGATGCGAACTACAGTTTCTGGTCATTTTGTGACACTGAGTAAACTGCATGTACGATTATGCTTGTTGTACTGATTTTTTTTTGTTTTCAACTGCAGTGAGAAAAGTGTTGCGTAACAGTTGCCTTTTGTAGACCTCGTGCGGCCCGCCAAATGGCTGTGATCTTGCTCTGCGGCCCACATGCTGAGTTGAGTTTGAGACCCCTGACCTAGATGGTTTAGATGGAAAGAGACAAGCATCAACTCATTGTTCCACTTAGTTGCTCCATTTAGTTGTTCACTCATTGGCCACTTCTTATATATGCCCTGACTGGAAATCAAACCCACCACCTTGGCACTCTGGGATGACACTCTATCCACTTAGTCACTTAGCCAGGGCCAAGAATAATATTCAAGACATTTACGAGACAGAGAATAGTTACCACAATTTTTATTAGGAGCTAACTTGTCCCGTCCCCATTCTACTCACTCACGCTACCTGGTTATGTGGGAAAGGGTCCTAAAAGGAGTGAGAATGAAAATATAAATGGTTCAATCATCTATAGGAAAGAGGATGTTTAGGCCACCCAAGTACCAGACTACTCTAGCTCAGCACAGAGGGGGCCCCTGTCCATTTTCAGGTGGATTATATTGCATCTTTGGCTTTGAGTAACACATATACTAGAGGATCATCCAGTGAAGTATTTCTATCTCTTCTTGAATCAGGAGTCAAGAGGCTGTGCCGGGAAACAGGATTTAGCTCCTTTGAGAGGCCATAACCACAACATAGGATGTGCTGGTATAGGTATTTACGGGATGTGGGAGTATAGGTATTTACGGGAAAGCTGATTCTAACATGTATGTCAACTTTCAGTCTACCTTTGATATAGATATCTAGGCTCTCATCAGAGTTCTATAGAAGACAATTTAAGAAAAACAGCAAAACCCATATTTTAATATATCAAAGTCTCTATTTCCCTTCCTATTCAATACTGGAAAGCTATCAAACACAGTAAGATTTTAGAAAGTCAAGGTCATGGCTGATTCAATTGTGAAACTTACTGTGAGTAAAAGAAAAACTAAAGTCTATATAATTAATCACCCATAAATAACACACATTTATACAAACAATCTAGATAATTTTAAAAGAGAATGAAGGGGGAAAATGTAGTTGCACTCAAATTATCTTGTTCGCTGTACAATTAGATTCTTAATTTACCAAATATAATAAGTATGAGGCAGAGTGGGAGTGACAGTGAGAATGATAGCCACTTTGCTCATGAGCAAAAAGATACATTGGTAATGCCATTCTCTTAAAAACAGGAAACCCAGGCTGGATAGAGCTGAAGGGGAAAAGGCTGATGTGGTTATAGACAGGTTAGAAAATGTGGGACCAGACATTTGATGCACATATATGCACTAATCCCTTGGGGAGTGTGGTGGTAGTTTCTACATTTATCAACCTGGTTGGTGCATATCTAATCCTGTTTATTAGCTAATTACATCCTGTAATTAAAATTTACAAAAGAATAGAGAAGCGGTGGAGGAATAGAAAAATGATTTTTTTTTAATTAAATGAGAGATAGGGAGGCAGAAAGACAGAGTGAGAGACAGACTCCCTCATATGCCCTGACTAGGATCCACCAGCAAGCCCACTATCAGGCAATGCTCTGTCCATCTGGGGCCACTGCTTTGTTGCTCAGCAACCAAGCTATTTTAGCACCTGAGGTGAGGCCATGGAGCCATCACCCAGGGCCAGCTTGCTCAACCATTCGAGCCATGCTGAAGGAGGGGAAGAAAGAGGAGGGGGAGGGGAAGGGGTAGAGAAGCAAATAGCCACTTCTCCTGTGTGCCTTGACCGGGAATTGTTCCACACATCAAGCCAACACTCTACTGCTAAGTTAACCAGCCAGGGCCAAAAAAATTTTAACAAGGCAGTAAAGTAATAAAAATAAATGCTTCCACAATAATATGCTTTAACTCATTTGAATTAAGTTCTGGCCATTAATATAGTCAGAACAGATATACAGATACCATGCTGTGAATTACAAGGTCTTAAACACCCCTTTAACTGACACTTGACTTGTTAGAGTGTAATGGTGGGTGGAGAGAGGACCATCACAATAAAAAATAGAGGCCTGTCAGCAATGATTTCATATGTGTTATTTTCACTTGAACACTGAAGGAAATGGCAAAGGCATAAACAGAATGAAAGCTAGCTTTTTGTATAGTTCAGTAACACTGAATCTAAGCCAGTTTCCACACAAGACAATTCAGCACTTAAGTCAGTCCTCGGGACTGGTTTGCTAGGATCAAGCATAGAACTGCCTTTATTACAAGGAGTCAAAAAGGTCAATGTGTTCATATCACCTACTTTTTGCATTTTTTTTCCAACTTAATAGGGTCTGCAAAATCCTTTTTGACTTAAATGGTTTATTCTGTAGTTGAAGAAGATGTGCTGGATTTTTGAAAACTTAGTTACTTCAGGGTGTTGCATACAGCAATAAATCCAACATAAAGAAACACTATCTGATGAATGAAAACTAACAAAGTAGAAACAGACTCATAGGTAAGAGAACAGACTGACAGCTCACAGAGGGGAGGGAGGTTGGAGGCTGGATGAAAAAGGTGAAGGGATTAAGCAAAGAAAAAAAACCTCATAGAAATTGTGCGAATTAACTTTTCATACACTAAAAGTTGTGAACACAAATTCCTTTAAGAAAGTCAATTGGAAAAAAAAAAGAAAGTCAATCGGTACTGGATTAATCCATGTATTCGACCATCTTATTGAGACTATTTTACATCAGACATCAGTAATGTACTAATATAACCAAAATATTAAGTGCATCATGTCTATTTCTCTTAGGGACCTTGAATCACAAATCCTACAACACTGGAAAAGCCAAAGCCTTTTTTCACAATTGCTGTGATCCAGATTCCTGCCTGATCTTGGTGCTATCTGCTTCCAAACCGATCCATTTCTGAAATTTGGTTCATTTAACAGTAGATGTGCAGCAACGCATGCACTCACGCATGCACACTAATACCTGCTTAGTCTCAGATCCAGGAATGCTATTAAAAAGGTGATACTCACAAGGATGGAGTTGGATGGCAGGTTGTCCAGCCGTCTCCCATTTTCCATTCCCAGCCTCTCTTTCTCATTATACCTTTTCCCTTTCTGGCCCTCTCCTTCATCCACCAAGGCCCAAACAAATTCTTTCCCTAGCTGCATGCCTGAATCCTCCTCTGCCTCATTTTATTGACATATCCTGAGCCAAAACAAAGCCTCTCTCAAGTTTGTGACACTCTGTTTACCAATAATATCTCTAATTTATAGAACAGGGTTGTTCAGCTTAACTTCCTGCAACAACAGACATGTCCATAGAACAACAGCCGTATGTGGCTACTGAGCACTTGAAATGTGGCTAATTGAGCAAGTACAAGTGCAGAACTAAATTTTTAATTTTATTTAATTTTATTTCATTTAAATCACCACATGCAGCCAGCAGCTACCCTACAGAACAACAACCACTCCAGATAAAGTAACCTCTGTCAGGCATTGAAGTACTCGCTTAGTAATTAGAGCTGCATTAGCAATCAAGTCATTAAGCACATCTTCATAGACTTCATTTTCTTCATATTAAATGTTCCCATCTCTTAATGAAAAAGAAACATAAAAGACTAAATTATCAAACTAGATGCTCGTGAGCCAGAGTTTTAAGTTCTACCCAGTTTTGAGTTTAAAAATTGCATGGCACAGGCAGAGCAAGGAGAAGCCTAATACCCTGAGTGCAACTCCTCTGATGCTTTCTCGCCACACGGAATACCTTCTGGCCCGAGTAATGTATGAGATCACTAATGATGTATGCAACTACACTACTTATGACACAGAGGAGACCTCTTTTAGTCATAAAACATCTCCACTTTATACCCTTTCGTGACATTTCCTAAAAACCCATGCATACATATCTGTAGATCCCATGTCCCCAAAGTCCAGGCTGCCATGAGCAATCGTTGACAGACCAGGTGCATCTGCTCAATGCATTCCTTTTAGATCAAAGGCTCTCCCGCTACCAAATACCTTAGTGCATTCCCCCAGGGTTCTGTAATTAGAATGTCTATAAGAGGACTGGATTGGCTTCCCTTTATTCTTTTTTGGAGACATTTTCTGGTAAAGGGAAAGACTGGATTGAAGACCTGGTGACTAATCATTCTCTTTGTCCTCAAGAAACTGTCTTTTTTTTAAATCATTTTTTTAAATTAATTTTACTAGGATGACATCAATAAATCAGGGTACATATGTTCAAAGATACATGTCCAGGTTATCCTGTCAATCAATTATGTTGCATACCCATCACCCAAAGTCAGATTGTCCTCCGTCACCTTTTATCTAGTTTTCTTTGTGCCCCCCTCCCCCTTTATCACTGCCCCCCCATAACCACCACACTCTTATCAATGTCTCTTAGTCTCGTTTTTATGTCCCACCTATGTATAGAATAATACAGTTCTTGGTTTTTTCTGATTTACTTATTTCACTTCGTATAATGTTATCAAGATCCCACCATTTTGTTGTAAATGATCCGATGTCATCATTTCTTATGGCTGAGTAGTATCCCATAGTGTATATGTGCCACATCTTCTTTATCCAGTCTTCTATTGAAGGGCTTTTTGGTTGTTTCCATGTCTTGGCCACTGTGAAAAATGCTGCAATGAACATGGGGCTGCATGTGTCTTTATGTATCAAAACTGTCTTCATTGATGCTATTGAGTCCTAACTTACATGCACCCAACAGTTAGGCAGCTATGGGGAGAATGTATTCCTGGTTAAGCATCATTCCACATTCAGGGTCATATTTAGTTTAGTCCAAGTTCAAACAATCCCAAAGGAGCACTAAAAATGAAATCTTAACATTGGTCACAGGTTACCTATACTGTGGAGATCTAGGGGTTTTTTGTTGGTTTGTTTGCTTGCCACTCTAGCCACATGTGACTAATGAGTTCTAGAGATCTGGCCAGTTCAAATTAAAATCTACTGTAAATATGAAATGTGTACTAGATTTTACAGAATTAGGGCAAAAAGGAATATAAAATAGGTCATTAATAATTTTAATATTGATTACATGCTTAAATAAAATATTTTGCATATATTTTAAGTAAAATATATTATTAAAATTAATTCTGTTTATTTATCTTTACTTTTTTAATGTGCCTACAGGAATATTTAAAATTAGATATGTGGCTTACCTTTTGCAACTCATTATATTTCTGTTGGGCAGCACTGGTCTAAAATAAAATACCCTTATCCTGTTCAAGTTCAAAGCCTCTTCGTGATCCCTTCCAGTTCCCAGATATTACATTTTCCCAGCACTGCTGTCAAATACTTCCTCCATACACACTGTCTCTGTTTTGCTCTACATTAACTCAACCAAAAATTCAGAACCTCTATCAGTGATTCATTTACAGTAAAGGATTTATAAGTGTTGAAACATTATTGACAATTTACGGGCCAGAGCTGCATCTCAACATCTCTTGCCTTCTCTTTGCTATCTTTCTTTTTTCACTTCATTTTTTGTTCCTTCTTCCTTTTCCTCATCTTCCTCCCCAGGAACAAAACAATCTATTTCTCCTGCATAGCATTTGGTAAGCACCACAGCTTGCTTGAGCATGCTTCTGAGGTCTGTCTCTCTCCACCGGAAGACAAGCAGTTTCCTCCTTAAGAGGTGGTCTAGTGAATAAATTCTTCTTCCTTGTTTTACACTTGCAACACAAAGATGAAGGCCACTGGGGAAATTTGTAGTGTGTTTACAATCTAGAGGGGGACACAGGAAAGTTAAAACAAAAACGGAAACAGTATGAGACGTGCCACAACAGAGCTGTGCACACGAGGCTGTGACTACACCGGGACCCAACAACACTCCCCGATAATTTTGATAATTATACAGCCCGAGAGAAGTAATGAGTGAGGGGCTGCCTTGTTTGGGCTCCACATTCACACCACACTCTAGCCAAGCCACCGTGTGATATTCATTAGTCACTCGACCTTAAATTCTCTACTGCAGAGGTTTCCTGATTTTAAATACAATGCCGTCACAAAGCCCTTTATTCAACTAAAAACCCAATGAAAAAGAAACCATAAACTGGTAAGTCAGCAGCATGGTTACTCTAATTTAGCTGAGAGGCGTGAAGTCCCATCGGTTCACCCCTCTCTGCTATGGTGACCGGGGTAACCCGCAGGGAGACTCCATGGAGAACGGTGTACACCCCACACTGCAGCCTGCTAGCCCTTGGCACCCAGATACTCCCAGCTGATTCTCCAGGTCTGACAAATCCTCCTCAGTCGACACTGAGGGCTGCTTACTTCCCAAACGCTCCCAATGCTACCTTCCTCTTATGTTTCTCATTATTGGTCTCTGTAATGCCGGAGGCCGAGGCCCCACTGGGTTTGGGCAGACAGTAGGGAAACTGCAGAGCCGGAAAGCAGTGGGCCGTTCAGTTTAATAGAGTCTCCCAAAGGCGGATGAGCCCACAGGCAGGAAAACAGCTTCTCAGGCAAAGAAACAGCAAGGATGGTCCCTCACATTGGCTGGCAGGCAATCCTCAATCCCCAATCCTCAATCCTCAATCCCCAATCCCCAATCCCCCATCTGCCTTGAACACAAGCACCCACAGCCTTACAGAGATTATACACAGGTGGCGCTGCCACGTGCTCGCACACTACTCAAACACAGTGCTTGCAACCGGTAAACCAGTAAGCAAGCCTAACACAGCTGTTTTCCCACACTCTCCCTGTGCCTTTTCACCCATCATGGCCCCAACTCTGCTCCCTCCACACCAGAACTTCCAAGTCTAAACCTCCAACCCAGTAATGCCCCTGGCTTCAGGTTTAGACAGCAACACACCTGCAAGGCATCTCCTGATGGCTCCGAGGTCCACAGGCACCTCAACCTCTACGGGGCACACACCTCACACATTCACACCTAAAATACAGGCAGACCTCCGAGATCTCCTGGGTTCGTGTGCCAGACCACAGTAGACAAGCAAGTACCATGGTAAAGCCAGTCCTAATCTTTTTGCTGGTGGAGGGTCCTGCCTTGAATTTGTAAAACACACAATTCCTGCGAAGTGCAGTAAAGCCAGGTATGATGCCTGTCCTTCATTTCAGTTGATGAGATCTCTTTTCTTAATATCAGCTAAGTTAAATACCTGTCTTTTTTTCCCTCTTTCACTCATCCCTTATCAGCTTTGTAAATTAACTGACTTGTCTCAAAGATGTTTCCACTTTGTCATGTGGTGCTATAATGGCCATCAAAAAGGCTTGCAGCCTAAGCTCTCGCACTGATGACTATGTTTACCTACATTACCATACGTGGCAAAAGGCACTTTGCCTGGTGAGCCGTAAATCTCAGTTTATGAACCATGTCCTCCAGGATCTCATCTCTCCTCTTTGAAAGTGAGATCAGATGTTACCATTAAATGCCCCCATCATGCCTCATGCCTGCCTCTGTCAGTTCCCTAACATACTGTCTTATACCTGCGTATTAGGTCTATTTGGCTTCAGACCGCTAATTACTAAAGAAAAACTGTGCTTTATGGTTGAGTGCACAACACTCAACTTGGCATCTAGTCCTTGCTTATTATTTGTGGAATAAAATTATTGAATTAAACAACAATATTGTACATGAATAAAAAGATTTCTAGCAAAGGGAAGGGACACTGAACAGCAATTGGAATGACATTGAGGAACTGTGATAGCAACGTATGTCACCAGGGAAAGAAACTTCAAAGCACATTATAAAACGTTACCAACTCATTCAGTTTATTTATCACCAGGAATATATGTCCAAAATAGGAAATGTTATACAAAGCACATCAGGGTTGCAATGGTAGATTTCCAATATAAAAGTATAAATGAAGGAAAAAAGGTTTTAGAGGAGAAAGCAGTAATTTAACATCCATATTCATATTTGCAACTCAAATGAAAGTCTCTGGAATGCTCTTTCATGGCCACATTTATCTTATTAATAGTTCAAAGGTAATAAGCCCAGCTCAAGGCTTCTTTTGTTGCTCATTTAACTATAGCATTAAAGGTAAATGGTGGGGAGTATCTTATGATCCATGGTTGGTAGTATTTGAAAATTGCACTATCTAGGAACTTCAGATTATTCGGTCAGAGATTTTACCAGGCAAGCTAAGTGAGAAAGTTTTTTATTTTTATTTTTTATTGAATTTTAGAGAGAGAGGAAGGAAGGGAAAGAGAGAGAAAGAAACATCAATTTGTTGTTCCACGTATTTATGAATTCATTGGTTGATTCCTGTGTGTGCCCTGACGGGACCGAACAGAACCTACAGGGCTAGCCTATCAGCATGACACTCGAACAGACAGAGCTACTGGCCAGGGCTGAATGTCATTTTAATTCTCTGTTAACTCCCCTTCTTTTTCTAAAAACTGGTTTTAATGTGACACGTTATCACTGTATTATTCAATTCATTCAAATCTCTTGTCTTTGAAAAACACCGTGAAGCAGTTCTTCATTCATGGTCCTTCCTCCTCATCAGCAGCGCAGTCCCTCCCTGGTCAGGTTGTTGCTGTCTTGTTGTTATTGGGGTGTTATGTTCCCTTGGATACACATCACCATGCCCCTTGCCTTCTAAATTTCTCTCTTTGAGTGCTTTGGCTGTAACCCCAAAATGCTGGCTTGCTGTTTTCTTCATTAACATCTAATTCTAAGCATTGTTTTTCTACCCTAGAATTTCTTAGCAGTATATATAGAACAGACTTTTGAAAGCTATCTTTTTGTTATTGATTCCTAATTTTGTTATATTATTGTCATAGCCTCCAAAGTATTGCTTCATTGAGATTTAGTTTGTTTCCATTGAACCCAATAGAAACTCAATTTTTGTGAAAATAATATTTTTTTCAGGTATTAAATATATGTGTGCTTTTGCATATACATATACAATTTATCTGTAGTTAATTATATGAAATATATAATAAAATTTAATATAAAACATACATATAATTATAAACCTAATGATATATGATTAATTGTGATTTTCACACATTCTATAACTTGTCAGTTCAATCTGAAAGATTTTTGAAGAAATGCTAAATCTCCAACTAAAACTGCAATTCATCTAGATCTCCCTGTTATTCTCTCCACTCCTATGAAAACAAGTTCTAAAAACAAGAAACTAAGGGGAAGTCGGAATTATCCATTAGAAGTAAAATTATACTTACTAGCCATGGCCGCATGACAGGATTGTAGAGATGAGGCCTATCATGTGACTCGGATTGTTTTACTATTTCCAGGATTTTCCAGTGGTAAGAGAACCTCTCACATGATACTTCTACTCGCCATCTGCCCACTAGGTGAGGCATCGTCCACGTGCACACCAGCAGGCACAGTGCCCAAAGGGGTTTCCTAAACAACCAGTGATGCCCATCAGCAAGCCTCCCATTAATAGAAGTCTCTTCTGCTTTTGCCCAATAAGCAAATAAAGTTCAAAACTATAAGCAGACTGAAAATAAAATATTGGGTCAGAGTAGGAATAATTTTAAAGTGCATTTATTTAAAAACAACTAAAATGTGCTGGACACTTACTGGGTGATTTTGGACACGCTACTTAACGTCAACTTGCCTCAGTTTCTTCGTAATAATGTGGATTACAGAAAGTCGCGAGGATTTAATGAGTCGTGCTTAGAATAGCGTTAAAAGCACATAACACGATTTGGTAAATATTAGCTATTTTATCATGGCTATACTTTACTCTTTTTAATTTGATTCATTCATGCTTTGTGCACATGTATGTCTGTAAGGAGAGAGGAAGGAAAGGAGAGAGGGGGGGATAAAGAGAGGAAGGAAGGGAGAGAGGGGGGATAAAAAGAGGGAGGAAGGGAAAGAAGGAAGAAGGAAGACAGCTTTTATAGTTAGTATAGTCTTTGGAAATTCCACCTCCTCAAAAGCAGGTAACCATTCACTTTTGCAGGGACCTGAGAGTCAAGGGCTGTAATTGTGTTCTGCTTGGGGTTAAAATATATTGTAACTGTGACTAAGAGATTTGAGTCTTTGTCTTGAGTGTTTCTCCTGAGTGGAGGAGATACATAAACTCAGGCAGGTGCCACAGTGAACATAGTATTCCCTTCATAAGCGCCTTTGGTGGCCTCCGTCTTCTGATCAAACTCATTTTCCTGCTTTGAAGGCTCTGCCATATGTAGACATGATACAATCAACATTTCTGTATTTGTTATCCTTTATCCTGCTCACGCTTCACTCTGTTTATGAACCAAAGGCATAGTCTGCTTTGCATACATGCCTTTTCTCAGGTTCTAAACCACACCCATCCAAAAGCAACTTCTGCCCACCTGACCTGCCCCTCCACGTTAAAGGGCGAAAACAAAGCCCTACACTTGCCTGACCTGTGGTGGCGCAGTGGATAAAGCGTCGACCTGGAAATGCTGAGGTTGCCGGTTCGAAACCCTGGGCTTGCCTGGTCAAGGCACATATGGGAGTTGATGCTTCCAGCTCCTCCCCCTTCTCTCTCTCTGTCTCTTCTCTCTCTCTGTCTCTCCCTCTCCTCTCTAAAATGAACAAATAAAAAAAAATTAAAAAAACAAAAACAAAGCCCTGCACTTGTATCTTCTCAAGCATTTACAGTTGGAACACAATTTCACAGCTAATCACATACTGAATTAAAAGGTGTGTCCTGTGGCTTACTAAAGTTCCTTTTATTTTCTTTTTAGTGGGAGAGACAGAGACAGAGAGAGAAACAGAGAGAGGTACAGACAGGGACAGACAGGAAGGGAGAGAGATGAGAAGGATCAACTCTTTGTTGTGGCACCTTAGTTTTTCATTGATTGCTTTCTCATATGTGCCTTAACTGAGGAGAGGGGAGGGCTCCAGCAGAGTGACTGACCCCTTGCTCAAGCCAGCAACCTTGGGGTTCAAGCCAGCAACCATGGGGTCATGTCTATGATACCATGCTCAAGCTGGTGAGCCCGCACTCAACCCAGATGAGCCAGTGCTCAAGCCAGTGACCTCAGTTTTCGCAAACCTAGGTCCCCTGCATCCAGGCCAATACTCTATCCACTGTGCCACCTCCTGGTCAGGCAAAAGATCCTTCTTTATCCCAGCTGAATTACTGCGAGTTCCCAGAGCTGAGGAATCATGGTGCATGTCTCATACTATAAAATTTATTGTTAAATTGCATAGGAGATACAAAATAATTATTGAATGACTGATTGACATATAGATAAAACAAATAATTGTCTTCACCTAAGAAATGCTTTAATTAAATAGTCTGGAGTTGAAGAGTGATTTGATAATCTGAATTTAGAATCTGACCTCTTTGACTTTCTCTGTTACACTAAGCAAGCCATTTTAGGTTTTTGGACTTATTTTTTTAATCCAAAAATGGAAGTAGGACTTGTCATCTGTCTTATTCACCGAGAGTGGTGAGGAGTATACTAGTCAATGCAAAGCACATGGCTAATTCCAAGTTTAATAAAAATGATAAATAACATCTATTAAAAAAATTGAACCATTGTTCAATTTCTTCTGCCCTTTCAGTCCTTCAATTCAATACTTTCTTGCTGAAATCTGAGAGCTTTAATTTGAGAAAGTGTATAACTAATAATCATAGACCTTTAACACTAACCTTTTCTTATCATTAGGCATACCTGGATGATATCAAATTATTCTTTTAAGGAAATCAATATGTCACTATAAATTCATAGAGAAAACACCTGGTAATGGAATATTGAGTAAGAGAAACCTGGGTATTAAAAATTGTATCAGAGCAAGATTGAAAATATGTTATTTCTGACTTTAGTTATTCTCAGATAAAGAGCAACTAGCAACTACTCATAGGCAAGACCCCTTTGTGAAGACCCTTGGTGGGGAGAGGCTAAGGCACCCACCTTGAGAAACAAAAACCAATAAAAACTGCATAGTAGGATAACAGGGATGGTTTCACTTGGACTGTATCTCTCCTCCTTCAGGCAGGGCAATGCCACACCTATGGGTCCTTCTGGCTACAATTTCTCCAATAGATAAAGGAGAGCCAGAGGTGGACACCCAGCTTCCCCACAGTCCAAGAAGCTTTCAGGAAAGACACTTAGGTCTTGCCTCTCAGAGATCCCTGGGGGGGGGGGAGGTCAGTTAGAGATGGGGGAGAGGAACAGGGCTCATGATAACATGTGTGCAGATCTTGGCTGACTGTGTTCGTACTGGCAATGGCAACTGACCGCAGATCCCAGACACCAGCTCTGCCCATCTGTAGACCCAAGCCAGTGGCCCTGTCTGACCAGGGAGCTTGGTTGGCAGTTCTTCCCAGTTTGGATACACAACCAGTAGGCTGACCCAGTGGCAGAGCACATTCTACAACCCCACCCAGACAGGGAAGCAAGTCGGCAACTCCACTCAACTGCTGGACATGGGCTCCAGCCCTACCTTCCCAGCAAGCCTGGCCAGAGAACCTGGGAAGCTGAGGAGCCCATCCTATAGCCTTGCTCAGGCAGAGAGCCAAGCCAGCACACCTGCCCAACTGCAGAGCATAACCTCCCCCATCTGCAAGCGAGCCCAGTGATCCCAGGCAGCCCTGGAGCCTGAGCCTACAATATTTCCCAACTGCAGAACAGAGCCAGTGGCCTCTTCCAGGCAAAGAGCCCAGCCAGCCACCTTGCCCAGTCAGGAGCACTGCCTCCAGCCACGCCCATCCAGGAAGCCTGGACAGCAACCCTGCCCAATCACGAAGCACAGCCTCCAGCCACACCCAAATATAATGTACAGTTGACAGCCCTGCTCCACCCAGGATTCCAGACAGGGACCTCACTCAACAGTGGAGCACAGCCAGCTGACTGTCCAATTATGGAGCCCAGCCCGCAGCCCAGGCTAAATACAGCGTCCAGCCAGTGACACAATCTGGCTGGGGAGCTCAGCCTAATGAAGAAAGATTTGTCACTTCTCAATAAAACATTAGCAAACTAAATTGAACAGCACATTAAAAAGGTTACATACAATGACCAAGTGGGATTTATTCCTGGGATGCAAATATGGGACAATATACACAAATTAATGAGTATGATAGAACACACAAATAGAATGAAAGATAGAAATCATATTATCTCAATAGGTGCAGAAAAAGCATTTGACAATATAGAGCATCCTTTTATTATACAAACACTCTCAACAAATTGGAACATACTTCAACATAATAAAGGTGATCCATGACAAACCCAGAACTAAAATAATTGAGTTTGAAAGCTTATCCTCTAAGATCTGGACTAATCAAAAGTTCCCAATCCCTCCACTCTATTCAACATAGCTGAATTCAACAAAGTTTCAGCCAGAGTAATTAGGCAAGAAACAGAAGTAAAAAAGGAATCCAAATCAGAAAAGAAGTAAAATTGCCTTTGTTTGCAGATGACATAATCATATACTTAGTATATTTTAGATACTCTGCAAAAATACTATTTGATCTAAGAAATAAATTCACTAAAGTTGCAGAATACAAAATCAACATACAAAAATTGTTTCTGTATACTAACAACAAACTATCTGAAAATAATAGAAAAGCAGTCCTATTCACAATAGCATCAAACAGCAGTGAAATATGAATAAATTTAACAAAGGAGGTGAAAGACCCATGCACTGCAAGCTATAAGACAATGATAAAAGAAACTGAAGAAGGCACAAATAAATGAAAAGATATCCCATGATCATGGGTCAGAAGAACTAACACTGTTAAAACTAACACTGTGACCTCAAGTGAAATTCAATGCAATCCATATTAAAATCTCAACAACATTTGTTACAAAAATAAAAAAAATAATCCTAAAATTTATGGAAGCACAAAAGATCCCAAACAGCCAAGGCAATCTTGAGAAAGAAGAACAAAGCTGGAGGTATTATACTTCCTGATTTTATAGTGTATTACAAAGCTCTAGTGATAAACAGTATGGTACTGGCATAGAAACAGACACACAGACCAATGGGATAGAATCAAGTGTTCAGTGATAAATGCACACACACACACATGTATGGTAAACTACTATTTAACAAGGGGATCTAGAATACTCGTTGGAAAAAAGAAAAGTCTTCAGTAAATGCTGATAGAAACACTGGATATCCATATGCAAAGAATGAATCTGAACCCTTATAATACCCACAACTCACCAAAAATAATTTAACATAGATTAAAGACTCAAATGTAAAAACTGAAACCATAACAATTCTAGAAGAAAATAGAGAAAACCCTTGACATTGGTCTTGGCAATGTTTTTTGGTAGATGACACTAAAAACAAAAGCAACAAAAGAAAATTAAATAAACACATGCAAAAAGCTTCTGAACAGTAAAACAAACAATCAACAGAATGAAAACACCACGTGTGGAATAGGAGAAAATACTTGCAATCCATACATAGGGCTTAATATCTAAAACATATAAAGAACTCATATAACTTTACAGAATAAAAAATCCATTAAAATTTATTTTAACAATGGGCAGAGGACCTGAATCTACATTTTTCAAAAAGATATACCAATGGCCAACAGGTATATAGAATGATGTGCCCCAGATCATGAAGAGGTTCTGGAGTCAGGTCCTGAACCAGATTGAAGAAAGTGTCTGGAAGTCATGACTTTTGAATTCCATCTCGAATGCTGGGTAGAAGTTTGTGATATGAGAGAAGGAGATGGGAATTGGGGGAGGAGTTTTTCTGTAGGAAACTGCAGTGTGTCAAATAAAATAATAGCATCTGTTCTTTGTTAAACTACTAAAAAGAAAAAGACATTTGCTATGGCTGGAGAGATTGTAGAAGAAGTCGTTTGTAGCTGGAGAAAGGTGGTGGGTATGGAAAGCCCTGTGTTATATGAAAGAGTTTGGGTTTTATCTATCCAGGAAAAGTAATATGAAACCATTAACAATTTTTATAGCATTTCTGTTGCAGAATGAACATTCTGGAGAAACGTGTGACAGCTGAATGAGAGGTAGACAAGAGATGAGACTTTTGTTCAGAGGCAAGAAATAAGAAGACTGAACTAGGACAAGTGGAAACAGAAGAAAGAAGTTGCTAGATATTTTGGACCAGGGGACAGATGGATGTAGGTCATGAGGAAGAAAAGTGTCTACAGTGTTTACTGAATCTGCCACAACTTTCAGTTTTAAGTACAGGAAATTGATGATAAGAGGGTGACACCAACTATCAATAATTCACAGAATCAATGGTAGATAAATCTGATCATTAAAACCCAAACCTTTAATTGAAGGAAATGTACAGTGACTTAAATTAAGAAAACTAAAACATAACTTCTATTATATAAAGTATCAAATGTTTAATTTCCATTTCAAATATTTCCAAGTAAAAATATGTACAAATATATATACAAAAGTTGAAACAGTTAGAAGCATGACAAGTATACATATACATAAACACAATTAAAATTAAATTCAATGCAAAATCGAGTGCCATCATATTGCACTAAACTTTATTCTGTACAAAAACATATGTATCAAGAGTTTCCACCAGATGAAATCACACTTATTTCATAGTATCTTACCACTTACACAAATAGCCCATAAACACCATCTGGCAGTGTGATTTCTGCACCAGAACTCTCCCCAGAAGGAAATCATTAAGCTGTATAAAAATCCATTTTATTTCACATATCCCATGCCGGTAGAGGCATCAGTGCCAGAGAACCCTAAGAAATACAACACCATCCACAAATGAAAGTCCCTCTGCACCATTTATATTTTCATAGATCAATATCTTAGTACTCCAGATATGATTGGAATGTAGGTGCTGAAAAGGAGTTTTGCTCTTTAGGAATTTATCAGTGCAAGACATTGTGCAAAATCTGTATGAAATACACACACTCCCCTTTACCAAGTTTCACCGTCACAACACCAAAGTGAAGAAACCCACCACAGATGAGGACCTTTTAGGACACAGAGGCTCGCTCCTCCTCAGCTAGATCTCTCTGTTCCTGTATTTTAGATCACCAGGCCAAATCCACCATGGCCCTGCCACCTCCATTAGGGGAAAGGTACAAGGTCATAGCAAATGCTTTCCAGACCCAAGTTAATGGGTATAGCTGGTCTATAAATCATATTTTAATCACAGATCAGAGAGATGGCTGCCAGCACAACCCTCCAGAGTAACCGCTTTCCCACTGGGCTAAATTGATTCCATTGGTGCAAATCAGTGATGCTTGACACAGAATATAAAAGGCATTTTCATACATTCATATAAGGTACCTAGTGATATATTAATATGAACATACCAACACACAGGCACATTTTTCTACCCCTAGATAACTGAAAAAGAAGTTAGTGTTGCTAAGTCAAGTTTTAACACAAAGCTCACTAAGCCCATTTTTATAAAGTGAATATGGATATACCTACTATAAAAAAACAACAACATGAAAGATTCATCATGAGATGAATTCTGAGTCAGTAACTAAAGACCTTCTCTACCAGTGCATCACTACCTTCTCATCCACGCTATAAGCGAAAACCAAGCTCTGTAAAATCTTGAGTCAAAAATTTGTCAGAAGGGTGGGACAAATTCAGTTCTCCAAGCATTCAGTCCAGGCAGCCATGTGACTTGCCTTCCTCCAACTTATGCTTATGCTAAACCACAGGTAGCCAGCATTTAACATCAGTAAGACCCAACTACATGTGTGTTCACCAGTTTGGCGTAGAGAGGAAGCGCTCGATTTCATGGTTCTAAGCTATATATTCTTAGTGCCTCTGATGCTGTTTGCAGATTCTCAAAATAGTTGGAAAGCACCACTGTAAACTCATTACTATTGTGCTGCAATCAATTTAAATTGCCTAAAAGAGTTAAGGAATATGCCATTCTCTGAACACGGACGATATGAAAAGAAGATCTTGGTTTTCAAATGTAAGTATTAATAGTTTAGCTCTAGATTTATGGCAGTAGTAATACCTTCACAAGAGAAAACTATTAGGGAAACCGTTTCTCCAAGGAAAGGATCAAAATAATCCGAGACTACTTAAAATTTGGGGAGGATTCTTCTGGTTTGTGTGATAACTGTAGTTGTATATACATACACACATAGTTTTTTTGCTTTGGCATGATTAAGAAGTGCTATGCGGTAGTGTTTAAAATTGTGAATATACACAGTAGTTTAATATAGATCAATTCTATTCTGTTATAAGCATACATTCAAGGAAACAATCTCTTTTACTTCTCCAAACTATTTTTTCTATTTAAATGTAATATTTTTATATTACATTATTGACTACATGAAAATTTGGAGAAATGCTAGGGGAAATGGAACTCAGATCCTTTCAAATCAGACAGTTTGAACTTAGACCCAGGGAACCACATTGCATTGCTACCCATTGAGATGAATATGCTTCTGAGCATGCGCCGAAGCAGCAGTAGGAACAAGTGAGGTCTGACTTCACCATCCTCAGGCAAGTCAGCCCACTCAACCCCACCGTTACAGCTGTAACATCCCCACTGCACAGGGTGCTCAAAATACAGTCACTGCTGCAGGAAATAACTGGGCGTTAGTCTTTAGCTTTCCTCGAGCTTTCAGCATGGCCTCTGGAGGCTTCAACAAGAGGTAATAAGGATTCAGCAAGCAAGTCTTCTGACCAATAAATTAATTCACTTGAAAATCACACTTCAATAAAAATCAGTAGTGTATATGTCGAGGGAAAAAATAGTATGTTCACTTTGAAACCAGTTCATCCATTTTTGTATGGTGTTCAGATGCCTAATGCTCCAGTTTCTTGAGAGGATTGTTATCTATAAAACTGGTAAGGTGGTTCTTGATTCTATCTCCTCTCCCCTCCTCTCCTCTCTCTCTTTCCTCTCTCTCTCTTTCTCTGTACTCTCCAAAATGAACAAATGAAATCTTTAAATAAAATAAAATAAAATAAAAGAGAAATAATAACCCAAAACAGGCAAGTAAGTAAAATGCAAGGGCCCATCTGCCGACATAAGCCTCAGGAATCATCAAGAACCATACAAACCTCCCGTGAGACATTACCTTTTCTTTCCCATTACACAAAAAAGTCAAGAAGAGTTTTCTGGGTTAGATTATATTGGCCTATATGGCAAAAAAGGAGAATATAAAGGAAACCTATTTATATCTCTGGCAACAATATGGATAAATGGATATATAGGAAGTAAAGATAACAGGTCAAATTTTGAAACACAGTGGCAAGAGAAAAACAAAAAACCTTAATGATTTCACTTAGAGATCTAAATACTAGGGTTTGGCTGAGAAATGTCAATCTTTCATATATACTAAATGTTATCAAAAACAAAAATTGAAATTTATGAATTGGCATTGCCTCAGATTATAAATTATCATTACCTCTTTGGTCAATTGTCTGTGAGCTCCACATCTTCCCTTAATGGTTTTAATTAGTCTAATTCTTTCAAAAATCCTTGTTTTCAAATGGACAAAATTACTAAAGGATAAAACATAATCTGGCTATGAGAAACTACTTAACCTTAGAAGTTTATAAATAATAATTAACAGAGTTCATCATGATTACTCTCATTAGAAAAATGCACATCATTTTCTAAAGCTAGCATAACACCTGTCTGAATATACACACATGCATATACAGTTTCTACTTCCTTTAGTGAATTTATCAGTTATCGCTTTTGCAAGTCCAATGGTAATTAAAGTGAGGAAATTACTGACAAAGCCTAGATATAGAAGTGGAAAATTTTTAGAAACATCAGTTGTGAATCTTATTTAGCAGTGACATTCCTTCCTCAATTTTTATGTAAATATATGTCTTTTTCTAATTGAGCTGGACAGCTTTATCCAAAGAGATATTTTAACAGAATATAAAATGTATAAAGGAAATATACAACCTGTCAAAATTCATCACCATGTAAAAATAACTATGAAATGGAAAAAAAATTGTTCAGAATTGCTATCATTGCATATAGACATGATTACAGTGTTGGGTATAATATTTGGGGCATTTTCTTTCTTGGTGATTTCTGTCTTCTGTTGATACTGTAATTTAAAGAATTGAAAATGCATATATTTGGATATATTTATCAAGGGTAAATTATTTATGAAACAGGTGATTGTGCTTAAGAGGATTTCATACCTAACTGATTCTGCCTTTGCCGAGAAAGGTGTTACATCCTTTCCTGATCAGATAAGCCAATGTGAAAATAAAACATCACATAGCCATGAAGCTTCCAGATAGTGAATAATAAAAAAAAAACCCAACATAATACATTCTCAAGGATTTTTACTTAAACATAACTCCTAAACTTCTCTCGTAAACATAGCTTCTAGACTCTCTTGTTTAATGTACGTACTCATTAAAATTAGGTACATCCCCTCTGCCCTTTGTTTAGAATGCCCTGGGTATCATCTCTTAAAAGATGAGTGATGTCTGAGTTGGTATCGAAGGGAAAGCCAGGCAATGGCGATGTAAAACACATTTCTTTCTCTCCTCTGTCCATACTGATGATGTATGCTTTTTATTTTTTCTTTCCTTTCTCTAGAAAAATAGAAAACACTTTCACAGTATGGTCATCTATAATATGTAAAAATTGTTTTATACAAAACACATATATACAGAAAACACCCCAGTCTTCAATTTGAAGGATTTTAGCCATGGTAAGACATGCTACAGAGAAAGACCACTGAAGCAACTATCCATTCCGTGACAGCTAGGCTTCCCCTAACCTCAACGGCTAGGCAGCAGGGACTCAAGAATCAATGTGTACTCACGGTATAGTTGCATATCAACGTTCCATAACTACACAGAGTTATAACTAAATTTCTTAGAAACCAGTCTGAATACACTAAAAGATATGAATATAAATAGCTGATTTCTTTAGTCCATCACCAAAGTTGTAATCCTCCGGATTTTCATAAAATAAAGTGAACGTCCAATTTTGCTTCAACCCTCGGGTCAGAAACAAAGCCAAGGATAGATGGCCAAGATTTCAAGTGCATAGTTTATAATTTATGACAGTCTTCTTCTGGTATAACTTCCAGTAATATTTGTAATGTTCTGGTTATTCTGCCTACAAAGAAATAACAAAAAAAAATTACAAATGCACAGGAATCAGAAATGCTTGAAAATCAGAAAAATGTGATTTATTTGGGGTTAAATACTGAGAATGCACAACTGCTATTTTATAAAGCACTTTCAAGAATATTTTACTTCATTAGAATCCTATCATGCTCAATTAATTTCTGTGTCACCTCTAAAACTTCTCATGATAGCTTTTCAGTAAGCATACGTTAATATTTTCTTAAAATAGGATTTTTGTTTATGAAACAGGAGGCTGAAAATATTTTGAGACAACAGGATCAAGATAGGAATAAATGTTTAAAAACACATTTCATATTCAGTTTAAAACTGCTTTGTTGTTTATGCACCTAGGCGATTACAACAAATTCCTCAGCAAATTCAGAAGAATCAAAGTAAGACTTCCGTTCTCAAACTTTTTGTGTATTATTGAGCAAAGCAGCTCATATGCCAGGACCTCCTTTGCCTCATCTGTAGAAATGAGAGATGCAGGAGTGACGTCAGCAAGATAAAGGGCCAGGGGGTCCCAATGCTCATCAACCTCTTAAAAAGAACAAGAACAATAAATAGCTACAAACTGAAGAGAGTAGCTCAGGAAAAGTTCTAGACAACAAAGAAGCAGCAGCAAAACCCTGATGGAGCTCAAAAGTCGAGGATGGTTGTATAGGGCAGTGGTCCCCAACATTTTTTGGGCCACGGATGGACGAGTTTAATGTCAGAAAATATTTTCACGGACTGGCCTTTAGGGTGGGATGGATAAATGCACAAAATAAAATTATGCGACCAGTGTAAAAACTGGTATTTTTAAATATAATTGTCAAACTTACAAGATAAGCGTCAAGAGTGAGTCTTAGATGGATGTAACAGAGGGAATCTGGTCATTTTTAAAAAATAAAACATCGTTCAGACTTAAATATAAATAAAATGGAAATAATGTAAGTTATTTATTCTTTCTCTGAGGACCGGTGCCAAATGTCTCTGGTCCGTGGCCCAGGGGTTGGGGACCACTGATGTGGGGTGTAAAAGAAGCATTTGCCTGCATTACCCCACCCCCCCAGTTAGAGAGCTGAGGCTGTTCCCAGACAGGGAGAGCTGGATAGCCCTGGCAAGCCTCACCACTGTGGACGTTTGCAGCTTTAGCCAGAAGAAAACAGAGAAAAAGGTCCTTGACATTGGTCTAGGCCAGTAGTCCCCAACCCCCAGGCCGTGGACCAGTATCGGTCCACAGAGAAAGAATAAATAACTTACATTATTTCCATTTTATTTATATTTAAATCTGAATGATGTTTTATTTTTAAAAAAATGACCAGATTCCCTCTGTTACTTCCGTCTAAGACTCACTCTTGACGCTTGTCTCGGTCACGTGATACATTTATCTGTCCCACCCTAAAGGCTGGTCCGTGAAAATATTTTCTGATATTAAACTGGTCCATGACCCAAAAAAGGTTGGGGACCACTGGTCTAGGCAATGACTTCTTGCTTAAGTCACCAAGCACAGACAACACAAACTAAAACAAACGTGACTACATTAAACTAAAGAGCTTCTCCAAAGCAAAGGACACATTAAGTTGAAAGTACAACTTACAGAATGGGAAAAAATGTTAGCAAAGCACACATCCAAAATGATATGAAGAACTCAGATAACTTACTAGCAGAAAAAGGAAATAATCCAATTTTTAAAAATGGGCAAAGGACATGAATAGATGCTTTTTTCCAAATAAGATATATAAATGGCCAACAGATATGAAAAGGTGTTAAACATCACTGTTCATCAGGAAAATGCAAAACGAAACCACAATGCGATGTCACTTCACACATGTTAAGATGGTATGACTCAATTTGTGGTACTGTGACCAAGGAGTTCATGGACTAGACTTGTCTGCAGTCCACACTGTCAGTGGCATTGCCCCAGGGATGGAGAGACAGGTGTAGGGTAGCAGGATTCCGATGACTGCAGAAGCCTAGAGGCCTGCTGGCCTGGAACAAATTATACACCCCCATAAGGGGAGCAATAAAAAAAATCCATATTCTTCCAAAAATAAAATATATAAAAAAGAAGATAAACATGTTGGCCAGGATGAGAAGGAAAGAAAGCCCTTATATGTTGTTGGTGGGGATGGAAATTGGAACAGCCATTATGAAGAACAGTATACAGGTTCCAGGCTCCTCAAAATATCAAAAATAGAACTATCATATGACCCAGCAATTCTGCTCCTGAGGATGTATCCAAAGGGACTGAACTCAGTATCTCGAAGGGATATCTGCACACTCATGTTCAAGATTTGAAAGCAACCCAGGTGTCCATCAACAAATGAATGGATAAAGAAAATGTGATACACACTCACAATGGAATATTACATTGGAGAACAATTTATTTTCATTTTCTGTTGCATGAGGTTTTAGAATTGTTTCTATATATTTCTGCATCGCTGATTCCAAATCTGAAATCTGTCTTTTTGGTGCATACTCTAGTTTTTATGCAATTTTAATTTCTTTTTGTTACAGTTAATGGCATGCATTGGTTTTTTTTTGTTGTTGTTGTTGTTTTGGGTTTTTTTTTTTTACTTTTTTTTCCTGTATTTTTCTGAAGCCAGAAACGGGGAGAGATAGTCAGACAGACTCCCGCATGCGCCCGACTGGGATCCACCTGGCACGCCCACCAGGGGACGATGCTCTGCCCCTCCAGGGCATCGCTCTGTTGTGACCAGAGACACTCTAGCGCCTGGGGCAGAGGCCACAGAGCCATCCCCAGTGCCCGGGCCATCTTTGCTCCAATGGAGCTTCAGCTGCGGGAGGGGAAGAGAGAGACAGAGAGGAAGGAGAGGGGGAGGGGTGGAGAAGCACATGGGCGCTTCTCCTGTGTGCCCTGGCTGGGAATCAATCCCAGGACTTCTGCACGCCAGGCCAACACTCTACCACTGAGCCAACCGGCCAGGGCCCATGCATTGGTTTTTAAATTGGAGATAAAGGGCAACGACTCTTGGATTGAACATAACCACAAGGCAATTACTGTTTTACAAACATCACTTTTACATAATTGTAGTTTTTAAATGTAAAAAAATTATTATCTGATAAAAACACCCTCTTATTGTGTTTTAAGTTTGAATCATGGCTTCTTCAACCAGGCGTAAATGTAAGAATAGTCCAGACATCTTCTGTTATATATGTGGCTGTTATACACTTCAATGTCAAAGGCACAATATTTCATCATTTGTGACATGTGCATATATTGTCTATTTTTAACTTCCCTTTGGCGATCAAGACAAGAATTGGGCTTTTCATATTGTGTGTCATAATTGTGAGAAAATGCTTTGTGACTGGACAAAAGGAAAATGCAAAGAAATGCCTTTTGGTATTCCCGTGCTTTGGCATGAACCTAAGGACCACAGCAGTGACTGTTATTTCTGTCTGATCCATACAAAGGGCATCGGCAAGAAAAAAACAGCATATGATCGTATATCCTAATATTCCTTCGGCAATACAACCTATCCCACACTCTGAGACACTCCCGGTTCCAGTTTTCAATGGTTTTATTTCTTCTAAGGACTAAGAAAGTTAACATGGTGATCAAGTGTATTTTGATAAGATACATGAGCAAATGGTTGTAGAATCTGAAGGGTCTTCTTCTGATGCCAAGCAGTCGTTAACCCCTCAGCAGTTTAGCCAACCTGAATTGAATGACTTAGTAAGAATGACATAAAAATTGTCCTCGACTTTCTGAAGTATAAGGAGCATAACTGGATCATTTGTGTGGATCTTAAAATGGTAAATTTCCTGCTAGGACAACAGAGAGGTTTCACGAAGTATCCTTGCTTTCTGTGTTTGTGGGACAGCCGAGCTTGGGAGAAACACTGGACACAGAAGGAGTGGCCGAAACGTGAAGCTCTCTGGAAGTAGGGATGCAAAATATTGTGGATGAACCTGTAGTTAATTGAGACAGGATTATTTTTCCCCCACTTCACATCAAACTTGGCTTAATAAAGCAGTTTGTTCAGGCTTTGAATATAGAAAGTGAATGCTTTCAACATATTATTTCTGCTTTTCCTGCCTTGTCTTTCAAGAAGATAAGAGCAGGTGTATTTGATGAACCTCAAATTTGAATCCTCATATGTGACGAAGAATTTGCCAGGAAGATGAATAAGAAGGAGAAAGCAGCATGGCAGTCTTTGGTGGCAGTTACAGAGAACTTCCTTGGCAACAAAAAAGCAGAAAACTATGAACTTCTGGTTCAAAGGATGCTGTTGGCTTTTGGCAGCATTAGATGTAACACGAAAGTTAAGATTCACTTCCTGAACAGTCACCTTGATAAGTTTCCCAAAAATCTTGGAGCTGTTTTAGTGATGAGCAGACTACTGCTGGAGCATCAAACAAGATTTTTCTCAACAAGTACACAAATGCAAGAGCTACAAACGCAAATTTTTGCCTGAATAGAATTTAAATAATTTTTGCACAAATTTTATGATTAAAATAAGTGTTTTAATATGTTCCATTTTGAAATTGTAGACAAATTCTGATGCAATCTTTTAATGTATTAGTGTATTTACTGCATTATATAATTATGTTTTCATAAAGATGATGCCCAAGAAGACATTCTAATCATTATGTTAAACTAAATGAAAATTTTACAATAAGATGAAAACCTAAAATCTTGAATTGCAAAAAAACTGTAGCTTACAGAGAAAAACTAATGACAGATTTAAGATCAACACACTTGAATTAGGTAAGAACAAGTGTTTTGTGGATGCAACAAAAATTTTGTTCACCAGTGTTATTTAACCATCAGAGAGAAGGAAAAAAATATCCTTGACATTTTCAACCACATGCATGGACCTTGAAGACATGCTGAGATAAGCCAGGCAGAGAAAGACAAAAACCATATGAAACAACTAATACTATGTGGAATCTAAAACAAAAAACTAAACTTATAAGAGTAGAATAGAACGGTGATGGCCAGGAGTGGGCAGTGGGGGAATTGGGGAGATCTTGTTTAAGGGTGCAAACTTACAACTTGTAAATAAATAAGTTTTGGATCTCTAATGCACAACATAGTGATTATAGTCCACATACTGTATTATAAAAGTTGCTCAGAGACTAAATCTTGACTGTTCTCAACAGACACCAAAAAAAAATTATAAATACATGACATGACAAAGGAGTTAGGTAATGCTACTATAGTATATATTGCAATCTATAAATGTAGCAAACGAATATACTGGACACTTTAAACTTATACTGTGTTACATGTCAATTACATCTCCGTAAAATTAAATGAATTAAAAACAGAAGAATGAGGAGGGACTTGGACTAGGTCAGTGGCTTTCAGAGCATATTCGGCAGACCAGCTGAGTTATCAGAAAGGCATCTTTACAAGCTCCCTCCTAGACCTACTGACTCGGAAACTGAAGGAGGGGCCCAGAATCCTGTGATTCTGATAGAGACTGAACTGTAGGAAGCACTGGGCTAGGTGATGTCTAAGGTCACCTCATCTCAGCAGTCCTAGAACTCGGTGACTCTCGTTCCCCAAGACGTCAGTTCTCATTCACCTCTCTTCTTTGTAATCATTCCCTGTGGAACCTCTCCCAACTGCTTCTGGCCCTGAAGCCTCGAGAGCCTCCCTCCTAATGGTTTCTGACCTACTTCACCTCTTATCCACACAGTCTTTCTCCTCTCTTATGATTTGTCACTGGTAATAATCCCTTCCAAGCAATATTTAGTACCACTTTAAAAAGGTATATTTTTTTCATCCTTTGCTTTATGACAGTTGTTTTCCTCAGCAGAGTAATTTTTACACCATCCATCAATTATACAGGCCCCAGCACAGCTCTAGCAAATGGTCCACTCTATGTCAATGTTTCTTCAATAAATTACACTTTGTCAAAGCCCATTCTACATTGAGATGCACACGAAGCACAAGGGAACATGAAGAGCAGTAAAAGCCCATGTTTTCAGGACAGGGAAATGGTAAAATTATCCCCAGAAAAGCAAACCGTAGCAGAGTAAGTGTCAATCAATAGTAGGAAGAGTTACTATGAGGGCAGAGAAGGAGCTAGAGCCATCGGACAGGGAGAAACAAGAGGTCTTAGGCATCTGCAGTGGCCAAATACAAAGCAATGGGGTTAACCTGACATCCTCACCAGTCTTTCCGTCCTCCCTAGAGAAGTCTGCTGCAGGTACCTGAACTATCCCCATCTCCACAACTTCCCTGTGTGTGAGTGCGTGTGTCCTCCATGTCCAGAGCCAAAGCCTCTTCCAAAGCACGTTTCTGTATTCTAGGTGCACCAGCCCTGCCCAGATCACAACACCTCATTGGTCCAAAGGAAGAGCAACTTAGAGACCCTACTGCTTTCTAGTGTTGCACCTCCTTCCTGAATGTTCAGCTTAGATCTTGAATCTAGTCAATAGCACATCTGGGGCCAAAGAGTTTCTCTTCCGGTTCTGCACATGCAGACCTCTCCCCTCCTCCATGCCCAATTAGTGCTGTGTCTCCTGGGGCTGTCTTATGCTCTCTCGGAATCTCAAGATTTGGATGATCGCCCTCAGTAAGGAGGTTTGGGTGGAGTGACTGATTTGGGCTCTGAGTAGCTGCTGGAGCCACACCCACTTTTTCTTCTGGGTTATCTTCAGCCATGGATGCTCAGCAGAGCCCAGGGAGCCCCTGTGGAAGCCTCCTGCTTGCCCAGGAAAGCCCAGGCACGTGGCATTCAACTACACCCGTGCTCATATGAGGCCTTTGGCTCTGTGGATAATCAAGCCCATGATACTATTTCTTTACATAAGTAAAGTGAGTGTGCATTTGATGCTTCCAGTAACTACAAGCTACAAGACCAAACTGTCGTATTTTTCAGTTCTACCTCTCACATTCAGCAGGGGTTCCTGAAAGCAGTTGAAACAACAGACTTTGCAGACTGTGATTTACCAACCATGCCTGGTCCCATCCCCGATTCCACAGACACAGGTTGTGAAATACTAGCACAAAAGCAATCTTCCCCAGAGGTCAGGATAAGAATAATAGTATGTCCTTAAAAAAAATAAAAAGACCTCAGAACATTTTCATGTGAATGGTCTCATTTTATCCTAACAATGGAGATGGTTTGGGCCCCTGAGAAATGGAGGCAAGCTTCACTAATGTCGCATGGAGCACGGCAGGCTCTGTGAAGCCTCTGTCCCATACGTCAGGCAACTGCCTTCACTGATGCTTTTAGGACTCTGGAGTTGCCTCGCCACTGTCCTCAGAGATGGATATAGTCATTCTGCTGGTGCCACCCAGTAGGAGTCTTTGTAATCAAAGATTTTGTTTAAATACAGCTGTCCCCTGCATAGAGTGCCCTGAGCAGGAGTGACCAGCTCGCAGTCACCCCAGGCAGGCTCGGGCTGGAGGACCATGGCTCATAGATCCGACAGTCACGTGGAGTGCTGCAGGGGCCTGGCCGGTCTCAGGCTCACCGGGCACCTGGGGTACCGGCCCCATTTTCCTTGAGCATGAAGCTTGCGTGTCTATGAGTAAATAAGTAAATAAACAGCCAGAAGAATGAAACACTCTGTCACAGAAGGTAGGAAAGAGCTTTCTGTGTCTCCGACTATTCCCGCAGGGGCCCATTTTCTTTTCACCCTAGGAATGCTATCAAACAAAATGCGGTTCAATACTGGCATCCTGTGGCCAGAAAAAATTCATCAAATTTCCCAGAACCTCCCACCCTCAGGATCAGAACATGTCTTGTCTGTCCGGACCAAACAGCCTTTCATCATTTTCTGGGAGCTGTTGGGTTGCCTCACATTTATTTATTTTTTTTATGGAAATTCCCTAAGTAAGATGTGCTCTGATAAATCATTGTTTCACAGGGCTAATGGATTTGTGGGCATGATGGCAGAAATAAATGACAATATGGAGGCTCACGAATGCTACCCAACAAGACCATTTGCTATTAAATCCCTGAACAACCTATTTGTAGCAGAGGCTCTCTGGCCTCCAAGTCCACATAGAGTTTGTCTCTAATAACAAGAAGGCAGTTGGAGGAAGAGGTAACATTCTAGTTCAGGATTCTGCTGTTTTGTGAGTGTTTTGTTTTGGCCAAAGGCTAGGAAACTACTTGCTATTACAGCCATAAATACTATGATTTTTATTTTATTTTATTACAAGAATGCTGCCTAAGAGGAAAATCAAACAAAATGGAGAAAGGACTTTCAAGGCAGCTATAAAGATAAAGGATGGCAATGACCGCAGTTTAGAGGTGGAACTGCCACGTTCCTTGATAAGACTAAATGGCATTTTTGAGAACCAGATAACCATTATGGAACTACTACACTCCTGCGACTTTCACAAATGGCTGACACTCAATTTGGAGTCCTTGGAGATGTTCAAAACATCATTAGAGATGGACAAAAAAAAAGCCCCAAACCTTTAAAATTACATAAGCAGGGGAACAAAGAAATAAAGATCAAGCATGGGAAATAATAGTGGGAGGTGTGCACTGACAATAAAAAGGTACAAAATACATACATTTAGCAACAGCAAAGGGTTTCACAGCTCAGTACAAACAGGAGGAACAAACCACCTACGAATAGGGAGCAAACAAGGAATCGGTTCCTCCCCTGTGCTCCCTTCTCAATGTGGTCCAACTCTTTTGTCCTAAACTCCCCTGGTTTTCCGTGGCGCTCAAGGCTTTTCACCGTCTCTGGCCAGGATTTGAGATAGACTCAGATCTCACAGTGATGTGTATTAACCCATCCTGAACATTGGTAATGGGGAAAGCCATCCTAATGGTAAATACTATTTAACAAGACTTTTTATTTAAATTTTTTTCAGAATCATCTTGCCTACAACTGCAAAAACGTAATTGAAAATGTTCTACAGAAAACCAATGGGATCGAACAGGAAATAGAGATTGGATACCCCACGAGGCATCAAGATGCCTGTGTTTAAGGTTTAGACTTGAAGAACCTAACTTTTATAGTAACACTTCTTTGGCGAGCACTGTCAGTGTTGCCAGTTAGGAAACAGACTTCAGTATAGACAGTATATATAAATAAACGGCAAAAAGAAGGTCCGAAGACATCAAATAACAATTAAAAGGTAATAAAGAAGAATCATAGCGAAACTCAATTTTAAATGACTGGCTTCTAAATGAGTTCGTGTGGTACATGCGAGAGTGAATACTCAATATGTGCACCAAGTCGCTGTTTTCTTTTATTTTGTTGTTAGTAGCACTGACATTATTTATTAGCAATTTTACCAGAAAGCTCTCTGAACATTTTGCTACACTTTTAAAAATTAATTATGGTAAAGTAAGTCAATCAAAATGAATGAGAACAAAAGTTGTTTTTCACGCTCGCCAGCAGGAACTTATCTGCTTCTCTGGCTGTGTGATTTTTACGCCTCTCTCTCTCTGCCCCCAATCGGGAAAAGGCACGGGTTTTGCAGTCCAGCAGCTGTGACTTCAAATCCAAGCTCAATGGTTTAAATTCTTGAAAATTAAATCTCCCTTCCCGCATCCCAGTCCCCCCCCCCCCCGTGGGCATAGGACTGACACCGTGTCACACACGGCTCTTGCGGAGGACTGGAAGATGACAACAGAAGAAAATGGGCTCACCCAGCAGGGTCCCCGACAGAGGGCCGGCTCTCACCAGATGGCTTTCACCCTTCTTACTACTTCTTACTTTCACCCTCCTCCACTCACCTGGTCACCAAGCTCTGTGCGTGTGTCCTCTTTAATATCTTCCCCTTTCTTGGGGGCCCTGCTGGCCCGGCCTGTGTTCAGACCCTCCTTGTTCTCATCAGGATTACCGACAAACTCTATTCTCTGTCTTCAGCCTCGACTCCCTCTAATCCATCCTCCCTGTCTCCAGGATGATTTTTCTAAAATACAAAGCTGCCTGAGTTTGAATTCTAGCTCTTCTACCTACTATCTCTATGAATTGGAGCAAGCTACAGAAATTCTCCCATGCTATAACTCAAAGTCTTTAAAACAGGAATAATAATTTTCCTAGCTCAGAAGGGTTTTTAAGACTAAGTAAGGGCACATATATGCTCATACACAGAATCACCTAATGAACGAGAGCTGTTCATCTTCTCTTCCTTGTTCTGACTGGTCTGATGACCCCCATGGGACTTACCAGGCCTATTGTATAGAGTGGGGATATAATCATGATGTGGAAGACCTCTACAGGCCTCTGCCTAACTCCCCACCAAATCTCCTATCACTCATCAAAGTCTGTTATGATACAGAATCACTAAACTGCATTCAACCCAGAATAAGAATAATTAGGTCAATAAAGGATTCAGAAGGACAATGAGGCCATTTTCAGAACTGCTGATAAAATCCTACCTAAGATGGCTGGTCTCCTAAGAAGTGACCAAGCAACCCCGCTAAACGCTGCCCTCAAGGATTCAGTGGCTGCGCCCTAGACATGCCCCCTACCTTTTCCTTCTTCCACTTTTAATTAAAATGCAATCCCATATCTAAACTAACAGTGGTCTCACGTAGAGTTTTGAATGCTAAGATGTGCATGTGAGGCATGTACACATAGATGAGTTTCTACAACACGACCTCTGAAAAGGTGCTAAAACTGCTTAAAAGACTTACCTGACATTCTTCTAAACCATTTGGGTTTCTTGTCCCATATGATAAAGAGATAATATGCAGGGACCCCAGTCAGCGTGATGACAAAGCCAATGCCCGTACTGAATGGGTCCGAATAAAGGGACAGGGCAACCATGAAGAAACACGTGAAGGAAAACAAAGCTGGGATAAACAGTGGCACCTGGAACACAATGGGAGAAAAAGTCACTTCCGCACAGTGCAAGGGACAAACGGTGGCTCCAGATGAGGATGTCGGTCACATGATCAGGTGACTAGTACCATCCTACCTTACCTTAGTGGCAAAATCTCTTTAAAGGGGCACTCCCTTCATTTTTTTAAAATAAAATAATCTTTGTATAGAATAAAATCTAAGGATAAGTGTGTTTCCTTAGAGAAGTTCTGTTTGCATTACTTTACTCGTTAAGAACCACCATAATTTCTGGTTTTGATATTAAAAGATGGACTCTTTGATAATTATGATTAGAATTCAATTTAATGTGGAGTGAAGACCATAGGCTGCTAGTTACATGTTAAATCCTCTCAGGGCGTATTGATTTTCTGTTGGAGAGTCACAATAAGAAACGACAGGAACAAAACAGGCCAACTCCTATTCAACCGCTAATGAAGATGTCGCCAGGATGAGGCAATGGATATAATTACATACAAATTCTTACAACGTAACTGACAAGCTTACCTATTATTTCTTAAAAGCAAATAAGTAGTCAGGTCAAATCAATCTATGAACGTTCAAGGCTGAAGGGGAGGAGAAGCACATTCTTCAGCTCCCTCAGAAGGAAATGCTCACTTAGGGTCAATGTGCTTCCCATTAAGTGCTAAGTTTGTATAGCTTTACTTCCTTTTCTATTTTAGATTTTTATTCCCTCTGGGGTGGAGAATATAGACAAAGAGCAATGTAATAAGTCACAACTTTTTAAAATATTCAAAATACCTATTTTGTAGAGGGGCATCTTTTTTAGTTTTAATGAGTGACACAATTCTATAGGCACCTGCTTCACTTCTTCCCAGTCTGGCTGTCCACAAATATTCAGCATAAAGACAAATCAAAGTATCCCATAATTTGAATTGATTGGGTCACTGGACACATCATGGAAAAACCAGCTTAACAAACATCCTCTGTTAACACCAGCTCTTTCAAAACTATGATCTACGAAGTTCAGTACCTCACATAACAAAAATGTGAAGGACTATTTTTGCAAGCTAAAGGCAATGCAATATGAAAGCACTGCCTGCAAGAGTTAAACGCTTTATGACAGAGGATGGTGCCCCCCGCCCAGGCTCCCAATCATCCAGCTATGACATAGGAAGGACCAGGTAGCAGGAGGAAGATTTATGTAAACCCATCAAGACTGCTGAGGTTACCTTGAAAGGACGATGCATATCAGGGCATTTGTACCGGAGATAAATCAGCCCAGCAACCGCTAGTCCAATAAAAAGCCACCTGGCAAAACTCAGGAAATTCAAAAGACTGTAGAGGTCTCCAGAGAAGAGCATCACCACCGTCAGTGGATACTGTGGGGGGGGGGGGGCGACAGAAATCATGCTTGGTGAGCCAGAGAGAACACAGGTGATAACCAACAATAACATTCCTAGACATTATTATCATCTTTGCCAATTAATACTGATAAATCATCTTTGCCACTATGATTAAAATCTAACCCCTTTCTATATTCTGGGGGTTTTTGTTGTTGTTGTTGTTTCTATATTTTTCTGAAGTGAGAAGCAGGGAGGCAGAAAGACAGACTCCTGCATGCACTCGACCAGGATCCACCCGGCATGCCCACCAGGGGGCTATGCTATGTCCATCTGGGCCATTGCTCTGTTGCAACCTGAGCCATTCTAGCACCTGAGACAGAGGCCATGGAGCCATCCTCAGCACCCGGGCCAATTTTGCTCCAATGGAGCCTTGGCTGCAGGAGGGGAAGAGAGAGATAGAGAGGAAGGAGAGGGGGAGGGGTGGAGAAGCAGATGGGCGCTTCTCCTGTGTGCCCTGGCCGGGAATCAAACCTGGGACTCCTGCATGCCAGGCCGACGCTCTACCACTGAGCCAATTGGCCAGGGCTATTCTGTTCTTAAAACCCCTTCACACACAGTAGCAGAACGAGAGGGCCATCGTCCTTACCAGGTGTTCAGAAAAAAAATGTTATCGGGATGTTTGCTTTTTAGTTGCTTATAGGTTTAACAGAAGAACCTGTGTTTTAAAAGTCATAACCAATGACTCAAAATGGAAAGACCCAGAAACTGAGAGAATTAATAAATAACTAATAAGAAAAAATAAAAAGTGCACCCTATTGGGAAGTGTGTGGAAAGCTCTGCTGAGGGGGTGTGATGAGCTCATGGCTCTGCACACATGAAACACAGACACTTGCAGTGCCTCTGTCATGCCCCGCTGCCAGGCGCTGACCTTTCCTGCCCCCACTCCCCTCACTCCACGTGCCTGCCACGGGTGACCCTTGGGCCCGCAGGAAAGAAGGTGGCGCGGCGATCAGCACAGCAAGTCCCCGCAGTGGCACGTGACAAGGACAGCATGACTGACGGCAGGGGCTTAACACCAAAGCCCTCTTCACGGACTAATACGTTCTGTCCCTGCAAGTGACCACTACCTCCCAGGTTCCTCACAGACAGGTCTGTGTACAAAGAAATGTCAAGGAAACGTTAGGAAACAAATGAAATGCACGGGGAAAAAAATGTTCGATGAATTCTACGGTGCTCCAGTCAGCAGAGTCCATTGGAGGAAATTGTTACAAAATGGTAGGTCAAAGGGACGACACCATTGCCAGTGGGTGTTTGGGGACTTATACTCCTTACCCCACCTTTCACAGACATTCTTCTTTGCATCAAAAATTCTACAACTCAATTTTAAGTTTTGGGGCTTTCATTCCTTTCCTCTAGGGCCGCTCTCGAATGTCTCTCGTTTTATCACAGAATCACTGCACTGTCCAGGATTGCAACAGGGTTGTTGTTTTTTTTTCTATAATTTTGTGTGCATTTCAATATAAGGGGCCCTCGGATGAAACATCTGGGTCATTCTGGAATTGGGACTTAATACTCTGCATCCTTTCCTTCGAGGTCCTATGCCGATGACAGGAGCCAAGCTAAGCCTTTCCCTGAGCCCTCACAGACTCCTACAAAGGTGATGCAGTTATTGCACCAAAGCATCAACTATTCATCAGAAATACTGGATCGAGGGAAACAGTGAAAAGCATCCTGCCTCCCAAACTCCACCAAGATACATGGAGAGCCGGTTTTGCAATGAATGAGAAAGTAAGCACTCTCTGAAGTCTGGTGTGACATCCTTGCTAGCCTGTTACTCGAGGTTGCAGCTAGAGATACTTGTTAATATGTATTACCAAAACAATAACAGCTGGCAGAGGAGTGTGCTTGCGGACATGAATCATGGAGAGGATTTCCGGAAGGTGACCCTCTCGAGATGCAACATAGAACAACCTGATGAGAGAAAAATGGGTGGAGTTGACTATATAACTGATCATTGCAGGAGGAAAACCACAGAAAACCTCAGAGAAAAAAATTGCATCCATTTTCATACCAGATGATTTGACATTTCTTAGGAAATCACTTAGATTTTACTTTTCAGGTAAGGTAGAGAACATCATGAGAAATCTGACTTCGAATTTTATAAAAATCTGCCATCGTATTATGTTCTTCTGAGGAGAAACAATAGCAACATTTGACTCAGCATGGCTCTCTCTATGTATAAATAGCTGATGATGAATTTCCTTCTAGGTTCCCAGTATAGTATGGGTGCTGTCTATCCAATCCTACCCAACACACACACACACACACACACACACACACACACACACACACACACACACAGAACATAAATAAAGGAAACCTCACTAAAAATAGAGTTGGGAATGCCTGAAGTGGAAGCTTAACAGGAAGAATTTATTCACTACACATTTTCTCCTTGCCCAGCAATAACCAGCTGGCGAGAAGCCACAACCCTGAATCTCACTGTCTTCCGATGGCTTTTCCATCAAAATTGACCCTCCCAGCTTTCTCCCTTCCTCTATAAAAGCACATCTCTCTCCTTTGTTCTCCGGACTCGCCTATGATTTTGCCATTGTTTGCACATTCCAAATTGCAATTCCTCTGCTACTCCCAAATAAACTCATGTTTCTCATCAATAACTGGCTCTTTCATTTTTAAGGATGAGAACACATCTAACATTCACATTTATCTGATTGGGTTTTAATCTCATATGAAAACAAACAGGGGCTTTTGCATCAAAGAAAGCAACAGGAATACAGATGGAGTGGGGTGGTGATTTCTGGTGTTTTTTACTTTACTTTTCTTCTTGTCACCTTTAGAGAAACAACAGATTTTATCACCAGAAGTAAAACGCTGTTGTTAGACTCTGTAGACATACTATTAAAAAAATGCCCACATGCCCAGCTTCAGACTAGGCTATCGGTAGGGGAGCAGTGCCCTCTAATGGGCAGAATAAAACATGCTGTTGATAGTTGCCAGAAGACTTCAATCTTGCATGTCCCTTTAAAAAAACAACAGACGTAGAGGCACTATTTCTTTTTAAAGTTATCCTTATCACATCCAGTCTCAAAAACAGAAATGCATTTCTGGAAATACTTGAACTCACTCACCTGGAGACAGCAAATACACCACCATTCATGGAGCCAAAGCAGGAGAGGGCGACAAATATCGGAACTGCTAGGGAGAACTTTCCCAATAGCCGCTCGGAAAAGGTCTAGTGAAAGACAGAACATACAAATTAATGCTCTGCCAGGAAGTGGGATACAATGAAACAATTTATGCCAGACTCCCTCTATGACATTTTATTAGCCTAGAGATACATGTATGTTTTCAATCCTTCTCAGTGGTTAGGGTCAGACTAACTCTGTAAACAATAATCCAAATTAAGTACCACAGCATTCACTACCCATTGTAAAAATGTAGGCAAAGATCTAAAGAGGCATCATTACTCTATTTTCAAAAAGCCATGATCCATTTACGAAATCTATCAACTATGGCCAAAATCTTCTATGATTCTGGAAAGAGCTCCTGCAGAAGTTCTGCTTCTGGAGACAGAAATCCTTTTGCAGAATAGCCTCTCCTCAGCCTAGAAAGCCACATCTTGAAAGTGAAGCACAAATGTACCCTGAGAAGTATGACAGGTACTTGTTTTATATACCAATCCCACCATTAACAACATAAAAGTGTGACAAAAAAAATTTTTTTGATGACTTAGTCATTTATATCTTATCTACGTGAGGTCTGAAAATCTTTCTCCCAGAATAACCACATCAGCTGAATCTGTTTATCGAATCAGTTCCTCCATCTCCATTACTTGGTGATGTCTTCTGTGGTTTCCTATAAAAAGGCTAGAATACAAATCCAAGTCCAAGGAAATCAAGCCAAAGAAAATATAACAGATAAACAAAACTTCTGACATTTCCTTTTATATCATGGCATAAAGGATGTATTTTCAAAAAAAAAAAAACAGTGTGTGTGTGTGTGTGTTTGTGTGTGTGTGTGTGTGTGTGACTCTTGTCCTTGCTGCAGCTGGTGCCGTGTAATTCATGGACCACATTAGGCTCAAGTAAAAAGTGCTGCCCTTTGGGAAGATGAGATGACTGACCCAATGTCAGGAAGCTCTGTGCAAATAGGTCCTGCCAGGACCTACAGGAGTGGCTGAAGTCTTTGTAAACACAGTCTCTCATACATAGGTTCACATGGATGCTGCTGATAGGAGGGAATAGTGGTGATTGCAAAGGAACTGACCTCTCATGAGGAGAAGCTATTCTTTCCCCCTTCAAAGTAGAACACATTGTTACAAGGTCATGAATGAAGGCTCTCTGACCACCTCAGTTTTTATACAAAATAGAAGTATTTGTCACAGTATAACAGTCCGATAACATGACCTTTGGGAGCAAAGAAGGTCCGGAAGTCTAATAAATTTTGGAAAGTGTAAAATTATGAGTATCCACTTCTTTGGGAATTAAAATGCATATTAGTGTCTTTAATATTCTGAGAAGTGCTATAGCTATGATAGCTGTTTAACCTTAAATAACTCAGTATTCCCCCAAATTAATAATATCCCATGACTAGTATTCAAAAGGATATACTAGAAGAAATAACTTGAAAATTCTTAAGTGGGTACTTTGGGAAAAATACAAGCAGGAAAGAGTATAGATTAAATTGCAATTTGCATACCAAAAAATGCATTCTTTTAAATCCAGTAACTGTGTTCCTGTCCTTTAAGACATGTTGGAAGAATAACACCTTCTATCCAACGTGTGTATGTGGAAATGGATTTTCAAGCATGTACGTGAGGAAAAGTTTTACATGAAATTAACACTATTGAGATATAGGATTTTAGTTGCATCAGTTAAATGGGATATGCTAACGTGTGCTCTAAAATTTTAAATACCCATTATCATTCAGGTCAAGAAAAGATTACTGAATTTCAAAACCCATTTTGCTGGAAGGAACTACTATAAAATTACATCAACTCATTAACCTAATGAGTTGGCTTTTGGCATTTCCCCAACTTGGACTTACCACCGCTACCGCATTCGACAGCAGGAGCTCCTCCGCGCTAATGGTCGTAAAGTAGGCCACGTTTGTCAGCACGTAGCCAATGGTGACGATGACCATGGATATACATATGGCAAGGGGGATAGTTCTGGAATGCACAAGGAATTGCTCATAGTCATCTTTTGTTAGTCATTTTCGGAAACCAAAGAAGATAACAGAAACTTCAATGGCATGCATGATAAATATAGGCTGTCCAGTATACCGTGAAGTACTACTACACGTTCCTTTGAAATGTAATAAGGTCCGTGGGGGCAGACAGTCCAGCTGTTCTGTCTCCAGCTCTACCCACAGAACAGATCAGTCTACCCTGTACTTGCACTCCATAAATGCTAGAGCAATGTTTCTCAAACTTGAGCATGCATCCTCTGAAAAACGCAGACTGCTGAGCTCACAGCAGAGTTGTGAGTCAGTAGGCTTTACATTTCTAACAAATTCCTTCCTGGATGATTCTGATGCTGTTGACCAGGGAACCACACTTTCAGAATCAGTATCCTCTCTACCTTTCTAATACTAATTCACTGCCCTGACACCTTTCTAATACGAGTCCCCCTGAAGGTCAGTCACATTCAGGGGATTTTTCCCTTCAATAGCTTCCCTTACCATCACATACTACTTCCAAAATACTTTTGGAAGTGTGAGAGCAGGATGGAGCTACCTTTCTAAATGATGAGAATAATAATTTTGTTTAGAACACAGAAAGCACAGACGTGCTCACGGTAATGACCTTGTACAGCCCTGCTGTGAGTGCAAAGGAGGCTTAAGGTCATGAATATCTATTAAAGCAACAGCGCAGATAATCTCATAAAATTAGAGGTGACGTGCTGTGAAGTACCCATGACCGGACAGTGCTGACACTATGCAGCACCAAGAAACACCCAGTGCGAATGCAATGTGATGTCTTCATTTCATGCACTGGGAAAGCCAGGCAGTTACTGACCCTAATAATTTGATTCCATGTTACCAATACACATTACTTGTTTAACATAATCACCTCTTCAGACTCTTTCCAGTTCAAGCAACTTAAACCTTGAGCTCTCTGAAGAAAGGGCTGCTGGGTTTTTCAGCCATGCAGCTATTCCCTTAACCCTGCTGGGTGCCTCTAATGAAAACCTCAATATAATTTCTTCCAAGACAAACATACAGTTCAGAACCAGGAAAAAAGGGGGGGGGGTGTGTGCAGGGGAGGCACAGCCTGGCTCATTCCTCAAGCTGGGCGTGTTGCAGCACTAAGTCCCCTCTCATTATGCTGAACAGCACTGTCCCCTGCGGAGAACAGGCAAACCTAGCCAGTCAGCAACTGCTATTCATTACACGGCTTGGAGCCTGACACTTCCCTGATCCCCAAAGCCTTAAGCCTTGATGGAGAAACACATTGACCTATAAATCCTGGCATCCTGACATGAAAGGAGCAGATGTGTTCCCTCCCTAGTGTGAAGAGGGTCTTGTAGAATTTTCTCTTAGCACCATCACGTGCATTGCTCGTTGTGATTGATAAATGTTCAGTTGAAGCAAAGGAAACCACTGGGCCAATTAAATACGTCAGAGTGCACGGCACAAGGCAAATTAAAGATGAATTCTGTCTCTTTGAGAGAAAGGGTATATGCAAATGAACAAGTGGATGAATATGAACATGAAGGTTCTATAGGCAGCTTTTTAATCGCTCGCTGTGTTACTTTAAGCTAGAATCCTTCCAGCTTGATAATCTTCCCAAACTTCTTTCCATGGAGGAGAGAAACAGAGAGTAGGAGAGAAAGAGACTCTCTATCCCTTTTAAGAACTGTATTAAGAAATAAAATTAAGACATGATTAAGCAATGACACGGTCCTGGTAATAAAAAGTGAGGTGACATGGTTCAGTGCAGTGAAGTAACCTACCCCGCCCAGAATGGGCAGGCCTGTGTCATCACATGATGCTGTAAAATGGTAACAAGAAGTAAGTCTCCAATTTGGGCTGTGGGTTCCCAGCACGGAATCTAGAATACCAGCCTGACTCTTCCAAACCCACCGCCCCCTCTCTCTGTTTCCTGCCTGGAGATGATAGTCCATCTCAGGAATCCTAAAAAAATAAAATAAAAAAAAAGAAAAGAAAAGAAAAGAAAAAAGAAAGAAAAAAATGTAACCTTCCAGGTTAGTTTTCCTCTGTTTTTTGGGTTTTTTTTTAATCAGCTTGTCGATAACAAAAACACCACTGGCAGCTGCTGTCATTTATGTGGTGTCTGTTACGCACCTAAAATGTTATCAGGCACTTTACATGTTTGCCTCAGTTTATCCTTGGAGAACCCTGTAGGTTGGAAACATCATTACCATTTTTATATGAGGAAATGAAGTCTTAGGGAATTTAAATAGCTGTTCAAGGATGCACAGCTAGTGAGTGGAAACACAGAATTCAGCGGCAGATCTAGCCCACCTGGAAGTCAAACCACCTTCACCACGAACAGGTACATTCTCTGCTGCACACGGGTCCGCAAACATGACCCGTTCATTTTCAGAGAGATCATAACTGCTGAATGGAATGTGTACTGGAGAGCTCGTATCAAGACCGTGTTTCTCATGGAGTCATGGGAAATGCGGCTTCATTTACTACAGAGGAAGGACAAAGCCTTATTCCATGATTTTTATAGTTTGTCTGTGTATTGGGAGCTGTAATGTATAGTTTCCCTGTTTAGGAAGTAGACTTTCTTTTCTTCTCCTTTTTTTTTTTTTAAATTTGAAAGACAACAGAGGCTAACTTAATTAATTTCCCTAGGCAACTTTTGTATAAAAAAAGAAAAGATGGCATACTTGTCAGATAAACTGAACTAGATTAACAGTTTTACAATCAGCTAAATATATTAGAGGGGAGCTTAAACTGTAGGACAAGAGAGAATCTAACCTTGCTGCAGTTCCTAAACGCCCAGCAATTCCTCTCTAGGTAAATTTAAGCCCTTGGGAATTGGAGAGGTTGTGGTAAAAACAGCCACTCTTTTCTGTGCTGAGGTTCTGTCTCACTCGGACACAGAGAAGGAGGAAAGAGCTTCTTGGCTACCTTGAAATACACAGCAGTCAGTGACTGAGGAAAGCATCTGACTTGTCCAGAAGGGCTTGGCACCAGTGGTCAAGTCCTAGGTTTCTAGCGTCAAAGCTTACGAGCCACTGGGTGAGCTGATAAAAGCTACTAGGTTATGCCACAGCCATCTTTCCGAAGGCTTTAGATGCAGAGGGCAGATAAGCATGGTTAGTAACCCAAGATGAAAGTGAATGGCACATGATAATAAAAAGAATTAAAGCAACTGCGAGGCCACTGGCATTTCCCAGCCTCTGTGTGACTGTGAGGCAGCCACTAATTCTAAGTGCAACAAAACCACTGTCTTTAAGCTGGATAAAAATAACACACACCTAGGCAGTCTACTCTTTCTCAAGTATTTGTGAATGGTTGTTCTGATTAACAAAATATGAATGTATTGAAAAAGAGTTACCTAAGCCCTAAGAGCTTTTTGTCATCAAATAAATATATGTGTGTATGTATATTATACACATACACATATATTCCAAATAATAGGCATTAAGTATATGAAAATCTGATATTGTCATTACTTGTCAATAGTCTTCAATTAAAGGATATTGTCATTACTTGCCAATAGTCTTCAATCAAAAGGTCTTAGTCTTCTTTTCTTAAAAGTTTACCTGAAATTGGCACCTATAACCAGTCTATGTCAACAAATATTTATGAATTAATATTTGTTTCATTTGAAATTATTACATGGAAGTTTGAAACATCTGCCTAGAAGCACTTTCATACTAAGGGCTAGACCTCCCCAGGAATCCAAATGGCACCAACAGTAAAGACTCACAGTTTACATTTGAAGCACTATATATTTTATCTTTAATATACATTTTGTCATTTCAAATCCTTTGTGGAATGAGCTAGAATATTAACAATTATTAAGCAAAATTCACAACAACACATTGAAATGGGAGGTAATACCCTCATTTTCAAACAAGAAAATCAAGGCTCAGAGGGGTTCAGTGACATAGTCAAAGTCACAAAAGCAGTCAGTGGGAGGACCAGGACTTGAACTAGCTCTTCCAACCTTAGGTTCTACATCCATAAGATATCTTGTAAAGTTGTTCCTACTTTAACTCTATGTACAAGGTCCTTAGGACTCTTACATAGGGATAAACATGTATTATATTTTATATAAGTAACACAAGTATCATATTGTTATAAGAGGACACATTTAAGCCAAGTATAAATTTCTATGTATAGTAGCTAACAGTCATCACAAAATACACATGCAGCATGGGCTACATTTTAAAACATGCTATGCATCAGAAATAACCACTGTTTCCAGGGCTTCATATTGGCAAAAAAAAAGAATCTTACTATGAAAAGAGAATGAATAAACCTAGCTTGATTCTCCACAGAGTTGAGCACATCTGAAGGTTACAGGAATTTCTGATATGCAGCCCACATGAGTAATTCCATAATCACTTGTGTTTAGGGTAATACTAAAATTGCTTTATAACTTGAATAAAACCTTCTGAGATTTGTGGGAACCAAAATAAGTTCCATGCGATCCCTGGTGTTAGGTACACACAATGGGGAACACAGAACTCAATGATCCTGGGACATCTAAAATTGTCTCTGAGCCATGGGGCCGGGCATAATGACAGCTCTGGTCAAACCTACTCTTGGGTACTCAGGCATTCTGGAACCTTTTAAGACAAGTAGTTGATGTTTCATATTTTCTATTTAAAAATCATTAATATTTTAACACATGTATTTGTCATTCAGGAAAATAGAGGGAAGAATAAAAGGTAGAATTCAAAAGGGCAAGAAAATGGCAAAATTTGTAATATGTGAGAAAACAGGGTTTTTCAAAGTATTTTTTAATTCTGTTAGTAAACTTGGGACTACTTGTTTATATGATTGAAATATAAGTGAGGTTCATTTCAACATAAAGTATTTCAAGTTCTATTAAGTATATTTTGATTCCAAGCATTCATTTTAGAATCATATTTGTTTCATACTTTCTTTATAATGTCCCAAAAGAGACCTTGAAAGTTTTTCTTTAGATCTGGCCCCAAAATTACTCAAGCATCTCTTTTTTGGATTTACAATATTTATTTTTGCAGAATTACTGTTTATTTTATTACCCCTGTGGTTAATTTTATATCACGCCTCAAACTTCAGTCATGTGTTGCTCATAAAGAGTATATCTCAAAGAGAATTTATATTTTTCATTCACATGATTTTTCTTCCATACATTTTTACATATGCTCCCTGACTATTCCTCATTCCAAACTCTCCAGGGATCCCTAGACGTGGAACTGTTCTACTTGACTATGTAATTTTGATATTTTTAGCAGGGACTGAATTACAAATAAGTGTTCTTGATAGCTTTGCAGGCTTGAAACAATTAGACTACAGACTGGGATTATACAAGTCCCTTCAGGTGTTTTCAGTGATTTTGCCTCATTGTCATTTAGGGCTATCTCTACATCTGTGGTTACCCACCATGCGTGGGAATTGGGCTGTTAATAACATTTTAAAAGAAACACACTTGAGGAGACATAGCAAGTCATTGGGGAGATGGCGTGGGTTGTACCAGAAGGAAAAAAAAAGGTAGCAAGAGAAGAAGAATGCATTCAATAAACCTACTTATGAACATCCTTAAAGGTTCATGGTTCATTGTTCCAACTTAATGACTATTCCTGGGCCAAGGCTGACCATAGTGAAGTGAGAAGCTGATTGTCACATAAAGGTACATGGTGATCCCACAGATTTCAAGCATTATACACCTGCCCTCTGCCTCTGACAGTATCATTGTCAAGGCTATGGTTGTTTTCACTGAGACATTTTACATTTCAATACCACTGATGTCTAATCTAAATCTCACCATTCTCCATTGTCCATAGATGAAGAACTCCACAAACAGAAGGAGAAGACAGAAAGACCTGTAGGGAGATGTATGAAATGAGCAGACACAGATGAAAAGAGTGTAGGGCTGAGAGGCCCCTGGAAATGTGCACATGGACACACACAAGAGGGAGAAAGGTCCAGCAAAACCACATGGAAAAATGAACTAAAACTCCAATTCAGAAGCAGGGCAATAAGCCATCAGAAGCGTTAGTATGAACATTTGTATTCCTTGAAATACTTTATTTTCTAATCCTACTAATAGAATTAATTCACACCTACATAAAATTATTCAGCAAAATGTAGCTCGAGAGCAAATTTTCATTTGCTTACATTTCATACACGTAAAAAATTTACATTGTCTGTATCTCATTTTTTCTCATAGTATAAAGATTTAGAGTATGTCTTCCAGGTATATTACAGTTGTCTATATTTATCACAGATAAACATAAAGATATTAGTAGGCAAGTCTGATTGTACAAAAACAAAACTGGTTTCCAATAAAATGTTAGCTATTAAATGACTGAGATAAAATATTTTAATAACAGTAAGTTTCACACTAACGTTTGATGTCTATTTTTGTTATGTTGTCTTTAAAATACATCTTTTTTTGTTACAAAGCTAGTAAAATACTTTTTTAATTAAAAAATTTTCAATTACAGTTGACACACAGTATTATATAGTTTCAGGTGTATAACATAGTGATTAGACACTTCTATAACTTACAATGTGTTCACCCTGATAAGTCTAGTACCCACCTAACACCATACATAGTTATTACAATATTATTGACTAGACTCCCTATGCTGTACTTTACATTTCTGTGACTGTTTTTATTTATTTATTTATTTATTTCTTATTAATTTTAATGGTGTGACATTGATAAATCAGGGTACATATGTTCAGAGAAAACATCTCTAGGTTATTTTGACATTTGATTATGCTGCATTCCCATCAATACGTCTTTTAAATTTTCATTCTTTTCCTCGGGATTCAGTCTAAAGGTAACAAAGGTAATGCAACATGTCAGTGAACCATTTTTTATAACATAGTTCCTGAGATACAGATACATGCATGCAGGGGTAGTCAACCTTTTTATACCTACTACCCACTTTTGTATCTCTGTTAGTAGTAAAATTTTCTAACCACCCACCGGTTCCACAGTAAATGTGATTTATAAAGTAGGGAAGTAACTTTACTTTATAAAATTTATAAAGCAGAGTTATAGCAAGTTAAAACATATAATAATAATTACTTACCAAGTACTTTATGTCAGATTTTCACTAAATTTGGCAGAATAAATATTTATAAAACAACTTACTATAGTTAAATCTATCTTTTTATTTATACTGTGGTTGCTCTGCTACCACCCACCATGAAAGCTGGAATGTCCACTAGTGGGTGGTAGGGACCAGGTTAACTACCATTGCATGCATGGTTGAGACCCTTAACTGACCACCACAGTTTTGTGTTCCTCTTTCCAAACTAGAAGCCATTCCTAAGAAGTAACAGATAGGCCTCATTTCCCAGATTCTCTTATCTCTAGGTGGGAATGTCACTCATTCTTATGTGTTAATTAATGTGGCAATTGAAGGCCAAGATGGTTAGAAGTGGGTTCTTATTATGCCATTCTGTTAACTGTGAGCCAAGGAATGGTAAAGCCATATTCTGGGGAAAGTCTGTGTGACAGAATCAACCTGTGGAAGAAAGCCTACCAGTCAGCCAGGGACACTAACAGTGGACAATTGTTGCTTAATTTAATAATTAAACCTTTGGTCCTGGCCAGGTGGCTCTGTGGATAAAATGTTGTTCCAGTATGCTGAGGTTGCAGGTTCAATCCCCAGTCAGGGCATATAACCAGTAAGTACACAACTAAGTGGAACGAGTTGATGTTCTTTCTCTTTCTCAAATCAATGGAAAATCCCTTACTCCCCCCTTCCTCTCTCTCTCTTTCTCTCTCTCAAATCAATGAAAAAAAATTTAATTAAACTTTCTGTTGTTTAAAACCATTAAAAATCTGTGCTTTGTTTATAGAGCTGGTATTATCCTAATAAAAGAATGAAGGGCTTCATTATATCAAGACTTTTTGTGAATCTCAATTAATTGATTTATATATATATAAGACTTAACATGGATCCTACATTATGTTATTTGTCTTACAAATTACCAGGATGTAATATATAAAATTCTTAAAATAACTTTCCAAATGACAAAAACAAATAAATACATTTACATCTGAAAAAGCGAGGGTAGTGAAAAATTTATTAGGGATGATGTCAAAATAATGGCGGGGTAAGAAGCAATACCGATAAATCTCCCCCAACACTCAACAAGATCTTCAACCAGAAACAGAAACACCTATCCTTGGAGCCTCTAGATGTTTCACAATACACCCGAAGGTATGGTCAAGCAAAAAATTAGCTAAATATATAACCAAACCCCGAAGGAAATAGGGAGTAAGAAATGCTCCGCCTTCCTCACTAACCTAAACAGGGCGGCTTTCACTGGGAACTGAGAATATAGAAAATAAGGTGGGCAAAGGGGGTGAATAGATCCAGGCCATGGCACAAACGGCCGAACCAGGCTGTGGCATGGAGATCCAAGCCGAGGAAAAACTGTTCCTATGGCAACCCGGGCAATACAAGCTAACACTTGCACCAAACCCAGGCAAAGAAAGACAAGCGGGGCAGCCATTTTCCCCAATCTCCGGGTCGGCACGCGCAAATAGTGGGCAAGAGATTCCTTCCAAAGCCCCGGGAGTGGGCGCCCATGTTATCCCACAGAGAGGCAGAGTCAGGGGCCTCTATGTGGGCCAAAAGCGGAATCTTCAGACCACCCCAGCGCCCTGAAAAAGCCGCGCACGGGGACAGAGCAAGAGCCAATTCCAACGCTGGAACTTCTTCGTGCGGGTGGGGGTTTCACTCAGAAGGTGAGGCGGCCAGCCTGATATCCTGGTCTGTGTGCAGATAGTGAGCGAGAGTTTCCTCCAAGCGCCCCAGGAGTGGGCATCCACCCATGTTACTGGACAGAGTGGCAGAGCCAGAGGTCTTTGAGTGGGTGGAAGCCCTGCCTGATTATGCTAGCAGCTCTGACTGACTGAGCCTTACCCAGAGCCCTGTGCTGAGTGGGAATAGAGTGGGGAGTTGCCAGCTCTTTGAGCCTCTCACTATCCAGGCAGAGGCAGTAGCAACCCCATAGCTGGATTATCAGGCTACTAATTGAGGAAGGAAAGACTAGGAGAAAGGCTCCAGGAACACGGACTCTCTCACTGTCGGAGCCTATAAATGCTAATGAGCCTCGACTGCCAACGAGACTAAAGCACAATACATGACATTGCCATAGAGACTTATCAACTGCAAACCTCTACCTGAGCATGCCAAAGGGGCAGAACCTGGGGTACAGAGTCACTGACCAGGAAGAGGGAGAGAAAAGAAAAAGCAAGAAGATAACCTCTCAAAATCAAGAATAATCCGCAGACTTTATAACCTATCCCATTTTGTTATATTTGTTCGTTTGTTTCTCTTATCTTCATTCTTGATATTTTTTTTTCCTCCTCCAATTTGGTCATTTAACTCTCTACCAGTCTTACTCTCTCCTCTCTTTGAACTACACTACCCATAAGTGTTACATCTCCCATTATCTTTTCTTTCCTCTTCCTTTCTCTCTATGAGGGTTGCACTCCAAAACCCTTAACTCTCTCTCTCTCTCTCTCTCTCTCTCTCTCTCTCCTCCTTTCTCTTTTTTCTTCTTTTAGTGGTTCCCTCTTTTCTCTCCCTCTCTCTCTCTCTCTCTCTTTCTGTTCTCCTTCTATATTAGTTTCTTCCTTTCTCCTTTACGTCTCCTCTCATTCAAACCTCAATAACGAACAAATTATCTTATCTGGGACTCAAACTTATGTTTGTGGCATTTTGGGGTTTTTTTACACCACCTTTTTAACTCACTAGCAGTGCTCCCATTCCTGGCTCCCCATTTTATCTAGTTCTTGTTCCACTAAATACAATAGTAATTTTTTAATTTGTCCCTCCATTTTCCTGTTTCCCTCTTATTCCTCTCATCATAACTCTTAGTCAACCAACACCTAACAGCAAATGATTTTATTCTTGACCTAAATTTTTTCCTTATTTGCTTTTTGTGAGTCCATAGCCCCCCTTTTTTTTCTTTTTTTCTTTTTTTTTTCTCCTTTATTACTTTTCCCCAATTCAGGCCCTCCATTACAGGCATTGTTTGTTCTATTTAATACAATATAATTCACAGTTCACCACAAGATTTTCTCAAGAAAGAGGGGAGAGGAGAGGAGAGGAAAAAAGGAGGGGGGAAATAATTTCCTTTTTTTATTTTTATTTTATGTTATTTTTCTCTATTTCATTCTTAATTTTTTTAAAAAAAACTTTTTTTGATTTTTTATTTTTTTAACTTTTTATTCTTTATTAAATCTCATTAATACTATCAACAAAACCACCCTCAGATGCCATTAAGGAAGAGAAAATCGAATATCATGGATACAAAAGAAAGAGAGGTAACAGATAGATGAGGAAAAATCTATGGAGAAAAAATTTAATATATTGGAAACCTTGGGGCTAAATGACAGAGAATTCAAGATAGAAATCCTAAAAATCCTCTGAGATATACAAGAAAACACAGAAAGGCAATTTAGGGAGCTCAGAAAACAACTCAATGAACACAAAGAATATATATCCAAGGAAATTGAAACTATAAAAGCAAATCAAACAGAGATGAAAAACTCAATTCATGACCTGAAAAATGAGGTAACAAGCTTAGCTAATAGAACAGGCCAGATAGAAGAGAGGATTAGTGAAATAGAAGACAAGCAACTTGAGGCACAACAGAGAGAAGAAGAAAGAGACTCAAAAATTAAAAAAAATGAGATAGCCCTACAAGAATTATCTGACTCCATCAAAAAGAATAACATAAGAATAATAGGTATATCAGAGGGAGAAGAGAGAGAAAATGGAATGGAGAACATACTCAAACAAATAATAGATGAGAACTTCCCAAGCCTGTGGAAAGAAATAAAGCCTCAAATTCAAGAAGCAAAGAGAACTCCAAGTTTTCTTAACCTCAACAAACCTACTTGAAGGCACATCATAATGAAATTGGCACAAACCAACGGCAAAGAAAAAATTCTCAAGGCAGCCAGGAAAAAGAAGAATACAACATATAAAGGAAGGCCCATTAGATTATCATCAGATTTCTCAGCAGAAACTCTACAAACTAGAAGAGAGTGGACCCCAATATTTAAAGTCCTGAAAGAGAGGAACTTTCAGCCACGAATACTATACCCATCAAAGCTATCCTTCAAATATGAAGGAGAAATAAAAACATTCACAGATACAGAAAAGATGAGGGAATTTATCATCAGAAAACCCCCCACTCCAGGAATTACTAAAGGGGGTCCTCCAATCAGATACAAAGAACAAAAAAAACAAAGCCACAAGTAAAAGCTCCAAAAAGAACACAATAAAACCAAATTTAAACTGTGACAACAACAAAAGGAAAGGGGGAGAGAGGATGGAGATTAACAGTAGCAAAGGACGATGGGGTGCAAAAGTACTCACAAAAGAGTGAGCTATAATGAACAGGGTAGGAACCCTTTTCATTACTTAAAGGTAACCACCACTGAAAAAACCACCACAGAAGCACATGAGATAAAAAAGATAGCAACAGAGGAAAGATGTATGGAATACAACCAAATAAAAACAAAAGATAGAAAAACGAAAGAGAAGGATCAAACAAGACACAAAACTAACAGAAAGCAATATATAAAATGGCAATAGGGAACTCACAAATGTCAATAATTATAATAAATGTAAATGAATTAAACTCACCAATAAAAAGGCACAGAGTAGCAGAATGGATTAAAAAAGAAAATCCAACTGTATGCTGCCTACAGGAAACTCATCTAAGTAACAAGGATAAAAACAAATTCAAAGTGAAAGGCTGGAAAACAATACTCCAAGAAAATAACATCCAAAAAAAAAAGCAGGCGTAGCAATACTCATATCTGATAATGCTGATACAAGACAGCAAAAGTACTCAGAGACAAATATGGCCATTTCATAATGGCTAAGGGGACACTGAATCAAGAAGATATAACAATTCTCAATATATATGCACCAAACCAAGGAGCACCAAAATATATGACAGCTACGTATTGATCTTAAAACAAAAACTGACAAAAATACAATCATACTTGGAGACCTCAATACACTGCTAACGGCTCTAGATTGGTCATCCAAACAGAGAATCAACAAAGATATATTGGCCTTAAACAAAACACTAGAGCACCTGGATATGATAGACATCTACAGGACATTTCATCCCAAAGTGACTGAGTATACATTTTTCTCCAGTGTACATGGATTTTTCTCAAGAATTGACCACATGTTGGGCCACAAAAACAACATCAGCAAATTCAGAAAAATCGAAGTTGTACCAAGCATATTTTCTGATCATAAAGCCTTGAAACTAGAATTTAACTGCAAGAAAGAGGAAAAAATCCCACAAAAATGTGGAAACTAAACAACACACTTTTAAAAAATGAATGGGTCAAGGAAGAAATAAGTGCAGAGATCAAAAGATATATACAGACAAATGAAAATGACAATACGACATATCAGAATCTATGAGATGCAGCAAAAGCAGTGATAACAGGGAAGTTCATATCACTTCAGGCCTATATCAACAAACAAGAGAGAGCCCAAGTGAACCACTTAACTTCACACCTTAAAGAACTAGAAAAAGAAGAACAAAGACAACCCAAAACCAGCCGAAGAATGGAGATAATAAAAATCGGAGCAGAAATAAATGAAATAGAGAACAGAAAAACTATAGAAAAAATTAATAGAACAAGGAGCTGGTTCTTTGAAAAGATCAACAAAATTGACAAACCCTTGGCAAGACTTACCAAGGAAAAAAGAGAAATATCTCATATAAACAAAATCCAAAATGAAAGAGGAGAAATCACCATGGACACCGTAGATATACAAAGAATTATTGTAGAATACTATGAAAAACTTTATGCCACTAAATTCAACAACCTAGAAGAAATGGATAAATTCCTAGAACAATACAACCTTCCTAGACTGAGTCAAGAAGAAGCAGAAAGCCTAAACAAACCTATTAGTAGAGAAGAAATAGAAAAAACCATTAAAAACCTCCCCAAAAATAAAAGTCCAGGCCCTGACGGCTATACCAGCGAATTTTATCAAACATTCAAAGAAGACTTGGTTCCTATTCTACTGAAAGTCTTCCAAAAAATTGAAGAAGAAGCAATACTTCCAAACACATTTTATGAGGCCAACATAACCCTCATACCAAAACCAGGCAAGGACTGCACAAAAAAAGAAAACTACAGACCAATATCTCTAATGAATACAGATGCTAAAATACTAAACAAAATACTAGCAAATCGAGTACAACAACATATTAAAAAAATAATACATCATGATCAAGTGGGATTCATCCCAGAATCTCAAGGATGGTTCAACATACATAAAACGGTTAACGTAATACACCATATCAACAAAACAAAGAACAAAAACCACATGATCTTATCAATAGATGCAGAAAAGGCTTTCGATAAAATCTAACACAATTTTATGTTTAAGACTCCCAACAAAATGGGTATAGAAGGAAAATATCTCAACATGATAAAGGTCATATATGATAAACCATCAGCTAACATCATATTAAATGGCACTAAACTGAAGGCTTTCCCCCTTAAATCAGGAACAAGACAGGGTTGTCCACTCTCTCCACTCTTATTTAATGTGGTACTAGAGGTTCTAGCCAGAACAATCAGACAAGACAAAGAAATAAAAGGCATCCATATCAGAAAAGAAGAAGTAAAGGTATCACTTTTTGCAGATGATATGATCCTATACATCGAAAACCCCAAAGAAGCCACAAAAAAGACTACTAGAAACAATAAGCCAATACAGTAAGGTCGCAGGATACAAAATTAACATACAGGAGTCAACAGCCTTTCTATATGCCAACAATGAAACAATTGAGACCGAACTCAAAAGAAGAATCTCCTTCAGGATTGCAACAACAAAAAAAATAAAATACTTAGGAATAAACATAACAAAGAATGTAAAGGACTTATATAATGAAAACTATAAACCATTGTTAAGGGAAATCAAAAAAGATATAATGAGATGGAAGAATATTCCTTGTTCTTGGTTAGGAAGAATAAATATAATCAAGATGGCCATATTACCCAAAGCAATATACAAATTTAATGCAATTCCCATCAAAATTCCAATGACATTTTTTTTTTTTTTTTTTTTTTTTTTTTTTTTTTTTTTTTTGCATTTTTCTGAAGCTGGAAACAGGGAGAGACAGTCAGACAGACTCCCGCATGCGCCCGACCGGGATCCACCCGGCACGCCCACCAGGGGGCGATGCTCTGCCCATCCTGGGCGTCGCCATGTTGCGACCCTCCTGGGTGTCGCCATGTTGCGACCAGAGCCACTCTAGCGCCTGGGGCAGAGGCCACAGAGCCATCCCCAGCGCCCGGGCCATCTTTGCTCCAATGGAGCCTTGGCTGCGGGAGGGGAAGAGAGAGACAGAGAGGAAGGCGCGGCGGAGGGGTGGAGAAGGAAATGGGCGCTTCTCCTATGTGCCCTGGCCGGGAATCGAACCCGGGTCCTCCGCACGCTAGGCCGACGCTCTACCGCTGAGCCAACCGGCCAGGGCCTCCAATGACATTTTTTAAAGAAATAGAGCAAAAAATTATCAGATTTATATGGAACTATAAAAAACCCTGAATAGACAAAGCAATCCTAAAGAAAAAGAATGAAGCTGGGGGCATTACAATACCTGACTTCAAACTATATTATAGGGCCACGACAATCAAAACAGCATGGCATTGGCAGAAAAATAGACACTCAGACCAATGGAACAGAATAGAAAGTCCAGAAATAAAACCACATATATATAGTCAAATAATTTTTGATAAAGGGGCCAACAACACACAATGGAGAAAAGAAAGCCTCTTCAACAAATGGTGCTGGGAAAACTGGAAAGCCACATGCAAAAGAATGAAACTGGACTACAGTTTGTCCCCCTGTACTAAAATTAACTCAAAATGGATCAAAGATCTAAACATAAGACCTGAAACAATTAAGTACATAGAAGAAGACATCATAGGTACTCAACTCATGGACCTGGGTTTTAAAGAGCATTTTATGAATTTGACTCCAAAGGCAAGAGAAGTGAAGGCAAAAATTAATGAATGGGACTGCATCAGACTAAGAAGTTTTTGCTCAGCAAGAGAAACTGATAACAAAATAAACAGAAAGCCAACTAAATTGGGAAATGATATTTTCAAACAACAGCTCAATAAGGGCCAAATATCCAAAATATACAAAGAACTCATAAAACTCAACAACAAACAAACAAACAATCCAATAAAAAAATGGGAAGAGGACATGAACAGACACTTCTCCCAGGAAGAAATACAAATGGCCAACAGATATATGAAAAGATGCTAATCTTCTTTAGTTATTAGAGAAATGCAAATCAAAACTGCAATGAGATACTACCTTACACCTGTTAGATTAGCTATTATTAACAAGACAGGTAATAGCAAATGTTGGAGAGGCTGTGGAGAAAAAGGAATCCTCATACACTGTTGGTGGGAATGTAAAGTAGTACAAACATTATGGAAGAAAGTATGGTGGTTCCTCAAAAAACTGAAAATAGAACTACCTTATGACCCAGCAATCCCTCTACTGGGTATATACCCCCAAAACTCAGAAACATTGACTCGTAAAGACACTTCAGCCCCATGTTCATTGCAGCATTGTTCACAGTGGCCAGGACATGGAAACAACCAAAAAGCTTGTCAATAGATGACTGGATAAAGAAGATGTGGCACATATACACTATGGAATACTACTCAGCCATAAGAGATGATGACATCGGATCATTTACAACAAAATGGTGGCATCTTGATAACATTATACAAAGTGAAATAAGTAAATCAGAAAAAACCAGGAACTGCATTATTCCATACATAGGTGGGACATAAAAGTGAAACTAAGAGACATTGATAAGAGTGTGGTGGCTACGGGGGGAGGGGTAGAGGGAGAGGAAAAGGGAGAGGGGGAGGGGCACAAAGAATACAAGATAGAAGGTGACAGAGGACAATCTGACTTTGGGTGATGGGTATGCAACATAATTGAACGACAAGATAACCTAGACTTGTTATCTTTGAATATATGTATCCTGATTTATTGATGTCGCCCCATTAAAAAAATAAAATTATTAAAAAAAATTTATTATTCAAACTTCCCAGTAACAGCAAAGATAGAGCCCCTTGTTTATTACTGCAAAATCTAAAACCTTCTGTATATCCGACAATGGCCACCAATTCGACAAAGATCAAAGCACAACTGCCCCTTGTTCTGCCCAAGGACACATAATAAAACAATGTGATGTAAATTAATATGCTAAAAACAAGACAACATAAAATAAATATACTCACTTTGGCATAGTAAATGGGAATTAGAGTCAAAATTCCCTCAGGCCATATACACATATCTTTGAAGACACTGACAACACTTCTACTCCACACACATAATCAGGTCCAGCACATTTCTGATTAGCACACAATAGGAAATGGAACACGGGACATTCAGCCAGGGCAAACGAACTACTGCTTCTGCCACCAAGAATTTATTCAACATTCCTGACCAATAATGATTCATCTAATTATTCATAATCACTTCATTTTGCTCTCAGGTGGTCAAATAGAGAAATGGAAATCTACCTGGACAATTGATAGGATTACAGGCTACTCTGTTTTAAAGCAGATCAGTCTTCTTTACTTGTTTTATATATCAATATTCTGCCAGACAACCGAACTAATCCAGCTTTCAAATATTTTTTTAAATTTATTTTTAATTTATTGTGTTAACATGGTTTCAAGTGTCCCATTTAAAATAACCCCAACTACACACTGCACTGTGCCCCCCCGGGCCCATGCAATGTCTCTTTCCACCCCCATTCCTCACCCTTTGCCCCCAATCCCACCTCCACCTTCCCTTCCTCTGCGGCTATTGCTACCCTGTTTCAAATAGTTTGAAAATGACTATTCTAGATTCTACAAGTCAAATTATGCCTTATGTCATTTTTGGACCCAATAATGGCTTATTAAAGTATTAAAAATATGTGAATTGGTTTCATAAAGTGTCATTCATATATAGACACTTTATGAAACCAATTCATATGACCCTATAAAGTTGAAAATATTTTTTCAATGCAATAAATTCCTATTATACTCTTAGGGTAATTGAGGGGGAAATTCTTAGTAGGAAAGCTATGAAGGGATAAGAGAGCCAATATCTACAGCCTGGCTTTAGCCAAAGAGTAAATCCGCATGACAGGGCCACAGAGAACATGACACAGCAGCTCCATAGAGCAGTAGAGAACAGCGAAGATGAGGAGATAGGGTTGACGGGCTAAGAACCCTGCTGGTTTAGAGAGATGATATGTCATCGTCAAGAAAGCGATGATGAAGACTTGTGATGGGAATGGTTGACAGCTCCCTGTAAAGGTCAGAAAGGCCCACTGAACAGCAGCCCCCCTGCACACCCACCATCTCCTCTCCTCTCCTCTTCTTGGGCTGTCCATTTACAAAGATTCATATTCCCAGCGGAAATGGAAATGTTGTGATCTTTTTTCTTTCAGCTCAAAAGTTAAGTCTTTTGAAAAATAAGCCTTTGTGCCTTCATTTTATATTTACTATGCCTTTCCTTAGACTACAAAGGTTCCTGGGCAAACCTCTGTCCAGGGATAATGTCCCCCGGTCATCCATGGTGCGCAATGGCTGAGGGACTGTCTGTCACAGGGAAGCAGAGGTCGTCCTTCTAGACACCTGCCACTTCCTTTCCCTTCTCTTCCATAGTTTCCCTCAGCCTCTTTACCTGAATAAAACCTCACAGCCAAGAAAAGAAAAAAAGTTATATCTACTATCCTAAGTGTAAATTGTCTTTCAGCAGCATCTCTTCTCTGGAGTTTTGCCTTTGAAACTTGCTTTCACTTGCTTTCAGAGAACTCCCTGGACTGCAGTGTGAAGGGGATCTAGCCCTGTCCCAGTTCCTAGCAGGGACACAGGAGGTCACTGGAGCTCTCTGGGCTTAGACTTTTTCATCCGTTGAAGAAGGTGTTGAGCCTGACCTGTGGTGGCGCAGTGGATAAAGCGTCAACCTGGACACATTGAGGTTGCCGGTTCAAAACCCTGGCTTACCTGGTCAAGGCACATATGGGAGTTGATGCTTCCTGCTCCTCCCCCTTCTCTCTCTCTCTCTCTCTCTCTCTCTCTCTATCTCTCTCTCTCTATCTCTCTCTCTATATCTCTATCTCCCCCCCTCCTCTCTAAAATGAATAAATAAAAAATAAAAAAAGAAGAATGTGTTGAATTAATAAGATCTAAAGTCCATTTCCCTGCAAAGTTCATTATTTGGTCCCTTTAGCAAATAAAATGAATCTGTGAAGATTGTTTAACAGAATATTTGGAAAAGTCAGTGTAGCACTGGCTCATACATCAGAGCATCCTAAGGAAACAGCCACCCTTGCCTTGTTCTGTCAATCAGAAGAGAGAAAAGGATGCCAGCTCTACAATCTCTTCTCCTGTGTTCTGAGGCTTATGATTTTGTCCCTAGCCGGGGACACCAGCACTTTAAACCACCTTCCATCACTACAGCTTCACAGTGGCAGCCCAGCTGAAAAAAACTGGGTCATTACAGAAGACCATTGAAAGGATAAGTGGTCTGTCCCCCTTCCAGATTTTGAAATGGTATTTCTAAATTAGGTCAGACCTCCAAAGGACCAAATACAATGAGCATTTTATCATAGACACTCATGGATTGTCTTTGTAAGTCGCTAAATTTTATACCTTTACGTTTATCAAAACTTTTATTTCAAACAAATATTTTAAAATTCATCTGAATTTCAGGAGAGTATTTGCAGTAATATTATTAAGGGTACTGCCATATGCTTTTGTCAAAGTCCTTTAAATAGAGTTCACTCACTCATTTAACCATTGGTATCAAACATCTTCCCTATGCCAGGCATTGTTATAAGTAAAGGGATAAAGATACCAACCACATCAAAAGATATATTCTTAAAATTGTCACAGGATAAGACATGGACAGCTCTCTCCCTAGAACCCAGCCCTGCATCCCCCCCCCCACTGCCAACATCCCAGGGGTCCTCACATGGTTGCTTCAGTCCTGCTGGTGAGTCTCAGATCAAAGTCTCCCACTCAGAGAACTCCTCCCTCCTTTTAACAAGCACCCCAGTATTCTCCATTCTCTACTATTTTTAATGAGAAACAAACAAATGAACAAAACATTGTCTAATTCCTATTCTTTTACATATCTTTATGTATTCATATTCACCAAATTCTACTAAGACATTAAGGCCACTCACTGAGCATTAGAAAAAGCCCGCAAAGTATTTGCTCTAAATCTCTAGCGCAAACATTTTAAGCAGGGTGGTCAGGACTGTCACCTTGGAGGGTAATTCTGTTTCTCATGTAGCTTGTAACCATATGCGGTATTCCCTGACTTCTTGGCCTCTGTTATTTTTATTTGTTTACCAACCTCTTATTTCTAGGACATGTCCTCAAAAAAAAAATGGTTCATTAAAACAGAGAGGTAATATCATTTTAGAATATATAACTTGGGATTTAAAAAGACAGTTAAAATAAAAGCTTGTTGGCAGTAGTGTTGGGGAGACATGCAAAACTTGGCCATAGTGAAATGATTTCAACCAAGCTAAGCTATCATTTTGACTCTTCCTCTTACATTATTTTCACAGCTGTGAGATAAATCTGTGCAAACCTCCCCAAAGAAGACTTAAAAATATAATAATAAATGGAAGCGGTGATGAGAAAAAAAATTAAATAGGTAAAAAAGTAAAGTTAAGAAGCAGCTTTAACAGAGAAAAGAAATATTTATTCCACCAAAGGCTCATGTGAATTGTAAATTATTAAATCTCTAAGAACACCTGATTTATGAACAGCATAACACAGCCCCTAGCCAAAACCGTTTTTTAATAAAAAGCAGGAAACCTCCTGAAGTTCATCTCCGATTTAATATCAAACACAGCAGCCACGCATAAACATTTCCCCGGAAAACGGTAATAGCACAGCACAGTTGGTGGGCAGCTGTCCCTGGGGAGCCGGCAGGACAAACAGGGTGTCAGAACCACAGAAGCAATCAGGGCTCAGAAGCTACAGGAAGTGGCCAATGGAAGTGGACTGCAGACTGAAATGATGTCCCCAAGGCAGGGCAGGGGTGTGAGAAAGTCTCACTTCTAGATACACTCCCGCAGCTGCTCCCAGCCCTGAACAAAATACTAGACTGCCTGAATGACCACTGGATCTGAGAGAGCAACACCACTGTGTTTTATGGTAATTTGAACACAGAAGTATAGAGGATAACCAAGCGAATTAGAATTGCTATGGGAAAACAAAGACTGGTGACAAAATAATCTAACATGGCCTTTCTCATTTTGTAAGAGGAGCAGGAAACATCTTAGTGATGCATAAAAACATGATTCAGATATTTTCCCACAGATACTTGGTTAGAAAAGAAGAAGGAAGGCAAAGGAAAATACGTTCTTATTCTTTCTAATATATGTTGCTTAGGAACTGTGTATATTACCCTGTTTATACCTATGTGGTAAAGGATTATTTCTCAGGAATATAAATTTAACTTGTTGGATACATATATAACAATTGATTTCATTCATGTTTAATCCCTCATAGGGAAGTTTCAACAACAAAAATTATCATAAAAAAATAATTTTTGCATGTTTCCATTGATTCATGTGGTGGTACTATGCAAAATATTCTGGAAAACAGAAAATCATTATGAAAAGTGTTCTATTAGTAAAGTTCAGAGGTTAAAACAAAGAGACCAAAAAGATAAAAGAGTTAAGTCTAATATTATTGGCAGCTACCTTGTAGGTTATTTTAATTAGCTATTATTATTATTTTTTAATCTGAAAGAAAAGAAGAAACCAACTTAATAACTTACCACAGAACTCATAAGAAATTTCTGGACTATAAAAATTTTAGCCACAACATATAGAATACATATTTATATCGGCACATATTATGAGATAATGCAACCAAAGTAACTTGAAAACTACGAGTATATCTACCCAATGGAATACTATGCCACCATTAAAAATGGCATTTACCAAGACTTTAAAGATCTATGAAAATTAAATGAAATGACATTAAATGAAAAAGATGGGCTAGGTCTAAATGAAAAAAAAGAACCAGGGGCGAGCTGAGATACACACATCTGGGAGGCAGGGCTGACTTTGCGGTGATTTCAAGCTGCTGACACAGATAAGGCTCTGGTCCTCTTAGGGAAAACAGTAAACAAGCAAGTATATTCCAGAACACCAAGGTGCTAAGGAAAGATGCACGTATACACTTATGATCCAATACATACATGCATGGCTGACATACATACACATACAGACACACACACACAGGGAAAAACACCAAAATATCAGAATAATCTCAGTGAATACTTTGATATGAATACGAGATGATAGGTGATTTTCATTTTCTTCTACCTAAGTTTTGGCACTTGAAAATCTGATTGTCTATTATTAAAATAAACGAGGACAGGCTACATACTGTTATTGCAAAATATATGAAAATTGTCATGTTCTACTTTGACTTTTTCTACTGGGGTACAGAATACATTTTTTAAAAAATAGCTTTCCCTTCTATCACTTCACCAAATGGATCATTGGACCACACCTAGTAGGTGGAGATTTGTGCTCTAGTCCTTTAAGAATGGATCAAATAAGCTGAGTCTGTTAGGAGAAATATGAGAACAAAAACAATCAGGACTATCTCCTGCTTCTTGGCACCTGCCCCTGGATCAGACAGGTAGAGCTGGGAAGGCAGGGCTGAGAGGTGAGGGTTAGGCCCAGGAGTTGCTATGGAAATGTCAACAACAGAAACAGGACTTAAGCTATCATTTGAGGAACAGGAAACGCCGGCTTTGCCTAGTCACAGGCTTGCATCATATGTATGTATGACGGGTTGAAAAGCACCTACAGACCCAAACTGAAGCTTCCTTCCCATTGCAAGTCAGAGTTGTGCTTGTGGCTTGGCGTATAGACAAACAGCTCTGAGGCCTGAGGCCCCAAGAGCGACCTCACTGAGCTCAATGTGCAGTTGCATTCTCCCAACCTCTGCAACTTGGTCGCCATTCCTTGGCAAGTGGTACTGCATTCTGAGGACCAAAGAGCAAAACGCTTACATACAGTTAAAACACATTGAACCCATCTTCCACCAGACCCTGGGCAGCTACAAAACACGATTTTAAAATCATGATCTCCTCTTGCTATTTCTATTAGCAATGGAAATCCTTTTTCATTTTCTGGCTCAAAACAAAGCTAATTTTGTCTTCTGTATCAATTTCTCTTCTGCTTGCCTCAGGCCAGCATATAAGAAGTGAGATTTTGATTGTTTACATGACCAACACAGAAAGAATAAATATTGCCCCCAAAGTGTTATCAGGACTATTTTAAGAATCCACCCATATATCTGTAAAAATGTTAGAGAAAACACAAAGCAACTATTTCCTGATAATATTTTATCATTTCAGTGTTTCCTAAGCATAAAGTTTCTGTTTTAATCTTGTAACTGATGACCTTCAGTAAACGACCTGGAATAAATTACTTAATTCTGCTAGTGTAGGACCTCTTCCATTATGTGTTTGAATAACAGCTTTAGAAAGTTGAATGCCGGCAAATGTTAATGCTTTTACACATTTTTAAAAGCAATTTTGTTCTATTCTCAAAGGACATACAGGTCACTCCTAATGATTACATTCTTCCTCCAGCTAATTTCAAGGCTACAATCTTGCCATATCCATCTCTCCTAGATTTGTAGTCAACAACACTGTTTGGAAAGAAGATAGAATGGGATGAGGGTTTTACCTTGTAGATACAGACAAACCAATCCATCTCTATGGCTTCAGTTTCTTTTTCTTTACAGTGAAAGGGCTGGACAATTTGAGGGCTACTTCCAATTCTAACATCCCAGGCCTTTGTGGTTTATTCTCTCAAGGTCAAGTTCATTGTGCTTTTAACGGTGACAGTGAATTAAACTAATCAACTAGGCCAGTCATACCGGTGTGTGAACAGAAGGGAAGTGTGTGAACTATTTATATATACAGGTCACATAAAATGGAAACAATTTAAAATTCAGAGACATTATCATATCTTTTGATGTCTATCCCTAAGGAATGACCATGACAGGAGAATGTCAGCGATAAAGGAGAAATGACATCATGAAAGGCCAATAGGAAAGACACTTTGGAGGAAGAGAGACCTAAGGTGCCTAGAAAAAGTACTGTCTGTTGGGTAGTCTACAAGGATCAAGCAATGACTACTGATACATTCATTCATTTTAAGTTTTAGTCTCTTTCTTATTTTGTGTTAAATATTAAAAACTTTACTTTTTCACTTATCACAAATATTAGTGCTATGCCATAGACTTCATTTCATAAACTGTTTTCCATATAATATTGTACACACTACTATATAAAACAGTACCCACTAAATATTCAACTAATATGCATAGTATGAAATATTTTTAAGCTTTTGTCACAGATAACTGTCTCCATCTGTTCCACATCTAAATTGTAAGAAAGAGAGAGAACATGAGAAAAGGAAAAAATGAGACTATGGCACAGTAGTATATAGTTAGCTGGGAAAACCACCAGATTTTTTAAAAGCCATGAGTTTGTCTCCTTAGAAAACCAATGAAGTATTATATGTATTTGAAAAACAACCTCCATGTTAGAGGTTAGAAATGCCTAACGCCAAGACTGAGATAATTTCTGTTTCAAATAAGGGTGTCTTTTACCTTGTCATAATGGATTTCAAACACAACACACAGGCAGCGCAAAAGAAATAACCTGCCTACATTCATAAATCCCTATTTGATAATCCCTATTAGATTACAAATGAGTTAATGGTATGATATTTGATAACAATAATAAAAACCAAATGGTCTTCCATTAAATAAGTGTCTACTATAAGCAAGGTATTGTCAGACACATCAATTATTTCTAATTCTCACAAAAACTTTGTAAAATGGCATTAGAATGCCCACTTAACAGTTGGGTAAAGGAATAAATATATGTTTTTTAAAGTTGCCACAAAACTCTCTCTCCTGCTCTCTCTCTTTCTCTCTTTCTTTCTCTTTTGTTAGGGAAGCAACATAAAATAAATAAATATAATGCAATCCTAACTGGATTAATGGAAATGACTAATGCTTAAAGTAGATCAGAGAAGATATTTCTCTGCATAGGCAAATCCCTCAATATATACATTATGTCTAGACTCTTGAGAAAAATAAACACAGAGTAAAAGGCTAGCGTGAGTATCCTGTACCACAGAGATTTGTATACCATTTTATACCTTCTGTAGGTATATGTCATAAAAATAGTGAGTAGAACCCAGAATTTATCATCACCCACATTACTGACTACCCTAATATGTGTATTAACATCTGTATTCTTCCTGGGGCATTCCACCTATCACAGACCCTGACCTTAAAAGGTGACCCCACTGAATTAGATGCCTATTAGTTTGGCTCTAAACCTAAATCTTCAAATCTAATAATTAAGTTCTCCTTAATTAAACTTGTGCTGGGATGCCAAGCTGGCTTCATTCCCCACATATGTCCATCCAATCTTCTTACCATTTCTGAAATAATTCAAAGCACTTTAGTCCTATCGAACCTCCAGAGATCTAGAAATTGGCCACAGAATCCCTCCTGTTTGTGTTTTTGACACTTTTTTTTCTTCCTGAGACAGATCTCCTGCCTAAGGTTCTGTCCCTTGGCCATGCTCCCAAACCAAGTACCTGTATGTCATCTAAGAGTCATAGCACATACTAGAGTCGAAAGGAAATTCAGAATTAGCCTTTTCTACCATGCTTTTTCTGTAGCTGAGAAATCAGAGGCTCAGAGAGGATAAAGGATGTAGCTAAGGTCACAAATTAAATATTTCCAGGACCAGGATTATAAATTTAGTCACTTGACTCCAAGTTCAGAGATCTTTTCACAATACCAGGGTGAATCTCACTGTGCCTGCTAGTGCCATTTGCCTCCCAGGCCGACTCTTGTCCTAGACTGGAATGCTATGTCCCTCTCCTCCTTAACCTTAACTTCCCCTAGAATTCAAAATGTTTAAAAGTCAGATTTGAAATACACATCTTATTTGAAATATTCCCACACTCTGACTTAGATTTTTATTTGACCTTAAAATCTAAGCGAGGGTGTCCTTTGTCTTCCTAGTATGTGACACCCCTTCCCAACAACACAGACCTGTGGTGTAGGACATGCTTCCTCACATTGGTTCCTATACATTCACTAGCCTAAAAATAGAACTATAATATTGTGGAACTGAAAGAAAACTCAGACAATAGTCTGCCTCACTTTTTTCAACCCACATATCTAAAGAATTGAGGCTTTTTATCTCTCTTTTCAGAATTCCACTGCCTAATCAAATTCCCTTTTTTCAACATTTTTGAATATACATTTTATCTTAAAATGAACTCTCCTCATTTCATTTGACCTCATTTGCTTCTCCATTGGCACCGAGAATAAATTATAGCCTCTTTTTCATTAAAAACAAAACAACTCTATATTTTTGAAGAGAGGATCTGAACAGGAGGATGAGTCATTCTTTCTCTCGAAGCATTAGAGTCCCTATCTTTGGGTGGGGACTGTTTGGTGCTATTTGCCAGAATTCTCTGTTGTGTGATTTGTCATCTTGTTGACTCTAACAATGGTTCAACTCTAGGAAGCAATTAACTTTTCAATAACATTTACTTTTATTTTTAAGTATATAAAAGATGATTGAAATGTGACTTTTCAGACCACAACTCTCTTTAAACTGGAAATATGTAACAGCAACAAAAAAACCCACTGAACCTGCCATCAGGTCCATCTCCCCAAGCACTGCTTCATAGACATCAAAAACTTGCACCATACCTCCCCCACCCATACCCTGTAGCATTGGCCAATGGATCAAGTCCAAAACTTTTGTAAGAGTGGCTAAGGTTTATCACATCCCAGCATCCACTCCTTACTACCATCTTGTCTTCTCCTCTTCACAATCCCTTGCTTTAGCTATAGCAATCTATATGTTATTCCCTGAAACCATTAAGCAGTTTCACGGCTTCATGTTTGCCCTTGCCTGTCTGAGATGCCTTCACTTCTCTATTCTACCTTTCTGAGTCCTACTCTTCTTCCAACTTCCTCTCCCATAGAAATGTTACTTCCTTAATCTGCCACTATACCACCCTACACACCCACAGGTCACTTCTGCTTTGCCTCCAAAAGAAACCAAATGGCATGTTGGAAAGAGTATGAGCTTTGGAGCCAGACAAAGAGTCTATGCATTATATGAAACATGATTATAATCCTGCTCTTTTCATGGACTAGGATCATGAGAAGTTACTTCACTTCTTTGTGCTTCAACTTTCTCAACTGAAAAATGAAAATAATACATCACATTATTAAAAATAATCTGAAGTGCTTCCCTGTAATCCATCGAAGACTCAAATTAAAAATTACTGTTTATAGTTTTAATAAATGCTATACATTTTTAAATTAAGCTAACATTCATAAATCCCATTTGTGGGTAAATTAACACTTGATTGTTTTGTATCAATCAACTCAATTGCTTCTTTTCTAGAAATAAAAATAACATTTATTTATTTATTTATTTATTTATTTTAAATAACAATTTAAATATATGATACCAACAACTCAGATCAAGACCTTGTTTGTCAGATTTCTTGAATGAGTTTCTTGGTAAGATTAGTGAACCTAAAAATAGGTGATTACTGTGAAAGTACAAATAGTCCATCTATTATATCCACAAAATCAACCAACAGTATGATGATGACATTGTGGGTGTGGCCATATAAATATTTGGTTCAGAAAGAAAAAAAAAATCTGCCAAGAAATTCTTTCTGATTATAATTTATGGGCATATAGCCACCTGAAAGAGGGTAGAGACTATTAAATAAAAAGTAGTTCTCATCATTTTCTGAACCTTTTAACTACTAATAATCAGCACTTTGCTGATGATGCAGAACAACTTTTCAAGCTGATTAATAGGTCGTATGGGTAGAAAATGCATCCACATTCATAAAACAATTATGCTAATCCTCTGATTTTTTTTCAAAGATTATAAAATATTCTAATCTTTGAAGAATACCAGTTTTGGTTGCAGATGGTGCTTATATATTACTTGTCAAGCTCATTAACATTTTGAATTTCACATATTTTATCCTCATGATCCCATGAGAGCTATAGTATAGGGATTATTGCCCTGTATTTAAAAGTGGTAAATAAAGATTCAAAAGCAATTCAGAGGTCTGTCGAAGGTCAAACAGCTAGTTAAAAGGAGGCAGGATTCAAGTTTTGATTTCCGGAACCAGTACTATTGTCAAGACTCAGAAAGTAAATATTTTTACAGTTCATGAAAGTGAAGGAAATCCTTCTTTACTGGAAAGACTTGACTTCATTCAGTCCACTTGAGGTGTTTACATTAGTAATGCAATTTTACTGTGCACCCATACAAATTCAAATGTTGGTCATTTTCCTAAGTAGATCAATAAGCCGTGTCAATGTTTGAATATGACCAGAAGAAAACTATCAAAATTATTTCAGTGCATGGCAAGTGTGACTACAATGGCCCGGATGCATCTTCTCTCTGCCTATAACAAACAATGTGGGATATTATTCTATTTTTTGTGAAAATCTTAAAAGCAACATTGGATCTTAATGAATGCCACACAGCAGGCTACACAACAGAGATTAGTGGTCTAAGAAGTTTTTCACCAAATATAATTCAAAATATAAAAAAAAATTTATGAGCCACCTACTGGGTATAATCATTAACTTTTAAATCCAGGCAGAGAGAAGGATAGCTGATTTGCATAAATGAGAAGACTATGAACGAGGGGAGTTACTAAAGTGTAAACTCAAAAGCAGGAGACATGCTAGTGGCCAATGTATTACTTCTGACTGTAGAAAGTATTTCTTTTCAGATAAGAGGATTCTAAATCTATTATCTCTGGTGTGTGTCACTTAATTTCCCATTTGTGTCATGCCTATTACAGTCACAGCATTCAGCCCACCTGATTGTGGCCACCCAACTCACAATTTATCAAAGCTTGAAATGGTTCTAGAAATGAGCAGGTTGCTAATTAACCCATGTAAATGAAAATACTGGTGCCTAGTTCAAGGGAGTTATAGTCAGGTACTCATCTTATTTTATATGAATTATATCTGTGTAAAGATATTACAGAGGAGACCCATGCAAGTGGTGAAAGCTAGATTAGATAATATCCAAGGCCCCCTCTAAATCGGAAATTTTTAAAAATATATTATGGATAATTAAGTGGAACAGAAACATAGATTAAAACCAAATCAGTCACTATCATTGCTCCTAAAGCATGAGTTTATGAGTCTCTATTCAGAATATAAACATCAATAATATTAAAATTAAAATTTAGAAATAACTAATATAAAAGAATGTCGAGCTGTTAAAAGTACTGACCTTCAAGTTTTTGGGTCAAAATGGGGTTAGAATCCTTAAAATTAAAAAAAAAGAAACCTAAATAGCTTCCACAAAGCATTTGAAAGGTTAATATCTGTCTTCTTTGATTATTGCCTGATAAAATATTATAATTCTATAATTTCTGCACCACTTATTGAACATGTTGGCCTTGCATGAACAAACTGTGTTTGAGCCAAATGTATATTTGTGCATATGTGAAGCTGAGAAATGCAAGAATTTTGATCCCAGGGTACATCAACCACATGTTCCACTAGTGAGGAATTTTTAGACTGAGCAAAGGCAAGGAGAAGTAGCTTGATGACCTTGTTCTCTGAATGTGGAATCATCTATTCTCTGTGACATCTGGCCAAATATTGACCTTTTGCCTGCCTCAGTGGTTCAACAACTATAATATACTCCTATTGGGAAACATATTTAAAAATAGATTTGCAAAATTTTTATATACATTTCTGGAAAAAATACACCAAATCGAATACATTTAATTTAGGTAGCAATCATTTCATCAATTGAAGAGAAGCACTAGCACATATTAAGATAATTCTAACAATGCCTTATTGTTAATAATAAAAAGTTGCCTCATTTTGCCAAAGAAATCTTTGTAAACTTGGGTATAAATTTAATTTTAAAAGTCAACTTGAGCCTGACCAGTGGATAGAGCATTGGACTGGGATGCGGAGGACCCAGGATCGAGACACCGAGGTCGCCAGCTTGAGCGCAGGTTCATCTGGTTTGAGCAAGGCTCACCAGCTTGGACGCAAGGTTGCTGGCTTGAGCAAGGAAGGGGTTATTCGGTCTGTTGTAGCCCCATGGTAAAGGCACATATGAGAAAGCAATCAATGAACAACTAAAGTGCCACAACAAAAAATAGATGATTCTCATTTCTCTCCCTTCCTGTCTGTCTGTCCCTATCTATCCTTCTCTCTGACTTTCTCTGTCTCTGTCAAAAAAAAAAAAATCAACTTGATTAGGAGACATCATTTTTAAGAGATTAATTTGAAAGTTACACTTATAAATTAATTCTGCTTAATAATCTAGATTTTTCTATATACATTTATTTATAACAAGGCAACTTTCTGTGACAATTTACATACCTTAAGAACATGTATTATTTGAGAATTTTTAAAAGAAACTTGGCAATTTTTCTAAAAATGTAGATAATATTACTTTGCAATTAAAAAATTAGAAAATATAATGTTGCTATAATCTCTTCATATAAAGTTTAGACATTATGTGCTATTTATGTTATTTTTTAGCAACTGTTAATTTAGAAAGCTACAAAACATATAAAGAGGAAAATCTATCTCATAGAAAACTGCACCCCTAAAATGTCAAAACACAAGATCAAAGACTTCAAATCAACCTTTAAGGTTCTTTTATGCAACTTTACTACAGCACATTTGGGCAGGGTTTTTAAATTGTTTTGTTCTGCTATGTTTTGAACCAGGTTAATAGTTTTATATGTCCTATAAGAAATAGGCCTTATAAAAATAGAATATTATTACCAAATATTCTTTACTCTAGTTTAATACAAGTCAAAAAGGATAAAAACATATAAAAAAGAATTTATGTAACATCTGAACTGAATGAAAATAATGTGATTATGGACCATTAATGAATTAGTCTGATCCATCACACTGCCTTAAAGTTCTGTGGACATTTTTCCCAGTTCAAGTTTCTCTCCTTTTAAGTTCTCATTGGTACAAGGTGTGATGACTTTCAGGCACCAATTAATATAAATTGGCAGCAGGCAGAGTATTAATTAAACATGACACTCTGATTATTTAAACCTTCTATTAAAGTTGATTATTCAGAGCATGTTGATAGCCTTCTCTTCAGAAATGACTGATGATATCAAGCTTTACTGACTTCCTCCAAGTCTACTATTTCCAGCTCTTCAGAATAGAAGGAATAAATGAAGTGAGAAGAACATTCGAAACAAGTCTAATAGGCAAGCCAACTAATCTCCGACTCCCAAGGTCAAAGTAAAGCAATTCATTTCTTGGCTTTCATTATGACCAGACATGATTTATCCATCTGAGAGCAGGATTACAAACATGATACATCTCAATGATAGTTCTTTGCACTGTTTAACTTTTTGAACAATGATAGATTGTGGTCGCCACCAAAGGAATGTCATAGGCAAAACCTATCAGATTTGCAAATAAAACCAGTTTGCTTTTTAAAAATAAATGTACTCATCAGCAATCATTACTACATTTCATTGGGAAGGACAGGGCATAATGTTTTAAAATTCAGGTATTCCTTGGGATTCTATCACCTTCACGATCCAAAGGTTGGACTTTCTTGCTCCTCAAAATATGATATTATTCTTACTTTAATATATTCATTTGTGGAGCCAGTCACCATGATACTGATAATTGTTCAATATAGTGTTTTTATATTATCACAAAGTTTCAGTGATAATTACTATATATTCACATGAAAAATGTAAAATTCCTCTTACAGGATTGCTACTTCCATAGACCCAAAGCTCTTCCTAGAGAAGAAAACATTATGATAAAGATCATGCAACATTTTTTTAACATTATAACTGTAATTCTATAGCAGAAATTTTACCTCAAATTTTAGGATTGGTGTTTTACAAACTTTGAAAAGTTTGGTGAGACTTTAATACAAGAAAGAAGTTATGCACTAGTTATTTTCATTCAATCAGTCTGGTTTATCTTTCTCTTGCTAGCATACCTACAGAACTCTTCTCTAAGTCATGTCAGTAACAGAAATTCAGAAATAATTCCACAGAGTAATGTTAGGTCATTTAAAAGCTCTCCACTGAAATTAAATTATACATAAAGGCTCGTCAATTTTGATCACAAAACCTGATTCTATATTCTATATATTTTAAACCACATTTTCACTGATCAAAATTAACGACCACTTTTTCTATTGGATCACCATTTTAGGAAAAATTTATTGCCTAGGTAGAGGGGGATACTCAAAGGTGTTGTACCGGCAGCTGATGATTCATTTCACCAGCTGCCAGAAAGTTACACGTTGCCCTACACCTGGACACATGCCCCCGCGCCTGATTGGGAAACACATTTATCTTGGCACGTTGTCACAAAGGAGATGAAATTATAATTATTCTCCTTTGTAATGAAAGGTATTTCTGGAGCTGTGCTACCTACAAAATAATACAAATTACACATCTGGACTAGGTCCACATAAATTAACCATCTGTTCTTCATAGTCAACCATAAATATTTCCCAAAACATTTTTGTGTGTGTTTAAAAAAAAACTCTTTTTTTTCAAATGCCTAGAGTAGACTGATTGTTCAGGAAATATTATTTTTAAAATTAATACACTGAATAAATTCCTCAAAACCTTGAATTTCTTTGGTTGATAAATACAGAATACAAATTTAATCATCAGTCTCCATTAAGAGGATTTTGTAGATTTCTCATATTCTGATTTTGAGATAATAAATGTATTGTCTAAGTGTTACACAAAATCTTCCATGCAAAAACTAAATATCTGAGCATTTGGTATAAAAGAAAAAAAGGTATCAGACATGTCTTTCAACATAAATTTTAAAACTCATTATCTTGACCCAAAAATCCAGAGGTTCTTTTGAGTCCCTCCTGAGAAGTTCCTTAGTTTAAGACCTTAAAATACAATACCAAATTAAAAGTATTCTAGGAATATTTAATGAAGTTTGAAGAATCATGATTTCCAGAAAATCAAAGTATTTCATTTCATCCAATGTAACTAGTGGCAATAATCTTAGTCTCCATCAGTTTCAATAGTTACTTTAGAATTATTATAAAACTCCTATATCTTATGGTTCTCCTTTAAAATACAATTCATTTTCTCTAAATATAAATTTTCCATGACATCTGCATATAAGAATAGGAGAATCATAAAATGCTTATACCATTTTAGTACTGAAAGTTTAGAGAAGAGGATTCAATATAGTATGAATTTTTAATATTTCTTTTAAGAATAATGAAGAAAGAGAATAGCTTAGGACATTGAAATACAGAAAACACTCTTATATTAGTAACATTTACCTTGTTCCTAAAATAAGAATATAATAATAGTAACAACACCAAACGATTATCTAGAAAATAAAAATTGACAGTAATAATCTAAGGTGCTATTAGTCTCACTTTTTTGAGATGAGGAAATTTATTCACAATAAAAAACACTGAATTAATATATTAATATTTAGTATTTGTGTATATTGAAACATTGTTATTACCTATGTGTGAAACGAAGACCTTGTTAAGTCCATGTTAAATTATATGTATAATTTTATAAAACAGGTTAGCAAAAATATAACTTTATGCTTTTATGCTTTCAGGTTATATAATTTAGTACTGAATATAGACTATAGAACAAATTTATTGGCATCTAATTCATGATAAAATCAAATAAATTTTATCTGCCTAAGAGAATGATGATAAGTATGAAATTGATTAGTCTACACTTTTTTTTTTTCCATTCAGTGAGAGGACGAGAGGCAGAAACAGACTCCTCCACATGTCCCAACCGGGATCCACATGGCAAGCCCACTAGGGAATGATGCTCTGCCCATATGGTGTGTTGCTCCATTGCTCAACAACCAAGCTCTTCTCAGAGCCTGAGGCCAAGGCTTTGGAGTCAACCTCAGCACCTGGGGCCAACTCATTCCAATCAAGCCATGGCTGCAGGAGAAGAAGAGAGAGAGGGAGAAAGAGAGAAAGAGAGAGAGAGAGAAAGAAAAGCAAGAGGGGGTGTGTGTGGAGGAGCAGGTGGGTGCCTTTTCTGTGTGCCCTGACTAGGAATCAAACTCATGATATCCACATGCCAGGCTGACACCCTTATCACTGAGCCAATAGGCCAGGGCCAATTAGCCTACAGTAAATTTCTTTTTTAGTATTCTTTTTCAACTCCATAACCCTACATTTATTCCTCATAAATATTTCAGAGTAAATATAGCTACTTACTTTTCAGGATTTTCTACTTCTTCTGTAACAAAGTTGAGATAAAACCTAAAAAGATATAATTAAATTACAAGCAATTAACATATTCTATGATCATAATTCAAAGTCTCAAATTTTAAATATTTAAAATCAACCTGAGAATCATTAAAATTTTATAAACAGAGTAAGATGAAAATGTTCCACAACCAAAGGCTCCCACAAATCATTTTCCTATAACCCTATTGATGAAATTATTTTTTATATAACCATTTTATAGAAGTCTGAAATACAAACAGTAAAGTGTACCCATCTTAACGTATAAGGATGAGAAATTTTACACAGTTATAAACTTATGTAACCAACAATGAGATCAGGAGATAAAACATTCCTAGCACCTTAGAAGGCTCCTTCTTAGCCCTTTCCAGTAACACCACCGCCTCCACTTTCCTGCAGAGACAATGGCATTTCTGACTTTTATCGCCATAGATTGGTTTTGCTTGTTTCATCACAATAGGCTGATATTTGTGTGTATGACTACTATGCAATTGTTACGCTTTTGCCTCTGGCTTTTTGCTGGCCTCTGTGTTTGCGAGTCTCTTCCATGTTGTTGGATGTAGCCTGACTCATTATTTCCCATTGTTGCTTTTCACTGTATGAATGGAACAGTAGATACTGTTGATGCACACTGGGATTACTTCTCATTCATACCTATTATGGATACAGACACCATATACATGTCCTTTGGAAACCATGCATTCATTTCTCCTGGTAATATGCTCAGAATAGGATTGCAGAGTCAGAGGGTAGGTGCCTGTTTCCTGCCAACTGTTTTCTACCATATTTGACATCCCACGCCCAGCAACAGATGAAATGAGCATGTGTCAGTCACTGAGGAAATGAAAGTAGAAAAATACATAGGCTCTGTACTCAAGGAGCTCATGGTTTCTAGGGTGGTCCATAAAATAGCATGATGCAGTGTAGGAGGCGATGCTGGAGCACACAAGGGCACCATGGGAGCCGGGGCATGATCTAACGCAGACAGGCAGGTCAGAAAGGGTTTTCTAGTGCAGGCATCAGCCCAGCACTAGAGTAGAGTGTTCAAAACTGCTTAACATTTACCCTGGGGCAGTGGTGTGAGGACATCCCAGACTGAGTGGAGCACATGGGCACAGGGTGTGGAGGAAAGCTACACACAGGGACACAAGTAACAGCTGAGTATTCAGCAGTATCAAGAATGGTATGGGGAGAATACAATTTAAGTACATGTGGCCTTTGGTTTCTGAGAATCCAGATTTTATTTATTTATTTTTATTTTTATTTTTTTTAGTGAGAGGAGGGGAGGTACAGACAGACTCCTGCATGTGCCCTGACTGGGTTCCACCCAGCAACCCCACTCCCCCCCAACTGGGGCTGATGTTCTACCCATTTGAGGCCATGCTGGCAACTGAGCTCCTCTTAGCACCTGAGGCGGAGACCATGGAGCTATCCTCAGAGCCCGGGGCCAACTCACTCCAATCAAACCATGCCTGCAGGAGGAGAAGAGCGAGAGAAGCAAGAAGGGGAGGGGTGGAAAAGTAGATAGGTGCTTCTTCTGTGTATCCTGACCGGGAATCAAACCCAGGACATCCATATGCCAGACTGATGCTCTACCCTTGAGCCAACCAGCCAAGGTGAGAATCCAGATTTTAGTAGTGGTGCCTAGTCCAGTGATGGGCAATCTTTTGAGCTTGGTGTGTCAAAATTCGCCAAAAAACTGAGTATAACTCAAGTGGTGTGTCATTTTGAGAAAAAAAAACCATAATTTTGCAATATTTATAATTTAAATAACAAAAATGTTTTGGCCTACAGACCTCCGGCACAGAGTGTCTAACTACAGCAAATGTTTTATCTTCGGCTGCACCTGGCCATGCAGGAGCTGAGGATGAAACATCCTTCTCGGCATGCGGCCCCATACTTCTCTGATATGCGGCCGCATGCAGCCACGTGTCATCAAAAATGGCTACGTGTGTCAGTGCTGACACGCGTGTTATAGGTTCGCCATCATGGGTCTAGTCCATCAAAACTTGTAGAGCAACAGAAGTATGAAAATAGCAAGGCTCAGTTTTAGGGAATTGGCTTTCTAAATATAAACACAGAGGGCAAGTAGGAACAGAAAATGAGATAAAAGATAATAAATTCTCAACTTGCACTTCACCCTTTCAATTCACTTTCCTCTAGTATGCATCTCTTCAAATAACTTCAAGCCACATGGCTCTGAAGTTGATGTTTTTCTTTTTGGTATATTTAGGCAGCTAATTTTAGGCACACTGTTAGTCATTATACTACAAGTTGATAACTACACAGCAGAACTTTTTAAGTATTTCCCAAGTCTTAAACATTTTTCTAGGTCTGTTACATGACAAGAGTATACTGGGCACAAAATATTACACTTTCTAGTTCTATGGGGTTGCAAATATTACCCTATAGTTTCGGCCCTAGAAAGATTCAGACTCCTTTTCTTCACTCTGTGACCCTACTTACATCACTCAGGAATGTCTACTGCCTTGCGTCCTTGACTTCTTTTTCCAGTCTACCTGGACTGTTGGAGACCGCTTAGAGCCCTGTAGCTCTCTCTCAGGGTTCCAAGATACAAGACTGAGGCAGACTCCATTCTCAAATACGCACACACAGACAACTGGATTGGGAACATGGGACAACCAAGGGGCCACAATGGGGAAGCCAAACATGTAAAGGCAAAGACCTTTCTACCTATTCCTATCATAGGCTTGGAAATTTCTGCAAAAAAAAAAAGTATATATTTTCAATATATTTCAGTTCTCTTAGTACTCCTTAGAAGGTAAAATACTAATTTTATAAATACACAAAAAGCATGGGTATATAGGTACACATCCTCCATAATCTAAAACCAAATGGCTAGAATATTAGCCTATTAGCCTTTAATATCCATATCATACTTAAGTGTCCTTGTGACTTAAAGATGAGTAAGCCTCTCATATTCCATCATTTTTTTTCTTCTTTTCCAAGCGAGAGGAGAAGAGATAGTGAGACAGATTCAGGCATGTGCCCTGACCAGGTCTCACCTGGCAACTCCCCCTCCCACCCCATCTGGGACTGATGTTCTGCCCATCTAAGGCTATGATGGCAATTGAGCTACTTTTAGCACCTGAGACAAAGGCTCCATGGAGCCATCTTCAGTGCCTGGTGCCCATATGCTTGAACCAATTGAGCCATGGCTGCAGGGGAAAGAAAGAGAGAGAGAGAGAGAGAAAGAGAGAGAGAGAGAGAGAGAGAGAGAGAAGAGGAAGGGTGAGGTGTGGAGAAGCAGATGGTTGCTTCTATTGTGTGCCCTGATCAGAATCAAACCAGGGACTTCTGCACGCCAGGACAATGCTTTATCAGTGAGCCAACTGGCCAAGGCCATATTCCATCTTTATAAAAATAACTTATCTAAATGAACAAGAAGGCAATTGATGCTCATGGTTGTTCAAAACAGTACAACAGGCCCAAAATGGAGTCACTTATGCTTAAGCTTCATGTCACCACACCAAGACTTAATTATATTTTCAGCTCTCCCAGAAAGGAAATTTGAAACCAGTCAATCAGGAATTGTCTGACCAGAGCTGACTAGATTATCTGAACAGGAAAGTAACCCTGCAATCATTAATCTGCTTTTCAATCTAGTATAACTTCCTTGTTAAAACTCTTTCATTTTGTACAACTCCTTGGAGGTGGAGTTGTATGAAATCGGGGAAGATGCTGCCCAATTGGAATCAATTTTTACTTTTAAAATTGTTAATTGCATCCATCTCTCTTTTAACAAGGTTAAGGTGTCTAATGTTTTCAAGATATGTTTTAAGTAGAAACATGTGAATAGCTGAGGAAACAGGACCGCTAACATTGATCCAAAAAGTTAGGAACCAAAGATATTTTTTAATGACGAGAGTGTACGTTTCTAACAATAGAGGTTGTAGTTCTACCAGGAAGGCAAACAGCAATCAATACTTCTACCTGGAACATGCACTGTGAGGGATCTGATGTGTTTGTTAGAAGCCCAAGGCAATGGAAAGTACAGGAAGCAAATGTACAAAACAAAACAAAAAAGAGCATACCAATTAAGAAATATTTCTAGGTCCCTCATGTCAAAAATAACCAGTTCCTACTTAACACTTGTTTTAGAGATGTCTTTTGCAACCATGTTAAAGCAAGAAAGGAAATACCTATAATAATAATAATAATAAAAAAAAAAACACAATTTCTAATATGTGGTATAGCTCCAGAGAAGAGAGGGAAAGAACGGCCTGGGGCAGGGAGGGGTGGGAAGGAGAAAGCTGCTTACTTTGCTGCAAACATTCTCATCCTGTGGGAAATACAACTTTGTGCTCCCCTGGCCTCCAGCAATGAGTCCAGAGCATGCGTCCTGCTTCCCATCTCCTCCACGGCCCCCAGAGAATGCTCACAAGACCTATTGTTCCAGTTTTGCCACCATTGTGTGTAAGAGGCTCCGCAATGCTGACAATGCATTCTAGGACCCAACTATGGGAATTATTTTAAAAAGAAGCTTATTCTTTAGATTAGATTTGACACAATGGTACAAAATAATTCCAGCAGGTGCTTTAGAAAGACCAAATCCACTGAGGACAAGATTTAAAAGGAAGAAAAAAAAAAGACACTGAAAATCTATTTTCTATCACACACTTTAAAGAAAAAAAAATCCCATCAACCAATATTTAACTTTGGATCAGGTTTGGGCTGAAACTGGTTGAGCTCCTGTGGGTCACAAGGGAAACTGATGGACATATTTCTCTGAATACAGATATTGGCAAGAAAATTAAAGTTGTTCTGACCCAACTCTGTGACCTGGCCGGGTTAATGATTTCTTTCCCACTCATCATGTTTCTCTGAAGGAGTTTTTATCATTCTGAAAAGGTTCTGCATTCCTCACAGCCAAAATCCTACTGTATTCACATCCCAGGGTTGGCAGTGTCTTTTTCCTATTCAATGGGCAAGAGAAGAATTGCCAACAGAGTAAGACCTCCAGGACAACCGGGGTCCCGCCTGCCATGATTCACACCCTAGGAGGGTGAGCTCGGAGGACAATCACTGCTTCTGTCCTACCTCTGTGCAGTGCCTAATCATGCTTTCTGTTCTCATCATACATTGGCACTGCAGCAGCGGAGGGAGCGCAGGCTCACTCGCAGCACCCTAGTTATAATTCCACAGCTCAGTCTTGTGAATACATCATGAAAGTCAAAGAGAGGTCAGAGAGGCAGCATCACATTTGGAAAGTGAATAAATACCCCTCTCCCTGGGGCTCTTTTAGTCTCCCTCTTGTTCCATTTATATCCAGATATTAACTTCTCCTCTTGAACTCCAAGCCGACAGACTATTTCTCTAAACACAGCTTTTATTTTTCTAAGATTTGATGGCCGTAGATTAACAACCAGACTCTTTCTACCTACCCACAAGGCAGCACTCAGGTAGCATAACAACCTGTTATAGAAATAGAGTTACTTATCTGTCTCCTCCCTAAGTCACCTATATCAGATAACATTTCACTTAAAATCTTGGCCTTAATTTCCTGTACTATGATTGAATCCTCAAGAACATAAGAAAATAGACAGTCTTCTGTTCTTTAAAAAAGGGGGTGGACATGAGGATTATATGAGTAAAAGTATAAATAAAGAAGCCTATCCCGTGGTGGCTCAGTGGATAGAGTGATAGAGAACATTGACCCTGAACACTGAGGTCGCCAGATTGAAGCCACCAAGTCATCAGCTTGAGGGCCAGCTTGCCAGCTTGAGTGCGAGATCATCCACATGATCCCAAGGTCATTGGCTTGAGCATGGGGTCACTGGCATGGCTTGAGCCCCCCACTCAAGGCATGTAGGAGAAGTAAGCAATGAACAGTGAAAGTGGAGCAACTACAAGTTGATGCTTCTCATATCTCTTTCCTCTCTCTCTCTTCTTGTCACTGTCTTTCCCTCTCCCCCTCCCTTCCTCTCTTGAAAATCAATAAATAAAAATAAATTTTTTTTAATTATAAATAAAGGTTCATGTAAATCCCATTTACTTTCTAAATAATGTGGAGATAAAATTTTAAGCCCAACACAGAGCTGCTCAATGCCCCTAAACCAAGCCAATTCTGGGCTCATACTTATTTCATTGTTCCCTATTCATTTTCTATTTTTCTCTTCCTTATTCATTATTCTTTATCCAACAAAAGCTTCCACTCTATTGTGCTGGTCTGTGGACCCTTGAGAGTGGAGTCTGCCCACTTCACGCAAGTGTTAAATCAAGGTTGTTTGTACCATCTACATTGTCTTTTTAAAATCATTTTAACGAGTAACATTTTGGGTTCAATATCAAGAAAAAGATATTAAGGTAATAAGATAATTCAAAATGAATATAGTCTTTATTCATAAAGAAATCTCTGAGCTATCAAAAGCCTACAGAAGTAGGGACTTGCTCCACATGAAGCAAGTGGCCTGAATATTCAGTGCTGGTGGCGGGGGAGTGAGTTAGGTAGAAGATTTTAATATTCCATGGGAACAGATGCGTGGTACACACAAGCAAAAGAAACTTCATTCAACTGAATTAATCAGATCTCCTTTGTGACGATCTCCACATTCCACATTTCCAACTGAATATTGCCGGGCTCCCAACATTTGGCTCTAGCTGAAAGCTTCTGTCACCTCCCCACCTCGCTCTGGAGCCTCCTAGTGACCTTCTCAGTAGCTTGGCTGACACCCCAGGGCTCCGGAGCTCTGATCCAGGCTGAATAGCCATAGAATAGTTGATTCTGTGGCTCTCCCTGGGATCACAGCTCCTGTTCTTTCCTCTCCCCAGGAGCCCTTTATGCTTTGGACAAAAATTTAAAAAAGACTTCAAAATACCAAGGGATTCAAGACTAAGGCTTACACAAAATGCCTATAAAAATATTCTAGCAATATACAAATATTTTACACTATACTCCTTGGAGCTATAATCTTCCAGTGACCTCCAAACATATTTTGCTTCAAAAGCCATGTTAAAATTTTAAATTCTTGTATTCTCCTAATTTTTCCCTAATGCTATACGTAGTTTTATAACTCAATGAGGTTAATAAGGTAAACATCCATTTATTTTGAAATAAATCTTTCTATGCCATGCATTAGCTGGGAGGTAAGAACTTAAAAACAAAGGAAATAAAAGGAAATTCTATTTGTGTTTAAAATTCATTTACATAATTTTTGAACTAGTGCAGTTTCCTAATACTATCTTTGGACTCATAGAATAATCTCACAGTTAAAGAAGTACAATTTTTAGCTCTATAAATAATAAAGAAGAAATACTGCTACTAATCATTCCCAAACAGTGAAATTTAATTTGACTACAATGATTTTGAGGTTTAAATAATACTTTTCTACCTAGCAGGTTTTCTAGCTATAGTCACTTCAACTAAATCTAAATCTTACTAGATTTTCCACCGGTGTTTAGTCAGGGACACTGACCTCTTTTCCCTTAGACTGTGAAAAAAATATATACATACATATACATATATATATATATATATATATATATATATATATATATATATATAAACAGCCAACACACTAGCTGTCCTGTGTGAATGAATCAAAATTATCCCTATTGCTTGATCGCATCAGCAAAAAATATGGTATGTTTTTTGGTGTGCCGCAGAATTTCAGTTGTTTGTGTGCCATGAGATGAAAAAGGTTAAAAACCACTATACTAGATCAATAAAATCTATTTAGGAAAAATCCCAGTCCCATCCACAATTATTGTTATTCAAATTCCCAAACAGAGCGAGGGTGTGAATACAAAGTTCTAACACTTCAGCCAGAACCAATCCCAGGTGGACATGCCTCAGAGCAATGGCACCCCCAGAGCATTGTGACTTCAATGAACTTGGCTGCATATTTTGTTTTCAAATGTTGAGAACATTTTAAGGAATTTGTCAGGGCCTTTGAAGTGTAACAGATCACCTAGTACAACTGACCTCATTACCTGGCTTTCTTCTTCCCTTCCTTTAGAGTACCACTGGACTTCCTGGGAACATCTCCCTGATTTGTATATCTGAATTGTTTTTTTCTCATGGGAAGGTGGAGAAAGATCAATCACTCACTGTTTGTAAACACCCTGAAGTGTCAGCAGAAAGGCCTTTGACAAGCAAAGTAGCAATCTCTAACATCTCATGCCATTCTTAGGTCATCACTAATCCGCATGTGTAAGTGATTTGTACTGGTTCTTAAGGCTCAGCATTGGTTTGCTGTGTGTGTGTGTGTGTGTGTGTGTGTGTGTGTGTGTGTGTGTGTGTCTTTTTTAAATATAACATTTGGCTCAATCTAATGGTCACCTTGACTGGAAACCTCAGTTAGCTTTGCATTAAGTCACATGCACAGGAACCAGGCCGGTGGAGGGAGCTGCACCATCTTTTTCACTTCAAGGAAAGTAAATTGAACTGGGTTCTGAGGATTCCCACTTGCCCTGCCAAGGTGCTCGAAGGAGTTAATGAACCAGAGGAACCACCGTCTGGAGATAGCAACTTACCAGCCAGCATATGCGTACATTCCATAATAAAAAGCCAGGGGCAAGCCCATAATACTGGCATCTCTTCCTGAAAAGGCGTCTTTAAAGTGTTGTGTCTGCCCTGCAATGACAAGAGAAATATCTGAAGACCTTCCCAGAGCTGGTTGTCATTCATTCTTCAACCACAAACACCAGGAGGGGGCAACGGGAGGTTGGATATAAACTATACTGTTTCCGGAGCAGGCTTCTTACCCTCTGCTCACTGTCAGTGTTGTCTTTTAAGACTGTATCCATTCTAGAGATGGGATCCCAAAAGTGTATTGATCACCACTAACAGTATTTTTCACTTCTCTTTTAATAAAATTATAGCAAAGAGAAAAATAGTATTTTCTTTAAATCCTTGTTTTGAGTATCTCTACTCTTGACAGAGTTTAATCATGAATGAAGACTAAAGGATCTTTGGTAACCTATAGTTTAAGAAATATAAGAGAAGTCCTTAAATGAAGATAACGGGCTGCTTGGGAAGAAATATTCATGGGTCTATTCTCACAGGGGAGATGGTAAGAAAGTCTAGACTCACCTTCTCACATCATTTCACTTTATGCTTTTCCCTTGTAGTTCATCAGGCACCAAAAAGAAAAGAAAAACCTTACAACTAAATCTGTTCTACCCCACCCTCCGAGCTTCTTCAGTAAATAAAGTGTTATCAGAGTGTAGCCGGGCCCACCAGCTTAGGAATTGTGATTGACACTATCAGTCTATAGCTGATGTCACCCTAAAATGGCAGGGTAGGAGAGCTGTGACAGAGACCAGATGGCATGCAAAGTTAAAACAAAAATCTATTCTTTGGCACTGTACATAGAAAACGCACTGGCTCTTCCTAGAGAATGGTACTTGGGCTCCTTCTAGAAACACTGAAAATAAATTATACCAAACTTTCAAACAGATACATTTTAACAAACTTCACATGAGCATGTGGATTGAACTCTTTTATTGATCACGTTTTTTCTCTACTCTGAGAATCATAATGGGCCCTTTTCTTGTATAATTTTTGGATAACCGCCAAAAAAACAAAAATTCAGATGTAGTTAGCTGATATTTGAGGTTAAGTATAAAGAAGTCTCTCCCAAAGAAAACAGCAAGTGAGATTACTCAAACAGAAAGTGTGACATTGTTTCAAAATTGTTCTTAACATAAGTAAATTAAAGAAGGCGGCAGATGTGTATGAGACCCCTCTGTTCACTCAAATCTCAGTTACTGCCTGGGTTGCCTAGCAACAATATATATATCAATATAATATGTGAGAGTTGTGAGAGCAAAAGTGGAGGATGTTGAGTTACACACTAAATGATTTTTCCCTTGAAGCATCCAATTCCCAAATGTAGCTCATTTATTAAAATGATAGGGTGAATTTGGAAATTCCTGCATTACTAAAACATCTCTGTGTCCTTATGAAAGGGAACTATAAATGCTGAAATTCAGATAAAAATGTCTGCTGTATTTTTTATCGTGATCTGTGGTCTCCTTGGCCTAAAGAGACACTATTCCTAAGAGTGCTGCACTGACTCATGAATAAGAGAAACCAAAATTCATAAAGATCAGGTCCCAAGCACAGGCTCTGCTAAGTGCCACTGTGAAAGTATTTCAAACGAGAGGCATTTTTGAACTTCAGGGATATTTCAGCTATGAAACAGAGGTCTCGGGAAGATGAAAGTATGACATTCAAAGGGAAGTTCAACAAATTCTCTTAAATAAATACAGACGATAGAACTATTTTCAGGATCTGACTAGAGCAGAAATACACAATCTATACTAGTAAAAAAAAATTTTTTTTTTCTTCCAGGATGGAGTTTCAAATTAATGTGGAAAAATATGTGATCAACTTAGAGAAAAATCACTATTTTATAGGAATAGAGTAAATCTACCTGTGATGAGTGCTCTCCAAAATGCTAAAATTAATTTTTTAAGATTTTATTTATTCATTTTAGAGAAGAGAGAGAGAGAGAAAGAGAGAGGGGGGGGAGGAAGGGAGGGAGGGAGGGAGAGAGAAGGAGGGGAGGAGGAAGCATCAACTCCCATATGTGCCTTGATCAGGCAAGCCCAGGGTTTCAAACTGGCAACCTCAGTGTTCCAGGTCAACACTTTATCCACTGTGCCACCACAGGTCAGGCCTTAAAACTTACTTTAAATGTGGTAATACTTTGGGGGCATTTCTCAGATTAGCTTTGTGAGGAAGTCTGGTCACATTAAGCATTGATATCATAAGATCTACCATAATTAAAGGATCATTCGATTGTCAAGTGTTAAAAAAGATCCAAAAGATTCTCATGACTTCTGCTCCCAGGGAGTTCGCGGGACATCTGGGCACCTTCCTCCTCACACACACGTCAGTTAAGTGGTAAAAGCTGACTACAGTCTTCCATTACACCAAACAGATAAAGTAGGAAAAAATGCCTTCATTTTCAAGGATGATCTATCATCTTTTGGAACCTAAACCAGAACTAAACGTAGGGTGAATGACCCAGCGCTTCTACACTTTCCAAAAATATAAGAGACTCCTTACAGAAGACTAAAAAGTTAGCCCAGAAAAAAAGAAAGCACAAACAAAAGAGATGGTTTTTCCTACATGTCTCATGGATCAGATAAAATATGGGCAGGTCGGCTCCATGGAGGCCAACATGAATGAGGAGAGCCAGCTCCTGTCTTCCTTTATTGTGTTTGTTCGGAGTTGGCCTAGGTTGCTGGATTTGATGCAAACGTTGAGCCAGGAGAGCTCTAAGATCTCCCACTGGGCTTATTAAATGGACCACAGCAACTCCCTTTCCCTGGCTACAGGGGGGTGAGTCTTTCCTACTTTGTTATTGTTTAATGCCTCTACTGCTTTTGCTGGATTGCAGCATTTCCATCTGCCTTATTTAATTCATTTGCAGCTTCATTAAATTTCTCAATAAATTCCCTTTCTTGGAACAGACAATGTCCAGGCAAACATTAAATACTTAACATGCCCAAGTTATACATCACTCCTTTACAATTTCATCTCATTTTCCCATTTATTTCCTACTCGTATACCCATCGTTAATTAAATAACTCACCTGGGCTTGTTTCTTTTCCAACACGTTCCACCAAATCCAAGTTATTGCATGTGCCTCCTTCCCAAAAACAACTGAAACTCTAAATGACATCACCCCTCACCCACCTCATTTTTCTAACCAGTCAACCCTGCAAGCAAGTACTCCCAGAAAACAGCATTATATTTCTGTAGACATGCAGAGTCTACATGAAAAATAATGTAACGATCAAAATGAAGTTTGCACAATGTTGGGCAAATGAGTTTATAAAAATTTTTGGTTTTTTTTAGTTTGCTCACTTTTATTGTTTTTTTTTTTAATTCATTTTTTAGAGAGGAGAGGGAGAGACAGAGAGAGAGAAGGCGGGGAGGAGCTGGAAGCATCAACTCCCAAAAATGCCTTGACCAGGCAAGCCCAGGGTTTCGAACCGGCGACCTCAGCATTTCCAGGGCGACACTTTATCCACTGCACCACCACAGGTCAGGCTCACTTTTATTGTTAAAAATGGCATTGCCCAGGTATGTGATCTGTGATTACCTTCCTGCTTGGGAAGGACTATTGTTATGCTGATGTTACTGGAGGAGGGGTTTTCATGCCAAGAAAAGTTTATGAAGAAGCAGAAGGAGGAAGAAGGAAGCCAAGATGGTGGGTGCTGAAGGAGAAACCAGTTTGTGCAGACAGCAGAAGGCATGCAGATGGAGAACCAGAGATGACTGAGGCTAGTGGGGCCTTTGATTCTAGGAAAAACCAGAAAATATTCTCCTGGTTGTGGAACCCTGTGTGGAACCCTGGGTTTTGGAGCCCTGTGTGTGTTCACTCACTAGCTGGTTGCAAGGCTAGAATAAAGGAAGGGCCCACCAGTTTTTGGCTCCACTGTTTCTCTACCATCTGCCCGAATGTAGTGAGAACCTACACGAGCCTGGCTGTGATGGTCGTGACTACAGGCCTTACACACAATTTTGGTGTGATAGCATTTGGTTTTCAGTCCTGACTCCTCTTCTGTCAAGATGCTATCCTCAAGTCAAATCAGTAACCACACAGTAAAAGGACTATCGGTGTCCTTTCATCATTTCCCAGGTATCTTTAGTCTTCACTACTCTCCTTGAACTATTTTAAAGTCAAAAGAGGACATATGTGTAGTTTGACAGCAGATTTCTTTTTTTCGCTTTGAGTTCTCACTTCAAACAGTTGAGAATTCACTGATGCCTTATTCTGTTGCTTGCCCTCGTCTTAATGCTCTGGCTGCCATTTCACTCTAAATACCAACTCATCTTCTGTGTAGCAGCCTTTCGTCTCAATTACATGGTGGGGTAGAGTCTAAGCTTCACAAGCAGAGACTGATTAAGGGATTCAGCTAGTACACGTGAAAGTTAGTGCTATAAGAGACCAAAAGCAGATACGTCCTTTACAAAGCATTCATTTTTCAGTCCATACCTTTAATTAGCTGCATAACTCCAGGGACTATAATTATCAGAATTGCTATGAGCTTAAAGAAGGTTAGGAAAATCTGGATCCGGGCACTCCAGCTGACACTCATGCTATTTAGGACCATCACCACAGCTGTAATAAATAAATAAAAAAATAAGTAAGTAAATGAGTAAGTAAATAAATAAATAAATAAATAAAATATAACAGATGAGATTACGAAAGGAAAATCCTCACTGACAGGAGACATCCTAGGTCCGGATTACTCCAAGGGCCCTCGCAAACCAGAGGTGTGGGCAGACCTGGAAGCGTTTTGGAAATGCTGAAACTCAGGTGCTGCCCAAGACCTCAGAAACACAAAGATGCATTTCAACAAGATCTCTACAAGGTTTTTGTGCACATTAAACTTTGAGAAACTTTGAGATAAAATCTCCAGACAGTAAGAAGTCATCTCTTCGCCTTTTTCTCCTCCTCCTTTTCCTCCTCCTCTTCCTCCTCCTTCTTTTTGAACATTGTTAGTATCTTAATGATTATATAAGAGTATCTTCTAAGCCAGTCCTGAAGTCATCACAGCACATCATCAGACTGCTGAACGTGACTCCTCAGGATGATGAGGCAGCAACTTCTTCCTCCATCAGTGGCTGGATGCTCATTCACCTCGCTGGGAAGATCACACTCAACAAGCACTAAGGTGTCAAAAACTTGGCTGGGACCTTAGTCTTTACTCACAGGACCAATCTCAGCCAGCACCTTTGATTTTCCAACTCACACATCAAAGAGTGACTTTTAACCTAAAGGAAGAGCCTTCCAAGACATGTTTGTGACTTGGGGGAAAAAACATTGTCAAGTGATGAGTCCAAAAGAATACCCAGCCTGACCAGGCAGTGGCGCAGTGGATAGAGCGTCTAACTGGGATGCAGAGGACCCAGATTCGAGACCACAAGATCGCCAGCTTGAGCGCGGGCTCATCTGGTTTAAGCAAAAGCTCACCAGCTTGGACCGAAGGTCGTTGGTTCGAGTAAGGGGTTACTCAGTCTGCTGAAGGCCCACGGTCAAGGTACATATGAGAAAGCAACCAATGAACAACTAAGGTGTCGCAACAAAAAGAATACCCAGGCTAGGATGAACACTGGGTCCAAAGCCTGCAGAATTTCCCTTGCTGACCACCCACCCTCCCCACACTGTGGACCATGAGAACCTTGAGGATAGAATAAGCAGTATTCATCTCTGTATTGCTCATGTCCAGCTTCATGACTGGCCCAGAAGGATGATCAACACAGTTTTGTTAAATGAATGCATGAGCTGGATACTAAGTTTAAAGAACAAAACGACATGAAATGAATGGTGATACTTTAAGATGCTACCTCCTATACTCCACTGGAATGACTGCAGTCATTCTAGACGGCAGATTTCAATTTTCTCGTCATTACAAAATCTTATGCTTCATGTTACACCCTCCCCCCCCAAAAAAATGCTACTCTATACTTGGCATTTGCAGTTTTTTATCTCTAAACTTTATTTTTAGATGGTATATTCCCCCCCAAAAGAGAAATATGAAGATACTTCTGTGGTGATAAAACAAAACACAGAATTCTCATAACTAAAATTGCAACAGAAAGTTATCCTTATGTACAGCAATGCACTATCTATATTTTTTATGGTTTGACACAATCACTAACTCATTTCAGAATTAAAGAATCAGTACAAACATTATCAACTTAATAACCTAGACCTCTAAAGGAAGGTTGATTAACGTACATTGTTTTAATAGTTGACTATGCAGCCATTTAAAATCATGATACAATGAAATATTTATTACACAAAAGGGTGTTCATGATACAATACTGACCAATACAGCAAGTGACAGAGATGGAGAGATACCTAGACAAACAGACACACAAGGACAAAAAGGAATTTTTTTTTTTTTTTTAGTGAGAGAGAGAGAGAGAGAGAGAAGGACAAACAGGAAGAGAGAGAGATGAGAAGCATCAACTCTCTGTTGCAGCACCTTAGTTATTCATTGATTGCTTTCTCATATGTGCCTTGGCTGGGGGCCTGCAGCTGAGTCAGTGACCCCTTGCTCAAGCCAACGACCTTGGGCTCAAGCCAGAGAATTTAGGCTTCAAGTCAGTGACCTTTGGGCTCAATCCAATGACCATGAGGTCATGTCTATGATCCCACACTCAAGCTGGTGACTCTGTACTCAAGCTGGTGACCCCACACTCAAGCCAGTGGCCTCAGGGTTTCGAACCTCAGTCGTCAGCATAACAGGCTGACACTCTATCCACTGCATTACCGCCTGGTCAGGCCAGAAAGGAAATTTTTAGAAATCTAAAAAGTTATTTACCAAAACATTAACAAAGGCTATCTATAGATGATAGAACACTAAATACTTTTTAATTTTTCTCACTTATTTTTCTGCATTATTGTAATAATTTGTATAATGAACATGGAGCATTTTCTTAAGCAAAAAATAATAATAACTGTCATTTTTGAAAAAGAAACCCAAGGATGGAAACTTAAGGGCTCTTCCTTCCACAAAGTGGATCAGCAGTTGCTAATGCAGAAAAGCTTCAGAGGAGTAACAATGAGAGTGACTTGAAAGGCCAGGGCCCTAAATATGCTTCACGGGAGGAAGAGGAAAAATTTTATCTACGTTTGAAGCTGAAAACATGAAGAAACAGAAGGGCCCATTGTTAATGGCACAGTGCATCATTTTATCAGAGAAAAGATAAAAAAATAAAAGTATTTTTCTCTCCCCAACATAAAGTATTTGTATGTTGAAAATAATATAGTGCAACTCTCCTCTCTTCTTCCTCAGCCAGTGATTTCCTGTTTCTATGCAAACAGGAAACAGTCTATGCAAACGACTCTGTGGTCAATGAGTTATCATAGGAAGAGGATTATTTTCTCAGTGAAAGAGTCAGCATTGGCCTGGGGGGGAAACTGAACTCATGTTCCCACCACCAACAAAAGAGCACTGTGTTCTTTTAAACAGAGCTCCTAAATCCCAAAACACTCTCTATTTCGCAAAGTACTCACGCCAGAAGAGAGCTGTTGCATAGAGAGGAAGGGAGATAAAGGAGAAAGAGAACAAGGAAAAGGAAGGAAGGAAGGAAGGAAGGAAGGAAGGAAGGAAGGAAGGAAGGAAGGAAGGAAGGAAGGAAGGGAGGGAGGAAGGAAGGGGGAAGGAGGGAAGGAGGGAGGGAGGAAGGAACGAAGGAAGGAAGGAAGGAAGGAAGGAAGGAAGGAAGGAAGGAAGGAAGGAAGGAAGGAAGGAAGGAAGGAAGGAAAGCCATTTCCTAAGAACTGGGATGCAGCCAGGAAAGCCATATGTACAAATCCCGGAGATAAATCCATATTTGAAAGGAGTTGCATCTGAAGAGGATGTGTAGGGGAACTTAAGGACAGACTCTGTAATTTAAGGACTAGCAAGTGTGTCTTGCAGCACTTCTGTGGTTCAGGGTGTCTTTGCTTTTGCACAGTGCGATTACTGAACCTGGTTATATTGGGTTTTCTCCCAAATTCAGGTTCTATGGGCTTCTGACTGCTTCATGCTATACTGATAAAAGATAGGAATGCTGAATGGATGCCTCCTGGTTGAGCTGAAGTGCATTGTTTCATTGCTTTTCGTAACAGCTGCCTGGGCTGCTTTATCTCTTCGTTACCATTTATTTCCTGGATGCACTCATTTCGGAGAAGATGTGCAGCAATAAAAAGAGCATCTATAATTAGGATCTCATTATTGGGAATAAAAATGGTAAGCATTAAATAAATGTGTAACTGCATAGAAACTTCATTTCTTTACTATGACTTTTTCTTCTTTCTTTCCTTTTTATTCAAGCTGGCCCCATCCAGCACCAGGTCACCTGCCTCCTTTTCTCCTGCACAGTCACTCCCTTAAGCATTAAGCCCTCAGGACAATGAGGTTCTGATCAGCATCAAATAACCTTAGGAACACAGAGGAAGAGTCACAGACAAACTAGAGATAATACCTAGGCCTCAGTTGTGTTTCAGTTCGGGGCTCAAAAAAGTGGAAAAACCAAAGAAAGTGACCCCATGGCTGATATCAGGACCAGATACATTGACTAATAACCCCTACCCTAGTGTCGACCAATCAGTAGAGACCATGACTCTAACCACCTTAGTCACAGTGAGTAATGATCTTTTCCCTATAGAAGCCATCCCCTGAAAGGCATCCAGGAACTAGGTCTTGGAGCATTAGCTCACAGGTCTCCAGGCACAGACCAATTCCTAAAAATAAACTCCTACTTTCTTTGCTGCAAACTCCTGCTTGTATCTTATTGGGCTTGGATGCATACAGGCAAATGAACCCCTTTAGTCTGGTAACAAATGTAAACTATTATTATATGGCAAACATTGTGTAAAGACTGCATAGGGATAATTTCATTATTATATCTTTATTATGTGGTTACCATCACTAGCCTTATTTTTCAGATAAGACTCAGTACATTAATTAACACACTTCTGTTCACATAGGTAAGTGTGAAGATAGGACTGGAATCCAGGTAGACCGACACCAGAGTCCATACTTTGCCACTAGTTCCCAGGTGACAAGGAGGAAGTAGTTCAAGGCATAGATGATCTCACTAGTACACCTAGTTCTTCCAGATTTCCGGTGACTCCTCCTCTCTGCTAAAGTTCATGTTTGTCTTGGCTAGAATTTCAGGATACTTTCATGCAACATTTTATTTGTCATCCTCCTAAAGGAAATGATTGTTGTCTGCAGTACTTGCATATTTCAATACATACTATGCATATCTACCTAAGAATTGGCTGTCTTGGTGATTTAGTTACGGTAGAAAAGGAATAGTATAGACTTCAGAAGATGAAACAAATCCACTCTACATGGTATATTTGACATGCTAGCACAGAACTGGTCCTAGATTTTCATTCATGTAAGTTACTGATGCCAGGATAATACAAGTTTAGGGGGAAAAAAAGATGGCAACGCATTTGTAGAACCGGCTGATTTTTTCTCACAGTGCAATCACATGCTATTTGGTTTGCTCTCCCTAATTCTTCCCATAGATAAGACAAGCTTGGCACAGCTGTCTACTCACTTCTATAAACTGAACTTTATAGACTCCGAGAAGTTGTTAGGAATGGATCTGGGACTAGACTTCATATTTTGAGAAAATATGTTTATTATAATATTCTTCCATTCGAGTGTATGCTTCCTTTGGGTTTAGTTTCAGGAGACCAGAACAACAGACAAAGTATCATTTTAAATATCCAACATATGTACTTCTTAAATGCTTCTTTAAATTAGAAAAACAGTGAAAATTCATGGGTTCCCATAGCAGGTGAAGGGAGTCATGTCAGTATTGAGCTAAAGGGGAGTGTCAGACACGAAGATAAGATTTCCTAGTTACATTTCAACATGCCTGACATATTTACTACAATGGAGAGGTCTTTGGATAAGCATAGTTTCCAATCTTTATTAATTTGACAGAAACGAAATAGAGTCCAGATGCTCCTGTACTTACGATGGGGTAACGTCCAGATAAACCCATTATAAGCTGAAAGTATTATAAGTCAAAATGCATTTAATATACCTAAACTAAGAACATTATAGTTTAGCTAAGCCTGCCTTAAACATGCTCAGAATAAACAAACAAACAAACAAACAAAAACTGGCAACGTAGTCCATAGAGTGTAGGACCTGGGTCCCCAAACTACTGCCCGCAGTCCGCATGCGGCCCCCTGAGGCCATTTATCTGCCCCCGCCAAACTTCTGGAAGGGGCACCTCTTTCATTGGTGGTCAGTGAGAGGAGCATAGTTCCCATTGAAATATTGGTCAGTTTGTTGATTTAAATTTACTGGTTCTTTATTTTAAATATTGTATTTGTTCCCGCATTGTTTTTTTACTTTAAAATAAGATGTGTGCAGTGTGCATAGAGATTTGTTCATAGTTTTTTTATAGTCCAGCCCTCCAACGGTCTGAGGGACAGTGAACTGGCCCCCTGTGTAAAAAAGTTTGGGGACCTCTGGTGTAGAATGTTTACCCTGGTGCTCGGGTTTCTGGTGGTTGTGCTCGCTGATGCTGTCCAGCATCATCAGAGAATATTCCACCAATTATTGCTAGCCCACAAAAAGTTATAAACAAAATTTGAAATGTGGCTTCTACTGAGCGTGTATCTCTATTGCATCATCACAAAGTCGAAAAATTATCAGTCAGGGACCTCTGCACTTTTTAAGGTGGGCGATGGGGAGTACATTAGCATTCAGTAACTCTCCACCCCCTCCCCTCTCGTTTTGCAATGGTTGACTAACATTCCAAAACACTTGAAATTCCTTTTTTCTATAATTAGATTACAACACAACCCTTCAGATTTGCTCTTCTATACTTAGAGATTTCAAACTATTTCCTTCTCCAAGGAATCAAAGGACAAGTGACTTTCTACATTTCACTTCTGCTTCACCCCTCAAAGGCAGAATGTCACCTTTCCTCACTTTGAATAGTGCAGACTTTGAGAGACTTGCCCCAGGTAAATGTCTCCTTCCCTCTCACCACCCCCTCTTCCCACTGCTCCAGTAAAGCTAAGGGACATCGGTTTACATTACTTCCCACTGAGTCATAAGACCCCGGTTTTCTCTTAGTGTTTCTGATTATAGGAACACATTTCCTCGGAATTTTAAATTTGCAAAGAGAATATAGGGATTTGTAAACTAATGTTATACCTATTGGCAGAAGTAGAAGGAAATGCCTCTCTTTATCCAAGACTTACTCAGTGTCTTTGGTAACTATTCTATCACCAATCTCTACCACAGAGAGAAGTTCTGTAAACCACAAAGTACTTAGTTATACTTATATACACTTGCTTTAAAACTTTTGTTTGAATGGTTACTATTTACTCCCCTAAAATTGACATTTTCTCTTATATAGAATTTGGATAAATGAGAAAATAGGCATTGAAACTTACCAAAATAGTAGTGTGCTGTCATTATTCAGCTTATTTCAAGGCCAAACTAGGCAATATTTGTGGATTTGTAAATGTTTATATAGACTCTGTTTGAAGTTTCCTGATTACGGCTTTTAACTAGTAACTTCTACTGGCACTTTACAGACCTCTCAAAAACACTACCCCTACCTTTCTCTTTTCAAATACAATAACCATGATATGATTCTGCCTCAATCGATCCAGGGACAAGAATATAATGGGCACAGCAATGGCTGTTAGTCCATCCCTTGAGTGAAAATCAGATTTATCAAGAATTGTCTGGGGGGAAATTCTGCTAAAAACCTCAAATTTATGACATAATTTCATCTTTCTAGCCATAAAAAATACATTATCTATTCACAGATATTTTACCAATATATAAAATTGACACTTAACGTGGTTTTAATACTTATGCCCTAATCAAATGTTGATGTTTAAAACAGTGATTCAATTAGTATCTAGGATTAAGCTATCAGTTCCCATAATAGGCAAGAATTTGGAAGCTAGACTTTTCTAAGATGTTAGCCATATTTTGCTTTATATCACTTATGTAATTTTGTGTATTATCCTCTTTTTTGTTCCTTTTACATTTTTTTCTATCTGTGCCCAGTGATAAAAATGAGCAACTTACTAATTTGGAGGCCATAAGGAAAACTAGTTGAGAAATACTACTAATAATCAAATATAGTTAGAAGACTCAGCATGACCACCAATGGGCAGCTAAACCCATAACACTAAGAGTGACAGCTCTTAACGCTATAAAATGTATGAACACAACATATACACCCAACCCATAAACATCACTCCATAAGGATAAATGAGGTATAACCCAGCATGGTATTACTGTGGAAGGAGAATTCATAATACTAAAAGTCCATAAAATAATTGGGTTTTCATCTGTAATTATCTCTCTTACATACAATCCAATTTCTATTTTACTAACAAGGAGGTTTTTGTTTGCCTATTTGAAAAGATTAACCATCATGGCTACTGACCCAGTAGAGAGCTGGCATGTATTTAAGATCAGAGATCATTCCAACTACTTATTCTTTCCATCATTTTCCAACACAAATTTGGCAAGGAACTCTAAGCAAAAGGAATACAAGGCGGGAAGCAAGTCCCACCATACAAAAAGTCTGAAGAAACTCTGTCTCTAATCACTTGTATGGGTTTTATTTCCCCATGTTTGTGCCTCTCATACTTACTTATGCCCACAGCTGTAATGAGCTTGATTGCAAGTTCAGGAATTTCACATTGAATGAAAAATGGTTCCAGAATGTAGCGTCCAAATGCCAGCGATATCACAGCAGTGGCTGCAGGGCTAGAAAACATATATATTTATGTTACTAGGCAAAAATAATAATAATGACAATGTCTTCACTCAACATCTTCTACCATGAGGGAGTTTTTTTCAACATATGCAACAGGTTAAATATGAATGTCGAGAATTTTTAGAACTCCATATTTGGTTAGGTTTTCACCAAAGTTTCCAATAAATTATTGTCTATAACTTCGGTGGATAGTTTTTAAACTTCACATTTCCTTGGGAGCAAGGCTGGAGCTATCAATTATGCCCCTTCTCTGTCATATTTGCATTTTTTCCCTTAAAAGTCTAGTTTATTACTCCAGAGCCTAACAAAGATGAACTTCACAGGAAGCAGTCTTGTTTATCAGCAAGTCAACAATTAAATCCCAGCCCCAGTACAAATGTGCTTGTGGTGTCAACTAAAATGGGTTGGGACCTGGTCAGAAAAATGAACACAAAATTCAACAAAAAAGTAGTAAGTATTCATTGCAAATATATGCTTACATCCTTGACACTATGTTATTATTATTTTTCCAGTAAAGATGAACACTTAAAAAGCCAAGTAATTACTCTTAATTCCATGATACTTAGATGTAAAGTATAAGCTGAAAAATAGAAATATGCTTGTAATTTTACACAAGTGAAAAAAATATGTATGAAATAAGAAAATAAAGTTTGGTATACAGCGAAACAGTTACCTCCTCCAATCCCCTTTAAGTCTTCAAATATTTCTGAGAAAATGATACATGTCTTTTCAGTTTAAAGATATGTGCATATGAATGGATATTCCTTGGATACACAGACAACCCCCTGGGATTATCTCATTTCTCAGACAATCTTCGCTCTGGCTTCTCTTTCTTCTCATGGTTACCCAACATGCATGCTCAATAGCCAGACGTCAGAAAACCAGCCACCATTATGTGTTTCAACCATGGCCTGCAGGTATCAGACCGCACTATAAACTTCTTGACATTCTTCTTTTCCTGGAGAACCCTCTCTTCTTCCCAAATAGGACTATTTTTTTCCTGTTCTCCATCATTAATAAATCTTTTGATGTATAAATTAAAATCTGAACACATCATTTTAGTGCTTTCAACATAAGCTCAAGATATGCAAAAATCCTTCAATTCCAGGCTCCTTCTGGTCTAAGTGTTCCCTTCTTCATTGGTTTGCTTCTTTCCATCAGAAAGATCTGAATATCCTTTGCCTGGAAGCCCTGCAACCATTTTTTACTTCTCAGATCTTAGTTCAATCATCTTTTGCCTCAGAAAGCCTCTCCAATCTTCTGATTGTGTGAGAGCTCCCAGGGTGCACTCTCTTAGTGAACCTCGTGGCTTTCTTCTCACAGTGCTTATCATAGAGCAACTTTCTATTCATTTATGTGATGCCTTGCTTGATAACTATTTTCCTCTCTTGACCCTGAGCTCCATAAGTACAAGACTGTGTCCATCTAAATCACTATTTTATACCCAGTGTTCAGTACAACGTCTATCATGTAGTAAAAACCAATAAAGATTAAATATATGATGAATGTGTGAATTCAATCTAATGGCCCCTGTTTTGTACAGATGTGTGATGTTTCTTTTCTGGAAATCTATGTTTTTCAAATGATTTCTGGCAAGAGTAACTATCTGAAGTATGTTTTAATGGTAAGCATTTAGGTACCCTGTGTATTGTCAACAGAAAAGAAATGATAAAGTACCTAGATATCTTGTCACCCCTTAGATCATTCATTATCCTGTCTGTTTGAAAGACCAACTGAGAAAAGTGAATCCATTATTATAAAGGAATACTTAAACCCATTTAAAGAGCTTCTAGAATACATGTAAGTAATTTCATCAGTCAATACACACACACACACACACACACATATATACCATGAAGTAGCTATCTTATAATTACAGTAACAGTTGACTGTGAACAACTTGGAAATAGTAACTATGGCTCACTCCACTTGAGAGCTTTTAACTTGCCTATCAGCATCAGGTGCAGTCTGAGGGGTTAGTAAATTCATGAATGAGCCCTGTTTCGGGGCTACTGCAAACAGAAGGACCATGCTGATCATAATGCCGAGCATTAGCCAAGGCATCCAACCAATACAGGGCTGAAGGGGGGTTCCAGCCCGGCTCTATCAGCTTCCAAGCCCACCATTCTGATGGCCCAGAACTCTCACTAATGCACTCATTGGGATGCTGAGGATGTTGCAGTCAAAATAGTATAACCTTAAACTTTCAGTCATATTCGAAATATAGTGTACTCATGGCTCTGAAGTAAATATGTAGTATAAGGGTTACAAAATGTGTGAGACCTAGTCTTCTGTGCCTGAAATGCTTGCGGTTTTATCAGGGAACCAGCACTACAGACACCTAAAATATTAAATAAGAATACAAGATAGCATGTTTAATGTCAAATGAGAAGCAGGGACTGCATGTTTCAGAAGAATTAGAGAGGAAAGAAATACCATAAATGAGGGTGAACAGGAAATTAACTGGAAAAGGTGGAATTTAAGTTGACCTTTGAAGAGTAAGATTCAGATCATCAGAAAAAAAGTAGAAGGCATATCCAGGGAAAAATCCCAGACTTTAGAAAAGGAACAAAGTACTTTTTGATAATTATTTCATTATAACAAGTTTTAAATAATAAAATTGTTTAAAATGAGAACAGATTTAACAAAGAAATAAATGCTACCCTGGAGATCTTAAAAAGAGATCTTAAAAAAAGAGACTCCAACTATAAAAGATCAAGATTAGTATGAAGTTTATGCTTATTAGCTCTGCCTTTACCATTTAGCCACAAATGTTAGGATAAAAGCTTAGAAGCTCTCAGCTGTGTATTTCTGGTAAGTTCACAGGAAGAACAAGTTTAGCTAGTTATTTCTGTTCAACTCTTTAATGCGAATGTGCAAGTCATGTTTTCTGAATGCAATTAAACTTAAGGAACTGTGCTACTCTAAATATCTCATATGACATTAAGTTTCCCAGGAAGCTGAAGAGAATCTACTATTCAGAGTGACTTAGCACAACTTGGTTTGATTGTAAATCAAGAGTATAAGGAAGAGGAACACACTGCTATCACTATAAAATCAAAAAGATTTTTGCAACTGTAGTGCACTCATTGGTTTAATGTGAGGAAGTGAGTCATTTATGTCAAGTTTTTGTAAAGTATTAAACTTGATGATGTGCTGAGTTGTGAAGCAAGGAAAGTCCCTAGTCACAAAAACTGAGTCAAGTTCAATGTCTTAGTGGTGTAATCTACAAGAATAAAAACACCAGCTCTTAGCATAGCACTTGATTTTTTGTCTGGTCAGTCAAAAGATAAGATTTATCAAGGTAGACTTTGATGTTTCATGTCTTTTTAGGTTAATATCCTTCCTAAAAATTTAATAGAGAATAATTGAAGATTAGTTTTAAAAGTTTGGCATGGTTGGCAAACTACCGTCTGTGGTGAAACTGCATTGAAAACGATAGTTGTAGACTTTGTGTCCTGAAGCAGATATGTTTACAAAATGGTCATGTGACATACATATTTTAATTAGTTTTAAATAATCATGGTAATTCAAAGAAAGGGGTAATGTATAGTCTTATTTTCCCTTAATTTTTTTCCTATTTATGCACTTACCGGATTATGAGCAATTCCACCCAGACTCGCACAAAAGCTGGTAATGGGCCGAAGACTTCCAGAATGTATGTGTAATGACCACCTGATTTCTTTATACTTGTCCCCAATTCAGCATAGGACATGGCTCCTGTGAAATATTTATAATAAAAAGGCACAAAGATAAATATCACTAAGTCATCAGCAGCAGAACTGATACAACAATGTTTCTATTGCAGGGATGTTACTACATCCTTTGGTCTAAGAGACATCCTTATTTCAAGATCAATAATGGTTATTTAATTGGTAAAAAGCCACCAATTCTTCTGGTAATTTCCTTAAATTTGAGATTTAGTTCGTTCTATTCAAACAATATAAGTTAACTTGCAATGGTAAAGTAACTTGAAATGTTCTAAAACAACATATTGTTAAGAATCTTGAATCACAAACCTGAGAACAAGGAAAAAGAGAAAGAGATCAATAATACTAACATAACTTCCCACCAAGATAAGAAATTACCCCAAAGTGACCTCATCGTATGGAGAACCCTTTTAATAAATATTTCCGTGGTGCCACAAAATAAAGATGTTATCTATTTTTCAGAAAAATATAAACTCCAGGTCTTGAAAGGCTTCACTTATTTTTAGGATATGTTTTGAGTGTCAAAAAAATGAGTTTTAACTCAGATATTCTATTTTTAGAACAATTTTCTTGGATGTTGTTAGAGTATATAATTCCAAGTGATTGAAATAACATACTTTATAAAAGAGGTGGTATGAATTAAATTTATTACATTAGGTAAAATTAATTATAAAACATTTTTATCATGTAGCAATACAATTTACATGGAAATGAGTTAGTCACTTAACTTGCCAAAACCTCAGTTTCATTTTTTGTGAATCAGTGGAATAATGGGTGCCAAAGGCAGTAGTGGACCTGACACTAGGAATGAGCACCTTATGAAATACAGCAATACCCATTAATTTGAATAATTACTTATTAAAATAATGAAAATACATATCTTGATATTAACTGAAAAGTTCTAGCATACTGCTAAGTACTCATATGTATCATACACTTTTTTGCTTGAGCTACTCAGAGACTAAAAGTGTGGGAAATTATCACCAGTCAGTAAGACTTCAGGTAGAATTTAGATATTCAGTGAAATCTTGGTGTCACTTATCCTATTCCTGAGTCCAGCATTTTATCAGTTACCCAGGGAGAATATTTTATTTTAAAACAAACAAAAAAACAGATTCTAAGGCCATATGCCAGACCCACTCTCTAACCAAGAGAGTCTAGGCAGTCCGATAGAAGGATCCAAAGTAATCTATTTTTTTTTTTTTTTTTTTTTTTTTTGCATTTTTCTGAAGCTGGAAACAGGGAGAGACAGTCAGACAGACTCCCGCATGCGCCCGACCGGGATCCACCTGGCACGCCCACCAGGGGGCGACGCTCTGCCCACCAGGGGGCGATGCTCTGCCCATCCTGGGCGTCGCCATGTTGCGACCAGAGCCACTCTAGCGTCTGAGGCAGAGGCCACAGAGCCAACCCCAGTGCCCGGGCCATTTTTGCTCCAATGGAGCCTTGGCTGCGGGAGGGGAAGAGAGAGACAGAGAGGAAGGCGCGGCGGAGGGGTGGAGAAGCAAATGGGCGCTTCTCCTATGTGCCCTGGCCGGGAATCGAACCCGGGTCCTCCGCACGCTAGGCCGACGCTCTACCGCTGAGCCAACCGGCCAGGGCGTAATCTATTATTTTTAAATGTGCACAGATGATTCTAAAGTAACTAGTCTGCTGACTGATTTGGGAGGTCACTGATACAGTTAGCTTATTTATAACTAATTATAACTATTTGCAATTTACTCTGTGTTGAAAACCAGTTGCCATGTTGGTAGGCTGTACAGAGGAGCATCAATATAAAATGGAAGAGTCATAAGTACCTCAGAATTTATTGTCAGACAATCAGTACCTAGACCTGTGCATGTTTTGCAGAAACTCCAGGATGGTTGCCCTAGGTTTACATTGAGTTCTGGAGAAATGAGGTTTTCATTTAAAATTCTCAAGCTCATTTCATTTAAAATTCTCATTTGACCCAGATAAAAAAGTTCAAAACAGGATATAAAAATTCATGTATTGACCTGGCTTTAAAAAGAAAAACATTGTAAAACAGATATAGATTCTATACTTCTAGTTCCAAAGTTTTAGAGTTTTAAAAAAAAAAAATTTTGTTACATTTTGCTTTGTTTCCTGTTAGGAAGGCCCTCCTGTCAAAAAGCTTCCAGTGCCTGACCAGGCGGTGGCTCAGTGGATAGAGCGTCAGACTGGGACGCGGAGGACCCAGGTTCAAAACCCCGAGGTCGCTGGCTTGAGCGCAGGCTCATCTGGTTTGGGCAAGGCTCACCAGCTTGAGCCCAAGGTCACTGGCTTGAGCAAGGGGTCGCTCAGTCTGCTGTAGCGCTCTGTCAAGGCACATATGAGAAAGCAGTAAATGAACAACTGAGGTGCCACAGCAAAGAATTGATGCTTCTCATCTCTCTCCCTTCCTGTCTGTCCATCCCTCTGTCTCTCTGTCTCACACACACACACACACACACACACACACACACACACACACACAAAGTTTCCAGTAACTTAAGTGACAAATGTAATGCAAAACCAACAAATAGATTCATACAGGGTCGCACTCCCTGCAATTCATAATCAAAGAATACCAACTCAGGTGGAACTTTAGTCAGTTCCTTTAGTGTTTTTCCCTGAGCTTAAGATGATCTCTTTTGCAGAAGGATATTTCATAGTACAAGTCAACACCACTTTCACTAGTTCAACACTCAGAGCAATCCATTTTATTATTATATTTGAATAACCTGTTACTGTGCACAAAAATGAAATCACATAGTAGGAGCTGCATGCACATAGTATGCAAAGTCCAGGAAAGTCGTTATGGTTTTTTCTATTAGACACTGATTTATTCTGAAAGTAGCTAGTGTTGTAGAAGATTGCAGGCTGAGGGTATGTGAATTCATTAAAGACAATCAACAATTAAGTTTCCCTTTGTCTATAGATACACATACCAGACCGTATGTGTATCACACCTCTTTTTAAAAATCTAAAAAATTATTCCTCCATGGGACTTTTTATAATAAAGCTTTGGTTTAACTAGTTTTATTTAAAATACCTTCTTTTTTAAAAAAAGTAAATAAAATGCCTTGTTACTAATAACAGAAATTCGGGTTCTTTAAATGAATGAATGCATTAAAACATCACAAGTCCTTAAGAATGAATGGACTGAGGCAGGTAGAGCCAAGGGTTAGCACTTGGTCCTACGGTTGTAACAAAGAGTACCTTTAAAGAGCAGCGTCATTTGGAATCAAAACATGTAATTTGTCAGAGGAAAGCAAATATATCTTAATCACTTCCCCCAGGAAATTAATTTTTTTAAACCATTCACTGGGTTGTGTCACCTTTAAAACTAACTCCTGCAGCTTTCTAGTAATTTGTTCACCTCGTGAAGGGACATTTATTACCTCTTTCCTATTAATTGTCTAATCAATAGAAGAAATCTTGATCTGGAAGAACAGTGAGTGACCATATTCCTCCCAGCAGTTCTGTTCAGTGAACAGGTGGACAGATGATCTGTGTCGCTAGAACTATATATGAAGAATGAAGATCCGGACAAGCACAGCAAACTAACTCCCAATTCCAGCTCTACTGTCTATATTGCAAAAGTTCATAGGGACTTGGGACAGCTGAAAGGTTAAAAAAAACAATCTGAAGTTTGCTCAGACCCTTGCAATACACCCACTGGTGAAAGCTAATGAGTTATGTGGCATCACACATCCTTCCACGTCAAAGGTTTTTGAAAGACTACTAGGAACTGACAAGAGCATGAAGTTAAAAAAAATTAGAAGGGAAAGACTGCCACCCGTTTGTTTTGCCAAAAAAAAAAAAAAAAAAATCAGTCAAACTTCTGCTGATCACTCAGTTCTGTGTCTAAATAGGCCACGCCGAGTTTCACTTCACAGGTGTTTCACTCAGCGTGCCAGCTGCCACGATGCCCCAAACACACATAACTAAGCACAACTGCCCCAGACAGAAAGCTCGCCGGCATTTCACTGGGTCATCAAAGTCCGCCTTTGCTCTGGTCGCCACAGGGAAAAGTCAGAAAATAGTCTGTCCTAGTCAGGAAAAGCGAGGACAGCCCGCAGGAAGCAAGTTGAAGGAAGCCAGGACCCTGCCAACCGTGGAAGGAGTTTGGGTAGTTCGCATCCTTAAAGGAAAATCCGAAAGTGCAGTTGCAGCCTCTGCTCTGTTGTTCACTCTGTACAAATAAGCCGTCCCTGTCCCGCCCCCCCCCCCCCCCGGAGAAGAAGCTGCACTCACCACACAGTGACAGGACCCCACAGACTGTCCAGACAATCAGAGACATGCCCACGCTGCCCGTGTTCTGGAGCACGCCCTTAGGAGAGATGAAGATTCCTGATCCAATGATGGTGCCAATGATGATGGAGATACCCCTCAGCAAAGTGATTTTCTTCTTCAGCACCACCGTCTCCTGCCCAGGGGGCTCCTTGCCCCCCGGGGAGGGCAGCCTCCCCTTAACACTGCCCTGCAGGTAACCTCCACTGGAGAGAGTGGACACAACAGGCTTTCTGACCATTGTAGTGACACGCGGTGGGGAAAATAAGAGAGTGGGGGGAGGGAAAAAAAAGAAAAAGGAAAAAAGAAAAAACTAAAACTTTCAACTTGGGTGTCTCTTGGTGTGACTGACCAATCTCTCGCTCTCTGCTCTCAGATTGTCCCTCGGGGCTATAGTGTTCACAGGTGGAGACTCGGAGGTGTGTTTTCTCCTGCCCGGCTAGCTGGTGACTGCCCAGGAACACCTGTGTGCTCCGGGGCTCCCGTTCCTCCACCTCGGGCTCCCCCTGCGCTGTGGCCGCGCCGCCTATCATCACAGCCCAGCTCAGCTTCCTCATGCGCTGGTATTTAAGCGCCTGCCTGTCACACCAACTTACTCCAGCGAAATGATGATGCAAATTCTCCAGGTTTGCATCAGCCACCAGAGAAGGCTCCAGCATGACTCAGCTCTTTTTTTTTTTTAACAGTAGCAGCATGTTACTCAACTGACCTAAGCTTTTCAGAAAACAAAAGCAGCCACTTAAAAGGGATGATGACCAATCCAGAAGTAGTAAATTCAGAACAGACTTTCCCAGAGATTTAAAGCAACTCCTAGTGAGGGACTGAGGAAAGCTCTCCTCCACCCAAGAAAGAAAGTAAAAAATGAAACAGGAAATGATCACAACAGCACCGTAGAGTTCCTTTTTGTTTTTCTTTTGCACGCAACTGTTTTGATGACACACTGTTACCCAGAGCTGCACTGTTTATAACAAAATTTAGATTTTATAATGTTTCCTGCTTATTTGTATTTGGGGTTGGGGTGTTCCTAGCAACACAGTCAAATCTAATATTTACAAAGCTGCAATAATTCTGTGTAGCTGTTGTCACATACATAACAATTGTGAGCCTTACATTCAAAGATAAGAATTATTTCTGACTGCCAATTATAAACAAGTGTTTCAAATCACTAAGTGTGAGAACTTGTAAAATCAGTGATTCTGGGAAATAGTTATTCTTTGATTCTCATCAGCACTAGGTGATCTTGTAAACTAAATAAAAGATACATATTCTTTCTTTGCATGCCGATCCATTGAATTCCTTAAAAACTAATTTAAAAATTAATAAATACAATGACATAAAAACATGCACATAACAAAAGCTTGAAATGGAATACACAGAATAACAGTTTAGAGGGTAATCAGGTGTGTTTTACTTTTCCTAAAGTGTATGATCTATTGCTATATTATGATTATACATTTAAAATAAATTAGGTAGATAAACAAAGATTTGATTGTTTACTTTGAAACAGTAAGAAAGGCAAAACATTTTGAATCCATACTAACTTTCTTAATCAAGTGTCCATAAAATAAATACTAAAAGAAAAGAAATCCTAGATACCATGCTTGGCTGTGGTACAGGTGGCTTTGGATTCAGTGCGAACCGGACGTTATCATTATCCTAACACACACTGTCAGTCATGCTTCTGAATGTCAACAAAAACCAAGTGTGAGAAGTGGAAGTGGGGAGGGGTTCAAGATGGCACAAGGAAGAAACAGCCACTAGGAAATCAGTGTAGAGAAGGTCAGAACTATTTTGTTATGTTGGGACCTGAGAAAATTATACTACATCAATACTCCAACTACCATCCAAAGAACTGAGACTACACCATTTTCTTGAGATTTTGTCTACCTAACCCTACAAAATTGGCTTTGGGTGGACCAGGTCAGGGTTTTTCTACAGTCAAAATAACTATTTTTACCCAGATATTATGTCTTTTTAAAAAACAAAAATGGGTAGTTTTTCTCATTCAATCTTGCTGGAAGTTTCTTAAAATGAAAACTAAAGGAAGATTTTTTTTCTATGTCTCATCCTCCTTCTCAGAGTCAATTTCCCCAAAGGGGGAACATATTAGCTTTGAAGAAATATGAGTTAAGAGTAGAACTCATATTCCCATCTCTAACTAGCACAGAGCCACACTGAAATTTTACATTTTGTGCTAAACAACTGAACTAATAAATTGAGACCAAGACCTCACTTAGACAGGAAGTTAGATAAATTCTAGAGGAAGAAAAAGTTCTTTTAACATCAAATAACATTCTCATCCTTTGCACTGTTTTCTTTAAAAATTAATAAAGAGAAATCACTAAAGTTAGACTAATGGCCCAAAGGATTGTACTATGGAATAAGAAGGCCATCACCCTCAAAATTTCTGCAAAACTGGCGTATTTACCAAAGACACCAGGATACCTGTATCTTCTAATCACCTAAAAATTGGCAGAAAAATGCAGGTTACAAAGAAAATGCTGTTATTCTCGGTGTTAACAAACCCTTATAATCAACATTTCTAAACATATGTATGTGTGTATCATAAAAATGAGTTCCAATCAAATGCATTTATATTCCTCTTCTGGCTTTAGGCCTTATTTTAAACACTCCCATCAAAGTAGGAGACTATTCTACTACTATCTACAAATATTTATTTAGAGCTTACTGCACACAAGGAAGACCCCCACCTCTCTAAATGCATCTCAAGGAAAGAAGAGAGTGATACACTATGGTAGCTTCCTCTCTGCGGTAAATTATTTCTGTCCCATGATTATAAATATGGGATATAAATATAATGACCAGGCCAAAAATAATCATCTCCCCAACTGCAGGGTATAGGATGTGACCTGAGCTGGAATAACTCTAAACAGAATTAGATTTCTCTTTTCTCATCTGTTGGAAGTTGTCGAGATGTGACTCCACAATAACTGGGGAACTTGTCCACTGTCAGGTTGGAAAAATGCTCGTGAAATAAATTGAGACTATGTAGAGATAAAAGACTTAGAATGTGCCAGCATCATTAAGCCCTGTTTTAGTTCCTAAGGGACCCAGCTTGGTTGTGGATCCTGAAGATATTCCTTTATTTCTAGACAGTACTCAGTTCTTTGCTACCTCATGCCACACACATGACACAATTGCACATGGATGGTAGAGTCCAATGTAAGTGGAATGACATTTAAAGCTCCTTCACTGGGTTGATATGATAAATGACTGCCATTAGACACATGTGTTTACCAAAACTTGAAGTGTGGCCAGTTCAAATTGGGATGTTCTGTAAGTTTGAAATATCCACTGGAATTTGAAATTTTATTTTTAAAGAACAAAAGAATAGTTCTGTAATAATTTATTATGTATATTATTCACCAGTTTTTTTTAATGTGGCTATCTAAAAATTAAAATTATATACATGGTTCAAATTTGTGGGATTCACATTAGGTTTCTACAGACAGTGCTAACCTAAGAGAAAACAAGATATAGACCTCATCTTGGTGTTAGCAGGGATGTCTTAAAAGGCATATACAAATTACTAACCATAAAAAGGAATACATAGGCTATATTAAAATTAAGAATTTCAGTTCATCAAAAGACATGATTGAGAGATTATAAAAGTGAACCATGAAATGGGAAAAGGTATGTGCAACTGGCAAACATAAAAAAAGTCCCTTCAAATCAAGAGGTGAAAGACAACACACTAGGAAATGAGCAATAAAAGTTAACAGACACTTGATAACATAGACAATACATTTAAAACTGCTCAACAGTATTAGTCATGAAGGTAAGGAAGAACAGTAAGGCAGGGAAATTCCTTGATAAGTGGCTTAAGGGAAACTGAGGCAAAATAATTAAACAAAGCCAAACAATTTGAGAAATTTACAACCAGGTAATAAATTACATAATTCTATCTTCCCTAACCAAGTACACTGAGAAGCAAGTTGTTTACACATTACAGACTGTCCCAGAACAGACTGGCCTTAGCCCTGGTCCCTCTTTGATGATATTTTTTTAAAAATGAAACTAACCAGAAAATAACCCAGACCCCTCTTTATGCATATTTTGATGAATCAACATCTTGAATGACACACCTTGGAAGCTAATGAATATTCTGAGACCCATGCCCTGAGACCTTCCCTAAGATTCCCAGGGAAAGGAAGATAAAATGCCCTCAAGACAAAATGACTCAATGGGAAGCTGGCACTAGCATGCCCATACATTTTTATTCCAAGTGTGCCCCCAGGACTTGCAACCAAGCGAGCAACGGGCAGTGGCAGCATGCCCCAAGCTTTCTCCTGATCTTGTCTTCAAGGCTCCTTTTTCTCTGACTTTCCAGAGAGCCAAAGCAGCCCTGCCTAGCCTCTCCTCTGTTACCTTTCCTATCCTAAGCCCTTTCTTGACTGCTCTGTCCCCAGCTTTAATAATGTACTCTCAATAATCACCCGGACTCGTGTTGTGAAATCTTCCCTACATGAAGTCAAGAACCCACACCTCACCAGTGGGCCCCAGACAGACTGACTCCGGGTCCATTTCCCATCCAGTAACAAGGGCAATTAAAACTAAAACCACCATGGGGTATTAATTCCCACTATCATCGTGGCTCGCTTGAGAAAGACAGACAATACCAAGAGTGGTAAAATGTGGAGCAACTAGAATGCCTATATTCTGCTGCTGGGAGTGTCAGTTGTTACATTTTTAAGCAAAACTGTTTGGTATTATCTATTAAGTTAAACATACATATTGCCTTGGACCAATACATCTCACTCCTAGGAATACACCCAATAAAAATGTAGGACATCCACACACCAAAAGACACAGATGAGAATATTCATATTGATCTTTATTTATAATAGCCAATACTGAAAGTAATGCAAATGTTCATAAATAGTAGAATGAATACATTTATTCAATAAAGTACTACAAAACAAAAAAGAATGAATAACTGTGTATAATGATATAGATGACCCACATAACGTTAGAAGACAGGTGCAAAGAATATACATACTGAATGACTTAATTTACATCATGTTTAAAAACAACTTTACAGTGTGAGAACTCTGATCTGTATCTTTAAGGATGAATGGATTCTTACGATTGACAGGGGCACAAAGACATTTCTAGGGACCTCGTAATGTATTATTTTACAACTGGGATAGTAATTACCTGAGTGTTTTAACTTTATGATAATCCAATGGGCTGTACACACATTTTTGTACTTTTTTGCATATATGTAAAATTCAATTATTTTTAAAAACAAGCATTTTAGTTGAAAATGTATAATATCCTCTCAAAAACAGGTAGATCAAGCAGACAGAAAAGCAAAACTATTGAAAATTTGAAGAGTATGATTAATAAACTTAGGACAGTAGTTCTATATAGAGTTTCTTTTTATCCACCAAATTAAAAAACTCAGATTAATTTAAAGCAAATATAAAGCATTAATAAAAAAGCCATGTCTAAGATACAAGAGAAACCCCAAGAAGTTTTTAGAATTAACATATGATACACTCTTACCATAATGCTATAAAAATTAGGAATTAATAACAATTAGAGCTAAAAACTAAATTTTATATGTCTGAATATTTAAAGATATACTATCAACTTATCTTTTGATTAAAAAAGAAATGTGAAAAAAATAGACACAAAATACTTAAAATTGAATACTAAAAATATATGCTCTAATTTCTGTGACAGTAAAAAAATATTTTAAAAAATTTAAAGCTATAAGTTACATTAATCATAATATAAGAAACATTCAGAGTAAATAAGCTAAATAGTCAAATATGAAATTTAGGAGAAAAAGACTACATTAAAAAAAGATAATTCTAAAAGTGAGGAAAATAAGAATAAAAAGGCAATAGAAAATATTTCAAACAGCAAATTTTAATTATTTTAAAGACTAATAATATATATAAAAGTTTGACAAAATTGAACAGGAAAAAATTAGAAAATTAAATGTGAAATGAAGAAGAGAAAATCTTAACGAGCTGGAGGTTTAAAGAACAAAGGAATGTGATGAGCAGCTGTGTGCCAGTGATTGGAGAACTGAGAGTAAGTGGCATACTTCTGGAAAACAAATTCTGAAATGGCACTAAAAGAAATAGAAAAATTGACTAAATTGAAAAGTTAAAAAATGAAATAACCATTTAAAGTGGTAAGCAAGGATCTACCTGTCTCAAAAAAAAAAAAGTCAAACAAAACATAGCATCATTTGTTTATAGGTTAAAGCCTACCTAATTTTTGTGAAATCATCGCTTTCTTAGAGACATTATTTAATAGAATGAAAAAAAGAAGAAGAAAAAATATCCAACTCGATTTTGTGAATCTAGTACAGGAGTTGGTAAACATTTTATGTAAAAGGCCAGGTAATAAATATTTGAAGCTTTGTGGTCACACATGGACTCATGGTCGCTGTTCAATGTTGTGTGTGTGTGTGTGTGTGTGTGTGTGTGTGTGTGTGTGTGTGTGTGTATTATAACCCTTTAAAAATGTAAAAAAAATTTTCAGCTCCTGGAGAACTTGCCAACCCTTGTTCTAGTAATATCTTCATTGCAAACAGGGTAAGACAATCAGAGTCATTGCAACGGCTTATGAAATGTTTGTGTAAATAAAGTTTTATTAAAACCCCACCCATTTCAAAATTCTTTGGCTGCCTTCACAATACCACAAAAGACGTAAAGAGCTACAACAGAGACTGTATGGTTCACAATGTGGAAAATGGTTATCATGGGGCTCTTCACAGAAAAAAATTTGCTTACCCTGGCTTAAAAGAACATGCAGGAACTAACAATTAATTTTTTAATTGATTTTTCTCTCTTAATTTTCACTTTTCCTGCTCATTCAGTGCTTGTTATTCCTAAAAATAGATAAGCTCCAGTTTTAGTGCATTTGAGCTTGCTGTTCCCTCTGCCTGCAATTCTATTTCTATAATTTCTACATTTCAATCTCTCCGCTCCTATACTAACATTTATCACAATAATCATTACTTTACAGAATTCATTTGTATTACTTTTCTCTGTCCCTGATTAGACTCTGTGAGCTCTCTGACCTTGGACTAAATTTTTATTTCTGCATTTCAAAATGCATAATCCATTATCTGTTACAGAGTATTCATTACCGCATATATATTTGATAGTTATTAACTCCCAGAAAGATAAACAATACTATTATTCTAAAGCTTTATGGGGAGAGTGAGAGGGATGGAATGGGGACCAGGCAAAAGAGCCAAATAATCACCTCCCACAGTAAAAAATTCATATATACCATATAAAACTATAACTATAAAATAACAGGATATGTGTATTACTTAAAGATATGGAAGCCAAAGAGTTAGCACAAGGCAGTACGTCCTGTTCCAACTGTGTTTTATCCTAGTTCATCTCAAATTATAGTTTGGATGATATAGGAAATAATTTCTATTAATTTCTTAGGTGTAATGCATAGGAGACTATCATTATTCTTCAGAGATGTATATGAAGCATATATGTCATGAGGTAGACAATTTATTTTCAAATGGTTCAGGAAAAACGTGTAAAGCCAGAGAAACCAAATGCAGCCAAATATTATAGTTTGTAGAGACAAAGTTTCAAAATAACATCAATGCCCATCAAAACTAGAATGGTTAAATAAACACTCAACTATAAAATGAAATATTAATCAGCCACTTTTAAAAACCTTCAAATATCTTAATGCTTACAAAGATTTCTAAAATACAATATGATATAACATATGTCATATTAAGTAACAAAGGAAGGACAATAATTGTGTGGGTGTGTATAAATGATTGCATAAAATCTTCACGTGGAAATTGAGCAGATAGGGTAACAGTAGGAGAAAACTTTTTACTATATGCTTTTTTAAAAGCTATTTGATATTTAACTACAGTGAATAAATAACTATTTTAACAACAAAAATGATCACAAAGAACAATAAAGAAAGCTCCAAAGAATGCAGAGAAAAGAGCATATGATAAAAATATAAATTGATATAAATATGATAATACAAAATAAACATGATAATAGCAAAAGCAACATATGATTCTATGAAAATCTAACAAATTAATCATACTTTTGATAGGATGTACCAAGGGAAAAAAGAGAAAAGGCAGACGTAGGTCTTTGTAAAAGAGAAACAGGAGTCATTAACTACTAAGAGAATACAAGTTTACAGACTAATAAGTGGTGCAGACTCAAGCCAATTCATCTGAAAAATCAAACTAAGTGGACAGTTTTCTAGAAACAATCTTTATCATCAAATAACATAAGGAGAAAAGAAATACTCAATTCTTTAACAGAAATGAATCAGCAGTTAAAACAAATCATATATAAGAACTGAACAAAAACACACAGGTTATCCACGAGAGATCCACAAACATTCAAAGAACACACAATTCCTGCCTAAAGCAAGCTGCTACCAAGAATAGTGAAAGAGAGCCCTGGCTCATCAGTTCAGTAGTTTAGAGCACTGTCCCAATATGCTAAGATTGTGGGTTTGATTCCCAATCAGGGCACATATAAGAATTAACCAATGAATGTAATGATAGGTGGAACAACAAATCAATGTTTCTCTTTCTCTAACTCTCAAAAATTAAAAAAAAGGATATTTTTAGTGAATAGTGAAAGAGAAATGGCTTAGTTCTTCACCTAGTAAGTTCTCTGCCATGACAACTAGTCATAATGGCCTGCTTTTACTACCAAATATAAAATACTAGTCCCCTCTTTACATTATTACACTGTTTATTTTTCATCACAACAATATCACCACTGCTGAGACGGGAGTAGGTACTTTGTTTATTATGCCCATTCCTCTACCACCAGGACCTAGCACCTAGCATACAGTATTCCCTCAGTAACATTTGTAGGATAATAAAAATAACAAAAATTTAAGAGAAGTATTTACACACCTACCACATTAAGTTGAAATTCTTCAGCCCATTAAAATCACCATAACCATAGAAATAGGCCATGTCTGAAAGATAATATTCACATTTCCCATAAGAGAAAGACTTAAAGTCCTGAATATATAGAGAGATGTAAGCAAATCTATAAGAAAAGAAAAATAATTTAAGACAGAAAGGATTTAATCAGACTATTCAAAGCAAAATAAATAAATAAATAAATAAATGATTGACAGAAAACATGGCATACGAACACTTCGCTGACAAATGGCAATAATAAGTTTGACTGAAAGTTTGACCACTTGGGAAAACCAAATGAGATTTCCTTCTAAAGCACAGGGAAAGAAGAAAGTGCATTCAAGATATACCTCAGAGACCTCAGTCATAGTCTTCAGCACAGATGAAGGTTCAAATTCACCAAATGCAGGCCATAACACGTGAACTAGGATTGAGTTCCCTTAGCTTTCTGTTAGCTCCAGATCTATGCACGATTCTGGAGCAATTCTGCATGGAAGCCAATCTGGGTAAGTGCTAGGATCACCTCATCTGTGCCAAGTTTACCTATCAATCTCAGAGGTGCACAGTCCATGGTTTGATTACAAATACCTTATGTTATGCCTAGACATGAACAAAGCTTCTCATCCAGACACCCCAGGCTAACACAGTCTCATCCAAAACAGAGTTGAAAAAAAATATTCTTCTTAAAGAGATATGAAATAGCACAGTTGACCACACACTAGGTCATAAAACAAACACTACAAGTATTCAGAGAAAAGATATACAAATCATGTTCTCTGACCACAATGCAATTAACTTGGAATTTGGAAAGGGAAGAATTAAAATCCCCATTAAAAACTCATTGGTCAAAAAATAAGAAGAAATTATAAAAATTCCTACAGATAAATAAATATGAAAATACTGTATCTCAATTGATGGAGAACTGTTAAGGCCTCTTCACTTAGAGGGGAGTGTACAGACTTGAATGGGCACATTAGAATGAAAATGAAAGAGTAAATGTTCGAAGTGGATAAAAAAAGCTGTGGTACGTATACACAATGGAATACTACTGGGCCATAAGAAAGAATGACATTTTACCTCTTGTGACAGCATGGATGGACTTAGAAGGCATAATGCTAAGTCAGTCAGAGAGTAACAAATACCATATGATTTCATTTATATGTTGGATATAGAGAACAACACAAACAAACAACAACAACAAAAACATAAACAGATTGATAGACGCAAAGAACAGACTGATAGTTGCCAGAGGAGGGGAACTGGGGGGCTGGGTGAAAATGATGAAGTAACTAAGAAGTACAGATTGGTAGTGACAAAATAGTCATGGGGATGGAAAGTACAACATGGGGAATATAGTCAATCATATTCTAATAACTGTGTGCAGTGCCAGCTGGGATTATGGGGGGGGACACTTTGTAAAGTATATGACTGTCTAATCACCATGCTGTACACCTGATAATAATACAAAGTAACATTGGATGTAAACTGTAATTGAAAAATAAAATAAAAAAGGAAATGTTCAATATAAGAAATTAGAAATAAACAATAAACTCAAAGAAAGTAAAGAAAAAGGGATAATTAAAAGAATGAAACAGAAGACAAAGACGAAATAAAGATGTCCAATAAACTCTAAGTCAGATTTTTCTTTGAAGGATAACAAAATAAAATAACAAAATTACCTCTGCTAATACTAATGGGTAAAAAGAGAGAATGCACAAATAATATTATAAATGATAAAGGAGACGTAATACTAATGATGCAACTGGAATTAAAAAGATAAGAAGTGAGTATTATCGACAACTCTATTCAAATTTAATTGAAAACCTAGGTGAAGCGGACAAAGCCTTGGAGAAAGTTAACCTACTGAGACTAACCTGTGAAGACAGAGAATACCTGAATGACACTGAAAGAAATGGAAGAGCTATAAAATTGTAACAGACACAGCTCCAGAGGCTTTTACAGGTGACTCTTTAAAAGGTGGCTTTCAAAGATCACTGCAGTTGGAAATTTGCAAACCCTACAATCCATGATTCTACTCTTAGCAATGCACTAAGAGAAAGGCTTACCCATGCACACTGTGAGATGTCTGCAAGAACAAACAGAAAGCAAAAATTGTAAAAAACAAACAAACCAAATTCCTTTCTAATGGCGAATGTTAGTGTTTTATTCACAGAATTGAGTATGAAAATGAAGAAACTACAGCTGCTTACACCAAGTTTAATCTCACATAATGTTAAGTAAAATAGATTCAAAAGCTCTGCAATATAATACTGTCTTCATGAAGTTCAAAAACAAGCAGAAACAATAACACACACACTAAATTTCTAAGAGGCAAGGAAATGATAACACTAAAATTCAGAGTTATAGAATGCAAAGGGAGGTTTGAGAGTTCATGACTGTCCAGTACATTATTTATAAACAGGTAAATTTAAAAATGGGCACTTATGGACTAATAATGATTTTGCATCAAGAACCTAAGAGTACAATAAATGTAATTCCTTATGACTGAGATTTTAAAGGAAATAAAAAGAACTATTAGTATCTTCTGGTCTTAGAGTAACAAATCTTAACCAGCTCTTTTACACAGGGTGATAAAAGAAAAGTTAATGTTTCACCACTTTAAAGTTGACAAACATTTAAGATGGATAACATGCACAGGTTGGTGAGGATATGGGGAAAAGACACCTAAATATTGATCTAAGAGTGAAAATCTATACAGAACAATTTAGAAATATCTAGAAAAGTTGAAGTTGCACCTGGCCTATGAGTTTTAACTTTCACTTTCTGCAGTCTACCTTAAAGCAATTCCCACGCAAGTGCTTAAAGGAGACAAGTCTTTCCAAGGATCTTTCACTGGACTAATGTTCATAACAGCAAAAATGTGTAAACGTCCTCACTATTCCCCAGAGGGAAATGAATAAACTGCAGTTTTATTCCTATAAAATGCAATACAATTGGTAAAATGTATGAACTAAATTTGCATGTATCAGCATCATAAAAATACAAGCCTCAGTGGAAAAAAGCAAGTTGCAGCAGAATGCACACAGTGTGATGCCATTTACATAAAGGAAAAGTACACAACACAATTTTGCATCGTTTATGAATTTATCCTCTATGTAGCAAAAGAACAAAAATACACGTGACAATATAACTGACTCCAGAAGAGTGGTGACCGCAGGGGAGGCAGGAGAGGAGAGAGTTATGGGGATGATGAGCCTTTGTTGGCTTCTTTCATGTTTAGTTTCAAATAAAAATAAAGTGTAAGAGCAAGGAAACATGGCAAAATAATATCTGTTAAGTTTAAATTGTCCACCTGCATTTGCTGTATTATTTAATATTTTTTTCTGTAGGTTTGAATAAAATTCGACTGAATCACAGGACAGAATAAACTAACATCTCAAACTCTACCCAAAGTGCCAGTGAGCGCCTTCACTTTCAGTAAGGATTCATAGCACACAGCAGTCAGGTAATCAGTGGAATACTCGGCATCATAAGATGTGTTCAGTCTTGTCGGAAATTATTTTATCAACAAAGCCTAAATTGTGACATGGAAGAACTTTGGAGAGTACTTAACCTCCTATAATGTAAAGTTTTATCAATCATCCTGGAATGCCTGAAAGGACTCTTGTGTAACAGATGGTTGAGGTTATATTAAACCCAAACTAAAATCATTCTTAAGTGAGCAATTTCAAAACACCTAGAGTACGGTAATTAAAAATTTTAATTTTTTATATTGTGATTTCTTTTGAAAATGTGTAAACTCTGGAGAAAATATTCAGAAGCAGTGAAGGATAATTATGTTATAAATGTAAACATGGCTCATATGTACAACTGAAATGGCATAATCGGTATGGTATTTTCATTTAAAAAATTCAAGCAATAAAAGAATCATGTGCCTTGATTTCAATCATGTATTGAGTCATTACAGTATTAGCCACAGGCAAGTCTCAACTTGGATTTCCACTCCTTGTGCTGTTAGGAAGCGGGAAATCTTATAATCTCTAAAAAGGATACACCCTTCATCACTACTGACAGCATATCTACAATATGATTTATGTCAACATTCACTAGACTAAGTTGTTAAAGGCACTGTACTTCACACTTTGTGCTGGGAAAATGCTTATTAAACGAACTTCCCAGAGGGTAGTTGCAAATGCAATAAAAGGTATTACCGAAGGTAGGGGAGGGTAGAATCTTTGTCTCTAACATAAACAAATTCACATATTTTCTCTATTAAAAAAATAATAAATTGAGAAATCAAATCTAGTTAATTCAGTTATGAGTCAGATAAAAATCTTAATGTAAAATTCAGGACCAGAACTCACCAAAACAATTTCTATAAGATGGCTGTATCTACTATAGCAGGTATCACAAAGAACTATAAATAAATTGCAAAATAAGGCCCTGGCCAGTTGGCTCAGTGGTGGAGCATTGGCCCAGTGTGTGGAAATTCTGGGTTCAATTTCCAATCAGGGCACACAGGAGAAGCGACCATCTGCTTCTCCATACCTCTACATTTTCTTTCTCTCTCTTTTCCTCTCCCACATCCATGGCTTGAATGTTTCGATCAAGTTGGCCCTGGGCATAGGATAGCTCCATGGCCTAGCCTAAGGTGCTAAAATAGCTTGGTTGCCGAGCAATGGAGCAGTAGTCCCAGATGAGCAGAGCATCATGCCCTAGTGGGCTTGCCAGGTGGATTCCAGTTGGGGCGCATGCAGGAGTCTCTCAGCCTCCCCACCTCTCACGTAATAAAAAATAAATTGCAAAATAAAAATATGTACAATTTTGCTAAAATTGGATTAATTTTCAAATCTGTTTATGTTTGTAAATATTAGAATTAATTTTGCTGACCAAATTCTCTTTCTACCCAACCATCCATTGAAGGCATATACATGATATGCAGTCATATACTTGATTGTATTTAGCTGTTAGATAAAAACATCCACTTTGGAAGAACTACCCCAATTCATAGATCTCTTTAATCTATGCTTTTCCCCTGTGTATCTGTCCATTTATTCCTTTCTCCAGCAAATATCTAATGAATATTTATCATGTGCCAGGCATTATACTAAGTGGGAATACTTAGTGGTTAATAATAATGATGATTATAATAATAATATTATATGCCTAATACTGTATAAGCACTTTATAATCCCTGCCTGCACGGAATTTACAGTCTAGGTTATAATCTAGTAGCAAAGAAGCAACAAATAAATTCATTGCAATTTCAATAAATGCTAGGAAGGAAACCTACAGGAGCATTAAATGACAGTCAGATGGTTTGACGGGCAGTGATAATGTCCCTAAGAAAGTCCAGACACACTCTCAGTTACCATCAACCACTGCTCTTTTTCTTTTCTTTTCTTTTTTTTTTGGAAACTTCAATTCTTTGTTGCAGTTCCTTAGTTGCTCATTGATTGCTTTCTCATATGTGCCTTGACCCGGGGGGTCACAGCAGGCCAAGTGACCCCTTGATGGAGCCAGCGACCTTGGACTCAAGCTAGTGAGCCTTGCTCAAACCCGAAGAGCGCACACTCAAGCTGGCGATCTTGGGGGTCTCGAACCTGGGTCCTCTGCGTCTCAGTCCGATGCTCTATCAACTGGGCCACTGCCTGGTCAAGCCAACCAGCGCTCTTTATCTTGGTCCAGTACTGCTTTTCCCTGAAAACCAATGCTGTATCCCTGGGAACCTTACTCAGCCTTTTCCTCCCTCCATCCTTCTTATCCCTTTCTCCACTGCGTCCTGACCTGCTCTTCAGTAAGGAGCCCATACTCAGCCTCCACCTCCACAGTTATGCAAATGCACTTCATCCACTGAATATGCAAAAACTTACACGAGCACTCATGCGCAGTTAGTTCTCTGCATCATACAAGTAAAACCAAAGAGAACGCAGGCATTGCTGACTGACAGCTTCTTTCCCTCCAAATCCTTACATAGCACTCCTACCATCAGCCATTCTCTTTCATTACAAGAAAGAAAATAAGAACGGGGACACAGGATGGAGGCAGAGAATAAGGGAAAAAAAGAAGAGAAAGAAGTAAGAGATGAGAACGGTTCTGGTAGAAAGGTTGCTTGATCTCTTGAGGAAAACTCTGACATGCCTTTTTTCTTCCTCTTTTTTTCCTCTTCCTCTTATTTTTTCAAATTTGATTTATTTAACTAAGAACAAACGAACCAAAAGTTTCTCCATTTCTCCCATCTCCCACCTCTGACTCTAGCAACCACCAATCCATTCTCTATATCTATAAGTTTGGCTTTATTTCTTATTTTTAGATTCCACAAAACAAGAGGGATCATATGATATTTGTCCATCTATGTTGTTGAAAATGGCAAGTGTTTATTCTTTATTATAACTAAATAACATTCTATCATTTCCCTATAGATAGATATAGATATAGATGTATATTGTGGAATGTATATATTAAAATATAAAATGTATATATACCATATCTTTCTTATTCGCTCATCCATCGACAGACACTAGTTTCCATATCTTGACTATTCTAACTAACACTGCAATTAACCTGGGGGTACACTGCATATATCTTTATTTTAGTCTCATTATTTTCTTTGGATAAAAACTCAAAAGTAGAATTGCTGGATGACATGGTTGTTCTATTATGAATTTTCTGAGGTGCCTCTATACTACCTTCCAGAGTAGAATTTTCATTTCCACCAACACTGCACAAGCGCTCCTTTTTCTCCGCACCCTCTCAACACTTAGCATTTCTTTCTTTTCTCTCTTTTATCTTTCCCTTGTATTCCTTTTTATCTCCTTTGGTTCTCAATAAACGTAAGTGCACAATTTAAAACTTACACTGTTGTATTAATATACTCATAGCTCCTTCCTCATGCAGATTGCATTGTACTGCAATTGTCAGCCCCTGGGAAGCAGTCCATGGTACTGACTTCACCTTATCCCTTCATTTTTCGGTAAAGCCACCAAACCTCAGATGCTAAAGGTTTGAAAGGAGAAGAGGGAAGTGCCTCTATTTCTGCCAGCTCCTGTTGGCACTGAAATTTTACTTCTGCTCAATTTAATATCATGATTTCACCTTTGTTTCTGGCTTATTCTCTTGATTTTCCTCACCTCTTCACCCCAATGGACCTTGCCCCAGTCCTCTTCCAGTCACCCAAATAGCAACCACTCACAGCTGACAGACGTACACATGTCTGGCAGATTAGTGTGAAATTGAGATGCAATGGGAGTTGGAAGAGGAGTCCACGGATCAAAGCAGTATGTGAACAACTTGCAATTAAAAATTAGATATACAGTGTGTCCACAATGTCATGGTGCACTTTTGAATAGTCACAGGAAAGCAACAAAAGATGATAGAAATGTGAAATCTGCACCAAATAAAAGGAAAACTCTCCCAGTTTCATATCTATTCAGTGCAGTTCCATGTGGGCTCACACACAGATTTTTGAGGGCTCCTTAGGTAGCTATCCCATATAGCCTCTACATACTCATCATTCATTGACTGATGGCCTACCAGAACGGGGTTTCTCCACCAAACTGCCAGTTTCCTTCAACTGCTTATCCCACCAAGTAATGTTATTCCTATGTGGTGGTGCTTCGTTATAAACATGCCGATATTCACGTTGCACTTCGGTCATGGATTCAAATTTAGCAAGCCACAGAACACACTGAACTTTCCTCTGTACCATCCACATCTCGACTGGCATGGCCGTGGGCTGCTCCACTGAATACACGGTGTTATGTCATCATCTGTGCATGCGCACATGCTGCCATATCATCCTACAGACACTGGGAGGGTTTTCCTTTTATCTGGTGCAGACTTCACATTTCTATCGTCTTTTGTTATTGTACTTTCCTGTGACCGGTCAAAAGTGCACCATGACTTTATGGACACACTGTATCCTCAGCCATTTCTGACACTGGAGACTTCTATGCGGACAGCCTCCTCCCCTACCAAATGTCCACTATTGGAAAGTTGTTAGTTGATCGTCTTGCCTTTCCTGCTTTCAGCTTCTCTCTTATTCACGGTCTGTGGAGAGAAACCAGGGTTTCTGTGCTGCCTGCCTCACTGCCAGCCCAGCCTGTGCTCACACTGGAGGCATTCCACAAACAAACGGCCCATCCCAACACTCATCTCAAGAAACGCATTTGTTCCATGGAAGAAAAATTCTTTCCTGGCCTTTAAACTAACAGGTTCTTTTTTCCTCCTTATTGCAATCTTGAAAAACTTTTGTAAATAAAAATAAGAAATAAAGCAAAAGCGAACAAAACCAGTTGATCTTGAGGAGGTTATATGGAAATGTAAAATATGCAGGAACAAAAGAGTTTTAAAGTCCTGGCTAGTGCCTTTTAGTACAATAATAATGAAATTCTGTCCAACAAATACAAGTTTTGTTCAGCCTCTGTGTGTGTATGCACATATATCTGTGTGTGTGTATCTACCAGTTCCTAAAATAGTAATTAGAAGTCTAATATATGGCATAACACAATGTGAGGACAAAGGAAAAAATATGTTTAAGACTTTGGCTAATGGGCAAGGACTATGAAAAACCTCAGAAAGAGCAGCACAGTTATGACCCCTAAAAATCAGCAAGATGGTGCAAGTCTCTGGGCGTGTGTGCATTTGTGCTGGGGAGATGTTGGTTGAAAAGGTGGGGATAGTAAACACAAGAACTGCTAAAGTGGCCACTCAAGTGACAACTATACAAAACACTACATACATTTGTGCTGCCTCCCATGGAAACTCTGAACTGGTCAATCTGCCAAGCTAACAAGCAAAGTGTAACCTGGCAATAGGTCCTGTCCAACCCTCTGGTGATCAAATGCACATCTTGTGAAAGAACCGGAAAGGGAAGCCAGGCTGGAGCCATCCAAACACATGCGTCAGTCCTGGGAACATGTCAGTGAATCCGGAACAAACATTTGTCACAACCAGTTATCTGACCACATTGTTGTAGCTTAGATTTCTTGATAAGAATGGTTGGAAACTGGACCAAGAAGAGCTCTGAAGTCTTGGTATTCACGCCAATGAAAGAAGGATTCACACTGTACCTATTAGTGTCAAATGTAATTTCCTACCAAAGTGAGTCCATACTGGGTTGTATTTTGAAAAAAAGGAAAGAAGAAGGGAAGGAAAAAGGAAGGAAGGAAAAGATGAAAAAAGAAAATTTTTAAAATATCTACATAGCTGGGTGTTTGATAGTCAAATTTTTGTGTGTTTTTTAAAATACATTTTTATTTTTCAATTACAGTTGGAGAAGGCCATATGCGAAAAAGCAAACAACTATATTCCCTGATTTATGAGAGTTTGCTTTGTGATACAGCATATCTTTTAAGGAAGAAACGTTTTAATTGAGGTGAAATCAGTACATAACATTGTATAGTATGCAGTATATGCCACTTGGCTTTCATGAAAGACCTACATTAGTACTTGTTTTCACTAACTGGAAGAAATCTGAAGAGGATTTCTATTTTATGAAAAACAATGGTGAAAAATGAAAATAACAGTCTGCAGAGACCAGTATTTAATGGCCTCTGTTCTGCAGAGAGCATTCACAGAGGTAGCCGTGCCCTGGGCAGCTAGAGTGGCCTCACCAAGCCCCTCCCTGGGAACTGCAGCAGCATCTCAGCCTCAAGCCCACAGCTTTGAACTCTGTCTGTGAGCATCTGTGCTTTATCTCAATTTATTGTGGTCATCTGTTGGCAAGATGTGTCCTTGGGTAATTGCTTCTTCACTTCATGTCATCCTGGTTTACAGAAGGTTTCACTGGAACACTCTCCTCTTGGACAGCAGGGAGAACCTGCACAGTAAGTCCTGTTTCTCTGACACATTTTAAACAGAAGAGAGAATAGGATACTGGAGTCAGCCCTTTTTATGAGTTTAAACAATCAAAATATTTTTGTCATTTAAAAAATTATTAGGTCTAGGTAATCTATGGCATTCAGAGTTTCAGAGAGAACATTTTTAATGGCACACTTGGGAAAATGATAAATTAGAAAAAATGGATGGTCGGCATCCTTCAATCATCCTTCTCTCTTTTTTTAGCTATGTTTTTGGTCTACTGGAATTCCACAACTGAATCTACTTTTTACTAAAGTACCTTATAACACAAATAATACTTTCTTCCATGGAAATGCCCTTTCTTTTTATAGATAACAACTTTTGAAAGCAATTTTATTGGAGAAATTTATATTTCGTGTGAGTGGCTAAGTCCCAATGCCGAAAAGGCATTTTCTAGTTAAAATCAATTGGTGATGTGTATAGGAAGGTTTTGTGTATAGGAACATTCAAAGTACTCCTTGCTTACTCAGAGTAGCCTTTTATTTTATGTATTTTAAGAATTATTGAATGCTGAGTAATATTCAACAGATTTTGAATAATATCAATAGATTGAATAATAGTTCCATAAACTTTCTAATAGGCTGCTGACTCTTGCTAAAAACTGACAACGTATCTTTTGTTTGCAGTATAGTGGCTTCTTCTTCACTTCATCGCACTCTTTCCCCTCTCACTCAACCCAGTTTTTACTGAGGACAGGTAATGACTTTTCCTCCCAAACTCTGGAGTTAGGATGATAAAGTCTTGTTGCTATTTCCCCCATGGGCAGGTATGAGACAGCTCCTGTTCACCCACATGCCCACCCTGTTACTAACGCTCCAAACTGACAACATGCTAGCCCAGCTCCTGTGAATAATTTTCTGCCTCACTTTCTCCGCCCTACCTTAACTGCATCTCTCTTATAAGCCCTTGGCTTTTCATCGCTCTGGGATCCAGGGTTCTGGAAACATCCCTCCCACTACCTCGAGCAAATCAAACACACTGATCTCACCCAAATCTCTTTACCTGTCACGTGGAGCTCACACACTCTCATGAGATGAGGAGGGATATGTGATCCATTGTACATTATCAGCACAGTGCGTAACATATAGTGCGTGAAATGTCTTCGACTTCCCTCTTAAAGAAGAGAGAGCTGTCATAGGAAAATATTCCATAGAAGTTTGTACCAGGCCAGTCATTTATTTAATATGTGTCAGTTAATAATTTTGGTTTCAAAACCCATAAGGAATGTATTTTTGCTTTTTCTGTGTTTCTCCAAACCTTATTTTTTTTAAAAAAAAAATACATTCCCATATTTGTGAATATTTAAAATGATACTAAAAGATTCTGAAGAGGTGGCATTGGGGGGGGCATAGGTTTGGGATCTCCCTGAATCTCCCATATAAACAACAAGCCAAGACCCAAAACCCACACAGACAACACCTACAACAAAATTAAGTAACAAACTCCTGGCCAGGTAGATCAGTTATTTAGAGCATCATCCCAATACGTTGAAGTTGTGGGTTCAGTTCCTGCTCAAGACACATACAAAATCAACCATTGAACGCATAAATAAGTAGAACAACAAATTGGTGCTTTCTCTCTCTCTCCCTCTCTGTCTCTCTCTTTTCCCCACCTTCTAGAATCAATAAATAATTTTTTTAATTAAGTAACAAAGTTTCCTTACAAATCTAAAAATATGAGTCAGTGGCTGCAGGACATGCAAAGCAGAAATCCCCATAGATGAGCAGCTTTTGAGGAGAAAGAAGAGGGAAGGCTGAGGGGACCGCTGAGAGCTGGAGGAGGCACGTAGTGCCGAGAGGAGCTCGGCGAAAAGCTCAGTGGGGCCAGCTATAAGCAGCCATCTCTACTGCAAGTGGGCTCTGCAGGCTGCAATTTATGGCTGCGGGCGCAGGGAGAACGGTGAGGGATCACTACGTGGCCATGATGGGCACTACGGACTCTTGGAAACTGTACTGTGAAGCTGCCCTCTAAGATAAAGCCCTGCACTGCAGAGAGACTGAAGTGTAAACTAACGCTCCAGGGACAACAGAGGTGGCAGTCTGGCTGGCAGAGCACTGTGGTTTTACAGGGCGATTCAGAGAGAGTCCTACCTGTGAGATGACACTGGAGCAGAAACCTGAGGGGAGTAAGGAAGTATGCTGGCTTCCAGGTGCTGCTCTAGCAAATGATCACAGACACAGTGGCTTTACATAACACAAATGTATTGTACTACACTTCTGGAGGTGAGCTCAAGATCAGCCTCACCTGGGTAAAGTCAAGGTGTCAGCAGGGCTGGCTCCTTCTGGAGGCTCTAGTGAATGATCTGGGTCCCTTGTCTTACTCAGCTTCTGGGGGCTGCCTGCTTCCCTTGGCTCCTGGCTCCTCCTCTCATCACTCCAACTTCTTGCTTTGGTTATATCTCCTCCTCTCCGACCTCTTGTCTCCCTCTTATAAGGTCTCTTGTTGTTCTATGTGGTCCATCTAGATAATCTAGATCATCAAGGATAATCTTCCCATTTTAAAATCCTTAACAATAACTTCAAAATTCTTTTTGAAATATAAGGTGACATATCCACAAGTTTCAGAGATTAGAATAAGGACATCTTTGAGGGGATATTTTTTTTAGCCTATCACAGTCAGCAAACTAAGATGAGCCTTTCTGGATAAAATGCAAAGCAAGATATACCATGTACTTGCATAAAGCTGTGATTGGTCATTATGATCATATTTCCACTGGAGCTTAAATGACACTAGCTCCTCAGGGCTCTCAAAAAACGTTCAGTTTTGGAAACAATCAATGAACGTTGGACTTAAACTATCTGGCACTGGAAACTGGGCAGGAAAAAAATCAAGGATGAGAAGAGAGTTTGGAGTTAAGGCAAATATTTATTTATTTCAATCCATTTCAAAAGCTGCTATTTTCCTGAAAAGACTTATTTAGGAAGTTAAACTGTACATTAAAAAACATCAGGTCTACTTTTCACCTGCACTGGTGTAAGACTTACAAGACATAATGAGCATACATTAATGAGTCCCCCTTCCCTTCTCACTGAAATCAATAAATAAATATTTTTAAAAATAATAATAAATAAAAATGTTGACTAAGTCCTGGCTTAGTAGCCCAGTTGGTTAGAGCATAGTCCCGACATGACAAGGTTGCAAGTTTGATCCTGGTCAGGGCACATACGAGAGTGAAACAATTAATGCATGAATGGGTGGAACAATGGCTCAATGTTTCTCTCTCATTCTCTCTCTCTCTCTTTCTCTTTCTCTCCTTTCCTCTCTCTGTATTAATAAATAAAATATAAATTAAAAAAAGTTAACTAAGTAACAGAGTCAACAACTGGCAGTGAGCCACTTTCAAAATAATACAAACTAAAAACAAAAGAAGGGAGAATAAAATATTTGAGTCAACACAAACTCTCTATACTAAGAAAGCAATAAAATAAAAATGGAAAAAATCTCCCATGTGTGGAAAAAAAAGTCTTCTGTATGAGTAATATCAGATCGCATATAATAATGCTCTCAAACTTAGAGTTAAATAGCCATCAATGGATTCTTGAGGGGCTCATTTCCTGAAAAAGCAATATGCATACTGCCTCTTCCTAAAGAAAAATAATGGCCCTGGCCGGTTGGCTCAGTGGTAGAGAGTTGGCCTGGAGTGTGGAAGTCCTGGGTTCGATTCCCAGCCAGGGCACACAGGAGAAGCACCCATCTCCTTCTCTACCCCTCCCCCTCTCCTTTCTCTCTCTCTCTCTCTTCCCTTCCCACAGCCAAGGCTCCATTGGAGCAAAGTTGGCCTGGGCACTGAGGATGGCTCCATGGTCTCTGCCTCAGGTGCTAGAATGGCTCCGGTTGCAATGGAGCAAGTGCCAGGATGGCCAGAACATCGCCCCCTAGTGGGTTTTCCGGGTGGATCCTGGCCGGATGCATGCGAGAGTCTGTCTCTGCCTCCTCACTGCTCACTTCAGAAAAAGAAAAAAACAAAAAGAAAAAATGCTCAGTCTGAAAGACAGTTACTTAGACCCAGCCAAGTATATAAGAGCACAGCCTATATATTATTCCTGCATTTTTATGGAGATTACTATTTTTGCCTCAAAAGTATTTTTTGCAATCTACCTCCACCTCTTCCCCTTTGGGTTTTCTGAAAAGTGTCAGAGCTCAACTTCTCCATTTTTAAAATATGGCCTTTGGTTTAACACATTATCTTTAACAATAACGTCTAAAATGTTGCAATCTAATCATAACAGATGAAGCACATCAGGTTGAGTTGAATGTATTATATAAATAAATTCCAACAATCTCCAAGGATATTTAATAGCTGAGGAGTCATGTCATTCTCCTACTCAAAAATATATGTATTTATCCTTAAAGTTTGCCCAATTCCAGGTTTCTTTAGGACAGTAATCTTTTGCCTGATTGGCAAATCACTTTATCATGTATTCATATTGAGCTTGTTGGTTAGTTGACTAAATTGCAATACACAAATATAATATTTGAAATGTAGAAAAAACCCAAAGATTTTAAGTTAACAATTATACTTTAATCAATAACTACAAAATAGTTATATGAAAGATAGTCCTGTTTCCTCATTTTCTAGGGGGAATACTCAATAGACATTGACCTTTTGCCTTTCTTCACCTGCAGTTGGTAAGAGACACCGTGTATGCCTGCCGGTGATAGCAGAATCAGGATACCAATCTCGCTGAACTCTAATTGTTCTGTGTCACAGACCAGGGAGACACAGAAGCCAACTTTCAGCTTTAGATAAAGTCATTAACTTTTAGGCTCCTGGAATCACTGCCTGTTTCAACACGTTAGAGAACCCTGTCCTCAACTATTTCTGCAAAGTGGTTATGAAGGATAAGGTTATTGGGAGCCCTTGACACAGGGAACAAAGACACTCAAAGCCACTGTGGAAGAGAGGTAGAAATTCTTAAAGCATCCGCTAAAATCAACAGTATCTGAGCTTTCATTATACTCAATGAATTTTATTATATTACATTTATTTTGAAAAGAACTAGGTGGCTAAAAACAAATATGTGCTCATCAGGAACCCATTCTTAAGGCATATCTATATGCAGTAAAAATAGGCACCTCCCAAAAGACAATAAACAAATAAAAATAATTGTTTATCTATAATAGTGAAGCATCACCACATTGACAAGGTTATCATTCTGATCTTCAGATACTATAATGAGGTTTGAATTCACAATAATTGCAGCTGTAACTGTTCATTTTCTCTCTTGACATTGGTGATATCACTAACAACAATGACTTAACTAGATCTTGATTAGACTTATGTTTATTTTAATTTGAAGGCTGTATCATTAAGATGGCCCTAATTGCTAACTTTTTGGAGAGTTTGCTAAGTTCACTTAAGTGTTTGGCATTTATCTGTCATGTAATCCTCACAACAAGAGCATCAGAACTTACTTCAAGGGGTAGCATATGAAAAATGTCTAATTCCTGGCTCATAATAAGAATTTGAATAGTGCTAACCATTGGGTAAGTGGAAATATTATTCACATTTTACAGTTAGAGAGAACCCTTAAATTATAGCATTTCAGAAGCTATGCTCTTGTCCACAATTCCATGTTTAGTATGAACTGTATGAAATTATAAATCATATGCATAGGAGATGACACACGTCTCTTCAATATTCATTCAATTCCACTCCCTTGATCTCATTTCACACTAACCTGCACTTTATACCCTCTCTGCCAGTATGTTTCCTTGCTTCAGAGTGACCTTTGAACCCCTGCCCAAACCTTTCTCACTTCTGGTACAACTTCTGGGAAAGCATATTGCATGGTGTGTCTAATTGTTTCTTTCAAGGTCTACCTATTATCTGTAGCTTTCAAGGGTTTACTCTCTCTCTTTTCAATCTCTAACCTCCCTATAAAATCCCTGACCTCTTAATCATCTTCATTTTTTCTTTATATTGAGAAGTATGCTCAGAAGTATCTGTTTTTCTCTCTATTGGGTCCTTAGGAAGCAGGAATTGTATAGCTGAGTTGTTCTCTCCAAAGCCCCAATTTATTACAAATTGTGAGCTTCTACAGATGCCAGTGCCAAGAAGCTGCATCATTGGTCAACATACTCCAAAGGATGACATTGTTATCAAATGGAATTAATTTAAAAATTTGATTATAATATTTAAATTCCTAACTACACTAAATATTACATAATTGTGAAGCGCAGTATTCAATATTCAAACTACTTCTTTTCTTTCCATTTAATGGGTCTGAAGTTCAAAAACAAAAGCATACCTTCTATCCATCGACAAGTTGTATGCTGGGTGTCTAATAACTGAAGTACAGTGTCCAATTACACAAGGAGTGCACAGTGTTCAAATAACAAATCACCATGGTATTTAGAAAGTATTGTGCCATGAATCAAAACCTTCATGAGTATTGTAAGATATTTTACTTATGTTATATCAGAGTGACTGTGAAATATTACACACATTTTCAATATGAAGTTATGTAAAAATATCCTTATACTAGATTTATATTTGATGACTATTCCTATGACAATCATACATCCTAGAAAGACTTCTACACTGGAGAGTAAGTGTAATTGATTAAGAATAACCCTCACTGCCCATTCCACACCAAGTACTAATGAGACATTAGGCAAATGGTCTCCGTCTCCATTTTGTTAGCTACAAATGGGTGGGTTGACATAATCTTGACTTGTTAACTAAATTCTGTCAAAAATCCCTATCATTCTATATAATTTTCATAAAATTGGTAAAATATTATTCATAAGAATAATTTAATTTAGTCACCATTTTGTATATTTAATATTTATGGTGTTCATATTTCATAATTGAAAATTAATGCTACAGAACTACACTCCTGATAGAATTAAATTATAGCTTATGCTACTTTAAGCAGTTTAGTAACTTCTCCTACTTAGAATGTTCCTATAATAAACATTTCCTTGATCTTTATAGAAAAATAATCTCTGTATTAAGAAAACTTTAGGGGACAACTAATAATATACAAATATTGCACATAGCTTTTCAAGTGGGTATTTTTTAAAAACTAACTATTTCTTTAAATGAATTATAAAAATTAAATATATTTCAGAGAGGCAGGAGTGTTTTTGTTTCGTTATTAGGGGACCCAGTTTCCTGCCAAGGTCTCTCTCTCTCCGCTTTGCGTCTATGCCTCTCTTTTCTGCTCTCCATGTAGAAACGCTGTGTGAGCCAGGAGACAAAGTGGAAATCAAACACAAATACATCACAGTAAAATCACACCCATTTTCCAAGCACGGACATCGGCACAGACTTTATGAAGGGAATGTTTCTTTGTAATGATTTCTGTCCGCATCAACTGTGCTTATCAATGGTTTTAGAAAACATGGTCAGACAGGGGGACATTCAACTTTGAAGACCAGAATGTCCGGGGGCAATCATGATTATTATTAATAACTCATTCGGATAATAGCGGAGATTTATTCCAGCTAGCGGCTCCTGGGTTCTGACGCCTGACCAAGGCGCGAGAGTGCAGACGTGGCCCCACCTCTGCAGTGGCTGCAGAAACAAGAGCTTTTAAACACATTCTTTTTCCAAATAGATTTTTTATTTTTTGCAGTGGGAGGGAAAATATCCAGGAGAGTGGAAATCAAATTATTTTTTGCTCTTCTCTTTGAACGACTTTAAAACAGATTCAGAGGTTGTTTTGCTAAGGAATTTGCTGGCGACATGCAAATACCTTCGTTTTCTAAGGAAAAGGAGCAAGGATGGTATCCCTTGGCTGCCTTTCTGGATTTGTCCTCTTTATTTCTCATCAGTAAGGATTTGCTTGATGTAAATCTGATGAGTCCTGTTTAGGATACTTATTGTTTAGAAGGAGAACAGGATTTGAACGGAAAGCCACAACAGGAATAGAACGTATGGAGTACCAGAAGGGGACCTCCATTTGGCTCCTCTGCTTTGCATTGTGGGCACTGATCTTTACTGTTTACTTATAGACTCTCAGAGCTAGAAAGAAAATGCCCCAATTCTCTAACTCACCACCCCCGTTTTACAGTCCAATATTTTTTTGTTTCATTAATGAAATGCAAAATCATTGCTGCACTTGCAGTAATTCCATATTTCCTCTTACAACAATTTCTTGATTCTATCTCTAATATTGCTATTTATTCCAAAGAAAATTGTTTTCAGCAGAGTAAACCTTCAAAGTGTATAGGAATTGGAAACGTTAGTTTTGAATATATTTGCGAGGAACACTGTCCAACTTTGAAGCCCTAGACTTGGGAACATATGTGCGCGTTTTTATCGTTACCCAGTGAGTGACCTTAGGAAAGGTCACACCTCATCAAACTGGTGCTGTTATGTGCTGTTCAGTGTCAGGCCTGCTGAGTCAATTAGAGAAGACATAAACTGAAATACGGGCTGTGTCTGGCTAGAATGAAAACTCAGATGTTATGTCTGTTTTTTATTTTGATATGTACCCTTGATCTTCAGCAACTTTGAGGCTATGTTTTTTATGGCTTAAAAAGTATTTACAGGTGTGCGACTCCAACACTTTAAGCAAAGGGATTATTTCTTCATAATTCAAATAATCTAACAAATAAAATACTTGGTTTATCCACTATATCTTACTGTTACCACCAGGATATATCACATGATAAAATGGCAAAAGAGAAATCTAGTCTTTTGTGTTCCAATCTTTAAAAATATATATGTATATATTTATTGTTTATTTATATATCCACCCACATGTGAATGTGTGTTAATTACAAGTCACATAACTAAAAATTAATACATTGTCACATTTAATTTCTATTCAAAGTCTGTAATTGAACACAAGGTTCGACAACTTCTAGGCTTGCCAACCACAAACAGGCATCCATAATCATCAGAAATGGGGAAGGGTTTTTTTCTCATTTTTTTCCCCGACATTAATTATGTGAGATTCATTTAGAATATTGAAGTGAATTTTGGAAAGAAAGGGGAAACACATGCTACCAACTTCTGTAATCATAACCTCCACTGTATGGGGAAAATGTTCTAATAGAAATTTATAAGAAAATGTCATTGTCAATATAACAAACAGGCAGGTAAGAATAGGGAGAGGAAAGGTATAACATAAGCTAACACTGATCAAGTAAATCTTTATTTTGCATTTTAGTCTACTGAATTTATTCAAGGCTATGAATAAATATTCATTGGCCTTCTTAATTAGTTTCTCAGTAATAACTGTCCTCAGATGTACTGTTTGCTAAAATCTGCATGGCCCCAGACCAAACTATTTTTAGAAAACTACATTTAACTTAATGGAAATAATTAGAAGCATCAGGCTTCCAAAAAAATTTTAGCAAATCGACTTAAAATTTAAAAATAAGAACTCTTGCTATGCAAAGATTATTGGGTCAATATTTATATTTAAATGGAGAGACATAGAACTATAAAATACAAACATAATTATAATAGGCTACAACATTTTACATTTTCCAAAGTGTTTTCATGTGCTCCAACTTATTGGTTGTCACAACAACCCCATAGCAGAGGTAAATTAGTTATTCTTATAGATCCTAAGCATCCCCCATATAACTATATCTCTCCCTCTTTTCAGTCAGCATTTTCTTTTGTTCTTTTTCCTTGAAAACAGAAGAAAAACACCTGAGCTTAACCTGGTAGGGAAGTCATAAAGAATTCATTTTATATGCATCTATGTCCTAAATTATAGTTGAAGCATTAGCAAGCTAACCTTGATTTCTATTTAAATATCTGAACACTAATATATCCACTTGTAGGGGAAAATCACTTACTGTTGGTAGGGACATGATATTGTTTTTGTTATAATGCCTGAAAATAATAGGAGTACTCTATGCTCTATGTATATATGTAAATGTTTTATAATTTTTAAATAGATTTTATATTTATTAATTTTAGAGAGAGGAGAGAGAGAATGAAGGGGAAGAGCAGGAAGCATCTTGTATGTGCTTTGACTGAGCAAGCCCAGGGTTTTGAACATGCAACCTCAGCATTCCAGGTCAAGGCTTTATCCACTGCACCACCACAGGTGGTAAATGCTTTTGAAATTATAAATTCAAAAGTGCAAAATAAGCAGCAGCAGAATTCAATGTGAGGTAGAACATTTATTCCCAGACTTGAGGAGATGGCCTGTTGACTTTGGTGTTTTACCCACACTTTGTCAGAGAGAAAACACACAAAAATTTTAACCTGGGGTTTACTCAAAGGTGGCCTCAATTAATACGACAGGCATTATCAGCTCATTCTAGTACCTTGACAATAAAGTTGTCAGTGGCCCAAAAGTGATTTCAAAATGTAATTCTTTATTGAGATGACTAAAAATGAAATAAATATATAGATGTTCAATATACAAACAAATTTTTTGGCCAATATTATTTTAAGGACGTTGCTGATGATTGTCAAGTGAGGAAAGAGACTGTCCCAGGCATCTTGTTCCAGTCATCATGAGGTTTTTCTGGCCAATGAAAGGCCAGGACTCAAATATTTGTAGTATATGGGTGACCTCACCCCAAATATCAAGTTGTACCTGTTGGTTTACCTGAGAGATAAAAGATCTCCTGGAGAAAAAAATGAAACTTACAACTCTGTCTTTCTCAATATCTGCTAAAGCCCCTGGGACTGAGGGAGGGGGAGCAAAGGACTCAATATTCGCAGAGGCTAATCCTCTGAGAGCATATTTTATAGAGGAGGAAGGAGACGGCACAGGATGCTAGATTTCATGAGGAGACCTGAGCACAGAGGAAAACCTATCTACACCCAACCGCTCCGAAAACAGAATGTGCTTCAGGATGAAGGGGTAGGGAAGTAGGGTTGGGTTTACCATGAAGCAAATGAAGTTTCAGCTTCAAGGACTCTTCACGTGCCAACAGGGTTTTAAAAAGTGTTTGTATGGTCATGAATTTTTGGAAAATTCGCAAACATAAGATATGTTCTAAAGACTACCAACTCTCTTCATTCCAATGTCTTCTCCGGAGTCGTAGTAATGGCAGGCATGTTTGGGACCCAGGGAGGTGGAAATTGAATCAGGGGTATATTTATTTTGGGTTTAATGAGATCTATTTCTGTGGTTCTCAGTCATTAATGTGTGTGGTAAAGTTATTGCCAGCTGAAAGAGACTTCCAGGAATGTCCTGCACTATGTGGACACACCCAGCTTCATGACACAAATAGGTCTAGACGTCAGATCAGAGTGTGAGCAAAGTCACTGGCACCTGGAACCAGAGCATGTGGGTGGAAAAGCAGTGAGATATGAAATGAACAGTCAGAAGCTAAACTGTGGGAAAAAATTCCAGTCACTATATAAGTTAAAACTGTAAGCAGAGAATTTGATACACACTGACATCTAGTCAAAAGAATTGATTCCTGTCAAGAATGCACTTGAGAAAGGAGCATGCATAATTATAAATGCATTAAAGCAATTTTCTTAAATGTTACAATGCTAAAGATTGGCATGATGGTATTAAGGGTAAGTAGCAAAAATACCAATAGGAAACAAATTTTAATCAACCATCCCAAAAGAAGAACTGAATTATCTTTCTATACTTTATAGAAAATACTATAAAATCTTTCTTATATGAAAAGGTGCTCAAAGAGTATCAGCCCAAAAGTGGAGAGAAAAGTGTCTTAGTGATGCGGGAATGTTGTGATTTCCTCAGCATTTGTCAACTTTTAAATATATGCTGTGGCTTCATGGTGAAAAGGAGTTCAGTGGGTTGGAGGTACTGAACAGAAATCCATTTAGTTGAAGCATAGTGAGAAGGCAAATGGATCAGTGAAGTTACGGAGGTAACTCATAAATTGAACCAGAAAATTAATAAATAAGTAAATAAACATGTGACCACTATGAAGGGTGTTTGCATGCCACTTACCAGCCAGATTTGTGAAGAAAGGATCTTCTAGGTACAAAATGAGTAGAACAGCTATTTTACACAAGAAAGAAAAGCAAAAGGAATGTCTAGAACTGAGTAAAGATAGGAATTTCAAGTCTTGGGGAAGTCAACACGAATATGAGAAGTAGAACCAAGGATCTGTGGTAAGAGAGACCCCCTCTTCCCCATGCTCCAAGAAAGTTGATGAAGCAAAGAAATGCTCCTTCATTTCTTTCCATAAACATGCAAGAAGACTGATACTCAAATGGGTGTTAAGGGATAACCTGTGCACTTCAGGATTTTCTGAGCTGGCACAGGATAGCTCCTCAGTGACCAGTTTCTGAGTTAATAGTCATTCCCACTGACAATCATAAGCATGATGTAGTCAGTAGTGAGAAGAATTATATAGATACTTACAACCATCTTGACAATTTCTGGAGATTAAGTAGCATTTAGTCAAGAAAAGAGATCTTTAAATCATAAAATTCTGAAACTGGAAGGTAACTTGAAGTACAAGTCATCCACCTCTCTATTTTGTAAATTCGGAAAATGAAACAAAGATAAAAGTAAGTGATTTAAGGATAGCGATCACAGGGCCAATGACTACGAATTCAGTGCACCTTTCCTATTCCTCTTCTTTTGGTCCTCAAACTCCTAAGACCTTTGAAGAGTAGGAATATGTCCACACATATCCTTTCCATTCATAAATTAAATACATGGAATGGAAGTCTTCATCTATTGATTTCTTGCAAGAGAAAAATGTGAGGGGCTTAACACCTTCTTCTTTGAGACTACATAGTATTTTGTAGAGGGATTGACTTCTAAATCACACTCACGATGCTGCCTAAGGAACCATATGATCAAAGACTCAGGACTCAGAGATATAGGTCTATAAAATTCTTTGCCAACAAAATATATTTCAGAGAAAGTAATTACTAATTTTGAATGATGCTTTTATTTCAAGGGCAAGCATATTCACTTTCATTGTATAAAAAGTAAAAGATATTTTTTTAAATAAATTTTTATTAATGATAATGGGATGACATTAATAAATCAGGGTACATATATTCAAAGAAAACATGTCTAGGTTATTTTGTCATTAAATTATGTTGCATACCCCTCGCCCAAAGTCAGATTGTCCTCCGCCTCCCTCTATCTAGTTCTCTGAGCCCCTCCCCCTCCCCCTAACTCTCTCCCTCCCTCCCTTCCATGTCCTTCCTCCCCCCACCCCTGGTAACCACCACACTCTTGTCCATGTCTCTTAGTCTCGTTTTTATGTTCCACCAATGTATGGAATCATGTAGTTCTTGGTTTTTTCTGATTTACTTATTTCACTCCGTATAATGTTATCAAGATCCCACCATTTTGCTGTAAATGATCTGATGTCATCATTTCTTATGGCTGAGTAGTATTCCATAGTGTATATGTGCCACATCTTCTTTATCCAGTCTTCTATTGAAGGGCTTTTTGGTTGTTTCCATGTCTTGGCCACTGTGAACAGTGCTGCAATGAACATGGGGCTACATGTGTCTTTACGTATCAATGTTTCTGAGGTTTTGGGGTATATACCCAGTAGAGGGATTGCTGGGTCATAAGGTAGTTCTATTTTCAGTTTCTTGAGGAACCACCATAGTTTCCTCCATAATGGTTGTACTACTTTACAGTCCCACCAACAGTGGATGAGAGTTCCCTTTTCTCCGCAGCCTCTCCAACATTTGCTATTACCCGTCTTGTTGATAATAGCTAATCTAACAGGGGTGAGGTGGTATCTCATTGTAGTTTTGATTTGCATTTCTCTAATAACTAGTGAAGCTGAGCATCTTTTCATATATCTGTTGGCCATTTGTATTTCTTCCTGAGAGAAGTGTCTGTTCATGTCCTCTTCCCATTTTTTTATTGGATTGTTTGTTTGTTTGTTGTTGAGTTTTATGAGTTCTTTGTAAATTTTGGATATTAGGCCCTTATCTGAGCTGTTGTTTGAAAATATCATTTCCCATTTAGTTGGCTGTCTGTTTATTTTGATATCAGTTTCTCTTGCTGAGCAAAAACTTTTTATTCTGATATAGTCCCATTCATTTATCTTTGCCTTCACTTCTCTTGCCATTGGAGTCAAGTTCATAAAATGTTCCTTAAAACCCAGGTCCATGATTTTAGTACCTATGTCTTCTTCTATGTACTTTATTGTTTCAGGTCTTATATTTAGGTCTTTGATCCATTTTGAATTAATTTTAGTACACGGGGACAGGCTGTAGTCGAGTTTCATTCTTTTGCATGTGGCTTTCCAGTTTTCCCAACACCATTTGTTGAAGAGGCTTTCTTTTTTCCATTGTGTGTTGTTGGCCCCTTTATCAAAGATTATTTGACCATATATATGTGGTTTTATTTCTGGACTTTCTATTCTGTTCCATTGGTCTGAGTGTCTATTTTTCTGCCAATACCATGCTGTTTTGATTATCGTGGCCCTATAATATAGTTTAAAGTCAGGTATTGTAATGCCCCCAGCTTCATTCTTTTTCCTTAGGATTGTTTTGGCTATTCAGGGTTTTTTATAGTTCCATATAAATCTGATGATTTTTTTGTTCCATTTCTTTAAAAAATCTCATAGGAATTTTGATGGAATTGCATTAAATTTATATATTGCTTTGGGTAATATGGCCATTTTAATTATATTTATTCTTCCTATCCAAGAACAAGGAATATTTTTCCATCTCATTGTGTCTTTTTCTATTTCTCTTAATAATGCCTTGTAGTTTTCGTTATATAGGTCCTTTACATTCTTTGTTATGTTTATTCCTAGGTATTTTATTTTTTTTTGTTGCAATCGTGAAGGGGATTATTTTTTTGAGTTCGTTTTTTAATATTTCATTGTTGGCATATAGAAAGGCTATGGACTTTTGTATGTTAATTTTGTATCCTGCGACCTTACTGTATTGGTTTATTGTTTCTAATAATCTTTTTGTGGAGTCCTTTGGGTTTTCGATGTATAGGATCATATCATCAGCAAAAAGTGATACCTTTACTTCTTCTTTTCCGATATGGATGCCTTTTATTTCTTTGTCTTGTCTGATTACTCTGGCCAGAACTTCTAGCACCACGTTAAATAAGAGTAGAGAGAGTGGACAACCCTGTCTTGTTCCTGATTTAAGGTAGAAAGTCCTCAGTTTATAATAAAAATTATTGAAAAGGAAACAAAAATTCAGAAATAATTCAGTAGTAATTACTCAAATAAAAAATTCAAGAGCTTGAGACTCCCAATATTTTAGATGTCAAAATTCTTATGCAAATTTTAAAAATCCTATATCTCAATGTATATTTAATATTTTTGTAAATAATCAGCTCTTGTATTTCAATTGTTTTTACTCCACAATCAGAAAAATTTGAAGACAAAATTTTAAAAAATTATGAACACATCACTGACGTAGAATGTGTGATCTTAAAAAAATTATTATCTTTCTGATTCTTCCTAATCCATTTTAATATACTGTTCCTTATGCAACAAAAAGATGTGGTCATAGAATACCCTCCCATCAAGAGATGTCCACATCCTAATGCTCAGAATCTGTGACTATTTTAGATTACACAGTAAAGGGGAATTAAGTGTGCAGATGAAATTAAGGGTGTTAGTCAGCTGACTTATTTAAAATAGGGAGATTATCCTACATTATCCAGATGGGCCCAATTCACCACAAGTGTCTTTAACTTTGGAATAAGAGCCAGAAGAGTAAGTGTCAGAATTCTGTAATATGAGAAAGGTTTGAATGGCCATTGCTGGCTTTGAAGATGGAAGGGGACAGGAGCCAAGTAATGTGGGCAACTGTTAGAAGCTGGAAAAGACAAGAAACAATTCTCTCTCCTAGAGCCTCCTGGAAGGAATGTAGCCCAGTCCACATCTTGATTTTAGCCCAGGAAGATCCATCTTGGACATCTAACCTTCAGAAGTACAACACTTAGACTGTAAGATGATAAATTTGTATTGTTTCAAGCTAGCAAGTAAGGTAATTTGTTACAGCCAGTCATAGAAAACTAATACATATGACAAGGGAATACAAAATTATCCAGGCTTGTAAACAATATTAAATAAGTTGGAGTTAAGGAAAAAAATTGAATTTGGAAATTAACTTCTCAACAATTTCATGCCATACTTTCCAAAATAAAATCAACAAAATAAACTTAGTTTCTAAAAGAACATGAGGCAAGCAGTATTATATGCCAAAATATACAAGGAACTCATATAACTTAATAGGAAAAAGAAAACAAGCTGATTAAAATATGGGCAGGGAAACTGAATAAATATCTTTTTAAAGAAGACCTATAGCCTGGCCTGTGGTGGCCCAGTGGAAAAAGCATCAACCTGGAATGCTGAGGTCACCGGTTCAAAACCCTGGGCTTGCCTGGTCAAGGCACATATGGGAGTTGATGCTCCCTTCTCCTCCCCCCTTCTCTCTTTCTCTCTCTCTCTCTCTCCTCTCTCTCTAAAAATGAATAAATAAATTTTAAAAAACGACCTATAAGTGGCCCACACATACATGAAAAGTGTCTCAACTATACTAATAATCATCATGGAAATCAAAACCACAATGAGAGATTGCCTCACTGAACCTATTAAAATGGCTACCATCAAAGTAGATGAAATACAACTGTTGATAAGGAAATGAAAGAGAACCCCTGTGTAACATTGGTGGGATGTGCATGGTGCAGCCACTATGGAAAATATTATGGACAATCCTCAAAACACTAAAAGTAGAACTACTATGTATCCCAGCAATCCCCCTTTGAACACACACCCCCAAAAAGGTGAAATGAGGATATTGAAGAGATACCTGCATATCTATGTTCATTGCAGCATCATTCATAGTAGCCAAGGTATAAAAACAAGCTAAGTAGTCACCTGTGAATTAATGGATAAAAGAGATGTCAGATACACACACACACAATATTATTCAGCTGTGAGAGAAAAGAAAATTCTGCCATCTGTGACAACATGGATAAACCTGGAGGGCATGATGCCAACTGGAATAAGCCAGCCAGATAAAGACACTAACTGTGTGATCTCACCTACATGTGGACTCTTAAAGAGTTAAACTCACAGAAACACAGAAAGGTAGTTCCACAGGGCACAGGGGTGGGGGAAATGGGAAGATGTTGGTCGAAGGTTACAAACTTAAAGATATAAGATAAATAAGTTCAAATTTTTTGCCAGCCATTCCACTTTTAGGAATATATCCCAATAACACCATATCACTGTTCCAAAAGGAGAAATGCACCCCCATGTTTATGGCAGCATTGTTCACAATAGTGAAGATCTGGAAACAGCCCAAGTGTCTGTCAGTGGACGAGTGGATTAAAAAGCAATGGTACATATATATATATATATATATATATATATATATATATATATATATATATATGGTCTACCGGAAAGTTCTGTCCGTTTCTATCACAACAAGTTTTGACATGTAAGCACGTTTATTTGGCACATGTGTGCCTCTCTATTTTTATCACTTAATATATACATACTGATGTAGCAAATTAACTAAAACAAAGTTGATTCACGTTAGTCTTATGTGTGAAGCCATAGTGTACCCATGGCTACTGATAAAGTTCATTTACACCACTGTAATTTTTACGAATTTCAACAAGGAAGAAATGCACAGAAGCATGCCTGTCGCATCCACCATATTCCCTGGACTTACCACCCTCCGACTATCACTTGTTTTTGTCCTTACAAAATTTTTTGAAGGGCAAAAAATTCAAAAATGAAGAAGATATCAAACAAGCACTGGTTCATTTTTTCGCATCAAAAGAAAACATTTTTCAAAAATGGGATATACAAATTGCCCTCATGCTGGCAAGAAATCATTAATAATAATGGCAATTATATTGTTTAATAAAGTTTATTGACGGTAAGAAAAATTTGTATTTTGTTTTATTCCAAAAACGGACAGAACTTTCCGGTAGACCTTATACAATGGAATACTATGGGGCCATGAAAAAGAAGGAAATCTTATCTTTTGCGACAACATAGATGGACCTGGAAACTATTATGCTAAGTAAAATAAGCCAGGCAGAGAAAGAAAAATATCATATGACCTACTATTTGAGGAATCCAATGAACAATGTGAACTGAGGAATGGAATTGAGACAGAGGAGGAATCAAAGGGACCAGACAGAGGAGAGACAAAAGAGGACAGATGGGAAGGGAATTGTAGGATGGGATAAACCTGAAGGGAAGAGGGGAGGGCACTATGGTGAGGGGGTCAAGGGAGATGTTGAGGGGAATACGGGGGGGATACATTTGGGGTCGACACTAGAATCTATGTAAACAATAAATTAAAATCAATAAAAAGTAACATAAAATAAAAAATAAATTTAAAAAAGATAAGTTCAGGAGATCTAATGTGCACCATGGCGATTATAATTAGCAATACTATATATTGTATATTGGGAAATGTTTGAGAGTAGATCTTAAATGCTTTCACCACACACACCGAAAAGGTCATTACATGAGATGACAGATGTGTTAACTAATACTGCACTGGTAACCTTTTGGCAGTTTATAAGTGTATCACATCGACATGTATACCTTAAAAGTACACAGTTTATATATCAATTATGTTTCAATAAAGCTGGGGGGGAAAGAATGCTATGAAGTAGGTAATATTGCTATTTGCAGATTACAAGTGAGAAAAAGCAGAGAAAGATTAAATAATGTGCCCAAGGTCACCAACTTAGTGAGCGGTACATCTGGGTCTTTAACCTAGTAATCTGGCTCCCAAGTCTATGCTCTTAATCATTATGACCATCTCTAAAAATCTGGGATAAAGGAATTTTAAAAATAAAATTAAAAAAACCATTCTGTGAAAATTCTTTATGTTGTATACTTATGATATATGCATATTTCTATGTCAAAAAATGTTATATAGGGTGGAACAAAAGTAGGCTTACAGTTGTGAGTGTGCAAAACACAGAGTTTATTCTTGTATTACTATTTATTATCATATTATTTTCTAAACAAACAACTATAACCCTGCATTTTCCCCACTGTATATTTAATTATAAAATCTTACTTAAAAATCTATAGGAAAAAAAAAGAGCTATGGGAATTTCTATAGTTCTAGGTACCAGAGGAATATAAAACCAGGACTGCTGGCTTCCACAGGGTTCTAGGCAATTAATACCTGGAACTATTAGAGAATAAGAGTAGGTGGAAGAAGAGAAAGGCTACAGCTACGAAAGAAGATAGGCAAGAAGATATCTTCGTTCAAATAGTATTTTCTATTCTATTCCAGAATAACTTTCTTCAAGATCAAAAGACTATATATATTATATACGTGAAGACAGAAATAATGAGAACCTGTAAATCAAGGAAGAGAAATGTAAAAGCAAGAGTTCTCATGATCTGGCAACAGACAAATCTAAATCACATGACAGGGTCTAGAGTCAGGGTTGGCAAACTAGACAGACCCATGGGCAAATTCATCCCACTGCTGATTTCTGTAAATACGACATCAGTAGAACATAGCAAAGTCCATCAGTTCATGTATGAGGCAGTTGGGACAGAGACTGGTGTCACATGGAGCTCAAAATATCGACTGTCTGACCCCTTACAGGAAAAGCTTTGTGATCCTCAGTCTAGAAAAACAAATTAAAAACTTGAATAATCCATGTATTTTAATCAAATTCTGTCACATGAAATTCATCTTATTTTTTTAATGTCTTTTTTAAAAACCATGGTGGCTGACTTTACTTCTCTAATTTCCCTAGTTCTTTATGTGAATGCACATGTGTGTGCTTAGTGGCAAATGCACTTCAAAAGTCAAGACCACTTACTGTTAAATTAGAAATTGGAGGTATAAAAATAAAATGCTTTAAATAAAATGGAGATTAATTAGGAATTCAAATGAATTAACACTACGTGAATGGTCAATTAAATAACTAATTATGTTGAAAAATTAATTGCCTGCTTAAGTAGAAGACCACACCCCACCACATATCTTTGCTCAGCCCACACAGGTGTTCTCTGTTTCCCAGACTTGGAAAATGGATTTGGCACTCATATTTAATGGCCAGAACAGCCAGAAACATTTTTTAAGTGCTTGGTTATCTATTCAATCTACAAGCATATAACGGATGACAATTTCGTCAGGAACTACGTGAGCATTTAGGAATACAGTGAGGAAAGATGGTCCCCAATCTCACAAAGCTGCTCACCCTCCCTTGCTCTCAACCCTTCTCATGTTTTAGGTCTCATTCTAAAAGCTACATATCCCTATTTATTTTATTCTGTATTTCTCTCTATAATCAAATGGACAGAGAAAGAGAAGCATAGAAGTCGCTACTGTTACAATCGATGTTGGAGTAGGACAGCCTGATTTAGACAACATTTGTCTGGGCTCATTGATTGTAACCTGACTGGCTCTGAAGCTGGTCCAGAGAAGAGTGGTTAGAATTAAAAGGGCCAAATTTATTCTGCAGAAATAGGTATCATCAACCTTTAATTCCACCTGACGACTTGGAAACTTTTCTCAAACATTTGGGAAATAGAGACAAAAGGTGGATTTTGGTTTAAGTGAGGGCAAATCCAGCCACATGTAGCAAGTCTGGGACCCCCAAAAATCTAAGATGAGGGATTTCCATACACCAGGAATGTCTGACCAAAGGGAGGCATTACAGAATAACATCTGATACTGAAATTTAGCTGATCTCTTCTTCTGTATTATACTGAACTTCCATTGTTTCTAGATTTTCAAGTTACCCAACACCATAGCCTGATGTTAGGAGAAATGTCAACACTTAGTTGGTAAAGCCCTGAGAACAAGGCAGAAACAGGCGGAAATTGATGAGGAGTGATTATCAGAACAGAACTGGAGGTGAAGACGCAGGTGGCCAGGAGACTGCACGTGCCAGCAGGCAGGAATCCTTGGAAATACTAGAAATTACCTGAACTCCTCACCATGTGTGGGATGAGGGTCTTGAGTAGCTTTCCCTGGAAATAAAAGAGAAAGCACCCCAGAAGCTTTGGGGATGTGAAAATTTTCCGCTTATTATTATGGATCTGAATTTTTCCTTGTGTTATTCTTATTTAGTTTACACTGAGCGACCTCCCCAGTAGAATGCCACGCTTGTGGTATTTATCTTTATATTTCTCCTGCACCAAGCGTAGGGCACTGCAGAGCGGGGCCCTTTAAATGAAGGAGGAAAAGGATTTCAAGAGCATCAGGAAGACTCCATGAAAATGATCTTCGTTTCAACGTAAGAAGCAATACAGAAAGAAACCCTTAGCAAACTGGCTAAGGGCTCAATAAATTACTTTTGTCGAGTTGCCCTAACTGGAAATGGTTTCTCTACGGTTTGGACTGGGGAAAGCTGGGAAGTGTGTCAGAGTGGATGTTCCGAAGAGTTGTGAACAGAGTAGAAAATGGAAAGCACTTTTTCTGTTGAAAAACCTCAGGCTGGGAAAAAAAAGATTTAAAGAAAGAAATATATTTGCCTTTTAAATAAAGAGAAAACAGGTAACTCTAATGCTAATTTGACTTATCCCATGGATTATATATGATATACATCAGAGATTTCTAAACATGGCTATATAAAAAAAATCACTAGAAACAGATTTGTAGGTGTACTGAAAATATATGCTTAGGTTCAAACACTGGAGACTCCAGTGTTGTTGGTCTGAGTAGAACTCTGAAATGTATATATCTTTGTACAGTTCCCATAATACATTAAGAACCAACTCCTTTTGGCTTCTTTAACCCCAAGGCTGGCATGTGTACTGCAATAATTAATGATGTGTTTGCCATGTAGTATCTGTTCCTTTTGCCTTCATAAATTCAAAATTATCAATAAAAATAGTTTAATCTAATTTTTACCTTGCTGCCCCTAAATGAGTCCTCACAATGCTGGCAGGATATATTTTATATGACTAACACACTCCTCATCCTGCCCAATAAGCAGAAAATTTAAGAAATAGCTAAAATAAGGATCTCAATTGAGAGAAAAAAATTAGTAGTAAAGAAAGGGGGAAACAAGGGTATATATTGAATAAATAAGTTCTTACACCATTAATGGATAAGATAATATTAGTAACAGCAGCACAATTAACCGAAAAAACATTGCTTTTATGCTTCAAACTTTTAATCTATTATTGTGTTCTTGCATTCACCTTAAATACTATATAGATCAAGCAATCAATTGGTGGATTCACTGATAGACATAGACAGAGGTAAAAAAAAAAAAGAGAGAAATATAGAGCTACTAAGGAGTATTGGAATTTAAAACATCACACAAAAGAATGTCCAATAACAAAAAAAGAAAGAAAGAAAGGGAAATACAGATTTTCCAGTGTAAAATACTGATTTGTTGTTTTACCTTAAAGGTAATAATGCCCGTTTGGGGCATATAATTACGTGCTTCTGGTTCATATGTTGACAGAATGAAGGTTGCTTTGGTATTTTCATTCATCACCGGTGCATGAGATTCTAAGTTGGGTCATCAACTCTGCTTAAACTGAGATGGTATAAGGCATTTTTTTTTTCTGAAGTTAGAAGCAGGGAGGTGATCAATCAGATTCCTACATGCACCCAACCGGGATCCACCTGGCATGCCCACTACGGGGTGATGCTCTGCCCATCTGGGGCCTTGCTCCATTACAACTGGAGCCATTCTAGGCCATGGAGCCATCCTCAGCGCCGGAGCCAACTTTGCTCCAATGAAGCCTTGGCTGCAGGAGGGGAAGAGAGAAGTAGAAAGAAAGGAGAGGTGGAAGGGTGGAAAAGCAGATGGGCACTTCTCCTGTGTGCCCTGCCAGGAATCAAACCCGGGACTTCCACATGCCAGCCCAACACTCTACCACTGAGCCAGCCAGACAAGGCTGGTATAAGGCATTTTTTTAAAAAAAAACTAAGAATAGAAAAATTGTTGACAAAGTTCATTCTCTGATAAAAACTAGCAGAGAAGTTTGGAGTCCACACAGTACCCATCAATGATGTGACATAAGAGTTTCAATGATTTGAAACTACTGAAGGAGGAAACATCTATTTCTCCCAACTGAAAAAAAAAGCACAATCCTGAGACAGGTCTACTCACATGACACCAAAGCTTTCAAACTTATCCATATATCACCTGCTTTATGTCCTTAATTCCAAGATGTATATTCTTAATTTTCACACACACACACACACACACACACACACACATTTCTGAAAGATGATGCATTTTAGGATTGATGAGTATAGTTATTTTATTTTCCATGAGAAATTTTAATAAATCAAAGCTATATTTTGCAACTGATGGTATGGTAGCATTGGGGAAATACTGCATTCAAACCCCAAATGTAGTTCATGTTTGGTTTTTCTGCTTACTTGAGACTGTGTTATACTGATGCTGTGAGCTTAGTGCTGGAGAAAGAGGAAATCCCTTGGAAGTCAAGAGAAAAACTGTGGGGAAATCAGCATGATATCAACTGAGCACATAGAACGTATGCATTTAATTTATCAAGTGATTGGACAATCCCAAAGTTACAACTGTTGATAGTACATTCAGTTCCCATACAGTCAGAAGGGCACTGCCCTGTCCGTGCAATACTGACCATGACCAGAAAAGTAATAGAAGTACGTCGGAAGAGAGAATTTGAACATTTCATACTTTCATCAACGTAGATCCCATATCCACATTTTTACAGAGAAAGAAAATAAATATTTTGTATGCTGGAACCTACTCTTATGGACTCCCTAAAGTTGATTGCTAAATTTTCAGGAATTTTATGAAGCAGCTGTTAAATTGTTAGTAGAGTGAAATTGGTCATAGTGGAAGTCTCTGCAACACAGAAATCAGCAACTCCACAAATAACCTTTGTTCCCCCAAGGGCCAGTTTACCTGAACAGCACATACAAAAACATGTTACAGAATGCTTGTAGTTTAAAAACTTTTTTAAGTATCTCTTTTATTGAAAAACATTTGCTTTAGGACAGCTGGTGCTTTCTTTCAAAATTCATTAACTTTTTATGTTTTCCATTTTCAAAATTATCTATTACACACCTGAAACTTGACTGATGGTACAGAATTATCTTTAAAATCAATAATGTTGGATTAAAAAACCAGTTGACCAAGTTCTGGTCTAGCCTCATCAACCCAATGTCATTTAAAAATATTTACTTATCACTGTTCCCAAGACACATCAAGTCTTCTTAACCTCAACCAAGTAAAATGACTGACCACAATTAAAATTAAATTATACATACATACATACACACAAACACACACACCAACATGGGCCACACTGTTCCAATCCAAATATAGTGATTATGACTCACAAAGAAGACACCCCTTGGGGTGTCTGATCTCTGCAGGGAAGACAGTGGAACTCCCAGCAGGCATAACCTATCAAAACATGTCTCCCTGTAGATACATACCACACGGTCAAAATAATCTGCCTTTACTTTGAAAACCTGAATGCCTGCTCCAACGAAAACACACATGAATATCAGAGTTTCTTTTTATAATTTTCTTAGATATTGAAGAATATATTTTCTGGGAGCATAATAGTGTTAGTCTAATTGTTTCTCATGATAAAAGTTGACCTAGAGAAATGACAAATCTCACTTACAGAAGAATTCAGAATAATTTAAATAGATACTTCCTTCTTAAGGAGGTGCAGCTTAAGTCTCTACTGACTTTCTTCCAATGAGTCGAGTATGGAAAGGGAAAGAGTAAAAAGGGTAATTTTACAGTGAAGACACCTGGCAATACTTCCTTAGTTAGCTGACCAAGGTGAACATCCCAGGGGATATTTCATGTGGAGAGCTAGTATACTTGATATGATGCAATGAGAATGGTACTTGACCCCTGTGGTCTGCCTCCAAAAACCATAACCCTAGTCTAATTGTGAGAAAAAACCTCCGACAAATGCAAGCAGAGAGACAAGTGTACAAGGTGCCTGACAGGTCCTCCTCAAAAACATGGGAAGTCAGAGAAACTGCCACACAGAAAGCTAAGGAGGTATAATGTGTAAATGTAATGTGCATCCTAAAACAGAAAAAAGGACATTAGGGGAAAAGAAGTGATATCCATATAGTGTAGAATTCAGTTAATAATAATATGCTAATGGCAGAGGTGGTCAATTGTATGGTGATGGATTGTTACTACATTTGGGAGGTGTGATCGCTTTGTAATGTATAGCGATGTCGAATTATCATGCCGTGCACATATATTTCTATATAATTATTCTAAAACCTCAATGGGGGAAAAACAAAAAAACCAACAAGAATAATATACTCATGCTGGCTCCTCAAGCTGTGACAAGTGTACCCCAGTAATATAAATGTTAACAATAAGGGAAAATGGGAAATAGACAGGAACTCTCTGCGCTACCTTCGTAACCCTCATGTAAATGTAAAACCATTACAAAATTTGAAAGTATATTTGACCTCTTAGACAAAAGTGCAAAAGGATACACTCTCAGGAGCACTTACCAGCCCCAAACAACAACAACAAATGGTGGAAAATGCAGTCCAAGATCTTCAAACTGAAACCACCACGGGCCGTGGTTTCCCTTGGATGAGTGGGGATGACTATCCGCTAAGCCTGGGAGAGCAGCTGCGAAGTCTAATTACCTGGATGAAAGATACCGGCTTTTCTAATTTCAAGGATGGGTAGGAGCTTCAGAATCTCAGCTCAGCCCTGGAGCCCCAGGAAAGCTTTCTTTCTTATGCATGAGAAAAAGTTCATTACGGATTTTTTGTCAATTGAGGTAAAAGTCAGGCAGGGGACACTTTGGAGATGTTGGGAGTAGACCCAAAAGAGGGGCGCTCTGGGAGCAGGAACCCACAGGTAAACAATTGTTGGAGAGCCTTCGGGGACCCCAGGGCAGAAAAGCATGTCTGCCCAGCGCATGCATGGGGCTGAGTACTGTGAGGACTCATTCCTGACTGAGAGAGACCAGGACCCAGAGGCACACACTGTAGTCCCACAGGGCCTGTATGGGCCTTGTGACACCTGAGGTGTACAGGGGTTGATTGTTGTTAATTAAATCTCTCCCTCTAAAACCAGTATCCACACTGTTTGCGAATTAAGATATATTTTTTCTCATGTGGGACAAACCAGTGAGCTTTTCGCCTCTCATAATGTACATCTGCGATGTATGTCACTGAGGTCTTGAATGTAAAGAACCAGCTATAATTCTCAACCTGCGTGAAGTCCAGATGAGGAAATGAGGACTAAAGGAAGCAGCCTGATGAGGTTTAAATTCAATGTTTACCTCGATTACCCTGCCTCTTTTGCCATGTCTACACTGATAGGGCACAAAGGAGAAATAAAAAAATAAACTTTGGGTTGAATATGACACGTCTTTCTTAAAAAGAACCAAAAGGAGATACACATCAGCAATATAAAAACTTTACGTATTTTTATTGTTAGGTTCTGGTCACTTACTGCCCTTCCGTATGATTGCCTACCCTGCTGTAATAATGTATTGCCTATTACTTTACTATTTCGCAGGTCCACTTTTCTCTCTGTGGCCGCATGAGTAACTCCATCAATGGTAATGAACTGTTGTGGGTCATCACACCGTCAGGATCCATCGACCTGGAGCCCCAAAGCCATGAACCCTTCTCAGTACTCAGTTCTGCAAAGAGAAAAAGGGCAATGACCTTCAAAACAGAGACCTGAGAACCTCTGAAGATATTAGGTTTAAGCCTTAATAGTCATTAATAAATAAGATGCAGGATAATTATCAATATGAACCACATTTAATAATTAATACCTTGCAAACAAAATAGAAATGAAACATTGAGTGGAATTAGAGGTTATATTCAGCTTCCCTTGAAAATCCTGCTTTGAAGGGGAAATCACAAATTGTTTAGAATTACGAAAGAGCTTTTTCCCCCAAGTGCCTGCCCGTAGTGAGCCACTTAGCTAACGAGCTTCTTAACACTCACCCATCTGTGGGCTCTTACAAGCCTTACCCATGCTTAATTCTGAAAGCACGGCTCCTCCCACTTAATTACAACTTTTCACCTTTCGTTGAAGTATCAAAAGCTTTTGGTGGAAGTGTGTGATTTATAGAAATGAGTGGCAAAAGTAGTTAAATATAGCCTCTTTCATATGTCATTCTTATTATCTAGGATTCTTAGGCTAGAATTTGTTGGAAGTAACCTGCAGTTTCTGCTGACAATCCCAATTTTTGATGACCTATACTTTGTTGAGTAGGGGAAGGGAACTTATAATTACTGAGCATTCACAAAGGTAGATGTACTGTCACATTGGTTATCTGGTGTAATTCTCTAAAAGAGCCTGTGAGTTCAGGTTTATTAGCATCAATTAATAGTCCAGAAGATTCGGGCCAACAGAGGTGAACCACTTTTACCCAACAGCAAAAATAGTGGATTGAGAATTCTGTTCCTCATCTTCCCAGTCCCTAAGCCTGCCATTTTTCAATTCTGGGTCCTAAATATATCTGTCAATAGAATACAGAAAGTCCTCTTGATGCTTTGTAAATGACCTTATCTAAAGAAATGTTATGGTTATTTACAGAGCATTTTATTAATGCCCCATATACTTAGCAGTTTGTCAAGAGTACAAGGAATAATGGCACTTTCCAAATCCTGATTCAGGAGGGAGTACAGTCATTGTCCTGCACTAAGGGGTCAGTGATGAAGGGAGAGAAACAGGTATTCACCATCACCGAAAAGAATGAATGAAATTAGTCTTTTCACCAGCCCATTCCCCTGCACCAGGCACTCAGCTCTACCTGGGAGCTGAAGGGGACTGTTGCAATTTCTTTCCATAATTTTTAGCCTGGTACAAACTATTTTAACCCTCGTGATGAAATATGTTCACATTAGGCTAGAATACAATCAGAGTGGCCTCCAGATATGTAATGTGTTTCTTGACTGAACACTGACCAGGATCTGAGATTTTCTTAGGGCTAGACTGTTAGCTTAGCCATGAAGCTACACCTTTATTATTTATGGTTTCAGTGACCCCCAAACCCACTTTCTCCCATAGGACATCCCCGGGTGGCTGTGAACACAGTGGGTATTTCATGCTGTTTCAATGGAATAAAGGTGTGTTTGTTTTCCATTCTGTTGAAAATACTTATCAGATTCCGTTCCCATTGTCTAAATTGTATAGTCAAATTTTACTGAAAACACATTTATAAGGTAATAATGATAATAAATAATAATAGTGAAACAAATAGTCCAGCCTTAAAAAAGTTTTAATACTTTAAACAAGTATTAGGAAAAACAGTCAATGATGTCTCTCTGGGTGAGTTGAACAATACAAGGAAGCCTAGGTTTTAGACATTTCCATGTACAAGAGTCAGATAGGCAGTCAGCATCATCTACTCTGATCAAAAGGAAGATGAAAGAGGAACAAAATTACTATAGGAAATACAAACTTGGCATCAACTTGTCAAACAAAAATTCATCTATGCAAACCGAAGTAATTTCAGACACCTCCCCCCATATATGGAACCCCCCATAAAAATAGCACAAAATAACGAATTCACCTAATTTCAGGAAATGGCCTCCCTGCTCCATGACATATCGGAACACCGGCCATCTTTCCAAGTGTAGGTCACACTGCAGTACCTTTCAGAAACCGCATGCTCTCTCTGGTGCTTTCTCCATTTCCTACCCCCTGTCAAAGGGAGGCTTGTGCCACAGATTAACAGACAGCACGAGTTTATATTATATTGCAAGGTGATACAAATAAACATTCCCATCTCATATACAAGAAACTGAGCATCCTGAATGCAGAAAGTGTTCCCACATTTCTCCACTGTAGCTAGCAATGAACTGGGCACATACAGCACTCAGTAAACTCTCATAGACCAAATGCTGGTCCCCCGTTTTCTACGTAATGTTTCCATCTTCCATTATTTTGTTGGAATTATTCCCTTTTGATTTTTTTTCTGACCCTGACATGACATGTAGATGTTTTTTCCCCCTCCTTTTGATCAAATCAAATGCCACACTTCATTAAAATCTATCCTTAAATCCTGCCTCTTCCAGGAAGTCTCTCTGATATCCTGCAAGAAGCCATGTTTAGCAGCTGTGATTTAAAATGACACTATCATGTTCTTCAACCCCTATTACTTCGTGTGATTCTTCAGTGTTTTCCACTGTACATCTTATTTCCCCAAGTAGATAATAATATCCCTTAGTTCAGGAGACATACCTCTACACTCTTTATATCGTCCACAGAAATAAGCACATAAAATATAGATTGATCAGGTTTCTAATTTATATGCTCTGTCACATTTTGCAGTCTCCTCTATCCTCAATTAGCTGATCCATCACACACCTTCCCCCCTAAAGAGTGATTGTTTTTTACTTTATAACCTAGCCATACAGGGATTTTATTAATAGCTCAGACTACTTAACATATGCCAGCCATTTATTCCTCTTTAATTTCCAATAAAGTGCTTTTAAGCAGCTCCCCAGTCCTGATGATTTTAAAACTTCTTTTAAACTTCTCATTGCAGTTTTTCCTAACATTCGGCCACCATTTCCTTTTCAAAAATTAAGTACCGAAATAATGGACTTGTCCCCCATTTTAGCAAGACTATTTGGATCAAGATAATCACAGTAAAGGTAGACACCATGAACTACTGTATCATTTCCTTTCTGCCCCTGATGTTCACCCTCCGTATTTGCCCCTGTGGGGTTGGAAAGACTTGTCTGGAGAAGTAGTTCTTTCTCTAAGTCACGGAATCACAGACAAAACCCTTGTTTTAGATAAGGTCACATTTTTTGCCATTGTACAACTCTTTAGACACATTATTACAGTGAATATATTTTTACTGTTTTATTACCAGTGTGATTATAGAGGAAAACATAAACTGTTTTGAACTTACTAAGAATTATTAAAAAAAAGTAATAGCTAAAAGTTTTGTTTCCTCTTAAAAGAGGTCTCTAAAAGAAGTGCATTTAGCCCTGACTAATTAGCTCAGTGGTAGAGTGTCAAACAGTGTGTGGATGTCCCAGGTTCAATTTCCAGTCAGGGCACACAGGAGAAATGACCCATCTGCTTCTCTACCCTCCTCTTCCCCTTTCTCTCTCTCTCTCTCTCTCTCCCTCTCTCTTCCCCTCCTGCAGCCATGGCTCAATTAGTTTGAGTTCATGGGCCCTCGGTGCTAAGGATGGCTCCATGGTGTCTCAGCCTCAGGTGCTAAAAATTGCTCAGTTGTGAGCATGGCCCCAGATGGGCAGAGCATCAGCCCCAAATGGGGGTTGCTGGGTGGATCCCAGTCAGGGCACATGTGGAAATCTATCTCCTCTCATTAAAAAAAAAATAAAAAAAGAAGTGCATTCATTAAAAATATTTAATGTTTACATTGTAAAGTCAATCAATCCATCAGTTGCTTGAGCTTACAATTAAAGAAATAATAATTATAATAAAAAATTAATGTTTATATGTAAAGCAAAGGAAAAAACTGTATAAACATTAGTGAGTATGAATTTGATAGGAAAATATTTACACTTTTACTATCATCTGCCATAGAAACTGTTAAGGTTGGTGAATAATGGGGAAAGGTCACATGGAAAACCCAAACCTGAGAACTTTGGCTAGGACCGCCCACAACCAAGCACGCCAAAAGAAACTTCCCAGGAGCCCTTTGAAAAAGAGCGACCATCTGCCAGCCAGTGAGATTTCACCATGTCATATTAGCTCGACCACCTCAGGGGCCCTTTAAATATCCCCCATGCGGGTCACCATTTGCAACTTCCTTGGCCTCCATCGTTCCTCAGGACCAGAGAACCTCGTCGGGTGGGAAGCGCACTCTGTACTCAATAAAGCCTTTACTATTTCACACTTTGTGGCTCCAGCCCCCTTCCTTCCTTCTTGGCAGGGAAAAATACCTTACATTTTGGTGCCGAAACCCGGGAGGAGTTGAAGTCCACTAGGACTGCTCCTCTTCCCTTCCCCTCCGAGAAAGAACCAGGATCTCCGACCTTCCACCCACTTTGGCGCACGGTGCGGTAAGTCCCCCGCCTCCGGCCACCCTTGAGTTCTTCCTGCCAAGACTCCCTGTCCAGAAACTGTAGCTATGTCAGGGAAGTCTTTCCATTCCAAGTGCATGTGCCCATGGAGACGTCCCGAGCACATCCACTTTACCCTATCCATCCATGGCCAGAGCTTGAGTTTTGGGATGCCAGTTCTCAACTCTGACCACTCCGAGGACTGAGGGCAGCCGTGGGGGCAAGGAATCTCCCTCCCTAAAAAAGAAGAAACTGTTCTTCTTCTCCACTGTGGCCATGCCACAGAACCCACTGGATTAGTCTCCTGAAGGGAGTTTCGGTTTTAACACCCTCGCCAATTTAACTATCACCAAAAAAGCTGGGAACTGATTGGAGATCTCTTACTTTCACAGCTTCTAATTATTTGCGCACCTGTCCTTAATCTCTGTACTGCCTGTTCCACTGTGTAGGCCCTTTTTCTGGCTAGAGAAACCTTGCCTAAAACCTCCACTCCTGATCTTTCCTTCTCCACAGACTCCCAACTCTCTCCCCCTCCTGTCTGACCCCCGGGGGCACCCCTCTCTCGGGACTTCTCTCTGGTCCCTCTGCGGACCTCTTTCCATTCGGGTCTCTTCCCTCCGAGAGCACCCTCCCCTCCCTTTGCAAAATCCTGTTTCTTATTCACAACTACCAGTCTCTCTTTCTCCTCCCCTGCTAGCCAGGGGCCCCTCCCTTCTCCACTGTGTTCTGAAACCCTTCCTCCATCAGGCCATTCTCCACCTACTATTGGCTTTTACACCTGTTTGCAGGACCCCAAGGCCCAATCCCAATTTTCTTGCAGGAAGTTCTGGCCCTGTCCTACCTTTGGCTCCAGCGTTTCCTGAGGGATCTGGGTGCTGGGCTCCCTAGGAGCCCACCTCCTTTTATTCTCAACCCTCAAACCCCTATCTGGGTCCTGTGAACATGGCATTTAAAGTTTTCAATGGTCCCAACTAGTAGAAACAGGCCAAGGCTGTTCGCCAGGCCCGCATGCAGCAGGTGACACTCCAAACCCAGGCTCTTGTGGCAGCCCTGAGGCTGGCACAGCAACAGACGCAAGGCACAGGAAGTGACCGACCCAAGTCCAAGCCGCAAAGAAAATCCCTCCAGCAGCTTGCTTTAAGTGTGGCAAGCAGAGTCACTGGTCCCAGCAGGGCTCCTGCCCACAGCTGCCCATTGAGCCGTGCCCTGACTGCAAACAGCTCAGTCACTGGCAGAGCAATTGCCCCTTTGGGCAACAGGTTTTTCCTCAGTGCCTCTACATGGAGGACAAGCACCCGAATGGGAAGGCCAATCCAGCCAGGTGGGTGCATTGCTCAAACTTCTAGGACACGGCCTGGACTCGGAGAACCCAGGGTATGCTGCAACTAGTGGGTAAGTCCATCTCATTTCTTGTGGACACGGGGGCTACCTTCTCTGTTTTGCCATCACACTCTGGACCTCTAGTTCCCTCATGGGTCTCAGTTATGGAAATGGATGGGACCCTTTCTTTTCCTCTTTTTACGCCACTCCTGACATGCAGTTTTGCCTCAAGCTTGCCTCCATACAGGACCACTGGCAGTCGGAACCACTGGACTCCATCCATCTCCAGCTCACCAAAAGGCTGGACCCTACAAATCCCCCTATTACTCCTCTTTTTAAAAAAATCTTTACAGGACCACATCCGCAAAGTTTCTCCAGTCACAGCCAAACAGATGTTTCTCCTGACACCCCTCAAAAACACCACCTGCCCATTTCCCCCTCCCCACAATGCCCCTAATCAGCAGGAAATAGCCAGATGAATAAATGGCGCCCCTATTCTATTTAACACTAAAGGTCAGAATGTAAGGTCGGTGGATAATGGGGAAAGGTCACGAGGGGAACCCAAACCCGGGAACTTTGGCTAAGACCGCCCACAACCAAGCACACCAAAAGAAACTTCCCAGGAGTCCTTTGGAAAAGAGCTATCATCTGCCAGCCAGTGAGATTTCATCACGTCATATTAGCCCAACCACCCTAGGGACCCTTTAAATATCCCTCACGCGGTTTAATCCTTGCGACTTGCCTAGCCTCTGTCCCCGGGGCTAGGGAACCTTGTTGGGCGGGATGTGCACTCTGTACTCAATATAGCCTTTTACTATTCCACACTTCGCAGCTTCGGCCCCTTCCTTCCTTCTCAGTGGGGAAAAATATCTTACAGAGATATCAGTATTTAATATTTTAAGATGTTCAATAAAGAATTTGGATGATAAACACACACACATAATTGTCAGTTGCTTAGACAACTGAACTTTTACTTGTTAAATACCTGACGATAAAAAAATACCTCTTCGCCTGACCTGTGGTGGCACAGTGGATAAAGCGTCGACCTGGAAATGCTGAGGTCACCGGTTCGAAACCCTGGGCTTGCCTGGTCAAGGCACATATGGGAGTTGATGCTTCCAGCTCCTCCCCCCTTCTCTCTCTCTGTCTCTCTCTCTCCCTCGCTCTCTCTCCTCTCTAAAAATGAATAAATAAAATTTAAAAAAAATTAAAAAAATACCTCTTCAATTGCTTTATTAGTTAAAACAGTGTATTCTTTTACTATCGATATCAGTGACTTATAGACTTGTGAACCTCTGTCCATAGGAATGGTACTTGCTCTCTAAATAATATATGCTTTCCTCAAAGCTACTGTCACTATGTAAGAGAAGAATGTGGTCATTTAAAAAAAATATGAAAGGAAGAATTTTGAAGAACAGATGATACTATTGAGAGAATAAGTATTGAAAATAAAACCTATGCCTCAGAATGAACTACATGAGATATGCCTCAAAGGCTTCTGTGACTGCCTATGTTTCTTTTTCTAATGGAGAGACTGCTGTAATAGTTAAACATACATGCACCAGCCCCGTCTTTCCTCTTCACAATAGCTTCTTCTTCCCTTCCGCATCCGTGCTCTTTATTCCCTTCCTCAACTTCTTATCTCTTAGTTTCTCAATTTACAATTAACTTGATGAGAAGAGTAAATTATTTCTTGACCAGAAAGCAATTAAAAAAGGCAAACATCATTAGACCTTAATTTAACAAATTAATGTTCAACTGTCCTGACCCCAAGCAATGACAAACCCTGGGCATGACATGCCACTGGAATTCTGAGGACACTTCTCTGTCACTCACACGAAGGATAGCGGCTTATTCTCTATTTAAGCCTACTATACTGGCACCCCTCTCCGAGCATCAGAGACCTGTGGTATCTTCTGCTTCCCACAGTACTGAGATGAGCTGGAAAATTAAGAAACACTTCCACATAGCTTTATGAATAAGCTAAAGAGAAACTGTCATGTCCATGTCTCTTGACTCATGCTGCTTTTATGGCCCAAGTTATTTCCTTTTCTCTTTGTTCCTTTCCTTTCTCCTAGATTCCCACTAGGACTCACTTGGGGGACCTCCTTTTCCAGGAAGCTTGTGCCAACCCTCCCAGGCCACATGAATTATTCTATCTCTCTGCCTCTGGGCTTGTGCATTGATCTTTCCTGATTCTCGCTACTGCTCTGTATCTGCCTGTCTACTTGCCACCCACACTGAGAGCTCCCTCTAAGTGGGCACTGTGTCTTTAGTCTCTGTGCTGTGTCTTTAGCCTCTGTGCCTCTGCTAGGTATCCATCATGGTGCCAGGATTATAAATTTGAATGAATGAATGGCTGTATTCATGAACAGCTGCCTTCTGCTCACAGGATACTCTAGACATCTTAGCCTGGTTCCACACTTGTCCTCTCCTTCCTTTCCCTCTTCATCTCCTGTAACTTTCCTCAAGTTGTCTAATCATACAAATGGTCTCATTATCCAGGATTATCCTCGCTCACTCACACTGGCTCTGCATTTCACACCTCAGTTCTGGGACGGTCTTTCTCATTAAAATACTTTCTGTCTGTGTGCAGTGAAAATCCAGATTGGGCTTGACTGTTCCTCCTACCTAGATGCTCCTGGAGCACTTTGTTCATAACACCAATATAGTGCATGTTACATTATATCACTAACTGAAACACTACATCAGCTGATAATATGTCTACCCATCTTTCCTGAACTATTTCATGAAAAAGTGCTGTTTTGTCGGAAGCCAATCCACAACTGCTGGCTGACAAGGTCACAGCAGGAGAAGACCCACAACTGCTGGCTGACAAGGTCACAGCAGAAGAAGATCAAAAACTGCTGATTAACAAAGTCACAGCAGAGAAGACCAATGGCTACGGGGTGACAAAGTCACTGCAGTGAAGACCAATGGCTGTGGGGTGACAAAGTCACTACAAAGGATAGGCACAACGATACTCCCCCCTTTTGACTTTTTGAATTAATCTGGCCTTATATCCCCCCTTTTTCTGGGTGTGTGCTATTATTTGTAGCACAGGGATAATAGTACCGTGCTTTCCCTGTAGATTCGTAGTGATTTCTTTGGAAATGAGACAGAGGGTGTGAGTTCCACAGAAAAGCCTGTAAGCCCCTTAAACTGGGCTCATAGACATAAGAGGCTGGCTATGATATCCCTCGTAAAGGGTTAAGTTTGTAGGAGAATTCCTTCTTAATCATGATAAAAAGAATAAATTGTGACTTGTGAATGGTTAGGAGGCAGTGGCTGTGCACAGAGCACCCTTAGGCCTTCACTTAACATTTTCCTCCCTAGCCTTTTCATGTGATAAGTAGAGAAACATTCCTTTCTTCTTTGACCTGCAAATAGTGGTATATTCTGAGAAGAATAGAGTCAGAATTTAACTAGTGTTTAAATATAATAAATAAGTAATATTTGACTAGACAATAGTATCTTAGGTAAGGTATAGTAGAATGGCCCATTGTGTGGCCTAGGATGAGAGCGTAGTCAGCAAGGTAAGAAGGTTTTACTAAGAGAATTGTCTTTTGACTAAAGGCAATTGCTAGGCTTTCTCAATGAGATGTTCTCATGAGATTTAAAAATGTAGGGAAATCCATGGAATGTCTTGTGTTGCTGCTGGGCTATCTTGCAAGTACACTCTGCATATCTTTGGATGAAAGCTATTCTTGATGTTATGTTAATTTCTTTAGAGGCAAGCCTTTTAGAATCTTGTGAGAAAAAGTGGGACACTGCATAAACCCAAGGCCATTTACCTGAGCAAGCGGTGGTCCATTGTGGTCCATTGTTGTCCTCTGCTAATCTCTCTCTGCCCCTTAACTCACTTTATAGTTAACTTTTAGAACTAATACTCTAAATATAGTTAACTTTTAGAACTAATACTCTAAAAGCTTTTACTAATGTTGTTATCGCTATTCAAGTTATTTTGTATTTTGAATGATTTGCTACCTGATTTGTGACTCAGATGTAAATTAACTGTTATCCGGAAACATGAAAACATAGTGAAACAAAAGTAATAATTAACACCATGTGATTGTAACTCGGTGTGCGTGTATAAAAAGGGGGCTATACTAGCATTTGGTAGAGATGCCCGGCAGTAAATGCTAACCGGAGAATAAAGAGAAAGAAAAGAATTCGGGTCTCTCACTCCATTTTCGCCGACGCCGTCTCCTCCTGTAGGACCCCTGGATCACCGCCGGGGCTGGACCCGGGCACTGTTTGGATTTGCTTTGTACCTTCAGAAAGTCAAAGTGATTTGCCCAAGTTCACAAAGCTGGCAAAAAGCCTCTGTGTTCCACTTGGGAGCCCAGCCCTCTAAAAATGTTTCTTTGAACTTCCCTTTCTCTTTCGCACCTGATCTCAGCTCCGGGACTTTATTACTTTTAATGTTAACTATAATACCACACACACACACACACACTCTCTCTCTCTCTCTCTCTCTCTCTCTCTCTCTCTCTCACACACACATACACACACACACACACACGCACACTTTTCTTTGTATCTTCTTGTACATGTCTCAAAGAACTCTAGATAACAAAATGAATGAAGGAGGTAAATGTGAAGACCCTGTGTGGGAAAATCTCTGAACAGAAAGAAACTGGACACCAGCATGTAGTCCCAATGCTATGCAAAAATCTGTGGGTGTCATCTGTTATTGTTATGCAGCTTCCTCTGTTAATGTTTCCTACTCCTAAATTGTTATGAGTTTTGATGCACAAGATGAAGACTAATGAAAGTGAACTTAATTGTTATAATACCTCTACATGGAAAAAAAGAACAACAACAACCACCACTTACCAAATGTCCCCATATAAAAACCTGTTTTGGAGAAGAAATTGCCTGTGAAGCTATAATAAAACCCAACTGCAACCAGCCAATGCCTGGTCTATTTTTTAGACTGTCTGTAGACTTCTTTGGCATTTGCTGACAGGAGGCTCTGGGGGCAGGAGGGAAGGAGGGAGGTCTTTTTAAAGTAGGCCAAGTTAGCGCAAAACAAACGCCGTCTGAGCAGAGGTCTCAGAATTGGAGGCTTTCTGAACTGTAATCCTAGCTCAGACACTGATCCCTCCTGTGACCTGGGATACATTACTCAACCTTTTCCCCTTGGTTTCCAGGGCCACTAACTGGGGATAATAATCCTGAACCTCAGAAGGCTCGCGTATGAATTAAACATCTGAGAGGCCTCCTCTCCCAGACAGACGGAATGAAACATCACCTCCCTCCCAGATATAGTAACTCTTTCAACTCACGTAACTGAGAACTTTTTTGCTAAATGGGCAAAAGATGGCTGACTGCTATACCCAGGTGCTCTGAGAGTGCTCATGCAGCCTCAGAAGAAAGTCAGACTCACAACTGCAGGAAATATGAGGCTGAAAACTGAAAACAAAACAAAACAAAAAAGTGGACTTCACCCCAAACCACCATACTTTTTCCATCTGCAGCAAGACAGTGTTTGAGTGTGAAGGCGCTGGTGTTTCTGAGCACTGTTCTGACAAACTAAGCCTTATGGGTCCACCGTGTTGTTTCTTTCCATAGTTTACAGATATAGTTAGTTGGAGAAAGAGTCAAATTATAATAACCAACAGTTCAACAACAAGATTTTTTTATATCTGGAAGTTCTATCAAAAGAGTCATTCTAGATTATCCAAAACAATAAGATTCTGTCATCTTCACAATACAAGGAAAACATGGAGACTCGAGTCACACGGAGTGAGAGATGTGTTCTAGAATAGAACATTACATGCCATCCCACACTCACAACTCCGAGAGTAATTTCCCCACGGGAATGAATGTAGAGGAGGGGATACGCGTTCACGGTGAGGTGGATCTGGACGCCGTGGAACGTGTCTTCGCTTTCACGCTGCTTGTTCGTCTCAGCGTCCTCTCTTGTATCTCCCGGAATCTGCCCCCCTACGTTCACAACAAAGCAGAACATAATGATGATCTGTCCACTGAATGAGTGATCTATTGCTGCCTCACTAATTACCCCGAAAATTTAGTGCCTCGGAACAATAATACTCTTTATCTCACGTTTCTGTCTCTCGGGAAGCTGGGCATGACTTAGCAGGGTCTCTGTTTTAGGGTCTCCCGCCCTCAAGGTGCTGAGGGGAACCACAGTCATCTCTAGGCTCAGCTGGGGCAGGACCTGCTCCCACGCTCATCAGAACATGACTGTTGGCAGGCTCCAGCCCTGTGTGGGCGGTGGACAGAGGGCCTTGCTTTCTCACTGGTGTCTGGCCAGGGTTCCTTGCCACATGCTCTCCAGAGGGGAAGTCACACATGCCAGCTCACTTCATCAGAACAGGCACGTAGGAAGAGCAGAGGGAAGAGACCAAGACAGAGCGAGGGAGAAAGAGGGAGAGAGAGACTGCATTCAGTCTTTTGGAAGTGACAGCCTATCTATTTTGCTATATTCTATGAACTAGAAGTGAGTTGGTCCAGCGCACATTCAAAGGGGGAAGATAACACAAGGCTGTGACTACCGGAAGGTGGGTTCCCCAGAGACCATCTTAGAAGGCCACCTGCCACAGACTTCTGCAAACCTCATATTACCTCTGATATTTTGTCCGACATTCTCGATATTCAGGAATGTTTCTCAGTGTTAGCACAAACTTTACTATTTAGTAAGTACTTTGTATGACATTGTTCTAAGACATAAAAGAGCTCTAAAGTGTCACAGTGAATGTTAAAATAACAGCATACAAATCCCCCTAATCACTCAGGGAAGTACAGAAGCACTGATGTGTCACCAACAGACTGAATCACAGGAGAACAACATGATGGCAGAGAGCCTGTGTGAAGGACAAGATGGCATTACTCTGGGATAACAGCACCGATGCACTTTATAGTTCAGTTAGCCGTGCTTTCAAATAATGGCTTTCAAATAAGGCATTCTTGAAAATTTGAAAATGGAAAGCTTAGATCTGCATTCATTCATGCCCATAAGTGAGGCTTTGTTAGCATGCCATGTCACATTATTTCTAATTTTTATAACTTAAGCCCATATTTCGTCTCTGTGTGCATATGCTTGTTTTTACAAGGCCTGCCTTTACATAAATGTTTCTATGTGGAATGCTTTTGAAATCTGATCTGTTAGCTCATTTGGACCACAAATTCAATTCAAGGTCATATGCTTGATACTCAAGGAACTTACCTAGTTTTGCAAGACAACAAATATTGTTGATTGATAGATAGATAGATAGATAGATAGATGATAGATAGATATAAAAATTATGTAACATATAGTTTAAGACTGGACAGATCAGAGGAAAAATGCATTATTGCCCTTATGGAAACAATTCAAGGTACATTACTTCCAAAGAGAGGGTCAATATCATGATTGATGATTTATATATTCCCTCTCAAAAGTTTAATTTGCTTGGAAGAATAAATACTTCCTTAAACTTTTAATAAATACCTCCATTCAACTTTTAATCTAATATCTTTGAATTCATACTCAGTTAGAAATTCTCCTTTAAATATGTTTACTGAGAAAGCCCTCTTAGGAGGGGCTAAAGACTTTCCAGTCACTAGCCCCTCCTCTCACAAAAGGCTTCCTTTATTCTGCAAACACATCATTATCTAGACTATCCTCAGTTTAGTGGTCTGAGATAAGATAGATTCCAAAAGACATTATTTCCATTTCTGTGTCATCAAAGAAAAAAGAGGGAGAAAGATAGAAATCTTCTCCTCAACCTTTGGATCTATGATGAATTAGCTGTTGACATTGGGAAGAAAGCTTCCCTTCCTTGAGGGCTTTAAAGCATCATCTGTGAGTCTGAAAAGCAGACGCTCACTGTAAGTCAATAGCTTTTGCTGTTAGAACTCAATGCAACTTAGATTGTCTTCTCTGAGTAACGGTAGCTAGAAAAAAGGGGGAAAAAATTAAGCTAACCATTTCTGTCTTCTGTTCACCAGTCAGATCTTATCTGAAATAAACTATCTAGTCCTGGCATCATATTTTAAGTAGTATATTGACACAAAGGCCACATGGAAAATAGTATCATGAAAGACAGATGAAGAATTGACGGAGGTGGCATTAGTTTGCTAGGGCTGTCCTAACAAAGTCCCATCCTGAACTGGGTGGTTGAAACAGCAGAAACATATTGTCTCACAGTTCTGGGAGCTAGATATCTGAAATCAAGGTGTAGTCAGGGTTGGTTCCTTCTCAAGACTGAAGAAAAGGTCCGGCCCATGCATCTCTCCTTCGTCTGCACTTGGTATCTTCCCAGAGTCGTCACATCACCTTCCCTCTCTTCCTGTTTCTCTGCACAAATTGTCCTTGTTCGAAGGACATCAGTTATATTGGAGTAGTGTCCACTCTATAACTTGATCCCTTCTATAAACACCCTGTCACCTAATAGGTTCACGTTCTGAAGTATTGGAGGTTAGGTCTTCAACATATGAATTCTGGAAGGACACATTTCAATTTATAAGAGATGTCTTAATATAGTTAGAAAAGTTGTTCAGGGGTATATTATGGCTATTTTCAAATACCTGGAGGATGAGGCTGAAAAGAATAAGACTTTTCTGGACTGCTTTAAAAAAAACTAAAATAAATATATATTAAGTTAGGGAAATAAGACATTTTAATTAGATATGAAAAATACATTCTTTGAGAGCCTGTTAACTAACTATCCTATGAGAAAGGCCTTGGATCATGCAGTCATTGAGACAAAATGTAAAATCTCACCACTAGTAGCTATAAGCTATGAACCTTGGACCTGTTTTACCATTTCTCTCTACCTTGGTCATTACCCGTTAGAACAATGGAGATAACAGCCACCACTCCATGTGGTTCTGTGAAATGTAAATGAGATAATGTATATTCAACAGCCAGCACAGTGCTCAGAACAGATTTCAACTTGGGGTAAGGTAGTTATACATATCATTATCCTCTCTACTTGGAGTGCTCTAATGATTATAAGGTGATCAGAGAGCTATGAATTAAAGTCCTGGCTAGAGGGCCACTGCCACAGATATTATTACAGGAATTCTTACACTGTTTGGAAGTAGGATAAAAGACCTTTAAGGTCACTTATAAATTAGAATTTTTTTAGTTCTAGAAGGGAGATGAGTTGGAAGTAGATTCATCCATGGTTTTACATCTTGGTCCCTGAACAAAAACTAGAGTTGCTATTGCTTACTTTGATTAGCTCTTCATCCTCAGCTACTTAATTTCTTGACTTGTAGCAATATTTTCCCCTATCATGTGTTTGATCAGTGTTTAAAAATATCTAGACAGACACCAACATCAATTTTAATGTAATCTTCAATGTCAAGAATTGTCCCAAAAAGCAGTGTTGAATATTCTACTGATGCAGGTCCTTGAAATTGAATATGTATCTCTAAGTGCAAGTTCATTGTGAGTTTATGAGAATAAGTACAAATTAACCTCATCCTCATGCAAGGATATATAGAGAGTATATCATTCACTCATTTATTTTTTTTTAATTTTTAAATTTTTTTTGTATTTTTTTGAAGTTGGAAATGGGAAGGCAGTCAGACAGACTCCCACATGCGCCCGACTGGGATCCACCCAGCATGCCCACCAGGGGGTGATGCTCCTCCCATCTGGGGTGCAGCTCTGTTGCAACCAGAGCCATTCTAGCACCTGAGGCAGAGGCCACAGAGCTGTCCTCAGTACCTGGGCCAACTTTGCTCCAATTTAGCCTTGGCTGCGGAAGGGGAAGAGAGAGACAGAGAGGAAGAAGATGGGGAGGGGTAGAGAAGCAGATGGGCGCCTCTCCTGTGTGCCCTGGCCGGGAATCAAACCCAGGACTCCTGCATGCCAGGCCGACGCTCTACCACTGAGCCAACCGGCCAGGGCCCATTCACTCATTTATTAATTGCTAGGTCACCAAAATAGACTTTGGTGGCCTATTAGGTACCCAGAGACTGTCTTAGGCACTGGGAATACAAAAGTAAAAAGTAAATATTCTTTCTATCTTTAGGGTTTTCAGGTTAGTGGTAAAACCATCTAAGTAGGCACTCAATTACTGGAGGATTGGTGCTGTGATAGGTGAAGTATACATTATCAAGGGGGTAGATAGGATGGACACCAAACCACAATTCTGATGGCCAGGAGGGACTTGGCACTGGAAGTATTTCTAAGCTTAGACATAAAGGTTTAGTAGGAGCTCACAAGTGAAAAAAAGGGCAGAAGATCATTCTAGGAAAGAAAAGAGTGGATATGAATGCTCAGAACCAAGAAAGGTCATGCAGCAAAGGAGGAACTCCAAAGTCTAACCTGGGGTGAGAAGGAACATGGACATTAAAAGATAGCACTGAGCCAACCGTCAAAAGACCTGACCTGGAGATGACGTCAGAGTAATGGCGGAGTAGGAAGCGATACCGATAAATCTCCCCCAAAACTCAACAAGATCTTCAACCAGAAACAGAAAAACCTATACTTGGAGCTTCCAGATTCTTCGCAATACACCCAAAGGTATGATTGAGTGAAAAATTGGCTAAATATATAACCAAACCCCGAAGGAAATAGGGAGTAAGAAATGCTCCGCCTTCCTCACTAACCTAAACAGGGCGGCTTTTTCTGGTAACTGTGAATATAGAAACTGAGGCGGGCAAAGGGGGTGAATAGATCCAGGCCGCCGCAGCAAAAACGGCCGAACCAGGCTGTGGCTCAGAGATCCAAGCCGAGGAAAATCTGATCCTGTGGCAACCCGGGCAATACAAGCTAACACTCGCGCCAAACCAAAACAAAGAAAGACAAGCGGAGCGGCCATTTAACCCGGTCTCCTGGTCAGTGCGCAGTTAGTGGAAGAGAGATTTCTTCCTAAGCCGCGGAAGTGGGTACCCGTGTTGCCCCACGGAGAGGCAGGGTCAGAGGCCTTTCTGTGGGCTGAGGGCAGAGTCTCTGGGCAGCCCCAGCGCCCTGGGAAAGCCACGCACGGGAGGGAGTGAGAACTAATCCCAACGGTGGAGATTTTCCGTGCTGGAGGCTGTTTCACTCAGAGCGAAACGCGGCCGGCCTCATATCCTGGTTTGCGCGCGCAGATAAGGAGTGAGCGATTCCTCCGAGTGCCTCGGCAGTGCGCGCCCGTGTTATCGCACAGAGGGGCAGAGTCAGGGGCCTTTGTGTGGGCCAAAGCGGAATCTCGGGCCGCCCCAGCGCCTTGCAAAAGCCGCACACGGGGACGGAGCGAGACTCAATTCCAACGCTGCAACTTTTCCCTGCGGTTGGGGGTTTCACTCAGAGTGTGAGACTGCTGGCCGGATATCCTGGTTGCAGACAGTGAGTGAGAGTTTCCTCCAAGCGCCCCGGAAGTGGGCGCCCGCTTGTGTTACCGGATAGAGTGGCAGAGCCAGAGGTCTTCGAGTGGGCGGAAAGCCCGCCTGATTATGCTAGCAGCTCTGACTGACTGAGCCTTACCCAGAGCCCTGTGCTGAGTGGAAATAGAGTGGGGAGTTGCCAGCAATTTGAGCCTCTTACTATCCAGGCAGAGGCAGCAGCAACCCCATACCTGGACTATCAGGCTACTAATTGAGGAAAGAAAGACTAGGAGAAAGGCTCCAGGAACACGGACTCTCTCACTGTCGGAGCCTATAAATGCTAATGAGCCTCGACTCCCAACGAGAATAAAGCACAATACATGACATTGCCATAGAGACTTATCAACTGCAAACCTCTACCTGAGCGTGCCAAAGGGGCAGAACCCGGGGTACAGAGTCACCGACCAGGAAGAGGGAGAGAAGAGAAAAAGCAAGAAGATAACCTCTCAAAATCAAGAATAATCTGCAGACTTTATAATCTATCCCATTTTATTATATTTGTTCGTTTGTTTCTCTTATCTTCATTCTTGATACTTTTTTTTCCTCCTCCAATTTGGCCGATTAACTCTCTACCGGTCTTACTCTCTCCTCTCCCTGAACTACACTACCCATAAGTGTTACATCTCCCATTATCTTTTCTCTTCTCTTCCTTTCTCTCTATGAGGGTTGCACTCCAAAACCCTTAACTCTCTCTCTCTCTCTCCTTTCTTTTTTCTTCTTTTAGTGGTTCCCTCTTTTTTTCTCTCTCTCTCTTTCTTTTCTCCCTCTATATTAGTTTCTTCCTTTCTCCTTTACATCTCCTCTCATTCAAACCTCAATAACAAACAAATTATATTATCTGGGACTCAAACCTATGTTTGTGGCATTTTGGGGGGTTTTTACTTCACCTTTTTAACTCACTAGCAGTGCTCCCATCCCTGGCTCTCCATATTATCTAGTTCTTGTTCCACTAAATACAATAGTAAGTTTTTAATTTGTCCCCCCATTTTTCCATTTTCCTCTTATTCCTCTCATCATAACTCTTAGAAAACCAACACCTAAAAGCAAATCATTTTATTCTTGACCCAAATTTTTTCCTTATTTGCTTTTTGTGGGTCCATACGCTCTTTTTTTTTTCTTTTTTCTTTTTTTTTTTTTTTTTTTTTTTTCTTTCTCTCTTTTTTGCCCCTTTATTACTTTTCCCCAATTCAGGCCCTCCATCACAGGCATTGTTTGTTATAACTCACAGTCCACCACAAGATTTTCTCAAGAAAGAGGGGAGAGGAGAGGAGAGGAAAAAAAGAGGGGGGGAATAATTTCCTTTTTTAAAAAATTTTTATTTTATTTTATTTTTCTTTATTTCATTATTAATTTTTTTTTAAAAAAAACAACTCTTTTCGATTTGTTATTTTTTTATTTTTTTTAACTTTTTATTCTTTATTAAATCTCATTAATACTATCAACAAAACCACCCTCAGATGCCATTAAGGAAGAGAAAATCGAATATCATGGATACAAAAGAAAGAGAGGTAACACAGCTAGATGAGGAAAAATCTATGGAGAAAAAATTTAATATATTGGAAACCTTGGAGCTAAATGACAGAGAATTCAAGATAGAAATCCTAAAAATCCTCCGAGATATACAAGAAAACACAGAAAGGCAATATAGGGAGCTCAGAAAACAACTCCATGAACACAAAGAATATATGTCCAAGGAAATTGAAACTATAAAAACAAATCAAACAGAGATGAAAAACTCAATTCACGAGCTGAAAAACGAAGTAACAAGCTTAGCTAATAGAACAGGTCAGATAGAAGAGAGGATTAGTGAAATAGAAGACAAGCAACTTGAGGCACAACAGAGAGAAGAAGAAAGAGACTCAAAAATTAAAAAAAATGAGATAGCCCTACAAGAATTATCTGACTCCATCAAAAAGAATAACATAAGAATAATAGGTATATCAGAGGGAGAAGAGAGAGAAAATGGAATGGAGAACATACTTAAACAAATAATTGATGAGAACTTGCCAAGCCTGTGGAAAGAACTAAAGCCTCAAGTTCAAGAAGCAAACAGAACTCCAAGTTTTCTTAACCCCAACAAACCTACTCCAAGGCATATCATAATGAAATTGACACAAACCAACAGCAAAGAAAAAATTCTCAAGGCAGCCAGGGAAAAGAAGAATACAACATATAAAGGAAGGCCCATTAGATTATCATCAGATTTCTCAGCAGAAACTCTACAAGCTAGAAGAGAGTGGACCCCAATATTTAAAGTCCTGAAAGAGAGGAACTTTCAGCCACGAATACTATACCCATCAAAGCTATCCTTCAAATACGAAGGAGAAATAAAAACATTCACAGATACAGAAAAGATGAGGGAATTTATCATCAGAAAACCCCCACTCCAGGAATTACTAAAGGGGGTTCTCCAATCAGATACAAAGAACAAAAAAAAACAGAGCCACAAGTAAAAGCTCCAAGAAGAACACAATAAAACCAAATTTAAACTGTGACAACAACAAAAAGAAAGAGGGGGAGAAGACGGAGATTAACAGTAGCAAAGGACGATGGAGTGCAAAAGTACTCACAAAATAGTTCGCTACAATGAACAGGGTAGGGACCCTTTTCATTACTCAAAGGTAACCACCATTGAAAAAACCACCACAGAAGCACATGAGATAAAAAAGATAGCAACAGAGGAAAGATGTATGGAATACAACCAAATAAAAACAAAAGATAGAAAAACGAAAGAGAAGGATCAAACAAGACACAAAACTAACAGAAAGCAAGATATAAAATGGCAATAGGGAACTCACAAGTATCAATAATTACACTAAATGTAAATGGATTAAACTCACCAATAAAAAGGCACAGAGTAGCAGAATGGATTAAAAAAGAAAATCCAACTGTATGCTGCCTACAGGAAACTCATCTAAGTAACAAGGATAAAAACATTTTCAAAGTGAAAGGCTGGAAAACAATACTCCAAGCAAATAACATCCAAAAAAAAGCAGGTGTAGCAATACTCATATCAGATAATGCTGACTACAAGACAGGAAAAGTACTTAGAGACAAAAATGGCCATTTCATAATGGCTAAGGGGACACTGAATCAAGAAGACATAACAATTCTTAATATATATGCACCAAACCAAGGAGCACCAAAATATATAAGACAGCTACTTATTGATCTTAAAACAAAAACTGACAAAAATACAATCATACTTGGAGACCTCAATACACCGCTGACGGCTCTAGATCGGTCATCCAAACAGAGAATCAACAAAGACATGGTGGCCTTAAACAAAACACTAGAGCACCTGGATATGATAGACATCTACAGGACATTTCATCCCAAAGTGACTGAGTATACATTTTTCTCCAGTGTACATGGATCATTCTCAAGAATTGACCATATGTTGGGCCACAAAAACAATATCAGCAAATTCAGAAAAATTGAAGTTGTACCAAGCATATTTTCTGATCATAAAGCCTTGAAACTAGAATTCAACTGCAAAAAAGAGGAAAAAAATCCCACAAAAATGTGGAAACTAAACAACATACTTTTAAAAAATGAATGGGTCAAAGAAGAAATAAGTGCAGAGATCAAAAGATATATACAGACTAATGAAAATGACAATACGACATATCAGAATCTATGGGATGCAGCAAAAGCAGTGATAAGAGGGAAGTTCATATCGCTTCAGGCATATATGAACAAACAAGAGAGAGCCCAAGTGAACCACTTAACTTCACACCTTAAGGAACTAGAAAAAGAAGAACAAAGACAACCCAAAACCAGCCGAAGAAAGGAGATAATAAAAATCAGAGCAGAAATAAATGAATTAGAGAACAGAAAAACTATAGAAAAAATTAATAGAACAAGGAGCTGGTTCTTTGAAAAGATCAACAAAATTGACAAACCCTTGGCAAGACTTACCAAGGAAAAAAGAGAAAGAACTCATATAAACAAAATCCAAAATGAAAGAGGAGAAATCACCACGGACACCGTAGATATACAAAGAATTATTGTAGAATACTATGAAAAACTTTATGCCACTAAATTCAACAACCTAGAAGAAATGGATAAATTCCTAGAAAAATACAACCTTCCTAGACTGAGTCAAGAAGAAGCAGAAAGCCTAAACAGACCTATCAGTAGAGAAGAAATAGAAAAAACCATAAAAAACCTCCCCAAAAATAAAAGTCCAGGCCCTGACGGCTATACCAGCGAATTTTATCAAACATTCAAAGAAGACTTGGTTCCTATTCTACTGAAAGTCTTCCAAAAAATTGAAGAAGAAGCAATACTTCCAAACACATTTTATGAGGCCAACATAACCCTCATACCAAAACCAGGCAAGGATGGCACAAAAAAAGAAAACTACAGACCAATATCTCTAATGAATACAGATGCTAAAATACTAAACAAAATACTAGCAAATCGAATACAACAACATATTAAAAAAATAATACATCATGATCAAGTAGGATTCATCCCAGAATCTCAAGGATGGTTCAACATACGTAAAACGGTTAATGTAATACACCATATCAACAAAACAAAGAACAAAAACCACATGATCTTATCAATAGACGCAGAAAAGGCTTTCGATAAAATACAACACAATTTTATGTTTAAGACTCTCAACAAAATGGGTATAGAAGGAAAATATCTCAACATGATAAAGGCCATATATGATAAACCATCAGCTAACATCATATTAAATGGCACTAAACTGAAGGCTTTCCCCCTTAAATCAGGAACAAGACAGGGTTGTCCACTCTCTCCACTCTTATTTAATGTGGTACTAGAGGTTCTAGCCAGAGCAATCAGACAAGACAAAGAAATAAAAGGCATCCATATCGGAAAAGAAGAAGTAAAGGTATCACTTTTTGCAGATGATATGATCCTATACATCGAAAACCCCAAAGAATCCACAAAAAGACTACTAGAAACAATAAGCCAATACAGTAAGGTCGCAGGATACAAAATTAACATACAGAAGTCAATAGCCTTTCTATATGCCAACAATGAAACAACTGAGAAGGAACTCAAAAGAATAATCCCCTTCACGATTGCAACAAAAAAAATAAAATACTTAGGAATAAACATAACAAAGAATGTAAAGGACTTATATAATGAAAACTATAAACCATTGTTAAGGGAAATCGAAAAAGATATAATGAGATGGAAGAATATACCTTGTTCTTGGCTAGGAAGAATAAATATAATCAAGATGGCTATATTACCCAAAGCAATATACAAATTTAATGCAATTCCCATCAAAATTCCAATGACATTTTTTAAAGAAATAGAGCAAAAAATCATCAGATTTATATGGAACTATAAAAAACCCCGAATAGCCAAAGCAATCCTAAAGAAAAAGAATGAAGCTGGGGGCATAACAATACCTGACTTCAAACTCTATTATAGGGCCACGACAATCAAAACAGCATGGTATTGGCAGAAAAATAGACACTCAGACCAATGGAACAGAATAGAAAGTCCAGAAATAAAACCACATATATATAGTCAAATAATTTTTGATAAAGGGGCCAACAACACACAATGGAGAAAAGAAAGCCTCTTCAATAAATGGTGCTGGGAAAACTGGAAAGCCACATGCAAAAGAATGAAACTGGACTACAGTCTCTCCCCCTGTACAAAAATTAACTCAAAATGGATCAAAGATCTAAACATAAGACCTGAAACAATTAAGTACATAGAAGAAGACATAGGTACTCAACTCATGGACCTGGGTTTTAAAGAGCATTTTATGAATTTGACTCCAATGGCAAGAGAAGTGAAGGCAAAAATTAATGAATGGGACTACATCAGACTAAGAAGTTTTTGCTCAGCAAGGGAAACTGATAACAAAATAAACAGAAAGCCAACTAAATGGGAAATGATATTTTCAAACAACAGCTCAGATAAGGGCCTAATATCCAAAATATACAAAGAACTCATAAAACTCAACAACAAACAAACAAACAATCCAATAAAAAAATGGGAAGAGGATATGAACAGACACTTCTCCCAGGAAGAAATTCAAATGGCCAACAGATATATGAAAAGATGCTCATCTTCTTTAGCTATTAGAGAAATGCAAATCAAAACGGCAATGAGATACCACCTCACACCTGTTCGATTAGCTGTTATTAGCAAGTCAGGTAATAGCAAATGTTGGAGAGGCTGTGGAGAAAAAGGAACCCTCATCCACTGTTGGTGGGAATGTAAAGTAGTACAACCATTATGGAAGAAAGTATGGTGGTTCCTCAAAAAACTGAAAATAGAACTACCTTATGACCCAGCAATCCCTCTACTGGGTATATATCCCCAAAACTCAGAAACATTGATACGTAAAGACACATGCAGCCCCATGTTTATTGCAGCATTGTTCACAGTGGCCAGGACATGGAAACAACCAAAAAGCCCATCAATAGATGACTGGATAAAGAAGATGTGGCACATATACACTATGGAATACTACTCAGCCATAAGAAATGATGACATCGGAACATTTACAGCAAAATGGTGGGATCTTGATAACATGATACGAAGCGAAATAAGTAAATCAGAAAAAAACAGGAACTGTATTATTCCATACGTAGGTGGGACATAATAGTGAAACTAAGAGACATTGATAAGAGTGTGGTGGTTACGGGGGGGAGGGGGGAATGGGAGAGGGATAGGGGGTGGGAGGGGCACAAAGGAAACAAGATAGAAGGTGACAGAGGACAATCTGACTTTGGGTGGTGGGTATGCAACATAATTGAAAGACAAGATAACCTGGACTTGTTATCTTTGAATATATGTATCCTGATTTATTGATGTCACCCCATTAAAAAAATAAAATTATAAAATAAAAAAAAAAAAAAAAAAAAAAAAGACCTGACCTGGTCATGAACTCACATCGCCCTACATCTTGCCCACAAATGCAGGATAGACTCTGTAACAAAAATGCAACCAGCTTTAAGTCCCATACATTACTTAAGATCTTGTATGCAAACAATGAATTTTAAAAGACCATGGTATACTCTTAAAATGAGATATGGGCCTGACCAGGCAGTGGCGCAGTGAATAGAGCGTCAGATTGGGATGCAGAGGACCCAGATTCGAGACCCCGAGGTTGCCAGCTTGAGCACAGGCTCATCTGGTTTGAGCAAAAGCTCACCAGCTTGAGCCCAAGGTCGCTGGCTCCAGCAAGGGGTTACTCGGTCTGCTGAAGACCCACGGTCAAGGCACATATGAAAAAGCAATCAATGAACAATTAAGGTGTTGCAATGTGCAACGAAAAATTAATAATTGATGCTTCTCATCTCTCTGTTCCTGTCTGTCTGTCCCTGTCTATCCCTCTCTCTGACTCTCTCTCTGTCTCTGGAAAAAAAAAATGAGATATGGAAGGAATTGTAGATTACTAGGTGTTGACCTTCTAAAAGACAAATCTCTTTTCCTCATCTTTATAATAACTCAGTCTGACCTGTGGTGGCGCAGTGGAGAAAGCATCGACCTGAGATGCTGAGGTTGTTGGTTTGAAACCTTGAGCTTGCCTGGTCAAGGCACATATGGGAGTTGATGCTTCCTGCTCTTCCTGTTCTCTCTTTCTCTCTTTCTCTCTCCTCTCTAAAATGAATATATTTTACCTGGCACTGTGAAACTGTATATGGTTGAACCAAGAGATACCACTCTCTTCCATTTCTAAGAAGGAAGACCCAAAACCTCCAAAGTATCACATATCACTTCCATGAACCTTTATAAAGAGACCAGGAGTAGTGAAAATGGCATTGTTTATCCCAATGACTCAGATTCATTCCCCTTTCTGAAAGAGGGTTATGTCTCTGGTTTTTGCCATGTGACTTACAGTACTTCTCTTTGGGAAAGGCAAACCCTGCTACCAACTCATTTCCCTCATACTTGACTGTATAATTTACCATGGCCCACACAATGTAAGTAGGGGAACACATGCAACACCTTGACAGATGCTTCAATTGCCATGACATGGCTCTGCTGTTGCTCTCTCCCCGCCACGAGGCTGAAATAAGGCTTTTTCCTTCAGTCTAGACCCAAATTGAAGAAGATGGATGATGAAGAGCCAAAGCCCTCCTAGTGTTGTATTGTTTTTGTCACATAATTATGTAGCCAAATTAAGGAGTCTTTATTTTAAAGCCAGCGACCGCACGGAGACCTAAGTCATCTGAATCATACAGCCCCGAACACTGTTTGGGGCTAGCTTTTAAAGACAAAATTACACACTGATTGGGGAGTGGGGAGCAGGGGAAGCCTAGCAGTAAAATAGAGCGGTGAAACAAGCTCTCTTACAATGTTTATCTATAAGGTTAATTCAGGGAGAAACATCCCGGGAACATCTGCAACCTTGCGGAACTCTCCCAAGGCCACAGCCTGGGAAACCGGCCTCAAGGCCAGGGCAGGGAGTCTTTCAGAAAAAGTATGTTCTTCTAAAAGTCTCTCTGTTTTAGAGAGTCTAAGTTCTGCCAAAAGTTACTCATGCTAAGAGCCTTTCTTTTCTACATTTCACTAGAACCTTCACAGACAGAGTGAGAAATAAACTGTGCTTTCATAAACCACTGAGATCTTAACCTTATTTGTTATGGGAGTATCACATAGAGAAAGATTTCTCATCTAAGAAGATAAAGGATTTTTTAAAAAAATGTTTCCCTAAGGCAAAATAATGTTAAGTATGGCCGCAGAAATGCAAAATGTAAGTAGCACTGCTCCTTGGGTGGGGCAGTAACTGCACCTGTCAATAATACCCAACAAAATGACTGACCCAGTGTGGACACCAGTCACATACTAGTCTCACCCTGTCATAGCTCCCCAGTTTGCACTAGCTCAAGGACAACAGGGACTGCTCTAATTTGTCTTTAAAACAATGCAAAGAGGGTTATTTGCCCTGCTTCTCCCTCTCTCTCTCTCTCTCTTTCTCATGCACACATGCATACATGTACACGCACGCACACACACACACACACACACACACACACACACACACACACACCTTGGGCAAGAAGAATTACCACTGGGAAACTTGCTTTCACACACACAATCTAATTTCTTCAAGGCCTTTTCTGTTTGCGTTTCCAAATTCACCTTCTCATCTTCCATGGCAACAGGACAAGACAAAATGGTTCTGTTTTAATATTCACAGGCTGTTGCTCCCAGACAATGTAGTGCTATTCAGTAGAAAAGCCCTAGTCAGCATACAAAAAAAAATTCCTTTAACTCTTCCTTTCTCATCATGTGTGGAGGAAAGAGCCCCTCACCAATACCTTTGTCAGACCCCTGCCTTCATGTTCCTGACAGCCTAAGCTACAAACACAAATTATAATGAAAAATAATGTGTACAGCTAAACCATTTGATAGCTATTCATTTCTTTCTATACATCAACAAAATGGCAGGATTTGAACAAGACATATAACTTGCTTGATGAATATTATTTGGATCTGGAGTGCCTAAAGGATTTCCAAGTAGCTAGCTTTCTTTAATTTTTGGTCTTCTAATGTAAAGAAAAAGATTATGCAAATTTTAAAAAGATACTGAAATCAGAGTAATGCTGAAAGAATATGCTGCAAATGTACAATTTTGCTGTCTGCTGAGGTAACAAGTCACGTGGAATTTTACTAAAGCAAATATCACATGCCATTTGTACCCCCAATATGACTAATGTGGCATCCCTATCTAATATGAGGCAAATGGCTTTGTTGGGAGAAGTCATTAATACTTTCAGGTGTAATTAGAATCATGCCATTTGGCACAATGTGTTTTAAGATGGTATCTGGCTACTTTCAAAGCCCAAAGACTTATCAAATACAATTTTTCAAGTGCGCTTAAAGTTGCCAATAAAAGCTCAAGACCTTAGTTCCAAATATGTTGTTTTGATATAAAAGTGGGGGGGGGAGCCTTCCGTAAGGAACAGAGCTGTTTAGGAGTCATAGTCAATCACCAAGGAGAATCAAATGTCCAGTTGCTCCGTGACTCAAGCCAACTGAAGCAGAGGTAACGATAGTGGAAGTCCCTCTTGCTACCTGACATAACAATCCCCGGTGCTGCGGCACCATTTATAGATCCCAGAAGAGTCCAGGAGTTTCTGAGATTGTGCGTCAAGACTGGGAAAACAAGGGTGTCTTAAACTCCACTAAGACTACCTCCATTGGGACAAATCTGAGCCAACATAATCAGTGGAAACCTGACAAATTTCCACTGATTATGAAAGAATTTACAGATTCTTTTCCCTTCCTTCCCTAACTACAACAAACCAAGACATTCCAAAAGGTCTAGGAGCCGCTCGCTTGGTCCAGCACTTCCTGTAGTACCTCAGATGGCCCCAGCATTGTTTTATAACTGCTGAAAACATTCAAATTCTAGAACTGACAGGAGAGACTACGCACATATTGATTATGAACTGGACTATGTACCCTTCAGCTGAGACTGACAGCCAAGCCAATACTCAGATAAACCCAGTCTCACCAAAGTTTAGTAATATAAACTGTCAGACTTCATTCGTCACCTGGCAGTCACTACCACAGGCACCACCAACCCACCGAGTGTAGCATCACTTTGGGGGGGACAAGGATGTCCTCCATCTCCCTGAGGTTCTTTTACTTCTCTGACACTTTCTTCTAGCAGTTTCTTCTCTACCCCACCTCCAAAAGATATGGCTATATAAGAATGCCATCTACACTGGTTCAGGAATTTCTTCATTAAAAAGCCAACTCTCAGCTAAATGAAGAGTCAAAGATCATTAAAGGTGATGGAGCATAGAATTTTTGAAATGAGCATCTCCCAGAAGGCCTCAAATATCACCTTGGTAGTTTATGACTCTCTAGGCATGCATTTTATACACCATTTATTTAAAACAGCTTTGAGAGAAGGTCATTCAGGTATTTGGATGTGGGCTAACATCTAAAATGAACCACAGTTTATTCTTCTTCTTATTGTCTACTTAGTCAGGACAGCATGGTAGATGGTGGAAGACGACAGCCTCATTTGAGAAAGTGCAAAATAGCATTTCTCCTCCATTTGCATTAGACGGAATATCTTGATATTTAAGGCTCTAACCCTTCAGGAGTGGATGATAATTTTATGGGTGTAGTACACCTGTACCTCATCCTTCTAACTCAAGCATAATACTCTAATTCAGGCAAAGAAGACCTGCGGCAAAAGGACATTAGTGTCTGCAGCAGTGTTCTGTTTAAATGAATTGGATCTATAACACAATCTTATCAAGCTTGCTTTAGTATAAGTGGCAGCTTTATGTTGAAGAACAAGAGAAAGAAGTGAAGGGTACCGTGATGCATCATAAACCTGCAGGGCTTTTACAAGCCCAGATAGATGTTGCGATAATGAGGACAGATTTACTTGTCAGAGGCTCTGCTATCAAAACTAGAGTTTCCTATGATTTTCATTAAAAAAGAAAAACACACACACAAAAAAACACCTTTCTAATATATTCATAATACAATAGCACTCAACAGGAATTGATGATCCACAGGAAATGCATGTAAATTACTAACAGAAAGAAGCAGCCACCTCTGGTTGTTAGGGATTCCTATGGGGATATGAGAGTTACTTTAACCACTGTGATCCTTAGGAACGTTAACTTCCGCCAGCCCATCTCAAGTTTGCTCTCATTATTCTGGAACTAATTAAAGAGTCATACACAGAGAGACGGAAAGCAATTCATTTGAGACTCCGAGCAAGATTTATATGAAACTTCTCTACAAGTGGGAACTGAGGAAATTTAGTCACCATCAGGAAAAAGATGAAGCTCTGTCATTAAACCTTTTTGAGAGGGAGAGAGAAGAATGGAATGGTTAACATTCAGAAAGTAAAGAGGTTAATGGGGGATGCTCCAAGAGTATACTTCTAAACTGTTAATGTTCCATGAATATATTAACATGGGGAAAGAGTGGTTGTGAATTGAAAAGTTTGCCAATGTTAGAGCAGTATTAAGAGAATTCAGGAATGACAGGATTTTAACACCTACCAGGGGTCATCTAAGTATTTCCTAGGATGTCCTCAGGGGGAAGTCTGGAAACAGGCGTAGTAGAGAAAGCTCTGCCTTCTGAGATCATGAGTGAGTTTCCTAAACCAGGACCAAAGAAAGTATTTTATTTTTTTCTTGTTCAAGATTTTTTTATTGATTTTAATTTATTGTGTTTACATAGATTCAAGTGTCCCACTGAATACATCCCCCCCATCCCGGTGTTCCCCTCAACTTTCCCCTTGCCCTCCTCCCCCCACGCACTCCCCCTTTCCCTCCAGGATTTGCTTTCCTACTCTCTAAAATGCTGTGTTGTGTATATATAATTTCACCAATCTCTTTCCCTTCTCTGATCCCATCCTCTCATCCCCTCTCCTTCTGTCTGCTTTCCCTCTGGTCCCTTTGATCCCACCTCTGCCTCTATTCCATTCCTCAGTTTACATTGTTCATTAGATTCCTTAAATGAGTGAGATCGTATGATATTTGTCTTTCTCTGCCTGGCTTATTTCACTTAGCATAATAGTCTTCAGGTCCATCCATGAAAAAGAAGGAAATTTTACCTTTTGCAACAAAGAGAGTCTTTTAGATGCTTAAAGAGGAAGGGAGGAAAGGGCACTCCAGTCACTACACTAGAAAACAGAGACATGTTAATTAACTACTTGTTTCTTCCTTATAAGTGAATGGCAAAGAAACAAATCTATTCAGTAAATACTAGGTGTCAAAAAAAAAAAACTTTTTTTGGAAGATCATCTCAAACTGGCTTAAGAAATAAAAATGGAAGAAAAAAATATGAATAGCTTGTGCCAGTCTGCAGACTAGTATTGTAGGCATATGGGAACACCACTTTTGAGTGTGATAAGCAAACTTAGTAGAATTTTATTTTAAAATGTAAAGGGATTTCAAGCTCTAGATCCTATTATTTCCCTCAAAACCAGTACCCCCAGCTGCTCTAAATGGAGCAGCAAAGTAAAATTAACCAATTCCCTTGAAAGGCTGCAGTGTTCGGCTTCAGGGGGCTTATTAATTTCCCTTCTGGGGGGGGGGTCCAATAGGGGCCTGGGAGCAGGCAGGGAGGCAGTGTGAAAAGAGAAATTAACAAGCTTTCTGAAGTATTGCTACCCCCACTTCTTTCCAGGGAATTGGTTAATTTCACTTTGTAACCCATTCAGTTCAGTTCAAGTTTGAGAAAAAGCTCCATTTAAATCAGGGGTCCCCAAACTAGGCCTGCGGGCCACATGCAGCCCCCTGAGGCCATTTATCCGGCCCCTGCCACACTTCCGGGAGGGGCACCTCTTTCATTGGTGGTTAGTGAGAGGAGCATAGTTCTCATTGAAATACTGGTCAGTTTGTTGATTTAAATTTACTTGTTCTTTATTTTAAATATTGTATTTGTTCCCGTTTTGTTTTTCTACTTTAAAATAAGATATGTACAGTGTGCATAGGAATTTGTTCATAGTTTTTTTTATAGTCCGGCCCTCCAACGGTCTGAGGAACAGTGAACTGGCCCCCTGTGTAAAAAGTTTGGGGACCCCTGATTTAAATAGAGGGAGAGGGGAGACAAAGGCAACTTGTTAGGAAAGGGAGGGAATGTATAGAATTTAAATCAGTGACCTCAATCCAAAGCACTCCCCCAAAATATCAAAAGCGCTTTACACATAAAGGTTACAAATTTTCTTTAAAATCTGGCCAGGGTTAAAAAATAAGGGGGGGGGAGCAAGGAGGTTGTTTTACTTGTATTAATTGTATTCTTCCTAGAACTGTGGAAGAATTTCTGAAATACAAATATTTTCTACTTTACCTGAATCACAATGTCAAAGGCTATTTATTCATTCCTGAACCATATACTGCATTCACTCTCTTTGAATCTGAATGATTTTAATATCTCTACCCATTTCCAATACGAAATAACAATATTAAGTGTTTTAAAAATTGAATAAGAGAGGCCTTGACTGGGTAGCTCAGCTAGTTAGAGAATCATTCCAATGTGCCAAGGTCGCAGGTTTGATCCCCAGTCAGGGCACATACAAGAGTCAAGCAATGAATGCATAAATGGGTAGAACATCAAGTTGATTTTTCTATCTCTCTCCCTCTCTTTCTTCCTCTCTAAAATCAATAAAATAAATTTCAAAAAATTTTAAAAATTGTTAAATTATAAAAAAAAATTGAGCAAGAGAAATAAATACCTTCTCATCAGCACTGCCTTGAACTATGTAATAGGAAAAAAATGGTAAAACAAACAAAAAAACTAGTACAAAAAATAAAGAGATAAGTGTAAGGAGCTTGAAAGGAAGAGATGTGAAAAAAGTAACTGAACATAAATTACCTAAGAACATGAAGTATTATGTTTTTGAAGATATCATAAAGGGTTTATCAATATATGCATTCAATTTATACTATCACTAAATAATAGACAAATTTTCAAACCCTAGTGTAAGGTATTTTTCCCCGCCGAGAAGGAAGGAACAGGTCTCGGAGCCACCAAGTGTGGTAAGTTCAAAAGGCTTTATTCAGTACAGAGCATTCCTCGGACAAGATTTACTGACCTGTAAGATGGAGGTCAGGAAAATCGCGCACGGAGAGACCGTGTGGATAAATTTAAAAAGGGATCCCTCTAGGGAAGTCGGGGTAATATGACGTAGTAAAATCTCACTGACTGACAGTCAGTCACTTTTTTTCCAAGGAGTCCTAGGAAGTTTCTTTTGGCGTGCTTGGCTGTGGGCAGTCCTAGCCAAAGTTCGCGGGCCTAGGTTCCCCACATGACCATCCCTCTATCCACTGACCTTACATTCCGATCTTTTTGTGTTAATAAGGGGTGCTGCTTATTCGTCTGGCTACTTCCTTCTGAATAGGGGCGTCATGGGGAGGGGGAGATCGGAAGGTGGTGGTTTTGAGGGGTGTCCAGAGGAACATCCGTTTGGCCATGAGTTGAGAAACTTTACTGGTGAGGTTCTGTAAGAATTTTTTTAAAAAAGAGAGGCGAATATGAGTTATACGCTGATAATTAGAAGAAGATTTAGGTAGGATAGGGGCAGTCCAGGTAGGAATAAGGCTGCTATTAGGAGTTAAGCAGGTTGTAAGAGGAGAGATTTTTGCTTAATTTTTCTTGCAGACAGTTCAGATTGAAGCTTCTTTTATCAGGCCACTCTTATTGAACAGCATTGCTCCCTGCTTCAGCTCATCTGGTGGCAGGTTCCTGGTGGGAGGGACAGGAGCAACAGGAGGGTCTGCATGGCCCAAATTTTGGTGAGCCGCAGATGAGTAAGGCCCAGTGGTTCTGACTCCCATTAATCTGTATGGGAGCAAGTTTGAGGCGGGAGACATGATACCAAGGTGTTTTCCCTAGGAGCTTAGCTGCAGTAGGAGTAGTCAGTATTACCGTATGGGGTCCCGTCCATCTGGGCTATAGGGAGCCAGGCTGGAGCTCCCTTAGAAGAACACTGTCTCCTGGTTGGAGGGGGACTGCTAGCTGTGTTTCATCTGGACCCCCTATGAGAAGAAGGGTCCAGTCTGCATGTTCCCTGAGAAGATGACGAAGTAAAGACAGAAAGGGGAGGTACGTGGCAGGAGGAGGGGGGTTGACAGGTAAGCTGTGATTGATTAGGAATGGTCTACCGTAAACCAGCTCAAAGGGACTAAGTCCAGTGGGGTTTCACAGCGTTGCCTTGATTTTGATGAGTGCCAGGGGGAGGAGGTTTGGCCAGGACAGCCTGGTCTCCATGGAAAGTTTGGTTGGCTGACCCTTCAGGATGCCATGGGCCCTTTCCACCTTACCCGATGATTGAGGGTGATAGGGTATGTGGAGCTTCCAGGTGATGTTAAGAGAGGTGGCGACCTGCTGGACTATTTGGGCAGTGAAGGCCGGGCCATTGTCTGACTGGATGGTAGTCGGCAGTCCAAACTGCGGGATGATGTTTTCAACGAGAATGGAGGCAACGGTGTCTGCTGTTTCTCAAGAAGTTGGAAAGGCTTCTATCCATCCTGAAAAGGTGAGAACAAAAGTTAAGAGATAACGGAGTTTTTTGTGAGGGGGCATATGAGTGAAGTCAATTTACCAATCCTGGCCTGGCACGTGCCCCCTCAGCTGATGAGTAGGGAAGTGAGGGCGAAGTCCCCCTTGTGTAGAGGTTTTGGAACAGACAGCACATGCTGCGTGCACCTTTTCGATAGTCTGCTGGAGGCCTGGGAAGAAAAAGAGTGGTTGTAAAAACCAACAGAGAGCTTTTGGCCCTATGTGTAAGGAACAGTGGATATCAGAAAGGAGAGTTTCAGCCTGTCCTTTTGGTAAGGCAATTCTATCTTCAAGGAATATCCATCCCTAGTTGCACATGTCTCCACCCTTTCTGAGGAGGGTCTGTTCTTCCTTAGGAGTGTAAGAAGGCTTCAAGGAGGTGGAAAGAAACATGAGAGGAGAGGGGGAGGCTCCAAGGGTGAGGTTTTGAGCTGTCGCATCGGCCCGAGCATTTCCCAAGGCCACCAGGTCCTGAGAGGTTTGATGGCCCCTACAATGTACCACAGCCACCTCAGTGGGAAGTTGTAAAGCCTGCAAAAGTTTAGAAATGAGGGTAGCATTGATTATGGGGGAGCCTCTGATAGTGAAGAAGCCCCTATCCTTCCAGAGGGCAGAGTGGCTGTGGGTTATAATAAAAGCATATTTAGAGTCAGTATATATAGTTACGCGTTTTCCCTGGGCCAGAATGAGTGCCCGCGTGAGGGCAATCAGTTCTGCTTTCTGGGAGGTGGTGCCCTCTGGCAGCTGTTGGGCTTCTAGGGTGGAGGAGGTGGTGACCACCGCGTAGGCTGCCCGTCGTCGTCCGTCGGGTCCCTGTACAGAGCTCTCATCTACAAAGAGTATTGGATCTGGATCTTTTAAAGGAGAATCTGATAATCCATCTCGAGGCTTGTTGAGGAAATCTATTAGTTCCGTACAGGAGTGGGTAGGTTCCGGAAGTGTCGCTGGAGCTGGCAGTAGAGTGGCTGGGTTGAGTCTGGGAGAGGATAAAAGAGTGACTGAAGGGTTTTCAATGAACAGGAGGTGAAATTCTTGTAGGCGGGAAGGACTTAACAGAGAAACAGATTTGTGTGAAAGGAGGTCAATGAGCCTGTTGGAGGAGAAGACAGTGATGGGTTGGGAAAGGGTGAGCTTAGTAGCCTCATTGGTGAGTTCAGCTGCTGCACCCCGTGCCCGGAGGCAGGGCTGCCAGCCTTTGACAGTGGTGTCCAGTTGTTTAGAGAGATATGCCACGGGGTGGTATGTAGGCCCCACAAATTGAGGTAACACGCCAACAGCATTACCATGCTTTTCATCAGTGAAAAGATGGAAGGGGCGTCTGGAGTCAGGTAAAGTGAGAGGGGGAGAGAAGATGAGGGCGTCTAGAAGGGTACAGAAAGCCCTTTTGATGGTGGTGGGGGATGTGAGAGGTCCCACGGGAGTCTCCTTGGCAGCCTCGTAGAGGGGTTTGGCTAAGAGAGCAAAATTGTGAATCCAGTGTCTAAAAAAGCCTATTAGACCAAAGAAAGAAAGAATCTGATCAGTGGTGGTAGGTGGTTGGAGACTGCGGATGATCTGAGTTCAATCTAGAGTGAGACCTCAGGTGGTGGGAGTCAAGGTGATGCCCAGATAGACTACAGACTGAGAGTGAAGTTGAGCCTTAGTAGGGGAGACACGATATCCCTTCATGGCAAGAAAGTTAAGAAGGGTAGCTGTGTGTCTTCTTGAGGCAGACAGGGAGGGACTGCAGAGAAGTAGGTCATCTACATATTGTAAGAGAGTACTAGTCTCGAGGTCGCATGCAGCTAAATCCTGAGCCAGTGCCTGTCCAAACAGGTGTGTGCTGTCTCTGAACCCCTGGGGCAGGACGGTCCATGTAAGCTGCTGGGCTGCATTAGTGTCCGGATCAGTCCAAGTAAAGGCAAATAGAAAGTAAGAGTCAGGGTGTAGAGGAATGGTAAAGAAAGCATCCTTGAGATCTATGACCGTGAAATGAGTGGTGTCTGATGGAATGTGTGACAGTAATGTGTAAGGATTAGGGACCACTGAATGGAGGGGAACTACTGCCTCGTTGATTAGGCATAAGTCTTGTATGAGGCAACAAGCTCCTGAAGGTTTTCGAACAGGAAGGATGGGGGTATTGCAGGGAGAGTCCGTGGGGATGAGTAAGCCTTGGTTTAAAAGACGGGTAATTATGGGTTTAAGGTCCTGGCGATGACTTGCTGAAATAGGGAATTGGGGCCTAAGTGGAAATTGGGAGGGATTCTTTAAGCGGATGTGTACAGATGGGTGGTGGGTTGTTACCACAGGGGTAGAAGTGTCCCAGACCTGAGGGTTGACAACATCTGATGGAATAGGGGGTGTGACTGGGCTAGGGTGATCTGTGGTAGTGGGAGAGTTTTAGTCAGGAGTGGTAGGAGTAAGTGGGAAGATGTTGTCAGCTGGATAGTGGCTCCAAGACTGTGTAGAATGTCTCGACCCAGAAGGGGTACAGGGCACGATGGCATGACTAAGAACGAGTGTGAAAAGGGGATTCCATCCAAACTGCATGTTAGGGGTGGTGTGCAAAGAGGAGAAGAAAGGGTCCCACCCACTCCCATAACCGAGACCTGTGAGGGAACTAGAAGTCCAGAGTATGAAGGCAAAACAGAGAAGGTAGCCCCCGTGTCCACAAGAAATGATATGGACTTACCCGCTACCTGTAGCATCACCCTTGGCTCAGAGAGAGCAATGAGGGTATCCAAGTCCGGGCCGCATCAGTCGTCTGCGAGGCCTAGGAATTCAAATGTGGCCCCACCTGGCTGGCTTGGCCTCCCATCTGAGCGGCCTGTCCTCCACGTCGAGATGTCGAGGATGAGCCTGCTGCCAAAAGGGGACAATCGCTCCGCCAGTGACCGGGCTGCTTGCACTTAGGGCAGGGCTTAGTGGGCGGCCTCGAGCAGGGGCACTGCCGGGACCAACGACCCTCCTTGCCACACTTAAAGCAAGCTCCTGGTGGGGATCCTCTTGGCGTCCCAGACTTAGGTCGAGCACCCTCTGTGCCTTGCCCTTGTTGCTCTGTTGGCCTTAGAGCTGCCACAAGAGCCTGGGTTTGGAGTGATAACTTCTGCTGCATGCAGGCCTGGTGTTCAGCCTCGGCCTGTTCCTCTCGACTGTTAAAAACCTTAAATGCCATGTTCATCAAGTCTCGGATAGGGGCCTGGGGGCCCTCTTCTGCCTTTTTAGGTTTCCTCCAAATGTCCAGGGCCGATTGGGAAATAAAGTGAGTGGCTAATACAGTGGCCCTGGCATTGGAGGGTAGGGTCTAAACGAGTGTGGAGGATCATAGTGTCAGTGAGGTGATTTAAGAAGAGAGCTGGGGGAGCTCCAAGATGGCAGCGGAGTAGGCGGACGCCCAGACGCCCAGCTCTCAACACCAAACTGGAATACAAATCAATTTAGGAAAAATCAGCATGAAAAACCAACACTGAACTGCAAGAACAGCTCTCAAAAACCAAGGAGCAAAGAGGAAGCCACAATAATCCTGGTAAGGAGTGCCTGAATCTCCTCTGCTTACAGGAACGGAAGGGGGGGGGAGGGTGAGGCTGAGAGCCCAGAGAGGATTTCACAGAGGAAAAAGAGCAGAAACTACTGCTCACAGCCACTTACCTGGCGACCAGGGAGCAAGGTGGGTTGAAAAGACCAGCTTATTTCCCAAGTGGAAAGGACAGGGAGAGGGACAGACTGTGAGGGGCTAAGGTATGCAAGAAACGAAATAAAAAAGCTGACTCATTCATGCTGGAGGCGGCCATAGCTGGGGGAGGGACTGAACCTTTCACAAAACAGAGCTGAAGTGCTTCCAGATCAGAGATCTCCAGACATCTAGCCAGCTCCAATCAGCTCAACAAGACACAGCTGAAAACAAGAAGTGGGGAGGAGGGGCAGTAACTCAGGTCTCCATGGAGATTTGAGATACACCTCCCCCTACTGAAGCTGAGAAAAAACCCTGCCCCCAGTGAGATTAGTTGGTGGAAGAGACTTTCAGCGTCTCAGGTTACACCCACAGCATTCCTGGTTACAGTTTCAAAGAAGCCCCCTGCTGAGATCAGTTAACAAGACTATCACCTGTTAAGAAAACAAACAAATCAAGACTTCAAAGCTGGCCTGACCTGTGGTGGTGCAGTGGATAAAGCTTCGACCTGGAATTGCTGAGGTCGCCAGTTTGAAACCCTGGGCTTGCCTGGTCAAGGCACATATGGGAGTTGATGCTTCCAGCTCCTCCCCCTTCTCTCTCTCTGTCTCTCCTCTCTCTCTCTCTCTCTCTCTCTGTCTTTCCCTCTCCTCTCTAAAAATGAATAAATAAAATAAATAAATTTTAAAAAGAAATCAGTAAAAAAAAAAAAAAAAAAAAAGACTTCAAAGCTGCCCAAATCCTAAAGTGGATTACAAATAATAGCTGATACCAACCCAAGAAGGCCTAGAAATAACACAACTGAAAACTGGAGGCAGACAAAAGCCTAGACTCAACCAATAAAACACCATGATGAGAAGACAAAGGAGTGCAACCCAAATGAAACCACAAGAGACACCTTTGAGAGATGAGCTGAGTGATATGGAAATAATCAAACTTCCAGATGCGGAGTTCAAAATAATGATTGTAAGGATGCTTAGGGATCTTAGAACAACAATGGAGGGGCAGTTTGAAAACCTAAATAAAGAAATAGCAAGTATAAAAAAAAACCAGTCGGAGATGACAAATACAATATCAGAAATAAAGACCACAATGGAAGGAATTAAAAACAGGATAGATAGAGCAGAGGATCGAATCAGCGATTTAGAGGACAACTGGAATGAAGGCATGAAAGCAGAGAAGAAAAGAGAAAAGAGACTCAAAAAGTCTGGGCCTGAAAAAATGAATAAATAAATAAAAATTAAAAAGCCTGACCTGTGGTGGCGCAGTGGATGGACCTGGAAATGCCGAGGTCGCCGGTTCGAAACCCTGGGCTTGCCTGGTCAAGGCACATATGGGAGTTGATGCTTCCTGCTCCTCCCCCTTTTCTCTCTCTCTCTCTCTCTCTCTCTCTCTCCCCCTCCTCTCTCTAAAAAAAAAAAAAATGAATAAATAAAAAGTCTGGGCCTGACCTGTGGTGGCACAGTGGATAAAGCATCGACCTGGAAATGCTGAGGTCGCCGGTTCGAAACCCTGGGCTTGCCTGGTCAAGGCACATATGGGAGTTGATGCTTTCAGCTCCTCCCCCCCCCTTCTCTCTCTCTGTCTCTCCTCACTGTCTCTCCCTCTCCTCTCTAAAATGAATAAATAAAAAATAAAAAAATAAAAAAAATAAAAAAAAGATATGATTGGACTTGGTTAATAATGTTTAACTTTAAAAAAAAAAAAGTCTGAGGAAACTCTTAGAGAACTCTGTGACAACATGAAGAGAAATAACATCCGCATCATAGGGGTTCCTGAAGAAGAAGAAAAGGAACAAGGAATAGAGATGTTATTCAATCATATCATAGCTGAAAATTTCCCTAAATTAATGCAAGAGAAACTCTCACAAGTCCAAGAAGCACAGAGGACTCCTTAAAGAGAAACTCAAAGAAACCTACACCAAGACACATCATAATTAAAATACCAAAGCTAAGTGACAAAGAGAAAATATTAAAAGCTGCAAGAGAAAAAAAAGTTATCACCTACAAAGGAGCCCCCATAAGGATGACATCCGACTTCTCAACAGAAACACTTGAGGCCAGAAGGGAATGGCAAGAAATATTCAAAGTAATGCAGAACAAGAACCTACAACCAAGACTACTTTATCCAGCAAGGCTATCGTTTAAAATCGAAGGAGAAATAAAAAGCTTCCCAGACAAAAAACAACTCAAGGAATCATCTACAACCAAACCAATGCTGCAGGAAATGTTAAGGGGCCTGTTGTAAACAGATCAAAGTGTGAAAAGAATATAGCAAAAAAAGGAATACACCTTTAAAGAAGAAAATGGCAATAAACAACTACATATCAATAATAACCTTAAATGTAAATGGATTAAATGATCCAATCAAAAGACATAGGGTAGCTGCATGGATAAGAAAACAGGACCCATACATATGTTGTCTATAAGAGACACACCTTAGAACAAAAGACAAACATAGATTGAAGATAAAAGGATGGAAAAAAACATTTCATGCAAACGGAAATGAAAAAAAAGCTGGGGTAGCAATACTTATATCAGACAAATTGGACTTTAAAACAAAGGATATAGTAAGAGATAAAGAAGGCCACTACATAATGATAAAGGGAGTAATCCAACAGGAAGATATAACTATTATAAATATCTATACACCTAATATAGGAGCACCCAAATATATAAAACAGACTTTGATGGATTTAAAGGGCGAGATCAACAGCAATACTATAATAGTAGGGGATTTCAATACCCCACTAACATCACTAGATAGATCCTCAAGAAAGAAAATTAACAAAGAAACAGCAGACATATTGGACACACTAGATCAACTCGATTTAATAGATATCTTCAGAACCTTTCACCCTAAAGCAGCAGAATATACATTCTTTTCAAGTGCTCATGGTACATTCTCTAGGATAGACCACATGTTAGGGCACAAAAGTACTCTCAACAAATTTAAGAAGACTGAAATCATATCAAGCACTTTCTCTGATCACAACGGCATGAAACTAGAAATGAATCACAGCAGAAAAGCTCAAAAATTCTCAAACACATGGAAACTAAATAGCAGGGTGTTAAATAATGAATAGATTAAGAATGAGATCAAAGAAGAAATAAAAAAATTCCTAGAAACGAATGACAATGAGCATACAACAACTCAAAATTTATGGGACACAGCAAAAGCAGTGCTGAGAGGGAAGTTCATAGCACTACAGGCACACTTTCAGAAGCTAGAAAAAGCTCAAATAAACAACTTAACCCTGCATCTAAAAGAATTAGAAAAAGAACAGCAAGTAAAGCCCAAATGTAGTAGAAGGAAGGAAATAATAAAGATCAGAGCAGAAATAAATGACATAGAGGCTAAAGAAACAATACAGAGGATCAATGAAACTAGGAGCTGGTTCTTTGAAAAGGTAAACAAGACTGATGAACCTTTAAGTAGACTCACCAAGAAAAAGAGAGAGAGGACTCAAATAAATAAAATTAGAAATGAGAGAGGAGAAATAACAACTGACACAACAGAAATACAAAATATTGTAAGAAAATACTATGAAGAACTGTATGCCAAAAAACTAGACAACCTAACTGAAATGGACAAATTCCTTGAAACATACAATCTTCCAAAAATCAATCTGGAAGAATCAGAAAACCTAAACAGACCAATTACAACAAATGAGATCGAAACACTTATCAAAAAACTCCCAACAAAGAAAAGTCCGGGGCCCGATGGCTTCACAACAGAATTCTACCAAATATTCAAAGAAGAACTAACTCCTATCCTTCTCAAACTATTTCAAAAAATTCAAGAGGAAGGAAGACTTCCAAACTCCTTTTATGAGGCGAGCATAATTCTGATTCCAAAACCAGGCAAAGACAACACAAAGAAAGAAAATTATAGGCCAATATCTCCGATGAATATAGATGCTAAAATCCTCAACAAAATATTAGCATACCGGATCCAACAATATATAGAAAAAATCATACACCATGATCAAGTGGGATTTATTCTGGGGAGGCAAGGCTGGTACAATATTCGTAAATCAATCAATGTGATTCATCACATAAACAAAAAGAAGGAGAAAAACCATATGATAATTTCAATAGATGCAGAAAAAGCATTTGATAAAATCCAGCACCCATTCATGATCAAAACTCTCAGCAAAGTGGGAATACAGGGAACATACCTCAACATGATAAAAGCCATCTATGAGAAACCCACAACCAATATCATACTCAATGGGAAAAAATTAAAAGCAATAAATACCCTTAAGATCAGGAACAAGGCAGGGGTGCCCCCTTTCACCACTCTTATTTAACATAGTCCTGGAAGTCCTAGCCACAGCAATCAGACAAGAAGAAGAAATAAAAGGCATTCAAGTTGGAAAAGAAGAAGTAAAACTATCATTATTTGCAGATGATATGATATTGTATATAGAAAACCCTAAAGTCTCAGTCAAAAAACTACTGAACCTGATAAATGAATTCAGCAAAGTGGCAGGATATAAAATCAATACACAGAAATCAGAAGCATTTTTATACACCAACAATGAACAGTCAGAAAGAGAAATTAAGGAAACAATCCCCTTCACAATTGCAACCAAAAAAATAAAGTACCTAGGAGTAAACTTAACCAAGGAGACTAAAGACTTGTACTTGGAAAATTACAAAGCATTGATAAAAGAAATCAAGGAAGATACAAACAAGTGGAAGCATATACCGTGCTCATGGTTAGGAAGAATAAACATCATTAAAATGTCTATATTACCCAAAGCAGTCTATAAATTCAATGCAATACCAATTAAAATACCAATGACATACTTCAAAGATATAGAACAAATATTCCAAAAAATTTATATGGAACCAAAAGAGGACACGAATAGCCTCAGCAATCTTAAAAAAGAAGAATAAAGTGGGAGGTATCACACTTCCTGATATCAAGTTATACTACAAGGCCGTTGTACTCAAAACAGCCTGGTACTGGCATAAGAACAGGCATATAGATCAATGGAACAGAACAGAGAACCCAGAAATAAACCCACAGTTCTATGGACAACTGATATTTGACAAAGGAGGTAAGGAAATACAATAGAGTAAAGACAGCCTCTTTAACAAATGGTGTTGGGAAAATTGGACAGCTACCTGCAAAAAAATGAAACTAGATCACCAGCTTACACCACTCACAAAAATAAACTCAAAATGGATAAAAGACTTAAATATAGGCCGTGAAACCATAAGCATCTTAGAAGAAAACATAGGCAGTAAGCTCTCCGACATCTCCCGGAGCAATATATTTGCTGATTTATCTCCACAGGGAAGTGAAATAAAAGACAGGATAAACAAATGGGACTATATCAAACTAAAAAGCTTTTGCACAGCTAAAGACAACAAGAACAGAATAAAAAGACAAACTACACAATGGGAGAACATATTTGACAATACGTCTGATAAGGGGTTAATATCCAAAATTTATAAAGAACTTGTAAAACTCAACACCAGGAAGACAAACAACCCAATCCAAAAATGGGCAAAAGAGATGAATAGACACTTCTCCAAAGAGGACATACAGATGGCCAATAGGCGTATGAAAAAATGCTCAACATCACTAATCATTAGAGAAATGCAAATTAAAACCACAATGAGATATCACCTCACACCAGTCAGAATGGCGCTTATCAACAAACAACACAGAATAAGTTCTGGCGAGGATGTGGAGAAAAGGGAACCCTCCTGCACTGTTGGTGGGAATGCAGACTGGTGCAGCCACTGTGGAAAACAGTTTGGAGATTCCTCAACAAACTGAAAATCGAACTGCCTTTTGACCCAGCTATCCCACTTTTAGGAATATACCCCAAGGACACCATAGAATGGCTCGAAAAGGAGAAATGTACCCGCATGTTTGTGGCAGCATTGTTCACAATAGCGAAGATCTGGAAACAGCCCAAGTGTCCATCAGAGGACGAGTGGATTAAAAAGCTATGGTATATATATACTATGGAATACTACTCAGCCATAAGAAATGATGACATCGGATCATTTACAATAACATGGATGGACCTTGACAACATTATACGGAGTGAAATAAGTAAATCAGAAAAAAAACTAAGATGAATCCATACATAGAAGGGACATAAAAATGAGACTCAGAGACATGAACAAGAATGTGATGGCAACAGGGGCGGGGGGTTGGGGGAGGGGGGATGGGGTGAAGAGGGAGAGAGGGGTTAGGGGAGGGGAGGGGCACAAAGAAAACCAGATAGAAGGTGACAGAAGACAATTTAACTTTGGGGGAGGGGCATACAGCACAATCAAATGTCAAAATAATCTAGAGATATTTTCTCTCAATATATGTACCCTGATTTATCAATGTCACTGCATTAAATTTAATTAAAAAAAAGAAAAAGCAATGAAAAAAAAAAAAAAAAGAAGAGAGCTGGGTTTTCCTCAGGTCCTTGAGTAACTTCCCTTAATTTGTCATAGTTAACTACCTTTTGTGCTGCATCCTGCATGCCAGCTATAAGACATTCAATCATTTGGTCTTGTCGTCTCCTACCTGTTTGTTCCATCTGGTAATTCTAGTTGGGGTCCATGTCAGGGACCGCCTCTGGGCCTACCGGCATTTGAGGGTTTGAGGCGTGGACCTTATCTGCATGAGCTCGCGCCGCCATCCGGATTCAGTCCCGTTCATCGAGGGTAAGGGTAGAAGACATAATAACATAGAGCTCATGCCAAGTGAGGTCACATGCCTGAGTGAGATATTGGAATTCCTTGGTATAGTTGGTAGGATTAGAAGAGTAAGACCCCAAATGCTTTTCAATTGCAGACAGATCAGAGAGGGAGAAAGGCACATGAACCCGAACAACTCCTTCTGCTCCGGCCACCTCACGGAGAGGGCATAGGACTTTGGCTTCCTCTTGTGGCCTGGAGTGAGATCGAGTGTGAGCGCTGACTGGAGAGGAGAGAGAGAGAGCATTATTTGCAGATGGGGAAGCAGGATCTAGCGAAGAGGGGGGAGGAGTCCAATGGGACCGAGGGAGCCGAGGAAGTCTTGCAGGAGGGGAAGAGAGTTCCTCGGGGGAGTTGGAAAAGGAGGAGGAATCTGTAGCGGAGGGTTTAGCTGAGGTTTCTCTGGCCAAGAGGACATGCGGTGTAGAGCAACCGGCACAGAGTTTAGGACGAGAACGCAGATGCCAAAACCCCTGAATATAAGGGATTTCTGACCACTTTCCAGCCTCCTGGCAATAATTCCATAAATCAGTAAGGATGTTAAAATCAAAAGTCCCTTCCTGAGGCTACCTGGTCTGGTTATCCAGTGAGTATTGTGGCCAGGCTACGCTACAGAAGATTAGTTTCTTCTTTTTCAGGGAACGATCCATGTTTGAGAGATTCCAGATTAGGCACCCCAGGGGTGATTTAGAGTCAGATTTGGATCCCTTTGCCCCCATAGTCACCCTCAGTTCTCAGAGTGGTCAGACTTGAGTATTAGCATCCTAAAAACTCACAGTCCGGCCACGGACGGAAAAGGTAAAGTGAAAATGCTCCGGACGTCTCCAAAAGCAAATGCACTCGGTCGGAAGAGAAGTCCCTGACGCAGCTGCAGTTTTGGACAGGGATTCTCAGAGGAAAGAACTGAGGCGGGGGGAGGCTGGAGGTGGGGAACTTACCACACCATGCGCTGAAGTGGGTGGAAGGTCGGAGGTCCTGGTTCTTTCTTGGAAGGAAGGGTAGAGGAGTGGTCCTTGAAGACTTCTGACTCCTCTCGGGTTTCGGCACCAAAATGTAAGGTATTTTTCCCCGCCAAGAAGGAAGGAACAGGTCTCGGAGCCACCAAGTGTGGTAAGTTCAAAAGGCTTTATTCAGTACAGAGTGTTCCTCAGATGAGATTTACTGGCCTGTAAGATGGAGGTCAGGAAAATCACGCACGGAGAGACCGTGTGGGGTATATTTATAAAGGGGTCCCTCTAGGGAAGTCAGGCTAATATGACGTAGTAAAATCTCACTGGCTGACAGTCAGTCACTTTTTTTCCAAGGATTCCTAGAAAGTTTCTTTTGGTGCGCTTGGCTGTGGGCAGTCCTAGCCAAAGTTCGCGGGCCTGGGTTCCCTACGTGACCATCCCTCTATCCACTGACCTTACACCTAGAACATGTCAAATCTCTGAAATAAATATTGTAATGTAGCTCTTAGCCTGACATAAATAAGTGTTCAAATACATACTAGTATCTTAAAATTACTTGACCACTGTAGGGCCAAGGGTCGCCACCATCATGGCCATTCATATGCAGGTTCTCATTAGATTTGGGAAGATGGTAAAGAAACAGTGGAGTCAAAAAATGGTGGGCCATTCCTTTATTAAAGTCTCGTACCAGCTGATGAGCAAACACACAGGGAAAATACTTCCCTTTCATTCATTTGGAGCTCACAAAGCTCTGACACATTCTCCAGTTCTATAACCAAGAGAACCTTCTCCAGTTTCTCCTAGAATCAAAGGCCCCATCAGTCTCAGCAGAGATCGCAAAGCCCCTCACCTCTGGTTCCCCATCTGCACACCTTCTCCCTTCTCTGTCAACATGGCTTCTTCTTCAGCACCCTGCATTTTCTCTGCTCTTACTCTGCAAACATGGCTTTTTTCTCCCTCTTCTCCAGCTCTTCTCTCTCTTTTCAAAACTTTCTGGTGCAAAAACCTCTCCTCCAGCAAACATTAGCAAAACAATACCCTTCCCAAGCAGGAAGGTAATCTGTAATTTGCAATCAACTGCCCTGCTCTGAGGGCAAGCACACATGTGGCTGCCAGGCACCATTTTTAACAATAAAAGTGAGCAAACTCAAAAAACACAAATTTTACAAACTCATTTGCCCAACAACCACTAACTATAGACCACTTCTACCCATGCTTCTCTATTATAAAGTTTGTATAACACTTTCTTTACAAAATAATCTTTTATCTTTGTTGCATTTGGCTAAAATCAACCAGTAATGTTAAAACAATTAAGGATATATAAAATAAAGTCTTTTCATAGGCACCATGATAAAGTAGGAAAAACAGTTTTGATGCCAGGTTGCAAATAACATCTGAGTTCATTATTTTCTAGGTAGACTCCACATGTGGCCGTAAGCAAATTACTGAGTCTTACAAAGAAAGAAATCTCAGCTTCTAGAAAATGAGGATAATAAGATCCACTCTAGAGACCGTTGATTAGGATATGTCTGTAAGGTACCCACGGCAATGCATACTAAGTGTTTGACAAATGGTAGCGATTATTATCGTTACTAGAGTTAAACATAGATAGGACTAAGGCTGAAAAGTAATTTAAGAGATCTAGACCAGCGGTTCCCAAAACTAGTTTTGTGTCTGTATAACCTGTATGAAGTTTTATGAAAAATAGAGATTTTAGAGCCCCAACTCAAATTTCTTAGATCATAATCTCTGAATGCTGTCTAAAAATCTATTTCCAACCCAACATATTATTGTTATTAATGATACTTAGATAAGTCATCACCTGCCAATATCTCACAGTGGTGGGACAAAAACTAGAACCCTGTGTTTCTGTGTCTCAGCTTGGGCTTGTCTCTTATACACTGCATCTCCACAGTCGACTACAGCAGTGTTTTTCAACCGCAGGTCCACAGAGCAGTTCACCAGAAACTTTTCGCCAGTGGGTAAAAGTTTTAACCACCTGATAATGGTGTATGAAAATTATAGACCCCATAATCTTAGTCAAATTTGCTTATGCTCAGGGTGATTTCTGCCTTAGCAGTCCCCAAAGTAACTCATGTTTTCACTGGTCCCCAAGTGTAAAAAGGCTGAAAACCGTGGGACTACAGGGTTACACTCATCGTCATCTTAGGAGTCTGATTAGACTTTATTTTTTAAACATATTGTGGTCTAATTCTATACACTTGATAAGCCCCACTGTCTTTTTTATAATCTCTAGATTCTTCCTGGAGGGCAATACTCAAGGTCATGTTTCACCCACTTTCTATAGATTCTTCCGGTTACTTTGTCACAGTTTTGTTTATAGAGACAAAGCTAAATCAAGAACCCAAATACACCAGCTCAATGAAAGCACATAAAAAGAATATTTAGGCCCCAGCTGGACTCTCAGTGGATAGTGTCATCCTGTCAAACCAGCATCCTGGGTTCAATTCCTAGCAAGGACACATATGAGAAGCAACCAATGAGTGTACAACTAAATGGAACAAATAAATATTGATGCTTCTTTCTTTCTTCTTTTTGTCCTCTCTCTTTCTCCCTGTCCCCCACTCCTTTACTCTCTGCCTCTGTCTCTATTTCTCATATCAATGGGGAAAAAAGAATATTTAACTTAAATGTATACTTGTACTTCTACACAAGATAGAAAAATGGACCATATTTATCTTTCTGTCTGAAACAACTGAAGATATAGACATAATACATAAAACAACAATTCCTAAGACATTGGCATCAGGGGATCTGAACTCAGGGGTCTGAAGCATGCTATGTCAAAATATTCTGGTTTGGCATATTGACTATTTTTGAGCTAAAAAGGTACTTGAAAAACAGCTGATTCAAGAAGGACATGTTTTCCTTTCCTTTTCTTTCTAAAAGCAGGAGATAAAAATTCCAAGGGAAAGATTTCCTCCTATCCCAGGAGGAAAAGAACACTTGCATGACGACAGACATAAGAGTCACAGCCAAGAGAAATCTGTACAAACAAACCCTGTCAAATAGCCCTAACCTTCCTCTAGCCTCCTCGTTTGTCAGTCACTTTTCCACAATTACCACTCTTTGTTCAACCTAGTTTATAGTTATTTAGGCCTAACCACTTCTGGGGTCTTTATTTTCTTATTAATGCCTCACAAGTACATATGAAAATAAAATTTCTAAGTTTTGCTCCTGTTGATCTGTCTTAATTCTCAGGTCCAGCTGGAGACCCTAAGAAGATAGAGGAAGTTTTACCACCCTTCATAATAAATGACAGTGATCCCTGCTAAAACTGAAAATAAATAATTATGTTCCAACTCCCTCCCTAAAGAGTGTTTCCAGGCCGTAGTGTCGAGAGATGAAAGCCTGAGCCAACTAAAAAGAGTTCAGGTCATACAAAATATCTTCTCTGACCATGATGGGTTTAAATTAGAAACCAGCAACAGAAAGATCACTGAAAAAAAAACTTTAAATATTTTGAAACTAAGTAACACACATGAGTCAAAAAGATATGAAAAATGCAATTAGAAAGTATTTTGAACTAAATGAAAACACACATATCAAAACTTATGAGATGCAACCAAAACAATACATGATGGAAATTTATAACACCAAGATGCCTGTATTAGAAAAAAGAAATATCTCAGTTTTCACCTGAAGAAAAAGAAGAGCAGCCCTGGCCGGTTGGCTCAGCGGTAGAGCGTCGGCCTAGCGTGCGGAGGACCCGGGTTCGATTCCCGGCCAGGGCACATAGGAGAAGCGCCCATTTGCTTCTCCACCCCTCCGCCACGCTTTCCCTCTCTGCCTCTCTCTTCCCCTCCCGCAGCCAAGGCTCCATTGGAGCAAAGATGGCCTGGGCGCTGGGGATGGCTCTGTGGCCTCTGCCCCAGGCGCTAGAGTGGCTCTGGTCGCAACATGGCGACACCCAGGATGGGCAGAGCATCGCCCCCTGGTGGGCAGAGCATCGCCCCTGGTGGGCGTGCCGGGTGGATCCCGGTCGGGCGCATGCGGGAGTCTGTCTGACTGTCTCTCCGTTTCCAGCTTCAGAAAAATGAAAAAAATAAAATAAAATAAAAAATGAAAAAGAAGAGCAAATTAAATATGAAATAATCAAGAAAAGAAAGAAACAAAAATCAGAGTAGAAATTAATAAAAGAGAAATAAAATATATAATAGAAAAAAAATCAATCACTGAAACCAAAATCTGGTTATTTTAGAAGATTAGTAAAATCTGTAAACCAATAACCATACTGATTAGAGGGAAGAAATAAATTTCAGTAGCAGAAACGAGATGATATCATTACATATTTTACAGATATTAAAAGAATCACAAGGAAATATTATAACAACTTTATGGTAATATATTTGACAACTTAGATAAAATGGACAAATTCCTTGAATGACCCAAACTGCCAACACTTACTCAATAAAAAAATAGCCTAAATAACCTTATATATACTGAAAAAATTAAAATTAAAATCTTCCCACCCCCCCACCCCCCAAAAAAAGTGATGAGAAAGAACTAAAAAGGAGAACCAAAAAATTTTTGGATATTGATGGGTATGTTATCTTTATTGTGGTGATTGATGGTTCAAAGGTGAATGAATATTTATGTCAAAACTTATCAGGCCCTGGCTTGTTGGCTCAGTGGTAGAGCACTGGCCCAGCATGTGGATGTCCCAGATTTTATTCCCAGTCAGGGCACACAGAAGAAACTCCCATCTGCTTCTCCACCTCTCCCACCGCTCACTTCTCTCTCTCTCTCTCTTCCGCTCCTGTAGCCATGAATCAATTAAAGTGAGTTGGCCCGGGTGCTGAGAATGGCCATGGCCTCAGGTGCTAAGAAAAGCTTGGATGCTGAGCAATTGAGCAACAGCCCAAATAGACAGAACATTGCCCCCTAGTGGGTTTGTGGGGTAGATCCCAGTCGGGGTGCATGCAGGAGTATGTCTGTGCCTCGCCTACTATCACTGAATTAAAAAAAAGGACTTATCAAGTTGTACATTTTATATATGTGCATTGCATTATATGTTAATGAAACTAATAAAAATGAGATGTAAAAATACTAATTACGTGAAGGGAAGCTGTAATAGTTGGTAGCCTATTCACTCAAGGGGACACCAAAAATTAACAATTGGAAACATACAACTCCAGTCTTGGAAAGTAGTAAAAAACAGAACCTTAGATCAAAGAGTAAAAATCCTTTTGAGTTTGGCCCTGACCGGATGGTGAGTGGATAGAGAGCATTGTCCCATCATGCTGAGGTTGCAGATTTGATTCCTGATCAGGGTACATGAAAGAAGCAACCACTAAGTGCATAACTAAATGAAACAACAAAGTGGAACACTTAGTTGATGTTTCTCTCTCTTTCTCTCTCTTTCACTCTCCCTCAAATCAATGGAAAAAATCAAATTGAAAAAAACCTTCAAGTTTGAAGATATTGTGGATCTCCTAGAAGCATTCTTTTCCTTCTTCATGTCAAATGACTATTTGAATTTCCAGTAAAAAACAAACAAACAAAATATTCTTAAAAACCTTGTGCTTAATAATGGAGAGAGAAAATATCTATAATAACTATCACTGAAATTAATTCGAGAAGAAGAACACTTCCATGCCTGGGTGTGGACAGTCCGTTCATGTCTCACAGTTATTTATCACTAATCCCTGTTCCACTTTTCTCATAGACCTCTTGTGAGAATATAAAAAATGTGTCTGAAAGGAGAAGGAGTTTCTCCTATCAAGTATTTCAAGTTTCTAATACACAGAATGAACAAGACTCCTAGGTTAGGGTGGAAAGTACTATTATTCCTTTGTCAAGTCTGCCTGTACATAATCCATTTAAAGAGGACTACTTCAACCTGCACCCCTCCCACAAACCCAGCTGATATGGATGGCATCTAGGAAAGGTTCCACGATTTTTCTGATAAATCTTATACAATTAAAAAGTCTCCAGTCTCCCAGGAAGTTCTGGGACATTAATGACTATGTCCTGCCCACTTAAATTACAACTGTGTATTAAGTTCAGTGCTAAAACTTCTCCTCTGACTCCTACTGACCACCAACAGAGGAAGGAGGAAGCTAGAAAAAATGTCTTCTTCCTTTTTTTCTCCTCTTTGTGTTTCAACATCTCTCCCCTCGGCTTGCTACTGAAGTTTTGTTATCTTTCCAGGATTTAAACAGAGGATGTAAGATAGGAAAAGGGCAGGAGTGTTCATAACAGGCCCCAGTATGGCGTTTGGGGTTGAAAACAGACCCTTTCTTTTATGGAAACATTCATAGGTTCTTGGGAGACTTTTTATCACAGAAAACTTTCCACCGGCAGTTCTCAATCAGGAACTCCTTGGATGATTGCTCAGAACTCTTCTCCCGTCCTTTGGGTATCTGGCTGTGTACTTCCAACATCTTTATGCAGAGTAGTCTCTGCCCTTCCATGCCATCCACTTGGTCAAAATCTAAAATGAGCCTCTACCACTCTTTCTCTCTTATGGCTCATGATCTGTCCATGGGAAATTGCCTAAAATGGCTGTCATTAGGAGTGCCGTTACATGCTGTAATATATAGTTTTCTAGGACTGCCAGAAGAACCACAAACTTGGTAGAATGAAACAAAGAAATTTTTTGTCTCATGACTCCGGAGACTAGAAGTCCAAAAATGAAGGTGTTGGCAGGGCCATGCTGACTTGGAATCCTGTAGCAGAGGATCACTTCCAGGCTCTTCTACCTTCTGGTATTTGCCAGTAATCCTTGGGGTTCCTTGGTTTGTAGCTACATCACACCAATCGTTGCCTCTGTCATCACATGGCCATTTTCATCTTGTGTGTCTCTGTATCTCCTCTTTTTATAGGGACACTAGTTTTACTGAGTTAGGGCCCACCCTAGTTCAGTAATGCCTCACCTTAACTTGATTACATCCACAAAGACTCTATTTCCAAGTTAAGTTACACTTATAGGTAGTGAAGGTCTGACTTCAGTATAGCTTTTGAAGGAGAAGCAATTGAACCCATAACACATCCCAACCATTCTAATGATTCCCCTGTACACTACCACCACCAGATCTTTAAGCTGATGTCCACCATTCAATTTCTCAGGCATGAGACAAGCACCAATCCTCAGGGCCCTTCAAGCTCTCCGAATGGCTTCCTTAGAGCCCTCCTCTTGTAACCGAGGTGAGAGGTAAACACCGCCTGCCACCCAACGTGCACTTCCTGTGAAGTCCCACCTAAGTGGTTCAGTGTTGTCTTTTGGAACAAGGGTATAGTTAGCACCTATTATATTAGGACATCAGTCAAAATTGAAGTTGAAATAGTTCAATATTAACATTCACACTTGGAAGAGTAGTTTAATAGTACTTCTGTTAAAGCAGATGCACACCAACCATATCCCTGATGAGAAATTTCAGCCTCAACGTTTAAAGTAAAAAAGCACACATGACCCAAAGTAGGAGTTTTGACCTTCTCCTTTGCTTCCTCAATGGATAAAACCATATGACCTTTATTAAAAAGTCATGTGGTTTTCCTGGCTCATAAATATATAGTATAGTGTGACCATGAGTAACAGACTCTAAAGCACAATAACTGAAATTAATAAGTCATGCAGAAGACTAAAATTAGTCTGCAGCAATTCCTCCAAATGATTTCTGGTAAATAAATAATAAAATTGGTCAGGTTGACATCTTTCACCTAATTGGCTTGGAGGTAAAATTCAGATGAAAATAAAAATGAACAAAAACATTCATTAAGGAGCAAAATACAAAAGTGAAACTGAAGCATTGTTTTTGTTTTATGTTTGTTTGTTTGTTTGTTTTTTGTATTTTTCCGAAGTTGGAAACGGGGAGGCAGGCAGACAGACTTCCGAATGTGCCCTACTGGGATCCACCCGACATGCCCACCAGGGGGCGATGCTCTGCCCATCTGGGGCATTGCTCTGTTGCAACCAGGGCCATTCTAGTGCCTGAGGCAGAGGCCATGGAGCCATCCTCAGTACCCGGGCCAACTTTGCTCCAATAGAGCCTTGGCTGCGGGAGGGGAAGAGAGAGAGAGGAAGGAGAGGGGGAGGGGTGGAGAAGCAGATGGGCGCTTCTCCTGTGTGCCCTGGCTGGGAATTGAATCGGGACTCCTGCACGCCAGGCCGTCACTCTACCACTGAGCCAACCAGCCAGGGCCATTTAAAATAATAAAACGTAAAGGGCAAAAAGCGGTTTTGTTTCACAAGACTCATGAAGACAACTAACTTCTCTGTGATCTATTTCTTATGAGAAAATTATTAGCTGCACATATGAAAGCTAAGATGAAATGATTGCATTTGTAATCATTGTTGAGTTGGGACATGTACATGACCACACACTTAGAGCAGGCGCTGCCGCCCACTGCTGAGCCCACAGGCCCACTGGTCATTACTTTCTCTACCAAGTGCCAAGAGCTGTATGAACTCCACCTGAGAGAGAAAATGATCGTTACTTTATCTTTTCTAATTTCTATCCGGTAACATCTTTTATTTTTCCTGCCAGTGTGTACCTCCATTTGAGCTTGTGATATAATTGCCTATGTCCAAACAACATCAATGAGTCTAAAAGCTACTTTGTACTATTAAATTTTTTTTTGCATACACATACAGTAACACCTCTCAGCCCTGCATTTACACACACTTGACTTCAACTGATTCACTTCATTCAATGACATCAAGTCATATAATTCCCTGCTTAAAATTTCTTGCAAATCAGACCAGCATCAGCAACTTCCTGTGATACATATGTGGTTAGAATTAGAAAATCTTCTCAGCAAACTCATTCTCTCACTTCCTTATTGCACCCACTCCGACCTCTGGATCTCTGATGCTCCATTTTCCCATAGAGTCTGCTAGCAACGGGCTCTGTGTAGTTTGCATTTTATGAATAAAAGCTTTTAAACTTTGATCTCATATCCAGCCCCATTATCCCAAACTAGCTTTGAATGGAATTTCAAAGCACATGCAATGTTTGAGAAACAAATACTTCATTTCAGAGTTCCCTTATATGGGACCACATGGACGACCCTAGGAAATTGGGGAGGTAGAACCAATCATTTTCACTCCTATCTGTCCACAGCCACCTTTTCTAAGCATCACTTTCTCCTTGTTCTTGTCTACCCTCCCTGGCCAGGCAAGTGGCCTATTCTCCAGCTCACCGGTACTGCCATGATGGTCAAGTGAAAATGGCCTTAATTCATTTGTAAAAGTGGGTTGTATAGTATGTTATACCCTGGGAATATTTCCAGTTCTAAATATTACTACACAAAGGGTAGAAACCCTTTAAAAATAAGAACCAGTACAAAACTCAGTGAATTATAAAATGGGGAGAAACAGGAGCCTCCCTTGGGTCTCACTGCATCCAGTTGTTCAGCCAACTATTTTTTGAGGGACAATATGTACCTTCATGGTGTTCAGAGACTGGAAAATAAGACAGCAACAACATTGGAGTAGTTATGTGGAAATAGTCAACATCATTCTGTTTAAGAAATCATTCCTGGCCCTGGCCGGTTGGCTCAGCGGTAGAGCGTCGGCCTGGCGTGCGGGGGACCCAGGTTTGATTCCCGGCCAGGGCACATAGGAGAAGCGCCCATTTGCTTCTCCACCCTCCCCCTCCTTCCTCTCTGTCTCTCTCTTCCCCTCCCACAGCCAAGGCTCCATTGGAGCAAAGATGGCCCGGGCGCTGGGGATGGCTCCTTGGCCTCTGCCCCAGGCGCTAGAGTGGCTCTGGTCCCGGCAGAGCGACGCCCCGGAGGGGCAGAGCATCACCCCCTGGTGGGCAGAGCCTCGCCCCTGGTGGGCGTGCCGGGTGGATCCCAGCTGGGTGCATCCCAGCCGGGCGCATGCGGGAGTCTGTCTGACTTCTGACTGTCTCTCCCCATTTCCAGCTTCAGAAAAATACAAAAAAAAAAAAAAAAAAAAAAAAGAAATCATTCCTGATAATGACTAATCTGTTCAGTACCAAAATTAATTGAACACTTGTATATTTCTCTTTAATTGGTGAATTCCTTTCAGGTGGGAATCATAGCTTATTATACAGTACTATGGTAACATATTTAGTACTCACATGATAAAGAGTTGAGGAACTTAATTCAGTCCCATCCAGCTCCTCATTTTACAGTTACAGAGAAAGGTCTACTGGAATGTTAGACTTTTCCAATCACCTACATACGGTCAGTGTGAAACACCAGATGAGAATCACTAGCATTTTAAGCATCAGTATAAATAAAAGCTTTTTCTGCATAATGTTAAATCTTCTAATCACACCATATTAGTGCACCCCTAAAACTATTCCACCAAAATGGAAGACTGACCTTATTTTTAAAATACATCTGATTAAAATGCTATCACTATAACTAATTTTTTTGATAATTAACTTCTACTTTTAATATATGCTTTCTCTATTAAACCAATCCTTCCTATCCTTGATGCATTACAGAGTTTTGTGATAACTATGCAGGATGCTAGGACAGGATCAGTCACAGGACAAGCCTCCCTGTGCTCAGAGTACATTTGAAAGACAGGCCTCAGTTTGAAGATGAATGATACTGACCTAGAATAATGTGGAGAAGGGAACCAGACTAGCAGAGGATACAAACACAGCTGTAGGAAAAATGGCTGGAGAATTAGGGATTTGCAAGCTTCAGCATAAAGCATTTCAAGGCGTTTACAAATGTAATTTCCAAATCTTTGCAAGTATTTAAAACGTAAATCAATACACTTTTTGTATATATCTTTAGAAACAAGAATAAAACCAAAGTTGAAGATGAAAGAAACTAAATATTAGTTAAGTAAAATTAATTTATTGAATCAGCCAGACTCAATAGGATGCAAATAGAAAGAAAGCAAGAAGGGAAAGGAAGGGAAGGGAAAGAAAGGGAAGGGGATGGGAGGGAAGGGAAGGGAAGGGAAGGGAAGGGAAGGGAAGGGAAGGGAAGGGAAGGGAAGGGAAGAAGGAAAGTAGATTGTATTCTCCAACTTTGGGCTTCTGGAGACAAGAGAAAAAATTCCACTGAACATCTTGTTGCTTACATGGAATGTTTTAATAATTAAAGCAAGTTTGGAAAATAGAATTGTTAACCTTGTGAACACCTAAAGAGTTTAAGCAGAAACTAGATAGATCTCGATTCCAGACTGTCAGAGCCTAGGCAAGGCCCCAGCATAGATTGTAAAGTCAACCATCTTGAAGGTGCTTTTGAGATCTTCGATGGTTCTAGACTTGCCTGGCTGATCACTTCATAAGGTATATAAATGTCTAATCACTGTGTTGTACATCTGGAACTAATATAATATTGTATGTCAATTGTAATGACCCACAGGCTGCTTCCATATGGGAATAGCAGAGAGGTTCCCCTAGCTTTCAAGAGCAAAGGGAATAACAGCAACAGAGAAAAGAATGTGATGCAACTTCAGTAAACATCTCTTCACATCCTACGTGGCTATAATTTATTTGATCTCTTCTCATTTTGTTTGACTTGGCCCATCATGATAGCACCATGCTTGTTATTTCAACTTTAACATCAAATCCCTAGAGAAATAATAGGCGAGTTCTGGGTTCAGATAATTGAAAGAGGTTGAAAAATAAGACAGCAATAACATTGGAGTAGTTATGTGGAAATAGTCAACATTCTGTTTAAAAAATCATTATTAATAGTTACAATAATCACAATGAAAGTAATTTTGTTCTCTCCTTCCTTCCCTTCAGGCGCTTTCATTTTATTTGCACTTCGGTGTTTTCTTTCTTAGGCCAGATATTCTCAAACACAATTAGGGTCCTCCTTGTCCCCACAAGGTTGCTAAGCTTTGATTTCTGTTCAGTAACTGAAATGTTCAAAGTCTAGGTTAGCATTTTTCCGATCAGCTTGCTCTGAAGTTCATTAACGCACATTTCTACTCTTTCAAAAAAAACAAAACCCAAAAACCTGGATGCAGAAACTCATCACCGAACTTCTCTGAGTGATCCTAAGGAATTCACACACACACACACACACACACACACACACAAAGTGAGCAATGGAGATTTTTCTAACATTCGCATAAGAAAGATGGAATAGAAGGTTTACATTTTTCACCCTACTTCAAACAATTTCAAACCCTTCAGATAGTCTTGCCTCCAATGTCCTCTTCAGCTAAACCTCCAGGAAAGATTTCTTTTTCTTCCTGAGACCTCTCCCTTCCTACAAGACCCAGACTCTGGGCTCTTTTCTCCTCTCCCAGATTTTCCTCAGACATTTCCAGTTCTTCTCTCCTTCACAGGTGGAGTGAAGCCACTTTCCTCAGAGCCTACTGCCCATTCTGCACCTTCAAACAGAAGGTCCTCCTGATGGCTCCAGCCCGCCTAAGAACACAGGGCAGACACATCCTCTGATTACAGAACATGCTCACCTGGCTAACTTTCCCCTCCCCGGAGGCGCATCCAGACAGCCTTCTGAATGAGCTGTTCCCCCTCTGTTTAGATATGCAATCTGAGTGAAATAATACACATTTTCCTCATGAACTGTTTCTTTGTTTTGTCAGCTGAAGTTTCATGGATCATTTCTACCATTATTCTCCACAACAGCCACAACAGCTCGTTCAACCTGATGACACGAATACATGATAAAGCAGGGAGGATCTGACTTCACTGAGGAGAATGAAATGGGGGTGCCCCCTTGTCCTAGGCCCCCCTGTTGTAAGCTCACCAGGGGACAAGTCCTGAAGCCTTGGCAACTGGCTGCTTCTCCTTTCCAGGGGCCCAGTTTCTAATGGCCCCAATAAGTACATTCCACAAGATCAATTCTAACTTTGACTTCTAGAAACTTGTTGAGATGGACATAATGACAACAGCGGCCCAGATAATTATACCTTGAATGTATAGGGCACTTTCTGAGCAACTCAGAACTCTTCTCGAGGATCTAAGACTCATATTATTTCCCTTCCCTAAATATCATAATCCAAAAAGTAATGACTGTACCTATAAAGGCAGGCTAATTTCAAGAATTGAAATCCCCTTTTTTAATGGCTAACCCTAAATACAGAGTGCTAGCATATTCCACCCCTCCCCCACTCCGGGAGTGATTAAAAAGGAAGCTGGCAGCGACTTACGGTGCCCAAGGTGGTAGTAAAGCAGTTTACTTTCCGCCAGGGTAAGGCATTAGGACATGCGTCAGGTATCATTAGAGAAGGTGTGCGGTGACTGTCAGCCCGGGATAATGACAGGTCACCGCGTCTTTTATGGCGCGCTCCCCTCTTTGTCCTCGGAGCTCCACCTGCTGTGGCAGCTCTGTATGCGGGGCCCACGCGGGGCCCACGCGGGGCTGGCCTGCTGTTCACCCGAGGTTAATGACCGCCCCGTGACTTTTCTCTGCGGTTTACACATTCTCACAATCCCCTGCTGTGTTATCACCTGGCAGCTTCCACGGGGCGAGAAAGAAGTGCATTGCGGGTCAAACCCACCCGGCCCCTTGCTCCTTGACACCTGTGTGCATGCGCGGGTGGGTTTCCCTCACTGAGATGTCGAGGTACCTTGCAACCAAGTTGCAAAAGGAAGGGCCAAAGGTAAGGATAGTACTGTACTTGAAAATCAAAAATGGTCGCTCCAAAGGTGTGACATGGAAGCCATGTCGTGAAAGGGGTGCAAAATGGTGTTCGTGCGGGCTAGCTGCACAGGACAGACATTACCACTGAATTGCTTTAAATTGATGTTTTGCAACGTGCAGCCAGGCATACAAACACACAGGGAGAACCTTCATTTGCATCCCTTAAATGCTGCCTCCGCTAGGGAAAGCACAGGTCTTGATATGATTAAACCATCATTTTGGCCCAGCGAGCCTGCTCTTTATGTGGAGGAAATGAAAGCCCTGTGAAGATGAATCGGTCCGTGTGTCTGCTGTCGTGTTGCCAGGACACAGCCGTGCTGATCCCTGCACTGCCGTAGTGTAAGGAGAGCAAGCACTCGTCTCGCCGGAGAGACATGAATCATGATGCTGGGTTCCCCAGACAGCCCGCACTGCTCTTCTTGCAACAGGGTGCTATGTCAGCGCTCCCTTCCTCCAGGTACTTCTGAGAAGAGTCCAAGCTGGACGTCTCGAGGACAGCAGGCGAGGGTCAGACGTCTTGCCCAACAAATTAGCAACTTCCTTTTCGTATATCAGAACTCCCTGAAATGGTTATGAGGGTTTTTTAGTCATTTTCTTCCCCAGGCAAATGCCATCCAAAATAATTGATAATAATAATAAACTGTGTTTCCCCAACATGTGTCCGTCTCTTGGTTCAAGCCCCTCCACAGGAAAACATAGCTGCCCTGCTGTGGCCTCCCCCGCCTGGGTCCCTAATGAGGCTCTGCTAATCTCCTATTCTTACAAGTGGCTCATTTTATACTGCAGTTTACAGCTGTGTGGCTTTGGGTTAGGATTCGTTTTTTTAAAAAGCCATGACTAAAGGCAATTCATTGATCAGAGAGTGATATCCTGACTGCCTCTTTTATCATTTCCCAGTCAGACTTGGGCTGCAGGTGGAATCCTGCAGTTTCTTTGTTTAACATTAAAAATAATTTCATTTTCCTGCCAGAAGCTGATCTTACTGATCGTGTGGCTGTTTTAGAAGCCTGGAGAATCATGGCTTTCACCTCGCTTCTAGTAGGGAGAGGTGGCAGATAATCCTAATTAAGGAGGAAACACGGCTAGGGAGAACAACTACACTATAGAGCCAGAAGAATAACAACTCTACTGTAGTAGCTATTTCCATAATCCGAAAGACAACGGGAAGCAGTCCAGGCAGCAGGAACCACTCTCAAGAGCAGTTTCCACTCCAACACTAAAGCAGAGATGCCGCTAAATTGACTCTAATCTACTTTCTTCAGCTCAGTTCAGGATTTCAGTTTAATCTAGTGCAGCAAAGCCAATAAATGGTTCAATAGAAAACACTAATTTTGAAGGGAAAATGAATAGTATTCAAGAAGTAAAAACGGCATCTTTTACTACTGCATTAAGTAAATTTGAATTCAAAATGACCGTTAAGATATTTTTCCCTAGACATCATTCCTTCCTTTCTTTTCTTCAAATCATCAGAGAAAGATCTTTGAGTTGAGAATCCCGAGTTGACATAGGAAATGTCAAAATGCCTGCAGTCCTGTGACCCGCTGCAGTTAACAGCCAACCTCTGATTATGTCTAATATTTTTACCAAATGGTTGAGTGCTTGTTAATTATAGCCCTGGGTGACAGCAATGAAAAGTGCCCGTGGTGGCATAACACAAATGCTAAATCTGAACACAGCACAGAGAAACTGAGAATATCCGGGTATCTCAGCAAATCAGAATCTGTTTGTTTATGCAGGTCTCATAACAGATACAGATGTTCCATATACATGCAATAGAGAACAGGAAGTAAATTTCTCTTTGAAATTAGAAAGGGCATGAGGTTGTGGACAGACAGACTGCACTGCCTTCTGGATAGTTCATGGTGTTCACACCTGGCACGGGGTAGCCCACTGTATAACCTCGAAATGAACGTGATAGTGGCAAAGATCTCGGCCAAAAAACTACTGAACAGTATCTCTCATTCAACACTGAAAAATCTACATAAATAGTCTCCAAACTTTAGAATTTTAAGGACTCTTACAGAGCCTAACAACTTACCCAGAATGGAGTCAAAGGTCCTATATCTGAATGGAGAATTTTGGTCTGGAAAGAAATTTTAAAAAATAGTAACAATTAAGTTTTTTTTTGCATGTTGGACATTATCTATACAGCTCATTTATGTCTCCATGCAGTGGGTTTGTTATCTCCATTTTACAGGGAAAAATTGAGAATAAGATAAGAGTAACAACATCCACACTCACTGTTTGTATTACCATTATGGTTTACATTTGAGGGACAGTATGTCAGTTACTGTCCTAAGTGCTTTAAATGTATTATCTCAGATAAACCTTTCCAGTAAAGTCAAATATTTTTTTATCTTCATGTTTTTAGATGAAGAAATAAGGGCTCACAAAGTTGAAATAACTTGCCCAAGACCACCCAGCAAGACAATGAGGTCAAGATGAAAGCCCCAGTGACTACCACTAGGGCCACAACCACCTAGACAGACAGACAGACAGACCTGATATACTTTCCTGCTAGAAATCTTAACATTTTATAAGTTACTGGTTATGTGAAATATAGTAGGCCTCTCTAAATGATTGCCATCAATTCCAATAATCAAAAGCTTATGGTAATCACTGGGAGACTAAAGTCAATACTTGGAGCATGAATTCTAGCATCAGGTGTGTGGTCCAGTCGATGGTGTATGAGAAGAGAGTACTGCAGTGTTAGTGGCAATTTAGGGAGGCCAACCTATATCAGTCTAACAAATAATGAGGGTCGTGCATACCACTTCTCTGAACTTCTTACAAGAAATCTCACAGGAATGTAAAAATTACTTTGGGCACCAATAAATATATATAATGAATTCCTGTACTCATTTCTCTTCATCATTTAACCTGCATTTTATTCAAAGCACAATTAATTGTTGACTTAATTAATAAAAGTTGTTTTCAACAGTCAGGGCCTCTTGAAGAGTCTGTCAACTAAAGTCACATTTCTTTTATGATTATTATTACCATAGAAAAATTATGCAGTATCTTAAAAATCTATAAATTGATAAACAAAAAATTCTATGAAGAAGTGTGGAAGTATTCTCATATTGTCTTTAAAAAAGCCCATAGGATTTTAAAGTGATTGGCCATCGCTGTTTTGGAATGTAGGTTTTGAAATCTATGAAGTTCTGCTTGCTGACTGTGTGATGGGACCAGAAATACTTAGGGCTCATCCCTATCAGTGTGTGCCTCTCTTTTTTCCAGTATCCCTCGTGGGTAGGCTGGCCATATGATTGACATCAGGCAATGAAATGTAGGCAGAAGTGATGTAAGGCGCCTGGCTCTTAAAATATTCCAAGTAATTTTTTTAAGGACTTCATTTATTGATTTTAGAGAGAGGAGAGAGAGGGAGTAAGTGAAATTGATGGGGGAAGAGAAGGAGCAGAAACCATCAACTCATACTAGTTGCTTCTCATATGTGCCTTGACCGAGTAAGCCCATGGTTTGAACCGGCGACCTCAGCATTCCAGGCCAATGCTCTATCTACTGCGCCACCACAGGCCAGCCCAAGTAATTTTTCATACCCACTCTCCCCATTCTGTGTATCTGGAACTGAAAGTCTCAAAGATGGTGAAGTCACATAATGGAGCGATTTAGTCCCCTCAGCTGCCACTTGGAGTACAGTTGGTCCAACTAGGACCTCTCCCTGTGTAGAATTAACCTTGGCTGGGAATGTAAAGTAGTACAACCATTATGGAAGAAAGTATGGTGGTTCCTCAAAAAACTGAAAATAGAACTACCTTATGACCCAGCAATCCCTCTACTGGGTATATACCCCAAAACTCAGAAACATTGATACGTAAAGACACATGCAGCCCCATGTTTATTGCAGCATTGTTCACAGTGGCCAGGACATGGAAACAACCAAAAAGCCCGTCAATAGATGACTGGATAAAGAAGATGTGGCACATATACACTATGGAATACTACTCAGCCATAAGAAATGATGACATCGGAACATTTACAGCAAAATGGTGGGATCTTGATAACATGATACGAAGTGAAATAAGTAAATCAGAAAAAACCAGGAACTGCATTATTCCATATGTAGGTGGGACATAAAAGTGAGACTAAGAGACATTGATAAGAGTGTGGTGGTTACGGGGGGGAGGGGGGAATGGGGGAGGGAAAGGGGGAGGGGGAGGGGCACAAAGAAAACAAGATAGAAGGTGACAGAGGACAATCTGACTTTGGGTGACGGGTATGCATCATAATTGAACGACAAGATACCCTGGACTTGTTATCTTTGAATATATGTATCCTGATTTATTGATGTCACCCCATTAAAAAAATAAAATTATTTAAAAAAAAAAAAAAAAAGAATTAACCTTGGCTGGGCTATTTAACAAAGAATTATTTTAACAGCAGCCAGCATTATTTAGAGCAGGGGTCCCCAAACTTTTTACACAGGGGGCCAGTTCACTGTCCCTCAGACCGTTGGAGGGCCGGACTATAAAAAAAACTATGAATAAATCCCTATGCACACTGCACATATCTTATTTTAAAGTAAAAAAAACAAAACGGGAACAAATACAATATTTAAAATAAAGAACAAGTAAATTTAAATCAACAAACTGACCAGTATTTCAATGGGAACTATGCTCCTCTCACTGACCACCAATGAAAGAGGTGCCCCTTCCAGAAGTGCGGCGGGGGCCGGATAAATGGCCTCAGGGGGCTGCATGCGGCCTGCGGGCCGTAGTTTGGGGACCCCTGATTTAGAGTGACCTTGGATCTGGTAAATTAAGATATTATCATCTACTTCCTAAGGTCTCAGTGAGGACGGAATAATATAGTAAACTCAGATACACAGCAACTATCTTTACTCCTTTATTAGTTTGAATCTGTAACCTCTAAACCATTTTTTTTGTCTGTTAGCTAAAAATATATAAAGTTAAATATGTGTTTTATAACATATGCTTATATAATTCAATACACATGCATTCTATACATGCATATAAACATACACCTTACGCAGTCCATACATTCTTCCACTGTTAAAGAATGGAAAGTCGGTAGTCTGTAGGATGACCAGGTGGTTACAAGAAATAGACAAAGAAGGCAATAAAACATGAAATTTAGGACAATCTTTTTGATGCTCATGCCAGACTCCCCACCAGCATTTTTCCTCCCTGGAGCAACAGAAATCTATAATTCACGTGAAATTACAGAATTCATGTAATTCATGTGGAATCACAGAATGACAAGCCCACAGAAGAATGAATTTAATGTAGTTCTTTATTATAGTGAAAGCCCAGAGCTAGAGTTTACGTCTGTGTCCCAAAAAGATGACCCAAGACAGAAAACTGTTGTGACTAATTTCTGGGGCTTTTAGAAGCTCCCCCATACTCAACTACTTAGCTAGCCGAAGACTCTTCCTAACAGTGGTGGATTCTGAGTCAGGCAGTAGAAATGGGGGATCAAAATTTTAGAGATATCTTAAAACCTTTGCACTAACAGAAGAACAACTAAAATAAATGGTATGGTTGAGCCTGACCAGGCAGTGGCACAATGACTAGGACATCGACCTGGGATGCTGAGGATCCAGGTTTGAAACCCAGAGGTCGCTGGCTTGAGTGTAAGATCATAGACATAACTTCATGGTCACTGGCTTGATCCTAAAGGTTGTTGGCTTGAAGCCCAAGTTTGATGGTTTGAGAAAGGGGTCACTGGATTAGTGTGAGACCCCTGATCAAGGCACATATGAGAAAGCAATCCATGAACAACTAAAGTGCTGGAAGAACTGGTTGATGCTTCTCATCTCTCTCCCTTCCTGTCTGTCCCTGTATGTCTCTCTGTCCCTCTCTCTCTTAAAAAAATGGTATGGTTGAAATCAGTTGCATCTATATAAAGAATATAACTGCTCAAGTCTAGTGCATTAAATGCTTAAGCTATATAGATATTGGATCAGATTGATTCAAGAGAGAGATCTCAATTCAGAATCAAGATCTGTTCTCTTTATGGTCCTGAAGAAACGGAGCTAGGAATCCCGGGCAGTCTAGAATTTAAATTCCAGCTACTCTGCATTATTTACAATAACTAAGGTTCAGGAATAACCAAAGTGTCCATCAATAGCTGAATGAATAAATGCCATATGATTTCATTTATATGTGGTATCTAAGCAATCAAACTTATAGAAAAAAAAAACAGATTGCTAGTTGCCAAGGGCAGGGGGTAGGGAGTGGAGGAAACAGGTGAAGGTGGTCAAAGGATGCAAACTTGATTTTATAAGACAAATAAGTTCTGGGGATTTAACTTACAACGTGATGACTATACTTAACAATACTGTATTACATATATTTGAAAGTTGCTAAGAGAACATTTTATTTTGGGGTTTTTTATTTAATTTATTGGGGTGGCATTGGTTAATAAAATTATACAGGTTTCAGGTGCACAATTATATCGTCTGTGTATTGCATTGTATATTCACTACATAGGTCAGTTTCCTCCACCTCCCTGTATCCTCCCTCTACCATTGTCCGCCTCCCCCCACCCCCTTTCCCTCCTGCAATCCCCACACTGTTGTCTGTGTCTATAAGTTTGTTTTTGTGTGTTGTTGTTGTTGTTTTGCTTACTCCATTTTCACCACTTATACAAAAAAAATGTATCTATGTAAGGTGAGGGATGTTTTAACTAACTTATTGTGGTAATCATTTATACATACACACACACACACAGTAACCTCACTGCACACCTTGAACTTACACAATGCTATATGTCAATTATATCTCAACAAAGTTGAAATTAGGTAATTAACTACAGCTGCCACCACTGGCTCATGTCTTATATTCCAATCTCTTTCTGCAGTCTTGTCCATATCAGGCATTTTGTTCAAGACTTCATCGTCTTCTGCTTTATTATTACATGGTTGGTTTCTTGACTTGTTAGCTAGGTCCCTCTGGGCTTTTCAAATCTAATTCCTGGAGGTGAATGCAAGCTAAAAATATAGCTGTGCCACTGGTCTCTTAATACCCTGCTCCCTAAAACTTCTTTACTTCTTGTACCATAGTTATTCCCATCTGGTACTACATACAGATTAAAGGAAGTGGAGATTCTAGGTCAACACCAGGTTACTGCATGAGTTGATATGAGGCTGGAGACAAGCAATATGGAAAAACAGCAGAAGTTCTCATGATAAGGACTAGAGCCTATCATAAGAACTCCTGAACATGCCATCCTGTAAGGGAAACAAGGTCGGAAAGCAGGGAGCATAGTCCAGCACTCCCAAGCTTGAGCGTGGAGCTTTGGGGCCAAGCAACACATTCTGCCAAATACAAACTTTTCCACCTGGCTTTGAATTTGACCTCCTGCCAAATTATTAAAATTATTACAACCTAAAATTGCATACTAATATAAATATTTATATATATACCAATACTTTGAAAATTCACTTGAATGAATGAGAGGTCTTTCTAGTTTTTTAAGTGGTTGAGTCACAGTGTTTACTAAACATTTGCCTTTACCATGAGATTTTTCCCCCTGTATTGTTCTTATTACTAGCTATGGCTTTTTCTTTTCTATTGAATACATAAAAAAGACCCTTTAACATTTCTTCTAAAGCCCATTTAGTGGTGCTGACCTCCATTAGTTTGTCTGAGAAGCTCTTTATCTCCCCTGCAATTCTGCATGATAACCTGGCTGAATATAGTATTCTAGGTTGTCGGGTCCTGCATTTCAGGGTTTTAAATATGCCCTGCATTCCCTCCTGGCCTGCTGCTGAGAAATCACTGATAGCCCTGGGGGGGGGAGGGAGTTTCCCTTTTATGTGACTTCTTGTTTCCTTCTTTCTGCCTTCAAGATTGTCTCTTTATCCTCAACTTTTGTCATTTCAATTATGATATGTCTTGGTGTTTGGAAAACAGTGGGTACAAGAGAAGTATTTATTAATTTGAATTACTATAAATATCTCTTAAGTGTCTCCTGTCTATTGTTCTCCCTGGCAATGAACACTTCCTAGTCCCTGGCAACTCTTAATAATGAGCTAGAAAACAAACATTTAATATCATATGCAGTGTCACAAGATTGATTATACAGTAGCTCAGTTCTTTCACACCTTTCAATTTCCTTATTAAATAGATGTGAATAAACACCACAAGGAGTGTTTATTCTAACATGCACATTAGGATTTCAGACATACTGAAAAACGTGAAAATCCTCATTAGCCTGAGACAGTTTACCACAGTTTAGGAACAAGATGACACACTGGAAACCTCCTTAAGCCTCCCACCCACGTGCTCCTGGTGGGCACTCAATAATGTTGATGGAGTACTAGAGGGTCTGGGCACTCAGGGGAAATGAAAGCCTAATTAATAATGAAAATGAATTTCTGATCAACCTGGGGAAAGTACCAGTATTTTTAAATTCTGAATAGCTATAATTGTACCCATATTCCCATGGCTTTTGTTTCTCTGGGCGGACTCAGAAGCAGAGAAAACGGGCAGGAGGAGACTCAGGAATCTGATTCAGAGCATGGTTTCTCTTTGTTTTATTCCCATTCTTCCAGACCCAAAAAGAAGTCTTGCAAAAATGTAAGATTCCAACTTTGGTGGCATTTGTTACCCATTCTTTTCCCCAGTTCCTCTCCCTGGAAATGTGCTGTAGATAGCTGTTGGTCAAATAAGTTTGTAAAATATGATTTTTATGTTTGATCGCTTATAGTTTGCATTGGGGGCTGGACAGCACCAGGTATATGTGGTCTGTGAAATTGCAAATTATCTTCCTGCTTGGGAAGGGCCACTGTTTTGCTCATGTTTGCTGGAGGAGAGGTTTTCACACCTGAAAGTTTTGAAAGGAGAGAGCAGAAGAAGAGGCAGAAAGAAACCATGTTTGCAGAGTGAGAGCAGAGAGAATGCAGAGTGCTGAGGAAGAAGCCATGTTGGTGGAGAGAGAAGGTATGTAGATGGGGAACCAGAGCTAGGGGCTTTGTGAGACTGGTGAGGCCTTTGATTCTAGGAGGAACCAGAGAAGGTTCTCCTGGTTGTGAAACCGGATAATGTGTCAGTGGCTTTGTGAGCTCTGAAGGAAGAGAGAAGTGTTTTCTCTGTGTGTTTGCTCATCAGCCAGTACGAGTCTTGAATAAAGGAATGGCCCACCATTTTTTGGCTTCACTGTTTCTTTACTGTCTGCCTGAATCTAATGGGAACCTGCATGTAAATGGCCACGATGGCCGCGACTACTGGCCACGCAATGGCTTTCTATCCTGCCATGTGGAGCGGAGAAAGCGTGCAGAAAGAGGTTGATGGGGGAAGAAGGACCATGATGCTTCCAGCTTCACACAGGCAACTGACTGCAGCGGCCCAATGGTCCAGAGTGAAATGACCCAAAGCTTGCAAATCCCTGTTAGCCGAACGCTTGTGGCATTGGCAGAAAACATGCTTTCTTTAGGGGTGACGGTCAGACTCTGAAAAGCCTCTATCCCTGGGGATGTCATGAGCCATGTGGTTCTTCTCTGCCATCGGATGGCACCTAATATGTTCTCAGTCAAGGTGAAAACTTATTTCAAAAATTAAAAAACTGGATTGCTCTTGACCTGAACATCTATGAAGGCTTGGAAATGTTCAGGTAAGATGCCTGCAGCTTAGAGGCAATGAAGCACCACCACCCTGGCCCCAGGAAAGGGTGAGGGGTGGGACAGGATAGAAATGTGCTTAGTCTTATCACTGAACTTACTAACTGGAGAACGTGGGTCAGTTGAAGCTTGATTTGTTTACAAATTTCCATGATGTCGGACAACTAAGTAGAGTCATGGGATTACTATATTCCCTCCCTCTGATACACATTTTAAATGGTACACTTATTCACTCAATGACCAAGGAGAAAACCTCCCCAAACTCTCTTAGGCAGTGGAGTTAAAGAACCTTTTAGGTCCTGATGATGAATTTTCTGAACATAGTTGGTCAAAGTCCATTAGACAGTAAAAGCCACCACAGGTTAGTGGTCCAGAGCAGGGTTTGGATATATAAATATTTAAATCCTAGCCCTTTTCTACACAATAGTTATGTGACTGTATTAATTATTTAATCTCTTAGGCCCTCTATTTTCCTATCTGTAAAGTGGGGATGATAACAATGTACCAACATCACAAGTTTTAATAAAACTGGTGTATTTGTCAGATATATAAGCTTGGGAGCACATAGTAAGTGCTTAATAAGCATTAGTTATAATATCTAACTTTGTATTTAAACATTTTATGTAGAGGAAAAATTGGGGAAAAAATAGTGGCTAGGTTCTTTAGTCTTGTTAGAAGATTAGAAAGTATATTTGAAAATGTACTTTAAAAAGGAGAAAACAAAGATCATAAAAGAAAATAAGACCGAGGCCATTATAGTTACAGATTATGCAGAAGTTCCCTGAACCATAGAAATACAGTTAAATGTGCTTTTTATGAACATTTAAAAATTTCTGTGATTGGATCAGCCATCCATTAAATTTTAAATTAAGAAAAGCCTTCTAGAGACAATGGCCATCTAGACAACTAAAATGAGGACTAAAAACCTATTAATTTAATTTTAACATTATTGCTAAAATAAAATTTTGGAGACAAGTCTATGTAAAACAAATTTCATATAAAAAATTAGATATTCCTAGTAAATCTAGAATGTTGTCCATATAAAATATACTATGGCTTTTATACACAAGCACATCTAAATAGTTATTCCAAAAGAAAAAGTAAAATGAAAAATGTCTGCCTTTTAAATTCACCCCAATGTAGCAATAATGCTCTTAGTTCCATTTGAAACTTATTTACATAGTCATTATATGACTGATACAAATAGGTCAACTTCCTCACTAGCATATTAGGATTTGCACAAACCAAGAGTATTATGGAATTTGAGGCATTTCAAATCGTTGACTGCCCACCCTAACCTTCAAGTTTTCAAACTGAGGGCAAACTGGTAGTTACAAAATAGTTATGGGGATGTAAAATACAACATAGGGAAGAACATAGTCAATAATATTGCAACAACTATGTTGGTGCTATGTGGGTGGGTTCTTAATATGTTGAGGAAAACACTTTGTTTAGTATCTGATTCACTAACCACTATGCTGTACACCTGAAGTTAATAGGTAAGCATACTGAATATCAACTGTAATTGAAAAATAAATTTTAAGAGCAAATGAAACAAAACAAAACAAAACAAAACCCTGAGGCCAACGCGGAGATCCAACTTGCCTGAAATTATAAATAGAATAATTAGCATGCATGCTTTTCTCTCCCAAAGAGAACTTGCTCTCACTCGGGGACAATAGTACCACACAGCACTGCCAGTGGGTTAGTTTCCTAGGGTTGCCCTAATATATTATCACAAACTGGGTGGCTTAAGATAACAGAATTATGTGTCTATTTCATGGTTCTGGAGCCAGAAGTCAGAATGAAGGTGCCGGCAGGCTGCACCCCTCTGGAGGCTGCAGGGAGCAGCCATTCCTTATGCCTTCTGGCAGCTGACCAGCAGCCCTGGCTCCGTGGCTTCCCTCTCTCTGCTCACTCCTCGCATCACCTGCTCAGTGGGAGGTCTAACTACGAACCTCCCACAATTAGAGCACACCCAGATGCTCCTGGATAAACCCTCCTCTCCAAATCCTTAATTTAATCATGACTTTTGCCTTATATGTATGATGGTATTCACAGTCTTTGAAGACTAGATTGCAGACCTATCTTTTCTGGGGGTGCATGAGGGGGACAGGACACCATTTAGCTCACTAGAGCCAGGCAATGTTAATGAGTCTGTGGCTGTGTCTCACATGCAAATTCCATCACGCAGGGGCTTGGGGTGATAAAGGTTTAAGAAATTCTTGTCTTTGAACATTTGTTCTGCAACCCACTCCTCTCAATTAATCGGAATGTGACAGAACTACAGAATTCTCTCATGGGCAGACCATATTTACCCAGATCTCAGGGTTCTAGTTAGCCTTGACATGTGGATTCTAGTACAACATGGCAGACTGGAGACAGCCAATGCTCTCATTCTTGAAACTGCGCTAGGAAACCAATGAAGGACTAAAACAGGTAAAGCCAATCGAGTTCAAGGATAACAACGGATGATACAGAAGCGGAAGAGAGGTGCGGGCCTCCCTTGCAGATACTGAAGGCTTAGTTCTAGACCACTGCACCAACAATGAAGCAAGTCATAATCTTTCTGCCAGAGGAAGGTCTTGCCTTCCATTTGCAAAAACTGTGATGTCATTTGAGTATGATAAAGCAAAGGGCGATGCAACAAGATACACCCATATCAACCAAATTTTGGAAGATGGGAAGAGATGGACAAGTGGTGATTGACCAACAGAGCAGGTAAATCAACCCTAGGTTTGCAAAGGAAGAAGTCCCTGAGTCTATATGATTAGACCTAAAAACTCCAGAAAGGCGGGGGAATTAGAGTCATTAGTTCCCAGAGAAGGCCATGTCAAAGTAAAGATTCAATAATGCCTTACCTGCAATTCCTAGATCCCAAATTCATAAGAACTAAGATTTTCTAAAAAGTCGACAGCCAAACTTGACATTAGCTGAACTAATTTGCTATCAAAGTGACTTAAAATATAAAAAGCTAATAATGACATTCTTTTTTCACACCTCTTAGTATGAATATTCATGTTTCATTGCAGAAAATTCAATATGTTTGATGAAGAAGTCTGTCTTTGGTCCCACTATATAATACATAGATTATGTACTATATTTTTTTCTGAAATCTTTAAAAAATCTATAATACTTGGGACTGCCTAGAGGGCTAGCCCAGAGGGAGGAAAAATGAGAGGAAGGGGGTTTGATCTTCTCACTCTTTCAGAAGTTTAAATCTGTGCAGTTCGATGTGGGCTCACACACAGATTTTTTAGGGCTCCTTAGGTAGCTATCCCATATAGCCTCTACAGACTCATCACTGACTGATGGCCTACCAGAACGGGGTTTCTCCACCAAACTGCTGGTTTCCTTCAACTGCTTATCCCACCGAGTAATGTTATTCCGATGTGGTGGCGCTTCGTTATAAACACGCCAATATTCATGGTGCACTTTGGTCATGGATTCTAATTTAGCAAGCCACAGAATACACTGAACTTTCCTCTGTACCATCCACATCTCGACTGGCATGGCTGTGGGCTGCTCTGCTGTATACTCGGTGTTACATCATCATCTGCGCACATGCACATGCTGCCACATCATCCTACAGAAACTGGGAGGGTTTTCCTTTTATTTGGTGCAGATTTCACATTTCTATCATCTCTTGTTGCTTTCCTGTGACCAGTCAAAAGTGCACCATGACTTTATGGACACACTGTATATATATATATTTACCCTTTAAATATGTCTAAGTCCCAATCCTGGAACCTGTGGATACGCTTAGTTACATGACAAAGGATAATTAAAGTTGCACATAGATTTAAGTTTTGTAATCGCTGCCCTTCAGCCAGGCAGGTTATTCTGAATCACCTGGTTGAGCCCACTGTAGTCAAAAGGCAGGGAAGAGAGTCAGAGAAAGAGACGTGCTGAAGGAAGCGGTGCCATCAGAGTGGCGTGATGGGAGGTCCACGGGCTCTGCTGTTGCTGGTTAGAGGAAGGAAGGGCGTCAGGAGCCAAGGAACACGGGCAGCCCCTTGCAGCAGGAAAAGGCAAGAAAACAGTCTCCCCTTGGAGCCTCCAGAGGAAATGCAGCCCTGCCTGCTGCCCCAACAGCACCTTGATTTCAGCCTGGCTTGGACTCCTACCCTGCAGGACTGAAAGGTGAGGTTTGATTGTCTCACACCACTCAGCTTGTGATCATTTGCTATCACAGCGCTAAAGAGAAACTAATACATCAGGTTTCTCCACCGAAAAAGTCTTTTTCTCCCCTTCTCACAGTCTATTCTTTGGAAGGAAGGTGCCATGCCCAGTCCTTACGTGAGGAGTGCGAGGTGCAGTCCACTTATGTCCTTGAAGGTAGAAAAGCCACGTAAATTATTTGCAGGAGAACTTGTCTATTGTCTCTCATTTATTTACTTACCCAATCACTTATTATTGTCAGTAGGGGCTCATGGATGTTTACTTGATATTTAGAATTATTAGATTTCCACTTACATTTCCATGGCCAAAGATGGGTCACAGGCCCAGCCCTGGACCAACTACCGGTGAAAAGATCACTGTGACTGGTTTTGACTGATCATGATTCATCACTAGGGCTGCACACAATGTCTATCTCCCACACCACCCCCCCAAAACCAGATAAACCTAAAGAGGAAGGAGTGAATAGTTTGCTGTTTGGTGGGCAACAAACATGTTACATGACTAACAGATCATCTATTTTTGTTTTAACATGAAATGAGTTCAAAAGACACTGGTGTTCTAAATCTATCAAGCAGAAACACCAGACTGACTGATTTATCATTGCATCTGAAAATAAATTTCTTAATGGTCTTGGCACATCTAGGCAGCTGAAAAAACAAAAGCATACTTTGCACACTGAAGCGAGAAGGTTTTTCGTTTTGTTTTTGTTTTTAAGTGATAAATCTTAAAAGGAAAGCAGTATATATCAGGCATTTTCTGTACATCTTCTAATAAAGATCCCCAGAAAACAATTTCACAGGGTGAATTGCCTCTCCCCCCCCCCATATGTCATGCTACCAAGGTTATAATCCCGAGTTACTCCATCAAACGCCATTTTAGCTGCTGTTGAGAAGGTCCCCTGCAGATGTACTTAAGGCCCCTAATCAGGTGACTTTCAGTAAGGTAGGTTGTCCTGGATAATTTGAATGGCCTTAATTGAATCAGTTGGAAGAACTTAGATTAGAAGAACAGTTTAAGTTTCACAAATAAAGAAGACATTTTTCCTGTGAACTACTACCATCCATGACCATATATTCAAGCCGTTCCATCATCTTCCCTTTCTCATTTCCTCCCTGATGGATTCTGGACTTGCTTAGCCAGTTCCCACACTTGAATAAGGCAATTCCTTGTTATAACTATCCCTACCTCCCGTCTGTCTGCCTGACCATTTATCCATTTATCTATTTATCCATCCATCCACCCACCCGCCCACCCACCTACCCATTTATCAGTTTACCCACCAACCCTCACCCCCTACACACACTGATTCTTCTTCTCTGGTTAAACTCTGACTTATATACTTAGAGATAAATTATTTTATATAGGCTTATCATCTTCTCAGTATTATAATAACCCTTCTTCACCCTAATATTTCTATAATGCTTTTTCTCTTCAAATGGTATCAACTCTTACAGATAAAGAATTAAAACTGTTTCACTGTTATCCATTCAGTGTTCAATGCACCCCACATGGGTCAGATTCTCTAGAAGGAAATTTCTCCTGAGCTCAGTTGAATTACAAGGGAAGGGTCTGACGAGGCAGTGGCGCAGTGAATAGAGCGTCGGACTGGGATGTGGAGGACCCAGGTTCAAGACCCCGAGGCCGCCAGCTTGAGTGCAGGCTCATCGGGTTTGAGCAAAAGCTCATCAACTTCGACCCAAGGTTGCTGGGATGAGCAAGGGGTTACTCAGTCTGCTGTAGCCCCACAGTAAAGGCACATATGAGAAAGCAATCAAGGAACAACTAAGGTGTCATAACGAAAAATGAATGATTGATGCTTCTCATCTCTCTCCGTTCCTGTCTGTCTGTCCCTGTCTATCCCTCTCTTTGACTCTCTCTCTGTCTCTGTAAAAAAAATAAAAATAAAATTAATTTTTATAAAAAAAGAAGAGAAGGACTGAGATGGGGGGAAATCAGGGCAGAGGGAAAAAGGTAGAGATGTTCATTCTCAAGACAAAAAACAACACATGTTGACTTTTGACAAAATAAATATACTGAAACATCTGCTGGTTGGGGGTGTTTTGAGTACTCCCAAGGCTTGTTGACACAGCACTAGAAGTAAACAGAAATCCAGTTTTTGCACAGAAATCCAGTTTTTGCCTTTCAACAGGGGCCAAAACTTTAAATTCCTTAGCTGTGAGATCCTCCAACCTTTTTCTTCTCCATTTCAGTTGTTCAGTCTTTATTGCTTACCTGTAGAACAGCCACCGATGGCTTTAGGCAACCCCTGTGTTTTGGTTGTTCGACCCCCGCTGGGGTCGCAACCCACAGATTGAGAACCACTGCTGTAGAATCATTAATAAACTACAGAAATTATCCTTTTCTGTGACTCCACCTCAGGTAATCTCTTCAGACAACAATATCAAGTTCCTGGTATCCCACTATAATCAAAGTAGCACAGGGTTTGAAGACATAATTCTTGAGTTTGAATCCAGCCCGTCTCAGTCAGAACATTACCTCCCTTCCTTCTCTATTTTTCACCATAGTATTCATAACCTTCCTACATTAAATATCATTTGTTTACTCACCTCGTTTATTGTCTTTCCCCACTGGAATCTCAATATATGCTCGAGAAGGGCTATGACTTTGTCTGTGGAGTCACTGCTGAATTCCAGGAGGTAGTACAATGTCTAGCACATGGTGGATGATTACTGAACACTGGCCGAACAAACCTCATTTTTACTGAATCTGCAACATAAACATAATCATAGTACCTAACCTACTAGGGAGAAATGATAATGCATGTGACGCTCTGGAATATTCTAGTCTTCCTGAGTTCAGAAACTTTCTATAGGGATTCCCATGTCTGCTTCCTACCCAAAAGAGTATATAGGAGTTAGAGAAATATGGACAGAAATAAAGCATTCATCAATTTTACCTGATCTCAGAATTGACTACTCTGTTGCTTCTAATTCTCTAATTCTTTATATACAACACTGTCTGGCATTGGAATCCACTGAAAAGTTTGTTAGCCTTAACTTAGTTCAACACTAAGTAGTAGGGTCTTAGTAAGAATCTTTCAGTCATGTCAGACAACCAGTCAACCAATAGGGTAATGGCTGCCTGGTATTCTACTACATGTGGTGAACTATTAGAGATCAATACAGCATTTGTTCCAGAAATAAGTCATAATATCAAGATGTTTTTCTTCAGACATAACCCAAATACCTTATGCTGCACATTGCTTTTTCCTTCTTATTCTTTCTTCGCTGAAATGGAAGAAAAATGGGTCTCCCTTCTACAATAAAATACTGAAGAGAGCTTGCAAATAAATTCTTTTGAAGATTCCATTTTGAACACTGTGACCAAAAAACAGAAATGTGCAAGGCTTCATTCTCCAGTATTCTGACATCAAGAATAAATGGTCAGTGTTAATAATAAACAAACAAACAAACAAAAACTCACAAATGAAGTCCTTAGGGACACACAAGAATGTTAACAGTGGTTCTATGTGGGTCACAGTAAATTTTTGTTGTTGATATTTTTATTTTTCCCCACAGTGAGCATTCATTATTCATATATGTATATATTAATTTTTCCCCTTTAAAATGGCATTTTAAATCTTGGGATAATAGAGATTTTGCAAATATCTGCAAATTCTTATTAACTAAATGGGAGAAAATATTTTTTAAAAAGCAGGAGTTTAAAACATGAAAATAGGTAACCACGGGTCACATAAAAAAATATGCAGTCAAAAGTTCAATGCACAGCAAAATATTTCCCTCCTGTCCTGAGCCCTGAGAAAAACCAAGTGAGGTCTGAAGACAGCAGGGAAGGTGCTCTCCTAAGCCTCCAGTTACTATTCTGCTCTTGAATCCAGAACAGAGCCACGGTGAGCTAGGAGAAAATGCTGGTGAACAGCCTATGAATTGAAGCAGCCGGCAGAAAAGGAATGAAAATGTTTCACCTTTTTTACCTTCCCACCAAGCTCAGAAGGCGAAGTAAAGCCAATGCTAGCTGCCTGGACAGAAATTGCTGATGGAGGAAAGGTTGTTTGCAGCTAGCTCTTTGACAGTGGGTGGAGATTATACCTCATTGTTTCAGTTTTTTTTTTTTCCAAGAGCTGGATTCAAGCTGGTTAAAATTGTGGTGCACACTCCCAGGCACATCCCTACTCCTGAGCCTGCCCCAAGTGATCATGGTTTATACCCTTTGCGTTTTACTCTCTCCTGAACTTGCCATAAATTCTCAAAGATCTGGAGGCAGAATGAAGACACAAAAGACACTCTGCTGTGCTCCTGAAGAGATGCCAAGGGAAAGGATCTCACTCTATCCATCATTATTCCCCTGTTGGTTAACCGAGGGCGAGAAGTAAGAAAAATGTTTGGATAGCCAGGTTAGTGACAACAGAAATGGAATTCATGGCTTCAGGATAGCAAAGCAAAACAGCAAGATCAATGTTAATTTTAATATCAGGTACAATTAATTGTTCATTTTTTTCTCCTTTCAAATAAAAATCACTGCTTCTCTTTAGAATCATGTATTCCCCACCAAGATATGGATTCTCCTGACACTCATTAAAGACCTGCCTGATCTGTCTACTCTTCTATTGAGCCATTCAATTTTAGTATTGGCTCACCTTTCAAATAGGTTTTTGGGGTTTTGTTTGTTTGCTTATTTTCAGGCAACAAGAAACACTGAAATATTTTACCATCTCTGAGCCATCCAAGTGCCACCTTACAAAATAGGCTCTTTCTCTAGGAGAGACTAACCTCACCCTACCTCTCTTAAGGCTACAGCCCACAGAGTACCTTCTACTGAAGGTGACGTCACAACGTTTAACCCTTGGGAGGTGAGTAAAATAGCCATGGTCTGTTTTGCAACAGGATCCCAGTGCTGACTGATGGCTATCCCACATCCTCACTGCCCTGTTGGTGCAGTCCAGATTTCTAGGCTAGTGGGGGTGTTCCGCTGTGCCTGGTTGATTCTGTTTACAGCTTTGTACCCAAACTATTGGGTACATGCTACAATGTCACTATAGGCACCTGTCCGTCACCATCACCTTTGACCATCTTATTCTTTAAGCGTAAGGCTCATATGCACCTCACTTGCTCACTCCTGTCTGAGAGCACAGGAAGGAAGAGGGTCTGTCTAGTCACTGGGTTCTTCACCTCGGCATTCTCCACATTCATGGTGCGGCCCTGACTGCGGGGCAGGAACAACATACGTGGGGGAAAAAAAAAAACACGGCCAGGCAGGCAGCACTGTTTTGTTTGCCTACCTGCCTTCATCTCACAACTACTAAAAAATATATAGAACTAGAATTATCTATTCAGATTACAAACTCCTATTCTGCAGAGGAAAAATGAAAAAGTATAAATGACGTTGCCACATTTAGGCAATATGTAGCAGATTATTTTAAAGAAAAATGGAATCATTCATGTTTTGAAATATTCAAATGAACTCAAAACATTTGATTCACAGACTATTACATCCTTTTGGCATCTCTGTTCTCTTGGTTTATGGACACTTTCGTTTCCTGGTTTCCTTCTCCCCTTCAAGTTACTAGACAACATTGTCTGCAATATCTCTCTTTCCACTACTGAATTTTTCAATGTTGAGATTCCACTCTTAGGCTTACATTATCATATGCATGGTACTGAAATATTTGTTTTGCAGGAGAAAATATTGTTTATTTACAAACCTCTCTCTATCTCCCAGGGAGCTTCTGAAATAGACCTTTGTTCTGCAGATGGGCTGAGAGGTGACCTTGTGAATGACAGAGAGAGGGAAAGTTCATTTACATAGTGGAGAAAAGCCCTGTAGTGGAAGCAGGGCAGGCAGTGGAATGGGTGAAGGGAAGGGTTGTAGAAAGAGAGGGTGAAGAGACAAAGCTGCTGTGGAAAATGCTAAAATATTTAAAAGGAAGTTATGATATGAGAGTGACCTTTTTGTCTCTCACAAAGCCTTGTTTATATATCTGTTATTCATCAGTGTTTCTGGAGATGGATTTGTATGGGGGTAGGCTGGTTGTTTGTTTGACATGTAAAAACATGTCAAAACTGATCTTGATTGAGAGAAAATAAGAAAAATGGCTTAAGTTCTGTGTTCCATTCGGACCTGTAGTCTCTGCTACACACTGCCTTCTTCTGTGCTGCCTCCAGGCATTTAAAGCTCAACATGGCCCCAACTAAAGTCCAAACCTGGCTTTTATTCTATTTCCCTCTCAGTAAACGATAGCACAGTCCACCCAGTCGTGTATGCCAGAGACCCTCAGGGCTAGCCCCTTCTCCCTTGCCCCCTACGTCAGAGTGGCCATCACATTCCTGCTCCTCAATACATCTTAAATCTACCCCAGTCTCTCCGTTTTTCTCTGTCACAGTCCTGACTATGCTACTGCCACGTCTCTCTAGAATTACTGACAAAACTTTCTGGTCTTACTCCTTTCAATAAGAGTCATCTTTAAACTATAGCATAGCCTAAGAGCAGGGTTTCCCACTGTAACAGAGTGAAAAGCCGCGGCTCTCTGACTCCATCATGCCCAAGCCTGCATTGGTCCCCACAGCCTTCAGGCTAAGACGTGCTTTAGACATGCCAGTCCTTAGAACTCTGCTTGGGGCTTCAGTGTTAACAAAAACAGCCCCTCCCATTTTCCCTTCCTTTTGACAGTAAAGAAGCCTGAACCCCATACTTTCTTGAGACAGATTTGAGGCTCAGGTGTCCTGTCTTTACAGCGGGCACCTTCTCCAGCAATAAACCCTTCCTTACTTCAAACTGATGTTTTCTTGAGTGTTGGCTTTTCAAATTATCAGACCAATGACACTTTGGATTTTGTCCTGGTAACACCATTACATTTAGAATAAAATTCAAACTCCCTATTTTCACTGATAAAACCTTTCAGGATATGATCCCTGCTTACTTCTCTACCCTGCTGGTGTCCTAAGAATTGTTTACTGGGGTGAGGGAACTGCCCATGCCCAACGGAACTGTGTCTGGGAACCCAGTTTATTCACACATCTCCTTTCCTTTCTTGGTGTTCTCAAGGGGCGCCGGTCACTTCCGTGTTCCCCTAAGGAACTAAGAAAAGTTCTGTCACCAAACACGTTTGCTTTCCCCGAAAACCCCATCCTTACTCTGTCCTTATCTTTACCCAGTTCGCTCCTCTCTTCTGCTGAACACTTCAGATCTCAGCTGGAATATCACTTATTCGGAGAAAGTCCCTAACCCTGCCCTTCGCCCCATTCCTTTGTCACTGTCAGGCTGACCGGGTCTCCCCATTACAAGCTCTCCTGGCATAATATACTTTTTGGTCACAGCACTAATTTCATCTATAATTAAATAACCTTTCCTACAATTAGTAATGTCTGCCTCCACCATAGACTCAGTTATATGATCTATGTTATCAGTGTTGCTTGTATTATGTTGGTGAATTGCTAATTATCTTATGATGTGTATACATTCATTTCTGTGATAGATTCTTTTAAAGCTAAGATATTAAAAATTACAAGTTTAGATATGTTATATCTAGATTTGCTATTTCTATTTGTGTATACTTTAGAAGAAAGAAGACACATAAAATATCTCATATAAAGGCCTTAGATAGGGATGAGACTAAAATGAAAATTGGAGGAATTTTAGGGAAATGGCATTTTTTCTTCAAAGGACATGTTGATCACCCACCAGGACACCTCCTACCTGCAATATATAGCCTTGCCTCCCTGGAAATAAAGAACTAGTATCCATTTTAATTCAACTATCACTCTCATTACTGAAAGAACTCACAGAAAGAGTTTATTAGTGTCACCTAGGGTGACAAGTATATGGTTCTATCACTGAATCTGCTAATAAATGAACTGATAATATGAACCAAATTCATGAAAATCTCTGTTCCTCTTGAACTATGCTGTAAAAAATTCAAAATCAAGATGATGTGCTCCATAGTATTTCAGATGTAATAAAGCTCTCATTGCAAAATGAAAATTATGTGCAGTGAGCCATCTTATTTAACCCAAATGTTTTGGGGGCTAATAGCCCATGGCATACTGCTCATCAACATGGACCAAGAGGAAAGACATGGTTGAAATCAGTGGGTTGACTCTGTTGCCACTCGTAACTATTTCCATCTCTGAGAGAATCAGTATACAACTATTTCCATCTCTGAGAGAATCAGTATACAACTATTTCCATCTCTGAGAGAATCAGTATACACACACCACCCACCGATATCGTAGATGTTTTCCCCTGGGTAGTCACTTCAGTCCTTTCCTCCATTTAACATCCACTACTTATAATTCTTGATTCCCTCATTTGATAGGAATTTAATGTGCATTCAATAAATGTTTATAACTGCTTTAGGTTCTGTGGAAAATTGCAATATAAAATGAAATTGAAGGGGTTCAGAGCAGGCCTCCCCAAATATGATACTTAGGCATGTGGATTATTTTGAACTAAAGCAATCAACACCCCGTGGGCTCAAAAGAAACTTTTATCTCTCCCTTAAAGAATTTAAATTAGGGGCCTTGCCCATAAGAGTTATTACCAGAAATAACTTTTTATGACCTATCTGTTATGGCAGGGAAAACACCTAATTACTGAACATCTGCTCCTCTTATTGTCCTGCAATGACATCTCTCCCCTCTGAAGTCTCAAGACATCTTACCTCATCCTTAGCCCATTTGCCACATACATCCTTTTACCTTTCTGTATTGGAACCACTCAAATATGTGGAATCTCTGACTCTGTCATGAATACAGGGTTCCCATACATCTGGATGTAATTAAATTTGGTTATTTTTTTAGTTGATTTGTCCCATATAGATTTAAATATTAGATTAGTAAAAAGAGCCTATAAGGGTAGAGGAAAATTTCTTCCTCCCCAACAAAATATTGAGTCAAAGCTTTAAAATAATTAGCAAGGTGATATCGATAACTTTCACATACATATCTAAACAAAACTAATGGACAACTGCTGCTAAAAGGCGAAGAATCTTTTTGAGGAGAGCACATGGTGGATTTAAGTGAATTTCAAAATAAAAGGAAGGTCATATTGAGAGAAGTGAAATCTAGAAATATTCTTAGAGGGCTATAGAAGAGTATAGGATTTTACCTATGCTTCTACCGACAGGGTGGTTACTGTGCTGGGCTGAGCAGAGTCGAAGAGAACAAGCTGGCTGATGTTGAAAGCACTATGAGAAAATATTTATTAGATGGGAACACATGAAGGAAGATTTTAAATACCGATCTAAGAAAAATCTTAACTTTAAATTGCGTAAAGGAGTATTAGACTCTTAATAAAAGTGACAATAAAAGTGGTGCCACAAGGAAATTACAGATTAAGGGAGAGATTGTGGCAAGGCAGGTCTAAAATGATGAGGGCCCTGGTCAGAGTGCAGAGAATAAATATAAATAAATAACATAATGACTGAGAGTGACACTGAGAAATAAGAATCTGAAAAGTGGTGACCGGCATCGACGGAAAAGAGAAAAGATGACTTGACTTCTGATACTCGGACTTGGTAAGAATGAGACCTTAATCAACAAACTTGGAAAACTGGAAAAGGGCATTAATTTGGGGAAAACTCAAGTATGATATACAGGATTTTGCAGTAAAGAACCAAGATTTAAATGGAACTGCCAAAATTTTAGAGTTTATAGGCCCTTTTGGGTCTAGGGGTTTAAATACACAGCAGAATTCAGGAATCCTTTCTAAAATATTTCTCACAGAAGTGCAGATACTTTCTGTATTGAGGGACATTACTAGGAAGCTCTTCCTTCTATTGAATTAAAATTTACTTTCCTGTAGCTTGCACCTAAAATTTCCATTTCTACCTCTGGAGCAACACCAGATGAAACTATTCCATGTGGTAATTTTTCAACTATATGATGGTCCTAGGATTCCCTCTTTAATTCTTCCTTTTCAAGAATAATCATCACCTAGTTCCTTCAGGTATAGCTCACTAACATAACTTATAAACATCTTATTTATTAACAGAAATTAATATGGCATCGCAAGTCTCTCCCAGCTATGAGAACTGATTGCTGTTTTAGTCATGTGGCTGGATTTTATAATACTCTCTTACAAAAAAATGACAGGCAACTTTCTTTCCCCTGATATAAAAAATATAACAATTACACTCAAAACTAAAATACCTTATGTCTAATGAAAACCCAGCACCAGCAAGTCTGAAGAATTTGTGGTTGGGCTTCCATCTTCAACATAAGAATAAATTAAAAAGCATCAAATTCAATTTCCTCACACATTGTGATTTTTCTACTTGTATTCATACTCTAAGTTTGTCAGGTCATAAAGATTTTAGAAAAATTATGGTTATTATTGTCTGATATTTTTAACAGTGTATTTGCTTCTAAACCTTGAGGTGCATCCATGAAAAAGAAAAATCAATTTAAGTGTCTATTATCTGCAAATGGAGACTGAATCAGATGTAGCCTCCATACAACTAACAAATGTCGGCCATCACAGATGACTCCTGCTCTGGCGCTATGCCTCAGAGAATAAATTATTATTACTTATGATCATAATAGTGTGTATTTACATAATAAGTTTCTCAGAGGAGTTGAAATCAAGTTTTGCTTATTCAGCAGCACCTCTCATTTGTAAAAGTCAGAAAAGTGCAGCTCTGTCATTCCGAGAGGGAAAACATGCTTTAAAAGGCACAGGCCCATCAAAGCAGAAGTCAGCCCTCCATGTGCCAGTGCTCAGAGGTGGCTTGTGAATCTGGGGAGTCAACATGCATTGTGCGCAATTGTTCCATCATGTGTCAGTCACTCTTACAAAATACAAATCTCAGAAACTTTAAAATAAGACGCCCAATAGTAGAAACACCTGTGTGACCAACATCACATGATATGGAAGAAGTGGACTCATCTCAAATCTGAGAAGACAAGGTATCAAAATAAGGAATAACCTGAGACTTTTGTAGGAGAGACTATAATGACTTTGTTTAGAGGAAGCAGCAGCATCGCTAAATGACTGGATGAGAAATAAAACAAGCTCTTGTGTTTAGTCTTTGTTCTGCAACCAACCTGAAACCAGTTATTTATCCTACCTGTAAAATGCAATAAAACTGCACCCAACCATCTATCCCAGCAGGATAGGTGAGGATTAAGCACCTGGGGGTGTCTGGAGTTTCACAAATAGTGTTGTGCAATGCAAGTTTCCGAACCTTCATTTTGCTTCTGTAACACATTCATGGCTCTTACACACTGGAGAGTATCTGCAGTTGTCCAGATACTATATCAACATACATTCCAGTATCCCCCTTCAATATCTCCTGAGGATTAGCAGAAGACCAAGCTAAAAATGATTCAATGATTGCACATTAAATTACACAAGGTTGAGACGTACAAGGACTCAATCTACCGTCATAATACAAAATTAACCTTGTAGGTATAAAATTACAGTATTATTTTATAATTACAGATATATCCTCTATATTCATGAGACATTACAAAACACCCGACCTTACTGATGTAGGTTAGCTAATTATTTTGTTTCTAGCAAGAGCAAGTTCATTAAACCTGTATTTCAACATAAGTGTGACTAATAGTTCTTCATCTTACCAGTTTCTGTGAGCTCTGTTCATGACACATTAATTAAATTTCATATTCAAGTATAAATTTAGAATTTAAAAATTTAGCCAAGTGTGTACCCCAGTGACTGCTGTTTATAGTACTAGACTCTCAGTGTAAAAAAGCCATAAATGACTTTATATTTATTTATTTGTATATTTATTTTATCTCTCTCTACTAGAGTATAAACTATTTTGGGGCAGAAACACTTATTTTCATAATTCATGTTTGTAACCGTAGCTCTGAGAAAGACACTTTACACGTGGCAAGAAAATACTAAGTATCTGTAGCATGCTTGAACAATATTTGTGTTATTTGTGAATAGAATGCTGTTAGATTATAGTGCTCTGGTTTAACACTGGATATATTCGTTTTATATGGGTTTTAAACAATTGTAAATCTAAAACTCAAGTTTCCATCTAATACAGCTACATTTACCTGCCTCTCCTTTCCATAATCATTTCTTAAAAGATCCCAGCACTTTGCAAGCATATGACATTGTGTAATATTCATTGAAAAACTGAGTCTTCTCAAAATAGATAGAATCAAGGTGTGGACTTGTTCATAATTACAGCAGATTTAGGAAGATATAGAAATTGTCCTTTCTCATTCTTTAATTGTAAATATTCATTTAAAAAAGAAACATCTCAATACTCAAATATGCATAAAAACACTTTAGTAAATAAAAGTGGAATCTTGAAAGTTACCTTGTGAGTATAAAATCAAGAAAATACTTGAGCCCTGGCCAGTTGGCTCAGTGGTAGAGCGTCAGCCTGGCGTGCAGTAGTCCCGGGTTCGATTCCCGGCCAGGGCACACAGGAGAAGCGCCCATCTGCTTCTCCACCCCTCCCCCTCTCTTTCCTCTCTGTCTCTCTCTTCCCCTCCCACAGCCGAGGCTCCATTGGAGCAAAAGATGGCCCGGACGCTGGGGATGGCTCTTTGGCCTCTGCCCCAGGCGCTAGAGTGGCTCTGGTTGCGACAGAGTGACACCCCAGATGGGCAGAGCATCGCCCCCTGGTGGGCGTGCCGGGTGGATCCTGGTCGGGCGCATGTGGGAATCTGTCTGACTGCCTCCCCGTTTCCAGCTTCCGAAAAATACAAAAAGAAAATACTTGATACAATTTTTTTGTATTTTTCTGAAGTGAGAAATGGGGAGGGAGACAGACAGACTCCCGTATGTACCCGACCATTGTCCACCCAGCACGCCCACTAGGAGCCATCCTCAATGCCCGGGCCAACTTTGCTCCAATGGAGCCTTGGCTGCAGGAGGGGAAAAGAGAGACAGAGAGAAAGGAGAGGGTTAAGGGTGGAGAAGCAGATAGGCGCTTTCCCTGTGTACCCTGACCAGGAATCAAACCTAGGACATTCACACGCCAGGCTGACACTGTACAACTGAGCCAAGCAACCAGGACGATACAAATTTTTGATATATGCATTCTCCTTGACCATCACATCATCCTTAGATTTTTCCCAACCTGCAATATTTTCTATACCTTTCTTCTCTGGAAAACATGCAAAACCATTTACTTCCTACTTCCTTCCTCTAAGTGGAACTCATAATAAAACTGGATTTTTATTATGAAAGTTTGAGTTTAAGAAATTTAATATATATGATAGAAGTCCTTTATATAAAATAAAAAAAAATCAGGGTTCACATATTAAGACATAACCATGGAATAAGGTAAGAGATATTGTGAGAGAACTTTTAATAGCTATATTCCATATGCCTGGCAGCATTGGTGCCCAATCAATTTCACATTATTTAAATGAGCTGTGCTGTCAGTTATCTTAGTTAATTAATTTCCACTAAGGTTGGAAAACTAATAGATGCTGGTAAAATGAAAGTGAAATAGAGACAAGACACTTGATCTTGAAGAACCTAAAGTAAACTTCTAGGGACAAAGCACAGATCCAAGAAGTAAGAATAATTATAAACAATAAGTCTATGAGTGAAAGCCATATTCCACTCGTTGACTATGTAAGCCTTTTAGAAAAGAAAAAGAGTTATTGACGGAGGTGGTTTCACAGGTTAGCAATTCTCACAAGTAGTTTTAACAGATTGCAACAGGTCAGGATCAGCTTCATTTCACATCCGCCTGTCCCATGTGAATAAACTGCATCACTGGCTACAAAGTCCATATGGAAACAACGGATGAATAAAGTGCAAAAAATGACGACAATCAGGCTGTAAGAGTTGTCCCAGAACACATCAGCTTTGATCTTAAAGCATTTATGTGTTCAATCTCCCTCTGAAGGACAAAAGGGAGAGTTGGCGAACACATGGTAGCCTTAATATTAAAAATGGTGGTATCATTTGATAGAATAAATTCAGGTAAAGAAGAGATTTCCCCAGAATTAGCAGCGGAATATCTCTGATATGTGAGGGAAAAGGGAAAACTAGGAATTTGGGTAGATCATTGGTATAACGTAATGCATCAAAAAGGAAGGGGTGGGTAATATCAGGTAGAATTTTAACAGAAAAATTTGTGTGTGCTATTCCAAGGCAGAAAACCCCAGACTTCCTTGCTTTTTACATAGGACTGAGAAGAACACAGTAGCTTATAAGTACTAGACCCTATTTCAGAATTCATAAGGAACAAGAAAATATAGTATTAATAAAACTATTCCCATACTTAGCTAGTTGCTCTTGCCATTTAAACAGCCTGTAAGTCAAATTATTATCTATGTTTTAGTCTTCAATTGTAAAACGTAAGCTCCTAGAAAGCAAAGATTGGAAATATTTATAAAGCTACCATAAAAATATAAATAGGAGAAAACTACAGACTATCCTTACATTTTCCAGGTATGATAAGAAATAATTCAGTGCAAACAAGACAAATTGGGTTTTCTGGTAAATGAAGACATGAAATGAATAGAAAACTCTATATGTAAAAATGGCATCACATTTTTGGTTTCTTTTTTATTTTATATGAAAATCCACTGCATTTCTAAGTAGATAGAAATAAAGTTATATTAAATATTAATGATTAAATAATAATTATTAATATTAGTATAAGTTCAGAAATGAGTACAATTGATTTTTCATCTTCCTTTCCTGCTGCTACATAAAAACATATCCTTTTTTATTACCATTCAATTCCTGGTGAATATCAGAGTGGGCTCATGTTGCTAATGTGATCATAGAATTTAATCAAACTGTAAGAAAACAAGCAACAGATTTGTTTTTTTCTTCTGGAAGTTAAATTGCATGTGGAGAAACAGTTGCATTTTCTTTTCTTTCTACCCTCCAACTCTGAAGTTCTGTTTTAACTTAATTTATTGATTCTACTTTATGGTGTTTCATTCCTTGATGAAGTACCTCTCAGGGGCTTTGTGCCTAGAAAACAAAAACAATATCAAGAACTATAATTTGAAACTCCTGCTAAATACAGAAGTAAGAAAATTCAAGCACAAATAAGCATTATTAAAAGGCATTAAGAAGCCATGATTTATCTCAGGGGTCCCCAAACTTTTTATACAGGAGGCCAGTTCACTGTCCTTCAGACCGTTGGAGGGCCGGACTATAAAAAGAACTATGAACAAATCCCTATGCACACTGCACATATCTTATTTTAAAGTAAAAAATAAAAAAAATAAAAAAATAAAAAAATAAAGAACAAGTAAATTTAAATCAACAAACTGACCAGTATTTCAATGGGAACTATGCTCCTGTCACTGACCACCAATGAAAGAGGTGCCCCTTCCTGAAGTGTGGTGGGAGCCGGATAAATGGCCTCAAGGGGCCGTAGTTTGGGGACCCCTGATTTATCTTGTATACTTTGTTTCCACTATAAACAGTGGCGTTGCTTGGTGTCTGCTGATCCAACATGGCACCCAAAGATAACTTTTAGCTGTATTCATGTCTGATAATCCTATACAGACCCAGGTACAGGTGAAGGCAGTGGTTCCCCCTTGTTCCGTGGCAGCTGTTTCAAGACCACGGGGCGGGGGGGCTTGTTAAACAGACTGCTGGGCCTGCCCACCTCACAAATCTATGCACAGACCTTTGGGATGAGGAAAGGGGGAGTTACCAGACTTTGTTTCCTACTAAATTTCTGGGGACCACCCTTTATAAACACTGGACTAAGGCAATGGGGGGACAAAAGAGATTAAAGAACTGAAATAGGTAGAGATTTAGTTTCCTCAGAATTTAGCTGCACAAAGTATTCCAACCCAGGAATTTCACTGTGGATGAGTATGCTATGTGGAGGGCAGTAAATGTTTTCAGATCCTTCTATAAATTACCTAAGAAATGCTTCCCACATGTAATGTCTAAGATTACCACATGTAAGCCCCTCAGAACCAATGTTATTACCACAAAGAACTACAGATCCAGCCTGACCAGGCGGTGGTGCAGTGGATAGAGGGTCGGAAGACCCAGGTTCGAGACCCCAAGGTCGCCAGCTTGAGCACGGGCTCATCTGGTTTGAGCAAAATAAAAAGATCACCAGCTTGAGCCCAAGGTCTCTGGCTCAAGCAAGGGGTTACTTGGTCTGCTGAAGGCCCGCGGGTCAAGGCACATATGAGAAAACAATCAATGAACAACTAAGGTGTTGCAACGCGCAACGAAAAACTAATGATAGATGCTTCTCATCTCTCTGTCCTTGTCTATCCCTCTCTCTGACTCTCTCTCTCTCTGTCTCTGTATCACTGCACACTCCTACAATGTGCGTATGTGTACACACCCGAAGGTACCCTCTGCCAGGCCCGCCAGTGACAACTGCAGGGCAGCCATAAGAGTAAAATGAAGACCCATATGCCACATGTCCAAATATTTACAAGTTACAAATCCACCTTAAAAACCCCTATGAAATAAAAAACATTCTATCCATTTACCTCAACAAATACACTTTCAGAACAACTGGGCTGTCTGGTTCTAATCTAGAATAGGGAGACTTAAATTTTCATGCCTAAATATTGAGGCCTTAAAAAGAACCAATCCCGCCTGACCAGGCGGTGGCTCAGTGGATAGAGCGTTGGACTGGGATGCGGAGGACCCAGGTTCGAGACCCCGAGGTTGACAGCTTGAGCTCAGGCTCATCCGGTTTGAGCAAATCTCTCCAGCTTGGACCCAAGGTCGCTGGCTTGAGCAAGGGGTTACTCGGTCTGCTGTAGCCCCACGGTCAAGGCACATATGAGAAAGCAATCAATGAAAAACTAAAGTGCCACAACAAAAAACCGATAATTGATGCTTCTCATCTCTTTGTGTTTCTGTCTGTTCAGTCCCTATCTATCTCTCTGACTCTCACTTTGTCTCTGTAAAAAAAAAAAAAAAAAGAAATAGAAAAAAAGAACCAGTCCCCAGCTTAAAAGTCACTGTCCTTTCTTTCCTACTGCAGCTCTGGGAATTTCTCCACAGCCCATATAAACAACTGACACACCTCGGGCCAACAGTATAGACACTGTGGATTGGTCTACCTCAGAAGGGTGGTCCCATGGAATATGACTGGACAGGTCCTGGGTAACAGCTCAGGGCTTTTAGAGCAGGGAATTCTGGGACTTCTGAGACCTGAAGTCTCCTCTAGAAGAGGAAATATGAGCCCTAGGTAGGAAGTATCCTGGACCACCGCCGATTCTCATGTAATCAGGAAGGTGTGGACAAAGAAAAGTCAGACTGGGCCCTTAGAAGAACAGAGCCCAAAGACATACTACACTCTTCTTCTGAGAGTCAAGATGTTCATTGATGACATAGTTTTTCATCAATACCTCATAGTTCATTTATTCTAAATTTACAAGTAACTGATTTACAAAGCATAAAGTGGTTTTCCTCCTAAAGACATTTATACTTGTACTAATGCTTCCATTACAAACACTCTAATGGTAGAATGTCAGGCCTTGGTAGAATAGAAAGGAAGGAGAAGTGAGTCAATGGGAAACAGACATCTCTCCCTGATACTATTAAACATTAGCTTACATATTACCCTAAAGCAAACTATACTCAGTATGATTGAAGAATATAAAAATTAGGAGGTCTGAGTTCTAGTTTCATCCTGCTGTAAATTCATTGCTGCCTAAATTAAGACTGTTGAATAAGTCACAACATTTCTACCACTCAATTTCTCATTTTAAAAACAGAAAAATTAGATTGAATCTGAATTTCACAAAAGGGGTCTTACACGCTACCCATAGACATTACTTGAAAATAGTTGGCAGGCATGCTGGTTGTAAGGATTCAGCCATAGTCAAGTAAATTTAGTTCACACTGAGTAAAATGCTACTAAATTGATTTATTTCCTGCTAATATATATTTTTATTCTCAAAGCATAAGCATGGAATGAATATATAGTGTCCCTTACATTATTAGAACAAGAAATTACTATTTAAAAGAGTAAACACTGAATAACTGTTTCTCAGACCTCATGCTGAAATGATAGATTAGATGATGCATTAGTTATCTATTGCTGCATAACAAGTAAGCCCAAACTTTGACTTAAAATAGGCAATACTTCTTACAGTTTCCATGGGTCAGGAATTTGGAAAAGGCTGAACTGGGCGATTCTGGCTCAGAGTCTCTGACAATTGCAGACTGGATATCAGGCAGGGCTGCATCATCTGAAGGTTTGACTGGAACTGGAAGATTCACCCCTCCCCCCAGGTGGCTCTCTCACCTGACTGGGAGTTGGTGCTGGCTTTTGAGAGGACACCTCCATTTCTCCTCACAGGGCCGTCTTTGAAAGGCCATTTGTAGGTCCTCACTATGCGGTGGCTAGTTTCCCCTAGAGTAAGAGTCCAGGGCAAAAGCCACAATGCTTTCCATTGACCTAACTTCAAGAGTCACACACCCTCACTTTTACCATATTCTATTGGTCACAAAGTCAGCCGTGATTCAGCATAGGAGGGGCTATGCACAGGCCTGAATGCCATAAAGAACGGCCCATTGAGCGCCATTGTGAATGCTGACCACCACAGATGACCTGTTCAGACTCTTCAGAGTCTAAGATTTTAGGGTCATAGGGAATTTAGAATAGTTTTTTGAAAAAATAATATTGAAATGCATTCATTCAGCTGAAAATAGACTGAATGTTCTAGAGCAGTGGTAGTCAACCTGGTCCCTACCACCCATAAGTGGGCATTCCAGCTTTCATGGTGGGCGGTAGCGGAGCAACCAAAGTATAAATAAAAGGATAGATTTAACTATAGTAAGTTGTTTTATAAAGATTTATTCTGCCAATTTAGCAAAAAGTACTTGGTAAGTAATTATTATTATATGCTTTAGCTTGCTGTGACTCTGCTTTATAAATTTTATAAAGTAAATTTACTTCCCTACTATATAAATCACCATTACTGTGGAACCGGTGGGTGGTTAGAAATGTCAATACTAACAGAGATACAAAAGTGGGCGGTAGGTATAAAAAAGTTGAGTATCCCTGTTCTAGAGGCACAAAAGTCTCTACAGTCCTTCTCCTAATCTCTACAACCTGTGACTAGGTTACTTGCCATGAGAAAAGAGACTCTGCAGTTGGCCTCATCTAATCACAGGAGGAATTAAAGAATCTTTCTTGGCTGTGGGCAGAGGAAAATGGGACTTCACAAGAGAGGCTCAGAAATTTCAGTAGGAGAAGAACTCGGTCCCCACCACTGAAGACTTTGAAGATGGAGGAAGGGATCAAAAAATAACCAGTGAGCTCCAGAAGCTGGTAAAGGCAAGAAAACGGGTCCTCCTCCTGTGCGACCAGAAAGAACCCAGCCTTGACTTCAGCTCCGTGAAACTCCCAGAAGGCTTCTGACCTACACAACTGGGCGAACACAGAAGTCTGTGTTATTTTAAACCACCAACCTTGTAATGATTTGTCACTTTGAGGGAAGAAAACTATAATCTTTATAGCAATTTAATTCTTCAAACTCTTGATAATAATATTAAATCACTGTGTTAGTTCATTCAGGATCAACACAGAAATATCATCTAATGGAATTGGCAGTCACTGGACAATTAACATTATATTTTATTTTATCACATTAATACTCAAGTTTTGCCTTGAGACCAAACTGACAAAAATAAAAATCTCCTGAGTCAGAAAATGTATTGTGGTGAAATTGTTATGAAGAGCATATTCTACTTCTCAGAAGACTAAACTGGATTTCATTTTTAATAACAATTCTTGTGGAAACTTTTAAAGGCAGATGAGATTTAGAAATTGCAAGGATAGGTTGTCAATGGGATAAAAGAGAAGACCTACATAAAACATATATTTGTACAAAAATTTGTGTAAAATCACTTCAAACTATTTAATGTCAGTGTCTGATTTCAATACAAGTAGAAAAAAATCTATTAACTTATTTGAACAATAAAGTATGCTTAATGTTATTTATTATTTATGTTTGCATTTGAATCACTAATAGCAAACCATTATAAAGGCCTGTAAAGCCTTCAAGTTTAAGACTTTACTATGAACCTCAGAACATAGACAACCTAAATGAGAATATAAGACAAAATATTAAACATTAAATTGCAGTTAAAATTAACAATAGAGAAGATGACTGGCCCTGGCCGGTTGGCTCAGTGGTAGAGCATCAGCCTGGCGTGCAGGAGTCCCGGGTTCGATTCCTGGCCAGGGCACACAGGAGAAGCGCCCATCTGCTTCTTTACCCCTCCCCCTCTCCTTCCTCTCTGTCTCTCTCTTCCCCTCCTGCAGCCAAGGCTCCACTGGAGCAAAGTTTGCCTGAGCGCTGAGGATGGCTCTGTGGCCTCTGCCTCAGGTGCTAGAATGGCTCTGATTGCGGCAGAGCGCTGCCCGGATGGGCCCTGGTGGGCATGCCGGGTGGATCCCGGTTGGGCGCATGCGGGAGTCTGTCTGACTGCCTCCCAGTTTCCAGCTTCGGAAAAATACAAAAAAAAAAAAAAAAAAAAAAATGACAGACCACCAGATGATTAATTTCCAAATAAGTTATTCAGATAATAAATTATAAGGAACTTCAAATGAAGGAAGTATGATTAAGTGAGACTGGGAATAATACCATGATGAAGATAACCTGAGTTTCGAAAGGGTGAGAAATTGTATCGTAGGAGAAAGGAGGGAAAAAATTTTACGTGGCTAACATAGAGATAATAAAATATGTCTATCATAATATAAATCACTCTATATTATAATTACTGGTGACCTATTTAGGAATTCCATAAGGACGAAACCTATGGCTCACATTTGCACTCTAGGATTTATTAGAGTCCAAATCATATAGTACTAACTCAACAGATATTTAATGGGTGAAACAGATGACTTAGAACAGTGACATTATAGGAAAAATAGTATTTTACAAAATATATAAATCTGAAGCTATTTTTATAAGATGAATTGAAGTCCCAAGAGAGGCATAGATGTTTGTTGAAAGGTTGTGATAACATTCTGAGAGGAGATAATAAAACCATGAACTGAGGGTTGGCAATGAGAAAGAAGAGATATAAGACCTGTCAATAGAAGTAAATGGCAGATTTAGATGTTGGGATCAGGAAAGAGTCAAGATGAAATCTGATGCTGAGATCCCCAGTGGACTATGATGAGGGAGGCTGACTGGTGATGGTGCAATGGACAGAGCATTGACCTGATATGCTGAGGTCCCAGGTTTGAAACCCTGAGGCTCACCAGCTTGAGTGTAGTGTTGCTGGCTTGAGCATGGGATCATTAACATGATCACATGGTCACTGGCTTGAGTCCAATGTTGGCTGGCTTGAAGCCCAAGGTCTCTGGCTGGAGCAAAGGATCACTAGCTTGAGCAAGGGGTCACTCACTCTGCTACGGCCCCCCAGTCAAGGCACATATGAGAAGCAATCAATGAGCAACTAAAGTGATGCAATTATGAGTTGATGCTTCTCATCTCCCTCCCTTCATGTCTCTCTCTCATACCTAAAATGCACGTACACACACACACACACACACAAAGACGTGCAAATGAGAACACAAATGGTAGATAAACATATTCACTGTGGTTTTTAACATGTTACATGAAATATAAACACAGGAAATGCACCCTGGCAGTGGTAGTGCACCCAGCAACTTAGGAAGGAGGATACAGATTTGAAAGCTAAGTGCACGTAAATTAAAATTGGAGCCATGAGAAAGAATGAAATCGCCAAGTGAATTCATGGGAAGAAAAAAAGTAAGGATATAATTTACAAAATTTCTACATTTAAAGAAAGAAAGGCAAGAAGAGAAACCAGTGAGTATGACAGAGGAACAACAGAGACGCTCAAGGGAGGCCTGGGAAAGACAAGATGGATGAGCCCTCAGGGCCAGCAGCTTCCCCAGGGTGAAAGGAGCCTTCAGACTGAGGAGGTGTTTTTGGATTTGTGTTAGATGGAGGCCTGTGACCCTTGGCTCAGTTCTTTCAAAGAATAATGAGCAGATCAATTAATATTGAGTCACGTAAATCCTTTTGCTTCTGAAACTTATTCTATCAAAAGCTAACATATTGAAACAAAAACAGTAGGGCTCTCCATGGTGTGCCATACCCCTTCCCATTCCTTCGTCAGTAGTTTCTGCTGGGTGTGTATCCACAGTAATCAGAGAAGTAGCAGGTTAGTGGAGCAGCTAACGGCCAAAGTGTCCACTCGTGTAAGCCTGAGTACATGTGAGGGGAGGGGAGTTCTTAGACCTTGGACCTTGAAACCAGTGAAGGTGACAACAGAAAAGATTTAGAAAACTCAGGGTCATCCTGTTGGAAACAGAGATGAGCAATTTGTGTACCCAAAGCTCCTTACATAGAGAATTCAAGTTAGTGTGGGCATTTCCGCATTCTTTGGGGGGCACCTCATGTCTGAAGCACGGAGGAGAACAGGTAGACACCACATCGCCCCGATAATCTGTGCAGCATTACTGCCTGTGATTTACATCATTACATAGAACAGATGCCCAAATTTACTCTAAGGATTTATATGGTAAGCCTGCAGGATGAAAACACGTTAAATTAGCAAAACTTTGAGTTCAAAAAGGTGTATTTTATACGCTTGTAGATAAAGCCTGCCGCCTCCGCTCATGCTGACATTTTTGTCAACATGGTCTGCTAATTATTCAGGATAACATTTTTCATAATTGGCAGGGGCATGCCCCCTGCGTGGACTTTCTCAGTGAACGCTGAAAATTGCTAAATACGATTTATGTAATTTATTTTCGTCAATGACCTTATTAGTGCTTCCACTGCTGAACTGTGTTTGTGGGTGGATGTGTATATAAAAATGCAGTCTTGACTTTTTCAAAAAAGAAGTTATATAACTTTACACTTCATATATTTAACAACCAAAATGTTATCTGCAATAAGTGTTTCTAGGAAGCTCTGTTTTACCACTGACTGGTTTGATGGCAGTTGATTAGATAATGGTTTTTCATCTGTGTGTTGTAGCTGATATTGGCCTATCCCACTGGGCTGCTAAGGTGTCTAAACACTCACAAACAAAAATTACCCATGAAACCCGTGACAGGGTTCTCTGGGTTCACAGCTACAGATCACTGCACATCTGGATGGGTTGTTTCAGCTGAGTGTATAATCTCACGTCCCTCGTAAACATGATGCACCTGTCTCTCCGTTTAACAGACACTGTTTGAAGCTGAAGCATTTATTTTCTCTCAGAACTCAGCAGAGGCACATTATTTACTGATACAGAACCTGGGAGTCCCTAAACCATTCCAGGGTTTCCATTTCTTTTATGTTTAGATGCAACAATACTCTCTACTTCAGAGGTCTCAAACTCGCAGCTGCGGGCCGCATGCGGCCCGCCCACCAATTTTGTGCAGCCCGCAGACTGGCCCGCAGATTAATCCACGAAGTTTGATTAGTCTGCAGGCCGCACAAAATTGGTGGGTGGGCCGCATGGCAACGAGTTTGAGATCCCTGCTCTACTTAAAGAAACTAGCAAAAGGGGGGAAAACAGCTTTATTTTGACATAAAGGGGAAATTAGAAGGGACATAATGAGACAGATACTTGCTGATTTTTCCAGTTTATTTTTGAGATTCAAGATGGGAATCCGTAACTCTTTTCATTTCTTCACATGTTAAAGGCCAGTCTTGCCGTAAGTGTTACAAAAGGTTAATCACCAAACTTTCCGTGAGCATCTACTATGTGCAAGGCTCTACGTAACCGAATTACAGTTACAAAGAGTGTGTATCCCTGGCGTCACGCTACTCCAGAGTGGCTTACGAGCCCTTTAGTGGACCAGGATGGGTCTGCCTGACAAGCCATTAAACTAGAACTAGATAGTAAATAGGTGTCAATCATGTGCCGGCTAGGAAGAAAGCCAGTGATGGAGGACAGGTGTCTATGCCCATGGGAAGCGAGGAAGAAGTCTGCCCTTTGATTTAAGGGCTGTGCTGCTACCTGCTGAGTCAGTCAGTCACTGGTTGCTACACTGCCCTCCATTTCCCAATCATTGATTTCAATGAGCCATTTCACTAGTGTAGACCTCAGGATTTATTCCCTTGATAGCCACATGATATACAGGGGTAGGCAAAAATAGGTTCACAGTTGTTCATCTGGAGAAAGATCTGTAGGTTATGATTATTACAATAGCTTTCCTAACTCAAAACAACATCACGATGGCACAGTGTGCTTAGGTACAACCTCGTAAGTGCTCAAATCACTGGCCTTCATGATTTACTTATTTTTGTAGTCGACTTGCTAGATTCAAATACACTGTGTTTTGCAAATTGACAATGGTAAACCTACTTCTGTTCACCCCTCCCCCAAGTCCTGCGTCCTCTACTTTTCATCCCCACTGTTCTAGCCTCAAATACAAACTCTCGTCCCTAAGGCATGTTCACATCCACACTCATCTTTACTTCTACTGGACGTATCCGCCAAAATAATTACATTGAGAAGGAAGCATGGTAGCAATACTTAAACACTGCCAGGCTATTGAGAGATGAGGCTTAAATAATTTTCAGTACAAACCTCTTGGAAGGGTATCTTCCTAATTACAGTTCATCGGCAGTCATTTAAGATAACAGAATGAAAGATAGCTCCTGAAGAAGAAAACATTCTTTTTCTTTATGCCCAGAGACCTTAACTCCCATAGTTTGATATTGATAGATGAAAAATCGCTTTAGATCTTTTCATAACTCAGCCACTTCATTGCATATAGCTTCTCTGAGCACCTACCATATGCCAAGATCTGTGATAGGTGCTTGGAAAATAATAATGGACCAGTCTCTGCACTCAGGGAGTTTGTGGTCTGGTGTGGGAGACGAACGAGACAGTCAGCGAGGAGGAGGGAGGCATGTGATTCACAGAAACATGGATGAGAAGCGAGGAGGAATTCTACCGTTTTATTTCACCACGAGCAAAGTGTGTGAGAGCCTGTTTTCTCACATTCTTACCAGCATTTGATAGGGTCATTATTTTTTAAAATGTATAGTTGTTCTACTCTGAAAAATAGTTTAGGCGTTCTTAAATACTAAATGTGCACTTTGCAATACAACCCAGTTCTTATGCTCCTGAGCACTTACGTCTACACAAAAATCTATACTTGATTGTTCATGGCATCTTTACGAGTAATAGGCAAATCAATATTCTCAAAACAGCAAAATTATAGAGATGGGAAACAGATTAGTGGTTGCCAGTGGTTAAGAATGGTGAAGGAAAGAGATTCTTGTGACTATAAAGGGGTAGGTAGCAAGGAGAAAATCTCAGTGGTGACAGACAGCTCTATAGATTGATTATGGTGGCGATCACACAAGGTTTATATGTGACAGTGCCATAGAACTTTGATGCACGTAATACTAGATAAAGTATTTATACATACAAGATCTCTCTGTATTATCATGGCAATCTTTGTGCATTTATAGATATTTCAAAATAAAAATAATTTAAAATAAAGGAGAAGAAAGGAGGAAAATTAAAAAGGGCTAGTTCTTGAGTGTTGGTGAGATGAACAGAAGAAGGGAAAGGACGTGAATGGAAAGGGGGGTGATACACGTTTTATAGGTTCGTGGGGGCCCAGACAGTACTAACCCTTTCCCTAGACAAGAACCTGTTGAAAATCCAAAGAAGACAGCCAGTGGAAGTCAGAAAGAAAAGGTTCTCAAAGAAGGCTAGGGTGGAGAACACAGGCTACACCTGTGGCCATGTGGGCACTGTGGTGGTCAGACTTGCTCCTCCAGCCCCAGGCAATGGAGGACCAGGAGAACACGGGGAGCCAGGGAGAACAAGCTGGCTCCCAAAGAAAAGGAGAGAGAAGGGGCTGGCACAGTCACACTCAGCTTCTCCTTCCAAACCCTCCAGCTAGACAAGTCACACTTTGAATTCTCCAGAGGGAACTGTGTGAGCACATGCAGAGAAGTAAGAGATATTCCTCCAGTGGAACTCCTCTGTATTCGTAGATATACCAGGTAAGGCAAAGAAACATCACTCTTTAATGTTGTGCAGATACAGACATAAGAGAGTATGGCCCCGATTCCCTGAAAAAGTTGATACTCCTGAAAAACAGTATATGAACACAGATGGAACTGAGGATTAGCCCGGGCAAAGGCTGAAAATAGGAAGCCAGGAATTCTCCATATTCTATGCCTCAGTGCCCACCCTGGTCCCCATCATCCATTCCTACACCAAATCTAATCACAGTTTCAATATCTGAGGCCTGTGACTACATGTCAATCAGTGTGAAAGATACAATTCAGCAGAAGTTAGCAGGCAGGGTACATGGTTAAATGATGGAAATAGTATAAATATTACTCACTAGAAGCAACAGATTTATTTTAAAAGTGTGAAAGGCAACATTAAAAAAGGCAAATGTATGTTCTTCTTGTTTCCATAAATTGGTTATCAAACAAACATGATTTTAACTTAATAAAACTGGAACTGAAACTAATTTCACTTTTTGAAGAAGAAAAAAAAAAAACAACTTACTCCCAGAGGTCAACTAGCATGAAAAAAATTCACTACTCAAAGGGTTAAAGCAATTGTTTCTGATGAACTCCATCATTAAGAGGAATACAATTATATATTCTTCCTATGAAAGATAACTGCAAATTAAAACTACATTGAGATCTTACCTCTTACCCATTCGAATTGCTATCATCGAAAAGGCAAGAGGCAACTCATGTTGCCAAGGATGTGAAGAAGGGGAATCCTGTGTGCTGTTGGTGGGAAGGTAAATTGGTGTAGCCACTATGGAAAACAGTATGGAGGGTTCTCAAAAAAATGAAAATTAGAACTACCATATGATCCAGTAATCCTATTTCTGGGTACATATTCAAAGGAATGGAGTCACTAACTCAGAGATATCTGCACCCTCCTGTTCATTGCAGCATTATTTACAATAGCCCAAGCACAAAAACAACCTAAGTGTCCATCAAGAGATGAATAATAAAAATGGGTTTATATATATATATATATATATATATATATATATATATATATGGGTTATATATATATGTGTGTGTGTGTGTGTGTGTGTATATATATATATATATACACACACACAATAGAACATCATTCAACCATAAAAAGAAGGAAATCCTGCCATTTGAAACAACACAGACAGACCTTGAGGGCACTATACTAAATGAAATAAGTCAGACAGAGAAAGACAAATACTGTATGATCTCACTTATATGTGAAATGTAAAAAAAAAAACCCCAAACACATAGAAACAGAGAAGACATTGGTACTTGCCAGAGCTAAATGTGGGGGTGAGAAACTAGTGAAAGAGTCAAAAGATACAAAACTTCCAGTTATAAAGTAAATCATTCCTAGGGATGTAATATAAAGCATGATTACTAGAGTTAGCAATAATTCTCTAGTATGTATTTGAAAGCTGGTAAGTGAATAGATCTTGGAGGTTCTCATCATAAGAAAAAAATTGTAACTATGTTAGGTAATGAACGTTAACTAAATTTTTTGTGGTGATCATTCCTCAATATGTACAGATATTAAATCACTATGTCTTATACCTAGAACTAATATGATGTTATACGTCAATTTCTTCTCAATAAAACTTATTGAGTAATCGGGAAAAACTTAAAAAGTAATCTGGAAGTTCTTAACCAAAATTTAATGTATACATATATATAATATTTTATATTTATATATTTTGTATATATATATACACATACACACATACATATACTAGACTGAGATACTATAAATTGTTTTCTGAACAAAATAAAAGCATACGTATAAACATAACTACACCAAAATCTTTCCAGCAGTGGTTCCCTGTTGTTTCTCCATCCATTGCATAGAAATTGCATCAGCCTGAAGTTTTTTTCTCTATTGGTGCCCAGACATCTTGCACAGAAAATAAAGGAAGGGTACCTTTATTTGCCTAGTGTCACCTCACCTTAACAAAACCCCTCCCTTGTTTCCCTGTCCCCAGCTTGGCCAGCGCAGTTCTTTGATTCCTGCAGCTGCAGTTCCTGTTTGCTGTCTGGATTGTCTGACCCCCGGGAGCCCAGCAGAACAGCATGGAGCTGTTGCCCTTTGGCAAAGGCTTGGTATTCAACAGTAGGTGGTTTCGCACCAGTTTGGCTCTTGCTTTAGGACAATGAGTGATGAGAGGTTAGTTCACACAGCAAGGCTTATGTAATTTTCAAAACAAAAAGATCCAGCTGGAGGTTTATTCTGCAAATCAGCAAGATTTTCAAAACAAGAATAAAAGTCTTTTTTCCCCCCAGCATCCCAAGATAAAGATGACTTGGCCAAACTAATGAAGGGCAACAGAGTCAAGAGAAAGAGTCCACATGGACAATGTCATTCTTAGATTAATGTTATTCAAAATAGTCAGACTGGGATCCCTGAAAAAAAAAAAAGAATCTTTTTTGGGTGGGGGGTGTTGAAAACAAAAAATATTATTTATAAAGGTGTTCACTTATTGAAACAATGGCCATGTTACTATAAAAAATATAATCCCCCAAAAATGTCTGCCCAGGATTTCAAGAAATCAAACATTACACAGCATAATTTTACATGACCCTATTAAAACTGCTGTAAATGCTTGCCTCTTGCTACACACACACACACACACACACACACACACACACACACACACACAAAAACTGTTGTTAGAAAGCAAACATCCCTTACATGATAGATTGAATTTGAAAACTATTGCTTTTGAGGCCTTCCTGTGAAATTATAGAATAATTGCCACAACTCGGGGTCTGGATTTCTCAGTGAATCATAACTTCTTGCTGCCTAGAAATAAGTCACATTTTGCAAACAAAATTCTATGATTGTCCAATGTTTAGTTATTATGTGTTTTTTTTTAAATGAATGTAAAGAACGAAACAAACAAAAACAGAGTCTGTACATTCTTCCAGAACCTGGAGTAAAAATCTCAATATACTTTCTATAATAATGTCTGAAGGGGACAGTTTCTGCCCAAATTTAGGAAGGCAATTCGGTTCTACCAGGCAGTTTAGTATCCAGAGCCCCTCCCACCAGTCACACCCATACCGTTTTTTAAATTTTATTTAATTTTATTTTTTTTGTATTTTTCTGGAGTTGGAAATGGGGAGGCAATCAGACAGACTCCCGCATGCACCCGACTGGGATCCTCCCAGCACGCCCACCAGGGGGCAATGCTTTGCCCATCTGGGGCGTCGCTCTGCTGCAACCAGAGCCATTCTAGCACCTGAGGCAGAGGCCATAGAGCCATCCTCAGCGCCTGGGCCAACTTTGCTCCAATGGAGCCTTGGCTGCGGGAGGAGAAGAGGCAAAGAGGAAGAAGAGGGGGAGGAGTGGAGAAGCAGATTGGGTGCTTCTCCTGTGTGCCCTGGCTGGGAATCGAACCCAGGACTCCTGCATGCCAGGCTGACACTCTACCACTGAGCCAACCAGCCAGGGCCACACCCATACTTCTTTTTTTTTTAATGATCATTTTTAATTTTTTTTATTTATTCATTTTTAGAGAGGAGAGGGAGAGACAGAGAGAGAGAGAGAGAGAGAGAAGAGACAGAGAGAGAGAAGGGGGGAGGAGCTGGAAGCATCAACTCCCATATGTGCCTTGACCAGGCAAGCCTAGGGTTTCGAACCGGCAACCTCAGCATTTCCAGGTCGATGCTTTATCCACAGCGCCACCACAGGTCAGGCCATACCCCTTTTTAAGATTGCTTCTCATTGCAGCGATAGCCTTGCAGAACTCCTTTCACCTCCACCTCCCAGAATTTACAATTTTTCACGTATTTTTGAAAATAAAGTAAAAATAACCTAACTTTCATAACAATTCCACGATCTAATTTTTAAAATATGGCTAGACTAGAGGTCAATGCATTAAAAAAAAAAATGGTTTCGGTAAGCTCAAAGAAAAAAGAGTATCGCATACAATAATACAAAGTTCTACTTTTTTAAGGCTGACAAGGTTTTAGAAGGGTTAGTAGCAGTAAATAAAGCATAGAAGTAGAATTGTATAGTGAACAGTTATTGTACTCGTGCCAATTCAACCACTGACCACTGTGACTTTTCCAGCTTGACCTTTTTTGAGACTCTGGGCAACAATGACTGCTGTATTCACCCACTACTATAGATGGCTATGAAGTTCAGATCATATTATGTATGTAAAGATGCTTGACAAATTTTAAGAGCATACTCAGAAAAAAGTTAGGCGTTATTGTGCAAATGTAAAGCATTAGGATTTTGTTAAGGTTAAGTAAGTGACAGCTGTCATTCTTCTCTTCTACACCCACTTTCATTCTTCCTAAAAGAGAATGATAAAAGGAAAATCAAGTGCCTAATTATAAAGTTCCCATGAACCAAAGCAGCAAAGCTAACGACTTATTTCTGGAATCCTCACTTCAATCCTGTGGCCCAGTTATGTCATATAACCATACTCTTCAAATATGGAAAAGACTTTCACCAGCTCTACTCCCAAATCATCATTTAGAGCCAAGAGCACTGAGGTACAGCTACGAAATGGAGTGACCGAGAGGACCAAACTGTAAGCAGAACACATCAGCTGATAGCGGAGAGCTGGGATTCAGCCTCCGCCTTCATTCCTTCTGGCTACCTCTGTGGCTGATGGTAGTTTCAAGAAAGAACGATTAATCCTCGGGTCATTAATGGCTAATGGGTAGACTGCCCCAGTGCAACTGCTATAAATAGCACTGCTATGAAATTTAAAAATACCAATCAAATTTGATCAACTGCATCATCTGTGGTTGGCAAGTGTCCATGCTGACTAGACAAACACATTCAGGCACTGCACATCTGTGCTCAGTGGTGTCTCAGGGATTTCGCTGCCCCAAGCCCACTTGTTCAGCATGAGAACAACAGGGCAGGACACCAATTAGTGGAGGCATTTGCACCAACTTGACAGGACCACTGTGCAGGGAAGTTTCCTGGACCCCAAGCAATGGTGTAAACATGTCCTTTGGCAGTAAATAATTAAGCCAGAAGAATTTTATCCTTCATAGATATGCTTTTGATTTATGTTCAAGAAAACCTGCAGCCTCCAGAAAATCTGATCAGTTGCCAGTCCCACATGATCTTGACAAAACCACGGGAATTGCATCGTTCTCCGGTGCTACACATCCTATGTGATCTAAAATCACTTCTTTGATTTTCAGTGGAATAAGCATGGAAGCAAAGGTCACAACTGAATTAGCAGAACATCAGGTAGAAGCTGTCAGGACCTCTCTCCCCACTTCCTGACGATAAAAAGAGCCATAATTATTTGCCTCTCTGGCTAGCCCATGCCATCATGCTTTTAGAGTTCACAAGTCCCCATTTAATGCTAATTTCTAAGTATTATATTTTCTAGGTTCTTACATCATGAATTATTTTCCAGAGGAAAAGAAATAGTGAGATAAGGAGCCATTCAAAAGCTATGCACATGTTTCGCTTTTAATCCCAATTTCCAGATCTAATTCTCTCTTGGTCTATTTCTATTCAGACTGATTGGCTAGGAAATACTAAGAAAAGATGACAAACGAAATCCTATGATAATAGCCTCAGAAAATTTCAACAGCTCTAAGAGGTTTGGCTTCAGACCCAAACATTAACACAATCGCTCAATTTTAATGAGGTCAAACAAGCCCCTGGGTGTCTGGCTGGAGATCAAGGTCTTGGCCCAAGTGGGGAGGGTCATCTTGTTCTTACAAAGAACAGTAAGGCATACTGACAGGTGATAATGTAATGCATGAAGCCAGTGCCCTTGGCCATTTTATCTTTCCATCTCACTGGGGTTCCAGAGATCAGATGGAAAGGCGGCTCAGGATCTGAGGAAGAACCACACCTCTGCATATAAAATTTTAAGGGATTCGAATAAATCCTTTAACATATCATGATGAGTTCATCTGCCTGAGGAGACCAGCAAGAAAACAGACCTCAGGAAGTGATAGGCAGAAGGATGAAGGCTAAGGAACAGTCCAGTTAATATGGTTTTGTCTTTGTCTTGATTTTAAACAGGGAATTCTAGTGCCTTAGAGACACATTAAAGTTCTATATCCCTTTACAATTGCCTCCGCCTCTAAATATTATATCTAAAAAAAAAAAAAAAGAAGTCTTCCTTGAGTACAATGCTTTTCTCTGAGTAACAGCAATATATTTAGGTCTGAATCATTTACTAATTATATAGGGAAATTTGTTAGAGACCAAGAGTGAAAAAGAAAAAAAAATTAGCCTGACATCACAGCAGAAACTCACTTGACAAACTATCAGTCTCTTTTTTCCTTTCCATATTTCATATATAATCTTCACCTTATTATTGGGATCAGTACAGAGCCTGCCATAGGGCCAGTAGTGGCCATTTCACCAAATATGGGAAGGAAAAAAACACCTATAGGTAGTTTTAACACTTATTTTGAAAATAAAATATCGAGGTTAACATATGTACACAGGAATGCAAAAACAAAAAGGTGGAATCATCTCTAATAATATTATGCTACCTTAGAATCTATACAACTCCATGATCGGACTGATACATTTAAAGGGTTATGAAAAATTGAAACGGGTTTAAAGTCATAGAAATCAGCTTAAGAACCTGGAACTTGGTTCAGTTGACCTGTAAGTAATATCAAGGTACTTTATTACAGAAGTTGTGAATGTTCTCTAGTAAAATTTGAGAGTGTTTCATCAAAAAATGAATGATGAAAATATAAGGCAAGACAAGTAGAAAATTCAACGGGCTTTCCTAATTCCTAAAGAGAGAAAGAGCATATGAATAAGCAGTCTCAAGTGGGTCAAAATGACTGTTTTCTGAGACCAAGGAGATGCTCCTTGAATCACTCTTATGTTAGGTAAGTCCTGACCTACTGTTAAGAATATGTGTATGGGGTAGAAATTATTTCACCAACCTTAAGGTTCTTTTACTATGCAATTAACAACCTAAAAATATTGTCCCAAATCTTTGAAAGGTACTTTTCCGTGTTACTATGAGCATGTAGGCAGGAAATCAGGGTGCTCTCACTAAGGATCACATCCATTGAAACTTTCTGTGATGATGGAAATGTTCTCAACTCTCCAATATGGTAGCCACTGGCCATGCAATATGGCTACTGTCAATGAAGAACAGAATTTTTATTTTATTTTAATTGATTTAAACTTACTTAGTCACATGTGGCTAGTGGCTACCTCATTAGATAGGAAAGTTGTTGAGAGCAAGCATAAAACTTTGGTAATCAACTGGATCTACTAAAAACTTCTAATTTGCACTGTAGAGAAGAAATCTTATTCTTAGACAGATATATTAGAGTTCCATAATCACCACCATTTCAGTTCTCTAAACTCACCAGCTGTTGAATTTCTGAAAATTGGGAAATGAAATGCTAGGCTAGAAATCTTAAGTCCATTCCGTGCGATAGAAATACTGGTAACATAGCCACTTACGCACATACCCAGTGTGTAAGATTACATCACGTATTGCACTAGGCAGCCTACTCGTGCGTATAGTGAACAAGTACATCCACAGCTATGAATAGCAACAGATATTTATCTTAGAATCACTTAAAAAGGAAGTGAAAACTTCATATAATAAGAGTCCTCAGGTCAATAGAGGGGTTCTTTTAAGGACCAGCTGTGTTTCCTGCCTGTGCAGATAGTCCACGAAGAAGCAGCCGAAGTTGTAATAAGGGAAATACAGATCACATATCAGGGCCTTCTTCACACTTTAATGTTAGGCAGTGGAATGGGTGTACAAAGGGTGATTATGGACTCTTTAACACAGGACACTGTCCTACATGCCATGTGGTTTTATGTACTAGTGTCATTCACTATATGCTAGTTCTGGGATTGTGTGTTTTATTTCACATGAATGTGTTTAGCTGAGTTTCTTCCACACAGTCTTACTATATTTTTCCAGACTTCCAACTCCCACATTGTCTAGTATGTAAGCATAATTACTTCCTTGAAAGTATATGTTTAGTTAAGGTTAATTTATTCAGTTAAAATTAATAACCTCTTGTATATGTTATCACTAAGGTTGTTGTTTAGTTGTAAAAGGTAACAATATGGTTGCACTGTATTGAGGTACAAACCATGCAATTCTTAATCTGAGGGTATAATCTAAAATTTGGCCAAATAAAAGCTCAAGAGATGGCTATGATTTAATTATTCAAAACCTTTATTGGCAGGTAAACTCTAAAAAAATCATGTTTAGAAACATTATGGGACAATATAAAATGGTACTAATTTCTACTTTAAAAAAATTAGGAAAAACAGAAAAAAATAAGAAGAAAACAAATTGATGTACTGGGCAAGAATTTAGAGAGAGTAATAGACTTGGTATGTATTCATTAGCACGGAACAATACATTTAGAGGATTAATTATTAACTGTGTTACAGAGAATAAAATCCTACTTTGGGCTGTATTAAATGTGGTTTTGACAAGTGTTGCTTTTCACAGTCAATTTTTTTTAATCTTTCACCATTGATAATTTGCCCCCCAAATGGGAACTGTAATACAATACCACAGAGGCAAGACCTCCAGAGAGTCTGTGTGCACATTTTCAGTCTTCTGCAAACACTTACACTGTGCTTTCAGGAATCAGTGAGTCTTTGAGAAAAGCTCCCCCTCTTCTCCTGCCCACCTCAGCCTCAGGCAGTGAGTAAAGTGAAAGATACAAAACAGGGTGATCCAGGAGGGCAAAAAAGAGAGCTTGGGATGGTGAGCAAAGAGAAGATAGATTAGAGAGACTTCAGGGAATGAAGGAATGAAAAACCTGAAGCAAAGAAAGAGCTCAGAGGGGTGGAAGTTGCGGAGCTCCATTCCCGTGTCTCCATACTTCATGTGACTGAACCTGTGAGCGGAATAACGAGGGCTGTAACAGATGGCTTCCTCGCACTACTTCCAAAAAATCAGCTGACTCCGACCACCAGTGTGACAAAGACCACCGGCAGGTCTTCACTGGAAAACAGATCACCCAGACTCTAGCTCAGGGGTCGGGAACATTTTTGGCTGAGACAGCCATGAATGCCACATATTTTAAAATGTAATTTCGTGAGAGCCATACAATGACCCATGTACATTAGGCATTATCCAATAAAAATTTGGTGTTGTCCCAGAGGACAGCTATGATTGGCTCCAGCCACCCGCAACCATGAACATGAGCGGTAGGAAATGAATAGATTGTAATACATGAGAATGTTTTATATTTTTAACATTATTATTGTTTTTATTAAAGATGTGTCTGTGAGCCAGATGCAGCCATCAAAAGAGCCACATCTGACTCACGAGCCAAAGGTTCCTGACCCCTGATCTAGCTATTCAAGCTGCCATCATTGGCTTTGACTTAAGATGACTGGATACCTGTATGGCAGGAGCGTGGGCTCTGGGGTCAGACTGAGTTCAAACTTCCCACCACTGACCGCTGTATGACCTTAGTGAATTACTCTTTCCAGGCCTCAGTCTCCCCTACATGTGCATGAGGACCCAATCATTCTGATCTGATAGCCTTGTGCATTCTAAAGGAAATCATATTCAGGAAACCTATAGAAGAGTGACTGACTTGTAAAAAACACTCAATAAATACTAATTATGATTACTATTTGTAGCTTTCCTACTGTGTTGGAATAGTTTAACTGTATTTGCCCTAACAAACAAAATTATTGATATTTAACGGCTACTTAACTGATAGACATGGTGGTTTTAGTGGTTGGTAAATCTCAATAAATAGGTTTCTAATAGCCAGCTGGTATTTAGTGAGCATATTAATGCTCTTATTACCTTTAAATTAAAGCCTTATTTCAACCATTTAATTTCTGTTTATAACATACATATCTTTATCCTTTTAAAAGAAGCATATAAAGCTTCTTTTATGAAAGAATAATGATGTCCACTGGCTCTTTTTCCCCGTTTTATTGGCTACCTAAATCCTCAGAAGGATTTGGGCAAAGACACTTGGGAGTTGTTTAATCTTGCTAAGTCATATTGTTGTTGTGAAATTATTTTCTGCCTGACCACAAGTACAATATGCTTGTAGAACTTCCTCTTCTACATCCCAACCATTTCTGATTCACAAGCAAGCCTAGCATCACATGAATGTCTTGTCCCTTGTGGATGACTTCAATCCCATCAATTTTGTTCCCATTTCATTGCAATATCAATTTATTTTATCATTGTGCTGATCTGCACTTTCTTCTCCTCCGTACTTCCTATCAGTATAAACTCTTCCCCTAGCTTGACTCACCAGCCTGGTCTAAGGGGTGGTTTCTTTGTCTATCTTCAGTTGATCATCAACACATCCATCAGGCACTGAATGAAATTCATCCACAAAGCGATAAAAGATCACTGGTTCCGAGAGAAGACACATGACTTAATTGTACCATGAAGAGCAAGCTGACTCTTGCTTGAGATCTTGCAGGGAAGTGAAGAAAACTCACAAAAGCCCCCACAAAAGAGCCAACCATAAACATCGGTCAAGTTGTCAGCTTTAACCCCTGCTCAGATGCTAGGCACCACGCAAGGAGCTGTGAAGTAATATCTCTGCTGCCTTCCTTACCTCTTCTCCCTCCCCACCCCTGGGCCTTGAAGAGCCAGAAACCTCTGTTGGTGACTTGGAAAAGAAGGAATAGAAAATTAGGTCATAAATCCTGCCTACTTCAACTTCAGGCTTCCCGCTGAGCTGCCAGGAAGCAAGAAGCATCAACTTTAACTCAAAATCAAAGTTTTTATTAACACATGCAACTGACAGTTAAATTACTAAACTAAGGCAATTTTCTGTGACCTGAAGTTGCCAGAAAACTTTATTGCCCAAGAGGGATCAGAAAAGTCACGAAGCCTGCCTAGCATCTCACCCTGTGATGGGAGAGACTAATCACACAGACCACGTTTCACAGGACAGAGGGAGACAAAATCGAAACTGATTGACGACTGTAGAAGAAAATGAGGCTAACAATAGCCCCTACCTCTTCGGGTTGTTGTGAAGAGGGAACAAAGTAAGATGTGTGAAGCCTTAAGAGCAATACGAGGTGTAATATTCAATGAATGTTACTGTTTTTTCTATCATTCCATCCATTAATGAATATTTTCAAATATTGTACTAAATACAGGCTTTAAGCCTGGACCTTCTTGTCACTGGGCCAGTTTTGTGCCAGGGGCCAGTCTTGCCCTGGCACAGACTGGGACGTCCAAGCTAGTGACTTGCCCAGTAAAAAATTCCAGGAGTCAGAGTGAGAAGGAAAACAAGCTGCACTCAGGTAGAGAAGAGAGAGGCTAGGACTGGGACTCCTGGAGACAGGATCCGAGGTTGGCCCAGGATTTGTGGCTGCTGCCCGCTCCCCTCTGGTTGCCAGTCTCACAGGGCACCGCTGTGGAAGAAGCCACAGAGCATGTCTGAGTGGATGCAAGCAACAGTCAGTTCCTGGGATTATACAAGTTCCTGATTTTTGACATTTTTTTGGTGCCAAATTCTGTTTCTGCCCTCAGGATGAGAGGGTGTCTTGTTCCCAAGATAGTAATTCTGGAAGGATCGTGGCCTTCATTCCTTTTCTACCTGCGATTTCAGTTTTCATTATAGTGATGGTATCGTGAGCCATGGGGTCAGTCTCTAGTCGGTTTTTCCTCCACCTTGAATTGAACTGGTTTTAGCCAGTCCTCGTTGTTGCTGACTTCTGTGACCACCACAAGAGTTTCCTGCCATAGCTGTTTCCCTTTGATCATGCTGGAGGTGAGGCTCTGATGACAGGACCTAGGGGCTTATTGGTGTGAGACATCCACTCCTTCCCCATTCCACTTGTCTGGAGTGTTCCCCAACTGATTTCTACCTGGCCTCTCTCTGAATATGCATAAACAACATCACCAAGTGGCAGGTACTATACATTACTGCTAATTGTACTTTATTTTGAAGTTTTTTGAATGTCATACTCTCTCAAGGTGCCCTTCCTTCTGTGCAGAAGCTCCCATTCCATAATCTTGATTCTGGTTTCAAACAGACTGCTCATCCAACACTTTTAAGCTGAGTCATGAGTGACTGCTTTTAGCACATGCTGCAGGCTTCTTCTGACGGGCTGGTCTTGGGTTTGTTGGGTGCATTTTGCACTGTGAACAACATTTGCATTGGGAATTGTTCCTTTAATTTCTAAAGCATTTATAAAACCAGTTTCCCTGAATAAGATAATTTTCTGGGCCATAAAACACACTACATTTGGTTTAGTTGGGAGCATTAATGGAAGGCTTTATCAAGGATTCCACCAGCAGCGTATTTTTACAACACGTCATCAAAGTTATTCTGAAATATTAGAGTTGAGCTGATGGTTCAACTCTCTGATGCTGGCCAAAATGGCCTCACAAAGCTTTTGATTTTACTTGTCAAATTTTAATCTTAAATAATGAATTATGAAGGTAAGTGAAAGTGGAACACTGAAATAAACCTTTAAAAACTATTCAATGGGATCATCCCCCATGTTCATAAGTGCTGAGAAATACAGGTTCTCATTTATAGTTTTTCAACCTATTGGATTCTAAATGTTTGGTGAGAGACACATGCAGATTCAAATGTCTACATATGGCTTTTGTCATTTATTGGAAGAAGAAATAAGAAGTGAGACTAGCAGCCAGAAGCCAGGCACTGCCACACCTCAGAGTTCTACGTATCAATTGTGTGGCTATCTTTGATATAAGACAATCATAACAGCTCCCATCTATGATCTGCTTTGTGGTTGACAGGGAGGAAGGGCTTGTGACAGTCAAATGGCCCTTGTACTCTCCATTTAACAAACTTCAAAATGTTATTTGAAAGGGAAACTAATAACCTATATTAAAGAAATCACCACACTGTTTGAAGAGCTGCAAAGAAGTCATGAGCTTTGTTCAAGGAGGTAAAAAAAGCAAAGAGAATTTTAGTTAGTGAAGTTTTGAACCGCACTGTACTACCAAGTTCTTGTGATGACAAGTTGCTTTTGTATTCAAAAATAGAATAAGATGCTCTTGATATGCAAATGATCAAACTATTCTTTCGCATCAAATAGTATCTGAAAACAAACTCTGCAAAGTGTCCCAGAACTGTTTATTCAAGGACATTCTGGTCAAACTTCAAGGTGGAGCCTACAGACAAATATTTACCCAGATTATTTAAAAAGGGATTTTCATTGATTCTCATTGTCTGGCTTTACTTCATTGATCTCTATCATCTAACTTTAGTTTTTAATCATATCAGATTCTTGCCACAAGAAAACAATGTAGTTAAGAGATCAATAAATATACAATAGAATCCAAATGTTTCTAAGTTAATAACTCTGCAACTAACTATAATGAACAATCTTCAATACACAAATAGTCACGTAAGCTGTATTTCTCCAGGTCACATCAACCAGAACAGTATAACTGACATAGTAACAATCACACACACACACACACACACACACACACACACACACACACACCTTCTTGGTTTAGATAAAGAGCAAAAGTAGCTGGAAATTTGAGTTATAAAACCTTCTTACATGAGTTAAAGAAGGCTGCCAGGCTCTGTCACCTGATTTCACCAGACCAGACACCATCCCTTCTGACTCACAGTTTCCATATCATTTACTATTCCATCAAGTAGCATCCTGTGTGTATTGCTATACCCCAGTGGAAGCTATTGCTTCTCTTGGTGACCCACTCAGCTCAATCGAACCCAGGAACTCTGACCTACAGGGACACATTCTGCCCTGAAGGCAGAGCTGCTCTCCAACTCAGCTCCAGTTGGTGGCTGGACTGTTACTAGGCAACGACTCTGTTCCCTCTTCGGATGCTGGTTTTATGTGGATATGTCTCTTCCCCTCAACTCACTTTCTGTAATTGTCCCCTCTCCCTGGGAACTGAGTCCTGACTTTAGAGATTGGTCCAGAAGATAATTACAGTGATTAACAAGGTTTATACAAAATTATTAATAATCTTGTATGGCCATGCCCCCTTCCCACATCCTAATATCTGTCAGAGAAAAATCCTAAACCAAAAGAATTTATTCAAAGCTGGCAAAATTCTGTCATGAAGAAATTAATACACAAGTTAGCAACATTAAAATCGAGTGTAGCGGCCCTGGTCGTTTGGCTCAGTGGTAGAGTGTCGGCCTGGCGTGCAGAAGTCCCGGGTTCGATTCCCAGCCAGGGCACACAAGAGAAGCGCCCATCTGCTTCTCCACCCCTCCCCCTCTCCTTCCTCTCTGTCTCTCTCTTCCCCTCCCGCAGCCAAGGCTCCATTGGAGCAAAGATGGCCCGGGCGCTGGGGATGGCTCCTTGGCCTCTGCCCCAGGCGCTGGAGTGGCTCTGGTCACGACAGAGCGACGTCCCGGATGGGCAGAGCATCGCCTCCTGGTGGGCAGAGCGTTGCCCCCTGGTGGGCGTGCCGGGTGGATCCCGGTCGGGCGCATGCGGGAGTCTGTCTGACTGTCTCTCCTCGTTTCCAGCTTCAGAAAAGTACAAAAAAAAAAAAAATCGAGTGTAGCTAGCTAGTTCTCTGGTCAAGACACCAGTCTCAGGCTAAGCCTGAAAGAGCCCAGTATCTGTGAACCATCCTCTCCCTAACATTCCTAGAGGAGACTGATGCTCCTTTTGCAGAAGCCTGGCCTAGTTAAAAGACCAATCTCTGTGCCTGACCCAGCAGTGGCGCAGTAAATAGAGCGTTGGACTGGGACATGGAGGACACAGGTTCAAAACCCCAATGTCGCTGGCTTGAGTGTGGAAACATAGAAATGACCCCATAGTCACTGGCTTGAGCCCAAAAGTCACTGGTTTGAGCAAGGGGTCACTTGCTCTGCTGTAGCCCCTCACTCAGAAAAAATAATTTTAAAAAGAATAAATTTTTAAAAATCTTTAAAAATAGGTATAGAATTAGAATAGAAATGATTGAAGCATGCTAGAAAACAGAAGATGATGACCTTTAAAACCTTAAATGATAGAAGTATAATTTGGAACAAACCTTGGATTTTACAGTCTCATGGTACACCCAATGTGGTAATTCTTATTAGCTATCTGTGAATCGAAGCATTTACAAATTCATTACTTACTTATAAGATTTCCTGATTTTTAAAATGACATATCTTTAAATATTACATATAAGGTACCATCCCTCGGTCCTGGCCTGATAACTAAGTTGGTAGTGCAACTGGTTAGAGCATCGTCCTGATGCACCAAGGTTGCAGGGATGACCCTCAGTCAGGGCACATACAAGAACCAACCAATGAACGCATAAAATAATAGAATAACAAATTGATGTTTCTGTTTCTCTTTCTCACTCTCTCTTTCCCTCCCCTGACCTCCATAATCAATCAATAAATGAAATTAAAAGAAAGTAAAATACCATCTCTCCATTCTTTTCCTTATTTCTCTTGGCACACGTTTGTGAGACATACAGCATTTTGTGTAGCCATTAGTAATCTCTAACAAGTAGATGCAGAATGATAAAACACATGTTTTATGCGTGATTACTTTCTGTCCTTGTCCACTAGTTCAATCCATTCTATCAATTTCCCAGTTTGGGTGTCATTACAATTACAGCAGGGCTAGTGCCATGTAAGGGACTTGGGAGGCAAGGAGGAGTAGGAGAGGTGACAACAGGACAATGTGTCTGACAGTGTGCAGATAGTGACATGATGACTTTTATTCTGGTTTATATGGGTATTAAAATTATCAAACCATCAGCATCAAATGTGCAGTGAGTCAAAGTCTATATGAATCAGTCCAATAATAATGCTTGAAACTTTCATTTCAACAGAGTTCACCAGAACCTTACTGGTTGATTAGGTAGCTAGAGTTGTTCCTGTTGCAAATGCTGTGGGACTCTTAAGTGCACCCCAATATTTGAACCCTAAAACATAAGAATATTTATCTGGTTCCTCCAGAACAAGATAGGGAGGGAGGGCAAGGAGCTAAGAGATCTGTCCAAAGTCTGCCACTACTGACCTGTGTGGCTTTGGGAATGTTCCTGAGTATTTTCTGGCCTTGATTTTTGCTGCAATTGGGCAAGATAACCTGTAGTCCCATCCGAAGGATTGCTCTGCTCAGTTAATGGGGTCATGGGCACTTGTAGGAAAGTTTTATTTTAAAATCCATGGGAGGCCACAACTTAAAACTGCATAACTTAAAGCACTTTTCTATTTTAAGCATCATTATGTTTGAGGGAATACAGTCTCAAAATGTTTTACACTAGTTCTTCTTAGCAATTTTCTAACGGTCCCCAAATTATTCAAATTAAGCAGGAAATTGTGATATCCTAGAGCAGATACACATTTCATTTTAAATTGCTGCCTTTATATTTTATCTATCATTGAATTTTTCAAATAATACAATTAGCAACAAGGCAAAAATTTAAGTACATTGAATTTCAACAGTGAAGCTACAGGGATAGAAGTTTTTAATCACTAGATGTTCTGTAGCATAACTGAATCAAGTTGTTTGTGATAATTTTATTACCTCGGCCCTCTTTTTAACAGAGTTATTATATTTCCTCATGATATATGATATCACACCTTCAAGATCCTTTTAGTTATTAGAGAATTCCATGAACCTGGCTTCCACGGCTCATTAATGTGAAAAATTATCTTAAAAGTTAAACGTGTATTAGTTTCATGTTAGGTTGGAACTCTGAACTATGAAAGGTATTTCCTATATTTATGGTAGTGTTTAGAGATCAACTCTTTTTGTCAACGTTGTTATCTTCATGAATTTCATTTACATTAGACCTATGTGTAACAGCAGGGTTTTCATTTTTCAAACTGAAATGTCAATATATTTATTTTACCCAAATTGCAAATTTTGTTCCAGAAACTGTACAGCAGGGGGTTTAGCCTTCATTGCTCTGCAGAATTGCCTCAGGCATTTGGAGGGGATCCACAGCTGGTCCCTGCCTCAGAACACTGAACGCAGGAACCCTGGGGGGGGGGGGGCAAGTAGTGGTATTTTTTTTAAAAGATTCCCAGGGATGGGTAGTCAGGACTGAACTGCTGGTTGAAGGAACTACTTATCTCGTGGTATTTACATCAGTCTGTATTGTGTCTCACTATTGGCATTTCCACGCCTATGCCTGCGCGATCACAATGCTCTCAATTACTTTCCTGTCTATAATGGTGCTTTTCGAAATGCTCTTGATTGTTGGCTTTTAGGTGTTTCTGAGTTCCCCTCCTCATCTGTGCTCTGTCCAGGGTCGCTTCATCACCATAGACCTTGGTCCCCACCCTGACAACATTGTCAGTACATGAACTTCTGTTGAAGTGAAGCAGCAGTGGCGACACTGGGGTTCCTACAGCCAGTGTGTGAGAGTCCCTGACATGGACAACGACTAACACGAAACAGTAGAGCAACCTCACTGATCGGAATGGCAAGCCCATGGGGCAGGACCTGCACCACAGAGCATGAACCCACCGAAGATAAAGGCACTCCTGAGAGGTCCACCATGATTTCAGATCGCCTCAACCATCCACACACACACACGCACATGCACTCATACAGTACCCCACACCACAGATACAACCACACCACATGCACACGCGTGCATGCACACACTGCCCAAAGCTCTTGTAGCAATAACAAGAAAATGGACTGACACCTGAGCACAAAGATCTGGGGTGAAATTGAAACAACATGTGTGCTCTGGATGTCTACCTTTCAACTCACACTCCTTTGTGTGGTACTCAGATCTGGGCCTTCCCTCTTTATAATTTCAGGACACTTTGAACCTACAAGTCTTTCTGACATCAAGCCCCAGGGACAGCAATTTTTGAATGTTCCTTAAAAACATAAGAAAGAGTTGATGGTGCAAATACAAAGAAGTGATAATAGTAATCAATATTTACAAGTACTGCCTTAAATGCTTTACAAACACTATTGCATTTAACCCTCATAATTAACTCTTCAAGGATTACTTAATAAATTAGGAAGGTTTTGAAGTCAGGATGGCTGCAAATATACTCATTAGATTATTTTGCTTTAGATGGCACAGTGGAGACAGTACAAAAGAACAGATCTCAAACATGGTTTGGGTTATATAGAATAAACCAACTAAATAATGAGAACAGAATTTTCTACCTGAGGCAGAGAACAACTTGATACCTCATACACACACATATTTTCCTCCAAATCCTATAATATACCTTCCTCCCAAGCAGAATAAAATTCTATCATTTGTTACTCTTACCCTTTTTATTACTTAAGATGAGCAAACTGACTTTTTTTAAGTTTAAAGGAATTTAAGACCTAGAAACAGAATTATAGTCCTTATACCTTTTGCAATGTCCCCGATGCTGTGTAAATGCCACTAGTGAATGAAAACTAATTACAGTTCTTTTAAGCTAAAAAGCAGCAGCTGAATACCACTAATTATACAATGAAGCCAACAATAATCATAAAAACATAGCAACAAATGTATTCACAGGAAAGACATATAAAGAATAAATGCAGAAAATCAGTTACTGCAGGAAAGAAATGGCGAATACCGAAATCTTCCTGTACCACACAATGGATATTTTTAAATGCTTAATTATCATACAATGATTACTTGCAGCTCATCACAAAGGCAATTTTCATAGCTGTCACATACCCAAATGCATCGTTACCACACATTGATGATCGTGAGTTTTGTAGTAATGAAGCTATGCCCCGGCTCACACAGCAAACAGCTAGAACTGACATTCAGTGACACCAGTAATCATAGATCAGTTTATTTAAAGACCATGGTTATCCAAATGATTTGGAAGGGGAGGATGGGGTTTTGTTTGGATTTGGGGTAAATAATTGCAATTCAACTCTATTAATCTGGCTAAATTGCTTTCGATGCAAGACTTCTCTATTCTGGTCAAATTAAATGCTATATAAAATTCTAAGGACTCAACTGGGAACATACAACACTTAGATACTTACTGTGGTTGGATTCGGGAGAGATTTATAGAAGAAAAAGGGATTGATAATATGAACACATACCTATCCTGGCAGGTGTCTATTTTAATCGTACCAAAGGTATACCCACCGTACTTTCATGTAAGCATCTGCCCCAGAGCGAGCAGGAGATAAGACACCCAAATCCCACCGGGCCTCAGTTTTCCTGGGTCTCTCATGGGTGAGCGCCTTACTCACTTATGGGTTATGTAAAGAACCCTCAAGGATAATTTAGTAAATTTGACTATATGTAAGTTTTGCCTTCCATGTTCTCTTTGGAATCTAATTGTTGTAAGGAAATTGTTAACCCTGAAAGTGAGTTTATAATAATGTATCTTTTATGTAAATGAACTGAGGATTTTAATAGTCTTTTTCTTTCCTTTTTATTGAATTAATCAGAGTGACACTGGTTAACAAGATTATACAAGTTTCAGGTGCACAGCTCTTCCACTCAGGGCCTGTCCATTATACTGTGTTCACCACCCCAAGTCAAGCCTCTGTCCATCCCTATTTAGAAATAAATAAATCTCCATAAAGAAATCTTAATAGTTTGAGGCTAGGTAAGGACTAAGCATTGTAGAAAGAAGCATGCATACATTTGTGATATTTTCGAGGACCCAGGAATGCTGGAAATGCTAGCAGAACAAGAGACAGCAAAATAGATTCTAGAATCAACTCTGAAATTAATCACATACGACCTTGCAAAGGTGATTTATAGTTTCTTTACTTACCAATGCTCTATGATTCTATTATTTTTAGCATTCTTAGTACTAAGAATCATTCCAAAGAGGAGGAGAAAAGAAAGTTAATTTTTTTTAATCTTATTTTTATTAATTTTAATACAGTGACATTGATAAATCAGGATTCATATGTTCTGAGAAAACATCTCCAGATTATTTTGACCTTTGATTATGCTGCATACCCCTCACTCAAAGTCAAATCATCCTCCATCACCTTCTATCTGGTTTTCCTTGTGCCTCTACCGTCCCCCCACCCCCTCTCTCCTTCCTCGCCCCCTCCCTACCCCTCCAACCCACTCCCTGTTACCATCACATTCTTGTCCATGTCTCTGAGTCTCATTTTTATGTCCCATCTATGCATGGGTTCATATAGTTCTTAGTTTTTTCTGATTTACTTATTTCACTCCGTATAATGTTATCAAGGTCCATGCATGTTATTGTAAATGATCTAATGTCATCATTTCTTATGGCTGAGTAGTATTCCATAATATATATGTACCAAAGCTTTTTAATCCACTCGTCCTCTGACGGACACTTGGGCTGTTTCCAGATCTTTGCTATTGTGAACAATGCTGCTATAAACATGTGGGTGCATTTCTCCTTCTGGAACCATTCTATGGTGTCCTTGGGGTATATTCCTGACTTCCAAGCTCCTTTTGTGAGGCGAGCATAATTCTGATTCCAAAATCAGGCAAAGACAACACAAAGAAAGAAAATTATAGGCCAATATCCCTGATGAATATAGATGCTAAAATCCTCAACAAAATATTAGCAAACCGGATCCAACAATATATGGAAAAAATCATACACCATGATCAAGTGGGATTTATTCTGGGGAGGCAAGGCTGGTACAATATTCGCAAATCTATCAATGTTATTCATCACATAAATAAAAGGAAGGAGAATAACCACATGATAATTTCAATAGATGCAGAAAAAGCATTTGATAAAATCCAGCACCCATTCATGATCAAAACTCTCAGCAAAGTGGGAATACAGGGAACATACCTCAACATGATCAAAGCCATCTATGACAAACCCACGCCAACATCATACTCAATGGGAAGTTAAAATTTAAAAAAAGAAGAAAGTAAAGAAAGAGAAATGAAGAAAAAGTGAGGTTGTGTGACTATAACAGCGTTTCTATGTCAGTGGGAGTAATTACATAACGGACAGGGAGAGCCCTCTGATGCCACCAGCTTTTAGCTATTAGATCTCTAAGGCTTGCCCTTAGGCCTTCTTTCCTCATTCTGTAATCTCCCACCAGCAACCTCCTCCACCTCTCAGTGCCCTCGCTCTGGACACGCCCAGCCCAGACGACCACGGTAGCATCTTTCTTGTGCTCCCACCTCCACTCCTTATGCCTCCCTACCGTCCACACACCTCTGCAATCCAATCTCTGTGCTGAACCAGAGTGACCATCCCCAATGACAACCAGATCACACCTGCTGCAGACCCCTGACGGGATTTCCAGTGCTTCTGGGATACCATGGCCTGGAAAGCTCTGCACAGTGCTGCTCCTGCCTACCCTCCAAACATGGGATGCGACACTTGTCTTTTGATGAAACCAGCCCAGCCCCTGTTCCCTGAACTCTTTCCTAACTCATTTTCCAATCTCAGTTGAAGCATAATGTCCTAAGCAAAGTCCTCTTTGACCTGGGCCAAGTCTGATCTCCTCGTTAAATGTTTATATAGAACCAAATACTATTCCTTCATAAGACTTACCCTGGGAATTATACATTGGGTATGATTATTGGGTTTGATGTCTAAATTCCTAATTAAATAGTGAGATCTATGAGGAAGGGCTGTTTTTTTTCTTTGCTCATCACCATGTTCCAGTGAGTGCATAGCACTAATCCACAAAACTTTGCAAAGAACATGTGTAAGGAACAAGTGAAAAAAAGTTCAATCTTTAAAGAACTGAATACTAAACTGTAATGACACCCAAGCCCCCCACCATGCCCATGCTCACACTTGGAATCCATCATCAATTCTTCCTTCCTTTCATTTACTGTTAACCATCCAGTTGCATCATTCTTTCTCGGAGATCTCTATTTCCACTTTCTAGTCACACGTCCACATGCTAGCACAAGCTTTCAGAAGTAAGTTTTTATTGTTGTTCAACATGTTTGAAACTCCTTCTTATAGTGCATCTCACACACAGCTGCAAGACTTAAAATGTATAACAGATATAACTAAATCATCTATTATATTATAAGCTTACAGCTAGCTAAGCGTGAGCAGGGCCATCAGAGTTTTGCGTACGATAAAAGCTAGTTTCTTAACCTGATCATTCTTAATTCATCAGAGCCTGCAGTGTACCTAGATAACTTTGGAATTATTTATTCAGTGGAAATTTCTTTGCTGGTTTTATCATATACTTTATATTGTTACCTAATTAAGTTTTGTGTTACAAATTTTTTAACTTTTAAATCAAATTTTAAAGCTAGAAAAGTTTTTGGAGATCAGCTAGATTAACTATCTCCTTTTGCAGATAAGAAAGTGGAAGCTGTTTTTTCTCAGCCATGTTACAAATGTCCACCTTCTTGCCTCACAACCCAGTGTGGTACGGCAGGGTGGAGAACTGCTATGTACTGCATTCATGTCCCCCTCAGCCCGATGGAATAAGTAAATACCTATTTAATATCTATGTTAAATAAATAAGAGCTACAATGTCAAGCAAATGACAAAAAGGAGGTCACTGCTCCAAATTCTTCGGTTTTGAATAAGGAAACTAAAGCCTGAAAATGCCAATTGCTTTGTACAAGATTAGACATCTAGTTAGAAGCAAACACCAAGTATTTAAATATATGATTTTTATATTACATGTAACTATAAAAAAAAGAAAGACAATACTGAATAGTCAAGAGAATAATTTAATGAGGGGTCAGGAGAAATGACAATGGGGGAAATGAGCACAAAGGTCATTAAAAATGATGGTATTCTTACAATAAGCAGTGGGCCCATGGGAGGCCATTGTTCTGGTTCTTTAAGCCTTATAAATATTTTTGTAATGAGAACTTTATATTAAACTATAACATACATATAGAAAATTACATAATACTAATTGAACTACTTATGAATTTTCACATCTGTAGAACACTAGCCTGGGATACAGAAATTTACAAGGACCCAAAGATTTCCTTGTGTTCCCTTCCAATCACCACCCTTCCAAGAAAAACACTTATCCTGACTATGAACACCACAGATTAGCATTGTCTGTTGTTGAACTTCATATGAATGGAGTTATGTCTTATGTATGCTCTGCTGTCTGGTTTCTTTTACACAATATGTCTGGGAGATCCATGTTGTTACTTATAATTCCTGTTTATTCATTCTCATTTCTGAATAATCTAAGAACCCCAGAATTTATTTATCTTGTGTGTTGTTGGTAAATACATGTTATTTCCAGAGTCTGTCTCTAATAAATAGAGCTGCTGTAGATGTTTATGCTCACTCAGAAGTGCATATTTCTATTCGGAATACACCTGAGTATAGAATTGCTGGTCAGTAGGGTAAGTCTGTGTTCAGCTTTCACAGATACAGGGGGAAAGTTTTCTGAAGTGGTTGTACCAGTTTATACTCCTACTATTTGGTGTTTGAGAGTTCTAATTGCTCAACATCCTCACTAATATTTGGCATTATCAGTCTTTATTTTACTCATTCTAGTGGATATCCTGAATATATTTTATAAATCTTCATACCTATTCAAATGTAGTAAACAGTTTTTTAAAACATGAAGCATTTCAAAAGCAAAAGTTCTCATTATTAAAAATTTGATTTTAATTGAGCTTCTTGGATCATAAAAACCTGCACTTCTGCCATCAAATCATGTCAAGGATTGATAGATTGATAGCCAGACATTAGATTATGACAGACATTAGAGAGACAGATTAGCATAATAGTTAAGGTCAAACTCTGAACAGAGATCATCAGAATTAAATCTTAGATACCTCACTTTTTAGCTGTGTTTTCTTAGGAAAGTTACTTAAATATGTTTACTTAAGATTCCCCATCTACAAAATGCCAGTAACAATAGTATATACTTCATAAACTTGTTAGGATTAAATAAGCTACTATATAAAGTACTAAGAATAGTGAGGAATACAGTAAGCAGTGAATAAATGTTAATATTTATTATATCTAAGCTTACACAAGATTATTTACATATACACACATTTTTACGGTTATTACATACAGTTGTGTGAATTAAATGGAATGTACCCTTTTTCTCTCCTACTCCAATTACACACCTAAGAAAAACATCCCATGTTAAAAACAAAACAAAACAATAGGTTACTATAAGCAGAACTACTCTAAACATGTACTGTATTTCCCCATGTATAAGATGCATATTTTTCCAAATAAATTGGGGTCTAAAAACTGGTTGCATCTTATACAGTGATTGTGGCATTTCAAATGCCATAGATGTGAACTACGCATAGAGTGAACTATGCTTACATTCTTATGTAAGTCTTTTTGTGGATATATGCTTTGATTTCTTCTGGGTAAAATTCTAGGAGTAAAATTGCTGGTCTATACATAAATGTATGTTTAATTTTATTTAAGAAAAAAACTTCCAGAACCTTCTAACAAATGATAGTACCATTTCACGTGGGCACTGATAAAGGATGACTATTCTGGTTTACCCACATTCTTATCAATATGGTGTTGTTATAAAGTCTTTTAAAAAAATTAAATACCAGGTAAGTAGGTGATAGTTTTTTATAAATATGGCACATCATACCACATTTTCCTAGATAGCTTCATGAAATATATTTGTGTTGAAGCAATTTATCTTAAGATAACACTGTGGCAACCACATGCACTAGTTTTACAAAGTGTTAAAATGATTGTTACTGGGTTGTGTAAGTATGGACTATTAAACATTTCTTAGAGTCTCTTCGTTGTTCATCTCTCAACTGTAGGTCCTTAAAGACTAGTTTCTTACTATTCTTTCCAATCTTAACATCTCCTTAAGTGTTTGCTGAATTGATTTCCACAGTTCTATAGAAATCATGGCTGGATTGAATGCAGACACAAAGTTCCATGAGAGAAGAAACCAGATCTGTATGTCCACCATTGTTCTCTCAGCACCTAGCATAGTTCTCAGTAGTATTTTCATCATGATTAAAGTATAATCTGGCAGATAATCCTAGTGGGAAAATGGTCACCACTTCTCAGGGTTTATTTGAAGTCTGAGACAGTATATATAAAAGTATCTAACACACTCAGGTCCATAGCACCCACTCCACAAGTATTTCCCTGAACTGCTTTTCATAATTATGGGTATGGCTCTGAGATCAACTTGATTTTTTTTCTTTTCTGATTACATACTCTTTACTTCTGAAATCCCATCCAGTCTCATAGCTTCGGTCCTTATCACTAACTTGGACACTTCCCTTAGTTCTATCAGCATCTGAGGGTAAAACTTACCATGTCTTCAAACTCATTGTGCCTAAAATCAAATGTTCTCGTTTTGTTTCTAAGGAAACCAGCATACACCCAAGCTATTCTTAAACTTTCTTGACTCCTTCTTTTTCTTTGGATATTTGCTTCTCAAATCCAGTAAACTCTCCCTAATGTGACATGTGTTTATATTTTATTTCCCCTCCCTCCTCCATTCCAAATGTTAATACCTTAATTCAAATAATTACTTACCTCTGAGTTGTAGTATTGAAATGGTACCCCACCAAAGTCTCCAGTGTCTCCCTATCTATAATATATGTTACATTTCTCATGATTAATCTCCTTTGGGTATTGCTAAACTCATTTTGCTGAGCCCTCAAAAACCTGCCATGATGTCCCATTGCCTATTGAATAAATTCAGATTACAACACCCTACTTTCAAATTCTCCACTTTCTATTCAACCCTTGCCATCTCATTTCCCATTACTCTCCTGAACCCTCAACAAAAAATATTAGAAGCTATTGCCCATAAACAATCTATCACTTTTATCCTTTCTCAACTACTAACATTGGCCTCGTTCTGAGAATGCATCTTCCCTCTTCTCAAGACCAAATTCTAGCCTTTGTTTAAGGCCCACAGAAATTGTCCCAAGTTCTTCCATGAACCACTAACTGAATAATCTTATTTTTCACTTACCCTAGTAGTACTATATTTAAACTTAGGTTATGGCACTTGTCTTATTCTGTGTTACATAATAGGTTGGTAGGCCACCAATTGAATGATGAGGTTGGCCAGTACAGTGAGCCTATATATGTTTTAGTGTCAGGTTGTCAAAGGTGCAAATTCTAACCCAACTACTCACCAACTAAGCGACCTTATGCAAAGTAGTCAACCTCAGGCATATTATCTGTAAAAGCAGGAGTAAAATTAACTCTTCAACCCTCATCTTGAAGACCAATTGTGCATATAAAGTACCTGACACACAGCTGACATTCAAACAGTAGCAGGTATTTTACTCAACCTTCCCAAGTACCAGCAGATTTCACAGGTTAACCTCATTTAGTGCCCACAACAATGCTATAAAAAAGGCTTAATACCATTTGGCATTTGAAAATGCTAAGAATCAAGTCACCCAGGTGGTAAGAGATAGAGCAAGACTATGGGCTCTTTATTCATGATTATAGTCCTCACAGCAAAATGCCAATGACATAATAGGTGCTCAGTTAACAAAAATTAGTGATTAAAATTGTCCAGAAATAAAAATAATTTATTGACCAAAACCAAACAAGATACTAGCTCTTCTAATGTGAATCATAGTTCATGTTTTATAATACACTTCTTTATGATGTCTAAAAAAAAAAGCAATCAAGACATATAGTTAAAAGTGATTCAAATTTGAGAGTCATCCTAAAAAAAAAAAAGAATATGGAAATAGTCAAATAATATCCTGCTTCAGACAGAGCACACTTAATTTATCTTAGATAATCCAAAACACCTGGAAGGCAGTAATGACAAAAGAAAAAAAATAGAAAGAAAGAGCTAGTGAAAAGAATGGATAACAGATGATATATGAGCTGTGTGTCATGATAGAGAAATTGAAGGATGAAGAAGAAAAAAAAAGGCCTAATGTAATTTTGCTATACGCTTGGAGGAATCATGATACTGAGCAGAATTTCACCTTGAAAACTCTGATCAGTTCTGGATATTATGGTGTGTAATAGTTGTAAAACACTAGAGGCACTTCCAAAGAAAGCAATAAAAGTGAGCCCATGAATAGCTGGGTGTGGGCTGAATCTACACGATGCTTCTGCCCCAAGTGGACTGGAAATTTCAGTTCCCGCCATTCATTTCCATCAACAGAACTGCAAATAACCGATAGACCTGAAGGAACAAACAATTTTGCAAGTGTCTACATTTGTGTGTGCAAGCTTCTTACATCTCTGAAAAATTAGTACATAGTCTCTTTTCAGGACTTAAAACCTAGAGCAAATGGGCCATCTTCCAGTTTTCTCTAGATATAAGACAAGTAAACCCAGACTGATTTTGTTTCTAATGAAAGTTTTACCTTCTACAAGGAGTGGGCCAATTAGGCAAATTAACATTAACAAGGAGACAATAAGTGGCTTGCCAAAAAAGAGGGACAGCCCTCTAATTGGTTAAGAGACTGTGTTCCCTGGCTGTATGCCTGGGTTCAAATCCTATGTTAACCTTGGACCAATTACTCAGCCTCACTGGACCTTCGCTGACTCAAGCCTAATAACAACACTTACCACCCAGGAGAGGTAATAAAGATTAAATGAACTAATATAGTTAGTGCACTTAGAACGGGATCCAACACACAATTATAGCATGCATATTATTTTCCAAGAGCAGGTTTAAAATCAGATGATGAAGGAAAATGAAGATTAGACAGAATTGTAGAAAAGTTATAGTCAGAAATTCTGTGTACAAATTGGTGTTGAAGGACTTATTTGATGTGTGATTTGTGAAGTGCTCTTGTTCTTTGTGTCTCAGTTTCCTCATATGTGATATTTTTAATCAAATCATTTTATGATGATCAAATTATATAAAAGAAAGAAGGCTATGGAAATGTATATGAACATTATTTTATTATTATTACCAGCACATGCCGGAGTACATGGTGCTTAATATGATAGATGTTGAGTAAATGTTGATTTTAGAGGAATCTTATTATAAACAATTACTTAAGAAACTATTTTGAGGTCATTTACATGGAAAATAGAGAAGGAGAGATGAATTCACACAGCTAACATAACACAATCCATTTGGGGATTTAACTTACAAGTAGATTTGTGTTAAGTGTCCAGATAATAATCTCAAATTTTACTTGTGCATGTATATAAGAAAAAGTTTGTATCTAAAATATTTTTTAAATTATATATCAAGCTACCAGTTCATAAGTGACAGCTATTTTAGAGCTGAGATCAATGGACAACATCCAAAAAAGTATTTATGTCAACAGATCTAATTCATCCCCAACAGACCTTTTCTGGAAGTAATTGCAAAGAGCAAATGGACTGATTTTAAAGGGTTATTTCTGCTATGAACCCTTTAATAAAAAGGAACAATTTTTTGAGGTATAGCGAAAGAATTTATTGACATAAAGTCACATCTTGCTTCCACAGAACACGGTGAATACACAGAATCTGTTTCATCAGGAACAGACCGAACATGCAAAGCAACGAAAGGGCATGTAAGCCACAGAGGATGCACTCCCGAGCAGCTGGGGGAGGAAGCCAAGCCGGAGACTGAGGGGACCTTCCTGAGGACTGAGTCACAGGCATGGTGATCTAACACTTGGTTGGGAACGGAGCTGGCCTAACCATCCACACATCAATTAACTTCATAAAATAGGCCATAGTATATTTTCCAAACATGAAGTTCTGAGTGTCCTGTTCCACGGAAACTACTCCTACTTTAAAATTACTGTTTCTTTTCAAAATTTCTATCCCTGTCTTTGTAATGGAAAACAACTATTTCTCTTCTAAATTTGGCCATAATACTAAGACAAATAAACAAAAAAAACTCTGCAGAGTGGCACCAAACATATTTCATGAAATGCCCAGTTTATTTCCTTTTTGGTATTAAACTAATTATCAGAAACAATGGGAGAACACAGGGAACACCTGCGGACCGTATACTATTGAATATATCCCAGACAAGTGCGGCATCTTTCTATTAGTGCCTTAGACCCTGTGACAACTCTATAAAATAAACAGCTATCATTCACTCTGTGTTAAATTGGAAGATTCTCCAGACTCAACACAATACTTAATAGTAAAACTGTATGTACAGCATTCCCATTAAAGTCAAGAATGAGAGAAGAATGCCTCTTTGGTCACTTTGGTGAAGCATTGTTCTGAAGTTTCTAGCTAAGGAATTATCAGTGCTGCAAAGAGGAAGAGAAAAGATATTTTATCTGCAGGTGGCTTTACATATAATACTCAATAAAATTAACTTAAACACATAAACAACAAACAAAATCAAAAACCTGTAGCAATTAGGTTTGTGTTTTGGTAAAAGATAACTGGGCCCTGGCCGGTTGGCTCAGCGGTAGAGCATCGGCCTAGCGTGTGGAGGACCCAGGTTCGATTCCTGGCCAGGGCACACAGGAGAAGCGCCCATTTGCTTCTCCACCCCTCCGCCACGCTTTCCTCTCTGTCTCTCTCTTCCCCTCCCGCGGCCAAGGCTCCATTGGAGCAAAGATGGCCCGGGCGCTGGGGATGGCTCCTTGGCCTCTGCCTCAGGCGCTAGAGTGGCTCTGGTCGCAACATGGCAACACCCAGGATGGGCAGAGCATCGCCCCCTGGTGGGCAGAGCGTCGCCTTATGGTGGGCGTGCCAGGTGGATCCCGGTTGGGCGCATGCGGGAGTCTGTCTGACTGTCTCTCCCTGTTTCCAGCTTCAGAAAAATGAAAGAAAAAAAAAAAAGATAACTGTTAACAAGCAGTGGCTCCCATACGCAAAGATTATCCTCTTCTGGAGATGGGTGGTGTTCTATACAATCATTACACAATCGTTATGGAGCCAGCTCCTCCCAGCTTACCAGCTGGCCATCCCTAAGGATGATCCTGGCGGCTCGCGGATCTAGTGATCCCTGGTTTCCAGCCAGAGATGAGAAGAAAGAAACAAAAAAAGGACATACCCCTCGCTTAAAGAACTGCTGTCCAGAGTCATATATGATATGTCTGCTCATATGCCACTGGCCACACCTTCCTCACATGGCCACCCTTAATGGCAGAGGAGGCTGAGAAACATCTTCCTTCAAGACAACCATGTGACTAGCTAAAACGTCAGGAGTTCTATTAAGGAAAAAGAAGAATGCATTCTGTGTGTCAACTAAAACGTCACTCCTTCAATTGAGTTCAAAATAGACACAATTTTTTTCTTTTGGATTAAAAAGAAGGTATTATGAAAAAATAACGTTAATAGGCATGACACTTTAAATTAGAAAACCTTGCTGATATTTTAAAAATAGTTTTAGATAAATGTAAATAAGTATTATCTTCCTGGATTAAAAGGTCCATAATGTAACTATCTGAACTTTCCATAGATTCCTTGCTAAACGGCGTGTACTCAAAATCCCAAAGGGATTATTTGGAAATTAACGAAATGATTCTGAAATGTTGGGAAATAAATGAAGGAGAATTGACAGGAAATTTTAGGGGAAAAAAGGGAGGGAGAAGCCAACTTCGATTTTGATTTTGCTTATGTAGCCCGCCAAGGCATTAGAGCCAGAGTTAGCTCAGACATGAGTGAGTCAGTCAATAATCATTGGCCTGGAAGGGAAGGGAAAACGAGTAAGTACTTGGTGATCTTCTTTGCTCAGGTTGCCTCTCATTCTTTGCACATTCTTGGCAGAGAACGCGGTGGCGTGAAGATGTGACAGCCATACCAGCTAGAATTCCAGCAGCTGCCTGGCCCTTCTCCCCTGGAATGAAAAGTCCTCAAGGCCAAACCTGGAACTTAAAAAAGGAAAGGAAATCCTTAATATAAACATCATCTTAAATACCGTGGAATCTGTCTACCTCATTCCTGTTGCTGCCACAGCACCAGCATGCCACAGATAGTCACCGGGGAATGCCCTGGGCCATGGCTCCTGGGCCACTCTGCTCAGGCCCTTCAGGGATCCGAACCCACGTGCCATTAACAGAATCGACACTGTTATCCTGGGCACTCTGTACACGTTCTTCCACATGGTCATTCTGTGGGCCTGTGATTCTAAGAATATGAGAAATCACCCACGGGTCCATTTCAGAGATCCGGGTGATGGTGACTTTGCCTCTGATTAGTTTTAGCACTGAGCAAATGGGGATGAGACTCTCAAAAATTAATGGAGAGTGTTAAAGCTGAATATTTACCATGATTCAGATACTCATATAGTCTCTATTCTCCTGATCTACAAATTTAAAGGTAAACCACCAAGGAAAGTTGTATCAAAATAATAATCAAAGATTCACATACTATCAAGATTTCAGGTATCACATATAAATTCCAGCTTGATCTGGGGGGAAAGAGTTGCCCAAAAGTTTTAGAAAATATTGTCATTCTTATAGCCCATCTTTATACCTAGATCTATTGCCAATTGAATATGTATGTGTGTGTGTGTGTGTTTGTATAGTATCATGATTGTGCTTTCTCTCTCTTTAAAGAGGAGCCAAGTCACTTACAGACCTTATTCAAAGGAATAAATTATTAGTACCAATTCTTCCAGCCACTGAAATATTAGCGCACATCACACCTGTAGTATACTATGTTGAGTATGTGAGGTTCAATAATTTATCAGAAAATGTCAAAAATAGGATTTCTACTTAGGTTTTCTGGTTCCAAATCCTGTATGCCTCCAGTAAGTAAGGCTCTTCTCAGATCTTCCAATGAACAAAAAGCAGACAATATAATATAACAGTTTTGAAAATGCTATTTATCACTGAGAAATTTAAATTGGATGCTTTGGGTTCATTGCAAGTTGTTAAGCATTGATGAGTTTCTTTCCTCAACCAAAACATCCAGAAGTGGAGTGAAAGACATTTGTACATATTTTCTAAGAAAAGCTTTAGAGATCAGATGAAGCAGAAGTCCCTTGTAGAGAGAGAGGTGAAATTTCCATGTCAAAACATCTACCTTCAGGACATGAACAAAACAGAAAATGGAATTTTCTCACAGATACCCACCTGTTTATAAAAATTCTCTTTTATCTAGACATATGCTCTGCAGCTGGTTCAGGAGTGAATATCTATCCTGTCATTGCAAGTATATCATTATGCAAAACTCATGACCTTCATATCCTTAAGAGTCATATAGCATTCTCTTTCATTCTTTAATCTCCAGGGGGAGAATACAGAGACATTACATGAGTTACTTTTTCTTAGCATGGACATTTGGCAGGAATAATATCACTTCCAGGTGCTTTCTTATTTTTCATCTATTTAATGACCTTACTCATCAGAGAGTTAGAGAGTTTCTAAGTTTGACTCCATCTGGATAATATGGGAAAGAATGTTGAAAGCATTCTCACCAGCAAAGTCTCTATAATGACTTCCAAATGAAGCTTCCAATATGTACAATCACTCTCCTCTTCCCATCCCATCCAGTTATGGAATAATCTGTATATAAATTAATATAATTATTAACATCTCTCAAGGCCAATAAGAGGGAGTTCAAATGTAAGCACTGTTTCATGATTCTACCATCCCGGTAGCAATTGAAGGTTTTGTAGACATCTGCAGCTGTTTTAGGAGCAGGGTGACTGCAGACTTCATATATATAAGTCACTGAAAATATTTAGATGAGTTTACTGCAATGAAAATGTTTGGCATACTCAGACTACTCCAGAAAGCATGTCGAATGGAATAACTTTTAGCATGACTGATTTCTCCACATTCTCCAAGTGATTATAATCTCAATTCTGTTGAGAGTTGTGCAAATACCATTTAGTTATCTTATTTTTACATACTGGGTGAAATGTATTTTCAATAAAGCAATAGAAAAATATATAGCCCAATCTAACTAACATAAAATAATACAGGAACAATGTACCTACACAGAATTCAGTTATGTCATGGTCTCATTGAACCAGAATATCTAACAAAATGGAAAATGAGCAGAAAAAAACAAATTTCAGGGAAATGGAAACAGGTGTGACAAAATTGACCCTTCTTTCAGAGCCCATTTATTTGTATTCTCAAACATTTGCAATAAGCCTGATTTTCTATTCTTTGTAGCCAGAGCTCATCTTTTAAAATGATATGGGACCAAATGTTGAATGCCTTATCTCTTTGATAAATATAACTTTGATGTTATGTTTTCTTTGAACTTATGAGATTATATAACAAGAGATTATGTTCTCTTATTCAGAGACAATAGAAACTCTCATTCCAAAAGCAACATACCCACAAACTGACTAATTTCAGAGGACTCAAGCACGTCACACTATACTTCCCTTTGCCTACAAAGAGGTGACCTTGACTGTTCCCTACCTGTACAGTACCGTGAAAGCCCGGACCTCTGGGCACACATCATGCGACACTGAATTTATTCAGCCATTTATAATTTTGATGCTACTGCTAATGACATTAGTCTGGGTTGAACATTTTAGCCTATCTATGAACCTTTACAATTTTCCTATACTTACCATAGAATGACCATCATTTGAGGAAAATCATATGAAATTGTCCCTTCTTCATGCTTTCACTTTAAATGTAATGTTATTCTGTTTATACAAAAGCATTTATGTTTCAGATTTTTGAGAAATGCACATAACTCTCAAATCATGTGATAACCACATCTTTACTGGGAGCCCAGGGACAGGGTAATTACAAATATAACAAATGCGATTGCTTGGTCATAGGATGCTGCATGTATGTCTCAGACATCCGGGAGGGTCGGCTGGAAGACCCATCCCCAGGTTCCCTCACTCATTCCCACTTGTTTCCCCCTCCAGGGTTCTGGCTTTATCCTGCAGCTAGTCCTTTGATCTGTCCCCAGTCCCAGCCAGAGAGGAGTACAGTGCATCTTTCTTCTTCAGAAACGAACAGTTACAAAAAATAAAAACAAGGTTATGTCCTGCTCATGCTGATGGCTTTCTACACTAAAAAGTCTCTCTTCACAAAAACAGCAAAGTTGAAAGGATTAAAGAAATGAAAGACAGAGATGACCATGGTTCTGTTCATGTGCATTTTCACCAAAATTCACAATGAGGTACTAAAAGCCCAAGGATCTTACTGGAAGCAAGACTTTTTGCATTCTCGAAGGTAAGCATGAATCTGTCAGACCTTTTACCAACAGCCCCCTTTGTTATTGTTCATTAAAGGGAGCAAAGCTCTACTTACAATCCATTCTGATCAAAAATATCAGACTTAAACATTTATAATTACTACATAAAGCTGAAAGTTAATGGGCAACCTAACCTTTCCAGAAAATAATTCTAATGTGAGCCAGGAAATAAGGTGCCCACTTAGCAGACTGTATCTTCCCACTGTCCTGTGCATATAATAAGCTAAAGGATTTTTCTTTATTTAGAACAAGTGAGACAAAATAGTTGTTATTCTCATTTTGATACTTTTGAAAGGCAGATCCAATGAAGCTGATCCACAATAATAATGATTGATGAGCTTCATCTAATGATAATCCTTAATACTTTAGAGAAAATTCCCGATAGATTCAAACAGCAACAAAATTCCACTCAATGAAGGGCATTGCGTACATACAAACATATGCAATTAGCAATATGTTGTTTTTTTTAAGTCTGTCAATCCCAGCATGGCACTAAAGGAAAGAGAACTGACATTGCAATTTTAAATCCATAGGTGTTCATCCCAGCTGCGCTGCTTAAGAACAATAGACACTGGGGAAGTTCACTAATTTCTGTGAAATTTAGAGTCCACGAGTATAAGATGGGCACTTGCTTAATTGCTTCTTTTCTCTCTTGATTTTATATTCTGCAGGGTTAGAGCCCTTGTCTTCCAAGGGCTCTAACCTTTTGCTTTACAAGTGTCCAGCATAATGCCTGGCTTTTAGTAATGTAGAATAAATATTTAATGACTGAAAGAATGAAATCATCCACCATTGAATAAATATTGATTTTGTGCCTCATGTGGTCCAGGCACTGTTCTAGTTGCTGTAAATGACGTTGTGGGGACAGAGGGAGAAAAACAGGGGGAAACCCCTACCTTTGTGGAGCTTACACTCTAAAGGGGAAGACAATTAACAAAGCAAATAGGTAAAATTGATACCCCCAAAATAAGTAGAACTGGAGACCCTTTGTAGAGTATCTCAGATTGTTGGAACATTGTCCTGATATGTCAAGGTTATAGCTCAATTCTCAGTCAGGCACATTGAAGAATCAACCATTGAATGCATAAATAAGTAGAACAAATTAATATTTCTCTCTCTCTTGCTCTCTCCCTTCCTTTCTAAAATCAATAAAGAAAATAAAGTTTTTTAAAAGTAATAATTAAAGCTGGAAAAGAAGATATTAAATGTTGGATGTTGGGGAGGGTGATGAGGTTTTAGTTAGGATATGCTAAGGAAGTCCTTGGTGGGAGGCTAACCTTCACATTGTCAACCAATGGTTGTTCACACCATTTCAACACCAACAAGAATCCACAATTTGGGGTGCAGTGAAGGAAAGTTTATTTAACGCAAACAGTTCCACAGTAATAGAGCATAGTATGGCTGTGAAAACAGCATGGCTGTGAGGCTGCCCTGTGAGGGCAGGCCCCCCTTTAGCTGGGCAGCTCCTCTCTCCTCTGGGGAATCAGTCCAGCAAAGCTGATCAAATGTGCAGTCCACATGCCAGAGGGAAGCTGTCTTATATAGGCAAAAATCCTCACCCCTGGTCCCTGATTGGTCAGAATAGAGTCACTCTGATTGGTCAGAGCTGTGCAGTTCTTATTGGATAGTAAAAACTTCAGTCCTTTTGGTTGAAATAGGACTCCAGGGATTCCTTTATAAGGGTGGGCTCAGATGGCAGGAACACAGTGCAGGCAGGCAGTTTAGCACCCAGCTTCTCTTTAAGTGCAGTTTTGTGAAAGCCCCATGTATAGAAATGGCTGCTAGTCTTTGGGGGGGGGGCAGTTAGCCACGAGAAACGCTTCTTGGTCCTTAGGGTTTACAACATAGAGAACCCAAGGAATTGGGCTGCTACCCATGTGGCTGTCATGGAAGTGACCACTCCAAACAAGAGACAGTCATTACAAAGATCCTAAGGTAAGAGCTTCAAGAAAATAGCACAGGACCCAGGGCAGTTTCTGGAGCAACATGAATGGAGGAAGGGAAGATGGAGTTAGAGAGGTCAGAGGAGGCAGCAAATCATAGGACTTGTAAGTCAAGGCAAGGACTTTGTCATCTGAGGAAGCTGCTGAAAGTTTCGGAGCAGATGGGTGACATGATCTGACTCATATTTGCACAGGATCACCCTGGCTGCCGTGTTGCTAACAGACTGCAAGGGTCGATGTAAACACCTACCTCATAACATTTCTGTCAGGATTACTGAGAAACACACAAGCAGTGCCCAGCGCAGACCTGGCACTAATGGCCCTTACTCACCAAAGGGGAGTTGTGGTCGTTTTCATGGGTAATAATAGTTGCGCTCTGGCTGCAAACACAACCACCGAGGCACTGAGTCGTCACCCGTAACAACCCGCTATGGGGGCTTGAGAATTGGGATATTGAATTAATATGAGCAAATTATCAGTGGATACCCAAGATTAAAAAAAAAAAAAAAAAAAGAGCCTAGCATCAAATAGAGTTCTTCAGGCAAAGTGAACAGCCATCTTATTTACCACCCCTGCCCCGAAACAAGGGCTCTCACCCACTTAATGGTGTTACATCAAAGGGCTGTGAGATTCTGGGAATTTAGCTTTTATCAAAATGTTTATATCTGAATTCCACAGCACCAGCATGAAAGTGCGGCCATTCCCATCAACATCTTCAAACAGAACACAGGGTGCTTTAGACTCACTCCACGTTCAATCTGTTTTGCTGAGGAAAGGCTAAAAGCTACATGAAACATGACCACATTCCTGAACCCTAATTAAGTCTCCCCTTATCATCCCATCATTAGACATTAACTAGGGATGTTTTGTTCTCTGAAGGAGTAACTGGTGAGTTTTATTTCTGCTTTATAAATAAGAACCCAGCAATTGGAGAGGAGGCTGTCCAAGCAGCCCTGACCTTGCAGAGACCCAACTAAGCAGGTGGCCCTGCCCTGGCCCTTCCCCCCACCGCCCCATTTCTGCGCACAGATGGTGAAAGACTCCTTGTTGCTACAGCTGCCCGCACTTCACTGCTGCTCCGGGGAGGGCTGCAGGAGCTGATTCCACCCCAGTTTACAGAGCATCTCTTTCGTGCCAGGTGCTGTCTAGGCGCTAATGATACAAGACTGCTCTCTAGGCACTTACCCTCAGTGCCCACGGGGATGAAGGAGACAGAGGTGAGCATGGGAGGGAAGAACCTGCCTCCAGATCCTCCCTTCCCCTGCACTCCTGTCCCCAGCCACTCTTATCAGCAGCCTGAGGCAGACACCGGCAATAGCCTTCCTTGGGAGGAAAAATACTGGAGATAAAATCTGGACCACCCTCGGAAAGGTAGAAGAATCAGGGTTCACTTTTCAGGGATCTGAGCACACACCACGTCACCTGTGTGTGCACTTGTGTGTGTACATGAGATACAGAGCAGAACGGAGGGGCAGGGGACCTGTGGGGCAAGTTTATTCTTAGCAAACAAGTAGAATCCAGGAATATAGTGGTAAAGTATCTTTGGAAACTTTTGGGTTTCCCCTTTAGTTATTGTTTCTATTTTGATTTTAGTTGATACAGTTACTGATTTTCAGAAGGCGTTTACCAGTTACCCACTATTCAAGACACTTTCAGTTGCCTACTAAGCATCCTTTCCCCATTCAACCTTCTCATCAGAATCCCAGTTTTATTCAGAGGTCCTCTCCCCATCTATTATGCCTGGTTGGGTGACATTTCTGACTCCAGGGGCAATTCATGATCACCCTCAGCCAATCAGCTCAGGGTGTCCCAAGGAGGTTCTAATGCTTTGGGATGGACATGTGACCTCAGATGGCTTCCTCAGACTAAATGGAAGCTGTTCACAGTCAGAGAGAAGTTTGTTTCTCTCTTTCTCCAGCTAATTCAGAACAAGAGATTAGAGTTAGCACTGTGAAGGACAGAACCTCATTCCACCACTGAGCTCTTAAATGAGTCAAACCTGAGGCTATTGAAGATGATAAATTTCTTCATTGTCTAAGCCAATCTCAGCCAGGTATTCTGTTACTTGCAGCCCAAAGCATTATATCAGATACACAATGGAATTGTCACAGCTCTGGGCTAATGCAAGATTTATTTGCAGTTCAAATTTCCAGCAGAAAAAGACCCTTCAGACCACAGAGTCATTTTAAACCGCTTCTGTTTTTATGACAGGAGTAAAGAAAGCCGTGCCAGAGCACAGAAGTCTGATCCCAGCGCAGAGCAGAGACACGGAACTCTCAGGCCAGATGTTAACACTCCACGCCCACTGCTCTATGGGATGGCTCTGAGAACGCAGAGATGGAGCTTTAAGGAAAGATCATATTTGTAGTAACAGGGTTCTGAAACAGAGGCCCTACAGACAGCTTAACTGGGTAGGAAGAGAACAATGTGGGACACAGGGAAGGGGAGCCAGATGGGACAATATGATCCTTAGTGAAGAGGAAGGGGAGGCAGTATTGGAAATGACAGCATATCCTGTGTAACCTGTGCCATCAAATATGCCCAGCAAACATATGCAGTAATTTATTGTTTTTCCCATGGGCTGTCCAGTCATTCTCAGATAATCCTATTCTTACCCCCGCCAATGAGTCCTAAGTATTGCTATCTGTAGACATGTTGATGGGTTAGGGTCAGCCCTCTATGGTGGACTGTCTGCAAAACTGGCTGCATCAGTTCCTCCCAATCCTGGAAGTATATGCCTCTGTAAAGTGGTTGTCCTGCCCTTTTTCTCAGGGTGAAACGATCTTCCTCCCCCGTGCGGCTGAGCCTGTCCTGTGACCTGTGAGTACCGACAGAAGGCAGCAGAGGTGGTGTTGTGCCCCAAGGCGTCCTGCACCTGGCCTGCTCTCCGGCCCTGCTGCCCTAGACCTCCGTGTAGGGAAGCCCCTGGCCTCCCCGGGAAGGGGGAGAGTTTCTGCAAACTGCTTTATGTTCTCTTTCATTCATTCGACAAACATCTAAGGAATACCAAGAGTACCTATGGCTACTGCAGGTAACAAGTCTGCCAGGTCTCTGCTCCCATGAATAAGACTCACAAAGGAGCAAAGCCAATAAATAATGCAATGCCAGATTGTGATAAGTGCCATGGGAACAGCAGGGCAGGTCACTTCACGGAAAGTCATTGGAAGAGGGCGGGGCAGGAATGCTGCTTGGGATTGAGTGGTCCTAGGAAGGGTTCTTCTTGCAGGAAGCACTTGAGCTGAAGCCACACTAACAGGAAAAACCAGTCCGGTGAAGAGAGCAAGTGCAAGGACCCCTGGTGGGCAGGGACTGAGCATGCAACTGTGGAGCAGGATGTGGTGACCGTGGAAGATGCTATTTTAAGTCGCACTGCTCACAGACCGAACCTGTTTCACACACATGCTGCCATTGCCTTCACGCACGCAGGTGTTGAAAATGACACTGGCATGCACTATGTGACTAAATATTTAGCAGCTTTCTCTTATGAGTGGGGGGAGTGAATTTGTTGATGTTAAGAGATCTTGGAAAATATTAACAGCCACTACCTGCTCTTGACTTCCCAATATTGGACTCATTTGTACAAAACTGAGCTTCTGTTCTTTCTTCTGTTCTGAAGATAAACAAAACTTTGCAAAGAAGGAAATGTTTACAGATTCCCTCTGTGCCCTTCTGGAAGGAACCGGCATCTGTATACAATAGACAGACCTGAGGGTAATTGATGGTACAAACAGAAAAACCTTCAGGCAAGTAGCTCTGTGCTCTTAATACAAAAATCACATTTAAACACAACTATCTGTTACCTCCAGAGATTCTGCATACTTACATTTCAAATAAGTCCTAGTGGAACAAGAATTGTACACTTTATCACCTTAGCAGGCACCGATTTTTACCACCAAAGATTATAAATACAATGATTCATAATGATATAAATGGAAAGTAGACATGCTCTTAATGGCTGATGCTGAAATCATTGTGGAACTACCTCTAACTTACTGTTAGAGTTTTATTTACCATAATTGACTTCCTCGTTGTTTCTACTTTGTCTTTGACCCTGTACACCAAGCATGACTTTCCTGCATTTCAAAAAGAAAGTGATTAATGTAGCAAGTGCAGAGACAGTCAAGCTCCTATATGCCCATGGGGAACCAGGAGAAACCCAGTAAGTAATAAACACCATCACTTCTCACACTCCAACTCTCCCTTTTATGGTATCTTGCAGGCAACACTTTAAATGAGAGGTCATTTATTTTAAAGCCAAATGTTCCTCTGCACTATTCAAAACTCATTTATGCCATGGTCAGGAAAAAATATTTACATGGAAAAATGCTGAACCATGAAACTCTAGCCACAGGAAAGGTTACTTGTATAAACAAAAAGAAGTTTGTATCAACATAATTTCCATAATTATTTTTTCTTCTCATGAAACTCTTACCTCTGCTCTGCCTTAAGAGATTAGCTTTTGGGGATCCCTTCGGCTGGCTCAAATTCTCTATGAGAAAAAAAAAAATCTGAATCAAAAGCCTTTGAGGTTGAATGCAAAACTCCTTTAACTGTGAGGGCAAAATAACAAAGAAAATAGATTCTGGGAATGTAGATGAGAGAAGAAGAATGATTTTGTGAAAGAAAAGAACAATAGTGGATTTCAAATTCATTCTGTGGAGGAGAAACAGAATTAGAAATGGAATATCCAGTTTCTAAATCTGTGGCAATTAGGAGTTAATGAATACTATAACTCAGATTTGTTTTCAAAGATCATTTATATCTCCCCCCCCCACAATTACCTATTATCTTTCTATCTTATTGCTCCTTGTGTCCTTTCTGATAGCTATTAGCTGACTAGAATTTGTGCTCTCTCTTTCTCATAAACAATAAAGTAAGTCAAAGCACAGGGAATTAGTTAGGTATTGTGGGAAATTCAGTTACCTTATCACTATGTATTAACAGAGTAAAGTCCTAAGTGGCATGTGGAGGAAAGAAAGATATGGGAAGGAAGAGGTGAGTTATTAAAAGGGTCTCATTGGTACTTAGATTACTAGGCTAGTGTTAATAGGCTTCTGTCAGGGTCCTACTTCATCCAAATATGACAAGACTAGAAAGCCCAGCGGTCATACAAAATGACCGCTGTTCTAGATATTATAAATTGTAATTAAAATGATTTGTGCAAAGGTGTCTGCTAATTCAAACTGAATTACCCAGGGTAGGCGGCGAGGATGCCCCTTTGCTTAGTGCCCCATGGGGTTTCCCCCTGGTGGATAAATCTCAATTAGTGGAACTACAATGTTTCCGTACTTGCAACATTGAGAAAATCCTTTCTTGCCATGGTCAAATCGATTAGTTTCTAACTTGAAGTTTAAGGACTGACAGTGTTCACATTTAATATTCATGTCACCAGAGGAATGCTCAAAAATTAAAGTTTCTCCGTTTGAAACTGTTTTAATCCTTTTTGCATTTCAGTTAGCATTACTCTATTGGTTTTTTTTGCATTTCTCTCCTGCCTTTGTTCAAGGGACTCATTTTGTCGAGACAGGCTTTTTTGTCTTGCATCTGAGGCAAGCCTTGTTTCTCTATGCTCATCAGTCTCATTTTGCCGAGAAAGACACATTTGCTCTGCAACTGAAGCAAGCCTTGTCTTTCTCTGCTCAGTGGTTTCTTTTTGTCGAGAAAGCCGTTTTTGTGCAGCTTTAGCTCCTTTTCTCTCCTCTTCAGTGCTGTATTTTCTAGGAGGCATTCTTAAAAGAAATTACGTTAAGATGTAATTTTTATGTAAAACAGATGATTGCCAATGCAAACAAATGTTCACCTTCCCCCTGACCCGCTCAATTTGCGTTCAGCTGTGGCAACTTTACCCCATTGGCTAGTACAGTTACGCAAGCAACCAATAAGCTATCAGCGACAAACAGACACTTAAGCCGCATATAATAAAGATTATACTCTATTTTAGTGGTGGCTCAGTCATAATTTGCTTCCTGCCCCTGCCTCATCAAAAGTTGCAAATCCCAATCTCTATTAATAAATTTATAGTAACTGTGAGAAATGCATTGGGCTTAAATCTTGGCTCTGCCCTGTAATTCCACGTCATTTAAACCCCTGAATTTCAGTTTCTTTATCTGTAACGACATTATGATATAATAAAAATAACACAGGTGGCAACCCCTGCTAAAATTACTTCACCAGTACTTGAGGGTGATCCCGGTATAGTTTATGTCTCTGAGGAATATATTTTATGTATTCTTCTAGTCATTTAAATATTTACTGAGCATCAATATATACCAAGATTTGAACCAGGTGTTAAAAATATATGGATGGCATGACACAGTCCCTAACTTGAAGGAAATTGCAATCCAATGAGCATTCAAATGAGACATGCTCCCAAAAGGTCTTCACAATTTGTTAAGGCTTCTGGTCTCATTTGCACCTCAATACTTGAACCTTGTGGATGACCAGAACAGATTTTAAGGAAAAAGTCACTTTCTCAGAACTATTCAAATCAAAACTTAGTTTTTACTATATAGCAGCCATATAATGAAACCCACAATATAGAATGAAGAAATTTAATGTTGAAAACTAATAATTAAATATGTGTATTTTTACTAACTTTTGAAACCTTCAGCTATATTAAAAAGAAATCTCACTTTGACAACCCTTTCAGAAAACAGTACCCAGTTCCTTTCAGCCCCTCTTGGGTATAATAAGTCTCACCCACAACGGAGTTAACATCACCAAAGGAATGCCAACAGAGAGAAAACAGATGAGGAAAAGGCCAACATAGTGTTTTGTTAATTTGGGGTCTTAAAAGATAAATAACATTGGACATTTCCTTCAATGTCTTTTGGGTACCTGAGTTCAGGTGTAGAGATTTATTGCTGACCTACTTGTATTTTGCCCACCCCCTATAAAATATATTGACATACAGATTCCAGAAAGATATTAAGCCTGGCTCAACACAGACTATTGAGAGAAACAAAGAACCTGAAAAGGACATAAACAGACCCCTATAAATATAATCCACTGATCTTTGATAAAGAAACTACGGCAATAAAATGGAGCAAAGATAGTCTTTTCAACAAATGGTGCTAGAACAACTGAACAGCTACATGCAAAAAAAAAAAAAAAAGAAAGAAAGAAAGAAAGAAAGAAAGAAAGAAAGAAAGAAAGAAAGAAAGAAAGAAAGGAAAAATGGAGAGAGAGAGACTATCAAAACAGTGACTTTACACCTTTCACAAAAGTTAACTCAAATGTATCATAGACCCAAATGTAAAATGTAAAATAATAAAACTCCTAGTAGATACTATAGGAAGAAATCCAGATGACTATGGGTATGATGATACCTTTTTAGATAATAATACCAAAGACACAATCCATGAAAAAAAATAAACTAGGCTCACTAAAATTAAAATTTTCTAATTTGCAAAAGATATTGTCAAGAGAATTAGAAGACAAGCTGTAGACTGGAAAAGAAAATATTTGCAAAAGACATAATCTGTGAAAGGATTGTTATCTAAAATATACACAAAGAGCTCTTAGAACACAACAAAAAGAAAATGAACTCCCTGATTAACAATGGGCCAAAGACTTAACAGATACTTCACCAGAGAAGATTTGTAGATGGCAAATAAGCAGATGAGAGGATGCTACACATCATTTGTCATCAGGAAAATGCAAATTAAAACAAGAAGATACCACAACACACCTAATAGAATGCCCAAAATCCAGAACACTGACAACAGTAAATGCTGGCAAGATTGTGGAGTAAGGAGAAACTCTCACACATTGCTGGTGATACTGCAAAATGGCACAGCTGCTTTGGATGATAGTTTGTCAGTTTCTTACAAAAGTAAATGTGTTCTTAACATAGGATTCAGCAATTGTGCTACTTCATTTTATCCAAAGGGACTGAAAACTTGTGATCATACCAAAACCTTTTACATGGATGGTTATAGCAGCTTTATTTATAATTGCCAAAACTTGGAAGCAACCAAGATGTTCTTCAGGAAGTGAATGGACAAATAAACTGTCATACATCCAAACAGTGGAATATAATCAGAGCTAAAAAAGAAATGAGTTATCCAGCCATGAATAGACAGGGAGGAACATTAAATGTGCATTATTAAATGAAAGAAGCCAATCTGAGAAGGTTACATACTGTATAATTCCAAATACACGACATTCTGGAAAAGACAAAACTACGAAGACCACAGAAGGATGAGTGATCTCTCGGTCAGAATGGAAAGATAAGCAGTCATGGGAGATTTTTAGGGCAGTAAAAGTACTCTGGATGATATTATAATGCTGGACACACCTCACTACACATTTGTCCAAATCTATAAAGTATACAACAAAAGTGAACCTTTAGGTCAAGTAGGAACTTTGGGTGACTACGAGGTGTCGAGGTGAATTCTTCCTTGTGAAAATTGTTCCACTCAGGCCCGTGACGCTGACAAAGGGGAGGCAGCATGCATGTGGGGGCAGAGGCATGTGGGAGCTCTCTGTGCCTGCCTTTTCATCGTTCTGCACACTTAAACAGCTGAAGAAAATAAAGTCTAACATAAAGAAAACAACAACATAAACATGGCGAATCTACTCGGTTTGTGATATGGTCAGCAAACTTACTACATATTTTGAACTCTCTTTATTAAACATTTAGTGTCAGTAGTTACCCAAAATTTTAAAAATAAACCTAATTATTTATTCATTTTAAATAAAGAGAGTGATAAATGACATTTAAATATGCAATATTAATGAAGAGGGCATGCAGGGGAGTACCTCACTGAACCTGTTTTCTTGGTGGTTTAATTATAGTATTACATTGGACCCCCAACCACTGATTCTTAAGTGCTATCTATGTAGGTAAGGCTGAATGACACCCAGCACTAGCACATTTTTAAAAACCAAGGTTAACCAAATAATTTTGAGTCACCAGGACAGAGATAGGGAGACTGTTTCAAGGCTACAGAATGAGAAAAGTCATTGACAAGAAACTCATCATTCCTGAACTGAAACGCCAACATGGATCAGACTCACACAACAGAGAGGAGATGCATTAAAAATAGTCAGGCTTCATCTCTGACACAAAAATAGCCAGGTGGTTCAATCAATGAAATGGTGGAAAATCTAATTGTACTGTTCAATTGATCTGGAACAGAGTTAAGTTAACCAAAACCATCAGTGGGGGAAAGAGCAGAGCCAATTAGCAGGAACTTTATATTAAAAATAAAATGAACTTTAGTCTAAAATGGATAATTGACATGGGCAAGTATTTTTGGCCTGATCTATTCTACACTATACGTTCATTCACCGTTTAAACTAGAATAAAGAGATGCAATTAAAGCTACCAGTGAACATATCTCACTCTCATCTAAATGAACTATGTTGATTTTATCCCTTCTTTCTATCACACACACACACACACACACAATTAATTAATTGTGTCATTCTTAGGAAAAATTAATGATTTATATAGATTTTGTCCATTCAATCCAACAAACTCTTATTCAACATCTCCGTTGGGGTGCTTACCCTCCTTTTGAGTGTTATAGCCACTGTCAGAACATGAAGAAATCTGATGGGCCCTTTTCATAGAAAAATTACACATACACATTGACATATACACACTCTCAAATGCACAAAACATTGCATATCACCTTCAGGGACTTCACAGGTTCCAGAGTCTGGGTAAAGAACCCCTGTACCATATACCTGATACGGAGGTAGACACTGAAGTCCTGAAGTAGGGAAAACAGGGTCCTGAGTATAAATCATAAAACAAAATATATAGCTTGATAACCCTGAAACCCAAGATAGAATGGAAAGTCAGAAGATAACTGGTGTGTGGGAGTCAAGGCATTAAGAGCCAAATACATCATGCTAAGAAATGTAGACAGGATGCTCTAACCTAGTGTTTTGTAGTGTGAGCCAAAGGTATTTGCAGAGAATCACCTAGTGCAATTGGTTGATTTAAGATCTTCGGGGAGGGAGCCCAGGAACATACAAGCCAGTAGAACAGAGTCCAGAAGTATACTCACGTATACATGGGGATTTTAACTACACAATGTATAATAAAGTCGGTATTTTAAATTTTGTGGGGGAAATGGCCCATTCAATAAATGGCATAGGAAAACCAGCCATTGATAAGGGGAAAAGGCGAGATCCCTGTTCCTCAGCTAGAGCTGCAAAACTGAACACAGTATTTGCAAACTGCAGATTAATTTTTGATGTGCATGTGTTTGAGAAAAATATAGGGAAATATTTTTATTTTATCATTTTAGAATGTAAAAGGCCTCCCTAGAGAAGCCATAAAACAGAAAAGTCCTAAAGGAAAAACTGACAGTTTTGAGCTCATGAAAATTAAAAAAAATATTTTCATGTTGTTGATTATTTCCTTTGCTGTGCAGTCACTTTTTAGTTTGATGCATTCCCACTTGTCTACTTTTGCTTTTGTTGCCTGTGCTTTTGATGTCATGTCCAAAAAATAATTGTCAAGACTAACATTAAGAAGCTTTCCCCTATCTTTTCCTCTAGGAATTTTATGGTCTCAAAGTCTTGAATCATTTCTGAGTTAATTTTTGTGCATGGTATAAGATAAGGATCCAATTTCCTTCTTTTGTATGTGGCTGTGCATTTTCCCTGTCACCATTTATTAAAAAGACTTCCAGAGCACATTTTCTCATTGAGTACTCTTGACACTTTCGTCAAACATCAGTTAACCATCTCTGGATGGGTTTCTTTCTGGGCTCTCTATTATATTCCATTGATTTATATGACTTTTTATGCCAGTATCATATTGTTTTGATTACTATAGTTTTGTAATATATTTTGAAATTAGGAAGGGTGATGCTTCTAGCTTCATTCTTCTTGCTCAGAATTACTTTTGCTATTTAGTCTTTTGTGCCATTATGTAAATTGTAGGATTTTTTTTTATTTCTGTAAAAAAAAATGCCATTGAGATTTGAATAAAGATTGCCTAAATATGTAGATTACTTTGGGTAGTATAGACATTTTAACAATATTAATTCCTCTAAACATAAACATAAACATAAAATCTTTTTCCATTTATTTGTGTCTGCTTTAATTTCTTTCATTAATGTTTTATAGTTTTCAATGTACAAGTCTTTCACCTCCTTGTTTAAGCTTATTACAAAGTAATTTAATTTTTATGCAATTATAAATGTGACTGTTTTCTTAATTTCCTTTTGGGATAGTTTGTTATTAATATATACAAATGCAACTGAAAAGCTTTTGCCCAGGAAAGGAAACAATCAATAAAATTAAAAAGCAACCAACTGAATGGGAGAAAACAGTACCTGTAAACTATATATCTTTTCAAGGGTTATTATCCAAAATATATAGGAAATTCTTACAACTCAACAGTAAAGAGAACAACCCAATTAAAACATGGGCCAAGGACCTGCATAGACATATTTCCAAAGAAGACATACAATTGGCCAATAAGTACATGAAAATGTTCTCAATGTCACCAATCAGGGAAATGCAGATCCAAACCAAAATGAGATATCACCTCACACCTGAAAGAATGGGTATCATGAAAAAAAAAGTGACAAAGGAAACAAGTGCTTGCATGGACTTGGAGAAAAAGGCACCCTTGTTCAGTGCTGGCGGGAAGGTAAATTGGTCCAGCTGCTATGAAAAACACTCTGGAGGTCCTCAAAAACTTAAACATAGAACTTCCATATGACCCAGCAATCCCCCCTCTGGTCAGAGATCCAAAGGAACTGAAATCCAGGTCTTGAAGAGAGACCTGCACTTCACATTCACTGCGGTATGATTTCCAAAACCAGGTATTGAAGTCACCAAAACGCCCATCCATGGACAAATGGAAAAGGAAAGTGTGGTATATGCAGACAATAAAATATGATTCTGCCTTAAAAGAAGGAAATTCTGCCCTTTGTGACAACATGCATAAATCTAGAGGACACGATGCTCATGTGAAATAAGCCAGACACAGAAGCACAACTACTACATGATACCACTTACATGAGGAATCTAAAATAGCCAAACTCATTGAAGCAGGAAGTCGGGTGGTAGTTGCTAAGGGCTGGGGGCAGGGGAAACAGGGAGGTACCAGCCAAAGGCACAGGGTTTCAGTTCTGCAAGCTGAGTAAGTCCTAGAGATTGACTGGACACCACAGTGCCTGTAGTTAACAATACTGTATTACATAATTAAAAATTAGTGTATTACATAATTAAAAATTTGCTGAGGATGAATCTTGTATTGCATTCTTATCACTAGTATAAAAATAATAATTAATAAGAAGGCATATAATGCTTTAGAGTTGGTGGATATGTTTACGGCATAAGCTGTGGTGATAGTTTTACACATACAAGGGTCCTTGGGTTATGACAGTATCGACATACAATGTTTCAAGTTTATGACACTCATTCCCATAAAAACTTTAAAAAATTGAGACATGAATGTTTTGGCTTATGCTGTTAGTGTTGTACTTAAGTACTAATGGGCAAACTATTTGGTTGTGTGCAGTGGGAGAATACACAGTAACACGCTGTGTGAGTGAGGGATTTCATGTCCCCTGGTGTACTTACCTACGCCATTTTGGACTGTTAAAAGTGCAAGTGTCCCATTGGTGTTAGGGTGAGTTTTGACTTACACCAAAATCTGGGTTACATCACTGTCATAGGAACAGAATTGTGTCGTAACCTGAGGACCCCCTGTATATACTTATCCTCAAACCCATCAAGTTGAAAACATTAAATATGTACAGCTTTTTGTATATCAATCATATCTCAATAAAAGTTTTAAAAATTATTTTTATAATAAAAGGCACCCCTAAAAAGATGAAGGCAACTGGTTGACAGCGAGAAAACACACATAGCATATTTTGGAAAGACTTACTATCTACAACATAAAAAAAATGACTTCCTCACGAATTAGGGTAAGTCAAAGAACCCCATAGAAAACAAGCATAGCAAAAGAGCAGACAATTCTCAGAAGAACCAATAAACTTATGAAAAAAATTTACCAATAAACTTATGGAAAAAAAAACCTCCCACCTCACTAGAAATCAGGAATTATAGTGTTTTAAAATACAATATTGTGGTAAGAATACTTAGCACAAAATCTGTCCTCAAAATTTTTTTCAGTGCATAATACAGTTGTATTGTTAGTATAGGCACAAGGTTGTAGAGCAGCGGTTCTCAACCTGTGGGTTCTCGACCCACAGGTTGAGAACCACTGTTGTAGAGCATGTCGCTAGAACTTGTTTATCTGGGAAAACTGAAACTTGATAACCATTGAGCAGCAAACTCCTTATTTTTTATCTCCTAGACTAACAGCAATTAAAAAAATATATTAGCCCTGGCCAGGTAGCTCAGTTGGTTAGAGCGTTGTCTCAATATGTCAAGGTTGCAGGTTTGATCCCCAGTCAGGGCACATAAAGAGTCAAGCAATGAATGCATAAATAAGTGGAATATCAAATCAATGTTTCTCTCTGTCTTCCTCTCTCTCTTAAAAAAAAATAAAGATACATAAAGTATGAGTGAGAAAGACAAAAGACAGACATCTTTGTATACTTTTGAAAAAAGTATAAATTAACAAAATCTTTTGGAAGGCAATATGGCACAAGCACTGACTCATCAAAACAGATGCCAACTATAAGCTGTTGATAATGTCTTGCCAGTACACTCTCTCCCAGTACGCACCAGCTGAATTTCTACCCCAGCAAAATTTTCCAGTCTTAAAATATGCCTGCCCTTTGACCAGCAATTCCATTTCTAGGAATCAATTGCAAAGAAATTCTCTTTTAAGTGCACAAAGATGTACTCACATTGATGTTTATTTTGTCAGTGTCTCAAATAGCTAAAAAAGAAAACAATCTTAATAATCACTAAAAAATTGATTTAAAAAATGGAGTGGTTAAACACATTATGTCACAGATGTGCTATGAAATATCATACAGCTGTTAAAAACAATGAGCTAAGCCTCAATGGACCAATACAGAAATTATGGCACAATATTAAGTGCAAAAGGCAAGTTGCAAGTCACAGATCAGTATGTATATTTAACCCCATGGATTTAAAAAATATGTATACGTTTGTATGTGAAAGCATGCATATAGCATCATGTTTAGGAAGATATATTAATGTACAGAAAAGAGAATGCAAACGTATCTAACATCAGTTATAGGATTCACCTCCAGACATGAATATATGAAAGAGAGATGGAAGGGAGGAGAGGAATAGCACATTGCTTTGTGTACACTGTATTAAAGTTTGAATAATCTACATGAGAATATATAAACAACTTTTTTAAGATATAAAAATATATAGGAAGCCCTCAAAATACTGAGCACATTCTTTAAAATCACTGCATGACTAAAATGCACATTCACCTTCAGAAATGAAAGTCAGTATCACTTCCCCACATACAATCTGAAATATTCAAAGTGTGTGGAATAAGCCACATCTCAAGGGAAGCATTCTAAATGGAGTTTATTGGGCCCTTTTTAAATTAGCTAATTCTCAGTTTTAAATATTTGACCTCTGGGTTTTATCCACTGTCCTTATATTCTCTTATATTCCTAATTGTGGATTTCTTTAAAGAGAATTCCTAGAAGCAGTTAGGGAAAACAGGCTAGCTCACTTGTTAAACATGGACTTGTCAGAACCAAAAGCCCAAATGCATAATTGTCTCCATGTTTTTTAGAGCAGAACATCATTTGCAATTGATATTTGTCTCTATAGTTAAGATATTTTATTTCATACTCTGTGTCACTAACTCCACAAGGTGAAAGGTCAGACTTCCAGGTATCAGATGTCAAAGCCTAACTCCTTCAAGTTAGTTATATCAACTATATGGAATGTCATAAATGTGAAAGTTGGTTCTTAAAATATTAAACAGAATTTAAAGATAACTTTTAGAAATATCCAACAAAAATCTATATACAGCCAGATCTACCCTTGTAGTCAAGAATACAACAAACCACTCAGAGGATGTTTTATTGAGTTGCCTTAATCAGGAAGGAAAAAGCCATTAGGTGATGAAGGGGTTCTTGCCTTGGGAAAACTAGAATTCCAAATCCTACCATCTCTGCCTGGTGAGATCACACAAAATGACCAGGGTCTCCAATGATGTGTATTCTAAAGGGGCTGTATTCTTCACCATCAAATCTGTTCTATCGAATTCACAGTAGGTGCTGGAACATATACCCAAGCTATGTTTATTAAGTATATATCATCTTTAACACCACATATTCACCAAATTAACACTTTAGAAGAGTTTCATCAAGGAGTTAAAGAACCTCAAAGACAACCATTGCAACTCTTTGCCGTGTCTTCACTCAGAACACCTGGAGACCAGAAGAGTCATTTGAATAGAGAGAGATTGTTTTCCCTAGGTGATGAGACTGTGCTTTCATTTCATTTGTCTGATGCATATTCCTCTAGATTCTGAAGAGACAAATGAACCATTGTCCTCAAGTTGACAAGAATAGTCAGTAAGTTTGGGGAAACCTAAGGAAGTGATAGTTCAAATCTAAATACAAAAAAAATCAAAACTGTTATCCTTGCGGTAATTGGGGTCCATTGATTTTGCCTCTAGTTTTAATTGAGAATTTGAATTTTGGGTGGGTTTACTATGTGAGCTTACAGTGATTTAAATAAAGATGTCCAAATGGCATTAGGTCGACATCTTCAATAACCGTCGAGAAGAACTTTCTCACTGTCCTTTTCTTTGACGGGGCTCCACAAGGCAGAGTCCAGTACTTCTCTTTCCCAAACTACTAAAACCACAGAAAATTCAAACAACTAAACATTTTAAAAACAGATATATTTACAATTTAGGTCAAATTTTTCTTTTTCTTTTTTGTTGTTCTATCTCAATCCTTAGGAGACCTTGCATAACATCTAAGCTCATCAAATCTTTTGAGAACAAAATGTACTATCACTGAATGCCATAAAAAAGCAGTCTGTTTCCCCTGCAATTTTAAACATGATGTTTCAGGAATCCAAACTACATAACAGAGCAAATATTCTTACATTCTCAGCTGTTTCAGGTTATTTCCTCTGAGAGGTCGTGGCTTTAAATACTCAAGAGGCAAAAGCAAGATGCCTATTTGGGTGGCCACACGAAGAGAGACAAGGTCCCTAGAAACCACGGCATGAACTGCATACCCAAGCCCAATTATTCGGAAGAGAGAAATAAAGGATGCGAGCACTGACGCATCGAGGATCATTTCACTTCTGATCTGGTACGAGTCTAACCACTGGGGGTCTATATTTTGTCAGGTGTCGAGGCAACGTAATAGGCAGGTGGCTTGCAAAGTCTGGGGAAGTGAAGACTTATTGTTTAACCCACATTCTTGACACAGATAGGAAAATAGAGCATAACTGAGCTTATTTAGTCAGCCATTGGGAAGGCTGGTCCCATTTCTTCTTCACCCAATCTTTCCAAACTACTGCTCTGATACGCATCAAAGCCCCGTAAAAGCACATTTGAAAATGAAAGTTCTATCACATTCCACGCTTCTTTTGAAACATCAGAGAGTCACATAAAGACATGGCAGGACTAGAAAAAGCTGACGAGGAGCAGGACAGTGCCTGTTTAGGACGGCGGGAATAGCTGGGGGTGAACCAATGCGAGGTCTATGAAAAGGCGAACCAGATAACCAGAAACTGGCTGCTGACAGGACGAAACAGCCCACAGTTGTGTCATGCTAATAAAAAGTTAATTTCAGCTCTCCGACACTTTTCATGGTACTTTACCATTGCATGGCTCCGACCTCGGCCGTGGTACTGCGTTGCCTGCGGAGGCTGGGTCTATTTACAAGCTTTCGGAGTCCAGAGAGAATTTGGGAAAACAATTTTATTCCTGGAAGATGTCCACAGGGATAAGGACGTTTGTGATCAGGTTGGACAGCTACCCCAGTGTCCTTGCTAATGCAAGCTCCAGCCTTAAAATCGGTCTTGAGACACAGACACGGGGAGATCAGGAGATGTTCCTTAGCCACAGTGCGTGCCATCACTGTCAGAATCAGGGGATATGTCACGTTTCACTGAAATTTAAAAAAAAACTAAAAATTTTTGATAAGTCTGTGGACACCCTCCTGACCTATTTCTTTCAGTCTAACACAGACAACCTACAAAACTTTTTTAAAAAAGTCATGTCACTAAGTTTTCTGCTGTGTTCTTCCCTGAGACCACAAATCAAAGCTGTGATGTAGACACAGAAGCTTCCTGTAGAAATCTTGGTCCTTAGTGACATTTATTAAACACAAGTAGATAACAAAAACCCAATAATTCCTCCTGGGTGCATCTTCTTGGTGCTCTCGTGCTCTGACTTCAGGAAAAGTCACAGTGACTAGTTCACTTTATAAAGTAGGATACACATTATATGTCTTTCAAAGGCTGTGTCTGATTTAGAAGTGCGATATATGTGAAATTTCAAATCTTACATGCAAATCTCAGCTCTGTCATGACTGTTTCATTGTAAGCAAAATATTTAACTCTATCCCAAGCCACAGCCTCCTGATGTGTAAGATGAGATATAATAAAGGCTTCCCTGTCCTTCTCGCCGTACAGGGATGTGATGAGGAGCAAATGAGAAAACACGTGTCAGAGAGCATAGAAAAATATGCCATGATTAGACATGGCAATGTCTAGCAGTGCCTGACACTATGTGCAACATGCTTGTGGAATTAATGGAAAAATTAATTACTCATACTATTAAGGAAAATTTATCATATGATTTTATTTCAATACACATATTTTAATTAAATAAGCCTTCTGATTTATGATTACAATATCCTTAATAATCTACTGCATATCCCTGAAAATACACTTGTTTTAATATCTTCTGTTTGCTATGGTAACTCTTTTTCTTTGGGTATTAGCTCTGCTGCTCGCTGGATTTAGTGCCTTAGTTCTATAGAGATGCTTGTGTTCCATTGTTCTGGTGAGTCTTTCCTGTTAGAGCACCTTTGATTTTGAGAATGCCAATTCTGTGGCTTTTCCATTTCAGCCTGCTCAGGATTATTGTGGAAGAATGGTGAGAAAATGGGGCTTGGTGGCACACAGTGACAGACTCCTCTCTGTGAAGATGAGTCCCAGACTTTCCTGGTCTTGGTAACTAGCAAGGATACAGTCCCGCCTCTACAGACCAATCACACACAGTGACTTCACGTGCTGTGGGCACATAACTCTGCAACCCACTCTAGACAAGGCAAGGCTTGGGGAAGAGGTAACCGGCCCAGCATTTCTGACTAATGCTCCAGGCAGCTGTCCCAGGGCCCCTTCCTCCTGCTCCTGGTTGACTGTGAGCTGATCACAAAGCACCATCAAACAGCTTCAACTGGCACAGGCAGCTCTTCCTCATGTGTATCTGGTGTATTTCCTTGAATCCATGTGCTTCCTATTTTTCAGGAAGGCTTCGGTTTCTCGTCCTCTGATAAGAATGTGTCCTCATTTTTGATTCAGTGATGTGAAGGAGGTGGTAAGTATAACATGGACAGAAGAAATAAGCTGAGAAAAATTCCTATGCAGTCGGTTTGCTTATCATTCCATTTGTCCATTAACCCACATGTTCATTATGAAAACAACACATGCTTTTTGGTCAGAAATTCAAAGAGTAGAAAAAAGTATCCAAAGAAAAATGAGTCTCCTTCCTAGCCTAGTCCCTCTGAGTTACTCCTCAGAGATAAAAGCACAGTCAACAGTTTCTGGTATACCTTTCCAGAACTTTTCCATGCACATGCGTGTTTATAGACTGTACTAAGTACCTTCATTTTAACTTAACAATGCATCTTGAAGATTTGTCCAAATCAACACATGTAGATATGTATACTCTTTTCAATGGCTATATATCAATTTATCATATGACTGCATCAAAATATTTTAGTCTCTTGTTGATGAACATATAGGTTATTTCCTGTTTTTGTTTTGTTTTACTATTATAAGTAATACTGTAATGAACAACTGTGTTCAGACCTCTATACATAGATGTGAAAATAAAACCAGAGGATAAATTCCTCGAAGTGGGGCTCACATTTTAAATTTCGATAATGCTGTCTGTCTAGTTGCATTTTGAAGAGGCTGTACTACTTTTTACTGTTCCTCTGTTGAACATATGTCTCTGTATCTTCACACTAGCAGCCACTGTGAATTTCCAAATTTTATAACTATCACCAACATGATAGGTAGAAATTATCTTATGGTCTGAATTTGCACCTCTTTAATTATGAATGATATACTTCATCTATTTTGTGAGATCTGTTTGTATTTGTCTTGTTGACATATAAGAACCCTGTATATATACGTTAAGAATATAAGTGCAGGTGTGGTAAAAATTGGTACAACCTCTTTGGAATGCAGTTGGACACGTGTAGATTTTTTTCAATTTTGTCTTTTGCCTTTAATTACTGTATTTTTTCATAGAGGAGCTTTAACATTTTATTGAAAAATTAATCTCTATCATTCTTGTCTTTAAGAGCCTATTTAGGTTGTTTCTTACTTAATATGGTCTTATCACACCACGATTGCTTAAAAAATATTTTCCATGACACCTTATAAAATTTTTATAGTTTTGCATTTTCTTGTGAAAGCATAGAGATGCCACTTTTCCCCTAACTGGCTAAAAAGTTGCCTCAATTCCATTTATTAAATAATCTCTTTCTTCACTGACTTAAAATGCCATGTTTATCATATACTAAATTCCCTGAAGTATTTGGACCTACTTAAGATTCTACTCTGTTCCATTGATTTGTCTGCCTATGCAGATATGTCAGAAGTAAATACATTTATGGCTATAACTTAGCATGCATGGGTACATTTCCAGGATTTAATTAGTATGTTTATTTTTCACTGTGCTCCTCTGGTTTGACTTCCTCAAGGGCAAAGATTATGGAATCTCGTTGATCTATAATTCCCTAAAACACCAGTCTCTGCCCAGTTTGACATCTTGGAAACTGAAGTGTGTCTTTAAGAAGAACCAAAGATGATGTGAGTGGCTGAAGCAAATGAAACACCAACTCAAAACATCTGACCCCTAAACACCATAACAATTAATTTCTTTCATTAAAGAGACTGTTAAAATGCAAATACATTTTGCATGTGTCTGAGAGTAAGTCGAGGTTTTGAGATCAAGGCAACATGAACTAACATTTGGACAGCCATGTGATCTGGTCAGAGTAGTGTGTATTCCATCTCATCTAATATCACCACGTAGCCTAGGTAACTGCTATCACCAATCTCACTTTACAAAGGGGAAGAGGAGGCTCAGGGATGTTCACTTGCCAAGTTAGTTAGTGACGAAGCCAGGATTCAAACCCAAGCCTGTCTGATTCCAAATATGTGTGCTTCGAAGCTCAGTGCCTTGTTTTGATATACAGTTCAGACACGTTCCTCTTCTGTCCAGGCTGCCTCGCAGCCACAGAGTTCCCAGAGCAAGGATGCAAACCCACTTCCACTTCCGGAGCCAGCTCGGCAGAGGCTGCCTCGGGCGTTGAATGGAGAGTAATCTCTAGCTGCAACCAAGCTTGGCAGGAAAGAGGCCGTGATGAATGGCGCCTGCCTCCCACAGCAGCGGAGGCACGGTGGCAGTGTGGGACACTGTATCTGTCCCCTCTGCCCGAAGCACAACACTGGGGACCAAAGACACATTTCACCAACTGCACAGTTGTGTTTAGAAAAAAATACCTAAAAATTGGTCAGTCGATAAAATTTCACTCCCTACATAATACCTATTTTTTTTATTTAAAAATAAACTTTGAGAAATACAGCAAAGAGAAGAGAGCATTATATACACAATCCCAGAGTAAACCAGGACTGCCTGCTTAACGTATTCACAGTTCAGCCTCATTTTGTAATTAATGATCAGTGTGGCTCTACCAGTCACAGGACGGTCCGCCTGACCTTCCACCTGCTTCACTGAGGCCAGTGCCTCAAACCAGTTTTCCTGGCAGAAGAGATGTAAGAAATCCCAGGCTGGTAGGAAAATGAAACAGCATTTAATTCGCCTTGTTTACAGCTCCTTTCTAGAACTGTATATCAAACCAGGTAACTGAGTTCTGCATTAAGCTCACCCAACTTTGCCAGTGCTAAGTAGTGAGCCTCTGGGTTTATGGGATAATCAATAGCTCCTGGAGCAGCATACAGCCTCTCTGGTGAAGCCATTTTAGGTGACCACACAGCTCCTACTCCTCTACCTATCCCTCAGAGACCTGCAATTTTACTTAGATACCCAGCCATTCCCCCAAATTCATGTGACTCAGGAAAGGCCAGCCCCACCGCCACTCCCAACAGCCCCATGCAATCCCATGCCCCTCGTCAGTGTCTAGGTTAGCAATGGGTATATGGGTGTGGGGCTGGGTGTAGGGTCCTGAGACGCAGGCAGAGGGGTGCTCTAAACACGTGAGGACGTTCTCCCCTGTTCCTCCTGGGCAGCACCAGAGCACAAATCTTTCCTCCCGGCCCATGTTCTGTGCTGCCAGGAGATCTAGAACCAGGACAGCCACGTCATGGCTACCAGCCGCCAGTCAGAGGGGGGCGAAAGCCAAAGCACCACAGGGAAATGGACCAGCACTCTGCCCTGAGGACCACAGTGACTCCGCACCTGCAGTCACTGAGTCAGTAAGTGCATTTGAATTGTGAGCTCTCACTTGCCTCCAAATGCTTGTTGGAGGACTTCGTGCGTACACCTCCACAAGTGTCTCAGTGCGCACTTTCTGGACTCTAGGTCTCTTCTGAAGCTCCTTGCCTACTTGCAGGAGAGTGTAGGAGCTAACAGCACAGGTTCAAACCTTAGCCCCGGCTCTTATTTCCTGTGTGACGTCAGGCAAGTTACCTAAACTCTCCATGCCTCGGTTTCTTCATCTGTAAAGAGGGGACAATAGTCACATCCTAGGGTTCTATGAGAAGTAACAGACAAATCATGCAAAGTGCTTAGAACTGGGTTTGGCACGTAATTGCTACCATTAGTGCATGAATTGTGTCAGCCTGGTTTCCCTCTCCCCAACAGCAGGACCCCCATTCCACACTCCCTATGTCCACCTGGACCTCACCTTATAATCTCAGCCCTGACTCTGATCATAGGTCTGTCTAGCCACTGCACCCCATTCACCCCAAGTTTGGACTTACCCTTTTCACATCCAGGACAGTCATGGAATTTTCCTATCCAGGAGTCCCAGGTGCACATAGCTAACATAAGAGCGTGACTAAAGGAATACAAGTCCAGTGCCAGAAGCAAATTTTAATCAATTTTTCTTGCCATATCACTGCTTCTCTTGTGTGTGTGTGTGTGTGTGTGTGTGTGTGTGTGTGTGTGTCTCAGAAAGAGTCAGAGAGAGGGACAGACAGACAGGAAGGAAGAGAGATGAGAAACAATTCTTCATTGCGACACCTTAGTTGTTCATTGATTGCTTTCTCATACGTGCCTTGACCATGGGCCTTCAGCAGACCGAGTAACCCCTTGCTCGAGCCAGCGACCTTGGGCTCAAGCTGGTGAGCTTTTCTCAAACCAGATGAGCCCGCACTCCAGCTGGTGACTGTGGGGTCTCGAACCTGGGTCCTCCACATCCCAGTCTGATGCTCTATCCACTGCGCCACCGCCTGGTCAGGCCATACCACTGCTTCTTAAAGGCTTGCTCTAATGGGTAAACATGTACAGAAAAGTGAGTTACTAGTGGCTGTTCACACAGGCTTCATTTCTCCGTGGATGCCATCCTGCTATGGTAGCCCTCCCTTCCCATTTGGCCCCAGCTGTTCCTTTCATTTAATATTGTACCTTTTTTTTTTCTTTGCTATGGGCCACCGTGAGCTGTAATGCTGAATTTCAAAAGGAGATCTACAGAGAGAACTTCTGACTACGTCTCTCAAAGTACCTTTTAAATGAAGTCCAACGGTCCTTATCCCAGTAAACATGACATGAGTGGACGGGACCGCTCCCTGGAAAGCACACACCTGGAGCTGTTCTCAAGACCCTGTCTGCACCAGCCTGTCTGCGCCTTCCACGCTGCTTCCCTGGGAACCATGCCATCTCCAGCTATCATTTTCTGCTTATGAAAAGGAAGCGGGAGATCAGGATTGTTAGATTCTATAAACACTTGAATGCTTGAGCAATGCAAACAGCGCGCTCCTTTATGGGGCTGCTGGAGACAAGGAGTGGAGCCCGGAGAAAAGAAATGACATCCTAAAACCCCAATGTGTACATTCTTAAATGACGTCCAAGGAGACAGGAATTCAAGCTGAGCATTTGAATGTTAAAACAGAATAAACAATGCAACGTTCTTGCCAGCAGAAGAGCTGCTCTACTCCTACTGTCCTGAATGAAAAAGGAAGGAAGAAAGGAGAAACAGAGATAAAATGAGACACACGAGGAAAGAGAAAGACGGATTGTCCTGAGAGAGTGCCACTACGATGCCTGTGATTTTACATGAAAAATAAACTGTGTTCCAAAATGGGAGTTAAACAAAGGAAACGCGAAAAAGTTAGGCTGAACTTCAGAATCTATGACACCCTGACATAAGATATGTCCAGTAATTTCAGGTGGCCAATTCATTGCTATTCAATCTCAAAAAAGGGGATTCATAGAGCCAAAGAAGTCACTGTAGGGAGTCTGAACTCTGTGGTTCAAACCCAAGAATATTATTTTCATATTTTTCTTCAGCTGCTCCACAGATCCAAGACAAATTAATAGAAAGCCAATGAGATATCAGCATGACAGCTCTATTGTTCTTATTTAATGTGGTCTGGATAGCCTTCCCCCTTCTGCATGGATTCAGAGAAGCCTGTTTTGGTGTGCCTCTTTAAATGCTCTGCTCTTCTGCAGGATGGAAGGCTCCTGAGAAACCAGAGAGGTAAAGAACTTGGAACAAAGAACAGAAACCTGGTTTTTGCGCTGTTGCCCAATGGCCTTACCCGGCTAACGCTGCCGGCAGTAACAGCCACTGAAGTCATCGTGGCCCACCAGCCCTTGCCCAGGAAGAAAACTAACTGTGAGAAGTTTGATTTTATGGAAAATCAAAAGCCGGCTGACAGGATGCTCCCTGAACTCACCCAGGAAACTGTCGGAGTCATGGGATCTAACCATACTCTGAGAAAGATTTAGAGCCTAAGCCTCAGGGAATTGTTTTAAAAATACACACACACTCACACATCAGGGTGAATTTCATACAAGTCCATGAAAGGCTGCCAGAAAAAGTGGATTTAAGGACTGCAGTCACCAAACACCTAGTGCATTTTTGAGTTGAATAAATTCCTAATAACCATAATTGAGCCTGAATACACAGAAGAGGAAAATGATCAAAATAAGCAAAGAATAATTTTAAGGCTGCAGAATATTTTTCTCAATATATGTGAGGAGGTATGGTATATATAAAGGCACATAAAATGAGTGCAGTTGTGTAAAACAGTAATTCCTCAATCACGTTCCCCAAATGTTTGCTGACCATGGCACGTTTCCATAGACACTGAAAACATGACTTGTTGAGGAGTAGTAAGACTGTAGTTATGAAATATGTATTTTTCATTTTGTCTTGTCTTAAGTTGATACACAGAAGCCGTCTTAGGGCCAATGAGTCTCTGAACCAAACATCTATCATGTTCAGTAGATCAAAGAATTTCCTTCTCTGCTTTGTTATTATGTTTAACATTTTCAGATTTCAGTTGTCAAATAATGTTTTAAATAATCAAATACAATGCAGTCAAATATTCAAATAATTGATGAGCAACCACACAGAACGATAGCACTACTGAAAGAGAATTATCTGGCACATGGCTTCACTACGACACCTTAAATTTCCATCACCTGATAAAAGAAAGTCCGAATTTAATGAATAAAAGGTGATTTAGAAGGTCAAAGGATAACGTCAGACAAGGGCGGTCTGTATGGAAGTTGAATTTAAGGAAGTCTCTATACCATGTCAGGCACACATGCTATACTACTATAATTAGCAATAGAGCCTTTCATTAGAAAAATGTCCCGGGAACCACCGCTCCAGGTCTTGTCCTCTCTGGGGTGGGAAAGTTAGGGGTCTAAGTCTCTGAATGAGGTCCAGGGAACCATTATCATAATATCTGCCATAAAACAGTTTCATTCATGCCTTAGACTTCTATCCAGAGTTCAGGGATGAGAGAATGGGGAGGTGTTGGTGCCATTTTTTTCCTTTTCCTAAATATCCAGACTTTATCACCCAGGTGGATGAGGATAGAACTTAAAGAGGCCATGCATTTTTTAGCCTACAGAAGCTATTCTGCAATAGCACCCTTCAGTGATTCCCTAAAATAAAGGATGATTAAATAAAATAACATTACAAAAGAACATACTAGTATGCAAAGACACCAAAAACACTCAATGTGGGTTACTGAATAAATAAGACAGTGTTTCTTCTAACAGGTGACCAAAACTGCATGTCTTGGTGAAAGAAAAAATTCACCTAACTAGACCTTGGTATGTCTATCACTTATCACTAAAATAACAAAATAATCAAGAATTTTAAACCAACATTAGAATCTAAGAATAAATTCCTATCAAATACTTCAAAGTGGATATGATCACTGATACAAGAATTTAAAATGTCTTCTGGAATGCAGAATCTCATTTCTGATAAATCAGTTGCCCCCATCTTTTTTATATTTTTGGTTTGGTTTTTGAAAAACATTAATTTCTCATTATTTATGTTTATTTCCCTAATCAAATTTGTTTTAGCAGGAACTGTTGGTTATGAATCTATGATTTTGTCTATGTAATTCAATCAGCTATGGAATAATATTTTAAATTAAATAAAATACAAATTTTTTACCAAAGATAATTGAACACCACCTTAACTGGTTACTCATCAGTATTTTTCTAAACCTATTAGTCTCTTACTAGTCACACTTTTCATTTTCTAGTTTCCAAAGGCTTTTGTGAGATATGTTCCTATTTTATTTAAAGGGTGTTAAATTCAGTTCAAAATACAGTGATCATTGCTGCATTTTGTGTATGTCACCTTCTCACAATGCCATAAATACAATGCAAAAATCAATAATAATTTAATATCTGATTGCTGGTTCAATGCCAATGCGTAGGAAAGAATCACTTTGTGTGGATCCTAATATCCTTCTGTGTTCTCTTGAGAAAATTAGCCAGTAACTCTGCAGTCTTTTATGCTCAATCAGATCAATTTTACTCAGGGTGCTTAAAAAATAATTGGAATTGAGTGTAAAATACAAAAACATATTCTACCTTGGTTCCTCTTCAATGTTAGTCTCAATGAGACAAAATTAACTTGTTAAAGGTCATGTGTTTATTTTTAAGACAATACATGATGGACATTTTAATAACCAATGTTTAGTATTTATGACTAAATTCTCAAAATATATGAACTGTTAAGTTATGACATAATATCTAATTTTTTTTTATTATTGAGAGGCTGGAAGTAAGACAGACTGCCACATGTGCCCCAACTGGGACCCACCTAGCAAACCCCTACCAGGCGACGCTCTGCCCACGTGGCAATCAAGCCATTCCAGAGCCTGCAGAGAGGCCATGGCGCCATCCTCAGTGCCATGGGCTAACTCGCTCAAACTGTTCACACCATGGCCATGAAAGGGAAAGAGAGAGAGAGAGAGGGAGAGAGAGAGAGTGAGAGAAGGGGGAAAGGGAGGGATGAAGAAACAAATGGCCACTTCTCTGTGCCTTGACCAGGAATAGGACCCGGGACATCCACACGCCAGGCCATACTCTAACACTGTGCCAACCAGGGCCCTAATATCTATATTTATGTTTAAAAAATCAGAAATTAATATCTACAAGGAAGGCCACATGCTGACCAGACCTAGATGTGATCTGTGCCTCAGAGCCAGCAATCTGTCACACCCTCACAAGCATCCTTGAAAACCAAGGTGCGTGGGTTATGCTGCATAACAAGCCACCTCCAAACTCTTGTATCTTGAGACCACAAAGCTTTTTATCTGGCTCGTGCCTGTGTCCACCACAGGCCAGCAGGGGCCTCTGCTCTCATAGCCTCTCGGGGATCCAAGCTGCTGACTGCTCCATCTGAGCTCATGCGTGTACAATCCCTAAAGCAGAAGGGAGCCAAAGCTTAATTAATCAAGCATTCAGATTTAAAGATTCTCTCAAAAAGCCACAAACATCATTCCTTTTCCACTCCATTAGCCAGAGCAAGCCCATGGATCACCTAAGTGTTTGTAGGCAGGAAGTGTGACTCCCCTTGTGCTAATAAGGATAACCAGACGTATTTGGTGGCAGCACTCTCACGACCCCACCAACCTTGTCATCAAGGAAAGGAGTCAGAAGGCAGGAGTTTCAACCGCGGGTCCAACAAAGGTCCAAAACCCCTTTCAATGACATTCACCCTGTGCCTTCCAAACTCAGACTCTGAATTTAAAAGAGTCAGAGTTAACTATTCTCTCTCCTAGCATCACCACCTTGTAAAGGCAAATCTGCAGCTCACAGTGATCCTTTCCTCCCCTCGGTGTTTGTGCAGTGCTGTTAAATGTGAACCTGGCTAGCTTCAAAACTTCCCAGAAAAGTTAGGAAAAGGTCAGTATGGACTTGAGAAGATTAGATTAAAAAGGCATGATCCCTGGCCCTGGCCAGTTGGCTAAATGGTAGAGCATCAGCCCACAGTGTGGAAGTCCCAGGTTTGATTCCAGGCCGGGGCACACAGAAGAAGCGCCCATCTGCTTCTCCACCTTTCCCCTCTACTTTCTCTCTATCTCTCTTCCCCTCCTGCAGCCCAGGTTCCACTGGAGCAAAGTTGTTCCGGGTGCTGAGGATGGCTCCATGGCCTCCACCTCAGGCACTAGAATGGCTCCAGTTGCAATGGAGCAATGCCCCAGATGGGCAGAGCACCACCCACTGGTGGGCATGCCAGGTGGATCCCGGTCGGGTGCATGTGGGAGTCTGTCTGTCTGCCTCCCTGCTTCTAACTTCAAAAAAATAAAAAAATAAAAATAAATAAGAGGCATGGTCCCTAATGTTTATTTAGACTGTGCCAAGATGCTTTGCTAGCAGTTTTATGTATCATCTTATCTAATCTGCCTCGCAGCTGCATGAAGTATGCAGAGACCATGATCATACCCAGGCTTCAAAGAAGAAGGTTAAGAGTGTTGTGGACCGGTAATGGCAAAAAGCCATTATAGATTCGAGGCTTGGCAGGGGGCTAAGTTCTCCCCCTTCCATCTCCATATTTGGCTTTAATGCTGAGTGTTTGCACCCACTCCACTTCCTTCCTTGGGTTGCAGGAAGCAATATACATGCCCTTCCTCTGACTCTGTTTGTTTCAGATGTTTGTAAATTTCACTAATGTTTCCTGTTTTTGCCTTGGGAGAGTTCCTGTCTTAGCCTTTGATGTGCAACTTTGTATCAGGGTCCTTGATTTGCATAGGTCCATATAATAAAGCGAACTGGGGCTGTGAGTCACTCAGATGCTGCCAGGCAGTTTGAGGAGTCCTCCCGGTCCCATCGGTTTTGTTCTGACAAAGTGTGTTTCCTTAATTCCGCACCATTATTTGGAGCTGCGCTGGTCCGCGGCAAGTGGCACCCAAACAGACGACTTGAGTACAAGGAAACTAAAACTGAAGGAAGGTGACGGAACTCCCCAAAGTGAAGTGCGCACAGTGAGTAAAGAAAGTTTTTGGGGAAAGTGTAGTTGGGAGTAAAAGAATATGGGACAGATAGGGTCAAAAATAAGGGACCTTTTTGTAAAAATGTTTCCATATGAAGACAAATCGTTGTCTGAAGAGTATCAGGGTAAGCCGGAAACAGAGGAATGTGAATATGAGGATAACTTGAAGTCTGAGGATGACAGGGGGGATGAAAAATCCGTGGCTATGGCTGCCTTAGCCGCGGGGCCTCTGCTGCTCTCAGCTCCTTCCTACATTCAACCCTCTGCTCCTCCGTTCCCTTATCGGGCTGATTCCATAGTCTAAGCTCAAAATCTGGGAAATCTCCTCTCCAACAATCTATAGACCAGGCTCGAAATATAGGGGAAACAATAGATGGCTTTGCCTGTTTTCCTATTGTGGAAAGACAGGATGATACAGGGAGACTAGTGCGAAAACATGAACCTGTACCTTTTAAAACTCTGAAAGAGCTTAAACTTGCTTGTGCTCAGTATGGGCCTACTGCTCCTTTTACACTTGGTTTATTAGATACCATTAGTGCAAAGGCTCTTCCCCCAAATGACTGGAAGGTGATTGCTCATGCTTGTCTCTCTGGGGGTGATTATTTGTTGTGGAAGTCAAACTTTCATGAAAAGGCTATAGAGCTGGATGAGAAAAATCAGCAAGAGGAGGTTGCTGTTACTGTAGATATGTTAATTGGAGAAGGACAGTATGCCCACATGGCAACTCAATTAGAGTATCGATCAGCTATTTATGATATAATTAATCAGCTAGCCACACAGGCATGGAAATGCCTGCCTATTCCAGGGACCAAACCAGAAGAATTTGGTAAAATTAGGCAGGGTGCAGACGAGCGATTTCAAGACTTTGTCTCATGGCTAATTCAAGCAGTTGAAAGAATAGTAGGGGATAAAAATGTGGGAAAGGTTTTAATAAAACAACTAGCCTATGAAAATGCTAATTCTGCTTGTCAGGCTGCACTTCGGCCTCACCGCAAGAAGGGAGATATAGAGGATTATATTAGAATATGCGCCGATGTTGGGCCTTCATACATGCAAGGTCTTGCCTTTACCACAGGTAATAAGGCAAGATTTCCAGGACAAAATTTTGATAAAGGACAGAACAAGCGAAGGAAGGAAGGTCAGGGAAGTACTTTTGCCCGTGGAAACTGTTTTCAATGCGGGGGTTCGAGGCATTTTGCTAAAAACTGCCCTGCTTTCCCCGGATATTGGTCTTGGCCTCTCCCTCAAGGACAGCCAGCCCTTAAGGCCCCGGACCTCTGCCCACTTTGTAGACATGGGAAACATTGGAAGAATAAGGGGAGGCCTAAATGTACTACCGCAGGGCAGGGAAATGGACAATGGGGCCCTCCCCGGCCCCATCAAACAATAGGGGCAATGTCAGTGTTTCCTCAGCAAATTCAGATTCCAGCAGGCCAAACATTGCCCAACTATCCCAGGCAACAACAGGCAGTACAGGACTGGACCTCAGTCCCACCTCCCAATTCGTATTGACTCCAGAGATGGGACCTCAAGCCATACCCACTGGAATTTTTGGGCCACTTCCCAGTAACACAGTAGGAATCTTGTTAGGCAAAAGTAGTTTAACTATGAGGGAATTCTTTGTTCTTCCTGGAGTGATAGACTCTGATTATACAGGAGAAATTAAAGTAATGGCTCACACTTTGAGGAATATAGTCACTATCTCCCCTGATATAAAAATTGCTCAATTAATCCTTTTACCTCTTTTAAGATAAGGCCAAACCCTGCTAAAGGAACCCTGAGAGAATCAAAGATTTGGCTCCACTGATACTGCCTATTGGATTCAAAAAATAGGCCAGGAACGCCCTGAAATGGAACTAACAATACAAGGGCGTAAATTTAAAGGGCTTTTAGATACTGGGGCTGATGTATCTGTTATTGCTAAGCTACATTGGCCTCCTTCCTGGCCCACTCATGCAGCAGCCACAGAATTACAAGGTATAGGGCAGAGTAAATCCCCTCAACAAAGTTCTAGTTTTTTACAATGGGAAGATAAAGAAGGTCATTCTGGATTTTTTCAGCCTTATGTGCTCCCTGGATTGCCAGTTAATTTGTGGGGTAGAGATGTTTTGAAAAACATGGGGGCATTGCTAGTCAGTCCTAATAGTTTAGTTAGCACTCAAATGCTTGATCAGGGATTTTTGCCCACTAAGGGTCTAGGGAAAGAACAGCGAGGAATTCTCACCCCCATAGAAGTGGCACCCAATACCAGAAGGCATGGATTAGGATATCAAAATTTAGCATAGGGGCCTTGGTAGCTCCTGCTACCCCAATAATGCACTGTGCAGACCCAATTACTTGGAAATCAGATAATCCTATATGGGTAGACCAATGGCCCCTTTCTCAGAAGAAACTTAGGGCAGCTGCTCAATTGGTACAGGAACAGCTACAGCTTGGGCACATTGAACCATCTAATAGTCCATGGAATACGCCTATATTTGTTATTAAAAAGAAATCAGGAGACTGGAGACTATTACAAGATTTGAGAGCAATAAATAAGACTATGAAAATTATGGGTCCTCTCCAGCTAGGACTTCCTTCTCCTACTGCCATTCCATGGAACTATCACCTTATAGTTGTTGATTTGAAGGATTGCTTTTTTACTATTCCTTTAAGCCCTCATGATTGCAAGCATTTTGCATTCAGTGTTCCTTCACTTAATTTTCAGGCTCCCATGGAGCGATACCAGTGGAGAGTTTTGCCTCAAGGTATGGCTAATAGTCCTACCTTGTGCCAAAAATATGTTGCTCAAGCCATCTCTCCAGTATGAAGGCAACACCCTAAGGCATACATAATTCATTATATGGATGATATTCTTATTGCTCATCCAGATAAAGACACTGTGTTGACCATTTTGCAACAACTAGAATATTCTCTGAAAAAATCAGGACTTTATATAGCTCCTGAAAAGGTACAGCAATCCTTACCTTTTTCTTATTTAGGACAAATTATTGAGGGACAACAAATTCGCCCACAGAAAATAGAAATCAGGACAGATCATTTGCAAACTTTAAACGATTTCCAGAAACTGTTAGGAGACATTAATTGGCTTAGACCTTCCTTGAAATTAACTACTGGAGAACTGAAGCCACTTTTTGATATTCTTAGAGGCTCAGCTGAACCAGCTTCTCCTCGGCTACTTACACCTGCGGGACAACAAGCTTTAAAGCTTGTAGAAAAGGCCTTGCAGCAAGCACAACTAAAACGCATAAATCCTGAGGAATCAATTGCCCTACTAATATGTCCCTCAAGTTACACTCCAACAGGACTATTGTGGCAAGCTTCAGGTCCTATTGAATGGATTCATTTAGCTGTTACTCCTAAGAAAGTTTTATCTCCATATTTTGATCTTGTTGCCTCCTTGATTATCAAGGGGCGTAGGCGACTCTTGCAGCTTATAGGTTTTGAGCCACAGACTATTGTTGTTCCTTTTTCAAAGGATCAATAACAATGGCTCTGGGAAACTTCCACAAAATGGCAAATCGCTTTTGCAAATTTTACAGGCCAAATTGATTCTCACTACCCAGCTGATAAAATAGTTCAATTTTCATTAATTACTACCTTTATATTTCCTAAGACAATTGTTAATGAGTCCATTCCTGAAGCACCTACAATCTTTACTGAGGGATCCAGCTCAGGAATAGCAGGCTTAATAATCAATGGACAGCTTTATACTGAAACAGTCACCTTAAAATCAGCCCAAAGAGTAGAATTACATACCATTATCATGGCTTTTCAGCATTTGCCATACTCCTCCTTTAATTTATATACAGACAGCAGATATTTACTTATGGTTGTTTCCACTAAAGAGACTGCTATCTTAGGGACAACTGCTGATGAGGAACTATTTTAGCAGTTTCTCCTTCTTCAAAGACTTGTACGTCAACATACAGCTCTGTGTTTTATAGGACATATTCGAGCTCACTCCATGCTCCCTGGAGCTTTAGTGCAAGGGAATGCCCTTGTTGATCAAGCTACCCAAAAGAAAATTATTGGAGCAACCATGACAGATCAAGCAATTCAGTCTCATACTATCCATCACCAGAACGCTGCAGCACTGCGTAAACAGTTTCAACTTTCTTGGGAAGCAGCATGGCAGATTGTTAAATCTTGTCCAAGGTGCCCTATATTACAATCTGTCCCTTCGTTTGGAATTAACCCTCGAGGACTCCTACCGGGACAACTTTGGCAAATGGATGTTACTCATATACCTTCATTTGGCAAACAATCCTTTGTCCACGTTACAGTAGATACTTATTCTGGATTTATAGTAGCCTCTGCCAGAACAGGAGAGGCTGCTAAACATGTTATAGTTCATTGCTTGTATGCATTTTCTATTATTGGACTTCCTAAACTGATTAAAACTGACAACGCTCCTGCATATGTAGGAAAAGCATTTACTATATTTTGTCAGACTTTTGGACTTGACCTAAGGACGGGAATTCCTTACAATCCCCAGGGTCAAGGCATTGTAGAGCGTGCACATCAAACACTTAAAAACCAATTGGAGGCCCTGGCCAGTTGGCTCAGCGGTGGAGCGTCGGCCTGGCGTGTGGGGGACCCAGGTTCGATTCCCGGGCAGGGCACATAGGAGAAGCGCCCATTTGCTTCTCCACCTCCCCCCTCCTTCCTTTCTGCCTCTCTCTTCCCCTCCCGCAGCCAAGGCTCCATTGGAGCGGGGATGGCCCGGGCACTGGGGATGGCTCCTTGGCCTCTGCCCCAGGCGCTAGAGTGGCTCTGGTCCGGAGGGGCAGAGCATCGCCCCCTGGTGGGCAGAGCGTAGCCCCTGGTGGGCGTGCCGAATGGATCCCGGTCGGGCGCATGCGGGAGTCTGTCTGACTGTCTCTCCCCGTTTCCAGCTTCAGAAAAAAAAATAAAAGAAAAAAAAAGAAAAAAAAAAAAAACCAATTGGAAAAAATTAAAAAAGGGGAATTATACCCTCAAACTCCTGCAAATCTTCTTTGTCATGCTCTTTTCACTTTAAATTTTTTGAATACTGATGTACAGGGTCATTCAGCAGCAGAGAGACTCTGGAACCCTGCAAGGAAAGCCTTCCCTGAAGTGCGATGGAGGGACCCACTCACAGGAATCTGGCAAGGGCCAGACCCTGTTCTCTTATGGGGCCGAGGATATGTGTGTGTTTTTCCTAGGTCTGCTGAAGCTCCTCGGTGGATCCCTGAATGACTGGTGAGACACCATGATTCTAGATGAGAGACTCACTTCACAAGAGCAATTACATAAGAGTTACTATGCTCTTTTCCCTTTCTCAATTATTATCTAATTTTTTAATGTTTTAGATCATTTTATTTTCCTGATCCATTGCTTGAAAAGAGGGCAAAAGGGGGGCCTGATTTGGGTATTGCTGAATAGAAATCTCATACGGCCGTCTTGAGATTTTTCGAGAGAGATCTCTGTTTAGTATATATCCTTATTACGTTCCTATTAAGATAGCCCTACTTAAGATCAAGCAGGCCATAGTTTAATCTCTAAAACCCCGGGTTTCACTCTTGATTTCATGATTGTATGTGAAGTCTTTGTATAATGTCTAAGTGTTTTTGTTTATAAGGCCTGAATTAAGTCCTTACATGAAAAGTAATGATGATAATAGTTTTGGAAGTGACTGCTGTAGTATTGAAAACAAAACGGGAATAATTTCATTTCCCTATATAAATATAATTTTGTTTGGAATAAGTAGAGCATGCTCATTTTGGATCCAAAAGACTTGCTGGTTTGGCCAGGCTGCTCCAGGCCGCAAGTGAAAGGCTTGAAGCAGCATAGATTTACATAATAAAGGTGTAAAGATTTTTTTGCTGTAGAAGAATAATGAAGATCACAATGGGATTTTTCAGTTTTGATATGTACTCTCTAAAGTGCCTGTTAATTAATGTTAAGGGGGTGTTTTGATAAGTGTGGGAATGTTGTTTGGAGGTGCTTTTACTCTATTTTTGTTAAAAGTTAACAAAGTCAAGAATTTCTTGCAATATTTGAAGTCAAAATATTGTAAAGTGTGATTCAATTGTAAATAATATAAAAAGAAAGGGGGGGGGGGAGTCATGTCCTGGAGCTCCTGCAGGTCTACCCTGTTACGCTTTTTACTTCAAACAGTTTATCTTGAATGCTGATGTACAAGAGATGCCCAAATTTTTGTCCTGCAAACTACTACCCTTTTTTTACTTTTATTTGATTCCAGCTAATAACACTGTTTTGTTCTTTTCTGAATAGCTCCAGATATATAGGCAGATAGGGACTCTCAAGCCCCTCAGCGAGATCTTCTGAGCATGGCTTTTAAGGTACCAAGAGGCCGAAAAATCCCAAAGGAGATCAGGTAAAATACTAGCTCTTGGCATACGCCCTCAGAGGCTCCAACGCTCCAACTGGAACTTCATCAGGGCCCTGCTTCAATAGTGGAAAGGATGGTCATTTAAGCCAAAGCCTGCCAGGCTTACATGCCTTTGCTGTGAGGAAGAAGGGACACACTGGAAGGGAGGGTTCAGTCTCTTCCAGCCCTGCTCCAGCCACCTGTGACCTAACCTTGCCCAGAATACTGGGATTTGCCACTGAAGGCTAAAAGGTGCCCAGGGCCGTCAGCCCCATCTTTGACACTGTGGATGAGCCTGGGGTATTTCTTCCAAGTAGCTGGTAGACTGGTCTCATTTACACAAGGGTCATTTAACTAGGTCTTGCCTGAATATTCAGGTTTTTTATTCTTCCCTCGAAGATCTCTGTTGTGGGTATTGATAGTCCTGTTTTCTGCTGCTTTGATTAATATATAGTCTTTCCTTTATTCCTCCTGCCTCAATGCCCCACTCATAGTTTAGGCTAGGACCTACTCCTAATTCAGAGCTCCTTTTTTCCTTTTTTGCCAACTTACAAATTTACCTCTGCCACCCAGCTTAGTGTATCCCAAGGTTCTCCTCACCACCCCATGGCTGTAAAGCTCCAGTATAGGACCCCTGGGTTCATCTTTCCACTTTAAAGAAAACGGAAGCTCCATCTTCATGCATGCTGCAGATGGCTTTTCCAGTCTACCTGAGTCATTGCCAGCTGGGAGCAGCGGTCATTGGGACTTTGACGCTAACTGCAGAGTGTGGAAGTGTGACGGCAATTCCAGTGCCATGAGGACTTCTCCTGAAAGTGGACTTTTTCTGGACTCCTGCTCTTGTGACAATTTTTGATGGACTGAACTGGGGTTGGGTTGCATTTGCAGAGATTTGGAATGGTGTTGATGCCAACTTGGACTTGGTGAACACTTTAAGGACATTACTCTTTTGTAGATTCTTGTTGTATTGGCTTAAAGAGTTTGCTTAAAGGCTTTAATCACTGTGATGTATTAGTATACTTGTTTTGGGTATCTGTTAGCATTGGCTATACTAATTTTGTGTTTGTTCTGTATTTTTTCCGTCTGCCTCCAAATTAGAAAATCAGATGAGTGCAAATCTCAGCACACAAATTAAAAAGAAAAGGGGGATATGTTGTGGACCGGTAATGGCAAAAAGCCATTATAGATTCGAGGCTTGGCAGGGGGCTAAGTTCTCCCCCTTCCATCTCCATATTTGGCTTTAATGCTGAGTGTTTGCACCCACTCCACTTCCTTCCTTGGGTTGCAGGAAGCAATATACATGCCCTTCCTCTGACTCTGTTTGTTTCAGATGTTTGTAAATTTCACTAATGTTTCCTGTTTTTGCCTTGGGAGAGTTCCTGTCTTAGCCTTTGATGTGCAACTTTGTATCAGGGTCCTTGATTTGCATAGGTCCATATAATAAAGCGAACTGGGGCTGTGAGTCACTCAGATGCTGCCAGGCAGTTTGAGGAGTCCTCCCGGTCCCATCGGTTTTGTTCTGACAAAGTGTGTTTCCTTAATTCCGCACCATTATTTGGAGCTGCGCTGGTCCGCGGCAAAGAGGATCACAGAGCTTGTGATTGAAAGAGCAGGGATTCTGCCCCAGCTGTGGACTCTGCCCCAGAGCCCACAGTCCCATCCAACAAAGGACAGTGAGTAACACTGGTAAAATGTTTTATTATATACACCATTTGAGCTTAGAAGTTTCATTCTGAGGAAAGTTTTTAAACATCAGTCGAGTACATTTCCACATAAAAACAAAAATGCATTGGCTTTTAAATTTGTCAGATTCCTTTCATCCATCAAATGACAGGACATGTAAAGAGCATGTTTGGAGCTATTCTATAAATGTTCCATGGCTCTAGGCTAACCATCAATGAATAAGACTCGAAGTTTATGAGGACTCTGTTGGGAACATGGCCATATTCACAACGGCCGCACTTTGGAACTGTGGACTAACATTCATGGAGGCCATGGAGCGCCGCACCCTGGAGTTGCACAGGGCAATGTGTGTGCCCACATGTTGAGGCCCTAATGCTTTCTCTGGGGAATGTGCTTTCTCCTACATCCTGTTCCAAGATGCCTGTCTTGACAGGGAGACTTATATTGCTTTTGGTTTTCTAAATACCCCTGAAGAATTCAATTCTTTTCCAAATTGATAGTAGAGAATATTGTCACACTGATAGGAGAAGCACGTGAAAACCAGACCTAAATAAGCATATCGCATATTGTCATTTGGTTTGCTAGAACAGCCTCTGGGTCTGCATATGTAAATTATATTAATGGAACTGAGACCCTGCAAAAATAGCTGAATTTAACGAACTATATTTACTTCAGTATAGGATAACAGCGACTCAACTACGTATTTTAAAACTTTATAGAGACATATGATGTTGTATTATAGACTTTATGTGTTTACAGATATCCTTGGGGAAAATCATATTTTCAAGAATACAAGGAAGAAACACCACTTTAATCCATCAACTTCAACAGCTTCCTATCCCAGACTCCAGAAAGCTGCGGGCTTATGCCTCTCCTTTCATGGGACCCATTACAGCCCCCCCAGGATCTCTCTCCACTGCTGCCATTGTGTCTTAATTTTGTTTTAATCATTTTTTTCAATCCTCCAACCCACTCTAGTGTCAGTAAGCTGCTGTTGATCTTAAGAAGCCCTTTGTTGCGAATCCCTTCGAGCCGCTTTCTGCAGAGAATTGCCCCCTTTGAAGACCAGCCCTCGGTCTTTGCGTTAGCTGTTTCCGCACAGGAATAAAGGCGTGCCTCAGGTAAGAATTTTTGCAATGCCTTTTCAAACGGTATTTGTACACTTGAGTCGTCATCACAGCGTCTCTGCTGACTTAGGAGATTTGTGGCTTTCTAAAGGTTGTGGCAGATGCTGAGAATATTCGTCAATCCTTTTCTTCTTTTGAGACAAGCCCCCAAAAGGAATGACTTGTGGGCAAATATTGATTTCTTTTCCCAAAGATCAACGGCTAAGTATAAAAGGACACCTGAACATGAAATCAAAAGGTTGACATCGTCAAACCAAGACAGCAGTCAGAGAGGGAAGACTGTCCTCCCTCCCTCGGGACACAGGGCTAAGGGACGAGGCAGAAACGCAGTGCCCGTGACACTTCTGCCAAGTCAAGTTCCCAAGAAGCTGGTGGTAAATAACTGAAGCAAGTAGGTCTATGTATATCAAACATGAGCCTTACATGCATAAGAATCACCAGGGATCTTGTTAAAACACAAATTCTGATACACTGCTTCTGGGTTGGAACCGGGGACTCTGCATTTTGGGCCCGCCTCCTGACTGAGGCTGATTCTGCTGGTCCAGAAACCACGCTTTGAGTGCCAAGGTTTTCACTATCAATATGGTATAAATCAATAACATACCTGTGTGTGTGTGTGTGTGTGTGTGTGTGTATGTGTGTGTGTATATATATATATATAATTGCTAGTGCACCACATGTAACTTATTTGCTAGATTGTCTTGAGCACTGCCCCCAGGAATGCAGGAGAACTACTGAAGCCGGATGCTCCCATACCCCCTGAGGAGATAACTGGCGTCCAAGGTGCAACAGAGACCAAGATTAGATTGGAACGCCATGGGGAAGAAATTATGATTCGGGAATGGGCCACCCTGCTCGATGACTTTTACAATGCTGGGAACCAGCTATCCTGCTTTATGACTAACGGTTTGCCTCCCGCTGTACAAACCTCACCAGAAAAAGTATATGATCAGCCCTCACAACTGAGATTGGAAGGCAGGCTTTGGGCTAGGATAGGCCACCTGTCTTCTCAAGTTGCTAGCAATCCTGATTAAAGACGCCTGTTTCCCTCTGAGACCTGGTCTCTGCTTATCGGCTATTGCAGCAGCGAGTGACCTGAACCCCCGACCAGTGGTAGTCCGGGAACTCTAGTAGTAAGTAGCCACTGACCGTGGTGTCCTATAACAGCGACTGTCTGAGTTCTTTCCAGCAAAAAAGAGCAAAAATTTTTTTTGCTCTGAGACGCTCCCACATTGCCTGCCCCAGAGAATAGAGAAGCGTGAGGAGCCCCCACCCCCCGTGGCACTTCTCACCCATAAAAAGTTTCCATCCAACATGAAAAAGGGACTGAGGTGATGGTTGGGCACTGGGAGCTCTGCAATCCCTCTGCTGGGCACGGGGGTCACTCAGTCTGGTTCTCACAGGACCAGCCTCAGCAAGGTAGGACAGAGGATGACAAGCTAACTGGCAATAGCCAGTACATTGTCATGGTCACCAGCACCTTTCCCATCAGTATTTCCCATTTCTCCAAAGCCCCGTGGAGCAGTTCATCTATTTAGGTGATTTCTTAAGAAAAAAAAAGAACAAAATGTGTTCATGTGCGGCAAGTGTAGTAAAAGTTAAAAATAATATTTTCTTTCATCCCAAAGCCTCTAAAAGGTTCACAGATCATACTATTACAAAAATACATGACAAAGGGGATTTAGTTCAGTTAGAAATGACCCTGCTGTTGGCCTTGGAGAGGGACTTACAACATCCTGCCTTCTAGCCTCCCATGCCTGCCAGTCTTCAGATTGGGGATAGAATCCACTACGACCCTGATGATCCTACTCTCCTAAGAATCTGTGATTTGAAGAGCTGGCTGTTTTAACAGAGAGCATGGCCAAAGAGTTAGAAAAAGAAGAATTTCAGGTCCAAGACTAAAAATAGTAGATTTGTGCTCCAATGGGTTGCTTCTTTTGAGAACGCTCCATCAAGATTACTAAAATCCTTCCAGGTGAGTTACTTGCTCTGCCCGAGAGCAGTTGCCATCTCAAACATAAAAAGGTATTTCTAAGCTAATAGTTCTCTCTTTGGCTATATTTACAAAGAAATATTTTTCACTGACTTTCCAAAGCCATATCAATATTATAAGTAAAAATTAAGATAAATTAAACACAAAGTGTTACCAGCCAAGTATATTTGCCCCAGATCTACAATGGTAGAGGTCTGTACTGGAGACTAATTAGAAGGGTAAGGGCCAAACAGAACCTGGTTTGTTTTATAGGATTATTCCCAAGGCAAGGATGATCTAAATTGTGAGCTGAGAATGTGGCCACTTCTACGAAATAAAATAATTTAAGGACTTTTCCTCTATCCCAGCTCCCAAATAGCTTTTGCCTAAAATTCGAAGTTAGACACCCTATTCCTATTAACACATCCATGGGAAGGAATACACTAACTTGTTTTTGATTCCTTGATATTTGCAGTGATTTGATTTTTTTGTGGGGGAGGAAAAATAATTTTCTTTCTATCCTTCTGCCTGGTGTAACAGTTGACATGAAACAGATTAACAGGAAAAAATAACCACATTTATTACCACATGTACATATGGCAGTTCCATAAGAATATGGAAACGAGGCCTGACCTGTGATGGCACAGTGGATAAAGCGTCGACCTGGAACACTGAGGTCGCCGGTTCGAAACACTGCACTTGCCTGGTCAAGGCACATATGGGAGTTGATACTTCTTGCTCCTCCCCCCTTTTCTCTCTCTCTCTGTCTCTCTGTCTCTCTCTCTCTCTCTCTCTCACTTTCCTCTCTAAAATGAATAAATAAAATTTAGAAAAATAACTTAAAAAAAAAGACTATGGAAACCAAACATAAATCGGCCAGGTGAGGCTTTCTGGGCTAAAGAGAAGGAGGCAAGGGGTATGGGACCACAAATTCACAGGTAGACAAGGGAGAGCCAACAGGTGTGAAACAAATTCCTGCCAGCCAGAAACAAGGGGACCCAGAGCCGAGTCCGGCAAACAGGCTCTGTTAGGTCCCTCCCTGTCTGCCACACTTGGGTCATATATTGCTAAGGCAATTTCCCTTCCTGGGTCAGGTTTTTCTATCTGAGTTCCTTTAGGCAGATACGAAGATTAACGTTTCTCCCTGGGTCTTGTTTTCTTTCAAATGACCAGTTGAACATAACATCCCCTAAAAGCATATCTTGAGGGGCAAACCCTGTTTCCCCTCGATTGTGGGAGCCCTCTTCTCATTCCCTAGCTGTGAACAGATTCGGTTTTCATGAAAGGAGCGAGAGGTAGAGAGAGGAACGGACAAGCCCAGAGCCAGCAAGCCAGACGGGGCGTTGATAAGAGTCTTCAGATATCCGGTGCCTGAATACCGAAGCGGACCTTTGCCACAGGCAACCTCAATATTCTTGATATTTTTGCCTACATTTGGACGGAAGTGGTCATAGAACGACAGTCAAAGCTGGGGTTGTGCGCCCCAAGCAGGAACCCAAAAAGCGGCTCTTTTCAACTAGAAACACAAAAGGATCAGCATTAACTGTTTGGCAGAATTTGGGTAAACCAATCGAAGTGAATACCGCTCTCCTTATCTGTAGTTAGGGTGTTCACAGGACACAGGAAACAAAGTTCCTAACACTGAAGATTGCCTACATACACGGAGGAGATCTCTTCCCTTCTGTCAGGATAGCATTTCTGGTATAAAACAGCAGTTTTCACCCCTTCCTTAAAAATGGCTATGCTTCGCCCTGGCCGGTTGGCTCAGTGGTAGAGCATCGGCCTGGCGTGCAGGAGTCCCGGGTTCGATTCCCGGCCAGGGCACACAGGAGAAACGCCCATCTGCTTCTCCACCCCTCCCCCTCTCCTTCCTCTCTGTCTCTCTCTTCCCCTCCCGCAGCTGAGGCTCCGTTGGAGCAAAGTTGGCCTGGGCGCTGAGGATGGCTCTATGGCCTCTGCCTCAGGCGCTAGAATGGCTCTGGTTGCAACAGAGTGACACCCCAGATGGGCAGAGCATCGCCCCTTGGTGGGCGTGCCGGGTGGATCCCAGTCGGGCGTATGCAGGAGTCTGTCTGACTGCCTCCCTGTTTCCAACTTCAGAAAAATACAAAAAAAAAAAAAAAAAAAAATGGCTATGCTTCTCCGGCATTCAAGTTATCCCATCAAAACCTGTCAGGAGTTGCTGGAGGCTGGAAAGTATGCATGTTTTTTTTATTTATTTTTTTTTTTTATGTAAATGGAAAGCAAAGGTGTGGGGGAATGGGTGCCACAGATAATGCTGTCACAGAAAAATGACTTTCAATGGATGCCAATAACAAGTCCTCCCGGTGCTCCAGCCTCTTTTTCTGCTTAACTACGTTGTTCCCCTTCGGGTGTCCTTGACACTACTCTGAACTTCCTGAGTATGATTTTCAAACTAAATACATTTCACCAGGTGTTCTCTGAATGCCTTTGTGAACCAGAGAGATGGGCCTGAGAGATGGTCCTTCACAGCCAGGACTTGTGAGAGAATTCCTTGATTCAGAAGATAACGGTCTCTGTTTCTCAGCTTTGTGTTCCATGGGCTCAGCAGTACACAAGCCCACACATGGATCTGTTTCTGGCCACAGTGCCATCTTTGAGATGCAAACCTTGTAGAGTGGAAATGGAACTGACTTTTGCTTTCCAGCTGCTGTTGCTCTGATGGCATCCAGATTTGTTCTTCCAGAAACAGAAGAGCATAAGGATTAGGAGGCTCAGGCAGAGTCAAGGAAAAGGGAAATACAGTTGTACTTTTTCTTCAGGTAACTGATTAACTGAAGTCTCTCTCAAGCTTCAGAATCATTCATTCACATATTACATACAAGAATATCACCCTGAACATATCACCTTTCTAGGCACAGGGGATAGAATAAGCAAGATAAAGCCTCTACCCTCATGGATCTCACACTGTAGGGAAGACAGACAAGAAGGAAACCACAAAAATGCTATGTGTATGTATTTTGCAGTGTTTTGCAGTAATAAGCGCTGAATTACAATGAAACTGGATAAGGTAAAGACAGAGTACATACCACAGTAGACCTGATATCTCAGAAGGTGATATTAAATGAAGACTTGAATAAAATGGAGGAGCTTTCCAAACATAGAGAACAACATGTGCAAAGGCCCAGGGGTAGGCAGCAAGCTTGATGTTTTTGAGGTACAAGAAGAGTGTGGTGGAGCTAAGAGTGACAGGAGAATGTGTGGACAGGAAGAAGCCAAAGCAAGAGCTGGTTTTCTCTTCTGAGTGAATAAACCCACTAGAGGACTTTGAGCAGAAGAGTGACTTACAAGACCTGATTTACATTTTAAACAGATCATTCTGGAGCTATTGACTTGGGGGTGGGTAAGATCAGGAGCAGAGAAACCAGTTAGGAGTCTCAGCGGGGCTCTTGAACTTGAAAAGTAATAATGAACATGGTGCAGCTGATTAAGTTCTAGATATATTTTGAGGGTGAAGATGATTTTCTGAGGTATTAAGTGGGAGGTTAGTGGGATAGAGAGACATCAAGGATAACTCCCAGTTTTGGTTTTTTTTCTTTTCTGTGAATCACATAATGTAAGGTGGTACTGTTGATTAAAATGAGAGGAAGGAATGATTGGGAAAAAGAGACTCAAGAGTTCTATTTTGAAGATTTGAATTTGAAAATGCTTTTCAGACACTCAAGTGGAGATGTTGAGGATGAAGTCAGACATACAAGTCTGGAGCTGAGGGAAAAGGAGAGAGCTAAAGGTGCACCTGCACCTGCATAGAGATGATATGTAATGTCATGACGGTGCATGCAATCACCAAGGCAGAGAGCACAGGAAAAATAGAAAACACAGCCAAGGGGCTGAGCCCTAGGATAGCCCCAAATTCTGTAGGTCAGGGGCAGAAAGGGCATCGAAAAACAACAGGAAGGCACAGCCACTGCAGAGGAAGAAAACAGCAGAAGAACAGAGCTTCCCAAGCCAAGTAGCAACTGCAACTGTGCTTCCCGAGGATGGAAGTGAACGCCTGGGTCAAGTGCTCCTGACAGGTCAAGTACGGCCCAGAATCAGAAATGCCTGTCGGATCTGGCAAGATGGAAGTCATGGAGAGCCAGCAAAGAAGGGTTCCAGTGGAGTGCTGGGGATAAAAGCCTGAGTGCAATGAGCCAAGGAATGAATATAAAATATAAAACCCCTCTTTCAAGAAGAGAAAAAAGAAATGCCTGGAAAGGGATGTGAAGTCCAGTCTAGGGTGGATGATTTTGTCCAGGGAGATTTTTAGAATACCTTTGAGCACTAGCAGAAATGACTGTGCAGAGGAGGAGGGCCGAGGCCAGAGAAAGAATGTATAATTGTGGGGGCAAAGTCCTGAAGGGGCAAGAAGGGATGGGAACTAGCGCATGAGCATACAGCTAGGCTTCGAAGAAACAAGACTGTTCATCCTCTGTAACAAAAGGGATGCCATGTGCCTGAATCCAAGGGCAGGTGGGTTTGTGATGGCAGGAACAGGCAGAAACTCCCACGTTCATCTGTATTCTCTCAATAAAATAACCGACAAGGTCACTGGGTGACAGTGAAGGGAACAGGTATCAAAAGCTAAGGGAGCAAGAGAGGGTGAGAAACAGTGTCTCCGAGAGCAGAGGAGTGAGGTGACCAGGGAACCGGACAGATGTGTACACTGCCCACTTGAGATCTATGGCCACAAGTTCAACGATTCTGCCTCCCATTGCTTCACCAGTGTGGCTGGATGAGAGACTGGGATATCGCCTTTATATCCTAAGGAGTGCTTTTTTCTATGTTAAACTAGAGAGAATAAAACTAAATAGAATAGAAATTATATTATAATAGACAAAAATGCATAAATAGAAGAATGCTTAAAACCAAACTTTCCAACCCAACTTAATGGTTTTTATTCTCCTTTCCTTCCCTATATAAATTGTTTCCATTTAGGCTTAGCTGGTTATTTTGGATTCAACAAGCCCTGTACCATCAGAAGACCCACTTCTAACCTCTGCCTTTAGAAAAGTGGGTAATCTTAAGCAATTATTTAATCTCACTGTAAAAGAGGTAAGTTACTATCCCAATATTTTTTTTACTCTCTTGGTCAGTAACAGAACTCTTGATTTCCTCATTCTTTTTTATTTTATTTTTAATTTTTAGAGAGAGATAAAGAGAGAAGGGGAGAGAAAAAGAGAGAGAAAGAGAAACATCAAATCATTGTTCTACTTATTTATGCATTCATTGGTTGCTTCTTGTATATGCCCTGACCAGGGACTAATCTTGCAACCCTGGCACGTTGGGACAACACTCTAACCAACTGAGCTGAGTCATGGCTAGAAACCTTGATTCTTCATTGAGCAGCTGACTTCCAGAAGTAAGAGTACATTTCCCAATTTCCTGTGCAGCTAAGTGTGGCCATGGAGTTAAGTTGGAGCCAATGAGATGTGAAGAAAAGTCGTAGGAGGCAGGTTCTTGGAAATTTTTTTAAAAGACATGTCCAGTGCTCTTTATCTGCTTTTTATCCCTTCTTCCATGTTAGCTAGAGTTCCACGCATACTGTGAACCAGCCGAAGACAGGTGAAGCAGCGAGCTAGAAAAAGCCAGAATCCCTAATGACTTAGTAGTGCCCCCACAGACCTGAAGTACAAACCTTCAGCCTTCAACAGATGAGAGAGACTACATCTCCATCACACTAAGTGAACCTAATCATGACTGACACACTCATCCAGTCTCAGTTTCCCTTAAACTAACGCTACTGTCTAGTTTCCAGAGCAAACGCAAAATTCTCATGCACAAGGCCATCTCTTTGTTTCAGTGGTCAAAGTGGTTGAATCCACAACAGCTACAGTTCTGGCTCCAGCACCTTGGTTTAATGCCCCCCAGAAATCCATCTAGTATTGCTGAGGGAGTTGATATGCAGAGTTTTAACACCTCTCCTCACCCTTACATTTTCATGGTTGGGGGCAATCATAATGTTTGATCTCTCTGGTTCATCAACACGGCTCTGACACCAGGCTCAGTTTGGTATGTGGAACAAAGAGGCACTGCCGAATACTTTCCGTAAGCCCCGGGGACCCTCTCCCCATCTCAGGACAATTCCACTGCCTTCAACTGTCTCTGTGCCATGCAGGAAACAAGAATTGAAAATTATAACTCTTGTGCAGAGTCACTCCCTAAGTTATGCTTTTCTGTTTGCTTTTGCTATCCTGAATACAATGAACAGTATCTGCCCATAGAATTTATTAATGAATCTGAAGTACCATTATTTTCATTTGTAAAGTGCAACCATGAAAAGGATGGAAGAAAATGTGCCAGAAAACTACAATGGTCTGAAACAAGTTTTATTAAAACTGTGTCTTAGGAAATAAAAATTTGAGCATGAGGTATTTTGATCCTTTGGAAAGTAACCTTTAAAAAATTTTTCCACACCCCATTATTACTAAACTGAACTAGAAATCTTTCCCTCGAGTTATTATTTATTATAGATCTCCCCTGGATTTTCAGGCAACTTAGGGAAATGTAACTCGCAGTAGAAAACTAACGCTTATAAAATATAATGTTTTAACAAAGTCATCTTTTGAAGAAGCTGTTGAGCCTTCTGCACTCTATGCAAATAGCACTGAGCCAACAGAAACTGTTGTAAAAGCCATCACTGGAAGTCTGTATTTCCTTCTGATCTCTGTCTGGATCTAAGGCCCTCACAAAGCTCTAACGGAATATATGCATGTCAGAGTGTGGCAGAGGGATAATATATTTCCCCTGCTTCACTGAGCATGAGTTGTGTATCTTGCCATCTTGAGAGTCCACAGTGCGGTACATTTATCCCCATTAGAAAAGCTTGCTTCACTAATATATGGATCCTGCAGCCATTTATGACAAATATGCAAAATCATAACCTCACACATTATGAGGATGGGCGCATATACATTGAATCTATTAACCATGCATTGACAGATTCTTGTTAAAATTGAACTTCCAAGTCCAAAGACTAAGAGGGCAAGTTTATTGATTATATTTCTGTACATATAAATGTAGGCTCATAAGGCTATAGCTTTAATTCAAGGATAGAAAAGAAGAAGAATGTTTCCCACTCTAGATGTACATGAATTCACTCTGCCCATCTTGAGCAAAAAACTATTCAGATCAAAGTGTGTTCATCAGTACTGTTGGATTAATCTGTGACAGTACATTCAGCACTTCCTAATTTTATTTTAGGGCCAAAGATTGCAGCAGCAAAAGAGAACATTTTTTTAAATTGACCCTAAACTAAGAAAATGCTGATGGTTCAAACCCCAACATTTCCTAGCACATAACCTTGGGCAAGCTTACTTAACCCAAGTCTCAGTTTGCTCACCTGCAACGAGGGGATAATAATAATAATTCCTACCTTATCGAATCATTTGTAAAGTGCTTCATACACTGTTGGTACTCAGTAAATGTTGACTGTCTTCACCTTAGCGACTATCTCGGGACCCTCGTCAGCAGCTAGGGAAGGACTGAGTGTAATACGTGTAAAAGAAAAGGTAGGGCCCTGGCCGGTTGGCTCAGCGGTAGAGCGTCGGCCTGGCATGTGGGGGACCTGGGTTCGATTCCCGGCCAGGGCACATAGGAGAAGCGCCCATTTGCTTCTCCAACCCCCTCCTTCCTCTCTGTCTCTCTCTTCCCCTCCCACAGCAAGGCTCCATTGGAGCAAAGATGGCCCGGGCGCTCGGGATGGCTCCTTGGCCTCTGCCCCAGGCGCTAGAGTGGCTCTGGTCGCAACAGAGCAACGCCCCGGAGGGGCAGAGCATCGCCCCCTGGTGGGCAGAGTGTCGCCCCTGGTGGGCTTGCCGGGTGGATCCCGGTTGGGCGCATGCGGGAGTCTGTCTGACTGTCTCTCCCCGTTTCCAGCTTCAGAAAAATACACACACAAAAAAAAAAAATTAAAAAAAAAAAAAAGAAAAGGTAGGGAAACTACCATGAACTGGGCTCTCTCATCTGCTCCCATGGGGTTAACGTACCAATGTCCCTAAACACAATGGAGACACAGACACAGATGGCTGAGAGCCACAAAAAGAACGGACAAATCCAGAAAAAGTCCAAGTTCTAGAATCATAAACTCCCAAATTTAAATCTGTGTCGACCTCTGTTAGTACACGGAAACACCTTTCAGTCCTTAGAACCAAGAGGACAATAGCCAGCAACACTTGAAGAGAACAGTACGGCTCCTTTTCCCTCCTCTGTAACCAGGGGATTACAGCCTTTGCATCTTTCCAGTCTCAGGATTAGCATTTCTTGGAACAAATTGTGTAAAGCTCTGTCAATTAGCTGATGCTCTGTGTTGATAAGGCTATAAACTCACTATTCAAATTTACTGGCTTTGAGGATAAAAGCCATGTTACTGAAAAATAGTACTTCATACCATTTTGCATAAAGTTAAGGATTCAAATATGGTACCAGTGTTAAAATCTCCTGGGTATTCTTAATATACCTGCTTCTCCAATTAACACAGCACAGTCATTAATATACGATATTATGTTATGAAGTCACAGTTGCAGCCAAGCAGAAATCAGCTTCCATGCTGTACAAAAGCAAAAGTGTTTTCCCTTTGTTTTAGAAGTTCCCCAGAAGAAAAAATGGGAGTTTTTCATTAGCAACTCTTTCATTTCGTGACCCAACTGCCACATGTCTCTATAAAGCTGTCATATATCCTTCTGGGCTCAACTCAGATGTAGCTGTTTCAATTTTAGAATCTAATCCAAGGGCAAATCCTCCAATTCCATTGTGAACACCTGGTATGAACAACACTGAAAAATACCAGGTCTCTTTCCAACATATCCCCACATGAAAACAAAAGATTCCACACATCTCTCCAATCAGACCTATAAACCAACTCATTGCACTTAATTTATGTCCACAAACCTATAAGGAACAGCCAGCTCTCACAGGCATTGGTAGGCAGTATGCTCTTGGAGATACAGAGCCTTTGCCCACAGGCAGCTTATAAATCATTAGAGAATAAAACAAGTAAGGGTCACAAACAACCACATAGAATTCGAGGTAGAATAAGAAACAGGAGGAATCAGAGAAGACAGCTCAAGGTCATCTAATTAATTATATTGACATCATTAAATGGAAGCAATGTAAGGCCTATAGAACTTCACTCAAGAGATGAGGATGGACACTCCTGGCAGAGGGAAGACCATTATCAAAGTCCCTAATGTAGAAAAAAAGCACATGGTGTTGTGAAGTCAACAAGTGGTCCTGTTTGCTTGCATCAAGAATAACCTCTGTAATGGACTTCTGCTGTTTCTGCTACCCAGAATGCAGTTTTGATATTTTAACAAATACATGCAGCCATGTAACTATTACTACAATCAAGATATAGAATATTTCCATCATTCCAGAATCCTCGCTCCTACCCATTTAGTCATTCACTCCCCATCTCTGGACCCAGGCAACCATGAATCTGCTTTCTGTCTCTGTAGATGGGTTCTTCCTACTCTAAAAAATGTTACACAAATGTAATCATACAGCATGTATTCTTGGTGTTTGGCTTCTTTCACTCAGAATGATGTTTTCAAGGTTCATCCATGCTGTTGGGTATATAAGTAGTTTGTTTCTTTATATTCTGTAGGAATAGTTCATCATACATATATGTACAATTGTAGGTTTGGGGTTGAATGAATTTGTTAGGAAAATATGTGTACAAATCTTTGTGAGCATAGATTTTTTAATTATTGATTGATTTTAAAGAGAAGAAAGGGTTCTTAGCTGTTGATTCAGTGGTAGAGGTATCCCACTATGATTTTATTTTGTGTTTTCCTCATGTCTAGTGATGCTAAGCACCTTTTTATGTATTTTTGGCCACTATAATATCTTTTCATGAAATATCTGTAGAGATAATTTGCCCATTGAGTTGTCTTCTTACATTCTTCAAAAAGGAAATCTTCATACCTTCCTGCTTTATCACATGGATCACTATGCATTGAATGGCCTTCTTCTCTGTCTCCATCTGATACATTTTTTAAAATTTGGCTCATAGGTCCCCTTCTCTGTGCAGCTTCCCTCCAACTCCCCAATTGCTCCTGTGTGCTCTCACAGGATGTCCTTCCCTATCCTGATTTATTTAAACATTTAGCCCAATGTTTAACACATAGTAGGTAATCAATAAATTTTAGTGGAGGATGCTGTAACTGTGATGTGTTATGTTATCTGTGGGTCAAATAAGTTTGTAAATATGATGTATATGTTTGCTCACTTATAGTTAGCATTGGGTGTGGAGGACAGGCTGTAAGCAAGGCAGGGTCCTTATAACCTAAGGTTTAGTTTTAAGACTAAGCCTTTCCCACCCTTTTAATACTAAGATCTTTTCAAAACTAAAGCTTTTCCCCACACCCTTGACTGTTGCATGATGTGAGGTGGTGCTCTCTCATGAGGAATCCCATTATGCCTCAGATAAGTGACTTTGTATCAGAGACTTCCTTATTTGTATATTGGCTTAAAAGTTTGGATTTCTACACTATAAAATGGGGCAGACCAGAGACTTGCTCGCTCTTGGTTCCTGAGATTAGCATTGCAGCAGAGAGGCAGCCAAGATGGTGGAGTGCTGAAGGAGAAGCCAGTTTGTGCAGAGAGAAGGTGATGGGGAACAGAGGTGAATAAGGCTGGTGAACTAGAAACTTTTGATTCTAGGAAACTCGGATGAGTCAGTGGCTCTGGGACCCCTGAATGGAAAGGGAAGTGTTTTCCCACTGTGTGTTATTTCTTGCCCGCCGGGTGCAAGCTAGGATTAAAGGTGATGGCCTACCAGTTCTTGGCTCCATTGTTTCATTACTGTCTGTCCGAATCAAATGCAAACCTGCACTGGCAAGGCAACTGATATGGTGTCCGTGGCTGCTGGCTTGACATTATCACTATTATTACCTGAAACAAATGGCAGAGTAGTTTAAGCTCAACTCTGGAATCATGCAATGTGGGTTCTGACTCCTGATCCACTTTTACAATTTTAATTGCTAGGTACTTAGTCCTGTGCCTACTTATCTCTAAAATGCAGACGATAACAGCGTCTACTTCAGAAAGTCATGGTGACCACTGAATGAGAGAAGGTGTGTAAATCTTCTGCCTCACCTGAACACAGGAAGTGCTAGTAAATGGAAGCTACCAATAATATTGAGAATGGAATCTGTTACTGGGAAATTTGAAGCTTTTCTTCTGCATAGTTTTTGGGAGAAACCTCCAGGGCAGTGTTATCCCCCTTGTATTTTAACACCCCAGCCAGAAAGTTCAGCATTTTCCGCTTTCTACTCCAGGATATGAGCAAGAGTGAACTAGTCACTTCGGTCACCTGAAAACTGCACTTCCTGCCATCACCCCAGGAAGGCATGTTACTCGGAATATATAGCAGGAATACTGTCAGGTCAGTAATTACTCCAACCAACAAAGATAACAACCCTTTAACAGATCAGACCTCCTGTGCTCACAAATTATTCTTCCTCCCTGCATCAGCAAGACCTCAGAGACCCAGAGGGTGTCAGACCTCCAGTGCTCACAAATTATTCTTCCTCCCTGCATCAGCAAGACCTCAGAGACCCAGGGGGTGTGAGCTGTTCCTGGCCCCCGAGGCTTTCCGATGACCGGTATCTCACTGCTGACACTGCCAGCACGCGCGACTTTCCCAAGGCCACGAGTGGCGATGAACTCGTGCTGACAGTGGACATTTTTAAATATTTGTTGCTCTCTTCCTGCCTAGCATTTGTGGCTCCATATTGGTAGGAAGTGATTCCTATTATTGCCATTACTAACTAAACAGCCCTTGGACTCTTGCTGGCAAACAGTGCCATAAATTGCTTAGAGCTATCCCTACTTCCTGCTAACAAAAATCTGCACATCTCAGGCCCATTTTTACTTTACTAGTTATACAGGTGGGCGGTTGATGGCAAGATACGGCCTCTGTCTGGTGAGCCTCGGCAAATTGTTCCATTTGCCATTGTAAAGGGTGCAAGTCCTGACTCAACAGCCTAGACAGGAGGTGGAGTTGGATGGCAGCATTTGCACTTTTGTTGCTGAGTGCAGGAAACCATTATGTGGACCCGTTCTTCGTTGGTACTTAAAACAGAGTCGGTTTGAAAAGACAGAATTTCATCTCTCTTTGGCCATTGGACCAGGTTCATGCCGGGGAGAAAGATGGAGACAGAGTGGGCTTAGCCAGCCTGGATGATTTTAATGGTCCATTGGTTCTTTTTAGGGAAGGCCTATTAATTACAGAGCGTGCATCTGCAGGTGTCACTCAAACACCATTCCCAGCCACCTGGGGAATGGGTGAGGCGGCCCAGGGTTATACAAAGAGTGGGTGCCATTCGACAATTAGGTTAGAGCCTGGAGAAAGGTCTGAGGGAGAGAAGAAAACATATGCCTACTTCAACGCTGCAGGATACTTCCCTAGAAGAAAAAAGGCTCTTTAGGGATGAAAGTCTCTTTTGTAAATTGCCACCCAAGTAAGGCAGAGATGAAGGAAAGCAAACTCTGCAGAGAAAGGATCAGGTGTGTTAGGAAAAGGAGAAGAGCTAGGAAGTTTCTGATTAAAACAAAAACTTATTTTTTTATTTTTATAAAAACCCACTAAAATTCTATTTCCATTCTCCTTTATCATTTCCCGGTGAAATTCCACAGTAGTAAAATGTGGGAATTAGCAACTACTTGGTATGCTTTTCACCCTACCTAGTACCATGTGCCCCCCCACTGGGGGACCCCAACAGTGTCTCTGAGGAAGAGCACCTGTCCCTCTCCTGTCACAGGGCCTGCTCACTAGTCGGTCACTTGTCATTCCCTGACAGTGCAATTCATCTAGCATCTAGCATCACAGCACTCTGTCCCTTAACAGACCGTAAGCTGTTAGGGGACGAGAGGATTTCTCTAAGCATACTGTTTTGATTAGCTCACCTTAGGCAAAAGGAAAATAAGCATCTTGACGTTATTTGAAAACATTTAGGTTTCTTTAATCTATTTATTTGGGACAAAGACATGAAGAGCAATTAATGATTTCTCTCTTTTATTTGAGAGTCACTCTACTTTGCTTTGCTAAGAAAGACAAAGTGCCTCTAACAAGAAGTGGCCTCTGCTTCTGGAACATTCTCCGGTGGAAGGAACAAGCCAGATAGGAGCGAGCCCCTTTGGTGGCGGCCACCTGGAAAGAGGAGTATGAGTGAGGATGAGGCTCCCATCCTGGTGCCAGAGGGCTGGGGAAATCATTGTCAGAGGACCAGAGAGAGAGGTCGCTGACAGAGATCGCTGGCTGCCACGCACTCAGCTCATGCGGAGGATGCTTGGGAAGTCAGTTCAGCTCCTTGCTTCTGGCTAGGAACTCAACAGCAGACCAGCTGCATTCCAAGAGGCACGACTGACATGGTGGCCACTGCCAGCCACCCTCAGCCCAGAGAGGGACACGTGGACAGTGGACTTTTCTTGGGCTTATGGGTGGCTGTTAAGGGGGTAGGGATTGGTACCTCTGCTTGGCCCACCACATGCCACTAAAATGACCCTTTGCTTTAAAAGTCTATAAACTAAAGAAATAACTAATTCCATTTCTCTCCTGATGGTGGGGTATTTGAGGAGTTATTTCTCTCCTGAAGCAGGTCTCCTTGTGAGTCCAGCATGAGACCTAGAAGATAAACGGTGGTGCTAAGTCCCGGGGGGAAACAACAGTGCTGTCTTGAGCTCCGTCAAGACATAAATAGCAACAACTTCAGACACTCAGGATACCAGTAATACTACACAAGACCTACAATTCAGACTGGAACTGGGTTTTATTCAAGGCATCATAGTGACATCCAGAGTGTCTCTTTTAGCCTATACTACAAAGATTTTAAGCTCAATATAATAATAACTAGATATCACCTCTTTTATTCTACAATGTAATCTCAGAATATCAAGAATAATTCATATATGATTTTATTATACCTACATTACCAAGGGTGGGAAAGATAGATAGATGACACTTTCAATTTTACCTACCATTCTTTCATCTTTCTTTTGTTTTGTTTTAATTTTTAGTGATAGGAGGGGAGGCAGAGACTCCTACATGTGCCCTGACCAGGATCCAACTGGCAAGCCCACTAGGGGGTGATGTTCTGCCCATTTAGGGCCCTTGCTCTGTTGCAACCAGAGCCACTTTAGTGCCTGAGGCGGAGGCCATGGAGCCATTCTCAATGCCCAGGCCAACTTTGCTCCAATGGAGCCTTGGCTGCAGGAGGAAAAGAGAGAGAGAGAGAGAGAGAGAGAGAGAGAGAAGCAAGAGGGAAAGTGTTACTGAAGCTGATGAGTGCTTCTCCTGTGTGCCCTGACAGGGAATCAAACCTGGTACCTTCACACACAAGGCTGCCTCTCTACCACTGAGCAAACTGGCCAGGGCCTACCATTCTTTTTCTTAAAATTTTTAATTTATTGATTTAAGAGAGAGAGAGAAACATTGATTTGTTGTTTTATCTACTTATGCATTCATTGGTTGATTCTTGTACATGCCCTGACTGGGGATAAACCCTCAACTTTAGCATGTTGGCACAATGCTGTAACCAACTGAGCTAGCCAGCCAGGGCTCTTTACTAGTCTTGAAAGAGCTTCCTTGTTAATCGGAAGGAAATCTCCAAGCAGACCTTCCCCTTCAACCTAATTTGCTAGTCTTCAAACTTGAGCTGCAGAATCTTTAAGTAGAGCATGCTCACTGCAAATGCAGGACCCACTGATCTTGTTTAGAAGATCTGAGGTTAGACCCCAGGAACCGCCCTTTTAAGAAATACCATCATTTGAGAAACACCACTGTGGAGTGAAATAATGACACAGACTTCACTGACTGATGTCAATAGGCTCTTACTCTACTGGAAGGTGGAAGAATCAAATGACACTATATTTTTTAGACAAGAGTTCTCTTTATTGTGATTTTTTTTCAATGGCATGTGTTTGCCCTAGAACTCCAAAGAATATTTTTAAGGCTTTGTTGTTTCATTCTCTAGTGTTCAAGGATGTCTATTCCTAAAGGAAATGCTTGTAAAAGGTACAAGAATACAACTACACACGGATATGATCTATATTTTAAAGCAGCACTTGGCGTGAGACCTTTCTCAGATGACTCTGGAGAGTTATATTTTTATTCATTTCTGAAAGTGCCAACCCTCAGTAGACGCTAGTGTTGAAGTCAGCCAAGTGAAATCATTGTATAAGGACATATTTTTTGCCAGTTCCAGATTTCATTCCAACAGTGTGTACTTCATTTTCGTGACAACTAGCTGCTATCACTTCTAAGAAAGAAAGAAAAAAACAAAAATAAAAGGAATCACAGAAACTAGAAGTATAGATCTCGATTAAAAATAAAAATAAAAAAGGAATACAAGGGAAAAGGAGCAAAATGTGGATGATGTGCCAAGGGCAAGCCTGATAACAGTCTGTAACAAACAGGAGATGGGGGGGGGGGGGTCATCACCTCGTCGAGTATAGGCTGTAAGGACAAAGAGAAATGGTCTTGATTTCCGTGTAGTTTTCTGTCAAACTCAAAGTTGCTGATTACATAGCTTCAGCCATCTTTGAAAGATGCATTTTGGCACACATGAGGAAAGTTCTTAACTAATCCTGGGCTGCTGATGTGAATGCAGGAAGAGTTTATTTATAATTAAACTTCATATCCCCAAAGGTAAATCCACTTTTAAAGATCTTCAAGAAACTTACCTCTGCAAAAACTCTACTCTCCCCTCCCACAAGGGTATCAACTTGGGATGGGTGAATCAAATAATACACTTGCTGAGTAGCACAAATATTAGCTAATAGTTTGCAACTCTCACAACTTCTGCTACCATTTAAAAGCTTACAAATTCTTCCCAATATGCCAAGGTTGTGGGTTTAATCCCTGGTCAGGGCACATACAAGAATCAACTAATGAATACATAAACAAGTGGAACAATAAATCGATGTTTCTCTCTCTCTCTTTCTCTCCCTTCCTCTCTATAAAATCAATTTTAAAAAAAAAAGGTAGCTTACAAGCTCTATGATTCCCTTCCAGTCAACCAAGTTAGCCAAGAAAACCAGCAAAGACCTGAAGTTTGCTGGCCTAGGAGATAGTTCACATCCCCACAGTAAAAAGTGACTTATCCACTCATCTTCCAGCCAAATGCTACATCTGCACTTAAAACGTCACTTGTTTCTTTCAACATGGTTTTGTTCCCAAGATATATTTCCTGAGAAAGGCCAGTTCACCATAGTTACATATATCTTTCTACCTTACCATGATATTTTATCACATGATGTCTTATCAATCAAAATGGGCAGCCCCTTGGGAAAGAATTGGTTTAAAGTGTATAGGAATCAAGTGCTTGTCCAAGGATATGTCTGTACACTGGGAGCCCTTTGAGCGTGCTCTGTAGTCTAGGACCATGGGCATTGCCTAGAAGAAAGACAGCAATGCAATGCAGAACCTCAGGACTCAGCCCAGATCTACAGAATCTAAATCCTCTATACCAGGGGTCCCCAAACTACAGCCCACGGGCCACATGCAGCCCCTGAGGCCATTTATCCAGCCCCTGCCACACTTCTGGAAGGGGCACCTCTTTTATTGGTGGTCAGTGAGAGGAGCATAGTTTCCATTGAAATACTTGTCAGTTTGTTGATTTAAATTTACTTGTTCTTTATTTTAAATATTATATTTGTTCCCGTTTTATTTTTTTACTTTAAAATAAAATATGTGCAGTGTGCATAGGGATTTGTTCATAGTTTTTTTTTTATAGTCTAGCCCTCCAATGGTCTGAGGGACAGTGAACTGGCCCCCTGTGTAAAAAGTTTGGGGACCCCTGCTCTATACTTATTGAGATAACTTCCAGGGCCCAAGATGGAGCCACTCTTGCCCAGGTGTGGTGCCAGCAAACCGAAACTTAAATGACTTGCCTGTTCTTGTGACTGTTCTGGTTGACCAGAAACAGTCTATCCAGTCAAGCAATCCCCCACTCCAAACCGACCTAGGCTGTAGACACACTTCCTTGTTCCTTCTCACCCCAAACGAGGTTGATTCTGTCACCCCAGTCAACCAGATATTTTCTATTTTTCTCCTTGTTCTTTATTCCCTGCAAAAGCTTCCTGCCTTCCATCCCATTTTGCAGCTTTTCAGATAGAGAATGTCTGCTTTACAAAATATTAAATAAAGTTTGTATGTATCATCTAAATTGTCTTCTTTGATCCTTTTTTAACAATACAGTTGACACTTAAACAACATGGGGGTTAGGAACACTAATCTCCCGACACAGTTAAAAATCTGCATACAACTTCTCACTCCCTCCTTACCAGTAACACAAACAGTTAGTAAACCCACATTTTTGTGTTATACGTACTACAGTGTATTCTTACAATAAAGTAAGCTAGAGAAAAGAAAATGTTATTAAGAAAAACCAGAAGAAAGAGAAAATACAGTACAGCACTATATGTATTTACTGAAAAATATCCACATATATGTGGACCCGCTCAGTTCAAACCTGTTTTGTTCATGGGTCAACTGTATATACTTGAGAGTTTGAAACAGAAGTTACAGCAGGAGCAAGGAGTACAGGCAGGAGCAGGAGGGAATGGGAACCACCAGGTGGGTGTTCTGTGTGCACATGGAGTTCACACTGCCCCTAAGATTCTGATTCTCTCGTTCCTTATGCTACTGCCCTGTGTGGACTGAGTAAAAGACATGTGGAGATATTTCTCCCACGTTTCTCCCTGGCGGGAAGAGAAACTAAGAGTATTAGTGTATCATTCAGCACTCGGTCAAAGGCAGGCCAAACTGATGATAGTATTCTAGAGAAACAACTACCTAGCCTCAACTGTTGTTTCTCCAGAGAAGAATGCAGTGCCTAGCACAAAAGAGGTGTTCACGAATAAATTTCAAATGGAATCCAAAGAGCACAAAAAGCATTGATGAAATACAGAAACATCTCAACAACGTGAATTAGATTCTTGGTATGATCAGCATGAGATTACCTCCCCTGATAGTCTCACTGCTGCTGACCAAGTCAAACCTATTGTTTTGTGGAATTCACAGTCTGTTCCAAATCAAAACTTCAGCAGAAGGATAGTAGAGCTTGGTTAGTTAGGCTCAAAGCTACTCACTGACATCATAGAGCATGCATTCTAAACTTCTGAGGGCTTGTTTAAACCTAATTATATGATATGCAAATGGTGAAAACTCAATAAATGCTGCTGACAGACAGACAAGATCCACTCACCAGCAGCCTGAGTCTTTGTGACTCAGTTCAACCTCGAAGAGAAAGAATTCAGTCTTCCCCTCCCATCAGAAACTGGGATGTGAGAGGACTAATTGCTCCTTTCCTCTGAATTGCAGATTGCTTATTACCAGCATGACATTCCAATGCCCATGAAACACAAATAGTGATCCCTGAAGCTGCTTTAACCTTTTCAGACTGGAACAACTTGACTGTTCGCCTCATTATACTCTGCAGACCTTCTTTCTCCAGAATGACAGCCGGAGTGGAGGGCTCTACGGGCATCTTTGGTTAGCACCTTATTCACTGGTTCCCAGCACAGCAGGTGTCCTAGGGCCCAGGCAGACAGCCTCAGCAGCGATCCCACAGTGTTTCAGCTCTTCAAGTCCCGAGGCACGTTGTCTCACCATGAATGGTGTGTGTGCTTTCAGACACACGAGCCCAAGGAGCCCTGTGCACCGCAGCTGGCCCCAGGTCAAGGCCTTGACTAGAAAATTCCTCTCTGTGGGGTTTTCCTATCCCACAGCAGGAGCACCAGTGAAAACTCAAAAGCTGACAAAACCAAGAAATGTCACATAAAAATGAAAATGGTCTGAAAAAGGCTGGAAAGGCATCTTGAAATTACTATCACTCTGATGCTTGAGATCAGGTGCAGAGCTCTTGCTAAGCAGATCTCAGCTGCTCTGTGGACTCGCTCTCCCCCGGTACCATCAACAGCACTTACCACCACCGTCACCGTGCATGGCATCCCAAGCTGGCCCCACATCGCTGGACATGCCCTGTCACCTTTGGGTCCCACCCTACTTGGTAAATTTCTACCCGTCTGTGATGACCGCGTTCAGCTAACTTCTTTCCCAACCCTACTTGAACTGCGGGCCATATTCTATCCTGCAAGCAACGTATGACTTCACATAACCCTATTGTACTGGATGTTACATTAATGGTGACTATTTATATCTGTTCCCACCTTCGAATGTAAGATATTTTAGAGCCGAGAAGGGGCCTCAGTGGGCAGTATATATCCAGTGCCCAGCTACATAAGTGCTTGACTCTGTGCAAACAAGAAAATTAAAAGCAATGAGTAGTTCATGCCCTAAATTAGAGATATTTTAGGAAACATTTAAGAGTCATTAATATGCCTCCATATTCTTTAAAAAAAATTATATTGATAAAGTAAGTGTAAAAACATATAATGAAATGAAAAGCCTAATAACACAAAGGGTGAAACCAGTGGGACACTCTCCGCTGAGGAGTATGACAAGAAGAAAACCACAGAAACTGCTCCAAATCAGCAGGAGTTCATCGGTTCTGTTTATATAAACTAGAAGCTATGATTCCATTCATCTGAATGACTGAGAAGCAGCCCAGTGTCCACATGGGCCAATGTCAACATGTGACCCCAGAATCATATGATTTTGTGGAAAAATGGTGTTGAAATACCAATGTGAGAGCAACCAGAGGCAAGCCAGAAGTGATACATTTTTATCATCTTTCAATTTAACAGTACAGTAAAAACAATAATAATAATAGAAAAAGAAATCAACTTAGGGTCTATAAAAGTACCTTGAGGAGAGGCAAGTTTATCTTTAAAAAATTACCTTTCTGTAAGTTATTTGAATTTTGAATATTTTCTAAGAGAAAAACCTGTGCTGGGTTATGTAGCATGAGTTCTGAGTACAAAGGATATTCTTCACATGGTCACAGTGCACGTTAGAGGGGACATTTTCAGCCTCAGAAATGTATCGTGTGCTCTTTGCTCAACAGGATAAAGGAAGGGGGAGGAAAATGTTACTCCCTCATGTGCTTTAGCTTCTAATTCAACAGCCACAAGAGCATCAAAGAAAAAGCCCCTTTTCAGAAAAAAAGAAATATATATATATTTCTTTAAATATATTAATAAATATATATTATATTATATATTTTTATAATATATCAGCATATAATTAGCACGTATGCTAATATAATTAGCATGTATTAGCATGTATAATATATTTTATAATCATGTGTTTGGAAAAAGCATGATGACGGGCCAAACATAAGACACGAAGTTTCTAAACACTCTCTTTTTATATATCTATACCTAAGAAAGCCTGACAAATGAAATGTCCCTCCTAATATGCATAACCATCCCTTCAACACAGCACTATACACCAGACTATCATAGTCTCCTGGAAAAGGTCCGGTTTATGGGCTGAGATACGCACAAGCTCTGTATCCCCGCCCTCCTACTGAACAAATTTAAACAAGTGGCTTCATCTCTCTGCCTCGTTTTCTTCATCTGTGAAATGGAGCTGATTTTAAAAATTCCCCCGTGTTATTCTCTTCATCAAGAGACAAAAGCTTTCACATTTGAACACTTCTGAAATCGGGAGGGGAGGACGCTTACAATCGCGGAGGGGCAAGCCGGAAGTTCAGTTCTGCAGGAGAATTCTCCACTCTCCCTGCTCCCACTGTGGAGACTGAGCAAGAGCTCGCTTTCTTTCCTTTCATTTACCCTAATCCTGGGGGCGGCGGTCCCAGATCTCTACAAGGCTCTGCTATCTGGTGATTTCCCAACCGTAGACATCTTATCGGATGAACCACCTCGGAGAACAGGTTTCCGAGTAGCTGAGACAGCGCATGGGAAGGGCCTAAAGCCCCGCGTAGCCCTCATGAGCACTCTCACATGCTATTATTTGTCGCCCTCTAGATATCTCGTTGGCACTGAACAGATCGACGTGTTAATTACTGAGCACTCTGAATCCATGTGGAAAATGCCAGCATTTACGCGGAGCGACTGCAGAAAGGCAGCAGGAACAGCCCACCTGGACCACCGCCCTTCTGCACGGCCAGGGTAGCCACCGCCTAGCCTGGCCTCCAAGCTGCGCGGCTCAGGGCTGAAGGCTCGGCCTGTCTTCTCGACAACATCTTGCCAAATGTACAGAATCGTCTTCTGGTTAAGATTGGCTTCACAGAAATGTTCCTTACTGTCGCTATGAATGAGAAAAAGGGATTTAATCTCACAGACTTCCTTGTTCATGTGCTCAGAATGGGCTCCCTGGAGCGCTGCAGGTGCTTCCTCGGCAGGGCGATGGGCTGGCTGGTGAGGACTCAGTTTTCCTGGGATCCCAGAAACGAGCTCCAAGGTCATGCTACTTTGCTAATTCAGTGAAACATAATGACACTGCAAAATGCTCGTTCCTTTTTAATTCCTCTTACTGATATACAGACTTCTTGCAATTTAAATTGTTTAGATGCTGGGGTATTTATACATATGGTCCAGGTCTATTTAAAGGCTCTGGGCTTGGGCTTTTAGACAGAGAGGTTGCTTGTTAAGATGCACAGGCTACAGTCAATGGCGGTCATTTCTCTCCCTTCCCGGGGTTCAAGCCCCTGGCTGCTGCTGGAGTAGGCAGGCAGCAGACAAGTGCTGGCAGAATGGAATTCCTTTCAGGGCCACTCCATTGCCTAGCCTCAGGGGTTGTCTTCACATCATAGACTCGTGGAAGGTGTGCCCTGGGACTCTGCCAGACACAAGCTGTGAGGCCATACATGGCAGCCCTGATCCCAACAACTGGAATCAAGGCCAAGTCTCACACATTCTGTATAATCAAAACATTCACTGTGATTATTTGATAATGTCACAACTAATAAAATATCATTCCTGCCTGACCTGTGGTGGTGCAGTGGATAAAGTGTTAACCTGGATGAGGTTTCCGGTTTGAAACCTTGGGCTTACCTGGTCAAAGCACATATAAGAAGCAACTACTCTGAGTGGATGCTTCCTGCTCCTTCCCCCTCCTTCTCTCTCTCTCTCCCCTCTCTCTGAAATAAATTTAAACACACATATATGTTATATATATACATATAATACCTTAAAAACAAATACCTTGGAACTCCTGTAACTGTTTTATAATCATTGTCTTTATTAAAATCTATTACATATGTACACAACAAATAATCTAATGGAAAACATATAGGCTTCCAGTAGTTAAAATAAATCAGCATTTTTGTTTATAAACATCAACTTGGCATTGGCTTAAGTGGTACAAAATATGTATTTTAGGTGTCCCGCTGGCCTTCTGAGTCCTATCTATTTTCAAAAAGCTCCCTAGATCTTCACCTTCTGTGGTTATCCATTTCAGTAAGTCACATTTCTTTAGGTCACAATTTCTTTCTGTTCTATAAAAAATAAAAATCCATCGTCTTACCACTAAAGGCATTTTCTGTGCATGTGTGTGTGTGCGAGGGGGTGTTAGTGAGCTAGTATTTGTCTCTATATATCAAATAAATATGTGTGTGTGCATGCACACACACACTCCCTAGGGCTGGTAGTTGCAATATGCAAATAGCAGTGAGAACACCTATTGGCCATACCTGGGCTCCAGAATATCATCTCCAATAGAACTAGGGCTGCCTGTAGAGCTTCCTGCATCCAGGTCTGGGAAGAAAAAAGTACAAGATGGTCTTAGACCAACTTTTTATACCCGAGAGCAAGAAAATACTCAAAGAATGATAGGGACATGTGCCACAGCATGAAGCAGTTTCTACTGTCAAATCAGGAAAGTTTGAATATTAAAATAAATGCTCAATAATAGTGATGGATTGCTACCCATTGAATAAAAGAGGAAACCACAAGTCAATGAATGAATAAATGGTATGTCTGATGATGAATGAGATATTTACACAGCTTCAAAGGAGGTCCCCTCAAAATACTCATTAATTACGAAAGAGAAAAGAGGAATTTTTCAGTAGAGAAGCCTAGAAAGCACCACTGCCATCAAGTGATCCACGTGAAGATGGTCAGCAATACGATGTCAAATTGTGTGCCACCTGATAAGAGGCAACAAGGAGGACACAGAGTCACATCTGCCTTACTCCTGACAAGCTGGAAGAAACATTATATAACCCCAAGATGAAGGGCACTCGAAAGAAATGGCCTGCAATCTTCAAAAACGTCAGGTCATAGATGTCAAGGAAAGTCTGAGAAACTATTTCAAACGGAGAGAGACGGTGGAACTATGAAAACTAAATGTAACACATGGTTCTAAACTGGACAGTTTTCTATCCAGAGTATTGTTGAGATGCTTGGCATAACTGAAGACTAGACAAGAGTAATGCATCGATATTAATCTCCTCCCTTTGAGAACCGTTCTATGGTTATGTGAAGAAAGCCTTTGCAGAAAACGCACACCAGAATTAAGGGGGCCGCGACCACAGGGCGTCAGATTGGCAACTTACTCTTAAATGGTTCAGGAATAAAATTCTTTTTTCAATATTTTATTTATTGATTTTACAGAGAGAGGAGAGAAAGGGGGGGTATGAGAAGTATCCACTCATAGTTGCTTCATTCCAGTTGTCCTTTGATTGGTTGTCATATGTGCCTTGACCAGGCAAGCCCACACTTTTGAACCAGCGACCTCAGCACTTGAGGCAGACGCTTTATCCACTGAGCCACCCCAGGCCAGGCAAGAACAAAATTCTTTATATTGTACTTTCAACTTTTTATAAGTTTGTGTTTCAAAAATGTAAAAATGTATTTAAAAATCAATGAGATCTAAAGAACAGAATAGAGAAAACTGGCCAATTTTGAAAATAGACTATACTAGAGAACAATATCGAATCCAGGTTAAGTGTCCCAAATGTTATCTTTGTACCGTGATTATGTTATGAAACAGAATGTACTTGCTAAGGAGATACACATTGAAGCATTTGGAGATGAAGTATCGCTTATACTTTGCTTCGGTGGGGAGCAGCGCCACGCGTGCACAGTCCTTGGAAGGCTGCGGGTGCTAGCCCACAGGGCAGCGGGTTGCAAATCGCAGATTGCCTTCCTGCCTGGGAGGGGTGGCTGTTTGCTACTGTTTGCTGGAGAAGGGTTTCTTCCCCCAGCCCGTTTTGCTGGAGAGTTGAGAGAGAAAGAGAGAGAGAAAGAGAGGGAGGGAGGGAGGGAGGGAGGGAGGGAGGGAGGGAGAGAGAGAGAGCGTGCGCGATGAGGGGGATTTTGGAGCCCTGAGATTTCAGCCCAGCCTGTTTGGCTGGACTCTGCTGAGACTGATGGGAGGCCTAGGATTCCAGTAGTTCTGGAGAATGAGTGCGGTGCGTTCAAAGTGCTGAGGGGCTTTGGGAGCCCTGAGAGAGGGAAGCAGTCTTCCCTGACTGCTTGCTCTTCCGCTATTGTGAGACTCTAATAAACAGAATGGCCCATTATCCTCTGGCTCCACAGTTCCTTTACCGTCTGCCCAAATCCAATGTGAACCTGCACGGCCACGGTGACGGCCACTGGCCTTACAATAATGTCTGTAATTTACTCTCAAATAGTTCAGAAAAATAATAAAAATAATGCATATATATTCATTATACTATTTGGAAATTTTTTTAGGTTTGAGATATTTTCTAAGAAGATGTTTTAAATAAAATAAAAACAAAATAAAAATCACATGGACTATGGTTTTCAACCCTCAGTGCATATCTGAATCCTCAGGGGAGCGTTACAAACTGAAGATTCCTGACATAAGCTCTTACAAATCAAAATCACTGAGAGTTTGCCTCGAGAGGTTTCAGTGTTTCTTAAATGCATCTCATCCACAGACCAGCATCTGGACCTGCTAATCTGTGCTGCCTCCCTCATTTTACCAATGAAAAAACTGAGGCCCCACGAGGCTAAGGAACTTGCTTAAAGGTCACATCAACAGGCAGCAGCAGACAGAAGACCAGAATCCAGTTCTCCTGACTCCCACCCAGTTCAGTGTTCTGCGATCATGATTCATAAATGGTTGACTCTCAGTAGGGTTAATTTTTTTCTCTCTTTAAATCTTGATCTTCAAAGGTTTCTCAACTTAAAATGCCATTGTGCTCAGCCCCAAGGTTTTCCATGGAGCCCTGCAGTGCAGCTGTGACGCCCTCAGAGCTCGGGGCTCAATTGAAGACCTGGTCTTTGAAAACACAGACGCTGGCTTGTAATCATCCAAGTAAAAAAAAAAAAAAAGACTCAGGTCTTTTCACGTTTGCTGGAGTTAATGGGTTTCAACCCTGAAGCAAATAAAAGCAGTTGGAAGAAAGGATTGGGGGAAACCAGTGAAATGCCTTTGTTGATAGAGATAATTTCTGATGAGGTCTCAACCAGCTTCACTGAAGCATGCCCCCTCCCCCCATCTCTAAGATGCAGAAGCAGTTCTATAAACAAGGAATGCCCACGGGGTCACACTGGTACAATATGGAGAGATCCCAGTGCTTCCTCCCGAGCATCTCACTTTAAAAGACAAAAACGAAAGGAGAAATTATATCAGGTTATTCTTTTGAGTTCCTTTGTTGAGCCAGTTTCTGCTGCAGTGAGGGAAGCCTTATAATCAGATCTGAGCAAGTATTTTCATCCAGGCTTGCTGAGCTTTGTCAGCATAAAATGTTTATAAACTGCTAACATACAGTGGTGTGTGTGTTTTTCCCCCAGTCAATTTGTATGGTTTCATTTAATTTCAGTTTCCTCCACCTATAGACCCAATATTTCATTCCCAGGCAGAGAAAAGAAAAAGCTGCTCACCTTGAAAACCCATTATCTTTCTATCATACACAAAAAAATTGGGAGGCCAGAGAATGCAGTTAACATAAGTGTAGCTAAGGAATCAAACCCCACTTCCTGAGAGTCTAAGAAGCATGGAATTCACAACATTAGAAGATTTCTACCTAGCTTGGAAGCACTTAATGTAATCCGCTATATAGGATTGTTTAACATGGCCTTTGAGCCAGAAGTGAGTCCACCAGCCCCTTCCACTGCCTGTATACCCAGCTGTACCACATTGTAGGAGAATCTTGGGTTCTCCTAGATAGCACCCAAGATTGGGGTAGTTAGAGCATAGGAACGGGGCAATGCCGTGCCTATAATCAGTGATAGCCTATATTTTTCCAAGAACGTATTATAAATTCAACCCAATATCCTTCTAGTCAACCAGGTTAGAAGCATGAGAGTAACCTTTTGATTCTCTCTCCTCATCTCTCCTATGCAATCCGTCTCCAGATGCTGTGAAGTCTGCCTTTTCTTCTTCTCTGGAGTCTATCCCTTCTCTTCTGTTTCCATGGCTTGGGTCAGTTGTCAACTATTTTTGTCTTAGACATTTTCAGTAGCATTCTGATTTATTTCCAGGTCATGGATCTTTCAGTGATCTATTTACTCTTTACAGTGCTACCAAGTTAGTTTCTTAAATATATAGAATTTATTATGCTATACATTTCCTCAAAGTCTTCCGTGCCTCCCCGAGACCTACAGAACACAGCCCATATCTCTTCGGATGGTCTCTCTGGCGCCATCCTGCCCTTCCAGCCCCTCAGCTTCTTTACATAACAGGTTCCATCCACACACAAGAAGTCACTCACTTCGTGCTTCTATGCTCTGGGATTTCTGGTAACGTGATGGGCTGACATGACATTAATGGCTGACCTCTCACAGTGGACACATGGAAATTCTGAATAAAAAAAGACACACAGAGAAACACCTCAAAAGAAAGAAGAAGAGTAATGTCAAGGTTATCAAGGTTACAGAAACAGGGAGTGATGATAAAGCCAATACCATAGCCGACGATGATGTTCATGAGTGTTTCAACCCAAGGTAACAGGTCAAGACAGGGGGGGCTAAGGTTTAACATCTGCACATGAAAATTTATATATATATATATATATATATATATATATATATATATATATATATATATCATTTGATCTTTAAAAAGGAAACAGGCCTAAAAGCCTGAATAAATTCAAATGTCTCTGAGATTGGCCCATCTATGAAAATGGCACTACCATAGTGCAGAGGAGGCTGCAAGGAAGCTTGCATTTTACCGGGCCAATCAGAAGTTAGGGTATTCCAATCAGAAGTTAAAAACTGAGGCTTATGTCAGAATGTATTTGGGCCCAATTTTGCATTACCTGTGTTGTAAAAGAAACCCCGAATAAAAATTGGTTTACATTGTTAAAACCATGGAGCCCAGGCAGAAGCAAATGGAAATCTATTTTGTGAGGACACTTCCACAGTTGAATGCCCATGGACAGTCCCCAGAACAAAACAACACCTAGAAGATAATTTTACAATAAAAAATTACAAACCCATGAAAGAAACAATCCAACATAAACCAGAAAAGAAATGCAACAAACAAGAGAGCAGTTTACCAAAAACTCGAACAATCTGAAAAATATTCAGGAGAGGATACAGAATTCAATCAGGCCTCATGACCAAAAGCTATCAAAACAAAGCAACTGCTATTTGCAAAACTGTCTCTCTTAGGAGCCATATGTGACCTCGATGTGGCTTCTCATGTACCTTTAATTCTCTGTTCTTTTCAGATTAACTTTATCCACTTACATACTAAATACTATACTTACATCCTAAATATCAACTCATTACTTCCATTTGGAAGTATTCTTCCATCTGTAATATAAAAACCAGTATAGCTTATATTTGTGAGATTAAATTCTGTACTTCAAAGTCCTGAGTTCATCCTTATTCTGTCATTTACTGGCTATATGACCTTAACCTTTTGAGTAGTAAGTTTTTTCATGCTCACTGACCCCCGGGAGTGAGTTGTTTTTTTTCAAAAAATGAAATTAATTCCAGTTACAGTTTTATTAACTTAAAATCATGTTTGTTTGATAAACAATTTATGGAAACAAGAACATACATTAGCCTTTTTTTAGTGTTGCCGAACACATTTTTAAAATAAAAATTTTTGTTATTTCATGCAATTCTCATGTACACGAGGACGTACATGAGTATCCGTACTACTCAAAGGGTTAAACTTATCCTATTTTTCAAGTTCCTATTTGCCAGATGAGGATAATTGTTTGTATTGACCAGGATTGATGAAGATATTCAGTGAGACAGAACTATAAAGCCCTCAGCCTGAGGCCTGGCACAAGGAAGCATTAACTAATTATTATCCATTACTATGCATGCTAACCACTGTCACACCTTATTACCTTCCCTTACAACAATCTTGTAAAAAGATGTCATCACCTCCAGGTTACGTGTAAGGAAAGAGAGTTCGCAGAAGTTCCATAATGCCTAAGGTAACACCACAAGCACTTGATAGAGCTAAGACTAGGAACGCAGATGTCTTTGACTTCAACCCTACATGGTCAACCTCTGCCTGATATTGCTAAGCTGTCTCAGAACCCCCACATGCTACCCTCAACTGAGAACATGTCTTACCTGCTTACACCAAGATTTCCCACTGATGGACAATTTCTGTGTGTCTTCATGTAAACTCACTTATTTGCTGAACATCTTTATTGTGTTTCTTATCTGAATCTAATCATTGTGTAGGTACACGATCTACAGTAGGAAAGAATGCAACATGCAATCTAAGGAGACAATATCTAACCAAGTAAGAATGAGTGTGTGTGTACAATTAAAAGGATTTTTTTAAGTGTTGTGAAGAAAATCACAGGGTGCAGAGAGTAACGTGAGGAACCTGTGTCAGCCAGGGTGTTGTGGAAAGCCATCTGCTGGAAGATAAAACCTAAGCGAGACTGCAAGCATCACAGGAGCCAGCACGTGAGAGGTGAACAGAAGAGCAGTGCGTGAGGAAGGGGACTGCGCAGAATTGATCTTAGTGTCCTGGAGGGACTGACATGAGGCCACAGTGGCTGGAGGACAGAGAGCAAGCTGGTGACAGGAGTGAGAGGAGGGAGAAGTCGGGGAATGATCACGGTTGGGGGAATCACCATGCTGTGGTATTGTTTTCAAGTGTAATGGGAAACCACGGAAATATAAATAGAACTATTATCTGATCTGATCGTGTTTTGAAAACATCTTTCTAAGTTGAACTGAAGAATGGACTTAGATGAGACATTGCAAATGAAGAATGCAAGTATGAGGCAATGATGACGTTAGTAATAAGACAGGAGCTGAGGGTGAGAGTAGATTTCAGATTTTTTTTTTTTTTGAGAAAGAAATGAACTTAGTCCTGGCTGGTTTGCTCAGTGGTAGAGCATTGGCCTGGAGTATGGATGTCCCAGGTTCAATTCCTGGTCAGGGCACATGGAAAAAGTGGCCATAGGCTTTTCCACCCCTTCCCTCACCCATTTTTCTCTACCTCTCTCTCTCTACCCCCTTCCTCTTCCAAGTGCTAAGGATGGCTCCATGGAGCCCACACCTCGGGCTCTAAAAATAGGTCAGTTGTGGGCATCAGCCTCAGATGGGTGTTGCTGGGTGGATACCGGTCAGGGCACATGTAGGAGTCTATTTTCCTTCCTCTCACTTAAATTGAAAAAAGATAAATGAAATAAAGAACATTACTGATGGACTGGAGAGATGCTAATAGGCTCATTCAGATCAGCCTTGTGCATCATGAATTGCTAGTTAGTCAAAGAATCGGCTTCCTTTGACTCTGAGTCTGTTCCCAACTAACCATCTGTGAGGACAGACACCAGAGGCAGAGTGAGGGTGAGCCCTCGTAGAGGCCGTGGAGGGGGCAAGTGCCAAGAAAATTATTGATTATATTCCCTCATTAACCTCATCTTCCTCACGAGACAACACGCCTCTTGATGACATAGATTTCCATTGTGTCTAATTTGTATCACCCCTCAATTACCAATGTGTATTATATAGCACATGCTCAATGAACATATTTCAATTAAATTAAATTAGTTAAGACTAAAATCACCATCAGTTTGAAACTGAAAAGCTGCCATTTTTCTCCCTCATCTATTTCTTCTCATCACTGCGTCCCTCATTCTACCATAGAGCTAGAATTTTTTTCTTACCAGCTGTCAGACTTGAACCATTCAGAGATGACCAAAACAAAAGGAAAAATGGTGCAAAGAGAAAATCAGCAGTTCTGTTCCCTAACAGCCGATTGTTTTCCTGACAGCACCCAGACAAATAGTCCACATCGGAAATGTATTTGTGACCCTCATTTTGGAAGGGCTGCTCTAATCTAAGTGACTGGAATTGAACTTCAAAAATGGGTACCAAGGTCCTTGGGGGCCCCTCAATTTGCTGTTCCAACACCCCCATGGCTAAGCTGCAACCATCCTTTTTCGTTTGCTTAATAACAATAACAAGAAAAACCATAATAGCCAAATTTTTCTCTCAAATGCCAATGTAGAGAGCAATCATTCCCAAATTCCAAAGCAGTGAAAAGGCTACTTTGAACAATGCTTTACTTTTACCTCATTTTTTTGTCAAATTTTTATCCCCAGATTAGATAAATACCTGGAGAAGAGGAGATAATTTCTTGAGCTGGGGCACAAGTTCAAGTTGCAAAGCAGATTAAGCAAAAAATTATGTCTCATCACCCCAGAACCCATGTCCACCTTCCTCTGCTTACCCCTCTGTGTGAGAAAGTCAAACAGAAGCCTCAATTTAAATGAGAAAAACAAAAAAATCACAGCTTCACTGGGGATGGTTTCTAGCAGCTCCTTTTTAAGAAACAGCAGCCAAAAATTAGATAAAATAAAAGTGAGGTAAAAAACAATTAAAATGCTATGGAGACACAAAGGTGTCATCTACTGATTTTACAATATGAATGCTTTTCAGATTTTTGTCAGGTGAAATTTTCAAAATCATGCTAATTTCTTACCTCTATGCACATACATACATAAGCACTAATACAGGCATAAAAACAGGACATAGATTTTTGTTAAAGGACTAAAAATATATGTCTCTATATATTCTTCTTCCTCAGGAATAGAAACTGAGTCTGAATGACATATAATTAGACAGCTAAATTCTTCAACTAAAAGTGCTTACATATTTATGCTCTCAATAATAAAATATTTTAATGGACATTTTTTTGGTTAGTAAATGTTTCAATGAGCAATATTTATACTTCTTTTTAAAGGAAAGCATTCTCATAGACTCACAATATGGGCTTAAATCTATTTTATTCCAATGTCACTTTAATATGTACACATGCAAGGAAATATAAATAAAATGTATAAATATGTACTTACTGTTCTTACACAATATAAAAATGACATTAACTTTAAATGACAAATGATATTGCTTTGTTGAAACTAAGTAGCAGGTTTAACAAGAAAGATGTATTTTGGGTCTAGTTCCCACTTATTGTATCTATAATTTAACTTTAGTGACAATAATGTGGAGAATGACTTTCACAGAAGTATGTTTTCTTGAGAAGTTATTAACTATAAATGTTTGTGTCTATTTTAGGATAAACAGATTGCTCATTTACAAATCCCAGCAAATAAGAATAGGGGTTTCTCCTTAAATTCTATAAAACTATTTTGTTTCCTTGAACATAAGATTAGATTTTTGGCATTATTAAAATCTGAATTGAAATTGGTGTCTTGCCTGACCAGGCAGTGGTGCAATGGATAGAGCATAGACCTGGGACGCTGAGGACCCAGGTTTGAAACCCCAAGGTTACCAGCTTGAACAAGGGCTCATCTGGCTTGAGCACAGGATTGCTAGCTTGAGTGTGGGATCATAAACATGACTCCATGACCACTGACTTGAGCCCAAAGGTTGCTGGCTTGAAGCCCAATGTCACTGGCATGAGCCCAAGGTCGTTGGCTTGAGCAAGGGGTCACTGGCTCAGCTGGAGCGCCCTGGTCAAGGCACATATGAGAGAGAAATCAATGAACAACTAAAGTCCTGCATCTATGAGTTGATGCTTCTCATCTCTCTCCCTTCCTGTCTGTCTCTCCTTATCAGTCTCTCTCTCACTAAAAAAAAAAAAAGGAAGTTGGTATCCGGTTTAATTATAGAAGAAACCAAGAAAAGAAACTATATATATCTATAGTCTATATATCTATATATATATCTATATATCTAGAAATATAACATATTTAAACTATTACTTAATGTCTAGTAAATTGTTGCAGAAAGTTGTGAACAAAAGTGAGATCCACACAGTACATTCGTTCCAAATCATATCACTAATTTCTATAGCACAAATGGTTTTAAATTTTACATACCTATACCAAAACATACCACTGTATAACTATTTGTTTACTGTTATTCTGTAATTGTACAACTATGAAGAACAATTTATAAAGTGTACTAGGACACTATTTAGCCTTTACATGGTATGAAAACATCATAAGCCTATACAGACGCACAAAAATCATATGCAATGCATTGCATTGAAAACATACCAATTTTTAGGTTGTAATTGAATAAAATACTAAATTTAAAATTTAATCTCCTATATAACTCAGACCCCTAAGAATTCGCTGAGACACACACACACACACACACACACACATCAGTCTGATAAACACTAGTCTTTTAGAAAAATAACAGTCAATATTTTTCCCCTTCACAAATAAGCAGAATACTTAAAAGGGTATTCTATGGTTATGCTCAGGTCCAGGGGGGCTATTTATAACTCCAGCCATTTCTCTTTCACTCAGAAAAGCATATTAGAATGCAAGTCACATGAATTCATAGAGAACCCAAAATATAATCGAACTCATTTGCAAAGTAAGGTATTTGCCAAATTAAATATTTAAACCATAGTCAATAACTAATTATTTGTAGTACATTTTAGAATACTGGAAATGTAATTGATTTCACTACAGTCATAATCAAAAATCAAACAAAATTTAGGGGAATCTTGGAGAGAAAGAGTTGATTCACCATTAATTGGGATATAAATTTTATTTCAGAATCACCACATCATTTAGAGGTAACTTGAAATGAAAAACATTTATTCCCTTGGTTCCACTTCTTCATGCTATTGAAAGATACAAGTTATTTGGTTTAAATCACTGCTCATCTAGTCTCTTTAGTATGAGTTGCCAATACCTTTTTAACCCTGGACGTGTTTTTCAAAAAACAGTCTACACACATACATAACTCAGTTCTACATGAGCTGACTTCCATTAAATCCAGAAGTTAGATAGATGTCACATGATACATACCCAATAAATTATTTATCTCTCTCTCTCTTTTTTTTTTTACTGAGACAGAGAGTGAGTCAGAGAAAGGGATAGACAGGGACAGACAGACAGGAATGGAGAGAGATGAGAAGCATCAATCATTAGTTTTTCATTGCGTGTTGCAACACCTTAGTTGTTCATCGATTGCTTTCTCATATGTGCCTTGACCGCGGGCTTTCAGCAGACCGAGTAACCCCTTGCTGGAGCCAGCGACCTTGGGATCAAGTTGGTGGGCTTTTGCTCAAACCAGATGAGCCCACGCTCAAGCTGGCGACCTCGGGGTCTCGAACCTGGGTCCTCTGCATCCCAGTCTGACGCTCTATTCACTGCGCCACCGCCTGGTCAGGCAAATTATTTATCTTAATGAACAAAAATGCTTTTTTAATTAAAAGAAATCTATATTTTAAGTTGGTTTGTTTTTTCTGCTGGCCAGTTTGCAACCTTAAGGATTATTTTTATAATGAGGTTCAGTTTAGAAACAGTTATAGAAAATAAGAGCACAAGGATTGGCATCAGAGAGATACAAGTTCAGATCCCAACTGGGCAGCTTACTAGCTGTGTGACATTGGACTAGTTACTGACTTCTCTGTGCCTCATTTCCTCCTTTGTAAAATGAGCATCATGATATTTAATCACTCTATATGAGTGTTCTTGTAAGAATTAAATGAGATAACAATATAAATCACCTTATTAGTGGTGCATAATGCTCAGTAAAGAATGACATTCATCATATAAGTATTCAAATTTAGTTAAATCATACTTAAAATACAATAACCTCTATCTCATTATTTGATGTCTTTCCTCATTCCAAAATGGCAGTAATATAATCATGTTTCTTGTATATATGTGCATTACTTTGTCTGAAGTTTTACTTAATATCAAAAATATCTGCCTAATACTAAGATTAATTTTTAAGCATTAATTTCTGCATGTCAGACTTTTGCTTGAAAACCAAGTAAACTTAGCCACATTGCAATCTTTAACAGTAACAATTGAGGCCTGGCCTCTGGTAACATAGTGAATAGAGCATCAATCTGGAACGCTGAGGTTGCCAGTTCGAACTCTGGACTTTTCCGGTCAAGGCACTTACCACAAGTAACAAGCAAGCAATGAACAACTAAAGGGAAGCAACTATGACTTGATACCTCTCGCTGCCCCTCCCTCTATAAAAAATAAAAATAAAATCTTTTTTTTTTTTAAAAAGTAACAAGTAAGGGTCAATAATTATTAGCACATTGAGGTTTATTATCGGTTTAAAAAACAAAACTCTTGCCTGACCAGGTGACCAGGTGGTGGTGCGGTGTGGATAGAGTGTCGGCCTGGGATGCAGATGTCCCAGGTTTGAAACCTGCTCATTGGGTTGAGTGCAGGCTCACCAGCTTGAGCGTGGGGTTATTGGTTTGAGCGTGGGATCATAGACATGACCCAATGGTTGCTGGCTTGAGTCCAAGGTCACTGGCTTGAGTAAGGGGTCTGTCGCTCTGCTGTAGCCCCCCAGTCAAGGCATATATGAGAAAGCAATCAATGAACTGAGGAGCCACAACAAAAAATTAATGCTTCTCATCTCTCTTCCTTCCTGCCTGTCTGCTGTCTCTGTCTCTCTCACTAAAGAAAAAAAAGAAACAAAATTCTCATTTGCAATATTAGAACCAACATAATTATTTACATTTTGTTAATGAGAATAATGAAATTCAGAAGTCAAATCACTTGCTCCAGAATCGCACAAATAGAAAGTAGCAAAATCTTGATAAAATTCTAAATCAGTCTGATTTCAAAGTACACGTTCTTTCTATCCTCCCTGGAAAACACCCAGAAGTCAGATAAACAGCATGCCCTACAATGAGCCCTGGGTTGTTCCAGTGAGAAACAGAGCTCAGTAGGCCCAGAGAGTCTTCGCTGCCACAGAATTCCCAAGTGCCCATCCTCCCTCGCCACATGCTGGGTGAGTGACCACATAGGAACTGTTCCATGTTACTGTGCTTCTGTTTCCTCATCTGTTGTCAGAGATCGCAGTGTCTATCTCATAGAATTGTCAGGAGGATTAAATGAAGTCTTTTAGAGTACAGAGCTGAAAACAGTGCCTACCATTACCATAAGCACTCTGGAAGTATTATATTGTGTTGTTACCATGATTACTATTATGATTGTTTTATGAGGTCAGTAGGCTCATGGAGTGGTAGCATTCTAAAAAGTTATTAAATAATTAGGTTAGGTTATTTCCCTATGATTAAAGAAAACTAGCGCTGAGAAAACTGCCTTCCTGTCAAGTCTTCTGCAGCACCCCAATGACATCTCAATCTTCCCCACGACACACAGTTATCAGAAGCATAAAGGAGACCATTTTTAGTAACCACGCATGCTTGAGCCAACTAGAATTGAGAATTTGTTCCAAGTTTTCAGCAGGAGGTTTGGGGACATAGTCTCTGTGGTGAAGATTGGTTCTTCTTCCTTAGGAAAGCTACCAAGCATTCACAACCAGACAACCAGAGGGACACACACAGCAAAACACAAAAAAGGGAGCGGATGTCCGCCTATAGCTCTGCAATCAGCCATAGTGGGTGACAACTGCCAATCCTGGTTCATCCCAAAATCTAGCTAGAATTGTCGACCAAGGCTTCTGGCCAGGGAATCCCAGCAAGTCCATAGGGGAGATCAATACCATTTTTCTGTGAAACCCTCCAGGCATTATTATTAAGACATCAGAGGAGAGATTCACGCTTACAGTATTTATTTTCTTAAAAGAGTTTGCATATGAGATGCTTACGTACTGAGCGTGAAAGGCTACATTTATAATTACACACATTGTGGAAAATGACTGTTGTTCAGAGGCTGGCCAATGACTGTGAATAAAAAGCTAAAATGAACTTTTCCTATCCAGAGGTTTTCAATCCCTTCAGCCCACCCTCTCCCAGCTTTATACATTCTCAAATTAGAGTCTTAAAACGGAAGCTCCGATTTTGGTAAAGATTCATTAATATTCATTTTATGTCCAATTTCTCATACTTGAGTTAGTTATACATAATGTTTTAATTCTAGCTTGTAAAAATATTTTAAAAGGTACATTCTTTATACTTGTATCACGTATAATTATAGACTGCACTGTACTTTTGGGGGACATCAGGTACAGTGTTGTCTTAATCATACATTTTCGTTCATAGCACGTTGTTAGCACCAGTCTGCATATGACACTACCTTGCTTTACTTCACTCCCTTTTAATTCTAATACCCACTCACACTCCTTTCTACCCCCTTAGCCAACATCGTCTGATATCTATCTTTCTGTTGCTCTTGCAACATGCATATTATTCTCTTTTTTGCATGTATTTTGTAAAATAGCATATATTTTAGTCTGAGTATTCCCTTTTAACTAAGCAAAATGTTTTTTTAAGATCAACCTATATTAAGAACATTCTTAGATTCTGACTGCTGCTTGGAACTTTGCATGTATTTCCATCATGTTTTCCCTTTCCCCAAGAAGGGACCTCCCTACACGGCAGTGAACACCCTCAGACATGGACACTCATAGGTTAGAATGGCCATATCTTCCAAGCCGCGTAATTTCTGAGAGTGAACAGAGGCACCATTACTGGACCTGCTCAGGAAAGCCAGGTTGCGTGGCCACCCTACTTAAGGACCTATCGGGAACCCTTTGGGATCTATACCAAGAAGCAGTGTTGAGATGTTCTAATCAAACTACTTCTAGAATTTTTATTTATTTATTTATTTTTGTGACAGAAACAAAGAGAGAAGGACAGATAGCATCAACTCTTTGTTGCGGCACCCTCATTGTTCATTGGTTGCTTTCTCATGTGTGCTTTGACCTGGGGGCTACAGCAGACTGAGTGACCCCTTGCTCAAGCCAGTGACATCGGGCTCAAGCTGGTGAGCTGTGCTCAAACCAGATGAGCCCACACTCAAGCCTGAGACCTTGGGGTTTCGAACCTGGGTCCTCTGCATCCCAGTCTGACGCTCTATCCACTGCACCACCACCTGATCAGATTCAAACTATTTCTAGATCACGCACCAGAATACAGTACCCGTCTACATTCCCCTCAGCCTAGAGGTGGCTTCCATTTTTATATTATTTTCATGATATTTGTCAGCATATGTGTTAAGATGTTTATACATTTATAAAATGTTCTTTTAAAACCATGTCAAGCAAACTAAGCCAGATACCTAAACAAATTTAAAATCATAAAAGAATTAAGCAGTCTATGATATACGTAGGTAGGAGCCAAACGCCTCCTCGGGGCTACATATTCTTCTCTCTGCACAGAGGCATATTGGTAATTTCTATATCATCTTGTTCAAATCTGTTCATCCACAAAGATACACTTGATGACTTTCACATTTGAAAATACCAGGATTATTTGTCTAGGGTTCATGACAGTGTGTTAGAACACCAGCTTTGAGAACCATCGCAATTTATTTCGATATGTAAATATACAATGCATAAGCCATCCAGCAAAAGGAAGTCCTCCAAATTGCTTCTTTAACTGCCCAAACTTTATTTTAATTCTAACCATACTTCCATGTGATTCAAAAGCACAGCCAAGCCCTGGCCGGTTGGCTCAGTGGTAGAGCATCGGCCTGGTGTGCGGAAGTCCCGGGTTCGATTCCTGGCCAGGGCACACAGAAGAAGTGCCCATCTGCTTCTCCACCCCTCCCCCTCTCCTTCCTCTCTGTCTCTATCTTCTCCTCCTGCAGCCGAGGATCCATTGGAGCAAAGATGGCCCGGGCGCTGGGGATAGCTCCTTGGCCTCTGCCTCAGGCACTAGAGTGGCTTTGGTCGCAACAGAGCAACACCCCGGATGGGCCGAGCATCGCCCCCTGGTGGGCATGCCGGGTGGATCCCGGTCGGGCGCATGTGGGAGTCTGTCTGACTGCCTCCCCATTTCTAGCTTCAGAAAAATACAAAAAAAAAAAAAAAAAAAAGCACAACCAAGTACAGAAACCAGGGTTGTAGATTATTTTCCCTGCTACCATTTATGCCACAGCGACCTTCTCTATTTTCATGGCTTCCTGGATAAAGAACCCCCCCACCACCGCCGCTGTTAGTTGCATGAAATCGATACAATATAGCACTTTTTATATACAAATCAAAGACTATATTATGGGGTTACCAGGAAACCTGCAATGACTGGAAATGTATGGCTTGTTCATTGAAGCTATTATATAAACCAGGATCAGTGAGAAAAACAGAGAAGGCTCAACAATATAGATATGAAAGCATTTCTCAAACAATTCAGCATAAGGCAGGTTATGATGATGAGAGGAAGTAGAATAGGAGAATGTTGGAAAAGATGCTGAAATATTAGGATGCATGGCATGCTGGTGACTGTTTCCTTCTCTGATACATGTCTGGCACATGACACGCTATGTTCACTTGGAGCACCAGCTATCACGGGGGCAATGAATCTCTGAGGGTCTACGAGCCAGACCACCCTATTTTTTCCATGCTATTCAGACTATTAAAGGTCTATAATTACTACTATAAGATGGTCAAGTGTGAAAAATAGACATAATCATAATATTAAGCAACAGCAGGAAAGACAAAAAAAAAATTGTACCTTCTTTGTGATCCTAAAATAACCCCCTAAATTTTGAACTTTTTTGTATTGCCAAGTAATCAGTGTTACAAACACCTCACTCCACACTTTCCCTCCTCAACCTACTTAACATACCCTTGACCCCCCACTTTATAGTCTTTTTTCTGATTAGCCCAAATCACAACACCAAAAGCAGCAACTCGTCTGACAGTGGATAGTCAATAATAGAAAATAAGGTCTTCGTGAATAAACGACTTTTACCATTTCCATTTCTAATTGTTTACTGCTAGTATAGAAAAAGTGTTGATTTTTCACTTTGCATCCAATCAAGTTACCAACTTTTCTTATTAATTCCAGCAGCTTTTACTTTGGTTTGGTTTGGCTTTCTTTCATTTTCTTACTGGACTTTGTTTGGATTTCTGTTTATCTGTGTTTTAATAGAGTAATTTGATCTCCCCAGATACACTGTTTACTTGCCCAAAGAGACTCCTTCTCCAATTTAAACTGATTTTTAACACTGTTATTTTTCTACATTTGCAAGCCTCCCCAAAACTCTGTTTTGTTTTCTTTTTGGAGGGGGTTTGTATTTTTCTGAAGCTGGAAACGGGGAGAGACAGTCAGACAGACTCCCGCATGCGCCTGACCAGGATCCACCTGGCACGCCCACCAAGGGCGATGCTCTGCCCACCAAGGGGCGATGCTCTGCCCCTCTGGGGCGTCGGTCTGCCGCAACCAGAGCCACTCTAGCGCCTGGGGCAGAGGCCAAGGAGCCATCCCCAGCGCCCAGGCCATCTTTGCTCCAATTGAGCCTTGGCTGCAGGAGGGGAAGAGAGAGACAGAGAGAAAGGAGGGGGGGGGGGAGAAGCAAATGGGCGCTTCTCCTATGTGCCCTGACCGGGAATCGAACCCAGGTTCCCCGCATGCCAGGCTGACGCTCTACCGCTGAGCCAACCGGCCAGGGCCCAAAACTCTGTTTGATGACAATAATGATGCCAGTAAGCTCTGTGACTTCTTCATTCTGCTGAAATTATTTTACTGTTTTCATATTTTAAATTGTGTTTATTGAGGGTTTTAGTAAAGATAACTTAATTATACATAAGCAATAGCCTTCCATTACTTCTTCCGGAATGGCTGCTAACTTTTCAAATGCCTTTCCCACATCTCTCCAGAAGTCAGTGGGGTGCCAGAGCCAGCTCTGTGTAACCTGCTAGCCACTGGGTGAGCTGATTAAAATGGTCATGGTAGAATGGTAGAATCATTTGCATCATGGAAATCAGCAAAATCAACAAAGCAGGGCTTTTTTTTCTCTTTTTTTTTTTTTGAAAGTTGATTATTAACCATTTACCACATCCTACTGGATATAATTAACATAATCCATTCATTTAACAAATATTTATTGACACCTACGACAGGTGTTCTAAGTACTGAGGACACAACAGTGAAGAAAACATGCAAAATTCTTTCCCTTTTGCAGCTTAACATCCAGTATAGTTTATAGTTTATGATGTGATTATGTTAATCAAGTACCTGGTATTCAATATATTCTCGTTATGGAATAAACTGCAATTGATCAGAGGGCATATTATTTTTATATATTGAATTGAATTTGCTTATTTTACTTAAGATGCTGGCATCTATATTGGTGATAAGTCTTTCGCAGGGGAGTTATATTTGTCTTATATTGATCATGTGTTGCTATTAACATGAATCTATCTACATAAAAATAATTGGATAATGTTCAGTCTAATTCTGAGATGTGGAATAGCGTAAACATTAGAGTCATTTGTTCTTCAAAGGTTGGATAGAAATTCAGCCGTGAAACCAGCTGGATCCGCGTGCCGGCTTTAATGGTAGATCTTTCATTGCCTGTCCGAGCTTTTCTGCGGCAATGTGTCTATCTAGGCAAACTTCTATCCCTTCGCATAACATACCTTTTGGTTGAAAACATTCATTTTGGCTAGATTTTCAAATGTATTACCAAAGAGTGTTGCTAAGTGTTACAGTATCACTTTTAAAGCCCTTCCAGATCTGTGCTTTATCCACTCTGTATTTTCTCTCTTCATCAGGCTTGCAAAGGATTTGATCCATTTTGTTAGACTTTCCAAAGAATGAGCCCTTGGATTTATTCTACTCCCTACTCTTTCTGTTGTTTCTATATCGGTTTCAGCTCCTATCATTATCATGTTTATTCCCAATGTCTTTGGCTAATTTTACTGCTTCTTTTTCTAATTTCTAGAGCTGTATATGCAATTCCTTTATTTTTATATTCTTCTTTAATAATGATGGCATTGGTGTTACATATTTTTGAAAGGTCTGGGACCTGGCAAGAGTCGCATCAACCACGCAGAGCCCAAAGTGTAGAAAAGAGAATTTATTATAAGCATCTGGGTGCAGGCAGACTGAGTCAGATAAGGGAGTCAGCCCGGAGCAGGAGTGAGGGTGTTAGTTTTAGACTCTGCTGCCTCCTTCTGGCCTGGCTTATGGTATTCTTCTGTTTCAGTTGCTGCCTCCTACCTGGATCCTTCTGCTGTTTCGCCTCCTACCTCCATTGCTGATGGGCTCCTGTTTGGTCAACTTGAAGGTTAAGTACAGTTCATCCCATACCAACTGAGGAAGGGTTGGGAAGGGGCAGTTTTGAACCCTGAGGATATATTTTGCCCTAACAGTTTTCCTTTTAATATAACTTTAACTGCAAACTCAGTTCTATATAAATTGATACTTTTATATCATGACCATTTATAATATCAGTCAGAGAAAGGTCAATACCTTCTGATTTAGATATGGAATCTAATGCATAAAATAAACAAACAAAATATAAACAGGTGCAGAGATACAGAGAATGGACTGACAGCTGTCACAGTAGAGAAGGTTTGGGGGTGGGGTGGAAAAAGTGAAGGGGTCAAGCCAAAAAAACACCCTCACACACACAGACAACAGTATAATGATTATCAGAGAGAAAGAGGGATGTGGGGAGGTAGAAGAAAGTAAAGGGGGGATAAATGGTGACGAAAGGAGACTAGACTTTGGATGGTGAACACAATACAATATACAGATGATTTATTAGAAAACTGTACACTTGAAACCTATATAATTTTATGAACTAATGTCACCCCAATAAATCCAATAAAAATTAAAAAAAATAAGCCATAAAACTATTGTCCAAAGTGTTCGTATCAATTTATATTCTCAGTCATGTCTGAGTGGTCCAGTTCCTCTGTGTTTTTGCCAGCATTTGATTTTGTCTCTATGTTGAATTTAAGCTGTGCTACTAGGTGTGTGTGGAGATCTCACTGAGATTTGTGATTTTAATTTGTACTTCCCTAATCACAAATGATGTTAAACATTTCATGTGTGTTTGTCTTCCATATCTTCTCCGTGAAGTGTCTGTTTGTATCTTGCCCTTCTTTTTTTCTATCTTTTTTTGCAAGAGACAGACAGACAGACAGGAAGGGAGAAATGAGAAGCATCAACTCATAGTTGCAACACCTTAGTTATTCATTAATTGCTCTCTCATATGGGCTTTGACCAGGGGCTCCAGCCCAGCCAGAAACCCCTTGCTCAAGCCAGGAAACTTGGGCTCAAACCAGTGACCTTAGGCTTCAAGTCAGCGACCTTTGGGCTCAAGCCAGCAACTTCCGGGCTCAAGCCAGCGACCCCATGCTCAAGCTGGTAAGCCCATGCTCAAACTAGCAACCTCCAGATTTTGAACTTGGGTCCTCTGCATCCGAGGCCGATGCTTTATCCACTGTGCCACTGTCTGGTCAGGCTTGCCATTTTCTAATTGGATTGTTTGTTTTTTTATTGTTGAGTCTGAGAGTTATTTTATATATTCCTGATACAAGTTCTTTATCGGATATATGGTTTGCAAATATTTTCTCCCAGTAGTCTTATATTAATCTCTTTAAAAAAGTGTTTCACAGAACATCTAACCTCTCACAAATTCAAAGGCGTTTAAATAAAGATGTTTAAAAGTTGGGGTTACTTTAAGAGACAATTAATAATAGTCATTTCCCAATATTTTCTGAAACAAGGAGAAATTAGTACTGCATTTTAGGTAGCACATGTATGAAGGTTGTTGAAAGCCAGTGGGGAAAAGCTACTTTCAGCAGATTGATTAATTTTCAGTGCCTTAAATTGAAGGCAGAAGGAGAAGAACATTGAAGTGATTTACTAAGAAGTTTATCAAGCATATGCCAATATAATTATTTTTTAATCCAACAAGAAAATAGGTGTCAATAAATAAGTCATTAATAAGCTAAAGGGACTTACTTCCACTGTATTGAAATGGGAAGAGAAGCTTATTTAAAGATTAAAAAAGACATCAGGAATACATTTCAGAAAGATTAAAGGGGACTGTTAATGAGTTAAGTGTTTGTTTGCCTATATGAGAAAGGCTTAGAAGCGCGAAAAACTGGGAAAAAGGAAAGCATTGTTTTAACCAAGAGAAAATCAAGCGTAAAATATACTAACTAAATATCAAGAGCAACTATCGCTATTATTAAATTTTTATGAAACTAATAAGAAAAAGCAAGTTATCTTAATAGGGGTTAGGAATGGATATTTGCTTACTGCCTAGAAAACAAAATAACCCTCTAGGGTAGTTTCAAAACTAAAACACTTCAGTAATTAAAGTAAAATTAAAATGATAATTAATGGATTAGATTCTGTATATATGCAGATAAAGTAGTAATATAATCAAACATAATGATGAAAAGTAATAAGAGTGCTGTTGGTGAGACCTTGCTTCATGTTACCAAATTCTAGAGGGACACTAGGCAATAATGATAGTGATTTGTAACACATGCCTCTACCATGCACTAATGAGAATATTAATAATTTTTAAAGTTATATTAATACCAACTGGTAACTTGTCTAAACTGGACTGCTCTGAAAACTATAAAATCTGAAACATTTCCTCTTCAGATGAGACTTCTACGTCAAAACATAGCCTTACAGAATGACTCCTATGTTTGGGAACTCATGAGCTGCAAAAATGGACCTAATTTTTTACATCCTAAAATGAAAAGGCTGGACTCTGTTCTATTCTGATGACAGGAAAACACTGTATCACTCTAGGTCTGTTGCTGGACTTGGAAACAATCAAACCTAGAGCTCCATCAAAATCCCATATCTGGGAACTGAAATAATAAAAAGTATCAATTAATATTTTAAGCCCCAATTTTCATCTAGTTGTCCAAACTAGCACTACCTGTCCATCAACAGTACAGACTCTTCTGTCACTGACCCGGGTTTTAAACCTTGATCTGCCTTCTACTATATTATATCAGGCAGCCACATGTTCTGCCACTTACGTATGGATAAGGGTTTCTTTTATCACCTTAGCCTGAATATCAGGATTTTGAAGCCTTGATGAGCAGAAGCTGCAAAAACTGCCATGTCAAAGCCTCAAGGTCTTCTTAAGCCTCTTGAGTGGCGGCAGCAGAAATGCACTTGTGGAACACCATTTCTTTGGGGAACATCAACAGGATTGTCCTTCAATTACACAAATGTAAAGGGTTGATCCACTGATCCTGAGGGAAACTGTGAAGTCACCATCAACGTGTTCTATGTTTACAAAAAAAAATGTTTTAGACAAGGTGAGTGTGCTGTTTAGAAATGCATAGAAGCGCCCTTACCTGGGTGGGAGAGAGGAGAGGAAGGGGCGGGGCCAGAGAGGATATTTCCTCTGGTTCTGGTTGATTGACATCATGCACTGTATTTCTAAACATTCCTTGTTGTTGTGGAGGGGTTTTCTGTGTGTTTGTGGTTGCTGGGAAAATGCTCGCTTGTATCAATACTTTGCATGACTGGTACGTGACCACATGGCAGGGCCACGTGTGTACAGCCTAGGTAAAGCTGTGGTGGCTTGGGCAGATTGCCCATGGTGGGTTGTAGACTGCCAGCCGGCCACTGTGAAGGACCGTTGATGTTCTACTGTTCGTTCACCTGCTGTTGTGAGAAGGGGTTTTCCTTGTTTACTCGCCCATCGTTGTGACAATCTATTAAACAGGCATGGCCCAGTGCTTCCAGCTCCACAGTTTCTCTACTGTCTGCCCAAATCCAATGTGGACCTGCCTGGCCTCAGCCACCCAGCGTATAGTGGTGTTGTGATTTCACTGCCTTTTACAGTCACTAGAGGTACTACGTTAAAAATTTCCCAGAAAAACTTGCAGACTTTGCAATTCACACTGAAGGAGAAATTGTAAAAATATAAAACTAAATTAAATTAAATTAAATTAAATTAAATTAAATTAAATTAAAAAAGCTGCACTACTGGACTGTTTCTGGTTCTCTCGCTGTGGACTGTGGTGTCCTAAAATGCAATGAAGCTGGAATGCGCAGATGCTGGCCTTCTGGGTGCTATCCTACAAGCCATGTCATTAAGGAAGAGAAAATCAAATATCATGAATACAAAAGAAAGAGAGGTAACACAGATAGAGGAGGAAAAATCTATGGAGAAAAAATTTAATATATTGGAAAACTTGAAGCCAAATGACAGAGAATTTAAAATAGAAATCCTAAAAATACTCAGAGATATACAAGAAAACACAGAAAGGCAATTTAGGGAGCTCAGAAAACAACTCAATGAATACAAAGAATGTATTTCCAAGAAAATTGAAACTATAAAAACAAATCAAACAAAGATGAAAAACTCAATTCACGAGCTGAAAAATGAGGTAACAAGCTTAGCTAATAGAACAGGCCAGATAGAAGGTAGGATTAGTGAAATAGAAGACAAGCAACTTGAGGCACAACAGAGAGAAGAAGAGAGAGACTCAAAAATTAAAAAAAAATGAGATAGCCCTATAGAAATTATCTGACTCAATCAAAAAGAATAACATAAGAGTAATAGGTATATCAGAGGGAGAAGAGAGAAAAAATGGAATGGAGAACATATATGGAGAACATATTGAAACAAATAATAGATGAGAAATTCCCAAGCCTGTGGAAAGAACTAAAGCCTCAAATTCAAGAAGAAAATAGCACTCCGAGCTTTCTTAACCCCAACAAACCTACTCCAAGGCACATCATAATGAAATTGGCAAAAACTAACGACAAAAAATTCTCAAGGCAGCCAGAAAAAAGAAGAGTATAACATATAAAGGAAGGCACATTAGATTATCATCAGATTTCTCAACAGAAACTCTATAAGCTAGAAGAGAGTGGACCCCAATATTTAAAGTCCTGAAAGAGAGAAACTTTCAGCCACGAATACTATACCCATCAAAACTGTCCTTCAAATACAAAGGAGAAATAAAAACATTCACAGACACAGAAAAGATGAAGGAATTTATCATCAGAAAACCCCCACTCCAGGAATTATTAAAGGGGGTTCTCCAATCAGATACAAAGAACAAAAAAAAACAAAAACCACAAGTAAAAGCTCGAGGAAGAACACAATAAAACCAAATTTAAACTGTGACAACAACAAAAAAGGGAGGGGAGAGGATGGAGAGTAATAGTAGCAAAGGACGATGGAGTGCAAAAGTACTCACAAAATAGTGCACTACAATGAACAGGGTAGGAACGTTTTTCATTACTTAATGGTAATCACCATTGAAAAAACCACTACAGAAGCACATGATTTAAAAAAGATAGCAACAGAGGAAAGATGTATGGAATACAACCAAATAAAAACAAAAGATAGAAAAATGAAAGAGAAGGATCAAACAAGACACAAAACTAACAGAAAGCAATCTATAAAATGGCAATAGGGAACTCAAAAGTGTCAATAATTACACTAATATAAACGGATTAGACTCACCAATAAAAAGGCACAGAGTAGCAGAATGGATTAAAAAAGAAAATCCAACTGTATACTGCCTACAAAAAACTCATCTAAGCAACAAGGATAAAAACAAATTCAAAGTGAAAGGCTGGAAAACAATACTCCAAGAAAATAACATCCAAAAAAAAGCAGGCGTAGCAATAGTCATATCTGATAATGCTGACTACAAGACAGCAAAAGCTCTCAGATACAAAAATGGCCATTTCATAATGGTTAAGGGGACACTGAATCAAGAAGACATAACAATTCTTAATATATATGCACCAAACCAAGGAGCACCAAAATATATAAGACAGCTACTCATTGACCTTAAAACAAAACTGACAAAAATACAATCATACTTGGAAACCTCAATACACCGCTGACGGCTCTAGATCGGTCATCCAAACAAAAAATCAACAAAGATATATTGGCGTTAAACAAAACACTAGAGCACCTGGATATGATAGACATCTACAGGACATTTCATACCAAAGAGACAGAGTATACATTTTTCTCCAGTGTACATGGATCATTCTCAAGAATTGACCATATGTTGGGCCACAAAAACAACATCAGCAAATTCAGAAAAATTGAGGTTGTACCAAGCATATTTTCTGATCATAAAGCCTTGAAACTAGAATTCAACTGCAAAAAAAGGGGAAAAAATCCCACAAAAATGTGGAAACTAAACAACATACTTTTAAAAAATGAATGGGTCAAAGAAGAAATAAGCGCAGAGATCAAAAGATATTTCCAGACAAATGAAAATGACAATATCACATATCAGAATCTATGGGATGCAGCAAAAGCAGTGATCACAGGGAAGTTCATACCACTTCAGGCATATATGAACAAACAAGAGAGAGCCCAAGTGGACCCTGGCTGGTTGGATCAGTGGTAGAGCATCGGCCTGGCGTACAGAAGTCCCCGGTTCGATTCCCGGCCGGGGCACACAGGAGAAGCACCCATCTGCTTCTCCACCCCCCCCCTCCTTCCTCTCTGTCTTTCTCTTCCCCTCCCGCAGCCGAGGCTCCACTGGAGCAAAGATGGCCCGGGCGCTGGAGATGGCTCCTTGGCCTCTGCCCCAGGCGCTAGAGTGGCTCTGGTTGCGACAGAGCGACGCCCCAGAGGGGCAGAGTATCGCCCCCTGGTGGGCAGAGCGTTGCCCCCTGGGGGGTGTGCGGGAGTCTGTCTGACTGTCTCTCCCTGTTTCCAGCTTCAGAGAAATACCAAAAAAAAAGAGAGAGAGAGAGAGAGCCCAAGTGAACCACTTAACTTCACACCTTAAGGAACTGAAAATAGAAGAGCAAAGACAACCCAAAACCAGCCTAAGAAAGGAGATAATAAAAATCAGAGCAGAAATAAATGAAATAGAGAACAGAAAAACTATAGAAAAAATTAATAGAACAAGGAGCTGGTTCTTTGAAAAGATCAACAAAATTGACAAACTCCTGGCAAGACTTACCAAGGAAAAAGGAGAAAGAACTCATATAAACAAAATCCAAAATGAAAGAGGAGAAATCACCACGGACACCGTAGATATACAAAGAATTATTGTAGAATACTATGAAAAACTTTATGCCACTAAATTCAACAACCTAGAAGAAATGGATAAATTCCTAGAACAATACAACCTTCCTAGACTGAGTGAAGAAGAAGCAGAAAGCCTAAACAGACCTATTAGTAGAGAAGAAATAGAAAAAAAACATTAACAACCTCCCCAGAAATAAAAGTCCAGGCCCAGACGGCTATACTAGCAAATTTTATCAAACATTCAAAGAAGTCTTGGTTCCTATTCTACTGAAAGTCTTCCAAAATATTGAAGAAGAAGCAATACTTCCAAACACATTTTATGAGGCCAACATAACCCTCATACCAAAACCAGGCAAGGATGGCACAAAAAAGAAAACTACAGACCAATATCTCTAATGAATACAGATGCTAAAATACTAAACAAAATACTAGCAAATCAAATACAACAACATATTAAAAAAATAATACATCATGATCAAGTGGGATTCATCCCAGAATCTCAAGGATGGTTCAACATACGTAAAACGGTTAACATAATACAACATATCAACAAAACAAAGAACAAAAACCACATGATCTTATCAATAGATGCAGAAAAGGCATTCGATAAAATACAATACAATTTTATGTTTAAGACTCTCAACAAAATGGATATAGAAGGAAAATATCTCAACATGATAAAGGCCATATATGATAAACCATCAGGTAACATCATATTAAATGGCAAAAAACTGAAGGCTTTCCCCCATAAATCAGGAACAAGACAGGGTTGTCCACTCTCTCCACTCTTATTTAATGTGGTACTAGAGGTTCTAGCCAGAGCAATCAGACAAGACAAAGAAATAAAAGGCATCCATATCGGAAAAGAAGAAGTAAAGGTAGCACTTTTTACAGATGATATGATCCTATACATCAAAAACCCCAAAGAAGCCACAAAAAGACTACTAGAAACAATAAGCCAATACAGTAAGGTCGCAGGATACAAAATTAACATACAGAAGTCCATAGCCTTTCTATATGCCAACAATGAAACATTTGAGAATGAACTCAAAAAAATAATCCCCTTCACGATTGCAACAAAAAAATAAAATACCTAGGAATAAACATAACAAAGAATGTAAAGGACTTACATAATGAAAACTACAAACCATTGTTAAGGGAAATCGAAAAAGATATAATGAGATGGAAGAATATTCCTTGTTCTTGGTTAGGAAGAATAAATATACTCAAGATGGCCATATTACCCAAAGCAATATACAAATTTAATGCAATTCCCATCAAAATTCCAATGACATTTTCTAAAGAAATGGAGCAAAAAATCATCAGATTTATATGGAACTATAAAGAACCCCGAATAGCCAAAGCAATCCTAAAGAAAAAGAATGAAGCTGGGAGCATTACAATACTTGACTTCAAACTATATTATAAGGCCACGACAATCAAAACAGCATGGTATTGGCAGAAAAATAGACACTCAGACCAATGGAACAGAATAAAAAGCCCAGAAATAAAACCACATATATATGGTCAAATAATTTTTGATATAAGGGCCAACAACACACAATGGAGAAAAGAAAGCCTCTTCAACAAATGATGCTGGGAAAACTGGATAGCCACATGCAAAAGAATGAAGATGGACTACAGTTTGTCCCCTTGTACTAAAATTAATTCAAAATGGATCAAAGATCTAAATACAAGACCTGAAACAATAAAGTACATAGAAAAAGACATAGGTTTTAAACTCATGGACCTTGGTTTTAAAGAGCATTTTATGAATTTGACTCCACAGGCAAGAGAAGTGAAGGCAAAAATTAATGAATGGGACTACATCAGACTAAGAAGTTTTTGTTCAAGAGAAACTGATAACAAAATAAACAGAAAGCCAACTAAATGGGAAATGGTATTTTCAAACAACAGTTCAGATAAGGGCCTAATATCCAAAATATACAAAGAACTCATAAAACTCAACAACAAACAAACAAACAATCCAATAAAAAAATGGGAAGAGGATATGAACAGACACTTCTCCCAGGAAGAAATACAAATGGCCAACAGATATATGAAAAGATGCTCATCTTCTTTAGTTAGTAGAGAAATACAAATCAAAACTGCAATGAGATACCACCTCACACCTGTTAGATTAGCTATTATTAACAAGACAGGTAATAGCAAATGTTGGAGAGGCTGTGGAGAAAAAGGAACCCTCATTCACTGTTGGTGGGAATGTAAAGTATCAATAGTACAACCATTATGGAAGAAAGTATGGTGGTTCCTCAAAAAACTGAAAATAGAACTACCTTATGACCCAGCAATCCCTCTACCCCAAAACTCAGAAACATTGATACGTAAAGACACATGCAGCCCCATGTTCATTGCAGCATTGTTCACAGTGGCCAGGACATGGAAACAACCAAAAGCCCTTCAATAGATGACTGGATAAAGAAGATGTGGCACATATACACTATAGAATACTACTCAGCCATAAGAAATGATGACATCGGATCATTTACAGCAAAATGGTGGGATCTTGATAACATTATACAAAGTGAAATAAGTAAATCAGAAAAAAACAGGAACTGCATTACTCCATACCTAGGTGGGATATAAAAGCAAGACTAAGATTGATAAGAGTGTGGTGCTTACGGGGGTGGGGGGAGAGGGAGAGGGGAAGAGGAGGGGGAGGGGCACAAAGAAAACTAGATAGAAGGTGACAGAGGACAATCTTACTTTGGGTGATGGGTAAGCAACATAATTGATTGACAAGATAACCTGGACATGTTTTCTTTGAACATATGTACCCTGATTTATTGATTTCACCCTAGTAAAATTAATTTTTAAAAAACCTAAATAAAAAATTTTGAATGAATTTGTATCATAGAATCAAATAGTATGAAAGAGAAAGATTGCATTTCTATTTAAGGGAAACTAAACAGCAAGGATATCTTTCAGTGCTTGTGTTTGAATGATTTCCTATAACCATAATACCATGGAGGGCTCAGTGCCCTCAGAAGAGCCCCCTCACTATACAGACAAGGCTCCTGGGGCCCAGGGAGGCAACATGGCTTGCCCAAGTCTCCTGACTTCTTGTCCACAAGTTTTTAGTCAAACCGCAGTTCAAATCATTTTAATACAGGTTGCATCTTAGTTAAGAAACTTCTAAATAATTCTGGTCCCAGTAAAAGTTTAGGTAAGGGATATTTGATACATTTGATGTACTTACATGTGATTTGTGATTATATCTTTATATATAAATATTTTTTATGAAAACATGATTAAATGTTATTCATTAAAACATGAGACCCAAGCTATAGTCCCAATTTTTAAAAAAATAGTAAAAGGTAATGCCAACTTCATATAAAATTTAATAATTAGCTATAGACACCAGTTCTCCTAACTCAGAAGCTACACTCAGAAGCTACTTAACTCTTTGACAATAAGACCATAACACTGAAGTAAGTTATTGCCTCAGTGATACATTATCTTATGCCTTATTTAAATACTTTCCAAGGAGACCTAACTAAAATCTGGGGTTTGGCTCACATCCGAGTTCCCCTTGGGATTATGAAGAATAATATGGCAAGGAACTAGCCTAGCTAGAAACTTTTATTCCACTGCATAAACGTAAGGAAAATACTTTATTTGAGTTAATACAGGACTTAATTCTTTTCTAGGCTCCTTTCCTTTTAATAGGAATATGAGATTTTTCCATCAGGAAGTAGTCTTATGGGTTGTGTGAATAGCAGGAAAACATCAAGATGTTGTTTGACCTATATTTACAGTGCAAAAAGCATAAACATGCCCAGTGAGAAATCTCATCAGTCAATGGCTGGGTGTTTTCCATGACAGGAAGCAAATATCTCCACTTACACATAACTACTGAATCAATTCAATGGCTAGTTGTTTAAGATATTGAATAAATTAACTTTATTTTTTTCCTGCTGTTAAGCAAAACAATATCGCAACCATCCCATAAAAAAAATGTCAAACACCTCCAAGAACACGACTAGAGAGAGAGAGAGATTTCTTTTCCCATCTCCCCAGTTGCCAGTGTCAAATGACAAAACAATTTAGGTAACAAGTTTGATGCACTTATTCAAGGGAAAGCAATCCCTGGACTGGGAGAAAGCAGCAGCTCGCAGTGGTGGAGCTTTCCTCCCGGGAGATTTGCAGCAAGCGTGGGTTCCAGAGAGTGTTAGAGGAGGCAATGTGGAAACGGTGGGATTGGCTATGGTTGTGCATCTGACCTTGTTTAGAAAGATCAAGGACATACGGACAGAGCCCAGAGTTGACTTAAAGTATAAGAATGACCTGACTGGTTACACAGCATTTCTGGTCAGGCAGAGCCATTTACAGGAACATGAAAGTTTGGTTTGCTGCCATGCCACCTAGGGTGGGTACGGCTCTATATTGGGCCTAGAAATTCACTTCGACATCACTGATGCTGATACTTTTTATTAGCTATAGTCCCCCCTCAATCCCTTTGTTATTCATCTTTTGTAAAATCAGACAAGAAGACCAGATCAACCTTATTGCAAATATATTATTATCACTCTTGGACCTATCAGTCTTCATTGATGGGGAAAGTCAATGCCCACAAAAGGGTCTTAGTGGTTGCTTTAAAGAGGAAGGTGCACCAATGAATAGAATAACTTGTATGGAGTAGCCTAGTAAAGAAATTAACATTTATAGTGAACGTACAATTGGCTAAGTACTTGTATGACAGTGGACCCTTAAACAACGTGGGTTTGAACTGTGCACACCCATTTATACGCAGACTTTCTTCAATAAATTCAGTTGGTCCTTTGTATCCACAGGTTTTGCACCTGTGCATTCAATCAACTGAAAATAGAAAACAATATTTTCACACTCTCAACCAAGGTCTCCCAACTGTGGATGGAAAATACTGTTTCCATCCACGGTTGGTTGAATCCATGGGTGTGAAGGGGCGACTGTGGAATTAGTTCCACGTGAATTTTCCACTATGCAGGCGTCGGTGCCCCTCACCCCCCACACTATTTAAGGGTCAACTGTACCTATTTTATTTAGTGCACACAAAAATCCTTTAAAGTACCCATTTGGGGGGGAATAAAAGGATACAAGCCTTCTGAACATCGTAATCAATAGCGTAAGGTCAAGGCCACCGACAGGAAAAGCCATGGATAGAAACCCACTTTGTACTTCCCTCAAGTTTGTGGCCCAGCATCACTGGATTTTTCTTTTCAAATAACATGAAAGGAGTATTGGAATAAACTTTCCAATAAGCGGTGAGCTTCGGTTTTTAATACAATGAAAATATCTGAAATTCCTTTTGTTGCAATTATGTGTTAATTTTATCGTTATTTACCCAAGAACTTCCAGGATCCTGCTGGCATGAATCATAGCATTCACTAAGGACAGTCCCCGAGGATCACTCTTCCTTCAGAGTTGAGAGCCCGTGGAGCCCTGGCCACATAAAATCTTTTGTTTGTCACTTGAGGACGCCAACGTTTGTTGCCAGTTCTCTGGGGAGCGTAAGAGTTAAACAGATACATGTGAGTGTGCTCTCGAAGGTGTTTCATTCAACACGAACCAAACGCCTCACAAGACAACAGGAACTGGTGATTTATGAGGGTTTCTAGCTGATGGGAAGTCTGCCGACATCCACACAGACTCTGAAATGGAGGAAATTGTACAGTATCTGTCACAGGGTTACGCGTGCTATATTAAGCACTTGTGACGATGAAGATTTTCTGACAAATACCACTCAAGACACCCAAAGCCAAACACAAGACAGACAAAAGTCTATTTGACGTTTTGGTTGCTTTAAAAAAAAATCCTATTTAGTGTGACTTGAAGGTAAGTTATTACCGAAAACAGCAACAACTACTTGGAAATCATAGTGTACATGTAAATGTGTTTGTGGGACAATCAAGGAAAATTTTGTAATGCATCACAAAAGGCCAATAGTGTATGTGTGTGTGTGTGTGTGTGTGTGTGTGTGTGTGTTCCCTTACATGGAGAAGGAAAGACTTTTCTCTCTACTCACCTATGTTCAATAGTTGAATCTATAAATAGAATCATTCTCAGATTAACAGGAGAAAAGGTACACAGAATCATTGATCTTTAATATTATGTATATGCAAGTATCATAAGGAAAAAAAGTGAATTCCCAAAAGAGTGGTGAGATTTGAGAGTTTATATTTTATTTTAACAGGGGAAGGGGAATGGAGACATAAGCCAGTTAAGGGAGAGTAAATGGTTTTTACAAAAAGAATAGGCCTTAGAGGAACGAAAGGGAAGTATGACGAAAGGGAAGTTGACTTCCAGTCTCCTCCCCTGGGATAGGAATCAGTCTTTCCTAGTTGATGAGACTCCGGGGAAGGAGACTTATGACGATTAAGTTCCTTCGAGAGGAATCTGCCTATAGACAGAGAAGGGGAATTCATAGGAAGCCTCTCCCCACCTCTACTATTTTCAAGTTTGGGGGCCACATTATGCCACCCTTCACATACCATTATTTTGCTGGATGGTGCCATGACAGGTTCATTAAAGATACAAGTGCTGCTTCCCCAAATATCCTCTGCATGTGTCCAAGTTGGAGTTGGCCAAAATAAAGAAACCTGCATGAAAATTTGGAACGCAGAACCAAAACAGGAAACCTGGTCAGGTATGGTCATGGTCAGAGGCACACAGCCCCAGGGTCCTACCTGCCTTCACTCTGCTCTGCGTTCAGTTGGTCTTCCTGATAGCTGGCTCAGTGGCTCAACTGGCCCCAGGCTCACAGCCAGACCCTATGCGTGGGGCCCCTGTGGCAACAGCTGCCCACAGACTTCACCAAGCTCCCCACTGTAATAGCCTGATGTGGGAGCTCTGGTTTATCTCCCCCGCCCCCCATGCCAATGCTCAGGCAGACTCTCCCCTGATCTGACCGCCATTCCAGACCTTCACAGTCTCTTCTCACAGTCATGCAGAATTTATTCCTATGATTCATTCTTTCTTCCAAAATACACATAGGAGCTCTGCGTTTCTCAATGAATTTTGACTGATGCAGTTGCACATATGACATACAAACACAAACATAGCTATCATATAATTATTCATTAAGTTTCATTAATTCATTAATACCTCTTCTATATAAGTGCCTGAGTCATTTGCTATATCCTCAATACCTAGCACAGTATTGGATACAAAATATGTGTTCAATATTTGTCAAATGCCAAATGAACGAGAAGATAAGTTTTAGATCACTTAGAAATAGTCTTCTACCCCATGGAAGTCAATGCTCAGTAATTCTCGAAAATTACACCAACATCAAAGGGCTCTTAAGTTCAATTTCCAAGTATAGAGCTAAATATAGCAAGCTTTATTAAAAGCATTACTCAGAGATGATAGATTCTAGACCCGATCGATTATATTGTTTTTCTGCAACATCATGTCAAGTTTTACTCCTTTTTTAAAGGCAGAAAATTTCCAGTGAAAAACTATGAAATGACACACCACCAGAACCCCATTTCTGTGTTATGGATCTGGGGTTTTTAGGATATATTCCAGTATGTTTATCCTTTGGAAATAGGCTACAATAATGCCAGAGACCTACGGGTAGAAAAAGTCTGGTCTGTCTGGGAAAGAAAAATTGTCTTCAAAGTAGCAACTGAGCCTGACAAGGCTGACTCAAGGAAGCCGGAGGAAGAGCAAGTCTGGGGCCTTCTCTCGGGCCTGGATTCTGAGGAGTGTGAATACCCAGGTAGTCAGGGGTGAGTGAGCCAGCTCCCACCAGCTGGCAGAAGTCCGGAGCTAAGAAATATCTATATAGTAGACAGGCAAGGAGCAAACCATGTACTGTAATTAAGATTATCCATTTTAGGCCTTGGCTGTTTGGCTCAGCAGTAGGGTGTCGGTCCGGCATGTGGAAGTCCCAGTTCAATTCCTGGCCAGGGCACACAGAAAAAGTGACCATCTGCTTCTCCACCCTTCCCTCTATCCTTCCTTCTCTCCTTTCTCTCTATCTCTCTCTTCCCTTCTTGCAGCCAAGGCTCTGTTGGAGCAATGTTGGCCTGGGTGCTGAGGACGGCTCCATGGCCTACACCTCAGGTGCTAGAATGGCTCTGGTTGCAACGAAGCAACACTCCAGATGGTCAGAGCATCGCCCCCTGGTGGGCATGCCTGGTGGATCCTGGTCTGGCACATGTGGGAGTCTGTCTTCTCTGCCTCCCCATCCTTCTCACTTCATAAAAATACCAAAAAAATTATCTATTTTATATCCCCATCTTGAGTAGCCCTGGAGTAGTACAAAGAAGGCAGGGACTGTGTCTGTTTCACCAGTAAATCTCTAACCCTCACATAATGCCTGACATATAGGAAGCACCAATAAATGCTGGTTAAATGAGGAGTGAACAAATATTTTCTCATGGCATCACAAAAGTCTTGTTTAAGCAGGACCACCTTGTCTAGCTGTGCTCTGGGGGAAAGGTAAGGGGTTGGCATCCATGTTTGGTCTAGAGCATGAGAGGCAGTGATACTAGCCAGGGCTGTCATGAGCAAGTGCTCTCAAGCAAAGATGAGTTCATGGGGAAAAGAAGAGTATCCTATAGTTAAATATTTCCTCCCATCAGGACATCCTCCTTCTCTGTCAATTTTAAAGATTCTAATTTTTCTGCTAGGGTAGAAACATCATTCATTAAGAATTTGCTATTCAAGATGTTGAAAAATTACCTGTTTTGCTTTTATCTGCTACAGATTCATCAGAACTCTATAAAATGGGTCCTGCCCCTTCCCAGGAGATGAGTCAGTCATCTAATATTTTATCTTAATATTTAACTTTTCCCTGACCTTAGGGAGAGGAAGATTCCTTTTCAGTGTGAGGGTTAAAAAGGAGGCATTGGGCAGGTCTTCACCTTTGTAGATAATCCCTAAGTAGACATTTTGGTTTCTAACATCTGCTCAAGAGTTCTCAGACTGGTGGCCCAAATACATGTTTATTTTGTTTATTCGACATGAACCCACTCTTCTAAAATTTGTGAATTAGCTGCAGTGGAGAGAAACAAACACATTATCCTATGAAGAACCACTGAGCTCAAGTTCTAAGCAATAAGCTGACAAGCACATGGTGAGCCCAACTTTCCATGGGACAATGGGTTCATTCTCTCAGTAGGGCAAATCCAACTTCTCATTACTTTTCCAGGTCACAGCTGGCATTCCCAAACAACTCCATGCAGAGTTAGTGTTTGCTCCAGAATGCTTGGTGCCTGCGCTCAAAACTTCATCCCCTACACCCAGGCAGTCTCTCTCAATGGCTTTTCCAGAAGGTAGAGTAACTGGTGCGCACAGTTCTTCTCAAAGAAGACATGGGGAAGAAATTCACCTGGCTCTGTCCTCTCTCTTGTGAGGTGACAAAGGAAGAGGGATGTCCATGTTTGGCTTATTCTCCTTGATGCTCAACTTTGTAAATCCCCCTAAAAGCTCGTTTCTTAGTCCCCTCCATGTGACACCGCAGTATTTGTCTTGCCACAGCTCTGCACTGCCAGCATTGGACAATGAAGAGTTTTCCATGAAAATCAGATTCTCGGCACATCTTAAAATAGCCTGCATTCCTAAGTGGCAGCAAATGACGAAAGCAGAGAAGCCAACGCCCCACTTCTTCTTGAATTCAAGCTTCAGCTATCCTTTAGCATCGGGCTTGCCCTGTGATTGAGCTGACTGCAGAGTAAAAGGAATGGGAAACATTTTTTGGACCCATAGCCCTCCCTAGACGTACCCCCATACACTCACTTGATACCTTTCGGGTCTCTGTAGAGATGTATTACATCGCTGATCTAAGTCCACTAAGAGATTTAGCCAGATTGTCCCCTGGGGAAGTGAAGGAGACGTGTTCAGAGCGCAGGAGAAGGGACCACATGAGTAATGGGAAGTAGGAGAAGGTTCATGGTTTCCAAGAGGAGGACCTGGGAGGTGTGGGAAGGAAGACTCAGCAGAGGTTGCAGCTGAGTTGCCCTGAGCAGCAAGGCCAGAGAGGGGGTGGAGAACCAGCTGTCCACGGAGCACCATGTGCAGCCAGGAGCAGTGGCCAAGGACATCCTGTCAGCACTCCAGAAGTTGCTCTAGATGTGGCCAAAATTAAGAAACCCTAAACACTGACCAATATGGGGTTCCCTGTCCGCAGAGGTGAGACTTAAAGATAGTAAACATGACTCATCCTGTCTCCTTGTGCCCCTCCAAAGCCAGTGTTCTCCCTCCTCCATTCGGTTTCTGCTCCCAGGAAGCTGATGTGTGGGTGACATCAATGTCCTCTGGCTTCCGGGACAGTTCTGTTCATGGGAAGCCCCGCTGGTTCTGTGAAGGAAAGCAAAGGCTCCCTCCCTGCAAGGTCATCTCCTTGCACACCCCTGTACTGCTCTCCCCGGGTGACTATGGCTACGCCACTCTCCAAGTCTGCAGGCCTGAGGGTCACAACACCCCGGCTTCCACTGTGCCAGGTGACTGCACCGGCCCCCGCGCTTCCCCTGTACAATACCTTTTTAAATAGAGCCTCTGAGAACAAACTTGCTTTGAATGAATCTGTTTCAAGTACGTCATTTGTTTCCTGCTGGGACCCTGACTGCTCTAACCACAATGTAATGGAGCAGTAAACACCTGTCACTGTAGGAAATGCAGCATCACAGCCAGAGGAGCAGTGGTAATGGGACCAAAACCCAACCATGGAATAGGATTGCCCCCAGATCCAGAACACAAATAGCTTCACTTGACATCGCAGAGCTTTGTAACAGAAGCATAGACTTGCCTACAGCGGAATAAATACTCCACAAGTCATACAAGAGTCAAAGCTGCACCCATTATATTTTAATTAAGCATTTGAAACATAGAACTTCATTTTTAAAAAACATCAAATAGCAATGGCCAACCAATAAGAAAAACAAGAGAGGAAAACATGTAAGAGATATATAAAGAAAAAACGAGAGCCCTGGCCAGTTGGCTCAGCGGTAGAGCGTCGGCGTGCAGGAGTCCCGGGTACGATTCCCGGCCAGTGCACACAGGAGAGGCACCCATTTGCTTCTCCACCCCTCCCCCTCTCCTTCCTCTCTGTCTCTCTCTTCCCCTCCCGCAGCGAGGCTCCACTGGAGCAAAGATGGCCCGGGCGCTGGGGATGGCTCCTTGGCCTCTGCCCCAGGTGCTGGAATGGCTCTGGATGCAACAGAGCGATACCCCAGAGGGGCAGAGCATCGCCCCCTGGTGGGCATGCCGGGTGGATCCCGGTCGGACGCATGTGGGAGTCTGTCTGACTGCCTCCCGTTTCCAGCTTCAGAAAAATGAAAAAAAAAAAAAAAAAAGAAAGAAAAAACGAGATTCACAGAATTGCAAAGAATACAGATTGAGTCTGGGCCGCCTCATAGCATGAGGCCAGGGATTCTCTAGCTGTGGCTGGTGAAAGGCTTCTACCTGGCAGTTGTAAGCCTAAGGTGAAATATGGGCTTTGAGGCACTATCTGCAGTGAACAGAGCTCCCACTCCTCCTGGCTCCTGCAAATGTAGAAGTCACACATGATCAGGAGGCATGGTACTGTCCGCACCGTGTAAGCTGAAGTTCGCACAGATCACAACCAGCTCCTCTTGTTATAGGTGAAATCAGACGGGAGTCCAAAAGGCTGTGAGACCAAGTATAAAGGGCGTCTAGCACACGGGGTATCTCAGGAAACCCAACTCATAATTGGAAGTATGCTCAATGAAATGTGGAATTGGAGCAGAAAGAGGAACATTCTTTCAGCCTATTTGGTTCTAGCTATAGGAGACCTTGAAGAATTACATTTGCTTCAGCATAACACACATCTTCCTAAAAACCAGAATATTTTTGTCCATAAAATACAGTGTTTCTCTTATTGATTGTTAGATAATCACATCATTTGACTATATTGACTCTGCTTCTTTTATATCCTTGTGTCTTGCATTTTTATTTAAATTTTGTAGTAGATGACACATTCAAACATCAAAAAGTCTAAAAGCAGCTGTTTTGGAAAACCGTTCAGTAGTATCTACTGAACTGAACAGACAAACATATCCTGGGACACAGCAATTCCTCCCACAGACACGTTCCCACAGGAATGTACACGTATGTTACCGAAAGACGCTCCCGGGATGTTCATCACAGCGCTGGTCATGCAAGCTCTGTCAAACGCTGGCTCCCCCAGAATACCTCCACATTATCTACTGATGAAACAAAATTGAGTTGACTGGTTACCATAGCAAAGAAGAGCATGATCTCGTGGGATCCTTAGTAGCATCTCAGTTGGAGAGGGATATTTATGACGTTTTAGGTTCGGTATAAGGTGGGTCTTTCAATGGGAGAAGCTAGATTAGGATTTCGTTAAGTATCAAGATATAATCATCATTCAGGACTGATGAACACAGGAAGGTGAGTATTTTGAAGGGGGTTTTCAGAGTCTTGGAAAGTAAACCATCCTTTGGTGCTATTTATTAAAAAGTCAAGCAGTCTGATTTTTGCTTAAATGGAATTTTTTTTGTTAGGTTCCTTAAACAATAAAGTTATTTGCAACTTATATCTACCTGGTCAAACATGTCTTAAAATGATAAAATATATTAAGTACACAGTAAAGTTTATGCATGTAAAAGATTCAGGTCAGAGGTTATCAAACTACAGTCTGTTGGCCAAGTTTGGCCCTCTTCTGTTTTTTCCCCCAGTGATTTGAAAGAAAGAAAAAGAGAAAGAAGGAAAGGGAGAGAGAAAGAGAAGCATCCATTTATTTCCCTTAATTGTTCTATTTAACTGTGTACTCATTGATTGCTTCTTATATGTGCCTTGACCAGGGGTCAAATTTGTGACCTCTGATGCACTGGGTGGACACTTTATCCACTGAGCCACAGAGTCCCCTCTACTTGTTTTTGTAAATACAGATTTATTGGAACACAGCCATATGCATTCATTTGTGTATTGACTATGGCTGGTTTCCTGCAACAACAGCAGAGTTGACTAGTTACAATCAAAACCGAAAGGCCTACACAGACAATCATTTTATATGTCCCTTTACAGAAAAATTTTGCCAACTCCTACTTTAGTTTCTCAGCTCAAACAGAAGACAATCTAAATGTCCATAAACAACAGAATTAATAAATTTTGATATATTCACAAAATAAAAATGAACTTACAAAATTATGCACAATGAGCACGACCAGGTAGTGGTTCAGTGGACAGAGTGTCGGCCTGGGATGCAGAGGACCCAGGTTCGAAACCCCAAGGTCGCCAGCTTGAGCACAGGCTCACCAGCTTAAGCACAGGCTCACCGGCTTGAGCACAGCTCACCAGCTTGAATCCAAGGTCGCTGGCTTGAGCAAAGAGTCACTCAGTCTGCTATAGCCCCACCCCCACCCCGGTTAGGGTACATATGAGAAAGCAATCAATAAACAACTAAGGAGCCACAACAAAGAATTGATGCTTCTGTCTGTCCCTATCTGTCCCTCTCTCTGTCCTTCTCCATCTGTCTCTCTCACTTAAATATATATATATATATATTATGCACAATGAAATAAATACAACTAATAAATAATATTGAAGGGAAGAGGTCATAATTTTTATATATAAAACTACTTACACAATTTTCAAAACCAGACAAAATTAATCCACAATGTATCAGGAAAAAAAACAGTAAAAGTCTTTGAAATGGGTAAAAACTATTACTGAACATCTTTTCAAAGATAACCCTCCCAAGTTATCTGATTCTTGTCCTTGACTTACTTTATAAGTTCTAGAAGTTTTAAGTTTATAAATGTCATAAGCTCTATAAATTGTAGACAATGGATAATAATGAAAATTATTCTTGTCTATAAACACATAAATGAATTTTGTCAAGTGAAGATATAATTGATTATTGCCCTGTGGATACTGGCTAATTTTGCATCTATTAGCTAATTCACTGCAGCATTCCTAATTACTTAGATGTCAGTCTGTCTTTGGATTCTCCTTGAGCTGTCTTGAATTTTGTTTTTTGTTTGTTTTTCTGGATTTTACCAGTTTTCTCATTAATTAATTAGTAAGACAAGACCTTTGATTCAAATGCTTTGTGTATTTGTGTGAGTCATGGCTTTAGCTCTTTTAAAGGCAAAGTTTTAAAGTCATAATAGTGGTGCCACAGAGGGCAGGTAGGACTGGAGGCCGCCCAAGACAGATAAAATTCTCGGCACCAAGGGGCTTACTGAGGTGGGGGTAATGACTTCTATTTCTAGATGTGGATGATGAGCACTTTGAGTTGTAGACTAAGGCTCTTTGCAATTTTCTGAATATATGTTATACTTAAATGAAAAGCTCCTTTTAAATTAGAAAAAAATATGTAATTAATTAAATAATCAAGAGGTATACAGTGAAATCTCTCTCCCCAGCTGAAACCACATCCTACCTCAGCTATGGCCACTGTTCTTAGGCAGTTGGGGGGGGGGGGCGGGGGGGCCGTGCACGCAAGTGGGTGTATTTCACTCCAGATGGTGTTTGTAAGGATATACAAACAAAAAAAGATACAGATTCTTATTCCGCCACTACTTTTCTGCACAAAAGATTACATAAAAGATACACTATACACATTGTCCCAAGCCTTTTATTTTTCATTTTACAAGAAATCTTGGCAATCTCTCCTTATCAGTACATGGAGCTCCTGCATTCTTTATTACAGCTCCATTGTATTTCATTAAATGGATGTGCCACACTTTATTTAGCCAGCCCTCTGGATTGATGGGCATTTGGCTTGTTTCTAATCTTTTGCTTCATAGAAATATATCAAGGTACTCGATAATATTAAGAGGACAGGAAGGGAGAAAGGAGGAGGCTTGGAAATGGAAATGGGAAAGGGTTGGCAGTGGTACAAAGGCCCCAAGCCCTTGTGGGGGTGGGAATGTCAAAGATGGGCTTGAGTGGCAGTGACACCACAGATCAACTATTTTTCTCTAGAATTTTGCCTTTCACCAGCCTTGACAGTTTTCTTTAAACAGTTACCTATTTTAATAAAGGGACATCAACAAACACTGCTTTTTCTCTAGTAAAGCTGGACAGTATAAACACATTGGACATCCAGCGGCCTCTATAACAATGACTCAAATACGAGGGTCTCCCTCAATTTGGAAAAAGACAAGAAGAGCTGATCCAAACAACTAGTATTTTATTTCCAGGCATAAAATGCTGACAGTCTGCAGTTTGACACTTACCCTAGAGCAAAGAGAACCAGGTTACTAGGTGAGCCACCAGAGCCTGGGACTCCCAAAGCCACTGCCCAGCAGAATGACAAGCCCCATTTGTAATTCTCCTTTATTTCCCATCCCTCCAGGACTGAAATGCCCAGCTGCCTCTTCCTAACCAAAATTTATTTTATCAAGGAAGCACCATGTTTTTCCAGCTCTAGAGAAGCCGGGGATAAACCGGAAAAGACAAAATGATTGCTCTCATTTGCACAACTGCCTGGAAAGAAAATGAGATTACTGGCATCAAGGGAAAATTTAAATTTTTCCCCAGGCAAGAAGAATTGACTTGCTGAGCTCCAGGATGAAGGCAGTGGAGAATTTAGTGCTGTACCTAGCTGAAAGAAAAATAAGGAGCCTAGTAAACCCAGACAATTTAAACACACACACACACAAACGGGCATGTGCACTGGGAAATTCTCTGTACTCTGCTTTATGCAAATGTGTTAATTCATAATTAAAAGGTAATTGGGATCATTTTAATGGCCTTTTCTTCCTTTTAGACTGCCTCAGTGGCAGACCCCTGTCACATCAATTTAGGGTGTTAATATATCAGTTCAAATGATTTTATTGTCTTAAAAATAACTTGGCTGCTGCAGCCACCGTCTTGGGGAGTTAGGTCTCCAAGGAGGGAGCTCTCTAACAGCCAGTCCAGTCTGATCTGCCAGCTATTGACATGCAGAAAAAGAAACATTCGCTTTTAATAATGGGACTCTCTTTCATGCAAAGATAGTCGAGGATTTCTGAAAATAAATAATTCATGCTCCTCCAAGCTCCCTGAGAATAAATTTGTTCCTTTTCTGTTTTGTTTTTCTTCAAGATATGACATCTTGGGAAGAAGGGGCCGGGGAAAGAAAGCGCTTTCAGCTTCCGTGGATATGGCACTCTGAGCGTTCCATTCCCTGGTGCAACAAAGCCTCAAGATCAACAGACAAGAGCTGAAAACCTTTTCCCACCAGACAGACACAGTGCCATCTAAGCGTTCCCTCCAAAGACAGCATCTCATAAACAGTCTCAACAAAGGGATGTCAGTTTTCCCCTGACTGTGCAGGCAGAACATCACTTTTCAAAAAAAGGAGAAAAAAAAACCCATAACCAAATCCAGCATGAAATTAATTACATTTAATTGACTGCATGATGATCTGGTTATAACTCCTGCTGTGTTTGGAAAAAGTTCTATATTCTTTGAATATTTGATTTCATTTGTCATTAAAAGAAGAAAACGGATTATAGTTTTTCAATATACCATCTATCAGTGGTTCTCAAACTTCAGTATATGTTAGAACACTAAAGAAATTTCCCTAAATACAGATTCCTAAGCATCCTTGCCCTCAAAGTTCCTATTGACTTTGGTGTAGTGTCTAGGTATTTCTGATTTTCCTATACCAAGTCTGAGAAATGCTATGCTCTGTTTCCAATGAAATATAATGTAGCTTAATATCCACTATAGACTGAATGGTTGTGTCCCCTAAAATTCACATGCTGAAGCTTGAAGGTGATAGTTTTAGAGGTGGGACCTTTGGGAGGTAATTAGGTCAGGAGGGTGGAGCCCCCATGATGGGGGAAGAGTTGCTCTCCTCCACACCAAGATACAAAAACCAGGAGGAGGGCCTTCCCCAAGAACCTAGCCATACTGCACCCCACTTTTGGACTTCTAGACTCCAGAACTGTGAGAAATAAATGCTTATTGTGTCAGCCCCCAAATCTATGGTATTCTGTTACACTAGCCCAGCTGACCAAGCTGTACAAGTACCATGTATCAGAATGTCCTCCCTGATATGATTTCTCTGATCATTTCCTAAGACTGGCTTGTGAGCTTTATACGCCTTTGACTGAACTGTTCTTCCAAAGGAAATTACATATTTAGATCGTCCGGATGACGCTCTGGAGCCATGATTCTTGGTAGAACTGAAGCAGAAATGGAGAAATGTCACAAAAAGTCAAGTTTCTGAGATATTGGTTAAAAAATTGAGGGGGGGGCAACAGGTTTGTTGAAAAACTGATGAGAGATACATACCCTTTTCTGAGAAAAAAGAGCACATCCACACAAGTTTTATAGCATTTGGGTAGTTTCACAGACCTCAGGATAGGAGTATCCTTTAAATCTGTGAGCAGGGAACAGCTTAGTTTAGAATTCTAAGCTTAGAAATGTGAAGACGTGTTCTGGGATGGGATAATGGCTACAGCTAAACGTGGTTGAAACTTGAGGTACGTCTCCCAATTTCAAGAAACAAAACAACACTTGTTAACAAACAAGCCACTTCCAAGCTTTCTAAAGTAAAATAAGTTTAGCTGCCAACCAGTTCACACAATCCATTAAAATAGCCAAGGCAGATCATTTTAAATCCTAAAGTACAAGAATTAAATAGAAAAATGTTAGGAGTAGAATGCAAGGGGTTATTTTTTTTTTAATCTTTCTCAATTAACCTGAAAATTTCTAATTTTGCCTACACTTTGGTTCTATATAAACATTTTATTGTGTCTTAGTGAATATTTCCCATGTGGGCAATCCATTATGTCATATATAATAATTCAGCAAAACAGAGGAACACTAGCAAGGTCTAACCAGTGCCAGAAATTCCATGAAGATATTAAGTTTGCTCATCACATTTTATTTGTCTGATTGCACAATTAAAGGAATGGTGAGATCATGTCTACAAAGCAAAGTGAGCCTCTCTTTTTTAAAAGGGGGATTATATTAATGCAAATCATTGCTTCATCATTTTTAAATGGAATATCATTACCATCTATTTATTTCAAAAAATTTCTAGGAGAATTAAATCAACTGAGATTTTAAAGAAGACTTTGTCCATATAATGTGACATATTATATAGTCAATAACAAATAGATTGCATAGAGTATGATCACATAGAATGTTATAACAAATTAAAGACTTTTTTTAAGGGCCCAGAGCAGAGCCCCTGAAGTTGTTAGAGGGTTGCTTAAAGGAGGGAGAAAGGAAGCCAGGCTGTAGGGACAATTCACCTGTACAGTGTCCAGTAGCCTCTTGCTGTATAAGGAATAACAACAGAATTAAGTGGCGTAAAGTAACAACTTGCTTGTGATGCTGTGGGTCAGCAATTTGAATGGCTTTGCAGACACAGCAGTAGAGACTATCAGAAATAAAACAAAGGAGACGTTTAAAAAAACTGAACAAAGCAACAATGACCTGTGAATATCACACTCAATGAGAATCTCCAAAGGTAGAAAAGAAGATATAAAAAAATATTTTAAAAAGTAATGGCTGATTTATTTTTTCCAGATTTAAGGACAATTATAAGCCCACAGATCCAAAAAAGCTCTAAGAACCCCAAACCTGAAAACATGGAGCAAATTAAACTAAGGCACATCATAATTGAATTGATTAAAATCAGTGATAAAAAACAACTTAAAAAGCAGCCAGAGTACAAAGCAGTGTTAGGACAGAGGAACCAAATAAAAATTAGAGTGGACTTTCTTTGGAAACAATGCAAGCCAGAAGATAATGGAACAACATACTCAAAGGACTAGAAAAAAAAACTCAAAAAATTTGAATTCCATAAGCCAAAACAAAGGCTTTCCAGACACACAAACCCTGAAAGAATTCATCACCAGCAGACCTACTCTGTATGAAATATTTAAGAAAGCCATTCAGGCAGAGGGAAGACCAGATGGAATGTGGACATTCACAAAGCAGTAAAGAGCGCCAGAAATGGGAGTATCTGGCTAGACACAAGGAATCTTTGTTCTTAGTTTTTAAATACCTTTACAAGGTTGACTAGTTCATGCAGAAATAATAATGTTTTGTGGGGTTTATAATGTACAGGTATTAGAATATAATACAAAGGTCAGGATGTGGGGGATTGAATTTTATGTTGTTAGGTATGTTTTTATGTTGATTTATTGACTTCAGTGAGACAGGAACACATACAGAGAGAGAGGAACACCAATCTGTTCCAGCACGTGCCCTGACTGGATATCAAACCGGCAACCTTTGTGCTTCAGGACAATGCTCTAACCAACTGAGCTGTCTAGCCAGGGCCCCATTAGATCTTAAACACACATGAAGTGGTAGAATATCCCTTGAAGGTTGATGAGACAAGTTAAAGATGTATACTATAAACGATAAAGTGAGTGCTAAAAATACAAAGTGTTAGATATAGTAGGCCAACAAAGGAGATAAAATGGATTAATTAAAAAACAAGTGATCCAGAAGAAGGAAGGAAAAATAAAAAAGGAGAAATGGAACAAATAGAACACAAAGAGCAAAACAGTAGATTTTAAGCCAACTATATCAGTAACCACATTAAATGTAAATGGTTTAAACACTCTAATTTAAAAGCAGAATTGTTGAGATGGGACCAAAAAAAGACTCACTTATCCCATCGCTATCAGGCATTTGCCTTAAAAATAAGAACACAAAGAATTTAACAGAATGAGAAAAAGATATATATCATGCTAATGCTCATCAAATAGGATTCAAACCCTAACTGAAACTTCATTAAAAGAGTTTCTGTTATTTGTAGATGTGAAAGTGTAACATCTTAGATACCTTTTTTTTAAGTTCCATAACTGCCTTTAAAAATGGGAATGATACAATTTTGCACATTAGTTTCTGGGAATTTGGAAGGATAGAAGCTCTGAAGAGGGAGATAAAATGTCTCTCTTTGTATTTTATTTCTATTCTTTGGGCTCTTTTTTTCTGTTGACTGAACAGTAAAAGAAAATGGCAACCTAATCTTGAGCTCCTTTTGCTCCGTGCACCAGCACGTTATTGATTTGGTATCATAGTGTATATAAAGCAATGTTTGCTTCAGTGACTCTGAGCTGCATTCTAAATAAAAGGCTGTATGTAGGAGGACAGATTTCAACAAAGGCAAATTTAAAAGAAAATAATATTTTAAAACCCATTCTATTTTCCTTCCCACTCCGTTGCCTTCATAAAGAACCCTCATTTAAACAAATGATGTTGTTTTATCTTGCTAGTTTATTGACTATCGCCTAGTTTATTTGCAGATTTTGCCAAGTTATCGTTTGAGGAAATTTGGTTCCACACATAGGAAAAGCAATATAGGGAAAGCTAAATACACAAATACTCAAAAGCAGTACCTATGGCTCATATAGTTTACTTCTTTCTATTTTCTTACCCAAGCTTTGTAACTCCTTGTAAAATTGGATAAATGGGGGATGAAGGCAAGGAAAGGGGATAAACCAGGAGCTGCAGCAGGATGTGGTCCAGGTTAGAGGCAAGGCTGGAATAACTCTGGCAGAACCTCTCAGGAAAAAAAAATAGCTTAAACCTACACACTCCTCTACCTTTTTTAATAAACACAGTTCAGTCCCTCAAGAATTAAAAGGAATGTATTAAAGGGTTCAGGCATCTGATTCCAAATTGAGTTCATGCCTTCTCTAGTTATCAAAACAAACCATTTGAAACTTTTTAAGATTAAGATACTCTTGTTACAGCTCAGGTATTCTGTAAAATCCATCAGTCTTGCCAATAATGTGCTCACTTAAGGTATATTCTGGACATGATTCTGAGGGAGATCAAATGTGGAATCACTAAATAGTAATACTGAGTTGAAGGAACACCTACTAGGCTAAAGCCAAGCCAGTGAAGCAGAATAATTAACCCTCTGTTGTCTTCTTGGCAATTGCTACAAGTAGGAACTCTGTCCACGCTTGCTTTTTCTTTTCCTTTATTTATTGATTGGAGAGAGAGAAAGAAGGGAAAGGGGAGAAGGGGAGATGGAGGGATAGAGGGAGAGAGGGATAGGGAGAGAGAAAGAAAAGAGATAGGAATATCGATTTGTTGTTCCACTTATTTATGCATTCACTGGTTGTTTCTTGTATGTGCCCTGACTGGGGATCGAACCCGCAGACTTGGTATATGAGGACGACACTCCAGCCAACTGAGCTACCTGGCCACGGCCATGTTTGCTTTTCCAAAATTTGATATTTTAAACACCCCATTTTCACATCTGTTTTAGTTGTCTGGCATAAGGAAGTCCACCCACTAAAATGAAGGCAAAAAAAAAAAACTGTCAAATCAAAAATATGACTTTATCTTTATGGCATGTTTATATTCAATATTGATCTGAGTAGAAATCTTCAAGGTTAATTGTTCAATTCTTAAAATTCAGATGCTTAAAAAGCAGGGGTGGGGAAGGTGTGGGACCGAGGTCAGGTGGAGTGGTCTGGTTTCCATATATCAGAGGAGACACTGGGGCGAGAAAGGCCAGGGAAGTCTACAACATGCACTAACAACTTCCCCTTCCATCATCTCTAAGCTTACAGCAACCTGCCAGGCTAAGATCAGAATCCCCATTTTAGCAAAAAGAAAACAGAGGCTCAGGTCATCTAAATAAAGACCAGGGTCAAATACCCACTCAAAGTCCTGTATACACACAAGCCTATCTAATCCCAAAGCCCAACTTGGTTGCAGTGAACCCCAGCAGGGGAGCCTCGCAGGCCTCAAATGATAGTTCCTGGAGATTAAGTGGAAAATGGAAAAGCCAGGGGAGGTGTTAGACCAAGGAGGGCTCACAGGAGATCTACTTTGTGTGTGTGTGTGTGTGTGGGGGGGGGTTCTCTGACTAAAAGAAGTGACCGCAGGGAAGTGTTTGGAAATCTCTCCAGGAGCCAAGGTTAGAAGGGCCTTGGTCTGTCATGAGAGCGTGCAGAAAGGCCAGGGCAGGTGGATGGGAGGCCTGCAGAGACAGAGGCAACAAAACTTCAAAACACATCAGTCAGACATGGTGTTTGCAGACCCGGCTCTCACAGCCTGCACCAGAGGCACGTCAGCTCCATTGGCAGCCTGGTGTCCACCCGCCAACCGGGGCCGACTCCCCGGCATGAGGGGTCAGTATGTGTTCAGTCCGTGCTGAACAGCCAATGTGACCTCTCAGTTAATCCTCACTGCTGGAAGCAGATACAGTCCTTTCACAGGTAAGCAGACTGAGGCTCCTACTTTACTTACATTGTTAACAACACTCGAGCTCTTTTCCACATCAAAGCCAGTCTGTAAACCAGACAGCGGGGCCACCTCCCCTGCAATTGATCCAAATCTTTGAGATTCCTTCAGAGTTCATTTAGGAGGTCCAAGTTAAAGAACTGGCCAACTCAGGTGTATCGTGCTCCCTGTTGATAGAAATAATTTTCTCTGTAATCAATAAAAGAGGAGGAAGAGGAGTGGGAAAGGGAGGAGGAGGAGAAGTCAACCTCATTTCTACAAAACTGAACAGCTTGTGGGTGTCTGAGCCAGGCCCTGGGCCACCTGAGCTGCCCTTCTCGGGAGAAGTTTCCTCATCATTTCCCAAGGACTCTGGCTGGGGCATGATGAAGATGCCACCCGAGTCCTCTAAGAAGAGAAATGCCAAAGTAAGACATCCTCTGCTGAGAGCGAGGACCAAATTCAAGATGTATACAGCGTTTGATTTTTTTTTTTCAACATAGACGGTGGTTTTACCGCTGGTGGTAATGAAGCTGAATGGCCTGCAGCCTGTTCGGGGCCACCCTAGCAAATATTTACGAACTACCTGCTGTACATTGCGCAAGGAATTTGCTAAGCACTGTGAAAAAACATAAAGAGATTTTCAAATCTGTGACATGCAGCCCCTGCTCCCAATAAGCTTCCAATAGGGGAAGTATAAACAGGCTCAGATAATAACATCAAGCATTGGGAGGCAATAGCCATGAGCCACGCCAGGACCTACCGGCTCAGTCAAAAGGTGCCACCTTCAGATGATTTTCCATACATCTCACCTTCTATTTCATCTCAAGATCTGAAAGGATATCTTGGGGGTATGCATTTGTGGTGTAAAACGGCATGTGTTTGGGTTTTCCAAGATAAACAACCGCAGTTCCTCCCACAATTCCTTACAGAACAGGGTTTCAGACGTACTCATGCATCTGGCTGATATGACGGCTGAGCAGCAAACTAGGTGCTTAATATGTTAAAATAATAATAATAATAATAATAATAATAATAATGATAATTTTGAAAGCATGATCTGTTTCTTATGACACCCAAGACATTCGCAGTGGCCTAGGGCAGAAAGACAGGCACAGAAACTGATGATGTCATGAACGTGGACAAGCATCTGGACAGTAACAGCCCTGACGGAGCTCGGAGGAGGGGCCAAGTCCAGGCTCACATTCCACACTGTGGCCCTCTCAGAATGCCAGGCACGAAAGCAAATGCAACATTCAAGGACACCTGGAAATGGACACCACATTGGCCTCAGTCTACTGTTCTCTCTCCTCTGAGCTTTGAGGATTTCACCTGTGGGGAGAAGGCAGAAATGGCCGGCGGAGGAGCAGTTCCTGGTAAAAGGAACAGCAAGAACGAAGCCCGGAGGAACCCTGCCAGCCCCACTCTGGGTTCACTTCCGCTCCGCGCTGTCAGCCTCCAGGGCCACCATTCATTCCGCCCTCATTCAGTCCTCAGCCCTCAGAGGACACTTTCTCCCTACTTCACGAGCCGTCGTTCTCAGTGAGCACCCCGTCCACCCGTAACTTCCAGGTGGTCAAAGACTATGGCAAGTCTCTATCCTTGCATTTTTAACATACACTTCATTGAAATGTTGCTTCCTTCTCATTGACTACTCCTTAATCTCTTCCTTAGAGATGCCTCTGGCTACTCTCTGTGTCTTATGTCAATGCTGTTGTTTCTAGGATTTCTGTCTGACCCTCCTCTGCCCTCCCTTCTAGCTATCACCCCAGGATGACCCACACGGTCCTACCTGCGCACTTAGGGCTGTATCAAAGGCCTCTTCAGGATTCCGGACCCATGTGTCCAAATGCAAATGGCCGTCCATGGACATCTTGCCAAGAAAACTCTACATATGTTCCTCAGACTTGTTTCTCCCCCTTAAATTTCCTTTTATCCAATTAGTGTCCACTGAGCCCTATGGTAAGATTTTTGGAAATTAAATTGGACTCCTCCTTCTCCTTCTGCCCTCCCGCCCAATTGAGTTCTGTTGACATGAATTCCTCACCAGCTCGAGACTCTGCCCCCTCCCATCCATCTTCACTGCTATGACCTGAGATGAGGCGCTCGGAGCCTTTCACTAGCACAACTGCCTCAGTCATTTCCCTGGTCTCCCTGACTCAGCATTTCCAATCCATCCTCCGAACTGAAGCCAGAGTGATCCTTGTAAATTATGTTATTGGTTACGTCACCTACTAAAAGCCCTTTGCGTTCTCCATGCCTTCCGGAGCAACATGAGCCCCTGAGTCTGGCCAGCTGCAGCACCAGTCTATTCTAGCATCAGCCCTGGGCATTCTCCCACTCCCCACACCCCACACCCTGGCCACACAAACCCCGTCCCTCTCCAGGTGCACCGACATCTCTCACGCCACTGTTTTCCTGTATCTTCTTCTCTAGGTGGAAACCATCCTCTCCCTCTGTCTCCAGCTGGTTTACTATGCCACTCTGCCTCCTAGACTCTTTCTTTAGCCAGCAGACAACAGGCATTATTAATTCATGCCTTGCACAGTCACGGGCTCACACCAGACACTACATAAAGGCTTGCTGAGACAAGGACTGAAAATTGTTCTGGAATGTCCTCTCATCAAGTTATCAGCTACCAAGTCACACTGGTAAAGGACTGGACAAACATGCCGTCCATCACCACCATGACTTTCAGACTCCCACCTCCCTTGCATGTAGCTCACTGGAGTTTCCGTGATCTCCATTTGAAAACATGGTGTTGAGAACTAAACCAATATTATAAGGGCAGTTTAACTCACGGTATTACCGGAGCCTTTTTGGGTCAATATGTAGAATAACACCAAGCTGTCCTACATTTAACTTACTGTCATGTAAAATGCCAGGTTTTCTTTGATTTGATTCGCTTTGGGTAATAAATTTACACAAAGCCACTTTTTCAATCTCCTATTCATTTTCCTTTTTTAAGTTCGATACTTTTGTTTTATTCCCTTAGTAAACCTTATTGATTTAGACCCATCATTCTATCTTGGTTTCTGAATCTATCATTCAGTTTGTTATTGCTAATCTCAGTTACATACATTTGCATATTAGGTAATCACATATGTTATATATTAATCCAAGTTGTTAGAAAATTAAGACCGGGAACAATGCAGCATGCCTCTAAACCAGTGATTTTCAACCTTTTTTGAGCCGCGGCACATTTTTTACATTTACAAAATCCTGGGGCACACCACTTACCAAAATGACACTCTAACACAGTACATACTATACATATAGTTAATAATATAGTTTCTAAATGTATTTATACTCACTTAGTGTGAAACCTGGGCCTGTTTTGATGAACACAAAAGGAATATCCTGGCAGGAATGGGAGAAAGACACACACGAAGCTCTTCCTCAACAGTTCTCAGTCTCTCTCTGTTTTTAGTTTTTATCGCAGTCAAGCTTGAGAAGCTCAGCTCACATAGATATGTGGTTGAAAATGGGAGCAATGTCAAAATAGCTTTGTTGGCCAGAATGGGGTACTCCTTGGCAACAGATAACCAAAAACTGTCCAAAGAAAGATCAGCAAACTTTAGCTTTAAAGTTAGATAACATTGTGATGCATTGTGATGCATTGTATATCACCCTCTGCGGGGGCTTCTTTTAAAAAGAAAAAGGTCAAATATCTATATACACCATCAGGATAGACATAACCAGCTGAGGCTGAGGCTTCATCTAGTGGTGGCAACATTTACCTCCAGTCCTGACCAGGATTAGAAATCGGGACCATGGGGTGGAGTAGCAGCTTCAACTACTCGCCGTGGCCACACAATGACAAGTGTGCGGCAGCCCGAGTGTGGGACCTTCCTGGGTGTGGATGAGAGGCAGCCTACTATTGGTTCATTGCTAGTGGTCGGGATGGATCCTAGAAGGTGATTGGTCAGTGAGCGTTCCCTGTGCCTCCACTCTTCCTGTCACTGATAGCTGGAGGGATTATGAGGGGAATGTTTATGTTCGGATGGAGACGGCTGGCGGCGGGCCAGATAAATAGCCTCCGGGGGCCGTATCCGGCATGCGGGCCGTAGTTTGGGGACCCATGTTTAATTTCCCCATGGCACACCTGACCATGTCTCACGGCACACTAGTGTGCTGCGGCACACTGGTTGAAAAACACTGCTCTAAACAATGGCCTCCAGAATGCCTCTCAGCCACTAGTCTTTATTCTTGGAATAAAATTCTTCAACCCCCCTACCTACAGCCCATTCTCGGTATTCTTCATGAGGTATCCCAAAAAAAACCTATAAAATGATTCACCGGCAGCATTTAACTTATTTTCATCGATTTATTCTATCAAAAGATACTCACACTTAAGTTGAACAGGTCCTGACTTTGGTACACTCGTGTGCCCTTCCCTGTGTTCATCTCTGAGACAGTCTCCCAGTTAAAGTCAAGCTACCAGTCGATGTTCTCAGGACCGACGCTGTCCCACTTTCTAAAAGTTGGCTGCGTTTTCATCTCTTGGCGCCCCTCTCCAACATTCACTATTGGTCTTCCAATAGTGTGTTTCACGATCACTTCTTCAAGAACTGTCAGAATCGTGGGATGTGGTTCTTCCGGACCAAAAGCCTTACCTGCTTTGAACACAAATACAAGTTCTCTCACTATCTCCATGGTTCTCTCTTTTCCAACATATTCCTACTCTTCTCCATTTCAAAACCAACTACCTTCATAGAAAGGAGAGAAAACTCAGAATTGAGTAGCTGTGTATCCCTTCTGGTCAACACATCAGCACTGTACCCTTTGCCTCAGGCCTTTTGACTGCCCCATCCCCTCACCCCCAAGCTGGCCTTGCCCCAGGCAAAGCCCATCAGCTCCTTGGAGGGGGGGGGGTGCCTAAAACTTTTGGATCCAACCACATTGATGCCGCTTTTCTATTTTCTATAAACTTCATTTAGAATTGTTCTATGCTATTCTGAAGTTCAGTTTTCCTAGCACTACATTTGCAGTTTCTTGGTGTTCATTAGTTTTTTATTTTATTTCACTTATTTGTGGATTTTGAAGAGAGGAAGAGAGAGAGAGAAGCATCGACCTGTTGTTCCACCTACTCATGCATTTGCTGGTTGACCCCCATGTGTGCCCGGACCGGGATGAACCCGTAACCTTGGCAACATCAGGACAACACTCCAACCAACTGAGCTACCCCGCCAAGGTCTCTTGACACTTACGTCTTTCAAGTGCTAGCTAATTTTTCCTCCTTCCATCTTTTTCCCTGTCCTTTTAGAGGAAGGCTCCACCCTATGCTCCCTTCCAGTCCTGGCCATCTCCCATTATGAATTCAGCATGTTTTACTCACACGTGCTGCTAAGCCTAAAATGGGGATATCAAGCACACAGCAGGCACATTCCTTCACCTATCTTTCCAGCTGCTACAGATTCTGCTTCCTATAATTATTAGCACGTTCTAAAAATCTGCCCTTACACAGGCTCTGCAGAATTTCTCACCCTGCTCAGGGAATCTGGAGAAAATCATGTACAAAGCAACTTGTTCTAGGTCATTATCCTTCATCTCATCTTAGAGCTCCTCCCTGACCGCAAGCCGTGCCCCTATACCCTCTGAGCTCTCTGAATCTTCACTGCCACCAAACGTTATGCACATCTGATCTCTAGACAAAAATGTACAAGACTAATGTTCACAGGATAGCAAAAGGAGTTTTCTTATTCCCCCAGAAAAAGCTAATGCATGGGTTTTCCCTTGTATCCCATATGTCATTTGAGGCCAGCCAGCCCCATACACGAGGATAAAATAAGATACACTAGGCTCGAGCCTGCATGACATCTCCAGAGAAAACCCCAGTGCCCTCTTGTAAGGTCAGTGGCCGTGACCATGCAGGTTTCCATTGGATTCGGGCAGACGGTAAAGGAACTGTGGAGCCAGAAAATGGTGGACCATTCCATTTATTAGAGTCTCAGAACAGCGGATGAGCAAGCAGGCAGGGAAAACCGCTTACCTCTCTCAGAGCTGATTAGCAAACAGGCCGGGGGACATACCCTTCTCTGGCAAACAATAGCAAAAATGGCCCCTCTCAATGGCGGCAGGCAATCCACAATCTACAATCTACAGTCTGCCCTCTGAGGACAAGCACCTGCAGCCTTACACAGACTGTACACACGTGGTGCTGCCCTGCACTCGCTCGTGCACCAATCAGGCAACGTGCAAGCGAGCCAGCCTAACACTCTAATTTGCCCAACACCTCTCCATGGCGACTGCCAAGTCTCAGAGGGTGAACATTTTACAGGCACCCCCAGCTCCAACGTTTTACCTCCACTGCATTCAATTTACAGATGACCTCACCAGTTCACACCATGGCTAAATTTTCTGGATTTTCACTGAAAACAAAAAAGTCTTCCTGAAAGGTATTTATTTAAGACAGCTGCAACCATCTTGCTTCTAGTTCCAGGATGAAGTCCTCTAGATAAGGGGGCGGGGGAGGATGGAAAGGAACAGTCTGGAGCCCCAGGTACTATGTCTGAGGTCTGCCGGCCTCTGGACCCCTAGTAGGTCAGTATTATGTCTTCTTGTTATTTAGGCCAATGGACAGTTTGACTGGCTCTAACTGTAATGGACACACTTTTCAACTCCTCTTTATCTCCGTTGCCAGCTGCCCACATCCCCGTTACCCTAGTCTGTAACACAGACCCGGTACAGCCTGTGAGGCGTTCACATTCTAAACAAGCCATACACACCTCGTGTAATACCAAGCCTCCAGAATTAAAATTTGGGACTGGTCTTTCACTGCGCATTTACCGACTCTCTCTTTCGGTCAACTGCTCCTAAAAATGACTGACTGCCTTCATTACATGTTTTAGTGCTTTTGTTCTTTCTAACTTCATCCTCAGAAAGCACCTTGAACTTCAGTCTTGAAGGTATCATGTGGTTACCTCCATTTCCCACCCACCGGGGGTTGAACTGAATGTTCTTTTAAAGTCCATTCCAGCAGTAAAATTTATGAGCCTCTATGGGAACCAGTCTCACTGTCTGCCAGAGAGGACCCATAAATGCTTTCTCTTCCTCCGAGCTATGTCAGGTGGGACGTACTCTAGATCTAAAAAGCAAAACTGTTTTATTTAGAAGCCTTTTAAAACAAATAGAAAAAATAAAAATGAGCTGAAATGTCAGTTTTTGTTTGTTGTAAGAACGGAAAAATAGAGTATTCCTGCCCTCAAATATGTAATTTTTACTCTTGGGTAAATTAATTCATACCATTGGTGTCCTACAAAAATAGGTTCTAATGAGCAGAGAGTGACACACATGATGGTTAATATTGAGTGGAATAATCAGCTCTTAAGAGGGAGAGCCCTTGTTTAGTTCATCTTACTCTACAAACTCGTATCATTTACTGGGCCTGCATCCCGCTGGTGAAATAGATCAGTAACTCAGCACCTGACCTTGCAGGGCTGGAAATTTGGAAATCCCTTGTTCCATACCGAGAAAAATCTGGCAGCAGCTGAACAGGGCAGCATGGTGTGCATTCTTTCAGGATGTGGTTTTCTGAGTCAAAGGGAAGAGAAAGAACATCAGTGGCGTGTGTGTCTGTGCCTTGTTTCAAGCTGTCACCGAGGCAGGATTGCGGGTCCGCTGAGGCTGACACCGGCTGACAGTGGCGGCTTGCTGGACTGCGATGACACAATCCAGAGGGATCCTGGGTCGCTGCTGCACTCGCTCTGGGTGCTGCCTCTGCTCCGTCCGAAGGAGGGGGTACTGTGAAATATAATTCCACTAATGATGGTTCGGCAGAAACATTGGATGGGTGCAGAACCAGCGCCCTAAAGGAAGAACAATACGAGGTAAAGACTGCAGGGTTTTTGTGCTGCCGCTTGGAGATAATTATAGGTGTAGAAGCCAATTCCGGAGAGAGAGAGAATTCAGCCAAGCCCAGACTGTTTTCATAATGCAGTCTAGCTGGCTCCCTTTTAACACGAAGCATTAACTGGTTTTCCCTGAGGGGAAAAATTCACATACTGTCAGTCTCCTGGATTAAGAGACTTCAGTTTAGAGCACCAGGCAGCAAGTGGGAACTCGGAAGCCTCAAGTGCCTGGTGCAATTTTCCATCCTCCGGCCTGGGCAGCCGGGATCAGCATAATTTATTATGCCATGGGTCCTCCAGCGAACAGATAAGCCGAAAATATATCAGCCCCCTGCAGGGTGTGCTGCAGCTTACAGAGATGGTGGTGTCTGTAAACTGATTCATAATAGAACGATATAGGAGCAAAAGCAGATATTGTGAATAATGATACTGACTCATCCTCATGCCCTGAAAATTTACTGTGCAATCCGTTAATTCAAAGACTGCAGTCCTTCCCTTTAGAATACCATGACCCAGAATAATTGCTCTAATAAGCATTCTGAAGTAGTCACTTTAATTCCATAAAAAGGATTACAAGTACATTTTAGATGGCCCTTTTTAATGGGGGGGAGGAGTGAACCATAAAAGTCCATGAAGGCATTTGTCATTGGTTGGCAGTTATAGAGTCTAGGCTTTTATTTTTCCATCTAAGATGTCTCTGGTTTTCTTGGATTCAGACAAACAGCTCTAAGTTTAGGTAGCCATTGTCTGGATGCACCATTGTGAAATCCACACCCTAAAAATGGCTGTAAAGTAGTCATTTGGAATCTTTGGAGACCTAACAAGCTTCCAAAGAAAAAACAAGGATCCAAGCAGAAGAGTGTATATATGAGGAATACAATAATTCATTGTTTCCTAAATGAGGGACATGGAACTCACACTAACCTTAACCAATGCAGACGATGGTGTAAGACAGGGGTAGTCAACCTTTCCATAGCTGCCGCCCACTTTTGTATCTCTGTTAGTAGTAAAATTTTCTAACCACCCACCAGTTCCACAGTAATGGTGATTTATAAAGTAGGGAAATAACTTTACTTTATAAAATTTATAAAGCAGAGTTACAGCAAGTTAAAGCATATAATAATTACTTACCAAGTACTTTATGTCGGATTTTCGCTAAGTTTGGCAGGATAAATCTTTATAAAACAACTTACTATTGTTAAATCTATCTTTTTATTTATACTTTGGTTGCTCTGCTACCGCCCACCATGAAAGCTGGAATGCCCACTAGGGGGCGGTAGGGACCAGGTTGACTACCTCTGGTGTAAGACATACACCTAAATATCAGTGAGCCACAAGAGGAGAAAGCTATTCTCTTGCCAATCCATCAACTCATTTTAATTAGCAAGAGACAAACTCTCAAGTGTGGTGCTTCTCTTTCCTTAGTACTTCTCTAAAACTTGCTCCTCTTTCATTTCATCCAGAACATGGCAGCCATCGGGTATCCACTTGTAATTTAATACTACTTTTATGTATGAATTAAATTACAATTTCGTTGTATGTATTTCACAGTGACTCTACCTTTATGGAAGTTAAAATAAATATATTTCATTGGAAGTGAGTTCCATTTGGGAAACAAAATGATTACGTGAAAAATAATTCAGGTGGTATGTGGATTTGGCAAAAATTTTCAAAGTGGTAGATAAATGACTACAGTCTGGTGAACACTTAAATGCCCCCTGGACTTTATCCACTACATGCCAACAGTTCTCCTTCCCACCATCTTGTGACAACGAAATATATCTCCAGACATTCCCAAATGTCTCTTGAGATGGTAGACTCTGGGTTGAAAATCACTAATTTAGAGCAATATGGTCTCTGAGGAATTGTTTTTCACACCAGATAGGAAACAGTGTTGGGCTTTGTGGAAGTGACACTGTGAAGAATTCCAAGAGTGAAATCCATCAATCAAAGTGGTACGTCAAGTCAGAGAACGTTGGGGATACATTTTAATAAAGACAGAGATTCCCTTTGAGGGTTTCTCCCATCCACTGGTTCACTCAAACATATTAAGGTCAGCTATCCCACTTTTAATAAAAGATTCCAGATTTAAAGCCCAAAATCAAGGTTGCTGATGGTCTTTGCCTTTGCAATTCATTTCTCCACCCAACCAGACAGCAGGAGGGTTTCTGAACCTTCAAGGGGGAAAAAATGCAAGCTTGAGCCTGCCAATCTGGCATACCTCAGTAGTTTGAACTGGCCTGGCTTTTTTTTTTTATGAGGTGTTTGGCAGCCTGAGTGTTTAATTTCATTCTTTTATTTCATGTTTTGGGTGCATATGCCTAGAGGCCTTTGGACAACTGCCTCCTTTATAATAAAACTAATAAATGCCCATAGGAAATTTACCTATATCTAAACTGACATAACAAAGCTGATACATCAGAGGGGTCAAGCATGAGAGATTTCAGCAATTTATATAAATGGAGGAAGCTGGCATGAATCTGGACTGCCTGGAGTTATTACTCAGGCACTGGCAGTCTTCCAGGCTGTTCATAATTTTAAATAAATTCTGATCTTGGTGATGTATACTTATTGATCAAGTTTTCAGAAAGTCATCACATGTACTCTTTGACTACATATTGATCTAAAATCTCTATAGTTCCTGAGAGAGGTCTGGCATTGCATTAGCTGTCATCTGTACCAGAATTCACCCTTCTGTTTGAATCAAGCCTGTGGGTAAGTGACTCATTCTGTGCAACTTACCTGGGGAAAAAAGACCTGGATGGTGGCTGGCAAACAGGATTCTTACGTCCTGCGTCTCGATTCATCACTAATTTTCTTTGATTATTGCATTTTTCAAACTCCCAGTTTCTCTTTAATATTAAAAAAGCAACCAGTGTTACCTGTGGATAAGAAGCTGATGGTTTTTCCCTTCACATTCCTGTTCACAAACTGGCCATCTTCTCATAGGAAGATCCTGTCACGTCTCATTTAAAACTCAACCCCCAAATCCTCAGAGAGGTTGGCTGGCCTGCAGGTAGCTGCCTGAGAGACAAGGATCAGTGCCTGCCATGCTGGTCACATGCCTGTTAATATCCTCTTCCTTCCAAAGGAATAAATTACATTACCCCTGGGCCTGTTCAAACCCCGGATGCTCTAATCTCCTTGTTCTCTCTCACTCTTCACTCTGAAATCTATAATTATTGACATTCTCCTTAACTTCAGCTCTTTATATCTTGTTTGGTGTTGCAGTAGGCAGAACAATGAGTCCTCAAAGATGTCCACATCCCAATCCACACCTAGGATAGGTATGTGACATCATAAACAGAAATTTGCTAATCAGCTGACCTTCAAATAAGAGCACTGTTGCCGGACCAGGTGATGGCGCAGGGAATAAAGCATTGGCCTGGGATGTTAAGGGTCCAGGTTCAAAATGCCGAGGTCAGTGGCTTGAGCACAGGCTCATCCAGCTTGAGCACGGGGTCACTGGCTTGAGTGCAGGTCACTGGCTTGAGTGCGGAATACTGGCTTGAGTCTAAAGTTATAGACATGACCCCATGGTCACTGGCTGGAAGCTCTAGGTCACTGGCTTGAGCCCAAGGTCTCTGATTTGAGCCAGGGTTCACTGGCTCAACTGGAGCCCCCCAGTCAAGGCACATATGAGAAAGCAATCAATGAATAACTAAGGTACTACAACTATGGGTTGATGTTTCTCATCTCTCTCCCTTCCTGTCTGCCTCTCCCTATCTGTCCACACCCCCTTTTGTTAAATAAATAAATAAATAACAGCATTGTCATGGGACCAATGTAATCACAAGAGTCCTATAAATGTGGGAGAGGAAGCCAGAAGGCTTAGTGGCTAAATGACACAATGCGAGAAGGCACTGACCAGCCATTTCTGGCTTTGCAAATGGAAGGAGACCATGCGTTGAGGAATGCAGAAAGCCTCTAGAAGCTGGAGAGGCAAGGAGCCTCCAGAAAGTAACAAAACCCTTTCAACACCTTGATTATAGCCCAGTAAAACCTGTTTTCCTCCACCCTGTGGACCTGGAAGATAAGCAGTTTATATTGTCTTCATCCATGAAATCATGTGACGTGTGAGAGCAGCCACAGGAACCTAATTCAGGGACTACTCCTGAAGAGAGTGATTGCTCACATCCCGGATGTAAAAGGGTTTGCACCAGCCCTCCGATTCCGACCAGCGGTGGGTGCGAGCCGGGGCGAGCTGGGACCACATCGCCACAGCTGTCCCAGGCCCGGGAGTCCTGCCTGTGCTAGGATGCTTCTGCCTGACAAACCCACTGCCTCTTCACACATCCTTTTACCTCCAGTCCAGGGCCCCTCTGTCCCCTGATACCTGCAGCCTCACCATCCCCACCCTTCTGACTCCAGAAAAAGAAAAACACATTTCTAGAACATTCAACAGAACCTAATAGGCATCTAACAGTTTTTTCTGTAAACTCTCTCATTTATGATGTTGCCCCGTATATTCCTGTCTCCAATATTTTCCTACCTCTAGTAATAAAATTCCATTAAAAAAATATATGTTTTGGAATCTTTGGGCGTTACTTATTACCAACCGTGCTGTGTAGTCTAAGAATTTCATTCAGTGAGTCACTCGGCAAACCCTGAGTGCAGACTCGTGTTGAGGGGATACAGGAATAAATAAAACAGTTCCTCTCCACCATGCCCCCGCCCCCGCCACAAGGAGTTTACAATTTTATAAGACATGGCTTAGGAGAAGCCTTCATCCATTCCACAAATACTTCCTGAACCCACAGCTTCCATCAGATGCACACTTAACTCGAGCGCCAGACGGAAGCAGCATTCTCTCCTGCGGCAGGGACAGCAGGGATGGTGAGAAGACACTGAATGACAGCAATACAAGAATGTACCACCTCTCACAAGCCCCGCCCCCTGGCATTCAAAACACAGAACTAGAAAGGGAGACAGCGAAAGAAAATAGTCTCAGGGTCAGAAGATAACACAACCCACTCAACACTAACACGCAAGCATTTCTCAGGTAGGAGAGCCTTGGACACCTTCATCAGTGCCCATTTTCCCATACATTGTGCGTTATTCTAAAACGTGCATTTACCTTTCGTCCTGGCACACAGATGACTAGAAACAGTGGATCAGAAGAGAGAAGGGCGGCTGAAGAAAGACAGGCACACCAAGAACAAACACAAGCAGTGAGACAGTGTGGTGGCAAAGGGACAGAAAGGCAAGAGCAAACCTTAGCGAAGGGGAGCCAGTGAGGTCACAGGCGTGCACCCCGTGCCACCAGGAAAACCCGAAGGCCACGCCAGCTACATGAACCTCGGCTTTCGGGTTTGCAGCAATTCTGAATCTCCTAACCCAGTGGTCCCCAACCTTTTTTGGGCCACGGACCCGTTTAATGTCAGAAAATATTTTCACGGACCGGCCTTTAGGGTGGGACAGATAAATGTATCATGTGACCGAGACAAGCGTCAAGAGTGTGTCTTAGACGGATGTAACAGAGTGAATCTGGTCATTTTTAAAAAATAAAACATCATTCAGACTTAAATATAAATAAAACAGAAAAAATGTAAGTTATTTATTCTTTCTCTGCAGACTGGTACCAAATGGCCCACAGACCGGTACCAGTCCTCAGCCCGGGGGTTAGCAGGACCACTGTCCTAACCAATGGCCACAATGGTCCTGCGTAGTCTATTCTGGAGGGCCAGGAAGCATGCAACGACTTTTACAGAAACTTCATCAGAAATTGGTAAACTCCTTTAAATGGTGATACTTTCTGGAAGAAAATGGTTCACTTTTCCATGCACTGAGTACCCTTGGGTCACAGACAGCTAAGGAACATGGCAGTGGGTCCCTGCAGACAGAAAAAGAAGATTCATTCCAGCACTAAAACATACAAAATGCATCACTGCATCACAAGCTAAGCCTCAAAGATATCCGGAATATCAACGTCTGCTATTAGAGAAATCATGGTTCAGAGAAAAAGATTTAAGCAATCATCCAGGGCTGGGAGTTCTTTTGCAAAGGTCATGTCAAAATATAATTTTATTTAAAAAAAAAAGAACTATTTACGTTCATCACTAATGTCTGGCATTTTAGGATGATTCTGGCTGTTTTTACTAATCCCATTCTGAGTAGCTGTTTTTCATTTATGATCAGAATGCTGAACTTTACTAGAAAAGTCCCTGGGTAAAACTCTAGAATTTGATTTTCTAGGTAATATTTAGGAAGTCAATTACCCGAGATCTGTCTTCAGCTCTTTCCTTTGTATAAATCGAAGTCATTATACCGGCCTACCGTAAGTCACACATCATAGCAGTGCACTCTGGAACGAAAAGTTGCTGTGGAATCCCATAATGGGGGATCCATTCCTTTGTGCTTCCAAATAGATTGGGAATATTCACTGGTCTTGGTGGTCAGGCTTCTACCACAGACTGAACAACCCAGCATGTTGTTTTCAGCCCATGCCTCAAAAATCAATGAACAACAACCGACAGGGCCTGAACGCATGTCTAGTATCACTAACCCTTTCTATCCAAGACACAATGAGCAAACTCTTTCATCGTTATTTTACCTTACTGTTGTCCCAGTCTTTATTAAGAACTAGTGAGTGATAAAAATAACTCAGATGTATAGACCACTTGCTCTGTTCAGGGCTTTCATAAAGACTATCTCACTTTCATAAAGACTATGTCACTTAATGACAAAACAGAGACTTGGAGGGGTTAAGCAGCTTGCTTAGGACCACATGGGTAGAAAATTGGGTAACTGAGCTACAAAATGCCAAAGACCAAGCACCCTCTTAACTACTGTACTCTAAGTGAACGTGAACATTTGGGGGCATGTGTTACAATTTATAAACATAGGCAACTGGCAACAATTTAAACATTCATCTCTATTTTGCTAGAGCACTTACATGCTCTAAGAAGCAGTCATTCATAGATTAATCACTTTAAGAAGATGACAATTTGCTGAAAGAAGGGAAAATGTGCTGAAACAGCAACAAAAATGTGTAATAGAAAAACATGCTAACTAATCACCCTCAAGCTCTTTCTGCCCTCAAAACTAGCCCTATTTTTTTTAAAGAAGAAATCTTTCCAATTTTTTTCAAACCTATGTTATCTCGTTGTTTTTTCTTGCACATATCACCCAAGGCATTGTCACCTCAGCGAATAATTATTAAAGGTGTGTGCCATGCCACATGCCCAAGGTAATGAATTGAAAGAATTGTTGGAAAGAGCATGGAATGATTTTCCTTATATATAAAAAAATACTGTATTGAGTCCTAATTAACTGGAAAGGTTTTATTTCTAGAAGCATTGTGGTAGTAGAAATAAAAGAGCACTAGCCCTAGGAATCCAAAATCCAAAATTCTGGTGAAAGTTGAATCACTCAAAAGCCATCTCACCTTGGAGAAAAGGCAGCACCATCTTCTTTGGATTCAGTTTCCTCTCCTGCATCAGGGGATGATGATAATGCTCCCACCAGCTCCTGCATTTGGAAGGAAGACCAGATCCCTGTAAATGCGACCCACACCTGTAGAACCCGATACAATCTCCAGCGGTGTTATAATGATGATACGCTAAGAAATGTGTTAGAAGCAAAAGTAGAGTAAAATGTACCAAGAGAGTCATTATGAGTCTTTCCTGGTAAACTGAAATACTATATTCTACATGGAACATGAGTCACATGACTTAAAGTGAGTACAATATTCCAACTGTGGTCAGATTAGCATAACTATTCCTGCCACCTCTGATCTAGATTACAATCTCCCAGAAAACGCAAACTTTCATTGCATTTTTTTGTTGGGATGGACTGAATATCAGACATTTTCTATCAGGTGGGTTTGCCTACCAGTACTTGCAAATTGTTTGTTTGTTTGTTTGTTTTAGGGTTTTTCAAACCCTAAAAGCAAGATGTTACTTTTATCCTCCTGAAATATTATCTTGTTGAGTTCTACCTATCTTTACAACCTAACAAAATCATTTTGAATGATGAATCTCATCCATTATATCTCTCTCCCGGGTTCTGTCATCCACAAATTTGATAGGCTTCTGTGTCTTTATATAAGACATGGATGTTTTAAAATGTACAAGACAGACTGAGACCAAAGCTCTGTTAGAAAGTTTCTAAACACTACTTTCCAGGTGAAAGAGTCCCTCATTAGTCAAAATTCTTTGGGAATGAATATCAATTAGCCATGATTTTCCCTACTGACATTCCTGGTGTATTTCTAGAACTGAATTGACCATCGCCATGTCCGACAGATTTTCCCATTTTGATAATATAAACACCATTTTCCCATGTTCACTCTTTTGGACCCTCTTCATCTCTCCATAATTTTAAACTTATTACCAAAACCAGAAATCGCCTATTCCATGTGCCAGGTGTCTTCATGGTCTGGAGTAATGTCATTCCTCAAAAAACTTGAGAATTTATTTTTCAATAGTCAGAGACTACCAAATTATTTTTTATCTATTTCAAGTTTCAACTACCTATTACATATTTTGCTCTAGTTTTCTCAGTCTAAACCAGTGGTTCTCAAACTTTTTGAAGTGGGGGCGCATTTAAAATCCTACAAATAATTGTAGGCACACTATATACAAATTTTTGAGAAATATGTTATATTAATTAAGTCAATTATTAAAGAAAAAATAGAAAAAATATAAAGTCCAAGTGTGCTTTTATGGTAATTAAACAAAATAAATACAACAAAATTAAATTTATTCTGACATTAAGAAACATTTTTATGTTACATTTATTGAGTTATGCTTTTTAGAATTCATAAAAAATAGGGGTTAAAAAATTTTAAAAAACAACAATAAAGGCCCTGGCCAGTTGGCTCAGTGGTAGACCACCGGCCTGGCGTGCAGGAGTCCTGGGTTCAATTCCCGGCCAGGGCACACAGAAGCACCCATCTGCTTCTCCACCCCCCCCCTCTCCTTCCTCTCTGTCTCTCTCTTCCCCTCCCGCAGCCAAGGCTCCATTGGAGCAAAGTTGGCCCGGGCACTGGGCATGGCTCTATGGCCTCTGCCTCAGGCGCTAGAATGGCTCTGGTTGTGGCAGAGCAATGCCCCAGATGGGCAGAGCATCGCTCCCTGGTGGGCATGCCGGGTGGATCCCAGTTGAGCGCATGCGGGAGTCTGTCTGACTGCCTCCCCGTTTCCAACTTCAGAAAAATAAAAAAATTAAAAAAAAGTTATCTTTTTATATATAATATATAGATATATTCTTAGTAAGCTTTAGTAAATTCAGCAGGTCCCCGTGCAAATACAGTGTGTCCGTAAAGTCATGGTGCACTTTTGACCAGTCACAGAAAAGCAACAAAAGACAATAAAAATGTGAAATCTGAACCCAATAAAAGGAAAACTCTCCCAGTTTCATACCTATTCAGTGCAGTTCGATGTGGACTCACACATAGATTTTTTAGGGCTCCTTAGGTAGCTATCTCGTATAGCCTCTACAGACTCGTCACTGACTGATGGCCTACCAGAACAGGGTTTCTCCACCAAACTGCTGGTTTCCTTCAACTGCTTATACCACCAAGTAATGTTATCCCTATGTGGTGGCGCTTCCTTATAAATGTGCCGATATTCACGTTGCACTTTGGTCACGGATTCGAATTTAGCGAGCCACAGAACACACTGCACTTTCCTCTGTACCATCCACATCTCGACTGGCAATGGCCATGGGCTGCTCTGCTGTATACACGGTGTTACTTCATCATCTGCGCATGCGCACATGCTGCCACATCATCCTACAGAAACTTTTGTTGCTTTCCTGTGACCGGTCAAAAGTGCACCATGACTTTATGGACACACTGTATGTTAAGTTTTTTCATTCTTGTGTTTATGAGAAACATGAGCCTGGTGTGTCCTAGCGATTTCTTCAATGTTTGGGCATCTATTTGAAAGGCATACTCTCATTTCCTTGTCAATATATTGAAGAATTCCTCTCTTTTTACTCTTGTGTTGAGTGCAGAAAACCCCCACCATATATATCATCTTAACTTTACACCAAAGGATTGAAGAAACTTGTCTCCAGTCTTTCCGGGGAACATGGGAGTTAGTGTAAACAATCCAGCACCACAGTTTAACAGCCTTTTACAACCTAATCAGGCAAATGAGGTGGGGGGTTGGGCAGACTGTCAGCTTACAGCCAATTCCCCACACCCCTGTCCCCCAAAACTCTAAACTCCAAAAACCCTGTTAGTTTTTTGGTCCCCAACAGGCACATATTTCTCTGGAATACCATAGGGTGCACCTAGAAATCTTCTAGGGTGCATAAGTGTGCCCTGGAGAACACTTTGAGAACCACTGGTCTAAGCACCATTCTCCTTGAGAGAGAAAGCAACATCAGAACAGCAGCAGAATGGCCTCTGCATTCTCCTTTTCATCTGTTTGCATCACAAAACAGAAGATGCAAGTCTATAACAAGCAGAGGATCCTTGATTATGTACTTTATTATTATCATAACTTGAAAAGTTTAAAAAAAAAGGTCACAGGAATGTAAAGTACAGCGTAGGGAATATAGTCAATAATATTGTAATAACTGCGGATGGTGTCAGGTGGGTACTAGATCTGTTGTGGTGATTTATATACTTTTAACATAGATAAATGTTGAGTCACTATGTTGTATGCCTGAAACTAATATTATATCTCAACTATAATTAAAAATAGAAAACTTTTTAAATAATAAAATAAAAGCATCTCTTTGATGTCTTTACAAGTCTTCATAAACCTTGGGGTGTGTTTTTCTCCTGTGATTTGTGCTAGTTGAAGTTTTTCTCTTCTCCACCTGCCTGAGCTCCTCCATGTCCTGCGCTCACAAAGCTGCTGTGCGCCCATGCCTTCCATACTTGCGCATTCCTCATTTCATCTCCAGAGCCCCCTCCTTCTTGAACTGTCTCCCCTTTGGAGTCACCTTTTTTTTGTAGAACACTTACCAGGTTGATATCATGTCTGGGCTTTTTGCCCTATTAGAGAATGCTGTCATAGGATCATAAAATCTAGAAAAAAAAGTTTTAACAGCAGTCATATAAAAGTAATGTCAAATATTATTATAAGTTATCATTAACTATAAATCTATCCACTGGCTTTTAATTGAAAAGGAGAATAAAAGGAGCATGAATGTGTGTGCATGTTAATGTAGAAAGTATTGAAACTCACCTTAGGAAGATCATGAATGCCACACAAACAACCTCAGCATCCAAAAAAGAATCTATCAAACTAAATCACGTCCAAAGTACAACAGTAATATATTTGGTCTTCACACAGTTGGGACCATGTAGGGATTACAGTGGCAAATGAGATAGAAAGGATCCCTTTCCTCATGGAGTGGACATTCTAATGAAAAGATATGCAATAATAATAAGTGAAGAAAGAAACTGCCAAACTAAACAGAAACTCAAAGAATGGTGCTCTTTTAGATAAGCTAGTCAGAGAAGGCCCTCTCAGAAAGTGCTCTTTGAATTAGAATCTAAAGGAAGAAAATCATCCAGTTATGCAATGATCTGGAGAAAGATCAATTCAAGGACAAAGATGGTCAAAGGCAAAGTCCCAAAGATCAAAAGGAACAAGGGGCCTCAGTCAAAGCAAACCTGTTTAGAGAACTACATAAAAGTTCAAGAACCCAAAATATTAGAAATACTCGGAAGAGGCTAAGAGAAGTGCCAATGAAGGTGATATGAAATAAAAGCATCATGAAACAAACACTTGAGAATGATGTTACATCAAAATATACACTATACCCTTGGCCTATTCATATATAGCAACTAAGACGCTCACATAGTAACAAATATATCGCCCACACATGACTCTATAAGTTCTAACATATCTTTAGTAATTACATGTTTAATGCTTGGATTGCTTGATCATGTCCCACTGAGTTAACTCAAACACCAGTTCTGTCTGCTGCCACTCCATGGCTGCTGAGAATCATCGTGTGACAGCCAAAAATATTAAAGACCAAGGGTCCACAGTCTTCCTCTCTGTCCTGCCTTCTCAAAAGAATGCTCTGCTTGTGGTGCTTAAGTCCTGGCATTTGCTGAAGTGATCGAGGTAATGAGTAGAGAAGGAAACTGGAGCAAGTCCAGGAAGATAAAATTGATTTATACAAAAGAAGCATAGAAAAGTAAAGTAAAAAATATGAGAGGCTCAAGGGGGAAGTGGGGAGGAAGGGACAGCAGATGAAGACAAGAGCACAGCTGGGTGGCATTTTATATAAGAGAGACGTTGGGTAGCAGCTGTCATCATGACTGGCATCAAGCAGGAAAGCAATAAATTGTCTTAAGAAGTTTTACAATATGAGTTATGACATAATTTCTTCCTTTCTGCCTTCTCAAAAGACCATAAGTATCAGCCTGAGTTACTTTTCAAGGTGTTATGGACTAGGATTGGGAATGACAGCCCATTTCTATTCAATTTTACATGCATATTTCATATTGTACATATGCATGCATTAAAACCTCAACTAGGCCCCAGCTAGCTGTTGCTTAAAAAACACTTCACTCCCAAATGATTCTCTTTTTTATTCTCCAAAGTGTGTTTTTGAAGCCTTCCCTCCTCCCCTTTTCTTTCACATGTATCACCCTATTGACCCTTAGCCAAGTATTTGACTATTCTTTCATTGAAATAGATGATATATCAGAGCCACTCACCTTCCAAACTCTCCTCTTCAAAATGTTCCCATTCCTTCATCCATCAGTCCCCCCTTCTCACTGGCCTTCAAGGACACAGCGGCCCTCCTCTTTTCCTCGTTAACCCCGTTGCCCGTAGCTTTGCCCTACCCCTTCTTGACTCGCCCAAGAGAAAGTGCCACCACTCAACCCATTTCCCCCAAACTCTATCTTTGTGGCAGCCTCTCCTCTCTTCTCGTTTCTCAACCTGCTTTCTTACAAAGTGGAAGCAACCCCTTAGCCCGACAGTTCCATTTCTAGAGATATACTTAGAACACCTTTACACAACAGGCAGGCCCATAATTCAGATAGCTTTTACCAAGTTTCTCCCCCAAAATAATCCCAAAAAACACAGAGAATATGTCTGAAAGACATCAATTTCCCTCATTTTATATTTGATGGTACTTGAATTTTTGTAAAAATTACTTTTTAAAGGGAAACAGTAAGGTTTTTTGAATGCCAGCAACCCTTTGCCTATATCCAATTATTCATCCAATGCTAAAGATTCTACTCCTGAAATGTTCAGATCTCACTGTTCTCTACCACTGTCCTCATACCTGCCCATGCTCGGAAATCCTCAGATACTAACAGATCAGCCCCAGGAGCTTGCTGATGGATTGAATTACTTGACTCTCTTTCAGCACTTCGTAATTCTTCCACAAGGCTGTCCTAAAATTCTAATTGGATCACATCACTGTCAGGCTTCCCATTACATTCTATCTAAAGTAAGAACTTCTTACAAGGGATGTAAGACCTTAAGAATATGACCCCAACATCTTTTGTCAATCTTCTCATCCATATTCAACTCTTTCCATCAAACTTCATTGTTACCAGACCAGACCTCTCCTTTGAACATGAGCTTCCCCCATCCATCCTTTGTTCTGCTTCTTCCTAGACCTGGAATTCCCTTCCACCTCCATGTTTGATTAAATCCAAACCCTACTCATCCAAACCACACCCACCACCTTGGCAAGCTTCACTCATGTCGTGAACTAGAATTACCCATTCCTTCTTTGTACTCAAGTGGTATCCCCGTTTCCAATATCAGACTTCCCAGACTGGGTAGCATAACAATGTAGAAAGCTTTACAGCCCTCAAGATAATGAGTTTTTGAAGCCAGAGACTAATTTTACTCATGTTTGCATTTTCTACATATATAATATTTGACATATACTAGTTGTTAGCTAAATGTTTATTCTTTTTTTTTTTTTTTTTTTTTTTATAATTTTATTTTTTTAATGGGGTGACATCAATAAATCAGGATACATATATTCAAAGATAACAAGTCCAGGTTATCTTGTCGTTCAATTATGTTGCATACCCACCACCCAAAGTCAGATTGTCCTCTGTCACCTTCTATCTTGTTTTCTTTGTGCCCCTCCCACCCCCTATCCCTCTCCCATTCCCCCCTCCCCCCCGTAACCACCACACTCTTATCAATGTCTCTTAGTTTCACTATTATGTCCCACCTACGTATGGAATAATACAGTTCCAGTTTTTTTCTGATTTACTTATTTCGCTTCGTATCATGTTATCAAGATCCCACCATTTTGCTGTAAATGTTCCGATGTCATCATTTCTTATGGCTGAGTAGTATTCCATAGTGTATATGTGCCACATCTTCTTTATCCAGTCATCTATTGATGGGCTTTTTGGTTGTTTCCATGTCCTGGCCACTGTGAACAATGCTGCAATAAACATGGGGCTGCATGTGTCTTTACGTATCAATGTTTCTGAGTTTTGGGGATATATACCCAGTAGAGGGATTGCTGGGTCATAAGGTAGTTCTATTTTCAGTTTTTTGAGGAACCACCATACTTTCTTCCATAATGGTTGTACTACTTTACATTCCCACCAACAGTGGATGAGGGTTCCTTTTTCTCCACAGCCTCTCCAACATTTGCTATTACCTGACTTGCTAATAACAGCTAATCGAACAGGTGTGAGGTGGTATCTCATTGCCGTTTTGATTTGCATTTCTCTAATAGCTAAAGAAGATGAGCATCTTTTCATATATCGGTTGGCCATTTGTATTTCTTCCTGGGAGAAGTGTCTATTCATATCCTCTTCCCATTTTTTTATTGGATTGTTTGTTTGTTTGTTGTTGAGTTTTATGAGTTCTTTGTATATTTTGGATATTAGGCCCTTATCTGAGCTGTTGTTTGAAAATATCATTTCCCATTTAGTTGGCTTTCTGTTTATTTTGTTATCAGTTTCTCTTGCTGAGCAAAAACTTCTTAGTCTGATGTAGTCCCATTCATTAATTTTTGCCTTCACTTCTCTTGCCATTGGAGTCAAATTCATAAAATGCTCTTTAAAACCCAGGTCCCTGAGTTGAGTACCTATGTCTTCTTCTATGTACTTAATTGTTTCAGGTCTTATGTTTAGATCTTTGATCCATTTTGAGTTAATTTTTGTACAGGGGGAGAGACTGTAGTCCAGTTTCATTCTTTTGCATGTGGCTTTCCAGTTTTCCCAGCACCATTTATTGAAGAGGCTTTCTTTTCTCCATTGTGTGTTGTTGGCCCCTTTATCAAAAATTATTTGACTATATATATGTGGTTTTATTTCTGGACTTTCTATTCTGTTCCATTGGTCTGAGTGTCTATTTTTCTGCCAATACCATGCTGTTTTGATTGTCGTGGCCCTATAATAGAGTTTGAAGTCAGGTATTGTTATGCCCCCAGCTTCATTCTTTTTCTTTAGGATTGCTTTGGCTATTCGGGGTTTTTTATAGTTCCATATAAATCTGATGATTTTTTGCTCTATTTCTTTAAAAAATGTCATTGGAATTTTGATGGGAATTGCATTAAATTTGTATATTGCTTTGGGTAATATAGCCATCTTGATTATATTTATTCTTCCTAGCCAAGAACAAGGTATATTCTTCCATCTCATTATATCTTTTTCGATTTCCCTTAACAATGGTTTATAGTTTTCATTATATAAGTCCTTTACATTCTTTGTTATGTTTATTCCTAAGTATTTTATTTTTTTTGTTGCAATCGTGAAGGGGATTATTCTTTTGAGTTCCTTCTCAGTTGTTTCATTGTTGGCATATAGAAAGGCTATTGACTTCTGTATGTTAATTTTGTATCCTGCGACCTTACTGTATTGGCTTATTGTTTCTAGTAGTCTTCTTGTGGATTCTTTGGGGTTTTCGATGTATAGGATCATGTCATCTGCAAAAAGTGATACCTTTACTTCTTCTTTTCCGATATGGATGCCTTTTATTTCTTTGTCTTGTCTGATTGCTCTGGCTAGAACCTCTAGTACCACATTAAATAAGAGTGGAGAGAGTGGACAACCCTGTCTTGTTCCTGATTTAAGGGGGAAAGCCTTCAGTTTAGTGCCATTTAATATGATGTTAGCTGATGGTTTATCATATATGGCCTTTATCATGTTGAGATATTTTCCTTCTATACCCATTTTGTTGAGAGTCTTAAACATAAAATTGTGTTGTATTTTATCGAAAGCCTTTTCTGCATCTATTGATAAGATCATGTGGTTTTTGTTCTTTGTTTTGTTGATATGGTGTATTACATTAACCGTTTTACGTATGTTGAACCATCCTTGAGATTCTGGGATGAATCCCACTTGATCATGATGTATTATTTTTTTAATATGTTGTTGTATTCGATTTGCTAGTATTTTGTTTAGTATTTTAGCATCTGTATTCATTAGAGATATTGGTCTGTAGTTTTCTTTCTTTGTGCCATCCTTGCCTGGTTTTGGTATGAGGGTTATGTTGGCCTCATAAAATGTGTTTGGAAGTATTGCTTCTTCTTCAATTTTTTGGAAGACTTTGAGTAGAATAGGAACCAAGTCTTCTTTGAATGTTTGATAAAATTCGCTGGTATAGCCGTCAGGGCCTGGACTTTTATTTTTGGGGAGGTTTTTAATGGTTTTTTCTATTTCTTCTCTACTGATAGGTCTGTTTAGGCTTTCTGCTTCTTCTTGACTCAGTCTAGGAAGGTTGTATTGTTCTAGGAATTTATCCATTTCTTCTAGGTTGTTGAATTTAGTGGCATAAAGTTTTTCATAGTATTCTACAATAATTCTTTGTATATCTACGGTGTCCGTGGTGATTTCTCCTCTTTCATTTTGGATTTTGTTTATATGAGTTCTTTCTCTTTTTTCCTTGGTAAGTCTTGCCAAGGGTTTGTCAATTTTGTTGATCTTTTCAAAGAACCAGCTCCTTGTTCTATTAATTTTTTCTATAGTTTTTCTGTTCTCTAATTCATTTATTTCTGCTCTGATTTTTATTATCTCCTTTCTTCGGCTGGTTTTGGGTTGTCTTTGTTCTTCTTTTTCTAGTTCCTTAAGGTGGGAAGTTAAGTGGTTCACTTGGGCTCTCTCTTGTTTGTTCATATATGCCTGAAGCGATATGAACTTTCCTCTTATCACTGCTTTTGCTGCATCCCATAGATTCTGATATGTCGTATTGTCATTTTCATTAGTCTGTATATATCTTTTGATCTCTGCACTTATTTCTTCTTTGACCCATTCATTTTTTAAAAGTATGTTGTTTAGTTTCCACATTTTTGTGGGATTTTTTTCCTCTTTTTTGCAGTTGAATTCTAGTTTCAAGGCTTTATGATCAGAAAATATGCTTGGTACAACTTCAATTTTTCTGAATTTGCTGATGTTGTTTTTGTGGCCCAACATATGGTCAATTCTTGAGAATGATCCATGTACACTGGAGAAAAATGTATACTCAGTCACTTTGGGATGAAATGTCCTGTAGATGTCTATCATATCCAGGTGCTCTAGTGTTTTGTTTAAGGCCACTATGTCTTTGTTGATTCTCTGTTTGGATGACCGATCTAGAGCCGTCAGCGGTGTATTGAGGTCTCCAAGTATGATTGTATTTTTGTCAGTTTTTGTTTTAAGATCAATAAGTAGCTGTCTTATATATTTTGGTGCTCCTTGGTTTGGTGCATATATATTAAGAATTGTTATGTCTTCTTGATTCAGTGTCCCCTTAGCCATTATGAAATGGCCATTTTTGTCTCTAAGTACTTTTCCTGTCTTGTAGTCAGCATTATCCGATATGAGTATTGCTACACCTGCTTTTTTTTGGATGTTATTTGCTTGGAGTATTGTTTTCCAGCCTTTCACTTTGAATTTGTTTTTATCCTTGTTACTTAGATGAGTTTCCTGTAGGCAGCATACAGTTGGATTTTCTTTTTTAATCCATTCTGCTACTCTGTGCCTTTTTATTGGTGAGTTTAATCCATTTACATTTAGTGTAATTATTGATACTTGTGAGTTCCCTATTGCCATTTTATATCTTGCTTTCTGTTAGTTTTGTGTTTTGTTTGATCCTTCTCTTTCGTTTTTCTATCTTTTGTTTTTATTTGGTTGTATTCCATACATCTTTCCTCTGTTGCTATCTTTTTTATCTCATGTGCTTCTGTGGTGGTTTTTTCAATGGTGGTTACCTTTGAGTAATGAAAAGGGTCCCTACCCTGTTCATTGTAGCGAACTATTTTGTGAGTACTTTTGCACTCCATCGTCCTTTGCTACTGTTAATCTCCGTCTTCTCCCCCTCTTTCTTTTTGTTGTTGTCACAGTTTAAATTTGGTTTTATTGTGTTCTTCTTGGAGCTTTTACTTGTGGCTCTGTTTTTTTTTTGTTCTTTGTATCTGATTGGAGAACCCCCTTTAGTAATTCCTGGAGTGGGGGTTTTCTGATGATAAATTCCCTCATCTTTTCTGTATCTGTGAATGTTTTTATTTCTCCTTCGTATTTGAAGGATAGCTTTGATGGGTATAGTATTCGTGGCTGAAAGTTCCTCTCTTTCAGGACTTTAAATATTGGGGTCCACTCTCTTCTAGCTTGTAGAGTTTCTGCTGAGAAATCTGATGATAATCTAATGGGCCTTCCTTTATATGTTGTATTCTTCTTTTCCCTGGCTGCCTTGAGAATTTTTTCTTTGCTGTTGGTTTGTGTCAATTTCATTATGATATGCCTTGGAGTAGGTTTGTTGGGGTTAAGAAAACTTGGAGTTCTGTTTGCTTCTTGAACTTGAGGCTTTAGTTCTTTCCACAGGCTTGGGAAGTTCTCATCAATTATTTGTTTAAGTATGTTCTCCATTCCATTTTCTCTCTCTTCTCCCTCTGATATACCTATTATTCTTATGTTATTCTTTCTGATGGAGTCAGATAATTCTTGTAGGGCTATCTCATTTTTTTTAATTTTTGAGTCTCTTTCTTCTTCTCTCTGTTGTGCCTCAAGTTGCTTGTCTTCTATTTCACTAATCCTCTCTTCTATCTGACCTGTTCTATTAGCTAAGCTTGTTACTTTGTTTTTCAGCTCGTGAATTGAGTTTTTCATCTTTGTTTGATTTGTTTTTATAGTTTCAATTTCCTTGGACATATATTCTTTGTGTTCATGGAGTTGTTTTCTGATTTCCCTATATTGCCTTTCTGTGTTTTCTTGTATATCTCGGAGGATTTTTAGGATTTCTATCTTGAATTCTCTGTCATTTAGCTCCAAGGTTTCCAATATATTAAATTTTTTCTCCATAGATTTTTCCTCATCTAGCTGTGTTACCTCTCTTTCTTTTGTATCCATGATATTCGATTTTCTCTTCCTTAATGGCATCTGAGGGTGGTTTTGTTGATAGTATTAATGAGATTTAATAAAGAATAAAAAGTTAAAAAAAATAAAAAAATAACAAATTGAAAAGAGTTGTTTTTTTAAAAAAAATTAATAATGAAATAAAGAAAAATAAAATAAAATAAAAATTTTTAAAAAAGGAAATTATTCCCCCCCTCTTTTTTTCCTCTCCTCTCCTCTCCCCTCTTTCTTGAGAAAATCTTGTGGTGGACTGTGAGTTATAACAAACAATGCCTGTGATGGAGGGCCTGAATTGGGGAAAAGTAATAAAGGGGCAAAAAAGAGAGAAAGAAAAAAAAAAATAAAGGAAAAAAAATAAAAGAAAAAAGAAAAAAAAAAGAGCGTATGGACCCACAAAAAGCAAATAAGGAAAAAATTTGGGTCAAGAATAAAATGATTTGCTTTTAGGTGTTGGTTTTCTATGAGTTATGATGAGAGGAATAAGAGGAAAATGGAAAAATGGGGGGACAAATTAAAAACTTACTATTGTATTTAGTGGAACAAGAACTAGATAATATGGAGAGCCAGGGATGGGAGCACTGCTAGTGAGTTAAAAAGGTGAAGTAAAAACCCCCCAAAATGCCACAAACATAGGTTTGAGTCCCAGATAAGATAATTTGTTTGTTATTGAGGTTTGAATGAGAGGATATGTAAAGGAGAAAGGAAGAAACTAATATAGAGGGAGAAAAGAAAGAGAGAGAGAGAAAAAAAGAGGGAACCACTAAAAGAAGAAAAAAGAAAGGAGAGAGAGAGAGAGTTAAGGGATTTGGAGTGCAACCCTCATAGAGAGAAAGGAAGAGAATAGAAATGATAATGGGAGATGTAACACTTATGGGTAGTGTAGTTCAAGGAGAGGAGAGAGTAAGACTGGTAGAGAGTTAATCGGCCAAATTGGAGGAGGAAAAAAAAGTCTCAAGAATGAAGATAAGAGAAACAAACGAACAAATATAATAAAATGGGATAGGTTATAAAGTCTGCAGATTATTCTTGATTTTGAGAGGTTATCTTCTTGCTTTTTCTTTTCTCTCCCTCTTCCTGGTCGGTGACTCTGTGCCCCGGGTTCTGCCCCTTTGGCACGCTCAAGTAGAGGTTTGCAGTTGATAAGTCTCTATGGCAATGTCATGTATTGTGCTTTATTCTCGTTGGGAGTCGAGGCTCATTAGCATTTATAGGCTCCGACAGTGAGAGAGTCCGTGTTCCTGGAGCCTTTCTCCTAGTCTTTCCTTCCTCAATTAGTAGCCTGATAGTCCAGGTATGGGGTTGCTGCTGCCTCTGCCTGGATAGTAAGATGCTCAAATTGCTGGCAACTCCCCACTCTATTTCCACTCAGCACAGGGCTCTGGGTAAGGCTCAGTCAGTCAGAGCTGCTAGCATAATCAGGCGGGCTTTCCGCCCACTTGAAGACCTCTGGCTCTGCCACTCTATCCGGTAACACAAGCGGGCGCCCACTTCTGGGGCGCTTGGAGGAAACTCTCACTCACTGTCTGCAACCAGGATATCCGGCCAGCAGTCTCACGCTCTGAGTGAAACCCCCAACCGCAGGGAAAAGTTGCAGCGTTGGAATTGAGTCTCGCTCCGTCCCCGTGTGCGGCTTTTGCAAGGCGCTGGGGCGGCCCGAGATTCCGCTTTGGCCCACACAAAGGCCCCTGACTCTGCCCCTCTGTGCGATAACACGGGCGCGCACTGCCGAGGCACTCGGAGGAATCGCTCACTCCTTATCTGCGCGCGCAAACCAAGATATGAGGCCGGCCGTGGTTCCCTCTGAGTGAAACAGCCTCCAGCACGGAAAATCTCCACCGTTGGGATTAGTTCTCACTCCCTCCCGTGCGTGGCTTTCCCAGGGCGCTGGGGCTGCCCAGAGACTCTGCCCTCAGCCCACAGAAAGGCCTCTGACCCTGCCTCTCCGTGGGGCAACACGGGCACCCACTTCCGCGGCTTAGGAAGAAATCTCTCTTCCACTAACTGCGCACCGACCAGGAGACCGGGTAAAATGGCCGCTCCGCTTGTCTTTCTTTGTTTGGGTTTGGCGCGAGTGTTAGCTTGTATTGCCCGGGTTGCCACAGGATCAGATTTTCCTCGGCTTGGATCTCTGAGCCACAGCCTGGTTCGGCCGTTTTTGCTGCGGGGGCCTGGATCTATTCACCCCCTTTGCCCGCCTCAGTTTCTATATTCACAGTTACCAGAGAAAGCCTCCCTGTTTAGGTTAGTGAGGAAGGCGGAGCATTTCTTACTCCCTATTTCCTTCGGGGTTTGGTTATATATTTAGCCAATTTTTCACTCAATCATACCTTTGGGTGTATTGCGAAGAATCTGGAAGCTCCAAGTATAGGTTTTTCTGTTTCTGGTTGAAGATCTTGTTGAGTTTTGGGGGAGATTTATCGGTATCGCTTCCTACTCCGCCATTACTCTGTAAATGTTTATTCTGATGAGTTAGTTTGTTAGATAACTCATATCAGCATTAAGTTAGTATCTGATATTTGTATTATTTTCTATTTAGATTGTTTTAATTTTCAAGTTTACATAGAAGTATTATCATCAAAGGGTTATGCATGTTTTGAGGTTTGTTTTTAACTTGAGGGGAAGTGAAGCAGAACAGTCTTCTGTATATAAATTTGGCTCTTTGAAACTACATGCTTAATATTAACCATAATTATTACCTTCTTTTGGCTGTTTACTATATCCCAGGCACTGCCTTAGCATTATGTATTCATTATGTAGTGTGTCCATAAAGTCATGGTGCACTTTTGACCGGTCACAGAAAAGCAACAAAAGAAAATAGAAATGTGAAATCTGCACCCAATAAAAGGAAAACTCTCCCAGTTTCATACCTATTCAGTGCAGTTCGATGTGGACTCACACACAGATTTTTTAGGGCTCCTTAAGTAGCTATCCCGAATAGCCTCTACAGACTTGTCACTGACTGATGGCCTACCAGAACGGGGTTTCTCCACCAAACTGCCGGTTTCCTTCAACTGCTTATCCCACCAAGTAATGTTATTCCTATGTGGTGGCGCTTTCTTATAAATGTGCCGATATTCACGTTGCACTTTGGTCACAGATTCGAATTTAGCGAGTCACAGAACACACTGCACTTTCCTCTGTACCATCCACATCTCGACTGGCATGGCCATGGGCTGCTCCACTGTATACACGGTGTTACGTCATCATCTGTGCATGCACACATGCTGCCACATCATCCTACAGAAACTGGGAGGGTTTTCCTTTTATTTGGTGCAGACTTCATATTTCTATTGTCTTTTGTTGCTTTCTTGTGACCGGTCAAAAGTGCACCATGACTTTACGGACACACTGTATATCATTTAATCTTGTGCAGGGGAACAAATACTATTATACACCCATTTTTTATATAGAGAAACTGAGTCTGGGGGAAGTCATTCACCTGAGATCATCAAGCTATGTGGAACTGCCAGGCTTCAAAGCTGAAGGTGTCTGAATCCAGAACCATCCTCTCCCAACTCTGTTCCACTAGGGCCTCAGTAACTGCTCTAGAGGGACAATTGTGATGATAAGACAGGGACCTCAAAAAGGAACCAGACTGGGGTAGGCTGACATAGGCTCTGCCTCAGAGTGTCCCCAAGAAAAAAATATAGCATGTTGATTAGGAACTATGGAATAAAGGCAGGGGAAATTTTGTGAACAGCCATTAAATAAGCAGGCACTTGGTAGTACAAGAAAACCATTATCATTTGCAAATCCACAGTTTGGAACATTTAGTGTGATGAAATCCGTTCCTTCCTATCCATTGTTCCCTTGTTTAAGCCCCAAACCCCACCCCCCATCCTTTAAACCTCAAAAACTGCCCTGCAGATACAAAATTAACATACAGAAGTCAATAGCCTTTCTATATGCCAACAATGAAACAACTGAGAAGGAACTCAAAAGAATAATCCCCTTCACGATTGCAACAAAAAAAATAAAATACTTAGGAATAAACATAACAAAGAATGTAAAGGACTTATATAATGAAAACTATAAACCATTGTTAAGGGAAATCGAAAAAGATATAATGAGATGGAAGAATATACCTTGTTCTTGGCTAGGAAGAATAAATATAATCAAGATGGCCATATTACCCAAAGAAATATACAAATTTAATGCAATTCCCATCAAAATTCCAATGACATTTTTTAAGAAATAGAGCAAAAAATCATCAGATTTATATGGAACTATAAAAAAAACCCGAATAGCCAAAGCAATCCTAAAGAAAAAGAATGAAGCTGGGGGCATAACAATACCTGACTTCAAACTCTATTATAGGGCCACGACAATCAAAACAGCATGGTATTGGCAGAAAAATAGACACTCAGACCAATGGAACAGAATAGAAAGTCCAGAAATAAAACCACATATATATAGTCAAATAATTTTTGATAAAGGGGCCAACAACACACAATGGAGAAAAGAAAGCCTCTTCAATAAATGGTGCTGGGAAAACTGGAAAGCCACATGCAAAAGAAGGAAACTCGACTACAGTCTCTCCCCCTGTACAAAAATTAACTCAAAATGGATCAAAGATCTAAACATAAGACCTGAAACAATTAAGTACATAGAAGAAGACATAGGTACTCAACTCAGGGACCTGGGTTTTAAAGAGCATTTTATGAATTTGACTCCAATGGCAAGAGAAGTGAAGGCAAAAATTAATGAATGGGACTACATCAGACTAAGAAGTTTTTGCTCAGCAAGAGAAACTGATAACAAAATAAACAGAAAGCCAACTAAATGGGAAATGATATTTTCAAACAACAGCTCAGATAAGGGCCTAATATCCAAAATATACAAAGAACTCATAAAACTCAACAACAAACAAACAAACAATCCAATAAAAAAATGGGAAGAGGATATGAATAGACACTTCTCCCAGGAAGAAATACAAATGGCCAACAGATATATGAAAAGATGCTCATCTTCTTTAGCTATTAGAGAAATGCAAATCAAAACGGCAATGAGATACCACCTCACACCTGTTCGATTAGCTGTTATTAGCAAGTCAGGTAATAGCAAATGTTGGAGAGGCTGTGGAGAAAAAGGAACCCTCATCCACTGTTGGTGGGAATGTAAAGTAGTACAACCATTATGGAAGAAAGTATGGTGGTTCCTCAAAAAACTGAAAATAGAACTACCTTATGACCCAGCAATTCCTCTACTGGGTATATATCCCCAAAACTCAGAAACATTGATACGTAAAGACACATGCAGCCCCATGTTTATTGCAGCATTGTTCACAGTGGCCAGGACATGGAAGCTACCAAAAAGCCCATCAATAGATGACTGGATAAAGAAGATGTGGCACATATACACTATGGAATACTACTCAGCCATAAGAAATGATGACATCGGAACATTTACAGCAAAATGGTGGGATCTTGATAACATGATACGAAGCGAAATAAGTAAATCAGAAAAAAACAGGAACTGTATTATTCCATACGTAGGTGGGACATAATAGTGAAACTAAGAGACATTGATAAGAGTGTGGTGGTTACGGGGGGGAGGGGGGAATGGGAGAGGGATAGGGGGTGGGGAGGGGCACAAAGAAAACAAGATAGAAGGTGACAGAGGACAATCTGACTTTGGGTGGTGGGTATGCAACATAATTGAGTGACAAGATAACCTGGACTTGTTATCTTTGAATATATGTATCCTGATTTATTGATGTCACCCCATTAAAAAAATAAAATTATAAAAAAAAATAAAAAATAAAAAATAAAAACTGCCCTGCAAATGGCTTTGGCACCTGTATTCATTTTGGTTAATTTTGTCCTTATATTAAAGTGCATATCTAATTAGGGATGGGGAGACACAGGTGTACAATGAGTGTGACTATCTTGTGAGTCTCTCCAAGTAGCAACCAACTTCCTACTGTTTTACCACCTTCGTTTGACAATGTTTCTATGCTACGTCGGAGATGTCTTCAGAATAACACTCTTGAGAGAAATAGAGAGAGAGGAAACATTGGGAAGTGAACATTCATAAAGCACTTGGGAACACTTGCCCTGTGTTAATTGAGCTTTCGTGTCTAAGAGGGATACTTAGTCGTGTGTAAACCAAGAAGGGTTTATGTTTGTTTTCACACAATCTAAGGCTACGCTCCTGCTCTATATCCAACTCTATAGTGATTTCTCTTTTTTCTCCTCCTTTAAATTTCTCCTCAGAAGTCTTTCCCTCCTTCCCCTTAAACATCTCTCCCATAACTAAGCGACTATGGGGAGAGCCAGAAGCTCCCACAAAGAAAAATGCCTCTGAACACGAAGCCAGATGCCAAATGCATCTTCCAGAGGAGAATTACCCTACTTCCCTTATTCACTGTCTGCCTTTATGGCCTCATGTGTCTCATTAGATCCTAAGCCCACAGGGAGAATCTGCACTTTTAGGATCTATTCAGCAAGTGGTACATGACAAATGCTAAAAAGATGCTTATCTTTAGAAATGTGCAATGATGTAAAGATATAATAGTCATAGAGGAAAAACACCGACCTATTTCTTGTTAAAATTATTTGCAGTTTTATGTCTCAAAGAGATATTTTATTCAAAATATTAACCTCCAAAACACCTCCCAGGCTAACAAGAGGAGCTTTGGTCCCAGTCCTAATTCTTTCACCAACCCATCCATGAAACTGGACCAGTTGTGGGAGTCCACAAAATACCCCTTCCTAGACCATCCTCATCAGGATTCCTAAGTAGCAAATGACATAAACTACCTAAAAGGACATGCAATAGTTTAAAACAATAAATGATTATCATGGTGGTTGTTATTGTTATGCAATATACAGTTCACTGTGGTAAAATAGCACATGCATTTCCTCTTACTCCCTAAAATCTTTCTAAACTAAGAATAATAAATGTTTAACAGATACAAATCCACAAAGTACAAAGACAAAGAAACAGCAGGGGTTGAGAAATATCAGTAAATGTTTGGAAGATGCAAAGCTAATCAAGGAACCAAAGGGAGGAGAAGGCTCTGTGACAGGTGCCTAGAGACACGATCAATTCATACCCCCAACGAGGAATGGCCTGAGAACTACAGGCGTCCATCTATCTCCAGAGGGGTGACTGGGGCTTGGCCGACGGTGTTAGTTGGCAGTCTGAAGAGCAGCAGCAGCTAGACCACCTGTAGTCTTTTCCTCTAGGTACAGAGCAGCTCCCGTTTCATGGCAACAGGCACAGAATAGAAAAAGGAGGACAGCTGGAGAGAAATCAATAGAGTTCGGTGTAGGTCTACGGACTCAACAATGAGCTGTCCTCCCACCCCCACCCCCTGCTCCACTCCAAACATACCTGACCACATGACATGTACCATGAAGACAAGCCCTGCAGCCTATGCCCTCATCAGTCATCCAGAAAATAAGGCAGTCAATACTTGGAGAACAGCTAAAAACATTGAAAGTGGTTCCCAGCCCCAACAGGGCTGGGAAACTCCAATATTCACAGGAAAACCCTTGAAATACTAATAATTACTTATCTGTGCTTTGAAAAACTTAAATAATATTTTGAAGATTTTTCTTTCAAAGAAAGCAGAGTAATGTATAGACTAACAGAAGAAGTTGATATATCCCCCACTTCCGATTTTATTAACAAACCAGATTAAATGTAACAGATGGAGAATAAAATAAACTTTATACAAAATTGCACATACAACTTACAGTTTTTGAGGCTGAGTCAGCCCAGGGCAGAATCACATGTGCTTAGTAAGAGGCCAGGCGATAGTTTATCACTTATGGAAAGGGGGTTATAGAGACAGGAATGTAGGTTCTGTGAGAATGTCACTGAGCCTTCAGGTGGCCTGGATGTCAGCTGGCTTACCTGCCTTGTTTGCAGGCAGAGAACTCACCTACTAACTCTCCTACCTTCCTTTGGCCTCTCTTCCTTCCGATTCATTGCTACCTGAGCTCTATTTTCAAAATGTGGGTCTGACCCAGTCATCCTTTTGCTATAAATCCTTGGATGTCCCTACACAGACTTCATAATAAAACCCAGCCCCTCCAACCTTCCCAGCCTCCTCTGCTGAGCCTCCCCACCCACTATGCCCACCCAACAGAGACCCGCTCACCCCTCAACTCTCTGTGCTCATCCATGCCTCCCTATCTCACCTACGCTCTTCCCCTCCCTGCAACCTTCTGTCCTGTCTTTCCTGGCAAAGATTCACTCTTTAAAGAAAAAAAAAAAAAAACAGCTTAAAAATCATCATCCAGTCTCAACTCAACAGTGCTAATCATTGGCTCATTACTCTATGCTCCCTATGTTTATACCCTGTGTTGCAATTACTGGCTTGAACATCTGTCTCCCCTACTAAACCAAGAGTTCCCAAGAGCATGGATAGCCTTAATCATCTCTGTATCCTCAGTGCCAAGCACAGTGCCAGACACACAGTCAGCCCTTCAGGTTAGTTGAATGAATCACTAAGAAGTGGAAGTGGCCTGACTAGGTGGTAGTGCGGTGGCTAGAGAGTTGGAATGGAAGGCAGAGGACCCAGGTTCGAAACCCCAAGGTCGCCAGCTTGTGCACAGGCTCATCTGGTTTGAGCAAGGCTCACCAGCTTGAGCCCAAGGTTGCTGGCTCGAGCAAGGGGTCACTCGGTTTGCTGTAGCCCACCCAGTCAAAGCACATTTGAGAAAGCAATCAGTGAATGACTAAGGTGCCACAACAAAGAATTGATGCTTCTCATCTCTCTCCCTTCCTGTCTGTTCCCATCTGTCCCCATCTGTCCCTCTCTCTGTCTCTGTCATACATACACACAAAAAAAGTGAATGTGAATTAATCTCACATTAACTTGGTTCTTGGCACACCCTCCAGTTGAATGCCTTTCTGAGGTTAATGTGAAAAAGGCTGATTTATGTGCCTAGTTAGCTAACCTCTAAGCTCCCAGGTCATGAAAATCTACATATCACCTCCAACACAAGGAATATATCAAAGTTTTACTCAACTCCGAGATAACAGAGGAGGAGACACAAGGGGGGACCCAGTGGTGAATTTTTTAATGCTCATAACAACAAAATATTTTTTGGAATAACCATCATTTCCTTGAGGTGTGCTGTAGTTCTAAAATATTGCCAATTTAAGATGAAGAATAAATCTTAATTTTAATGTTCATGACAGTATTCAAACGCAGTAAACTATTTCATGCAGGAATTAAAGGGTGTGCTTACCAAACAAAAACATTGCATGTCAGAGCCCATACTCAGTTTTGGTTTTTGAAGTATCCAACACAAATGAAAACTCCAAGTGGCCACAAAGGCTGATGGGACTGAGGTGGCTCGGATTCCCTTTCTCCGTGTTACCATCGTGCGCTATCACAGATCACATCTAACCTACTGTTCACAAGCAGGACTGTGGAATGCCGCGGAGCCCCAGCCTGGAGACAGAAAGCACGCTCCAGGGATCCCGACGACACGGAGCCCTAATGAACCTCCTCTCTGATTCTCACCCGTTGCTGACTCGGCTGGAGTCAGGGCCTCCTCCACAAATGGGACTTCTTCAAATTAACTTCCACAGAGAATGCAATTTTTATTAAAGGAGAGGTAATAAAAATATGTTCAATTGGAAGCTTAGATATATATTCATAAAACTCAGCAATACCCACAGCAATTGTTTAGAACTTAGACCAACAAAATATTTTATTTCAGGGGAGAATATCTTACCACTGGCATTGTTTAAAACTGCTGGGCCAGGGTGATGATTAGAAGCACACTTCGAAAACCCATAGTCAGTTTTATTATTGGTTTATATCCTCGAAAGGCAATGCATCCCTCTAAGGCCTGCCCCCAGGAAGTGGACGGGAAATAGCTCCTCCTTCCTTCCTGCACTTGTACCACGACCTCTCTTCACTTCCTCCTGGGAGCTGAAGAGCAGGGACAGGACAGAGAGAAACAAGGCCCTCCTGGAGGGCACAGCCAGGGCAGCCTGGCCTGCAGAGTCAGAGACAAGTGGCTCCAGCCTTCTCAATTAGTCTGACAGCCTCGGTGTTCAGACCCCAACCACTCACTGGAGGTCATTAGCCACACGCACCTGCAGTAAGGGCCTTAGACAAACTTCAAAAAGGGCCTAACTTTATCATCCTCCAACTTTCTTTGCCCCCCTATTCTATTAGTTTACTTGGGCTGCCATAATAAAATCCAACAGACTAGGGGGTGGGGGCTTAAATAACATAAATTTACTTGCTCACAGTTCTGGGGACTCACGGTCCAAGACCAGCAGGGAGGTTCCTTCTGAGGCATCTCTCCCTGCGCACAGAGGGGGTCTTCTCCCTCCCTCCATCCTCACGTGGTCTTCCCTCTGTGTGTACCTGTGTCCTAATCTCCCCTTCTCATAAGGACACCAGTCAGATCGGAAGAGGGATGACCTCATTTTACCTTAATCTCCTCTTTAAAGGCTCTATATCCAAACACAGTCACAGTCTGAGAGGTACTGGGGGTGAATACTTCAATATATAAATTTTGGGGAGGATACAATTCAGCCCATAAACACCTAATCTCTGGCTTCGAGGCCCTCACCCAAACACCCTCATGTTCCCTCCATGACCAAAGCTCACCATCCACTGTCCACACCCGGATCCTCTCATGCCCTGACCCTCCAGTCCCCAAACTCCCATCTCTGTGTCTCTCATCCCCCCTTCTTGATTGAATGGTTATTCCAATATCTGGCTTTAGCTCTCCCAGAATAAACAGCACTTTCAAGAAGTGAGATAACTTAAATAAACTCTAACTGATAGAACATGCAATGGAGGGGGGTGATGGTGAGAGACATCGGTCTTTGGGGTGCTTTTTCCTTCTTCTACTTCATCCCATCCCCAACAAGCATACAGCGTCTTCAGGATTAAAATATACAGACTTCCTTCAAAATCACACCTCCTTTTCCACGTCTCACTCAAAGCCTCTGTCACCACTCACCCTGGCAGTGGGGATACAGCTCAGTAAAATATGGATGGTCATCCCTTGGACAGAAAGATGAGAATCATTTAAAAAAAAAAATCACATCACTTCCATGCTTGTAAGTTTTCTTAGAGATATCGCTTCAAAAGCTACAGTTTGACCCTAAGCATGTTGGAATCTGTGTAATAACATCTCTGTAAAGGCAGCCCCCTGGTGTGGTATCGAGTGCCTAGCAAAACTACACCTCTTCCCTTTTTTTATTATATAATTAGCAAATTGTAGAGACAGAAGAGTTAGGACTACATCTAAAAAAAATAGCATATTCCCAAGTGGGCATTGTCCACTTGTTATATTTTATCTATCAGCCTTGTTATCCAAAAAAACTACTATGAAAAGCAAATTAAAATAATGAAAAACAGCCTGACCAGGCATGTTGCAGTGGATAGAGCATCGACCTGGGATGCTGAGGACCCAGGTTCTTAACTCCAGGTCGCCGACTTGAGTGCAGGCTCACCAGCTTGAGCATGAGATCTCTGATTTAAGCATGGGATCATAGACATGACCCCATAGTTGCTGAACTGAGCCCAAGGCCGCTGGCTGAAACCCAAGGTCACTGGCTTGGGCAAGAAGTCACAGGCTCAGCTGGGGACCCCCAGGCAAGGCACATATGAAAAAGCAATCAATAAGCAACGAAGGTGCCACAACTAGGAGTTGTGCTTCTCAACTCTCTCCCTACCTGTCTGTCTGTCCCTGTCTGTACTTCTTTCTCTCTGTCTCTCTCTCTCCTTCACTAAAATAATAATAATAATAATAATAATAATAAACAAAGGGAGAACAGACGTTTTCGGCCCTGTAGACCAAAGCTCTTCACAATCGCGGACACAGGCTTCTTAAGCTTCCTGATGACAAGGACTGTCTTTTGGTGCCACCAGAAACCTTAAATGAGGTACTCTATACCTATGCTGAACTGGACTAAATGGTATTGAATGAGCATTTATGTGCTGGTCTATAAACACATAAATAGATTATTGATTTACAGCACTCTAGACAGTGACCGGAGGAAGAGCAGAACCGAGATTTCCATGTGACTACTTTAAACACTGAAATGCTTCAAACGTCTGCATTTGAATAACCCTTCCTACATTTCAGGTGTAGGACATTTATATAGAGCAGACCTTTTCTTTTATCTGTTATCATATCTGTTACCATCATTCCTCAATTTCTGTCCACATTCAAGCTTGATCTGTTCAGCATTTAATTATCCTGAATATAACCCAAAGTTATCTATCCGTGTTCAAGAAAAGCATTAACTGCACAACTTGGAGAAGAAGAAATAGATGACATTCAGCATTATCTTAGTTTCAGAAAACATTCTGTATGCAGGTAGCCCTTACTATAAAATAGGGAATAGTTTAACTTTATGACCCTCATATTCAGTTGTTAATTACTTTTTTTGTTGTCCTCAATATATTCCTATTGCATCAATGGGAAACTGTAGTAGTCCTCCAGTGACCAAAATTATACATACCAATTGTTGTGAATATTAATTAAAAGCTTTGTGTCTTCATGGAAAACCATCTAGTTCCTACTTCAAAGGCATTGGGTTTCAGTGCTATAAAGAATTTACTTCAGTTAAAATTTTTAATCAGTAAGATTATAGGTTCTTTTGTTGTCACTATTGTTCTTCAACTTCTGGAAAGACAAATCTTTTTAAGTGAAGTAAATGATCTACAATATTCTGTCTGTAAAAGAGCCCATTTCAAAAGAAAACAAATGTTCCATGTCTAACTTATGAAAAAATACATATTACAGGGAAAAAGCATAACAGTTACTGAGGCTTTCAAAAACAGAGCAAGCAGCAGCTGGGAGAATCAATCACCCATTGTTTGCTGTGTGTCCAACCCCACAGGGCAGGGAATATTGCGGGGGTTATCAAGAGTTTCCACAACCTTGTGTACACACTGCTTAGAGAATGCATCCCAGGGTCTGCAGATATGTGCATTCATAGATAAGCATGCTTGGTAAGGCATTAAGGTGTGGGAAAGTAAAAACACTAACTCCTGTTCTTACAGGGCTTGATTCTTTCTCTCATTTCCTTCCTTGTTCTTTGAGAACAAAACAGGCAACCAGAGAGTATGAGATGAACAAGATTGAAGGCGATTGTGTCTGAATATCGCGCAAAACAGTTCCCCTTAACCTTGGTTTTGCCACCTCCTGGGATAAATTTAATTATGCCAACAATATAACAAAAAAATGAAAAAATCTAACAAAGCCAAATTAAGGTCATTTTGTTTAAAATCAGTGTATGTCATTTAACTTTGCCAGGAAGATGGACTTTGTTTTGAAGATAATTGCAAGGGTGGTTACTTTATATAAGTAGAACACTATTATAAAAATTTTGGTAAAAGAAAGTGAAGGGGAAGAAATCAATTACTGATACACTTAGGTGCTAGGACATGCTGGGGATTCTCCCATGTGCATAACCCATGACTTCAAGCTGTTAACCGGAAACCAACTGAAACAGCCCATCCCTATTCTCCATTGGTTCTGAGCATTCTTCCCGGGGGTTCTTGCTGCGAACCAGCACAGCTCCTAACTCTCAGTTTTGAGTGAGAACGGTGTGGAATTAAGAAAACAAACTTATTAAGAAAAAAGGATGGGATCTGGAGGCCCCTTCAATGCTGATAGCAATATGCGAGTCCCCCATAGCCCCAGTTTGCTTTATTATATAGCCATATGCAAATCAAGGAAGTCCTTGATACAAAGTTACACATCTGAGACTAAAACAGGAACTCTCCCAAGGCATAAACAGGAATCCCCCCACCATGCATAAGTGAAATCAACCAACATCTGAACAAAGAGAAAGAGGAAGGGCATGTAAATTGCTTCTAGCAACTTAAGGCAGCAAGTGAAGTGGGTGCAAATACTCAGCATCATAGCCAATATGGAGGTGGAGGGGGGAGAACTTAGCCTTTTGCTAAGCCTCAAATCTACAAAGGCTTTTTGCCATTTACAGTCCACAACAGGTTCTGTTCTCAGAGTGCTTGCTCCTGACCCAAGTCTGGCTGTGGGCCATTTTTCTTCTCCCAGAACCAGGCCTCTCTGCAGAAGTGGAGTCTGACACCCACCCTTCCTCTAAGCCCACTCCATATATCATTTATGATACAGACTCTTACTGATCAGCACCAAAACTCAAAACTTAATATTTGGTTTTTCTGTTCTTAAAACCTTTCTCAGTAGAGAATAACAAGTGGCGCAGAGACGTGGGGAAGCTGAACCTTTCCTACACTGCTGGGGGGGGGGGGAGTGGTTCTGCCACTTTGGAAGACACTTGGCAGCTGCTCAAAATCTTAAATATAGAGTTGCTAGATGGCCCAGCAGTGTTACTCCTAATTGTATTCCCAAGAGAAACAAAAACATACAGGACATCTATGAAAATAAAACATTATTCTGACACTTGTTCAAGTGGTAAGGTAGACTCTGTTTGGGGTTACTGCAGGAAGTGTCAGGAGGGTCCTTACAGGGGAGAGACAGCTGGCTCAACTGTAGACACAGCAAAGACAGGTGGTGATTTATACCAATGAGCAGAGTGAGGGGTCAGTGGATGGAAAATCATTCAGAGGAGACATCAAGGTAGAGAAATTTCTGCTGAACTGACTTAACTGGATTCTTGCTGAAGACAGATTGACTTACACATCAGTCGCAGGGGTCAGGAATTTGATCATACATCAGGGGTGCTCAGATATCAAAGGCGGAGGATTCTTGTTAAAGTGACTTACTAGGATATTTTGCTAAAACTGAGCTATGCAGGGCTGGTGAGAATAGGGCCAATGTCATGGCCTCATTGAGAAGAGGACTCAGAGGAGCCTGGCTAACGGTTGGTCAAGGAGGAAATCTGCCAGTCCACACAAAAACTGGTACATGAGTGCTCAAAGCAGCAGCATTCATAATAGGAAAAAGGTAGAAACAACCCAGATGTCCACCAACTGGCAGATGAATGGATAAGTAAAGTAGAATTTATGCATACAGTGGAATATTATCATACAAGAAAAAGAATAAAGTATTGATACATGGGTGAGCCTTGAATCATTCTGTTGAGTGAAAGAAGCCATATAGTCACAAAAGGCCATATAGTGTGTATGATTACATTTATATGAGACGTGCAGCAAGGGCAAAGCCATAGAAACAAGGACTAAATTAGCTGTCACCAGGGGCAGGGGGAGGAGAGTGGGGAGTTACTGGTAATGTGCACAGGGCTTCCTTCAAAGGTAATGAAAAGCTCTGACATTGCACAGTGGTGATGGTTGCATCATACTATAAATATATGAAAAACACCGAATCGCCTGCTTTAGAAGACTAACTTTTATAGCATGTGAATTATAGCTCAATGAAGATGTGATATTTAAAAATGCCCTCCGATGTTTCCACAAGCTAGGCTCCAGACATGTACCAGTTTGCTTGGTTCTCATTCTTTCCCCACAGCCCCAGAAAAGTTGCCCTCGCTTTATTCCAGGGAGCAAACCCACTCTCCCCAACCCCGGCCCCGGCCCCTGCCCCTGCCTTCGCTCCTGTCCCCAGTTCTCCTCCTCAAGGAACTCCGATAACAGAAGGAACATTCTGCTGGAACCCAATCCACCAGTCATCAACATGCCCTCCTTTCAAAAAGAGGAAATGACTACTGCTGAAGTTCACTTCTAAGTTTTGCGGTTTCTTTATCTCAATAACAAAATTCCAAATTAAAATGAAGTCCCTGTTACATTTTCAACCCATGTACTTCCAATAAGGTTACTTCAAATTGTTTTTAAAATTTCCATCCAGAAACGATAAGAAAACTATCATGTAATAGCAACAAGGATGCTTAATACAACTAATAATAAATCCAACCAAAGGAGCACCGTTAACAGTTCATTTGAAATAGAACAACTATAATATTAAATCACTAATGATTGAATCTCAATTACTTAACTCCTATCAGAATTTATGCCCATTCAGGTTATTCTGAGGACATAATAATAAAATATTGTGTTTAAATAATGACAATACCGAGGGAGAAAATGTATGATATGTAAATCAAATGGAGCATGACATATGGATATGCCATAAAATTTAGCTGACTGCATACAATCAGTCACAAAATGCTTCTTTTAATGAAATACAATGACTCCAGCTATCTGATTAGATTGTTAGTGTGTTGAAACTACAACCATCCATTATGCTTAGCTGTAGATAATTCCTAACCTGAACCTTGATTCGTTTCTTTCTATTGATTTTAGAGAGAAAGAGAAAAAGAGAGAGAGAGGGGAAGATGGAAGGAAATGAGAGGAAGAGAGAGCATCAATTCATTGTTCCACTTAGTTGTTCCATTTAATTGTGCATTCACTGGTTGCTTCTTGCGTGTACCCTAACCCAGGATCAAACTCGTAACCTTGGTACACCAGGATGATGCTGTATCCACTGATCCACCCAGCCAGGGCTTGAACCCTGATTCTTTTCCCATGTAGTTTGAAGACTTTAGATGGTCCTGGCAGAAAAGCAGGAAATCAGAGGGATGGTGGAATCAGTTAATTTAGAGAAATAGTGCTAAGGGTAGCTAAAAACTATATATAACATTATAGAAAGGTCAAATACAGAAGCTGCCCATCATTTATGTTTTGCTTTACTAAAGAAAGAATAACTGCAAACAGATTTGAACAATCTAGGAGGACCACTTAGGACTGTATTTTTGTGCAAACAACAGAAAACCCTGCTGCAGTAATTTAAACAGATAGAATTCTCTACAACTAGGATCCAGTAGACAATCCAAAGCTGATAACATGGCTCAATAATGTCATCAGGGACCAAGCTCATCATCTTTTCATTCTAACATTCTAGGATGTTGGCCTTTGTTCTCATGCTTATTGTCTCATGGTTGCAAGATAGCTACTGCACCTCCAAGCATCATATCCAAGTTCCAGCCAAGAGGAAGAAAAGACGAAGTGAAGGAGAAAAGAAATGCAAAATATTCCCTGAAATCTCCAACAGTTGTCTGCTCCTTTCTCATAAGCCAAAACCATGCCAATAGGTGGTTTTGTAATGTAAAATAAACTAATAATGAGAGGGTGAATTAAAAAAATCAAAGTTTTCAAGGAAGAGGGGTAAAATGAATATTGGGTAAGCAACTAGCACTGGATTTTACAGATATATTCTCAGAGGTTTGTATGTTCTCTAAAAACTTAAAATTTGGGGGTTTTATTTGATTATAACTTAATATAATTTAAATATTGAGCTAGATGGCCATCTTAGTTATTAGAGCCAGAAGTATTTCGTCATTCCATTGTCTGTGTGCAAATCTATACATATTAATGATGGAACTCATGCCAAATACCACCAATTTTCATGGTCTAATGAGAAAAGTTAAAAATTAGGAAGCAGACAATACATAAATGACATGTTTAGACAAAGTAAAGATCAAAGGACATCATGGCATGCTGTACTATTAGAAAAAGTAGATAAAATAGTCTGCATCATTGTTAGACAAGACTTGTGTTTGGCCAATCTTTTGATAACGTCCACTTCCGGGCAATGACAATGAGGTGTTTGGAACAGTTTCTTTACTGCTGCTGGCATCTGGAAGCTAAGTAGTCAGAAGAACCGTGCAGTTTAGGACAGCATCAGCCCTCTGATTTTGGCATTTCATTAACAGATCTGGGTGTTACTGTTCCAAAAACATAAAACCCACGAGCTTTAAAAAAGAAAGAGAAGAAAATCTGGGCATAGGCACATCATTATAACTAGCAAAAGCTAGCTTCTCCTACAGCTTTTTTAATACTGTCTCTCAGGCACGTCACAGCCCTCAACGGGCCCCAGACCTGTCTGCAGTTTCAGATACACTGAGGCTTGAGCTTCACTTAAAAGGGGATTCCAGGTACCAAAATCTACCTCCCAGAACCAAAGTGAATTACAAACTAATTTTAAGAACTATCATCTGGAAAAACCAACTTTAGACTAAACTAAGAGGACCCTTCAACCAAGGAACAATGAAGAAGCCACACTGAGACTGGTAGGAAAAGTGGAAACACGGACAGGATGCCCAGGTCCCTGGAGCGAACAGCAGCCAGGAGAGACTCGCGTGGTGGGAAGTGAGTTTAGCAGAGAGGGGAGGGTCCTGAGCCCCAGGAACAAAACCACAGCCTGCAGCCCAAGAGCCCAGAAGAGGTGTAAGAACAGTATTTAGCTGGAAACAAGTCAGGATACTGTTTGTGAGAAAGAGTCTGATTTCTCAGACCCAGGATTCTTCTTAAAGGAACCGCACAGAACACCTCTCTCACAACCACTCACCTGGGGCTCCAGGGGACGGGGAGAGAGGAGAATACCGGACTAGCAGGAAGAGAGTGTAATCTAGGAGGCACAGGGAGAAATATTTTGGGAGATAGCCACCCTAACCCCTGGGACGAGTCATTCCCCAAATCTGAAGTGAATATTTCCCCTGGAAACAGCAATACCAGCAAAGGGAAGCAGGAGAGCAGCCAAACAAGCTCCCCCACGGCACTCAGAGCAGAGTTGCTTAGAAGGAGGGAGCTTTCGGGGTTACAGTAGTGAATGTTAGGGTCTGAGCTGCAGCGCCCGCACCCACATGGCTGAGGGCTCGCCGGAGGGTGGGCGGCAGCGGGACGTGGAGACACGGTTCTGTTGGCAGGGGCAGAAGCCGGCTGGCCAACACTGGGCTCAGGTGTGAGCTCTCTTGCCCGGCTGGGTAGGAGGGGGTGTGCAAAAGCAGTCAAGTCCAGCTGCCGGCAGCCTGTAATCCAGCCTGCAGGAGAAGGGCGGGAACCCGAAAAGGGCAGAGACCAGCCCCTGAGCAAGGGCGCAGGAGCACAGCCTTGCCCCACCCGTGCAACCCAGGCTTGTGGTCTGACTTGGGAGCCAGCTCCTCCCGCGGGGGTGGAGCCAAAAGCCCAGAACAGGTGGAGATCCGCTACTGAGCTGAGCGTGGGCACGCAGTCCTGCCTGGCCAGTAGAGCCAAGGCTAGCAGCCGATCCACGAGCAGGCTCCTCCTGCAAAGGTGGGGCGAAAGATCGGAAACAAGCGGAGACCCGCAGCTGAACAAAGGTGCTTGCCACTGCCCTCAGGACTGAGCATAACACCACCCATGGGGGCAGAGCAAAGGCCAAGGCCACCAAGGCTTGTGCACCCAAGCACGTGATCACAGCCACTCCCGTGAAGAGAAAATGCAAAGACAGAGAAATGCAACACAAATGAACCAAGAGAAATCCCCAGAAAAGGACCTAAATGAATCAGATATAACCAAATTACCAGATGCAGAGTTTAAAATAACAATTGTTAGGATGTTCAAAGATAATAGATGGTCATTACAAACACCTAAATAAAGAGATAGCAAATATAAAAAAAAGGACATTGAAATAATAAAAAAGGATCAGTCAGAAATGACAAATACAATATCTGCAATAAAGAACACAATGGAAGGAATTAAAAGCAGGATGGATGAAGCGGAGAATCGAATCAGCGAGTTAGAGGACATGATAAATAAAGGCACAGAAGCAGAGCAGAAAAGAGACTCAAAAAGTCTGAGGAAACTCTAAGAGAGCTCTGTGACAACATGAAGAGAAATAACATCTGCATCATAGGGGATCCTGAAGAAGAAGAGAAAGAACAAGGGATAGAGACTTTGTTCAAACATATAATAGCAGAAAACTTCCCTCAATTAAGGCAGGAAAACATCTCACATGTTCAGGAAGTACAGAGAACTCCATTAAGGAGAAACCCAAAGAAATCAACACCAAAACACATCATAATTAAAATACCAAAGCAAAGTGATAAACAGAAAATATTAAAAGCTGCTAGAGAAAAAAGACTATCACCTACAAAGGAGCCCCCATAAGGATGACTTCTGACTTCTCAACAGAAACACTTGAGGCCAGAAGGGAATGACAAGAAATATTCAAAGTAATGCAAAACAAGAGCCTACAACCAAGACTACTTTATCCAGCAAGGCTATTGTTTAAAATTGAAGGAGAAATAAATAGCTTTACAGACAAAAAAAAAAAAAAAAAAACTCAAGGATTCACGGCAACCAAACCAAGGCTGCAAGAAATGCTAAGGGACCTGTTGTAAACAGATCAAAGGAGAAAAAGAATACAGCAAAAGACAAATACAATTTTAAAGAATAAAATGGCAATAAACAATTACATATCAATAATAACCTTAAATGTAAATGGATTAAATGATCCGATCAAAAGACATAGGGTAGCTGCGTGGATAAGAAAACAGGACCCATACATATGCTGTCTACAAGAGACACACCTTAAATCAAAAGATGCACACAGACTGAAGATAAAAGGATGGAAAAAAATATTTCACGCAAATGGAAATGGAAAAAAAGCTGGGGTAGCAATACTTATATCAGACAAAATGGGCTTTAAAACAAAGACTATAGTTAGAGATAAAGAAGGTCACTACATAATGATAAAGGGAGCATTCCAAAAGGAAGATATAACTGTTATAAATATCTACACACCTAACATAGGAGCACCTAAATATATAAAGCAGACTTTGACAGACTTAAAGGGCGAGATCTAGAGCAATACTATAATAGTACGGGATTTCGATACTCCATTAACATCATTAGATAGATCCTCAAAAAAGAAAATTAACAAAGAAACAGCAGACTTAAAGGACATATTAAATCAACTAGATTTAATAGATATCTTCAGAACCTTTCACCCTAAAACAGCAGAATATACATTCTTTTCAAGTACTCATGGTACATTCTCTAGGATAGACCACATGTTAGGGCACAAAAGCGGTCTCAACAAATTTAAGAAGATTGAAATCATATTGAGTACTTTCTATGATCACAATGGCATTAAACTAGAAATCAAGAACAACGGAAAAACTGAAAAACATTGAAACACTTGGAAACTAAATAGCATGTTATTAAATAACGAATGGGTAAACAATGAGATCAAAGAAGAAATTTAAAAATTCCTAGAAACAAACGAAAATGAGCATACATCAACTCAAAATTTATGGGACACAGCAAAAGCAGTCCTGAGAGGGAAGTTTATAGCATTACATGTATACCTCAAGAAGTTAGAAAAAGCTCAAATAAACAACTTGACCCTACATCTAAAAGAACTAGAGAAAGAAGAGCAAGTAAAGCCCAGAGCTAGTAGAAGGAACAAAATAATAGAGATCAGAGCAGAAATAAATGACATAGAGGCTAAAGAAACAATACAGAGGATCAATGAAACCAGGAGCTAGTTCTTTGAAAAGGCAAACAAGATCGATGAACCTTTAACCAGACTCACCAAGAAAAAAAGAGAAAGGACTCAAATAAATAAAATTAGAAACAAGAGTGGAGAAATAACAACTGACACAATAGAAATACAAAATACTGTAAGAAAATACTATGAAGAACTGTACGCCAAAAAACTAGACAACCTAGATGAAATGGACAAATTCCCTGAAACTTATAAACTTCCAAAAATCAATCAGGAAGAATCAAAAAACCTAAACAGACCAATTACAACAAATGAGATTGAAACAGCTATCAAAAAATTCCCAAAAAAGAAAAGTCCGGAGCCTGATGGCTTCACAACTGAATTCTACCAAATATTCAAAGAAGAACTAATTCCTATCCTTCTCAAACTATTTCAAAAAATTCAAGAGGAAGGAAGACTTCCAAGCTCCTTTTATGAGGCGAGCATAATTCTGATTCCAAAACCAGGCAAAGATAACACACACACAAAAAAAATTATAGGCCAAAATAACTGATGAATTTAGATGCAAAAATCCTCAACAAAATATTAGGAAACCTGATCCAGCAATATATGAAAAGAATCATACACCATGATCAAGTGGGATTTATTCTTGGGAGGCAAGGCTGGTACAATGTTCGCAAATCAATCAATGTGATTTATCACATAAACAAAAGGGAGGAGAAAAACCACATGATAAATCAATAGATGCAGAAAAAGCATTTGATAAAATCCAGCACCCATTCATGATCAAAACTCTCAGCAAAGTGGGAATACAGGGAACATACCTCAACATGATAAAGGCCATCTATGACAAACCCACAACCAATATCATACTCAATGGGCAAAAATTAAAAGCAATCCCCTTAAGATCAGGAACAAGGCAGGGGTGCCCCCTTTCACCACTCTTATTCAACATAGTTCTGAAAGTCCTAGCCACAGCAATCAGACAAGAAAAAGAAATAAAAGGCATCCAAATTGGAAAAGAAGAAGTAAAACTATTTTTATTTGCAGATGATCTGATATTGTATATAGAAAACCCTAAAGTCTCAATCAAAAAGCTACTAGACCTGATAAATGAATTTGGCAAGGTGGCAGGATAAAAAATCAATACTCAGAAATCAGAGGCATTTTTATACACTAACCATGAACTGTCAGAAAGAGAAATTAAGGAATCAATCCCCTTTACCATTGCAACAAAAAAAATAAAGTACGTAGGAATAAATTTAACCAGGGAGATTAAAGACTTGTACTCGGAAAATTATAAAACATTGATAAAAGAAATCAGGGAAGATACGAACAAGTGGAGGCATATACCGTGCTCATGGTTAGGAAGAATAAACATCATTAAAATGTCTATATTACCCAGAGCAATTTAAAAATTCAATGTAATACCGATTAAAATACCAATGACTTACTTCAAAGATATAGAACACATATTCCAAAAATATATATGGAACCAAAAGAGGACACGAATAGCCTCAGCAATCTTGAAAAGGAGGAATAAAGCGGGAGGTATCACACTTCCAGAAATCAAGTTATATTATAAGGCCATTGTACTCAAAACAGCCTGGTACTGGCATAAGAACAGGCATATAGATCAGTGAAACAGAACTGAGAACCCAGAAAAAATCCCACAGCTCTATGGACAACTGATATTTGATAAAGGAGGTAAGGAAATACAATGGAGTAAAGATAGTCTCTTTAACAAATGGTGTTGGAAAAATTGGACAGCTACCTGCAAAAAAATGGAACTAGACTACCAACTTATACCACTCACAAAAATAAACTCAAAATGGATAAAAGACTTAAATGTAGGCCGTGAAACCATAAGTATCTTAGAAGAAAACAGAGGCAGTAAGCTCTCCAACATCTCTCGGAGCAATATATTTGCTGATTTATCTCCACGGGGAAGTGAAATAAAAGATAGGATAAACAAATGGGACTATATCAACTAAAAAGCTTTTGCACAGCTAAAGACGATAAGAACAGAATAGGCCCTGGCCAGTTGGCTCAGCGGTAGAGCGTCAACCTGGCGTGCGGGGGACCTGGGTTCGATTCCCAGCCAGGGCACATAGGAGAGGCGCCCATTTGCCTCTCCATTCCCCCCTCCTCTCTGTCTCTCTCTTCCCGTCCCGCAGCCAAGGCTCCATTGGAGCAAAGATGGCCCGGGCGCTGGGGATGGCTCCTTGGCCTCTGCCCCAGGCGCTAGAGTGGCTCTGGTTGCGGCAGAGTGATGCCCTGGAGGGGCAGAGCATCGCCCCCTGGTGGGAAAAGCATCACCCCTGGTGGGCGTGCCGGGTGGATCCCGGTTGGGTGCATGCGGGAGTCTGTCTGACTGTCTCTCCCCGTTTCCAGCTTCAGAAAAATACAAAAAAAATAAATAAATAACAGAATAAAAAGACAAACTACACAATGGGAGAACATATTTGACAATACGTCTGATAAGGGGTTAATAACCAAAATTTATAAAGAACTTGTAAATCTCAACACCAGGAAGACAAACAATCCAATCAAAAAATGGGAAAAAGAAATGAATAGACACTTCTCCAAAGAGGACATACAGATGGCCAATAGGCATATGAAAAAATGCTCAACATCATTAATCATTAGAGAAATGCAAATTAAAACCACAATGAGATATCACCTCACACCAGCCAGAATGGTGCTCATCAACAAAACAACACAGAATAAGTGCTGGAGAGGATGTGGAGAAAAGGGAACCCTCCTGCATTGCTGGTGGGAATGCAGACTTGTGCAGCCACTGTGGAAAACAGTATGGAGATTCCTCAAAAAACTGAAAATCGAACTGCCTTTTGACCCAGCTATCCCACTTTTAGGAATATACCCCAAGAACACCATAGAACGGCTCCAAAAAAAGAAATGCACCCCCATATTTGTGGCAGCATTGTTCACAATAGCGAAGATCTGGAAACAGCCCAAGTGTCCATCAGAGGATGAGTGGATTAAAAAGCTTTGGTACATATATACTATGGAATACTACTCAGCCATAAGAAATGATGACATCGGATCATTTACAATAACATGGATGGACCTTGATAACATTATACGGAGTGAAATAAGTAAATCAGAAAAAACTAAGAACTATATGAATCCATACATAGATGGTACATAAAAATGAGACTCAGAGACATGAACTGTAATGGCAACAGGGGTGGGGGGTGGAGGGAGGGGGAATGGGGCGAGGAAGGAGAGGGGGGTAGGGGAGGGGCACAAAGAAAACCAGATAGAAGGAGACAGAAGACAATTTGACTTTGGGGAAGGGGTATATAGCACAATCAAATGTCAAAATAATCTGGAGATGGTTTTTCTCAACATATGTACCCTGATTTATCAATGTCACTGCATTAAATTTAATTAAAAATATATATATAAAAAAAAGAAATTAAAAATCGAACTGCCTGTTGACCCAGCTATCCCACTTTTAGGAATATACCCCAAGAATACCATAGCACTGTTTGAAAAGAAAAAACGCACCCCCATGTTTATGGCAGCATTGTTCGCAATAGCAAAGATCTGGAAACAGCCCAAGTATCCATCAGAGGACGAGTGGATTAAAAAGCTTTGGTATATATATACTATGGAATACTACTCAGCCATAAGAAATGATGACATAGGATCTTTTACAACAACATGGATGGGCCTTGATAACATTATACTGAGCGAAATAAGTAAATCAGAAAGAACTAAGAACTTTATGATTCCATACATAGGTGGGACATAAAAATGAGACTCAGAGACATGGACAACAGTGTTGGTGCTACAGGGTGGAGGGGAGGAGAGGGAGGGGGTTGGGGGAGGGGAGGGGCACAAAGAAAACCAGTTAGAAGGTGACAGAAGACAATTTTATCAATGTCACCCCATCAAAATTAATAAAAAAAAAAAAAGAATGTGTCTCATGGCTAATTCAGACAGTTAGAAGAATAGTATAAGCATGCTAATTCTGCTTCTCAGGCCACCTCCTGCAAAAGGGGCCCCAAGCAAATTGGTGATTTGGCTCCTCTGATTTTGCCAATTGGATTTAAAAAAATAGGTCAGGAATGCCCTGAAATGGAACTAACAATACATGACAATAATTTAAAGGACTTTTAGATACTGGAGCTGATGTATCTGTTATTGCTAAACTACATTGGCCTCCTTCCTGGCCCACTCATGCAGCAGCCACAGAATTACAAGGTATAGGGCAGAGTAAATCCCCTCAACAAAGTTCTAGTTTTCTACATTGGGAAGATTAAGAAGGTCATTCTGGATTTTTTAAGCCTTATGTACTCCCTCGATGGCCAGTTAATTTGTAAGGTACAGATGTTTTGAAAAATATGGGAGCATTGCTTGTCAGTCCTAATGGTTTAGTCAGTACTCAGATGCTTGATCGGGGATTTTTGCCCACCAAGGGACTAGGGAAAGAACAGTGAGGAATTCTCACCCCCATACAAGTGTCACCCAGTACCAGAAGGTGTGGATTAGGATATCAAAATTTAGCATAGGGGCCTTGGTAGCTCCTGCTACCTCAATAATGCATGTGCAGACCCAATTACTTGGAAATCAGATAATCCTGTATAGGTAGACCAATGGCCCCTTTCTCAGGAGAAACTTAGGGCAGCTACTCAATTGGTACAAAAGCAGCTACAGAGGCCCTGGCCGTTTGGCTCAGTGGTAGAGCGTTGGCCTGGCGTGCAGAAGTCCCGGGTTCTATTCCCAGCCAGGGCACACAGGAGAAGCGCCCATCTGCTTCTCCACCCCTCCCCCTCTCCTTCCTCTCTGTCTCTCTCTTCCCCTCCAGCAGCCGAGGCTCCATTGGAGCAAAGATGGCCCAGGCGCTGGGGATGGCTCTGTGGCCTCTGTCCCAGGTGCTGGAGTGGCTCTGGTTGCAACAGAGCGACGCCCCGGAGGGGCAGAGCATCGCCCCCTGGTGGGTGTGCCGGGTGGATCCCAGTCGGGCTCATGCAGGAGTCTGTCTGACTGTCTCTCCCCGTTTCCAGCTTCAGAAAAATACAAAAAAAAAAAAAATACAAAAGCAGCTACAGTTTGGGCACATTGAACCATCTAATAGCCCATGGAATACACTTCCATATTTTGATCTTGTTGCCTCCTGGATTATCAAGGGGCATAGACGACCCTTACAGCTTATAGGTTTTGAGCCTCAAAATTATTGTTGTTCCTTTTTTCAAAGGATCAACAACAATGGCTCTGTGAAACCACTAAATGGCAAATTGCTCTTGCAAATCAATGGACAACTTTATACTGAAACTGTCAACTTAAAATCAGCTCAAAGTCTAGAATTATACGCCATTATCATGGCTTTTCAGCATTTGCCATATTCCCCCTTTAATCTATATACAGACAGCAAATATTTACTTATGGTGTTTTCACTATAAAGACTGCTGTCTTATGGACAAATGCTGATGAACTATTTCAGCAGTTCCTTCTTCTTCAAAGACTTGTATGTCAACATAGAGTTCCATGTTTCATAGGACACACTCAAGCTCACTCCATGCTCCCTGGAGCTTTAGCACAAGGGAATGCCCTTTTTTTTTTTCTTTTCTTTTCTTTTTCTTTTCTTTTTTTTTTTTTTTTTTTGTATTTTTCTGAAGTTGGAAATGGGGAGACAGTCAGACAGACTCCCGCATGCACCCGACTAGGATCCACCCGGCACGCCTACCAGGGGGGGATGCTCTGTCCATCTGGGGTGTTGCTCTGTTGCAACCAGAACCATTCTAGCACCTGAGGCAGAGGCCATGGGGCCATCCTTAGCACCCGGGGTGGCTTTGCTCCGGTGGAGCCTTGGCTGCGGGAGGGGAAGAAAGAGATAGAGAGGAAGGAGAGGGGGAGGGGTTAAGAGGCAAATGGGCGCTTCTTCTGTGTGCTTTGGCCAGGAATCAAACCCAGGAATCCTGCACGCCAGGCCGATGCTCTACCGCTGAGCCAACCGGCCAGGGCCTAGGAATGCCCTTATTGATCAAGCTACCCAAAAGAAAATTATTTGGAGTAACCATGACAGATCGAGCATTTCAGTTTCATACTATTCATCACCAGAATGCTGAAGCCCTGTGTAAATAGTTTCAACTTTCTCAAGAAGCAGCACGGCAGATTGGGAAATCCTGTTCAAGGGGTCCTATACTACAATCTGTCCCTTCATTTGGAGTTAACCCTCAAGGACTCCTACCAGGACAACTTTGGCAAATGGATGTTACTCATATACCTTCATTTGGCAAACAGTCGTATGTCCACATTACAGTGGACACATATTCTGGATCTCTAATAACCTCTGTCAGAACAGGAGAGGCTGCTAAGCATATTATAGCTCATTGTCTGTAGGCATTGTTCTATTATTGAATTTCCTAAAATGGTTAAACTGAAAATGCTCCTGCATATGGAGAAAAAGCATTTACTGTATTTTGTCATTCTTACAATCTTTAAAGTTAAGGCATTATTAAAGCGTACCCAGCAAATATTTTAAGGTCAATTTAAAAAAATTTTAAAAGAGGGTAGTCATATCCTGGAACTCCTACGGGTCTACCATATCATGCTTTTTACTTAAAAATTTTTTTTAATTTCTTTGGAACACTGATGAACAGGAGACACCAAATCTTTTTTGCCTGCAAACTACTACCTTCTTTATTTGATCCAGCTAATAACACTGTTTTGTCTTTTTCCAAATAGCTCCAGATATATGGAAAAGATTTATATAGGCAAATGGGGATCCTCAAACCCCTCAGGGAGATCTTCTGAGCATGGCTTTTAAGATATCTAGAGGCAGAAAAAGCCCAATAGAGATCAGAGGAACTACCAGCTTTTAGGATACGCCCTTAAAGGCTCCAATGCCCAAAGGGATCTCATAGGATGCCATCTGGGTCCTGCTTCAATAGTGGAAAGGAAGGTCATTGAGCTAAAGCCTGCCAGACTTACATGCCTCTGCTGTGATGAAACAGGAACACTGGAAGGTAGGCTTCCCCCTCACTCCTCTAAGGGAGGGTTCAGTCTCTTCCAGCCCTGCTCCAGCCACCTATGACCTCACCTTGCCCAGAATGCTGGGGTTTGCCACTGAAGGCTGAAGGTGCCCAGGGCTGTCAGCCCTATCTACGACACTGTGGACAAGCCTAGGGTATTTCTTCCAAGAAGCAGGCAGAGGAGAACAGAAGCTCCATATCCACGCATGCTGCAGATGGCTTTTCCAGTCTACCTGAATCATTACCAGCTAGAAGCAGCGGTCATTGGGACTTGGACGTGCGCTGCAAAGTACAGAATTGTGACAACAATTCCAGTGCCATGCGGACTTTTCCTGGATGTGGACTTTTCCTTGACTCCTAATCCTTGTGACAGCTCATAACAGACTGAACTGGGGTTGGGTTGCATTTTTCAGGGATTTGGCATGGTGTTGGGGCCAACTTGGACTTGGTGAACATGTTAAGGACACTACTCTTTTATGGATTCTTGCTGTATTGGCCAAGAGTTTGCTTAAAGGCTTTAATCACTGTAAAAAAAAAAAATAGGCCCTGGCCGGTTGGCTCAGCGGTAGAGCGTCGGCCTAGCGTGCAGAGGACCTGGGTTCAATTCCCAGCCAGGGCACATAGGAGAAGCGCCCATTTGCTTCTCCACCCCTCCACCGTGCCTTCCTCTCTGTCTCTCTCTTCCCCTCCCGCAGCCAAGGCTCCATTGGAGCAAAGATGGCCCGGGCGCTGGGGATGGCTCCTTGGCCTCTGCCCCAGGCACTAGAGTGGCTCTGGTCGCAGCAGAGCGACTCCCCGGAGGGGCAGAGCATCGCCCCCTGGTGGGCAGAGCGTCGCCCCTGGTGGGCGTGCTGGGTGGATCCTGGTCAGGCGCATGCGGGAGTCTGTCTGACTGTCTGTCCCTGTTTCCAGCTTCAGAAAAATGCAAAAATAAATAAATAAATAAATAAAAGACTAGATAAAGAATATGTGACACATATACACTATGGTATACTATTCAGCCATAAGAAATGATTACATCGGATCACTTACAACAAAATGGTGGGATCTTGATAACATTATATGGAGTGAAATAAGTAAATCAGAAAAAACAAGAACTGCAGGATTCCATACATTGGTGGGACATAAAAACGAGACTAAGAGACATGGACAAGAGTGTGGTGGTTACAGGGGGTGGGGGGAGGGAAGAGGGAGAGGGGGAGGGGGGGACGGGCACAAAGAAAACTAGATAGAAGGTGACGGAGGACAATCTCTCTTTGGGTGATGGGTATGCAACAGAATTGAATGACAAGATAACCTGGACATGTTTTCTTTGAATATATGTACCCTGATTTATTGATGTCACCCCATTAAAATAAAAATTTATTTATAAAAAAAAATACTGTCTCTCAGTTGCTTTTCAGAAAAAAAAAAAAGCAGTCACTGGAACTATCAGTCAGTTTTTGTTTTGCTTTGTTTTGTGAGCAACTTAGTTACCAACTTCGAAACTGGTTGAGAAATTTGGTGCATGTCCATCTTCCTGTCCCAGAAGAATGGTTTCATGTTGTTACTGAGTTCTTACCCAGTTTCACAGCATCCTTCCTTCCTTTGCATGGTAAACGGAACTTATTCAAGTATCATATCACTCAGACCAAGGCAGCTGTAGAACCAAACTAACCCTTTTAACCTGCCTGGATTACAAACAATCACCTAACAATGGACAGTGATGGAGTCTCCGAATGTACAAAGCCTAGTCGCTCTAATTTTTAAAATCCAAGAGCAAGAAACTTTCCTTCCTTCCTTCCTCCCTCTCTCCCTCTCTTTTTTCCTTCCTTCCCGTTGAAGAAAGACATTCTCTAAATGCTCTACAGCCACCTAGAGCAGTTCCAGTGATTTGAACACTGTGCTCTTTTATTTAAAGCCCCTCAAAATGCCATTATATAAAGAACTAGTCACCAGCAGTGGGAACACAACAAGGACCAGGCTTCAAAATGAAATTGAAATGACAGATTTTTCCATCTCAAAGTCATCTACTTAATGAGCCCCAACCCACATTCAAAATCCCCTCCACCCTCACCACAAGCCAATCAGATTTTTCTTTCTGTTTGAATTATAACTTAATCTTCTCCTTAAATAAATGTTCATGAGTTGTGCCCAGCCATGTCCTTTGCTGGTGAGTAGCCTGCTCACCCTTCCTCACCTCCCCGCCCACTGCCATTCTTCTCCCTGAAAGGAAACTACCCAAAGTCTCTTAGAGGCTTTGAACACTCAGCCTTCATTAAAATCTCATGTGAATAGTATGAGTGAAACATGTTGAAAAAGATATTAACCAACACACTTAATTCCTGGTGCAAAGGAGCTTCTTGCTAAGAGTTTTCATTCTTCTTGGGTCCTAGAATATACAAGATCTTTTTAAAAGAGCAAAATGGTGGGATCTTGATAACATGATACGAAGCGAAATAAGTAAATCAGAAAAAAACAGGAACTGTATTATTCCATACGTAGGTGGGACATAATAGTGAAACTAAGAGACATTGATAAGAGTGTGGTGGTTACGGGGGGGAGGGGGGAATGGGAGAGGGATAGGGGGTAGGGAGGGGCACAAAGAAAACAAGATAGAAGGTGACAGAGGACAATCTGACTTTGGGTGGTGGGTATGCAACATAATTGAACGACAAGATAACCTGGACTTGTTATCTTTGAATATATGTATCCTGATTTATTGATGTCACCCCATTAAAAAAATAAAATTATTTAAAAAAAAAGAGCAGCTATAACTGAGCAGCTCTTTTTAAAATCAAAACAAAACAACAACAACAAAAATTTCCTTTATTCCTTTTTATTTTTCAATGAGAGGAGGGGAGGCAGGCAAAGAGATAGACTCTCACATGCACCCCAACCAGAATCCACTGGCAAGCCCACTAAAGGGCAATGCTCTGCCTATCTTGGGAGGTTGCTCAGTGGCTAAGAAACTGAGCTCTTCTTAGCCCCTGAGGAGGAGCCATGGAGCCACCCTCAGCACCCAGGGCCAACTCACTGCAATCTAGCCATGGCTTCAGGAGGGAGAGAGAAAGAGAGAAAAGTGAGGGGGGGGAAGTAGATGGGTGCTTCTTCTGTGTGCCCTGACTGGGAATTGAACCCAGATATCCACAAGTAGCACCAACGCTCTACCACTGAGCCAACCAGCAAGAACTACCTTTATTGCTTTTATTTTCCAGAATTTTTTATGCCAAAACTGACCTAAATCCTCTCTTTCTTCCTCATCTTCAATTTCCTACCCAAACTCACTCAGAAGCTCCAAAGACTCATTTATTTTCTCCCTCTTTCCTCTTGCATCTCCCTGTTTCTGGGGCTAGGCTGAGCCCACTTTGGGGCAAAGCCTCTATCTCAGAATCTTCTTCCATGTTACCCAGCTGACTGACCCAGTCTCTGTATCAGAAGGCCGGGTGTGGGTAAATACCACAGAGTCTCACCAAAGTTCACCTGAGGATACTGGAAGGGAAAGGGCATTGCTAATGAAATTTCATTGTCTTTGTTCAAATATGGCTTCATAATACCATCTGGCCTTCAATATAAAAGCTACCTCTCTTCTTTTTTTTTTTTATTTATTTTTTAGCAAAAGAGAGACAGACAGACAGGGACAAACAGGAAGGGAGAGATAAGAAGTATCAACTCTTAGTTGCAGCGCCTTAGTTGTTCAATGACTGCTTTCTCATACATGCCTTGATCAGGGGCTCCAGCTGAGCCAGTGACCCCTTGCTCAAGCCAGCAACCTTTGGGCTCAAGCCAGTGAACATGGGGTTATGTCTATGATGATCCCACAGTCAAGCTGGAGACCCCTCACTCAAGCTGGTGAGACCACGCTCAAGCCAGATAATCCCATGCTCACATTGGCAAATGCAGGATTTTAAACCTGGGTCCTCAGTGTCCCAGGCTGATGGTCTCTCCACTGCACCATTGCCAGGTCAGCTTAAAGGCTACCTCTCTTCTTCATTGCCCAGTCAGCATCAGTAAATTCCTAATACTACCAATATGGCCATCAAAACCACAAGGCGTGGAAAGAGCCGGAAAGAACAGTAAGATGGTTCTTGAGAACATGGCCTGATTCTTTTTTTTTAGGTTATTATCTAAGTAAAACTCCAAATTTTATAATTCTCGTGGATAACTCACAAATCCTCAAGACTGTGTGACCAGTTCGAGAAACCGTGAGTTAGATGGTCTCTAAGGTCCCTCACAACTCAGACATCCTTTCCTCAGAGTGAGACAACCAAGGAGGGCGGTTTGAATGCCTGGAGGCCACTGGGGATGCTCTTAAATCACTTCTTTCTTCATGGGCCCTGAGGTTGAATCTAGAGGTGAAATATATGGCTTTCTCTGCAGAAATAACAGGAGATACGTCTCACAACTGGCACAAAGTTAGCCCTGTGGAGTCTAACAATGACATTTTCTAAGGCAAGGAGAAGGGGGAACATTACATTTATAAGATGCTCATAAAGGCCCAGGGTAAGTGGCTAGCCAAGTAGACGTCTCTGCAGTACTCACTGTCAGCATTGGTGGGGAATCATCAACCACACACTGAAATGAGTACCAGCTGCTGGCTCACCTGTCCTGGAACCTGAAATTCACACCTTTAATAATTTGATTCTTCCATTTCCAGTCCTTGCTTGTGAGCAAATACTCTGGAAAGGGGTTACAGTTCCACAAAATATTAGCTATTTCCTATCATCAAGCCCTGTTGGTGTTCTGTGGCTTCTCCACATCTCAACCCAAGTCCCCTGTTCCCTCCAGGCCGCTTGGTAGAATACAGTGCACCCTCCGCGGTTCTACTCAGACACCCACCCCTACTGTCCTCCGCAGCTCACAGTGAGCTCCCTCTTTGCTTCCACCTCACACTTTTAATCATATATTGCTTGTAATTGATAACTTATCTCTCTCTCTTTCCAGATACATCCAAATAGGTTGTAAAGTCTTTGAACTCAGGAGTTAAGTCATCAGTCTGTCTTTCTTGTTGTTGTTGTTGGAATGTCCTAGAGCTAAGAGTTCAACACCACTGCAGTTACCACTAGGTCAGAAGAGAGAAGGATGGGATACAGCAGACAACTCTTTGATAAGGGAGCAAGAAAGGAGGATGGGGCTGAGTGGTCCTGGTAGCATTGCTACTAGGGAGGACGGCAGTACTGGAGAGGTGGGGGACCCTCCCTACCCTCCTGACTATACCTTCTCTGGGCTAAGAGAAAAATGCCAGGCTGACCCGACATGACAATTTAACTCTACACTGAATTGCTTGTTGTTGTTCTTTCCCTCCTGGTTCAATCAAGATATGCCGTCAAAAAACTACACAGGAAGCCGTGTCTCCTATCTTACTGCTTGCCTCAGCTTCAGAGCAGGTGAGCCTTTTCTAGGACGAAGCTGCTTTTGCAAATGATGTCACACTAGCCTGGCGTGCACACAGGTGCACAGACTTCCGGAACACAAGGTCACCTGCTCTCAGATAAGGGTCAAGGCTCTCCAGGAAGTCCTGCACTGCCATGGGTCAGGGAAACTGTCTGCGTTCATTACTGTATCAGGAACCCAGGGAGGGAGAGGGGAGAGAGGGAGCAGTGACCAGACACACCCATGCTCGCTAGCTGTCCTGCCCCTTTCAAGAGCAGTGACCCCCCCCCACGTGGGGTGGGGGGACACTTAAGACTGTCCTCAATTTCAGCACAACCACACACACAGCAGGAAATGTAATAAGGGAGGGGCAGGATCAAAGAGCAAAAGCTGAAGCCCGGGAAGAGAAATGGAGAGGGTGATAAATAAAAGGGAAGATGGCAGGGGAGAGCGAGGAAGAGGAGACCCAGGGAAGGACAGGCAGGGGCAGAAAGAGACAGGCAGTAACCAGGTGGTGTGGCCTGTCTCCTTTCCTCTCCTTGGCATTTAACCGGCTTCCTAGGGAGCCTGCCGCCTCCCTGCTGCAGAGGGGGGTTGGTAAGGGGGGGCGCTGGGGGGCGGGGCTGGCGCTTGGGGCTTTGGTCCCCGCAGGACCCTCCCTCACTGGGCCCTCCACAGGCCTCTCTGAAGTCCAGTCCCCAGAAAGCATCCACTCCAGTCGGCTCAGCTTCTTCGACTAAATCCATTTCCATCAAATTATCACTTCTAGCGGTGATAGAAAAATTAATGATTTCTTGAAGGGACTATTGTATTTAAATATTTCAAGCCTGTTGGTATGATGTGTGTCAGCAGGAGAGAAACATATTGAGTTGGAGCTGCAGCTAACACAGACTTTTATAAATATCCTGTCAGATAAATAATGGCTCTCAATGGATCCCGCATGACCTATACAGTTCTAACGCTAGCCAGGTTCTGCCAAGAGGTTCAAAGGAAATGGACGTCGCAATACCATGCCCCGAAGAATGGGATTTCCGTTTATCTTTCCTACAGGAGGAAGGCACCCTGGCCAGGCTGGCTCTGCAGGCACCGAGGAGAAGGTAAACTGAGTCATCAGATTTCGCAGGAGGTCCAAACCTGGGCGGCCTGGACAGGGGCATCTGCACCACAGGAAGAGCAGGTGGCATCCATGTCTGGGTTTGATTGACAGAGGAGCAGCCGAGGACACTCGCGGGGCTCCTGCGGGACTGGCAGGCACCCCTCTCCGCAGACGATGGCTGTAGGCCCGGCAGGGGAAGCCCGGGTCTGGGCAGCTCCACTCAGGAGTGAGCAGCACCCTGACTGGGGCAGTGGAGACCGCTCAGCCATCTGCTTTATGTCCCATAGGTCCCCATTCCTCCTTATCCCTCATATTACATACCCTTTCTTCCAGAGCACTGCACATCAAAGGACAGATCAGATTCTGTGTCTCCCCTCCCCAAACCCATATGTTGAAACCTAACCCCCAAGGTGATGGTATTTAAAAGGTGGAGTCTTTGGGAGGCAATTAGGTCACGACCTCCTTAATGGGATTAGCACCCTTGTAAAAAGAGACTCCAGAAGGCTCCCTCCTGCCTTCCATCATGTGAGGACACAGAGAGAAGGAGGTGGCCAGTGAACCAGGACGCAGGCCATCACCAAACCCCGAATCCACTGACACCTTGATCTTGAACCTCCCAGCCTCCAGAACTGTAAGACATTAACGTATGTCATTTATAAGCCACCGAGTCTGTGGTGCTCTATTAGAGTAGCCCAAGTTGGCTATGACCCTCTAGCCAGGAGACTTGAACAATGTCATTCTGCTTCCTGTTAAGAGTTCCAGCAAATACAAGGTGAGGGCAGTGCGGGCAGAGGGGTCAGCACCGCTGGGTGGCGAGGGGACGGCGTTCCTGGCTGTGGACATCCATGAGGACCGACCCCATTCCACTTACACGCACTCATTTCCTCTTCAGACGACATTTGAAGATGAGAAGGGAGAAGACTTTAAAAATCTTAAACGACCCCATTCATAGTGAAAACAGTCACTTAGCCTGATTCTTCTGACCTGCCTGGATTTTAATGTTGCCTCCTGTTTAAAGCAATTGAGAATCTCCGCTCTCTCACAGATAAATAGAGTCGCAAGATTAATGAAACCATGGAGCTGAGAATGCCCTACCGTATTTCCTATGAGGTCATGGTGAAAAGGAACAACACAAATCAACAGGAAGTCAAACGACCTCATTTTAAGTGACATCATTTTGTTAGTAAGTTAGAACACCACACAAAATAAAAGTCCAGAAACAGACACATGGATACAGAGAACAGACTGACAGCTGCCAGGGGAGAGGGGGAGGGGAGGGGAACTGGGTGGAAAAAGTGAAAGGTTAAGGAAAAATGTCATAGACAGATATGATTCCCAGAGGGAAAAGGGGGTGGGGGAAGGTGAAGGAGGATAAAGGGGGTAGATGGTGATGGAAGGAGGCTTGACATGGGGTGGGGAACACACAGTGCAGTGTACAGATGATGTGTTGTAGAATTGTACCCCTGCAACCTATATAATTGAACAATTGTCACCCCAGTAAAAGGCAATAAAAAGAAATAAAAATGAATAAATAAAAAAAAAAAGTCCAACTGGCCAGTGTGCTACCACTGGACAAAATTTCCTCCTACACATTAGCTATCCCTATGTTCCTGTCAAGGGGTCATCTGGATGTTAGAGGACAGCAATCAGCCTCACACACATTTTCCAGGGGTGCATCTGGCTGAACCAAGAGAAGCACTTCTCTCACTTCCCCAGACATCATGACCTGTGTTAACAGAATCACTGGGGCATCGCTGGGCATCGTTTATACCCACAATGCCTTCTGCAAGCGGGCTCTGGCCAGAGGTGTAGCCTTCTCCCAGCCAGCAAAGCCAGAGAGCTCCACTCTGCTGGGGGAGCCGGGCACAGTCACACTGCAGGGCCCAGAGGGGCTCTCCTACCGGGTACGGGTGATGTTGAGTGAGCCCTGGGATTCCCATGCCAGAGAAATGCGGAGAGATTTGAGCAGAGGCATGATGCCTCTGTGACTTGCCTGGGTGTTTCATGTTTGTAAAGGAAACAGCCTTATATGACAACAAACCAAATGGCCCATACCTTCCAGGGCTCAGCAAATTGCAAGCTTTTTTTTTTTTTTTTTTTTTTTTGAAGTTGAAAAAAACTGGTTTATATTTTTAGGAGCTCTACTCACCTATCTGAATTGATCTCAGTCCGAAAGCTAGGAATTAACTGGCTTTAAACTTTTAGTTATTCGCCTCTCTGCCTCTACCTGTCTACTAACTGTCCCACTATGCTAACAGTGGGGATTATCTTCCCATCTTCCCCAAAGCTATTCTTTCAAATTCTCACTGTGCATCTTGGGGACACGAGGCTGTCACATACAAAGGAAGCAGGTGAGCCTCTCGCATATCCAACAAATGGTGGGGAAGCCATGACTCCAGCTCCCCCCACAGCCTCTCCAGATGCGTGGCAACCCGTTCCCCTGTGTAAACTGGAATTAAGCCCTACCCATTCCTTCAGCTTTCCTTTTAGGGCACTCCAAAAGGTGTGAAGCATCACGTAGATGTGTGATGTTTCCTTTTGTTCACCTGCACTTGTCACCTTATAAAGACGATCCCTCTTACCCTGGTGTCCAGCCACCATTTCCTCCTGGATGTCTGAGGTTCCCTGCCACCCACAACTACGTGCCCCTTCCTCTTTATGCCCTGTCCTTGGGTACATTTCTGAGTTGTGACACAGCTCCTGGAACGTGACAGTACATAAATGGCCATGGGAAAAGCGTTTCCCTCAAAAGCTAGGGAAAGACTGGCTCTGAGTGAAGGCAACCCCATTCTTCATTCAGTAAGCCTCTCCCTATCGCGTGGTCATGCACACTGGTCACTGGACTATGTGCTTGAGATTCAGCAGTGGACAGCACAGGTAAGCTCCCCTCTCGTGTGCAACTCACATCCTCATTGGAGCGGAGGACAGGAGAGAGAAACGAAGGGTAGAAAAGGAAATAAAAATAAATTAGATGAATACATGTTGTGATGGGCTCAAATATAGAATTCTGACATGAGCCCCAACTGGGTCACAGCCTTGGGGAGGGGTAAATAGCACCAGGCCAACAAAATCCCTGGTCACCTTGCAGTGACTCAACACCTCGAAGCATTTTATCCTTTCCTTCAAAACATCTGCAGAGCTCACTAACACCCACAAACAATCTAATTCTGACTCACTTCTTCCCTTTGAATCTCAGGTTCCCTGCATTCTTCATCACAATTTTGCATTAGCCTTATCTGCTAACTTGAAATAATCGCCTCCACTCTCTCTAGACACAGCCCGTAAACCACAAAGGACTCCCAGCTATCCTGACCTCTAATCTAAGACACACCTTACTATGTAATCCCCATCATGTATTGTGTCTGCTTTTTTGTCCTTCTCGAAGAGCCTGCTGTCACCTGGCAGCAGACCCGGGCACAACAGTCATTTCTACAGCATTCTGTCCCATATCTCGCTTGCTTTTCTCTGGGTGACCGTAGGAGTCTTACCCAAAGTGAGCAACAGCAATTCTGGAAACCATTTCTGCAGCACCAGCAGGCCTTAGAGACTAAAAGGAAGGCAGAGAGATAGGCAATAATCCTCACTCCAAGTTTTCTGCAGGAGATGGAACATCTATCTCCTAAAGCAAATGGCCACACGGGCGCTGGACAAGGACGGCAGGGAGACCCGCCCACACCCCCATCTGTCTGCCACCAGGAGGCCCTATTTCCACTCATAGCCGCGGGCGATGGCATTCCGGAACCGCACATCTGTATAAAACGTGAGAAGTTTCAGGCATTCTAAACCAGGGCTTGAAAAAGGCAATTCTGGGACTTTCCTGCCCAGACCCCAACCCATGTTTTCCCTGTTCTCTTCCCCAGCTCACCTTTACGCGCATCAAACTCCTACCCAGCGCCTGGGGCGTCATTCCCACAACCGAGCCAGTACTCTCCAACCCCTCAGCACCTGCTCACCAGACTCCTCTGTTATGGAACAGACCTCAATCAAAGCTCTCCACGGGGGCTCCTTCAGCCGCTGCCTCCCCCATGAACCCTCTCCCACCGCCAGCCAGCAGGCATCCCCCACCATGTTCTCCGCACACTACTGATAGAGCTACCAAACCCTGGTCCCGTCTGTCTTGTACAATAGCTGTTGACTAGAAACTCACTCAGGGTCAGTCCTAGGCCTTAGTGATCCTAGTCAGCACATGTATTAGGCAATCTGTCAATGTTTGTTCAGTGTTAGTGGTCACACATAGTGACAACTGCTTCTTTCAGCGATAGCTTGTGGAGGAAAGAAAGCTTCTGTTGTGACTATGTGACGATCCCTCCTCCCTCGTGTGTCACTGAAACTCAGCCGCATCTGGTGCAGAGAACTAACTGCACCCGTTCATGTCATTGCCGCGCAGGAGGAAGAGGACGGCGATGTGAGGAAGAGACAGGGAAGCCTGACCTGTGGTGGCACAGTGGATAAAGCATCAACTTGGAATGCTGAGGTCGCCGGTTTGAAACCCTGGGCTTGCCTGGTCAAGGCACATATGGGAGTTGACGCTTCCTGTTCCTTTCCCTTCTCTCTCCCTTCTCTCTCCCTTCTCTCTCTCTCCTTCTCTTTCTCCTCTGTAAAATGAATAAATAATATAAATAAATAAATAATAATATAAATAAATAAATAAACAAACAGAAAAGACAAGGAAAAAGAGACAAACCACCACCATGGCGGTTGAAAGATAGCCACAGATTCTTAGGCACTCTTCCCAGCAGGACATGGGCTCACACCCCTTGGACGGGAGTGGGCTGTGCAAGTGCTTCCACCTAGATAAAGGTGATGCTGTGCCAGTTTCCAGGCCAAGTTCGTACAGGATCAGCAGCACCCCCTGCCTGTCAGGGTACCCAGGTGTCACGCCTCGTGAGGCCCAAGGAGGGGTCTACGGGAAAGTGGACCCATGCTCCCATCCAAAAGGCCCAACTGTGTCCCCAGCCGACAGCCACACTGACTCTCCAACCATCTGAATAAACCGCCTTCTAAGTGAAGGCCGCAGCCCCTGTGGAGCCACCCAGCCCACGGCCACTGGAGGGGAGCTGTCCCCAGCAAACCCCACCCAAACTGCGTTTCCTGAGCAAATTGATTGAGTGTTGTCGTTTCAAGCCCTTAAATATTGGGATGGCTTGTTCAAGGACAGTATATAATTGGGACAACTGCTTGGCTAGCTTTTTTTTTCTGTCTTTTAAGATAGCAAGTTTCATATTTTAAAAAAAATCTAAGCATTTCTTAAGAGTTTTCAACAATCATAACACATTGGCTTGGACACTTAATGAATGGGCTGCTCTTTCTGAGGGAATGATAAGCTGCCTGTGCTGTTCAAACTGCACTCCTCTGAAAACTCCTCTGGGGTGGGCGATGGGAGCCGTAGCACGTGGCTCTCACACCCCCCTCAGCTAAAGCTGCTCCTCTGCCTTCTGTTGTCACATCATGACCCCTTAAGCATCCACTCAAACAAAGGATTCTATGGCTGCAAATGTTTGGGAAGTGCTGTTCTAGAGCATTTTGCTGTTTAGGCCCAGCAAATTTGAGGATGTTTTCTGCCACTACCTCCGATTACTTTCACGAACCAGTGGAGCAACTGCTCAAACTGTTTTCCATTTACAGGTGAAACTAAACTGAAACCCTAGCAACGTTTCCTCCGGTCACCCTTGTGCTGGGCATTATTACTTCTGCCTGGGATCCCTGGTACGGAAGAGGCCACTTCTGCTGCTCTTTGGTGCTCCCTCCACAAGCAGCCAAGCTGTGGCACCTGCCTGGAAGAATTTCTCCCAGGAGTCACGAATGACCTTTCTGGCTTTCTGGGAAAGGTCCCAGCATGGCACATTGGAAATTAATAAGCATACTAACAAAATGGCTCCTGTGGAAAACACCCCCTTCTGTTCATTCAGCAGAATTGTGCTCTCTGTGCACAACTCCCTGGCTCCCTGGACCATGACAACCCACTGCTGAAGCCATTGGACATTACTTCTTAGAGGTTTGGGCTTGCTTCAGATATAGACAGGGGTGATTTGGGGACATACAGGTCAGAAATATAAGCATTTGGGATGGAGATGACCTTGATAGTCCCAGGCTGAATTAATGATCAGATGCTGATAACTGGTCATGACGCTCCGCACACAACCTGGTGCCCGTGTCCCTCCCTGGTTCCAGCCTTGCTTCCTGCCTCATCCTTTGTGTGTCCTCAAAACCAGAGCCCCATCATTCTTTTTTTTTTCATCATTTCACTCTGACAGGCTCCCTGACAATGACATATGCCTTCGTGAGTCTGAGCACCTTGCCTCTTCCATTCTCCTCATCATCTCGACGTGGACGGGGTACAGGGGAAGTCACAATTCAGCCATAACAGAAGCCACCACCCCGCTTGGTCTGTCCCACTGTGTACTTTGGTCTGAGCTTCCGAGAGTTTCAAGACAGTGATTCTCAACTCAACCTCACTCCTCTAATGAAGAGATTCCCAGCTTACATCTAAACAGTGCCCACCAATATGCCTGAGATATCAGTGTGGTCTTGCACACTGAGAAGGTAGGATTGCCAAGAGTCTATTTTCCCTGAGATACTGTAATCTCCTAGGGTAAAATGACCCCCAAAGAAAGAAAGAGCAGACAAGTGGCCAGTGGGAAAGAGAATGGTTTGTGTAAAGTGGCTATTTCTTTCCCACCCCTATGCATGCATATTCTTTTGGAGGAAAAAAAAAAAGGAGAGAGAGAGATTTCAGAATTAAACCTGAAGAAGCTATTTTTGTTATTTTTTTATTGTTGTTTGGGGAGCAGAAGCCATGCTGCCTTCCTAGCAGGCAACAGAGAATAACATGACCACTATTTCCCTGTCTAAAACAGCATCGCCAGGTGCACCGGCGGCTCGGAGAACACAATCAAACCTTGATAACAAAGCTCTCTGGCACATCAGTGAGATGTGACGTGAGCAGCAGTAGCCAGTGGATGCAGGAAAGCCCAGTGGGACCAGGCGCAGGGAGCGTAGGCATGTGCCTAGCGGGGGCCGAGTGGGAGGTGACTGTCCTGGCTCACAAGCCCACGAGTCACATCATAGAGACTTTCATAAGTTACCGGGGGACCTGGGGTTGATTGTGCCAGGAGCTGGAGTTTGTATCATAGCAGGTAAAATGCAAGAGTTAACAAAATGCAAGCTGACTCAAAAACAAAACAAAATAAAACAAAAAAACAGTGATTTCTTTATACCTAACTGGATACCCAGGGCTACCAAAGTCACAGGTAGGAAAGGATGTCTAGGAAACTGAGATTTCTTTTAAAAAGAAGACCTGATTGATTGCAATGTAATTTCAATTTGGCTTGAGCTAAACCAGGAAGGTAATAGTTTAATGTTAGCATCGGGTCAGTACGGTTCTTCCAATAACACCCTGTTAAAGAGAGGCGGACGTCTGCCTCTTTGAACCCCTGCGGTTGTCGTCTTCATTCGGGCAACGGAATTGGGTGCTAGGAAAGACTAGTAAAAAGACACATTATTTCATCTACCTCTGTTATTGTCACTTCGCTGAGAAGAGGAGGAGAGTTACAACCTCTTTGGTTGGCTTCATTTAGACAAACAAAATTCCTAGAACAGGGGGCACGTGAACAGCCAGAGACTTCCAACAAACCAATGGCTGCCGAGTTCAACTGCGTCAAACCCTAGAGCAGTGGCTCTCAAACTTTGTGAAGTCGGGGCGCATTTAAAATCCTACAAATAATTGTAGGCGCACTATATACAAATTTCTGAGAAATAAGTTATAATAATTAAGTCAAATATTAAAGAAAAAATATAAAGTCCAAGAGTGCTTTTATGGTACACAAAATAAATATGACAAAATTAAATTTATTCTGACATTAAGAAACATTTTATGATACATTTTTTTAGTTATGCTTTTTAGAATTCATAAAAAAGAGGGTTAAAAATATAGAAAGTTGTCTTTTTAGATATATAGATACATTCTTAGTAAGGTTTAGTAAATTCAGCAGGTTCTGGCATGAATGTATTAAGTTTTTTCATTCTTGTGTTTATGAGAAACATGAGCCTGATGTGTCCTAGCGATTTCTTCAATGTTTGGGCATCTATTTGAAAGGCAAACTCTCATTTCCTTGTCAATACATTGAAGAATTCCTCTCTTTTTACTCTTAATTGTGTTGAGTGCAGAAAACCCCCACCATACATAACACATATCATCTTAACTTTACACCAAACAAAGGATAGGAGAAACTTGCTTTCAATCTTTCCGGGGAACATGGGGTAGTGTAAACAATCCAGCACCACAGCTTAACAGCCTTTTGCAACCTAATCAGGCAAGTGGGGTGGGGGGCTGGGCAGACTGTCAGCTTACAGCCAATTTCTCACACCTCTGTCCCCCAAAAATCTAAACTACAAAAACCCTGTTGTTTTTTGTCCCCAACAGGCACATATGTCTCTGGAACACCATAGGGCGCACCTGGAAATCTACAACGCACCAGTGCGCCCTGGCACACACTTTGAGAACCACTGCCCTAGAGTATCCCTGAGCCCTGCTGTCTCCTGACTGTCAAGCCTGTGCTGCCTGCAGTGACTCCACCATCCAAGGAAGAAGGTTTAGGACAACCTTCTCCTCCTTGTCAGAAAGTATGGGAGAAAACCATGCAGAGAAGGATAACAGAGGGCAGAACTCTGGAGGCTCAATTACAGGTTTACATACCCATGCAATATTATTATCCTAGTCAAACTCTTACTGTGCTTCTGCATCCCATCTCTTTAAATTTCTCTGTGGCTTCCATGGGACACCACGCTCCATGCTTGGCTGCCTCGTGAGTGTTGTTATTTAACAGTGGACACCTTCTACCCAGCTGTGGCAACAACTTCCCACAGCGCTTTTACATTAGTTTAACTTTTCCAAGCTTTGTAAAATTCTTGAGTTGAACAGAAGTAATACACCGAGATAGGAAGTTTTATCAAGACTGTTTCTAACAGAACGAGGACTGAGGCGGACCCCCGACGTCCAGTCTCTTGTGGGCTTTCACTCTTGTAAAGCATCTGACCTTGACTCTGAGCACAGTCATGTGCAACAAACACCATTTTTTTTCCCTATTCAAGGTGACCACCACTGGGGGCTTCTGTTCAAATATGGCAACACAGATTTTTAAAGAAAGCCCTTAATTTATACCTGAGACTTAATGTTTTCTGACCAAATTTCCAATCAATAAGAAAACCCTTCTGCTTTGCTACTGTATGAATAAAGCACCCAAGGGAAGTCACTCGCTCGGTGATGAGCTGGGCTTGGCACCCAGGCGGTCACCAGTCAGTTATGTGGAGGTCAGAAAGAGGGCTGCCCTTTATGGAGAGAAAGGACACATCATTGCCCCAGGTCTACGTTGCAGCCTAGGTCACTTTCAGACAGCAGCTGAAACAGAGGATTAGGGCGAGGAGAGCTCAGAAAGAAGGAGATCTGTTCGTCTCCACAGGAATTCTGACCTTGAGCGAAAGAGGCAGAGCTACAGGAAACAGCAGGTGCCCTGTCCTCTGGCTGGGAGGGGCCTCACACCCCTTGACCTGCAGCTTCAGGGGGCATTCGGCCAATAGGGAGGCCAGCTAGACGACTGCGGGAGAGAAGAGAGCAATGACAAAAGTATTCATTCCCTTGGCTTCTTCCAGCTGACTGGCAAACCTCCCGGGAAGGGGTCAGGTCCCATAAAAGCAGCCCCCCCTCTATAGCTCCCTCCTTCCAGCCTCCAGGGACACCATCAGCCCCCCCCCACCGCCATCTCCTGGGGCTCGGGCATGGTAACTTTACTACCTATTAACACTTCCTTACATGCTATCCGCACCTTTGTAATGTGCCTCTTTATTTAACCATCCTCAAATTATCCTTTAAAAACAGCAGAAAAGAGCCCTGACCAAATAACTTGGTTGGTTAGATGATTGTACCAAGTATAGAGGTTGTGTGCTCGATCCTCGGTCAGGACACGTGAAGGAAGAGATCTACGTCCTTCTCTCTCTCACTCACTCTCTCCTTTGCCCTCTCTAAAACCAATAAAATAAACGTTGTTTTAAAAAAAAAAAAAAAAAACGGCAGAAAGGAGGTGCTGCATTAATTCAAAAACTTGTCTCGTGCATGTCAGTACCGCGAAGACTACTCTGCCACGTTAAAACGCAGGAAGTGATGCTCGCTTTCGACATCTTTGGATGTCAATGTCCAACTCCAGCCTTCTTTCCTTAGCCAGTATTTACCGGCTGGCCTCTATGTGCTCAGTGCAAACGCTGTTCTAGAGCACTGGTAAAGTCACATGCCCTGCTGGGGTTCAGGACTTCAGCACCGGGTCTCCCCAGTCTGTCCTGTGCCCGGCCTCGGCACAGTCTTTAAAGCGCGGGTCTGATCAGGGCACAGGCCATAGGAGGATACATATGGACTCCTGAGAATGCCAGGTGGTCCTTGCCGCCCAACCTCTCCACCTGTGTTCCCATTAGACCAACACTTGTCCTTCCAACCTGTCAAGTGTTTGCATGCCTCTGGGGTTTTCACATTCTGTTCCAGCTGCTCAGAATGGTACCTCCTCTCTTTCTGGAACATTCCTAATGCAAGTTGGCCTACAAAGCCTTCTAGGGACCAGTGGGGCAGAATTCAAAGCCCTGCTGTGTGGTCAGAGGCAGATTTAACCACGGGCGCACCCGCACACACGCCCTGGGCCCTGACTTCTGATGGGCCCTAACTTGACACTTTTTTCTAATGACACCAAGTTTGGTTTCATATGTGCAATTTTAACATTAATAGTACATTTTTTTATTTCTTTAAAAATATGGTTAACATGTATTTTCATTTTCCCTCTTTTTTTTTAAGGGGCCCAATATTTTCTTCTGCACCTGGGGTCTCATCCGACCTCAGTCCGCTTCTGTGTGTGGTCCTGTAGCAGCCCACACACAACTGTCATGTCACTGTTTGGCTGTGAAGCTGATCCACTCACTCTCCCTCCTACAATGCTCAGGTGGCCCCATGGGGTACTGTCATCTTAATTAGGAAGCAAAATGCAACTCCAGGAGTCTCCTGCAGCTATTTCTGCATTCTAGGTCATGCAACAGATTTCTCTTGGGGGAAAAGTTGTTGGTTTTTTCTTGAAGAAAATGCTAAAGTGTGCTTTTTAATTTGCAAAGAAAATGCCCAAAGCCTGATATGAAGAAAGAGACAGAGACGATGAGAAACCCAACAGTGTTAACATCAAGCAGTTGGGGGAAGAGGAGCTGGGGCACCCCTGAGGAGACAGGATCTGGCTGCTAACAAAGGCTCCCTTGCTCTTCTCTAGTGAGGGGAGGGGAAAGACAGCGTGGATGCAGAGGGGTGGACCCCGCAGCAAGATAGCCGCGGGCTGGGGCTGAGCGAGCTGCTTTTGGAGCCATGAAGGCCACCGTCTCACTTACGGTTTCCTTTCCTGTGGTATAATCCTCTCGCAATGATTTCTGAGACCTCACTGGGATCTGTTCACCTGTAACCTCCCCACCAGCAGTCTTGGGCAGAGAAGGGAGAAAATGCAGACCAGGGCACAGACAGCCACGCAGCTGGGGCAGTGGAGGAAGGAGGGGGCAGTAGGGGGTCCCAGGCCAAAGCCAGGCCCAGAGAGAGACACTAGCAGGTGCAGGCACGCCCTCACCCAGTACTTAGAAAAGGTGTCTGGATTTCCTGTGGTGCACAAAATAGAGGCACGGGGTCACATTATTGGGCTAACGAAATACAACTCTATCGTGGAAGGCTGAAAACTTTTTATATACTTGGGTTACATCTATTATCTGAGAAAGTTGCATTGTTCTGGGCACAACCAAACATGCTCAAAAAATATTTGAGAAGTGGATGGATGCATGAACAGATGGATGGATGAGTAGATGGATGGATGCATGGCCACGTGATAAGTAAAGGAATGAAAGTTTGCTTCGATACAGTCGCCAGGACGTATTTGTCCTTCCTGACATTTCCGTTGCGTTTCACTTTCCTCTGGTTACTTTGCTCTGATAAGGTCTAAAGGAGCTGGAGAAGGGGCCAAAAGCAAAGAGAACAGGACCCTGTAGTGAAAAATTCAGGATAAAGAATCTTGGTAAAAATGGGGAAGATGCTCAGCTACTAAATACAACACAGTGACACCTGAAAAGCTTGTCTGCCTTCCTACACGCTCCTCACTCACCTGGAGCCACCAGCCAGCCACATTTCTGAGGCTGGAGCAGATGGAGGAGGTTACGATTCCAGGAGGGCAGCATCCAATCAGCTCCTGGTTCTCACTTTCCTGGACCTCCTCAGTTCTCTCCTCCGAGCTGCACTTCTTTTCTTCAGAAGTCATTGGATTTTGTCCTACAAAGTGCAAAAGTGGTGCCCTCCCCAAAGGGGCTGAGGGGCCAGGGTGCAGGGAAACCCGGCACACAGATAGCCAGGCCAGCCGCATGCTCAGGGAGCCCACCACCCCACGGAAGGGTCTGGGGGCATTGTGCTCAGAAACCTACCAGTCAGAGAGAGACAAAGATTGCATGATTTCACTTCTGTGTGAAATTTAACGAGCAATATAAATAAATCAACACAACAGAAACAGACTCTTAGACACACAGAGAACAGACTAATGGTTGCCAGAGGCGGGCAGGGCGGTGGGAGGGACAGGTGAAAAAGGTGAAGAGATTGAGAACTACCAATACAAAATAGTCCCAGGGATGTAAAGTACAGCACAGGGAACAGAGTCAATAATACTGTAATAACTGTGTACGGGGCCAGGCGGGTCCTGGAAACATTGTAGCAAGTAAAACACTCGCTAAAGTATTGGATTGTCTAACCCCTCTGCCCTACACCTGAAACTAAAACCAAAATAACATTGAATATAAATAAATAAATAAATAAATAAATAAATAAATAAATAAATAAATTTACCGTATTTTTCATTCCATAAGACACATTTTTTCCCCAAAAAAAGTGGAGGGGAAAATGCTCGTGTGTCTTATGAAGCGAATGTTCTTTTTTTCTTTTTTTTTTAGCTGCTGCGCGTTCCCAGAAAACTAGAAGAGTACTTGAACATAAAAGTCTCTTCTCATTTGTTAATAACAGAGCTAATGGTTGTTAATACTGCTGTTGAGTTTACATTGTTGAAATATTATTGTGGTATATTTTATTCACTATTCTAACACACCATTTGGTTCAGAATATTTTTTTTCTTATTTTTCCCCTTAAAACCATAGGTGCATCTTATGGTCAGGTGCATCTTATGGAGCAAAAAAATATGGCAAAATAAAAAATATTTTTTAAAAAGACTGCCACTGAGCTAGTTGCCTGTGGTTTCCCATGCCAGGGGCATCAGCCAGGGCTCAGGCACCTCCACAGGCCTGAAGTACCAGGGAACGGGCCAGCAGGCGCAGGAGGACCCAGTCACAGAGTCCTCCCAGCAACAGGATTCTCCGCTGGGCCGTCTACTCCTTTAAGTGCTTCCGTGAAAGAATGTGAGAGGCAGGAGAGGTCAGAGCTGTGAGCTGTCCATTACTGTCCCCGGCTCAGAGCCTTGACAACCAACAGGAAGATGACGGAAAGAATGATGATCCAGGAGACAGGACAAGAGGAAATGACCAAGCAGCAAGGCTTGCTCTCTGCTCTCAGCATGGAGCGGCAAAGGGGGAGTGCGTTAGACCACAGAAAAGGTCCTTACATCAACGCACCCGGGCACATTCATCGCTTGGGATGCTTGGGACCATAACATTAAAACACAGATGAGTGTTATCAACAAAAGGCTGGTTGTTGATTAAAAAAATCCATATTCAAAATTTGTTTCTATTGCTCATAGGAACACTCACTCTTCTAGGAATGCAAAGCAAAGAACTTTAGTTTCTAATATATTGAGAACTATTTATCCATCGTATTTCCAACATATAAACCCAAAAATGTAGGTCCTAGGTATGACTTTTCCGAGGTATGAAGAAAAAAAGCTTTCTCCAAAGACAAGAGACTGGCACATATTTGACAATGTAAGTGAAACCCTTGTTGCAGCAAGCAAAAAACCCGGAGAATAATTCTCACCCTCTCCAAACCCCGATTCTTCTCTCTGATGGTGGACATCATGACACCTGGGGAGGGGGGTAGACCCAGCTTGCAGCAGACATGCAGGAAACCTTGCCTCTTTTCTCCTTCAGAATGGCTCTGTAGGCAACTCTGAATTCTTTCCATAAGCTCCTTGAACCCCACTTTGTGGGGGCAGAACAGTAGTGAGCAAGGAGACAGAAGTGGACTAATGAGTAAAAATGAGGCAATAGGAAAGCCATCCCAAGGAACAGGAAATTGTTCTGGGTCACTGCAAAACTGCACTAGATACTTGCTTCTGCTTTCTCGCAGTGGGCAGAGTAAAGGCCCACAGATGTGCCCAGTGCTTCCTAAGGAGGCCTTGGCCACACCACTGGACTATGACAGGAGGCATCGCTGCTGACCTCTGCCTGGGAGCAGCTGACCAATCTGGCCCCCCTTCTGTGTAGAAACAGAAGCAGAGATTGCACCCTATCAGCAACCAGCATGGTCAGGACATACGGTATTTCCTCATGTATAAGACATGCCTTTTTTTAAAAAATTGGGGGTCTAAAAACTGGGTGCATCTTACACAGAGGTTGATCTGTTTTACTTGCACTGCCTGCTTTTTGCATGGATGAGGAGTTGTATGAATTTTATGATGAATAAAACTTGAATTCAATAACTTTATGTAATACATTTTTTTTTCAAATTTCGGGCCCCAAAATTAAGGTGCATCTTATACATGGGGAAACATGGGAAATAAAGATTTGGCCACAGAATACTTACATGGTCTTCCCACTTTAGTTTAGGGCAGGGGTCCTCACATTTAAAAATAAGACGTTAGTCTCCCTTGCAGTGTCATGAGCGTCACCGAGCTCCCCACATCATGCAAGCTGCCTCTCTAAAATCTCAAAAAACTACTGTAAATTTGTATAATATTTAACATCTACATATATGGAAGCATAATTATGACATTTGTGAGTAGAATATTATTTATCCCCCAACAGAGGACACTCAGTGCAGAGACAGCTGATGGGTCTGTTGCAAACTGTGTCACCGACCAGCTCGAGCTCCCCCTGGAGCTGCAATGCCCACAGAGGAGGAGGAACCCAGGCCTGGAGGCGGAGCCTCTAGGTTCTTTGCTATGAATCTCCATCAAAAAAAAAAAAAAAAAAAGAAAAGAAAAGAAACGCTGAAAATGAAAACCATTTGGTCAATTTTGAAGCAAAGGTTTAAAAATAGAAAAACAGAGAGAACATTCGATGAAAAGTAAATCATTATTTACCACTGTTATTAACAAAGCAAAGATTTTTGCAAGTCAAATATTTAAGATTTTTCTCTGGGTTTGGGAGGGAGTACTTTTGGTTTCCTTTTGTTTTGTTTTTTGTTATTCGGCTTACAAACAACAGAAATGTATATCTCACAGTTCTGTGGCCTGAGAAGTCCGAGGTCAGGCCTGAAGACAGCTCTCTTCCTGGTTCACGGCTGGTGTCTTCACTATACCCTCACTGGGGCCAGAGGATAGGCTCTCTCTCTTGGGCCTTTTTTTTCTCACTTATTTATTCTTTTTCCTCTGTCTTTTCTAAAGAAGAGATTAAACAATACAATATCTCCACTGTGAAGCACTAGAAGTAAACAACAAGGAAGGAAATAAATTTACAAAAAAATTATTGGTGCAACAACACAGCCATGTCTCAGTCTTTTGAGAAATAATGCTGATTAATTCTTATTATTAATTATATCTGTTAAAAAATTGAGCTCTGTATTGTTGGGTGAAATTTAAAATTTGCCAAAATAGGCAACAACTCATAAACCAGCCCAATGAAAAGTCTTTAAAACTCAGTTGCTGGCCCTGGCCGGTTGGCTCAGCGGTAGAGCGTCGGCCTAGCGTGCGGAGGACCCGGGTTCGATTCCCGGCCAGGGCACACAGGAAAAGCGCACATTTGCTTCTCCACCCCTCCGCCGCGCTTTCCTCTCTGTCTCTCTCTTCCCCTCCCGCAGCCAAGGCTCCATTGGAGCAAAGATAGCCCGGGCGCTGGGGATGGCTCTGTGGCCTCTGCCCCAGGCGCTAGAGTGGCTCTGATCGCAACATGGCGACACCCAGGATGGGCAGAGCATCGCCCCCTGGATGGTAGAGCGTTGCCCCATGGTGGGCGTGCCGGGTGGATCCCGGTCGGGCGCATGTGGGAGTCTGTCTGACTGTCTCTCCCTGTTTCCAGCTTCAGAAAAAAAAAACAAAAAAAAAACTCAGTTGCTAAAAACAGAAGGAAAAAATTCCAGACATTCAAACAACGTTTTGGAATAATATGCTAAGAGTCTCCAGAAAAAAACCAAAGCAGCTGTCTAATGAGTCCTTTTTTACTTCCTGAATCTCTTGAAAATAACAAAAACAATCCCCAACAATTCTACCTTTGGTCACCATCGTAGGATCCCTCTTCCCATAAAAATTTTTAAAAATGCCACTTTTATGCGACTACCCTCAGCAACCAGGTACATGGTTTCAATGTACACTGGAATATTCTCAGATATTTTAATAGAATTGATGTCAAATCTCTTGGAGAAGAATTTGAACAGTGAGGAGGTGGATATTTCTACAACCATCCTACTTCTCGTAGCCTTCTGCCCAAATACTGTGCCTCCCCTTTTTTTCTACAAATGGAGACACCACAGCTGCAAAAACACAAACAAACCAAAAAAGCATTCACTTCATTAATCTTTTTTATATCTTGGGGACTCTCACTCATCACATCACCAGTTAAATGAAAAGGCACATGCCAGTCGCATCCTGTCAGAATAGACGCTAGCATCTGCCTTCCACATTTGGTTATGGTCAACGTCAACAAATCCAGCAGCAGAGAAGGCCACACGAAATTATTCATCAGGGGCCTGTTTACATTTGTACTGTCAGTTCTAATAGGTTTTTTATTGAATTAAATTCTCCTGCCCTCATTAGAATCATGATTGCCTGTCGGCAAGTATGGCATGTTTGAATTCCCACAAGGGTGTTATGTTAGACTCTTCATCTTGTATATGGCCCAGAGGGAGCTAGAACAAGGCACCGTTGAAAATTCTACACGTCAATCCTTGAAATTACGGTGTGAGGACCTCTTAGCAAATAAGGCATTGTGCCTCACAATGAGGCTCCCCAGGAAACTTTCGGGGGTTCTTCTGTCTGGCAGGCAAGCACAACTCAGCAGGTCCCGACAGAACCAGCTTGACCTGCCCCCCACCCTCCAACCTCAGCTGGTCGAGGTGGCACCTGCTGGTTTTTCAGTTCTTCTTGGCAAACAGAACTACAACAGACTCGAGTATCTGAAGGTGACCAAGGCTTACAAACATGGACAGCCACTTCATCTGGGGCAGGGTTTGACAAGAAGGCTTATTTCTGAGAACACAGTGGAAGGGATAGCAAGACCTTGGACACTGTAGAAGGCAGAAAATTCTGCTAGATACAAAGGGATCAGGCCCCACAGGGTGGCCACATTCATTTATAAACATTGATTCGGCCAAGTACTTTTTATACTTTCAACCATGTAGGCATCACAGCTCAGTGAGGAATGACAATCACATCCATCTTATCAATGGAGGGAACTGAAGCTCAGAGAGTCAATTCCTCACACTTGCAAAGTTAAGTAAGTGGCTGACCAGAACTGAGACTATGTCTGTCTGACTCCAGAATCACAGCTCCCCCTCCTACAGTGACCCTGGGAAGAGGCCAGCCCTCCAGGAACATGAACTGTGACAGAAGCTGGGGGCTTTGGGGACTCAGAAAGGGCATCACCTAAAAGGATGATGCAACCACAGCCAGATTCCAAAGTAAAGAGATTCATGAGCCCAACTCTATTCCCCATCTGTTATTGTATAGAGTTTGGTCTTTCTTCAGTCAGTAATTGGGAAGAAAAAGAGGACTTCACAAACCAAGAACTATAGCGTGACAAAAATAAGCCATCCTCCATTTCCATTAGCCTTCACTTCCAATCAAGTCTACAGAAGTCATTCCACAAGACTGTCTTTTTCAATAATTTTTAACTAGCATTGAATTAGATTGCTTCATCCTCTACACCCTACAGCTTGACGCCATTTCCCAACATTCCCCAGCCTGGGTTTCTCTTAGAGATGTTGCCATCCCTTGAGACCCTGAATCCCTGGGGTTGGGATCTTGGCCACTATCTTCTTAATAAGCTCCCTTAGAAAGAGCAAGGACCCAGCAAAGTGAGAGTCTCTGAGATATAAAGCAACTAACTGTTGTGCAGTTAAATAGCCACCAGCCATGTTGTCTCCATGTGTGGAGAAAATGAGGAGGGACAGTGTTTGGACAGAAGGCTAGGAGAAGTGGGCTGGGTGTCAGGAAGCCCACCTTCTCATCCCTGTTCAAATTCCTCTCCAAGAGATTTGACATCAAGTAGGTTGAAATACCTGAGAAAATTCCTACAAGAGATTTGACGACAAGTACATTGCAATCTTTGAGAAAATCCCTCCTAATATTAAAAGCAAACGCAACCTAGAAAAAGCAAGGATAAGCTGGGTTTTGTCTGGTTGTTCAATTATTTGTTTATTTGCACGTGTGACATTGGGACTTAACACCTAGGAAGGGAAGCAGTGTGGCCTGGTGACCTGCCACTGTCTAGTTGTCTATGGAAATAACCTTTCAACACCATCCCTTTGAGGATATAAAGCAGGAAACCAATGTAAATAGATCGTTGCCCTCTTCCTTCCTCTACCTCCTCCTTTTCTCCTGTGAAGTCTTTTCTTATTCTTTCTCCCTCTCATTCTTCCTTCTCCACATCCTCGTGCTCTCAGACAACCCCTCCGTACTTGGCCTCCAACACTTCCTTCTGTCTTGGTCCATCCTTCCCCTTCAGACTTCGGGCCGCCTTCTGTTCGGATGTCTCTCCTTGCTCTGCCGCGCAGGCTCACGGGACAGTACCCAGGCTGCTGCCTGTGCACTGGTAGCCAGCCTGGCACCCCTTTCTGCACAGGATCCAGCTCTCAGGCAGCCAGGAAACGGGCTCTTTACAAATCTAGCTTTATTTAGAGAACTCTCTTTGTGAGCTGCATTTCTGAGGACATTCTTCAAGGGAGTTAGCAACGAGGCTATATGCACTTGCTTGTACAACAGCAGACCGGCTGCTGTTTCTGTCACTCTGAGACACCAACATTAAGGCTCAAATTAACTAGCAAGAGTAAACCATAGGAACCGAGAGGATGCTTTCTCAGACTCAGTTTTTCCTTCTTTCTGTCGAATTTTAGCACCGAGGGCATGAGGTGCATGGGCCCAGGTATCGGCACAGAGGAGACAGCAGGAGAATGAATGGCGACTTGCCCGGGGCTGGGCTAGATGCTGCAGGCTAGGGAAGATGGGTGGCCATCTGCCGTGGCTCCATGGCTCAGCCTGGACACCGGGGGAAGAGCTCAGCCTGTCTCCAGCCTTGCCTGTGGTGGTATTTCGTGGCCTGTCCCTTGCGTACTGTGTCTAGTTGGGACCAAAGACATTTGGTTCCGAAGGCCATTGCTTAGAGGGCTCATGTTGACAGGCAAACTGTCCACGGGCCTCAGAACAACTTTGAAAGTCTGTGCTAAACAGAGCGTTTGCTAGGCTGGGTGATGTCAGTAGGCAGCAGCACCCTGGCAGACGTCCAGGGAGGGGCCATACTCAGGGGTCCGGAGAAGACATGGCCCCCTAACTCATTTTCTTCTGGGAGAATGCAGTGTTCATTGTGATTAAGCTCTCTTGCCATGGCCCTGGCCGGATAGCTCGGTTGGTTAGAGCGTCGTCCCAAAGCAGAGGTTGCCGGTTCAATCCCCGGTCAGGGCATGTACACAATCAGATCTATATTGATATTTCTATCTCTCTCTCCCCCGCACCTCCACTTTCTTTCTTGCTGAAATCAATAAAATGAAAAGAAAAAGAAAGATATCTCGCATGGGAAGAAACAAAGAGCCCCAGCAGAGGACATAAGCGTCCATTTCCCTGTCCCTTCTGGACGGCTAATGAGAAGTGACCCAGCCAAGGCAAAAACAGCAGAGGGGCATGGTGAGAGGTGATTTTAAAAACAAACAAACAAACAATAACATTAATAATAGAAGGACTGTGTTGCAAACCAGCCCTCGCTGTAAAAGTACAGTTGTCGGCCTGACCTGTGGTAGCGCAGTGGATAAAGCGTCGACCTGGAATGCTGAGGTCACTGGTTCAAAACACTGGGCTTGCCTGGTCAAGGCACATATGGGAGTTGATGCTTCCTGCTCCTCCCCCTGTTCTCTCTCTCTCTATCCCCTCTCTCTCTAATAAAAATGAATAAATAAAATCTAAAAAAGTAAATAAATAAATAAAAATAAAACAATAAAAGTACAGTTGTCAAGCTCCATAAAAAAAAAAAAGCAAAAAATCATTAGTAAGAAAGATACCTCTTTCCTAGGCATTTTTTTTCTTTACCACCATTTGGTTGCATAGTGAATTCCGTTTGGAAAACAAAGCATCTGTTTTCCACGTCTGGAATTTGACAGATCATATGGACATGTGAAATGCTCAGGGGAAACCTGATTCAAAGTGACCTACTTACATGTATTTAATGTAGTGCTTTTCAAATGTATTATTATTCTTTGGGCATTGTGGGCACTGTCTAGTCTTACACTTCCCAATACAGTATCCACTGGCCATAGGTAATTATTTAACTTTATTTGGTGGGGGGAGGTGATGGTTGGGTTCAATTACAGCTTACATTCAATATTATTTTGTATTAGTTTCAGGTATCACTTTAATTTAAATTAAAAACTTGGCCCTTTAATCACGCCAGCCACATGTTAAGCGCTAACAGCCGCACTGGGCCACTGCCTACCGCACGGGACAGGACAGAGAGAGAACCCGTCCATGGTCACTGCAAGTTCTATGGGACCACACCACTCCCGCGTCTTCTGGTCTGATGGCATGCTCTACGTACAGCTCAGGGGGTAGCCCTTCTCCAGCAGAAGAAAGCCTTAAAAGCTGTGTGCGAGAGGGAAAGCATCCACTGTGCATCACTGAGGGAGGCGGCCAGGCACTGAGAACTCATCCCGGATACAGCCCCGGAGGCAGCAGAGATGGGAACAGCGCTGAGGCCAGTAGTCGCCGCCATCGCTTCCAGGCACGTGCAGGTTCACATTCCCACTAGATTTGGGCAGACAGTAAAAAAACTGCAGAGACAAAAACTGGTGGGCCATTCCTTTATTCTAGCCTCGTACCCGGCCAGCGAGTAAACACACACACACAGGGAAAACACTTCCCTTTCCATTCAGGGCTCCCCAAGCCACAGACTCATCCAGGTGTTCCTAGAATCAAAGGCCTCCACCAGTCTCAGTCACCTCTGGTTCCCCATCTGCCAACATGGCTTCTTACTCTGCCAAACTGGCTTCTCTCTCCTTCCCCTCCATCTTGGCTGCTGCTGCTGCTTCTTCTCCTTCCTCTCCTCTCTAAACTTTTCTGGCGCGAAAACCCCTCCTCCAGGCAACATTAGCATAACAATGGTCCTTCCCAAGTAGGAAGGTAATTAGCCATTTCACAGATCACATAACTACTAACTGGGCAGTGGCCATTTTTAGCAATAAAAGTGATCAAACATAAAAATCCCATTTTACAAACTTATTTGCCCAACAATCGTCTTCAGCATCACCTGCTCCTCTCTCTCTGCCCAAGGGTTCAGCTGACAACGGGAGCTGAGGAACGACTTCTCACATAAATTGAATGGGAAGGGGGAGCTATCCCAGCCCTCAAGTCCTCAGAAGCCAGCAGCACCAATGTGATTAAATAATTGAACTGTCTCACAGGCCAAGCTGGATTCCGATGAGAGTAATTAATCTTCATACTGCCCGTTATTCCCTGGCCTGTGCATAGATTCTGCTCCTGGTCAAAGTCAGGTGTTCCAACTCACCTTTTTCTTGCAAATGAAGAAGAGAGAGGAGGAAGCTAAATAGAAAGACTTCCTTGTCAAAGGACATTAATAGAGAGTTACCTTCAAATCTTTATGAGTCCTCCCCACCCCGCCCCCCCCCAAAATATGGTGGAATTAACACTGTCATTGTACACACACTTCTTATGCAAATTTCAGAGAAACAAAAATATTTGGGGTTTAGAGTTGTTCTTGCAGACTGAATTTTAGAGCTTTCCTTCAATAAACTCTCAGCTCCTGTAATTTTCAAAGCCCAGAAATGAGACAGACAAAAACGGAGACAAGGAAGGAAGCCTGGTCAGGGACCTGGCTTCTCAAGAGAATCATTGCTCAAAAGCAAAGCCCAGGTGGGGGAGGGGCCGTCATGACCCTCGTGATTAAATGCATTCATTCATTCAACAAATTCGAGCGCCTTCTATGCCAGGTACTATTCTAGGAATTGGGGATACATCAGTGAAAAGACAGGCATAATCCCTGCTCTGGTGGGATTTACACTCCTAAAAGCCGACAGCTGTTCTGTTTTAATCCACCCACACTTTATCCACGAATCATATGGGTCAGTCTTGAAGAGGCAAAATTTTAGCATCTTTGTATTTTGCATCACTCCTCATATAAATAAATAAATAAATTCGATTCCTACAAAAGTATGTTTGTGTCAATGCATAAAAGTAACTGTCGTCCCCAGGAGTTTCCCACAATCATGCAAATTGTGAGTCTGTTTTCGCACCAAGGAGAAAGGAGGAAGTTTTCCAGCCTGCTCTATGGATACGCACAAAAGGACCAGCATTACCAGGGGATGACCAGTACCAGGTCTGCCTCTTCCAGGAGGGAAGCAGGTAGGAGCAGCTGCTTGGCAGGGACAGTGAGATGGGAGAGCCACACAAAAAGTGGGAATAATGAAAAATAATGTCACTGCATTATCTACCAACCCTAAGTGTGTATCAACACCTTGTAGCCAAGTACACCCTGCAGAGTCTTAATACTACAATAGTAAACTCCTCATACCAAGAAAAGCAAAGATGGCACATTATAACAAAGAGAGTTTGGGTTCTGTGTTGTTGGTTTTCTGGTTCTTGCTAATGTTCTGGTTTTTAGGTTTGCTCATTTGAAGACATTCTCCTTTCATTTAAAGGGCTGCTTGCCACAGAGATCGTTTTTTCCAACCGAAGTGCAATGCTGCCCCCTGGTGATCGAGTAAGTAAAAGCACCCGTCGAAAATCGGTCTGGCTCCTGGGCAAACTTCCTGTTAGCTCAGCCTAGATATCGTTTTGCTATCTTTACATTCTCCAATGTGCAAATATTTCTTCCATAAGGATTCTCTGCACAGAGATATTTGTTTTCTGGTTTAGCCTAGCTCACACCACTAATCAACGTAGTATTTTATTTTAAAATATGAACTGTGTGCTGGATACAAACAAACAGTGTTGGGGAGTGTATTTCTTCTCCTCCTTTTGTGTATAAATTAAGCAACCTCCCCCAGAGAAAGCTCAGAAATTAGGCCTATTTCATATAACCTTTAGAATCCTGACTGGAATCCTCACTGGAAAGACATTTACTAAGAGCTCAGACTCCAGGAAATCAATGCCTGCCTCTGACACACATTCAACCCCCAGACAAATGTATTTGATTCCACATTATCTTTCAATCTTTTTGCCGGGAATAAACCTGAGACAGAACGCTCTGAAAATAACAATGCAGGTGATACACTGCACTATCAGAAGCCTCCTTCCCCAACTGCACGGAGACACAACTGCTATCTTCGAGAAAATCATACCACATGAGACCCTGGGAGGAGGGGTTGGGGACAGCTCATGAGCTAAATCCGAGTATAGAATCCATTTTCCTCAAACTGTGACCCCGGCCACGAGCATCAGAAAAGCCTTGGAGTTAAACATGCAAGCTTAGGTCCGTTAAATCTTGATTTTCTACAAAGTGAATAGAGACCACTGGGCAGAGCCTGGTAGCTTCTAACCAGTAAGCAATGGACATGGCCAAACAAACTCGTAAGTCCCACTTGGTCTTTGCTGGAGATCATTTCTCATTGTATTTCTTATCCCAAAGCCATTCTTCCGAAAAGCCCCATCAGTAAGTAACACGAAATGATTCACTAAGCAGCAACATAGTACATCAGAAGGTAAGACAGATGTAAGGAGAACCACACAGCTCTCTGGCCTCATAGATAAGGACCTGGCAAAGCAAGCAAAAAGAAAAGAGAAAGAAACCAACATAACAACAAGAAACTAGCCAAGCTACGAGCCCTTCCCTATTTCACCTCTTCTGAACTGCGTGGCTGTTCCTGGTCCTGCTTCTCGCTTCCCTCCCTTTCCCCTGAGCCATTGTTCTCTGCCTCTCTATCACCATTGTGTGGCCACTTGTCACCGGGTCCTGTTCCAGGCCACGGTGAGAATGGAATGTGCTCAGATCCTGCCAAGCCGGGCGGAGGTGCCAGCACAGACCGTCTCCACACGGCCGCAGCGATTGAGCAGGTGCCAGGACCAACAGGTTGTATGTCATTATCCCTCTTGATTGCCTGACTCAGCCACAGAGATAGGAGAGAGCTGGGTTTCTGCCTAACGGAATCGGAATCGGAATGGGCATGAGGCGTGAAGAGGGTCTCCTGGCCCCGCTGACTGTTGGCTCCATCACTCAGTTGCCAGCAGAAGGAGCCAAGGACCAAGCATGCAGATCCTGCAAGCACCGCAGCCCCCATGTAAGGAAGGGAGCCCCTCCGCTTGGCCAGGCTGCGCTCGCCAGAGACACAGAGCAAGAGAGCTCTCCCACAGGTCCACGCTCCCGGGAGAGTGGCCCACTCCCCGCCCCCCCCCAGAGCGGACTACACCCCTAGGGGAGCGGCCTACACCCTTCACACCCCCGGGAGAGTGGCCCACGCCCCACCCCCCACCCCCAGAGCAGACTACACCCCTGGGAGAGCGGCCCACATGGAGACCCAGAAACGCCCCAGCAGTCGAGCTACGGCCAAGAGCAAGGGCTGCAGGGAAAGGCCAAAGGCATGAACAACATTAAGAAAAAGAGCCTTCTGGGTGGTTCTGAGCCAGGACACGGGGGTCATGCCAGGTCTGTTTGTTCTGGAAGAGGGATCGAATTACAGAGCATCCTTTAACTTCATAGAGAGTTTCACTACATAGGTGAAGGTGCCTTCTAAGGCACTACCGCCCATGACAACAAGGGGAGGCCCGTCCAAGGTCGGCTCTTGGTGTTGACCTCTGGGCTGCAGGGAAAAGCAAATCGAAATTTTAATGATAAAACAGTTGAGAGAAAGAGCTTTCTCTTTTAAAAATGAACTGTAATAAATATTTGCGAATCCAGGTATTCTCCCAGAGGTAGGATTTGGATTTTCCTAAATCAGCTAATATCTTAGTCGATTCTCCTCCATTGGCCTCCGGCCCATGTCACATCTTAAAGCAGGGGTAGTCAACCTTTTTATACCTACCGCCCACTTTTGTATCTCTGTTAGTAGTAACATTTTCTAACCGCCCACCAGTTCCACAGTAATGGTGATTTATAAAGTAGAAAAGTAACTTTATTTATAAAATTTATAAAGCAGAGTTACAGCAAGTTAAAGCATATAATAATAATTACCAAGTACTTTATGTCGAATTTTCACTATGTTTGGCAGAATAAATCTTTGTAAACAACTTACTATAGTTAAATCTATCTTTTTATTTATACTTTGGTTGCTCCGCTACCGCCCACCATGGAAGCTGGAACGCCCACTAGTGGGCGGTAGGGACCAGGTTGACTACCACTGTCTTAAAGTCTGTAACCCTTTACATCTTTCCTTAATTGTCCCAGGTGGGCAATGCGCGTTTAAAGCTAGTGCTCTTTGCCACTTGACCTTTAAGAGAAGATTAGAAAGTAAATTTCTCATCCTACAGAAGGGACATCCTTCCATACACAGGAACGAAACCGCACAGAGGACTGTGGAACAGGAGATCGATAAATGTTTGTGTCATTTTCAAGCCAGTGTAGGACTAAAAACAACTGCTTCAAGAAGAGTTTTAAAAATGGGGCAATTCAAAATGCATTCGTATCGCTTATGTATCAAGACTGGTGTTCTAGCCTGCTTTTGCCTGTTGTTCCTGTGGTAGGATTGTTCCTGTGGTAGGATTGTTCCTGTGGTAGGATTGTTCCTGTGGTGGGCAGAATAATGACCACCCCTGAAATGTCCGCCTCCTCCTCCCTGGAACCTATGACGATGTTACCTCGTGTAGCACAAGGAACTTTGCAGATGGGACTAAGGCAAGGACCTGGAGATTGGGAGGTTGTCCTGGACTGTCTGGTGGACTCTGCATACTCACAGGACCCCTGAAAGAGGGAGTCATTCAGAGAAGATGGGGGGGTAGTCAAGATGGCGGCAGAGTAGGTAAAAGCTACACTCACCTCCTCCCAGGACCAAACTGGAATGACAAGTAAATTGAAGATCAGTCATCCTGAGAGGATGTTGTGGTGTACGCAGAGGGAAGAATGATGCCATTGCTGGCTCTGACGACGGAAAGGCACCCCCCCCCCCCAGGAATCTGAGTGCTTCCGGGAGCTGGAAGAGCCAGGAGATGGGTTTTCCTTCAGAGCCTCCAGAGAGATGCAGCCCTGCTGAGACCTTGACTGCAGCCCCGTGAAACCCGTTTGGGACTTCAGACCTCCAAATTATAAGATTAAAAAAAGTAAAATGTGGGGCGGATTTTTAAGCCACTACGTTGGTGGTCATGTGTTAGAGCAGCCATATACCGTCTCCAAATCCTCTCTGAAAGAAATTATGACTTCATTTTCCATGTTACAAAAATGTGACAATCTAGCAATGGCCAGACACTCAAAACTGGTGATATTTCTAGGCATAATTAGGAACTGACACACACTTCATAGCTTTGGGTGCCAACTACCAGTGAAAAAGGACAAATTGAACGTTTTATGTTTCTAAAGTGAAAATGATGAAGGCCTCATCACAGAATATGTGGAAGGAAGAAATATGCTAAGACAAACTGACCTGGCAGCCATTTTTTCTATCACTGCCTCTGATCTTCATGATTTAACAAAGAATGAGCAACTGACACAGGCTTTAAAATGAGGAAGAAAGCTTCACTAAAATGAACTTTCTTCAACCAGAAGTCTTTGTGCTAATGCTAAAAATGGAAGAAATACATGCATCCCAGTCCTAGGGGACCATGGAAGGGCTGAGCGTAAGGAGAGCCATGAGAGAACGCCTACCTGCCTCCCACGGAGGAAGACAGTGCCCAAGTCCTCACCAGGCGTCAAACCAAGGTGTCTGACTTGCCAGAGGAACTCCTGCTTTGAACTGGAATATGAATACTGTTTCCTTCTGGGTTAGCGCAGGAAAAACAGGCCAGGATGCAATGCCCCCCATCAAAAGAATACCAGATACCTTTCTCTTTCGTAATCAAGACCCTGGGCACCCCACCCATGCGCAGGTACTCACGCCCACAGTATCGAACCATTGGAATGACTCTGAATGGTTTTGAATCCTTGGGTCTTTTCCAAACCCCACTGATTGACCCAACTCCTGGAAGCTTTAGCTTTCAGTATAGAAAGTCCCACTTCCCAAAGAGCTTAGGTTTTGTATTTGTATTCAGTTTGTGCTTTCTTGGTTTTAAGATGAATGGAATCTTGAGAACAGCCCAGGAGGAAGCAGGGAATTTGGAAAGGAGAGAAGGTGGAAAACCAGGAAGCGGCAGGGGACTCCCCGGGGCAATCAGACAAACAAATCATCACTCTCCCTGCTCAGGAGGAGCCAGAGCCCATGCTGAGCTGCAGCCGGGAAGGAGGGAGCAGGGCTGCAGCCTGGGCACTCCGCTCCCCGGGAGAGAAAGAGGAGATAAGACCCTCGCTCCCCTCTGAGCCATAAATACAGAAGGTGAGGCTGTGTCCCTCTCATTAGGAATAACAGAGAGCAATTGCTTACAATCCCCTCTAATGGCCTGCCCATGTTCTAACAATGGGCTCAGCAATTAGTTTGTCAATTTTTGACCAAATGCAGAAATAATCATCATCCCTGAGTGAGCCTGTGATCTGCCCCATGACCTGCCCAGGCCCTGTGCACCCTTCATTGGCCTTTGGGATTTTCCACACCCACTTCTGACTAAGGAATGAATCCACCTTGTACAAGGTCTCTTAGGAAAATCCACTGCAAAGGCCTGGTCATTCCCAATTTCTCATCCTGGTCCCCCTCGCCCTTCCATATGTGTGCGTGCATGTACATTTTTCCCTACCTGTGGACCCACACATCATCCCTGGGTATAGCCTCGGCTAAAGCACAGATTGACCTTTTACAATATTTGACCTTTAACTTCCTAATATTACATTAATTTCATGACTAAGAAGTTGTGTCTGCCAAGAAACGCTCCCCTTTTGCTGCCCAGTCCTCTGATGACCACAAGAAGAGAGTACAGCCCTGTCTAACCTGGTGGGGAGGGGACCCCAGCCCAGAAAGGACCCCCAGGGGTGCGGGTTGGCTGTGCCTGGAGGGGTGAGGAGGAGGCAGCAGCAGAGATGAGGAGGAGGCAGCAGCAGAGAAGGAAGGGGCAGCGTCCAGGCAGCCCCGTAAAGCTAAGGGCCCGATGGTCAGGGCACTGGACTGGCGGCAGGGAGCCCTGGGCAAGGCCTGGCTCACTCTCCCCATGAGATTTGTAACCAGTGCCTTCAATGCCTCTGTGCTCCTCTTCCTCTCCTAGAGAAGATGACAGCCAACCCCGGTACCGCCTTGCCTCTGAGCGCCAGAGAGAAAACACTCGTGAGCTCAGAGCCCAGTAGCCGTGTTACTGGTATTTCCACCACAATGGCTGCGTTCTCTCCGAGGCTTGGGATTTCTCCTAGCACGCACACCACCACCTCACAATGGTGCGCAGTCAGCTAGCGGGACAGAGGGCATTGGCCAAGGACACTGATGAACCTGGAAACCCCACCCCCACCCCCGGAAGTTGGCCGGCAAACCTGCATGATGTCAAAGTGGGAAAGCCCCCCACCAGCTCTGTGGCCACGACACTTGCTCTCCCCTACTTCTCCTGTCCTCATGCAAGTGTCCCTTAGATAAAATAAACCTCTAAGAGCTCGCTTCACCCTGGGCCGGGAGCTATGACAAGCGTCACACAGACGTCACAATCTCAGGAACCCTCAGGGACCGCCCCCTGAACTCCGCCGACACCATCATTCTGACTGCATCCTCGTGGCCCGTGATGGTTTTCATGATGTGGTTGTTCCTGTCTCTGTCCCCTAGAAACTCCTGCAGGTCGGAGACGAGGCCCGGTTCATTCCAGTACCCAGGCCAGTGCTCAGCACATCTCAGTCAGTATCTATTTAATTAAATGACTGTCACCCCTCTAACCACAGCAGAAGCCAGGTAGGATTATCCCTACCTTACCAGGCAAGAAGCCTGAGTTTCAGAGAGCTAGAGTAATTTCCCCAAGGTCACAGAGCTAAAGAACTGTGAAGGCCAGGGGACCACCCCAGACCGCATGGACCATCAGTCGTGTCCCTGAACACAGTCTATTTCTCCTCTGCCCATCAGCCAACCCCCACCCCTCCTCCTTGATTAAAAGAAACTCAAGGTCCAGGGCCCCCCACCCTTGACGTTCTAGCCATTATTTTCTCCACAGCTGCTGACCTACCCAGTGGGCTCTCACATTAAATTACATAGTCGTTGGCGTGTGGGCTACTTATCCACGTGGGTTCTATAATGATCGAGAAAGAGGGAAGTTGGGGGGGCGGGGGGGAAGGTTCAGGAAGAGAAAATGGAGGTTAAGTGGATTTCAGAACAAGAAGAGGTCTTTTTGCAATGCAGCCTTGAGAGAGAGGAAGAAGGCTGAGGAGAGAGCATCCCACCCCTCAGGGAGACAGCGCTGGCGAGTGTGAAGGCAGACACACGCCTGCACTGGGCCCATGCTGCCTGGTTCAGCTGTGGTCCAGCAGGGAGTTAAGCCTACCTGCAGGGATGCAACCCTAGACACTGAACAGGACAGTGGGGGGGGGGAGGATTCTTGGCTTAAAGAGAGCTTTTTCCCTAAGCTACACCCAACCACGGCACAAAGGGACCCACAGTTTTGCCTTTGGGAGCATCTCAGTCACTCAATACTTCAAGTCTCCAAAGAGCCTGGGGCAGAGGTTGGGGCATGGGCAAGGCAGCAGACCAGAAGTCAAGAGGAGAGAAACCTTGTCCACTCTCAATGCACACTTTCAACATCTGCAGTAGGGCTTTGCTCTCGACCTACTCCACTCTGGGTTTTCCTACAAACCCCGCCGATGGCCTGACCACCCACACTTCAGCAGAGGGCTCTGAATACGTCCAGACATAGACAAAATGAGTTCTTCACCCTCCCTGGCTCCTCCATCTCAAGACAGCACCAATACTTCTTCAGATCTCTTTTCTCTATCCCAGCTGAGGTGCTTAGCCATCTCAAGAGTGAGCAGAGAAAGTCAGACTTAAGATGTAACAGCTCCCTGGCTATTCAACAGAGTCCTCACAGTGTGGCAAGATTGCAGACGCATCTGCACATGCTCTGGGCTCCAGTTCCAGCATAGAGCAAACCCAGAATCATTTATGGGTTGAGCACCCCCATTGCTGCTTTAACAGAGGTGGGCCCATCCCTTAGCTCACAAGATGCAGGACAAAAGAGAATGATATAAAGAATCACCCACTTACCAGTTATTTATTCTATTATGGGTGGGAGCAGAAGCTGACAGCCACAGCCTCCTTGCAATGAGGGGTTATATATCACACCACAGGCATACAGGAAAGACAGATTACCCCTGAGATCATTGCGCCTCCATTGACCTGCGCAAAGTTGAAAGGCGGCTGTAATTAGATGCCTTGGTCACAGATCTGCTGGCAGCTCAGAGCACCCGCAGCTGCGTTAATCCTGCAGAAACAAACCACACTGAATTCTGTGGGCATGCACTTCTTCAAAGTTTGAATTCTGTCTGTCTGATTCAGATTGGTAGGAGGTTAGCAGAAGATCTTTCTCAGCTTCTGCAGAATTGACAATATGAACTCTAAGATGGTCTTTAAATGCTCCTGAAAATGAACTGCACCAACTTTTAAAAGTGCAAATAGGAAGAGATGGAGAGGGAAGCCGTGCCACGTGCCACATGCCACAAACTTAACCATGTTGGCACAGTTGCCGGAGAATTCTCCCAGCTGTTGGTGACTGGTGGTCATGGATGCTACCGCTCCAGCCCCTTGGTCAGACCTGACCCTCCAACTTGGGGGTGTATTAAGAAATCCATTTTACTGCTTTGTGTTATAGGATAAATGGAAAATCTATTCTGGATGGGACTATCGAGGTTTTATTTATTTGAACACTTAAAAAGCAAACAAGACCCGTATGCAAATCTACGGAACACTGGAAATGGCTGCAACATGAGTGATTATCATGGTGCCTTCTTTCTAGGATAACTGGAGCTTTCTTTTGCTGAGTGCCCTCCATGTGCTGGGCACTGCTCTAAGCGCTTTACCTACCCCCCCCCCCCGAACAATCTGATAAGGAGCTTGAAGCACAGCACAGGAAAGTAACCTTCCTGAGCCACACAGCGACTCAACAGCAGATCTGAAACTCAGTCCCAGCTCCAGTGGCCCCCGAGCCCTTCAATCACTCGGACATGCTGCTTGCTCTAAATGGCTTCTTCTGAAAACTAAAAAAAATCTTTTAGAAAGGATTCATGATGATAACCACATCCCCTGGACGTCAACAACACTTAGAATACCTTTGGCTTATGGGTTTAATAAAAGCCAGCCAGGTGAATTTCAAGCCTATAAAGCAAAGGATGGCTCAGTCCAGAGTCAAGAAATACGAGTGTAGCCTGACCTGTGGTGGCACAGTGGATAAAGCGTCAACCTGGAAATGCTGAGGTCGCCGATTCAAAACCCTGGGCTTGCCTGGTCAAGGCACATATGGGAGTTGATGCTTCCAGCTCCTCCCCTTTCTCTCTCTCTGTTTCTCTCTCTCCCTCTCTCTCTCCTCTCTAAAAATGAATAAATAAAATTTTTAAAAAAGAGAGAACTTTAAAAAAAAAAAAAAAAGAAATACAAGTGTGGGCTTTCAAAGAACCACCACCATGTTCAGAGCATGGAATTTGGTACACTGCTTCCAGGGGAAGGTTAGCTCACAGTCCAGGTCCGTCCAGCCCAAGGCCTAACGGTCCATCTCAGAGGTAGACAAGGAGTAGCAATCACGTATAAAACCAGAACCCCTCAGCACTGCTGTCCCACAAAAACCACACCTGCTTTGTCCACCGCAGCAGGACTCAGCCCACCCAGGTCTTCCCTCCAGCTGACCTATAGGGCAAGTCACCCCTCCTACCCCGATCAGAATATATGTCCCTAGATGCAGGTTTAATGGGATCTCATGATGATGGCATAGCACACCATAAGGACAGCTTGTGAGTCAGACCTGGATTCGAGGGGCGGAGCTTCCCCCCCCCCCTCAGCCTGGCCTTTGAGGAGAGGCTTCTGTGAGCCTCATTGTTGTCCCCACCTGTAACCGAACACCCTTCCTCACTGACGGATCCTGTCGGGTTATAGAATCAAATCCTCGCTTTCCTGGAAACCAGCCTGTCTTTATTAAGTGATGTTTATATATCAACTCCGTTGTCATTGGGGCTGGATTTTATGGCTATCCAGAGACACCCCTCCCAAACCTGGGTTAGGTGCCCTGGTAAAACTACTCCAGTAGCACCACCTTCCTTCCACAGCGCTGAACACGCTGCCATGTAACTGTCCGGTCACATCTCTTTCTGTCCCCGCTACACTGTAACATTCATGTGATCAGAAGCCTTTGCTAGCCTACTCATTTTCCCCCCAGTACCTAGCACTAAACCTGACATAGAAGAGGTACTCAAAAGATATTACTTGAATAAATAAAAGAGAGCGAGAAAGAGAAGTGCATTTATTTAGGAGACTTCAGTGAAATATTGTCAGATTTACATTGGCATTAAACTGAAACGTGGTGGTGTTTAAGTCGCTCCCTATGGAGCTGCTAACGAAAGAGCAGGGATCTTGGGGGTCTTCTTTGAGGAATATGGAAGCCCTGTGACCCTGCTGCTGCCACCAAAATGTCCTTTTTTCCACTGGGCGCATCAGGAAGGGACTGACACATTTGGTACCTGTCAGTGATGTTTATCATCACTGCCACACTGACAGCCCAGCAAGACGCTAAGCATGTTACATAGACAGTATTATCTCATTAAATGTCCATAAAAGCGTGACAATGTGGGAATTACGATCTCTATCTTTTTTCCAAGTGATGAAATCAAGGCTTGAAGAGACTGTCACCTGCCCCAGGTTTCCAAATCCCCAGAGGTACAGCAGGAGTCAAAAAGCAGGCGTGCCTGCCTCCAAACCCATGTTTGTCCCAGGCGGCGGAGTGAGCTGAGGCTTCTGCAGGATACAGGCTCTCCAAATAAGTGAACTAAGCGGGAAGTTTAAGGATGAGCGCACAAATCACACTGGAGTTATTAATTACATTTTTTAATATCTAACCATCATTCCAATTTCCACAGGACCACGCCCACAAGAAATGCAGCACAGGGTTAATTAGAGCACCCAGAGAATCAAGGGAATCCTGAATGTGGTCCATCACCAGTTCAGTCCCACTGACTTCCCTTCCCATGGCGAGCCAGCTGGGTCCCACCGCTACTGTGCTTTGCTTCTGCAAAGCTTCCGCAGAGCCTCAGGCAAACTAGGCGCCCTGGAAGTGTGTGTTTAAAATGTGGATGTGGCCAATCTGCAAGACCACGCAGAGAGCAGAGGAATCCAGTCCGGGCTTGCCTCCTGTGACGGCACTGGCCCCTTGACCCGAGCCAGGGCTCTGTCCTCATTCTGTCATGCCACACCTCACGGGGAAGAAGGTAGGTTGGTGTAGGAGGTCTCAAAATTAATGTATCAAAACAGTTTCTTCATTTTTTTTTAATGTATATGTTTCCATGGTAACAGAGCTACGAACCAACAAATGTGTCCTTTTCTCTGCGAATAATGTTATCCTCAAGGAAGAAAATGATAACGACACACTTATCCACTTTTATCTTGGGAACATCCAATAAAATCCATACATTTCTCCTACCCCCCTCCCCTATTTTTCCCTTCTTCAAAGACTTGTGCAAAAATTAAAGCTCTGGGTCAAGGGAAAATATAAGACTCAACACTTTCAGCGTAATGAAAACACCGGTTACAAATCTAGGATTGCAGTTGGCCTTCTTTACTGAACCAAAGAAAACTCTAAGATTTTTTTTCTCACCCTAAATTTGCCAGTGCCTTGTTTCTAAGCTATCTCTACACATATCTACTAATTGGGTCAATTTTGGAAACCTAGTAAGCGCTGTTGGCCCCTGGCCAGACACTATAAATAACCCCACAACCTTTACTCATCCTGGTGTTATTTTCATTAAACTTTTGAATATCTTATCGCCATCCTAATTTCCACCGTACCACTCCCAAAGAAGGCAAAGCAGAGCTCATCACATCGCCGAGGACTGGATACAGTCTGCACTTGGAAGTCCTTCCCCCTGCCTGCTGCCTAGCAGGCGCTGAGTGCCGCCCTCACCCCACCTTCCCGGGATCCCCACTAGAAGCAAGCCCCCTCATCTCTCCAAGTGCTCTGGGAGCCAGAGTGTCACAACACCACCACCCTGTGCTTCCCCAGCCACAGGCATTCTCAGAGGGGACAGGAAGTCCACTTTTACAGATCTGACCTCAGCATTTTTGAGACAGTGATGAGTCCATCTATTTAGGACTTAGTTTCATGATTTTTCCAACTGTCTATGTTTCTTCCCAATGACTAATTTTTTTCTTAGTGCCACGATTCCATCCAAGAGTGGGGAACGGCATCTGTGACCATCCTTTCCTTGTGTTGTGTCCTGGCCTACGTCGAACTAGTGATGACAGTTCTCTCTCTGTTTGAAATAATAGTACTGTCCTATTCTCCACCTCCACAGTAATTTCTTGATATACTTACACTCTCTTTTCTTCTGTTCTGTCCAATTAAAAAGAAAAGAAAGAAAACAAGAGAAACACTAACCATGTAATGCAGAGGCAGACCCTTTGATGTTTCCTCCTTGCGTCTTCCTGAGGCAACAGTGACCAGCAGCTGTTACCATGCACGTCTTCGGAATGGCTGTGGGGACAGGGTCAGATTGGCAGTCCTTCAGCGGGTTCACCTGGGCTGTTCTGCAGGGGACGCGCTGGTCAACTGGAGGGTGCTCCTTCCGGAAGATCTGTCTGCAGGTTGAGAACCAGCAACTGCAGCTACAACGAACTCTCAGAGACCCCGTTTCCTGATGTCACTGTCACCCCTGCAGCTTGAGAGTAAAGCCTGGAGCTGGAGCATGAGCTCCGATTAGTGGGCAGGAACAGGCTTCTGCAGTTCGCACAAGGTCCCTGGGTGCTCTTGCTCTGCGGCCAGACACGAGTCCTGTGGATCTGGGGGGGTCTCGAAGGGAAGGCACACCTGAGCGGGGCCCCGCTGCCCACCACACCTTCCTGGCACCCCCAGTCGACATTAGAGATGAGCAGTAGCAGTGACATAACAAAACAAGACTTCCCTTCCTTGTGCTGTAACAAATGGCTACCAATTCAGTCGCTTGAAAAACACAAATCTATTTTCTTACCCAAGCCTACCGCGGAGGTGTGGTGGGTTTGATTCCGGACCATCACGCTGAAGGCAGTATCGCAATAAAGCGAGTCGGAGTCTTTCCGCTGGGAGAGGGTCTTGCCTTCAATTCGTTTAAAAAAACAAACAAACAAACCACGCAACACCTGTGAAGTGCCATGAAGCACCTCACGATAGAATGAAGTCTGCCTGCAGTTCAGGAGGTCAGAAGTCCAAGTGAGTCTTACAGCAGCTGACGTCCAGGCGTCAGCAGGGCTGTGTTCCTTCGAGGAGCTCAGGCAGGAATCTGTTTCCCTGCTGTTTCCAGCTTCTAGAAGGCCTTGGCCTTGGCCCTCGGCTGGCAGTAGCATCACCACACTGTCTGCTATTCTGATTCTGACTCCTGCCTCCCTCTTTCACTTACAAAGCCCCTTGTGGTGACATCAGGCCCACCAGGGGTGCCCGGGATCACCTCCCCCATCTGAAGATCTTCCATTTCATCACATCGGCCAAGTCCCCCTTGCCGTGTAAAATAACAGATTCCCCGGTTCTGGGGATGAGACACGGACACGGGCCCCTTGAGAGTGTCCTGTTGACCATCCTCTCCCTCTAGGAGTGTCAGGCTGGTCCAATTCCAGCAGAGCGTAGGTGTCTGCCACAGGATCCTCCCGTTACCAAAGTCTCCACACCGCCTTTGGCCTTCGCGGGTCGATGCTCCTTCTGTGCCGCCATTTCCCCTCCTGCATTCCCTGCTCAACGCTTCTCTCAGGCTCCATCTCCCCTTGTCTACAGGGACATGTAATTCCGAAGGAGACAAAATGCTCATCCCAAAGTGATACAAGGGCACTCACTGCATTTGGCATGCAAAAAAAAAAAATTTTTTTTTTAAATAAGTAATAATTTTAGAGCATTGTTGACAAACTTACATGCAAAATCAGCTTAGGATACCTTACAGTCAAATAGTGTCAGTCGGCATTCCCGGAGAGTTCGCTCATTATATGCTATGCAAGTCACCGAGGTCTTTATCGTTCCTGATGTAGCGAATTGCACATTTTCTGTGATTCGAACTATTTGTACTGGAACTGCTAGGACACGCATAAGCAGGGCATTGGCGCTCACACTGCGACTCTTTCTCATTGGTAAAGGAGAGCATTGTGCAGCAGTACAGCTCTGGGGAGATTCGCCCGTGATAATAGTGCATTTTGTTAGGTAAGGAGGGCGCAGGAGCGGGGACCATTTGTAAATCTGAGAGAGACAGCATCTGGGGTTCATCTGCTAAGGGAAAAGCAGCTAGAAGTACACAGAGGTTGTTAGAGAAAATAAGACAGTGTCTTGGAAATTAAATTCAGGAAGGATAAAATTGAAAGAATTCCCTCTGATTTGCAGAAGGCACGCTTAAGAAAAAGTAAAGTGATGGCAAACATTTGTCAGATCCTTCTACATATTTCTTGTTTGGTGAACGGCCAGTTCTTCTCCTTTATTCATTTTCCTATTGCAGAGTTCATCTTTTCCTTTTTATTGATTTGTAAGCACTCTTTGTGTATTAGGGCTATTAACCTTGCTTTTCTGAAATAGGTATTGCAAGCAGCTTTCCTATTTGTCAATCTCGTTTATGGTAGAGATTTTTACTCTATACAGGGGCTTTTACTTTGTAATCAGTCAAACCTATCTATTTCTTTTCTCTTCAAGTTTCGTGAATTTATTATTAAGTTCAGGAGAGCCTTCTGTATATCAAGATGATTAAAATTCCACCCACCAGTAATCAAAAAAATGCAAATAAAAATGAGATTTAATTTTTTACCTGTCAGCTTCACTCATTCATTTCCCCAACAAACAGTTGCCAAATGTCCATTATGTGACAAGCATTATCCTGATGAGCCAGGGACCCAGGCATAAAGAAAACAGAAGAAAAAAAGTCTTATCCTTGTGACACTTGACTTTCAATGGGGTCCAAAGAAGCAATGAACACAATAAATAAGTAAACTGTATCCTAATACTAGAGAATAAGTGCTATGAACTGAAATAAAGCTGGGAAGGGGGACAGGAGGCTCTGGAGGGTGGGACAGGTGGCATTTTAAATAGGATCATTAGGGAGGCCCCCTAGGGTGCGCTGCTGGAGGCCCAAGCAGAACTTTGAGCCAGAGGCTGCTTGATGTAGCAGGAAGGCCAACGTGGCCAGAGCAGGAAAAAGCAAGGACCGGAGAAAAAAGAGGTTATGGAGGGGTACAGTATCACCCAGGCCTTGCAGGCCATAGAGAGGATCAAGGCATTTACTACGAATGAGAGAGGATGGCATACAGACTAGGGGGTGATATGATCTCACTAACTATGAGAATCACTCTGGCTTCCGTGTTGAGACTAGACTCTTCTAGAAGTAGGACAGCCTGTTAAAGGACAATATCATAATCCAGGTGAGAGATGACAAAGACATGGGCCATGGGGTAGCAGAAGATTGGATGTGATGTCTGAAAGATGAGTCAAAGATGGAATCAAGGTTTTTGGCCTCAGCAATGGGAAGGGTGGAATAGCCGTTAACTGTGAGGGAAAACTGAACTTGAAGCAGATGGGGGGAGTGGGGGGAGCGCAGATTGAGGGCTTCAGTTTCGAGCACGTTGGCTTTTAGATACCTACAAGGGACCTAAGTGGAGACGTCAAACAGCAGAATCCACAAGGTAAGTCCCAAAGGTCTCTTTCACCTCTGAACTGGAGATGTTTCTTTGGGAAGTTATCAGCATAGTAGAACTTAAGGCTATGAGACTGAGTGAAATAACCAAGAGACTGTCAAAGATTCGGAATATTGACAACGCCAAATACTGACACTGTAAAAAAAATGCTGATTCTCATACACCCTCCATCTAAATTAGGGTAAGCTCTTCCGGAAAGCGGAACATTAGCAACATGTATCCCCATTTAAACATGCAAATCTTTGAGCCAGAAATTCCATTCCTAGGAATTCATTCAAGGAAGGAACAGAACAAGTGAGTAAAAGAAAATAAGAACGCTCGTGCCGTTAACTGCTATAGCAAAAGCTAGAAACAACCTAAATGTCCAACAAAGGGGAGTTAGTTACTATGGTGCACACACAATTAATGTTATACATGGCCATTTCAACTTGCAGTGTAACAATTTGTATTCACATGTGATAGGAATCTGTAATTTTCTAAATAGTTAGCAAGTGCAGAATAATATAGATTTGCATGTTTGTTGTTGTTTTTTCCTTTATAGCTTAGGCTACACCCTAGAAGGAGACCACTGTAATCAGCAGCCCACACCCTGGGGTGGCCAGCCAGCATTTTAGCAGAAAGGCTGAACCCCAGAGGTGATTACTAAAAGCCTTCTGCTATCCATATCTCTCATCAACAAGAAACATTTTGCTAATTAGCATACTGAATTTCAGAAATGGGTTTTCATAGGGGAAATTAATGGGTTGTAAATGAGCATAATGGATATTAGAAATGGGCAATCATTTGGTGATATTTGTGGAATTCAAGGGATGTGAACTGGCTAAAATGTGTTAGAGACACCTCCCTCCCCCTCTTGGGTGAACAGAGTAAGAAGTTATCGAGAGAAGGCCGAGGCCTGACTTTTCAGGGATGCTCCCTGAGTCCCGATCCCTACACGGTCTTGTATCCAGCCCCCCCCCCATTTGGAGACTTCCAGTTGCCTTTTGCAGACACCAAGGATAAGAGAATGTTGTCTCAGGAATTCAATAGTGACCCTGGCCGGGTACAGTGCCTAGAGCGTTGTACAGGCCCAACAAGGTCGTGGATTCCACCCCTAATCTGGGCACACAGGAGAGGCAATCAATGAGTGCACAACTAACTGGAACAACAAAGGCATTTGTCTCGAGTGAACCTTTCACTGAAGTTATGGTAGGACCCGGGAGAGGAGAAATGAGAGGGCATCAGTGAATTTGTAGAATAATAGGTTACCATCCTACATTTTGTGCCTGCTTGCTAATGATTGTTTATTTGCTGGATGTCTGCACAGCGGGCACAATTAGCTCAGAGTTTCACCGTCATCAATAACCTGAGAGCAAGGTCGTGAGGAGGAGCTGAAAGGAGTGCCTGCTAACCCTCACCCCCTCTTACTTTTCACGTGAGGACTCTTTTGCACCCAGAAGGCCCAAGGGTTGTGTATGCCTCAGGCAAGCAGCAGCCAGGGGACAATTCCGAAAGGGATGTGAGACAGACACGATCATCCCCAAAGACGACAGGGTGGTGATCCTTGAGATAGAAGAGCAAAGGGCTCGTACTTGGGTTTTGTTTTTAGAACCAGGAGGAAAAGAAAAATAAAACTCAAAACTGTCTTTTAAGAAGCAAAATCAAAATAGAATGTGCAACAAAAAAGAGCCGGATGAGAAAATATCCAAGGGATGTCCTTCTTCCACTTAAAGGGCCAGCTTATCACTAATACGTCCCCTGGCTTCCGCCTCCACTGGAGTTTTTAGCAGAAATACTTAGGGCCTACATACCCAGAACCTTTTTTTATAACTCTTCCAGGACCAATCATTGTGTCCCAAGTGACCAAATATATTTGGGTATGCATAAATCTTGACCAACCTCCCCCACTCCGTTCTCTTCTTCTCCCCCCCCCCCACCCCCGGTACTGGGCAGTATTTATTTTCTCTCAACTGTTTTTCAGTAGCCAGATACTATCCTGGGCTGTTCAAATTATGCACGTTTCTCCACTGATGCCTGCTTCTCCTTGCCCCCTCTCTGTCTCTCCCCCCTTTCACTTCATAAAGTAATCCCAGATTTCTTTCCCTAGTCCTCCTTTTATCCTTCCTTCTAACTTCCTCCTCCCTTCCTTCTTGCCTCTCTTCTTCCTGGTGTCCAGCAATACAAGGTGCCCAAAGGAAATCACAGAATATTCAGAAGCAGCCTGATGAGGAGAGGCTGAGAGACCTTCCGGGCGTGATGAGCGCACCCCAACATAACAGAAAAAGCAAGTTGTTATAAACCCACACTCAAACACTTGCCTTTGATGAACACCGGTGGGGGGGGGATATATAACAATCAAATGATAGAAGTTTTTTCCAAAGCTTTTTTCCCCCCGACTTTAAAATAGACATAGGAAGAAAAGCTAAATCACAAAACCCAAGAATGCAATGTGGAAAAACACCATTTCCTCTTCAAACGACTTTTTTTTTTTAATACTCTTTGATTTGAAACTTACCAATCCCTGACTGGTTGAACATATGTTACCACATAATTATTCCCCTTTGAAAATATCCACTGCCCTACAAAGCAGCAGGAAAAGGGAGTTTTCTGGCAGGGGGTGGGCAACAAGACATGAGATGCCTGACCCTTTCGGCGGCTCTCGATGGCTGCTTCCCTTCCGTGAATCTTTCTCCCCTCCTGCTGCTGTGACTGTTGTTTCTGCTTCGCAAGGGCATGTCATTTTACTTACCACTCTCTCTCCTCGTTATTAATTGGCCTGCAGTAAAAATACAACTTGCTCCACTGTATTTTATTATTAGCCATTTTATGGGCCAAAAACGGCTCCTCAGCACTGCCCTGAGGATACTAGTCAGTCCTGCAGACTCTTCTAAGCACCCACTTTTATATCTTGACCCCCCAGAATGAGCCAGTGGGTGGTAATCATGCCCCCTTCCCACGGGAGCATTTAGTTAGTCAATGCCTCTCCATGAGCAAAGGCTCCACCATAAGATACGTTGTCTGTTGCAAACGAGGCGGGTCCACAGCCCAAATCTCTCCTGTCCATCAACTGTAATGCCAGCAGTACTTTATTGTCTTGGAAGGTCGGTCTCACTTCCTTCCCTCTCTCTAGGTCTAGGTCATAGAGCGAGGAATACAGATCTGAATGCTAAAGTGGCAGCTAAGCTGAGTGATCTACTTTAAAGTCTCATGGTTTGGTAAGGTCAGCCTCCTTTACTAGAAGTAAAATCCAGGGAAACTGTGATCCAAGAGTAAGGTTCCGGCGAGTCAAGTATAAGGAGCCGGCTCCAGGGGATGTTGTCGGCTGTGCGGCCCCAATATGTACCTATAATTGTTTCTGCGGGAAACACTTAGGAAAGATCCGGTTACATGAGGATGCAGACCTAGGTTTATCGTGAGATTTCTGGTTTAAAGCTTGATTCTTTGTGTAGATTTTACTACCAACCTTCTAGTATCAGATACCTTGGGTTCCAAATCACTATGTGTGCTCTGAAGTATCAAAATGGAGAAAACAGATAAAAAATTTTCAATGGCAATAAAAAGCAAACTGGTAAAACAAGTCAGCTGACTGTGACCTAATTTCCATCTTATTCAGTAACTCACTGAAAAGGAGTGCCTGCGCACTCCCACGCCCAAACCACGTACCAGAAGCGCACCCTCATTTGTGATGGAGCTTACTGATATGCCTACAACTCAGGGTGTAAGATGGTAGAATTTCAATTTCATATTTAACTTAATTTAATGCATCATTTATAGTTTTGTACAAGGTTCTGTTTTCTCTACCTCGGGTCATTTCTTCAACATCTCTATTTTCTGTTCATAAATTTTCATGAGTTCCAAGGCTTTATGGCCATAATGATTTTGTTAGAGGACATTTCAGCTCCCATGGGAGACATCATGTCTTCCAGCAGTAATTATCAGATTAGTTAGAGGAATTTCCAACACAGTCCTTTTTTCCTGATGTTACTGCGGATTCTGTTTTTCTCTCAGAAGCACACACATCACGTATAGATGTCTCACTCTTCCACAGTCATGATTCTTCCAGATCGGTTGATGTCAAGTTCAGCAAACTGGAGGTTTCATGCCCTATTTCTTTCTGGAAAATTACCTCGTCTTGGGCAACGAGCCCATAGAAAAAAAGTCTGAGAACAGAACTCAGGAAACACAACATTCAAACCTTCAAAGAGAATGAGAAGGAGCAATGAGCAAGAATAAAAGCAAAACAGGAGAAAAAAGCAAATGACAGCACAGGAGAAAGAGACAGGATCGTGGACCATGTTCCATGAGGAAGGCATGCCAGGGGACCAGGGGGAAGAGGAGAAGTCACTCTCACCACATCCAAGGGCAACACCACAGAAAACAGAGAGGATGATGACCAAGGCCATGCACCAGACAGCTTACTTGGTAAACACTTCAGAGTACTCACCATGACTACTATTTCCCTTATAACTATTCGAACACCGAGCACAGTTCCACATACATACGCACATACATACATACATACATACAGATGATATATAGTGAGCATTAGTAAGTTGTTTCCAAGTACACATTTATATATTTTTCTGCCTGGAGCACAGAAACTGCCATTCAAAATGTGGCTCATACTTAAAGTAGCCACTGTAACTTGGAGCTGTAGCAAAATGTTAGGAGATTTTGTGTTATTTGTTCAGGAGACTGTAGAACAGAGAAAAGCTAAGTGGACAGCAAGGTGAGGCACCAAGATTTGACCTCTGACTGTGCAAGGACTTACACATGACCCTGGGCTAACCCACAGCCTCTCCGACTCAGTCTCTACAACAGCCAAGTTAGGGGCATGAACTCTATGGTGCTTTCTTTAACTACAAATGTCATAGACTGCCTCCTTTTTCCTCTCCCACCTCAGGCCTTACACTGCACCTATTCAGGCACAGATGTTTCCCTGGCTACCAAGTCTCTCTGGACTCCTTATATTGCTGTCCTCTGGCTACATCTAATTCTCACAGGTAAGCTGTCCTTCTAGAAATGCCCCCTTGCTCCAACCTACCAGTCTTGCAATGCCCCTGCTCTCAGTGGGGTTTTATAAAGAAAGCAGATGTCTCCTGGATCGACTGCACCCTCACTGAGCAGACCAGGTCAGCATGCACTGTGTCTCCCCTCCAGCGGAAATGCACACACGCCACCATCCACCCTCTCCTTTACGGAGCGCACCAATGAGCTCCTGTGCCCTCCGCCCCACTGGAGGCCCCAGCAGGAACTCGGAAGAATAAAGAAAGGGGAACAGGTGAGGGTACTATCTCCCTGGCTCCTTCTCGGTGAGGTCTCCTGGAGATGACTGACACCTTAACTGAAGCTCACTGCTCCTCTCACTCGAGGGCACACTCTAGTAAACCCTTTCTGAGCATGCGTTTGGGAACTGGTTCTGACTGGGTGACCTCTCTTTCCTCCAACCCTTCAGTCCCAGGGGTGGTAACAGCTCAGTTGTGCTAAGCTTAGTTTCCCGAACTATTCCTTCTGGTTTCCATGAACTCACCTCATTGTAAATAACCTCCCTAGAGTCTCCTTGAATTGTATTATTTGCTCTACTAGTCTAGAATAACTTGAATTATTCATTTTAAATAGCCCTCTAAAGGTAGGTTCCTCTTTACTCCTTCCAAGAAGCTTCTGGTTATAATGTGAGAACCTCAAAATGGGCAGCATCAGACAATGTCACTAAAGCTCCATGAATTCCCAAGAGAAAAATGGCCAAAGTAAGGGACACTCAGTCAAGAGGACTTAGGCGTCCTTAGCAAACAATCCGCCTCCAACAGCAGTGGCTTTTGAGGAAGGACACCACCTCGCTTGACATGTCCTTTTCTATTGTGTGTTTCAGAGGATTTATTTTTCCCTCTTGACATGATTTTACAATCGCTTTGCTTACCAAACACCACCTTTGGAAATCTGATGGTTTCTATTGCACAGTAGCTTCTGAAAACAGAGATGTTCTTATTCAGATACAGTAAACATCTAGTAATTCTTGCCTCTCAAAAGCTGAGGTTAATTGCCACACTTAATATCCTACAGCAGCAAATTTTGCAGCCTCATTCAGTGTTACACGAGAAAAACAAAATATTCCCTTTGTGAGAAATTGGGCCTCTAAGCTAAACTGGGGCGTGATGGGGGTGGGGGGAGAAATAGGTGTTAGAGTTTACCTTCCTCCCAAATAAATGCTACCGTGGCTAACGGTCTCTGAAGAAACAGCAAGCACATCTTCCTCTTTCTGAAGCCGATCCAACACGAATGTCTCATCCAGAGAAGCTGGCTCAGTGGGGCTTACACAGAGCACACTATATCTCTATATAAATCACATCTCCTCCACATGACAAGTTGTGTCCAGGCAAAGCTTATTACAAATTCAGTTTGAAACCTCAAGACGAAATGAGAAAAAAAGTAACAACAGCTTTATGGAGCTATATGCAGGAAACGACTTGAACTCATCCCAATTTTAAAGTCCCATTCTATACAGCAAGCAGCTGGAAAAAAAAAATCACCCATTTTCTGGGGGAGCGGGCCTCACAGGAAGGTGTGGCAAAGCCATCTGCTGCTGTAAAACGATAGTTTTCAGCCTTGTTTTTCTGGTCTAGCTATGAAATTGCACTAAACACAGAAACAGACTGTTTGGCCAGGAAGCAGTGTGCACCAGATACAAGTGAAGTTAAGCCCACACATATCGAAGGTGCAAGCTTCGTCGGCAATTTATGGGCAAGTGGTTTTGTATTTATTGATCTGAGCTGAGTACAGGTCCAATAGGGGAAATATGACAGATTTCATCTGTCTGACAGCCAAGTCTAATTTTATTTTCAGTCTGAAATGACCAAAGACAAAAGTGCACATGTCGAGGGTCTTCACGCTGATGCCATATGGGGTATTAAATTCAGGGCTGTGGTTGCTGTAAGTGTTCATTTTCGTAACTAGAAGCAGCCTGCATCCTGAATAGCTAAAGCTAGAGAGGTGAGAGTTTTTAATTCAGATCTGAATTAATCGACCATCAGATCCTGCCTGAATGTGGGTGGGCCATTTTAAACAGTTTCTTTTATAGACCTGAGTGGGGGGAATTTACAAGATGGGTCACATATTATTGATTCATTTGGACCATGAAACTTCCGAGCCAAAAGTCAAATACTTCCCACAATGGTTGTCACTAAAATTATAAACAGTACTTCTGGGAAAGACCTGATATCTTAACAATAAAAAACATCTTCTATTACCTTTCTAGTTGAGAAGATTAATTGTGCAGGTGAGAAGAGTTATCTGTGATTTCTCCTACTGTGTCTATGTCTCTCCCCCCTCTCTCTATCTCTATCTCTATCTCTCTCTATCTCTCTCTGTCTCTCTCTCTCTCTCTCTCTCTCACACACACACACACCACCACCACCACCACTACCACCATCATCATCATTACCATTACAGAAGCCATTATGTAACTAAAAGGACCATTGGCAATGAAACATACCTCAAAAGAATATCACCTAGAACCCAGTGATCAAGAGGGTGGGCTCTAACAAGCACCATTCAGAAGTGGAATTCTGTCAGGCAATCTTTAATGAGTAATCATTAATGCTGTTGATCCCTCTTGTTTCTTGGCTTCAGTGACACCAGGCAAGGCAAATTCCCTCCCTCTCTGTCTGCTCTTTTTTTTTGCCTTCAGGAGCAGGTATCCTTCCCTTAACATGGTGCTGGTTTGATTATGGCCAAGTGACTTAACTTCTCTGATTCTTTATTTAACATCTTTAAAAATGATGTTAACACTATGTCCCTAACAGAGGAACAACATGGGGAAGGAAGGTTGTTACAAGGTTTAAATGAGTTAACATCCACTGAAGAAATGGAATGTATTCTGATGCCTGGTCCACGCAGGTGCTCAGCGCATCCTGGTGCACTGTCCATCTTCCCTGTTGGAGTATCTCAGAGAAATCTTCCGTGCTCACTGCTTCAGTTCCCACCTCAATCCTCATCTTCCAGAAGCACATCCTCAACCACAACTCCTCATCTATTACTCATTCTATTAACCTAATTGTTATCTTTTCATCTATTACCACGCCACGTGTCCCCAGGTTGCAGGGCTTGACTCTTCTACCAATGCTCCAAGTTCCACATCAATAAAGCTAGGCTCACTGTGAATTCCACCCAGCCACCCTGCCCTGCCATCCTGCAGCCCACTGTCCATTCCAGCCCCCCTTCCCACCTTCCTCTCATATTGAATTGAGTCACTGTCATCTCGCTCTTTTCGTCTCAGAAACCCTGCAATCATCCTTGATGGAGCTGCTTTTCATCCCTCTGAACCAGTCAGTCATCAGATCCTGCCAGGTCTCACAACCTCTCTCAGTCCCCAGTGTTGCCCAGCCCCTACCCCTGTCTTGGGTTGCCACACTCAGCCCAGCGGTTTCTTTTTCTCTAGTTGGTCCCAAGGGCACTCTAAGCAGGAACATTTTTGACCTACAGAACTGGGCCTTTCCTGCTATATTAGTTTTCTGTTCTGTGGAAGAAATTACCGCAAACCTAGTAGTCTAAAACAACACAAATTTATTACCCTACAGTTCTAGAGGTCAGTAGTTGAAAATGGGTCTCACGAAGCCAAAATCAAGGGGTCCGCAGGGCTGTGTTCCTTCTGGAGGCTCCAGAAGAGAATCTGTTCTCTTGCTTGTGGCTTCCTTCCTTCAAAATCATCTTCCCATCTCTCTCTCTGTCTCCCTCTCCCTCTCCCACTCCTTCTTTCTCTCCCCTCCCTCACCTCTTCTCTTTTTTGATACTCCCCTCCCACTTTCACTTGTAAGAACCATTGTGATTACACTGGCCCCACCCAGATAATCCAAGATAATCTCATCTCAAGATCCTTAATCTTGATTACTTCTGCCAAGTCCCCTTGCCTTGTAAAGTAACATATTCACAGGTTCCATAGATTAGGATATCTCTTGGAGACCATTATTCTACCTACTCTACCTACCTCATCAGTATTATTTCACTTTTCTATCTGTTCCAGCTCCATTGATGTTCTTATAATTCCTAAAATAAACCATGGTTACTTCTGCCACATGACATTTGCACATACAGGTCCCTCTCCTTCACTTAATTTGTTCTTAATTATTTTACAGACTAGGTCAAATGCTCCCGCTAAATATCCTTGCAGTATGTTATATTTTTCTTCCTTAGCGCATATATTTTTAGTTATACACATATTTTTGTGATTACTTGATTAATGTCTAACCTCCCCACAAGACTATAAGCTACATAAGGACAGACACCATATCTAGTTTTGCTTAACATTGCCCCATAGCCTAAGAACAGATCGTACATAATAAGCATTTGAGGAATACTAGTTGAATAACTAAATTAGACTAATAGGTAATGACCCTCTGCCATTGTGGATATCTGCAGAAATTGGCATTCCCCTGCCACATCCCACACATACCTGAGTGAAAAAAAACCAAACAAAACAAAACTAATATTTACTAGAATGTACAGTGAGTTATAACCTAATTTATCTCTATTTTCCATAACAAAATTCTAAGGTGGTTACAATCATAAACCTCATTTTTTAGATTAGGAACTGCAGAGAAGAGAGGTTAAACTTGCCAAGAAGACATAGTAGTTCACTGAATCAGAATTCTATCCCAAGTGAGTTCACTTCCAGAGACCCACTGATACACTGAGATTATTTTCATATGACTACCTTGGTGGTGGAGATAATGAAACAATCCCCATTCAAGCACCTGGTTGAGGAGACCACACCACTGCTCACTCTCATGGGCCCACCCACATATGTATGCACAAAAAACACACTCCCAACTCCTCTAAAACCACTTGGGCAATTTAGGTGACATTCACAGGAGCTCATGGACTGACACAAGTATCTCAAATAAAGTACTATAAATATGACTATTATAAAATCTCATGACCTCCACCACCTGCTAATGAACTGGGGAAGTAAGGACTTTGAAAGGTATGAGCATGCAGAAGGCTGGCCAGAATCTTTGTTAATGCCACAGAGAGTGAACTGTAAAACCCAGGAAAGGGGAAAAGAGAAGCTAAGACATGACACAGGTCCCTGTTGGATTTCCGTCAAGAGGAGAAGAGAACATGACAAAGGACAGAGACCCTGCTAGATTCCCTCTGCTCAATAAGACTGTAATAGCTCTGCTCCCTACCCTCACTTCTGCAACCAAGATAAAGAAAAATCAGATTCCTAGCAGGTTATTAGGTAACTCTCTTAACTGGGAGGTTTCCCATCTAGACCAGAGTGATGTGAGAACAAAATGGGACAGCAGCAACAGGTAGCAAAGAGCTTGCAGGGACTTTAAGAAACCTCTGTAAACTTGGCTGAGCTCAGCATGGGAGGTGGAAGAAGACAAAAGCAGCCAATTAGATCAAGGGAATCCAGCCAACCAAGACTTCAGAAGAGATGACCCAACCTCTTCCCAGTGCATCTGTTAAGAAGGCAGACAGAAGAGGGGTAGCAGAACCCCAGAAGTCCTTTAGATGACAGTGGGAGGAGCCCAGAACACCCTCAAAACTCTTTCCACTCTTTTTCCTTTGCATCCCTGAGAGAAGACATTTAGGGGTATTTTCAGAACTGGAATACCTGTCTTTATCCCCCCCCCCCAAACAACCCTACTGATCAACCAGGAAAGTGGAATACTGGAAAATGAAGACTACTTTATCCTACAACAGTCCCAGGTAATACTTGAGTACGGTCCACTCAACCACCCCATCTAAAGACCTGCCAAGCCTTTTAATACGTTTAATCTGAAATTACATTTGATTTAGAATTAGCCATAAGGGAAATTTGGGAGTCTTGCTTAACATTTACGCCCTTTACCACTTCAGCCTCAGCTATAGAGGCATATGTCCTTTATGACACAGAAGTGACATAAATATTTGAAAATAATCTATCTAGATTGAGTAGAAAAAAATAAAATCATGGAAGAGATCAAATTGAGCTTGAAATTTGAAGGATGGGTAGAAAACTAGGGATGGAAGCAATCACATGCTAGGCTGGGAGGGTTTGGGTCTACACAACTCACCGAAAGCACTGCCTCCCAGGATTCCTGCTGATGACGTTGGTAAGGTAGGTCCTTTACTGCCAGCCCAGGCATTTGGATATTTTCCTATAGTTTGAATTCATTTAGCTACTGTGGATTTTTGAGCAGGAAATAGCTTGGAAGTTTTCTCCTACCACAAAGGAAAATTCTACCTCAAGCAAAAAAGCATCAACAACAAATTTAGAAAATATATTTACACACCAAAGAGAAAAAACCCCAATTGTTTCTTTTTTTAACCACACACATCAATATCATTAACTGATGTATAAAACTATTTGTAATTTACATTTAACTTTGAGTTTTTACCAGGTAGCCTAAGTTACCCAAGACTCTCATGGTGGAGTCAACCATGACTTGAACAATTTAAAATTAAAGCACAAAAACTGAAGAATAATTTAAGAATGTGTTAGCTTTTCTTCTAGAGCTATTGGCTGGTTTTAGCCATAACATGTCAATTTTTCAAAGAAATGAAGAGTACCTAGGATACTCCCTTGCGCCTGGGATCACTGTCAACTCAGTTGAAACAAATTCTAAGTTCTGCCTCTAATGCTTCTTTTTACAGGTTTAAAAGATGCATTTTGGAGCCTTGCAACGTTGGGCATCCAATTTATGTGGTTGTGAGGAGAGCTGCTAAGCAGTTCATCTTCTATCCATTTTAACGATCAAAACTGAATGCAACGAAACCCTTCAACCGTTAGTATTATGCTATTCTGCGCCTCCTGTTGACAAGGTGACAATGGGCCAAATTTACAGCAAGCTTTATTAAATGGGGTTGTAAACAAACTGCTCTTCATAAAGCCCAACAAGCTGAGTCATGTTTTGGGGGCAAAACCATGATAAAACCTGGCACCTGAAACTAGCCTGTTGAATCAGGAATAGTTCCAAGAGATTCAAGTTAGCAGCACCACCTGTTCCCAAACAGACTCAAGGATTTCAGCCATACTAAAGGAGGACTTAGGCATTGTATGAATTCAAAATTAATTTGCTTTCTTCTTTCCTGCTGCTGCAGTGCAACCAACAACTGACTTGTTTGTTTTTTTTTTCAGTGTCTAAAAGCAGCCCAGTTGGTGATGGTTGTCGCCATGAATATCCAATGAATGATTCATTCTCGCTCAAGTAGAACTCATGGGAAATATTGCCAATAACTTGGTTTATTTCTTATCTTCGGTTCTCAGCAGCCAACATATTCGTCTATATTTTTTAAAAGAGTCATAAATTTTTCAGTGTACAAATAATAACACTATGTGATTCCACTTGGTCTCAGTCCCTGGGGCTTTGGGAGAGCAGAGGGAAAGCCCCAGAATCTTGATCAGCAGCGTTGTACTACACTTCCCACAGCCTGCTGCGGAGTCCCTGAAGAGGGTAGAAGAAGAGCAGGGGGCACAGTTGCAAGTCCCTTCAATGCATCACCAAAGCAGCAGGTGGCACTTAGCCACATGAATCCCACTGACTTTCCCCAATTCAAGGGAACCAGGATTCTTCATCATGATTATCCACAGGGCTCTGAGAAACAGAATGAACCAAACCATGTGAAGGTCAACGCTTTAGAGAGAGTGTGTGCGCACGTGCGCCTACATGTGCGTGCCTTTCAACTTTGGAGATGTTACTTCATTCATAGGTGAAAATGAGGAAATACCTCCAAGGATTATTTTGAGATTGAATTAAAATACTACAATAAAAAATGCCTAGCATAGAACTGCACGGAATTGACCTCATCAAATGTCGTCTCTCAACCTGGGACTCGCGTAAAGGGGGTCTTCCCCACTCCCTTTGCTACAGAGTACAGACATTACAATCACACTTGTTAGGCCCTGGTCTCAACCCTGATTTTGACAAAAATTCAATCTCAGTTAAGGCAGTCCCAGCAATCCACAAAAGGATGGATCTAAACTTCAAAATGTACTTTATTGGGATCCAGTATAAATCTAACTTAAGTGGCCAGAAAATATTCTCTATTATAGGATCTCCCAAAGACTAAAACAATGGGCCCTGATACTTTGTGATCATGCAATGGGGTCAGCCATGAATTGCTGAGATCTCATCAAGAATTTTGCAAAGCTCCTTTTTGTTATCAGGTAGCTGTCACAGACTACACAACAGAGGCATTATTTTTTAGTCCCCAAGGGTCTCTGTTACAGAAATTCAACTCCCCTACAAAGACCCCTCCTCTGCCCCACAACCTGCCTCACTGTGACCTTTTTACCTGACCCACTAAGAGACCAACACTTGCCAATGCCACATGAGAACAAGATCGCCTGCTTTTTCCTCAATTTGAAAGCTTGGGCAAAGCATACTTCCTGCCACCATCCTAAACATCTCCTCCGACACCTCTCTGCTCTCCAATCAACCTTTTTCCAGCATTACATGTATTTCAGCATTTTTTCCTTCTCAGATAAGAATAGCATTCACTTGGAGGCACGTTTTTGAAGCAATAAACAGCTCACTTCTTTGCAGAAAAATAGGCAATTTTCAAGTAACCTTTGGAAGCATCTAAATAATCCACACATATTTATGGCTGAGTGACTCTTAGGATTGAAGAAACTTTAAGCCTTTGTTTGCAAAGATTTCCATTAACATCTTTGAGCAATCTCTCATCTCATCTAAGTTTCATCTAACCTTTCATCTCATCTTTAAAAACATCCCAGATTTTCTTCTTTCTCTCTCCTCCCCCAGCTCCACTTCCCAAGCAGAGATTTGATGTGTGTACAAAACATGGGTACAGCTCAAATGACAAATCTTCACCCAGAGGTCTCGGGGTCCTGAGTGAAGGCAAAAGCTTCCATGGTATATAGGGTCAGCCTTTTTGTCTCATTCTAAATGAACTTCCATTTCGCGCCCCTCCTCTTCCTTCCTGCAAGAGTAATTCCCCAAGGGAAAGGGAACGGGCTCTGTGGGCCTCCTATCCCACCCCCACGCTGCAGTAGAAGTGCAATGTTTTTAACGGGTTTGTTCTCAGGAGAAAACGCCATAAGCTATATTTATCTCGCACTAATCCATTCCTCTCTACTCCAAGATTAAGGAATTAATGACTGCTACAGCTGCTGTCCTTAGCACATTAATTACTGTAAATTGGCTGCCGCCTCCAAAAAAAAAATAATAAAATTCACTCAATGACAACGGTGAGAGGGCAAGGTTTTCTGCAAAGCATTAGGTACCGAACCTAAATAATCTATCAGTGTAGCGTCAAGGCTGGGAAGGTGTATGGCAGATTACGCTCGGGGTTCCCACCCGCAGGCGGCCAGCATGGGGGAAAAGTAGAGCCGGGGTAGGGGGGATCCATTGCACGTATACAAACTTTTCTGAAGACCCAGTACAGATCAAATATTAAAATTGTTCTTATAGTCATAAAAGCTCACGTCATTGTGAGTTCCCTAACGTCATTCTTCAGTAGCTCGGCCGTTTTTACATTTGTCAAAAACCTGGCCAACTGGCACGGGGGAAACAGATGTTCTGAACCACATGCCTGCCCAGGGGTCCTTGCAATCCCACCTGCAAGTGTCCATTCCAAGGCGAACATGCTTCCCTCTTCAAAATTCTTCCATATTCCATTTCCTGTCTCTATGATCCATCTTCCCCTTTTCTTCCCTTTCCCCAGCCAACAAAGTTTCCCTGATTCTGAGCTCCAGCTCAATGTCGCCTCCTCTGGGAAACTGTTTGAGTTCCCCGTGCTCTTCCTACGTACTCCCATGGAACCTCTATTTTGTCCCCAGTTTCACAGGCCCAAGGTTGCTCCTCTCGCAGGTCAGGCTATCCCTTGCCCTACCCCAGGTTTCTTCTTTTTAATTCATAGCCAAAACTTTTCTCTCTTCATAGCTCACCACTCTCCATTCTGGCTTCTTGAGCCAATCACTCCCATAAAGCTACTCTCTTTGACATTGCCTTGCTAAATCCCAACACAGATGATAGACTTATCTCAGTGAAAATACCCCAAGTTAGGAACTTGGGGCTCATTCTAATTCTGTGGTCACGTTGATCCAGACTCTAAGTAATGACCAGGCTCTGGCAGTTCCATGTTCCCATAGCCTTGAACCTGTCCCACCTCCCTTCACTCCTTCTGCTACTGCCTGCCCAAGTGATCCTCTTGGTTCCATCTAGTGTCCCCATATGGCAGCCGGACTAACCCTTCTTCAAGGCAAACCATATTACGGAAGTCTTCTACTGAACATCCTTATGTATTTCCTCCTTTGCCTCAGGATAAGCTCCCAAGCTCTTAACATGATTTACTAGGACTTTCATTGTCTCTCTCCAATTTCACCAATTTTAGCTCTATCTCCACCATTATTCTAAATTTCTCAGGGTTCCTTCAGAGTGTCATGCTTCCTCTCTTACCCAGCTATTACCGATGCTGTTTCAAACTTCTTCAATCCCCTTTGTCCTGCTAAGTCTTCCCTGCCATGCAGTTCTCTCCTTACATGTCAACTGTAGAACCCTTCCCTGCCTCCCGCGGCCCCGTCCAGATGACTGTCCCCCAAACGCTCCTGGAGCACCCCATCCTGACTCCCAACATAACCAAGTAAATGCCCGTGTTCCTCTCTCTTTTCCACTTGGTCTGTCAACAGCAGAGATACCCTCAAGCCAAAACCAGCGGAGTGCAATGTTTTCAAGGTTACAGGGGGCTTCATGGGAACCAGAACAGAAAAGTCATCAGACGCTGGCCCTGGCTGGTTGGCTCAGTGGTAGAGCATCGGCCTGGAGTGTGGGAGTCCCCGGTTCAATTCCCGGCTAGGGCACACAGGAGAAGCGCCCATCTGCTTCTCCACCCCTCCCCCTCTCCTTCCTCTCTTTCTCTTCCCCTCCCGCAGCCGAGGCTCCATTGGAGCAAAGTTTGCCCGGGCGCTGGGGATGGCTCTGTGGCCTCTGCCTCAGACACTAGAATGGCTCTGGTTGCAACAGAGCAACGGCCCAGATGGGCAGAGCATCGCTCCCTGGTGGGCATGCCGGGTGGATCCCAGTCAGGTGCATGCGGGAGTCTGTCTGACTGCCTCCCCATTTCCAACTTAAGAAAAATAAAAAATAAAATAAAATAATAAAATAAAAAAAGTCATCAGACGCTGAAGCCTTTCTCATCCATCTCCCTCTCAGAGCCCCTAAGGTTACAACATCATTGGTCCCGTCTGCATGCCACTCCACATTCTTCTCTCTCGCCCAATCAGCTTCCCCTTCAACACCGCGCACAAGCACACCCAGCCTGAGCTACATTAATTACCCAACTTTCAGTGTCCCCCTTCATCTCTGGCCCCTGGTGCTGGTGGGCTCATCACTTGCTTCCCAATTTTACGTTCCTGAAGTCTCTCTGGTTTTGTAGTTCTGTGTCACGTGGATCTTGCTGAATTAGTGTCCCCAATTGCCATCCAATCAGCTTGACACAAGAAGGGTGGGTGTCATGGTACAGAACATGGGCACATTCACCTGGTGGTGGACCACTAGGACACCCCTATTACACTGTGTCTCCTAGGAAGTAACCAGACTTCCATTGTTACGTACTTACTGCCCAGCAGAGTCAAGGACATGGGAGCTTGCTGAGTAATAGCCTAATGTTTCAGAACCCCGTATCCAGAAGACCCATTTGGAGAGCCTGTTTTCAGTCGGACCAGTTAGGACAGGGGTCGGGAACCTATGGCTCGTGAGCCAGATGTGGCTCTTTTGATGGCTGCATCTGGCTTGCAGACAAATCTTTAATAAAAAAATAATAACGTTAAAAATATAAAACATTCTCATGTATTACAATCCATTTATTTCCTACCACTCATGTTCATGGTTGCAGGTGGCTGGAGCCAATCACAGCTGTCCTCCAGGACAACACCAAATTTTTATTGGATAATGCATAACATACATGGGTCATTGTATAGCTCTCACAGAATTACATTTTAAAATATGTGGCGTTCATGGCTCTCTCAGCCAAAAAAGGTTCCCGACCCCTGAGGTAGGATAAGCAAGTTCCTGATTTCCACATAACAACATAGTCTTTGTTTCTTAAAGGGAGTTTCCCAGATAACAAATGTTTTCTGATTCTTAGAGTCAAATCTACCACTTAGCTGATAACAGCTTCATGGAGCATTAATCAAAGCAGCAATCATCTTTTCTATCCTCAGCCTGCTTGTTTGACCTCTTAAAATAATTGCTGACCCAGACTTGGGCCTTAGAACTCTAGAAGGAAATCAAATAAAAGGTATACACAGGATTAATGCAACATTTCAGCACTGGTATAATAATAATAATTGCCTCAAGATTGGCCCAAGTTCAAGTTCACCTCTACACTCTGCAGACTGACAAGTCACCGGGCACTGAGTGTGGCCTCTGACTCAGGGAAGATATGAAAGGCTCTATGTGAAGGCAGGTCTTTTCTGTACAATTCAGCTTTTCCCTCCTTATTACACTTGGAGACCTCTCTCTCTCTCTCTCTCTCTCTCTCTGCCAGTCTCCCTCTCTCTTTCTCCACTCCCCATCCATTCACCCATTTGCCTTTCAGTACTCAAGACAAGCCATCTATTTCCTTTCCAAAACTTCTTAGAAACCAGTAATAGCCTAAGAGACTGAAAGGAAGAAAGGGAGGGCCGTTGGAGTGCTAAACACTCAGGGAGACTTTATGGATAAAAACATTCGATTAAAAAATGAAATGATACCTAGAGGCCTGCAGGCCTGCAGAGAACCAAAAATAGACATGTGAGGCACAAAGGTGAGACTGCAGTGCTCCAGTGCTGGACCAAGCCACACCCTGTCCTTTAAGGTGTCACTGCTGGAGTCTCAGACCACAGACTGTTCCTCAGGTTTGCCTGAGTAGAAGCATCACCCAGGGGTTTGCTGAACATCCACATTCCTGGACCCCCTGGTGGCTGAATCCATATCTCCAAGAGTGATGCCTAAGAATACAGTTTTAACAAACCCTCAGATGATACTTATGAACTACAAGTTTGGAAACAAGGTTGTATATTATCTCAGTTGGTTCTTTCCAAAGCATGTTGCATTACAGTATGGGTGCTCATTCCCTGTTGCACCTAGAGAGCTTCTCCCTCAACCAGTGCGCCTACCCCGACCAATTCTGAAGCTGGTAGGTGCAGGGAGCAGAGATTTTAAGTCCCACCTACACAACCATTTTTATTCAGATCTGTAGTCATGGATGGAAACTACTGTGCAAGACTCGGACAGCTGGCTCAGTGGATCGGGCATCATCCCAGTGTACCAGAGGTCATGGTTTGATCCCCAGTCAGGACACATATGAGAAGCAACCAATGAGGGCACAATTCAATGGAACAACTCAGTGGAACAGTGAGTTGATGCTTCTCTCTCTCTCAAATCAATGAAAAAAAAATTAAAACAAGAAAACCACTGTGCAACACCCGCTCCGTGAAACTCAAGGGTTCTCAGCTAGGATGATGAACAGGGCACTAATCTGTATGTCACTCTTCAGGACTCCCAGTGCAAACTGTCACAGCGAAGCCTCTGGAAGTCCTACAACAAAGAATCCAATTTAATTTTATTTAAACCTGCTTACATTTACTTAAGTTGTTCTTAAATTCTAAGTCACAAAAAGAACTTGCCTTGTTTGTTTGCATGTTTGGTGCCTCGATGGCTGCTTTTTGCAGAATATGAATGAGCGTCCTGTATAATAGAAATGTGTTTAAATAAAAGCTGTTGCCATTTTCTGAGTGAAGAAACAACCTAGCTCTTCCGCTGCCATTTGTGGCAGCTCCTATATGACCATTCTGCTTCCATTTAAGTCCTCATTTCTATTTCCAGTTACTATTCATTATTTACTATCTCATTCCTATCTCTGAATGTACTATTGGCACTGGCTCTCCTAAACTTGATTGTAGGTTCTTCCTTGAGGAAAGTAGCTGAGACGAACCTTTTTTACCCCATTCCCTTCATTCAGCCTGACTGGGGGGTAGCCCCAAAAACTCTTCCTGCCCACAGGCAATGATATCTGTCTAAGTTTCATGCAAACATATCACATCCACAATTTTTAACAGCATGGTTTTCAGGTTATCCACCCCAAACAAGAGAGGGATGAAAAATGTTAGAGTAAAGCTTACGCATGCCCTGGAGCTGGTCCACGATAGTGTCCCCCATGCAGGACAATTAACACCAGAAGGAGGGTCAACCTCAACCCCCACACCTGCACACTTCTGGGGGCTCCTAACGGGGAGCGAAAGGAAGTCATTAGAATACCTGAGGAGAACAAAGTAGAAAACAGTGGACTCTTGGCCTAGCGTGCGGAGGACCCGGGTTCGATTCCCGGCCAGGGCACACAGGAGAAGCGCCCATTTGCTTCTCCACCCCTCCGCCGCACTTTCCTCTCTGTCTCTCTCTTCCCCTCCCGCAGCCAAGGCTCCATTGGAGCAAAGATGGCCCGGGCGCTGGGCATGGCTCTGTGGCCTCTGCCTCAGGCGCTAGAGTGGCTCTGGTCGCAACATGGATATGCCCAGGATGGGCAGAGCATCGCCCCCTGGATGGCAGAGCTTCGCCCCTGGTGGGCGTGCCGGGTGGATCCCGGTCGGGCGCATGCGGGAGTCTGTCTGACTGTCTCTCCCTGTTTCCAGCTTCAGAAAAATGAAAAAAAAAAAAAAAAAGAAAACAGTGGACTCTCAAAAGAGAGAGACAAAGAGAAAAGGATACAGTGCATTTTAAATTGTTTCACCTTAAATGTCACTCCTCCTCCTACAGTAGATGCAGTCATCCTGACTGGCACTAACTCTTGGGCAGGATGGCTCCATGGCAGTCCCGCCGACACTGTGAGTCACATAATTATTCACCATGTGCACTCTGGGGTACTTAGCAGCATCCCTGGGCTCTCCCTACCACATGCCAGGGGCACGATCCTCCCAAGTTATGACAATCAAAAATATCTCCAGATGTTCCCAAATGTCCCTTAGGGACAAAACTGCCCCAGAGTTAGGAACCACTGTTCTAAGGCATAATTCCTATATATAAAACATTATGACATGCAGCCTCAGTGGGAGAAATACAAAGTTAAATCACAAACCTTTTCTCAGAATATTTCCCTTTAATTACATAACAAAACATGGATAAATAAATTTTTTTGGAGAGAGAGAGAGAGAGAGAGAGAGAGAGAGAGAGATGGGACAGACAGACAGGAAGGGAGAGAAATGCAAAGTATCAACTTATAGTCACGGCACCTTAGTTATTCATTGATTGCTTTCTCATATGTGCTAGTGACCCTTTTCTCAAGCCAGCGACCTTTGGGCTCAAGCCAGCAACCATAGGTCACATCGATGATCCCATGCTCAAGCTGAAGACTCTGCACTCAAACTGGTGAGCCCACACTCAAGCTGATGACTTCCAGGTTTCAAACCCAGGTCCTCAGCATCTAAGGTTGATGCTCTACCCACTGTGCAACCGCCTGATCAGGCTGGATAAACAGATTTTTTTTTCCAAAAATTGCCCAAGAATTTTTTTAAATATTAATTACACTCCTTTAAATCTTCAGTTGATTGGTAGGGAGCAGTGTTTGAGAAGAAGGTAAATATCTAAGCCGATCCTAGAATTTTTTTTAATTACCAAGAGAGTTGGGGGGATGATGATTTTACCCCATAAAGGTTTAAAAAATTGCCTGTTAAGAAAAAAATAACCCAAATAAAAAGGGAAACAAGCAAATATTCAAAATACATGTAACAAGATGAACATTCAAACATGTGAAGCTTCTACTAAATCAGTTCTCTAACACATGAAAACCGCTGAGATTGTGATAGATAAGCAGCCAAAAGATACACATGAACAATTTACAAGAGGACGCTCAATAAGCAAATAACCATGAGTGCTGGAACAGTGTAAGCAGCATTAGAACCCGAGGAAAACTAAATTAAACACAATCTTTGCCTATAAAATCAGTGCCTTTTTTACTATAAAGACTCTGTAGTGATGAGTGAGATAAAAAAGACACTTTCCCATACTGATAAAAGGACTTTTTTTAAACTAATTTGGCAAAATTGATTATGAGCTTTAAAAACATTCACTTTGCGTAATCTAGCCTAAGAAATTAATCCTAATTACTGAGAAAAGCTCAAAGATGCTCATTATGGCAGTAACTAAGATAATGAAAAATTACACATCATCTAAATGCCCAGCAAGTAAGGAAGTTGCAGAGGTTACTTGTAGCAATTGAATGTAATATTATGAAGCCATTAAAAAGTTGCCAAAGAAAAAAACAAGTACAAAAATCATGCTAAAAAATAGGATTAGAACTACATATATTTTTCCAAGGGGGCTGGATAGATACTGAAAGACTGACCCTGTAGCTGGAAGACAGGTGAAATTTTTTACTCCATCTATTTTATTTGTTCTGAATTTTTGGTACCGAGCATGTATTACTTCTACAATGGAAAAAATAAACTCCATAAAAAATGATTAACTTTTCTAAAGGTGCAGCTCAGTATTGTTTGTGCATTACAATAAACTGGCTTCTCAGTTAAATTTTCTTCAGATTGAGCTATTTTGAAAACATTCTCATCATATGAAAGTTGATTGAAGCCAAAGAAACCCAATCTGCTCTAATTTCAGGGTCATCAACCTCAGCCACATAAACAAAGAGGGAAAGACAGTTCTGAAATACCCTTAAAGAAGCCTTAAGACATGACTTTTCTCCCTTCCCTATCCACATTTTTACATTGAATGCATCCAACAGGATCTTTACCACACATCAATAGAAAATCTCAAACAGAAAAAATTAACATCAAGTCAACTCACTCACCAAGGCAACTAAAAATATATAAATAATCAATTATTTAAATCATAAATACTCAGTATATCCCCTTCTTCATTATTGGAGCCTGATCAATTATATTGATTATTACTCTGTTCGTTTTATCATATCAGATTCACAGGACATAAGAAAAAAGCAAAAGACTTAAAAAGATCTCCATTCTGAAGTAGTGATATAATTCAGAAGTAGAAAAAATATAGATAGGCAAATAGATAATAGATAACCATTTATTTTCTAACAATATAATCCAGAAATCCATAGAATTTAGGAACGAGTATTTTAAATACTAGTCCTACTTCTTCATTTTGTAACTGCTTTTGTGTCAAAATGAAGAAGGTCACAGAAAGTCATTGCAGAGAAAGCAGGCACAACAGTGGGGAGATCCTTAGAATCAGTCTCAGATTAAATTAAGAACTTAAATGAGGCCATTAAGACAGTTGTGTCATGTAGTATACTGCCATTGGCCATCAAAAGCAGGGCTCTTCCCTACGTTCCCTGACACATGGTCACCTAGATGAGGTTGGAGTCCTTTAAGAATGATCACTGATACCTGTATCCCCATCCCAGTCCAGGTCATACACATTTTACTTTGGAAATATCTCCTGCATCCATCCTGACCTTTCTAGTGTCATCAAACTAGATGAAAACCGTAAGAAAAGAGTGGCATCAATCCAGGCAGGAAATGAAGACCTGGGCGTAAGACGCTGACACAGAGGATGGGGGGTGGGGGTGGGGTGAGAAATACTTTAAAACAAAGTACAGGAAGATATTAATGACTGGTGAAATGTAAGTAAAGTATCCATGTTTTCTGAACAACAACAAGAGGACATAGATGACCCGACCATCATGACGGTCCTTTTGAGTTCAACGGGGCAGAACATTCGGTCTCAGGAGCAATGCTGAGAATCCGTACCAATGCTGAGAATTCGTACACAAGGAGGTGGGGTTTTTTTTGTTGTTGTTTTTTTTGTTTTTTGTATTTTTCTGAAGTTGGAAATGGGGAGGCAGTCAGACAGACTCCTCATGCGCCCAACCAGGATCCACCCGGCATGCCCACCAGGGGGTGATGCTCTGCCCATCTGGGGCATTGCTCTGTTGCAACCAGAGCCATTCTAGAGCCTGAGGCAGAGGCCATGGAGCCATCCTCAGCACCCGGGCCAACTGTGCTCCAATGGAGCCTTGGCTGCGGGAGGGGAAGAGAGAGACAGAGAGGAAGGAGAGGGGGAGGGGTGGAGAAGCAGATGGGCACTTCTCCTGTCTGCCCTGGCCGGGAATCGAACACAGGACTCCTGCACGCCAGGTCGACACTCTACCACTGAGGCAACCGGCCAGGGCCTACACAGGGAGTTTTTAAAAAGCGCGCGTGGCTGAGAATGACCGGATGGGAGTCAGGAGGAAAGAGTGGGAGAGTCAGCACTAGGCAGCAAAGGAGGCCCTCTCTCAGCTTTAAGTACTAGCTTATTTTCTCTCTCTATTCAAGCATGTTCTCTTCTGCTGGAAATGCTTTGTTCCACTGATCTGAGGTCGTTCCCATGCTCGTGAGAAATCCAATGCAGTATTTCATCCCCAACATTAGAAAGCTTGGCTTTAAAAGCTTCCCGGAGTCTATTTTCCCCTGGAGTCGGTACCGTCTGTCATTTGCTCACATGTGCCTGCTGGCAGGCTGCTTTGTGATGATCCCCGCGGACGGCCAGGGTCTGGAGAACATCCTTTACACACGACTTCCTGCTGGGACCAGAGGCCGAGGGACACAGGTAAAGAACCATGCAGCCCATGAGGACCAGCGTCTCCATTGAGAGCACATGTGGAAGGTCTTCTTCTCTTGTTCCGCTAGCTTTATAATGGACCACCAGAAAACAGAACTTGAAACCTAAGAATAAGTTTGGTATTAAAGTGCTCATCCTTATGAATCCAAGTATTGTTGCTTTTAGGCACTTGCCCAGGCCTGCTTGTTCCAGAGAGACAGGGAGGAGTGAGGACACTCTCAAGGTGAAGACAGAAGGCTTAAGGAAAAAACATATGAGCAGCATTTTAGCCATAAATATCATGATTATGTTTTTCTGGAGGAAACACTTGATTTATGGTCTAAAACATTTTTCTATTCAATAAAAAAGAGGCCAAAAGTTTTTTTGAGGTTAAAACGGAAAAATTAAGACATTGTTCACTATAGCTAGAGAGTTGTAATAGAGAACAGACCCTTTTTTTTTAACTCTGATGATAGAATTTTTAAATGCTAAGTTTTTCAATTTGGAAGGAATAAAGGGACGGAAATAGATATCAGAATATTTATTTTAATAGTTACATTAGCAAATCACAACTGTTTTTGTAAATATGGTATGCTGTCCAGAGGAGAAATGTTTCAATCTATAACACAGCTCTCTAATATGCCTTTAACTGACAGCCTAAAATGAATATTCGCTACAATCCTGTTGGGGGTTGTGGGAAGACTATAAAGAATACATTTTTTTCTACCTGGTAGCAAGGAGAAATGTGGGTGGATTAGCATAGAGAGACCCTAAGAACGAAGTGCCCTAAATTAGCAGGTTTATAATCTCATGGCCTTGCCAGTGGTCTGTTCCACCCTTAGAATACATGACCAAAAGCCATTGCACACAGATTTCTAAACAGAACTTTTCAGCTGATACTCAGTGAATATGAAATGAAGTTTCCAGTATCTATTTTATATAAATGTTACTCATTAAACCATAATGCTTTTATAAATTTATTTGTTTATTTATTTATTGAGTGAAAGGCAGGGAGAGAGAGACAGACTCCTGCATGTGCCCCAATCACTGGATCCACCTGGCAAGCCCCGTACAGGATGATGTTCTGCCCATCTGGGGCCACTGCTCCATTGTTTGGCAACTGAGATTTCAGCACCTGAGGTGAGGACATGGAGCCATTCTCAGCGCCTGGAGCCAACTTGCTTGAATCATTCGAGCCATGGCTGTGGGAAAGAGAGAGAAAAAAAGAGAGTGAAAGAGGGGGGAGGATAGAGAAGCAAATGGGTGCTTCTCCTGTGTGCCCTGACCAGGAATTGAACCCAGGACTTCCACACACCGGGCCAACGCTTTACGGCTGAGCCAACTGACCAGGGCCCATAATGCTTTTATATATCCAAAATACAGTTTATGTTTAAAATTTTCTGTACCTCCTGACTCCCGCATATGTAGTAGAAATTTTTCTCTGCTCAAAGGGTAACCATGCTGTAGAGAAGGCTCTCACTGCTGGGCACCAAATGTGGGGATTCCTGAACCCCCAGTTCCAAGAACTGGAACAGGTTCTTGTGGACCTCTAACACAGTTCTCTCTCCAGGTGGTCCATCTCAGGTGACAATCTTCCATTGAGGAAGGTAAGCCAGGTGCCAAGGCTCCCACATCTGCAGCCTTAACAGATCTCCCAGGTCAGTGTTCAGGCATAGTCTTGCCTATCACACACAACGGTCTTATGATTTCAAGAAAATGAGAAGACACTCCCACTTGGGGGAGTGAGGTGGTGAGAGAACAGATTACAGAACTTATTTTCAAAGAAGAACTCCCACACCTCCTGAGGATCAAACAGAGTTCCCCAAGCCCCAGAAGAAAACCAGGCCTATTCTTGTGGTAGGCAGATCTGAGCAGAACAATAACAACAGACCAGGTACAGAAGGCCACCAGGGCAGAAAGACCCAGGTGCCCAGCAATGGGCAAAACTGGGACAATAAGGACCTTATCCCCAGGATAATCTTTCCTCCCCTCGCATATTGCTGGCCATGGGGTTTAGACCCCCTGACCTTTCATAACACAGTTCAGACCCTCCCCTGACCTCTCCTTCTCTGTCCAAGGGGGAGAAATAAGGGGCCAAAGAGTGGCCTCATGCTACTCCCATTCAGGCCCTTGCACAACCACTCCCTTAAGCATTAACCCGTAGGGGTAATATCTAGGCCTCAGTCGTGTTTCAGATCCAGGCCAGAAAAGCAGCAAAACCAGACAAGGGATGCCATGGTGGACATCAGGACCAGCTGCACTGACTAATGACCCCTACTCTGGCACTGACCAATCAGTAGACCATATCCCTGAAAGGATACACCTGGAAAGCTGATGAATATTCTACTGGGATCCTCCCCTGAGACCTCCAGAAAAATACCCTCAAGGTGGAAAACCCAGTGCTTGTCTCTCTCTCTCTCTCTCTCTCTCTCTCTCTCTCTCTTTCATGCCGATGACTCTCCCCACCCCTTCTTTCCTCTAAACTCCAAGGGCCCTTAGTTGCCTCTGTAACTTGTTTCCTGAGCCCATTTCTTCCACCCCTCACTCCCTCTACTGCTCTGACTTCCCAAATAAACTTTCTCTCACAGTTTGAGTCTTGGCTCCGAATTCTTTCTTAGCCTGAACTCAAAGTACTGAGGTTGCTGAGCAAAGGTCTGGCTTGACTCTACAGGTCTCACACCTGGTGGCATCTCTCCATCAACATTCACAAGGTGTCAAAATACAAGGTAGACCGGGAAGGACACTAGTGTCACTCGGTACCACAGCCATCAGGGTTGTTTTATTTGTTGAGTTCATATAACAACTGTTATAGATAGCATATTTCAGAGAACTTAACTCATAACTTTGGTTCATATTTAAATTATCGCAAACATACCTACATATCAATAGGTGTAAACTTTCTGGAAGATAATATGGCAAAAGCCTCCGATCTATAAATTTTTCCTGGGGATAAAAATTATGGATTTATGCAAAGATTTAGCTAGAAGCATATCCAACCTGTATTTGTTTGTAATGAAAAACAACCTAGTGTCCAGCACTAGAGAACTGAATAAATTCTAGTATATTGGTATAAAATGCTATGTATCGTATAGAAGTAGCATTATAGAAGAATGTTTAATCACATGACATTAACTGAACAAAAAATATTATAAAATAATATAATCAGTATGATTCCATTGGGAAAGGTAGCATAAAAAGCCTAAGTAAGTAAAATTATAAAAATCAAACTCCCCATTGACAATATTTTGGGATAATGTTTGTACAAAGAATATGGGCTATTTAAAATAAATTAATTAAACAAAGATTTAATTACTACTTTTATATTTTAAACAATTAAATATTAATTATCAGCACAGCTGCTGGAAAAGAAGAAGGGAGGAGAGAATTAATAGGAGTTGCTTTTATATGTTATTTCTTACTCAATTCATTTAAATGTAGGGTCATCCCAACTTGAATTGTCCACATTCGGTAGATATTGAAGATAATTAGAATGTATATTTTCTACTGAAAAAGCAGAAAGGAAATGCCTTGCTTTTTTTTTCAAATTTTTTCTCATTGAAACCCTGTGATTACAAATATTGATACTTCCATTTACTAAACTGGGTGAATTCTGAAGTTATTTTTTCCCCCACGTCAAGGTGTTGATTTGCATTACCTCTGATTATTCATTCAAAAGAATGAGCCAGGTTTGCATCTGCAAAATATTATGCAGTGAACTGTTGATTAACTGTGGAGACAAGGACAGTCCAAATAATAAAAATCCACAAAGAACACCCAAACTTCATTTCAGCCAGAAGTGTCAACAGTTTGCCAGAGCAGTTAGCAAGGAACAAAGCTGATGTCAGTGTAATCTCCCAACACCCTTCCATATGCTTGAGGATTATGCTAACAAGAAATGAAATGACCAGCAGCAGAAGCAGTCCTGGGTCATTCCCAGGCACGGAGATTGGTTTCTGATTCACCCAGATGTGGCTGAATTGGAGCACAGACATACAACTGGCCCCCAATAAGGATCCTGAGTATGCTTGAAACATTCGCCCTCTGAAAAAATGCCGTTTTACCAGACAACATGTTTACTGGAGTTTATTCCGCTTATCAGGCTCAGTTCATATGACACTCCATATCTGCCCTACCTGAACCCTCCACACACAGAATAAACAATGAACTCATTTCTTTGTCATACTTTCCTACTAAACTATTAAATTAAAATGTCTAAATATGTGTAATTTAGAGCAATTACAATTCCACACACCAGATCAATCTATTTAGGCAATATGCAATTAACCTTCAATTCAGTAGCCTAAAATTATTAGGTTTCTAAGGCTTGGAAGAAAAATGTGTCCTTCTGTGATCTTTCTTTAGTCAGTATAATCTACAGAAATGCTACACTCCCACGTATTTACACACATACATAAACCCTAGCAATGGCCATGATTTGATTTAGCAGATGCCTCTGACACTCCATCTGTCCACACATCTTATTTTAAATGTAAAATTAAGGGAGTTAAGACAGGCCTTTTCAGACCTGATGAGAAAAATCATTTCTCTAAAACTGCTTTATTTCAAGGGAGTATCATAAATGGAATTGACAAGGATGTTAACTGCACTAACTTTTTATGATTCTTCTAATCCTCTGTCTTTTGTGAAATCACTATCAATTTAGATTAGTGGTTCATATAGCTCCCCCCCCCACAACAAATACAAGTAAGATAAATTGAACTAAAACTCCTTTATGCTTTATTGAATAACAGCCAGTCAAAAGGCAGGCTCAGAGAGCAGATGCTAATATCCCCATGCACAGCATTGCTTTGAATGTCTTCTATTGCACCAGGAACAGGTTAAAATCTGTTCCTTTACTAGGATATTCTAACTGCTTCCTCTAGCCTTATCAGCAATAACGCTTTGGTCTTTCATTTTGCAAAGTGATAGGACTTTCTTGACCAAATTTTTATACAATCCGTATCCCCCTCCAGGAAAATATTTCCATTTGCACCACAGTCTAAGAAAATAGTAGGCATTCTGAAAGGAAACTGGTGTATGATTTGCTGCTTTTCAACTCCCTTAACTGTGAATATTGCAAATCATTGTCATCAAATGAAATAAAGACATGAATATTTATAAATGTTCACATTGCATGAATATCAAATATAATGATATATGAAATAAACACAATGAGATAATGACAACACAAGGCATAATATATTTTGTGAATATAAACTATTAAGACATGCACAAATAAAAAGAAATAAATGACAATAAAGGTAAAGCTGAGCAATCATCTTTAGTGATCCCTATTTGTTTTAAGCTCAAGAAATTTCTCAGCCTCATAAAAATAAATTTTTATTAGAATTTATTTTCAGGGGAAAAAAAGTGAGCAATGTAAATCTTTCTTGACCCATATCTTTTCTTTCTGACTTTGACTTTCTTTAAATAAGTGGGCCTTTCCCCCTGGAGTCTAGAGGTCTAATGGCTTTCTTCTGTGTATGGGACTATTTCAACTTAAGCCTTGCAGTCACTTCCTCAGTGTCTCCCAGAAAAGGCACAAAAAGAACAAATACACTAAAATACTGCACTCCAATTTCTAACACTGATTTGGGGATAAATTCATTGCAAATTTTATTAAATTTAAGAAAAATAAATGTATACTTTCTGACTAGAAATAATTCAGATTTATTATAGTATATCCACACCCCATAAAATTCAGCTTTAACATTTGTTGGTCTTTCAGGACCTCAAAATGTCCATTATTTTCCAAAAATATAACTGTTAAGAAGTAGAATTTAAAAAAAATAGCATCCACCTAAATATGAAGGCACCATATATAGACCACATATTCATCAGGCATTCAATAATTATGTACTTGAAGTAAAGCAAATTCTAGTGGTAATGATAGGGAAAATTGTTTTCTATGAAAAAAATATGATGCCATTTTATGACACAAATTTTTTCAGAATTGGCACAGTTCTTTTTTTATTTTTATGTTTAACACTTTCCTTACTTTTTTACCCCATTTCAACTTGGTCCTGGACACTGAAAGCTCAAACTCCAAAGGGAACACTTAACTCAGAATCAACCTGAACTCCCTGTCAGGCCAAAAGCTGATTCTCTCTCACACACAGAGACATTCAAGTGCCCAAATGGTCCTTTGCTCCTCCCTTCCCTTGTTCTAAAAGTTAACTTCCGATTGGTTTTTCTCAATTATGTTGGAGGGAGGGGTTGGTGGAGAGCTATGTTTTTTCATCTAACACAACCAGTGTTTGAAAAACCTTTCTTTGAGAGCACTGAAAATGTTATACAATTGAATAATAAAATCTGAAAATAGGTATTTGTGGGTCTCATACCGACTTTTGTAAAGAAGTTAGAAATTAACATTTAAAAATATGAATGGGCCCTGGCAGGTTGGCTCAGCAATAGAGCATCAGCCTGGTGTGTGGAAATCCTGGGTTTGATTCCCATTCCGGGCACACAGAAGAAGCAACTGTCTGCTTGTCCCCTCCTCCCCGCCCATCTTGCTCTCCCCCCCCCCCAACCCCTGCAGCCATAGCTTGAATGTTTCAAGCAAAGTCAGCCCTAGGCACTGAGGATAGCTTTATGGGCTTGCCTCAGGTGCTAAAATAGCTTGGTTGCCAAGCAACAGAACAGCTGTCCAGACACAGGTTTCTTGGGTGGATCCTGGATGGGGCACATGCAGAAGTCTGTCTCTGCCCCCCTGCCTCTCACTTAATTTAAAAATATATATATATTTGAGTGAATAAAATGTATTTTGTGTATTCAAAAAAGCTCTTTATACAAGGAAATGTTACCTTAGGTTAAATACCTACTGCTTCTCTGATTACTATGTGAAGCTAAACTCATTCATATCACATACAGTTATTTTAAAGCAATGCATTAAATTAAACTAGGTCCTTTATCTCTACTAGTTTAAAAAAATTCAAAAAAGTCCAGAGTCAAGAGAAGATAATTTTATAGATTCCCTATGAGGAATATTCCTCTTTAAAGACTGTGTTACAGAGATGAAGAGAAATTGGGAATTGAGCAATGATCTTCTGATTTCATTAATCATGTTAGCTACTTGAAAAATGCACACTAAATGGAGTCTGGTGTTTCCTTAATAAGAATACTTTGGGGCCTGAGATATCTAGATAGCAACTTTTTGCTTTGCTTTACATGAAAGCCTAGACTGAAAACATTCTAATTAGGATTCTGCCTTGCTCCTTCCCTCCATGAGTCAACTTCTTAAAAGAAAAATCCAAAGAATGTCCCTTGCTGCCCTTTCTCTTCTAGATGTTGGACAACCTGCTTCTGTCCCTACTGTGCCCCTCAACTGTTTTCACTGATGTCACCAGGGGCCATTTAATTGCTACATTTTTTTACTATCTTTCAGTTCATATCCTCGTTACACAGGCTGATGCTTTCCCCCATTCCTCATGCCTCAGGACTATACAAGTGTGACCTTCTCCATGACGCCTTACCCAACCCACTCCCCAGAGGTGACCTTGGTGTCCCATCCTCGTGTTCCCTGAGACTCATTGCATATTCTCAGGGAATTTCCATGCAGCAAGGTCCCCATTTGTTTGTTTCCCCAACTGACAACAAGAAATGCCTGTGCAGAGAGTTTCCACCTAGTTTATCTTGTACCACATTGCCTACCCAATGTCTAGCCATGGCTGGTGAAGTATGCTATTTTTCGATCTCTGAAGTAGAGCAGAAAGCCCTGGTCGATGGGTAGTTTTATCTCATTAAGACAGAAAGGTTTTGTCTAATTTATTTTTTTCTTTTAAGTGAGAGGAGGGGAAGCAGAGAGACGGACTCCCGCATGTGTCCCAGCTGGGATCCACCCAGCATGCCCCCTACGGGGTGACGCTCTGCCAATCTGGGGCTGCTGCTCCATTGCTTGACAACCAAGCTACTTCAGCACCTGAGGGGAGGCCATGGAGCCATCCTCAGGGGCTAACTTGCCCCAATCGAGCCATGGCTGCAGGAGAAGAGAGAGAGAGAAGGGGGAGGGGTCGAGAAGCAGATGGTCACTACTCCTGTGTGCCCCGACCAGGAATTGAACCCAGGACTTCCACATGCTATGCTGATGCCTTAGCACTGAGCCAACTGCCTAGGACCAGTTTTGCCTAATTTCTTTGGAGGCTCCCTCCAGGAAGGTCCTCATCCATCCATTCCTCACCACAAGGAAAGAGGTTCCTATTTCAGAATGCCTTGTGAAGGACCATCTCCCGGCTCCTTTTGCACCTGAAATGGAACCTGAACAGAAGAGAGGTATATGGTGACAAGGGCTCAGGGAAGCCGCCTAGCAAGTCTCCAAGATAAATCTCCTTTCCCTGCCTCCTCCTCTTCCCGATGCATTTTCATCTCTTTCAGGAGCACTGACACCTCCTAGCCATCTAATCAAGACAAATCTTTCATGTGGTAATTAAAATGCACCGGGAACAGAGAAACAAAAGCTGGGACAATTAGCTGACTGTGCCAAACAGCATGGCTTGCCTCCTCCAGCCCTCACCCTTTCCCTCTCTCCCCCTCCCCCCTTCTTTCAATGGCTTGCTTTTAAGTATTTTCATGGGAAGGAAAACTTCATTCTGCTGAAAGGTAAAAACACGGAACAGACACTTAGACCAGGAAATAGTTTAATTGAATTTCATATGAAAAATGCTTAGGACTGTTTAAAGCAAACATAAGGCTCCCTGCTCGGCAGGAATTGCATTAGGCAAGAAATTTGCTAATCTATTATCATCAGGTTAGAAGAGAGTATTGCATTAGCATGCAAAAGGACACAGGCCAGCCATCCAGGGGAAGACAAGCCTTCCCAGAATGAAGACTTGGGAGCAGAGACATACCCTGCACTAGTTACAGGTCAGAGGTCGGCAAATGAACTCACACTCCATAAGGCTATGCGTGTGCCTTGACTGCATTAGCAGTACTTATGTTACCCTTCAGTATATTCATTCTTTATTGTATTCACATTTGAATCATCTGTAAAAGGCTAGTGTTTTATTGGACTCCCTGAGCCACCTGTCTTTTCTACACCATCCCCTACCAGCACATTTAAACATTAGCGTTCAGGTTTTCTAAAATCTTTTAACTATTGATGGCTGCCAGCAGTCAAATTAAATTCAAAGGGTTTAGTATAGCTCTGGGTTTTAGCTCTATAATTTACTAAGAATGCCCAAAGCATTCGCAATCTAATTTGCAGTTCAGCAATGAATACCATTTCCTAACGAAATCTGCTTGAAATTTCCTTTTGAGGCTCCAGAAAATATACACTTGTGACACCTGTGTATCTTCCTTCTGGCACTGACTCAAAGAAAAAAAAACCCTAAAGAAACAAAAAACAAAAAGGGCTTCCAAGAGAGCAAGATATACCTCATGCAAGGAGGCACAGGTAACAGTATCAAGAGGATGGATTGCTTTTACTGCCAGGTTAGCTAGGCCAGTTCAGCCACTCTGCATTTTTTAAATTTAGGTGTGGTTTTTTTCAATATCATTTAAGTCCAATACAGCAAAGGCTTATTATATTCTAAATTTTAGCAATAGATAGATAGATAGATAGATAGATAGATAGATAGATAGATAGATAGATAGATAATAGATAGATGATAAGTAGATGATAGATGGATGGATGGATGGATGGATGGATGGATGGATGGATGGACAGATACCACTGCACAAAACCCCAGATTTGCCCATTTTATTTCTCTATGAAAGTAGATTTGGTCCATTTAAGTGGCAGGCCAATGTCAATTCCTAATCCTGGTGCTAATTTTATTTCTATCACTTGATCTCGAAGCACACTGTTTCCAATGCCCATTGCCTCTATTTCATCCTCATAGAAGGGAAATAAAGCAGAAAGTGACTGCTAAAAGCCTGCAGATGTAGCTTTGGTTTGTCTTATAAAAAGATGGCCTTCTCCTACCTGAAATTAAGGCATGAGGAATCCTTGAAAAGTCTCTGGAGAATCTTCTGTGAATGGTGAAAATACAAAGTTGTAAGGCCGGTGGCTGTGATCATGCAGATTCACATTGGATTTGGGAAGACAGTATAGGAACTGTGGAGCCGGAAAATGGTGGACCATCCTGTTTATTAGAGTCTCACAACGGTGGAGGAGCAAACAGGCAGGGAAGACTGCTTCCCTCTTTCTGGGCTGACAAGTAAACAAACCTGGGTGGAGTGGGGGGGGACCCCTTCTCTGTCAAACAATAGCAAAAAATGGCCCCTCCCTATGGCAGCAGGCAATCTGCAATCTACAGTCTGCCCCATGAGGACAAGCGCCTGCAGCCTTACACAGACTGTACACACGTGGTGCTGCCCCGTGCTCGAGCACCAATCAGGCAAAGTACAAGTGAGCCAGCCTAACACACTTGTTTGCCCAACAAAAGTGTTATTTACCTTTATTTTTAAACTTAATCTCTCTTCCTAGCATATAGGAATTCCAATTCTTCGTCTTAATAACAAAGCAGCTAAGAGAAACGATGCCTAGTATTTCCAGGGAAAATCTAAAACTGCATGAGCCTTCTCCATCAAAGAGATGGTACTCGCCACTAAAGGAAGCGACAGAAATAAAATCATCAGGCTGAATGAATTTATTTAATACATCACATAATTTAGAAGCCCACCAGAGAAGTCAGCAATGCTAGCTATACACACATTACATCATCTATCACTCACCACTGGGCCAACTAACTCGAACCACTGAAGTATTGGGAAAAGCCAAGTTCCTGATGACTCAATGATCTAAATCCAAATGTTGACCTCCACCTTAGATTTCCTACTCAATAGTCCCTTTATATCTTGTCGTAAACTCTACAGTTTAGCCTGACCTGTGGTGGTGCAGTGGATAAAGCGTCGACCTGGAAATGCTGAGGTCACTGGTTCAAAACCCTGGGCTTGCCTGGTCAAGGCATATATGGGAGTTGATGCTTCCAGCTCCTCCCCCTTCTCTCTCTCTGTCTCTCCTCTCTCTCTCTCTCTCTCTCTCTCTCTCTCTCTCTCTCTCTCTGTCTCTCCCTCTCCTTTCTAAAATGAATAAACAAAAATTTTTTTAAAAAAAACTCTACAGTTTATAACATTGGAAAATACTAATGGGAAGCATTTATAACATTTTTAAAGCCTACGGACATACAACCCTCAAAAGGAAAACAGAGGCACCCCCAGGGGGAGGAGCAGAACCCTGAGACTAGATGAGTGCCTCCCCCACTCACCCCTCCCCCATTCCTAAACCTCACCCTCCCACCCAGACCTGAAGGCTGCTTCTGAGGTTCACACATTTGGCAGAAAATGCAACAATATTTGGAAGTGAGTGCCACAATATTTTGATTTTTTATTGTGATTACAATGAGATAAAAAAGATGTAACTAACCCATTTCATAAAAATGAAAAGGAATCTGCTGTCCAAGCATCACCTTTCTGCTCGCTCCTAACTGAACCGGTCCCCACCCTCTGCAGCTCATAACAAGAAACTGCATTTATTTGCAGAGCACCAGACAGAAAATTAACAGAATCAGCCATTCACTTTCCAATTAATTTAGTGAAGCAACAACCAAATAATCCAATTCTATCACATCTGAACATAAAAATATCAGCTGTATAACACCTCGTGGAAAGGGGAGAAGGAAGAGAAGTAAGTAGCATTTTTAAATACACTTTGTTAGGTCCTTGCACATATTATTTTATTTCCATTTTTTCAAGAACCTTGAGAGAAAGGTGTTGTTATTTTATATAAACTTTCCTGACACAGGAACATTAAATAACTTCCCAAAGAGCACAGAGCAAGTGTGCAGCAACGCTGGTACTTCATCCAAGGTCTCCCTGACTCCTTGAGTTAAAATGAAAATGAATGAGAAAAAGATGATATGCTGTGTATAATTATACATTAGCTGAGGGTCTACACTTGATGCTCTTAATAACTCTGTTCCTTTTTGTTTTAACTCTTCTTTGCTGTCACCTTACTGCTATCTAATTCTTATGATCCTGTACTCCTTCAGAGACATCTTAACGGGTAGCCCTTCCTTTCCCCACTGACTTGTTTGTCTCTCCTAAAAAACTGGGCAGACAAGAGACAGAGAGAATGACTCGATGGGAATTAATGAATTGTGTTTAATGTAAAATTAATTCTGAATACAGATTGTTACATTTTATGGATGCCTCTCATGTGCATTTCTGATTGGAATAACTTCACAGAGGATTAAGTTCCAATAAAACCCCACAAGATGTACAGTGTATGTGTCAGACATCTAAAAATTCTTGAGGAAGCAATTATACTGAGTGCTGTCTAATAATAAATTCGAATGGACAGCGAGGATCCGAGCTGCATTTCCTCCCAGCGGCACCCCCCACCTGACGCCACACTGCAATCTCTCTCTCTGTTAGAGTCTCTGCAGAAGAACAGATGTTCTGCTTAGGGTTGAGAAATCAACAGTTACCATTCATATGTTCCAAAAATTCAAGGACCTAGTGCTGCTGTTTTAAAGGTGATAATTAATTCTAGCCCTTATGCTCCAATATTCTTGCAGTTTCAATCAATTCCATTCTCACAGGACTTGGAAACCTTACGGAGAAAAACAACTAGGAAATGTACACTTCACTGACCCAGGGGAAGAAAAGGATCAATCTAATATGTTCCGATTTGGTCTATTTCTCCGAGTGTCTTCATTGCCATCCTCCCTGTTGGATTGATTTGAACAGGTAGGCACAAATTTGCCCAGATGACAAATTTAATTGAAACAATGCCTAGAGATACCTTTGTCACATATATATTTTTTCATTTATTGGTAAAGCAAACACAGACTAATTTTGGAAGCAGCAGGGAAAGATTTATGTACGGATCTGTTCCTGTTTTCTTGTGGGTTTTTGTTGCTGTTGTTGTTTTTTTGTTTTTATATCTAGTGTTGATTGTGCACAACTACACAGCATCCAGCTACAGGCATAGTAAAAATGCAGGTGTCTGGGCTTCAAAGCCCACAGACCAGTGGCTCTGTGAAGGTAACAGGGGGATTGTGATCTTTACAAGGGCCTATTTTGAGGCAGAGGGTTCAAGCACTCCAGGAAATGCTGTGTTCATCCAAATTCACGCCTGCACACGGGTGCTGACACTGTGAGTCACTTTTGCCCCAGATGAAAGAGTGCGGGCAGGAACGGTGCTGTGGGTCTAGTATGGTGCCAAGTCTTCATGCCATCTGCGTTAACTGACCCTGCTCCGCCCCTGGCCCCACAGACATCCTGCACACCAGAGTTTCCCATAGTCTCCTATAGTGCATTGAATCACCTGGGAATGACGACAGTCGCTGGGACACGGGATGGCGTCCAGGGACTTGCTTACTTAACAAGTACCCTAGGTCAACCATATGCACCTTGAGGTTTGGTGAGCTACTGTATGACACCAGAACAGGTATTCCCGGGGGCAGAGCATCAGCCGAGGAGTCCGCCAGCCCTGGATTGGAATCCAAGATGTTTTATTTACAACTGCCGGAAGAGAGAGTCAGATATGATAATGGAAGTCAAAATATATGGCACAGAATAGGCATTCAAAAACAGTGGGAGCAAGAGATTTCACCTTTGTGTGTTGCTCACCAGTCTGAGGAAGAGGGCCTGGGACCCTTCCCACACGTGCGTTAATACACAAGATCCGTGCGGTGTCTTGTGGAAGAAGAGTAAGGGGTGTTATTTTTTGTTTTAACAGAGCCTGGGAGAGCGCTTGGGAGGAAGCAGGGAAAACCAAGAACACAGAGGAGGTAACAATGGGACTCGTTCCCATCCCACCATGTGCCTGCACAGTGGACCGAACCCGATCCAGATAGGAATTAGGTCATGGTCTGAAGGAGCTGTTTTCTGATGAGACTTTTTGTGACTGTATGCCCAAGTCATGACATTTTAGGGCCCAAGTAACAAAGTGAGGCAAAGACACCGGGAGAGGTTCATTCTCCATTTCCGTGTGGGACCAGTGCCACTCAGAGACCTAACATGGGCAGCTTATGAGAATTAAAAGACAGCACTTGACGTGTATGTACCAGTGACCTCACAGCAGCCATCATCAGGAGTAGTAATGGAAAGGTCCCCTCAGATGGCTTTGAGGGCTGGGGATATGGCGGTCATCACAGAAAGGAAGAAAAGCAATCCAATGCAGCTTGATTTCTAAAGCTGGAAATTTCCATAGTCAGCATATGCCAGACTTCACCTGGGAGCTCCCCACACACCCAGAAAGGTCATTGCAGGACAGCTCCATGCCCTGCAGGAGAGGTAAGGGACAGAAGCAGGACCTCTGGGCTCCTGATAGCACAGTGCCCTGCTTTGCACACCCAGATGGGTGAGCAGTCACAGAACAATCCTCATTATAAATGCCTGTTTTTGGTTCCAGAATGGACCAGCCAAGCAATAGCAGAGAGACATAAATATTCTTTCTTTGCCAGAACTAAATGTCAAAATAAAAGTTCAAATACTGGTAATCACCACTTCCACATGGGCTTAGTTGTCCTTTACCTCAGATAAACTAGTTTAACTTCTCTGTGATACAGTCTCCTCATCCCTGAACCTACTTGACAGAGGGTCTCACTTCTTGATATATGAACATCAGAATAGCTCAAGGGGATATAGAGAGAAAGCATATAATAAAGTTAAAAATAAATAAATAAGGGTTTGGTCTATACCTGATGGTCAAATAATGCAGCCATCTGTGAATTGTATCGTACAGGTGGTCAGAGGAATACAGAATCTCTCTGTGGGTTTGCTCTGCCAATAACAAGCTGGGTGACCTTGAGCAAACCCTTCTACTCTGTAAGCCTCACTTTCCTCCTCTGTAAAGAGAAGAGGTCTGCAAGGTCTGTTTGGCCCTAGCATTCCAGATAGAAGATGTAAAGTCTTGAGAAGAGCAACTAAAATTACAATCCCCTTATGAAGGCCAAGGGATTTACACCACCCTGCACTCACAAGAATGCAAATGCTGACTTGAGATTTTCTGTAAGCAAAGAGATGCCCTGGAAAGCCTCATCAGGCATTTGTAGTTCTGCAAGGCCGGCTTCAATGTGTCTATCTTGAGCATACCCAGGTGTTTATACCATTTGGATGTATGGTTAAAAAGTTAATGTCTCACCTGACCAGGCGGTGGCGCAGTGGATAAAGCATCAGACTGAGATGCGGAGGACCCAGGTTCAAGACCCCAAGGTTGCCAGCTTAAGCGCAGGCTCATCTGGTTTGAGCAAAGCTCACCAGCTTGGACCCAAGGTTGCTGGCTCGAGCAAGGGGTTGCTCGGTCTGCTGAAGGCCCGCGGTCAAGGCACATATGAGAAAGCAATCAATGAACAACTAAGGTGTCACAATGAAAAACTAATGATTGATGCTTCTCATCTCTCTCCATTCCTGTCTGTCTGTCTCTGTTTATCTCTTTGACTCTCTCTCTGTCTCTGTAAAAAAAAAAAAAAAAAAAAAAGTTAATGTCTCACTTAATGAGATGCATTCAGACCCCTTTTGGCCCTGAGGCCACAATGAAGAGTGAAAGAATAGGACAGCTTGCCTCCCAGAGAGAGTGACACCCTGTGGTCAGCAGTTTAGTGACCACACTGGCCATTTGAGTTCAACCCTCTGTGTTCATTCATTGGTTCATCAACAAAGATTTACTATGTAACTTCTCTGAGCAAGGCACTGTGCCAAGATGTGGGAAATGCAATGATACCACCCCGGCCTTCTCTGAATGTGAAATCTAATTTGAAGAGATGGGTATCCAACCATAATAATAAAAAAATAATAATCAATCAACATCCAGTAATAAAACAAGAGAGTGCATCACAAGAGTCACATGATTCCAGGCAGTAAGTGTCATCCATCCACTGGATTTTAAATTTATTCAGTATCTTCCTTCCGCTGGTTGAAACATGAATTCTAGACAAAGTGCCCCTTTCTCTAGTGAGTGCGGAATCCACGCTGGAACGTAATGGATGAATAGAAAGGGCGCAACCAACCGGGAAATCGGCATAAACAAAAGTACTCCCCTGGGAAATCCCAAAGCAACTAGAACACAAGAAGTTAAATCTTGCACTGTTGCTCAATGTGGCAACCACTGACAGCGTCCTACTCACTATTTCCATCCCTCACAAAGTGGACCCCATCACACTGATCATTACAAGCAGTTCCTGGACTCAAAGCGCTAGCTTCTTTAACCAGTTATTCATTTCATTAATATTATTTCATCAATAATGACTGTGGTTTAGCCATCTATAGATCTCACCGTTGCACTAACACAAGAAGAAAAGATAGACTTTCTCATTTTTGCTCACATCTAGTAAGAACTGAAGTGTGTAACCCCCCAACTACCCTCTTAACTTCAGGTGGGTCTTCTACCCTTAGCTAACCCAGTGTTATTAATCCATAATAAAGCCATCAGGACATGTCAGGGATGTAATGGCCAAAAGCTGAACCATGGGGCTTCCCCATGGGATACATGTTGATAAATATTGCAGCCATATTTGGTTTTAGTAGTATATCACACTTATGGACCACTGAGCACATTAAGAAATCTTGTTAGCCCTCGCAGGATAGTTCAGTAGGGTAGAGCTTCATCCTGGAGCTCAGAGGTTGCCGGTTCAATCTCCAATCAGGGCAATACAGGAACAGATTGATGTTCTTGTCATGCTTTCTCTCTGCCCCTGCCTCTCTCTAAATGGAAGAAAGAGAGGAAGGAAGGAAGGGAAGAAGGGAGGAAGGAGGGAGGGAGGGAGGGAGGGAGGGAGAGAGGGAGGGAGGGAGGAAGGAAGAGAGGGAGGGAGGGAGGGAGGGATCTTGTTAGCTACTAGCCATTGGTGATCCCATGTTCCTACCATGACCTTTCTTTGCAAATCGGAAAGACCTAAAACATGACCTCAGCAGCACCTGGCACTGGGAAATAAACTCCCAACTAACACCAACTGGAGACACGGACATCAGGATAAACAGCCATGTTCACAGAAAAAGAGAGCCTGTGTAGCACACAGCCAGCCGCAACCCCCTTCACAGCTGCGTTGAATTCACCCTATGTAATAAGAGTTAGACTCACATAATCCTTTCCAGCAGTTTGAGTACTTGTGAATACAAACAGCTTTTTACAAACCAACGATCTTCTGTGACCTCTGCAGCCCTGCGGGTCTGTCCTTGTAAAGTTCAGTGTTTGCTCCTTCACCCTCCACACTACACCTTGGACAAGTGCCTCCCAATCGGCAGTTTCTATTTATATTTCAACATATTAGTATAACAAATTTAAATAAAATCCTCCACTCCTATCATTAATTAGCATTTGGCAATGGGCCTGATTAAATGCCCTTGACAGCAACATGATTTAAGTATCTAAAAGGTTATTTTTATCATTTATTACAAATGCCGGTTAGACAACTGTAACCACCAACTTCTCAGCAAAGGGGAACTCTGCCGGGTCCTGCGTGGTTCTCAAGGCACCTCTCCCGGCGGGGTCAGTCACTGGTCATCAGCGCGGACAGCTCTGCTAACATGTGAGGGAAGCTTCATTGAATGAGAGAGCATTTAAATGATTTTGTAAAAAAAAGTTTAAGCTTCAATGATTAAAAGAATTCTTCTGCGAATCCATGTTGGGACTTCAGGAAGCAAAGTGTTCTCCTCTGTACTTCCCTGTGAAGCTGAATGCACCTCTTCACACCCAGGACTGAGTGTGAGCTGCCTTGGGCCTGTGAACCTGTGCTTTACAACGTATCTCGCTCACCAGGTTCCTGTTCACTCCTGAACAGCCAGCCACCCGCCCAGGCCTGGCACATAGTAAGTGCTCAATGAATATGTGTTCTGTCATGAAGTAAAGACTAGCCATTTCTGATATATCTCTCAAAGGAGAAGGTGGCATAAAAATAAGGTGGATTGTCATATGTTTCACTTGTTTATGATTCCATTTAAATCAGCTACAGCTGTAAGGAGTGAATGAAATGAAGAATAAAAAATATTTGGAGTAAGCAATAGAGTAAATCTTGGAAATCAGCCACCGTGACAGTACATTTTCTTACTTTCATGAAATGGTCCAGGGAAGGAAGGAAGGAAGGAAGGAAGGAAGGAAGGAAGGAAGGAAGGAAGGAAGGAAGGAAGGAAGGAAGGAAGGAAGGAAGGAAGGAAGGAAGGAAGGAAGGAAGGAAGAAGGGAGGGAGGGAGAGGTGGGAGGGGAGGGGAGGGGAGGGAGGGAAGGATAAAGGGAGGGAGGGAGGAAGGAAGGAGGGAAGGAAGGAAAAAAGAGGTAGGAGGGAGGGAGGAAAAAATTTGTTCTTACTTAACATAGAAAAATGCTGTATTTAAATATTATCACTTAAATAATCTATCGGCATCTCAAGATCTTCTACAAATTAATATATATGCTGTATGCAATGAATAAAAATATTCATCTGCTGTGACTTTTCTAAGTGTAGCGCTTTGTGGTTTTCTGACTCACCAAGAAAGTTGTTTTAAATGTCCCATGATGAGTAATGTTTTGGTGACTACAATAAAAACTTGAATGTTGCAAATGGAGAGTGATTTATTAGAGACTTTCCTGGGCTTTTGGCACGTGAGCATACATTCACTGAGTCAAGGGAGTTAAGATAAAACTATTTTCTATGGTAAACTTATAGTTTAGATTACTTCAGTAAGAATATTAGGAGAAAAAAGAGAAAAGGAAAAGGGGAACCTGTGTTTCAAGAAAGGCTTCAGGAAAGAAAGAGAATCTAGAAATTCCAACATAAGATACAGGGGGAAACTACACAACATAATACACTTACTACTGAAAGAGCCTCAAACTCCAGGGGGAAAGTGCTCCCCACTGGATAATAGATACACTGTTCTTCAATTTTAGCAAAAAGAAAAAAATCCAAATATTGAATGAAATGAAAATAGATCTAAGCTATATTGCAAATGAAATATTTATCAGTCAAACAAATTTATAAGGAGAACTGGCTACTTTTCTAATGTAATTTGACAGTGAACAAGGTGAGTTTTTAGATCATGTGCGTAAAAGAGACTTGAAAGAATTCTCTGCATAGCAACACTAGGGTTTTGCAAACACAGACCCTCTGCAGTATATTGGTCTCCTCCCTCGTGGGAAACATCCATCAAATTAGTTGCAGATTCTTCTTTTTTTCTCTCTCTCTTAAATTTCCTTAGTGCTACTGAAGTAACAGCCCAGAAAAGGATCACTACCCTTTTCCATGGAACAGTTGTGATAAAAGCAACTGATAAACAGACGGCTTATGGAAGCTGACTGTGACGGAGAGAGAAGGCTAGAGAGGGATCTTTGCTGAGGGCCTGCCATGTGCCAGACGTGGTATTAAGCATATGATAAGTATTATCTCTTGTAATCCTTACAACAACCCTGCAAATTAGTATTCATACGAATCTTACTGTTATTTTGGAGATAAGAGAATTGAAAATCAGAGAGATTTACCAGTTTTCACAATGCTAACCATTAGTGGAAGTAGGATCTGGACACAGGTCAGCCAGGCAAAAAGTAAAATTCTGCGCTCACCCCACTTGACCGAACAGGCAGCATCCTTTACCCTAGGGAGTGTCAATAAAACCACCACTTATTCATTCCAGGCTGTAAATATGCATAACACTGTGGGACCTTCACCATGCCTGAGTGAGGGCAACCAGTGACTACCACTTGGCTTCTTCTATAACCTGGACTCTGAAAGTGACCTTCACACCTGTTCGCCATGCCATTGGGGGATGTCTTTTCGGTAGCTCTCTTGTGAAGCGAATATTTCCTGTTTTATAGATGTTAGATATGTTGGTACTTATGTTGGCAATCACCTGCACCACCAACATCAGATTGTATCTTATTATTCTCTCTAGCCCTTTCCACATTGCCTTACAAACTGCCAGTAAATGGTGGCTGAATCGAACTGAAATACACCAAGCGGAACAGGATTCTCCTGACGGATAGGATAAGGCAGCCTAGTCCACAACATCTCTGACTCACAGAGTTAATGAACACCCACTGCGGACCAGATGACACTGTATTCCACAGTACCACCCCTGGCATTTAGTTTCTCTACCACATCTCCAGTAGTAAATGAGACCTCATTGTTTGTAACGCTATTAAGGACCCCTATAATTGGAGATATAATGGCATTTGCTATCTTTACACTTTGCCACCTAGAGCTAGAAGAGTGCTGTAGACAAGCCCCTGGAGTCTTTCTATGCAACGCCCCCCCCCCCCATTGGGAAAGGGGGAATGCGAACGTTTTTATCCTAGAATCTTTTCAATTACAAAAATTCAATTATTGAGCTATGTGGGGCATTGCAGGGCTGGAGGAAAGTGAAGAATCTGAAACAATATCAAGATGCTTTGTGATTTATTCCCTAGCATGCTCAGATTTCCTCGCTACCTTTTGTTCGGGTTCTGGGAACCACAGTCCCCGAGTAATTTAATCAGTGGAATTCTGATCCTTCTCCCCTCTTCTCCACGTGGCCCTTTGCAGGGCCCTTCAGGCTGTTAAGATATGCGAGTCCTTGGGGATGTAATTAAGGCGGCACTGAGATCTTTCATCAAAGGACAGTTCATCTGCCGCAGCTCTGCTGCTGTTTGTGCAGGTTAACTGCTTGGCAGTCCTTTCATGTCCCGGAGTCAGTCTGTGTTTAAAGGATGGAGATGAGTGGGCAGGACGGGGCAGTTTGTCTTCGCTGCCTGCTCATTTATTATCGCCTTGCTCTCTCACACAGAGCTACCGCCGCTGATCAAAATCAGGGGCCACATATCACTGGAGTCGTTGGGATGAAAGGCAAAAGACATCCTTTGTTCCAGCTACATAAGAGTATTTAAAATAATCGTGGCCACAAATCTGATGGAAATACTCAAACAAAGAAATGGCTTATTCCAGAGAAGAAATTACTCTTTTATTCTTTTTCTTTTTCTTTTTTTTTTTGCTAGCTTCCCATGGCTTTTACAGACCTCATTCCAATATATGGATATTCTCAGTAACCAGATTAGCCTGCAGAATGGTGTCAGTCCTCACACTCTGCCCACAGCCTGACGCATCTGCACTTGATTTCACACAGGGAATGGCCAATTCTCAGTGGAATTTTGAGTCCATTCTAGTTCCCGACATGAGGCCATAACCCCTGAAAGACTTCCGCATAAAGACGTGATACTACAACAGCATTGATCTGCCTGTGCTCTCTCTGTCCCTCTTCAAATCCAACACAATCAAAATGTAGTAGGTGTCCATCATGATCTTATAGGGTCAAAGTGAGAAGCCAGAAAGATAAGAGTGGAAGAGACAGAGGCAAATGGACAAGGAGAAATGCTATTAGGAAAGAAACGCTAAAGATTTTTCAGAAGACCAGAAATCAGGCCATGGAAACCACACAGAAGCAAAAATATGAAAGCAGAAACTTTTTTCATCCAATGAAAAGGCAATCAATGTAAACCTGAGAGGCCAGGGCCTTTAACACAGACATTATGAAGCAAGTATCTGCACCAGAAAGACAGAGGGAGCTCGTCAGTCCTTTGCAGTTTCCTGAAACACACGAGGCTTAGGAAGCTGCCCATCTGAACTCTGAGTGTGACATCATTCAACATGGTCAAGAGCCATACGTGTATCACCAAATATGTATACGAGCAAGAGCTATGACGTGTATGACGGCACATAGGTGACATAGGCTGCTAATAAAATACCCAGGACCTCTCAAACTTTGCTGGAACACTGAACCAAACAAATCTGTACAAGACTCTCACCCAGCCCTGGCCGGTTGGCTCAGCTCTTCCCCTCCTACAACCAAGGCTCCATTGGAGCAAAATTGGCCCGGGCACTGAGAATGGCTCCATGGCCTCTGCCTCAGGTGCTAGAATGGCTTCGGCCACAATGGAGCAATGCCCCAGATGGGCAGATCATCGCCCCCTGGTGGGCATGCCAAGTGGATCCCCATCAGGTGCATGAGGGAGTCTGTCTGACTGCCTCCCTGTTTCTAACTTTGAAAAAATACCAAAAAAAAAAAAAAAAGACTCTCACCTATGGCTAAAAAGCTGCCTATTCCATCATTCGATAAGCATGTGACTGGGAATGACTCAGTAGAGAACAACAATCCCTGTGCCAAGAGGTTACACATGGGCTCCCTTAAATAGTGAAGGTGGTGGGGTTCAGAGGGCAGTAGGGGAGGTTTATGTGACCTATCTACTTTGAAAACAATATATGGCTTCTCTAGGGATCTCTGGCATAGTTTTGCTGCAATAAAATATTAGCTCCAAAACAGCCATTCCAGCACACAAGAGCATGAACTAACAAAACCTGGAATCCAGTGGAGGCTACCTCTTTACCCTATTATCTGTGACCAGTGCCAGTATTGCTAAGACAACTTTTAAAGTAGCCTTACTGGGGACCCGCCCAAAAAAAGAAACCTCCAAGTGCAGATTATGTCTACAGGAGAGAAAGGAGCTGGTGAGTTCAGTGTAGGGTAAATAAATGGTCCGGGTAGCTCTTAAGCATTATGTAAAAATAACCCCACCCCACCCTCAATTTAAAAATTTGTCTGAAATCTTCACTGATATCGTCATGAATGTCTATAGAAGATTCTTTATAAACCTTAATATGATCATTACATAGGGGCCCCAAAAGGTTGTCCTTTCTGATTCTGACAATCAAAATGTAAATTTCTCTGCCCCAATACAAGCATCCCACGTGGTCGGTATTTCTTGCACTTGAGTTCCAAGCCTCTGAGAGAGGACTTTGATGCGGGGAACCAAGTGAGAAGGGAGATGAAAAAGCTCCCATCCCACAGTGTCTCCACGGTCAAGGACAGGCAATCAGAATAGCCCAGGTAATGAAGGACTTTTCCCCATCCTCAAAGTCTACCAAGAAAAGAAAAATATTACTTCCTTCAGTAATTATCTATTTTACAGATTCCACACGTGGTTCCTGTGACAAGTGCTGACTTGGTGAAATGCTTGAACGCTGACACATGTGTAAAGCAAAGTGCCTTTTGACATTCATGAAGTGCCGATTCTCCATAAATATAGACAGGTGCTAATCATCACAAGAACTAGTCAGTGGAATAGATCAATAGCGCAGACAAATACTCTCCTTTCATTGAAATTCAGAAGGCAAAAAAAAGGCTACCTTTTATCTCTTTGACAAACTAGCACATTCTGTGACTTGCCAAATAAGATTTAAGATCAGAGCAATGACACAGACACAGGGAAATTTTAGAAAGAAAGGAATCATAGGTCAGCACGGTCTATTTCCGCTGCTGGTATAGATCTATATATAGATATATGAGTGTGAACACCTTGGAGACGGATCGTGGCAGCCACACTGTCACTCACCTTATGATCTGTTGTGAAAAAAAAATTTTTTTAAGCCACCAATTGCGGGCAGCTTGAAACACAAAATAAGCAATGATATCTATCACAAAATTGCTGAGAAAGCAGATATAAGCTTCAAAGAGAGATTTGGGGAATATTAAGTGTAAATTGCACTTCCTCTTTCAAGTGGCATTTCTTTTTCCTCCAAGCTGCAGAGCAGTCCGCCGACACCTCTGTGAAGAGCGGAAGGTAGGCATTTACGTGTATCTGCCAGTTCGAATCTCGTTGGGCGTGCTTGTCATCTGAGTGCAGAGCCGAACTCTGTAAACCGAACCCCATGCCCACAGAGCCTGCACCCTGCTCCCAAACGTTACTTGAAACCCGGGTTAATTCTAGCAGCCAGCATATCTAATGTGGCTCTCTGACATGTCCCACCACCTTTCACTGTATTTTTGTATTTCAAAGGATCAGGGGTCTGACTGCTATTAAGTTTTCAGTTCCCACGTGGGTGATGTAGGTCTCAGAAAATACCTAAAGGGGCCTCATTCATTGATTGAACAAATATTTATGGAGCACCTACTCTGAAGATGTCTGTGAAAGTGGGTCATGTAGCGGTCAAAAGTGTGGACCCCGGAGCTCGGCTGATGGGTTGGATTTCTGGCTCTGCCATTTGCTGGATGGAGTCCAGCAAATTACACTTAATATTCCCCAAATCTCTCTTTGAAGCTTATATCTGCTTTCTCAGCAATTTTGTGATAGATATCATTGCTTATTTTGTGTTTCAAGCTGCCCGCAATTGGTGGCTTAAAAAAATTTTTTTTTCACAACAGATCATAAGGTCTGTTGTGAACAGACCTTGAACAAGTTCATCCTTAACCACTCTGGGCCGCAGTCTCCTCATCTCTAAAAGAGGGATTATGGTAGTACCCGCTTTATATGGATCCTGGGAAGATTCAGGACCTCAACTCTAATGTTTTATCAGACACACGCTGGTATCCAGTTATACAGTGAATTAGGAATTCCCAGGCTCGTGTGCCTTATCTGGTCTATTCAGTTGGAGGTACTTCTCATTACCAGGTATGGCATTCTTCTATTTTTTACTTATCCTGAGATATCCAACTAAGTGTTTAATAAACTGTCCATTCTGCCTCAGTCTTTCCAAAGCTGTTTACCACCATTCATCTCATAATCCATTAGGACTAAATGAGAAACAGTAGCTTGTTTTGACTTCAAAAAGAAATACCCTAACATTTTAATTTATTATGATTGATAGTGCCTACCATGTAGTGGGTATTTACTAAATGCCAGGTATTGTGTAAGCACTCTATAAACCTCACCTCTTTTAATCCTTACAAAAAAATCCCTTGAGGTAGAAATCAGTTGCCCCAGTTTATAGATAAGGAACATGAAGCTGATAAAGACTACGTACCTCTATAATACCACACATGCAATAGAGTATCACTAGCTGCTATAACAAATCCCCCGTCTCAGGGGCTGGACAAAGTACAACTATCCTGCTCACATCTCAGCCTGATGCAGCAGTGGCAGTGGCGGTAGATGACTAAGTAGGCTACACTACACCCAACCAATCAAGGACACAGGCAAGCCAAGCCATTTCCAGCTTCTTGGTCCTCTTCCAGGTCCCCTGATCCCCCCCACCCCCACATCTTCTCCACACAGACAGCTGCAGGGAAAGGGAGTGAGGATTACCTATGGGAGATCATACTTCTAGCCCAGGCCTGAAAGTGGCACTCTCTCCCTGCTGCTCCCATTCCAGTAGCCAGAACTCAGTCACGTGACCTAGCTGCAAGGGAGGCTTAGAAATGTGGCTGGCCTGTGTGCTCATCCTCATACCCTCTAAGCCACACTGCCGGGAAATGAGGGCAAGTCCTGAACCTGATCCACTGGGCTCCAGAGTGCTTGCTCTTATCTACTATACCTTCGTACCTGCCCAGACATCTCAGAGCCCCATCTCACTCAGCCAGCTGGCTTCCCTACAGATGGTAGGCTGACTCCACCTAAAATCATATTGGTGAGATTTTTTTTAAAGTTTTATATATATAGTTGTATCTAACTACAATACTTATTTGACATGGTTTATATCATCTCCCCACAAAAACAGTTAAGAATGCTCTATGACTTTTACTGTCCTCCCCTGATTTCTCACCAGCCTGTGCTTCCTTAAACGGGAAGCATCTCTGACTGAAGCAGCACAGCCTCCACTGGGATTCCATATCACTGCGCTCTTCCAAGTCCATCTCCAAATAGGACTACGGCTAAATTTAAGTTTGTGACACATAAGATTCCATTATGCATATGACTTGTGTTGAATCATTTTCATGCACATAGTTATTGAATTCTTGACCTTGAACGAAGGAAAAAGAAAGACAGATTGATGACCTATCTTATTAGTAAGTGATAAACATCACAATCTGATGTGTTGATGCTAGACTAAAAAAAAAAAAATCCATGACAGACATAGCAAAGATTATTATAGTAGTCAATCAATGCAGGCCTACAAAATGATTAATCATTAGAGAAGGCTTGAGCCATATACAATATAGCATCATAGACGTCTTACAAACAGCCTACATATAATGTACAGAGCCTTGAATCTGACTGGTTAATTCTACTATCTGAGCAGCTAACTACTGAAAATCAATTCAAAAAATCTATCAATCCTTGACAAGAGAAGCCTTTATGTTTAACAATTGGAAAAAATGTTATTAACAGCAGCATTTCCTTTTACTAAATACTCTCAGCCTTCTATCTTTTCAACACAGGGTAGGAGTCCATTTCCCTACACTATTTGGAGTTAGGCATGACCATGTGATTTGCTTTGGTTTATGAAATGTGAGTGAAAGTGACAACTGTCATGTCTGGGCAAAAGATTTAAGAACCAGTGCATGATCTGCCACCATCCCATTTTCCTGCTGCGGTGGATTAAAAGTGGCCATAAACTCTCTGTGGCTTCTTCCATTAAGAGCTGGGGGTCTTGTCTCTTCTCCTGAATCTGAGCTGGCCCTATCATTCGCTTTGACCAATAGAATGTGGTGAAAGTGACGATGTAAGCACTGTCCTCAAGGCCCTGAAATTTGGCCTCTCTTTCTTTCTTGGAACAAGGAAGCCCAAGCTAGACTGCTTGAAAATGAGAGACTGGTGGTTAGAGAGATCCAGCCATCTCAGCTGAGCACATGTCTACGCGCGTGAGGCTGGCCCACAGCAGCCAGTCCCCAGCCAACCCACCAGCTGACCATGGCTGCCGTAGCAACCCCAGGCAGACCTGCCCAGCTAAGCCCACCCAAGTTGCAAAATAGTGAGCACATCACTAGTTGCTGCTGTAAGCCACGAAGTTTTAAAGCTGCTTGTTATACAGCAATAGGTAACTAAGACAGCCCCGGAGCTGCTGTAAAGCAAGTAGGGAGCTAACTTCAGCCTGGATCTCCAGGAGAGGAAGCCAAGGCAGGGTCCCTCAATGTGCAATAGGAACAGGAGATAACCCTTTGTCATCGAAGCCACTGCAATTTTGCAGTCACCACAAATGAATATGGAGCTCTAAGGTAGAATGAAGGGGGTTGTGCAGAGCCTCAGCATGCACACAGAACAGACCTGCCATCACTCAGACACTAACATCCTCATGGTTGACATAGCACATGTCACCTATCAGCCATTCTTAACACTAAAATAGTGTCTGTCAGTACTGATGGGTAAAACACCAAGTCACTGCTCCACAGCGGCCAAGAGAGAAATGTTCCCAGGAAAGAGACCAAGAGAAATATTGAACTGGGCCATAAAACATTTGGTTCAGGGATCCTGGGAAATGAAAACAGTGGCCACACCTTCCAACCAACCTGACTTTCTTAAGTGAAAGCATTAGGTAGTTTGTGGAGTTCAGGGCTAGAAACACAGAGAAGCCCAGTGAATGTGGAGAAGAGGGTTTGTTTGGCATTTTCTCCCTTTTTACTATTGTTATGCCCTGATCCTTGGGAGTTCTTTTGTTATAAGTGACAACACTGAAAAAAACATAACTTTAAAAAGAAAAAAGAGTAATTATTTAATACTGTTAATCAGTGTATATGACTCGCACACATACACAGCTAGGGTATTATGTAGAATGTGACTCAGAATAAAAGAGATGGTTTTTTATTTGGAGTTAAAGCCAGTTTTGAGAAGTGCAGTTTCTGCAAAACTGCAGGACATAGAGGAACTGGTAAGAATTTACAGTGATTTTAGACCTACCTAAGATTTCCTCTGATATTTTTATAGACCTGACCTCCACTCAATGTTTCTTCCTTCCAGGACCGCAACTGCCATACTCACAGTGTGCAAAGGACTCAGATAGCAGCAGGAGCTCCAGGTGAGAAAGTGAGATTTAAGTGCAATTGATAGCAGGTATCAGACAAATGTCAACCGAGAGAATGAGGCTGTCCCTTCTCAAGCAGCAGGCTTAAACATGCCCAGATCTGGAGATCTGGGATTGATAGATGCGTGCTGCTATTTCCCATACACCAAGGTGACCCCACTCACTCAGCCCGCCATAGTAGCGATTCTTGAACAAATGTCGCCAACTGAGAAAGAAGTGTAAACAGCGAGTACAACCAGCAAGATTCATCACTGGAATCAACAGCCCCCTGAGCCCCACTAACTGAACCAAGCCAGGCCGGTCCTGGGGAGCTCAGGATTTCATCAGTCCCACCTCATGCAGCAAACAATCGGAACCCCCCTCCCTCAAAAGCCCTGCTGATTCTCCAGGAAATGGGCATCCCATATTAACACTGGCTGGGCAGCTACTAAAGCAAATATCAGTCATCCAAGAAGGCTGTTCATATCAGCTATAAGTAGGGAAAAGAGCCAAGCATAAAGTAAATAAATCAAGAGTGAAAAAAACATGGAATACTTGGGAAGAAATATGAGCAAATAGGTCATGCTACACTATTTGACCATTTAACTGGGAAAGAGTTGAATGCAAGATGAGTAAAACTTGAAAAGTGGTAGATTTATGATTCCAAAGTACATTTTCATCCCCAACAAATAGGTACCAACACAGATCCTAACTTTTCCAAATCATACAGATTAGAAAATACCTTTGCTTGCCTGACCAGGTGGTGGCACAGTAGATAGAGTGTCAGACTGGGATGCAGAAGACCAAGGTTTGAAACCCTTAGGTCACTGGCTTGAGTGCGGACTCACCATCTTGAGCACGGGGTAGCTGGTTTGAGTGTAGGATCATAGACATGACCTCATGATCACTGGCTTGAAGCCCAAGGTTGCTGGCTTGAGCAAGGGTCACTGGTTCAGCTGGAGCCCCCTAGTCAAGGCACATATGAGAAAGCAATCACTGAACAACTCAGGAGCCACAATGAAGAATTGATGCTTCTCATCTGTCTCCCTTCCTAGCTGTCTTTCCCTATCTGTCCCTCTCTTTGTCTCTCTGTCTCTGTCACAAAAAAAAAAAAAAAAAAATCTTTGTTTTAAAAACAGGGTTTGCTCCAGACACACACTGTCTTTTCTTTAATAATGTCTAGTGGAGAAAGATAGGATATAGTGATACTATGTAAGCATCAACTTGTGAAATCTCTGTTATTCACCACAGTCTTTAGACACTGAATGCTGAAATGATTTCTGACACCTGAATCCTTTCTATAGGAGTTTAAATATAAATACACAGCCCAATACCTGCCACCACCTCCATGTTCAAGACTATAGTCATAACAGGCCCAGGGAACTTACTGGCTCAGGGAAAAAGTGGATTTCCCCATTATTATTCCTAGGGAAGGAATACACCTCTCTGTCAAAGGCCCCTGGAACCCATAAAATAGGAGTAAAGTGCTGTGAGACAGGTGTCTGTTTTTGTGCTCATGCAGATTGTTTTCCTTCCAGCTTTATTGAGATATAACTGACATATAACATTGTATAAATTTAAGGTATAGAATATAATGACTACATATATATTGTGAAATGATTACCACAATAAGGAGAGTTAATATCCATCACCTTGAAAAAGACTGCAGCCATATTGAGCCCCCACAAAAATAAGTCAATAAAAAATGAGGCAAAACCATTTTTAATATCAAACCAAATAATGGGATAATCTTTTAATTACTTAGCTCAATATGTGGGTAATAAAATATCAAATGAATTACATTTTTTGCCCCCAATTTGGTCTTCGTGCTCTTCATACCTTGATTGATACCAATTTCAACAGACAAGTTTTCAACCCGGGGCTCACCACTTTGTCACTGGTCAGGAACAACGCCCCATCCCTGCAGCCTCATACTTCACGTGCTCCTTCCATGTCCCTCCTCATTCACTCACCATCCTGCCTTACTAGACTGCCTGATGCTCCCCAAACATGCCAGACTCTTTCACACCCACCCGCACTGCTCTGCACACGAGAAATGTCTACCCCTCTCCCCACCCCTTAGTGTAGTCCAATCCTAATCACACCCAGTACCAGCCTTTCCGCACAATTCCCTCTGACAACAGCTGGCAGTATGAATGACTCCTCCCCATCCCTGAAGAATTTGTTCATATAGACCCTCTACTGCTCACTACAGAACCAGGGCTTTTCAAAGACAGAAATCATTCTTTAGCCATCATCATATCCTGATCATCAAATACAGTGCTATATTAGTTACCTGTTGCTGAAAGAAATATATATTACCCTGAAACTGGGTGGTTTAGGGCATCATTTGTTATTTTATAGTTTCTATAGGAAGAAATCTGGGCAGGGCTTAGTTGGGCTTTCCAGCTCTGGATCAGTCATAGACTGTAATCAAGGTGCTAGCCGGTGCCATGGTCTCATCTGAGGTCTCAGCTAGGAGAGGACCCGTTTTCCAAGCTTGCTCCAGTGGCATTGGGAGGGCCATGTGGCACATCAGCTGTGGACTGGAGACCTTCCACAGTTCCTTGCCACCTGGGCCTCTCCAACATGGAGAGTCATCCGGTCCCATCAGAGCAAGCAAGCCAGAGGGCGAGGGAGTGCCACCAAGAGAGTGCTAGCAGGACAGAACTCTTGCCTCATGGTAGTGACATCCCATCCCTTCTGCCATGTCCTGTTTGTTAACAGTGAGTCACTGAGTTCAGCGTGCTCTCAAGGGGAAGGTGTTGTTACACCAGAGTGTGAGCACCATAAACACCTCACCTAGTGGATGTCTGGGAAGGACCTATGTACGCAACTAGAAAAGAAATGTGACATTTTATTTAAATAGCTTTAGTTATATGATCAACTCCATCAACTTTTTTTTGTAGTCACAGAGATTATACCAAGCCTGTGTTCAGAAACACACTTTTCAAAATAAGCACAAGTGTGCAAATAATAGATTTGGGGAAAAAAAGAAAAAAGTCTTGCCCATTCTACCAAAATTATCTCAACCATAAAATTTTGGAGCAAAACTTCACAGATCTTGGTGCCTCTGACTTACATTCCAAAGGTTCAGAAGAAGAAAAAAATAGAGAGCTAAGTGGAAAAGATACTGAAAGGGTGATGGAATGTGAACAATTGCTTAAGCCACACGAAGGATACGTGGATAGTCATTGCTTAACTCTGTCCACTCTTCTGTAGGTTTTGACAGCTTTCAAAAGAAAAAGTTGAGGAAGGATTTTATAGAACTTTTACACAGCCTCCTCCTAAGCTAATAGTATCCCAGGGGTAACATAAATGTGTAATTATAATAAGCAACACTAGCTGCTGTAACTAACAAACCCAACAATCTATGGCTTCCCAGGATACAGGTTCATTTCTCCCTGTCATAGTGCGGGCAGCTTCCCCAAATGACTGCCATCCACACGGTGGGACACGGTCATCTCCCACGCACCACAGGAGAAAAGAGTATGTGGACTATGGTAAAGGGAGCTTTATGACCAGAGTTTGGAATGCCATCCAGCACTTCCCCCTCACAGGCCACAGACCAGAAACCACTGAAATGGCCCCAACCCAACTGCACGCGAGGCTATCTACGCACCCCGGGAAAGGAAGCAGACTGGTGAAGATCTAGATAATCTCTGGCAGGAAAGTGCTGTCATTCCAGTTGCTGTCCTTGTAGGGCAGTGGTCACCAACCTTTTTTGGGCCACGGACCAGTTTAATGTCAGAAAATGTTTTCACGGACCGGCCTTTAGGGTGGGACGGATAAATGTATCATGTGACCAAGACAAGTGTCAAGAGTGAGTCTTAGATGGATGTAACAGAGAGAATCTGGTCATTTTTAAAAAATAAAACATCGTTCAGACTTAAATATAAATAAAACAGAAATAATGTAAGTTATTTATTTTTCTCTGCGGACCGGTACCAAATGGCCCACGGACCAGTACTGGTCCGTGGCCCAGGGTTGAGGACCACTATTGTAGAGGGAGAACTAAGCCTTCATTAACTAAGATCACACTACCAACAAGTTCTGACAGTTACTAAAATGCAGGTGTATGGGCTCTCAATTCAGTATTTTGATAATGATATCCAAGTCCTTGTTTTCTTAAGGATCAACCTGGTAGCTTAAATGAAGTTGCATTAAGTTCTTAATGCATTCATTACATTCAACTAGTTACAATTAGACCTAAAAGCATCACCATCTTTAGATAAAGTCAGGGATGTTGCCATCTTGAGAGGCTAAATGAAGTCAGTCCAATTTAACATGTCTTCATACAGGCCTGATGAGATAGTTTCATTAAGAGCCTCTCTTTGAAGCAAATCTTTTATGCTTATATTGACTAAAAATACTTATTTAAAAAAAAAGTAACCACTAGCTGCATTCTGGACCCAAACTTTCTCGTATCCATACCAGAGACTCCAGGAGACCAAGGAGCCGGGTGGAGTGTAATGGAGAGATGAGGGAGGGGAGTGTGAAAAGCAGTGAGCAGAAGAAGTAACAGAGGACCCATCCAAATGTACACTGGTCTCATAGCTGACAGGTGGTCATCTCATCCCAGGTGCTTCTAAGAGATTCAGGAACTGTAGAATTCTCACGTGCATGGAGAGGAAGAAGTGTGAGAGTACCACGCCATGTCTCTTGATACGCTGACAACAGAAACAGTCAAAACCAAAAGAAGCGCGTGTGTGCGTGCCTGTGCGTATGTGTGCACGGTGTCCGACAGGAGAAAGCCTGTCTGATGACACTGAACAGGCTGGTATAAAAAGAAGGGCCTGTGGACATGACTTTCCCGTATAGAAAGTCTACACAGTGAGGGAAAGGGAACGGGAAGTGAACTTAGCTTCCGTGCGTGAAGAATGTATGCAGCGCGCTGGGCGGTGCAATCTCTTTCTAATTGTGAGCATCTCTTTCATTGATAGCAATATCAGAGACAAAACTCAAGGATGTAATAGGCCCATATTTTGTTACACGTGGAGGAATTTGAGGCCAAGGGTACTAGGCAAGTGTTAACTATGCTTGTACTTTCTCTGCATTATAGTTAGGAAACAGAAGAACTTAGCCTGAGGACCGCTCTAATGCCTGCAGCCTCACTGCATTACACTGGAACATGAATTCTTCATGACCGTCTAGGTAGGGTGCCTTGGTTTATGGGCCTGAACACCAAGAGAGTTCCAAAGCTCAAAACGCAATCATTGCTTCTACATTTTTCTGTGCAAAGCATAAACTGAGACTATCTGGCTATAATGCCACAATGCTTCAATATGCTAGAAGAACAAAAATAGGTATCTTTCTGTTTGGGTCAGGTTATAATTACACTCATACTATTGATGCTGAGTTGCATAGGAAAGAAGGTGCATAATTAAAAAGACCTAAGCCTCTGAGACATTAAAAACAGGGCTTCCTGTACCCACCCTGGATATGACTTTAAATCACAGGGAAGGCCCCATGCCCTTAACAGTCCTCCCATTAAGCTTTACCTCATCCTTATGCTCCCTAAATTCCATTTCTGAAAGTCAAGCTCTGGATATCTGTAAGTCTTCTAAAACTGTATACAGAAATGTGTGACGTTTGCATGGGCTTGTGGCAGTTTCCAGAGGAGAGTGTCTTGGGATCTGAGCAGATTCCCAAAAGGACCTTGGAGCACACTAAAGCTAAAGCCCCGACACTTCTTTGGTTATGAGGCTCTTCAAATGCAAATTAGCCTTGGAAGGTCAGCGACAGCTTTTACACAAACAGTTCCCCAAGGCTGGCCGGCATCAGGCCTGTGCATGCAGAAACGTTTACCTGTCTGAAGCCTCCCTCTCAGGGACATTTCTGATGACTCCGGGTTGCACAAACGGGGTGCCCAGGGCACACAAACCAAAGCATCAACAGATGCTGCATGGAGCTTGCTCTGTGCTCTCTTTTCAGAAAATCTGCTGCTCAGATACCCTGCTCACCACTTCATTTCCCTGGCTTCTCACCGGCCTTGCAGAATAAGCCTTTGGGAGAGGCTCTGTGGAAAAGCAATGGGCAACCTGAGAGCTGCTGTTCCCAAGTTTGTCCTAAGCTCCTCTTCATTCAACAAGAACAGCTCAAGATGAGTGAACGACTTATGAAACACAGCTACAGTTATTTCACATTTCTACATGGGAATTTGATATTTGACAACAACAATCATGCTAAAATTAAAAGTTCCAATCACTTTCTCTGCATTACAGTTAGGAAACAGAAGAGTTTAGCCTGAGGACCGCTCTAATGCCTGCAGCCTCACTGCATTACACTGGAACATGAATTCTTCATGACCGTCTAGTAGACTATCTTGATCCCTTGATGCGGATTGCACTGTTGACAGTTTTTCAAGTAAAATTAAAGGAAAAATGAATGTTGTGATTTTATTGCAGTCTTTTAAAATTACATCCTATTCTTTTTTAAAAGTGTGTCAGTAGGAAGTTGCCAACCATCTTTTAGGTTGAACTATCTTTTACTGTAAGATTACATCTATTCCAACTTGAATGTATTTAGCTGTCTTTTGTTTTATAAAGTTATGGTGGTACAAGTAGAATAGAAATAATGCTAACTCAAAATCTTCTAAGTTTCTCATATGCATAAAATCTAAAATCCGAGCATTGATTTCTACCATAATGTAGATTCACTGGTCAGCTTTATTTCCTGCTTAGAGAGGGCTGGGTGCACTGAGAAAGAAAAGGTGAAAGTGAAAGGGAAAAAATAAAGGTAAGAAATGTCCTGGAGTTTTAGAGCAGCAATTTTCAACCTTGTTCATCTCACGCCACACATAAACGAATTACTAAAATTCTGCGGTACAGCAAAAAATATATTTTTTTGCCCAGCTGACAAAACTCTGGCACAATTTTGATTCCTTCACACTGGACAGCTAGTGTTGTGTTGACTGGTGTCATTTTCTTATTTGACAATCTTAGGGAAAAGAGGTCAGTGTTCCTGACTAAATATTCAGGTATTGCACGTTTTTAAAAATTCTTGCGGCGCACCGGTTGAAAATCACTGTTTTAAAATCCCGAGGAAGGGTTGGCCCCGGTGGAGCACTGTTGAAGGGGTTTGCAGAGGTCAGAAAGTGGGAACCCCCCACCACAAATAAATTCTATCTCTTTGTCACATTACCAATGGCTTTCCCTGACTGTCAGGATATGCTTATGGTGAATCACTGTCTAACAAAGCTAAAAGCCAATGCCTCCATGCGAAGGTGACTTGGAGGTATTATATAATATTTTAGATATAGCCAAAAGTTGTACTTGAAAAGGCCACTTGATGTGTTTATTTCTAGAGACTTCTGAAAAATTATGTTTTCTTTTACTTTGATAGGTCTATCCCCCTGGAGACATTTTAATATCTGTGCAGAAACAGAGAGCTGTGGCTTAAGCACTGTCAGATCTAATAGAAACCAAAAAACTTGTCTCTACAACTCGCTTGAGCTTGGCAACATGGCCACATTACAAGAAAATTCTCCATAGATACCATTCCTACTGTTTTTGAGGATTTTCTCCATCAATCTTTCACTCCTTCAACAAATATTCATTTGGAAGGAAATATTTATATTTGGTGGAAACATTTATTTGCACCCCACCCAATTCAATTGATCCATATTCACCTGCTAAAGAAGGATGTCAGATCTTTAAATATTAAAGGCTACATTTACAGTAAGAGGAAAATGTATCTTTTTAAATTTCTAAAAGCTTTGGCAGAAATCTGGCTTTTTTTTTTTTTTTTTTTTTTTTAAGAATTGTGACCATCAGTCTGGGCAATGGCTGCTCACCCGGTGGCCCGCTGCTGAAATCTCTCGGGGACACTCACTGCCTACAGTTCACAACAAGGAAAGGCTTGCTGTGCAGGTACATAAAAGGAGCTGCTAATAAAAACACTTCTTACCTGTCTCAAAGGAATACAAGAAGGATGAATTAGATAATGCCTTCTAAAAGGCCTTTTAAATGGTACCGATGAAATAGAAGGTGCTATCACTATTGTCATTTGTTAGAGACAATGTTATTTGCTTTTTTTTTTCTGGGAAAAACTACCTTTCCATTAAAAAAACAAAAACAAAAAGTAAATATACTTTAAACAGCTATTTTATAGACTTAAAAATGTATTTGGGACTAGAAAGACATTTTCCTTCTCCCCTTCTCCCCTGCAAGTCCACATAACCCATGGGACCTAAGATTTCTATAGACAAGGTTGAGAAAAGAACAGACATAAGCAGAAAGTGGTAGAGAATAAAATCACAGAAACCATCTAAGAGGAGACCTCTGACAGTGTGCAAATAACTCCTAGTGATACTAGTGGAAGACTTTGACCCGGAAAGGTCAAGCAACATTCCAAACATTACACAGCTGGTTAGGGACAGAGTTGTGGTAGCTCTTAAACACAACCAAATGGCTAGAAGGGGAAGAGAAAGTCTCCCGTTCCTGTCTCAGCCTGACTGTGCATGGTCCCAGAACACGCCTCACACTCAAGTTCATGAAGAGTGCATCCAAGCCCTCATGTCTGGTGACCAGGCTTCTTCCTAACCCCACTCTACTCCCCGACTGGGTAACCTTGGACATCACATCTCTCTAAGCTTAATTTCCCTCAGCTATTAAAGTGGATATTATCAGTGCTACTCACCATAGGGTTGTGGAGAGGATTAAATGACTCTAGATAGACAGTGTTTAGCACACTGTCTAATGATAATCGTTGCTTTAATGTCTCCAGATAGCAAAATTAAATGAGGATTAAATGAGAAAATGCATATAAAATGCTCAGCATGATGTCTGACACCATAATAAGTGCTCAACAAATATTGGGAAGCGTTGCTACATCTGACTCCCACACAAGCATTCATTTAGCAAAATATTTGTTGAGCCCTTCCTAGGTGCCAGGAACTAGGCTATATCCTGGGGACCTCGCTCCCCAAGTTCAATTTGCCTACAGTCAAAGGGAAGAGACAGACATGTGGTCAGATAAATGCTCTAAGTCAGGGTTGAACAAACTAAGCCCACAGGCCCAATCTCTGACTGTTTTTATATGGTCCAGGATCATTTTGGACCATTTTTCAATATTTGGGGGGAAAAATGAAATGAAGAAGAATATTTCATGACATATTAAAAGTATATGAAATCCAAATCTCAGTATCCATAATTAAATGTTATTGACAAATCGCCAGACTCATTCATTTAGATATTGTCTATAACTGCTTACACCCGATCACTGTCAAGTTGCATAGTTGCAACAGAGACCATATGTCTGGCAAAACCAAAATGGTTTTTACTCTCTGCCTCTTTACAGAAAAATCTGCCAGTCCTTGCCCTATCTTGGATAGTAGTACAATACCTATTAGCACTGAAGGATGTTATGGAAGCAGTGGTTGGGGTTGGGGAGCCTAACACTGTAAACTTGTGGAAACTCTTATGGAGCTAAGTCTTAAAAAGGGAGTAGGAGGCCCTGGCCTCAGTGGATAGAGCATCAGCCCAGCATATGGACGTCCGGGTTTAATTCCTGGCCAGGGCACACATGAGAAGTGACCATCTGCTTCTCTCCTCCCCCTTCCTGCCCTCTTCCCCTCCTGCAGCAGTGGCTCAACTGGTTCAAGCATTGGTCCCTAGCACTGAGGATAGCTAGGTGGTCCAAGCATCAGCCTCATCTGGTAAAAATAGCTCAGTTGATGCAAGCATTGGCCCCAGACAGGGGTTGCTGGGTGGTTCCTAGTTAGAGCACATGTGGGGGTCTGTCTCTCTAGTTCTCTAACTTAAAAAGGAGGGGTAGGAGAGAGGAATTTGTTAGATGGAAAAGAAGGCATTGAGTTAGAAAGGCCCAGAATTGAGGGGGGGGGGAGAAGAGGGAGGGAGAGGGGGAGGGGCACAAAGAAAACTAGATAGAAGGTGATGGAGGACAATCTGACTTTGAGTGATGGGCATGCAACATAATTGATTGTCAAGATAACCTGGACATGTTTTCTTTGAACATATGTACCCTGATTTATTGATGTCACACCATTAAAATTAATAAAAATTAAAAAAAAAAAAGAAAGGCCCAGAATTGTGACAGAGCAAAAAGATTCTGGGAAAATAACAAGATATTGGTGCTTCTTTAAGCCAATCCCAACCTCGTTGTCCTAGCAACACCCATAAATGCCATCGCTATGTGTTCCTGTGAAGACACACAGTAGGTTTTCAACTCAACCTTCTGAAATCTCCAGAACATTTTTCTTAGTGCCGACCAGCCTCCCCTCTCGGGAACATGACATAGAACTTCTGACCCCTCTGAAGTTTTCAGGTTTCTGAGAGAAATGAATGCAGCAGTTTCTTTAGGGACTGGCTCTCTCCGGTATCCACGACCGGCTCCACAGCCTGTGTCACAGGTGACTCTGTGACTGGGACTGCATCTTACGGCACATGTGGCTCTGAAGGTTTGAGGAGCACTGAGAAAGGCACTCCAGGGATAAAAGGGGTGGAGAAAAAAACCCAAAATAAACAAGAGGTGATCGGGGCTTAGAAGGCGGCACCCAAATGACACCCGGGAACATGGGACAGCTGGCAAGAAATGTGTTAAAGTCCTCTGATGCTGGGGCCAGAAGATGAGCCTCCCTGAAAACCAGGGCCATCCCTGAAACTTCTGATGTGGAGGAGGTGGAAATGGAAAATACTGAAGTGACTTCAGTCACCGAGGCTTGGGACGAGGCCCCGGCCTCATTCAGAGAAGTCGATCAAAGGCTCTGTCCCTGTAAACCCAGAGAGGGCCATAAATCTGAAGTCACATGACAGAAACTAAGACAGCATCTAAAAGTGAAAGAAAAGTCCCCCAAGTGTCCACTTACCTTCGCCTGATTCGGAAGGGTCAGTTCCTGGTGAACCGGCCGCTCAGAGCCGCTCTATTCCCCAATCCTTCTCACTTCCAAACAACACATGGCGGCCGACTCCCCTCTCTGCCAGGCACCCCAGTGTGGCTGGAGTCTTTCTCTATTCTTCGCCCAAACTCCTGTCATCCCACATGTTGATCGAGCTCCTTGGTGAGGCCGGCACCATGCGAAGTCGTGGTGACAGCAATGGGGACCAGCCAGCCCTCCCTGTTGTCTTGGACCTGCCTGCAGATGGGTATGATGGTCAACACACTGCATGTTCTGGAGTGAGACGGTCAAGGGGCCCAAGAAAGCCAAGCTGAGCAGTGGTTCACAGTGATGAGGGAGGGGGAATGGATACCGCCCCCCAGTGGACAGCCCCTTAGAGGTCCTCAGGCAGCATGGCCAGCATCCCGTTTATGCGCCGTATTGATTAAACAAATCTGGCTTTTACTTACAGCCACGGGGGCCGAGACAAATGCAAGTCACTTGCAGTACGCAGTTCTGGAAACATCTATCTCCATCTGTTCCTGAGCCCATCTCTTCATGCCTACCTCCCCCCCCCCCCGCCCCCCAGATAGGTGCTCTCTCAAAGTCTCCTTGGTGGCCCTGCACACAGACTTTGGTGGGCATCTCCACCAGATCAGCAGAGATACCAAACACACCAACAGGGGACACTGCTTGTGTTCCTTCCTGGGAACCGACACAGCACCAGAAAAATAAATTGAAAACTTGGATTCGTCCAGCTCCTGGATCATTAGCTCTGCAGGACAAGCCTGAAGCATGCACGGAAGTAAACCAGCCTCCAGCTGAGGGCACACAAATATCACTTACCGAGCGACGCTGGATGCGAAGAAACTGCGCAGTTTAAATAGCTGAGACCAAAATTGAACCCACACTGCGTATTTATCATCCCCCGAACAATATTCAAACCATAAATCAAGCTCTAGCACTTGGTAGAAAGGCTTTCAGACACAAAGCACCTCATTGTTATGTTCTTCATCCAACAACAGTGTATTTTCTTAAATACAAAGCCAAAGGCAGCAAACCATTCAAGTAAATAGGGAAATGCTCTTAATACAACAAGTATTCTCTATGCTGCCAAAGTCCAGTAATGGCAGAAGAAAATACAGTCGCTTTGCCCTCAATAGAGAAACTGTGCAGAAGTCTGAGAAAGGCTGAGGGGACCCACTCATAACCTTGCTCACCATAGCAATCGAACAAACTACCTGCTCTTTGTAAAGAATGACTGCATATAAATCTCCCTCGATCAAAATGAGTAGTATTGCTACTTTAATATTTATATGTGTGCCAAAAGTATACACAGCCTTATCCAATAACTAAGATTGTCCCAAACATACAGTCAAGTCTCTGCTCTGAGAACCTTTCCAATCAAAACATATAAATAAAATGAGAAGGGAACTGCCCATGGAACCCTAAGCCGGAAGGGGGAGTTAGAGGTGGGAGGCTTCCGCCAGTATGTGGGCTGCCTCCCATATCAAGAATATACAAGGACACACTGTTAGAGAAAGCAGAACAAGGAAAAGAACAGAAACAGGGGAAGGAGACAGTGAGCGGTTGGAAAGTGGAGTGCTGTCACTCTCCCAGGGCGCTGTCTCTTGGGCTGGTGTTCAACAGAGGCTCCTTCACAAGGTGACCCAGAACAAAGGGACTGCAATAGAAGGGATTTGTTGCAGGTGGCAGCTGAGAACTGTTAGATTCAGGTAGTACTGGGGCTGCCAAAGAGTGTAACTATTGCAGGAACAGTAAGTGCTGATATGGCTCCTGTGAGGCTGGGAACAAAGAAGGTCAGAGACCCTTATCAGAAGTTTAGGTTTGAAATTCGCCACTAAGCTAAAACCGGCCCCTGTTGCTATGCTGCGTGTGACCTCCCTAGCCAATAGCTAAACTGCCACATCTGCTTCTGTCCTATGCTTGCTCACTTAGGATATATAAGGGCCTGGCTGTAAGCTCCAGGCGCGGCTCCCATTTGCAGCTCCTTGTGGGCACGGTGTCTCCGGACATCTTGGGAGTTCGCCCCTGTGCAGGTTAAACTGGCCAATAAAGTAACATCTTAACTCCTGAAAGTCTCTGACGTTTGTTCTCTTACCCAGTGGATGCTACATTTTGGGGGCTCATCCGGGATTCTCCCTTGGCGGAGTTTTGGGTCAGAGACCGGAAGGACAGCTCGAGCTGAGTAAGTATTCACGGAGGATCCTCATTTGGTTTGCTTTTGGGCTCCGGAGCATATAAACCTGAGGTAGTAGGTGGGACGCTGCTGGTAACCTACCCAGGGCTTTCAGAACGGGACGCCGTTTTCTGAAAGGAATTGTTAACTCTAGGAGTTAACTTTGGGAGTGACCGGTCACATTAGAATCCGTTTTGCGCTGCGCTGCGCTGCGTTTTGTCTGAGCTCAAATGACTGAGTTGAGTGTGAGAGAGACAAGTGTGTTCCTTGTGTTAATAGTGTGTGTTGCCTGTATCCTACCCTTTCTCATTATTCCTGAGTCATCTAGGATGGGACAACAGGAGTCTGTGCCAGGATCCATGCTCGAGTACCTGTTGAAGAATTTTTCTGATTTCCAGAAGAGGGCTCAGGGGTATGGAGGTCCGCAGCCGAGTCCAGGTTTCCTCCAGACCTTGAGCCAGCTGGAATGGCCTGCATTTAATGTAAGACAGCCCACAGAGGGCACTTTTGACCTGCTAATTTTGTTTGCTGTCAGAGCCACGGTCTATAGGGCTCCCCACACAGACCAATACCTGTATATGGATGTGTGGGTAGATACAGCCATTTTGTCTCCTTCGGGAGGGCAGCCATTTTGCCTCTCCGGGAGGCACCGCCGGCACCAGATGCTGGCCCACGGGCACCTCCTCGCCTCATCTATGTGCCTTTTTCCACTAGTAATTTATACAATTGGAAACATCAGAATCCCCCATTTTGTGAGAAACCTCAGGGACTAATATCTCTCCTTGAGACCATTTTTAGGACCCATCATCCCACATGGGATGATTGTCAGCAGATTTTACAAACCCTCTTCACTTCTGAAGAAAGGGACAGAATAATGAGAAAAGCTGCTAAGGCAGTATTAGCAGAAGAAAGGGAAATAGAAGACGTTCTCCCGTCTCAACCTCCTACCTGGGACCCTAATACTGCTGGGGAAAGGGATGCACTCCTCCAGTATCGCCGGGCTCTGTTGAGGGGGCTCAAGGCAGCAGCTAGAAAGTCAACCAACTTTAGCAAGGTAAGTGAGGTCATCCAGGGAAGAGAGGAATCCCCAGCAGCCTTTCTAGAGAGACTCATAGAGGCTTATAGAGTATATACCCCTCTACATCCTGAAGCAGAAGAGATTAGTAAATATAGCCTTTGTGACTCAGGTCGCTTCAGATATTAGGAAAAAGCTTCAGAAGATTGAGGGGTTTGAGGGAGAGAATAGAAGCAAGCTATTAGAGATAGCCCAGAAGATGTATGTCAATAGGGATGATCCGGAGGTTGGCAGGGTGAAGGAAGTTGCCAAAATTCTGATTGCTGCCACTGCCCAGAAACCTCCTCCCAAAGGGAAAGGGGGACAGCAAAAGGGCCAGGGACGGCGAATAGCAAAAGATCAATGTGCCTATTGTAAAGAGAAAAGGCACTAGAAAAGAGAGTGTCCAAGGTTAAAGGCCAACAGCCAAGGGCCAAGACAGGGCCCAGAGGTCTTGCTCCAAACCTTAGGCTGATGGGGCCAGGGCTCCATTCCCGTTGGCTCCCAGGAGCCCATGGTCACCTTAACAGTGGAAGGAAAACTAATAGACTTCCTAGTCGACATGGGAGCCACCTACTCAGTCCTAAAGAAACCACAGGGCCAGATGCAGAAGACAACTACTAAGATAAGAGGGGCAACGGACAAAGCAGAAGCCTACCCATGGGCCACCACAAGAATTACTGACTTAGGTCGAGGCACCATCACCCATTCTTTCCTAGTCATTCCAGACTGCCCTTACCCACTACTTGGAAGGGACTTATTGCAGAAACTTCAGGCCACCATAACCTTCCGATGGGAGGAAAGCCCTATGGGGAACAAAGAGGCAGAGGTCAGCATAGAAGTAACTGTCCCACTGTCTGAAGAACACTTACTTGCCACTGTCCTAGAAGGTAAGGAGGCCGAGGAAAGGGTTCCAGATGCCCTGCGTGCCCGGGTACCTGAGGTTTGGGCGGAAACCAACCCCCCAGGTTTGGCTGCTCACCAACCGCCTGTCCTGGTGCAACTGCTTAGCACTGCTGGACCGGTTAAGGTCAGGCAGTACCCGGTCCCAGCCCGAGCTAAACAGGGAGTCGCCCAGCACTTGCAATGCCTGCTGGAGGCAGGCATCCTCCGAAAGTGCCAATCAGCCTGGAACACCCCGCTGCTTCCCGTCCAGAAACCAGGGAGCCAAGACTATCGTCCAGTCCAGGATTTGCGGAAAGTGAATGCGCAGGTAGAGACTATTCATCCCACGGTGCCCAATCGTATACCTTACTGAGCTCATTGCCCCCAACCCATACCTATTATTCGGTCCTGGATTTGAAGGATGCCTTCTTTTGTATTCCCCTGGCACCTCAGAGCCAAGAGATCTTTGCCTTTGAATGGAATGACCCAGATAATGGACTGGTGGGGCAGTTCACTTGGACCAGACTACCACAAGGGTTTAAGAATTCCCCCACCGCCCTGGCCGGTTGGCTCAGCGGTAGAGCGTCGGCCTAGCGTGCGGAGGACCCGGGTTCGATTCCCGGCCAGGGCACACAGGAGAAGCGCCCATTTGCTTCTCCACCCCTCCGCCGCGCTTTCCTCTCTGTCTCTCTCTTCCCCTCCCGCAGCCAAGGCTCCATTGGAGCAAAGATGGCCCGGGCGCTGGGGATGGCTCTGTGGCCTCTGCCCCAGGCGCTAGAGTGGCTCTGGTCGCAACATGGCGACGCCCAGGATGGGCAGATTATCGCCCCCTGGTGGGCAGAGCGTTGCCCCTGGTGGGCGTGCCGGGTGGATCCCGGTCGGGCGCATGCGGGAATCTGTCTGACTGTCTCTCCCCGTTTCCAGCTTCAGAAAAATGAAAAAAAAAAAAAAAGAATTCCCCCACCATTTTTAATGAAGCCCTCAGCAAAGATCTGCAGGCTTTCCGCTCCTCCCATCCGTCAATCGCACTGTTCCAGTATGTAGATAACATCCTCATAGCTGCCAAGGATGAAGGAGAGTGTGAGGAAGCTACCTCGGATCTGCTACAAGATCTCGGGTGAATGGAGTATCGAGTCTCCGCCAAGAAGGCCCAGATTGTGATGCAAACTGTAAGTTATTTGGGTTATAACTTACAGGGAGGGCAAAGGACATTGTCCAGCCAGCGAATTCAGACGGTCTTGCAGATCCCCGAGCCTACTAACAAGAGGCAGGTACGAGAATTCCTGGGTGCAGTAGGATACTGCCGATTGTGGATATTAGGCTTTGCAGAACTAGCTGAACCCCTGCACGAACTGACCAGGGGTAAGGAAGAGCAGTTCACATGGACAGATAAGGAGAAGCAAGCGTTCCAAGCGCTGAAAGAGGCCCTGGCGGCTGCCCCAGCTTTGGCCCTGCCAGATCTGGCCAAACCCTTTCAGCTATTTATAGCAGAAAAGGGAGGCGTAGCCTTAGGGGTACTGAGCCAGGAACTTGGGCCGTAGAAGAGGCCTGTCCCCTATCTGTCCAAGAGACTTGATCCTGTAGCCTCGGGATGGCCAGCATGTCTGAGGGCACTTGCTGCCACCTCCATACTAGTCAAGGAGGCTAGTAAATTAACTTTAGGGCAGGACATCAAAGTCATTGAGGAACACTACGTAGAGCAAGTGCTGCGAGCACCTCCTGACTGGTGGCTATCTAATGTGCGGCTAACGCAGTATCAGGCTCAGCTGCTGAACCCTCCATCTGTTCAGTTCCTCAAAACTGCTGCCCTGAACCCAGCGACTCCACTTTGGTCCACAGTTGCAAACAAATCCTTGACACAGTAACTGGCTCCGCCCGGACTTAAGGGATCAAGCATATGGGAAGGCAGACCTGACCCTCTTTACAGACGGGAGCAGTTTTATTAAGGATGGACAGCAACATGCAGGGGCAGCAGTGGCCATGGAAAATAAGGTCCTGTGGCAGAAAGCACTGCCCGCAGGAACATCTGCACAAAGGGCAGAGCTAATAGGACTAACCCGAGCCTTACAGATAGCAGAGGGAAAAGTTGCCAACATCTATACTGACAGCCGGTATGCATTCGCCACTGCCCATGTCCACGGAGCCATATACAAGGAGAGAGGCTTACAGACAGCAGGGGGGAAAGACATTAAAAATTGCAATGAAATTCTTGCCCTCCTAAACGCTATTTGGCTACCTACCAAAGTTGCCATCATCCACTGCAAAGGACACCAGAGAGGGGCAGCCACTAGGCCACAAGAAAGCCTTCTGCCATTGCTGCCTAAGCCAACGCTACCCCCGGATCCTAGATATTCCCCAGAAGAAGAGCAGGAAGGGATGCAGTTGAAAGGAAAAAAAAATCAGCAGGGATAGATAGAGCTTCCAGACTCCTGGCTCTATTTACCCCAGGGAATAGTAAGAGAAATAGTAGGAGTATTCATACTAATACCCATCTAGGACAAAACAAGCTAGAACAACTTATTAGGAAGTATTATATAGGGCCCAACATCAGAGATATTGTTCACTCCATTGTCTCGAGGTGCAGCATCTGTGCCAGAGTAAATGCGCAGAATAAGAAGCTACCCCCCTTATGAGGTATTGGGGGAAAGCTCCGGGAGAACTGTAGGAAATAGATTTCACAGAGATGACCCCTGGGAAGTCAGGTTATAAGTATCTATTAGTATTAGTAGACACCTTCTCAGGATAGGTAGAAGCATTCCTCACGCGAGGAGAGGCTGCTTCCACAGTCTGTAAGTCTTATTAAGGGAAATCATACCTAGATATGGCATTCCCCTAGCCCTAGGATCAGACAATAGACCTGCATTCATATCCAGGATATCTCATAATTAGCCACTAAGTTAGGTATCATTTGGAAATTGCACTGCATTTACAGGCCCCAAAGTTCAGCACAGGTAGAAAGAATGAACAGGACTCTGAAGGAAACTATAATTAAGCTGAGAGGGGAGACCGGCGAAAACTAGGTTGAGCTCCTCCCTTTCGCCCTTTTTAGAACCAGATGTACCCCCTATCTCAATAAATAGATCCCTTATGAAATCTTATTTAGGCAACCTGTGCCCCTTGTACCTCGATTGACCAGAGGGGAACTAGAGATTTCTAATCATAATTTCCTCAAGTCCTTGCAGGCCCTGCTCCAGAGTAGAAAGAAAGGTCATTGAACTGAAAGCCTGCCAGGCATCCCGGCCCCATCAAGGGACATGTCTGTGCTGTGGAAAGTAGGACATAAGAAGATTTTACAGGTTACTCAGCAAACTGTTCAAAGACTGTCCAAGAGGCACTTCTAGCAGTACACCACCCAAGGACTGACTCCCACGTAGACGGGTCCACACACCATGATCCTGAGCATCCCCACTACTGCCAAGGTAGAAGGCATACCCTCCTGGGTCCACCGCAGCCGGCTGAAGCTTGCAGTCCCAGCAGAGACACCTTTGTGGACAGCGAAGACTGACCCCGCCAACCCTTGTAAGCTGACCCTGAGAAGGACAGCATGCCCTGCTTCAGCCACAAACCAGAAGTTAACTGGTCCACGCATGGCTAATGCCTAGAGGAACTAACTAAGGACTCTTTTAATCAGGCTTTAGGAAAAGGGAAACTAGGATAAAAAGAAAGTCAACTTAATTGTCACTAAAGGTTAAAGATTTTTAAATCAAGAGTTTTGACTAGAAAGGAATTGTATAGTTTTGATAATAGAAAGTATGAAATGTAGAGGTACTTTTGAAAAGAAAAGGGAAAAGCAAGTTGTTATGAAGGCCAGTTATTTCTGGATAAGAAAGTGCATAAAAGTTGAAGGTTTATGTAAGTTGCAGAAGGTTTGTGTAAGTTGCAGAAGGTTTGTGCAAGTTGTAAGAAGTTAGTACAGAGAAAAAAAATACAAGGCAGGACACGTTCCTTGTGTATCAGCCCTGCAGATATTTCAGGAAAGTAGTTTATTATCTTAAAACAGCATGTGCTTGTGTACTTTTGCGAAGATATTGTACAAATGTGCTGAAAAAATTGTAACCTTGTAGGTTTCACCTATAAATACCCCTCTCCCCCTGAGCTCATTGCTGACCATTGTGAGAGGCATAGTAGGCTAATCACTAGCCAGTGTATAAGACCCAATTAGCTTATAGCTACAGCTAAAGTAGAAAATTCTCATGAGCCCCAGCCTTATACCATTCTCCCCAATGATGAAGAATCAAGGGTTTGATTTATGCCCAAAAGAGATGGGGAATGTTAGATTCAGGGAGTACTGGGGCTGCCAAAGAGTGTAACTATTGCAGGAACAGTAAGTGCTGATATGGCTCCTGTGAGGCTGGGAACAAAGAAGGTCAGAGACCCTTATCAGAAGTTTAGGTTTGAAATTCGCCACTAAGCTAAAACCGGCCCCTGTTGCTATGCTGCGTGTGACCTCCCTAGCCAATAGCTAAACTGCCACATCTGCTTCTGTCCTATGCTTGCTCACTTAGGATATATAAGGGCCTGGCTGTAAGCTCCAGGCGCGGCTCCCATTTGCAGCTCCTTGTGGGCACGGTGTCTCCAGACATCTCGGGAGTTCGCCCCTGCGCAGGTTAAACTGGCCAATAAAGTAACATCTTAACTCCTGAAAGTCTCTGACATTTGTTCTCTTACCTGGTGGATGCTACAAGAACCTGGTCTCTGAGATAAGCGGGTTAGAGTCCTTGCTCTCACAGGTGTGGGGTTTGGATGCAGGACCTTATTCACCTCTGTGTACCTTCCTGGAACACAGGGTATACAGTACTTTGACTCACAGCGTTTCAGGAAGATTAAATGAAATATTGAAGAAAGTAATACAGTGCCTAACGTACAAAAAAATTCTAAATAAATCTTAGCTAGCCTGACCAGGTAGTGGCACAGTCAATAGAGTGTTGGCCTGGGACGCAGAGGACCCAGGTTCAAAACCCTGAGGTTGCTGGCTTGAGCGCAGGTTCATCCAGCATGAGCGCAGGCTCATCCAGCTTGAGTACTGGCTCATCAGCTTGAGTGCAGGGTCACTGGCTTGAGTGTGGGACCATAGACATGAACCCATGGTTGCTGGCTTGAGCCCAAAGGTCACCGACTTGAACCCAAGGTCACTGACTGAGCCCAAGGTCACTGGCTTGAACAAGTGGTCACTCAGTCTGCTGTAGCTCCCTGGTCAAGGCACATATAAGAAAGCAATCAACGAACAACAACTAAGGTGCCTCAATGAAGAATTGATGCGTCTTATCTCTCTCCTTTTCTGTCTGTCTGTCCCCATCTCTCCCTCCCTCCCTCTCTCTCTCTCTCTCTCTCTCTCTCTCTCTATCTCAAAAATAAATCTTATCTATACTACTTTTCTTTAATAAGTATATTTGCCCTCATCTTCAAGACTATAGGACATGGCTGCATGGTCCGCCTGGCATCTTTTGGAAAGCCTTGGTTTTGGCATCAGCACTAGGCAGATCATCTAACCACTCTAGATATGTTACAGAAGACAAAAATATTAGGCCAAACTATGCTAAAGCAGCCTTGTAGCCTCAGAGTAATTCCATGAGATTAAAACCAGTAAGTTCTTATCTAACTCACATTTCTTACCAAAATGTCAACCACCATGTGGACTTCCTTGCTCTCTGTAATCTAGATTCAGTGTTGCCACAAATCAAATCGTGTCTCCTGAGATACAGCTGACAAATTTAGACTAGACTGTGGGCATCTGTCCTGTTCTCAGATAAGAGCTAGGGGAAGGGGTCAGTCTCCGTTTTTCCCATCCTCCAGCGTCAGTCCCGAGAAGCCTGGGCACTCTCTGCTCTGAAAGCTGCCTGACTCTAGCACACACACCCCGCCCCCAGGATGAGGGAACAACTGTTACCTTCCACCTCTGGAAAAAGCCCCCAGGCGGGATTATGGAATTATATCCAGTTTACTTTGCAGAGTTTTCTCAAATCTTGTACCACCGCAATAAAAAATACAAAGCTTACGCTGAACAATAAAAATGAGATTGAAAAGGCATGAATAAAAAAAAAGGAATCATAGAAAATGTACCTTTTCTAGGAAAATATTTAACAACGGGAGGTTTCTGAAGCCGGAGTTGTTTCTGCGGAGCGCGTGGGCAATTTCAAAGTATCTCTTCGCTCCCATTTCTCGTGACCATCAATGCCATCCCCTCGCTCGTTTGACAAAAGCAAGATGTCGTTTCATTTCTTTAGGGTTTCACAAGCATTTTGAAGTCCTGTAACAGAGGGCGATATGAAATGGATGTATGAATGAGACTTACCTAAAATCCAATTGTGTTTGGCAACACTACTGCTTAGATAAATCCCCTGCATACGAGCATGTGTGGTCTATTTACACAGCAGAGTACAGTAGCCGCAGGGAATGCTGGGAGTGAGCACCCTAGCTGCGGTCATTAACGCTGTCCTCCTCCCTTTCCTCTGACTATTCGAGTCCCTTTAGAACAGAGCTCATTGCTGTGTCATCCACATCCCTGCGGTTGAATGCGCTGCTTCTCTCGCATTTAAATTAAATTAAACTCCCTAATAGCTAAAGACAGTATACAAACCAAGAGAATACCAACTCTGCCTGTCTCCATTGTGCTTATAATAATAGATGTTGCTCTTTGTTCCATTTCGGTTACTGAAGAGCAGTTCCAATTTTTGAGATATAATGTAGAAAGTAAAGAGTTGTATCATACTATATTTTATTATAGTGTTGAGCTGATTGAATGGCATGATACTGGCTTTAAAAAAACGGATTTAAGTCAAAAAACCTGAGTTTCCATCCTGGTTCCAGCATTTATTCTATGTGTCTGAGATACAGTTGGCTCCCTATAAAATGAGACAGGATACTTCCCTCATAGGACCATTATAAGAATTAAATAAAGTAATTTAGATCAATGAAAGATGAAAGAGCACCACACAAATATTAGGTATGATTCTGTAATTCCATCAACGTCACCTCAGTTCCTTTGGAGAAAGAAGTGGAATGATATATTGGATGGAGAGAGAAAAAGAGATGATATAAGAGGCAGGGGCAGAGATAGACAGAAGTTATTATTACTAGTAAGTCCCCAGTACATGCATGATGTTTATCATTACTAACAAAACATTAGAAGTCACAGTCTCTGCATCTAGCTGTGCGACCTGTGTCCTGTGCCAGGGCACTCCTGCAGCTGAGAGGATGAGTGGGAAGCTACAGCCCACACTCCACTCATGAGGGACACGTCCTGGCACAGGGCTGTGTCTGACTGGAGGCCAAGACACCTTTTTCTAAGTTTCACAGAGTCCTCCTATGGACAAGCAGCTAGCCTAACCAGAAGTATTGCATCAAATCCCCACACATTTCTTTTATATATTGAATATATATATACACATATTCAGGGAGAGAAGGGAGGCAAAGACTCCCACGTGCATCCCAACCAGGATCCACCCAGCAAGCCCACTGGGGGGCAATACTCTGCCCATCTGGGGCATCGCTCCATTGCTCAGCAACTGAGCACTTCTTAGCAGCCATGGAACCTTCCTCAGCACCCAGAGCCAACTTGCTCCAATGGAGCCATGGCTGAAGGAGGTGGAGAGAGAGAGAGAGAGAAGCAAGAAGGAGAGGGGTGGAGAAGCAGATGGTTGCACCTCCTATGTACCCTGGCCGGGAATCAAACCCAAGACATCTACTCATAAGGTTGACACCCTACCGCTGAGCCAATCAGCCAGGGCCCAGACATTTCTGAAAGATATTATTGCCCAATTCTTGCAAGTTAGAAAACCAAGACTCAGAAAACTGACATGAACCATTCAAAGGGCTGAAGCATGAATTAAGACTTTCTGACACTGAGGCCAATGCAACGTCCAGTACATGACAGAGACCTGAGAACAAAGAAACTCCCAAATAAGTGTTAATCAGGCTGGTATAAAGGTGGACAAGACATGACAAAGACTCAACTGCAGAGGTTAAACTTCACACTCCACTTGTTTCCATGAATGATCCTGAATCCACAAAAGGGAGAGGTCGTGTCAAGAACCTAGAATACAAATCTAGGACAGACAGATACAACCTCCACCATATATTATACAATAACATACAATTCTTTCCATCAAAATGCTTTTAATATAAGCAGAGGAAACTAACATATCACTGAATCAAAATAATGAAGTGTTCATAGAAACCATGGTCAAAATACCATACAATGAGTTTTCCAGTTTTTTATCTCTAAACTGATGGAGGATCCAGATAAATGCTCTGAAGACAAGGCAATGTGGGACCTGAGACCTGATAGGATTGGGTGTTGGGAGGGTGGCACTGAGGTATGAGTTGGAGAATTTGTGGTGGTGAACTACAGGGCAAGCTGGCTGACAGGGATGACCCCCAGGGTGGGGCAGCCAGAGCAACTGCCTTCTGCAGGTGGTGGTGAGCAGAAAAGACCCACGGGGTTTGGGGGACTGTGTGAAAAAAGTGAAGGGATTAAGCAAGAAAAAAAAACAGACAACAGTGTGGTGGTTACCAGAGGGAAAGGGCAGTGGAAGGAAGTGGAAGAGAACAAAGGGGGGATAAATGGGGGCGGAAAGAGACTTGACTTTGGGTGGGGAGCACACAATGCAGTGTGCAGATAGTGGATTATGAGTTGTACACTTGAAACCTGTATGGTTTTATTAACCAATACCACCCCAAATAAATTCAATAAAACAAATAAATAATAATGGTCCTGCCATGTTTGACGCAGTCTACCATATGAGTGGCAGGAAGAATTTGTCTCAGATCCTATACCAGGAATTTGTGCGTTACTACCAAGAAAACACTGGCTGAGTTCTTGAAGCTGTGAATCTTGTTCCCCCTTTTCCACTGCCTTCTAGAAAACACAAGAGACAAATAGGTTGTCTTCCTCTACCAGACCTCTTGGCAAACTTCATATGCAATAACCTACCTTGTCTTTATTTTATTTTCCTGCCATTTTATTTTTTATTTGCTCCAATTTTCCTCATTTTTAAAACACCCTGTTGTTGTGTATGCATTTTTCTAAGCTGCCTTCTACAAAGTGAGATGTGGGTTTTAAAATAAGGAACCAGAGAGAACCCATACAATGGGAAATATACCTAGTAAAAAAAAAATATCAAGAGTATAAACCTCACTAATAAACAAAGAAGTGCATATTAAAACAAGTCACCATTTTTTACTTATAAAGCTCAGTGCTTAGTCATTCGCTAATACTGTGAATTATTAAAATAATTTTATTTCCTTTAGTCAGGGACAATGGGATTAGAACTTCTATATGTACCTGGGAAAAATATAAACTTGAACAATTGTTTTTCATAAAAGAATTTGGTGATGTTTATGAAATCCCATAAACTTTAATCCAGTAAAATCCTCTCCTACATTCAGAATAAGGAAATAATCCAAATTCTGGGAAATCTACATTTGGACATATGCATTTCCTGTCACCTCAGTTTATCTTTAAAAGAAGAAAACTAGGTAAAATGCACATATACTAAATTTACCATTTTAACCATTTTTAAGCATACTGTTTCATGGCATTAAGTATATTCACATTGTAACGCAACCATCACCACCATCCGTCATCCATCTCTAGAACTTTTTCATCATTCTCAACATCAACTCCTCACCCATTAAACAATAACTCCCCATTCTTCTCTTCCTCAGCCCCTGGTAACCACTATTCTATTTCCTGTCTCTATAAACTTGACTACTTCAGGTACTTCTTGTAAGTGGAATCATACAATATTTGTTCTTATTTCACTTATGATAACGGCTTATTTCACTTATATAATGTTTCAAGGTTCATCTAATTGTAGCAGGTATCAGAATTTCATTCCTTTTCAAGGCTAAATAACATTGTCCTGTGTTTATATATCACATTTTGTTTATTCATTTCCTCATCACTGGGCATTTGGTTGTTTCTGTCCTTTTGTTATTGTGAATTGAATCATGCTACACACAAACACTGATGTATAAATATCTGTTCAAGTTCCTGCTTTCAATTCTTTTGAGAATGTAACTAGAAGAGAAATTGCTTCAGTTTTGGTTTTTTTCTATCAGTGAAAAATTAGAAGCAATCATATGGTATAAACTCTCCATATTCCATCTCCTTTTCACATGAGGACTCCAGGGACCTCACAGGCTGCTTTCCTGGGCCCCTTCTTCTCCACACCTGTACCTGCCTCTGTCACAGCACCTGTCCCCCATGTTGTCATTCCCTTGATTATTTCCCTTCTTCCAGGAGAAAGGTTTTGTCTTCCATCTCTGCCCTCAATCTCTCAAGGGCTGGCACACTATACAAGTGTGATAAGTGTTGATTGGCTAAAATGTAGATTAGCTAGAAATAAGACAGTCAGATATCACATTACTGTAAATTTGATTCAGATGTTTATCAGCTGATGGTGAAAACTTTATCAAGGACAGGAACATAGATTCTAACTTTTGGAATACAAAACAAAAATACTAGAAATGATAGGGAAGTCTTAGGAGGAGCGTGAACTACTTCGCATCTGAGGGCACTAATGTGAGCTGCTTTATTTTAGCGTTTAATATATGGAGAGCGAGGTTCTGAAAGAGCAAAATCTTTCAGGAGGGCCAGGTGAATCTTTCTCACACAGAAGTATTCACACATACTCATTACTCTTTCCCTTCCACTCCAATTAGTATGCATATACACCTGTCTTATAAAATAATAAATCAGTGTCTGATATTCTAAAAATGCCAGAACTAGTAAAGATTTAATAACCATAAAATAGCTCATCCATTCTTAAATCTAAAAGAAATAAATTGATTTTCAGCAATATGTATCAGTAAATTCTAAGTCTTATTCAATCTCGATATTCTATCTTTTCATTTAATACCACATCATCTTGAGAGTTGAGTCAGTACTTTATGCAATGCTACTTCCTCCAAGAAGCCTTCCCTGACCCACCCCTTCCAGGAGCACACCCATCACTCTCTCACCTGTTCTTCATATCATTGATTACCAATTAACCCACCATGTATTTAATCTTTCCTTTGCTTATTCTGGGTTCCTCATTTTAAACCTATGCTCTTGAAGGCAGAAGCTTTTATTCACCCAGGACCTAGAGCAGCACCTAGAATATAGTAGCAATTCAGTAAAAATAAACTATTAAAAGACTATATATATAAAGTAAATTAAAGAATCAGGAACTAAATGTTATATATATACATATATATTATACAAACATTTTTAAAATGCAGGAGAGATATATGATATCAGATTTCACTCATTTCCACCACTCAAAATGAACATTACTATTTTGTCCTATGTGCTTCAGATCTTTATCTTTCAAGAAATAATGCATCACGGTCAAGGATACTGTCCCCTGCATGCTCTACTCTGCTGCCAATCCCATCCCTCAGCACCCACCCAAGAGGAAATCGCAGATGCAATGTTTAAGTACACAACAAATAATATAACACACTACTATGGATACACAGATACAAAGCAAAAATAAAAAGATGAGGAATAGATACATATGAAGGTTAAGATTTAAAAATAAGAGATGGGAGGAGAATGTTTTACTCTTATAAATACTGTCAATTCTAAAGAATTCGACTCCTTTTGAACTCAAAGAAAAGTAATCAAGGGTGGTGAAATACTTTGTAGAAAAGTATTGCATAACCACAATACCACTTTTCCTTTCTAGATGAATTTGAGAAAATGATAGGAAAAAGTTGGGAGCTGGGAACCAGAGATAAGGCAGTGTTCCTTCCTCCCAGCAATTCTTCCTTTTCAGGAACTGAAAGAGGAGGAGACCAGGAGAGACCCACCAGCGCCTCTGAGCAGTGAGCGACATGAGAGCAGCCGTGCCCAAAGAATAAAGCAAATCCTCGGACATGGCTTCGGATGCCAAGCTAAGAAACCCAGGGAAGGCTACAAAAGCATTTTGATCACGGTCTATATGTGCTTGATTGCAATAAATAGTATATCTATAAAATTAGTTTAAAGCTACCCAGTCTCTCCATTAACTTTCCATAGTGTTTACTTGCTTTACTGACTATTGCCCTGTCTGGCTAGCTCCATTGGTTAAAGCAGTGTTTTTCAACCACCAGTCTGTGGACTGGTCCACCAGAAATTTCATGCCGGTCCACAAAAGCTTTAACCACTTGATGTTGTATGAAGATTATGGACCCAGTGATCTGAGTCAAATTCACTTATGCTCAGGGTGACTTCTCTCTTACTGGTCCCTGAAATAACTCTCCTATTTTAAGGTCCCCAAGTGTAAAAAGGCTGAAAACCACTGGGGTAGAGCATCATCCAATACACCAAGGTTGCAGATTGAATCCCCAGTCAAGGCACATTCAAGAATCAAACAATGAGTGCGTAAGTAAGCGGAACAACAAATAGCTGTTTCTCTCTCTCTCTCTCTCTCTCTCTCTCTCTCTCCCTTCCTCTCTCTCTAAAATTAACAAATAAATTTAAAAAGTGGACCATAAAGCTTTGTTTAAGTACAACAGTTATTAGAAGTATTTAAATGCAATTTTCAACTGAGAAACAGAAATAATGTACAAATTGGGCCTATATTAGGATAGTAGATCAAAATTTCTAATTAAACAAGGAGATTAAACTCATTATTTATCTCTGCACCTTCCTGAAATCCAACCAATATTAATCCTAAAGAATAAAAATATATTAACTTCCAATATCTCAGAGCGTGGGCAGGGAGAGTGCAAGTCTCTCAGAAAGCAAACCATAGGAAACAGGAGAGATGAGAGCAGAAGAGAGGTACTGACAAAGATCTGGGTGCCACAGATGGGTGGGCTTGTGGTCACTGAGCTATCAGAGAAGGCTGGGAAGTACTACAGTCAAGGGCATGGGAATGGAGACAAGAAGTTACGTCTTCACACCACAGAATTTCAGAAAGATTCAGTATTTGGAAGGACTGGGAGAAAAGGCTGATTGATGGTACCTCCCTTTTTTTCTCAACTGAATACATAACCAATTAAGATATCGATGCAGGGGCAGACAGCAGGAGATCAAAATGTCACCTGTAATGTGGAATCCTGGACTGGATCCTGAACCAGAAGAAAACCTGGGGAAAAACGAATGAAATGCAAATAATGTCCATGGATCAGTTTATTGTGACATACTGTGAGTCTCCTGCTTAACCTCCGTCCTGTGGTTACTGAGACGGTGACATCCGGGAAGCAGGGTGAAGAGTAGAGAGCAACCATCTGTACTATTCTTGCAACTTACACACAACTCTAAAATCATTTCAAAATATAAAAGTCTTTAAAAGGTAAGTGTCTCCTTTAATACAGATAAAGCTATTATTAGAAAACATAGCTTATTCTGCCTGAACTCGACGAAGTTGCTGACCCTACCCCCAAATTAGACCGACTTGCATAATGATAACCACAGGCAATGAAGGGCCAGCTCAGGTCTCAGCATGGCAGACTCGGCCAACCCCGAGCTGACCCCCTCCCAAACCCGATGAGAATGCACACTCTCTGTTGACAGGCAAATGCTAGGTTGAAGACCTTAGGATCCCCTTAAAGAAAGGTGAGGAGAAAGGATTGAACCGTGCCTGCCCAATTCTTCTCCCAGACTGTCCAATTAAGTCACTCCTGTCCCCGGGGAAGGAGTGACAGAGGGGGAATAACCCAGGAGAGCTGTTCCAGTGCACATAGCCCAGACTCCTTGTTGGTCTCAAGGTCTTTTCATAATAAGAATTATTGAGGACCCACAAGAACTGTTGTTCTTGGCAGTTATAAATGGGGGTGGGCAGATGTAGATTTACTGCTGTCCCCATGGAAAATAATACAATAATTGATGAAGAATAATACAAGCATAAACTGTTTCCCATAGTCACAACTATAGACCTACTTTTGCCTAACTCATATATAAGTACACTACTAACAAAAATTAGGGGATCAGGGAACGAGCAGCTACTCTAGTACTTTCAGCCTTTTGTCTAGTGCATTTTCACCAATGAAATACAAGTTGGTTTTGCATCTCATTTGAACAATCAAACAACTTTCTTTGACTTGTTGTTTGCTTTTCTGATGTTCTTTAATAAAAAAAATCAAATGCTTCTTTTTTTATCACTTTATATTCATTTTGAAATATCCCCTAATTTTTGTAAGCAGTATGTTTACCACACATTTCAGATTTATTACTCCATTTAAATAATAGGAATAAACTCAGTACATGTTAACATGAACACATATTTGATGAAAGATAATTATATATTCCAAAACAAAAACCTACAGTGAGAAGAGCGGCTTTGTTGTACATTTTTACAAATCTGGGTAATATCTGGCTTGACAGAAGACAGCTAGATTCCCAGACCTGCTGCTTCATTTAATCTGCTGTGATAGCACACATCCCGCTGTCTCTGGAAAATTCCCCTGTAAACCCATAGGAGAATGTGAGTAAAAGGGCGAATCATATCTTGGTATTATTATAAAAATTCTTTTGACCTTTCAGACACCCCAGACCACACTCTGAGAACTGCTGTGCTCAGAAGTGCCTCTCTACAGGCAGTAACTACGAGGTAAATGTCCAGCACCGGCGAAGGCTGGAGGCGGACTGAGTCCCAGCCAGAGCAGCAGTGGTGGAAATCTGTCCAGGAAGCAGGTGAAGCCCTTCTCCTCAGCCCCCTTCTTAGCATGCAGTCCGGTGATTACCTCTCTCTCCGTGCCGACAATTTACTGAGAGGCTAAACCCAGACAGGCTCCAGACTCGGGGACACAGGCCAGAGCTGAGGAGCAAACGCCGTTCTAACACAGGAGGAGCGGGTGAAATCACCCAGATGCTGTTATGAGATTCCCCAACCTCCCTGCCCCACTCCACATTTAGAAGCCTGGCAGCCTAGTTTGTTATCCATCCCCCAACACATATACCCTAAGCAAGAGATTGGGTAATTTTTCTCTGAGGAAACTGAACAACCCAAGAAAAAGGCCAATAAATACAGAGAGCTGGGATATCCATCAGTGAAACAGCACCAACCAATTACCATAAATTAAAGCCCACGTCTCAACAAGCTCTACCTCTGCACACACAGCGTCACTCCTCAGTGCCAACGGCCCATCCATGATTACTAAGCCAGACATTCTCAGAAAGCATCCAATGGGGGAAAAGAGACAAAGTGATAGAAATAGAACGACAGGACAAATGTTTTTTTTAAAAACAGAATATTCATCAAACAACAAAGGACTTCTTGGAAGTTAAAAATGTAAGAACAGAAAATTAAAAATCAATAAAAATTTTGGAAAATGAAGTTGAGAAAATCTCTCAGAGAGAGATTAAAGAAAAACTGATTTAAAAAATAGAGAAATATAACACTAAGGAAACCAGCGAATCAATACAGGTTAAATATGTAACAGATGTGAGCCCAAAAAGAGAGAACTAAGAGAATTATCAAATAAATAAAAATAAAAACCTCACAGAATTGAAGATCCTGAGTTTTCAGATCGAAAGAACCCAACACATGCCCAGGAAAATACATAAATATATGAAGGAAAACACATTGACATGAAACTCCAGAATACAAGGGATAAGGAGAAGAGCCTAAACATTTTAAGAACTTTTTCACAAAAAGGGGAAACACGGCAATGGAGATGCAGAATGGCATCAGACTTGGCAAGGATTAACAACTCTGGAGGCTGCCTGACAATGGAGCCATGCCTTCAAAATGCTGAAGTAAAATAATATCCACCTAGAATTCAAAGCCCATCATTCAGGGGGGTGAGGACAGATTAAAGACATGTTCACAAGTGCAAAGTCTGAAAACAAATTACTTCCCCGGCAACCTATTTCAGGATGCTACTAGAAACTGTAATCCTCCAAAAAGAAGTAGTCAACCAAGGAGGAAAAAAAACCATGGAATCCAAAATAGAAGGTATGTTAGCCAGTCTTCAAGATGCACCCCAGTGAGCCCCTCCCTCTGGGATTCATACCCGTGCACAGCTCCCTCCCATGTTGGACAAGGACAGGTCTCTGTGACCAGCAGAAGATGGCAGAAGTTAATGACCTGTCACTTCTGATGTCTGGTCATAAGAGACACTGAGCCTTGCATCTTAGTCGCTGTTTTGTGCTTTTTCTTGAGTCACTCAGTTTGGGGGAAGCCAGCCGCCATAAGGTGCGTAGCCTCCAGAGAGGTCCACTTCAGGAGGGCCTAGATCCTCTGGCCAAGAGGCTCATGGTGAAGCTTACAAGCAGACTCTCCTGCCTGAGCCAAGCTTCAGAAGACTGCAGCCTTGTGAGAAACTCCAAACCAGAGCCAGCCATCTAAGCTGTTCCTGGATTCATGACACAAAAACCATGGGAACTGTGGGGAAATAAATGCTGGTTGTTTTAAGCTGCTAAGTTTTGGGGTCATTTGTTACACAGCATAAACAATTAATACACAGGGGATTCAACTACAAGAGAAGTGAAAGAAATTTCCAAGATAAGGAAGCCCCACCCAGGACAACAGCCATGTAGCAGTCTTAAAGAGCATGCAGTCCAGATGTGAACAGGAATATGGGGGGGAGGCTCAAGGAAGGACGTCTCCCCAAAAAAGTGGAACTAATTATTTTATGGATTTTATGGTAGAGCAAAGTTGCATTCACTTACTTCAGTGTGAATAGACATTTATTTACATTCACAAACACTTCCATTTCCAGACTGAAGTGTCAACAGGCACAGAGAAACGTACACAGAATTAAAAATGGAATAATTATTTACTCTAGGGGGAATAAAAAAGGATTGTTCAAGAAAGTGCAACTAAAGTACATATATAACCCAACTATAAACAATACAGGTATTTATAAAACCATAATAACATAGACACTGGACACTGATTTACCCCAAAACTATAAAAATTCTAAGTGAGAGCTGGAAGAAATCAAAGTGTGTGTAGCAGGGATGGGTGGTGGCACTTTTAAAAAGCTGAAACTTAGTTTCTACAATAGGAACCAATAAATAATGTGTAAAATGTAAAGATCAAACACTACAGTAGAAGGATGTCATTGAGACATTCAAAGCTTAATACCAGGATGAGAACTAATAGACTTAAAAGTGGCTAACACCAGGGAGCAGAGAGGATGAGGATGAATGGGGCCATAGAGTGCTCTAACATAAGGATCATCATTCTCTGTCTTAAAAACAAATGCTTTGAGCATAATCAGATGGTGGCACAGTGGACAGAGTGTCAGACTAGGACACAGAGGACCCCAGTTCAAAACTCCGAGGTTGCCGGCTTGAGCATGGGTTTACCAGCTTGACCGCAGAGTCCCTGGCTGGAGCGTGGGATCATAGACATGACGCTGTGGTTGCTGGCTTGAGCCCAAAGGTCGCTGGCTTGAAGCCCAAAGTCGCTGGCTTGAGCCCAAGGTTGCTGACTTGAGCAAGGGGTCACTTGCCCTGCTGTAGCCACATGCATATCCCCTGCCTCCTCAATCAAGGCACACATGAGAAAGCAATCAGTGAACAACTGAACAACTAAGATGCCGCAATAAAGAATCAATGCTTCTCATCTCTCTCCTTTCCTGTCTGCCTGCCCCTCTCTGCCTCTCTCTCTGTCTCTCTGTCTCTCTCACAAAAAAATAAAAAATAAAAAAGATAAGAAAAAACACTTTGATAAAAATAAAATTTTAGTTTGATAGTATTTACCTATCATAGGACAAAAATCAATAGACAATGTGTACAATTAATGAATCACAAAATAAAAAAATTCTCTAGCTATTTATCAACAGCCACCAGAAAATACCAAAAATAGAAATGTCAAATGTAGCTTCCTCTGAGGGTCAGGACTGGGAGCAGTGTTCTGCTACCCACTGCTGTGTTACAAACTACCCCAAAGCTTAGCAACTTAAAACAAAAGGAATGGGGACTTAAAACAATGCAGGGCTTGGTAGGAAAGGTTTGTCTCTGGTCCATGCAGGGGCAGCTGGGATAGCTCAGCCAGAATGAGTGTAAGTGACCACCACAGCTATGCAGTCTCAGAGTACCAGGTCTTAAAATGTGGACTCCTTGTGCTCTGTCTCAAGCCTACACTAAATTTCTTTCTCTTTTTTTTTTTATCATTTTTTATGTGTCAATTCCAGTTGACATACAATATTATATTCATTTCAGATGTACAACCCATTAATTTACACTAGATAACTTCCTAAGTGATCGTCCTGATCAGTCTCATGCCCATCTGACACCACCCAGTCATGGGGACATAAAGCACAGCATCGGGAAAACAACCCACATTAAAGTTCTCATGTGACTGTATTCATTCGTGCTCTTTTTGCAAACTTGCTGGCAGCCCCCAGGAATAAGAGAAAATCATCAAGATTCAAGAGAGACTAAGGGCCACAGAGCATATCTGGAACCCCGCCGGGAGGGTCCACTCTGCCCAGAGCTGACGTCTAGAAGCCACGGGAGACTGGAAAAGTGTTCGTTATGAGATGGTTCCCTGCCCTGAGGTAGCCCTCGGTGCTCTGGTCTCCTTCTAGAGTCGGCAGCGATGGGTGATTTGCACACCACAGACAATACTGCAAATGAGGCAGCCATTTCCTAGGTTTCTCCTGCGTGTTTGCAAAGAAAAACCACAGTCACCCTGGTCTACCTCATCTCTGAAAGAACTGAGTCACATGCGTGAAAGCCAGACGGGGGACAGAGAAGCTGCCTGTCATAATGACACAGAGGCCTGCAACTCTGGATCAAATCTAAATCTAAAACTCTGACACTGTCCCAAGACAGAGCTTGAGTCCTTTGTGGGTAAAATCAAGTGATTGAACCTGGTTGGGCAATTCCGAGGCTGGACACAGGTGACATTTTGAAGGGCTGTGTCTAAGAACACCCCATTGCTTTGACACGGGGTAATGAACAGGAAAACAGTACAGCTCCAGGTGGAATCATTCTTTCTCCCTGAGAAAAGAGCCCATTGCAAAACCATTTCACTTCCTCTGAACTATGGTAACTTCATAACTGATTATTTCTTTTTCTTTAGGCTCTGCTTTGCTTTTTGCTTTTGTCTGAAATTCTAGGATAGTAATAGCACAAAATATAAACAAGGCTAGTGCTTCTCATGCTTGTGTAAGTCAGGATTAGCACTTATTGGCAAGAAACACAGCAAGACCTTTCCCTAGACTTACTAACGTTCTTTCTTTCAAAGATGTGTACATATAATAAAATGACAAAAACAATGCCAAATGGTAAAAAGACCATTTGCTTAAGCCTCATCTCAGTTCACCTTCCTTTATTCAGATCCTATGAGCTGTCATCTACTCTTTTTTATATATATATTTGAATATTTAAAGGGCCTTGCTAAACTGAAAGTTCTAAATATACAACGGGATATACAATAGATAAATTAATTAATGGAGAATTGCCCTTAGGTTACAAAGACAAAAAGAAGTTTCCACCAAGAATCCAAGATACCTTTCACCTCTCGAGTTCTGCACCATTTGTCTAGTTAGAAAATATTTAGTGAGGAAGCATGTTTCAGGTGCTGTTCCGGATGTCTCTTGCTACTCCATGAGCTATCCCTAACTTTAGTGGCTTACAAAAATAAGAATTATTTTATTATTATGTCACATGGTTCCGGAGGTTGACTAGGGTAATCTAGGAAGTACTTTCTCGGAGGTCTCTGGGACACTTGCCATCAGATAATGACTGGGCTTGGAGTCATCACAAAGCCTTTCTCAGTCACGTGGCTGGTAGTCAATGCTGGACTTCAGCTGGGCTGTCTCTGTAACAACGAAATGTAGCCTCTTCTTATAGCCTCAGTGCTGCATTCCAAAACTGAGGATCTCTAGAGGATCAAGAAGAAGCTATCTAGCCTGGATGAGTTATCCTGGGAAATCATATAGCACCTCTCTTACTGTGGACAAGTCCTACCAGGGGTGAGGACGATGAAGACGCGAAGACCCCACTCCGGGGACTAGGTTCAGTGATGCAGATCCACTTTATTCAGGAAGTAAGCTAGCTTATATACATGGGTTCCACCTATAAGGTGTTACAGCTTGTCCTTCATAGCCAATGGCTGAAAAGATCAGGGAGCTGCATGGTTGGCGCTCAGTCACTTTCTTATAGCAGGTGAGCTCCCTTCCTGGGTATGCCCAGGAGGCTTCTGGGAGCTGGAGTATTCTCACAGCATTGCATCAGCCACAGCTGCTAGGAATGTGCTCTGCACTCCACTCACATCTTACCAGTAGTTACAGGCCTGTCAAGATTCAAAGGGAATAAGCATAGAACCCCCACCTTACTACATCTCTCAACACAGACATGTCACGTTCTAAGGAGAGGAGATCTTGTTGCAGCCCTCTTAGAAAATCCAGTCTGCCATGAGAAGTAAACAAAACCACAGTCTCTGCCCTCAGACATATGTTTAGGGGCAGGGGAGCCTGGCAGCAAACAGGTCAGGAGACAAACAGGAAACAACAGGCAATGGTAACGTCTATGAAGGAGAATAAGGGGAAAGAAGGAGTATCAAGAGCATTGTCTCTTCTGTGGAGAATGATCGGAGAGCCATCTCTCGCCTTATGTGTCAGGTCAGCAGAGATTCTGAAGCCATCGAAAAACTGAGCCATGCAGACAGTGGGGCAAGAGCACCCCAGGTGGAAGAGGCAGCGAGGATGAAGACAACAAGGAGAGAGAGTACTTCTCTCTGGGAATGATAAGAGAGCCAGTGTGGCTGGAGGAATGGCGAGAACGTAAGAAGAGAGCAGAGAAGTTCCTAGGGACCAATCCTACGGGGCCTTTGGCCATGGTGGTGACCACAAACTTTGCTCTGAATGATATGGGAAGCCCTGAGTGGTCTCTAAGAGGGAAATGGCAAAACTGACCAATAGGATAACTCTGGCTCCTGTGTGACCAATAGAAACAGAGCAGCCCGATCTAGGGTGGCAGTAGGAAATCAGCATAGAGGCTTTGGCTGTTAACCAGGTGATAATAACCTTGGACAAAAGTACTAGCAGTGGAGGTGGCAAGAAGTGTGCAGATTCTGATGCTAAGTGCCGCGGACCAGCGCGGCTCCAAATAACGGTGCGGAATTAAGGAAACAAACTTATCAAAACAAAACCGATGGGACAGGGAGGACTCTTCAAACTGCCTGGCAGTATCTGAGTGCCTCATAGCCCCAGTTCCCTTTATTATATAGACATATGCAAATCAAGGACCCTGATACAAAGTTGCACATCAAAGGCTAAGACAGGAACTCTCCCAAGGTAAAAACAGAATACATTAGTGAAATCTACCAACAACTGAAACAAACAAAGAGCAAGAGGAAGGGCATGTATATTGCTTCCAGCAACCCAAGGAAGCAAGTGGAGTGGGTGCAAATACTCAGCATCAAAGTCAAATATGGAGATGAAGGGGGGAGAACTTAGCCTTTTGCTAAGCCTCGAATCTACAATGGCTTTTTGCTATTAACGGTCCACAACATATCCCCCTTTTCTTTTTAATTTGTGTGCTGAGATTTGCATTCATCTGATTTTCTAATTTGGAGGCAGACAGAAAAAATACAGAACAAACACAAAATTAGTATAGCCAATGCTAACAGATACCCAAAATAAGTATACTAACACATCACAGCCATTAAAGCCTTTAAGCAAACTCTTTAAGCTAATACAACAAGAATCTATAAAAGAGTAATGTCCTTAACGTGTTCACCAAGTCCAAGTTGGCACCAACACCATTCCAAATCTCTGCAGATGCAACCGAACCCCAGTTCAGTCCATCAAAAACTGTCACAGGAGCAGGAGTCCAGGAAAAGTCCACATTCAGGAAAAGTCCACATGGCACTGGAATTGCTGTCATACTTCCACACTCTACAGCTAGCGTCAAAGTCCCAATGACCGCTGCCTCTAGCTGGTGATGACCCAGGTAGACTGGAAAAGCCATCTGTAGCACACATGAAGACGGAGCTTCTGTTTTCTTTAAACTGGAAAGATGAACCCAGGGGGCCTTATACTGGAGCTTTACAGCCATTAGGTGGTGAGGAGAACCTTGGGATACACTAAGCTGGGTAGCAGAGGTAAATTTGTAAGTTGGCAAAAAAGGAAAAAAGGAGCTCTGAATTAGGAGTAGGTCCTAGCCTAAAATATGAGTGGGGCATTGAGGCAGGAGGAATAAAGGAAAGACTATATATTAAACAAAGCAGCAGAAAACAGGGCTATCAATACCCACAACAGAGATCTTTGAAGGAAGAATAAAAAACCTGAATATTCAGGCAAGACATAGTTAAGTGGCCCTTGTGTAAATGAGATCAGTTTACCTGCTACTTGGAAGAAATACCCCAGGCTCGTCCACAGTGTCATAGATGGGACCAGCGGCCCTGGGCACCTTTTAGCCTTCAGTGGCAAATCCCAGTATTCTGGGCAAGGTTAGGTCACAGGTGGCTGGAGCAGGGCTGGAAGAGACTGAACCCTGCCTTAGAGGAGCGAGGGGGAAGCCTACTTTCCAGTGTCCCTTCTTCCTCACAGCAAAAGTATGTAAGCCTGGCAGGCTTTGGCTCAAATGACCATCCTTTCCACTATTGAAGCAGGGCCCTGATGGAGTCCTATGAGTTCCAGTTGGAGCGTTGGAGCCTCTGAGGGCGTATGCCAAGAGCTACTATTTTACCTGATCTCCTTTGGGCTTTTTTGGCCTCTTGGTACCTTAAAAGCCATGCTCAGAAGATCTCGCTGAGGGGCTTGAGAGTCCCTATCTGCCTATATATCTGGAGCTATTCGGAAGACAAAACAGTGTTATTAGCTGAATCAAATAAAAGAGGGTAGAAGTTTGCAGGACAAAAAAATTTGGACATCAGCATTCAAAAGAAACTGTTTGAAGTAAAAAGCATGACAGGGTAGACCTACAGGAGCTCCAGGACATGACTCCCCCTCCCCTTTCTTTTTATATTATTTACAATTGAATCTTCAAGCAAATGTTAAGCACACTTTACAATATTTTGACTTCAAAGATTGCAAGAAATTCTTGACTTTGTTAACTTTTAACAAAAATAGAGTAAATGCACCTTTAAGCAACATTCCCACACTTATCAAAATACCCCCTTAATATTAATTAACAGGCACCTTAAAGAGTACATATCAAAACTGAAAAATCCCAGTGTGATCTTCATTATTCTCCTACAGCAAAAAAAATCTTTATACCTTTATTATGTAAATCTATGCTGCTTCAAGCCTGGAGAAGCCTGGCCAAACCAGCAAGTCTTTTGGATCCAAAATGAGTGCACTTTACTTATTCCAAACAAAATTATATTTATGTAGGGAAATGAAATTATTTTTATTTTGTTTTTAATACTAGAGTTGGCATTTCCAAAATTATTATTATTATTACTTTTCATGTAAGGACTTAATTCAGACCTTATAAACACAGACACTTAGACATTAAACAAAGACTTCACATACAATCACACAAAACAAGAGTGAAATCCAGGCTTTTAGAGATTAACTATGACCTGCTTGATCTTAAGTAGGGCTACCTTAATAGGAACGTAATAAGAATATATACTAAACAGAGATCTCTCTCAAAAAATCTCAAGATGGCCATATGAGATTTCTGTTCAGCAACACCCAAATCTGTTCAGGCCCCCCTTTCGCCCTCTTTTCAAGCAATGGAGCAGGAAAGAAATAAAATGATCTAAAACATTTAAAAAAATTTAGATAATAATAATTGAGAAAGGGAAGAGAGCATAGTAAAATAAACCTCATACAATTGCTCTTGTGAAGTGAGTCTCTCATCTAGAATCATGGTGTCTCACCAGTCATTCAGGGATCCACCGAGGAGCTTCAGCAGACCTAGGAAAAACACACACATATCCTCGGCCCCATAAGAGAACAGGGTCTGGCCCTTGCCAGATTCCTGTGAGTGGGTCCCTCCATTGCACTTCAGGGAAAGCTTTCCTTCAGGGTTCCAGAGTCTCTCTGCTGCTGAATGACCCTGTACATCAGTATTCAAAAAATTTAAAGTAAAAAGAGCATGACAAAGAAGATTTGCAGGAGTTTCCTAACACTTAAGTTGCTATTTGGCTCCTAACTCTGAACACACCTCACAATATACTAGCCAAATCAGTAAGACTTAAGGATCTACATTCTATTCTACTTAAATTTAAATGAGTGCTCCTTACAAGTTCTAAAAACATTTTATTTTTTCCAAATATTAAAGCCAGCATTTCCAATTTTTGCATGCAAAAAAAACCTTAATTCAGGCCTTAAAAACAGACACATTTTGATAACATTAAACAAAGACTAAACAGAAACAAGAATTAGACGAACCAGCCAAACCAGAGAGAAACCTGGAATTTCAGAGCATGTCCATATTAGAAAGATGCCTGCCTGATATTAGTCAGGGCATTTTCTGACAAAGGGACTGAAGGATGTGACTAAATAAAATCTCCCAGAGAAAATTTGCTCTCGGCAGCTGCTGGGATATTTTCCATAGTCAGATCCAACACAGGTCCCCTGCCTCAACCTCCAGGCAAAGAACAAGAAAGAAACAAAATGACAGTTCAGAAGATCATAGTTAAAACATTAAAGAAAATCAGATCATGACAGGAAAAGCTGTAACTTTCCTAATACCTGAATCTCCTATCCATTCTCAAATTCTATAGTTGCTATAACCGGTGGCTCACGTTGACTATGCTGAGATTTTTCTCCTACCTCAACGGCCCCTTCATGAAAGTCCAACTTCCACAGCAAATAATCACCCTCGAGAGACAAGCACAAGCAATCACCTTCCAGTCATTTGGGGGAAGAGCCTTTGTATTCATAATATCTGATAAACCAAGTGAAAAGGGGGCAGTAGGCCTATACTGAACACAAGCAAGTTTAAGCTCTTTCAGAATTCTAAAAGGTACAGGTTCATGTTCTCGCACTAGTCTCCCTGTATCATCTTGTATTTCTACAACAGGAAAACAGGCAAAGCCATCTATTGTTTCCCCTATATTTTGAGCCTGGTCTATAGATTGTTGGAGGGGGGATTTCCCAGATTTTGAGCTATAGACTCTGCAATCAGCCTGATAAGGGAATGGAGGAGCAGAGGGTTAAATGTAGGAAGGAACTGAGGGCAGTGGAGGCCCCGCAGCTAAGGCAGCCATAGCCACGGATTTTTCATCCCCTCTGTCATCCTCAGACTCCAAGTTATCCTCATATTCACATCCCTCTGTTTCCTGCTCACCCTGATACTCTTCAGACAATGATTTGTCTTCATACGGAAACATTTCTACATAAAGGTCCCTTACTTTTTACCCTATCTGTCCCATAATCTTTTACTCCTGACTACACTTTCCCCAAAAACTTTCTTTACTCACTGTGCGCACTTCACTTTGGGGAGTTCCGTCACCTTCCTTCAGTTTTAGTTTCCTCGTACTCATACTCAAGTCGTCTGTTCGGGCACCACTTGCCGCGGACCAGCGTGGCTCCAAATAACGGTGCGGAATTAAGGAAACAAACTTGTCAAAACAAAACCGATGGGACAGGGAGGACTCTTCAAACTGCCTGGCAGTATCTGAGTGCCTCATAGCCCCAGTTCCCTTTATTATATAGACATATGCAAATCAAGGACCCTGATACAAAGTTGCACATCAAAGGCTAAGACAGGAACTCTCCCAAGGTAAAAACAGAATACATTAGTGAAATCTACCAACAACTGAAACAAACAAAGAGCAAGAGGAAGGGCATGTATATTGCTTCCAGCAACCCAAGGAAGCAAGTGGAGTGGGTGCAAATACTCAGCATCAAAGCCAAATATGGAGATGGAGGGGGGAGAACTTAGCCTTTTGCTAAGCCTCAAATCTACGATGGCTTTTTGCCATTAACGGTCCACAACAGCTAAGGATATCTAATACCTTTTGTTGTGGCATTCAGATAATGTCATATATACTGATCTAAATATTAAAGCCTGGGCTTAAATAACAAATGTCGAAGGATAAAAATGCACCAACAATCATAAGGCTGCCTATCACAAGCCAACTTTCTTCTCACAGCATCCCAAGTTATCTCACACACTTTGGGAAGCTTTCCCTCCCACAGCTTTAATATGTTTCCATCTTAAGACATAATCTGGTCCACATATCCAAAGCAAAATGCAAAATTAAGGCTACCGTCCTTAGGCCAAAAAGCATTTGGCTGAAATCCCTAGGCAACAGAAGAAAAGTGTTTTAGGGGCCCATGCAGTCTAGGTAATCACCTGAAATTTCCACTTCCCTTTACATACATAGGTAACAGTAGCAGCTGGGATAAAACTCATGAGTAAGAAAAAATGTCACCCCGGTGAGGTAAGTGGCTTCTTGTAGGATGAGGAAATGAATCACTCTTCAGGGTACTAGATGCCCTGAAGGAGGTCACTGCCTCCCACACATCAGATCACTTCATTCCCACAGAGATTTACATTCAGGCCAGCTCATCGACCACGTAGCTAGGATGTTTAGGCAGCTCTTAACAGATTATGGGTTATGTCCTTACTGTGCTTGCTAAATGGTGGAGTGCCTAATCATTTTTATCATGTAGGGAAATTTCATGAGGTCTCTCTGGCCTAGCCAAATCCCCAAACAGGATTCTCCATTTATTCCCTTATGACCTGAGAGTTAGTTGAACCAATTAAGGAGTGCATAATAAGCCAATATCTTGTTCCCTACTTTTCCTCATGCATGCATAAGGTGTGACTGCTCGAACTGCAGCTCACTTGATAAGATTCTTTGCTACGATGCTACAACAGTTTGGCAGTATTTCATTTCTTTCAGCATCAACGGCATTGATCTAGTGGCTGAGATTCTCCTTTGAGATTCCGTAGGAGTTGAGCTTGTTCTCCCAAGAAAATCATTCACCCTTCAAGTCCAGCATCAGGACCAGCAGTCTGAACTGTGACAACATGGCCCCTGGGCAGAACTAAGCTGAAACCAGACCACACCCTGTAGATGAGGCAGAATCAGCTGACACTTCAGAAGGGCTGTGGGTCCCGTATCTCCAAACCTACACTACTACCTTACAGCCAGCAGAGGCTCATCACCATGTTCTACGAGGCTCTTTTTGCCATGATCCATCCACCAAGATCAAGCATGCAAAGTGAGCAAAACTCATCCAAGGTCAAGATCCTATCCCTGCATTATGGGGAAAGAGAAACTCTTAGGTTATCATAAGACTGACAGCTCTAGTATCCAAAAGGAGAACAACAATCTTAAAAAAAAAAAAGAAAGAAAGAAAAGAAAATCAGAAAATTTTGTAACTTTGTCAACATTCATTTTCACCAAACAACTCATTAAATCACTATAAAAGTCAATGCATATGGTTTGCTATGACAGTTTAAATTCCAGAAAGAGTTACAAGTCAAGTTAAATTCATAATACATAATGTAGTCTGGTGTCTCATCCATGAATTATAACATTTTTATTACATCCCAACTGTAAATTACCAACTTGTCCCTGTCCTGCCAATCTCTTGATTAAATGGGGGCCTGGTAGGCATTATAAAAATATATTACGGTAAAGGATGACTCTGTCATTTGTCTCAGTTATTTCAATATTCTTACTTAAAGCTTCATCACTGGAGCAGCTGGCCCAGACTGAACTGTTGATTTAGTTGGGTGATAGCAGCAGAAATGAAATAGAAAAAAAAATGGGGGGTAGCCAAAAAGACCCCTGTTCCATAGTCACTATCTTGCTGTCTCGTATCTACTTTTAATATTTGTATGCCTTCAATACTTCATCTATTTTGATCACTTTAGTTTCTTCATCTTCAAAGTTATTCTTGCTTTACAGGCCTTATTCCTGTGGGGTCCAACTGAAGGGTATTTTATTGTGTCTTATACTGACAATGGGCAAAACTTGTACCCATCAAGTTCCCCCCTAAAATAGCTAAAGCCATGGCCGCATGTCAGCTAGGGGAGGGAATGAAGCAGGTATCATTTCACAGTTACCAGAGACCCACAGTGCTTTAGTGCCTTCCAAGGAACTTACTTAAAAGTTAGCCTCGTTTAGAAGCTTAGAGTCTACAACTAAAGGACACAAATATTACAAAATATAAATAAGTAGCCACATAATCAATTTAATAATTTTATTTGTATTTGTATTTTTGTTTTAGATTAAAGTGGGTTATTTACTTCTTTTTTTTCTGGTTGCAAATACATGAATCACAACCTAGGAGGAGACAGAAGGAATTGAAGGAGAGAGGGGCACCCCTGGCGTGGGAGAAGACGACCAGTAACTTTTAAGGCAGGTCTATCTGAAGAGCAGAACAGGAAGTGTCTAATGTGTTTTTAATAGAAGCAATAAGTGCTGACCCTCTGACCCTCTCAGTCAACCACCATCAACCCTTAACCCTGAGTAGTACGAACATTCATGTGCGTCCTCGTGCCTCCAGACTGTCCAGAGTACAATCATACAAAAATTCACATTTTAAAAATGTATAAGGCAACACTAAAAAAAGGAAAATATATGTTCTTCTTGTTTCCATAAATTGGTTATCATATAAACATAATTTCATTTTTTTAAAAAAGAAACTCACTCCTGGGGGTCAGCGAGCATGAAAAATACTCACTACTCAAAGGGTTAAATTTAAAGAAAAGTTTGCAATACACAGCATCTCTAATTGGTGGGATCAGGGGTAAAAATACATCAGATAAGGGCAGTATGCAGTAGGATAACATCATGCAGGGGAATAATGAAACAGCATTTAAAAGAGCAAAAATCAGGCTGAAAATCAAATATAGAGCCAAAGTAGGAACTCACAACCAGCAGTGATTACAAAAAAAAAAAAAAAATGCCACTTCCTAGGAGTCCTAGAGATAATGGAAGGAACACTGAGCTTCCCACTGGAGTAGGTGCAAAAACCAGATTGATATAAATATCAAAGACAGATGACCCCCAGCAAGCTGGAAGTTTTAGACCTGATATCTGAGTTACACTTTTAAGAAAATACTGGAAGTGGCAGGGGCTGGTTTGCTCAGTGGTAGAGCATCGGCCTGGCGTGCAGGAGTCCCAGGTTCGATTCCCAGCCAGGGCACACAGGAGAGGCGCCCATCGGATTCTCCACCCCTCCCCCTCTCCTTCCTCTCTGTCTCTCTCTTCCCCTCCTGCAGCCAAGGTTCCATTGGAGCAAAGATGGCCCAGGTGCTGAGGATGGCTCCATGGACTCTGCCTCAGGCGCTAGAATGGCTCTGGTCGCAACAGAGCAATGCCCCAGATAGGCAGAGCATCGCCCCTTGGTGGGCATGCTGGGTGGTTCCCAGTCGGGCGCATGCGGGAGTCGGTCTGCCTCCCCATTTCCAGCTTCGGAAAAATGCAAAAAAAAAAAAAAATACTGGAAGCTTTAGATGATGATGATGATGATGATGATGATGATGATGATGATGATGATGTAGTTTACATACTTAAAGGTGGATGTGGTAAAGAAGACAAAAGGAGCACAGGGGGTCCTCAGGTAGCGACAGTCTCGACATACGATGTTTCAAGTTATCGATGCTCACTCCCATAAAAACTTTAAAAAATTGAGACATGATTGTGTCAAATTACACCATTAGCATGTACTCATGTACTACGTGGGTGAACTAATTTGGTTGCCCGCAGCGGAAGAATACGCAATAACGTGACCTATAAGTGAGGGAGTTGGCATCCCCCAGTAATCTTACCTACGCCATTTTGGACTGTTAAAAGTCCAAGTGTTCTGTTTGTGTTAGGCGAGGGTATGTTTCAACTTACACCAAAATTCAGGCCATGTCCCTGTGGTAGGAACAGAACTTAGTTGTAACCCAAGGACCCCCCTATATTCATGAAAGAGTATTCAATTGATCAAGTAGTCAAATAAAATTCCAGTTATTTGCCAAGAACTTCCAGAGAAAGTTTGCTCAGGTGGGTAGAACACAATCCTGAGAGCATCCAGTTTTCAGATCTGGTCTCATTAACAGCTTCTGAACCCCTCCCCCTCCACAGCTACCTCTTTGCAGAACCTGTGCATTAATTCCATGCTAATGAAGGAGGAGTACAGAAGGCAGTGGAGCACAGGACTGACTACGAATCCATTTGCATTATTACCACATGCTCTGTCCTGAGAACAAGCAAAAGGAACTAAAGAATACAACCTTTAGTTCACAAATTTAAAAAAGAACACATAAGTGGAACCAACTACAGTTCAGTAATACGGTGAGGGGAAGTCACCAGAAGTCAGAAGAATTAAGGATGTTTGGGAACTTAAGCTAGACTTTAAAGAATGTTCAAGAGTGTTGCCTGACCAGGCAGTGGCACAGTGGATAGAGCATCAGACTGGGACGCAGAGGACCAGGTTTGAGACCCCAAGGTTGCCAGCTGTAGTGCGGGCTCACCAGCTTGAGCACAGGGTTGCTGGCTTTAGTGTGGGATCAAAGACATGACCCCATGGTCACTGGTTTGAGCCCAAAGGTTGCTGGCTTGAAGCCCAAGGTCTCCGGCTTGAGCAAAGGGTCACTCACTTTGCTGTAACCCCTTGGTCAAGGCACATATGAGAAAGCAATTAATGAACAGGTAAGGTGCCGCAATGAAGACTTGATGCTTCTTATCTTTCTCCTTTCCTGTCTGTCCATCCCTATCTGTCCTTCTATTATCTGTCTCTGTCTCTCTTTCTGTCTCTGTCACAAAATAAATAAATAACTAATGCGCAGAGTGTCAATGTATAAGAAAAAAGAAAAAGAAGAGGAAAATATGAAGGAAGATTACTCCAGGCTGAACAAAGGTTGTTATGGCATGGCCGATGGGAGAGAGAGGGTAGGACCCAATCAAACAGAAAGTTCAAGCTCAGGATGGGAATCCAGATGAGGATCTGACTATGAGAGCTGAAAGGAAGACTGAGTCTCAGTTTATCAGGAAAGGGAAGACAAGTGTAGGTTCTCGGTCCTGGTAAGAGTGGCATGCTAGAAAGATCAGTTTTATCAAGTTAGAGAGATTAAAAAAAAAAAAAGAGCATAAAGAATGCAGAGAAGGTTGCTGCAGTGACCCAAGTTCAAAGTGCTGAGGGCTGTGACTAAGCGGGTTTGGTGGCGCCACCTTCATGTGAGAAAATGGCTACATTCAGTAGGCCCCTGAGAGCAACTACACAAAGGAGCAGGAATTTAAGTCAGTGCCGATTTCTATTTTATTTTTATAAAATTCCAATGGGTTCACAAGACTCGTAGGCCTCACAGCACAAAGGTGAGTGAAGAGGGAGGTAGTTGGGGGTTCTGTGGAAGAAAGAGGTTAAGTAGAGAAACAAGCAAACCTAGTGTACTCATCTCCTATTACTGCTATGACAAATTATCACAAACTGAGCGGCTTGAATAATACAGATTGTTACCTTACTGATCAGGAAGTACATAAACAGCCTCCTCTGTTTGCTCTGCCATGTGGTCACAATTAACAGGTCTGTGGATCTGAGATGGGCCAGCAGCCAACGGTGTCTGTCACATCCCATAAAAGGATTTCCTTAGTGAAAATGGGAAGCTTTTAAATAAAAAATATATATCATTGCCTCACCATCAAGCACCAAGAAGGAGGAAAAGAAGGGAGAGGAAAGAGAGAAGGGGGGGAAAGTATCTCCCCCAGAGAGCAATTTTTTGATAGTTGATAGATTTTGTGGGATACCAGAAACTCTCTCCTAGGACAGTGGTGGCAGGTTTTTCACTGTAGACATATTACAAATTTTCAATTGCAATCAAGGATGGAAGTGTTTTATAATTTCTCCCCTACTAGGAAGCAAGGAAATGGATAAGGAAGTCCCCCAAGTCGCCATTTAATCCCAATCTTTGCTTCTGGGATATTAGGTTTCTATCTCCTCAGAACTATTTAGGAAAGTGTTCTGGGCAATAATAATCTAGCACATCCAAGTAGAGGAATGAGGCCAAGAGTAAAAAATGCCAGGTAGTCTTAGGAATACATCAACATTGCAAATGGCTTTGTGTTTCAATGATAAGCTTAGGGTCAATTGTACCTGTAATGAGTCAAATTCTACACGTGGGCTTCCTCCACAGAACATGTAAATTCAAGATGGAAGTTTAAAAAAAAATCACAAAATCCTTCAAGAATCTAGTCCCTTAAGAGAGAATATGATCATGCCAAATATTCAGGAAAGATAATGCAATTGAAAGAAAGAGAGAGAGAGAGTAGGGAGAGGGAGAAAATTGGAAGAGAGGGTAATAAAAAGAAATACAAGTGCTCTTTATAAATAAAACTCTAAAAACACTGCAAAAATTAGTGAGAGCAGCATTATTTTGCTGACCCAGTAAGGTCCTTGGCTAGCAAATTTGACTATATAAGAACACACTATCAAAGTATTTAACTTGTTAATAGCGTCAAAAAAACCTAAGGCTCTGGGCAGCCTCTTTATAGAGGCACATCTCCTATTTCTGAGTTCTTCCTGCAGCTACTATTCCCACTCCTCCCTGATCTGGCAGAGTCTTCTTTCCACCCTTGGCTCCAAAACTCAGTTTACCCACTTCTCTGCATTATCATCTTGAAATCTTCTGTATTCTTGCCCAGACTAAATATATACAAGTGGTTCCATTCCATAATTCCATATAATTTATGAAAAGGAACTTTGTGAAGGTTTAAATGTAGTCTGTGTTGTATTCAATTTCATTCAATAAATATTTATTGAGTGCCCACCTGGAATTGTGCTATGCACCACATAAAATATAAAAGAAATATATAGCAGTCCCTCTTGTCAAGTTCACAATATTCCTGGGAATAGAACTTGAATGTTGAAGTAATTACAGGATGCAAGAGAGTCTAGGGCAACACAATAAAATTATGTAACCAAGACCAAAATATAAAGGGTAGACGACATTGTGTTTGGTCAGGGCAGGTGGGATGTAGCTATGGGGAGTAGTAGTTCATAGAGGACACGGAACTCGAGCTTGTCCTTGAGAGGCATGTGGACTGGGCTGGGGGCTTCAGGGGAGAAGGGCACTCAGGCCTTCAGGCAGCGGGAAGAGTGTGAGTACGTGAGAGAGAGGACAGCAGGCACGACATGGAAGAGGGATTGTGAAGAGGCTAGCCTGGCTGGAGAGGAGGGGGTGGAGGTCACAGTGCCGAGTTAGAAAAAGCTGGGTGGAAAGAATACAGTGAAGTCCCAGAAAGCCTTGAAGGGTTCAGGTACAAATCTGGACCTGAACCATATGCTCTTAATCTCTCTCTCCATGCCTTTCTTGATGTAGATTCTTTCATTGTCATCAGAGGACTCATTCATGGGCAGCCAGTGTGACATGTTGAAAAGAGCTGGGGCTAAAGAGGGAGACAGCTCTGATTCTGCCTCATTGTATGACCCTAGCAAAGTTATGTAACTGCCCAAGCTTCAGTCTCCACAACTGCAAAAACAGGAAGGTCAATACCAACAATCTATGGTTTTTATGAAAAATGAGATGCGTATAAAGCGCCTTGTGAGTACAAGTAGATGAATCCTTTATGAGTTTCATTCATTCGGTCACTATTAGCTGAATGTTAACTCTGTCCCAAAGACTGTGTACCAAACTCTAGGAAAATAAAAACAGGAACATTCAGTGCTTATTCTCAAAACAGGAACAAATACAGTTTAAACCAATGCAAAGCAGCAGCTTAGGGTCACAAAAACTTGGAGTTGAAGTCCATTCCCACTACTTACTGGGTGTATGAATTTGTGGGATACTATTTCCTCAGTCTGAGCCTCAATTTCTTCATCTATATAAGTGGTCTAATATCTACCTTATAAGCTGAATGGAGAATGAAATACAAATATGTACCAAAAAAACCCTAATATAATGCCTGACAATTGGAGGCACTCAATAAATACTATTTGTTTTATAGTGGAAAGACAGGCATGAAAAATAACCTGATAATAAGAAGCAAATGACTGGAAGAAAGTTGGAGAAGTTTTCACAGATGACCAAGTCCCTGCACTGAAACGTAAACAATGAATAGCATTTGCAGAGTGAGCATGTATTCAGAGAGCATTCCTGGACAAGGAAAGAGCATGAGAAAAGGCAGAGGGACATTAAAGGGACTGGCACATTCTAGGAGACGCAGGTCATGCTAGATCGTAAGTCCAAGGCAGAGAGTCCAGGAGATGAAAGTGGTCAGATAGAAAAGAGCCAAATTCAGAAGACTCTGGAAGGTCACAGGAAGAGGTGGAGCCTATCCAATAGGCGATGGGGAGTCACTGTCAAATGCTGAGTAGTAAAGTGACACGATCAGCTCTCTGAAGCACAAAGGGGGAAGGGTGGGAAGAGCACTAAGGAGGCTATGGGAAAAATCCAGGTGAAACAAGAAGAGGACATCATTATTGAAGCTACTTGGAATGACTTCCAACAGGAGTTGGTTTTGATTGGATTTCAGAGGAGGTTAAAGACGAGCCCTAGCCTGACCTGTGGTGGCGCAGTGGATAAAGTGTCGACCTGGAACGCTGAGGTCGCCGGTTCAAAACCCTGGGCTTGCCTGGTCAAGGCACATATGGGAGTTGATGCTTCCTGCTCCTCCCCCTGTTCTCTCTCTATCTCTCCCTCTCTCTCTCTCCCCTCTCTCTCTAATAAAAATGAATAAATAAATAAAAAATAAAAAATAAAAATCATTCTGTCACAAACAGAAGTGGAATTTAAAAAAAAAAAAAAAAAGACGAGCCCTAGAATCCAGGATGGCGCTCCTCTTCTTACCAAAGGTGATGCATTTCCTGAGATGGACAACACAGATGGGAAGCAGGTCTAGGGTAAAGATGCTATCTCCTGTCCAGGGCATGATGACCCTGGGTTGCCCAGGGAATATCCAAGCAGAGATTTGGACATATTGTTCTGGAATGGACAGTGGCGGACTGAGCGGGCTAGTGACATCAACCTGGAAGTCACTGACCTGTATGGCTGCAGGTTAGCCTTGAAAATAGATGCCCTGGGGGAAAGGACCAGAGAGGGGGCAGCTCTCCAGTCAGGCCATTCCGACCTCGCCTGAATAATTGATCTGCTCAAGCAGACAGCATACAAATCCTGTAGGAAGAAAAAAAAGAGCAACCTTAAAAGTAGAAGATGCTCAGGTATGCCCAAGGTCAAAGTAATGTTTCCTGGCATAGCTTTTTTCTCCATAATGCAAGTTTCATTTGTCTAAAAGAAATGAGAGGGAGGGCACGGAGAGCAGTTCCTAGATACTGAGGGACTACACACAGGATGACAATTATAAACACACTGTCCCTAGAAAAGCACTTCATTTACAAAGCAGATGTGACAGCTCAGGTGGCTTTTTTGGCATCGCGATCCTGCCAGGCCCCTGTGCGACCTGGTGAGCTTCGATTACAGCTTTGATGCTCGCTCCACCAAAGAGACCCCCTAAAAGGGGAGTGATAAATGAGGCCCTGTCAGGCTTCATTCCCTGGGTGGCCTTGAATCTCTGCTGTTATCTGTTACCCTGCCAGCCCTGACAGTGATGAACACGAGGCAGGCAGCTAACGACACCCCAATTCATTACCAAGAAGAAGGGAGAGCAGAAGTAAGAGGAAGGAGGCTGCCACGTGGAAGCTTCACTCTCATCAGTGCCATCTTCCTCCTACGGGTCTGAATGGTGAAGAAAGGATGGAGCCCATTTGTCTGAAACAAGGGCTCTAATGATGCTCAGAACAAGCCTGCAAAACTCTACACAGGCCTCTTTGCAGTGAAGCTGTCCTCAAGCCTTGTAAAAGTAAGAGAAAATATTTCCAGCACCTGATTCTTTTCTTTTGGTCCACTCTTACCCTAGAAAAACATTTTTAGAAAATCAGAGATGCATACAATCATCAGTCTATACTGCTACTCCATGCTAAATTGTTATTCATTCCAGGAGAGTGCACAGCGGCTCTCGGTAAGATTATATTAAGCTCGTGACTCTGCAATAGCAAACATTTTAGGCAGACTTAACCATGGCTTCCCATAATGACGTTTATATCTTTAAGTAGTACCTGGTTTCTCCCTAAGCAATATTTCATCAAGATTTTTGTCTCAACTCGTTTTTGTGTGACCTCATGGGAAATAAAAGCTTTTGCTTCAACAGTCACCTTTTTCATATTAATGGAACTTTCTATGACACCTGAAGACATTTTGGCTGTTCAATAAATACCTCTTGAATTTAATGCCCAGAGAAGACAAGATTTTCCATCTTAATCCAGGGTATTCATCAGAGCACTGGTTCTGTGGGACATTAGAAGGAAGTTTTTTAAAAAGGAAGGAAGGGGGAAGTCCATCATCAAATAGATTTGAGAAACCCTGGATTTACTTCTTTCTTACCAATTCCTTTTTCCTATAAAACTGTCTCAGAGTCTTCATAATCCTAATGTACATTTTGACTCCCCTAAAACAAATATAATCTGTAGTATTTCTCAATCTGTTTGTCCCTACTCGAGATATTTTTATGGACTGTATACCTAGAATGGTGTCACTCAGAAGCACACCTTGGGAACTGTTGGTCAAGACTTGCCCACAAACGCCATCGTCTTACACACTCATCCCATCAACAAAATCAAATGACCATCAAGCTATGTTCTAAGAATCTGGCAGAGTGAGACAGTCTGAAGGTAAATTAAATGCTAAAAAAGATATGACTCCTACCCCCAAAGAATCTATCCCTACATCTTGCCCTCATGTGTTCACCTTTTAGCCTTATTTCCCTGTCTAAAAAAAGCAGAAGAATGTGTTCAGGAAGATGCCAAAGCAGAGAGAAAGGCAATAATCTTAACTGTGAGATGAGAGCAATGGGGTGATTAATGCACAGATTTTTATCTGTGCTTTTTGCTGAAGATCAAATCTTTTTTCTAAAAGAATTAGAAGTGGCATAAGAAATTGCCACTTATCCCCCCCCCCAAAGCTGGAAACGGGGAGGCAGTCAGACTCCCGCATGCACCCGACTGGGATCCACCCAGCATGCCCACCAGGGGGCGATGCTCTGCCCCTCTGGGGCATTGCTCTGTTGCATCCGGAGCCACTCTAGCGCCTGAGGGAGAGGCCACAGAGCCATCCCCAGCACCCAGGCCATCTTTGCTCCAATGGAGCTTCGGCTGCAGGAGGGGAAGAGAGAGACAGAGAGGAAGGAGAGGGGGAGGGGTGGAGAAGCAGATGGGCGCTTCTTCTGTGTGCCCTGGCCGGGAATCAAACCCAGGACTCTTGCACGCCAGGCTGACGCTCTACTACTGAGCCAACTGGCCAGGGCAATTGCCACTTATTTTGAGAGCATATTTTAATATACATATGGATGAAAGTGGTCAGACTTCAGAATACCTAAAAACTACAGCATAAGTTAAAACACAGAGAAGTGCCAATTCGGATAACAAGCACAAAAGAATAATTCACTTCAAATTACAAGACCTCCTATCTGTTTCTTGCTACATTAGACAAATACCCACTAGCCGTTTTTTGCATGTTGGCTGTTAGGTTTCTCCTGATAAAGTAAAGCTATTAGTTATAACCAAAATAGCTGAAGTGGTCCAAAGTCTGAGCTTCAAACAGAAACAACATTTTAAAAGAGAAATGAACTAGACAGCTTTGTTTCTGGTTTTTATTTGTCCATTAAGCCGTGGAGCAAAGAAAAAAAAATTAAACTAGAATTTTCATTATTCAAAGAATAATGAAACTAGTCTCAAAAGCAGTCTGTAAGTTGCAAACTTGTGACGACTAGAAATGGACTCTACAGACTTTGCAATCCTTTTCATCTTTAAAAAGCAATCCGAATTCAGGTGGGAAGAACCGATCATCCAAGAACTAAAGTCATCTCTGGGAGAGATGAAACCATCAGTATAAATTAGAAATAGCCCATCATTCACTGCTCTGACGCCTTCTCTCCAGGAGAAAGGAGGCTCTTGGAAAAACCTTGCTGCGTTCCTGCCTCCTGTGCACCAGGGATTCAAAAGCCAATCGCCTTTGCTTCCTAAATAAAGATACTTGCAATTTTTTTTTCTGTGTCCCCAGATTATCTGGATCCAGAACTCATGGAATTTAGCAGAGATAGGATGAATTTAATTCTCTGGTTCACCCTTCTATCATTTCCATGTAAAATATTCTCTTGCCACTTCCTACAACCAACTATGAGCCTTCCACTTTTCCTGACATGGCATTTATTTCTGCCTGGCCCATCTGAAGTGTTCCGCCGCCTTGCTACCCCCTGTGACAAATGTACTTCTCCGTTCCTCAGTTCTCTGAGCGCAGGAGGATTGATGGGAGGGAAGGGAGGACTGGGATCGGCAACGCAAGGAAGGGATTCATCTTATTAGTCTTTGATTCAAGCTAATCACCAAGGAGATAATATTTTAAATTCTGGAAGACTTCTTGGAAGTTTCCAGAATTTCTCCAGAGACACAGATGAATAGACCAGAATAACCAGGAAAAGGGAGCAAGTTCACCAAATGCCACTCACTGGGCAGGGTGTTTTACTTGATTAAGCAAAAGGCTTTTAATGGAATCATTCCAACCAAGGGAAAGAAAGGGCAGATCAACCCTCCAGGGTAGTGCCTCCAAACTGCAGCTGAAGATAAAAGAAAGGATGACATTTAATGTCTATTTTCACTCCTCAACACAGGGTTGCAGGCGGCACTTGTCTGCTGTGTTGTTCCGTTGATGAAAGATTCCCCATAGCTTAGAGCAATCAATGTCCCTGTCCACTCAAAATAATGCATGATGATATGGTGGTCCAGGGCCCCATAATTTTGCTGGTGACTCCTTCTCTTTGGGCTGGAAATAACTGAAAATAAAGTTGCCTGATTGCAGGGAGGCCTCCTTGGGCTTCAGCAATGTTTAAATATTAGCACTGGGAGCTCAGAGCTAAACTCCCCTCAGCAAAGCAGAGTTACCTAATACTCTGAACTAGGCACACAAATTCAAAGTTTTTAAAACAAAGCCTAACTTTTAGAAACAGCAAAGACTTCACCCATGGTGGGGTATCCATAGGCATAAACATGCAGCTAGCTCCGCAGAACATTTCCCAAAGTGGCTCCTGACCACTTGTTCATTGCAAATCCCGCAGGTCTCCTGGCCCTCGGACGTCCTTTCTGGGTGCCCATCACCTAACACACCAGCTCTGTCTCTCCCTTGGAACTCAACCCCTTCCCAATCACGTCTGTCATCAACTCGACAGGCTCTTCTTGTGTTCTCATCCTTTCTCTTCTCTCTGCTACCTCTCTTTCTCTGTCCTCCGTCTCCCTCTCCACCTCCCTCCGGGTGCCTTCCTTTTCTGGTATGGCAGCCATGGAGAAGTATTGTGGATGCTCAGACTCAGCTGGTACGCGGCGGGGAGCCCGGGCTGCCCCCGCCAAGAGAAAGGCGCCCTGGAGAAAGCCTAACAATCCGATCTGTAACAAAGCACTTCTTTCACCCAAGGTCAAATATATTTTCCTTAGCCCCGGGGCCGCAGGGGCTGCATGGTTCCTGTCCCTCAAAGGGGTCCGTATCTCAGGAATCACTGGAAAGTTTTAGATATGACTGATGGCTGGTCAAAGGAACACCCCCAGCGTGCTAAGCCCAGAGAGGGAGCCTGCGAGCCTGTCCGGGATTGCCTAGATGTCTTTCCAATTCCTTCCTGGCCATCGGTGGCTGTCTGCTCTGCAGGGTGAGAACAAGCCAGGACTTTCTGGAATATTCTTAACTGCTGATATGTAATCCATACAGCCAGTGGTAGCAGCCCAAGGATATAAGATTTAAAGAAATGGAGACAAAAGTACTGATTTTTTTTTTTGAAAGACAACTTGGGAGAAAAAAAAAAGAATGAGAACAGCAAGATTTATGTTAACCCATTGGGAGTACTCTGGAAAGTTTGATGAAGGATTGAGATTGCTTTGAAGGAGACATTATTGAAGGAAAACGTAGGTGCGGTAGCCAGGGACTCGGGGTTGATGGGGTGGTCACTTATCAGTCTTCCTGACTTTGAGTTTCCTTTTTCTTGCAAATTCTGCATGCTACCAAACTCCTCAGTGCTGCTCTATGAAAATATTCTCCTTCTGAAGGGGAAGCTTTTATTTATTTAGCCTCAGTAATTATAAGAAACTTGACTGGTGGGGCACGTGAAAAAGAAGAAGGAGCAAAGAGAATGTGCACCAACATACCCCAGTAGTAGATGGAAAAAAAATCTTAACCATTATGCACATCTTTTCTTACTGAGTTCGGATTTCAGGTACGACACTGGGGGAGAGTTGGGACAAACCCAACACCATGGGTTTGAACACCATGAGGAGACAAAAGTGGTTAGTAGTTTCTACTGATGGAGGAGTTGTGGCTGAGTAAATATGGCTTCAGGGCAGAAATAAAGATGGTCTTAGCCAGGGAGGAGAGAACAGAAAATAGGGGGGTTTGAACCATCAAAGAATAGGACCAGAAGTGGAAATACAAAAGCTTCCCTTAAACAGGTAAAACTACCAATTCAGTAATCATGGAAGAAAGACTTAACAGATTTTTTTTTTAATTTTTTTAAATCACAGAAAAAAAGAAACAAGTAGGCCCTGGCCGGTTGGCTCAGCGGTAGAGCATCGGCCTGGCGTGCAGGAGTCCCGGGTTTGATTCCTAGCCAGGGCACACAGGAGAAGCGCCCATCTGCTTCTCCACCCCTCCCCCTCTCCTTCCTCTCTGTCTCTCTCTTCCCCTCCCGCAGCCGAGGCTCCATTGGAGCAAAGATTGCCGGGGTGCTGAGGATGGCTCTGTGGCCTCTGCCTCAGGCGCTAGAATGGCTCTGGATGCAACAGAGTGATGCCCCAGAGGGGCAGAGCATCGCCCCCTGGTGGGCATGCCGGGTGGATCCCGGCAGGTCGGGCGCATGCGGGAGTCTGTCTGACTGCCTCCCCGTTTCCAGCTTCGGAAAAATGAAAAAAAATAAAAAAAGAAACAAGTACCAGTGAGTGACAGAATGACTAGAAAAAGACACACTACTGATGATCAAGGAAAGCTGCAACTCTGGACTGTCCTTTCTCATACAAGCTGTCAACTGAAGCTGCGCTTAGGATGTTGTTATAAGTGTTCTTTTTCATCCTTCTCTGCTGTGACCATAAAACAGTGAGGCTGACTTTTTTTCTCATTGCCTAAAACTCTTTTTTTTAGGCACACTTGACAGATAACGTATAAGTTTCACCTGTATGATAGAATTTGGTATTTCTATAGACTACAAAGCGGTCACCACAATAAGTCCAGTGACTATCTGTCAAGATACAACTGACCTCCTTCATCCTTGTCACCCACCCCCGTTCCCTCCCCCTTTGATAGCCATCGATCTGTCCTGTGCATCTATGAGTATTGCTTTGTTTTGTTTGTTTACTTCACTTTTTATATTCCACGTATAAGTGAAATCATACGGCATCTGTCTGAGCTCAGCACCCTCAGGGTCCATCCAGCAAGGGGAGACTTTGAGGCACTGCAGGGGCCAGAGTCAGAAAACTACGCCAGGTGACTTCAGACTTGAGAGTGAGTCATCCAAGTCCAAGGAAAGCACTAAAAAAAAAAAAAAAAAAAAATCCAGTAGAGATGGTTTCTCTACCGTAACCGGCCAATCTCTCTGATAAACCAGGTGAAACTACTAGTTCAGCGTTAACACGCCATAAGGACGGGAGGGAGTAACATCTGCTGAGCATCTATGTTGTACCAGACTTGACATCATCACAACATCCAGTGTGAGTGGACCCTACCTCCATTTCTGCACAGGAATCAATTGATGACTCAGAAGTGACACCCACAGTCACAGAGCTTGCAAATGGTGGACACAAGATACAAACCTGATCTCTCTGGTATCGAAAGCCAGGAATTTCTCACATCCCTAAGCTGAGCCCAACAAGGGGTCTTGTTGTTTTCTGCATTCATGGAATCCATTCCATGAAAATCCAATGTTACAAAGTAAAGTTAACAGATGAGCATGACAATAATTAATAATAAACTCTATTTTAAAAATAATTTGCCACTGAGTTTCTTTAATGAGGAGCTTACATAGAAAAATGCAAGAATTCATCTCTTGCATAAAGTATGGTGTATTTCCATGAGCATGAGGTCATTTTTTTTTATGTTGTATCACAAGTTTCCTGCCCTATCTACTCATCCTACCCCTCACTGTCACCACTACCCCAACCTTCCAATAGCAGCAGGCATTTACCAGGGCCAGTCCTCAGGGGAAGCACAGGACAAAGAATTAAAACAGGTGAAAATAACTGACAGGTATACACTTGATAATGATAGGACAGGGTATACCTGCTCCACTCCAAGCTCTCCTCCGCAACGTTGTCCTGACTCACCTCCAGTCTCCCATCGGAAAGCTCTCAGCACCCACTTGTCAGTGCAGGGCAGTTATTAAATAAAGCATGAACACTATATTCCGCGGGGCCAGGATCGGGCTCCAAACAAAACCTAATGTGCAAACAGCTCTTAATGGCCCACGGTAGCCGTCCTGTCATTCTCATCGCCAGCCTGGTTCAGAAGCCCCATACCTGGTCCTCTCCACAAGTAACCTGGCTACAAAGCAAGTTGTTTAGAGTAGCAGATAACAACCTCCCTTGAAAGAAACTAGTGAGGCATTTAAAAAGCAGGGTCTGCAGCAAATGTGGTCGTAGGACTCACGCAGCAACCTCTCAGGACTTGTTTCCTTCGGCATTGCCCTAATGAAGCTGCTTAAGGTGTAAATGATGGAGAACACGTCTCCCACACCCCGTGAGGGCTGTGACGCCCCACTATTTTCTCTGCATAGGATGCAGAGTAAACAGAAAGGATAAAAATGCCAAAGAATGTTCTCCTGGTTAATAAAGAGAATTTGAGATCACCTGGAGAGGCTCTAGCTACTGCTCAGACTCTTCAGGCAGTAATGAGACCTCAGAGATTGATCTGCCTTCAGGAAAAGACTCTCCTAAACCACCCCAGATGAGAAACTAGCCTATTTTAAAGACCTCTTAAGAAAGGAGGTTCTAAACTCTTCCCTTCTGTACAGAAATACCGAGAGAAATGGGAAGGCAATTCAAATCAGCATATATGTGAGTCAACATAATTGGCCAAACAAAATTGAATTTCATGATATCAGGTAGATCGTTCATAATGAAAGTACTTCTCTATCTGTTCAAGGACCTGAACTAAGGGAATCCAACCAAATCATTTCCCTGGTCAGATTTCTTTATGGCTCTCTGTAATCGAAGTAATCTCACATAAAGAAGATTAAAAAGAGAGACCCTCTGTGCACATGCTAGGCATGCTTTCACTTTGGGCTTTGCACTTATTATCCCTAAATAGCTTATGGCTCATTCTCTCACCTCCTTCAGGTCTATATGCAAATGTGCCTTTCTCGCTGAGAGCTTCCATAACAACGCCATTTAAAACTGTAGCAATCCACTACACACATACACACACATAAACTCACATACACACACAGTGTCCCTTTCACACTTTTTCACCATAAAACATACTATATCATTTATTTCTTTTTTTAATCATCTATCTTTCACTATCAAAATGTTAGCTCCGTGAGGGAAAATACATTTTGGTCGGTTCTGCTGTTTTGTATCCTTAGTTATTAAAACAGTCTAGTACATAGCAGGTGCTCACTACATAGTTGGTGAGGGAACTGGATGAACATAGAGTTTCCCATAAGATTTAGGGTCTTAATAAGCTAACAGATGATTACTTTTCTCAGACAGAACGTGGACTAATGAATATGAAATAGCTAGTCCTAGGTCGGATCTTAACTCTAGTTCTCTTTAAGAGTCTGGAGTGGGGGGGGGGGTTTCAACTGTGATCCTTGGAGCTTTGCCATTCTTCTGAGATGCATCTTCTTCCCTCCCACCCCCATCCTTGCCACAGAACCATGAGAGGGACAACCAAAAATCAGGCTCTGGCTCCCTGACACCTTCTTTAACCACGCCAGCCCTTCTCTTACCCATCTTAAGCATAGGGGTTTTCTGTAAGTTGTTACTGGGGAGGATACTGTCCCCTTGCTAAAAATATGGTTTAAAAAGTTGTAGCCTAGACCATAAGCCAGAAAGGCATGAAAGAACACTGAATCGAATGTCATGGAAACACAGGCTTCATTCATTTAGTGAATATTTATAGAGCATCCACTGTGTGCCCAGGTTTGTGCTGGCCACTGGGAACACACAGACAAGCAGAACATAGTCAAGCTCATATCTAACTAACCAAGCTTACATAACAAATGACTACAATATCCTTGGAAATTTGGGGAAATCAAGGAGCACTGAGGAAGGATGTCAGGGATGTGCCCTCTGAAAGGCATCTGCTGAGTCTTAAGGAGAGTTCTTAGGCAGAGGTAGCTTAAGACTGACCTTCACTTTGTGACTTTAAATAAGACCTTAGCCTCTTTAGGGCTCAGTTTCTCCAACTATAAATGAATAAGAGGCTTGAAAGTTGGCCAATATGTAAAGTCCCTTCCAAATGTAAAGCTATGTATCCAGATTTTCCCATTCACCTTACAACCAGATAACAGAAACCATTCATTTCAAGTCATGTTGCTAAATATAGGATGTTTGGCCATTTCATTTGAACATTAATAATATTTTTTGGCACAGTACAATGATCAGTAAGTCCCAAGGAGAGTCATTTAAATTAATTGATTTTTTTCCCCATATATAAGAGATTTTTATTGGGCTGTCCAGATTCAATTTCAATAATTCCATTATAACTATGCTCATACCAGATATGAAGTAATTGTAAAATAAGTTGAAGAATTACAAAACTTATTGTTTACTATTAACATTGTTTGTTTTTCCATGTGAGCCATTCTTCCAAATTAACACACTGAACAAGGAAGCAGAGCTCTTTGTTAAAATTTGGAACTGAAAAAATTCAAGACATTTTAGTCCTCCATGCTTTTAAATCATAACATATCACCCAGGAATTTGTTCACTATTATCAACTACCTGAAAGTTAACAGGTTAGCATTATGATAATAATGGGGTTCCAAAGTATATGAACTTGGAGAATGTCTGTGTTGGAGCTTTGTGTGTGTATAGATCTACTTACATTTATGGTACCCAAGAACTTAGTCCCTGCCCAAGGGAATTAAAGAACATGACTTAGCATCAAAGGAATCAAGTTAATAGCAAAATTTCTAAGCATAAATATCTGGGTGTCCTTAATTTTAAGAGGAAGCAAGTGGAAAGTAAAGAATATGAAAAGAGACATTCGTAAGATATGAAAGGAATCAAGCATTGAAGATCTTGCTTCCTGCATTGTCGTGGGTTTGGCTCAAATAAGTTTTTATAGAAATTATCTTTAAAAAATGAAATGTAGCCTGACCAGGCAGTGGTGCAGTGGATAGAGCATCAGACTGAAATGCGGAAGGACCCAGGTTCGAGACCCTGAGGTCACCAGGTTGAGGCACGGGCTCATCTGGCTTGAGCAAAAAAAAAAAAAAAAAAAGATCACCAGCTTGGACCCAAGGTCGCTGGCTTGAGCAAGTGGTTACTCGGTCTGCTGTAGCCCCGCGGTCAAGGCACATATGAGAAAGCAATCAATGAACAACTAAGGTGTTGCAACAAAAAACTAATGATTGATGATTCTCATCTCTCTCCATTCCTGTCTGTCTGTCCCTATCTATCCCTCTCTCTGACTCTCTCTCTGTCCCTGTAAAAAAAAAAAAAAAATGAAGTGTACACTGGATTTAACCTCAGTTGTTCTGTATTAGCTAGCTGTATGACTGAATAGATCAGTGGTTCTCAAACTTTTTGAAGTTGGGGCACATTTAAAATCCTACAAATAATTGTAGGCACACTATATACAGATTTCTGAGAAATGTTATAATAATTAAGTCAAATATTAAAAATATATATATATAAAGTCCAAGTGTGCTTTTATGATAATTAAACAAAATAAATACAACAAAATTAAATTTATTCTGACATTAAAAAACATTTTTATATTAAATTTTTTGTTATGCTTTTTAGAATTCATAAAAAAGGGGTTCAAAAAAATTTTTAAATGCCAAAAATGTTATATTTATATAGATAGATAGATAGATAGATAGATAGATAGATAGATATAGATACATTCTTAGTAAGATTTAGTAAATTTGGCAGGTCCTGGCACGAATGTGTTAAGTTTTTTCCATTCTTATGTTTATGAGAAACATGAGCCTGATGTGTCCTAGTGATTTCTTCAATGTTTGGGCATATATTTGAAAGGCAAACTCTCATTTCCTTGTCAATACATTGAAGAATTCCTCTCTTTTTACTCTTAATTGTGTTGAGGGTAGAAAATCTTAATTCACATAAATAGGATGTTGAAAATTGTAGTAAAATGTTCAAAGCTTTTTTATATATTGCCACATATTCTTCATTTATGGAAATCCAAAAGGCTTCAAGAAATAATTCCTTATGTTTAATCATCAATCCAAAATCCCCACCATATATATCATCTTAACTTTAGACCACACAAAGGATAGAAGAAACTTGCCTCTAGTCTTTCTGGGGAACATGGGGGGTAGTGTAAACAATCCAGCACCACAGCTTAACAGCCTTTTGCAACCTAATTAGGCAAGTGAGGTGGGGGGTTGGGCAGACTGTCAGCTTACAGCCAATTCCCCACACCTCTGTACCCTAAAAATCTAAACTCTAAAAACCCTGTTGGTTTTTTGATCCCCAACAGGCACTTATTTCTCTGGAATACCATACGGTGCACCTGGAAATCTTCTAGGATGCACCAGTGCATCCTGGCACACACTTTGAGAACCACTGGAATAGATCTATCAAGCTTTTATCAAATGAGGGTAGTAATGCCTAGCAGAGTAAAGACAATCCAAGTTTCCATTGTCGATTAATGGATAAACAAAATATGGTCTATGCATACAAGGGAAGATTATTTGGCATTAATAAATTATAAAGTATTAATCCATGCTATAATATGGATGAACCTTGAAAGCAGCATACTAAGTAAAAGAAGGCAGTCACAAAAGACCACATAATAAATGGCTCCATTTTTATGAAATGTCCAGGAAAAGCAAATCTAAAGAGGTAGAAAATAGATTAACGGTTGCCTAGGGTTGAGGGGTGCAGGGATTTTGAAGTGATTGCAACCAGGTATGGGATTTTTGGAGGAGTAAAGAAAATATTTCAAAATTAATTGTGGTGATGATTTTACAATTTCAAGAATATAATAAAAACCACTGAACAAAACATTTCAAATAGGTGAATTGTATGTTTGAATTATATCTCTCAATAACACTGTTATTAATAATCATACTGATCAGGTTTGTTGTGAGGACTAAACAAGATACATGAAAGCTCTTCAGTAATTCAGAACACCCAATATTAGCTATATAAATTACATTTAAATTTTCTTTGAAAAATATTTTTTTGTGTGTTGTGCTTTTTGTTTTTTTGAAAAAGATGTTTTTGATGCCACTCTGTCAATCCAATGATATCAAAAATAAACCTAAAACTATTAAAGTTATCACTCTCCACCATCTGTGTTTAAATTAGCATGTGTAACAAGTCTGGAGCTGGGACAGTGAAAAGCCAGGGGTTGGTCTGTCTCGTTAAGATTCTATATTCCAGAGATTTTCAACCTTTTTTCACCTTGTGGCACAAACTGATTACTAAAATTCTATGGCATACCAAAAATATACTTTTTTGCCAATCTGACAAAAAAAATAGGTATAATTTTGACTCATTCACACCAGATGGCTATTATTCTATTGACTGTTGTTTTTTTATTTGACAATATACAGGAAAAGAGGCCAAGATCCCTGACTAAATAGTCAGGTATTGCATGTTTTTTTTTTGTTTTTGTTTTTTTGTTTTTTGTTTCTATGAATTTGATTTTTTTTTTTATAATTTTATTTTTTTAATGGGGTGACATCAATAAATCAGGATACATATATTCAAAGATAACAAGTCCAGGTTATCTTGTCGTTCAATTATGTTGCATACCCACCACCCAAAGTCAGATTGTCCTCCGTCACCCTCTATCTTGTTCTCTCTGTGCCCCTCCCCCTCCCCCTTTCCCTCTCCCATTTCCCTCCCCCCTGTAACCACCACACTCTTATCAATGTCTCTTAGTTTCACTATTATGTCCCACCTACGTATGGAATAATACAGTTCCTGGTTTTTTCTGATTTACTTATTTCGCTTCGTATCATGTTATCAAGATCCCACCATTTTGCTGTAAATGTTCCGATGTCATCATTTCTTATGGCTGAGTAGTATTCCATAGTATATATGTGCCACATCTTCTTTATCCAGTCATCTATTGATGGGCTTTTTGGTTGTTTCCATGTCCTGGCCACTGTGAACAATGCTGCAATAAACATGGGGCTGCATGTGTCTTTACGTATCAATGTTTCTGAGTTTTGGGGATATAGGTATTGCATGTTTTGAAAATTCTTGCAGCACACCAGTTGAAAATTGCTGCTGCATTCATCATCATTGCTGAAAAGGGGTAGCAGTCACTTTAGACCTTGTCAAAATGTTAATTGTCTCACTACTTGATGTCTTACTCTGGACACATGCCAATAAAGCAGATAAGGATGAATGTGCTGGAAGGTGTTTTAAACATAGAACATCTACCATAAAAACAAAGGGGCAGGGGTACGCAAAGCAGGAAAGTTGGAGAAAGTTTTCTATATGACATGACCAGATTGATTTCAATTCTGAAAATGCATTTTCAACTTGTCTTTAGAGTGCAAGTTGGTGAACACAGCTTTCTCTTGTTTTGCTTAACAACTGCTGTTAAAATTTTAGTGACAGAATGGGAAAGTCATTCAATAAGGATTGCCAAATGTCTAATTAGATGATGTTGCAAACCAAAGGGGAGGAATCCAACCGCTACATATAGTCCACTCAGGCATAAAGTCATTAATTAAAAAAAGAAAATGGCACCTTTGCTTTGTTAAAATGAAATATATGTATCAGATACTTTCTGTGACTCTTCACGGATTAAGTCTATTCGGACTAGTTATAGACTGAGTTTCAATTCTGCATTGATTTCACATCTGATTAAGCTAAGATCCAGAATCCCTATGAACTCATTGTGACTAGAGGGAAAAAGGGAACTAAACCTGTCTTTCTAAAATAAAAATAAACACACTAAGGGAAAACAAATAAATTTGATTTCCTGAAAATTTTAAACTACTTTTAAACAAAAGACACCTAAACAAAGTTCAAAGATTGTGAAACGTATCTGAAACAAATATGAAAGATAAAGTGTTTGTGTCCAGAATACAGGGAGAACTTCTACAATTTAATTAGAAAAAGACAATCCAATAGGAAAATAAAGAATAGGCAATTCATTAAAGAGGAAACACAAAAGGCTGAGAAACAGATGATATTAAGTTCACCCTCAAAAATAACCAGAAAAATGCAAATTAAATCACTCTTTATATTTTGACCAATATGAGAGGAAGAATATTAACAGTTAATATTTGAAAATACCAGGCATTGGTGAGGTTTTCTAGAGAGAAGGATCTATTCACCTGCAGAGTCTGTGTTAATTAGAATATTCACTTTATACCAGCTATTAATATAAGAAATGTTTATACCCATGACCCAGCCTTTATACTTCTAGATATCCCCTCATTAAAAAATAATAACACTCTAGCATATGCAACACGTTCATTGTAATAAAAATTTTGGCACTGTATTTTAAAAAAATATGTTGTATATTTGAAAGGTGGGAAACAAGAGGTGGAATATTACATAGTAGACAAAATGAATCAAGTTGAGTATGAATGTGGGGGGTGGAGGCTGTATCACCATAGTTTTGTTTCTAATGTACTTTTTATAAAATATAATGTAAATATAATGCTTTTTATGTTACAATACTATATATTTCATTGATATACAGGGATGGGCAAAAGTAGGTGTCTACTTGTGAGTGTGACAAAATACAGTTTATTCTTGTATTATTATTTATTAATTATTGTATGATTTGTCTTATTATTTTGTATACTTACTTATGATTTTTCTTTTGGGTAATGATGGCTGGTGATTTAACCAACGGCCAAGAAAAGTGGACACTTAAACCTATTTTTGCCACCGTGATATATGCATGCTAGTGTAAAGAACAAACACCTAGAAGAATATAAAACAAAGTCACCAAAAAGGGAATGTCACTAACAAGAGGGAGGGCAGGATCTCAAGAATGCTGAAGGGGACTGCAGCTCTATCGGAAATGTTTCAATGAAAAGCAAAGGAAGAAAATACGGTCCCATGTTATATCTGTGCATGTGAGTATGGGTGGGTACGGGTGTGTGAGTAGGTGCATTTTCCAAATTTCTCAAGTTAAAAAAAAAAAAAAAGGTGGAAATGTGGCTCCTTTACTTTAATACTCAATTATATAAAGGACAAACCCAACTGCAAGAGTGGCCTGATTTCAACGTGGTAAAGGCAGCTGGTGTATTACATGGGAGGGATAACCCACTAAACTAATCCACTATTATTCATTAGATTAAAATTTTTATTAAGCTTTAAACCTTCACCTTGAACATCAGAGAGCAGAACTTTGAAGAAATGAGCCGAACCAGTAGAATTTTTTTATTATTTATTTATTAAATTTAATGCAGTGACATTGATAAATCAGGGTACATATGTTGAGAGAAAACATCTCCAGATTATTTTGACATTTTATTGTGCTGTATACCCCTCCCCCAAAGTCGAATTGTCTTCTGTCACCTTCTATCTGGTTTTCTTTGTGCCCCTCCCTTCCCCCAACCCCTCTCTCCTTTCTCGCCCCATCCCATCTCCCCCCACACCCCCACCCCCCGTTGCCATCACATTCTTGTTCATGTCTCTGAGTCTCATTTTTATATCCCATCTATGTATGGATTCATATAGTTCTTAGTTTTTTCTGATTTACTTATTTCACTCCATATAATGTTATCAAGGTCCATCCATGTTATTGTAAATGATCCGATGTCATCATTTCTTATGGCTGAGTAGTATTCCATAGTATATATGTACCAAAGCTTTTTAATCCACTCATCCTCTGAGGGACACTTGGGCTGTTTCCAGATCTTCGCTATTGTGAACAATGCTAATGCTGCCACAAACATGGGGGTGCATTTCTCCTTTTGGAGCTGTTCTATGGTGTTCTTAGGGTATATTCCTAAAAGTGGGATAGCTGGGTCAAAAGGCAGTTCGATTTTCAATTTTTTGAGGAATCTCCATACTGTATTCCACAGTGGCGGCACCAGTCTGCATTCCCACCAGCAATGCAGGAGGGTTCCCTTTTCTCCACATCCTCGCCAGCACTTATTCTGTGTTGTTTTCTTGATGAGCGCCATTCTGACTGGTGTGAGCTGATATCTCGTTGTGGTTTTAATTTGCATTTCTCTAATGATTAGTGATGTTGAGCATTTTTTCATATGCCTATTGGCCATCTGTATGTCCTCTTTGGAGAAGTGTCTATTCATTTCTTTTTCCCATTTTTTGATTGGACTGTTTGTCTTCCTGGTGTTGAGATTTACAAGTTCTTTATAAATTTTGGATATTAACCCCTTATCAGACGTATTGTCAAATATGTTCTCCCATTGTGTAGTTTATCTTTTTATTCTGTTCTTATTGTCTTTAGCTGTGCAAAAGCTTTTTAGTTTGATATAGTCCCATTTGTTTATCCTGTCTTTTATTTCACTTGCCTGTGGAGATAAATCAGCAAATATATTGCTCCGAGAGATGTCGGAGAGCTTACTGCCTATGTTTTCTTCTAAGATGCTTATGGTTTCACGGCCTACATTTAAGTCTTTTATCCATTTTGAGTTTATTTTTGTGAGTGGTGTAAGCTGGTGATCTAGTTTCATTTTTTTTGCATGTAGCTGTCCAATTTTCCCAACACCATTTGTTAAAGAGACTATCTTTACTCCATTGTATTTCCTTACCTCCTTTGTCAAATATCAGTTGTCCATAGAGCTGTGGGTTTATTTCTGGGTTCTCTGTTCTGTTACATTAATCTATATGCCTGTTCTTATGTCAGTACCAGGCTGTTTTGAGTACAATGCCTTTGTAGTATAAGTTCATATCAGGAAGTGTGATACCTCCCACTTTATTCTTCTTTTTTAGAATTGCTGAGGTTATTCGTGTTCTTTTTTGGTTCCATATAAATTTTTGGAATATGTGATCTATATCTTTGAAGTATGTCATTGATATTTTAATTGGTATTGCATTGAATTTATAGATTGCTTTGGGTAATATAGACATTTTAATGATGTTTATTCTTCCTAACCATGAGCACGGTATATGCTTCCACTTGTTTGTATCTTCCTTGATTTCTTTTATCAATGCTTTGTAATTTTCCGAGTACAAGTCTTTAGTCTCCTTGGTTAAGTTTACTCCTAGGTACTTTATTTTTTTGGTTGTAATAGTGAAGGAGATTGTTTCCTTAATTTCTCTTTCTGACTGTTCATTGTTGGCATATAAAAATGCCTCTGATTTCTGAGTATTGATTTTATATCCTGCCACTTTGCTGAATTTATTTATCAGGTCCAGTAGTTTTTTGACTGAGACTTTAGGGTTTTCTATATACAGTATCATATCATCTGCAAATAATGATAATTTTACTTCTTCTTTTCCAACTTGAATGCCTTTTATTTCTCCTTCTTGTTTGATTGCTGTGGCTAGGACTTCCAGGACTATGTTAAATAAAAGTGGTGAAAGGGGGCACCCCTGCCTTGTTCCTGATCTTAAGAGTATTGCTTTTAATTTTTGCCATTGAGTATGATGTTGGCTGTGGGTTTGTCATAGATGGCTTTTATCATGTTGGGGTATTTTCCCTGTATTCCCACTTTGCTGAGAGTTTTGATCATGAATGGGTGCTGGATTTTATCAAATGCTTTTTCTGCATCTATTGAAATTATAATATGGTTTTTCTCCTTCCTTTTGTTTATGTGATGAATCACATTGATTGATTTACAAATATTGTACCAGCCTTGCCTCCCCAGAATAAATCCTACTTGATCATGGTGTATGATTTTTTCCATATATTGTTGGATCCGGTTTGCTAATATTTTGTTGAGGATTTTAGCATCTATATTCATCAGGAATATTGGCCTATAATTTTCTTTCTTTGTGTTGTTTTTGCCTGGTTTTGGAATCAGAATAATGCTCGCTTAGAAGGAGCATGGAAGGAGTTTGGAAGTCTTCCTTCCTCTTGAATTTTTTGGAATAGTTTGAGAAGGATAGAAGTTAGTTCTTCTTTGAATATTTGGTAGAATTCAGTTGTGAAGCCATCAGGCCCCGGACTTTTCTTTGTTGGGAGTTTTTTGATAACTGTTTCGATCTCATTTGGTGTGATCTGTCTGTTTAGGTTTTCTGATTCTTCCAGATTGATTTTTGGAAGATTGTATGTTTCAAGGAATTTGTCCATTTCATCTAGGTTGTCTAGTTTTTTGGCATACAGTTCTTCATAGTATTTTCTTACAATATTTTGTATTTCTGTTGTGTCAGTTGTTATTTCTCCACTCTCATTTCTAATTTTATTTATTTGAGTCCTCTCTCTCTTTTTCTTGGTGAGTCTAGTTAAAGGTTCACCAATCTTGTTTACCTTTCCAAAGAACCAGCTCCTAGTTTCATTGATCCTCTGTATTGTTTCTTTAGCCTCTATGTCATTTATTTCTGCTCTGATCTTTATTATTTCCTTCCTTCTATTACATTTGGGCTTTATTTTCTATTCTTTTTCTAGTTCTTTTAGATGCAGGGTTAAGTTGCTTATTTGAGCTTTTTCTAGCTTCTGAAAGTGTGCCTGTAGTGCTATGAACTTCCCTCTCAGTACTGCTTTTTCTGTGTCCCATAAATTTTGAGTTGTTGTATGCTCATTGTCATTTGTTTCTAGGAATTTTTTTATTTCTTCTTTGATCTCATTCTTAATCTATTCGTTATTTAACAACCTGCTATTTAGTTTCCATGTGTTCGAGAATTTTTGAGCTTTTCTGATGTGGTTCATTTCTAGTTTCATGCCGTTGTGATCAGAGAACGTGCTTGATATGATTTCAATCTTCTTAAATTTGTGGAGAGCACTTTTGTGCCCTAACATGTGGTCTATCCTAGAGAATATACCATGAGCACTTGAAAAGAATGTGTATTCTGCTGCTTTAGGGTGAAAGGTTCTGAAGATATCTATTAAATCAAGTTGATCTAGTTTGTTCAGTAAGTCTGCTGTTTCTTTGTTAATTTTCTTTCTTGAGGATCTATCTAGTGATGTTAGTGGGGTATTGAAATCCCCTGCTATTACAGTATTGCTGTTGATCTCGCCCTTTAAATCCATCAAAGTCTGCTTTATATATTTAGGTGCTCCTATATTAGGTGCATAGATATTTATTTATAATAGTTATATCTTCCTGTTGGATTACTCCCTTTGTCATTATGTAGTGGCCTTCTTTATCTCTTATTATATCCTTTGTTTTAAAGTCCAATTTTTCTGATATAAGTATTGCTACCCCAGCTTTTTTTTCATTTTCATTTGCATGAAATGTTTTTTTTCCATCCTTTTACCTTCAATCTATGTGTATCTTTTGTTCTAAGGTGTGTCTCTTGTAGACAGCATATGTACGGGTCCTGTTTTCTTATCCACGCAGCTACCCTATGTCTTTTGATTGGATCATTTAATCCATTCACATTTATGGTTATTATTGATATGTAGTTGTTTATTGCCATTTTATTCTTTAAAACTGTATTCCTTTTTGCTAGATTCTCTTCCCACTTTGATCTGTTCACAACAGGCCCCTTAACATTTCCTGCAGCATTGGTTTGGTTGTAATGAATTCCTTGAGTTTTTTTTTTTTTTTTGTCTGGGAAGCTTTTTATTTCTCCTTCAATTTTAAACGATAGCCTTGCTGGATAAAGTAGTCTTGGTTGTAGGTTCTTGTTCTGCATTACTTTGAATATTTCTTGTTATTCCCTTCTGGCCTCAAGTGTTTCTGTTGAGAAGTTGAATGTCATCCTTATGGGGGCTCCTTTGTAGGTGATAGCTTTTTTTTCTCTTGCAGCTTTTAATATTTTCTCTTTATCGCTTAGCTTTGGTATTTTAATTATGATGTGTCTTGGTGTAGGTTTCTTTGGGTTTCTCTTTAATGGAGTCCTCTGTGCTTCTTGAACTTGTGAGAGTTTCTCCTGCATTAATTTAGGGAAGTTTTCAGCTATGATATGATTGAACAAAGTCTCTAACCCTTGTTCTTTTTCTTCTTCTTCAGGAACCCCTATGATGCGGATGTCACAGAGCTCTCTAAGAGTTTCCTCAGACTTTTTGAGTCTCTTTTCTTTTTTCTTCTCTGCTTTCATGCTTTCATTCCAGTTGTTCTCCAACTCGCTGATTCGATCCTCAGCTCTATCTATCCTGTTTTTAATTCCTTCCATGTGGTCTTTATTTCTGATATTGTATTTGTCATCTCCGACTGATACTTTTTTATACTTGCCATTTCTTTATTTAGGTGTTTATAATGACCATCTATTGTTGTTCTAAGATCCCTAAGCATCCTTACAATCATTATTTTGAACTCTGCATCTGGAAGTTTGATTATTTCCATATCACTCAGTTCATCTCCTGAAGGTCCTCTCTTGTGGTTTCATTTGGATTGCACTTTTTTGTCTTCTCATTGTCTCTGTTTTGTTTGTAGAGTTGGTTGAGGCTAGGCTTGGTGTTGTCTGCCTCCAGTTTTCAGTTGTGTTATTTCTAGGGCTTCTTGGGTTGGTATCAGCTATTATATGTAATCCACTTTCGGATTTGGGCAGCTTTGAAGTCTTGATTTGTTTGTTTTCTTAACAGGTGATAGTCTTGTTTACTGATCTCAGCTGGGGGCTTCCTTAAAACTGTATCCAGGAATGTGATGGGTGTAACCTGAGACTCTGAAGGCCTCTTTCACCAACTAATCTCTCTGGGTGCTGGGTGTTTTCTCAGCTTTAGTAGGGGGAGTTGTATCTCAGATCTCCATGGAGACCTGAGTTACTGCCCGTCCTCCCCACTTCTTGTTTTCAGCTGTGTCTTGTTGCACTGATTGGAGCTGGAGAGATGTCTGGAGATCTCTGATCCGGAAGCAATTCAGTACTGTTTTGTGGGGAAGGATCAGTCCCTCCCCCAGCTATGGCCTCCTCCAGCATGGATGAGTCAGCTTTTTTAGGTCATCTCCTGCATTCCTTAGCCCCTCACAGTCTGTCCCTCTCTCTCTCCTTTCCACTTGGGAGATAAGCTGGTCTTTTCAACACACCTCACTCCCTGGTCACCAGGCAAGTGGCTATGAGCAGTATTTTCTGCTCTTTTCCCTTGGGCAAGATCCCCTCTGGGCTCTCAGCCTCACCCCGCCCCCGTTCCTGTAAGCAGGGGAGATTCAGGCGCTCTCTACCAGGTTTGTTGTGGCTTCTTCTCTGCTTCTTGGTTTTTGAGAGCTGTTCTTGTAGTCCAGAGTTGGTTTTTCACACTGATTTTTCCTAAATTGATTTGTATTCCAGTTTGGTGGTGAGAGCTTGGCATCTGTGTGTCTGCCTACTCCGCTGCCATCTTCTAATCCCCCTTCTCCAGCTTTTCTAGTTGAGTGTGTCTTGATTAAATATTACTACATAATTTGTCCCAAACACTTTCCCTCTTTTAAAATGTCAGGATAATTATATGTTAAATATTACCTCAATAAGCCCTAGAAATTCAGGCATTAATTATAGACACCTGAGTGACGTGCGCGTCTAGCCCCATGTCCTCTCATGGTGGCCCCGGCGAACCCGCAGGTTACGCCTGTGCCTTTCAGTACCTGCTTTCACAGGAGTGAACAGTGTGACATTTTGCTTGGAAATGATATAGGATAATACGATGGAAAATAACTGCACTTTTTCTATTGTGCTTCTCCTATAGGGCTATAAATAAGCTGAATTGTGCTCACTTGATTTATGTTTATGACTATTATTATGATGATTTATTTTGGGTTGAGTGCTGACAGTGTGCTGAGTGTTGTACCAGACTCATAAGAAGAAATGGTTATGCCCCAGAGGCTTACATACCAAGACAAACAATTCATCCATAAAATACACCAGCTAAGAGATGCTTAATCTCAGCAGGGCAATGCTTCTTGGGGTTTCTGTGTTAGGTGGAAAAAATTTCCTCCTCCAGGGGGAAGAAGGTTAAAGCTCCTGGAAAGACTTTGAGAGCCACTTTCCAATAGCAATTTCACACAAGGGTGAAGAAACATCAAGGTGCATGCGCTCAGACCATAGTAAAAGGATAGCCAATTGAGGGTTCCCCAGCAAACAAACAGTTTTAGATACTGAATTGGGCATTGTCGATAAAAGATTGCCCTTCAAGGCCTTCAGTCTAGTGGGCCTACTCAACTATCAGATTCCAAGTACGTTCATTCCATGGGCTGCTTTTATATTATAACTATTTTAAATATGTTCTAGAATAATATTGGTTAAGAACATCTAATATCTAGACCAATGTTTCAACATGTATATTTTAAAGAGAGTGAGGCTTGGGGGTTGTTTTTAGGTATGACGGAATTTTTTAAAATCTATAGACAAGTTTAATAACTTGAGAAATGTTGGGTTAATCAAAGAAATAAGTATCTCTATTGCAAGAATCTTCAGTCATCAAACAGGTCATGAAAATTGTGAATCTCTGAGTTTGACTGCAGAATTTTTGGTAGAGCACTTCACAGGACTAGTACCCCAGGAAATACACATTGGAAAACACTAAGGTTGCTGGAAGACAGAACAGAGAATGAATTCAACTTCCAGTTCATGTTAAACATGATGGTTGTCAGAGTCCTTTGTTTTCTGATTCAAGTGCTCAAAGGGCAGAATGTACTGCAGTATCTCTCCCAGCTGAACCAAACCAGGCACCACCTTCCTCACCTCCTTTCCGACATGGTGGGAAGGATAATGAGGGTAAGATGAGTCCACACCTCTGAGGTGGACAGCCTCCAAGGTGATTCCCGAGGGTCCCTGCTTCCTGGTATTCTGCCCTTGGAATGGTCCCCTCCCACAATAAAGAGGGCTGACTTGTGTATCTAAGTCAGTGTTCCTTCCAAGGCTAGATCATAAAAGACACAGCTTCTACCTTGCTGTTTTGAATACCTTGCTCTGGGCGAAGCCAGCTACTATATTGTGAGAACATTCAAGCAGCTCGAGGTAACTATGTAATGAAGAGTGGAGTCCTTCTGCCGACAGCCATGTCAGTGAGTCCTTTTTGAAGCAGCAAGTCAAGACTTCAGATAACCAAAAACTCAGTCATCATCTTGACTACAACCCAATGAGAGGCCCTAAGCCAGTACCACCTGCTAGACTGCTGCCAACTTCCTGACCCACAGAAACGGTGTGAGATGATAGAGGTTTGTTGTCTTAATCCATTTAACTTTGGGGATAACGTGTTCACTGCAATAGGTACCTAATACAACATTCTAGATTTTTCAAAATTTCAAATATTCTATCCGGCTGTTCATCCATGTCCTAATTTGGGGGTTCAAAATATAACCCTTGCCTTGCACACAGGGTTAGAGTCACTGAAGCTCATTCAGTATCAAAATCAAAAGAGCTCTTGAAGAAAGATCTGTACAGCATCCTTCGAGAATGACACCACCCAGCTCACTGAAAACTCCTCTTTCCTTGATGAGCCAGGGCAGCTTCACAACAAACCGATAAAAGGACAGAAAACAGTCAAATCCATTTTAGAACACGTGCCCACTGACCAGGTCACTGAACGACGGAAAGTGGCCTCTACCATGGAGGTTAACACTGACATTATCTAAACTCCATCACGGGGTAAAGTGGAAGACTCAGTCTCCTACGCTGAGTGAGTTGAGTGGGCAGAGGGGAATCAGCTCTCCCCTGTGCAACGTTAAAAAAGACGGAACTAAATAGTGTCCAAGGATGGGGGCAACACCGGAAATAAGAGACACAGTGCAGAGCTGTGTAGAGATGTGGAACCCTGGGGAAAAGGGCCTAGAACCAAGGTGACAAGCACTGAGCAGTGTGAGGCCAGAGGACATGCCCCAGCGTGTCTGCAGGAGCCCTGCAGAAGAGAACTGGGAAGGAGGCTGAGCACTCTGGAAAGAGGGCAGTGCAACCCAGATGTGTGAACACTTCCCAGATCACATGGCAGAAGCTGACTCACCCGGAAGGAGTCGATATGCAGGCTGGGCAAGGGTCCAACAGCTACCCAGGGGCCACTGCTAAGGAGGCCGTGGGCGGTGGCCGGATGCACAGTCAGCATTAGGGGAGGGTCCTGTCTGAGCTACAACCTTGGGGTCACACCCATAAATAAGTGAAAGGGGACAGAAAGACAGAGAAGGGAAGGGGGGAGGGAAGGAGGGCCACAGAGAAGTAGGTGGACTCCTTTGTCATGGTGGCCACCACTTCTGATCAGGATGTTTGAGAAACCCTGACAGGGCTGCCTAGCTGAGTGTGGACATCTGGGTGGAGAGGAACACAGGAAAACCATCCAGGGCCATGTGAACCACAAGTGTCTCTGACACAGGGTGTGGGTTGCTTGAGTGTGTTAATCAGTCTCCCCGTGCAACACTGGCCACCTTGTAAGGAATTCTGCACAAATAAGTTGAGTTATTTTCTCCCATTGCACCAAGTCCACAAACAGTCCCTGACCAATGATCCATTCCAGCCGCCGGTAGAAATAAATTCACCTGACAGTTTGCAACAGCCTCAGCACACAGTCTTGCCCACAGAAAGGCACATTGCGGTAATCAGTATTCCTCTCTAGCCTCAGACCTGGTGCATAATTACAATTAACTCTGATGGGTTAGCTGCCAGCAGGGCAACAGAGAGTGAGAGGGATTTTACATCTCTACTTTCTCAGCAAATTTGGGCATGTGGGGTTCTTTCCTCCTCCACGGAAAACAGGAAAAGTTGCTCCGATTAATTCCAGAGACTATCAGAGTTACTGAAAATTGTATTGTTCCGCACTCGAGAATGAAGCGCAGGGTGGCTCTCCTTCTTGCCTCAGAAATGTGAGGGTTGCTCATGTTACTTACAGAGCTCCTAGTTTACATTTTTCAATTAGGAGATAATCAGTATGCCATTATGAGTAAAAATTGTTGGAATGACCTTTGGGCTGTATATTTTGACCAGCAAATCTTTGGGGAGGGTTTGACTGAAAGCATGACAGGAGAACAAGGCAAGCTATACTCATGATAAATAAGAACAATTATCGCACTTATTATCTGATAAATAATTTATTGTGATTTTTGCCATTAATCCATCTTAAACCACTTCCTCGATAAAAACACGCCCCAAAGACCGACTGACTTCTGCTTTTCCCACATGGTGTCAGAAAGTCTTGTCTGAAAAGCACAAAGGAAGCGTTTGCCTAGAACGTAAAGAGCTGTTACCACGTTTGATCATTCCAGTCAATGCAGATGAATGACACCACGTGTATTAATAGGGAATCAGTCTCCTCCTCTCACAGCTTTAAAAAAACAAATAAATCTGTCAGAAACCATCTTGAAGAGAATCCATAGCTCAACACTTATGAGTCTGTTGTGTTTTTAAATTTTGTCTTCCAATATAGTGGTTCTTCAGAAAAATTAAGACTAGACCTACCATATGACCCAGCCATCCCTCTACTTGGTATCTACCCAAAAACCTCAAAAACATTGGTACGTAAAGACACATACACCCCCATGTTCATCGTAGCACGATTCACAGTGGCCAAGACAGAGACAACCAAAGTATCCTTCGATAGAGGATCGGATAAAGAAGATGTGGTACATATATACAATGGAATACTACTCAGCCATAAGAAATAATGACGTATTGCCATTTACAACAACATGGATGGACCTTGAGAACATTATGCTAAGTAAAATAAATAAATCAGAAAAAGTTAAGAACTATATGATTTCATACATGGGATATAAAAATGAGGCTCAGGGACATAAATAAAAGTGAAGTGGTTACCAGGGCAGGGTGGGGAGGGGAGCAAAAAGAGACAAATACATGGTGACAGAAAATGATTTGACTTTGGGTGATAGACACACAACGCAGTTAACAATTCAAATGCTATAGAAATGTTTACCTAAAGCCTACGTACTCTTATTGATCAATGTCAACCTATTAAGTTTAATTCCTAAATTAAAATAAATCAATCTTGTCTTCTTGTTAAAAGCCATCAGCAGATATGCATTTTCAAGTCGACACCTACAGTGTAGTCTTAATTTCAGAGGGTACAGACTGTTATAATATAATTCTTTTTTTTTTGTATTTTTCCAAAGTGAGAAGCGAGGGGGTGGGTGGGTGGGGAGGCATGCACCCCTCTGGGCATGGCTCCGCTGCAATCGGAGCCATTCCAGCACCTGAGGCAGAGGCCATGGAGCCATCCTCAGCACCTGGAATAACTTTGCTCCAGTGGAGCCTTGGCTGCAGAAGGGGAAGAGAGAGACAGAGAGAAAGGAGAGGGGGGAGGGTGGAAAAGCAGATGGGTGCCTCTTCGTGCCCTGGCTGGGAATCGAACCTGGGAATCGAACCCGGTACGTCCACACGCCAGGCTGATGCTCTACCACTGAGTCCACTGGCCAGGGCCAATTCAATTCTTCAGAATACTTCATAAATCCAATTGGTAAGGGGTGGTTGAATCTACAAAAATGACTCTGAATTTTGGAGATCAGGGAAAAACAAGCCTTCTTCTACTGCCCTCTACTTTTTGCCAGCTCCAACAGGCATACATGCATTATTTTTAACTCTGCTGTCAGAAAAGTAATGTGGACCTTTTGGATATACAAATCACTTTCCCTAGTGACTTCATCCTCTGATGTCTTAGATATTTTTTCCCTTTGTGCCCTCAGATCTGACCCCACAGTGCCTCTTGTTCAAAGGCGAGGTCTTAATTCCGCTTATTCTCTTTCTTGAATTTTTGCTCCTTTTCAAAAATGAATTTTTTAAGTAAATTAATTTGATTTCTTTTATTATTTACCTCTGATCTTAAACATATGTTCTTTTTTAGGATCTCTTTTTCTCGTGCTTTTTTCTCTTGACATTTCTGGTTCCTGCTTTGCTATTATTTACTTAGTCATTTTTTTTTTTTTCTTTCTGAAGCTGGAAACGGGGAGAGACAGTCAGACAGACTCCCGCATGCGCCCGACCGGGATCCACCCAGCACGCCCACCAGGGGGCGATGCTCTGCCCCTCCAGGGCATGGCTCTGCCATGACCAGAGCCACTCTAGCGCCTGGGGCAAAGGCCAAGGAGCCATCCCCAGCGCCTGGGCCATCTTTGCTCCAATGGAGCCTTGGCTGCGGGAGGGGAAGAGAGAGACAGAGAGGAAGGAGGGGGCGGGGGTGGAGAAGCAAATGGGCGCTTCTCCTATGTGCCCTGGCCGGGAATCGAACCCGGGTCCCCCGCACTCTAGGCCGACGCTCTACCGCTGAGCCAACCGGCCAAGGCCTACTTAGTCATCTTATCTATCAGCTTGGCCTCATTCCATAGGACTCCAAGAGCATTTTTTTTTAACCAACAGAACATTAATATTGGGCTGAAATCCAGGTATTTTATCAGAAATGAATGAACTGGTATTACCTGTTGTGCTTTCCCTACAACAGAACTTGCTCAGTAATGGACTCAAGGCAAAGTGTTCTCTTGTCTGCCTTTAGGTATTGAAAGTCATTCAAATATTTTTGAAGGTCTGTTGAGAATGTGATTTTACAATACAACTGTTGAAGCATCTGACATCCTCAGTCAGGAAATTCTTCCTAACTTCTCAGATCCCTCCAGCTCCAATAAACGCCCATTTCAGATTTGATTTTAGGACTAATGGGAGACTATTGAGTTCCTTTATCACAGATGAGGGAGCCATGGGAAAGCAGGCATCTTGCTGCCTCACGGGCAGCGCCTCTCAGCAATGCATGGAGGCGTGGCGGAGGGCAGACTTCTGATAGGCTTTTCAGACCTACAGTAAGAACGTCTTACCCACCATCATGAGAGAAGTCAAGATCAAGTTCATCGACCCTGACTAGATCAGCCCTGAAAGAACACAGCGCCGAATGCTTTACTTAGTAAAGCCACAGAGTGGGAATCATGAGTGTCTTTCAAGGCAGTAGGATTTTAAAGAACAAATATGTTCCCAGATTATACTCTTTTTAAGGACAAGGCTATTTTTCCTAATTTCTAATATAATGTACGCAGGCCACAAAAGCTTTGTTTAAATAAAGCTAAAAGGACCAGAAGAAAATTTCTGGGCAGCTTTCCCTTGTCTGACATGAGATCCAGATGTCACTAATGCAAATCGGGACAACTGAAGGTCTTGTGATAAGGCAGCATTTGGTATTTTAATGCCAACTTTGTAAGCATTCACGAAAGGGAACGTGCTCCTTTCTGTCTCCTGTTCATATTTCTGTCTATGGTATAATCATGTGGCTAAGACCACACAGATACAGTACTGTCAAAAGATAAACTGTACAAGATAAGGAGCATTCTCCCTTCCAAATAAAATTAATATGAGTTTCTTACAGGTATATTCCTCTTTTTAGAAGGCAATCCACTTTGAAAACTGACAACCCAACTCTCCCCATTTGGAAGCTCTCAGGAAAATGAGGTGGATGGTATTTGATTGACAAAGGCCAACACAATGTTTATGGGCAGATCCTCCTGTTTAAAGCAATTCCAGGAATGGCCTTCTGTGACAATGCTTGTGAAGGAACATTCCAGCACTCTCTGCCAAGCAGAACAAAGCTCATGCTTCACACAATTCCAGATATTCTTGGGCCTCCTAGCTACCACCTGTGGTTTGCATCTAAGCAAACAAAAACCTAAAAGAAGAGCCCAATCATCTGCGCAGGTGCTAATCCACAAATACCAGGTGCAAGGCAAATAACCAGGAAGGTCCTGAGGTGCCACGACCAGAAAGGGAATTATGATCGGGTCAGCATCGGGGCACCTGTTGGGATAAATCAAATGACTGAAATGTCAATACTGAGGAATGCAATCTGTGAGGAGAGGACAGAGGTGAGGAAAGAAGGCTTGCGCTATAGATCAAAGTTGGACTTAAGGTGAAATACACATGGATGGTAAAGGAAGTAGCAAGGCTGAAGCTTTATGAGTTAGGGTAAAAGAAATCCATAAAATAAAGAGGAATTAGCAGTGAGGGTCCTCGGTGCACTGCTGAATCAGGAGGAGCTCACTGATAAATTACTGTAGAGGAGAAAAAAAAAAAGAAAGAAAACAGATGACCATGTCCCCATAATAAATAAAATGTAGCATGCAGTATAAATCTTGGCAGACTGCTACCTATTAAAATGTTCCTGCATCTTCCTCCTCCTTCTGACTCCCAAGCAAGTGTAGGCACTCTGTTTAACTCCTCGCCTTTGAACGAATGAGGATATTCTTGGTTTCTGTCCTTTGGATCTCCTAGGCAGACGTTGACCATGCTGGGGTTGAAAGGCACAGTCTAAATAAACCAAAAAGAAGTAAAATGCTAAATGACAAGATCACAAAACTCTGTGACTCTCTATTTCAATTACTGAGACATTTCTTAAGGGATAATAAAAAAAGATCAAAATGCAGGTCACCTGGGAATTTTGAGAGCTGTGTGCCATTAGTTGCTTGTTTCATAACATGGAAAGGGCTGCCAGAGGTGAGGTGATTTGGGCCTGCTCACGACACACAGGGAAGAAACGATCAGGAACCTAGAGGTGCAGGGCGCCCGGGAGCATGGCCCGATTCCATTTGCTATGCCAAGAGGGGCCTTCTTTGTGCAACTGCTCCCAGATACACAAAGTAGGGAGAGGGCTAAGCCGTAAGAGAGAATTCCACCCTGAAAGTTAAAACTCACAAGGGAAAAATCTGTGAAGCAAAATTACACAGTGAAATGCCATTCTCTAAAGGGCTTGAACAAAAAGTGTGATAAATGTTATTACTCCGCTGTGCCAGAGGGTCTTGAGGACTCAATTATTGCTCTGATTTTGCCCAACAAAGTGCAGGAAGGCGATGATAGGAAGAGAGCCCCTGTTCCAAAGTGCTTTCAGGCTAAAGGCTACAGGGAGAGAGGCAAGAATGGAAAACCACTAAGACGCCATCAAGCTCGTAAATAACTTCGGATCATCACTATCTAGTTGCCCTCTTGGGCAACCATAAGGCACCATAAGGTCAGGATGAGCAAAGAATGAATAAAGTTAGAGGTCGGAAAGGTCCAGAGAAAATCCACTCAAGAACCAGAGGACACCAGCCTAAACCAATCTTCAAGACCGACTGCCTTAAAGATCTCAGCAAAACAGTTGCAAGAAACCACCTAACGTCACTCCAAAATCAGGCAAGTGTGTCTCAGACTGGAGAACAGCTGCACTTCTAATCTGGGATACAGACAAAGAGTTTATAAACAGTTAGAAATCGACACCCATGGGGATGGTGCCCAGAATGTGATCACAGAAACTTCTACAAAACGTGTGTGCATGCATAGGTATCGAGATATACATATACATATACATATATATATGTATGTATATACACACCACAGCATGTCCTAGCTGTAGTGCAAAAGAGACAGATCTTAATGAATTGAAAGTGTCGTTTTAAACATTTTTTCCATATTTCCTTTTGACCTTTGAAATGTCAGCGTTATCTGCATAACATACAAGGCTATATTATCCGAGTTGGAATTGAGCCTTCCCAGGTTGTAGCCACCGTAATGGGGTTCTCCACAAAGGGCCCATCAGTTATGAGAAGCATCTGAGGGCACCATGAAAGAGAAAGTCAGAAAGGGCATGAATCCAAAGAGGAGTATGTTCCCCATGAACAAGCAGTGCTCACTCCCAGTGCACAAGTCCACTTCTGAGCATATCAGTAAATCAAAGCGACCACCAGAATCGAGACGGAAGCCTCTGAGCTCAGATTTGGTTTCCCCAGCAGGCACACTAAAAGTCTACCCTCACAGATCAGAATGACGGACAGGAAAAGGTGCCAAAGACACAGTAATTAAAAAAAAGAAGAAAATTACAGAACAGTATGGATAGTATGATGTCATTTTTGTCAAAACACACATAAGTTATAAATGTATGCATTTTATGCACATAGAAAAAGATCTGGCACAACGTACACAGATCTTGAACAGTGTTTACTCGAGTGAAAGTGAGATTGAAAGGCAGACATTGACTTGATTGGTTTCTGTGTTGTATTAATTTTTACAATAATTGTCTAATATATAGTATATATACATAGTATATATATGTACATATATACAACTTTAGATATATGTATATATACATATATATATATATATATAAAACTTTAAGGAACAACTTTAATCTCAGAATTCAGACTTGGGACTTCTTAGTTGACTTCAATGTTGCTTATAAAGCAAAGTAATATTTGTCCACCCAACTTCTATGAAATCTTTTAGGGTTAAGAATTTATCTTCTCTGTGAAAGACAGAACCATTGAGTTGATGTTATATGGTAAGGAGACAAGAAACAAGACAGCTACACACAACACATGAGTTTGGTCTGGATCTAGACCACAGGGGAAAAAAATTTTTTTTTTTTGTCTCGCTATGGAGGATATATTAAGACAATAGATAAAATTTGTTGTTTTCTATTTTATTTAGAAAATTAAATTTAACAGGGTGACATAGATCAAAAAGAGTACAGAGGTTTCAGGTAAACATTTCTATAGCATTTAAATTGTTGATTACGTTGTATACCCATCACCCAAAGTCAAATCATTTTCCGGCACCTTATCTTTGTCCCTCTTTTTACCCTTCCCTTATCCCCTCCCCAGCCCCCTTCCCCCAGTAACCACTTCACTTTTATCTATGTCCATGAGTCTCAGTTTCATATTCCACATATGTGTGAAATCATACAGTACTTAGCTTTTTCTGATTTAATTTTTTCATTCAGTATAATGTTCTAGAGGTCCCACCATGTTGTCATAAATATCACTCATCATTTCTTATTGCTGAGTAGTGTTCCATTGTATATAAATACCACATCTTCTTTATCCAGTCCTCTATCAAGGGATACTTTGGTTGTTTCCATGTCTTGGCCACTGTGAATAATGCTGCAATGTACATGGCAGTGCATGTGTTTACATAATAATATTTTTGAGTTTTGGGGTTAGATACCCAATAGAGGAATTCCTGGGTCATATAGTAGTTCTATTCTTAATTTTTTGAGGAACCACCATACTTTCTTCCATAATGATTGTACTAATTTGCATTCCCACCAGCAGGGAATGAGGGTTCTTTTTTCTCCACAGCCTCTCCAACACTTGTTATTACCTGTCTTGTTGATAATAGCCAATCTAACAGGTGTGAGTGGTATCTCATTGTACTTTTGATTTGAATTTCTCAAATAGCTAGTGAGAGATGAGCATCTTTTCATATATCTATTTGCCATTTGTACATCATCTTGGGAGACATGTCTGTTCAGGTCCTCTCCCCATTCTTTTTTTCTTTTTTTGTTTTCTGAAGTTGGAAACGGGGAGGCAGTCAGACAGACTCCCGCATGCGCCCAACCGGGATCCACCCAGCATGTCCACCAGGGGGCAATGCTCTGCCCAGCTGGGGCGTTGCTCTGTCACAGCCAGCCATTCTAGCACCTGAGGGAGAGGCCATGGAGCCATCCTCAGTGCCCGGGCCAACCTTGTTCCAATGGAGCCCTGGCTGAGGGAGGGGAAGAAAGAGACAGAGAGGAAGAAGAGGGGGAGGGGTGGAGATGCAGATAGGCGCTTCTCCTGTGTGCCCTGGCCGGGAATCGAACCCGGGACCCCTTGCATGCCAGGCCGATGCTCTACCACTGAGCCAACCGGCCAGAGCCCCATTTTTTATTGATTGTTTGCTTGTTTGTTGCTGAGCTTTGTGAGTTCTTTGTATATTTTGGATATTAACCCCTTAAGGGAGCTGTTGTTTGCAAATATCATCTCCCATTTAGTTGGTCGCCTTTTTCTTTTGTTGTCAGGTTTTTGTTTTTTAGTTTTTTGCAGTGCAGAAGCTTTTTAGTTTGATATAGTCCCATTCACTTATTTTTGCTTTTACTTCCCTTGCCTTTGGGGTCAAATTTATAAAATTGTTCTCTATGGCCAAGGTCCATGAGGTTAGTACCTATGTTTTCTTCTATGTTATTTGTTTCAGAGCTTATATTTAGGTCTTCGATCCATTTTGAATTAGTCTGTAGTTTTCTTTTTTGTGTGTTTTCCTTGCCAGGTTTTGGTATGAGGGTTATGTTGGCCTCATAAAATGTGTTAGGGAGTATTGCTCCTTCTTCTATTTTTTGGAAGACTTTGAGAAGGATAGGTACCAAATTGTCTTGAATGTTTGGTAGAATTCACTAGTATAGCCATCTGGTCCTTGACTTTTGTTTTTTGGCAGGCTTCTGATAGTTGTTTCTACTTCCTCCCTGCTTATGGGTCTATTTAGGTTTTCCACTTCTTCGTGACTCAGTCTAGGAAGATTGTATATAGTTCTAGGAATTTATCCATTTTGTCTAGGTTGTTCAATTTGGTGGCATATAGTCTTTCATAATATTCTACTATGGAGACGGTGCCTCTCGGCCATGGACTGGAGCATCCACTTGGTTCGGAGCTTGTACAGGTAATTGCCATAAACCACGACCTCGGTGAGGTTCGAAGATTCCAGAACCTTCAGTTCGAGCATGGCTTTGTTCACTTGCTTGATGTATGGGATTCCAGATCCACCTGGGCCTGTTTGGGGAAGAAGATGAAAGCTACGACCCCTGGAGGCCAAGACTCCCCGGTCGAGGCACCGGATCAGGACTGGGCTCACTCACCAAACATGGCTTCCAGCAGCCCCATCTGCACCTGGAACACTGCGGGGTCTCGCAAGTCTTCAGGAACTTTCACCCACAGTGGGATGTCTTCCCGTTTTGGCAGCGTCCCCATCTCGAGTACCTTGAAACGAAAACCACACTAGGATTGAGGGTAGGCCTGACAGAGTCACCGAGTGAGGTGGCAGCGCACGCGAAAGTTGAACACCTGGGCAAGCCCCGCCCACAACCAGGCCCCGCCCCAGAAGGCCCCACCCTCGATGTGGCAGCCAATCCGCGACTCTCAACTCTCCGCTCGCTCGTCCACCCGCTGGCCTGTGCTACAGCCTAGTGGTGACCTTTACCCTTTCCCGAGTCCTGGTGGGTCCAGGTGTCGCTGAATTTACGAGGGCTTCCTTTCATCTATATTGACTCGTTTCTTCCGCACCAGAACCCCTGGGCCTTAGGAAGGAGCCGCTACTCTTTTCCCCTGGAAAAGTGGTTGGACCTGAACCCTAGGAAGGAAAAGTCCATATTTGAAGGCGCGAGGATCACCTGGGAGTTGCCAAACCGATTTCCCAGCCTCCCAAGTACCAAAGGAGGGTCCCATTTCCCCTCGGCCTAATGGGGTCGGACCCCGAGGCTTCACATCGCGGGTGACCCCTGCAACTTCTGGGAAATGGGGAGTAATTCCTGCCATTTAACAAAGAGGAAAATGAGATTAGAAAATTCATTATCTTCAAGGAACAGGATGGGGAGTCTAGACTACTCTAATGGTTCGAGTTCCCCGAAGCCTTGGGGTCTGGAACTTTTGAATCTACTCCGATTTTGAAGCTCACCTATGCCCTGTCTGGCCCCTGGAACCAAACCGTGTGGTCCGGATTTCTGGCTCCAAATAAACTTGTTTATTTATTTAAAAACACAAAAAACAAACAAAAAACACTGCTTGAAGCAGTGTACTAGATTCATCCTATCAGGTATGATTTCAATGTTTTAGGACTTCATGGATGGAGATGAAGCTGGCATTTCCCAACGTTGTGTTCTGGTAACATCTAATACCCCCTCGGCTGGCTATTATGACCACTTTTTTTTTTTTTATGACCACTTTTTAGGGCAGATTTCATCACATTCAATGAAAAACTATGGGTTCTTTTGCAACCACTGGTGTAATCCATGATAAATGGCTAAAACTCTCAAATGAAAGGTTATTAAGGAACTGGATATTCAGAAGGTCTAGAAGTTCTAGCCCACAAATTGTTAATTACAAAAGAGAAAAATGTTCCTCTACAGTAGAGATTTGAAAGACAGATGCCACCTTAACCAAAGACCAAAATTAACATCACCAATGAGACAAATGGACTCCTGGGTTGTCAATGTCATAAAAACAAAAGCAGAAGACTTTTATTCATAAAGAGATAACTAAGTGCTATGCATGAATAAAATCCTGACTCAAAAAAATATATATTCTACTATGATCCTTTGTATATCTATGATGTCTATGGTAATTTCCTTTCATTTCAGATTTTGTTTATATGAGTCCTTCCTCTTTTTTCCTTAAGTGAGTCTAGCCAGTAGTGTGTCAATTTTATTGATCTTTTCAAAGAACCAGCTCTTTATTGTATTAATTTTTTCTATAGTTTTTTTTGTTCTCTATTTCATTTAGTTCTGCTCTAATTTTTACTATGTCCTTTCTTCTGCTGACTTTGGGTTGCCTTTGTTCTTCTTTTTTCTAGTTCCTTACGGTGTGATGTTAGGTTATTTACTTGGGATCTCTCTTGTTTCTTGATATAAGCCTGTAATGATGTAAACTTCTTCCCTCTTATTACTGCTTTTGCTGCATCCCAGTAATTTTGATATGTCATGTTGTCATTTTCATTTGTCTATACATATCTTTTGATCTCTGCTTCTATTTCTTCTTTTGCCCAGTCATTTTTAAAAACATGTTATTTCCACATTTTTGTGGGTCTCTTTACTTCCTTATTACAGTTGAATTCTAGTTTCAAAGCCTTATGAACAGAAAATATGCTTGATATAATTTCAATCTTCCTGGATTTGTTGATGCTAGTTTTGTGGCCCAATATATGGTCTATCCTTGAGAATGTTCCATGCACACTGGAGAATAATATGAAATCTGATGTTTTGGGATGAAATGTACTGTAAATATCTATTATGTCCATTTGGTCCAGTGTGTCATTTAAGATCCATAGTTCTTTATTGATTTTCTGTTTGGATGATCTATCTAAAGCCATCAATGGTATGTTGAAATCTCCAAGTATGACTGTTTTTGTCTGCTTCTGTTTTTAGACCAGTTAGTAGATGTCATATATTTTGGTGCTCCCTGGTTTAGTACATATATATTAAGAAGTGTTATGTCTTCTTGATACAATGTCCCTTTTATCATTATGAAATGCTCATCTTTGTCTCTGGTTACCTTTGTTGTCTTGAAGTCAGCATTGTCAGATATGAGTATGGCTACACCTGCTTTACTTTGGATATTATTTGCTTTCTCTTCTCTGCCTTTCTTACAAAGGATATTCTGGTTGTCTTCTTGGTCTTGTTTTAATTTAGTTGGTTTTATTCATGTTACATAGTCTGATCTTGTCAGTGAAAGCCGATCTAGCTTCAGAAGGAAAAGTGTCTTTTCATAAATATCCAAGACTAATTTAGCTAATAAGCATTTCACAATATCTCACAAGCAAACAGGGATAGCAAGTGTGATTAACCGGACTTACTAACAAACAGGTCAGAAGATGTAAGGAATGTGGACAAAGTCAGAATAAAGCAGTGGTAAAGCTGGAACTAGAAACCAAGTTTCCTGGCAGCTCATTCATTCTGATATTTTTAAGCCAGACTCATGGGATGCATCAGCTATTCTGCAGGGGATAACAGCCCCTGGGAAGCTCTGAGACTTCATCAGAGGCAGAGGGCCAGAGTTCTCCATGTGCTATGGTAAGACACTGGTCAGAGTGCCCTGTACCCCATAAATCACAAATAATAATATCCTGAGGCATTCTCTTCTGTATGAAAAGATAAGAACTCTGTTTTGTTTCCAGCACCATTGCTCCTTTTTCCCTGCTTCAGATGGCTCGTGTAATTCAGAAGATAGACTTCATTCAAAGAATGAAAAATGGGGGAGTCTGAATCCCTATGCCTCTCTCCATCAATCCAGTAAGCTGCAGAATGTTATCAGTCTTGTAAGGAGCTCGGCTCCCTCCAACAAGATGAATTTCTTGCCTAAAACAGGTTGGTACTTAAGGCTTCACCACCAGCACTGTTAGCACCACACTGGGACAAGGGTACAGTGCCAAATGTGGACTTTATAGAGCGCAGGTAGACCTCACCTTCGGAGAGCACAAGATAGATAGCACCTGCCAACAATGGGCCTTAGCAAGGAGGCTAAGGAAACAGCCTCCCGGAATCCTGGCAGGAACGGAGAGGCAGGCAGAACTCCAAAGTCATCTGCAAACTAAAAACGGCCCCAGAGGCTTACTATGGGCAGTGTGTATGCACACGCGCGCTGAAACCTGGCTGCTCAGAGTGCTGACATGCCTGTTAGCAATGCAGACTCTAAGGCCTCTCCAGAATCAGGGTCTGCATTTTAGCAAGATCTTACACACACTGGAGTTTGAGGAAAAACTAGACTAGAGAAAACAGTGCCCTAGACAGCCTGAACCAAGGAGAAGCAAGAGGAAAACACAACATACACACACACACACATGCACACACATGGCTGTGAGGCAAACGGGACCACAAGAGAAGCCCCTGTTCTGTTCTGAACTACCCACACTCTCGTGTCAGTGTTCACCATGTCACCCCTCCAAACCACCCATTCATCCGTCCCTCCTGTGGCTCCTGGACCCATGACCTGCATTCACCCTCAGTGAAGGTCAGCCTCACAGACTGTCATCTTAGATAGCTGATCATAGGTGTTTATCCTTCTTTCCATTGATGTGATGAATCGTATTTACTCATTTGCATATGCTGAATCATGCTTGCATCCCAGGGGTGAACACCATTTGATCATGGCATAGAATCCTTTTAATGTGCTCTTGAGTTCAGTTTGCTAGTATTTTGCTGGGAATTTTTGTATCTCTACTCATCGAGGATATTGCCCAGTCGTTGTCTTTTTTTATAGTCTATTCTATTTTTAGTTGTCTGGGAGACTCGAGGAAATACCTTCCATTATTGAGTAAATGCCTGTGTACCAGGCCCTGTCTCAGGGACTGTACACATATCATCTCATTTAACCCTGTGAAGGTACCATCATCAGCTCTGTTTTGTTAATTAGAAGGCTGAGGCTTTACCCAAAAATCACAACAGGAATATATGTGAGCTAGGATCCCACTCTAGGTTCTGTTCTCTGTTCTTTCCCCAGTACCACAACTACACAGAAACTACATTTTAAAATCTTAATTCTTAAAGGGGAAAAAAAAAATGTCAATTCTATATGAGTCTACTTCCACAGGAAACTAGATTCTATCCAAGTCAGGATTATCTAGTTTCAGCTAAGCCAAAAATTGTTCATGAGTTGTTACTGGTGCTGGGAAGGAAATTTATGAAACATGATGGAATCCTTGTCTGATAGCCTTCTCAGGGTCCTCAGAGGTCATCCAAGCCCAATCTGCCCCAGGCCATGCATTTCCTTTAAAATACTGACTTGGGTGGTGATGCGAGGAGAAATTCACTTCCCACAAAAAGCTACCAATTTCATTTAAACATTTCACCCTCCAACAGAGCCAGATGAGCTCCTATTCTTCCTTGGAAGCCACACGGAATAACTTTAAACCCCTCCCTTCAACAGCCTCTCAAGAATTGAAGACAATAAACAGGACACACACACAAGAAGAATTTCTCTTTTGCCCTTAAAAAGGCTTGGTCTTGGATCTCTTCCTTATGTTACATGACCTTCAATGCCTTTCCCATGCCGCCTTCCCCGCCCCAGGCACACCGCCATCTGCCCGGGCCCCGCCTTACAGTGGGCACCCACAACCCATGTCACAGTTAGTACGGCTGGGGCTAGTGCCATTTTCTTCCCTTACTGTCAGCCCATCTCTCTTTCCAGCCTGATTTTTACCACAGCCCCTCACACACATTCAAATACACACGGATCCAAAATGTCATCCGTCTACTGAAGGGCGATGCCACTGATAACTACACAAATGCATTAACTCTCCAAAGCGTTTCACCCACCCACTCACCCACCTGCCTGCGAAGGCGCCCCTTGGAAGTGGCAGTATGATCAATCAAGTCAGTTTCATGTTCCGCCGCCTACACAGTACAGGGAAAAAATTAATGACACTGACTGTTCCTGCTAGAGAAGCAACTCAAGTAGACAGCAGCCTTCACAACAACAGGAACACTTCACTTTTAGTCATCCTGTAAGAGAAGGAAAAATATATATGCTATTTTTAACTCGATATATATAAAGTAAAAAGCCATTTGCCCAAAGGCCATGAAGTGAAAAGCCATTCGCCCAAAGGACATGGCAGAACTTATGCTCTACTGACCCAGGTAAAAACTAGGATTCCTCTTTTCGCTCAGGGTGTTAAGCATGCCGCAGTCAGCAAAGGCAGTGGAGTCCAAAACACTTGATTTAGAGTCTAAGCTCAGCCCCTGTGAAGGGCCGACTGGGACTTCCAAACCAACTCCGTGGGAACAGATGAACTACAAGGACAAGAAAGGCCTCTCCATACCATCCATCACAGGCTCCAGCAGCTTGACTGGGCTTATTTTCCTGCCCACCAGACCCGACCTGGGAATAAAGGCAGTTGCATCTCTCCCACTCTCTCCCTCTCTCTTTCTCTGTCTTCCAACCCACCCCTCAATCCTTTTCAATATTGTTTCAAGGCAAGCCTCGCCATTACAAAGCCCACATTTATCCCTTGCAAAGGAAGGACCATGAGATATCACAACCTCGTCTGGTCAGCTCTCTGCATGCACCATAGCTAGGCTCTACCTGTGTCCCCACATCCTCTCCCGGGCCCTCCCTGTCTCCCCATCCTCTTGCAGACCCTCCTTGTCCCCCCCATCCTCTCCCAGGCCCTTCCTGTCTTCCCCCATCCTCTTCCTGTCTCCCCCCACCCCCTCCCAGACCCTCCCTGTCTCCCCCCATCCTATCCCCACCCTGTATCCTCCCATCCTCTCCCAGGCCCTCCCTGTCTCCCCCCATCCTCTCCCAGGCCTTCCCTGTCTCTCCATCCTCTCCCAGGCCCTCCTTGTTTCCCCCCATCCTCTCTCCACCCTGTATCCTCCCATCCTCTCCCAGGCCCTCCCTGTCTCTCCATCCTCTCCCAGCCCTCCCTGTCTCCCCCCATCCTCTCCCCACCCTGTATCCTCCCATCCTCTTCCAGGCCTTCCCTGTCTCTCCATCCTCTCCCAGGCCCTCCCTGTCTCCCCTCATCCTCTCCCAGGCCCTCCCTGTCTCCCCTCATCCTCTCCCAGGCCCGCCCTGTCTCCCCTCATCCTCTCCCAGGCCTGCCCTGTCTCCCCCCATCCTCTCCCAGACCCTCCCTGTCTCCCCCCATCCTCTCCCGGACCCTCCCTGACTCCCTCCCATCCTCTCCCAGGCCCACCCTGTCTCCCCCCCATCCTCTCCCAGGCCTGCCCTGTCTCCCCCTCCATCCTCTCCCAGGCCCGCCCTGTCTCCCCCCCATCCTCTCCCAGGCCCGCCCTGTCTCCCCCCCATCCTCTCCCAGGCCCGCCCTGTCTCCCCCCCCATCCTCTCCCAGGCCCGCTCTGTCTCCCCCCACATCCTCTCCCAGGCCCGCCCTGTCTCCCCTCCATCCTCTCCCAGACCCTCCCTGTCTCCCTCCCATCCTCTCCCAGGCCCTCCCTGTCTCCCCCCATCCTCTCCCAGACCCTCCCTGTCTCCCTCCCATCCTCTCCCAGGCCCGCCCTGTCTCCCCCCATCCTCTCCCAGACCCTCCCTGTTTCCCTCCCATCCTCTCCCAGGCCCGCCCTGTCTCCTCCCCCATCCTCTCCCCGGCCCTCCCTGTCTCCCCCCACCCTCTCCCAGGCCCTCCCTGTCTCCCTCCCATCCTCTCCCAGGCCCGCCCTGTCTCCCCCCATCCTCTCCCAGACCCTCCTTGTCTCCCTCCCATCCTCTCCCAGGCCCGCCCTGTCTCCCCCCATCCTCTCCCAGACCCTCCCTGTTTCCCTCCCATCCTCTCCCAGGCCCTCCCTGTCTCCCCCCACCCTCTCCCAGGCCCTCCCTATCTCCCCCCACCCTCTCCCAGGCCCTCCCTGCCCCCTCATCTTCTCCCAGGCCCTCCCTGCCCCCCTTTCTCAGAAGGAAGCAGCCTCTCCACATCCTCATGTCTCTTTTACCAGACCTGCTCAGACTGGCACAACCCTTACACACGTTTCCCAGATTAGATTTCCCACCACCAGCCTTATTCACATGAAACAGTGTGGAGTGATTTGGAATGTGGATGTTGTGAACTCCTGATGGAGCAATGGTTTTCCACCATCTTCCACCAAGACCCCGGGCATCTCTGGACCCTCCTTGGGGGCAAAGGGAAAGCCCATGGATGCACAGGAGACCTCCTCACACTTCTTGCTGTTATATCTAGGAATTCCATGTAAGACATTTTTAAAATAGGAATATACTTTCATTCAAAAGAAGAAGAAAAAAAGCAACATTGCTACCAGAAAACATTCCTTTGCTCACCAATCACCCTGTGACCTATAATTGTGAAACGCACACAGAATGATACAAGCCTTTTTCACCGTCCCATAAAAGAAAAAAAAAGCTAAGAAAAGTCCTATGTTTTGAACAGTAACAAGCCACAAACAGGCAAAATGTGTACTGCTGTGGCATGTCCCACTGCTTAGAATGACATATCACCAGAGAACTCGGGACACCCCCCCCCGGAAACCCCCCACACACATCCCCCCCCCCCCCCCCGGTCCAGCCGTGCATCCTTCAGACATAGAAATGGAGACTCACAGAGGTTAATGGCTTGCTTTATTAACTATTATGGAGCAAATTCTCTACCACAAGTTATTTTTACATAGTAGATACTCAGTGTTGAAAGAACTAGTTTACATAATTAATTTGTTAATATATGCCCAATTCATTCCAGAAAAGAGTTCAGGTGATGTTGTAAGAGACAGAAAACAATAACAAAAAAATGGTATGTTATAGGAGTGAAAAAAGAATGAATGGATATGAGTTTTTCTTGTCTTGAAGTCAAGCTCCAAAAATTTGTTCTTAGCTGCAAGTACTCAAGACTGATAATTTACATTCATTGCACTTTTCTCAGCTGTTTGGGATGTTGAGTGATAAACAATCTCTACTTAGAACTTTAAGTAACTAGTGAGAAGCCCGTGAGGACTTGCCAGCAGGGAGGTTTCTAGTGGGTAATAAATTTAGGGTTCTGACTTGGTTTCATAAGACATTGTTTGTTCTCTGTCAAAACTGAGCTTTTCTACTGGCATTTGTGTTAAGACAACAGATTCCTGTTATGATGAGGACCAGGCCACCCACGTAGTTGGTGTGTGTTGGGAGGGCCCGATCACTGATGCAGGAGTCTTACGGGAAGAGGCTGTAGTCTTGCCTCTCCACCCTGTGCCCATGAGCCAGCAGCACGGGGTCCCCCAGGAGCCGGGTAGACAGCACAACCTCGGGTCCCACTCTGTCCCACCCAATCAGAATCCGCACTGTAATAAGACACCCAGGTGATCTGAGTGCTCAATAAAGTTAGAGAGGTAGTGATGCACAGCACTTTAATCTGCCAGGTGCAGAGGTCCAAAATGCAGCCACACGGCTGCAATGGGGGCACGTCAATGGGAGCATGGATTGACCAAGATGTTTGCCCCTTGGGGGTGTGCTTGTTATTGAGAGGTGACTGTGGTAGAGAAAACTCGTTTCCAGAGGCTGCACTGCACGGAGTGGAATGGAAGGATGGCAGTGGTCCAGTTCTTCGCCTTGCTGTTCCCAGCCAGGCAAACCAATCCGGGCCGTGCGGGCTGTAAAAGACAGAGGTGCCTGAACCGCCCAGGCTAACTGCTACTGTCGCTCACAGGGTCTGGATCACAGCCAGACTGCACCCCTTTCTGAGCTTTTAAATACAGTGCAAGGGGAACCCGCCCCCCCCCCCCCCCCCGCACACCTGAGAGGGGATGGGCGTGTATGGATAACCCTGGGACCCATCTAGTATCTGATGACAGGTGACACAAGGCTCTGGCAGAGCTCTGGCTGCACAATCTGCAGCAGTTGTCACCGGGAAGGCAGGGCGGCCTGCCAAAATGCAGACACGGGACCGACCAAAGGATAATTGCTGTAAGTTCCACACAGAGGGCGCAGACAGAGATGTCAGCAAAGCACGTCACAGGTTAGGCAGCAGCACACATAGGACTGCAGGGTAGAGTCCAACAATAAAGGGAAGATTGTTGAAAACGCCGAATCAGTTCAAACCAGGTATGACAGGCCAGCGGGAAGACATGTCAGTCAAGGATGAGACTCTCACTCAGAGGTGCTTGTCACTTGTACATAACAGCTTCTCAAAACTAAATATATGGAAAAATTATAGCTAGATTTCCGGAGGTATGTTCTGACTGTAATTGAGGAAGAAGGGAGACTAATCAGTATTTGGTCAGCCCTTTCCTGGGGCTTTGCATGCATCTTGCAAAAGTTGACTGGGTTTGTGGGGGACTGGGAGGCTGTCTAACCTAAAGATCAACCACCCCTAAGGAAGTTCTTGTTTGGGAATTTGGAGATCCCTGAAGTTCCTGAGATTGTATAAAAATTTTTACATATATTTTCTTTCCCCTGGGAAGAGAGACCACAGCTTTCAGCAGATTACCAAATCGATCCATAACCCCCAAAAGGTTGAGAATTACAGTCAGCTGAGCAAACTATGAAGGATGAAGGAACGAACATCTACTGAGCATTCTCTGGCAGGCTCTGTACTCGGTGACATCATTTAACCCTCCTAAAAACCCCAAGGTAAGGGGTGTTATCCCATTTTCCATTACAGAAAAGTAAGGTTAAAAGAGAAACCTTGGCCTTGACCTGTTGGCTCAGAGGTAGAGTGTTGGCCCGGCGTGTGGAAGTCCCTGGTTCGATTCCTGGCCAGGGCACACAGGAGAAGCGCCCATCTGCTTCTCCAGCCCTCCCCCTCTCCTTCCTCTCTGTCTCTCTCTTCCCCTCCCGCAGCTAAGGCTCCATTGGAGCAAAGTTGGCCCGGGTGCTGAGGATAGCTGCATGGCCTCTGCTTCAGGCGCTAGAATGGCTGTGGCCACAATGCCCCAGATGGACAGAGCATCACCCCCTGGTGGGCATGCTGGGTGGATCCCGTTTGGGCGCATGCGGGAGTCTGTCTGCCTCCTCGCTTCTCACTTCAGAAAAAATACCGAGAGAGAGAGAGAGAGAGAGAGAGAGAGAAGCCTTACCAGTTAAACATACCTACAAGTTGTATCAGCAGGACTGTAACTCAGACTTACCTAAAATTCACACTTCTTCTATGATAGTATGCTTCCTGGGTGTTTATTGGAAGGCGGGGAGGGGTTAAGGTTTAGTGAAGGAAGGCACCATGGAAAACCAACATGACATTTTAGCTGGCTCTTGCAGAATGTGTTGAGTTTGGGCATCTAGAGGTAGAAAGGAAGGCACTGCAGGTGAAGGAGACAGGGTCAGAGACAGCAGAGTGAGAAGGGATACAACCCTCAGGGAGGATATCACCTTCCCTCCTACTGGCCAGGAGCTTCCTAAAGGCACAAAAGCTAGGCAACATGCACAAGACGACGTGCATCTAGGGGTTCCCCGCTGTTGTCCACATGCCAGGGCGAGCGAGGACAGCCACTCACATCAGAAACCTGACATAAAGCCCAGGGGCTGTGAACGCCCGGGATCAATTCAAATGAGTGCATTTTGTTTCTTTCTGTGTCTTGAGCCGAGGAGCGGGTCTACTGCGGGTCAGAAAGAAGCCATGAGCTTACCCAGGCCCGGTGCAGCCCAAACCGCCACAGGCAGCCTCTCTGGAAGTAAAAGACCATCCATTCAGTGTGCAAGCTTAATATGTCTCCAGTCCCCCAAGATGCTCCCCTCTCAATATAAATAATATCCGCAGATTAAAACAGTCCGCGTACGCCACAGCACATTTAATCAGGCTTTCAGACACACATGACTCGACGGCAAAATCCTGCCACCTTCTGAAATGGAAAAGCCACTTGACGAGGGGAATATCCACATGGACCCCCAGGTAATCGAATTGTGGCTTTAAATCCTGTGACTAACAGATGGCAAAGTCTTGTCCCCGTGTCCTTGCTCCCTGCTCCTCACCCTGGGGAGATACCCTGCACAGCCCTTCGGACTGGCACCAGCCACCACGCCATCTGCAGCTCCGATGTTATTTCAGCACTCAACATTTTTTACAAGGGAGCTGTTTCCCAAGCATTATGATTGCTGAAATAATAACTCCAGCCAAATCTTCTCGTTGATTTGTAAATGAATTTAAGTGCATAACAGCCCAAACCTCTTCAGGCTCCCTGGGTGGGAGCTCTTGAGATTTTATTTCCCATAAATAGAAGGAATAAGAATATTAAAAGATAAAGATACGTGATATTCATCTTGTTTCAGCAGATCCTGGGGTTCTCGAGGGCAGAGAGAGGTGATCTGGCTGATTGATTTAATATTTATTGAGTCCTGTCTTCATGGACCATAGAAATAAACCTATCAATAAACTTCATTACAGGAAAAGCGCGTGGCTCTCTTCAGATAGGACCGCGCAGCGCTCCCTTGATGCCTCCTTTCCTTTATGCTGATTAATAACTTGAAAGACCTGCTCCTCTTCTGAAGAACATGCGAGTAAGAAATACTGTGTCCTACTCCATAAAACTGGAATAAAGGAGTCTCCCTCTCCAACGTGACTAGGAAAGGGAGGCGTTGCTGGAGGAAGGGGCAGGGGGACTCGTCACCCCTGAAACCAGCTCACATTCAAAGCACACAACCTCGAAAATCCTGCAGAATTATGAGATTTCATACTTTACTGTGGTTTCAACTGGAGTGCCTGTACTGCCTAAGGCAACTTTTAAATAAAAATATTAAAAGCACACCAAAAAAGCAGACACCTTCCTGATAGAACACCGACCGGGGCCGGGATGTGTGTTCCTATAAATGCATTCCTTGTGTGCCCACCAGGACAGCACCTAGATGTACAATCCTTGGACAGGGAAACTGCGGCTTTACCCACATCGACAAACCCCAGGACCACCTGCAAGCACAGCCCGGAGCTCTGGGTCAACTGAGAGACCCTTTGCCAGCTTGTTATCAATTCAGTGTGGCTGCTGTTTTGTAAACACATCTAATTTTGTTTTAAATTTTAATCCATAAAGTCATTACCTAGGACTCCAGGCTGCGGGAATGATGAACCAACTGCTTCTAAAGCCGATGACAGGAAGGTGCCAGTGCCAGTCGGGTGTCTGTCCCCGGGCCCCTTCTTCGCTTCCCTATTCCTCTCTCGTCTCTTTCTTCTAAGCGGCGTACTTTCCTGTGCACATTCTCTTGCTCACACTGAAGATTTTCTGTGGCTACCTGACTGTCCTCTCTGTCTCTTTGACCCTGTGCCACTCCCTGCTTCTGTCTCCGTCTCTCACTTACACACAAACACACACACACACACACACACACACACACAATGAAGTCCTTTGCCTGTTTCTGACCCACTATTCCAATCACTGCCTCCTCTACCCTTCCAATGTAATCTACTTCTCTACGTCTCCAACATAAGCATGGCTCTTTAACAAAAAAGATCAGGCTGAGTGGGTCTGGGACAAAGAAACGGTCTTAAAGAGCTGATGGCAGGAACACGGTTGATTGACAGATGGACTGACCCACTGAGTGGGCTGCGGGCGTCTCATCTGTTGCCTTGCTTTGAGTATCCCTTCTCTTAGGTAATTAACTATAAGGAGAGAGGCTTTTTTACACACAACAGAGAAAACAAAAGGTGAATCTTTCAAAACATGGCACATTATAAATTTTGGTTTATTTAATAAACTGTATCAGACTTGGTTCTAAGGAACTTAGGAATTTTAACTACCTGTTTACACTTTGTCACAACTCTGTGAGGGTGGTGTTGTCGCCTCCCCCATCTCCTAGGGGATCAAGGCACAGAGAGGTCAAGCAGCTTATCCGAAGTCACACAACTGAAAGGTGACAGTCCGGATTTCCACGCAGGTAGTTTGTCTCCAGGGCCCACGCCTTTAAGCATTATACTCTGCTTCTTATTTGATTGACTGCACCTTTGTCTAATAGAGAGGAAAATTTGCATTCATTTTTTTAAAGCAACCCTTTCTACTATTAAAGCCAGGTTTTCTCTATCAGGGAAATAGATGAGTGATTTATGCTATTAGGTATTACCCTATTTGGTCAATATTTATCCTATTGTATAAACATTTATCCTATTCGTGCTCAAAAATCATGTTATGCCCCCATGTCTGTCCACAGACACAACCACATAAAATTCCTTTTCCAAAAAGCAGCTCCTTACAGAACCAGGCTAAGGACTTCGCCCTCCTGCTCAGTGAGGTTTATGTTTTTGTTTTTTGTGTGTGTGTGACAGAGAGACAGAGGGGGGGGACAGATAGGGACAGACAGAAAGGGAGATGAAAACATCAATTTTTTATTGGGACACCTTAGTTGTTCATTAATTGCTTTCTCATAAGTGCCTTGACCGTGGGGCTACAGCAGACTGAATGACCCCTTGCTCAAGCCAGCGATCTTGGGCTCAAGCTGGTGAGCCTTGCTTAAACCAGATGAGCCCATGCTCAAGCCGGAGACCTCAGGGTTTCGAACCTGGGTCCTCTGCGTCCCAGTCAGACACTCTATCCACTGCGCCACTGCCTGGTCAGGCTCAGTGAGGTTTGATACAGCATTCCCAAGCAGCCCTGTGCTGCTCTGCAGTCATCTACCTAACTTCCTTTGATTTTAAGTTCAAGTGGGCAATATAAGCCCTGGACAGTTGGGGAAAGCCAGGCAAGAAATCCCATTCTTTTCTGTAGTAAGAATAACAACCAGAGCACTCCTACATCGCTTTTGAAAAATAAAGCAAAAAAGGGATTAGATCCACTATTAGGGATGGCTTATATTAGGTTCTGTCCAACTAGCGTGTTGAGTAAATTTTCTTCCCAAGTACACCCTGGTTTGAGATTTTTAAACCCAAGGGCCCCAGGATTTTTCCCTCTTTCAAAAATGGATGGTCTGCCTTTCCTTGAAGCTGCAGATTAGAAAGACACAGCCTGTGAAACCAATTAACTAATTGGAAATCACTTAATAACTGTGGCAGCACTTTGAATTTCTGGCATTGGCTCACAGCAGTCAAGAGAAATCGCTTTCCAATATTATGATAAGGTAAGCTGTGGAGGTCACAGGGGGCGCCAGAGGCTGCGGCAACAACCAGCAGCTCTAACGTGCCCACCAAAACAATGGAGATACCACCACGCGGCTTCCGGTGATGGCAAAGCAAGCACAACACAAAAATCCAAAGACGGATGGAGAGCTGCTGGGAATAAATGTACAGCCAGAGCTCCTTGCTATGATTTTGGAGAGCTCACCATCTTTACATAGATGTCATGCTATTGAAATTGCTCTCACGGACAGAGCCAGCACCACGCAGAAGGGAAGGAGAAGGGAAAAATAAATACTCACCCTAGAATAACCATCCAATTCATTGTTTTAGTATGAATAGAGTTAGTGTTTGCATTAGGAAAATAATCGAGTTAATTGCTCAAGAGTTAACAGAGACAGAGAAAATAAATTACCCCAAAAAGTATTTATCCATTGGCCACTTATTTGTTTCACGGTAGTGAATTCTCTCAGCATATTCCTAAATGGCAAAATTGATGAGAACCAAAATCATCACTGTAGAGAATATAAGCCATCCCTAATAGTGGATCTAATCCCTTCTCTGCTTTATTTTTCAAAAGTGATGTAGGCGGGCAAGAGCATCGTGCCTACCAGACAGAAAGAGGGGTGAGGGGCTAGTTAAGGGTAAATGTATGGTGATTGGGGAGACTGGACTTGGGGTGGTGAACACACAATGCATTACACAGATGATGTACTAGAGAATTGTACACGTGAAACCTAAGTAATTTCATTAACCCATATTATCCCAATAAATGTAATAAAATTTTAAAAACCCTACTCTAATGAAAGAAAAAAAAAAAGAGGTGTAGCAATATGCATAGGCCCAGGAGATTTACAATTGCTTCCAGGTGGACAACTGGTTCTTATTTCTCCTGGGCCTCAGAATTATTTTGTGAAAATAGCAATTCTTTTCACTTCTCTTTGCCAAGTTAGTGTATTCAGTTGTACAATGGCCTGAGGCCCATGAGAAGGAATAGGTATTCAAATCACGGTTGAATTCTGCAAACTTGCAAACATACAGCCAGGTCACTATACATTTTTCCAGCAATGCCCAACTTTCCTTTCTTCCTCCCCATTGGTACACAGGGAGTTTGGGCAGCTAAGACTCTTCCTGGAGATATTTGCTCTTGTATTCCTGCACGAAGGAGATTCTTTGCACACGCCTGTCACTCCACTGCCTGCAGCGGGCCTTCCCTGGTCCCCAGCTTTATTAATTCAGTAACCATGAGCAATGCAGATGCCTCCACTGGGTACCACCTCCCATGCTTGCTTTGTACCCACCATTACCCAAAGGGTGGAAGGTGTGCTCCCTCCTGGCATCAGCATAAATACAGACAAGCACCGTTCACACAGATTGCTACGACAGGCATTAGCCCATCAGCCACAGGAACACGTTGGCCCCTGCCTCAGATATTAGGTGCTCATTCAAAGGGATGTGCCTTTGTAGAACCACATCCCTGGAAACTCTGTACACACAAAACACACCCACAGCCAGGAGGGCAACATGAGAACTGTAATCAACCGATGATTCTTCCGTGAACACAATGCTTTCTCCTGAGCAGAGGAAAATGTTCAACTTATTGCCTTTCTCGGGATTTGATTCCTAATCTGCATTCTAGAAAGTGGCATCCTAGAATCAAGATTATATCAAGACAACAGGGCTGATAAAGTCATTTTCAACACCAAGAGAGTTCATCAATAACAAACTGGAACACTGAATGTAATGATATTCTGGGGGAGCAGACACATCAAGAATTTCCTGGGTGTGAGTAGGACTACCTCGCGGACTGAGAGGGAAACATTTTCATCTTCTTCGTAAAAGAAAACTTCCCAAATATCAAAGGAGAAAAAATAGTGCAAATATGTCTTTTCAGATCGATTCAGGACATTTTCCATGGTGCCACACCCGAAGAAAAACATGCAATTCAATGGGGAGCGTTCCGAAGCCTACCTGTCCTACTTACAACCCACTGCGCGCTGACCCAAGGGTGACGCTACTCCTACAGAGACAGGCTGACTGCCAACTTGCACAGCCTCCTTTGCAAAGCTCGGCACTCTGGAGCTTAAGTGTCCCTGCTTAACAAACGGTGAGCAATTTAGTCCATTGCACAAAGACAAGACCAAGGCCAAAGTCTAACAATAGCTCCCCTTACTCTGAGTCCTTGAATCAGTGAATGTTATTACGAACAGCAAACATACTTCTGTCAGGTTGTTCCTTTTCCCCTCTGCTGTCTTCTGTGGCTTCACCTATAAGCTCACAGTTTGTAGTGAGATTGGACAATTACTGAGCCAGAATTGAATAATTAATGAACAGTCACTATATATGTTTGGGGAAACTGTGACCCAATCATTGAACAGATAGCTGAATCACTAAACTAAATGACTTGTTCCACTCATTACCTGATCAGCATTTGTTTAGATGGGTGCCCTATCAAAATTCTAATCAGTTCTATTTAAATTACATTTTTTGCACTGCATTGTTATAAACGCTAATTTATGCCTAGAGTGGAACAGCTTTATTTCTTACCTCCTGAAGAAACGAATGAATAAAACCGTACTTCTGCAGAGCGGAAAAGATTCTGAAGGGTTCGGTGACTACTGGATTTTGCACTTGCCAGAACACATCCTGAAGCTCGGAGCAGAAGCTCTAGGAGACAAGGATACTGAAATCCTCCCACAACAAAGCCATCCGCTGAAGAGGCAGAAGATTGTCCCAGCAGCAACAGCAGCTGCCACTGGGGACTTCCCGCCAGTGGGGACAGGAGCAGCTTTCCGGACCAGTAAGGGAGGGAAGGGAAAATGCTTACAGCTTGAGAATGATGACCCAAAGGGTCTTAAAGGCAAAAGGTGATTGCAGAATCCCTGCGAAACTTTCCTGCATCCAGAGAAGTTTCTCCAAGCCTGGTACCACATCTGCTCTGGCCAGCGATGGTGCCTAACTCCACCAGTTTGTCGGAGGTGAGAGCGTGACCGTGTCATCGGGAACTCCCCATTTCCTGTCACAATTGGTTCAGCCTCCAACCTTAGGACCAAAGTGCCTCCCTAAGCAATGAGCGCTGCTCCAAGAGGAGACAGAAGTGGTTTTGCTCTCTGGTGTGCACGTGAAGCCTGGCCACTTCTAGCGCAGGGGTGACACAGCCCCCCCCGGTTCATGTGAGATCTAAAAGGCCTCAGAAGAGAAAGAAGATTGACAGTGGTGTTCTAGAAAGAGCTAGGAATCTTCTCACAAGCCCACAAAAGCCTTACCTGTCCACACTTTACACAATACAACGTTCCCACCCATCCCAGGACTGCTGTCCTTGGAAGACAGTGAGCCTGCCATTATCCTGCTCGCCATGGGAGGCATCAAATTCAGAATTCATTGCTAGAAATTGTTTTATTCCCCCAGCTTGTAGAAGTTCTTTACAAGCTGAGGAATTGCCTTGAGAGGACTGAATTTCCAAGTGCAAGTCAGCAGCTGCTGGGGAGGCTGCGCTCCCCCCATCACGAGTCCCTTGTGGAGAGGGGCGGAGGGAGGCCGGTCAGCCTGGCTCAGGGCTGCCTGGCCCCGGGCGGCGGGAGCCCAGGTTCACACAGCATTTAACCTCTTTTAAGTAGCGCGGTGTGGCGGAGGCTGAAAACACGGCTGGAACATTTTCTTGCTTATTATCACCTTGAGAACCTGTTCTTGTAGCTCAGGAAGGAGTGTCAGGAAGAAGGGGGCCCAGGGAGCAGCCCCGGGAGGGGAGGGGCGGTCACATCGCCCAATGCGAGAACTGCCATTTTCTTGTTGTCAGAGTGCAACTGGGGAAAGGTGGCAGTCGTTTGCTCGCCAAATACTTCTTTTATATAGAAACAGTAGTTCCCAGATTGCACAGCCAATCACTTCTGGGGAAAGGGAAGAAAAGAATGGCTTTCATTCTTTTCTCTGAATTCATTAGTTTCAATGCAAAATTTCTTGTATGAAGTACCTAAGTAACGGCAGCGTTCCTGCCAGATCTAAGGGCGAGGAAGAAGGAGTGGGGACAGGAGAAGCAGGCAGAGTCAGGAGCAGCTGCTTGCGCTAGGGTCCTGGCGGGGGACAAGATGGCCACCTGGGACAGAAAGGCTTCTGCCAGCCCCTCCCCACACCTTCCCATAACGGGGCTAAAGAAACACGCCTCCCTGCTCAGGACTAAAACCAATCCGAGAGAAATTGAATCATACAGTGATGTTTCTCTACCTTGTTTAAGTGATAAGAATAATTGATTCTAGTACAAAATAATCCTCCTTTAAAGTTTTGGACCATGTTTGTATCAAACACCTCACTGCCATTCCCACCCGCAGACGATTCTCAGACCCACCCACCACCCTCCTGCCCAAGACCCTTACATCCCATGGTATTTCTGGCCAAATCCTTGTATCACTTACATTTGAGTTGTAGGGTTTCAAGTTTCTAATCTGCAAAAGAAAATTAAGTCACTGGAGGAATATGTACTGTCTACTGTATTTATTACCAAATGTTCAGAGATGGTGGTGGTGGGTCCCCGTTGTGATTATCTTACTATTTTCATTACAGGAATTTAACTAGATGGCCACGATTTTCCCAACTCTATCCAAAATAAATGATATGGGAGTTGCACAGAATAGTATTTACTGTTGATGCCAGGCCAATTATTTGGCTATTCATTTAAAGGTGACGCTCTCAAGCAAAATTTTGCTCATATTAGAAACATGAGACAAGATATCAAATGAGAAGACATATTTCATCTGCAAAGTGATTCATATCTTTAATATGTCAGTTTAGTCTCCATCCATGTCAGTTACAAAAATATTGAACCAAGCCAAAGTTAAAGACCTCATTCCAGATTAAAGTCAGTAATTATTCAACATTACATAGATCTTACTGTTCAAACTTTCTAGTAATTACTTAAAAGAGGAACTAGCAGGGTACTTTTCTTAAACTTGAACATGCCACAAAGCTGGGAGAGAGAGTTAATATTTTGGTTTCTGCATGATTCAGAAGTTTTGGCCAGGCTAGAACAATGGCAGAAACTTAATACAAGATAGCACGAAAATAAATGTAGCCCTGCTCTTAAGTTCAAAAAGCCCTGTTAGGTGAATTGCACTTTCTCAGCACTCATGTGACAAATCAGTAAGGCCCTTATTCACCATAAAATTAGTATAAACCAGTGTGGTATGACTGCCCAAAATACTAATTCAATTCGTAGACATCCAGTCTGAAACAGGAGAGGTAAGAGTTTTGTCATATAGTGGTCAGACATCACTTTTCTCAGACAGAAAAGTTATTATGATCTCAAAATCACAAACTACATGAATTTGAACCAGTCATGTGATTTGAGCCCTGGAGTTCTCCATCTGAAAGTGGGAATAATAAGATCTGACATATTCTCCAAAAATTGTTGTAAAATCAAATGAGACTATTTCCATAAAAGTATTTTTAAAATTATACAGTATCATTGCTCTGGACCTCTGTTGTTACCCAACACCTATCTGCCTCTAACTGATCTATGCAATCCAACTCTCCTCTGGGAGCCCTCCCGCCCCCACTCTTAGCGGTGCCATGGGGCCCAACTGGCTAAGGCCACAGAAATTGGTTCAGGAGTGGGCACCTAACCCAATCAGGGCCAGGAGACACGAGGAGACAATGCTATGGCTTTTGAAAAAAGGCAGCTCTCACTCCTTCACTGCGTTAGAAAGTAAGCCTGGGGGTAACACCCTACTACCTAGGAAGGTAGAAATGAAAAAGACAAGAAACTAATAACCTCTTTAGATATCGGACCCCAGATGGAGCCGGCACTCCCCTGCACTGCACCGTGTTCTACGTTTTTCAAGTCAGCTGGAGCAAGGTGTCTCTGTCACATGCAACAGGATGAGTCCTGCAACTGTATATTTGTTTTATTTTTTTTTTCTTTCATTTTTCTGAAGCTGGAAACAGGGATAGACAGTCAGACAGACTCCCGCATGCGCCCGACCGGGATCCACCCGGCACGCCCACCAGGGGTGACGCTCTGCCCACCAGGGGGCGATGCTCTGCCCATCCTGGGCATTGCCATGTTGTGACCAGAGCCACTCTAGCGCCTGGGGCAGAGGCCACAGAGCCATCCCCAGCGCCCGGGCCATCTTTGCTCCAATGGAGCCTTGGTTGTGGGAGGGGAAGAGAGAAACAGAGAGGGAAAGCACGGCGGAGGGGTGGAGAAGCAAATGGGCGCTTCTCCTGTGTGCCCTGGCCGGGAATCGAACCCCGGTCCTCCGCACGCTAGGCCGATGCTCTACCGCTGAGCCAACCGGCCAGGGCTGTATATTTGTTTTAGTGTCTCAGGAAATTCCAAGGTATGGAAATAATAAATGGGAGCGTTTTCAAATGAAGATGTATATATACAGAGAGATACACATGTCCTTCTTGACTATGCCTTGGATTCTAAGGCATTACATTAAAATTTTCTAAAGAGCACTTTTCAGCATTGTGCCTTTGGAAAAGCCATGTTTGCAGCCTACCCCATCTTGTCTCTCTCATCTTCCTGCTGAGCTAATGGCCAGATCTCCAGCTAAAACAGCAGTACCCATCTCTGATTAATGGAACCTTTCTCCCCACCTTTCTTAATGGCTTCTTCGCATTGTGATTTCAATCAGAACATCGCAAGGCATCCCTCCCGGTGCCTCTCCAGGACCACTTCTATTGCCAGTCTTTATACACTTCTCCTCCGCAAGAGAAAAGCCAAAAAAAGGAGGAAAAAAAAGTCTGCACACTCCAAGGCTGAAATCAATGTGGAATGTGAAGACTCTATAGCACTTTCTAGCTAGGGAGGGGCTGTAGCCATCAGCTAGCCCAGGGGTCAGCAATAGCCTAAATCTGGCCCACCTGGTTTTTCTTAACAAGTGTTCTTGTAAATAAAACTTGACATTAACACAGCCACATCTGTGTGTTACAGATTGTCTACCGCTGCTCTCATGCAACAATAGCCATATCACGTGGTTCAAAAGCCTAAAATATTTACATCTGGCCCTTGATAAAGAAAAAAAAAAGTTTGCAAATTTCTAATTCAGTCCAATTATTTAGTTTTTAAAAGGAAGCTTGGGTCCAGAAAGGCTAGCTAATAGCAGACAGGAGGCCAAACCCAAATTTGTTCCATGGGGAGGTGTTTTTATGTTCCACTCTTACCCACCTACTAAATTAGAGGTGGCTCGTAGGCGAGAATTGTGACTCATGCTTCTGTGGTTTCCCAAACCAGGCAGGCAGAATACTAGCATCACCATCGAAACTAGCTCAATAAATGCAAAGGGACTGAAGAAATAAGGAACCTCTTCAGAGACATCTCACCTACATACATCATCTCGTCTCCTGCCTCCAAATATTTGTAGCCACACACCAATCTTTCTCCCACTGAACAGCAAGTTATGATCTGTGACATCATCTCTAAAATGACATAATAGTATCCACGTCCCTGAGCTGTGAGGGTCAGATGGAATAAAGTGTGTAAGACACGTAGCACAGTGCCTGGTTCATACCAAACACAGAGTAGCTGTTTATTATCATTATAATTTATATTATTACTATTATTATTATTATATTATGGAGGCATCCTGAGCTATAACTAGGTATTGGGGGTACATGTAATTACTGAACTGGGGATTTCTCTAGATCCTTCCACAAGCAATGGGGAAAACACAAGAAGATAGGGTTCCAACACTCAATTTCCACAAACAATTAAATTCACATTCAGTTGCCATCACCCAAGGGAGTCGGAACAGGAGCAGGAGAAACATCCTTCCAAATCCCAGCAGTAGCTGTAGTACTAGAGGGAGAGGAAGAAGACTCACTTGCTGGAGCTGAGGCGTTAAATGTCAGCACATAGTAAACTAAGGAAAAATGCTATCAATTAGCATCCATCTAGTGCGCATCCAATTGTGGCCAAAGACATTTGTCCCTGATTGTCCCTACAATGGGAATGGTTCCACCTGCTACCAGGGGCTCCCCTCCAGCCACAGAGGCCCCCTAAGCCTTCTGTCTTTAGATGTCTTTAGATTTTATGGCCATAACACAAGGGCATACCACACACATTGCGTGAAAGACTTTTAACTAGGGGCAAAGTATTTTTGCCACTCGTTCCATCCTTTTGCCCAACAAGGATGCCTACAGCGTTATTCCATATTTTGATAGCACCAACAATGGACATCAGAAGGGAAAAATAAACCTACAACCCTGTGCCAATGGCAACAGCCAAGTACTCTTCCTCCACACCACCTCCTTCTGGTTTGAGATGGCAGATGGCAACCTCACCTCATCAATAAATGCCCCTTAGAACCTAACAAGGACATATAACACAATGTGGTCTATCCTCTCTCCTGCCCAGTTTCATTTTGGATGTCAGTGACAGGGAGGAGTAGAATTCTGCCAGGGTTGGTTGGCCCATACTGGGAGTCCAACTCCTTAGGTGGCCCGCTATGGGGTGCTAAACTCAGCTGCTTGTGCCTTGGCAACCAGAAAAAGGTGACTGGGGCTAATAACCAGTAAACAACCACATTCAGGGCCTTTCCCAGCCCAGACCCCACCCCTCTGGCCGCCTTCTGGGTGTGTTCTTTCTCTACATAAGCACTCAAACTGGGTGGTGGGCCTGTGGTTTCAAAGAATCTCTTAGTAGCGCGTATACCCAGAACTGCCTCATTATCCCCCCCAAGCGAGGACACTTCATGTCGAGAGTGGCTATGGTTTTCAGCCAGCACCAAATGTCTCTCCTTCTGCCTTTTTGTCTTTCCGATCAATCAGGACATGTGAAACTCGCAAATGAAGAGTAAACACGCAGCCCAGGTTCCTTTCGTCTCCTAACATATGTCATGAAGGGGCGGGGAGGGGGGGAGCGCAGAGGGAGGGGGGAAAAATAATCCCAAATCCCAGCTTCAGTCAGCCAAGCGTTGGCTGCAGCTTGAACCTTCCACTGAAAGGAACGCTGTGAGGACCAGAGCCGGGGCGGGGGCCGGTTGTGTGGGAGCTGATAGGACCGACTGTGCTGCATACCTGAGTCCGGAGTCATTCTCTCCCCTGCCCGCGCGTCTGTATTTATATATAATGAGATCATTACCAGGCAGCTATTCCAATTTGATTCAGGCTTCAATATTTCTTGAATAAGAAAAATAATAGCATACAAAAGGTTTTGTGATGCCAACTCAATCAGACGTGCCGTTGATGGAGAATTATTCAAGTGCAAGCCAGAACAGGGAAAATAAATAATTTCAGAGAGGCTGCTGTCAAAGCCGAGTTCTCCTGTGATGATGTTTCCAGTGAATGTGCAGAGTGTCCAGGGGTGAGGGTGGGAAATCACAACAGGTGGAAGAGAGGGCTGTGCCTGGGATTAAAAATGGGGCCTGTTCCCACCTGGTCATTCAGGCAGGTAGGGCAGGGCCTCCTGTCCAGACTGGGCTCCCACTGCTCTCAGTGGGTAAAGAGAGCTGGGCAGCAGTCATGGGTTAGAATTTAACCCTTTGGTGGGTATTATGTTGGGGGGATTGAACTCAAGGGGTAAGGCAGGTAGGTAAGTCACTACCCTTCCCCTTTAATAACAAGCAGTTTCACATTAAAGAAGGGACTTCCTCACCATCCCTGTTGCCTCTGCAAGATAACAAATATGGCAGAATTTTTTTTCCCTTTGTCCCCATTTATACAAAATGGATAGAATTTCAGTGTCCCTGTTAATCAAGTATTCTGGCTAAGGTTCAATAAACTGTACTCTCTCTGGGTTTTGTTTTTTGTGGGGTTTTTTGCAAATTAGAAAATCAAATGAAAGAAATTGAATACTGAAACTGAACAAAAAGGAATCGCTCTTTGAAAAACCAGATGGCACCTCAGGATTATCCCAAGCCTTGGGTGACAATTATAAAAGTTGTTCATCACTGGCCAGCACATTTAGAAATTCACTCTGCTCAGATCTGTGGTTTTCCTGAGATCACAAACCCAAGGAGAGCGTCCTCTTAGCTACAGCTCTCAGTCCTGCACTCCAGGTGGAGACAGCATTTGGAGCAGCAGTGAAGACTCGTCACCACAATAAAAGCAAAACTAGAGGAGTCTGGTCTTTTCGGTGGTGATTGTAAAGCACCCCTTTCTCTTCCACTAGCATTTCCCAACCAGCTAAACCAAAATAACATTGGAGGAAAATTTACAAAACATACATGTGCCCCCAGAGCTCCCAAAGGTAACTGGAACATAGAGCTGGTAGATTTTTTATTATTTGTATTGTCCTACATTAAAGATATATTTTTTGTAATAGTTTGTAGTCCTGGTAAAATTGTTAAGGTTGCTTTATAGATCCTAGTCTTGGAATTTACTCCACATTTAGAAATCAGTTCTTAAGAGAAAGGGAGGGAAAGAAGAAGGGAGGGAAGATAGTGATCGTATGTCTCCATGAAATATAGCTAGCTTTGCCATAATCTATATTGTGTAGGCAAAGAATTACTTACTTAAAAATAGTCCTAAAAACTCTGGAACTTAAACAGGAAAATGGAAACGATTTTCTCTCCCTACCTAAATCCACCATAGCAATCATTTTAAGATTAACTATTGAGAAGAATCAGCCCAAGTAAGAATTATTAAATCTCTGTCTCTCCTTCCCTATTGTGTGTTTGCGGGCTGTGTGTGTGTGTGGGGGGGGGGGGGTAATGTGCGCACGCGCACGTGTACAGAGAGGTTTTTCATTTACTATTAACATGGACTGTCCAGAGGAGAGTGAGTCGTGGTCCTCCACCTGCCCCCCTCGTCTCTATCTACCCTATGGTCTTCCCTCACGGCCTTAAGAGAAGCATCCTCAGCTTAGCCTCCTCTGGTCTCCCTTCTGTCACCAACGATGCACATGCGCCTCTTCTGCAGAGCTTCCTCCCAGGCTGGGTATCAGGAGGTGAGGGTGTCCCCACCTCCACTCTTCCAGGTGATGTCACGACCTGGCAAGAGTGCTAGAAGCGTCATTTCTTCTCATGCTATCTTTCCATGACTCGGCCTTGCTACTGACTGCCTGCAAATATTGCTTTATTGTAATCCTTTCTTCAACAGCCAAGTCCATTACCTCACCATCCATTCTCTCCTTGAATACCTAAAATACAGCTTTTATGTCTTCCATACCGCTGAAATTCCTCTTCAGAATCAGCCAGTCCAACCTTTTTTTTTTTGCCAAATCAAATATCATAGATTACATTAACTCTTCATCCTTTGGATGTTTTGGATACAGCTGGCATGGCTGAGGAAATTCTTACATTTTCACTGAACTCACACATTGTCTGCCATCCTCTGCCTCAACGTCGTCTGGTCCTACCCTCTGCCATGGGGCACTGACCTTCATTCATAGACGGGCAAACAGCTATGCGTGTAACAGCTTCAAAGGGAAGACGCTGCTCTCCAACCCCACCCCCGCCACCATACTGAGAGCAGCCCTCCACACGCCTAATATGGGACTGAAGAATCATCACTTTGGGTTAAAAAAAAATAAAACTATTTCACAGACTCTTGTTTAAAGAGTAAATGCCTTATTCACTTACATGTGGACTCTAAAGAACAAAATAAATGAACCAACAAAAGAGAAAGAGACTCATAGATATAGAGAATAGACTAATGGTTGCCAGATTGGAGGGGGGGGTGTTGGGGGACAGGATGAAAAAGGTGAGAGGTACAAATTGGCAGCTACAAAATAGTCACAGGGATGTAAAGTACCACAGAGGGAATATAGTCAATAATTTTGTTGTAACTATGTATGGCATCAGGTGGGTACTAGAATTATCAATAGGATGACTTTATAAATTATCTAAATATCTAACCACTATTCTGTACACCTGAATCTTATAAAAATCAATGTTGAATTTCAAGTGTACCTAAAAAAAAATTTTAATAAATGCCATTAAAAGCTTTTACATTAATTCAACATCTACTAATACAAAATTAATAGATAATTAAACGTTAGCTCAGAAATCAGAAAGTAGCACACTGAAGAAATGGAATATAAAGTGAGTTTATTTTGAAGGAAAGTCAACTCTATTATCTTGATAGAATAAAATAAGATCCCGCCCAAGAAAATAAATATACTTTAATACCTATAGAAACACTGTTTGCTTAATTAAAACAATATAAACATTTCCTCAATTGACAGCTGGCAGGATGGTAGCCTCCTAAGTCCCCAGAACATTGATTAAAGATGACAGATTCAATGGTCCCCCAGAGAGTCAATGGTCCCCCAGAGAGTCAAAGGTCTACAGGAAAGAGGATTCTGGGAAAGTTAATTATCAATCTCTGGCTATGAAGGTTCTAAAGTAGAGTGATGATTTATTGTCAGAAATACGAGAGTGGACTTTCCTTTTCTACTAAATGCTGTGGTGCTTTTTCACTGCCCTTCCCTGGTTCTAACCAGAGAATATTGGTCATGGGTTTCTGCTGAGACCACAAGGACCTGATCCTTCTTCCCATAAGTAGCTTTACCTAGACATGTGCTCTGTGGGGAACACTGAGCCCTGTATCCGTTGATGAAGTCTTGGAGTCACACACTAACAATAAGCTCACTGCCACTGAGACTACTGTTGTCAATCATCATAAAGCAACTGAGTGTCCATTTATCAGCATTCACTCCTTAATTTTTATGGCTGCCCAAAAGGCTTCTTTCTTTTCCACAGTCCGAACCTAGATCAGTGGGTAGGTAGCAAATAAACTGTCTCGATACATGTACCTAACGGTGAGTTATTCAGTGAAAAAAGAAAGCTGTCCTCTTTACCTCTATCAACAGGATGGCTTCTTCCAGAAGCCATAGAGCAGAAAGTCTCCATCAGGCATTGGAAAATGACGACCCACAGGCTAACTGTGGCCCATTGTCTGTTTTTGTAAATAAAGTTCTATTGGAACACCACCAAATTCCTTCATTTACAATTATCTATAGCTGCTTTCCTGCTACAATGGCAGAGTTGAGGAGTTACAAGGAGATCTTATGGCCAGCAAAGCCTAACTTAAATCTTTGACACTTTATGGAAAAAGTCGAACCTTGGTCCTATATCCTCCATGGCAAAATTTAAAATAATTGTACTTATGGACAATGTTGATCAAACTTTTCAACATGCAATGCACTATTAAACACATTACACGAATTAATATCATGACACTTCCACAATAGCTCTATAAAGTAATTATTTTCCCCATTTTAAAAGTGAGGGAACCAAAGCTTACAAAGCTAGGCAGGTCCCAGGACTAGGAAGTGGGGGAGACTGTCATTCAGATGCCAGTGCCCACTTTCTTGACCAGTAAACAATATTTCCTCTAAGAGAGTAAAGATAAGAACTACCATTTGCCAAGATTTAATATACACCAGCCTTTACAGAAATTGTCTCTAAAGTTCACCACAGCTTACATTTGTACTTTCCAAAAATCAGAGAACAGTTTGGTTAAATATTTTACCCAAGAACAGACAGCTACGGACCCTGGCCGGTTGGCTCAGTGGTAGAGCGTTGGCCTGGCATGTGGAAGTCCCGGGTTTAATTCCCGGCCAGGGCACACAGGAGAAGCGCCCATCTGCTTCTCCACCCTTCTCCCTCTCCTTTCTCTCGATCTCTCTCTTCCCCTTCCACAGCCAAGGCTCCATGGGAGCAAAGTTGGCCCAGGTGCTGAGGATGGCTCCATGGCCTCCACCTCAGGTGCTAGAATGGCTCTGGTTGTAGCGGAGCAACACCCCAGATGGGCTGAGCATCACTACCTGGTGGGCATGCTGGGTGGATCCCAGTCAGGTGCATGCAGGAGTCTGTCTGCTGCCATGCCCCTTGCTTCTCACTAAGGAAAAATACAAAAAAAAAAAAGAACAGACACTATGAGCAGAGGATCCTGTGTTCAAACTCAGATAACTTAGCTCTTTCATTACATATGTCACCTCCCGGCTTTATAAAGACAGCACTTAAGAGACAATATAATAAGCATTAGAAATAATAACTTTGCATCGCATGAAAGGAGAAATGGTTAGCACGCCCCTCGACAAGGATGGAAGAGGCCCTCCATCGGGCCCGACAGCACGCAGACGGGTGAGGCATGCCACCTAATTCGAGGCTTCGAACCTTCGTTTGTAAACCCTAAGAGTTCTTACCACAAGGAAGAAACTGTTCTTCCTTTTTTCTTCTCTTCTTTCTTTTCTTTATGTTATATCTATGTGAGATGATGGATGTTAGCTGGACCTACGGCAATAATTATTTCACAACATACGTAAGTTAAACCATCATGCTATATTCCTTAAACTTACACAGTGATGTATGTCAATTATTTCTCAATAAAACTGGACTTGTGGTGGCGCAGTGGATAAAGAGTCGACCTGGATCACTGAGGTCGCCAGTTTGAAACCCTGGGCTTACCTGGTCCGGGCACATATGGGAGTTGATGCCTCCTGCTCCTCCTCCTTCTCTCCCTCTCTTTCTCCTCTCTAAAAATAACAATAAAATCTTTTTTAAAAAGCTGGAAAAAAATTTTCTCCCTAACTTTTCATTCTGTCTAGAAAAACTGTGAGTCACCACACTCAGGGACTAGCCCTCAGTCGTGACCTGTGTGGCACTGGGTACACCATTTCACCCTTGCAGACCTCAGTGTCTCTCTTGGCAAAAGGAGGGAGGAGTTCCAGTTGGAAGCTCTCTGAGATCTTCCAGCACAGATACTCTCCACACCTTCCTCTCTACCCCTCAGAGGTACCGTATTTCCCCAGGTATAAGACGCATCGTTTCCCAAGAAATTTGGGGTCTAAAAACTGGGTGCGTCTTATACAGTGGTTGTGGCATTTCCAATGCCATAGATGGAACTGAGGCAATATATGAACACAGTGATTCATCATCAGACACAGATGAGGACAAGCTAATGGGTGGGAGTTTAGACAGTGATGATGAGTTGTATGAATTTTATGATGAATAAAAATCGACTTCACTAATTTTATGTCATACATTTTTTTCAAATTTTGGGCCACAAAATTAAGGTGTGTCTTATACATGGGAGTGTCTTATACATGAGTGCATCTTATACATGGGGAAATACGGTATATGTGGCCATTTTTGCTGATATACTGATGAGTATACATGTGGTCTTGGTAATAACTCTCAGAAAGAACCAGTCAAGTTTCTGATCTAAAACTCCTCCCATGGGATAATCTCTCATGAGGGACCCTTAACTGCCTTCCATTCAAGAGACTGAACCCAAGTCAACTCCTCCAGCCGTTTATCATTACAGGATGGCCCCTGAAAATCAGCGCTCCCCTGAGAACACCAAGAGGACCAAAGGCTCCTTCTTCATGCTGTTGTCTCCGATTTGGCGGTATGTTGGCTAATTTATTAAATAGCCAGTAAGATCTCATTTCTGAGGCCCAGGTGGGTTAAAAGCAGTCAAAGGTACAGGAGACGGTTGTGTGATTCAGTGGAGGTGATTGGTTTTTTCATCATAACATTTTCAATCACTAGCACCCATTTGGTAAATTAAAATAGTGAGGCTTATGGCTGTTCATGGAAGGTAGGGCTTTTCCCAGCAAGCTGTTTTCTCAACATCTTATTTCTAATCCTATTATCTTTCTCTATAAAGGATCAAACTTTAAGGACCACTGAAGTCACCGTGTAGGTGCCTTCATCCGGTGAAAAATGGCCGAGTTCTAAAACCCGCCCCAGAGAGCTTCTCAAATGGTGTCTCTTCTCATTCTGGCCCCTTCACTTTGACTGATGGGCAAAAGTGATGTAAGGAAGTACTTCTATCAAGTTTGCTTCTTTAAGTGACTTGGTTTAAAAAAAATGGCCATCTTGCCAGTGATCCCTTTAAGCCTTTTTAATTACAAAATTCTCTTTTATGGTGTTGCTGACCTAGCCTTAGCAGACTTCATTTCAGAAATGTGCTGAAGTGGGTCCCAGCACTGACAACTAAGGCTGAGAAATGTTTCAAGTATCACGACTCTACATTTTTCTCCTGTCTGTAAGTTGAGGGATTCATCCTGTGTGAATCATGCCTGCCCCTTGTTTATGCATGAAGAAGACGTTTCAGACATTGTGACAGGGCATAGACACCAGCCCTGCCTGGAAAAATAAGACCCAGACCCCAAATCAGGGTGAGGACACAGACTGTCCCTGGTGCCAACTAATTCCCCAAATGCAAATAAAGATACGATGCATAGCAAGCTCTCCAGCTTTCCTCTGGGACCCTAGCCTTTAGCAAGGCAAAAATGTCACATATAATGGATCCTAAAATTAACAGCACATTTTATTTTCCAGTTGATCAGATCAGCTGAGAATGAGGTCAGTCTCCTACCCCCTCAAGATAAGAGGCTATCATTGTTTGAGTCCATTTACAACACCACTGACATTGGGCTTCAGAAAATATCTGATAACTTAGAAGCTCAGCATATGGATCAAAAAGAAACCTACGATAAATCATTCTGCCTCATCCCCTAACTTTTGATAGGGCCACGCCTAAAACATCCTGTCTCTGTATCACTTAAAAATACGTCCTTGCTAAGCTTCACTTATTCATTTACTAGATAACCAGTTACTGGACACCTGCTATTTACAAGACACTATTCTAGGCACTGGGCATATTCTGAACACAACAGGCAAAGCTCGTATTATAATCGATCTTATATTCTAGTAGAGGAGGCAGAGAATAAACAAATAAGAAAAAAAAACACATGGTAGCAGTTAGTGCCATTTCAAAAACAAAACAGGATAATATGTCTAATCCAGAAGGTCTAGACCACTGGAGTTTGAATAGCCAAGAAAGATTCTCCGAACTGACACTGACGTTGAAAACAGAATAAAAATGCTGATGCCCTGCGAAGACCTTGCTTATGGGAAGTACATTCCAGGCACAGGACATACCATCTTCAGAGGTCCTATGATGGAAGGAAAGGTGACGTTTTTCAAGGCGTGGCAAGAGCAGGGGGAGAGAAAGGAAGAGAGGTACGCGATAGGTCAGAGCAGTGGGCAGAGGCCAGATCTCCTAAGGCTCTGAAGACACGGTTGGAGAACTTCATCTTGGCCTACTAATTATGGGCAGCTATTAGAAGTTTGTAATAACAGGGGCTTTGTGACCTAGTTGCTTTGTAAAAAGACTATTCTCACTGGTGTGCAGAGAATTGTTTTTAGGAGACGAAAATGAAAGCAGAGAGGCCACTTAGGGGGCGATGGTGGTGGTTCTCCACCACGATGATGAAGGTTGTCCCTGGGGGTAATGAGTAACAATGGAGGAGAAGTTGAAGTTTGGAGAAATGTTTTGGAGCTAGAATTGCAGGATTTGCTGATGGATCAGATGTGGAAAATGAGGAAATCGAAACCAAAAATGACTATCCTGTTTTGGGCTAGCTCGTTCATATTGAACCTGTTCACTTCTTTGGCATCTGAGATGGTGACGTGCCTTTATTTACATTTGAGGGATTAGTTGGCTCTGGGGACAGTCCATGTGCTCACCCTGATTTGGGGTCTGGCGATGGGTCAGCCAGCCAGAAGCATGACTGATTTCACTGTAAACGAGAAATGCACCAGGGAAAAACGGTAGAATTTATCAACGACCATCAGAGAAAGCATCACTGTTCTGACTCTCCTACTGAGCATCTGGGTTACTTGCACGGCTGCATAAGAGAAACATAAGCAGAAAGGGTGCGTTTCCTCATTATGTCCCTGTAGCTGGGAGGCACAGGAAATAGAGAGTGGGCTGAAGGCTCTGTGCTTTGTTAAAGTGAAGGCACAATCAGCATCAGGGACATTAGCCGTGGTAGCACACAGGATTGCTCAACGATGTATGAAAAGGAAAACCAGTCATCTGAATTGAATTTTCAAGCTGGAGCCTAAGAGGCCAAATTTAATCATCCACCTAAAATTATCACAGTCAATACTTCCCCATTCTTGCAAAAAAGAAACAGACTGATTCTTTATTTTTCAGTCAAGCAGGTGGCCTTCAGGCAGCTGACCAGCTGGCTGAAATCTAAATACCTTCGCCGAGACAGAAGCCAGCAACGTGATTATCTTCACATTGTAGGAGAAGAGACCCTCCCACAGCCAATCAGCATGCAGAACTGCTATTGGGTTCTTGCTGAACAAAACTGGACTTGGAGCTAAAGAACAAAGGTGCCCAAACCCAAGGCCCCCATTGGCTGGGACTCCATCTACCATCTTGATCCCACTCACTGCATTGATCTGTAACAGGGTTCCCTTAAGTTTCTTATGTGTGAAGCCCTGCCTTTCTTTTCCAGACTCTGACTAGGTAACTGCATCAGAGTTGGTCTAGGCTGACCCCTGGGGAAAAGGCTCTGCCTCCAAATATCTTGGATGAACAGACTTCTAAGATGTTCACAGGTTCCTCCCAACTGCCTTCTGCTTCCTCTCAGGGTGAAAACATGCCCTGTGTACATTCCACAGATAAGATCCTGTCTGATGAAGGTTTGTCGTCTTGCATCCCAAGCACCTTGAGAGCGGGAAGCAGGATGGTCCACCGAGGGCATCAAATCTGAATTCTTTGCACTGGGGACAACCAGGTGAGGGGAGGGCCGGGCCAAGCTGCTCCTGTGAGTGGCACTCTGAAATCTCAGTGGGCTTCTGGCCTCTGTGCTGAAACTCTCCTGACCTCAGTCTCTTCTGACCTCGAATCCAGGAGGAACTAAAAACGGAGATGAATAGAGACTCGTCTCCATAAGCAGATGAACAAAGGTTTCATACTCAATTTGCTCCTTGGAACCTCCCCAGCCTACCAGTACCTCAAATCTCTCGTTGGTAAGATGGAGAGAGGAGCCATGAAATAAAACACTAGACAGAAACACGTAAGCAGGGGAGTTAACCTTCTTCTGACTGGAAATGCACTCAAGGGTCAGAATGACTCCTTCGGAAGCATCGTAATACAACCATGTCCTTTGTTTCTAAGAAAAGTCAAAGGAATTTATTTTGAATAGAGAGTGGGCTGAGGGCTCTGAATCTTCTCTTTTTTTTTTCTTCCTGGTGATTGCCAGTGTCATGGTTTACAATGTTTGCTACCAGCCTTGGTATTTGAGCTCAAGAAAAAGGCCCTTGTAGAAAGAATTTGTCACAGAGGCCCAAGAAGTCAAGCATCCAGGACCCTAAAATCTCCCTCCACAAAAATCCTTCCTCCCCCAGCTCAAAAAAAAAGGGAAGGTAATTTTGCTCCTGCACATTGAACGTCAAACTTTCCTTATTGACAGACAGAGACAGAATATTGATGTCAGAGATGTTAGAGAGAGACTTTCAGGGAAAAGCTGAACTTCGAAGGGTGCTCCTGATGGTGAGGATTGTAAGAGAAGCTGAGTGAGTTACAGGCACCACCTCCCTCCAGCCAGAAATATGTGACTGGTTAGTAATGGCAAGAATACCAGCGATGGAGCCCCAGGGGTTAGACAGGGAAGCCAGGTGATGGCTTGTCCCCTCTCCCTACCAGCTGGACTAGCGAAGTCGAGGCCCCACCGTGGTCCTGCCCTCAGGCGGAAGCACAAATATCATACATCTCACGGGAAATAGAACAGAGGGGCAGAGGAGGCCCGCTGTTTCCTGAGACCCCAGAGGAATCTCCGGGCCCTGAGGCCAGCACCCCTGCCCCACCCCCGCACAGTGACACACCACGGCTGATAGACTCGTGGACATTTTTAATGGGTCTCCCCCCCAGCCCAGAGTGATCAAAGTTCAGTTAGGGTTCTACCCACAGGAAAGGAAAAGGAGAGAAAAAGCTTTCTGTGGTTCTTTTCCTCATTAATGGTATTCTTTATATTCAGTGGGTTTAAAAAAGAAGGTAAAGAGAAAGAGGGAGGGAGGGAGGGAGACATGTCAGAGGACACTTTTAAAATAAAACAAGTGGCAGTGAGCATGCTGATATGGCACTGGCCACAGCACCCACCCTGAACACCGCACAGAGGGTGAGGGAATCAGCTCTAGAGGGGTCACCCCATAGCAGCTGGGGGTGGGGGAGATTTAGCACTCAGAACTGCTTCCCTAAAATGACATTTTTCTCCTCCCCCCGAGAGACTCTGAGGTTGAGCTATGCTAACAATTTGGAAGGATGTCCTAAATATGTTAAGTGAAAAATGCAAGATGCAGAACAGTCCATTTAGTAAGATCCCATAGCCATAATGATGTGTCATCTTTGCACATCATTAAATAAATTCCTAGAATAATATGGAAAAATATGCAATACATGTAAACAGCAGTTTTCTCTACGGGCCGGTGTTCAGGAGAGCTTTCACTCTTTAATTATACATATGGGGATATTTCAGATTACCGATCAGCATGTCCTTCCCCTAACTAGACTCACCAAAACTCTTTACTGGCACCCTGGCATGAATCACACATACAACAGAACAAGAAAAATGTTGCCAATACTTGACTTTTAAGGAAAAATAAAAAGCAAAACAAAATGGTTTTATTTTCTGCCCCAAATCTAAGGCAGGAAATTCTGCCCTACACAAACAGAGCAAAGGCCTAAGGCTGAGCAAGACTGGGAGAAAAGCACCCATGGAGTAGAGAGAAGACGTGGAGGGAGCACTGTCAGGGACAGGGGAAGGGAGGCCGGAAGCTCCAGAGGAAAGTCTGGCCAACTCCAGGGAGCTGCAGGAAGCTATGAGCAACTGACTGATCTTCTCTTTGCTCCATGATGAGAACCAGCCATGATCCAGGTGGTGTGTCACCCTGCAATGTCCACCCCCAGCCCAGCACTGCCCCCTACCTGCCTCCGTACACACCTCCAGAGCAAAGCCCCCGGTATTGAGTCCAACAACAACAGACATTCATGAGCCACCATCTTGCCCCAGATCAGTGAGATGTGAGCACTAGAGAGTGATCACAGGGTGGAGATTAAGCCTTGCTCCGGACCAAGACAGCACAAGTTTGAAATCACTGAGCCAGATGGCACTGGAAACAGCACCCCCCCCCCCCGTTATATGCATATTTTATAATGTATCCAGGTTCCGCTACATACATGTGCTACTTCTATGAGGGTGAACGTGTTTTGGAAGAATTCAGTATGACTCAACATTCACTATCACATCTAAACTCAACACTGCCAAAAAATAATAATAATAAAAATAATAAATAAAATAAACTCAACACTGGCTCTTAGGACCTTCCCTCCATCAACTTTCTGGCGAGGCCAGCTCAAGCTCCTGTCACCGGTCTAAGGAAGCCTGTCCCCCATGACAGGGACACAGCACGCATGTGCTCCACCGTGCATGTGCACACACGCCTTGTGGAAGCCCTTCCCCTTTCCATTTGCTCACAGGCTCTCTGCCCAGAATACCTTCTTCCAACCTGCTCACCCCTTTGTTATTACATGCCGACTGAATTTCTCTCGGGCTTGATCTTCAGGTACTTGACCTGCCTTTGTTTGTCCTGAACAACTTGAATTGGGGATCTCTCGTTGGTCATGATAAATCTAACTACACACCATCACACACAATTTACCCACAATGTGATACAGAATGGATATTAACTGCTCGCTCCCAAAGATTATCACTCACCAAGAATCCTAGAATCTAAATATTATCTCCCAAAAGGTCATTTTCAGTCTGGAAAGAGTCTTTTAATATCACCTGGTAGTCGCTGTCATAAGACTCTGTTATCAGATTAGCAGAGAATGGCAATGCTAATGAGTGACACTGGCCCAGAATTTTATCATTGACAGAGATCTCTTTACATATGGCTTTCACTTACAGAATCTCATTCAGTCCTCAAGAAATGGGTTATTAGAATGAGACTTTCTGCCTCCATTTCAACTGCGGGGCCAAAAAAAAAATTGGTATCCGATATCATTGACACAGACCTCTCTCAACAGATTTACAGAGGTGATCCCAGATCCATCCCAAACTCTTGGTGCCTCTATTGTGATAAAATACAAAAACAAGGCAGAGAGGAGAAAGAATATATACTTGGGAGGTGTTTTGATGAGAATTCTGATAAAGAGATATCTCCAGAGAGAGCTTGCCCGCTCTGAGCCTGTGGACCAAGAAAGCAGGGTGCTGCCCCACAGCAGCATGGGGACATCTGGGGACCAGGGTGACAGTGTTTCCTGCAGCTGCATCCTTACCTTCCGACTAGAGTAACTCCTGGAAGGAAGATGGCTGACTGGGAAAATGGAGGAGACCCGCACGGCGCTCAGTTTGCCTGCTGGGTCTGAAGGCCCCCAGAATGTCTGTGGGAAGAGAGTTCGGCTGGAGGAGGGGTACAGGCCAGTCTGATCTCCCTCCCCGCTGGGTCAGCAGCCTCAGCAGCTGGGGAGGAGGTGAAGTCTCTGGCTCTGCGGTGGCCACATCCTAGCTTCTGTGGCCGGTGTTGGGTGGCAGATGATACATCCCCCAACCCCCAACCTTGACCTGTGGTTCCACACCATCGAGGAGGGATGCAGCCTGAGAAGAGAGACCTGCTGAAACCAGAGGCCACGATTTATCTCATCCTGAAAGGAAAGAGAGAGGCCTATCTCCTTGCCTGGAGAAGGAGGGGAGGGTCGTGGGAGGGAGGGGATCACAAGGAAGAAGTCTTTTGAAGTATCAGAGAGAAACTCAAAGCCTGAAAGACGTCTATCTGCTTCCTATATTATTCTATTTCTGGAAATAAAGTTTGACACAAAAGCATGCAAATACCATGTCGATGGGAGAAGAAACACTTCTCTCGCCTCACTGAGAGGGTCTGCTTTGTGTATCTCAGGGTCTAACTATGAGCATGTGCCTAATCGTGCACATTTATAGAAGGTCGTCCCTTTTACAAATGGCCACGCAGGCCTGAACCAAAAAAGGGGGTGATGATTTAGCTTTACAGAAACCAGTAAAACACCATCCCACTCTGGAAGACAGTAATAATGACAGGGTCAACACCTCTTACTTCTGACACTCATTAATAAAAATAACATACCAGTTAAAAACAACTGTGCCAACTTCAACATCGAGACTCTGGCTTTGATGTCTTTGAATGGCAGTGAGGATCAGTCCCCATTTTGATAATGAGGGTGATTTTTGTCCTGCTTTTCTATTGGTCATCTTGCAAGGTCTCTGAGTAATATAAGTATCTGCCTCTGGAAGGCTCCACCCAATATAAGCAGATTTCAGAATGGGACGCCTACGAAAATGTAGAAATCAACACGTTCCCTCCCTGCCAGACCCACAGCCAAATCTTCGTGCCCCTCTTTCCCTCAAGCAAGCAGACTGAGAACCCACTATGTGCCCGACCCGATGCCAGGTGCCAGGCAGACAAGAGTGAAAGCAGCCCACAGGGCATCTGTCCTCCAGATCCAGTTCCAAGATGTCGGTTGGAAGAATGAGCTGGAAATCTATGACAGGTAGAGGTTTCAAAGGAATTGTATAAGGTTTAGGTGTGTGTGTGTGTGGCTTTGTTGCTTTGGTTTTACACAACCTCACATTTTACACAGGGCAATCAACACAAAAAGAGTTCACCTGTAAGATACCAAACAGGGCATCATAATGAGGACATCCCAGCCCCATTGGCATGTGGTACTGCCAAGAAAAGGGTCGATACAAAGACTAATTGTGAGGCGAGTGGATGTAGCACACTGAGTTTTCATATAGATTCTGCTGCTGGTTCTCTCATTTGGTGATTTTCTTTTTAATGTTGGTGATTCCTCTTCCCCAGGTGGCATGAGAGGTTGTGGGAATTGGGGCAGTCAGGGCAACCCAGACCTGTGCTTCTGTCCCACCAATATTTTATTCTTAAACTCACTCTCAAATAGATAAATACTTTTTAAATGGAAGAACGTCTTCATCTCTGCTTTTTCCTGAACTTTCCTTCTGAAAATGAAAAGGATTTTCTGGAAGCGTGTCTCTCTAACCTGCGGATTCTGTTTCAGCGGATCAACGGGCAACATTTTGACAAGTCAAATGTTCCTTTTTTTTTTTTTTTAGGAGAAAAATAACCCTCTCTATCCAAGCTGCCAAGATTGTGGCTTATGTGTTCTCAGTCCCTCCAGCTATCAATCTGCATTTCACCGCAGACATGGCCCAGATGTCTTGGTCAGCGCACATTAAAGGCTTAGTTTGCTGCTCCTTAGAGAAGAGATTTAACATTAGCACATGCTAGATATTAAGGAACATCCTTCTCCATCAAAAGTGAAATTTTATTTCTCAGGGAGGAAAAAAATATATAACACGTAGCACAAGGATGCATTATGAACCTGTTATTGCATGTAGGATTTATGATCAAGGTCTCTCTTCTACAAGGATTCTTCAGCTATGGGCAGAATTACAGATGTAGGCGGCCCCCAAAGATGTTTCGCAGACCTTTGGCTCCATCTAGTGGTTGTGTCCTGCCTGGTCTGGCAAATGCTTTCCCCTCAGAGTGCGAGGAAAATGAAAGGTTCTGGCTGGGAAAGCTCCAGACAGAGCTCACGCTCTGAAGAGGCTTAGCAGAGGACGATGGCGTTGGCCAGCACGGGAGCTTCTGTGCCTCCGAATACTGTGCTGGGTCATGACACTGTCCCAGAGAGTCACCGGATCTCATGGCATTTTGAAAGGAGCCATTTTTTCCAACCAACCTGTAAAATACTTCTGCTGCCTCTGCTTAGTCGGCTGCTGGCAGCAGTGTCTGGAATGCACAGAGTGTGGATGCGTGTGTGGATGTGCGTGCGCGTGCATGCGTGCACATGGGGGGAGCGAGGCGGGGGGGGGGGGGCAGCCTGGAAACGCTCAGGGCCTGTGCTGAACTCCACCATGCCAACTGGCATCATGAAGGAACATATGCAAAATTGCACTCGACATGGCCTCTAAATTTAGATAAGCTGTCAATATCCTCCACCAGAGGAGCTTTCTTGCTCCAATCCATGCTCTGGTTTAGAGGCTTAAGGACAGGAGCCAAGTGCAGCCCGTGCGGCAGCACCAGCGGTTACTGTGCTGTCCAGAAGGATGACAAACATCAGCTGACACTACTGACGGAGCGCGATAGAGATCCCACTTGCCTCACTGGGCTTAGAAACCGGGGTTCGGTCTCCTCCCCCTCTCCCACCCTGCACCTGCCAGCAGAGGCGTGGGGACCCGGTCCCGAGAGCCCCCTTCCCTTCTTGCTCTCTCCACCCCCCGCCCCAGAAGCCATTGCTTGGCCAATACATTTTTAAAGGAAAGGACAACAGAGGTTGGGCAGAGGTGGAAACCCAGATTCCACACCTTCCATCACATTCCTGCAGGGGAGAGGGTGGTGGGACAGCGGAAGCCATCACCGGCACTGTGGGGCTCCAGGCAGCTGGGAGAAGAAGCTTGAGTGGCCCGTCTGCCTTGCAGATGTTCCCAAGAACAGATCAGGGGACCCAGGGTCCAAGGATGATCTCAGGGTAAAACCGAGCACCTCCACTCATGCCAATCCCTAGCAGAGCACAAATCCAGTCATCATTGCTCTATTTTCGCCTGCCCTATCTATTTTATTGTCCTATTTTAAAATTATTCTTGCTCATCGGTAGGGAATTAAAAAGTAAAATATGAGTAGCACAGAAGATTCACTTTTTGGATCCCTTTGTCTATTTAATCCCCAAGCAGAATGAGCGTCTTACCATCCAATAGATATCAGTTACCTCATTAGCCCCTTTCCGGGTATAAAGAGGCCTATGAATAGTACCTAACCCATCAGGTCTTTGGGAGAACTAAGTGTGTCAATGCATGTAAAACGCTGTAAGCTCTCAATAAATGACAACGATGGTTCATAAATCCCAGCCAGTCAAAGTGAGCCCGGTCAGGGTTCTAAAGATAGATTTTTTGCTCTTCAAAACTTGTTTCCATAGGTGGTGTGACTAAGTCGGTTTTCAGAAATGTCGTCTTCCCAAGACCTCAAGCTCCTTGAGGAAGTGAGAGGCATTAGGAAATCATCCCGAGGATGTGCAGTCTCCAATTCCCTCCACACCTCAGGGGACCAAGAAAATCTGAATGGGAAGAGGCAGACTCAATCCCTGCCAACAGCCCTTGGGGACACCTCCCTGAAGATCACATGTAAAAGTCTCCAGGACCCAAGAGAGAAGAGGGGGCCTCGCTGTCAGCAGCTGTGATCCACGGTCTTGGAATTTCTGAAAACCCTTAGGAAGCATTATAGATGTACGTGTCAACTTTCAGGGCAGACCTGGAATTTTAATTCAGTGAACCCTTCTGAACAGTCCACTCAGGAGAATGATTGACATGCCACGGGTGGGGAGGGGGGGATGCTTCATTATTCATTCTAACTGGGAAGACAAGTAATCTCAGTGTGACAAGACAAAAATGAGAAGAGGCAGACAGAGAGGGAAGTGCAATGAAGAGACAAAAAGGCAGATGGATAGAGGGATGGACCAACGGACAGATTGACAGATGTGTACATCTATATATACTTAGAGCTGCGCACGTGCCCACAAACACACACACACACACACACACACACACACACACACAGGTCTGCAGGCTACTGAGGAGGAAGGGAGAATTGGAGACACACTCAAACAACCTTTTTTTATGTTCCTCACCTGAGGAACATAATGGCATCCGAGACCCCAGCCTGTACATCATCCCTTAAAAAGCTCATTGAAAAGTTTGGTCATGATCCTGTCCTTATCCCAAAGCTCCTGGGAAACCCTGCATTAACTCACAATTGCTGCACCTGCTCATTCACTCCCGGGAAAATGTCAAGATCTTTTTCCTTTTGTGGAGCAGAGGCTGGAGTGAAGGCACTTTCCTTTTTCGGAAATGTTTTCATGGTGTCCCCCACACACACACTTTCTTCTACAATCCCAGATTTTCTTTTCGATGGTGATGGGAAGCACAGAGGCCTTCGGCTCAGCCTGCAGATTGCTCAAAAACCCTTCACGTCCCACAGAAACAAGAGAGGCATCGGCAACACTGTGCAAATGTGGAAGGAGTGCTTTCACAGCATCAGGCCGTTGTCGAAGGAGAGACATTAGTCCACCCTCTTCAGCTCAAAGATGAGGGCCGTGAGGGACTTAGAGTCTAAGCTCTGACTCCTCCGTGCCTCACTTTCTCACCTGGGAAGCAGAAGAGTGACAGCACTAAATGAACAAGTTTGATATTCAAGCAGGGCTGTGACAGAGCAGGTGTCACCTCTTTCAGAAGCCCCGAGCCCGGGCTGCCTTCTTCAGACTGCGGAGCAGAAGCAAATCTACCCCAGGCAGCCCCGGCCCCACCCCACCCCATCCCAGGCCTCCTTCACCCCAGATTCCCGAGAGGTAAATTCAGTTAGAGGGCCCGACGAGTCCCAGGTGGCCTAGGCAATGACAACTCTGTCATTTACTCCAACGACATCAAGCCCACACCTGTGGTGGGGAATTTCCAGGGCAGATGTTTGGGAAGCAGCTTTGCCAAAACGGTCAGAAAGTGCATGTGAGGAGATTATCTTCTGGTCCCTTGGTGGGTATCATGTCTTTTATTGTCTCTGTAGCTTCAAGTATTTTCTTTCGAAAAGATGCAGTTTTAAAAGACTGCTCATTGGAGGGGAGCTGGGAGAAGAAGACAGAGGGGAATAACACAGGAGGGGCCCCCGGGGCTGGAGGGCTCGGCACCCCGCTGCTGCTCCAGGGGGACCGCGGGCCCGAGACCCTCTGAATGGACAGAGCAGGAACTTGGGCTGGGGACGAAGTCCTGGAGCTGCGAGGAGGGAGACTGTGCAACGGACAGGACATCTGTCAAGCAAGACGGTGTCTTTCCGGGCAGCCAGGCCATGTCACAAGGGAAGGCCCAAGGATGTGACGTGGTAGGAAAAGACCCTGACACCAGGCCCTCGTAGAACTGGCCTACGGCGGGGCACCAGCCAACAAAACAGTGGAGAAAGCAGGTTCCGGAGGGAGCGGGGCATCGCGTCCAGGGGCGGGGCTCGACGAGGGACACCGAAGGAGCCTCGGGTGCCACTTTAGGGGACACCAGGCTCCCCCAGTGAGAAAGGAGGACGACAGCCTGTGAGGTGGGTGGGGGGTCTGGAAACCGACAGGCAGAGGGTCCGCCAGGCTCGAGGAGAGCCTCCGGGGGAGAATCAAGGGGAGACTAGGACTGGACCCTGGGGGCGACAGCACAGAGCTTTCAGCTGGGCTGTACCTGCAGCTAGTTTGGTTCCGATTCACCTCGGTCTTAGAGGGAGACCGGGGGGGGGGGGCCTTCAGAAGCCGCCCTACCCTGAGATGGTCCAGGAGGGGGGAGTACACAGGAGTAAAGGCACACGGGTCCTGAAGGCTACCTGGCCTTTTGCTCGTGTCAGAAGCCACAGAGGGCTGTCTCTGGCTAAGGGAAAAGAAGCCAGTGAGTGTTTTCCCCGAGCTTGTCAATGACCACAGGGGCATGGGGTGTGATCCAAACCGCAAGGCAGAGTGGCCCCTGCTGGACTCTGCACTCTGTGCGTCTGCTCTCTGGGCATTCCCCTTAGGCATGACGAGAGAGGAGCACACAACCTGCACAGAACAACTCCCAAAAGCCAGCTCAGGGAAGCCAGGGACCAACAAAGAAGTCCTATGCCGAGCAAGGTCAGCGATGGGGGCTTGAAGGACCCACCAGCCTTACCAGTCCAAGCAGGTGAGAGGCAACATCCAGCTTCATTGGACCTGGGCCACTAACACTGGCCAGGTGGAATAAGAAATGCGTCCAGGAACCCCTCAGAGAGCTGGCCCACACAATGTGAGAGAGACAGCACAGAGCGGTGGGCCGTGACTCACTGCCACAGGGAGGATGTGAGGTGGCTGGGACCTTCGCCAGTTCTCTGGGGCTGCGGCCTCTCTCCTGCGCCTTACCCCGGGGGGCAAGGGGGGGGAGCGGCCCTGGGGCCCTGGGTCCAGATGCTCTTGCTGCTGCAGGAAAGGGGAAATCTAGAGATAGAACCTTGTCCTCTACAACCAGATTGACTGGAAAGGGGAAACAGGCCCCCAGCCCCCAGGAATGAATAAAGAACATCTTCCATCCAGGGGAATCATGGCCTCTACAGAAGGGACTCTCCATGCTTTCATGGCTCCCTTCCACCTGCATCTTCTCCCCAGAGTCCAACGTTCCAGAATATCAGGGGGGTCACAGGAGACACCAGAGAAGAAGGCGTGTGGGGAAAATGGGGAAAACAGCTTCAACAGCTCTGGTTCCCCACGGAACCTCCAGCAGACCCTGCCCACAGGCGTTGCTGTCTCCCACCGCTGCTCGCGCCCCTCCGACATCAGGTAGGAATTTACCACCAATGCGGAGTTCTTGCAGTTCTGAGAGGCTCAGCCTGGCCAGGACACTGTTAGACCCAGACACCCTGGACAGTTCCTGGAAAATCTTCCCTGGTTGGCCTTGCCTGTCACTCTCTGTCTGGGCTGTCCCTTTGGTAAACATCCTTTGTGTGTTGTTCAGATGGCAAATCATTGCTGCATGAAAGCAGTTCACTCGTGACCTGATTTCTCACACTACACATCACAGCAACCAAAATCCCTGCATGAAGTGAAAACAGGATACAAGATAGAGCCAAGAGTCCAAATAATCATGCTGTGTTCTGAGCCCCAATGAGCAGAGAAGTCAGACAACGAGCTCGCCTGGGCTCGGCCTCCCCCTTAAAAGAAGGAAGCTTAAAAAGCAACAGAGTGCCAACGAGAGGTCAGATTAATACAGGTTAATAAACTTACTGAAAACGAGAACAGCCTCTGCAGCTTGTCCCAGGCGTGCCTCCCTGTTTCCATTGGTGAGATGCTAGCAAAAGCCCTACAGGTAATGAGTTCTCGTGAATCCAAACCGGGCTTCAATGCACCGAGAAAGAAAGAGTCGCTCCCAGAACAAATCTCCTCGCAAATTCTCTCATAAGGTGAGGACTCTGTCTTTAATTCATGGTTGAGGAAAATCTGGATTCTTCCGGTCATAGTTGCTCAAGGAGAGGGTCAGATGTACAAGTACAAATTCAGATGGGTTCTGCTCCACTGCCAAGGTGAATTGCCACCCCGTCCCCTCCAGGAAAGCCAGGATTCTAAGCCTCCACCTCACCACTTTTGCAAGCACCAACCTGCCCCGCCCGAGAGGGGCTCCCCGGGCAATTTCCACAACTGACTCCCAGGGTGGGCCACAGGAGGGCCACTGAGTTAGGAGATTGCCAAGGTTGCCCCAATCGTACAATGCACCTAGTTCCGGGGGGAGGGGCATTTTTAGTGAGCAAAATAACAAAAGTTGATTTTGACGTTTTTTAACAAGAGAGCGAACTCAAAATACTTAATGGGATTTAGGGCATATAGGGAGAGCAGAGGAAAGGGACTCTGGAGAGAAAACTAGAGAGAGAGGAAGAAGAGAAGGAAGATCAAAATAAAAGAAATCAGAGTCGAAAAAAAAATTTAATATTAGGGAGAGAGAAGGAAGGCTATAAGGAGAAAGAAGCCCGGGCAGACAGGGTCCAAAAACTAAGAAAATCTCCTTCCTCTCTGGGCCTATGAATTAAAAGATGCCCTTGGACTACTAACACCGGGTGTTGCAGTGTTTTCCAGTTTTCAAACAACCTTCCTTTTTGATTCTCACATCATAACGAACATGCTGTTTTGCATTTGAGTGAGCACAGGCTGCTTGTCTGCTGCCCAGTAAACCACAGCTCCTCGCGCAGCGCCTGGCCTGAGGCCTGCCCCCTGTTCCTGTGGTCCTCCTGAAACACCAGTGGACACACGGGGCACCCTGAAGTCCTCATCTGCTGCTTTCTCTGTGTGTAGGCAAAGAAGCCACCCCCAACCCGTTTGTACAATACCCCATCATACTCATCATCAGCCTTGGTCAGCTCCGGCTGCGGTGACAAAATACCACACACTGGGTGGCTGACACAGCAGACATCTGTTTCTCACACTTCCAGAAGTGCAGAAATCCAAGCTCAAGGAGATGGAAGATTCGGTGTCCAGGGAGACCTGGCTTCCCTGTGTGAGCTCACAAGGTCTACCCTCCATCCTCTGGGCCTGATCATGGAGAGAGCTCTTCCTCTTCTTAGAAGGGCACTAATCTCATCATAGGGCTCCACCCTCATGACCTCATTTAAACCCAAATACCTCCCAAAGGCCCCACCTCCAAACACCAACACGTTGGGGATTGGAGCTTCAACATATGATTAGGAGGGAGACAAGGGCTCCTGCACAATTCGTTCAGTAATGTAACCCGGGCCGCAGAACCCAGGGTCTGTCAGAAGCTTCCCCTCATAAGGCATGAGGCTTGGCATGGGTGGAGGCCACCAGCAGATGCAGACGTGGGAAGGATAGGGGGAGAGAGGAGGCAGAGTAGAGGGGCTCCAGGAGGCCCCCTCCTACCTCTGGCTGCCCCAAACAGAACCACAACAGTGGGGAGTTTATCCTGGATCCTCCCACCTCTCTGTTGGAAGCCTCCTTTCCTTGCATAGCACTCCCTATCCTTGGCGGAATCCCAGGGCCCCCCAGCCTGCCCAGCCCTGCCGGCCCCTGTGGGGTGTTTTCTCCCTCTATGGACCAAGTGTGTGTCCTTCCAGGCTCACAGGCTGAGATCCCCACTGTGACACTACTTGGACATGGGGCCTTTGGGAAGTGACTGGGTAATGCCGACAGAGCCATCACAGTAGGACTTGTGTCATAAAAGAGACATGACCCTGGCCAGTTGGCTCAGTGGTAGAGTGTCAGCCTGGCGTGTGGGAGTCCCAGGTTCGATTCCCAGCCAGGGCACACAGGAGAAGTGCCCATCTGCTTCTCCACCCTTCCCCCTCTCCTTCCTCTCTGTCTCTCTCTTCCCCTCTCGCAGCTGAGGCTTCATTGGAGCAAGGTTGGCCCGGGCACTGAGGATGGCTCTATGGCCTCTGCCTCAGGCGTTAGAATGGCTCTGGTTGCAACAGAGCGGCGCCCCAGATGGGCGGAGCATTGCCCCCTGGTGGGCATGCCGGGTGGATCCCGGTCAGGCGCATGCGGGAGTCTGACTGCCTCCCATGTCCAACTTCAGAAAAATACAAAAAAAAAAAAAAGAGACATGAGAGCTTGCTCCCCCCCCCCCCCCGCCCCTACTCCTTCCACCGCCTGCCACATGAGAAAACCAGAAAGACAGTCCTCACCAGGACAGGACCTTGCTGACACAGTGACCTGGGACTTCCCAGCCTCCAGAACCGAGAGAAATAAGTTTGCTGTTTAAGCCCCTCGGTCCATGGTGTTCTGGATGCTGCAGCCCGAGCCGACTAAGACATGCCCCCACTAGGAAACGAACATCTCTGCTCATTCAGCACACGAGTCCTTATGCCACCACCGGCCCCAGCACACGCACACGCACACACACACGCACACGCACACAAGGTGTGCTGGCACTAGTGCATCCTCTCAAGGAAAAAAAGCCCTGACTTGCAGAATTTTCCATTTCAGTGGTGTGAATACTATGGCCGCGGGTTATTTCAAATGACAAACATGACCTCACTGACCAGGGAGTTGGGAAGAGTCACATGATGGCCATGATGTAGCATTTCCACCCCCACCGATACAAGCAGGATGGAAACAGCCTCCGGGCATTAATCATCATAAAATAATTAGGAAATGATGAGTTGTGAGTATTGATTACCTTTGTTTCTAATATAAGTTATTGAATTAGAAGTTCATATAATTGAACCCTTAATAATGACGGCTGTGTTTAACAATCCAGCTGACACATTTCCAGACAAGGTAAACATGGGCTTTCCCAAGCCTGCCCAGACTGCCTGTAGCGAACACCCACACCCCCTCCTCCCCCACCCCAGGCATTGCTTCAGGTTTGCTAAGGTGACTGCTAATTAGAGGCATTTGTTATGTGACCCAAAAGAAATATACAATGGATGGATTTCAGGGTAACATTGCAGCTCTATGAAGTAGGTGTTTCTTGGCCTCCTCAGATCCTACATGTTTTCACTAGAAACCACACCACCAGATAGATCATTATGAAATCTGTGCCCCATTGGGGGCTGTGCCTTTTGGTGGCGGCTGCCCCTACACTTATGTCAGCTAGAACACATACGCACAAACACAACATCGGTATAAAAAGTGAAAAATCCAGTCACTCTCTTACCGTGGCTACACCATGCCAAAAGCCTGTCGTAACTAAAATGTTTTTCTCCCTGGAACTGACCAGGTCCCTGGGCATGGTACGGAGAAGCCCACGTTCCTCAGAAGGGCCAGGCACGTGCCACTGATCAAGCTCTTTCTGCAGAAGGCCCCACAGCCCTGACATTGTTTCTGCGGGAGGCCCCACAGCGCTGACGTTCTTTCTGAAGAAGGCTCACACAGCCGTGACGTGAATGAGTGTGGGTTGCCAGCCGGGCTCCAGTGCCCTTGACTGGAGGGGGCCGCCCTCTACTCCCTGTGCACAGTATGCGAAGCAAGGACCACGGAGCGTGCAAATCCTCTCATCAAAGAGGCATTGACTTTTAATTTTACAAATGTGGCTCTTTTCCATAAGGAACAGAGAGAATTCATTAGTAATCAGACTCCGGAGGCTTGTTCCACCTGCCTGTTTCTTTCTTCTGGCTATCATATAATTACACCCCGGATTTCTGATTACAGAAACTTTCCCTCTCAACTTCAATACATTTTCCAGGCTCTCCTTCTCCAACCTGCCTGAAAAGAAAAAGAGAGAGAGAGAGAGAGATGGGGAACAGGAAATTGGCAAAGATAAGGACGTGAGTAGGTCCCTCCCTTCCTAGATTGTGCCTCATCTGTAGATAAAAGCCATGTATGGAAATGCCGTGCTTGGAGAGCATCCCCATGCTGTTGAGCAATAATAGTACTAATGTAAAGGAAGCTGCTTTAAAATGGAGTTGGAGCTGCCATCCCAGGTGAACCGCCTGGTGTGTCTTCTTCTCACACCTGCGGGATGCTTAACTGAGTCAAAATAACCTTCGGACTGGGCCTTATGCAGCTCGGAATCCCAAAGAACAAGACAGCGGGTACAATGACCACCAGACTGATGACTACAGGACAAAAAATTTAAAATGTTGTTTGAAATCAGTGGCACTATGCTAGCGTTTCTGTGCCAACGAAAATGCCTTCTTTCCACGGATGTGACTGTTCCCCTTTCCTTTGTTATAAATTCCTCTTGCCTTTGTCTCTTAATTGGAACACTATTTGTGCTTCTGTCTGAATCAGTGCTTCCCAAATAGCTATTCTTCTTCTTTTTTCTTTTTTATCTCAAATAAATGCTTGTGGCCTCTCGTGGTGGCCTCTTATTTTTAGGTTATCAATCCCTAGAAAACAATTCCAATGTGTGCCCTCCTTGCAAGGGGGCAGAAGCAATCTGCACACCACCCTCACACGCAGATGAAAGAGGCAGTGAAAAAGAGCTCGTTTAAATCGTGCAACACTGCACAGACCAGCTGTGCCACGTCTGCCAGCTGGGTAGATGACCTCAGCTGTCCCAACCTGTTCCAGCCAAGTAGATGACCTCACCTGTCCCAGCCCAGCCCCAGCCTTGTCATACCACCTGCTGAAAGGCACAGAGAAGGAAATGATGCGAATACGCAGCCTTTATACTCGTCCCCTCCCCTAAATACCTGCTCTGCTCTCACAGAAGCAAGGCCATTCCCAAAGCCCTCTATACGAGCGTGTCCCCAGCACGTGTGGTTCAGCAAGCAGTTGCACAAGGAGGGACATGGGGGTGTGACCCAAGGAAGGGGCTGCAAATTCAAGGAGGGGATGACTCCTGTCTGCCCGTGACAGGTGCACAGCTACGCTCCTTGGAAGAGCCACAACGTCTGAGCTGTGGCCATGTCCCTCCCCTATTCCTACGCTTTTCACTTCTTCCTCCCCAAAAGAAAATTCCTCCCTAGCGTGTGTGTGGTCCGTCTCCAGTGATGGACAATAGGTTGGAAAAGGCGAGAAAAGAAACTGCTGAAATTACTATTCACTCCTCGCTGCGGACTGCTCTGTGAGCTCTGGAATACATGCTCTGCATTCAGCGACCAAGGCCCCATCCCATGTGTTTTCCCAGTTCAATCAACTGTGCTAAGAACTGTCACAATAGCCCTTGACGCCGAGAAAATAAAATTTAGGGTGGAATGGAAAGCCTGACTCGCATCGTAATTCTTCTCTGCACCTGGCTGGGTTTTTTCCCTCTCTCACTGAATTTCCCCACCGCCCCTCGCTGGCAATGTTTGCAAACCTGTTCATCCACCTTCACGACAGAGGGAAAGAAATGGGTTATTTTTCCAGTTTGGATAATTGCTTCTGAAACGTTGTCACAACCTTCCCGATGAGCATATTTCTTTCACGTCAGACACCCGTGACGTCGCGCGGCACCAGTTATGCTTTTCTTAGGGTTCTAGTCTGCCGGGATCCTTTGGAGTTCTGTCTTGTTTGGGTTTTTTTGTTTTGCTTTGTTTTGCTTTTTACAAGAGGACAAAGCAAAAACAAAGCAGATAAGTCACCATGATAACTTATGACAACAAAATCAACATCCGAGTCGAATGCCAATAGCAGGAGCCAGGCCACAGGGAGTGGACGTGTCTCGTGCCAAGAAAAGAAAGGCCCGGAAAGTTATTTAAAACTGATCGAAGCCCTGTAGGAGTCACGATCCCATCACGGTTTCCCCTTGGAAAGGCAGTTTTCAGAAGCCCCAATTAACCTTAATTGAATTCTGCCTTCGTAATAGCTGGAATTTTAATTGACTGGGAAGGTGATCATAAATCTCTGTTCTCAGGGCAGTGAGAACATCGGTACATCCCCGGATGGCAATGCAGCCTTGTCGTGCAGGGGCCTTAAGGTCCTGCCAGTGAGGCTGATCTATTTAGCTCATAAAACTAACATTCAAAAGGGAAAGCCCCTCACTGTCGGAGCCGGCCTGAAGGTGGCTCTTGTACCCAAGTCGAGAGACAGGAAAGCGTCCAATGAACCCAGGTTCACGTCTGCTTCCCTACAACATGAACTGACTCACCAGCGCCCCCTTCCAAAGAAAAAAAAATTATACTCCCAATCATTAAGCGTAGTATCGTCCATGTTTTCTCTTTCAGAAAAAAATCAACCATCAGTTCACTCCTGTTTTATTAAAACTGCCAAGACCTGGAAACAACGTGAGACTCTTAGAAATTGCCTGAATGTGGCTATTTCATCCGAAAGTTCAAACATGCATTGGGACACTCATTCAAAATGACCTTGGTGCCTTTTCAAGGACCCCAAAGTCATACCCAAAAGCGAGGGGAAAAGCCTGAGCAGCCCTGGTCGGTTGGCTCAGTGGTAGAGCGTCGGCCTGGCGTGCAGAAGACCCGGGTTCAATTCCCGGCCAGGGCACACAGGAGAAGCGCCCATCTGCTTCTCCACCCCTCCCCCTCTCCTTTCTCTCTGTCTCTCTCTTCCCCTCCCGCAGCGAGGCTCCATTGGAGCAAAGATGGCCCGGGCGCTGGGGATGGCTCCTTGGCCTCTGCCCCAGGTGCTAGAGTGGCTCTGGTCGCAACAGAGCGACACCCCGGAGGGGCAGAGCATCGCCCCCTGGTGGGAAGAGCGACGCCCCCTGGTGGGCATGCCAGTGGATCCCGGTCCGGCGCATGCGAGAGTCTGTCTGACTGTCTCTCCCCATTTCCAGCTTCAGAAAAATACAAAAAAAAAAAAAAAAAAAAAAAGCCTGAGCATCTGTTTGTTGACGAGAACAATAAAATTCTCCTGGTAGATTCTGATTTGGAGCTCTCTATTACCCACCGAACACACAGGCTCAGGGTGAAAGACCATAGCTCTAGTCAAACTGACGGGCCAAATCAATCCAACCATCAGATGGCTTGACTTTCGTCTCACTAAACTGAATGGATGTTTGAATTGACTAAGGTCCTCAGTTATTTCAATGTCATCTAAAAAAGTTCAGATGTGATTTGACACTGTAAGAGAACCCGGGCCCCTTACATAAGTTCCTCTTACTCCTCCTCAGGTCACCCACATAGTCTGATCCCTCTTCCACAGACAGAAGAACAGGATATTTTTCCTATGTAATGGTTTCCCTGCTTTTATGTTTTTCATTCAAACCTTTACTAAAACTGCCATTAAACAGAGATCTTTTTTTTTTTTAAGTGAGAGCATGGGAGGCAGAAAGGCAGACTCCGACGTGTGCCCTGACCCAGATCCACTTGGCAAGCCCCTGCTGGGCAATGCTCTGCCCACCTGGGGCCATTGATCCTTTGCTCAGCAACTGAACTATTTTTAGTGCCTGAGGTGGAGCCCATGGAGCCATCCTCAGTACACAGGACCAACTCGCTCAAGCCAATCAAGCCATGGCTGTGGGAGGAGAAGACAGAGAGAGAGAAGGGAGGGGGGAGGAGTAAAAAAGCAGATGATCACTTCTCCTGTGTGCCCTGACTGGGAATTGAAACCTGGACATCCACACACTGGGCTAACCCTCTGCCACTGAGCCAACCAGCCAATACTGAACAGAGATCATTTAAACCTTAAAAAATCATCAATGGAAAAAGAGAACATTCTGTATCCTCGCCAGGTGGGGAAATGAGTGAAAAGGTGAATTTAAGAGTCCTGGTTAGGCATCAGGAAAATTAGTCACTCTTTTACAGACTCTCAAATCTCCTCTCAGGTCAACTATTACTATCCATTTCCGTCAGGGACTATTGAGTTGCCCAGTGGTGAAATTGGTCAGAAATGAACCATGGAAACTAATGCTCTGCAAAGTCAGACAAAGGACAGGGTCATTTCTTCAAGTTCTAATTCACTTTCAAACTCATAAAGAATCTGGGAAGTAATAAACCAAACTGAAACTTCCTCCCTTCGCCCTGCACAGATTTCCCCGAAACTCAACAACTTGAAAGGAAAGCAAAGAGCTGTTGTAAACATTCTCTTTAAGAATTTTACCAATCCTCTCCTATCTTTTTCTTACCTAGCTCAGTGCTCTCTCCCTCTCTCTCTCTTCCCTCTCTCTCTTCCCTACACACACACACACACACACACACATTATGAACTCTTCTCATCCAAACCACACTTTTTAGGAATGACACTAAGACAAAAAAGGAGACAGAACCGTTAAGGAAATCTAGACTCCAATTAATTTTGCCCCCTGCTTGCTATGTTAACTTTTCAAGACTTCTTGGTAAATGGGAGTAAGAATGTCAATGATTAATGAAAGTTAAAGAAGACATTTGCGGAACAGGACTCTCATTATAGTAATTTTCTCAATATTCCTTATTCAGAATGAAAATATCAAAAAGAACAGAGGGGGTTACATAAATAAATCTGGCATCTATACAGCATAAGTATGGGAGGTTGGACTACCCAGTACAGTTGTTCCTTGGTATCTAAGGCAGATTGGTTCCAGTACCCCACCCCCCTCAGGCACCATAATCTTTAGATGCTCAAGTCCCTTAAATAAAATTGCATAGTATTTGCATACAACCTAGGCACATCCTCCCACACACTTTAATCATCTCTAGATTACTTAGAATACTTACTACTATGTAAATAGTTGTTACACTGTATTGTTTAGGGAATAATGACAAGAAGTCTGTACATGTTCAACATACACACAAGCATTGTGGGCCTAACTACATAGCAGACATTGGCAACAATGTAACCTTTTCTCTTTTTTTTTCAAATACTTTTCATCCTCAGTTGGTTGAATTCTTGAATACGGAACCCAGAGATACAGAAGGCCAACTATACACCTTTATTTGTTCACCAGTTGGTCTGTTTCAGGAAATGTTTTCAATTGCCTGTAATTGGAACTTCAGAGTCAGTCTTTACTGTTTAGGCCAATGTCCCCAACATGTGATCAGGGAAGTACCTGCATCATAACTGTCCCAGGTCCTTATTGTCAATATAGATTCCTGGCTCTCACCCCAGACTTACAGAGTCACAGCGCTGAAAATAGAGCCCAAGAGTATTCATTTCACAGTCAATTCAGGTTATACTTATGCTCACTAAAGACTGGGCATCACTAATGTAGGCAACAATAATTATCGCTTATGGGGAATTTTCTTACCAAGATAAGTCAAGGTGGTCCAGTTGTTTAAAAATTGGACTCAGGAGAAGTATTTTTCCCAGATCTATCAATGGTTGAAAAAGTTAGACTTCTTATTTTGCTCTGTTTTTAAAATATGAAGAAATGAATATGAATCTTCCAGGACTGGAAAGTCAAGTGTTTGTAGAGGGAGTAATGGAATAACTCGTCAAGTCCCTTGTGTGGGTATAAAGGTAGAAAAGCCACAGCTGATGACATTGGCCAGGCGTCTGCCAAGTGTAGCTTTTGCTACACAAAAAACCACTCCCAATTTCAGTGGCTTGAAATAACAATCATCGATTTTCTCACGATTCTGAGGGTTGGGTGGGTGGTTTTTTGTTTTTGAGTTGGTTCAGGTGAGGCAGGGTAACCTCACTCACCTGTCTGGACACTTAGCTAGTACTGGCTTGTCTCTGCTCCCAGAGTGTCCCTCGTCAGCCTAACTGGGGCTTCCTTCCACAGTGGCCACACCAGGACAGCACGCAGAGGTGTGCAACGCCACTCACAGAGCAAGCATACAACTTGGCGTGACATCACTTCAGTCAGTTGTATGTGCTCAAGGACAGTTCGAAATCAAAGGGTGGGCGAACAAACTCTACCTCTTTAAGGAGGGAGATGCAGAGAACCTGCGACCATTTGCGATTATACATCAGGGTTTACAGGCAGAGACACAGGGAGGGTTTGGAGCATTGGAGGGGCTGCAAATAGGCTCCAAGTGGATGCTAGTCTTGTGCCCCTCACACACTCGGCAATGACTCCTCTTCTGTTCACATCCTTTTCAATCCACCTCCCTCTCTTATTCTGTTGTCCATTCTCCTTTTCAAAAGCAATGAAACTCTTTATGGCACGAGTTTTATCAGAATTTGAGAATGTGGTAATGGTAACACTCTTCTCCAAGTTGTCCGGCCTCAAAATGTGTCAGTCCACTTTGACTTGTCCTTCTCCCTCTCCCCTCAGAGTTGGTCACTGCTTATCCCTGTGGGTATAATCCTGCAATGCTATTCTGTCCCCAGAGCATGTACCCTGCTCTTGCTACCAGTCATCCTTCTTGGGCTCTCATTACTCCTTCATTGATTAGGTTGAGACCTTGGGCTTTGTGCCTCTCTTTCCTCATCTGTAAAATGGGGACTTACCTGGGAGCATTGCTACAAGGATTAAAGGAGGTATTTGGCCTGAAGTGTTGAGCAGAGTTCAGCACATTAGCGAATGTTCACTGAGCGTAACTTGTTACAGTCACCCAACCACAACTCATCCAGACTGTCTCTCCGGTTCCAACAACACCAGTGAGTCCCCGAAAGCCTGTGAAAACAAATCCCCAAGCTGGCGTTCCCCGTCTGAAGTCGTACCTGCCCATCTTTCTTCGTCTTTCCCTCAAATTTCCCTGTTCTTTTGATGAAGACCCTCACACCCTTCTTCACCTTGGTCACACTCACCCTTCAAGACATGCACCCACCGGCCCTCGGCAACCACCTGCCTGCCCAGGCTCTGTGCTGGTGTCCTCCACCACTCAACCAGCTCAGAGTCCCAGTCCTGGGAAGTTCACTGTCCCCTCAAAAGACCCTCTTCTATGACACTATTCTTCATAGAAGAATTCTTCTACAACTCCACCTCCCATCACCCTTCCCTCCTTTGAACATGCCGGATAATGGATCTGCACTTCACTCATGACACTTAGACTAAGCCTTGTATTGCAGTTCTGACTAATCTCACCCACTGGATTGCAAACTCGCAGAACCGTATCTTGTCATCTAACTTCCACAACTATCTTTCACCCGGTGTCACGCACATAATGGAACCTCAATAACCTTTTCTAAATTAAGAGAGAGAACTAATGCCTGCCTTATCAGCATACTGGACCCTGTATCAGGCTGTAAGGATTATATCCTGACACATAATTTATCTGATATAATGATGCACCATATCACTGTGCTCTGTTGTCCTGCTATCAACACAATTCACTGCCTCCACCTCTCCTCATATATTTTTGAAGACTGTATAAGAGCAAGTGGTTCTCCAAGTTCTCATTCACCCTTGATTTTTTTTTTTTTTTTTTGGTCCTTTTTCACTGAACCTGTAGGTGAACTATCATCTCTGACTGATGGTATTTTAAATATACCCACTGGCATTTACATTTATCAGATGGCATTTTAAACTGATCTAATTTATTTAATTTAGTCAGATTTAATTAAACATCATCTCTACCTGATGTTATTGAAATTAACCTGATGATATTTTAAATTTATCACAGTCCAGAAGTTAATCAGAATCAATAAAATTGGTTTAGGGCGGTGGTTCTCAAAGTGTGGTCCCTGTACCAGGAACAGTGTCAGAATCAGTTGGGGAGTGATTAGAAGTACAGATTCTCAGCCTCCAACCCAAACCTCCTGGCTCAACACCTCAGGGGGCAGTCCCAGCCCACTGCGTTCTACCACATTTCAGATGATTCTGATGGATGCTAATGTCTGAGAACCACTGGCGAAGTGGCAGAGAGGAATCGTTCCCGGGCAAATAAACGGATACTGCAGATGGCACACAAAAAAACAAATTTTGAATGGAAATATACTGTTCCTGGGGATAGATGGCTTGCAGAGATTTGCAAAAGACCGGCAGAGATAGCAGATGAGTGTGGTGGCTGAGACCCAGTTTCTATGATTGGCCCAGGTACAAGATGCTCATCTGTTCACTCTGGAACTAAGGGGTCAGGGATTGCGTCTTAACGCCGGGGGTTATTTTTAAAGCTAGGCGTTTGCTTCACAGGTGGAAGTGAGAAAACCTAAAAGATTGAGAATATGCTTCAAAGAATGCAGTACAGAAAAGGTCTTAGAATTCAGGTTTTCCTTCACAAAGAGGTGTCGGAAATACAAGGGAGGAGCAGAAGGACAGGCTGCACCACAGCTCACAGCCTGGGGAGCCAGCCAGCCTCACCTGCAGGCATTTAATATGCAAAGGGGCAGCAAGGTGGCCCAGGGCCCCGGCTGGTCTCCCAGAGGTGGCCGCTGGTGGCACACAGGCTCTCCCACACTCTCACGTGAGCAGAATGACCTCCACAACCCTGAGGGCCACGCAGCTTCAATCCCGTTTTGCTACATAGCGATTTCTTACCTTCATTAGGTCCAGTGACGGCTTTCCTACCACTAGGACCACGTGCCTTAGTCTGCATCTGAGGACTTATTGCCAGGTCTAAGTGATGCAAAATCTGTGACTTGTGCAAAACAGACAGTATGGGCACATAAAGATTTGATATTCATTCCGTACAGATTGATGGTGGCTAAGTTCCTTAATCAAAGGATTTTCAGTGATTTCTTGGAGAATCAAATTAGCTGCAGAGATTTAACTCTTTTTTTTTTTTTTTTTTTTTTTTTTGGAGATGTGCAGAAATACAGAGATAAAGGCTAAAGCAGGACAAGGTGTCAGAAACTTCCATAGAGTCAATAATTTTGCACATAATACGTAAACTTTTAAAAATCAGGGTGTAAGAGCAAAGGGCTGACAGAATACAGCTGAAAGTCAAAGTGGAGCTAAAAGAAGTAGCTACAGAAAATTATGATCAGAAAGCATCGTGGAGAAAATAAACTGCATTCTGCATCTCATGTCAGACTAACAGCACCAGTCACTACAGAAAGGGACTTCATCAGCAAACAGCTTGACATAACTTCGGACTCCACAGTCTCAGGAATCTTTTTCAACTTCATTGAGGTGCAATTGATGGATGAAATTGTAATGTAGTTAAAGTATACAATATGATGATTTAATAAATATATATAGCCCTGGCCAGTTTGCTCAGAGGTAAAAGATTGTCAGCCTGGCGTATGGAAGTCCAGGGTTCGATCCCCAGTTGGGGCACACAGGAGAAGCACCCATCTGCTTCTCCATCTGCTTCCCCCTCTCCTTCCTCTCTGTCTCTCCTTTCCCCTCCCACAGCCAAGGCTCCATTGGAGCAAAGCTGGGCTGGGCGCTGAGGATGGCTCCATGGCCTTCACCTCAGGCTCTAGAATGGCTCTAGCCTCAGCGGAGCAACACCCCAGATGGGCAGAGCATCGCCCCCTGGTGGGCATGCCGGGTGGATCCCGTTCGGGTACATGTGGGAATCTGTCTGACTGCCTTCCTGCTTCTAACTTTGGAAAAATACAAAAGAAATCAAAAAACTAAAAAATAAAATAAAATAAATATATACACAGTCCCTGTAATTTTAGAAGCAATTGACTTTATAACAGTGGTTTTCCAATGCCGGCCCACCAGAAATTTCATGCCAGTCCACAACTCGGAGGTTGAAAACCACTCCTCTCCTTTCTAGTCCCACCTCTATCAGGACCTAAAACCAAGAATTAACTAGCACATACATTTTGATGAGAAGAATCTCTTATCCTTGACAAAGCTGAGAAGAACTATCAGTACACTGAAGAACAGCATGAAATTCTTCCTAAGATTCTCAGCCATTCCTGCTCACCTTTCAGATCCAAAGTGATTTATGCAGCACACAAATATTCACTGAGCTCCTAATAAGTTCCAGATGCCACACTAGAGACTGGGAAGCCATTCAAGGAATTTGCAGTCAAGTGCAGCAGGGCCAGCCTTCCACAGAACCACTGAGGTGCTTGTGCAAGTACTGGTTGCCAGCCCCTGCCCCAGACCTGAATCAGAAACCCGGGGACGGAGCCTTAGATCCATGGGTCTGGGATGCCACCCTGCACACGGCCCCTGACCATCTGGGTTAACAGGGAAAGATTCTTTCTCCTCCTGCAGATGAGGTCGGCTTTGCCTTCCGGCCAGTGACTGCTTCCAGGGAAGAAAGGCCAAGTGCACCATGGCTTCCAGCAAATGCCCCTTCACTCTGGCCTTACGCAAAGACACCTGGATTGCGGCAAAGGCAAACGAGCTACTTTCTAAGATAGGTTTAGGCCGCTCGGGCTGTCGCTAAGGCTCTGGGACCTCCAGGAGGGAGGTCTCAGCAGGAGTGGTGCTGGCTGCTATAACTTGACCTGGGCTGTGTTTGGTGTGTGTGCTGGAGTCGTGGGGAGGCTCCAGTGACTCAGCAAAATAAGAAATGGGAAGGGAAGAGTGGGGGGCTTCAACATGAGAACTTGTTTCTAATTTTACATTCTTTGGACTTGAATACATCTGACTTGAACTTTCAAGGAGATTTAATAGCTGAACTTTAATTTCTCCCCAGGAATTTGATCATGAGAGAGGCTCTCTATTCAACTTTGATGTACCTCTATACTGTTGGCATTTTATTATCAGATCTTGGCATCATCTAATCTCCTTATTAGTTTCTCCAATATGCTATGCTGCACAATAGGGCTGGAGAGAAAGGGTGATATTTCTTGGGTCCTCTGCATCCTCAACAGCCTTGCAGTATAATCAGGGTCTCCAAGCAGCAGACACTTGCTCAGGGTGTGTCAGTGCGTGTTCATACTAGGTCCCCCCGGATATTCCATTCATCCAGTTTAAATGCTGCTAGAAGACATGGAGGGAGGTTGGGACTAGAAAACATAGTAATGCCGAGGTTCTGTGACACCGAACCGCAAGGCCCAGAAGCAACATAAGCAGCATATGGAAAGCAAGGTTTCAAAGACTTCTGGATTCCTGTCTTCAGGGCAAGACTCCCAGATGGGACCAGGACCCGGAGAGTCCAATCAATGGTCTAAAGCCAGTGGTTCTCACAATGTGGGACCCAGAACAGCAACATCAGCACCACCTGGAAAGTTTTCTGTCATTTCTCTGTCTAGTCAAGTCGTTGGTAGGATTCTAGAAAAACTCCCTCTGTGCCAATGTGCCAACATTGTGACACAAAGATACAAAGCTGGAGGTCACACAAACATGGGAATGTATCCAAAGTCCAGGAAGCCCTGCGATCTATCGTTCAAACCAGGTGAGTTAGCCTAAAAGGCCGGGTTCCAAATCAGACTCGCAAATCAGAGACGTGAAGCAAAATCCAGCTATACTAGCGATTTCAAGCATATAAGCAATCAGGAGGCAGAGGCAAAGCAGGGTGGTGTCTGGGATGTCCTCTGTGATGGCCCAGGTCAGCCCGACCCACATCAAACACACACCTGCTGACCCATCCTGACCATATAGGGGGTCTCTCGGTGAGATTTATGCATCACCTCACACAGCAGGGAGTTTTTAGGTTATAAAACGTCCCCATTTTATGCTCAGATAGCTGTATAGGTAATATAATCATCTGCAGGAATCATGCCTTATAAGTCTACAGCATGTAGGTTTGTTGTCCACAGTAATTCTAAACCAGGGACATCCAACTGAGAACATTCCATAGCTAAGGACTCAGCTGTCTAATGTCATTAGTTGGTCTACCAGGAGGTCCCATTTCCAGCATGTTTACAGGGAGAGGAAACCAGGCCACCTCCTTTCCAGATTAGAAGCATTCCCCCAGGAATCAGAGGAGAAACGGATTGCAGGTGAGCCACTTTTAACTCCTTCCTCTCCACCAGGACACTTCTGAAAGGGAAATGGAAGACCCTCTGAATTAAACCACGGCCACAGGTGGAAGGTGGGGCTGGCCCAGATAAACCAGAAATGCACTGTCACCCTATCGATGGCACCCAACCCTGGAGATTTGACATGTAAGGAACCGGAAGCTCATCTGTGGGAAGTGATTTTAATCCTCAGACATGAAAAACTGTAACTGGAAGATTCAGTTCTCACTGAAGCCTAATCAAAACAAAAATTCTTTTCTGTCAGGAATATACTCAATAATGCATGATATACATTTATAAATGCACTAGATTTTTTTATGAAAACTGTGCAAAATAGAATTTTCATAACTCCTTTATCATAAGCTAAAATCCTATAGTTGTATTAACCAAGTTTGTCTCTGTGTGACATCACATAATTTCTGTATTCTCACCTCTAATAAAATAAAATAAAAGGTTTGATAAATTATGCTAAGGGAAAGACTGAATTGTCTTTCTATTCTCCCTATAGAAATTGATATTACAAAATCATTGTCATGTAAAGAGGCCATCAAAGACTGCTACTTTAAAAAAGTAAGCAAGCCTGACCTCTGGTGGCGCAGTAGATCAAGCGTCAACCTGGAATGCTGAAGTCACAGGTTCAAAACCCTGGGCTTGCCTGGTCAAGGCACATATGGGAGTTGATGCTTCCTGCTCCTTCCCCCTTCTCTCTCTCTCTCTCTCTCTCTCTCTCTCTCTCTTCTCTAAAATGAATAAATAAATAAATAATAATTTTTAAAAAAAGGTAAGCAAAATATATATATGTAATAAAAGTATCCTAGAAAATAAAGTCATAAAAATAGTATGATATTTTCTGAATTTTGTTTTGTTTCTGATATTTTCAGCATTTTGAGATGCTATATGGTGAGGTAGGAAAAAAGAAAGGTCAGGGAGTCAGATAGATTTGGTTTGAATCCCGGCCCTCCCATTCACTAATTAGGTGACTCTGAATGAGCACTTTACCTCTGGTGCCTCAGTTTCCTCATCTGTAAAATGGGGAGAATAAAAAAGGCCTGCATCATGGGATAGCAAGAAGATTAAATAAGTTACACACCTAAAACACCTAGAATTTGCCTGGCCTGTGGTGGTGCATTGGATAAAGCATCAACCTGAAATGCTGAGGTCACCAGTTCAAAACCCTGGCTTGCCTTGTCAAGGCACATACGGCCAGCAATCAATGAACAGCTAGAGTGAAGCAACTACAAGTTGCTACTCCTCGCTCCACACACCCCACTCTGTAAAATCGATAAATAAAATCTTTAAAAAAAACAAAACACCCAGACTTTGAGTTGTTGCCTAATAAGCACTCCATTGCTTTTAACAATTAAAGTGAGCAAGCTTCTTAACCTTTCTGAACCTCCATCTTTACCCTTATGAAACAAAAATACAAGGATAATAGCCATCTTACAGAAATGCAAGGATTAAAGTCACTGGCATAACTTCTATTATGAATCTACCTTTGCCACCCAGCTTAGTGTATCCCAAGGTTCTCTTTACCAAGCCACAGTCACAGAGCTCCAGGGAAAAGCAACCTGGTCTCATCTCTCCAGGCAGAAGAGAACAGAAGCTCCATATCCACACATGCTGCAGATGGCTTTTCCAGTCTACCTGAATCATTACCAGCTAGAAGCAGTGGTCATTGGGACTTGGAAGTGAGCTGTAAAGTATAGAATTGTGACAACAATTCCAGTGCCATGTGGACTTTTCCTGGACTCCTGCTCTTTGTGACAGCTCCTAACAGACTGAACTGGGGTTGGGTGGCATTTTTCAGGGATTTGGCATGGTGTTGGGGCCAACTTGGACTTGGTGAACATGTTAAGGACACTACTCTTTTATAGATTCTTGCTGTATTGGCCAAGAGTTTGCTTAAAGGCTTTAACCATTATTAAAAAAAAAAGTAAAAAATAAATAAAAATAGAAGACTAGATAAAGAAGAGGTGGCACATATACACCATGGTATACTATTCAGCCATAAGAAATGATGATATTGGATCACTTACAACAAAATGGTGGGAACTTGATAACATTATACGGAGTGAAATAAGTAAATCAGAAAAAAACAAGAACTGCAGTATTCCATACATTGGTGGGACATAAAAACAACACTAAGAGACATGGACAAGAGTGTGGTGGTTACAGGGGGCGGGGGGAGGGAAGGAGGGAGAGGGGGAGGGGGAGGGTTACAAAGAAAACTAGATAGAAGGTGATGGAGGACAATCTCTCTTTGGGTGATGGGTATGCAACAGAATTGAATGACAAGATAACCTGGACATGTTTTCTTTGACTATATGTACCCTGATTTATTGATGTCACCCCATTAAAATAAAAATTTATTTATAAAAAAATAAAATAAAATAAAGTCACTGGCATTTAGCGTCTATATGTTAGAATTACTGGTCTTCCCACCACAGGCCTCAGCGCCCAGTGAGTACCTCCCCTCAGCTTTCTCAATGAAGGATTCCATCCAATGGGAGGAGTTCTGTCAAGCCCTGGATGTGGCCCCTGACTCCTGGACCCACCCTGTCACCCTTCACCCTCCGATGCCCTGTGACCCATGCCCAGCAGCCTCAGGTTAGACTCGGTTAGACTAGGGTGTCAGGATTACCTTACACTCTGTTCAGAATAAGAGCCCCTAACTAGCCTGAGGGCAACAGCATTTCTGCCTTTTTACAATTTGTCTCCCAGTGTTCCTTTCTCCCCTCTCCCTTTTTCAAGTTCGCAGTGTTTGTTTTATCACACTCTGTCTGGGGGTGAGAAATGAGTTGTTAATTGGAATGCCTGAGATCTCCCCACATCTAGAAATTAAACGATGCACTTCAGCCCCAACAAGAAATGGGTATTGATTCCACCTTAACTGTCAGGGATGTTCTCTGACTTCCAACAGCCCTGCATCCCCTTCCCCGCAGGCAGAAAACAGCGTATGTTACATAATGTGGCCTGACTTAACCTAATGGAACCGCTTGAAGCCTTTGTTTAAAAAGCAAAAGCACTCCACCAATGCCCCAGAAGGAGGTCATCTCAAAGTTGTACTTGGAGGAAACTACGAAGAACTTGGTGCTTATGCTCAGCTTAGACCTCGGACTAACATCAGGCCAAAGACATGGAACTTTACTAAGGAGATTCCGAATTTAGAAGCAAAGACACAAGATCTCCAACTGAAGAAGGAGGGTGGGGTGGATGGCCATCAGCTCTGTGCCCCCCGGGTCAGTGCCCACAGATGTCCCTAAAAAGAATACGGCCAGCTCTGTACTCATCTTTAAGACCCTGGCCCAGGCAAAGTTTTCGTTTTTGTTTTCATTTTTAATGAGACAGACCCTGACAGAACAACAGTTCTCAGGGAGGGAAAATCTTCAGTATTACTCCAACCCATTCCAAGGCATCGTCATGTTAAATGATTTAACCCAACGAGAAAGAGCCATGTCTCCCACAGACTGCTACAGGTCGGGGCAGCACGTTCCACACACAGACAGGCCTGTGATGACGTCTGGTTGCTCCTGGCCTCGGCGCTGAGCCCCTCTCGCGACTTCTCAGGGCACTTCTCAGCCTAGATCGGGTCTCTCTGGCTGCCGACCTTGACCTCCACGCGCACCTGAGGACGGACATCTGACACAGACCCAAGCGCTCACACATTCAGGGAAGGGCACTCAAAAGCCTGCTACAAAAATAGACTTGAATATCATACTTGAAAAAATATATAATTTAAATGAGTGTACGTGTGAGTGTATGTGTCTGTATGTCTGTATGTGCATGTATATTATATGCATGTACCCAGAGCCAGGAATAAGCTTGAATATTAACTGACCCGTGTTGTTTAGGTAACTTGTATGTGCAAGTCTTATATATTGTATCCTTCTCTCTCTTTCCTCACTCCTTCCCTTCCTTCCCTTCTTCATTTTGTCTAGTTCAGGTCAGACTCTCCAGGGCACTCTCTGTGCTCACAAGGAGTGATGGAAACTCCTGAACAGCCTTGGAATCTGCTCCTGTCTAAGCTCTCCCACAACTTTAAGACATCCAGCTCCACAACACTTCACAAAGCAGGACTGTTGATTCTAACTGCAACCCCAGGAGAAATCCCAAACCTGCCCTAAATCCTGGAATATTACCTGAGATCTCAACAAGTCATAGACAGAGGCCCCTTTATTGAGGATCTGATCCCCGGAGTGGGGTTAACTGCTATGGAAAACACCTGATGTCCTCGTGGAAAGGAGGCGGCTTCCCCAGCTGTCACCCTGCAGACTGCACGGCTCTGTCGCCAGATCCTCCAGCTGCTTCAAAGCAGATAGAAATCTGGGTTTCTATAAATGACTATAATGAAGTTGACTCATTGCTAGGAGCAAAGTATAGAACGGTCTTTAGAATCAAACAGACTTGGGTTTGATTCTTGGCTCCGCCATTCACCAGCTCTGTGACCTTGAGTCCAATAGCCTCTCTTAGCCTCCATTTCCTACCTGTACAATGGGGAGAATTCCATCCAACTCATCCAGTGGTCGAGAAGATGAATGAGATGAGATTGCAAAGGCCAGCTGGTCCCTGGCTGTGTAAGTTTTGGATCAGTAGTGCCAATCAACATTCAAGGCTACTCTGAAGACCTGGGCTTGGAGCTATTTTTACAGCAAAGCACTACCCAAGCAGTTAGCATCCCCCCACCGAAGGTCAGCTTTCTTTGGCAGAAGTGAACAACCAGAGGCCTCTGCTACCTCCTTCTTGAGCTCTCTCCCGGGAAGGGCTCCCTGCTGTGGGGCAGGTCAGCCCTCCCTTTGTGGTTGGTCACTGTCTGGGACTCCTGGGCACGGACTGCAGATGGCGGCTGCTACTTCTCTAAAGGAGCCAGCAGTGAGGGACGGGCGGGCGGGCAGCATTCCCTTTCATGGTGCCGTCTCTTTCTTCTCTGCATCCCTCAACCTAAGGCCAACACAGAGGTGGAGCAGGTCTCCCTGAAAGGCTGGGGAATTCAGAGGGCATTACATGTTGGAAGAGAGCACTCTCTGTGCTAAAGATGTGTTTTCATGCCCTCTAGATAAAAGGGAACCAGATGGGTACCTGTCCCCAAGGAGGGCACAGCCTACTCCTGACCCTGCTCCACTGTCCTCAGATCTCTCAAAAGCATATCTTTCTTTTCACCTCTGCTGCAGAAACAATGTCATGTGTGTTCACCAGCTGGTTTCACTTTTCTCCTCCTGGGCACGCAGGCAAACTTGCAGTTAACATTGGGGGCTTTGATTGGGTTCTGGACAACAGGATGTGATTGCAAGTGACGTTCTAGCCCTGGTCAGGAACTCCCCACACAAGAATCTCCACTCCATCTCTTCTCATGCTGGGGCATTTGTGGAGGCTGTGCCTGTCTGATGGCATTGCTACATGAGAGAGGGCTGCCAACCCTCCATGAGACAGAGCCTGTGCTAGGAGCAGGATGAACCTTTCCAGAGGGCAGCCGCCCAGGGCCTAGGCCTTATGTGTTAGTGCAGCTTAGTGGTAATTACCCACAGAAACACATCTTGGACTAAGACTCTTTATCTACCCTGCAAGGAACCCCATCCTCAGAACCTACCTCCTCTCTTTAATTCTACCAAATCTGGGTCCCTCGTCTCAACCCGTGCCCCAGAGGGAGAAGTCAGACCCTAGCCAATCCATCAGCAGTGACTTTGACACTCGAGCTCCACAGAAGAGTCCAGCAAGACCGTCTCAGACCAGGAGTCACAAGCTCCCGTGTCTAGAGCGGTCACACAGGTCATGCCAATGAGTGACAGGAGCTGGGCACAGAACTCGGGCACACTGGGCAAGGCACACCTCGTGGAAATGAGGCGGCTTCCCCAGCTGTCACCCTGCAGACTGTACGGCTCTGTCGCCAGATCCTCCAGCTGCTTCAAAGCAGATAGAAATCTTGGTTTCTATATAAACCTCCAAAGTTTCATAATTTGGGCACTACTTCAAATTAAAAACAAATCCTTTGCACGCCAAGCAAGACCGAGCTGCCCGCTCTGTCCACCTGGGCTACATCACACATCCATCGTGCATCCCCTCCTCCACACCCACGTGACTTGTCTAACCCCTGCCCGAGTTGCCAAGGCTGCCTCTCTCACAGGGAGGCTAAGGTCCCACAGAACCAGGCTGGGCAGGGCCTTCCCTTCAGCACCATGCTCCCCCGCCCCCAAAGTCCACCTATACCCCTCCAGCCAGCTGAAATCCAGCCTATCGGTTAAGTCACACAAATACAGATGGTCCCCGACTCAAGATGGTGCGACCTGTGATTGTCTGACTTTACAATGGTGTGAAAGCTATCCTCCTTCAGTAGAAACCACACTTGGAATCTGGCATTCTGGCCTTTTGGCGGGCTAGCGATAATCAGTACAAGACCCTCTCGTGGTGCTAGACAGCGGCAGCGGGCTCAGCATCCAGTCCTCAGGCGGTCAGAGGGGAAGACAGCGCACACTCCAGGGGACTGTGTTGGCTACAGCGCCCTCACTTACACCAAGGCTGGTCTCCGGCTCTACAACAACTGTATGCAAATCTTCTGTGAACCTCTTCGCCAGGAACTGCCCTGCTCTGTTCTCTCTGGAAACGGAGAGAGGAGGACCATTAGATGGTGGCTTCACCCCGGCCCACCTCTCTCCTCCAGGGTCCTGCAAGCAACAACCTACAAATGTGAAATAACAAGTCTTAGAACTATTTGCGTGTGCATGTGCCTGTGCTACAATTTTTCTGAGAGCGAGGCTCGCCAGCTTTTAGAAGGATCAAATAGAATGCAAAAACCACCTCCCTTTATGGGGCAAAAGCTTTAAGAATATCAAATATTCCTTACCAAAGAAAAGCATTTGCAAGCAAATGGGTCAGAAGATTTTTTCCGTGATTATCTCTTTCAGAAACGAAGCAGTTTGAAACCAGAGAAAATGGATGTTGCCCCAGGAGTAAGCGGGGAAATCCCACTGCTTTAAGAGTGTAAGAAAGCGGTCCCTGAGACTCTCAGAAATAGAGGTGGAATAACGTTCTCCTGCTGCACAAGGGAGCTCCAAGCACAAGAGAGGCTGAATTTCAATGCATAAAGCTCTTTCAAAGCACAGATATCGGGAAAACAGAGCAAGGCATGGGCGCATTCTAAACCCAACTGTATTTGTTCACACCTACCCCCTGCCGGGCTGTTTGACTTAACCCGGCAAGGGGGGGGGGGGCTCCCGCATCCCATTTTTTAACCTCTGAGTCCCGTTTCCCCAGCAACATTATGGCTAATGTCGGACACAGTAAATGGACCTCTTATTAAAGTTGCAGCCAACAGAGAAGTTTTAATCATCTTTGCCATTTCATACTAAATGTGTGCTTAGAGCGCTGTGAGATGTATTCATTCGGGAAGGAAAACGTCCAGCCACCTGTTCCAAATGCCATAGGCTGCTCCCATGGGAATGGGCAGGACCGCGGGTCCCGCCCGTCACATGGCGTCTGCGCCACACGCCCGTCTCCAGGAGGACGTATTTAGTCGTATTGGAAGAAAGAAAGGAGAACGGGATGTGAGATAAGCCGACCAGTTGGGCTCGGCGAGCTTCAGAAGTCAGCAGGCTATTCTGAGAGTCCAGGTCACCGGAGAGTGAGGAACCCACAGAGGTTGTCAAGGAGGCACTGAAGCCCCAGGTTATTGTCAGGGTAATGAGCTGGCCTGGTTATCTGCGGCATCAAGGGGCCGGGAAGTGCACCGGAGCACCGATGGTGCAGTCCGCGTGTCCCTCGTGAGGGCCTGAGGGTACAAGGGCTGAGCATCAGCGTCCAGCAGATAACAACAAAAGCCATTATCTCTCTCCAGGCCGGGCTGCCAAGTGCAGGGCCAGGAGAGCCTGGTGTTTGCAGTTTCCATAGCAGCGCTGTTTTGTTCTAGCTGGCCAAGTACAGGAGAGGACCAGATAAACATTGCAGGAAATGACTCGAACAAACCCGGTATTGAACCCAGGGATCTCACAGCAGATTCTGCCCTTTGCAGGTCAGCAGCGCCAGTGACAAAGGATGCTTCACAAGAGATGCCTGGAACCTCCCGGCTCCGGCTCCCGCAGGCAGCGTCGGGCCTGAACGCGTTGGTGATCCCAGCCTGAAGCTCTAGGTTGCTCCACTCTGCATCCCAGCGGCTGGGAAACCACACAGTACCCTCTCAGGGGTCGGGAACCTTTTTGGCTGAGAGAGCCATGAACGCCACGTATTTTAAAATGTAATTCCGTGAGAGCCATACAACGACCCATGTACATTAGGCATTATTCAATAAAAATTTGGTGTTGTCCCGGAGGCTTGTGATACATGAGAATGTTTTATATTTTTAATGTTATTATTATTTTTATTAAAGATTTGTCTGCGAGCCAGATGCAGCCATCAAAAGAGCCACATCTGGCTCGCGAGCCATAGGTTCCTGACCCCTGCTCCAGATGCTGCGCAAAATGCACAGGCAGAGTGAGGGACAGAAGTGAGGCGCTGCTGTTGGCTGCCCACACAGCCAGGCCCAGCCACAGCAGAGGGGTCTCTGAAGTCCAGCCCCTGAATCGGAGCACCTGTGTGTTAGGCGCTGCCTCCACCCTTCTTGCACCAGAGAGGCCCCAGGAGGGCATGGGGAGGTTAATACATTGTGTGGATCCACAACTTGCTGTACCTGCAGCGACTGTAGGCCACTCAGTATGACAGGAAGGGGGAGCCTGGACTGTGGGGGCACAGTGGATAAAACACTGACCTGGAACGCTGAGGTTGCCAGTTCGAAACCCCAGGCTTGGCTGGTCAAGGCACATATGGGGGTTGATGTTTCTTTCTCCTCCCCCCTTCTCTCTCTCTCTCTCTCTCTCTCTCTCTCCTCTCTAAAATAAATAAATAAAATCTTAAAAATATATAAAAGAAAAAAAGTGTTTAAAAAAAAAGACAGGAAGTGGGAGGGGCCTGGTCCCCAGTGTGTCAGTCTACCTGGCTGCACTTTCTGTTTTCATCTACTGACTGGATGGAAACTGACCAGCTATCTCCAGCACTGAGGAAGGACTGCAATTTCTTGGTACTATAACATCAAAGCACTTGGCAGCATTTTTATTATTAAATAAATTCCTCTGATTGAAAGACTTTTAGCCCTGACCAGGTAGCTCAGTTGGTTAGAGTGTCATCCCAATACGCCAGGGTGGCAGGGCACATACAAGAATCAATCACTGAATGCATAAATAAGTGGAACAACAAATCAATGTTTCTCTCTCTCTCTCTCCTTCTCTCTCCCTCAAAAAAAAAGTCAATAAATAATTCAAAAATTCTTAATTACTTTTATGCCTTCCTCTCACTGCCATCGACACCATCTCAGTCTGACAAGTAGGAAAAATCAGAGGTCCCATTAGGTTCCATCTCTGCAAAAGGTCATCAATGATAGACTAAAGGTGACAGGTCATGAGCTCCGAATCCTATCTCCCTAGTCTGGTGACAGAGCTTATTCCCTGAGGACAAATACATAGAAGGCTGAGTGCGAGAGAACTGGCCACCTGCACCCTCCCTGCTCTGCATTGTGGGCACTATAATGTTACTTCTCTCATGAATGGATTCAGACAGATGCATCCTTGTGTAACCTAAAGTCGGTCCCTGCCTGACATCTGTGCCTTTCACCTTCAGCTTAATGGTCTTAAAAGTTTTTCATGCCTAACCTGTGGTGGTGCAGTGGATAAAGCATCGACCTGGAATGCTGAGGTCATCAGTTTGAAACCCTGGGCTTGCCTGGTCAAGGCACATATGAGAATTGATGCTTCCTGCTCCTCCCCCTGCCCATCTCTCTCTCTCTCTCTCTCTCTCTCTCTCTCTCTCTTTCTCTCCACTCCCTGCCTCCATAAAATGAATGAATTTTAAAAATTAATTTTAAAAAAGTTTTATGTGGAGACCTCAAGATGGCAGCGGAGTAGGCAGATGCACAGAATCCCAGCTCACATCACCGAACTGAATTACAAACTAATTTATGAACAATCAGTGTGAAAAACCAAATCTGGACTACAAGAACAGCTTTCAAAAATCAAGGAGCAAAGAAGAAGCCACAGCAAACCTGGTAGAGAGTGCCTGAATCTCCCCTGCTTACAGGCTGGGCTCTCACTTCAAGGAAAAGAGCAGTAAATACTGCTCACAGCCACTTGCCTGGTGACCAGGGAACAAGGTGTGTTGAAAGGGCCCGCTTGTCTTCCAAAAAGAAAGGAGAAAGAGAGAGACGGATAGTGAGGGGGAGAAGAATATAGGTGATGATATAAAAAGCTGACTCATTCAGTGCTGGAGGCAGCCATAACTGGGGGAGGGGCTGATCCTTCCACAAAGCAAAATACAAAAGTACTTCCAGGTCACAGAGATACAGACATCTCTCCAGCTCCAATCAGCGCAACAAGTCACAGCTGAAAACAAGAAGTGGGGAGGAGGGGCAGTAACTCAGGTCTCCATGAAGATCTGCAATACACCTCCCCCTACTGAAGCTGAGAAAGCAACCTGCCCCCAGAGAGATTAACTGGCAGAAAAAGACTTCAGAGCCTCAGGTCACACCCACTGCATTCCTGGATACAGTTTCAAATAAGCTCCCTGCTGAGATCAGCAAACAAGAAAATCACCTGATAAGAAAACAAAAAAAGTCAAGACTTTAAAGCAGCCCGAATCCTAAAGTGGATTACAAATAATAGCTGATGCCAACCCAAGAAGACTTAGAAACAACACAAGTAAAAATTAGAGGCAGACAACACCAAGCCTAGACTCAACCAGCTCTACAAAGAAAACACCCAGACACCCAGGCACTATGAGAAGACAAAGAAGTGCAATCCAAATGAAACCACAAGAGAGACCTTCAGGAGATGAACTGAGTGATATGGAAATAATCAAACTTCCGGATATGGAGTTTAAAATAATGATTGTAAGGATGCTTAGGGATCTTAGAACAACAATGGATGGTCATCACGAACACCTAAATAAAGAAATAGCAAGTATAAAAAAGGATGTTGAAATATTAAAAAAGAATCAGTCAGAGAGGACAAATACAATATCAGAAATGAAGACCACAATGGAAGGAATTAAAAACAGGATGGATGGAGCTGATGATTGAATCAGCGAGTTGGAGGACAACTGGAATGAAGGCAATAAAGCAGAGAAGAAAAAAGGAAAGAGACTCAAAAAGTCTGAGGAAACTCTTAGAGAGCTCTGTGACAACATAAAGAGAAATAACATCCGCATCATAGGGGTTCCTGAAGAAGAAGAGAAAGAACAAGGGATAGAGGCTTTATTCAATCATATCATAGCTAAAAACTTCCCTAAATTAATGCAGGAGAAACTCTCACAAATTCAAGAAGCACAGAGAACTCCACTAAAAAGAAACCCAAAGAAACCTACACCAAGACACATCATAATTAAAATACCAAAGCTAAGCGATAAAGAGAAAATATTAAAAGCTGCAAGAGAAAAAAAAAGCTATCACCTACAAAGGAGCCCCCATAAGGATGACATCAGACTTCTCAATAGAAACACTTGAAGCCAGAAGGGAATGGCAAGAAATATTCAAAGTAATGTAGAACAAGCACCTACAATCAAGACTACTTTATCCAGCAAGGCTATCGTTTAAAACCGAAGGAGAAATAAAAAGCTTCCCAGACAAAAAAAAAAAAACTCAAGGAATTCATTACAACCAAACCAATGCTGCAGGAAATGTTAAGGGGCATGGTGTAAACAGATCAAAGTGAAAAAAGAATATAGCAAAAGAGGAATACAGCTTTAAAGAATAAAATGGCAATAAACAACTACATGTCAATAATAACCATAAATGTAAATGGATTAAATAATCCAATCAATAGACATAGGGTAGCTGCATGGATAAGAAAACAGGACCTGTACATATGCTGTCTACAAGAGTCACACCTTAAAACAAAAGATGCACATAGGTTGAAGATAAAAGGATGGAAAAAAAACATTTCATGCAAATGGAAATGAAAAAAAAGCTGGGGTAGCAATACTTATATCAGACAAAATGGACTTTAAAACAAAGAATATAGTAAGAGATAAAGAAGGCCACTACATAATGATAAAGGGAGCAATCCAACAGGAAGATATAACTATTATAAATATCTACGCACCTAATATAGGAGCACCTAAATATATAAAGCAGACTTTGATGGATATAAAGAGCGAGATCAACAGCAACACTATAATAGTATGGGATTTTAATACCCCACAAACATCACTAGATAGATCCTCAAGAAAGAAACTTAACAAAGAAACAGCAGACTTAAAGGACACAATAGATCAACTCAATTTAATAGATATCTACAGAACCTTTCACCCTAAAGCAGCAGAATATACATTCTTTTCAAGGGCTCATGGTACATTCTCTAGGATAGACCATATGTTAGGGCACAAAAGTGCTCTCCACAAATTTAAGAAGATTGAAATCATATCAAGCACGTTCTCTGATCACAACGGCATGAAACTAGAAATCAACCACAACAGAAAAGTTCAAAAATTTTCAAACACATGGAAACTAAATAGCAGGTTGTTAAATAACAAATGGATCAAGAATAACATCAAAGAAGAAATAAAAACATTCCTAGAAACGAATGATAATAAGCATACAACAACTCAAAATTTATGGGACACAGCGAAAGCAGTACTGAGAGGGAAGTTCATAGCACTACAGGCACACTTTAAGAAGCTAGAAAAAGCTCAAATAAACAACTTAACCCTGCATCTAAAAGAACTAGAAAAAGAATAGCAAGTAAAGCCTAAATGTAGTAGAAGGGAGGAAATAATAAAGATCAGAGCAGAAATAAATGACATAGAGGCTAAAGAAACAATACAGAGGATCAATGAAACTAGGAGCTGATTTTTTGAAAAGGTAAACAAGATTGATGAACCTTAAACTAGACTCACCAAGAAAAAGAGAGAGAGGACTCATATAAATAAAATTAGAAATGAGAGGGGAGAAATAACAACTGACAAAACAGAAATACAAAGGATTGTAAGAAAAACTATGAAGAACTGTGTGCCAAAAAACTAGACAACCTAGATGAAATGGACAAATTCCTTGAAACATACAATCTTCCAAAAATCAATCTGGAAGAATAAGAAAACCTAAACAGACAGATCACACCAAATGAGATCAAAACAGTTATCAAAAAACTCCCAACAAAGAAAAGTCCTGGGCCAGATGGTTTCACAAGTGAATTCTACCAACTATTCAAAGAAGAACTAACCCCTATCCTTCTCAAGCTATTTCAAAAAATTCAAGAGAAAGGAAGACTTCCAAGCCCCTTTTATGAGGCAAGCATAATTCTGATTCTGAAACCAAGCAAAGACAACACAAAGAAAGAAAATTATAGGCCAATATTCCTGATGAATATAGATGCTAAAATCCTCAACAAAATATTAGCAAACCGGATCCAACAATATATGGAAAAAATCATACACCATGATCAAGTGGGATTTATTCTGGGGAGGCAAGGCTGGTACAATATTCGTAAATCTATCAATGTTATTCATCACATAAATGAAAGGAAGGAGAAAAATCACATGATAATTTCAATAGATACAGAAAAAGCACTTGATAAAATCCAACACCCTTTCATGATCAAAACTCTCAGCAAAGTGGGAATACAGGGAACATACCTCAACATGATAAAAGCCATCTATGATAAACTCACAGCCAACATCATACTCAATGGGCAAAAATTAAAAGCAATCCCCTTAAGATTAGGAACAAGGCAGGGGTGCCCCCTTTCACCACTCTTATTCAACATAGTCCTGGAAGTCCTAGCCACAGCAATCAGACAAGAAGAAGAAATAAAAGGCATTCAAGTTGGAAAAGAAGAAGTAAAGCTATCATTATTTGCAGATGATATGATATTGTATATAGAAAACCCTAAAGTCTCAGTCAAAAAACTACTGGACCTGATAAATGAATTCAGCAAGGTGGCAGGATATAAAATTAATACTCAGAAATCAGAGGCATTTTTATACACCAACAATAAACAGTCAGAAAGAAATTAAGGGAAAAATCCCCTTCACTATTACAACCAAAAAAATAAAGTACCTAGGAGTAAACTTAACCAAGGAGACTAAAGACTTGTACTCAGAAAATTATAAAACATTAATAAAAGAAATGAAGGAAGATACAAACAAGTGGAAGCATATACCATGCTCATGGTTAGGAAGAATAAACATCATTAAAATGTCTATATTACCCAAAGTAATTTATAAATTCAATGCAATACCAATTAAAATACCAATGACATACTTTAAAGCAGTGTTTCCCAACCTTTTTTGTGCCATGCCCCACCTTAACCTTTCTAAAATTTTTGTGTCCCCCCTATGTAACATACATAATTTTTAACATTAAAAAATTGATTTGCTCACTTAATAAACATAAATGATAGGTTCTAGGAAGAAATCACTATGAAATTGTTAACAAAACACAGTAAGTAAAATTTCAAAACATATAATGAAAAACAGAAATTTAAATTCCAAATAATTTTTTTTTCTAATATTTATATATTTTTTATTTTCATTACTTTATTTTATTTTATTTATTCATTTTTTTTAGAGAGGAGAGAGAGACAGAGAGGGAGAGAGAGGAGAGAGAGACAGAGAGAGAGAAAGGGAGAGGAGCTAGAAGCATCAACTCCCATATGTGCCTTGACCAGGCAAGCCCAGGGTTTCGAACCGGCAACCTCAGCATTTCCAGGTCGACGCTTTATCCACTGCGCCACCACAGGTCAGGCCTCCAAATAATTTTAATACAGATTTTTCTATATTAATTTATTATTTTAATTTAGTGTGATCCTTGCACTTGATGCTTGCTGCACAGAGATTTTATATTAGGTTCCAATTTGGTTAGCTTTAGTCTCAAGTCTCCACATTGTGTATATCCAGCTGATTTCTTTTTTTTACCAGTAAATCATTTACAGCACTAAATCCACATTCAGCTAAAAATGAAGGTGGAAACGGTAGCAATAGTTTTTCTTGCACATTTGGTTGAATTTGGGTATTTTATTTCTGTTTCCTCACAAAGCCATGCCATCGCTCCTTTGATATTAAATAAAGCTTTAACTGACTCATCATTTTGCAATTCTGCGAGTCTTCTTGATACTGCATATTTGGTATATCAGACAAATCCACTAACATTGGCTGCATCATCCATGTTGGGAAATCAATTTGTTTTAAATCAGAAAATCTTTTTTTTAAATCAGCCGATAGAATATTCAAATGATTGACAATAACAAGTAAAGCGGTATCAGTTACTTCACATTTTTGGAGCCAATGAAACTGTTTAAAGTTTTTGTTGTTAATATGTTTCTGACATAACTCAATATTGGTAATGAAACCAAATATCTTTGCTTTTGCATCGACAAGAGTTTTATTTGTTCCTTGAAGTTGCTTATTTAATATATTTAGTTTTTCAAAGATATCGGCTAAATAACTCACAAATGCTTTACCATCTATTGTTAACAGATACTTCATTTCAGGTTTGTCGCTTAAAAAATCACTAAGAGTATCAAACAGTTCCATAAATCTTTTCAAACAGTTTCCTTTAGATAGTCATCAGACTTCAGTATGAAGTAAAAGTCTCACATGGTCTTCATTTTGTTCTTCACAAAATAGCTTGAAAAGACGCTCACATTTGGCACTAGCTTTAATAGCATTAACACACTTTATTACTGTATGTAATACTTCATTCAGAACAGGCGAGATGTTTTTAGCTACCAAGTTTTCCCTATAAATAACACAATGCACAAGAATCATTTCTGGATTCGCATCTTTCATCAATTTTAAGCAGCCATTTTTCTTGCCCATCATATTGGCAGCACAACATGTTATATTTTTCATTGGTATATCATTGACATCTAAGTAGTTTTTTAGCTTATTATATATATCTTTGGAGGTAGTGGTGCTTCCTAATCTTTTACAGAACAACATTTCTTCAGCAAAATGTCCTTTATCAATATATCTTACGTAAGTTATCAATACTGCCTCACTGTCTCTTAAAGTTGATTCATCCATTTGCAAGGAGAATTTTCTCGTTTTCAGCTTCTCAATAAGTTGTTTTTCAATATCCTCACTCATTTCGTCTATTCTTCTGCTAACAGAATTGTTACTGAGTGGCATAGCTTTTACATCTTTGTCATCTTTTTCAAGAACCGTTTTAAGAAATGCTGATATTGACGGTTTTATTAAATTCTCTCCTATAGTGTGATTTTCTCCAGTTTTAGCGATGAATAAAAAAATTTGATAACTAGCCTCAAGAACACGATTATTAGTTGAAGTATGAGCAGTAAATAGAGACTTTAATGTTGTTCTTTTTTCAAAATTTTTCTTTAAAGTTTTAAAGTAACTCAAATCTGAATTAATATGAGTACTATGTTTCGCCTTCAAATGCGCCTCAAGATGACCTCGTTTCATTGATTCCTTGGTCAAGCATTGCTGGCATAAAAGACAAAAAGGAATCCATTCATCGTGAACAGCGGGTATGAACCCAAATTTTAAATATTCCTCCGAATATTGACGAGTTTTTTTCTTGCTTGCACCACTCATTTTACTATGGGCTATAAGAAATAAAAATAAGATCAATTAAAAACTAATATTAAAATATGTGTTAAAATATATTCAATGTGACAGAGTAAACGTATACTAAAATTTCATATTTATTTAAATGTATATAACACATTTACTACACTACCACCACAAATCAAAAGGTATCTATATTTTTTCCACTTGACAAAATTTTCTGGAAAGTTATGCTTCTAAAATTAAAATTGTCGTGCATGCACTATTATAGCCCCAATAATATTTATAAAATATTAGTGCTTTCTAGCCCCGATGCAAGAAGTACTTAATAAAGAGTTTAATATTGATAAAAATAAAATCAAATACTTACCAATTATATCTATACAATATATATATGTATATTTATTAAATCAACGAGCTTTTACAACAGTTTTGACTGACACTTATTTCAAATTAACACCAATGATGTGAAACACTACAGAAGTTGTGATGGGCCAATTAGGTGAGAATAACTGCGTTGTTTAGCGAGTTTTTAAAATGTCCGGGGTTCCCCGCAGCAGACGGCACGCTCCGCGGTGAACCCAGGACGAAGTTTACTTGACGACGCCAATCACCCAGTTGATATTTTGGTCTCGTCAAACGAAATTATACTTAATAATTATTTACCGCAATTATTTAAGAATTGCATTTTTTATTAAATTTGGCACCGATATCTAGCATTGCATTTAAATGGCCCAAGGCGAAAGAGTTAAAGTCGTGTAGAGTCCATTTTCAAATTGCCCCCCTTAACTATCGAATTGCCCCCCTGTGGGGTGTGGGCCCCACGTTGGGAAACACCACTTTAAAGATATAGATCACATATTCCAAAAATTTATATGGAACCAAAAGAGAACACGAATAGCCTCAGCAATCTTAAAAAAGAAGAATAAAGGGGGAGGTATCACATTTCCTGATATCAAGCTATACTACAAGGCCATTGTACTCAAAACAGCCTAGTACTGGCATAAGAACAGGCACATAGATCAATGGAACATAACAGAGAACCCAGAAATAAACCCACAGTTCTATGGACAACTGATATTTGACAAAGGAGGTAAGGAAATACAATGGAGTAAAGACAGCCTCTTCAACAAATGGTGTTGGGAAAATTGGACAGCAACATGCAAAAAAATGAAACTAGATCACCAACTTACACCATTCACAAAAATAAACTCAAAATGGATAAAAGACTTAAATGTAGGCTGTGAAACCATAAGCATCTTAGAAGAAAACATAGGCAGTAAGCTCTCCGACATCTCTCGCAGCAATATATTTGCTGATTTATCTCCACGGGCAAGGGAAATAAAAGACAGGATAAACAAATGGGACTATATCAAACTAAAAAGCTTTTGCACAGCCAGAGCTCTGGCCGGTTGGCTCAGCGGTAGAGCGTCGGCCTAGCGTGCGGAGGACCCGGGTTCGATTCCCGGCCAGGGCACATAGGAGAAGCGCTCATTTGCTTCTCCACCCCTCCGCCGCGCTTTCCTCTCTGTCTCTCTCTTCCCCTCCCGCAGCCAAGGCTCCATTGGAGCAAAGATGGCCCGGGCGCTGGGCATGGCTCTGTGGCCTCTGCCTCAGGCGCTAGAGTGGCTCTGGTCGCAATATGGCAACGCCCAGGATGGGCAGAGCATCACCCCCTGGGGGGCAGAGCACCGCCCCTGGTGGGCGTGCCGGGTGGATCCCGGTCGGGCGCATGCGGGAGTCTGTCTGACTGTCTCTCCCTGTTTCCAGCTTCAGAAAAATGAAAAAAAAAAAAAAAAAAAAAAAAAAAAAAAAAAAAAAAAGCTTTTGCACAGCCAAAGACAATAAGAACAGAATAAAAAGACAAACTACACAATGGGAGAATATATTTGACAGTATGTCTGATCAGGGATTAATAACCAAAATTTATAAAGAACTTGTAAATCTCAACATCAGAAAGACAAACAATCCAATCAAAAAATGGGCAAAAGAAATGAATAGACACTTCTCCAAAGAGGATATACAGATGGCCAATAGGCATATGAAAAAATGTTCAACATCATTAATCATTAGAGAAATGCAAATTAAAACCACAATGAGATATCACCTCACACCGGTTAGAATGGTGCTCATCAACAAAACAACACAGAATAAGTGCTGACGAGGATGTGGAGAAAAGGGAACCCTCCTGTATTACTGGTGGGAATGCAGACTGGTGCAGCCTCTGTGGAAAACAGTATGGAGATTCCTCAAAAAATTGAAAATCGAACTGCCTTTTGACCCAGCCATGCCACTTTTAGGAATATACCTCAAGGACACCATAGAACGGTTCCAGAAGGAGAAATGCACCCCCATGTTTATAGCAGCATTGTTCACAATAGTGAAGATCTGGAAACAGCCCAAGTGTCCGTCAGAGGATGAGTGGATTAAAAAGCTTTGGTACATGTATACTATGGCAGGGGTCCCCAAACTACGGCTCGCGGGCTGCATGCAGCCCCCTGAGGCCATTTATCCGGCCCCCTGCCACACTTCCAAAAGGGGCATCTCTTTCATTGGTGGTCAGTTAGGAGAGCATAATTCCCATTAAAATACTGGTCAGTTTGTTGATTTAACTTTACTTGTTCTTTATTTTAAATATTGTATTTGTTCCCATTTTGTTTTTTTACTTTAAAATAAGATATGTACAGTGTGCATAGGGATTTGTTCAGTTTTTTTTATAGTCCGGCCCTCCATCGGTCTGAGGGACAGTGAACTGGCCCCCTGTGTAAAAAGTTTGGGGACCCCTGTACTATGGAATACTACTCAGCCATAAAAAATGATGACATTGGATCATTTACAATAACATGGATGGACCTTGAAAACATTATACGGAGTGAAATAAGTAAATCAGAAAAAAACTAAGAACTATATGAACCCATGCATAGATGGGACATAAAAATGAGACTCAGAGACGTGGACAAGAATGTGATGGTAACAGGGAGTGGGGTGGAGGGGTGGGGAGGGGGCGAGGAAGGAGAGGGAGGGAGTGGGGGGAGGGTAGGAGCACAAAGAAAACCAGATAGAAGGTGACGGAGGAAGATTTAACTTTGAGTGAGGGGTATGTAGCATAATCAAAGGTCAAAATAATCTGGAGATGTTTTCTCGGAACATAAGTACTCTGATTTATCAATGTCACTGCATTAAAATTAATAAAAATAAGATTTTTTTAAAAAAAAAGTTTTATATTTAGGAGAACCAGAAAATAGCATGATTTGGGCTACATCTAAAATGCTGAAATTAGGCTCTGGCCGGTTGGCTCAGTGGTAGAGCATCGGCCTGGCGTGCTGAAGTTCCGGGTTCGATTCCCGGCCAGGGCACACAGGAGAGGCGCCCATCTGCTTCTCCACCCCTCCCCCTCTCCTTCCTCTCTGTCTCTCTCTTCCCCTCCCACAGCCAAGGCTCCATTGGAGCAAAAGATGGCCCGGGCGCTGGGGATGGCTCCTTGGCCTCTGCCCCAGGTGCTAGAGTGGCTCTGGTCCTGACAGAGCAACACCCCGGATGGGCAGAGCATCGCCCCCTGGTGGGCATGCCGGATGGATCCCGGTCGGGCACATGCGGGAGTCTGTCTGACTGTCTACTCGTTTCCAGCTTCAGAAAAAAATAATAATAAAAAATAAAATAAAATGCTGAAATTAAAAGGGACAGAAGATCAAAGGAGTTGGGGGAAATCCACACATTCTGCACAGTAAACAAAAGACGCCTGTCCCAAGGACATTGGTTTTACCTGTGATGAAAAACCAGCTGACATTTGTCTTCATTCCTCCAGATCCCTCTGTCGAGCACATGGTCGGCGCCCCTCGTTCTCTGCCAAACTGACGACATTCCCCAGGCTCGGGCCCCAGCATGAAGAGCCGTTTCTGTAGAACGGCGGACACACCTGAGTCCCATCTGTGGAGCTCCGACCTGCTCCCCCGGAGCTGCGTGGAGAGCCTGGCCCACCTGGGAGCCCTGGCTCGCAGACCACTGTCCTGTTGCTCTCGGCCGGTGCTGGAAACCAAGGTAGGTCATGTCTCCAGGGGGACAAGCGGCGGTGATCTCTGCCCCTGGGTTCTAGCACTAGGTGAGGACTTTAATCTTCTCACTTATGAATGAAAAACAAGACAGGAAAGGCGTGGAAATGCTCAGAATCTTTTTCAGTCTTTTTGACTAGGTCAACCATATACAGGTTTCAAAAGCAAGCAGTCTTCAGAGGTACAGAGCGAGACACCGTACTGCCTGCTCCGTCCCCGCTCAGGTCTCTGATTGGACCCCACTGGTCAGATTTTTGAAGGCGGCTTTCAGAGTTCCTTTATGCAAGTCTCAGCACGTATGAATAGACATTTCTTTCCTCTCTGCCACTCACCAAAGGTACTGCACTCCACATGCTGTTCTGTACTGTGGGGTTTTCCCCCCATTTAACCATTTCATGTAACCAAAGACCTGTTAGTCTTTCCATACCAGTCTGTAGACTTTCCTCTTCGTTTATACTGCAATACCGTATTACTCAACATTCCATTTTATTGATACAACAGAAGTGACTAAATCAGTTCCATACCAATGGACCATTGAATTGTTTTCCAATCTTTTGGCAGTAAGAGAAATGCTACAGTGAATCACTTTGCACATATACCGTTTCATACATGTGCCAGTATATCTGTAAGGTAAGTTCCCAAAACTGCATGGTTGGATGAAAAGATGTGTGTGTTTGCAATTCAGAGAGGCAGTGGCCAGTTGCCGTCCGGAGGAGATATGCCTGTGCGCAGCTGCAACATGAGAGAGCGCCTGCGTCCCCATCAGCCTTGCCAAGCAAGAGTGCTGTCAAAGCCTGGAGTTCAGCTAATGCGATAAGTGAAAAACGGTACCTCTGTGTAGCTTGAGTTTCTCTTATTATGTACGAGTACAGCTCAAGATCTTTTCATATATTTAAGGGGATTTTACACAAGTATCCCTTGCTTTCTGAGCGTTCACATTACACCACTTTGTGTTTACACAAAGTTAAAAGTCCTATGTTAGTGCCTGTTTTTGATGGCTGAAATATATCTTTATTATTTAAGAGAAGTTGAGGCGATGTCCATGATTTAAAATTCAGAACTTGTACAGACAGTTTTATGAAGGTGCCAGTGTCCGAGTGGGCCGGAAGGACCCCGGAACCGGATGGGATGGCAACAGTGAGGACATTCCAGGAAGAAATGTGGGGCAGCGCTGCACCCCGTGTTGTAGACTTTGCCCTCAGGATGTGAAAAGGACACCATTCCATGTGACTCGGCTGCTACTTTGTCATCTTTCCCTGACATTGTCTTGACTGATTGAAGCCACACACCATTTCCGTCTTTTCTCTCTTCCATGTGTGTGGGTTCTGATCACTGCTGCTCTCTCTCCAGCAAAGAATAAACGACTGTGTTTCCCTCACGCATCAGCCAAGACTTGCCGCTTCAGAATATGTCAATCACTGAGTGTGCCATGGACGCTCATAAAAAGGCCATGTGCACCCATCTTTCTGGCCTTTGCCTGCTCTGTGGGAACCTCTTCCTTTATCTAACCAAGTAATCACACTCAACTTTACAACTAGGCCCAGACCCAACACTGGTGGCAATCGCCCCATAAGTTCAGTTTCATTGCAATTTATTTTCACTTGGAACCTAACTTTTGAATGTATTCTAAACAGAAATCAAGTTCTGTTCTAGGCAGTCCAGTAAATTTGCTTTCAAGCCCTAAGCTGATACTGATTAAGCAAGAAAATTCATTCAACACACTTGGGAAGTAGCGTAGTTTTTGACAGGATGATGGGACAGAGATAGACAAAAAAAATAAGGAGACACCATTCAAAGTGTTATCTATTCCAAACAATATCACCACAAACTCAGTAGCTGTGTTGTTGTTTTTTTAAGTATATTTGTCGCCTCACAATTTCTGTGGGTTAGAAGTCTGAGCACAGCCTTGTTGGGTCTCCAGCCTCGGGTCTCACAGGCTACCGTCAAGGTGTTGACAGGGCTGTGGTCTCATCCGAGATTCATGGGGGAATGATTTGCTCTCACTCTCACACAAGTGTTTAGTAAAATGCAGCTCCTTGTGGTTGCAGGACTGTGGCCGTAGTTTTTCTGCCAATCTCAGAAGGAGGCAGCCCTCAGCTCCCACGGGCCATCTGTATTTTCCTGCTGTGTGGGATTCCCCTACAGCAGTGGTCCCCAACCCCCGGGCCGCGGACCAGTACCAGTCCATAGGCCATTTGGTACCAGTCCGCAGAGAAAGAATAAATACTTACATTATTTCCGTTTTATTTATATTTAAGTCTGAACGATGTTTTATTTTTTTTTAATGACCAGATTCCCTCTGTTACATCTGTCTAAGACTCACTCTTGACGCTTGTCTCGTAAGTTCGACAATTATATTTAAAAATACCACAGTTTTTACGGCGGTCGCATAATTTTATTTTGTGCATTTATCCATCCCACCCTAAAGGCCGGTCTGTGAAAATATTTTCTGACATTAAACCGGTCCGTGGCCCAAAAAAGGTTGGGGACCACTGCCTTACAGGGCTTCTCATTTCTCCAAAGCCATCAAGGAAGAAATACTCCAGCAAGATAGGAGCCGCAAGCCTATGTAACGGGATCATGTAATCACGTGCATGTAATCTCATCCACCCTGTCACCTTTGCCACATCCTATAGGTTAGAAGCAAGTCACGGGTCCTGCCCACACTCAAGAAAAAGAATCATAAGGGTATAAACACCAGGAGGCAGATTATGAGGGCACCACCTTAAGAGTCTATCAGCCACAGGCTGAGAGAAGACTTTGTTTAAAATGCAAACCAGCCTGACCTGTGGTGGTGCAGTGGATAAAGCATTGACCTGGAATGCTGAGGATGCCAGTTCAAAACCCAGGGCTTGGCCAGTCAAGGCACATACGAGAAGCAACTACTATGAGTTGATGCTTCCTACTCCTTCTCTCCTAACACCTTCCTTTCTCTAAAATGAAAGAAAAAAAGAAAGAAAGAAAACCAAAAAAGAGTCTCCTTTAAAATATTCTAGCTTGCTAAAAACAAAAATAAAATGTTCCAGCTTACTTAGTCTTGTGGATAGAGACATCCACTTCCCCCTCAAGCTCCCTGGAAATCAACCCGAGAATACCACGTCAGTCAATAATGACAGCAGATGCATCCCTGGTCTGCCTCAGCACGAACACGGCACCTCCTTCCATGCCGCCTGCTTCTGCCCACGTGTCAGCACTCACAGGGGCAGTGGCAGAAACGGGGTCTGTCCGGAGGCACGTGGGGGAACAGGGGCCCTTTTCCTGCGTGTGCACACAGGGTGTGCGTGTACGTGTGTCTGTGCCTGGTGCAAAGTTCCAAGGCCTCGTAATGGAGATATGATGCATCCCCACTGAAGAAAAATGACAGTCAGACTAAGACAACGAAGCCTATTTGTCACTTAAAGCCAGGTCTGACCTGGCCACACCAACAGCTGGGAGCTGGAGGATCACAAACAAGGTGACAGTTCCCTGATGCGGGGCCACCTCACGTGTAATTATCAGTAAACACCATCTCGCTCTAGCATCTGTATTACTGAGGAGGGTAGGTCACACCTCTGCGTGGCGGGTGGACAATAAACACCCAGGTGGGTTTACAAGCACAGCGGCCCTTGTCAGCCAACAGCAGGTCTGTCTCGTGTGATACCATTTCCTAAAATAAATCAGGGTGCAGCACAGCACCGTGGGGACAGAAAACCAGCAAAGTTTGGCTGATGTGAGGGATGTGTCTCCAAGCCGGCCAAACCATAGAGCCAGGGCTTCTGTCCCCAAGGGCCCAGGACCCCTCAGCAGCTGTGTGGCCTCTTTGTTCCCTGGCAGCAAAGCCCCAGGGGACCAACCACCTGATTCCTGAGAGTGTTTCCTGAAAATTGGAGTTCAGTTTTCAAGACGGAAATAATTCCGTTGGATCTTACAAATATCTCCTTGCCCTTGCCCTGACTGTTCCAAATCTGTCATCCCCTGGTTTTCAAATCAGTTATTTTAACCAAGGAATATGGGACAACCGTTTTCTTATTTATTTCCTCATGCCTTGCTCCGGCGCAGGGTTGAATTTGATCTACCTGTGAAAAATATCTTTTTTCATTTTCCGTGCCTCTCCAGCTCAGTGTCTATCTCCCTCTCCACCCCTTCTCAATGCTTTCCTATCTGCTCTATCTTTTTCTCCTTCCTAAATGCCGAGAGGCGCCAGGCGGGCTCAGCCCCGGCCTCTCGGGTGTGACACGAGCGCCCTCTGCTGTCCAGCACGCAGACAACTTCACGTGCATTTGGGCAGCTTCAGGCCAGAAACTGTAAGAGGCTTTCTCCTTTCTCTGGGCAAACACTGCGTGAACTGTTAGAATGAATAATTTATAAAACCACAATTGTTTATTGACCGCCCTTTCATTATTTACTTTTCAGTTATTAAACACACTCTAGCGGAGAGCCCTTAGCCGACTTGCAGCTTTTTTCCCAGCCAAGGATGTTCCCAGCCTCCTAGCCTCCTCCCCACACCAGGCATATTCTATCTCTTTTGTCAGGTCAGGGTCAAACTACAGTTGTACTGTGATGACTTTATCAATTCTCAGTTGATAGACTCTAAATGAAAAAGTGCCTGCTGCTGCCTCTTGGCTGCTTAAGAAGGAGAGTTATTTGGGTAATGTTCTGTCAGTCCCGCAGGGACGGAGACAGACGCAGGGGTCCCGTGAAATAGGGGAAAAGATGTTTTTAATGCCTCTTAATAGTCTCCCTTCCTAACACCAAGGAGCAGGTGACATCCATCCTAGTGTGCCCTTCTGAACACAAACAGGCCAGGGAGGAAGTGTCCCCCACCTCATTCAGAAGGTAATAATCCAGACCTGCTCTCTAAATGTGCTAATTATCGCCTTCAGCTTGGTGATGCAGTCACAAGCCTTGGGCCAGGGGGGGAGTGTGTCCTTTCTCTTGGGTAGGAGGAGTCACTGGCTCCAGATTTGAAGAGGAGCATCAGTCGGCACCCACAGTGGCCCCTGTATTTAAAGGACAAATGTATTTTCAGACTTTCAGTAATACATGCTGTAACTCCAAAACAAATGAATGAATGGATAAAGAAGGTTCGCAGCTAAGAAGAAGCAGAAATTCTCAAAAACTAAGAGGAGGTTTTATTTTAAAACCCAACATTTGATTGCTAATGATACAACACATAAGCACAAGAGAGCTCCCTCTTCCTCTCTCTCTCTTTCTCTCTCTCTTTCCTTCTTCTTTGTCCTCCTGAAATAAGGCAATAGTTCCATTTTCAATCAACTCATTAAGGATTTATGTTTGAACACAAAGAGACATACTACCATATGTTGCCCCCCATGTGACCCTGGGGGACCTCGTGGCGCAACAGGTAGCGCGTCTGACTCTATATGTTGCCCCCTAAAAAAACCTAACAGTAAATATAATGAGAAAGTTCACCAAATTATAACTTTCTTTTCCTCAAACTAAACATGACTTTCAAGGAGGAATCACACCTTGATCTCTTCCCTTCCAACACTAATATTTGTAGGCTCAGCAACCTGAAAGGGGGTGGGAGGAGGGGAGGAATGCCAGAGGATAGCGGGAGAGGAGATAGAGACAGCTCCTGCCTGCAGGTTCGCATAAACCAAACCATTGGGAGAACTGGGCTGTAGGATACGGTACATTTTAAGGGTGAACAGCACTAAACCTTGAAGTGAATCTGACCTTCTGACCTGGATTCCAGGGTGGCTTTGACAGGCAACCTGCTGTGTGACTTGAGCATGTCTTACAAACTCAACTAAGTTGCAATTTCCTTATCCGTAAAATGAAACTGATGCTTCTTTCTTTGTGAAACTGCACATGTGTCATGGACGTAATATACCGAGCATACTTAGGGGTGCAATAAACACATTATTATGTGTAGAAGACCCCCAGCTTTCTAGTTTCATTCCCTTCTTTCCACCCCTAGCACCATAGTCAAGAAAAGGATAGTCCCACTTTTAATCTTCCTAAATCCTGCCTGCCTTTATTGATTAACCCAGCAAACATTTACTGGATCCTTCATAAGTTTCAGACACTACGCTAGGCTCTGGCTGCTCACATATGAAAAAGAGTCCTCATCCTCTAGGGAGAGAACACACAGATAATCATCTACTTAATAAGATTTACTCTTTGTCTCTGTTGATAGTTGGTGTCGTGTATGGCTATATGGCATAAATGAACTCCACTTTGGGGAGGGTGTTGAAAGTAGGAAGGAATAACAATTATTTTTCTTCACACACAAAGCAATATAACACTATCTCACTCAGTGAAACGTAGTACGCTAGAAGTTTAAATTTATAAGTCTATGTATGTTGAATACTACCATAATTTTACAGATGGTAAAGAAGGTTCAGATTGTCCATAAATTTTTTTGCAGTTGTCCATTTTAGTTTTCATGGTTTTCCCCCTGTGCATGCACACAAGAAATCATGCTAGAGGGGGGGAAATGTCATCTTGAATAGAAATATATTTCAGATCCTCATCAGCAAGAGCTATGAAAATTTGAGAATTTTGAGAGTCCAAAATTTCAAGTCTTTTCCTCTGCTGTGTCCTCAATTCCTATTCCAAAATCTGGTATAGAACAGGGGCTCAATAGATCTTTTTTGACAGAAAGGGAACAACGTGAGAGTTGATCAAGATTGACAGGCTCTTTCGGGCAGTATCCACTCGGAGCCACACGAGAGACCTGCTTAGGGGAGGCAAGACAGCCAGGTGCATAGCACCCAGAGGTGGGGACACCCTCTTAGACGCAGAAGCCCAGTGAGTAGGAGAAGACGCCCTGGGGAGGAACCTCACAAACATCCAAAGGCACCTGAAGAGACACGCCGCTAGTGCTGTGAGGGAGAAACACAAACAGAATTTCAAATGAGTCCCAAAATGATTATTCTGAATTTAAAATTTGTTCAAGATCTGAAATTCATCTTAATCTTCAAGCCCTAAAATAGAAAATCTGAAGGTTAGGCTGTTCCGATGACAAGGTCAGGACCGGTTTTGGCTATATCATCCACAATCCAGAACATTTAAAATATAGCAACAGAGCCTAACCGATCATGTTTTTAAGGGGTGCAGAGAAATGAGTTATTAGTCTCTGGACCCAGTGATTCCCTCAAATTACACCCATTTGCTTCCAAACGTCTGCAGTGAACAAGTGCGTTCTGTCTACGTGCCCATGGCAGGCACACGGATCTGCACTTGCTGGTGGTTTTTTGGGTTTTCTTGCTTTTTTTGTTTTATTTTTTTAATACAGGGACAGAGATAGAGTCAGAGAAAGAAATAGATAGGGACAGACAGAAGGAACGGAGAGAGATCAGAAGCATCAATCATCAGTTTTTTGTTTTGACACTTTAGTTGTTCATTGATTGCTTTCTCATATGTGCCTTGACCATGGGCCTTCAACAGACCGAGTAACCCCTTGCTCGAGCCAGCAACCTTGGATCTAAGCTGGTGAGCTTTTTGCTTAAGCCAGATGAGTCCGCGCTCAAACTGGCAACCTTGGGGTCTTGAACCTGAGTCTTCCACATCCCAGTCCTACGCTCTATCCACTGCACCACCGCCTGGTCAGGCTGCACTTGCTGGTTTTTGATCAAATTCCCACGGGGGGGCTCTCCCCCTGACACTACTTTCTATGCATTCCAGCCAACAGAATGAAAAATATAGTCTATAAAGAAACTTTATTACTAAGTTGGAAATTAGTAGAACTCTGAATCAATTATTATAATTTCAGAAAATCACTACACTTGAAATATTTATTTTTAGTCTTTGCATTAAATTTTAACAATGATTAATCATTGCTCTGGTAATGCCAGGTAAAAAACCAGTTACACGTGTGCGCGCACAGTGGCAATTGTATTGATTAAGCTATGTGCCAGGTATTGGGGAAGGGACACAGAGAGCCCCTCACCCAGTTTGAGGGGAAGAGAGAGGAGGAGAGGAAAGGACGGGAGAAGAGAGGGGAGGAGAGGGAAAGAGAGGGGAAGAGAGGGGAGGACAGGAGAAGAGAGGGGAGGAGAGGGAAAGAGAAGAGAGGAGAGGGGAGGACAGGAGAAGAGAGGGGAGGAGAGGGAAAGAGAAGAGAGGAGAGGGTAGGACAGGAGAAGAGAGGGGAGGAGAAGGAAAGAGAGGGGAGGACAGGAGAAGAGAGGGGAGGAAAGGGAAAGAGAGGGGAAGAGAGGGGAGGACAGGAGAAGAGAGGGGAGGAGAGGGAAAGAGAGGGGAAGACAGGGGAAGAGAGGGGAGGACAGGAGAAGAGAGGGGAGGAGAGGGAAAGAGAGGGGAAGACAGGGGAAGAGAGGGGAGGACAGGAGAAGAGAGGGGAGGAGAGGGGAGAAGAGGAGAGGAGGGAGGAGAGTCAGGCTTCCTGGAAGACTCATGGAGCCTTACAGTCTCCCCTTACCCCACTCCACTCCATCTCCTTTCCATTTGTAGCTGACTGTACAACTATGTGAACATAAATGAATAAATCTGGACATTAAATACGTCCAAAGCCAAGGAAGAGAGTTTGTAATTCAGACCCTCCAAGCACTTCAAAGACTACCTACCCTGTTGTCACATTAGAGCCAACTGAATGATCAAACAATCAATGTTCAAACTTTTTTCAAAGTGAAACAAGAAAAATGGAGGAAGACAGGGAGAGGAAGGAGGAGGAGACTGAACAAGGCCCCCCGCAGGAAGGAACTGGAATTGTTCCTTTACACAAGGGAAACTTCCTTCCCAGAAATATGTCTGTCCACCCTGATCAGAATTTACAGTCTGCCATTGTAAACCCAAGCACTCGTCATTATTTTTATCAGAGAAATGGAGGACACTTCCCCTGGTAAGTGCTTTGAAATTTCCTGAGCAATGATGCTAAGTGCAAGATATTATTATGTCCCCTGCCCTCTTTCCTCATCCATAAGGCACTCTCAGGAGGATCGTGAATGGTGGGAACAGAACAATAGGACGTCAGGAAAATGGTGGCCAAAGGTTGCTAATGATATCTACAAACGACACCCGTGTCATCTTTACAGAAATATGTTTTCCTCAAGCCGCAGCCAAAGAATTCTTGATGAGCTCGGAGGCAGCACAGTAATACAGTTGTCTGACAATAGCTGGAGCCCCCTCGACCCCTTCTGCAGGGATCTATTAAAGGAGCAGGAAATGGGAAGAGAGGCTCCGTCTGTGATGAATGTCAGTTACTATTACTTCTTATGAAGCTCTCCTGGAAAGGCCTTGGGTATAGACCAGTATAAAACAAGGTAAGTACATAAATAAAGAACCACCTGCATTCCAGGGCTATTTGCCTTGGCCCTTTTTGTGAACTTTTTGAGACTTGGTGAGGTTACAAGAGAAATTGGAGACAGAGTGTACTATGAACTTGTTGCTGTGCCCATATACTGAACACAACAAACAGACAGAAAGGTTGGTGGCTTTTGTCTGGAGATCTGATGGATTAGGGTATTGGATTCTTCACATGTTGGTGGAGGGGAGGGGAGAATACTCAAATCTCCCCTGCTTTGGCGTTTGCTTCTCAGCCCGTTTATGGATGATTTCATTCTGATTTGGCAAGTTGGTAAGACCAGGACCCTACAGGGAAGTGATGAAAATGAGAAGCCACACACACCCTTGCTGATAATACACCAGGCTGATCTATGTGTCACCAGGGGAGCATGTTTGGCAACAAAACACAAACTTCCAAGCAAGTGATAATAGTGCCTTCTGCTCGCCTGGTGTCTTTTTTCTGGACATCTCAAGCATTTTCCAGACTTGTAGAGAGGGCCCCTCACCAGTCATTGGAGTGCAGTTGCAGCTAGGATAGAATAAAGGCAGCTGTTCTGCCAGAGAGCAGGCGTGTTCTCAGGAAGAAAGGTTAATTTGTAAGGGTGCTTCCAAAATCTCTCATGCTTCTTTTCTTCAGGGCATCCCTGTGTGCAAGAAGAAACGGAGCTCTGGATATAGGCTCAGGACTGTTCCTACAGGAGCTGCCTGGGGCCCTTGGGTGCTGCCTGCATCCTTCGCAGTCAGTCCCTTCAGACACGGCTGCAATGAGCAAAAACGCATGAAGCGAACTGTCCCAGCCAGTGGAAAGTGCGTGTGGGGAAGAGTTGGGTTGCGAGGGAGTGATGTGTTTTTGGAGAAAAGAGAGGTGTGCCTACGGTTAATTAGTAGGGTCTCAGGTCCTTCTTCCCACCAGTGGGCAGAGCCCGAGACCCCTTCTTCTCCCTAGCTGAGTGGACCACTAAACCGTGGCCAGGCCCAGCGCCAGCAGGAATCAGTGTGGGTCCCCGGGGTCCTCTCCATGGCTACACACAGGGGCCCCCACTCCAGAGGGCCTCACACTCTACCTCAGGCTCCTTTGTTGCCATCTTCACGTTCCTATTAATGTGACCTTTGAACATGTGTTTCTAAGCAGAGTCCAATGCAACGTCGGAGCGTAAGTGGAGGGCGTACGTGTGCACATGGGTCACACCGTCCCTTGCCTCCTCTTCCCGTACACCATCTGCAATGCCCGCGCTTAGGACTCCAGTGTCCCTGGGATGCACAGGTCAGTGTGATTCAGTGGTACATTCAAGACTAAGCAGTGCCCCCCAGGCCACCCCAGCCCCAAAGTGACCACACCTTCCCTTCAAACCAGCTGGGCTGGAAAGGAGTCGATAGTGCTATAACCAGCAAGGGAACCTATCGTATCCTCTCCTACTCATGTGACAAGCCTGTGTTGGCCAACCACGCTGAAAAACAATGCCTTAGCTGGAAAGGGGGTACAGGTCAACCCATCATTTGTTTCCGTTTCTGTCTTCCCTCATTTGGTGAGCAGAAGAGAGGGAGTGTGATAGACTGGGTCTATATCGAGTCAGATTTTCACATGGACTGGGAAAGCTGATGTGAGTTCCTAATTACATCATATTTTTTTAAACTTTTGCATGTTTCTGTAAGAGCCCCCAAAAATGTAAAGGCTGCTGGAAAACTGATTGCAAAGTATTTACAAGGTGTATGACAGAAAAAATAACAAATTGGCTTAAGATTTTAGAAGCTCTTATAGAGCTTTTTCTTAAAGAAAAAGATAAACATCTTAATAAAAAATGGGATGAGGACACAAGTAAGGACATCACAAAAGAATGTCACATGGCCAGCAATAAATGTTGCAAATGTCTTTAAATACACTAATAAGAAAAGAAATGCACAAGCTCTGGCTGGGTTGCTCAGTGGATAGCGTGTCACCCCTGCACACCAAGGTTGTGGGTCCGACCCCCGGTGAGGGCATGTAGAAGAAGCAATCAGTAAATGTGCAACTAAGTAGAACTATGATTGATACTTCTCTGCCTTTACCATCTCTCTCCTTCAAATCAATGGGGAAAACTTTTTTTTAAAAAAGAATAAAATGCACATTAAAACAACAATGAGATATATATATATAGTTATAAAGTTTTTAGTCAGGTGAGAAAAGAAAAAAGTGAAAATATCCAAAGTTGGTACAAACCTGAAGTGGAACATAACTGAAGGACAGGTTGACTACATAGATCAAAATATTAAACAGGAATGCCTTTTGATTCAGCAATAACATTGTAAAGATGCTATCAATGAGATAATAGGACATTTATAAGAATGAACATGCAAAGTTGTTCACTATGACACTGTTTAGAGTATCTAAAAATTGAAATAACCTAACTATCCATCCACAGGGTATAGGTTTAATCAATTATAGGAACCAATACTACATGCAGAAGGCAGGAAAAAGTTAAGCAATAACATGTACTGATCTGGAAAATGTACAGGGGGTCCTCAGGTTATAACAGTCTCGACATATGACATTTTGAGTTTATGACACTCCAATAAAAACTTTAAAAAATGGAGACGTGCTTCTGCCTAAACCGTTGGTGTCGTACTTACGGACTACGTGGGCGAACTAGTTTGGTTGTGCACGGTGGGAGAAAACTCAGTAACATGGTGTGTGAGTAGGGGGGGGCGTCCCCCAGTGTGCTTACCTACGCCATTTTGGACTGTTAAAAGCCCAAGTGTTCCATTTCTGTTGCTTTGTTTTGGCAACTTTTTGGCCCTTATTATGGCTCCTAAATGAAAGTCAGAGTGTTCAGATGGTAATGCTCCTAAGAAAAGGAAAGCCATCACGATGGATGTCACAGAGCTACTGGCATCACATGGGGAGGAGCTGTCTGCTGAGGACCTCATCCCACTGGAGAAGCAGCTGATTGAAGAGGATGAGACAGAAACCCCAGAACCCAAGAGATTTACTACCAAGGGTTTGGCAGAAGGTTTTTCTGTGGTAGAGGATGGGTGGGCAAAGTTTCAGGCTAAGGACCCCAGCAATGACAGGTTCAGTAAGGTCTACAGAGCTGTTACGGATGCCTTGCAATGCTATAGGCAGATTAAGTCATCAGACTAGCCTGGAACAATACTTTTTTAAGTGAGAGGCAGGGAGGCAGACAGACAGATTCCCTCATGTACCCCAATCAGGATCCACACAGAAAGCTCCCTACAAGGCAATGCTTTGCCCATCTGGGGCCACTGCTCCACTGCTCAGCAAACAAGCTATTTTAGCACCTGAGGCGAGGCCATGGAGCCATCCTCAGTGCCCAGGGCCAACTTGCTCAAACCTTTCAAGCCATGGCTGCAGGGAGGGAGGGAGAGAGAGAGAGAGAGAGAGAGAGAGAGAGAGAGAAGTGTGGAGAAGAAGATGGTCACTTCTCCTGTGTGACTTGACCAGGAATCAAACCTAGGATTCCACACACCAGGCTGACAATCTACTGCTGCACCAATTGGACAGGGCCTGAAACATTATTTAAGAAGTAGTCTGACCTGTGGTGGCACAGTGGGTAAAAGTGTCAACCTGAAAGCTGAGGTCGCAGGTTCAAAACCTCAGGCTTGCCTGGTCAAGGCACATATGGGAGTTGATGCTTTCTACTCCTCCCCCCCTTCTCTCTCTCTGTCTCCTCTCTCAAAAAAAAATGAATACACAAAATCTAAAAAGAAAGAAGTAGAGAGGCCTGCAACAAATCCTGTACCCTCTATATCAGCTGTTTCTCAAGATAAAACACCTGTAGTACAGATAGAATCATCTCCAGCGTCTCCTGCATGTTCCTTAGGCAATCCTGATTCACCTGACCCAGTATCTCCAGCACCTTCTGCAGGTTCTCCTGCCTCTCCAGCTTCCTCCTCCCGATAGGTCACTTGCTCCCACCTTGCAATGCCCCTTCCAGTGTGCAAGCTAACCACAGGAATAAAGATAAGGAATTTTTTTTATACTCAATTTTTGTCATTTTTTTTTCTGTTAGTACAGTACAGTGTACAGTAGAGTATATTTATGTCCTTTTTCTGTGGCTTAGTTGTGTTTTTATGTTCTAGATTATTATTTTACAACTGTGTTAGGATAGGTAAGTGAGTTAGGCTAGGGAGTGTTCTGACTTACATCAAAATTCAGGTTACATCACTGTCATAGGAACAAAACTGTGTCATAACCTGAGGACCCCCTCTATATAATACATGGTGAAAAAAATTTAAAGCAAATTGCAGAACATAAAATGATTCCACTTGGGGAAAAGTGTTTATAAAAGTGTAAATATATATTATTATAAAATTATCTGGAGGAGACCATAGTTTACGGTTGGGTTGCCTCTGGGGAATGGAATTAATTTAAAAGAGAAGAAATAAATGAGACTCACTTTTTACCTTATGTACTTCAGCAACATTCAAGAAAAAAAGCATTTAAGAGCATATATCTTTCTTGTAATTTTTCAAAATTCAAATGTGTAGATAATAAGTTAATGTCATTTACTGCACATCATCACAATAGACTATTAAGTGGCCATCTGAAATGATGCTATAGATCTACACATATGGACCTCAAAATATGGTCATGACATATATTTCTGTATAAAGAAGAGCAGGTCATTGAAAAATGTACATAGCATAATCACATTTGTATAAAATTGTGTATCTGTTGAAAGAAGAGAATCAGCTATCTGGAAATAGGTTCACCAGATATTAACAGAAGTTATCTTTGGGCAATAGTTCTTTTATTTTATTTTTTATTTTTTATTTTTTGTGGCAGAGACAGAGAGAGAGTCAGAGAGAGGGACAGATAGGGATAGACAGACAGGAAGGGAGAGAGATGAGAAACCTCAGTTCTTTGTTGCGGCTTCTTAATTTCTCATTGATTGATTTCTCATATGTGCCTTGACCAGGGGCTACAGCAGACCGAGTGACCCCTTGCTTGAGCCAGCCACCTTGGGCTCAAGCTGGTGAGCTTTTTGCTCAAACCAGTTGAGCCCACACTCAAGCTGGCGACCTCAGGATCTCGAACCTGGGTCCTCCACATCCCAGTCTGACGCTCTATTCACTGCACCACCACCTGGTCAGGCGAGCAGTGGTTCTTTTAATGATTTTTTTTCCTTTCTTCTTCATGCTTTTCTATGTTGTGTAATTTTTTTTTACAATGAGTATGTATCTTTTTTTGTAAATTAGGAAAAAACACAAAGCCATTTCATTTTGCATTATCTTAAGATGAACTAGGAGAAAGAAGAGAGTAAGAAAGTTCCATAAAATGAACAAAAAGGAATTTTTTCCTGGTTCCCCACAATATCCTTAGAGTCAGGGCAAATAAAGATAATAACCAAGAACCTGAATATTTTCTGACTTGCATATTTTTGCCCCCGTTTTGTCGTCTTTACAAAGAAGAGCATGTCAAAGCCTTCCAAATGGAATTTCATCCTTAATCTCTCTATTCAGCAATACACTTTCAAACGTAACCAGGTACTAACATGGTATTTTTTTGTCTAAACTGACTTATTAACTCTTTCATTTATCTCCTAAGCACTACATTTAAAGGTTTTTTGTTTGTTTGTTTGTTTGTTTTTTTGTATTTTTCTGAAGCTGGAAACTGTGGAGAAACAGTCAGACAGACTCCCGCATGCGCCCGACGGGATCCACCCGGCACGCCCACCAGGGGCGACGCTCTGCCCACCAGGGGGCGATGCTCTGCCCCTCCGGGGTGTCGCTCTGCGCGACCAGAGCCACTCTAGCGCCTGGGGCAGAGGCCAAGGAGCCATCCCCAGCGCCCGGGCCATCTTTGCTCCAATGGAGCCTTGGCTGCAGGAGGGGAAGAGAGAGACAGAGAGGAAGGAGGGGGGCAGGGGGCAGAGAAGCAAATGGGCGCTTCTCCTATGTGCCCTGGCCGGGAATCAAACCCGGGTCCCCTGCACGCCAGGCCAATGCTCTACCGCTGAGCCAACCGGCCAGGGCCATTTAAAGTTTTAAAAAGGAAATTTAAGGCACTGACCTGACCCAATATTGGTGCTACATTCAAGTACAGATATCGTTCTTAATTTCGTCCTGATGGTAATATTTATTCCAGAACTCTGCCGACTCTCACTTCCTTGCCAGTCTTTCCAATAAATCTCATCAGAAAAATGGCAATTTTATCCTTCCTTCCACAGAGATTTAGAGTCAAGGGCTATAGTGAATTCTCACCTGACAAAGAGTTTATTGCTTTTCTTTTTTTTTCAAGAATACACCGCAGGAAGTTTATTAGTAGACTACGAAGTATTTTATCACTGGTAATTAAAACTAAACTGTTGCTGTTGTAATGAATGCTCACAGTCAGAGATGTGATACTCTTACTTTATATTGTTTATTTGCCCTGGCTTTAATCAAGAATAAAATATCCTTTGCCACATGTTCAGGCAGGCGTCTCAAGGCTGAGGCGCAACAAACTGCATGCGTCCCACTGAGAAGACCAGGGGAAGCTCTGGCAGTTGCTGTGAAAAGATTTCCATGGCTTCGGTGCAAAGACTCGGGAATGTTTGTATACAGCTGGTAAAAGGAAACGTAAATTGACCTTTAAAAGATAAGAAGGAGAAGCCTTCTAATATATACATACCCTTCATTTTTTTATCCTAAAGAACTAATCATAAATGTAAATGAAATAATAGCTACAAGACTGGCCAACCATCGGGGGGACTGGTTTCAAAACCTGTCTGAATAACAAAACCCTCTTACAACATTAAAAATCATGTTGTACGAAACCCTGTAGCCCTTTTCAAAGCACCTGAAAAGCTAGCTGCTTTGGGTTTGGATTCAGATTTGGGACTGGATTTCTCCGGGAAAGCTCAGTGAGGGAAGAGGAATTGATTGAGAGTGGCTGGAATGCCAGTGACCCCAGGCTTTGCCCCAGGCCTTCAGCAGAGGTGCCCCCAGACCCACGTTCATGGAGTCCGGTAGGAGCACTAACATTTTGCCTTTTCACACGCCAGTTAAACCCAGACTAATCCCAAGGCTTCCTAGCCACTGGCTCCAGGAGTGGGTCCTTTTCAGTCTCGTCTTTTATATCCATGGGTGAGGGGGAGATTTAGAAGCCTGCACTCACAAAAACAGATTAAACAGGGCTTGCTTGTTTATTGAACTGCTCCAAAGTTCAACACAAGCACACTGGCCAGGTGTTTTATCCTCAGAGGCCTTTTCCCTGAAGTAGCAAGTCCAGGTACGGGGTTATACAGCGGGGTAGCATATTTACAATAACTGCATATCCTATGACAGTTCATTAAAATGGGTAGCATTAGGGGCAAGGTTAATTGCCTCTGGTGCTATTTTTCTCACTTCTGCCCTCTTTGCTAGAACCTAACATATTTCAATATAGCAGTCCTTTTTTACAATATTGATAAGTTCATGCTTACAAAATATATTTCCCCTATGCAACTATGCTGTGTTTTGAAACCTTTTACCGGTGTGTTTTCATAAAAGAAAAATATGTTGTACTTTTTTTCTCCACATAAGAATAAAGTTTTCTAAAGGGAAAAAAAAAAATCATGTTGTAGAGGAATATTTAATGGCAAGAGAAAATGACAGAGAACTAGTTTATAAAATAATATGCATGACATGATCAATTTAGAGAGATAGATGATAGGGGGTCTATAGATTAAATTAGATGACAGATGTATAGCTATAGATTAAGTTGGATGAATAGATAGATACACAGAGCCCAAAACTCGAAATATATCAACCGAATATTAAGAAATCACCAAAACATGAATGTTCAAGTCTCTGGATGGTAGAATTATGAATGCAGTATACCTACTTGTTTTTCCAAATTCCTACAATGTATATGTACTACTTTTATAATGAGAAAAAGGTATTAAGAGATAGTAAGTGCTCTTCTTTAAATACTTGTTGAAGAATTAACTTGATTTATTTTCTTATATATTTTTCCTACTTGAGGACTCCCTACATGTGGAAGTTGTAATTTGGGAAGGAAAAGTTTTATGTGTAATTCAAAGCCAGTGTCACTCAAACCTGAACCAGAACCCCAAGAACTGTGGGCAAAATGTCATCACACACACACACACAGACACACACACAGGAAAACTGAGCAAGTCACATTTTAATATCAGTCGAATGAAGTCAAATTATGATTTAGCAATAATGGTTTGGGGAGAGCCACTAGTGACCCCATCTCACCAAAGATAAAGATTTATTTGAGTATTCCAATAAATTCAAAGCACATAAAAATCTAAGATTTAAGAGGCATGATTTTTTTTTTTACACTTCACAATGTGTGCATGTGTGTGTGTACACATGCAGAGGAAAGCGATCCTCAAGGTTCTGGCAAAATGAGAGCACATCACTCAAGCACGCGACAAACCCTTGTTGGATGAGTCCCAGTGCCCAGCACAGGGGCCCATAGGTTTCCAGGGAGCAAGTCAGTTCTCACCTAAATTCTCAGGCCTAGACTTCAAATTGTCATTTTTTATTTTTGTTATTTTGGGTGTATTGTTGTTGTGGGAAGGCCGGGGATGCTAGGCGCTTTAAATTACTATCTGAAGAATTCAAATTCCTTCAAGTGAAAAGCAGGTCTGGAACGCCCTACCCCAGGAGCAGGGGTTCACCAAAGCTGCAGAGCTGTGTCACCCACCCACGAAGGTGCTCCCCATTTCCGCCCAACGTGCGGACACTGTAAAAAAGCTTTGTCATTAGGGGGCACCTGCGGTGGAAACCCCATGCGAGGATTTAGACAAAGTCAGACCACACTAACTGCCCCCCTTCTCTAGTTCTGAGAGAAACGCTCTTTGGCCAACCTTCTGGAACAAAAGGGGACGTGGCCATCACCAGTGAAACCCTGCTTGTTGTTTCAGCCTAAACAAATTGAAAATAAAAATCTTCCTTCCTGCATTATTCATCCTTGGGGTTTCTGTAACAGGTACATACATCCCGCTCATGACTGACAATGACAGTTACATCAAGAAAGTGAAATGAGGCCCTGGCGGGTTGGCTCAGTGGTAGAGCATCGGCCTGGCGTGCAGGAATCCCGGGTTCGATTCCCAGCTAGGGCACACAGGAGAAGTGCCCATCTGCTTCTCCACCCCTCCCCCTCTCCTTCCTCTCTGTCTCTCTCTTCCCCTCCTGCAGCCAAGGCTCCTTTGGAGCAAAGTTGGCCCCAGGAGCTGAGGATGGCTCCATGGCCTCTGCCTCAGGCGCTAGAATGGCTCTGGTTGCAACAGAGCAACGCCACAAATGGGCAGAGCATCGCCCCCCTGGTGGGCGTGCCAGGTGGATCCCGGTCGGGCGCATGCGGGAGTCTGTCTGACTGCCTCCCCTTTCCAACTTAAGAAAAATCCAATAAAAAAATAAAAAAATAAAAAATAAATAAAAGAAAGTGAAATGAAGTAGGCGATGCTTCCTTGCCCTCAGAGGGTCCTTTCCAAGATGCTGTCGGGAGAGTGGGACGTGGACAGTCCCTGCCTCTCTGGGGACAAGATTCAAACGCCGGCCCCGTCTGTATTTGCTCGGGAAATAATCTCAGGGACACGTCGTGTTCCAGTCCAGCCTGCACCTGTCTAAGCCCGTCTCAGCCCCCACGCCGCGGGCTGGCAGGAGAAGATGGCCGCCGCCCATCGCCTTTTTCCCTTGATGAATTCTGAAGGGTTTCTTAATACTAAAGAAATCGTGAATGCCTCTTGCAAAGTGTGGGGGAAACGTCCTATTGAAAATATGTTTCACAGACACTTACCAGCTTTCTTTTCTAATTATTCAATAACCCACCACAGCGCTTAGCTCTGAAATAAATTCACTGAGTGGAGAGTGACATCTAGTGTGCAATACAAGAATATGAAGTACAAAAAAAAATGTGGATATGGGCCCAAGACCTAGGTTTATAACTGGAACTTTAGAATGTTTCCACGCGGATGCAATAATACTTGCTAGTAGATGGAAATGCACGGCTGCTTTCATGCAAATTTCAAGACTTATTTATTGATCAACTGAAACACGGCCAGGCCCTGTCCCATCTACTTGACTTGCATTTCCCAGTTTCTAAGGACAGAGGCCCTTTCTCCTTTGAGGCAGTGGAATAGGACATTTGAAAAACAGCATCCAATCACAAAATAAGGCTATCTGAGAGATCCTGGACTCTAAAGTTAGCGCTGGACTACTTTTTCTAAGGAGATCAGGTCATCTTCCCTAAGGCCAAAACCCATATGCTAAATGCTTGGAATTTGCTAATCCAACATCAGAGGTAGCAGAATACTCACGCAGCTCTGAAGACTCATGAGATGTGGTCTTTTGTCTGAGACACAAATTTGAATTAAGCCCGGTATGAGATTCAACCTTGTAGCCCTCTCTACATCATGCTACCCTCTGTGACCCTCTCAAGTTCTTAAAGGGAAAAAGGAAACAGGTTTGTGGGGAGCCAGGCACACTTATAATTTGGGGTACTCTATAATAAAAACTATTTTTAAATTAGGTAAACATTAATTTAGAACCAAAAGAGAAACCTCAGCTGATTATAAACTTTTTAGTCCTGGCTGGATAGTTCTGTTGGTTAGAGCATCTTCCCAAAGCACAGAGGTTGCCGATTTGATCCCTGGTCAGGGCACATACAGGAACAGATCTATGTCCGTGTGTGTGTGTGTGTGTGTGTGTGTGTGTGTGTGTCTCCCTTCCTCTGTCATTAAAATCAATAAGTAAAAATTTTTTAAAATAAATAAAATTTTTAACTTGTCAAACATCATAATCACCAAAATTAGAATAACTTGATTGTTCTACTACAACACACTTTGGATTGACTATCCAACACACTTCTATAATAGATTTCTTACTACATTTTTTAGCCACTTCCTTTGTCTCTTCATATCATGAGTTTTTTAGAAAATCACTTTCTATAGAAGAGATAATTAAGTCATTCCTCCATTATGACTGATCAAAATGTGTTTTTATTATGACAGTTTAGGAAGGTTTCTTTTAACTTTGCAACTCGTTATTGAAGCCATCTTAAATGTTTACAAATGTTGTCAAATTTGAAAATACCTCTAACAAGTGTCTTTTATAAAAGAGATGCAAAGTCTCAGGGCATTTCAGGTTTTCTTGAGTGGCAGCTAATCATAAATACTTTAAATCAGTGGTTCCCAACCTTTTTTGGGCCACGGACCAGTTTAATGTCAGAAAATATTTTCACAGACCAGCCTTTAGGGTGGGACGGATAAATGTATCATGTGACCAAGACAAGCGTCAAGAGTGAGTCTTAGATGAATGTAACAGAGGGAATCTGGTCATTTTTTAAAAATAAAACATCGTTCAGAATTAAATATAAATAAAACGGAAATAATGTAAGTTATTTATTCTTTCTCTGCAGACCAGTATCGGTCTGTGGCCCGGGGGTTGGGGACCACTGCTTTAAATGACTAATTGACATTTCATTTAAATACTTGGTTATCAATATACCCATAATGACATATTATGAACTTCATATTGTCTTCACCAATATGAGCATTTTATCAAACAAGCAAGAAGTGTAAATATAGATCGTTAACAGGTTTATGTGACTGACCTTCTTCGTCAGTTGTATTATCAAACAATCTAAGACCTCACTCATTATTTCTATCCGAAATTTAGTTCTTGCTCTCAGTAGTCTACTACCTTAGTTAGGACTTGAAATTATTACACTTAACTGCTTGATAACAGAATAAGTTCAATTGATTTTGCCACTATTCTTAAGCACTTTAGTTTCACATTCCACTTTTTTTCATAATTTTCTTTTTTTTTAAATAAAAACGTTCAAGATGACTAAAGAAGATGCCATTTATGTCGATCCAAATCAAGTCTATGACTTCTCAAAAGTATTAAAATGTTACAAAATTCTTTTCCAAATACACTTCTTCCAACTTCACAAAACTCAGATGTCCATGTGCACACACAGCTAGGAATCTCCCAGAACCTCAAAGGGGCCACGTGAGGGAGTGGCCTTAATGCTTCATGCCTCCCTGGCCTCACAGTAAATCCATTTCCAGTGGAATGTCAGTGAGTTCGGGGTTTGGAAGATGATGCAAGAGAACCCTCTGATTCTTGTAGAACTTGTAATCCAGGAGAACATCTGGGGCTCACTCAGATGCAATCGCAATTACCAGGTAGGAGGCTGAGATCCCAGCCAGGACGGTGCCAGTGGGAAGGGAAGGAATCAAATTCAGGAGACATGTCAGAAATAAGAACAGTCAGGCTCAATGACAGACACTTACCATAGTCATCACCTATGCGCTTCAATATTTTTGATGACAATAACAATAGTCATATTGCAGAATGACTGGACTACAGTTTGGAAAAACAGTTTAAAACACACATACGCACAATGCTATATAACAACTGGACAACTGTTATCTTGTGACTTTCACTTATGATTTTAAAAAATGAAGAATTGGGAGAAATTCAGATACAGTAAAGGAATGAAAAGCGAGTGACAAAGAAAAAGTTAGGCCACTCTGGATGTGAGCAAGTAGTACAGGTTTTTAAGAAACTGTGAGGCAATGTAAAATATTGCATATTTTACACTAGAAAACTCTCACTTACAAACTTTTGTTTTGTTTTCTTTTCTTAGAAAACTGCATAGAATTTAAAAAGAAAAAAAGTGACCTAGGACTCAATTATGTATCTTAAGTTCCATTTTTGTTTGCATTTTGTATTGTCCAGGGTGTTTGGCTGCAAACAATACAATCTACTTTACTTGATTTAAGCAGTACTAGAGATGGAATGTTTGTCACCTCAAAATCTGTAGGTTGAAGCCCTAACCCCGCGATGTGTCAGTGTTTGGAGATGGGACCTCTAAGGAAGCGACTAAGGTTAAAGGAGGTCATAAGGGTGTGGCCTTGATCCAATAGGATTAGTGTCCTTGTAAAAAGAGACACCAGAGAGGGGTCAGGCTTCATCTCTCTCCCTGTACCCCAACCCCCAGGCACACTTATCAAAGAAAATCCATGTGAGGACATAGTGAGAAGGCAGCTAGCTGTCTGCAAGAAACCAAGTTGGCTGGAACCTTGATCTTGGAATTCCAGCCTCCAGAACTGTGAGAAAATAAGCTTGTCGTGTTTAAAGCATCCGGTGTATGTATGGTATTTTGTTATGGCAGCCCAAGCATACTAAGACAAGTGGAAGGTGTTTATTACAGGTTCTCATTGAAGTTAATAGGCCACCATTTGTAAGGCATACCATTGTTTTATAAATTACTAAGAAAAATATAACACTGCTAATTAGACTATAATATGTCATTAAACATAAGAAGCATTCCAATTTCAAAACGGAAAAAAATGTGGGGAAATGTGCATCTTAGAATTCATGAAATAAGATAAAATATACTAGAAAGCTTATAGATTTCCCAGAAAGACCAGGGAAACAGGTGTAGATGCCACTCAGCCAGAAGCAAAGCACCCTGGGAAAATGTCCAACCACCCACTGGGGCCATTCCAGCAAAGACAGCATTACCACCACTGCCTGTCACCGAACACCTATAGCACCTCAGAAATTGCTACAGCTACCCTAGAACTAATACCTCCACTCAGGGACCTGCCAAAACAGCCAATCATCACCACCAAGTTCCAGTGATGACTAGGATGGTGAAGGAGCACTTTTAATAATTACACCATGACCGCCTGACCAGGCGGTGGCGCAGTGGATAGAGTGTCAGACTGGGATGCGGAGGACCCAGGTTCGAGACCCCGAGGTCGCCAGCTTCAGCGTGGGCTCATCTGGCTTGAGCAAAGCTCACCAGCTTGAACCCAAGGTCTCTGGCTCCAGCAAGGGGTTACTCAGTCTGCTGTAGCCCCACGGTCAAGGCACATATGAGAAAGCAATCAATGAGCAACTAAGGTGTCACAATGAAAATCTGATGATTGATGCTTCTCATCTCTCTTCGTTCCTGTCTGTCCCTCTCTCTGACTCTTTCTCTCTGTCCTTGTAAAAAAATAATAATAATAATAATAATAATAATTACACCATGACCACAGACATACACTGGACACGAACCATTTGGTTGTGCTAGTTACAAGCAAGTCTGAGAAATATTTTTAGCTGTCCTGACTCTAGTAAATTAGGAAGACAGGCCAGAAGGGGGTTGCAACAAGAGTTCAGTAAACATTGGAGAGGTCATGGATAAATTATATTCCAAAAAGACTATCAAAGAAGTATTATGATGATTGTATTAGAAGTAAAGAAAGAGGTTCTGTGAAATTTGGGAGTCCTTTGGAGCTGGAGTTGTTGCAGGGGTTTTCTGCTTCTACACCATCTGGTACCTCCAGCAGGGGGAAAACATATTCCATCAGGGAATTCTCACCCGTTTTCTACCCTGAGCTTCAGAATCTTAATGCTAAACTTGTCCTGTCTACACTCTTTTATGTTACAGACCTGAACACTGTCTGTAAGCTAGAATTTTGTGAAGATGACAAATGCATTTGCTCTTTAATGAGAACTGTACACAGTTATACAATGATCTGTAAAAGTTACACACACGTTTCTGGACTCAGCCTCCAGGTCCTCCCCACAGTGGAGCTGGTTATGACCTGTGAGCCCACAGAAAGGGATTCATTCTTGCTTGAGGCTTTTGTTTTGTAAAGAGGTAAGATTTTGCAAATATTTTCCCTTTGCACGTCATTTCCCTCCTTTAAACTATGCCCTCTCAGAACCTTCCACTTCCTGGGCATGATACCACAACTTGGAGCCCCAGAGCAAGAGACAAGAGGGACGGGACCACATTAGCAAGACTGAGCTTGAAACCGAAGCATAGGCAAATCTGCTCGGGCTCAACGAGTTGACACCCTGGCATTTTACGTGGAACAATTATTCCTTGTGGGAACTGTCATACTCATTTCTGTACCCCACTAAATGCCAGGGCACACTGAAGCTAGGGTCACAATAAGAAACATTTCCACCAATAAATTACATAGAAGAAAACAGACACTAAACTCATGGACCTTGGCCGTAGAAATCATTTTATGAATTGACCTCAAAGGCAAGGAAAGTAAAGGCAAAAATAAATGAATGGGGCTACTTTTAAAAAGCTTCTGCACAGCAAAAGAAACCAACAACAAAACAAAAAGGAAGCCAACTAAATGGGAGCTGATATTCATAAACAACAGCTCTGACAAAGGATTAATATCCAAAATTTATAAAGAACTCACAAAGCTCAAAAACAAACAACCAAACAATTCAATTAAAAAATGGGGAGAGGACCTAAACAACCACTTCTTCATGAAGACATACAAATAATAAATAGATATGTAAAAAGATACTCATCTTCACTAGCTATTAGAGAAATGCAAATCAAAACTACAATGAGATACCACCTCACACCTGTTAGATTAGCTATTATCAATAAAACCAGTAATAACAAGTGTTGAAAGGCTGTGGAGAAAAAGGAACCCTCATCCACTGCTGGTGGGAATGTAAACTGGTACAGCCAATATGGAAGACAGTATGGCAGTTCCTCAAAAAATTAAGAATAAAGCTACCCGCCTGGCCTGTTGGCTCAGTGGTAGAGTGTCGGCCCGCCGTGTGGAAGTCCTGGGTTCAATTCCCAGCCAGGGCACACAGGAGAGGCGACCATCTGCTTCTCCATCTCTCCCCCTCCATCTCTCTCTCTCTTCTGCTCCTGCAGCCATGGTCCAAATGATTTGAGCAAAGTTGGCCCCAAGCACTGAGGATGGCTCTATGGCCTCATCTCAGGTGCTAAAATAGCTTGGTTGCTGAGCAACAGAGCAGTGGCCCAGACAAACAGAGCATTGCCTGGTAGGAGGCTTGCCAGGTAGATCCCAGTTGGGGCACATGCAGGAGTCTGTCTCTGCTTCCCCACTTCTCACTTAATAAAAAAAAAAAAAAAAAAATAGAGTTACCATATGACCCAGAGATCCCTCTACTGGGTATCTACCCAAAACACTCAACAACATTGGTCCGCAAAGACACATGCACCCAGTGCTGGGATTCAGCCAGTTCTCACCAGTTCAGCAGAACCAATATCTAATTTTTGTTGAGTTTGGAGAACTGGTTGTGATAATGGTACTTTAATCAGGGTTCTCCCTAAGGTGGGTGGCTGCCCTCAACCACAAATTTACATTTCTTACTCTTTTTTTTTTTTTTTTTTTTTTTCATTTTTCCGAAGCTGGAAAGGGGAGGCAGTCAGACAGACTCCCGCATGCGCCCGACCGGGATCCACCCGGCATGCCCACCAGGGGGCGACGCTCTGCCCACCAGGGGGCGACGCTCTGCCCCATCTGGGGCATCGCTCTGTTGCGTCCAGAGCCACTCTAGTGCCTGAGGCAGAGGCCACAGAGCCATCCCCAGCGCCTGGGCCATCCTTGCTCCAATGGAGCCTTGGCTGCAGGAGGGGAAGAGAGAGACAGAGTGGAAGGAGAGGGGGAGGGGTAGAGAAGCAGATGGGTGCTTCTCCTGTGTGCCCTGGCCAGGAATCAAACCCAAGACTCCTGCACACCAGGCCGACGCTCTACCACTGAGCCAAATGGCCAGGGCCTCCTTACTCTTTTTTAACATTCATCTGAGCAACAGCATATTCTAAGCTCCTGTAATAATGTTTATTCTGTCCACAGGTGAAAAAATTTTGACGGAACTATGCTTGTAATATTTATTTATTCATTTCATAAAACACATTATACCTTTGATGAAATATTACATTTTAATTCCCTCACGTTTTTTATTTCAATAAACAAACATATAACATAAAGAGAAAAAGTGCCAAACAACCAGGGGGTGACAAGCTGTCATCACAGATGATTATTCCACATCTCAATGCATGTGGAATAAATGCCCCAGGCTTAAGAGAGCCAGGTCTAGGGTCACCCCCCTCTTCCCAGACTGCTGGGGACTCTTCCCGTGTTAACAGGCTGACTACTCTTAGTCCCAAGCTAACTAGGACCATTGGTGACCTGACTCACCCATGAGGCTTACTGTCCTACTGAAAAGGATGACGTAAAAGAGAAATGCTCACTTCTTCTCCTCGGGAGAACCGTATGGGGAAGAAAGGGGACAGAGGGATAGGCAGAAGGAGATACAAAGGGTTCCTGCTTTTCTCCTGCCTGCCCCACACACACCCCAAACCCCGTTATGGGGTCTAAGACAAACATCCAGATTCATTTGAGGTACCTGACGCCACGGGCTGCTAACCCACTTTCTCACTAGGAAGCAGTACTGTAGCGGGCTCCCCAGCCCCCACCCTGGGATGCCGTGTCTGGCTCAGACACCTTATCTGTAAAATCCGGGAAGTGGAGGAGACGTCCTCTTAGGGCCCTATGGACTCTCGTACAAAATAACTCCTAAATTTCTGTCCATTTAACCATTCAGAACTGTTTTCAAATTTGGGGAAACTAACAACTTAAAATTTTTCAATGAGGAGTATTTCAAATGTATAGTCACCACATGATGACTGTAAATACTATATAGTATATTTGAAAATTGCTGAGAGAGTAGATCTTAAAAGTTCCCATCACAAGACAAAAAAGGAACTATGTATGGTGACAGATGTTAACTAGACTTACTGTAATGATCATGAATGATTAAGTTATACACCTGAAACTAATATAATGTCATATATCAACTATACTTCTTTTTTTTTTTCTTTTTTTTTCTTTTTGTATTTTTCTGAAGTGAGAAGCGAGGAGGCAGAAAGACAAGACTCCTGCATGTGCCTGACTGGGATCCACCCAACAAGCCCAGCAGGGGGCGGTTCTCCTTTGCAGCCGGAGCCATTCTAGTGCCTGAGGCAGAGGCCATGGAGCCATCCTCAGTACCAGGGCCAACTTTGCTCCAATGGAGCCTTGGTTGTGGGATGGGAAGAGAGAGACAGAGAGGAAGGAGAGGGGAAAGGGTGTAGAGCAGATGGGCACTTCTCCTGTGTGCCCTAGCCGGGAATCGAACCTGGGACTTCCACACGCTGGGCTGATGATCTACTACTGAGCCAACCAGCCAGGGCTTCAATTATACCTCAATTTAAAAAAGAAGCAAAGAAAGCCAGATGGTGGCCATGAAAATCAGAATCCGCTAAGGACTGTGTAACAACTCACCTGCCAATCAACTAGCCCTGAAAATGGATGGCACTGGAGTGTCAGGCTCATACCTGGCCATCATTGGCAGTCGGTGACAAAAAAAAAAGGCAAGAAAAGATATTCATTGCCAAACCAAAACCTAAAAAAAAAAAAAATTTTAATTTCACCCATCTTCTAAATAAGGTCATGTTTTGAGGAACTGGTGGTTAGAACTTAACATGAGCAGTTGGGAGGGACACATTTCAGCTCATAACACCCCCTCCCTGGACCTGGTGCTCTTTCCTCTGCCCATGTTCCTTGGGTCAATCCTCCCTGGAGATCGCAGAGCCCAGAGAGGGTCTTTAGGAAGAAACATTCACCACCTCTGGATGTAACAACCCTCTCCAGCTGCTGTTCTTAACCCTTGTGGTGTCACTGGGGTTGAGATAAAGCTCTCTTTAAGGAAAACCTAAAATAGCCGTTCTCAAAGTTCTGGGGAAAGGTAAATAATGTGTATTATTAGGAAAGTAATTTTGACTTCATGCACTCTCTGAAAGAGTCTCAGGGGACCTCAGGGGTCCCTGGACACACGTGAAGAACAGCTGCCTAAGGAAAAACCCCTCTGTGATGCCTTCATCTTCTGCTTGCTCTTGACTGTACTCCTCCCTGGCCATTACGGGCTTTATTCTAAGGTTGGAGGGACTTCTTGCCCAAACCCAAGCTGAACCCACCCCAGAAACACAGAGCAAGACTCAGCTTTTAAGAGCTCTGTTTGTTGGTGGGTCCAGTGCCCTGGGTCCCAGGAGACAGGACATGGCAGAAACAGACATGAATAGACACAGAACCAAGATCAGGATGACTTCAGGCTTTACCCTCCACAATGAGATCACTGTTTCCTAGTTTTTCCACATGTGAGTCAACAACTCCTCACACCAGGTAAATAATAATATTGAACAAGCCTGTATCCAATAGGGTCAAGTTTAACAGAATGTAAGAACAAAAAAAATTTTTTTTACATTGGCTTAAAAAAAATAGAAACATATTTCTCTTTTACAGAAAATAAATCTGGAGAGTAGGCAGCCCAATACTGATATGGTGGCTCCACAAAGCTGTAGGAACCAGCATTCTTCCAGCTCACAGTCAGCTTCCTCTAAATTGAAACACTTATCCTCAAGGTCCAAGGTGGTTGCTGAGCTCCAGCCATAGCAACCATATTCCACCCAGGAGAAATGGAAAAACAATACTTCCCCATAGTTGTGTACACTTCTGTTTACCTTTTATTGGCCAAAACTAAGTCACTTATTTACAAAGGAATTTAGGACTATTTTTTCTTCCAGGGCAACAATATGTCCAATCTATGAGGAAGAAAAGAATGTGTATTGGGAGGTACTAATTGTTGTGACCACAAATTGTCCATCAGTTGCTCTTCCCCTGTAGAGAACAGCAATGCCAAATTGAAATGTGGACACTTGGCAGCCACTGTGTGACTCACCCGCCAGTTGACTCATTGCTCTCAACGAGCTTGCCAGTAAACTTGTGTTTCTATACGTCATGGACCTCTCAGATGCTAAAAATACACACAACTCTGAATGTTAAATTCTCTCCTTTTTTTTTTGCGACAGAGACACAGAGAGAGACAGATGGACAGACAGGAAGGGAGAGAGATGAGAAGCATCAAATCTTTGTTGTGGCACCTTAATTGTTCATTGATTGCTTCCTCATATGTGCTCGACTGGGGGTGGGGTGAGTTACAGCACAATGAGTTGACCCCTTGCTCAAGCCAGCAACACTGGGCTCAAGCTGGTGAGCCAGCACTCGAGTCAGCGACCTCGGGGTTTCAAACCTGGTCCCTCTGTATCCCAGTCTGACACACTATCCACCGCACCACAACCTGCTCAGGCTAAATGTCAAATTCTTGAATGCAAAGACTGACATAGTCCCTAAGTTTTCAGATTGTATGTTTTTTGTTTTTTTGTTTGTTTTTTTCAGATTGTATGTTTTTATATAAAAATTATTGTCTATACCAAACATTGAAGGAAAATACACTTAGATATTAACCTAAAGATTTACAGAAATGATTTCTGAGTAGAATTACAGAACATTTTGGGGGTTCTTTTTTTCATTCTTTCCTATAGTTAAAAATGTTCTTCCAATGTGCACACATTGCTTCTATAATTAGGTAAAACAGTGGTTTCTTTTCCAGAGGGATTTATTCATCTACAAACCACAGTAGCGGAGACCAGAAGTTGATTCGGGAAGTCTGATTCTTGAAGCAGTGCATTACCCCTGACCCCCTCTAGTTCATTTCATGCCATGTTTCTTGGGTTAAATATAAAAACTGCATCATTACCTTTTCTTATTATTTCAAAATAATAGTTTCTCATTTATGTGTGTGATTGAAACCGAACCTAAAAATAAATGTAGCTCATGAATGACTTTTTAAAGAACAAGTTCTGCTCTGCTTTTACAATAAAGCATGAGTCAGAGAGCTACAGCAGAGTTCAGACTTTGTAAGGAGAAAGGAATGCTTTTTTCCCCCAGAAACTCCCCCAAGGAATTCCTCTTCTGCATTTTTTTACCTTGTCATTTCCCAGGAATTCTGTGCAACTGCGGATGAACCCACTGAATTTATAAACAGCTGACTCCCAGGGTCTTGACCTATACGGGCCATCACTTTGGGGGCTCTGGAGAGAATGGATGGCAGTCTACAGCCCTAAAGGGGGACAGGACAGATCCCCAGCTTCCAGAGGGGGCCTGTTCATCACCCCACACCCACCTGCGCTGCTTTTTATCTAGAACAGACAATAACTGAAAGACAACTGTTCATGGTCTTACGTTAGTGCTTGTTGTCCCTACCCTAGAGCCAACAGACTGACAATGAACTAGTTTAAACACACCAGCCTTGCTACGAAAACACCCAGAAGCACGTGTATCAGAGCTTTAACTTCACACTCAGAGAGGAGCCTGCTATATTTACTGATCTTATACGGGGTACTGAGATACAGAGATAAAAGTGGGTCTCCCCTGGATAGAAGGCTCACTCACTTGTCTCAGAAAAATAAAGAGGAAGCTGATCATCGTATCAACTTAAATCTAATCCATATCTAGCCACTAATGCACACAGGAGAAGTGGCTGATTCTGCAACCCACACTGTAATACGACACAAGGAAAACCCAGAGCAATGACAGCCGTCACATGTGCAAGGCACATGGATGCCTCAGGACAAAATCTAAACCTTTTATGATCAGCTGAAGCAGATTCTTCTTGAAAATAAGGACAATTACGTTTCTGGATGCCTCATCTACATGACTCCTTCTTGTTCTCATTTGCTTTCTTACCTTATTTTCTATTTGTAATTTTTTTCTAAAAATGGGGGCCCCTGCATCCTATGCGTTTCGTGCAGGACACAAGGCTGGAAAGGTGGGTTTCAGACCAACAGTCATTTGGAAAGCCAGGCATCAATGCTATAGCTCGGAGTAACAGTTCTGACACGAGAAACGCGGGACTTTAGGAAGAGCCGTTTGAGGGTGGGAGGCAGGAGGCCATATCAGGAAGGAAACCGGGTCAGGGAGTGGCTTCCTGGTAGCCACGCAGATCTGGGTGTCTGCTGCCAACACCAGATTTTCACAGTTCCTTCTATATGTGTTCCTTTTTTTAAAAATAGAGCAACTTTGTTGAGAAATACTTTACATACCATGCAATTTACCCATTTAAGGTCTAGAATTAGTTGACTTCGAATATATTTACGTGGTTATACAAACATCACAATTTAATTTTAGATCATTTTCATGAAAGACACTTCCTACTTCTTCGCTGTCACTCCTTTCTCTCCTCCAACCCTCTGGCCCTAAGCAACTACTAATCTACTTTCTGTCTCTATGGATTTGCCTATTCTGGACACTTGCTACACACAGAATCATACAATAGTGACCTTTTGTATCTGGTGGGTTTTTTTTCCACTGAAAATGATGTTTTCAAGGTTCATCATGTTATAGTACTTCATCCCTTTTTGTTGCCAAATAATATTCCACTACATGGCTATGCCACATTTTGCTTATCCATTCATCAGTGGATGGACATTTGGGTTACTTCCATTTGAGGGCTATTATAAATAATGCTTCTTTGCATATGGAGTCATTTTCACTAAGTCCAGTCACCAAACCAAAACTTAATAACCAACCTAGTCACAGTTTTCAGACTCCCCTAGCAGAACTTTAACCAGTCTGACATTTCCTGGTCAGTACTGGAGAAGTGACCTGCCTACTAAGAGCCCCTGACGTCTCCAAAGGGAAGGTGCCCTCCTTCTGCTGATAAAAACCTTCCATTTTGTACAATTCATGGGAGCTCTTGCAGTGGCTGGATGGGAGGCTGCCCGGTTCATGAAATGAAGCCAATGAGATCTCTGCATTCATGCTGGGGGACTTTGTTCTTCGGCACGACTAAGATGGAATTCCTTAAGAAGGAATCGCATGCTCTCAAAACTGGTACCAGTTGGAGCAAACGGCGGACCCTGATGCTTCAGAAATGTGTGTGAAATGAGAACCATCAAGGGGTTTGGGGGTTCTGGGGGTGTTCAAGCAAGAACACCCCACAATCAAAATGGAAGAAAAGAAAAACAACACTTTGGAACAACACTACAGGTCAAGGTGATAACATATGAAACAAAACAAACAAAACTTTTTTAAAATGCAGCCACAGGTGAGACAAGAGTTTTAAATAAACACTCTATATCCTTAGATTCCAGTACACCCCCTCCCCTAAGAGCCAATGTGGTCATATGCCGTATGGGAAATGCTAGGTTGGCCAAAACCTGCTAATTGACCTGTAATCTCTACCAAAGCCACCAATGTGTAGTGAAGCAATAGCACATCACTGACCTGGACTGAAGACTTGGCAGTGGAGGGAGCAAGATTTATACCTCAATATCGCTCTAACAATATTTCAACATCCCTGCCAGCCCGGAGGGATTATAAATAGATTCTGCAAAGAGGAATATGCTTGCTCCCTGCTCCTGTATGTATAAGAATAAGGCGCCAGGGGAAGAGACGCACCAAGACAGAGGTGTTATAAAGCCTGAGTTAGGAAGGAGATGAATGTTACAGTGCTATAGAACAAAACATTCCAAGGAGCACAAGATGATGGCCTGTCTCCCTGTTATTGGGAGCTTGTAACCAACAAAGAAACGTAAGAGGTACCATGCAACTGGACGGTGGAAACAGCTAACGACCTGCCTGAAGAAAGTAAGGATTTTGCTCTTGGGGTATAAAAGTATCCTCTACTCGGGCTTGCCGATAATGAGGAAAGTATTCTGTTCAGGTGGGAAACAGAGACACCCCCCCCCCTTTATTTTCTTCTGAATTCTCTCATTCTGATCAACCAAAACATCTTCAGGAGAAAGAATTCAAAATGTCTCTTTTAAAATAGTCTCAAAAAACAGCAACAACAAAACAAACCACCCCACCTTCCCCAGGAATTGTATAAGCGTGGGGTTTCTGCAATGCCCCTGGCTCCGGGTTCCTGCCGCGTTGTTCCAGCTCTCTGAAACCCAGCATTTTTGATCAGCAGGGGCCCCCACTCCCACCCTGGGGGAACTTGTGCTGAGCCAGGAATTTTCCCTGGTTCCAAATTCTTTCCTTTACCTCCTGGCTGGCTGCCAGGAGACTGCCGGAGGCTATTACAGTGCACCGAAGGTTCTTAGAAATGCAAGGAGAAGCAGTACGTGCAGATCAGCCTCTGACTCCGTTGGTCACGTCAATCAATGTCTCTGCCCCACCCCCTTTCCTGGCCTGCCCAACACCAAAAATACTGAAAAGAAAGGAAGGGAGGGAAGGATGGAATGGGAGTGAGGGGAGGTTGGGAGAGAGAAGATTATTTTGAAAATAAAATTTAAAAAACTCCTAAACTTATTTCTAGTACTTTCATGAATTTTTTAATTTGGATTTTAATTCGCTTGGAATATACTTCTAAATGTGCTATAAAATATAAATCCGAAACAATGTGATGGTGAAATTTCTAGCCTGTTCCCATCTTTAATGGGAACTTCCTAATGTCTCATTATCATATTTTCTTTTTTTTTTTTTTTTTAATTTTTTTTTTCTTTTTTTCATTTTTTTTCTGAAGCTGGAAACAGGGAAAGACAGTCAGACAGACTCCCGCATGCGCCCGACCGAGATCCACCCGGCATGCCCACCAGGGGCGACGCTCTGCCCACCAGGGGGCGATGCTCTGCCCATCCTGGGCGTCGCCATGTTGCGACCAGAGCCACTGTAGCGCCTGGGGCAGAGGCAAAGGAGCCATCCCCAGCGCCCGGGGCCATCTTTGCTCCAATGGAGCCTCGGCTGCGGGAGGGGAAGAGAGAGACAGAGAGGAAAGCGCGGCGGAGGGGTGGAGAAGCAAATGGGCGCTTCTCCTGTGTGCCCTGGCCGGGAATCGAACCCGGGTCCTCCGCACGCTAGGCCGACGCTCTACCGCTGAGCCAACCCGGCCAGGGCTTCATTATCATATTTTCAATGGTCTCTGTCTTTATCAAGCATATTAAAAGTTTCCTTTAAAATAGAAATACAGCCTGACCTGTGGTGGCGCAGTGGATAAAGTGTCAACCTGGAAACGCTGAGGTTGCTGGTTCAAAACCCTGGGCTTGCCTGGTCAAGGCACATATGGGAGTTGATGCTTCTTGTCCTCGCCCTTCTCTCTTTATCTCCCCTCTCTATAATGAATAAATAAAATCTTTAAAAAACTAGAAATACATATTGAAATCTCTGTGTCTCTTCAGTATCTGATGAATTCATTTGATTATTTTCCTTTAATTTATTTGTATATGAGCCAATTTGCATTATTGGCTTTTCTAATGTTGAAATGTCATTATTTTACTGGGGTTATAGCGCTCAATTTTTTCAATATATTTCAAATTTCTAATAAAAAAAGAAAAGAAATGCTATTTTTTTTTTTTTTGTATTTTTTCTGAAGCTGGAAACGGGGAGAGACAGTCAGACAGACTCTCGCATGCACCTGACCGGGATCCACCTGGCACGCCCACCAGGGGGCAATGCTCTGCCCATCCAGGGCATCGCTCTGTCGTGACCAGAGCCATTCTAGCGCCTGGGGCAGAGGCGAAGGAGCCATCCCCAGCGCCCAGGCCATCTTTTGCTCCAATGGAGCCTCGGCTGCGGGAGGGGAAGAGAGAGACAGAGAGGAAGGAGAGGGGGAGGGGTGGAGAAGCAGATGGGCGCCTCTCCTGTGTGCCCTGGCTGGGAATCAAACCCGGGACTTCTGCACGCCAGGCCGACACTCTACCGCTGAGCCAACCGGCCAGGGCCTTTTTTTTTTTTTTTTTTTTTACAGAGACAGAGAGAGTGTCAGAGTGAGGGATAGACAGGGACAGACAGACAGTAACGAAGAGATGAGAAGCATCAATCATTAGTTTTTCATTGCGCATTGCGACACCTTAGTTGTTCATTGATTGCTTTCTCATATGTACCTTGAACGCAGGCCTTCAGCGGACTGAGTAACCCCTTGCTTGAGCCAGCAACCTTGGGTCCAAGCTGGTGAATTTTTGCTCAAAACAGATGAGCCCACGCTCAAGCTGGCGACCTTGGAGTCTCGAACCTGGGTCTTCCGCATCCCAGTCTGATGCTCTATCCACTGCGCCACTGCCTGGGTCAGGCAAGAAATGCTATTTTTATCCTACGTTAGTTAAGAAGATTTGAAAATGAAATCTGATTATATTAGTTACATATTAGTCACCCCTGGAGAATACATTTTTATTTTGTTTCTCTCTAAAAAATAACTACTCAAGTTGGCACTGTAGCATGTGGCCTCAGCATTAAAGTCACCTTCTTGAGACTTTTGTCTCCTTGACACTTGTATTTGCATTCAGTTGAAGGTCACCTTGTCATGCCACCAGCATTTATGAAGCAGCTAGCTCCCAGGTTCTGTGCTTGCTGGCACAAGAGATTCAAAATGCCTAAGCCCAGTCAGTCCGCAATCTAGTGAAGCAATATGAACCCTCAGGATCTCATCTTCCTAAACTTTGACCTCAGAGAAAAGCCATGTGTATACTTAACTCATGTTCATATGACACGCTGTATGTATCTGGCACAATGTCAAATGTTTTAACAGCAGCCACAAATTGTATTTGAGTATATGCACTGCCTCCTATGGTGTCTACAGTTAGGTGACTAATAAGTTCTTTTTAAATAAAGTTGATGATGATGATGATGATGATGGTGTTAGAGCACCGGCAACACCAAGAAGCACTACCCAAATCAAAGTATAACCATATATGTACATAAGGTCATTTACACCATCTTTGTATCCTTACCAGTGACGTCCAAATTGTTTCCAAACATCCTCAATGACCTCTCAACCTGAACTTAGTTCTTGTTTTTACTCTTAGAAGCACACCAGGGTTTTGGCGGGGGTGGGACTGTTTGGTCAGGTTTTCAAATAGCATTAAATTGAACTGTTGTAACCTGCCAACGATTGATTACAAAACTTCCCATATTTACTAAAAGCATCCCTAACTCATTTACATTAATACATAATTTATGAAGCAAATATAAAAGTGTCAGGCCCAGTTATGTGTGAAAACTTTTGATAACCTTTCAACAGCTGATTTACAACCTTTCAACAGCTATAAATCAGAAATGAATGATCTCTTATAAAGAAAGATCTGTTCTATAAGCCAACTGGAAATTAAGTGAATGGTAACATTACAATGATACTGAAGAATATGAAATAGAGAAATTATATTTTTGAAAGTAATTTTATTTCCTAGGTACATCACTAATACATTTTCCAGTATTTTGTTAAGCATCTGTTAGAATAGTGGGAAGAGGAAAATGGAAGAATCCTCATCTTTGAAACCAGCATACACTACTTTCCAAACCAGACACTGGAGGTATCACATAACATGTGATGCTGAGCAGTGCATCCTTTGAGAAAACAGAATTTGTTGGACAGAAATGTAGAAAAAAATTAATTGAAAAATCATTATTATATCCAGGAGACTTATAATTATTTTGAAGTTTTTACTGAATATATACTTTCCAGAAGTTTTTACACTAGGGATAATTTTACATAAAAAAGTAAGGATAATATTTGCTTACAATGCAAAACCAAGTTTCAACTGAAAAATGAAACCTATTAAAAACGATAACAGGCCCCGACCTGGTAGCCCAATGGGTTAGAGCATCATCGTCCTGATACTCCAAGGTTGCTGGCTTGATCCCCAGTCAGGGCATGTACAAAAATCAATCAATGATGCATAAATAAAAGGAACAACAAAACAATGTTTCTCTCTCTTTCTCTCTCTCTCTTCTCCCATTCTTCTCTCTTTAAAAAAAAAATAGTATCAGCAAAACAACAAAAACAAAATTTCAAATATTTCTTCAATAGTTATAATGAAAAAATGTATTGGCTTTCTAAAAATTTTTTCCAGTGTTTTCTTTTTCTAAAAATGAAGACAAACAGACTCAGCTGAATGAACTATTACTGAGTTACAGACAATAATAAGAAAAATAAATATTTCTCTTTCCTAACTCACTTCTCAAATAGTCTTTTCTCGAAGATGGGAATATGGCAGCGAAGTAGGCGGACGCACAGACGCCCAGCTCTCACCACCAAACTGGAATACAAATCAATTTAGGAAAAATCAGTGTGAAAACCAACTCTGGACTACAAGAACAGCTATCAAAAACCAAGGAGCAGAGAAGAAGCCACAACAAACCTGGTAGGGAGTGCCTGAATCTCCTCTGCTTACAGGAATGGAGGGGAGGGGGAGGCTGAGAGCACAGAGGGGATCTACCCAAGGGAAAAGAGCAGAAAATACTGCTCACAGCCACTTGCCTGGTGACCAGGGAGCGAGGTGTGTTGAAAAGACCAGCTTATCTCCCAAGTGGAAAGGACAGGGAGAGGGACAGACTGTGAGGGGCTAAGAATGCAGGAAACAAACTTAAAAAGCTGACTTATCCGTGCTGGAGGTGGTCATAGCTGGGGGAGGGACTGAACCTTCCACAAAACAGTACTGAATTGCTTCTGGATCAGAGATCTCCAGACATCTCTCCAGCTCCAATCAGCGCAACAAGACACAGCTGAAAACAAGAAGTGGGGAGGAGGGGCAGTAACTCAGGTCTCCATGGAGATCTGAGATACACCTCCCCCTACTGAAGCTGAGAAAACACCCTGCCCCCAGAGAGATTGGCTGAAGAAGCCTTCAGAGTCTCAGGTTACACCCATTGCATTCCTGGATACACTTTCAAGGAAGCCCCTTGCTGAGATCAATAAACAAGACTATCACCTGTTAAGAAAACAAACAAATAAAGACTTCAAAGCTGCCCAAATCCGAAAGTGGATTACAAATAACAGCTGATACCAACCCAAGAAGACCTAGAAATAACACAACTGAAAACTGGAGGCAGACAACACCAAGCCTAGCCTCAACCAGCTCTACAAATAAAACACCCAAACACAATGAGAAGACAAAAAAGTGCAATCCAAATGAAACCACAAGAGATACCTTCAGGAGATGAACTGAGTGATATGGAAATAATCAAACTTCCAGATGTGGAGTTCAAAATAATAATTGTAAGGATGCTTAGGGATCTTAGAACAACAATGGATGGTCATTATGAACACCTAAATAAAGAAATACCAAGTATAAAAAAGAATCAGACGGAGATGACAAATACAATATCAGAAATAAAGACTACAATGGAAGGAATTAAAAACAGGATAGATAGAGCCGAGGATCGAATCAGCGAGTTGGAGGACAACTGGAATGAAAGCAGAGAAGAAAAAAGAAAAGAGACTCAAAAAGTCTGAGGAAACTCTTAGAGAGCTCTGTGACATCCGCATCATAGGGGTTCCTGAAGAAGAAGAAAAAGAACAAGGGATAGAGACTTTGTTCAATCATATCATAGTTGAAAACTTCCCTAAATTAAAGCAGGAAACACTCTCACAAGTTCAAGAAGCACAGAGGACTCCATTAAAGAGAAACCCAAAGAAACCTACACCAAGACACATCATAATTAAAATACCAAAGCTAAGCGATAAAGAGAAAATATTAAAAGCTGCAAGAGAAAAAAAAAGCTATCACCTACAAAGGAGCCCCCATAAGGATGACATCCGACTTCTCAACAGAAACACTTGAGGCCAGAAGGGAATGGCAAGAAATATTCAAAGTAATGCAGAACAAGAACCTACAATCAAGAATACTTTATCCAGCAAGGCTATCGTTTAAAATTGAAGGAGAGAGAACAGAAAAACTATAGAAAAAATCAATAAAACAAGGAGCTGGTTCTTTGAAAAGATCAACAAAATTGACAAACCCTTGGCAAGACTCACCAAGGAAAAAAGGCACAGGACTCAAATAAATAAAATCCAAAATGAAAGAGGAGAGATCACCACAGACATCATAGATATACAAAGAATTATTGTAGAATACTATGAAAAATTATATGCCACCAAATACAACAATCTAGAAGAAATGGATAAATTCCTAGAACAATACAACCTTCCTAGACTGAGTCATGAAGAAGCAGAAAGCCTAAACAGACCAATCAGCAGGGAGGAAATAGAAAAAACTATTAAAAACCTCCCCAAAAATAAAAGTCCAGGCCCAGACGGTTATACTAATGAATTCTATCAAACATTCAAAGAAGACTTGGTTCCTATTCTACTCAAAGTCTTCCAAAAAATTGAAGAAGAAGCAATACTACCAAACACATTTTATGAGGCCAACATAACCCTCATACCAAAACCTGGTAAGGATGGCACAAAGAAAGAAAATTACAGACCAATATCTCTAATGAATACAGATGCTAAAATACTAAACAAAATACTGGCAAACCAAATACAACAAAATATTAAAAAAATAATACATCATGATCAAGTGGGATTCATCCCAGAATCTCAAGGATGGTTCAACATACGTAAAACGGTTAACGTAATACACCATATCAACAAAACAAAGAACAAAAACCACATGATCTTATCAATAGACGCAGAAAAGGCTTTTGATAAAATACAACACAATTTTATGTTTAAGACTCTCAGCAAAATGGGTATAGAAGGAAAATATCTCAACATGATAAAGGCCATATATGATAAACCATCAGCCAACATCATATTAAACGGCATAAAACTGAGGACTTTCTACCTTAAATCAGGAACAAGACAGGGTTGTCCACTCTCTCCACTCTTATTTAACGTGGTGCTAGAAGTTCTGGCCAGAGCAATCAGACAAGACAAAGAAATAAAAGGCATCCATATCGGAAAAGAAGTAAAGGTATCACTTTTTGCTGATGATATGATCCTATACATCGAAAACCCGAAGGACTCCACAAAAAGATTAGAAACAATAAACCAATACAGTAAGGTCGTAGGATACAAAATTAACATACAAAAGTCCATAGCCTTTCTATATGCCAACAATGAAATATTAGGAAACGAACTCAAAAAAATAATCCCCTTCATGATTGCAACAAAAAAAGTAAAATACCTAGGAATAAACATAACAAAGAATATAAAGGACCTATATAATGAAAATTACAAAGCATTGTTAAGGGAAATCGAAAAAGATACAATGAGATGGAAAAATATTCCTTGTTCTTGGATAGGAAGAATAAATATAATCAAAATGGCCATATTACCCAAAGCAATATACAAATTTAATGCAATTCCCATCAAAATTCCAATGACATTTTCTAAAGAAATGGAGCAAAAAATCATCAGATTTATATGGAACTATAAAAAACCCCGAATAGCCAAAACAATCCTAAGAAAAAAGAATGAAGCTGGGGGCATTACAATACCTGACTTTAAACTATATTATAGGGCCACAATAATCAAAACAGCATGGTATTGGCAGAAAAATAGACACTCAGACCAATGGAACAGAATAGAAAGCCCAGAAATAAAACCACATATATATGGTCAAATAATCTTTGATAAAGGGGCCAACAACACACAATGGAGAAAAGAAAGCCTCTTCAACAAATGGTGTTGGGAAAACTGGAAAGCCACATGCAAAAGAATGAAACTCAACTACAGCCTGTCCCCGTGTACTAAAATTAATTCAAAATGGATCAAAGACCTAAATATAAGACCTGAAACAATAAAGTACATAGAAGAAGACATAGGTACTAAAATCATGGACCTGGGTTTTAAATAACATTTTATGAACTTGACTCCAATGGCAAGAGAAGTGAAGGCAAAGATAAATGAATGGGACTACATCAGAATAAAAAGTTTTTGCTCAGCAAGAGAAACTGATATCAAAATAAACAGACAGCCAACTAAATGGGAAATGATATTTTCAAACAACAGCTCAGATAAGGGCCTAATATCCAAAATTTACAAAGAACTCATAAAACTCAACAACAAACAAACAAACAATCCAATAAAAAAATGGGAAGAGGACATGAACAGACACTTCTCCCAGGAAGAGATACAAATGGCCAACAGATATATGAAAAGATGCTCAGCTTCATTAGTTATTAGAGAAATGCAAATCAAAACTACAATGAGATACCACCTCACCCCTGTTAGATTAGCTATTATCAACAAGACGGGTAATAGCAAATGTTGGAGAGGCTGTGAAGAAAAAGGAACCCTCATTCACTGTTGGTGGGACTGTAAAGTAGTACAACCATTATGGAGGAAAGTATGGTGGTTCCTCAAAAAGCTGCAAATAGAACTACCTTATGACCCAGCAATCCCTCTACTGGGTATATACCCCAAAACCTCAGAAACATTGATAGGTAAAGACACATGTAGCCCCATGTTCATTGCAGCACTGTTCACAGTGGCCAAGACATGGAAACAACCAAAAAGCCCTTCAATAGAAGACTGGATAAAGAAGATGTGGCACATATACACTATGGAATACTACTCAGCCATAAGAAATGATGACATCAGATCATTTACAGCAAAATGGTGGGATCTTGATAACATTATACGGAGTGAAATAAGTAAATCAGAAAAAAACAAGAACTACATGATTCCATACATTGGTGGAACATAAAAACGAGACTAAGAGACATAGACAAGAGTGTGGTGGTTACCATGGGTGGGGGGAGGGAGGACATGGGAGGGAGGGAGGGAGAGAGTTAGGGGGAGGGGGAGGGGCACAGAGAACTAGATAGAGGGTGGCGGTGGACAATCTGACTTTGGGCGAGGGGTATGCAACATAATTTAATGACAAAATAACCTAGACATGTTTTCTTTGAATATATGTACCCTGATTTATTAATGTCATCCCATTACCATTAATAAAAATTTATTTAAAAAAAATTGAAGGAGAAATAAAAGCTTCCCAGACAAAAAACAACTCAAGGAATTCATTACAACCAAACCAATGCTGCAGGAAATGTTAAGGGGCATGGTGTAAACAGATCAAAGTGAAAAAAGAATATAGCAAAAGAGGAATACAGCTTTAAAGAATAAAATGGCAATAAACAACTACATATCAATAATAACCTTAAATGTAAATGGATTAAATGATCCAATCAAAAGACATAGGGTAGCTGCGTGGATAAGAAAACAGGACCAGTACATATGCTGTCTACAAGAGATACACCTTAGAACAAAAGATACACATAGGTTGAAGGTAAAAGGATGGAAAAAAACATTTCATGCAAATGGAAATGAAAAAAAAAGCTGGGGTAACAATACTTATATCAGAAAAACTGGACTTTAAAACAAAGGATATAGTAAGAGATAAAAAAGGCCACTACATAATGATAAAGAGAGTAATCCAACAGGAAGATATAACTATTATAAATATCTATGCACCTAATATAGGAGCACCTAAACATATAAAGCAGACTTTGGTGGATTTAAAGGGTGAGATCAACAGCAATACTATAGTAGTAGGGGATTTCAATACCCCACTAACATCACTAGATAGATCCTCAAGAAAGAAAATTAACAAAGAAACAGCAGACTTATTGGACACACTAGATCAACTTGATTTAATAGATATCTTCAGAACCTTTCACCCTAAAGCAGCAGAATATACATTCTTTTCAAGTGCTCATGGTACATTCTCTAGGATAGACCACATGTTAGGGCACAAAAGTGCTCTCCACAAATTTAAGAAGATTGAAATCATATCAAGCACGTTCTCCGATCACAACGGCATGAAACTAGAAATAAACCACAACAGAAAAGCTCAAAAATTCTCAAACACATGGAAACTAAATAGCAGGTTGTTAAATAATGAATGGATTAAAAATGAAATCAAAGAAGAAATAAAAAAATTCCTAGAAACGAATGACAATGAGCATACAACAACACAAAATTTATGGGACACAGCGAAAGCAGTACTGAGAGGGAAGTTAATAACACTACAGGCACACTTTAAGAAGCTAGAAAAAGCTCAAATAAACAACTTAACCCTGCATCTAAAAGAACTAGAAAAAGAATAGCAAGTAAAGCCCAAATGTAGTAGAAGGAAGGAAATAATACAGATCAGAGCAGAAATAAATAACATAGAGGCTAAAGAAACAATACAGAGGATCAATGAAACTAGGAGCTGGTTCTTTGAAAAGGTAAACAAGATCAATGAACCTTTAACTAGACTAACCAAGAAAAAGAGAGAGAGGACTCAAATAAATAAAATTAGAAATGAGAATGGAGAAATAACAACTGACACAACAGAAATACAAAATATTGTAAGAAAATACTATGAAGAACTGTATGCCAAAAAACTAGACAACCTAACTGAAATGGACAAATTCCTTGAAACATACAATCTTCCAAAAATCAATCTGGAAGAATCAGAAAACCTAAACAGACTGACTACACCAAATGAGATAGAAACAGTTATCAAAAAACTCCCAACAAAGAAAAATCCTGAGCCTGATGGCTTCACAACTGAATTCTACCAAATATTCAAGAAAAAACTAACTCCTATCCTTCTCAAACTATTTCAAAAAATTCAAGAGGAAGGAAGACTTCCAAGCTACTTTTATGAGGCAAGCATAATTCTGATTCCAAAACCAGGCAAAGACAACACAAAGAAAGAAAATTATAGACCAATATCTCTGATGAATATAGATGCTAAAATCCTCAACAAAATATTAGCAAACCAGATCCAACAATATATGGAAAAAATCATACACCATGATCAAGTGGGATTTATTCTGGGGAGGCAAGGCTGGTACAATATTCATAAATCAATCAATGTGATTCATCACATAAACAAAAAGAAGGAGAAAAACCATATAATTTCAATAGATGCAGAAAAAGCATTTGATAAAATCCAGCACCCTTTCATGATCAAAACTCTCAGCAAAGTGGGAATACAGGGAACATACCTCAACATGATAAAAGCCATCTGTGGAAACCCACAGCCAACATCATACTCAATGGGCAAAAATTAAAAGCAATCCCCTTAAGATCAGGAACAAGGCAGGGGTGCCCCCTTTCACCACTCTTATTTAACATGGTCCTGGAAGTCCTAGCCACAGCAATCAGACAAGAAGAAGAAATAAAAGGCATTCAAGTTGGAAAAGAAGAAGTAAAACTATCATTATTTGCAGATGATATGATATTGTATATAGAAAACCCTAAAGTCTCAGTCAAAAAACTACTGGATCTGATAAATGAATTCAGCAAAGTGGCAGGATATAAAATCAATACTCAGAAATCAGAAGCATTTTTATACGCCAACAATGAACAGTCAGAAAGAGAAATTAAGCAAACAATCCCCTTCACAATTACAACCAAAAAAATAAAGTACGTAGGAGTAAACTTAACCAAGGAGACTAAAGACTTGTACTCGGAAAATTACAAAGCATTGATAAAAGAAATCAAGGAAGATACAAACAAGTGGAAGCATATACCGTGCTCATGGTTAGGAAGAATAAACATCATTAAAATGTCTATATTACCCAAAGCAATCTATAAATTCAATGCAATACCAATTAAAATACCAATGACATACTTCAAAGATATAAATCACATATTCCAAAAATTTATATGGAACCAAAAAAGAACACGAATAGCCTCAGCAATCTTAAAAAAGAAGAAGAAAGTGGGAGGTATCACACTTACTGATATCAAGTTATACTACAAGGCCATTGTACTCAAAACAGCCTGGTACTGGCATAAGAACAGGCACATAGATCAATGGGACAGAACAGAGAACCCAGAAATAAACCCACAGTTCTATGGACAACTGATATTTGACAAAGGAGGTAAGGAAATACAATGGAGTAAAGACAGCCTCTTTAAAAAATGGTGTTGGGAAAATTGAACAGCTACCTGCAAAAAAATGAAACTAGATCACCAGCTTACACCACTCACAAAAATAAACTCAAAATGGATAAAAGACTTAAATGTAAGCCTTAAAACTATAGGCAAATTAGAAGAAAACATAGGCAGTAAGCTCTCTGACATCTCTCGGAGCAATATATTTGCTGATTTATCTCCACAGGGAAGTGAAATAAAAAACAGGATAAACAAGGCCCTGGCCGGTTGGCTCAGTGGTAGAGCGTCGGCCTAGCGTGCGGAGGACCTGGGTTCGATTCCCGGCCAGGGCACACAGGAGAAAGCGCCCATTTGCTTCTCCACCCCTCCGCCGCGCCTTCCTCTCTCTCTCTCTTCCCCTCCCACAGCCAAGGCTCCATTGGAGCAAAGATGGCCCGGGAGCTGGGGATGGCTCTGTGGCCTCTGCCTCAGGCGCTAGAGTGGCTCTGGTCGCAACATGGCGACGCCCAGGATGGGAAGAGCATCATCACCCCCTGGTGGGCAGAGCACCCCCCCATAGTGGGCGTGCCGGGTGGATCCCGGTCGGGCGCATGCGGGAGTCTGTCTGACTGTCTCTCCCTGTTTCCAGCTTCAGAAAAATGAAAAAAAAAAAAAAAAAAACAGGATAAACAAATGGGACTATATCAAACTAAAAAGGTTTTGCACAGCTAAAGACAACAAGAACAGAATAAAAAGACAAACTACACAATGGGAGAAAATATTTGACAATACGTCTGATAAGGGGTTATAACCAAAATTTATAAAGAACTTGTAAAACTTAATACCAGGAAGACAAACAGTCCAATCCCAAAATGGGCAAAAGAAATGAATAGACACTTCTCCAAAGAGGACATACAGATGGCCAATAGGCATATGAAAAAATGCTCAACATCACTACTCATTAGAGAAATGCAAATTAAAACCACAATGAGATATCACCTCACACCAGTCATAATGGCACTCATCAACAAAACAACACAGAAAAGTGCTGGCGAGAATGTGGAGAAAAGGGAACCCTCCTGCACTGCTGGTGGGAATGCAGACTGGTGCAGCCACTGTGGAAAACAGTATGGGATTCCTCAAAAAATTAAAAATCGAACTGCCTTTTGACCCAGCTATCCCCCTGTTAGGAATATACCCCAAGAACACCATAGCACTGTATGAAAAGAAGAAATGCACCCCCATGTTTATGGCAGTATTGTTCACAATAGCGAAGATCTGGAAACAGCCCAAGTGTCCGTCACAGGATGAGAGGCAAAATAGCTTTGGTACATATATACTATGGAATACTACTCAGCCATAAGAAATGATGACATCGGATCATTTACAATAACATGGATGGACCTTGATAACATTATACGGAGTGAAATAAGTAAATCAAAAAAAAACTAAGAACTATATGAATCCATACATAGATGGGACATAAAAATGAGACTCAGAGACATGAACAAGAATGGGATGGCAACGGGGGTGGGGGCTTGGGGAAGGGGGGATGGGACGAGGAAGGAGAGAGGGGTTGGGGGAGGGGAGGGGCACAAAGAAAACCAGATAGAAGGTGACAAGACAATTTGACTTTGGGGGAGGGGTATACAGCACAATCAAATGTCAAAATAATCTGGAGATGTTTTCTCTCAATATACGTACCCTGATTTATCAATATCACTGCATTAAATTTAATAAATAAATTTTAAAAAAGTCTTTTCTCCATAATTGCTAAGTGATAGAGAGGAATTGGTATAGATATTTTTAAAGTGTCAGATTCCCTTAGGTTCCAAATGATTCTCTGCTTTTAAAACAGGTGCTGTTTTTGAATTGGTTGACTTAATTTTGAATTGGTCAATTGAATTGGCTCCATAGTGCCTGACCTGTGTGGCATAGTGGATAAAGCATCAACCTGGAATGCTGAGGTTGCTGGTTCAAAACACTGGGCTTGCCTGGTTAAGGCACAAAAGGAAAGCAACTACTATGAGTTGATGCTTCCTGCTTCTCCTCCTCCTTTCTCTCTCTCCTCTATCTAAAAATCAAAAAAAAAAAAAAAATATATATATATATATATACACACACACACACACACACATACATACACACATATATATGTATATATATTGGTTCTGTAAAAACTAGGAAAAAATACACTTTTTTCAAAAACAAATCTTACCTGACCAGGCTGTGGCACAGTGGATAAAGCACTGACCTGGGATGCAGAGGATCCAGGTTTGAAGCCCTGAGGTCACTGGCTTGAGAATGGGCTCATCCAGCTTGAGCAAGGGCTCAACAGCTTGAGCGCAGGTTTGCTGGCTGGAGCATGGGATGATACACATGACCCCATAGTTTCTGGCTTGAGCCCAAAGGTCGTTGGTTTGAACCCAAGGCTGCTGGCTCGGCTGGGTCTCCACCCCCGACTCAAGGCACATAAGAGAAAGCAATCAATGAACAACTAAGGAGCCGCAACAAAGAATTGATGCTTCTCATCTCTCTCCCTTCCTGTCGGTCCCTATCTGTCCCTCTCTCTGTCTTGCTAAAAAAGAAAAGGAAAAGAAAACAAATCTAATATACATGTACTAGAATGCAAACATCCTCCTCAGCCCGATTCATTTTCATCCCCACTCCTCAGCACTACCCTTGCTTTACTTTTTTTGTATGGACCCTTCTAGATCCTTTTGTTCCAGACACAGATACAGTTGTTCATATGAACATAAATACATGCTTATTTTAAACATTGGTCTACCACTATTTTTTTTTTCATATGCTAAGTTCACAGAGCAGGAAAGATCTGGGACTGAGATGTTACTCCTGGCCTGTCTGACTCAACAACGTACTTTGTTACAAAACTCAGTCGCCGAGAACAGGGTGCCCATCAGGAAGCCTGGCCTGGTGCTATTGTACAGTTATATAACAGCAGTTGAATTTTTGATTCAGTCAAGACCAATCAAGACATTCTTGATTAGTGACTTGTAAAAATCTAACAACCACAGAATAAATTATGTACATCAACTAGATCATATATCAATTGTGAAAATTATGAAAACTAAGAAATGATTATGGTGATATCTTAAGTAGGAAAAAAATGCTATTTTCTCAGGATATTTAGCAAAACAAGAGAATTTTGCACCAAATCTATATTGGCATCCTCATCTCCTCAACAGAGCACCACCTGGTTTTAATGGAATTCTCTGCCTTTAAAGAAAATATAAATTCCTGTCTCCCTGGGCAGAGATTAAAAAAAAAAAAAAAGCTGTCTAGAAACCCAAAAATTACTAGACAATCATTATTATTTTTCTACAAATAATGGGAAATTGTTATGGGTTAAATTGTGTCCTCCAAAAACATATGATGACACCCTAGCCTCTGGTATCTGCAAATGTGACCTTATTTGGAAATGTGATCTTTCTAGATGTCATCAAGTTAAGATGAGATCATTAGGATGGGCCCTAATCCAATGAGCTTAGTGTTTTATAAGAAGGGAAATTCAGCCTGACCAGGCGGTGGCGCAGTGGATAGAGCATCGGACTGGGATGTGGAAAGACCCAGGTTCGAGACCCCGAGGTCGCCAGCTTGAGCACGGGCTCATCTGGTTTGAGCAAAAGCTCACCAACTTGGACCCAAGGTCGCTGGCTCCAGCAAGGGGTTACTCGGTCTGCTGAAGGCCCACGGTCAAGGCACATATGAGAAAGCAATCAATGAACAACTAAGGTGTCGCCACGAAAAACTGATAATTGGTGCTTCTCATCTCTCTCCATTCCTGTCTGTCTATTGTATCTATCCCTCTCTCTGACTCTGTCTCTGTAAAAAAAAAAAAAAAAAGAAGGGAAATTCAGACACAGACACACAAAGAGAACGTCATGTGAGGACACAGACATGGAAGTCGGTGATTAGACAAAGTTATGCTGCTTCAAGCCAAGGAACAACTGAGGTTAGCAGAAGCTGGAAAAGACCAAGAAGGAGTCTCTCCTGGAGGCTTAAGCCTGGCCAACACCTTGAGTTTGGACTTCTGGCTTCTAGGACTGTAAGAATATATTTTTGTTGTTTTAAGCCACCCACTTTGGGGAACTTTGAAACAGCAGTCCTCAGAAACTAGTATAGAAGTCACTAAAGATTTTTCAGGGGGGATGGGAAGACTAACATTTATTGAGAACTGATGATGCTGTCCAATGCTCCAGGAGATGCTTTATGCATTTTATTTCATTCCAATAACTCTGGGAAGAAGGCATTTTACAGATGAGGGAGTTCAAGCTCAGGAATTAAGTAATACACTGAAGCTCCCTCAGCTGGCAAGGACTGAGGCCAAGCCTCTGCCTCTAAAGCCCACGGTGTTTCCAATGAACTGCTGCCAAGGACACTGAGAAGACCAGTTCAGCAGAATTGCAGCCAATGATGTTAAACATCTGCTACCACGCCACCTTTCCCCAGGTGAACCAGAACTTCGGGTCTCTCTGGAAGACATGCCAACATCTCCTGAATGCCAAATATTGTTGCTTACAGCACTGTGGCTTCATAATCTGCCAACTCGTACTTTAAGCCCTGTAAGTTTTTAACCAAAAGTGAACTGTAATGCTGAGATGGTGAACAAATAACCCCATCTATGTACTTAAAGACCTTGACATTGAATGGGAGAATTAAAATGTGGTGTGGTATATGTAGTAGGGTGAATTCGTCTTTCTCCAGCAAATACCAATCGCAGGCAATACCCTGGTCTCTAACTTAATTTTTGGTTTCCAAAGGTCTGCCTCAACTTCATATTCTCACACAATTTCAGTGCCTGCTGGCTGGTAAATGATAAAGCTGGTTTCTGGGCTATAAAAGCCCAGTTAGTTCATAGAGTCAGTGTGATGTGTGCTTAAAAATGCAGCCTCTGGAACCAGGATGGCTGGGCTCTCACATGCACACAGACAGACGCTGGAAGGTGGGCCATGGGCTAGATTTCAGGCCCTGCTTGCCCCTGCAGCAGGCATCCTTGTGCAGGGCTCAACCTGCACAACCTTGTATGGCTACCGCACAGGTAGATTTCCACCCGACTACAGGTGGTGGTGAGGTAGGGCATATGGTGAAACAGCTGCAATCAATCAAAGCTACAGAAGTCATCAAGAAGATAGTAAGATCCCCCTCCACCACTACCACCGATTTATGGCTTAACACCAGCAAAATCCAGCTTTATCCAACATGGCAACTAATTGCACCAAAGAGTAACCCCCTGGCCTCATGTTGCACTCATTGTAATATACCAGCATACTAAATGACACACCCATGCTGCCAAGATCAGAAATAGAAAACCTATATAAGGACACAAAATGCCCAATGGGGCTCTTCTGAGAAGTCTCCACCCCTCTTCCCAGAAATATCCTGAATATTTCTCCCTTTCACTGAATGCCCTATCACCCCCACCCATGAAATAAACTTCAATAAAGGGAGCGAATCCCACTAAAGGAGGATGGCTCCGGCTGTAAAGTGGCCCATTCTCTGTCTCACTATTAAACTCATATTCACATTAAACTCTCAGCTGGTTCACGTGTGAATTCTTTCTCGCATGAAGCCAAGAACCCACAGTGGGGTCACAGATGCTTGGGTCCCCATATCCCCAAACGCCCACATCAGCAGCCTTCTCCACGTCACACTACCCGCCCAAAACATACAAGGAAAAAGGAAGCAAAACACTCTGTGCGTCCAAAACCATTCAATATATTTGAGACTCATGATGCTGCTGATGCGTTTCCTCCCAAAAGAGGAAGACAGACTCTCTAAGTATTATGCTATCACCTTCATTGTCCTCAGGTGGAACCAGGACAGTGGCGATGTGGTATTTGGGATTTAATCAGCTCTGCCTTTCGCACACTGTTGGGCAGATGTTATTTTTTCTCACTCTTATTGTTAAAGATGGCCGCTGCCCTCATGTGATACAGCTAATTGCCCTTCTTGCTTGGGAAGGGGCTTGGTTATTATGCTAATGTGTACTGGAGGAGGGGGTTGTCCCGCCAAAAAGTTTTAAAAGGAGGAGCTAAGAGGCCATTTTGAGGAGAGGGATCACATTCTTGAAGAGAGGAGGAGGAGGCCATGGTGCAGCAGGTGCAGCAGGCAGGGAGGCCACGTGGAAGAGGCAGCCAAACTGGCGAAATGGGGAAGGAGAAGCCAGTTTATGCTGGAGAAGGAGCTAGGAGACAGAGGTGAATAAGACTGGTGAGGTAGAAGCCTTTAATTCTAGGAAAACTTGGATGAGTCAGTGGCTTTGGGAGCTCTGAATAGAAAGGAAAGTGTTTCCTGCTGTGTGTTTTTATTCACTTGCCAAGTGCGAGCTAATAAAGGAAAATAGACCACCAGTTTTTGGCTCAAAAATTTCATTACCGTCTGTCCGGATCAAATGCGAACCTGCAAGAGCCAGGCGGCTGTGATGGTGGCCACGGCTAAAGGCTTTACACACACTCATCTAATTCCATTCAGCAGGCAGGAGTTGAAATGTGACAGCCTAGATGTGGTTAGAGACACATGTCCCCGGGAAGACAAATTAGCAGCTCATAGAGAAGAACCCATTCTCTGGTGCCCCATTAATTACAGGGCTCCTGGCAGCTCCAGAGACCCACATGAATGCCTCCTGCACAAAAAAGGTCACATCCTGGTGTTGTTAGTCAAATCCGTGCAAGATCTTACTGCCCTCCGTGGTTATTTCCCTGGTAATCACTCCCCCCGGAGGTCTGTCTGGCTACAACCTAGAATACTTGATTGCGGTAATTTGCAAGATTTATGGAAAACAATTTCTCAGAAATGTGCTCTCAGTTTTCATTGGGCAAATCCTTCTTTCTCCGGTAAGTGCTGGAGCATATGGAGGAGGTAAATGTTTTAATGGAAAGCATAAAAGTAACATTTTTCTTCTGAGGTTGATGATTTGCACTTAGGGCTTCCAGTCACATTTTCTCCTACAGTAAGTGTTCAGAGCAAATTAAAGGGAAAGAGGAAAGCTCTACCTTCAGCCTCGCCATCTCAGCAGCTCAGGAAGAACAGCATCGGCATCATTTTACCAACTCATACCTCCCCGTCCGGGGCTCCTGTCCTCAGGAAGGAAACTTTTATTGAATTTCTCTCTTCCCCGGGTTTTCCGCTCCTACATATCCCTGTGTCCTACATGATGAACTCATTCCCTTCTAAGATTTAACACGACAAGATGAAAATGGCCAAGGCTCTGTCTTTCTCGTCTCTGGGAAGAAAGATTAATGGTAGAAACAATCACCAAATGAGAAGTTAGAAAAAAATGGATTGTGCAGGTAGACATTACCCAGGTGAATGCACACGGAGGCTGGTTGCTCTTTGTAATCATAACATTCGCAGCCATTGTTACATGGTTATTTTCCCTTTTGTGACATGAAAGAACAGTAAAGGGGGTCTGAGAAGCAGCCATCCAACCACTGGAAGTTGGAATAACAGCAATACCATTCCTTCACTGGCTCAGCCATATCCATCTACAGTGTGTCTGTAAAGTCATGGTGCACTTTTGACCGGTCACAGGAAAGCAACAAAAGACGATAGAAATGTGAAATCTGCACCAAATAAAAGGAAAACTCTCCCAGTTTCATACCTATTCAGTGCAGTTCTATGTGGGCTCACGCACAGATTTTTTAGGGCTCCTTAGGTAGCTATCTCGTATAGCCTCTACAGACTCGTCACTGACTGATGGCCTGCCAGAACGGGGTTTCTCCACCAAACTGCCGGTTTCCTTCAACCAAATCAAGCATATCCCACCGAATCATGTTATTCCTATGGGTGGCACTTCATTATAAACGCGCCGATATTCACGTTGCACTTTGGTCACGGATTCAAATTTAGCAAGCCACAAAACACACTGAACTTTCCTCTGTACCGTCCACATCTGGACTGGCATGGCCATGGGCTGCTCCTCTGTATACATGGTGTTACATCATCATCTGCACATGTGCACATGCTGCCACATCATCCTACAGAAACTGGGAGGGTTTTCCTTTTATTTGGTGCAGATTTCACATTTCTATCGTCTTTTGTTGCTTTCCTGTGACCAGTCAAAAGTGCACCATGACTTTACGGACACACTGTATTAAGCATCCACTAGGTTTCACACCTATTTGTTCTGTCTCCGGATACAACCCACTATATTACACTCACACGCTCATTAGCTGGCCTTCCTCCAGTCCCCTGTCATGACTCCTCTGTATCTCTGCAATGCATCTCTCACCACAGGCTCCAATTACCTGGTGACAGCTTTGTCCTCGACATTGACAGTGGACTGGGATACTTGATGGGGCGATGACACATGCATTTCTCCTCTGCATGCTTGGCACAGGTGTTAAATAATGAATGACAACATGTGTTCAATAAAGAAATGAGACCTCACATGATAGCAAAATAGGCTCTATTATTCTAAAGTCTACTCTGAGAGTCAGTGGGAGAGGTTGGCACTTCTGAGGAATTAGGAAATCAGAAGGAAAAGCTCTTTTTTTTTTAAACTGAACTATTTTTTCAGCACCAGGAGGAAATGTAGAGATTACCTGGGAGACCGCACTCCTTTCACTGCCCTCACTCACCTACATGAAGAAAAATGGAAGTTACAAACTCTGCTTAAAATCATGCAATTTGCCTGACCTGTGGTGGTGCAGAGGTAAAACATCAACCTGGAACATTGAGGTCACCAGTTCAAAACCCTGGGCTTGCCTGGTCAAGGCACATGTGGGAGTTGATGCTTCCTGCTCCTCCACCCTTCTCTCTCTCTCTCTCTCTCTCTATCTATCTATCTCTCTCTCCCTCTCTCCCCTAAAATGAATAAAGTCTTTAAAAGTAAACAAATAAATAAATAAAATCATGCAACTTGTCGGTAACTGAGTCATAAGAATAAAGTCTGTTGGATGCCCCCAGTCTACAGGCCCTGAAAGGCAAAGCTGACCAACTGCGGAAGACACGCCCTTCCTGCATTAACTTCTGCTTTCATAAATGCAACTCTGTGTTGCAAATCAGACAAGAAGCATCTCCTAAGTCTTGTGCTTTAAACAAATATCTGTGCAAATAAAGGTTTGTTCTTTATTTGATGGTTAATATCCGGCTGACACACACACACCCCAATGCAAACATCACCTCTTCAGGGAAACCTTTCCTTACTGTTAGTTCCCCCAGCCCCAGTCAGAGCCACCCTCATACACCAGCCGAACATCCCATACTTCTTACAACCTGAAGTGACATATTTGTGGGACTGTTCCATTAACATCGATGAGCCGTCTCCTCTATTAGATGAAGGGGTCATCAATGACGTCTCTCAGGAGAAGGCAGATGCTAACCCATCTTTTCTTCACCATATCAGCCCCAGAGAACAGATAACATCTGTGGAATAATATCAAAAGTATTGCAATGAATCTACCTCACTTGCTGGCGTAGGCCCTTCTTACTCAGTTCTAGACCCCTTTTTCTGGGGTTCTAGGAGCCTGAGGGGGCATCTGCCACGTGCTCACACATGCATCCTGTCCTCCCTCCTTAGATGTCTCCCGCGTGGCCCCTACTGGGTGCTGGCTTCCTGCAGCAAGGTGCCATTGAGGCCTCTGCCCACCCCAGGCCTGCCTTGGCGCTGTCATTCCTGACCCGGAGATTTTAGTCAAACTGTTCTTTTACTGCTTACTCCCAACCCTGCTCCCTACGGCTCAAGACTGGTGTCCTTCAGGTTTGGCAAAAAGAACAAACCTCTCTTCCCTGTGTCTGGAAGCGAAGGCTTAGATCAAGTGTGTGTGCCGTGAGGCCCTTTGACTTTGGGACAGTTCTTTGCAAGATGCCTCCCTGGTGGTTCATATCAATAGACCCATGGAGAGCCTACCAAAGTGGGCCTTCCCAAGCCCCCAGGCCTGTGTGCATTTAAGAGCAACAGAACCACATCTCAATCTTTGACCCCTGCCAAATTCCAAGCAAGCCACTGACTGTACTCTGTGGCAGTGTGGCTCAGAGGGGATAAGAGCCTCCTCTGTACCCGTTCAGGCACGGCAACGACACAGTACGGAAGAGCACCGTCTCCACAGGCACAGGCACTGAGCGTGACAGCCAAGGGCACACTGGGACTGACAAAACTTGGCAGGGTCATGAGGAACGTGGTTTTGGGAACAGAGGTGGGGATGGAGTGGATGCTGATTGAACCCTGGCTCTGACACTTGCCAGCTGTGTGAGCTCGGGCAAGTTTCTCAGCCTCCATGGACCAAAGGCTCCCCATCCACACACCAGTGCAATCTCTCTCTCTCTCTCTCTCCCTCCTCCCCCCCTCAGGAGCGTTTATGGAAATGAAAAACAACCAGGTTGGTAAAGCATCCGGCATAGTTGTTGGGACATAACAGATGCTCCATCAATATTCATTCCCTTTCCTGTGACTTGTTTATCCATCCTGAGTTTTACAATCACTCCTTCTCCCATTGGTTCTGGTTTATGGTTTTTCCATAAAAATCTTAAAATATATATTTCATGAGATACTAATTCAAATTCTGCTGTGCTCCTGGAGTTTATTGTTGTAACATTAAATCCAAGAAATTATACTCACTGTTAAGTAGCTATTTCATCCTTTCTGATGGGGGGGGGAGGCACTGTAAAGCCAGTATCCACCGTCTTCCATCACAGCCACTTGGCCCATGCGGGTTCACATTGGATTCAGACAGATGGTAAAGAAACAATGGAGCCAAGAACTGGTGGGCCATTAGCTTTAATCCTAGCTTGCACCCAGCAGGCAAGTGAAAACACACACTGGGCTCCAAAACCCACTCATTCAGTGCTCACAAAGCCACTGACTTATCCAAGTTTCCTAGAATCAAAGGTTTCTAGCTCACCAGACTTAATCACCTCTGTTCCCCATCTCCTTCTCTCTGCACAAACTACACAAACTGTCTTCTCCTACAGCACTCCACCATCTTGGCTGCTTCTTCTGTCCTCCTCCACGTGGCCTTTCTCTGCTCTCCTCTCTAATCTAATCTCAGTAACCGAGAGAGCAAGCTCCCTGTCTGCCCCACTTTATAGTGTAGAAACCAAAACCTTTAATCCAATATACAAACAAGGAAGTCTCTGATACAAAGTCACTTATCTGAGGCATACTGGGATTCCTCATCATGAGAGTGCACCACCCCACATCAAAAAGAGTGGAAAAGGCTTAAAACAGGGGTCCCCAAACTACAGCCCGCGGGCCGCATGCGGCCCCCTGAGGCCATTTATTCGGCCCCCACTGCACTTCCGGAAGGGGCACCTCTTTCATTGGTGGTCAGTGAGAGGAGCATAGTTGTCATTGAAATACTGGTCAGTTTGTTGATTTAAATTTACTTGTTCTTTATTTTAAATATTGGATTTGTTCCTGTTTTGTTTTTTTACTTTAAAATAAGATATGTGCAGTGTGCATAGGGATTTGTTCATAGTTTTTTTTATAGTCCGGCCCTCCAACGGTCTGAGGGACAGTGAACTGGCCCCCTGTGTAAAAAGTTTGGGGACCCCTGGCTTAAAACTAAGCCTTAGGCTATAAGGATCCTGCTGGCTTACAGCCTGCCCCCCTCATCCAGTGCGAACTATAAGCGAGCAAACATATCTATCATTATTTACAAACCTATTTGACCAACAGGCACTAATATCCCCCACTTGCAAAATGGCTTACAACGCAAAAAGCCCATTTCAGGTGAAAGGATGGAAACTAACATTTATTTATTACCGAATCCATGCCCAGGTGACAGGAAAGCCGGGCTTTGGGGCCACGATGCCTAGGTTCCAATCCAGACTCCACCCCTTCGCTAGTTGTGTAATCTCGGGCAGCGAATATAAATTCTTGGTGCCTGTTTTTAATCCAAAAATGGTGGTGACTGTACCCACCTCATTGGATGGTTGTGACAATTAAATGAGTTAATTAGAATAAGGCATGGCACATAATAAATCCTCAGTAAATATTAGCTCTCATTACTTTCCTGTGTTAAAGCTTGATCCTCAGAGCAGCCCTTCAAGGGCTGTGTGTTTCTCTCTGATCCCTGAACAAGAAGCAGTGCCTAGGAACCCTGCCCGAGAGCCCGCAGTTAGCATACTGACACCCTACAACCCTGCCCACAGTCCTAGGAGCCCAAAGCCCAGGAGGCTGCAACCGGTTCTCCTGCAGCATTAAAACGAGCAGAACGTTCATGAAAAGGTGGCTATCACATATGTTCCAAAACACACTTGTCTGAGTCTAGCTTAGACCAGTGAGTTGTAAAGCCAGTTTTGTTCCAAATTAAATTATGGCCACATTCCTGGTGACAGAACCCTCCGGCCACTTGGCAACCAAAGACTGCATTTCAAACCAAAAGCCACATAGCTGTTTCAAGGAGCAAAAAGCAGAAAGACATTCCTGTCTGCTGAGCGCCAGACTGTTGTGCTAAACCCTGTACCTTTGTTATTTAATTCTCTGTGCAAAGGAGGAAGTATTTCTTCCATTTTCCTGAGGAGGGAATTACAGCTCAGACAGGTTAGGTGACTCCAGTGAGTGTCAGAGGCGGCAGAACACAGGTGGACACCTGGCTCCAACGCCTTAGAAAGAGATCGTCTCCATAAGCACTGGACAGCCCTTCCTGACATGCTCTCAAACACCTTACTTAAATCATGGCTACAGTGTATTGTGCTTACTGGGCACGAGGCTCTGCTCTAGGCACTTCCATCTGGTATTTCATTTAATCCCCACCACAGTCTCTGGAGGTTGATACTATTGTTACTCCTGTTCACAAAACAAAGAGATGAACCTGGAGGAGTTAATAGCTTATGTGATGTCACATATACTGGAGGTAGAGCCAGCTGCTTTCAGAGTGTGTGATCTTAACCACTGGGCAAGGCTTTCTGCCATGTACAGAGGTCATGAGCACAGAAAGCAATCCCAGTATTCGTTCCCTAGCAACATGCTCACCTGCACTGGGCACTAGACTGAAGACAGTCGACCTGGGCACTAATCCTGGTCCTTCCACTGGGCGATGTGAAGCCAGTTCATTGCTCTGGGACTCCATTTCCTTATCTATAGAGAAGTTAAACATGAGTGTGTGCCAGTGCTAGAAGTCTGTGGTATAAACGACAGGAGCAAATCAGCAGGGAGAATTCCATTGGGCCATGGGTGCTCTTCCTCACCAAAGAGGCCACTTGAGACTCTAATGCAGTTTGTTAACATTTACCTGAGCTAGAAACTTGCTTTCAAACTCATATTTTGCCACCCTAGAAAATGCACTTAATATATTAACTTAGAACTAACATGCCATCCGTGTGAAAGTTCAACATATATAATGTAGATTTTCACCGTCGGGGATGGATAGATGAACAGAGGGAGGGAGGGAAGGAGATGATGGATAGATAGATAGATAGATAGATAGATAGATAGATAGATAGATAGATAGACAGGGCATTAACGTCAGGTGTCCGCCTGTGTTGTTAGGCTGCCTCCGATAGTTACTGCCTGCCTGACCTTTGGAGAAGTCACATAACCTATCTGAGCTTTAATTTCCTCATCTAGAATATGGGGCGAGGGAGAGAAAATGGGGAAAATAGTGCTACATTCCTGAGAGGATTGAATAATAAAGGTAAAATGCTTAGCACAATATATTGGCACTCAATAGACAGGAGTTTCTTTTCCCCTTTGCCTTATTAAACCAGGCATGCATTATGTGATTCTTAATTTAAAAAAAAAGTCAAAGACTGATTGTAAAGCCAGTATCCATGGCCACCATCATAGCCGTCTGGCCCATGCAGGTTCACATTGGATTCGGACAGACGGTAATGAAATAACAGCCAAAAGCTAGTGGGTCATTACCTTTAATCCTAGCTTGCACCCAGCAGACAAGTAAAAACACACACTGGGCTCCAAAACCCACTCATTCAGCGCTCACAAAGTTACTGACTTATCCGAGTTTCCTAGAATCAAAGGTTTCTACCTTATCAGCTTTATTCTTTTTTGATACCCATCTCCTTCTCTCTGCACAAACTCTGCACTAACTAACCTCTCTTTCAGCACTCTGCCATCTTGGTTGCTTCTCCTGGCCTCCTCCCCATGGCCTTTCTCTGCTCTCCTCTCTACTCTACTCTCTAATGCTAATCTCAGGAACTGAGAGAGAGCAAGCTCCTGGTCTGCCCCACTTTATAGTGTAGAAATCCAAGCCTTTAATCCAATATACAAACAAGGAAGTCTCTGATACAAAGTCACTTATCTGAGGCATAATGGGATTCCTCATGAGAGTGCACCACCCCACATCAAAAAGGGTGGAAAAGGCTTAGTCCCAAAACCAAGCCCCAGGCTACAAGGATCCTGCCTGCCCACAGTCCACCCCCAACACACATTAATATAATCATGCCCATTCCAAGCAAGAAGGGCAACTAATGCCATCACCTGGGCGACAGGCTTCCAGGTGGCAGCACCATCTTTGACAAAGTGAACATAATATATTTTATCTGCCCAACACTGATAGAAAAAGAAAAAGAAAGGACAAAAACTATCAAGAAACAATCCAAGAATGAACTAAATGATGACTATGTTGGGGCAGCCACCTCAATTCAAACGTCTCTTCCAGTGGGAGGGATGAGGAGGCGATGAAGAGACTTGGTAAGGTTGCAGAGAGCTGAAAATCCATAGAGCCTGGTGTTGGGCAGATAAAAATATATTATGCTCACTTTGTTAATTATGGCGCTGCCCACGTGAAGGCCGTTGCCCAGGTGATATTAATGTGGTCTCTGTGGGCTGTAGACAGGCAGAATCCTTGTAGCCTGGGGCTTGGTTTTGAGATTAAGCCTTTCCCACCCTTTTTAATATGGGGTGGTACAATCCCATCATGCCTCAGAAAGTGACTTTGTATTAGAGACTTCCCTATTTTGTATATTGGATTAAAGGTCTGGATTTCTACACTATAAAATGGGGGCAGACAGCATGGTATTGGCAGAAAAATAGACACTCAGACCAATGGAACAGAATAGAAAGTCCAGAAATAAAACCACATATATATAGTCAAATAATTTTTGATAAAGGGGCCAACAACACACAATGGAGAAAAGAAAGCCTCTTCAATAAATGGTGCTGGGAAAACTGGAAAGCCACATGCAAAAGAATGAAACTGGACTACAGTCTCTCCCCCTGTACAAAAATTAACTCAAAATGGATCAAAGATCTAAACATAAGACCTGAAACAATTAAGTACATAGAAGAAGACATAGGTACTCAACTCATGGACCTGGGTTTTAAAGAGCATTTTATGAATCTGACTCCAATGGCAAGAGAAGTGAAGGCAAAAATTAATGAATGGGACTACATCAGACTAAGAAGTTTTTTCTCAGCAAGGGAAACTGATAACAAAATAAACAGAAAGCCAACTAAATGGGAAATGATATTTTCAAACAACAGCTCAGATAAGGGCCTAATATCCAAAATATACAAAGAACTCATAAAACTCAACAACAAACAAACAAACAATCCAATAAAAAAATGGGAAGAGGATATGAATAGACACTTCTCCCAGGAAGAAATACAAATGGCCAACAGATATATGAAAAGATGCTCATCTTCTTTAGCTATTAGAGAAATGCAAATCAAAACGGCAATGAGATACCACCTCACACCTGTTCGATTAGCTGTTATTAGCAAGTCAGGTAATAGCAAATGTTGGAGAGGCTGTGGAGAAAAAGGAACCCTCATCCACTGTTGGTGGGAATGTAAAGTAGTACAACCATTATGGAAGAAAGTATGGTGGTTCCTCAAAAAACTGAAAATAGAACTACCTTATGACCCAGCAATCCCTCTACTGGGTATATATCCCCAAAACTCAGAAACATTGATACGTAAAGACACATGCAGCCCCATGTTTATTGCAGCATTGTTCACAGTGGCCAGGACATGGAAACAACCAAAAGCCCATCAATAGATGACTGGATAAAGAAGATGTGGCACATATACACTATGGAATACTACTCAGCCATAAGAAATGATGACATTGGAACATTTACAGCAAAATGGTGGGATCTTGATAACATGATACGTAGCGAAATAAGTAAATCAGAAAAAAACAGGAACTGTATTATTCCATACGTAGGTGGGACATAATAGTGAAACTAAGAGACATTGATAAGAGTGTGGTGGTTACGGGGGGAAGGGGGGAATGGGAGAGGGATAGGGGGTGGGAGGGGCACAAAGAAAACAAGATAGAAGGTGACAGAGGACAATCTGACTTTGGGTGGTGGGTATGCAACATAATTGAATGACAAGATAACCTGGACTTGTTATCTTTGAATATATGTATCCTGATTTATTGATGTCACCCCATTAAAAAAATAAAATTATAAAAAAAAAAAAAAAATGGGGGCAGAACGGGATCTTGCTCTCTCGGTTCCTGAGATTATCATTAGAAGAGAGAGCAGAGAGGAGAGGGGAGAGAGGCCACATAAAGAAGGCCAGGAGAAGCAGCCCAAGATGGCGGAGTGTTGAGTGAGCAGCCAGTTTGTGCAGAGTTTGTGCAGGGAGAAGGAAGGAGATGGGGAACAGAGGTGAATAAGTCTGGTGAGCTAGAAACCTTTGATTCTAGGAAGCTCAGGTAAGTCAGTAGCTTTGTGAGCACTGAATGTGAGTGGGTTTTGGAGCCCAGCGTGTGTTTTTACTTGCCCGCCGGGTGCAAGCTAGAATTAAAGATGATGGCCCACCAGTTTTTGGCTCTGTTGTTTCTTTACCAACTGTCCGAATCCAATGCGAACCTGCATGGGCCAGGCTGCTGTGGTGGTAGCCCCCGCTACTGGCTTTACACCTGGCTTACTGTTTTGTCTCCACTTCCTTCCTCCCAGGCTTTAGGGAAGAGAATAGAGAGCTCTAACCTCTCCTTTTCTCCTCCTGGAGTCTCCCAGGGGAATTCACGTTGTCATGCCCTAGTGTGCTTGTTGTCAACTTCAACCACTTAAAATCACAACATTCTGATAAGGAAGCGTGAGCACTACTTCCCACACAGGCTGACAATCAGCAGGCCCCATTGACACATTGAGAAGAGTCATCAAAAAAACACTTTCGGGTGGACTCACACAGGTCCTGGGGCCCAGGAAGAGAAGAACAACAAAGCCCCTCTAAGAGGTCAGGGATAATGCCAAGGAAGGGAGCCTGAAAACAGAGCAAGCAGACTTTTGTCTTTTTTTTTTAATTGAACTATTTTGAGAATAGTGTAAATTTGCATGCAGTTGTAGGAAATTAAACAGAGAGTTCCTGTCTGGCCTTTCGCTGACTTCCCAAATCTTGAAAAAGTATGTAAGTCACAACCAGGATGTTGACAGGGGTGCAGGCCAGATGCGAAACAGCCCCATCACCACCAGGACCCCTCGTGGTGGCCTCAGCTCCCTCCCTCCGTCTTCCACCAAGGCAACCATTCACCTCTCCTCCTTCTCTACAAGTTTATCAGTACAGAATGATAAATGAAATCATATAGTATAAAATCATATAGTAGAGAGATTCATGCAGGTTGTATGAGTATCAGTGTTGGGCAGATAAAATATATTATGCTCACTTTGTTAATTATGGAGCTGCCCACGGGGAGGCCATTGCCCAGGTGATATTAATGTGTGCTGGGGGCTGGCTGTGGGCAGGCAGGATCATTGTAGCCTGGGGCTTGGTTTTGGGATTAAGCCTTTCCCACCCTTTTTAATGTGAAGTGGTACAATCCTATCATGCCTCAGATAAGTGACTTTGTATTAGAGACTTCCCTATTTTGTATATTGGATTAAAGGTTTGGATTTCTAAACTATAAAATAGGGGCAGAACGGGATCTTGCTCTCTTGGTTCCTGAGATTAGCATTAGAGAGCAGAGAGCAGAGAAAGGCCACGTGGAGGAGGCCAGGAGAAGCAGCCAAGACGGCGGAGTGTTGAGTGAGAAACCAGTTAGTGCAGAGTTTATGCAGGGAGAAGGAAGGAGATGGGGAACAGAGGTGAATAAGTCTGGTGAGCTCGGATAAGTCAGTAGCTTTGTGAGCACTGAATGTGAGTGGGTTTTGGAACCCAGTGTGTGTTTTTACTTGCCCGCCGGGTGCAAGCTAGAATTAAAGATGATAGCCTACCAGTTTTTGGCTCCGTTGTTTCTTTACCGACTGTCCGAATCCAATGCGAACCTGCATGGGCCAGGCTGCTGTGTTGGTGACCCTGGCAACTGGCTTTACATTTGGCGTAGTCGGCAGGATTCGATACAGTTTGGTATGGAGCAACCACCACCTTTGAGTGGTGGAGTAGAGGACTGCCTGCTGTTATGGTTCCCCATGGCTGTCCTTTTGGGGACCATAGGCTGGCTGACTTTTACAGCCATGCGTGAGGAAACTGAGAGCTCTGTGGAAGAGGCTGCCCGGGACCTGCCAACCGAGCAGTGGAAGGAGCTGGAGCAAATGCGGGAGAAACAGATGCTGACCCTGGAGCTGGAGGAAGTGCTGGAGGAGGCCGACCAGGTTCGTGACATTCACCTGGAAATGGTGCAGCCGCTGGAGAAGAAATCACAGGTTCGTCAGTTGCAGATTGCCCTGGATGTTGTGGAGAGCCAACAGCAGCAGGAGGTCGGGGCTGAGGCTGAGGCTGAAGCTGAGGCCGGGTCCGGAGCTGCAAGGTCTGCGGAGCAGAAGGTGGCAGTGGCCCGGGGCTCGAGCCCGGCAGCCGGAGCTGGTGTTTTCAGTTCCTCTTTGGAGGATGAGGAGAATCGGGCTGGAGTTGCAATCCGCAGTCTCCATAAGATGGGAGCCCAGCTGCAAGGAGCACCTACTACGGCCCCGGTTGGTCTGCAATTTTGGGACATAGGGCTAAACGTTATCATGCCCTCTGGAGCAGAAATGAAAATGCTGACTGCCATTGTCACATGCCCCTCTTTGGGACAGTGCCAGGATGGCAGGGATGAGGGGGGTGGCTGAGGTCTTATGTGCATGGACTGATTTCCTGGACTATGACCGGAGTGGGCATTGGCTCCTTTGTTGGATGGACTTACGAATTACGGATTTTGGACAATGTGAAATACCCTGATGGGGGTGGGGGGCGGCTTTGCTAGAAGCACTCCCCTGCCCCAGGAAGCTTTTCCCATGGCTACAAAGAAGGCCGAGGACATTTTGTGCTTTGGGCAAAGTGCTCAGATATTGGTGAAATGTACCTTGTAATTGTTGAAATTGTACGATTTGCCACGTTGTTGTATTTTGTGTAATGCGTCTAATTTCCTTGCACAGGGATGCCGGTGATGTAGATTGTGGGTAGTAAAGTGAGCATAGGGGTAGATTGTTGTGCAGATAAAATATATTATGCTCACTTTGTTAAAGATGGCGCTGCCCACGTGGAGGCCGTTACCCAGGTGATATTAATGTGTGTTGAGAGCAGGCTGTGGGCAGGCAGGATCATTGTAGCCTGGGGCTTGGTTTTGGGATTAAGCCTTTCCCACTCTTTTTGATGTGAAGTAGTACAATCCTATCATACCTCAGATAAGTGACTTTGTATTAGAAACTTCCCTATTTTGTATATTGGATTAAAGGTTTGGATTTCTACACTATAAAATAGGAGCAGAACGGGATCTTGCTCTCTTGGTTCCTGAGATTAGCATTAGAGAGCAGAGAGCAAAGAAAGGCCACGTGGAGGAGGCCAGGAGAAGCAGCCAAGATGGCGGAGTGTTGAGTGAGAAACCAGTTAGTGCAGAGTTTATGCAGGGAGAAGGAAGGAGATGGGGAACAGAGGTGAATAAGTCTGGTGAGCTAGATACCTTTGATTCTAGGAAACTCGGATAAGTCAGTAGCTTTGTGAGCACTGAATGTGAGTGGGTTTGTAACCCAGTGTGTGTTTTTACTTGCCCGCTGGGTGCAATCTAGGATTAAAGATGATGGCCCACCAGTTTTTGGCTCCGTTGTTTCTTTACCAACTGTCCGAATCCAATGCGAACCTGCATGGGCCAGGCTGCTGTGTTGGTGGCCCTGGCTACTGGCTTTACAATCGGTAGTTCTCTCCTTGTGTTGCTAAGTAGCATTCTACTGTGTGGACATATCACTAACTGTTTAACCATTTACCTGTTGGAGGACATCTGGGTGGTTTCCAGGTTTGGCCATTACTAATAAAGCTGCTATAAACATTCATGTACACATTTTTATACACAAGTCCTCATTTCTTTGGGATAAATACCCAGGAGTGCAATTACTAATTTACACCAAAGTATTTTCATTAAAAAAAAAAAAAAAAAAACTATAAATGATTTTGTAATTTCAATTTCAGTGTCTATATGTCCATTGCTGGCATATAGAAACCAATGGATTTTTTTATGCTAATCTTGTATCCTGTGACATTGCTGAACTCACTTAGTTCCAAGAGGTTTGTATTTATTTATTTATTTATTTATTTATTAAAATTTCTGGAGATGTTTTGGAATTTTATACCAAGAAGATCATGTTACCTGCAAATAGAGACAATTTTATTTTTTCCTTTGCATCCGTATGCCTTTTATTTCTTTTTCTTGTGTTATTGTCCTGGCTGGAACTTCCAACACTATACTTAGATAAAGTATCTTTGTCTTGTTCCCAGTACCTATTAAGGAGTGCTATGGGCTAAAACTGTGTCCACCTCCACCCCCCCCTTCCCCAAAAGTCATATGTTAAAATCCTAACCCCCAGTATTCAGAATGTGACTATACTGTATTTGGAGATAGCACCTTTAGTGATGTAAATATGTAAATGAGGTCTTTAGGGTAGGCCCTAATCCAAGGTGACTGGTGTCCTAATGAGAAGAGATTAGGGCACAGACTCATAGAGGGAAGCCACCAGCAAAAACAGACATCAGCAGGATGAGGCCTCAGAAGAAATCACCCCTGCTAACCCTGTCATCAAACCTCCAAAACAATGAGAAAATAAGCTTTTGTTGTTGAAGCCACCAAGTTTGCAGTAGTTGATTACGGCAGTCCTAGAGAAGGGGGAAAGCATGCATGCAGCTTTTCATCTTCAAGTAAAACATTGACTGTAGGTTCTTCATGAAGGCTCTTTAAAAAGTTCTCTTCGCCTGACCTGTGGTGGCACAGTGGATAAAGTGTTGACCTGGAATGCTGAGGTCACTGGTTCAAAACCCTGGGCTTGCCTGGTCAAGGTACATATGGGAGTCAAGACTTCCTGCTCCTCCCCCCTTCCTCTCTCTCCCCTCTCTGAAATGAATAAATAAAATATTTTTTAAAAAAATGTTTAAAAAGTTCTCTTCTATGCCTATTTTTCTAAAAATTGTTATCGAGCACGGGGGTTAGCTTTTGTGCAATGCTCTTTCTGCATCACTTGATAGGATTGGGTGATTCTTCTTTAGCCCATCAACATGGAGGATTACATCTGATTGTGTAAAGCCAGTATCCGCAACCACCCTTACAACCGCCTGGCACATGTAGGTTTGCATTAGATTCAGACAGATGGTAATGAAACAATGGAGCCAAGAACTGGTGGGCCATTAGCTTTAATCTTAGCTTGCACCCGGCAGGCAAGTAAAAACACACACTGGGCTCCAAAACCCACTCATTCAGTGCTCACAAAGCTACTGACTTATCTGATGTTGGGCAGATAAAATATATTATGCTCACTTTGTTAAAGATGGCGCTGCCCACATGGAAGCCCGTCGCCCAGGTAATATTAATGGGTGTTGGGGGCAGGCTGTGGGCAGGCAGGATCCTTGTAGCCTGGGGCTTGGTTTTAGGACTAAGCCTTTCCCACTTTTTTTGATGTGGGGTGGGTAATCCCATCATGCCCCAGATAAGTGACTTTGTATTAGAGACTTCCCTATTTTGTATATTGGATTAAAGGTTTTGATTTCTACGCTATAAAATGAGGGCAGAACGGGAGCTTGAGCTCTTAGTTCCCGAGATTAGCATTAGAGAGCAGAGCAGAGAATGGCCACGTGGAGGAGGCCAGGAGAAGCAGCCAAGATGGTGGAGTGTTGAGTGAGAAGCTAGTCTGTGCAGAGTTTTTGCAGGGAGGAGATGGGGAACAAAGAAGAATGAGGCTGGTGAGGTAGACACCTTTGATTCTAGGAAACTCGGATAACTCAGTAGCTTTGTGAGCACTGAATGAATGGGTTTTTTGTTTTTGTTTTTTTTGTGTGTTTTTTTTATTCATTTTCAGAGAGGAGAGAGAGAGGGAGAGAGAGAGAGACAGAGAGAGAGAAGGGGGGAGGAGCTGGAAGCATCAACTACCATATGTGCCTTGACCAGGCAAGCCCAGGGTTTTGAACCAGCGACCTCAGCATTTCCAGGTCGATGCTCCATCCACTGCGCCACCACAGGTCAGGCAGAATGAATGGGTTTTGAAGTCCAATGTGTGTGTTTACTTGCCCGCCAGGTGCAACCAAGGATTAAAGATGGTGGCCCATCAGTTTTTGGCTCCATTGTTTCTTTACCGACTGTCCGAATCCAATGCGAACCTGCATGGGCCAGACTGCAGGCCATGGCCACCTGCTTTACATCCGAGTTTCCTAGAATCAAAGGTTTCTAGCTCACCAGCCTTATTCACCTCTGTTCGCCAACTCCTTTCTTCTCTCTGCACAAACTGGCTTTTCTTTCAGCACTCCACCAACTTTGCTTCTTCTCCTGGCCTCCTCCACATGACCTTTCTCTGCTCTGCTCTCTAATGCTAATCTCAGGAACTGAGAGAGCAAGCTCCCGGTCTGCCCCACTTTATATGCAGAAATCAAAACCTTTAATCCTATATACAAAATAGGGAAGTCTCTGATACAAAGTCCACCCTACATCAAAAAGTGTGGGAAAGGCTTAGTCCTAAAACCAAGCCCCAGGCTACAAGGATCCTGCCTGCCCACAGCCCGCCCCCAACATACATTAATACAATCACACCAATCCCAAGCAATCACCTGGGGGACAGGCTTCCAAATGGGCAGCACCATCTTTAACAAAGTGAGCATAATATATTTTATCTGCCCAACACTCACTTATAGTTTGCATTGAGTTTGGGGGACAAGCTGTAAGCTAGCAAGACTCATAACCTGAGTCTTAGTTTGAAAACTAAGCCTTTCCCACCCTTTTAATATTAAGATCTTTTCAACATCTTTCTAATACTAAGATCTTCTCAAAACTAAGCTTTTCCTCACACCCTTGACTGTTGCATGATGTAGGTTGGTGCTCTCTTATGAGGAATCGCATTTATGGCTCAGATAAGTGACTTTGTATCAGAGACTTCCCTATTTGTATATTGGCTTAAACGCTTTAATTTCTACACTGTAAAGCCAGTGGCCGCGACCATCATCACAGCAGCCTGGCCCATGCAGATTCGCATTGGATTCGGACAGTCGGTAAAGAAACAATGAAGCCAAAAACTGATGGGCCATCATCTTTAATCCTAGCTTGCACCCAGCGGGCAAGTAAAAACACACACTGGGTTCCAAAACCCACATTCAGTGCTCACAAAGCTACTGACTTATCCGAGTTTCCTACAATCAAAGGTTTCTAGCTCACCAGACTTATTCACCTATGTTCCCCATCTCCTTCCTTCTCCCTGCACAAACTCTGCACAAACTGGCCTGTCATTCAACACTCTGCCATCTTGGCTGCTTCTCCTGGTCTCCTCCATGTGGCGTTTCTCTGCTCTCTGCTCTCTGCTTTCTAATGCTAATCTCAGGAACTAAGAGAGCAAGCCCCTGTTCTGCCCCCATTTTATAGTGTAGAAATCAAAACCTTTAATCCAATATACAAAATAGGGAAGTCTCTAATACAAAGTCACTTATCTGGGGCATGATGGGATTGCACCACCCCACATCAAAAAGGATGGGAAAGGCTTAGTCCTGAAACCAAGCCCCAGGCTACAAGGATCCTGCCTGCCCACAGCCCACCCCCAACACACTTTAATATCACTGTGGTAACGGCTTTCACGTGGGCAGCGCTATCTTCAACAAAGTGAGCATAATATATTTTATCTGCCCAACAATCCACCCCTATGCTCACTTTACTACCCACAATCCACATCACCGGCATCCCTGTGCAAGGAAATTAGGCACATTACACAAATTACAACATGGCAAATCATACAATTTCAATAATCACAAAGGTACACTTCACCAGTCTCTGAGCACTTTGCCCAAAGCACAAAATGTCCTCGGCCTTCTTTCTAGCCATAGGAAACGCTTCCTGGGGCAGGGGAGTGCTTCTAGCAAAGCCACCCCCCATCCCCATCAGGGTTTTTCACATTGTCCAAAATCCATAAGTCCATCCAACAAAGGAGCCAGTGCCCACTCTGGTCGTAGTCCAGGAAATCAGTTCATGCACACGGGGCCTCAGCCTCCCCCCTCATCCCTGCTGTCCTGGCAGGTCTTACACTGTCCCAAAGAGGAGCACATGGCAATGGCAGTCAGCATTTCTACCTCTGATCCAGAGAGCATGATAGCATTCATCCTATGTCCCCAAAATCAGAGACCTACCAGGGGTATAGTAAGTACTCCTTGCTGTTGGGCTCTCACCTTCTGGAGACTGCGGACCACAACTCCAGCCCAATTCTCCTCATCCTCCAAAGAGGAACTGAAAACACCAGCTCCCGCTGCTGGTCTGAAGCCCCAGTCTGCCACAGCCTTCTGCTCCACAGACCTTGCAGCTCTGGACCCGATCTCAGCTTCAGCCTCAGCCTCAGCCTCAGCCCCGGCCTCCTGCCGCTACTGGCTCTCCATAATGTCCAGGGCAATCTGCAACTCACGAACCTGTGAATCCTCCTCCAGCAGTTGCTCCATTTCCAGGCAAATCTCGCAAACCTGGTCAGGCTACTCCTCCAGCTCCAGGGTCAGCATCTTTTTCTCCCGCGTTTGCTCCTGCTCCTTCCACTGCTCAGTTTGCAGGTCCCAGGCAGCCTCTTCCACAGAGCTCTTGGTTTCCTCACACATGGCTGTAAAAGTCAGCCAGTCTGTGGTCCCCAAAAGGACAGCCATGGGGAACCATAACAGCAGCCAGTCCTCTACTCCACCGCTCAGAGGTTGTGGTAGCTCCTTGCCGATCTGTATTAATCCTGCCAACTACGCCAAATGTAAAGCCAGTGGCCGCAGCCATCATCACAGCAGCCTGGCCCATGCAGATTCGCATTGAATTCGGACAGTTGGTAAAGAAATAATGGAGCCAAAAACTGGTGGCCATCATCTTTAATCCTAGCTTGCACCCAGCAGGCCAGTAAAAACACATACTGGGCTCCAAAACCCACTCACATTCAGTGCTCACAAAGCTACTGACTTATCCAAGTTTCCTACAATCAAAGGTTTCTAGCTCACCAGACTTATTCACCTATGTTCCCCAACTCCTTCCTTCTCCCTGTACAAACTGGCTTCTCTCTCAGCACTCCGCCATCTTGGCTGCTTCTCCTGGCCTCCTCCATGTGGCCTTTCTCTGCTCTCTGTTCTCTGCTCTCTAATGCTAATCTCAGGAACTAAGAGAGCAAGCCTCTGTTCTGCCCCCATTTTATAGTGTAGAAATCAAAACCTTTAATCCAATATACAAAATAGGGAAGTCTCTAATACAAAGTCACTTATCTGGGGCATGATGGGATTGCACCACCCCACATCAAAAAGGATGGGAAAGGCTTAGTCCTAAAACCAAGCCCCAGGCTACAAGCATCTTGCCTGCCCACAGCCTGCCCCCAACACACTTTAATATCACTTGGGCGACGGCTTCCATGTGGGCAGCGCCATCTTTAACAAAGTGAGCATAATATATTTTATCTGCCCAACATACACTATAAAATGAAGCAGACTGGGGACACTCTTGGTCAGATCCTGCCATCAGCATTGCAGAGGAGAGGCAGCCAAGACGGTGGAGTGCTGAAGGAGAAGCCAGTTTGTGCAGAGAGAAGGAGATGGGGAACAGAGGTGAATAAGGCTGGTGAGGAGAATAGAAATCTTTGATTCTAGGAAACTTGGATGAGTCAGTGGATTTGGGAGCCCTGAATGGAAAGGGAAGTGTTTTCCCACTGTGTGTATTTCTTGCCTGCCAGGTGCAAGGTAGGATCAAAGGTAATGGCCCACCAGTTCTTGGCTCTGTTGTTTCATTACCGTCTGTCCAAATCAAATGTGAACCTGTATGGGCCAGGTGGCTCTGATGGTGGCTGTGGCTACTGGCTCTACAGTCTTCATTACTTTATTCTTTTGACTACTTACTAATGGACATATTTCCAGTCTTTGACAGTCTATGAACTAAATTGTGTCCTTTGCCCTCAAAATTCATATACTGTAGCCCTAACCTCCAATATGACTATATTTAGAGATTAGGGCCTTTCATAACGTAATTAAGGTTAAATGAGGTATGAAGGAAAAAAGGGGTTCTGTGGAAAGTATCCTCAGGATAATCTGATCATAAATTCCTAACTGAGCAAGTCATGGTGGATAGTCATTCCCAGACATAAAACTTTATAGGAAAAGTTTCATTTTTGCCCTTAAGCAAGTCCTGTCCATTGTTTTTGCGCATTTTGGTAAACACACCTTTGAAATAGGCTCGAACCAACCTCAAGAGAGCATGTAATCTATGACGTAATCCCTGTCTTCCTTTCCTATAATCTTCCCTATGTCTCCTCCTTCATTTTAAATGCTTAAAAGAAGGTGCAAAACTATTTTTCTCCCATGCATTTAAGATCTTGCTCCCTGGTAGATAAAGTGGCTGCTCAGCTGCCCTCTCGAGAACAATGCAGGCCCAGAGAGGGAGGGACAGCTAAGCCAGGGTACAGACAGTTTGGAGGAGCGGTGGAGCCATAACAGACGGAGGAAATTCTCTTGTGCCAACAGATGCAGCCACAGCAGCCGCCTTTGCCCAAGGCCCTCTGATTAGTCTATATAACCCCGGCCCCACCCCTCCCTCAGGGCTGACACCCTTGGCTGCTCTCAGCCTGCCTGCACCCAGGCATTTTTAAAATAAACTTTCCTTTTTGGAACACACTAGCCTTGTGTTTCCTCAGCCCGTGGTTTCTGCCTTTCACTCCCCAGCAGATGTTGTCAGTTTGACTTAGTTAAACTCATAAAAATTCTCTACGGGTTTGAACACTTTAAATCAGGAGTGCCCAAACTTTTTACACAGGGGGCCAGTTCACTGTCCCTCAGACCATTGGAGGGCCGGACTATAAAAAAAAAAACTATGAACAAATCCCTATGCACACTGCACATATCTTATTTTAAAGTAAAAAAACAAAATGAGAACAAATACAATATTTAAAATAAAGAACAAGTAAATTTAAATCAACAAACTGACCAGTATTTCAATGGGAACTATGCTCCACTGACCACCAATGAAAGAGGTGCCCCTCCCGGAAGTGTGGTGGGGGCTAAATAAATGGCCTCAGGGGGCCGCATATGGCCCGTGGGCCATAGTTTGGGGACCCCTGCTTTAAATCAACAGAGGTTACAAGGCATTAAAAAAGAAAACCAGCCTGACCTGTGGTGGCGCAGTGGATAAAGCGTCAACCTGGAAATGCTGAGGTTGCCGGTTCAAAACCCTGGGCTTGCCTGGTCAAGGCACATATGGGAGTTGATGCTTCCTGCTCCTCCCCCCTTCTCTCTCTCTCTCTCTTTCCCCCTCTCTAAAATGAATAAATAAAATCTTAAAAAAAAAAAAAAAAAAAAAAAAAAGAGAAAACCACAGGTCCAAAAGGGCATCACTGCACTAAAAACCCACCACACCTAGACTTACTACCTGATCTAATTGCAGCTTCAGTCTCTCCCGGAGATGTGATCTTAATCAAATGGTCTGGTCCAGCACCAGTAAGGTCATCAGTCTCTCCCAGAGTCCTCCTCCTCCATCCCCCATAGAAAGAAAAGGCAATCTGCAAGATGAAAACCCTTCCCCCTCTCTTCACTCAGAGATGTCCAGGGCCCTGGCAGAGTAGTCAGTTAGTGAGAGCATCATCATCCTCATACACCAAGGTTGCGGGTTCAATTCCTGGCCACAGTACATACAAGAGTCAACCAATGATGCATGAGTGAAGTGGAATGGCAGATTAATGTTTCTCTCTCCACCCTTCCCTAAAAATCAATTTTAAAAATATATATGTCCAGGCCCAAAACTAATCCTTTCTTTCCTAATAGCTCCCTTGCTTCATCTTTCTTCCTATAAAACTTTCCATTTTGTACAATTGCTCAACACGCCCTCCTAGTTGCCAAAAGGGGTCGCCAGGTCCTTAAAGCTAATTAGATCTTCAAATGCACCCAGTGGAATTTTGTTTTTTAACAAAGGGTAGGGCCTTTGTCCAGTAGGATTGGAAGCCTTACAAGAAGAGGAGAGGAGGTTTCCTTCCCCTGGAATTTGCCTGTGTTCTTTTTATACGGCTTCACGTCTGAGAGCTGAAGTTAGATGTTCATAAACAGAGCAACTGCCCAAAGTGCTGGGCAAAGAGCAGTGCTAAGCAGAAAGTCTCATGAGTAGAATAACTATAACTGAGGCCCTGGCTGGGTAGCTCAGTTGGATAGAGCATCATCCCAACATACCAAGGTTGTAGGTTCGATCTCTGGTCAGGGCACATACAAGAATCAACCAATGAATGCATGAATAAGTGGAACAACAAATCGATGTTTCTCTCTCCTTTATCTCTCTCTAAAATCCATCAGTAATGAAAATTTTTTAAAAAGAAAAACTACAACTTCCATGTATATTGGCTCCTTCTCTGCAACTTATATTTTGAGGTTGCTGCAATTTTAAGAGAAAAAAGACAACTCACCTGGTTCCTGATCCCACTGTTCTCTCATAGGTCTCCTGCCCTCTGGCCCCATTACCCACAGCAATCTGGTTTCCACCATCACTGGCCTGTCTTACAACTATGAGATACAAGCACCTTCTTCTTCTTTTTGTGAATGTTTTTAAATTATAGTTGACTTAACTATAGTTTCAGGTATACAACCTTGCGATCAGACACTCTCATAACTTACAGAGTAATCACCCTGATAAATCTAGTTCCCATCTGACACCAGACATTGTTATTAAGATACATATTATTGACTGTATTCCTGTGCTGGACTGGACATACCCGTGACTACTCTGTAACTACCCACTTGAACTTCTAAGTCCTTTCGCCTTTTTCACCCAAAAGCCGTCTTCTAATTGTCAACTCCAATTAATTCAGTCCCCACCTTGACCTCTTGGGAGTGTTCATCACTGTTACACCCTTCTAGAAACCCATTCTCTTACCTCTAAGACACCAATCTCTTCTTGTTTTCCTTCTCTGACCAGGTCTCAAGTCTCTTTCCCTTCTACCAGTCCTCCAAGGTACCTGGTCCACAGGAATTTCATCCTTAACACTTTTCTTTTTTCACTTAAAAGACTTTTGGTGGGTGATCTCATCATCCCTGGCTGTAGTTACGGAACTCTCAGAGGTGTTGAGCCCTGACCCTGCTACGAACTCCAGGTCCACAGTTTTATTTACCTGCAAAGTGACTCCACCGGGGTGTTCCCATCGTGATGATATGTGCCCATCTTACTCAGCATTGGTCCTCCTCTGAGGAAAGCATCTCCAGCAGTTTTCCTGATGTGGTACTGTTACCCACCAGTCACCCAGTCACCCTGAGCCTGTCCTCTCCTCCCTCCCTGGCCCCTTAGACATCTGTTCCTCACCCTGTGGTCTCCATCCCCTCCACAGTTCTTAAGCTCATCTCTTGTCCACCTTCACTGCCCCCAATTTATCTGGGAGTGAGCCCTGAGGGACAAGGCGGGATATGCACCAGGATCACCTGAATGGGGGGCGGTCTTTTTACCTAAACACCCGCCCTGCCTGCGCTCTGCCTATCTGCACTGCTTCTCCTCTACCCTGCCTTCCACACTGCCCACAGAAGGAGCTTCCAAAACCGCAACCCTGACAGTGCAACGTGTCTGCATCGTCTTTCAAAGGTCCCCAGAACACCCAGGATAGAGTCCAAACTCCTCTGAAAACCCTTCATGTGTTCCTTCTCGCCCACAGCTTCCATCTCATCTGCCCATCCGTGCTGCGCACTGGGAAGCAAGCCTTATCCAGCGTGGTGGTGCTGACTGTTCCCAGCGCAGCCCTCCTGCCCCTGCCTTGCTGTTCTCTCTCAGGGGACACCCTGCCTCATCCCTTTCTGATTGATTGGATGTCACCTTGTTCAAAAGCTTCTCCTGACTTCTGCAGACAAGTAGGCATTTCCTCGTCTGTGTTTCCACAGTACCTATCTTGTTCACACCATGAATCTATATTTTTTTTAATATTTATTTTTTTAAGATTTTATTTATTCATTTTAGAGAGAGGAGACAGAGAGAGAGAGAAGGGAGGGAGGAGCAGAAAGCATCAAGTCCCATATATGCCTTGACCAAGGAAGCCCGTGGTTTCGAACCAGCGACCTCAGTGTTCCAGGTTGACGCTTTTACCCACTGCGCCACCACAGGTCAGGCCATGAGTCTATCTTCAGTATCAGATATTATAAGTGGTTGTGTTTATGGAATATCTCACCCACTCACCTGTAAACAGACTTCATTCAATTCATTTTCCGTACACCCTTACATAATATGTACTAAACAAAAGCCTACTGAATACAGTTTTAAAGTGATAGTTTTAATTTATATTTTTCTGATTGCTTAAAGTAAGTGTAGGGGCCCTGGCCGGTTGGCTCAGCGGTAGAGCGTCGGCCTGGCGTGTGGAGGACCCAGGTTCGATTCCCGGCCAGGGCACAGGAGAAGCGCCCATTTGCTTCTCCACCCCTCCGCCGCGCTTTCCCTCTCTGTCTTTCTCTTCCCCTCCCGCAGCCAAGGCTCCATTGGAGCAAAGATGGCCCGGGCGCTGGGGATGGCTCTGTGGCCTCTGCCCCAGGCACTAGAGTGGCTCTGGTCGCAACATGGCGACGCCCAGGATGGGCAGAGCATCGCCCCCTGGTGGGCAGAGCATCGCCCCTGGTGGGCGTGCCGGGTGGATCCCGGTCGGGCGCATGCGGGAGTCTGTCTGACTGTCTCTCCCTGTTTCCAGCTTCAGAAAAATGAAAAAAAAAAAAAAAAGTAAGTGTTTAAGCCCTGGCTGGATAGTTTAGTTGGTTGGAGCATCGTCGCAATGCGTAAAACGTGGTAGTTTTGACACCCCCCCCCCCCCCCCCCCGTCAGGGCACATACAGGAAGAGATCAGTGTTTCTGTCTGTCCATCTCTCTCCCTTCCTCTTGGCTCTAAAATCAGTAAATAAGTAAAAATAAAGTAAGTCTTTAATATATAACAAACCAATATCACTTTCAGGATAACATGCTCTGAATTCTTTTTAATAATGACATGTTACAGTCGAACAGTACTTTTAACTATTCAAAACACTTTTTCCCCAACACTTGATTTCCAAACATATGGAAAAGAAAGAGAACTGTAAATGAACACCCCTATACCCATCAGGCATGCCTTGGAGATACTGCAGTTTACTTCAGACTACTTCAATAAAGTGAATCCTAATGTTTTTGTTTTGTTTGTGTTGCAGCAAGTAAAGCAAGAATTTATTGGCCATGCCGGAATACACTCAGAAGAGACCAAGCAGGCAAGCCCAGAGAATGAGTGCTCCTCCGTGAGTTACAGAGCTTGGGACAGTGAAGCAAGGAAGGGCCTATGAAAGAAGCGACAGGAGAGAGCCTGGGCAGGTTGCTTTGGCTCACTGGAAAGTCAGAGAAAAAGGGGCCTTGGAGACAGGAATCGGGAGCCAGCCCCAGATGTGCACCGCTGCCCGCTGCTCCCCCAATTTGCGAGTTTCCTGGGTATCCCAGAGCCTAGGGCAAAGACAGAGGCAAGGAAAACAGCCTGGGGAGAAGAAGAGGAGGGGGGAGGAAGAGAGGGAGGGGGAGGAGGGGGGAGGCAGAGGGGGAGGAGGAAGGAACAGGCATGCTCCCAGAGGAAGAACCCTAAAGTTTTTGCTGGTGGAAGGTCTTCCTTCCTTTCAGTTTGTTTAAAAAAAAAAGGCAACATTTGTGAAACCCAATACACAATGAAGCAGGATAAAGTGAGGTATGCCTGTGTCTGCAAAACACTTTTATGGGCTAATTTTAGTATGACCTTTTATTTCTAATGACGAAGGTCTGATTTTACCTGTTTTATGGCTAAGGAAACTGAAACTAAGAAAGAGGGTTTAATGACTTGCCAAGGAGCTTGCCTCTGTGGAGTTGTAATCTAGTGCCAATGGATTCATCCACACCTCCTAGGCATTAGATATGTTGATGCAAGGTCTGAACCTACAGAGTATTTTGTAACAGTTCATTTGAGCCAAACTGATGACATGCTGGGGAGCAGGATTTCAAATGCTCCAGAGAAGAAGTTTTGCAGTTTCTTTTATGCATTTGAAATGATGGAGGGGGGGAGGGGGGGCAAAGCCAGGATAGAATTACAGGATAGTTAGCAAGATGACTACTCTCTTAAGGGTAGCTACCATTTATTTCACAGGTGGGCAGCCTAGATGCATAGAAACAAAGAATAGAGCTTGCTTAAGGCAAAGGTAAACTTTTTACTAAAAGGTTATGTGCCTAGAGAGTGTGACTACCCAACATGACTTCCCAAATTAGAAATTTATAATCAGATCACCCTGTCGGGTTACTTTCCATAGAACCCCAGGTCTGAAAAAATAGGATAATCAGCAAAACCATGGGATAACCAACAAGAAAATGTTTGTAGCTCATAAGTCATTCAGCGAAGTATCCAGTCTTGGGTACCCTGCTCCTTATCACACTTCCATTCCTGGTTGGTCATCATTTCCTGCCTGATCGGTTTCTTCCTTTCAGCAGGTCTAGAATATCTTTCATCTCAGCTTGTCTACTCTTTCTTTATATGTGCCAGAGATACTGACCTGCAATTAAAACAGGGACCTAGTCACATTCTTGTCCAACTCACCAAACATAGCAGCTCACCATTTCCTACCAAATTAAGTCTACTATAATCTCTGCCTTCTCACAATGTAACCCACCCAAATATGTTTTCTTACTCCTTAGCTTCCATCCGACATAACTAAAAGGAGTTGTTTTCCCAAATACACCCTTGGCTTTCTGCTTATTTCCTTTCTTCGTGTATAAATTACCATGAGGCCCCTCTCAAATTCCACACGTGCAAATTCCTCCACGTTAAGGCCCCGCTCAAATGCCAATTCTCATAAACCTTCTAGAAACTCCAGGCCCGTTATAAACCCTATTGTGAGACTTGTGGCATTTTCTGGCATCGATCTTAATTTACCCTGTAGAGAGTTATGGTCTGATTTCTCTTAAGACCTTGTGCCCCCTTTGCCTGAATAAAATATCCTTGAGAAAAGGGGCACTCATATTCGCTATATATAGCCCACGCACACAGTAGGTGCTTTATCATGCTTAATTTCATTTAACGTAACATATTCCATCGGAAGGGTTGGGAACGGACGCCCTTAGCTGTAGTCACACACTCACTCACACGCGCACGCACACGTGCCCCCAGAACCCCAGCCCAGGAACCATCTCGGAACTCCCAGACTGTGGGCGTTTCCATTGCAGAAAGCGGAAGGGGCGGCGCGTTTCTTTAAAACCGCTCCATCAGATACCTTTTCCCTTAGACCTCCTACAACCTCTCCTCTACCACCATCAGAGGACGTCTCTCCTTTCTAAGTAAAATTACCTCGGTCTTTGGGACCCCAGCCTGGTCGCTCCGGGGTCTGGCCCCACGAGTTCCCCCTCCGGGGCCCGCTTGGTAGCGCTCGCTTTGTCAGCGCGTCGCGTTCATCGGTTACCCTCCAGGTCTGGTTCGCAGCCGGCAGTGCCTCCGCCGCCACCGCCGCCGCAGCAAAGCGCGCTGGGCTCCAGCCTCTCCCGTGGGCTCGCCTGCCCAGGACTCCTCCCAGGGTCTGAGCGGGGCGAGAAGGAGCTGGGAGCCTCCGCTCGGACCGTCCCGAGAGCCCGCTCACTCGGCTGTGCTCCGTCCCTCCGGCGCGCGAGGGACCACGCCGTGGAGGCAGCGGCGCCCGGCATGTATCAGAGCCCGCGGCGGCTCTGCTCCGCCCTGCTGCAGAGGGACACGCCCGGCCTGCGCTGCCGCCCCGGCCCCGGCCCGCGCCACCAGTCGTCCCTGCCGCCAGCCGCCGTCAGCCCAGCGTCCCCCCGGCTCCTGGCGGCGGCCTCGGGCGCGGCGACGTTGCGTCCCGGAACAGGTGAGTGCACGGCGGCTCCGGGCGGAGGACGCGCCTGGAGACGGCGCGGAATGAATGAATGGGAGCCGGGCTGCGGGCGGGCTGTGGGCTGTGGGTTGCGGGCTGCGGGCGGGAGGCTCCTGTCCCGCTCTCCGCTGCCCCCTGGCCTTTCCCTGCCTGGGACTTGCATCTGGAAATCGTGTTCAGGTTCATTGTGTTTGATCCTTGGGTGCCGTGCCTTCAAGATTTTTAGCCTGGAGCTACGTTTAATTTCCCCCTTTCTGAAGCCAAAAATGATTTGTGTTGGCTTTACGTCTTATTGCGCTAATTATGGAAACATTATGCTAAAAAAAAAAATCATTGAAAGTTACACTTATTTGACCACGGGGCTTACACGGCTTCTATGAGTGTTGTTTTTTTTTTTTTAAGTATGTTAACAATATTATAACACGGAATGACTCATATTACATCTGTTTGGATTTTTTTTTTTTTTTTTTTTTTTTTTTTTTTTTGAGCCTTCATCCTGAATACGTCATTCTGTGTCCTGGAGTCAGAGTTTGTCGAGATGATGCCTTCCTTTTATACATCACATACCTTGGACTTCCCCTCTTTTGCCACCTCGGTGGTTTGTGCCGAGGACACTACTGTGGCCACAAATTGCGCACAAGTTTAATCCTACTTTTAAAATGAGAAACTTTTTAAAATGAGAAACTCTCTTTCCAACTGGCGGTTACTTCATCACACACACAAAAAAAGTGTATTTTGGTTGTGCTCAAGTGAGGCTATTATTGCCCTTGCAGACATTTGTGTAACCATCGTATGCTATAAATATCTACATTTCGCTCCAAAAGTTTTGAAATCGTTCTAGAAAAACAAATTGAAAGAATGTGTTCAATGTGGCTTTTTAATTAATGAAAGTGATCATCAAAAATGTGACTGAAGCCAAGAGTACACTCTATTCAGATGACTGGCATATGTTAGGCTGAGGCATATACTTTTACAATTAGGATGTTCCACAGGTAACAGAGATTCTGAACTCTATATTGTTCTTTTAAAAGGGTGAACTTGACGGTCATTGAGATTTTTCCCTAGTTCTGTGGGATTGGCATACGGTGAAATAACTGTTAGAATGGGTACCACCTTACAACTTAGTTTTTTCTTCCTGACAGAAGTTTGTGAGAGGAAGTGTGTTAGGTTTGGGGTGGGAGAAGTAAAAGAAAACCAGTTGGTGTGGCCAGTACCAGCTTCCATAGAAGCCCTTCGGGGGAGAGTTTGTCCGTAGGTCCACCTGGAAAACACAGAGTTTGTGTAATACGTAGCTGTGCTGTTAGCTGAGGGAAAACATGGCACAGAAGCGTGTTCAGAAAACTTTATCAAGTCCTCTGAAACCACGTAGTCTTGCAGATAAGGAAATGATTGTGGTCCTTAAACTATTTCCGACGGTTATTACAAAATCTAGGCAACTTTTCTGTTTTCATGCATTTTTAGCTTCATCTACTTCTTAGAACACTAGTTCTCTCACTGATCACAGTCATAACAGAAATCTGCTGAATGTCTCACACACGGTAGGTACTTCTTTATAGGAGGTAACAGACTGTGAGCCTTAGTCTGCCTTTGAGGGTTTCACAGTTGCAGAAAGAAATAACTAATGAGATTAAACACCTTTTATTCTAAGAGATGAAGGTTTACATATGGCACAAGGGTGTAGGAAATAAGGAAGTCCCTTTCAGCCAAGGCCATATTCTCAGGCTCAAGAGGTTGCATGCTGCCCTGGCTGGGTAGCTAGCTCAGTTGGTTAGAGCATTGTCCCCATACGCCAACGCCAAGGTTGCAGGTTTGATCCCCAATCTGGGCACATACAAGAATCAACCAATGAGTACATAGACAAGTAGAACAACAAATTGATTTCTCTCTGTCTCTCAAATAATTTTTTTTGGTTTTTTTGTGGGTTTTTTTTTTACAGGGATAGAGAGAGAGTCAGAGAGAGGGGGGATAGATAGGGACAGACAGACAGGAACAGAGAGAGATGAGAAGCATCAATCATCAGTCTTTAGTTGCGACACCTTAGTTCATTGATTACTTTCTTATATGTGCCTTGACTGGGGGCCTTCAGCAGACTGAGTAACCCCTTGCTGGAGCCAGCAACCTTGAGTCTAAGCTGGTGAGCTTTTTGCTCAAGCCAGATGAGCCCGTGCTGAAGCTGCCGACCTCGGAGTCTTGAACCTGGGTCTTTCCACATCCCAGTCCAGTGCTCTATCCACTGTGCCACCGCCTGGTCAGGCTCTCAAATAAAATTTAAAAAATTTTTATAATTGAGTTTTCTTGGGGTGACACTAGTCAACATAATTATACAAGTTTCAGGTGCTGTATCCTATAACACATCTCTGCTCACCCTTCAAGTCGCCATTCTTCCACTTGCCCCTCCCCTAGCAATCACCACACTGCTGTCTGTCCGTGAGGGGGTTTTTTTTGGTGGGGGGGGAGGACATCTTTTTTTTTTTTTTTACTCTATTCCTCTACCATTTAAAAGTTTTTTTAACTGCATACTTACTTGGCAGGGGAGCTGCCATGATCAGGGAGGTGAGTTGCTCAGGACAAGGCTCTGTGGGTGTGCTGACCCCTGCGATTTCCCCAGATGTGGGAAACCCGACTGCAGAATTTGTGGTAGTGGGGGACAGCTTTTCCATTGTCCTCTGGGGAATAAAACAAAAAGAAATGTTGCATTTGAACTGGGCCTTGAAGCCTGGTTAGGATTGAAAGAGATCAAAAGGTTTTGTTTGGAAGAAGCCAGGAGCAAAGGGGTAGGGGGTGGGGCATGGATGCAGCAGCCTGAGGGAATGCACCTTGCAGAGCACCTTCCCCTGAGAGCCTCAGGGCCAGCATCAGGTGCTCTCAAAAACATGGAGGCTCATTGCGCTGCCTGTGTCTATTAAACAGAATCGTTATTGGTGGGTTCCAGATTCCATATTACTTAACAAAATAACTACCATAATAAAACTCCAGGTTACCCCCAGCCTGTGGTGAAGCAGTGGATAAATCATCGACCTGGAAAGCCGAGGTCACTAGTTCAAAACCCTGGGCTTGCCCAGTCAAGGCACATACAACAAGCAAACAATGAACAACTCAAGTGAAGCAACTATGAGTTGATACTTCTCACTTCCCTACCCCCTCTGTAAAATTAATACATTAGATCTTTAAAAGAAAAAAAAAATAACTCCAGGTTATTCTTACGTATCCCAAAGTTTAGACATGTGGCAAGAGAAGACTTCAAGGAGCTAAAAGCTACTGTTCTCTCCAGAGAGTCTTGAGGATTGGGGGGTATGAATAGTAAGTCCCAGCACCTGACCCCTTTCTGTGATCAATTCCTTCCTAACTTTGCCCCTTGGCCATCAGAGGTCACCGGAGAGATGACTACGGTCCTTTTTGGAGTCATCACATGCTAGTTACTCCAAAGTAAAGAGGACCTTGGAGATGATCTCAGTGTTCTGCCACCTTTTCTCACGAAGTGACTGCAGCCCCATAAAGAAACAGCAGTTGTTGCCTGACCAGGCGGTGGCACAGTGGATAGAGCATTGGACTGGGATGCGGAGAACTCAGGTTCAAGATCCCGAGGTCGCCAGCTTGAGTGCAGGCTCATCTGGTTTGAGCAAAGCTCACTAGCTTGGACCCAAGGTTGCTGGCTCGAGCAAGGGGTTACTCAGTCTGCTGAGGGCCCACGGTCAAGGCACATATGAGAAAGCAATCACTGAACAACTAAGGTGTCGCAACGAAAAACTGGTGATTGATGCTTCTCATCTCTCTCCATTCCTGTCTGTCTGTCCCTATCTATCCCTCTCTCTGACTCTGTCTCCGAAAAAAAAAAAAGAAATAGCAGTTGTTGCTTGACCAGGCAGTGGCGCAGTGGATAGAGCGTCGGACTGGGATGCGGAGGACCCAGGTTTGAGACCCCAAAGTCACCAGCTTGAGCATGGGCTCATCTAGTTTGAGCAGGGCTCACCAGCTTGGACCCAAGGTCGCTGGCTCGAGCAAAGGGTCACTTGGTCTGCTGTACCCCACCCCACCCCAGTCAAGGCATATAGGAGAAATCAATCAATGAACAACTAAGGAACCGCAACAAAGAATTGATGTTTCTCATCTCTCTCCCTTCCTGTCTGTCTGTCCCTATCTGTCCCTCTCTCTGACTCTCTCTGGCTCTGCCACAAAAAAAAAAAAAAAAAAAGAAATAGTTGTCACAGTCGCTATCCTGGACAAAATGCAGTCCGGAGTCATCGTGGACTTACAAACACTGCCCTCCAGGTCCCTGCTCCTCAGACAGTGGAGGGTTGGCTGGCTGAATGAATTGCTGTTCTTCACCACTGCAATGTGCTACTTTGCTCTTAGCACAATTTTAAGAGCAAATACCAGCTCATTTGAGGAGACGGCTTTATTCAGTATGTTCCCCAACTGAGGAAGCTGCTTAGGAGACAGAAGAAATGGGAAAGTGTGTAATTACCAAGCTCAAGCTCCTACAGAAATAAATTGCTTTCCTCATGGGAGAACTAAGGTATCATTTCCCTGTAGCGTTCAGTGGTAAGAGTTTGAATACTGCAAACTATCTGGCTTTTGAGTTAATAGCCATTAGTTCCACAATCCCATTCAACACACATACATGAACATTCCCAGGTCACATACACGCTGTCTCCTAACACTGGACTTCACCTAGAAGAAAATAAGATGCAATGATAATCGACTGACCTGCAAGCATTGAACACAGTGCATTTAAATGGCCAAATACACTGTCTCATGACTAATTGCAGCAGGAATTGAGAAGAAAGAAAAATCAGTGTGGCTGGATTTGGGGAGGAAACTTTGCTTTCAACAGGTGAAAGGAGGGAGAGAAGACCTCGCAGTGTCTGGAAGCAGGTGACAGGTGTGGGGGCAGTGACGAGCTCGGACAGAAGACAGGTGTTCCCGGAATCACCTGGGACACCTGTCACTATACAGTTTCTGCTCCTTCAGCCGTCTCCTGGACTTTGCTTTGGGGAGAAGCCAGGTGAGGTTGTGTGTTCACCAAGTAGCCCAGGTGCATTTTCCAGGAAGCTTGGGGAGTAATTTGTAAGCCCACTCCTTCTTTGCAAAGATATACTGATTCCTGGAAAGTTTGAGAAAACTGGGATCGGATTCTGGAAAAGTATTAATAAGAACTGCAAGCTTGGGGCCTAAGACATTTCAGGAGACCCTGGAGGAAGAATCTTGACCTGAACAAAAACAGGTGTTAAGAAAGAGAAGGAAAGGGAAGGACTTAGTGTATTTTTGGAAGTTTGGGGATAACTGGAGGTGGAAGTAACGGGCATGTGTGGGTGACCTACTTACAGAGTGATTTAGGGGGATAAATATAATGTCGAGGGTTTCTGTGATGTCCATGGAAAGGAAGTGAGTGAGGCAGTTCTGTTCTGGTTTCCAGGAAGGAGGAGGGAGGGAGGGAAGGAGGGAGGCAGAACAGTGCTGTGAGAAGTCACTACTCTTTTCACAATTCATAGACCTTGATCACCACTTGAATGGTTATTGTACTGGAATAAACAGATTCAAAGATGACATTCGCAGGTGTTTGGCTCTGTAGTAGAACCACCTGTAGTTTGATGAAAAACAGCTAAAAAAGTTTGGATTTATTTTTATTTTTAGATGGGGGGGGGGAATGGGCTTTCCCACAGGAAGGAGTGAGACCTCAACTGAAAAGCTAGCTGTCGTCTTGTCTCTGCGTGGTCTCAAAGTGACACTTGAAGCCTATCAGCTACCATGAGTTCATTGACGGGGATGTGGGCAGGAGCGCCCCGGGGAAAAAGCTGAAGAAAATTGTCACCATCAGAATTGACTGTTTCTGTCAAGTCCTTTTTGCTCCTTCCACTATCCAAAACAATGGGCGGGCCCCACTGAGATCTTCTGAAGTGTCACTGTCTGCAAGTGGCTGGGCATCTGGCCACTAAAGTATAGCCCAGGGGACAGCCACTTACTGACAACCCAGGCGGACAGCCAGGGAGGACACTTGTGTTGCTAAATTCTTAAGATGCCTGCTAGAAGCTTCTTATTAATAAAATTTCTTATTTTCTTAAGTCCCTGAAGTTACTGGCAGCCAAAATTACAGTAAAGAACTGTTGCAGCAGGATGTGTGGGTAGTGCCTGAGGCTTGGCACATACTCTCCCGCTGTCTTCCTGTCCCCTGACTGCACCCCCAGCACTCCGGCAGGGCCCTTTGCAGTCCACTGACCTGCCTGGGACTCATGGCACCTTGTCCAGCATCTGTGTGGAGTGAATAACTTCTCAGGTTCTAGTGACACCTCAGATATAATATATGATATATAGTTTTCTGTTTCCCTTTAACGCTTTGCTTTCTTGGATGTTAATTAACTGTCATAAAAAGATGGCAAGAGGAAGATGTCATCTTTCAAATGAGAGATGAGATTTAATTGATTTGGCTAAGATGTGTTTATTCTACACATGATTTCTTTCATGATTTTTTTAAATAAAAATTTTTGGCTTTTTACAGAGACAGAGAGTCAGAGAGGGATAGATAGGGACAGACAGATGAGAAGCATCAATCATTAGTTTTTCGTTGCATGTTGCAACACCTTAGTTGTTCATTGATTGCTTTCTCATATGTGCCTTGACCGTGGGCCTTCAGCAGACTGAGTGACCCCTTTCTCGAGCCAGAGACCTTGGGTCCAAGCTGGTGAGCTTTGCTCAATCCAGATGAACCCGCGCTCAAGCTGGCGACCTCGGGGTCTCGAACCTGGGTCCTCCACATCCCAGTCCGACGCTCTATCCACTGCACCACCGCCCAGTCAGGCTTTGTGGACTCAGTTTTGAGTTTCTTCAGGCTTCCTTCGGAAGAACCATGTTTCATTTCCCTTTGGTGGCTTGTAAATATTTTAGGGTTTGTAGATCGTAGATCTCTGTTACAGCCACTCAGCCCTGCCATTGTAGGGCAGAAGCCGTCCTAGATAACACATCAACTTAATTCATGGGCACTGAAATTTGCATTCCATAGAATTTTCACGTGTCATGAAATAGTATTGTATTTATGTGGTCCCCCCACCCGCCCCCAACTATTAAAAAATGTGCAAGCTCACAGGCAGCGCACATGCACAGGGCGCCAGGCAGATTGTGGACCCCTGGTCTAGAGGGAAGGACTCTGTGCTATCAGGATGATGTTCCTTTCAGCTTTCATATTTCCATTCATGCCTGTAAGAGATGCAGCATTTCCTTGAGTCTCCCAGGAATGTTACAGGTGGGCATTGTGTCCTGACTCACACCTGAGGTCAGAGTGGACCGCAGTTGTCCCACCAGCTTCCTTCCGTTCCTGTCTTCCCACATTCACTTCAGAGCATTCTGCCAGAAAAGCCCAGCTTGTGCAGGTGCTGGGCAGCCACCTAACGGCTGAGCACCAAAGAAACGTATACCTAAGCTTTTGTTGTGGAGGGGTTTCTTCTTCCGTGGTGATATTTTTCAGAGGCACCTGGCCTGCCTTGTTTGGAAAGCACTTTGGCATTCTAGTCTTTTCTGTGGCTGCTGCCTAGCAAAGAAAGGTCATCGGGATTGTCACTGTGTCTAGGTGCTTGTATTTTTAGACACATTAGGTTGAAAGTCCTGACCCTTCACTTGATATCTCTAGCAGTGCCACCCGGGGCGTTAGACCCTTCTGTACACTTCGTGCTGTGACAGCAGTGACGTCGGCAGGAGGAGGAGGTGGACTTCGGCCTCTGTGTATTCCCACGTGTGCTCTGGCCTGACTCGGTACAGTCAGAGATGCTGGTGGGCAGTCCAAGGTGCAGGCGGCTGTCTCCAGTGCCGACCTTGACCAGTTATGTAATCCCAAGGAAACTACATCCCTTTAACTGGGGTAGCCAGGACATGGTGACTCCAGGACCTGCTTGGGCTGCCGGAGGTTAACAGCCTTCTCCTTAATCCCTGTAAGCCAGCTTCACTAAATGGAACAGAGTGGCTACCACTCAGCCGGCCACTTAGGAAGTGCTGGGTGTGGCAGCAGTAACTGAATCCTCAGGGTAACCTAGTGAAGTAGGCTGCACTGACCCCGGGTTGAACAAACTGAGGCACAGAGAGGTTAAAAAAAAAAAAAAGTTGTTTAGCATTTTATTAGTAAAAGGGCATTTTATTAGTAAAAGGAGGAGCTGGATTTGAAACCAGGCAGCCTAACTTGAGTTGTGTGTTTGAACGTTTTGACTCTAGATCTGGAGCCCAGTCTTACTGGGCGAAGTTGAAGCTTCGACCATCAGGCACCGTCTGTGACTGGTGCTCAGTGATGGGCATTTGAAGGCTGGTCACTGGTGAAAATATCTGACCCTTACCAGAAAAGAGTATCTTCCTTAAACTGGCTCTTGGAATCATCCACTCTCCGGGACCCAGGAATTAATGTCCTGCAGTTTCACACTCTGCTGTAAAATAAAGCCCTGGGTTGGGTAAGCAAGGTAGACACACAGTCCCTGGCTGGGGAGTTTGGTCTGGTGAAAGGACAAGGCTTGTAGTTCAGATATCAGCATAGACTTGAAGAGAAACAGGCCAGCTGTAAGAAGGGCGACATGGACTTGATCCTTAAACCTGTGCCGGCAGGGGGGCTGGGAATCTTGGCTCATTTCTGCCACAAGTGTAAAGCGAAGCTACCACCTCTCCAGTATCCAGGCTGTTTTATTATGTCAGTAGTTCTCCTGTGAACAGTTTTGCTCACTGAGCTTGAAGGTGGTGGCCACGTTGATTCCGGCACCTACTCTAAGGAGCCTGGCGACGCCAGCTGCTGGCTTAGCTGCCTCCGTCCCGAGGTGGTTCCGCACGTGGCCGCCAGATGGCAGCATCGGCCTGCTCTCGCAGTGGCGCCTTCTGGTGACGTAGTCGTGGCCAGTGCTTGTGTACTTTACCGGTCAAGGTTTTCTTGGGCCGAAGGTTGGTCAGCTCCAGCAGCTTCCCAGGTGTGTACCCAGATAACCTTGGCTTTGGTTAAGTTAGGGGTTTTTAAATCGCGGGGGTTTTTTTGTTTGTGTTTTTTGTTTTTTTTTTGACAACCTACCATTTCAAGAGGCTGAGCACCAACTTCATGGTGAGAGCGGTGATGCCTAAACAGAAGCAGCAGCAATTGCTGAGTAACCGGGCAGCGTTGCGCACAGAGGTCCTTCTGCTGCGCTGTCAGGGCCACGGGGAAGGGGCCGTCGGGTTTGGGCTCAGCTGTCAGGGTTCTCATCCAGCATGCTAATCAATTAGTTAAGCCCTGGTCATCTCCAGCTGCTGGTGGTCTGCACTCCGGGAGCTGGGGCTGCGGTCTGCTTTTGCTGTAGGTGTAGTGATCGCATGTGTTCTGCATGATCTGAATTCTCTGCTGTCAGAGGCCATCTGTAAGGCCCAGAAGAATTACTTATTCCTTTAAAGTATAAGAACAGTGAGTATTCATGATAAGGCAGCGATTCCAAATGGAAAGACTCTTGCAGAATGGGGGCATGGCAAGGGACAGGATTGAGTGTTAAGTGGATAATAGCTAGGTGTAAGAAATAAAGGGTTTTAGCTGCCTGCTGCCTGTGTAAATTATATGACGTGTATCTCAGAGTGATGGCTGATACTTCTACTGAAGTGGCTCAGGGAAAAAGGAAGAAGTTTTGGCAAAAACCAAACAGAAAATGGGATCTAATAGAAAATACCCATATCCAAACAGACATAAAATTGGACCGAGAAGCCAGTATGAGTGCCAGATTCTGGCAGAGGTTTTGTATTTTTCAGTATCTTAATTACCTCCCGGATGAATTGTGTTATCTCGCCTCAGGAAATTGGCTGTCAGTGTTGAGCTATTCTGAACCTTTGACAATCTCTTTGAAGCTCTAAATGGCAACACCTGTTAAGGCATAAAAACTTAAGTAGAATGCTTTGAAATATGGAATCGGGCATGTGCTTATGTGTGAAGAGCTTTTTTTTTTTTTTTTTTTGGTTGATACTCTAAAAAAAAAAGTGAATGTTGTTTTTAAGAACTGGTGAGAGACAGAAACCTGTTACTAATTTATTTTTTTATCCTAAAAAGGGCACAAAGGTAGCTACCTCCTGGGATTGTGATGCTAGTTGAGAATATACTCAAAGCAAGCAGAATTTGTGAATGGTGCATATATTAAGTATTCAGTAGTCATAGCTGTACTGTCACCAGCATCATTCTTAGAAGAGAGGGGGGCAGGAAGGTGCCCCATAATGTTTAGCTTTCTTTTATTTTCCAATTTCAATAAATGGCCTTTACTGCACTGCAGGGGGCTTTTTGGTTGGTTGTTTTGGTGAGAGGAGGGGAGATAGTGAGGCAGACTCCCTCAATGGTGGGGGCCAATGCTCAAGTACCTAGCTATTTTTAGTGCCTGAGGCTGATGAGAGCCCATGGAACCCTCAGCACCCTTGGCCATGCTCAAACCAATCAGCTGTGGGAGAGGAAGGAGAGAAGGGGGAGGAGGGGAGAAGCAGATGGTCACTTCTGTGTGCCTTGACCTGGAATCGAACCTGGGACATCCATATGCCAGGCGGACGCTCTGTCCACTGAACTACCAGCCAGGGCCTACATTGGAGTTCTTTGGTTTTTGGTTTTTTTAATTTATTCATTTTAGAGAGAGAGAGAAAGAGAGAGAGAAGGGGGAGGAGCAGGAAGCATCAACTCCCATATGTGCCTTGACCAAGCAAGTGCAGGGTTTTGAACCGGGGACCTCAGCATTTTCAGGTCGACGCGTTATCCACTGCACCACCATAGGTCAGGCTAACATTGGAGTTCTTAAGAGGATCCAAGTCTTGGTACTGTGCCAGATCTGTAAAAATAGTATGTGAGGACTTTATAGTGCTCGCTTTTAGTTATTCTCTAGCCTGAGGGTTAATTCATTTGTCAAAGTCTGCATGCCTTCTTGTGATGTGAGATCCCTGCACCTCCAGGTGGATATGTTACATTTGCATACATTAAAGTTTATTCATTGTGAGGGATGGCTCTATTCTAAGGAATGTATAGAGTCATGTATCCACCACCCTAGTACTGCAGAGTGGTCAGATGACCCTAAATTCCCTCCCTCAATCTCTGACACCCACTAATCTATTCAGTTTTGCCTTTTCCAGAATGTCATGACCGGAATCACACAATGTATAGTTTTTAGGGTCTGGCTTCTTTCAGTTACAAAACGCATTCGCCCATGTTGCACGGATGAATCCTGCAAGTCAGGAGCTTTTAGTTATCGCTGCAGAGACTTGCGCTGTGTGGATGTAACCCAGTCATTCATCCATTATTAGCACAGTGAAGGGCATCTTGGTTGCTTCCAGTTTTTGCAATTATTAATAAAACTACTTACAAATATTTATGTGCATAGTTTTGCATGAACCTAAATTTTTCAGTTCACTCAGGTAAATACCTCGGGGCATGAGTTCTAGGCCATGTTAAATCTATTTAGATTATTAAAAAACTGCTCAGTTGTCTCCCTGAGTGGCTGTGCTTGAGAAGGAACAAACAGGAGTTTGTGAAGGATTGGTATTATTCTTATTTACATATTGGACAGACTGAGCAGTGAAGACATCGCAGCCTGGGCTTTTTCTCGTGGGAAGATTTTAGCCTAATAATTCGATGTCTGTGCTACCTGCCCTCGATGAACCAGTGCCACAGAGCAGAGGGGAGGAACATCAGAGTGGCACCGTCCTTACCTGAAGCTCCTGGCTTTCAGGAATACCAGCTTCCCAGCCTGTTGCCTGCCTTTGAAACAGCTGGTTTTGACAGTCCCACCCAGGTATATGGTTTGACTTCTGGGGAGAGGATTTGTCAACATCCCTGCACCTCCCCGGGTCCCCTCCCGCATCACCCATCAGCAAGCTGGCGTGTTCCTGCCTTCATCATCTCCAGCCACTATGTTTCTCTCCCCTGGGGGCAAATTTTCCTCAGAATACTTCCTGCTGTCCTGCTTCCATATCTCCCCACAACTCCACCAAAACTCTGACATCGCTATTGTTTGAGACGCCCAAGTTTTCCACGTTGCCAAGCCCAGATGTCCTCAGTCTTTATTCTCCTCGAAGTGTCTGTCCAGTAGCTCCTGACCCAGGATAGAACCACCTGCCCCATGAGCGGGCTCGCCTTCCTTTTCTCCCTTCTCTCTGGCCATGCCATCCTTACCAATTTCTGCCCTAGTCAGCCCCACACCTCAGTCCTGTGACCTCTTTTCTCTTTAAACTCACTTCAGGCTCCTGTGTCCACTAACGTCTCCCAACACCCGTGTCCAGTTTGCACCTGAACACGTCATGTCTAGCATGTCTAGTTGCCAAGCTCCTATTTTCTGCACACCCACCACTTCCTAACGGGAATGGGTAACTTCATCCCTCTAGTTGCCCAGCCGGCCACCTCAGTGGCCCTTTGATTACTCTTCTCACAGGCCATGTCCAGATCAGCAACAAAACTTGCCATCTCCAGTTCAGATGTATTCAGAATCCACCCGCTGTGACTGTGACCGCTAGCTCACGCTACCGGTATCTTTTTTCCTGGATTGTTTTAACTGTCCTCTAACATGTCCTACATTGGCCAGTGAGATTTTAATGTAAATCAGATTCTCATCCTGCCTAGTTTTCTCCAATGGCTGCCCCTCTCAGATAAAGACTGAGGTCTTTCAAGTGGCCTACAGGCCCTGTCTCCTCACTGACCTCACCTTCTAGTCACTCACTCTGTAGTAAGTCCCGCCAGTCTCCTCACCGTTCACCAGCCTCACCGGGCATGCTCCTCTCTCAGGGCTTCTGCATTTGCTGTTCTTCTGTCCAGAATGTCCTCACTCTGGGTCTACAGGAGACTGTTTACTGATGCATTTCCAGTGGGCAAGAGTCGTGTCTGGTGTCTCGTGGGTGTCTGTGTTTAAGCGAGGCAGGGGTGCTACGGTGGCTTTCTTGTTACTCTTGTCCATGCTGCTTGTTTGAACCCTATGATGCCCTAGCCCATTCCACGTAGTAAGCCTTTAGTTTTTCTCTCCTTAGTTCCTGTGTATTACTCTTTCTCCATTTACTTCCCTGAGGGAAGAGGTCAGCACTTACTTACTTGTGAAGTACCCCTCCCGAAACTCAGGTAATAGGGAGATAGGCATGTACAATTTACATGCCACAGAGTATCGCTGAGACTATGGATTAGATTAGATTGAGACTAGAGTTTTTCCAGTGACTAGCATCTCAGACAGTAAACTCACAGATGTGACCAAGCCCCAGTGCGTGGCGAGGGGAGCCTGGCACGTGGAGGTCCTTGGGTTTCCAGGGGAAAGGTGGACCAGTGGCAACATCTTTCAGGAGCATCAATGTTTCTCTGTCCCAAGTTCCTGCTTCCTGTGCAGTAGGCTGATTCATTCATCAGCTTCCAAGCACTTTAGTATTGGGAGGTACATCCTAGCTCATGTTGTTATTAAATAATGTGGTTTTCAGCCCATCATGAGGACTATCTTTGGGTTTCCTGTAAGACCTGAGGAGCAGAGACAGGACCTTAGTAAACATCCCCCTAACAACTCCCTTCTACAGTCTTTTATTCACAATGTAGCCTAACGGACATCCTTCTTGGATGAATGAATCTACAGTGAAATCAGGGCGATAGCTCTGATCCATTTCCAGTGCACCCTGTGCCTGAATGCTAATATCACACCTGACAGACACTGCCCATGCTAGGTCTCAAATGACAGAAATTAGTCATTTTGAGTGATACATGCAAGTTTTCTTAATAGAAATATGCGTTCTCTGGTGAAAATAGTAGGTATGTTTTTGAAATGGCTGCCAGTTCTAACTTAGATGCATATTCCAAATAAGAACTGGTGTTCTGAAGCCATGCCAGTCAAGGCCTCAGTACTTAGCCATGCTTCATCATGAAAGGTGGCAGAGCGAGAACATCAATTTGTTGTTCCACTTATTTATGCATTCATTGGTTGATTCTTGTATGTGCCCTGACCAGGGATTGAACCCCAAAACTTTGCGTATTAAAACAACGCTCTAGCCAACTGAGCTACCATGCCAGGGCTAAAGCTTGGTCTTGTGACAATAGATTTAATTTTTGAAAACTATTAAGTCTTTGTGAGTTCAAGTCACAAATAAGATAGATGATCAGATTTCATTACCTGTTCTTGGTCCAAAATGACTTAGCTTTTTTTTCTTTTGTATTTTTCTGAAGTTGGAAACGGGGAGGCAGTCAGACAGACTCCCGCATGTGCCCGACCGGGATTCACCCGGCATGCCCACCAGGGGGCAATGCTCTGCCCATCTGGGGTGTTGCTCTGTGGCAACCAGAGCCATTCTAGCGCCTGAGGCAGAGGCCACAGAGCCATCCTCAGCGCCCGGGCCAACTTTGCTCTAGTGGAGCCTTGGCTGTGGGAGGGGAAGAGAGAGACAGAGAGGAAGGAGAGGGGGAAGGGTGGAGAAGCAGATGGGCGCTTCTCCTGTGTGCCCTGGCCGGGAATCAAACCCGGGTCTCCTGCATGCCAGGCCGATGCTCTACCACTGAGCCAACCGGCCAGGGCCCAAAATGACTTAGCTTTAACGAGTGTTTTCCTTCAGGGTTATAACTAATAGCCTAGAAATGCTTTTCCAAATATGCACCCCCAAAAAGGACAAGGAATGACCGAATTACACTGTCCAATTTGCTTCACCTCACACTCACACAACAGCCTCACAATAATAACACTAATACTCCCACTAGTAATTATTACTGAAAGTTTAATTGAATATGCTTTTTTTTTTCTCATCCTGGTTCCTGCATTTCACACACACACCCTCGTCTTTTTGGTTGTACTAAATCTTCATATACTCACTGATGGATCACATAGCCATCATCTCTTCCTGTCCTCTCTCCTGTAACATCCTTTAGACTTGAATTTCTACGGAGCTTTGTGTTTAATGCTCACCACCATTCATCTTCGTATAGTAGTCTGTCTGGTCATTTTGGTCTGAAGCTTGTTCTCTAGTTCCAGGGATGGCAAATTTTTTCTAAAAGGTGTTGAATAATAACCTTTAGGCTTTGAGGGCCAAAAATGACTGACACATACTTGTGTGTCTGTGTGTGTTTCTGTATAACAACCTCTAAAACCATTCTTAGCTCAGGGACTGTACAATAATACCTCTGGCTGTGGTTTGCCAGCCCCTCCCAGCTTAGTGGTTTCCTCAAGCAGGGCTCTTAGGGTTAATGTTTCTTTTGCTGGATATAAAATTCGTGGGTCACATATAGATGAGCCATATTTTATGTCCTTACTGTTTTTGCCTAGATGCCCAAGGGGCTTTTTTTCTCTTTTTCTTTACAGTCCAGTTGGTGTTGGTCATTCTGGGTTGATATTCTCAGGTAGGTGGTGTGTTATGTAGTTTAGTAAAAAAAGACAAGACAAACCTTTATGTATTGGTGTTTGAAAATGTCCTTGATACATTGTTTAGCCTTATTTAATTTTTTCTTTTAAATCATTCTATTCCAGCTTTACTGAGGTATAATTAGCAAATAAAAATGACATATGTTTGGCCCTGGCCGGTTGGCTCAGTGGTAGAGCGTCGGCCTGGCGTGCGGAAGACCCGGGTTCGATTCCCAGCCAGGGCACACAGGAGAAGCGCCCATCTGCTTCTCCACCCCTCCCCCTCTCCTTCCTCTCTGTCTCTCTCTTCCCCTCCCGCAGCTGAGGCTCCATTGGAGCAAAAGATGGCCCGGGCGCTGGGGATGGCCCCTTGGCCTCTGCCCCAGGCTCTAGAGTGGCTCTGGTCACGACAAAGCGACGCCCCGGATGGGCAGAGCATCGCCCCCTGGTGGGCATGCCAGGTGGATCCCAGTCGGGTGCATGCGGGAGTCTGTCTGACTGCCTCCCTGTTTCCAGCTTCAGAAAAAAAAGAAAAAAAAATACAAAAAAAAAATGACATATGTTTGCCCTGGCCAGTTGGCTCAGTGGTAGAGCGTCGGCCTAGCGTGCGGAGGACCCGGGTTCGATTCCCGGCCAGGACACACAGAAGCGCCCATTTGCTTCTCCACCCCTCCGCCGCTGCGCCTTCCTCTCTCTCTCTTCCCCTCCCACAGCCAAGGCTCCATTGGAGCAAAGATGGCCCGGGCGCTGGGGATGGCTCTGTGGCCTCTGCCTCAGGCGCTAGAGTGGCTCTGGTCGCAACATGGCGACGCCCAGGATGGGCAGAGCCTCGCCCCTGGTGGGTGTGCCGGGTGGATCCCGGTCGGGCGCATGCGGGAGTCTGTCTGACTGTCTCTCCCTGTTTTCAGCTTCAGAAAAAAATGCAAAAAAAAAAAAAAAATGACATATGTTTAAGGGGTACCACATGATGTTTTGATATGCATATACATTGTGAAATGAATACCTCAGTCATGCTAATTAAATACTTGTCATCTCAGTTACCTTGTGTGAATGTGAGTGTGGTGAGATCATTTAAGATTTACTCTCCAAGATTTCAAGTATGTAATACTTATTAATTATAGTCACCATGTTATATATTAGAACTCGACAACTTAATTCATCCTGCATCATTGAAGCTTTGTGCTCTTACACTTTTATATTCATAGTTTTTGGTGTCTGTTTTGTTCGCAGGAATCACTGGTTTTCCTGTTACACCTGTTGTCATGTGTTGGCTCCCCTTTGCTTACAATAAGCACATACCACGTGCCCCTGGCTCGTGCTTCATCTCTTCACCCGAATTCTCCAATTCTGATATAGGCCCTTCTACCGGTTTCTTAATGACCTTCAGCTCACTTTGCATTAGTTTTGATTTGCTTCCTGGGCATGTCTTTCTGGCATGCTTTCATTGTCTGAACAGATGTTATTCTGGTCCATATTCTCTCTTATCTGAAGGTTTTCCTAAATTTTTAGAAGGAAGTGTTGTTCAGGGTAGTTTTTCTGGCTTCACTTTGGACTCTTATTGGACAACTCACCCTCTTTTTTTTTTTTTTAATTTTTTTAGAGGGACAGAGGGAGAGAGGGATAGATAGGGACAGACAGGAATAGAGAGAGATGAGAAGCATCAATCATTACTTTTTCATTGCAAGACCTTAGTTGTTCATTGATTGCTTTCTCATATGTGCTTTGACCGTGGGGCTTCAGCAGACCGAGTAACCCCTTGCTCGAACCAGTGACCTTGGGTCCAAGCTGGTGAGCTTTTTTTTTTTTTTTTTGCTCAAGCCAGATGAGCCTGCACTCAAGCTGGCGACCTTGGGGGTCCTTTCGCATCCCAGTTCGATGCTCTATCCACTGTGCCACCGTCTGGTCAGGCTCACCCTCTTTTTCATAGTCACTTTCACATACTTGTTTTGTTTTGTTTTGTTTTTCATAGTAACCACCCCAAAACTCAGCTTGCAAAGATAAGGTGTCATCAAAAGCATGTGGAACACAGACCAATCCTGTTGAAACTGAGCTGCACTGAGCTGGCAGTTTCTAGAGCCTGACAGATGTCAAGTATTGCTGTTTGTTTCCAAATTAAAATACTCCATTGTGCTCGTGGGAGTGTGGTGTGGTGCCCTGGGACCCTGTGGTCTACAGTGAGGCCTGTGACACTGAGGTCATGCTGATACTGCGGGTCTAGAGACCATACATGAAAAACCAGTAGGACTTTTACTGCTTAAAAAATAAAAATGTGGAAGTACAGAAAAGATGTTCTAAGTTGTGCGGGGTAAGGCCAGGGGCCGCTGCCATCGTGGCCATTCACATGCAGGTTCTAGGTTCTCACTGGATACAGGCAGACGTAAGAAACAACTGAGTCAGAGGATGGTGGGCCATTCTGTTTATTGGCATCTCACCAAGACAGGCAAGCCACAAGAGAAGCCGAGGGAAAAGCAGAAAACCCACTTTTCTCATGGAGGGCAAGGGATCAGGGAGAGAAAAGAAGTCGTCCCGCCTGCCCCTCTCGGTGGTGGGGCAGCCCGTCCCTTCCAGTAAACATTAGCTAGACAGTGGTCCCTCCCAAGCAGGAAGGCAGCCTGCAACCTCACAGACCACTGTAGCTGGCTGCCCAGCCCCCAATGCAAACTGTAAGCCAGTGAACAAAAATCATATTTACAAACTTATTTAACCAACATTCGGCCAGCCAAGAAAATTTCTTCCTTAGGACACTTGTACTTAGGCAAGCAGATTGATTAAAAAGAAAATATTCAAATCAGTTTGGAAACAGGTGTGTGTGTGTGTGTGTGTGTGTGTGCGCGCGCGCACAAGAAACAAATCTTGCTTGATGATGAACATACACTTAAATGTATGTGGGAAAATAGTTTCATTGCTTTAATCTAGTTTTCTTACTGAAAAAGAAATACTTGGAGTTGATGAAAAGGAGAGAGAGCATGCTTATTACATGCTTATTGGCCTTGATGTTTCAAGGACATTTGGTGGTAAATATTTGAATTTGCTTTTGTGACCTGCCACGATGAATTTGATTGACAGCTAGTTTCAGCTCTAGTCCATCAGCCTGCCAAATAATGTATTTTTCATGCTGTTGGGCAGATAAAATATATTCTCACTTTGTTAAAGATGGCACTGCCCATGTGGAAGCCCATCTCCCAGGTGATATTAGTTGCCCTTATGCTTGGAATGGGTGTAATTATATTAATGTGTGTTGGGGGCAGACTGTGGGCAGGCAGGATTCTTGTAGCCTGGAGCTTGGTTTTATGACTAAGCCTTTCCCACCCTTTTTGATGTGGGGTGGACTTTGTATCAGAGACTTCCCTATTTTGTATATTGGATTAAAGGTTTTGATTTCTACACTATAAAGTGGGGCAGACCGGGAGCTTGCTCTCTCGGTTCCTGAGATTAGCATTAGAGAGCAGAGAGCAGAGAAAGGCCACGAGGAGGAGGCCAGGAGAAGCAGTCAAGATGGCGGAGTGCTGAGAGAGAAGCCAGTTAGTGCAGAGTTCATGCAAAGAGAAGGAGATGGGGAACAAAGGAGAATGAGGCTGGTGAGCTAGAAACCTTTGATTCTAGGAAACTCGGATAAGTCAGTAGCTTTGTGAGCACTGAATGAGTGGGTTTCGGAGCCCAGTGCATGTTTTACTTGCCCACCGGGTGCAAGCTAGGATTAAAGATAATGGCCCACCAGTTCGTGGCCCTGTTGTTTCATTACCATCTGTCCAAATCCAATGCGAACCTGCATGGGCCAGGCAGCTGAGATGGTGGTCGTGGATACAGGCTTTACACATAGAGAAAATTTTCTGTCTTTCTAAAGGCGAAGAGAAGGATGTGGTAGGGAAATCCCGATGCCTTCATACCAAGATTCATCATGCACAGTTCTTGGAAGTAGTGCCAAGTGAAATTTGCCCTGACCTAGGCCATACTGAAGAAAAAAACCTGGCTGGCTTCTTAACAGCAATGATCTGCTTACAAGTGAGGCTGCAGGTACAACTTGGCAGTGCCGACTAGTGAAGGGTGTGCTCTGTTCTCCTTGGTGTCTTAGAATGATTGGGACAAAAGCCAAGGGCACGAGAATGCAGAAGACGGCGCACCCCCTGCACAGCGCCTCCCTTCTCCCTCCAGGACCCCAGGAAATGCGGGCAGCTGTCTCTTGCCCCTTTCTGCCTCTCAATCGCTGTTTTGATTTTTAAAAAACCTGGCAATTGACCAGATTATCAACTGTATTGCTCAGTGGGGGTTCACAGCTCTGCAGGAAGTGAGAGCCCTGCTTGGCAGTTAGTGTCTAAGAGAGAAATAGGAGATGGGTTTAATCCAGCCTTTTTTTTTCCCAGCAGAGGGGTCCGGACAGGACAGATAACTGCTCGGGCAACCTCCTAGAACCTAACCCCTTCTCCGGGATTAGGCCGGGATTTCTGACATCTGCCCCTTTCTAACATCTGCCTCATCACAAAGCTGGTCTTCCAGTTCTTATGTGACATGGAGAAGAAAGAATAGAGATTTTGTTTTAGCCATGCTTTCCTGAGACTGGGTTCCTAAATTATAAAGACAAATCATAGGGTAGAGGAGGCCATCAAGATCAAGGAATTTTCCCCTTAAAAGAATTATCTTAGTTCTCAAAGGCCAATTTTAACGGGTCTTTCAATGACCTGTCCTAGTACAAAGGGACAAGCTGGAAACTCCTTTAACCCGCCTCTGTGCTAGAGGCAGCATTGCCCTAAATTGAGGTCCTGACTTCCATAGACAGGCTTCCCCTCCTAGCTGAGCTGGTTGAAGAAGGAGGAGACAAGTGTGTAACCACTTTCCTTTCCCCTCCGGCAGCGTGTTCCATGGGAAACGGTACCAGCAAGCTGTACAGTGCTCTCGCCAAGACACTCAACAGCAGCGCTGCCTCCCAGCACCCAGAGTATTTGGTGTCGCCTGACCCAGAACATCTAGAGCCCATTGACCCTAAAGAGCTCCTTGAGGAATGCAGGGCAGTCCTGCACACTCGCCCTCCCCGCTCCCGGAGGGACTTTGTGGATCTGAGGACAGATCGCCTCAGCAGCCACCCGCCTATTAGGGTCATGCAGTGGAACATCCTCGCCCAAGGTATGCCCGCCGCTTTTGTGCCTGAGCAGTTGTTTGCGGCAACTGCCTTTCTGCTTCTGCTCATGCTGGTGCACTGACGTCCTCTACGTGGAGGCAAGAGGTGTGGGCAGATGGAGGGGTAGGATGGGGTGACGAGGGCAGCCTGAGCCCCCAGAAGGGGAGGTTAAGGCAGCCAGTCATCTAGTTTTCACCAATTCCAGGGACTTACTCCTTATCTCGTTTATAGGCTGTCCAAGCACAATGAGTCCCGTCTGCTTCCCAGCACATCAGAATCTAAGGGCCCCTTTCTGTTGTCTCCAGCCTCCAGCGCACAGCACTTAAGACAGCATGTGAAGGGAACGGGAGCTGCGCATGGGTGGTGGTGGGCCTGGGTGTTCTCATGGCCGGATTTCCATCCATTCGCATCTATGTAACTCCGAGACCGAGATGTCACTTCAGTCCTCTGCTTGTTAAGATGTAAGATTGTTCTTACCGAGAGGAATCCTTTCTTGGGTCAGCTGACTTAAAAAGATGTCAGTCAACTTCCTGTAGTATTCTCACGCAGCACTCAAAATTTTGAGAAAAAAGGGGAAAAGGCCAAATTTCTATCCTTTTCTCCCCTTACAGAAGGACATACTTGCTGACTTTCCAACCTTTGGTTCATTTCTTTTTCCCAGATGTTCATCCAAAAGTAGGAAAAGCTGTGCCTTTAAAACAGGCCCCATTCGTTCTGATTAGCATCGGGATTGATTCGTATAGCTTCTTACGGTCAGTATTAGAAGTATTATGTGGAGTTCAATATATATTTATTTCATCTGACAGTTTAGACCCCTGGTGGAACTGCAAAGAACACTATTTAAAGCTAAAACTTAAAATAGCATATCTATGAAATAGCTTTGATTAAATCAGTCGAGTGCCTCATCTGGGTGGTAAGAGACTTGAGTTGTAGTTTGGTGGGTTAATGTGGTTTAGCCGGGAAGAATCACCCACAACATCTGAAGCAGGAAGCACTGGGGGGGAGGGAGGGTGTCTCGAAGGCAAATCCAAGGAGACTCAGGTACAAGAAGTCTTGGTTCTGTAGTAGCTGACAACCAACCGGCATTTTTTCATTTCAGCTCTCGGAGAAGGCAAAGACAATTTCGTACAGTGCCCTATTGAAGCACTCAGGTGGGAAGAGAGGAAATGTCTCATCCTAGAAGAAATCCTCGCCTACCAGCCTGATATCTTGTGCCTCCAAGAGGTGGACCACTACTTTGACACCTTCCAGCCGCTCCTCAGTAGACTGGGCTATCAAGGCACGTTTTTCCCCAAGCCCTGGTCACCTTGCCTAGATGTAGAACATAACAATGGACCAGATGGCTGTGCCTTGTTTTTCCTCCAGAACCGATTCAGGCTGGTCCACAGTGCCAATATTAGGCTGACTGCCATGACACTGAAAACCAATCAGGTGGCCATTGCACAGACCCTGGAGTGCAAGGAGTCCCGCCGACAGGTCTGCATCGCTGTCACCCACTTAAAAGCACGGACTGGCTGGGAGCAGTTTCGGTCAGCTCAAGGTTGTGACCTTCTCCGGAACCTGCAGAGCATCACCCAAGGAGCCAAGATCCCCCTTATTGTTTGTGGGGACTTTAATGCAGAGCCAACAGAAGAGGTTTACAAACACTTTGCTTCTTCCAGCCTCAACCTGAACAGTGCCTACAAGCTGCTGAGTGCGGACGGGCAGTCGGAACCTCCCTACACCACCTGGAAGATCCGGACCTCAGGGGAGTGCCGGCACACCCTGGACTATATCTGGTACTCCAAACACGCTCTGAGTGTGAGGTCCGCTCTGGATCTGCTCACTGAAGAACAGATTGGACCCAACCGGCTACCATCCTTCAGTTATCCTTCGGACCACCTGTCTCTAGTGTGCGACTTCAGCTTTAATGAGGATCCTGATGAGCTTTCATAAAAGCTTATGTGTCTTTTTTAATCACAAGAGTCTTAATCGGGATGTTTCTGGAAACTGAGATAGGCTGAGAAGTTGTCTGAGGAAGGATCCCCAGTCTGTCTCCCTTCACGTTCAGTGTTTCCAGCATGTCCTTGGGAAGGAATCCCGCTGGTACATGAGCCTGTTCCATTAAACCCTACAGCACAAAGGTGTTTGCACTCCACTTTTGGCTTGTACAGTTTTTTTCCCCGTAGCATTACATTGAGATCAATTAAGGGCATTAAATTAGGCTTATTTTTAAGCTTTCAGGTTCATAATAATATATAAAAATTATTTTGAGTCTTCCACAATTAAAAAGTATGCAAGAGTGCCATGAACTTGTGCGGCTAGTAACTCTGTCCTGAGTGGGAAAGGCGCAGAATTAAGAAAATAAACTGCAAGAGAAATAGTGTGGGATCAGGAGGACTCTGCAAACTGATGGCAAGAACAGAGCCCGCTCTCCACCCCTAACCTTGCTTTATTTATAGGGCAGAGAGTCATTAGCAAATCAATGATATCACATTTCTAAGACAGACAACCCAAGAATTCTACCAAGTGCAGAAAACCCCCACCATACATAACATCTTAACTTCACAAAACAAAGGACTGCCTCAGTCTTTCTGAGGACATGGGAGATAGGAAGAGTATAAACAATCCAGCACCACAGCTAACATAACATGGAGGTGTGGAAAAAAACAGCCTTTAGCAACTTCACTAAGTGAGGTGGGGGGTTGGGCAGACTGTCAGCTTACTGCCCGTTCCCCACACCTCTCTGTCCCTCAAAAATCTAAACCACTAAGACCCTGTTGGCTTGCGGTCCCCAGCACAGGAGCAGTTTCTCTACACAGTATTCCAAGTTATTTTATTTGTGGTTCTATATGTCAAGATGTGCGTGGCAATATTTATTTTTTATATCTGTGTAAAATTAAATTATAAACATTTGAAAGCCATGCAAAACATAAGTTATAATTTATAGTAGTTTTCTTAAGGCTTTAAGGTGTCTTTATTTGGGGGTCTAACAAAATAGTATATAAAGGAACTGTTTAGCCTGGAGGCCCCAGAGTTTTAAGTAGGACTTTAAGGTCTTAATAATAATTCTTTTTGTGCCTCCACGTTCCCCCCATTATTATATTTCTTGACTCTTCAGGAATTCCATGGCCAGTCCATCTTCATTAACCACTATTAGGCATGTATAGTTGTCCATTGTAATGCTACTGGTGTCCATTTGAGGTCCCTTGGTGTCATTATTTTTACTGGATTGGGAGCTGTGATGTGGTAGTGGCTAGGAAAGTCAGCGGGACCTTCCTTTCAGAGATGGGAAAACTAGGAAGCCTGTCATGAGGCCATCACTGGAATTTCCTACTACAGCCAGGTGACTGGCTCAAAGCCCCAAGAAAGAATGTAAAAAGACAACCTGGAATTCTCTTTCATTGGGGAAAAAAGTGAGAGGTGACAGGTGGCACCCCTTCCAAACAAGATCCTAACAAATAACCTACTGGTAATAAATTATTTTAATCCATGAGTTGTATATATTTAAGATTAATAAATGCCCTTTTAAAACGTACTTCTAATATCTCGTCTTTTTAGTCCAAAAAGAATCCGATCTTTTAATACTGTTAACATGGTGGCTCTTTAAAGTGGACAAGGCGGATCTAGATTATAGCTGCACCATGAAGGTATCTTTGCTGTAGTTACTTACATATGTATCTCATATTGCCAAGGTTGGAATTCCCAAAACGGTTCACCCAAATACTCTGCATTGGAACCACTTTTGAAACAAATGGAAGTTCGCAGTGCATTGTATACATAAAATCTTGGGGCTACCTGGTAGGAATGACAAGGAGAATGAACATCTGTACCGTTTGGTTCAAATCTTAGCATGACCAATTAAACCATATGTTGCTGAGAAACACAGTACTAATTAGAAAACTTATAAATGGGCATTAAGTATTATTTACTCCAAAGTACTCCAGCCTGAAGAGAATTTATAACAACAGCTTTGAGTAAGCAAATATGAATGAGAAAGGCAAAATATTTTAATTTCAAATGTCCACCAATACAATTACCTACCACTTAATGATAGGGACACGTTCTGATAAATACACTGTTAGCTGGTTTCATCATGTGAAAACCATAGTGTAGTTACACAAACCAAGAAGGTATAGCCTACTACACCTTTCCCATTTAGGCTGTGTGTGTGTGGAAGGGAATAATGTTCCCTCCATCCTTTTAGGTTCTTGGTTGAGATCCCTGTAATAAAATATTAACAGGAGAAAAAGTTTAAAAACATGTCTACACCCAGTATACATGGGAAAAGACCCAGTAAAACTGAGTAACATCAAAATGGCTGAGGCCACCACCATGAATACCGTCTTCAGCTGAAATCAAGACGCTAGCGGAAGTGGGGAGTCAGCTGTGGGAGGTTACCAGGAAAAGCACAACAAATAAGAGTGAGGTTGTTGTGCAGGGCAAGGAGTAACAGGTTCCTGGCAACATCATTTATTGAGCTTAGAGGAACAGACCTTGGGGGGAAGAGTTCAATTGGACATTAAGGAACAAATAACCAGCTGGCACTAGATAAACCCATCTAAGGCTTCAAGTCTATGCTAGACCAATGTGTCTGGCAGTAAAAACAAGCTGGGGTGAGATTCATTATGTTGAGGCAAAATCGTAAACATTTAATAGAGGGCTTGCTATTTGACAGGTATTGGTTCCAAGTCCTTATCGTTATCTCAGTTCTTAAAACTACTCTGGGGAAAAGGGCCCCATGGATCTAAATGGGAAAGGTGAAGGAAAGCCGAGTCCACTCAGGTTGGTCAGCAAATGGAAAACCGCAAGAGGGGTGTTATGGAAAACCAAGAGAATTTTTTTTTTCCCTGAAGCTGGAAACAGGGAGAGACAGTCAGACTCCCGCATGCACCCTACGGCCCTACCGGGATCCACCCGGCACGCCCACCAGGGACGATGCTCTGCCCACCAGGGGGCGATGCTCTGCCCCTTGGGGGGGGGTCGCTCTGTTGCTACCAGAGCCACTCTAGCGCCTGGGGCAGAGGCCAAGGAGCCATCCCCAGCGCCCGGGCCATCTTTGCTCCAATGGAGCCTTGGCTGCGGGAGGGGGAAGAGAGAGACAGAGAGGAAGGAGGGGGTGGGGGTGGAGAAGCAAATGGGCGCTTCTCCTGTGTGCCCTGGCCGGGAATCGAACCCGGGTCCCCCACACGCCAGGCCGACGCTCTACCACTGAGCCAACCGGCCAGGGCCACCAAGAGAATTTTAAGAAGGCTGAGGCACAAGATCATTTAAAAAAAAATAGTTTGTCTTGACCACTGGGTTATTGGAGACCTCAGTGAGAACTGTTTGAGCCAGAATTCAGACTGCAAGTTACCCAAGAAAAGACAGTAATGGGCCACCAACTGTTGGAACAAGGAAAGCAAGATGTGAAAGGGAAGGAGGCCCCGAGTCAGGAAGGAGGCACAGCCTCTGTCCCCTTCCAGAGACGGCAGGAAGGCTGGATGCTTGAATAAGGCGATGGTCTTCTGTTCTATACAGCAAGGGTTCCAGAGCAAGGGACAGCAGCGCCTGGCCTCCACATGCTCTGTAGAGGTGTACTGGCCATTTGGTGAGCAGGGTGGTGAAGGTGGGGAGGAGGCCTGAGGAATAAATGGCCAGACTACTGATCGCTGTTCAAAACCTGGTGAGGCTGGTAAATATAGAAGCATCCAGCTATTGTCATGTGGTTCTTCTCCAATACTCCACACAGAAAAATCAAGTATAATGACTTAAGGTTCAAAAGGATTGTGATAAAAGCCATACAACTGGTAAAGTGAATCACCAGAAACCCTTCGATCAGTATATACTGTCAACATGTTTCCAAATCTAGGCCATAGATGTACTTATTCTGAAAGATACACAAAAATGTTCAGGTAGAGTGGTGGAGGAAGCTAGATAACTGGTTTAACCTAATTAGAACCATTTATTTTAGCAAAAGGGGAAAGAATTACTAAAAATTTAAGTTTCTTTAGCAATCCTCCACAGCACGTGACCTATTTTTAGCAAATGTTACAAAAATCAATAAATGTGTCTAACATGCTCAGCATTTGGAGAGGGGTATAGGTATGGTAAAATCTATAATTTGTCCTACAATATTATGGAAGATGTGACTCAACAAATGAAACTGCAGGACAAAAAATACAATTAATTGCCAAAGCAGAGTACAGGTCTCGAAAGCTGAGATACTTAGATAATGTTTAAAGAGGTAGATATTGAGATTAACTATCAAATGGGGTAAGAATCAGGTGAGTTTTTCTTTGAGCTTTTATTAAAAAGTTATCGGGTATGTTTACGGAAAAGAGTACAAAGGGAACTGTTATAAAAATCTTTTGTCAACTTAAGTAGTATCAGATGAAATGCACAATTAAAGGCCACAAAATATTAAGTATCTGTTTATTCAAATATCTAAAAGATGTAAAAATAGACAACTTCTCTGTAGTAGAAAGAGCATTAAGATGTGGAGTCACATGGCCTAGTTTGGTGTGAAATTAGGATATTCATGTAATCCCTCTAGTGGCTCCACCTCCTCATTTGTAAAAGGGCCAAAGTATAGCGTGTTCTTCCTAACCCTCGAAGAGTATGACAGTGAAACCAATGCTCTTGATTTAAAATATAAAATTTTTAAGTGTGGCCAACATTAAAATAGTAAGCTCATTATGGTAAGTAGAACATTACAGTTCACAGTAAATAGAAAGTGGCAACATGTAGATACTTGCCAAATATTAATATAATGGAACAAAACAAATAGGATTTCTTATGCAGTAGTTGGGGAAGGAGAAAAGTACTTCTTTCTAAAACGATGTCTCTACTCTAGCTTTTGAATATTGTTATAAATTATATCACCAGAGACCAAAACGCAAGATAAATTTCTATATTTCAGAAAACCTACTTGAATACACTTTGAAACAAGAGTACAACAAAATAGAATATACTTCAAATGTTGAATATACAAACTATTATAGTTCAAATCTGAACACTGGTACTTCCCCTCTTAAAACTTCAACTAAAAATAAAATAAAATAAAAAGAGAACTCAGGTATTAAGAGTTACCTGACAAAAATTCATGCTGAGCCTTAACTTCCAAGTGACAGGAGAACTGAAACAAATGTCTGCACAGATATCAGGGCTAGGTGAGTGACACAGGCATGTTACACAGAAGGCCAGGGCCCACTGTTTAATTTGTCCACAATTAAGAAACTGACAGACTTGAACTACCATATAAAATGTTACATGTAAATTCTATAACAATACTGTGCTAGGTACAAGATTTTTAAAATTTTTCTTTTAATAAAAAAAGCTTTACACAAACAAGCCATTAGCTTATTTCAATAAAGAAACCGAAAATTAGTCTAAGGCCTTTGTTTTAAATCAGCTTAAGCTATATTATATATAAAAAAAAAAATCTCACTAGATCTTTTTTGCTACCCTTTCTGAAGCTTTTGGATCCGTTCTTCAATTCACATTCTAAAATACCTATATTAGCAGAGTCTTCACATAGCACCAGTTAAGTGAGTTCTGTGTGAACACAGTAATAATTGCTGGTATGCATATAAAAATGCATCAAAAATTGCTATATGTAACAATGAGATCACCCATCCCAACCCCTCCCCACTGAAAACTGTAACCTCTTACAGAACGTTAGTGTTCCAAGTCTTAGTGTAACTTGATATTGTAGTGAGCTGCTTGGTCCCTCTCAATGCTTCTTATTGACGGGTTCAGTTGTTTCCTACTGTAAGAGGCAGTTTTCTGTCAGCATCTCAGTATGTAGTTCATTTCCCACTGAAACATGGGATAGGTAACTTATTTCCAGTAAAGTCTGATTGTTTTCCTATATGCAGTAAAAATGTTTTAAAGTCTCCTTGTGACTTTCCTTGGTGATATCCCTTGCGCACATTTGTGTTAGTACTAACAGTCTAACGTCCGCGGCCGAGCTGCCGTTTCATTTCTCACATGTCACTAGTCCTTCCGTTTTCATAGTCACAGGAAGGGCAATAGCTGAAGGCGCACTGACCACCACTACATGGGTCACTGTCTTATTTCCATCTGCCGGCTTTTCTTCTTGCACCAGCTGCAAAGTTTTCACCTCGTGTTCCTGCTTTTTTGCCACTGCCTCTGCCTTAACCTCCGGCCCCTTGATGAGCGCACTGAGGACTCGGGGAGGAGTCTGGCCAGATGCCTGCTGAGCAGGTACTGACAGTCTCATCACAGGTGCGCCGTGGGCTATGGAGACAGGAGTAAGCGCTCTCACTGCCAGGGGGGTTCCAACAATGTTAATGCTTCCCGACCCAGTCAGATTGGACTTGGTCTGCAGCTGACACTGTGCGAGCTGCGTAGCTGGGATGGTAATGATTTTGGCAGGCTGCATGGTGATCTTGTCTCCGTTTTCAGTAGAGGCTGGCATCACCGTAGGGATTGTCTGAATAACCACCTTTGGGGAGGTTGCTGTTGTGGGACTGGTGCTGCTTATTAACGGCGCACCTGCATTCACTGACTGAACTGCCACAGTTGAAATTTTCTGACCCAACGATGTCATTACAACAGGAACTTGCATCGCCACACGAACTGTCCTATTAAAATAAAAAAATATATAAAGCTGATTTATTCAATGTTCAATTAGAAAATAGGTCTCTTGAGCAAAAGATGAATGCAAATACAAAATGTATGTACTGACAATCCATGAAACCAATCCAGGTTAAACGAGACATCACCCACTTTAATAACAACAAAGTACATTTAAAATATCAGATATTTTTCAAAGTCCTGACCAACAGTGGTTCTCAGAATGCTACTATTAAAGAAAGAATATACTGTTGTGCCAAGTAGGTTTCAAACAGCAAAAACAACGGACAGTTTGTTTCCCTCACTCACCTCGGAGCTGCCGCTGCTGACACAGACGTGGTGGTAGGGGACCTGGATGGAGCATCAGGACCAGGGGAACTGATGTTCACCACTCGAGCCACACCCTTCTCTGCCCTGGGGCAGCTGAGGGGAGCCGAGTGTTTCCCACCGCGAAGGGAGGTTGCTTTCAGGAGACTTTCTGCAGACAGTGACACGCGTTCTAATGACTTTTCATCAGTAGCTGCTGCTAAATCTTCATTACAGGCTTCACTTTTGTCATCATCTATGACCACTATGTTTTTGGGCATGTCCTTGAACTGATATACAAGCCTCTGTCCTTCAACCTTTGCAAGAATCCCCCTTTGGTAATAATATCTGTAAGGGAAAAAATTCTAAATGAATCAAGTATATTACAGTTGTCCCCACAAACACACACCACCATGCAGATGTATACAAACAGAAACATTCACTTGTTTTGGTAAGATAAGAAGGAGGAGCTCTTCCTGCCTGGATCGTTTATAAATAGCTGAGAATCTAAAGTAGAATGAAGTTGGAGCTGGTGCCATACGTCCTATGACCTTGAGATCTATGAAGTAACTACAGGTTCATGCTTAGAGGATTAAGTAACTAATAAAAACCTAAGTCTGATTTATACAGGTTATAAAAATTTGATGTATATGGCCCTGGACAGATAGATGGCTCAGTTGGTTATAGCATCGTTTTGCAGCGCAGGGGTTGCTGGTTCGATCCCTGGTCAGGGCACACACAGGAGGAACTGATCAGTGCCCCTTCTCTAAAAATCAATAAAATATTTTTTAAAAATATGTGTGTGGAAAAATAAACTAAGCTCTGCTTAGTATAGATGAATTTGTAGTATATGTGAAACTTACACATAAATTATGTGTTCCTTTAGGAAATACCCTTAATTAGAAGAAGCCACTACAAGTTTTGTGAGTTTCCAAACTGACAAAACTTAAGAGTAATTTACTTGTCAAGATAAATCCATTATAACAAATTTGGAAGAACTGAATCAAATTAACTATCTGAAAACTATTTCATTTGGGTTTAGATTTCTTAAAGGTCCACAACTTAACTTTGTAATAAGGAATAGTCCTAAATGTAAAAAGCACATTTTCTGCAAAATGGATTTTTCAATCACACTGAAAGATTAGACATCCAGACCAAACTCCTCTCCCCCATCTATCTCCAAATCTGAGAAGCTCCTCTAGAGTATCCCCTCAAAATTAAAAGTTATAATAAATAGGGGGGTTTTCACAGCTTCTCTTTGAACAGCCAAGACAATATAAAGAGATGTAAGCTTTGTCTGAAAATTCTGTGCGCTTACCTCAAAGCTCGTCCCATAGTTTCATAGTTCATGTCTGGCTTGTTCTTATGCTTTCCCCAAAGCTTAGAGACAGCCTTTGAATCCACGAGCTTGAATATGCCTTTTTCTCTCTGAGTCCACTTAATGTACCGGGGACAAGTATTTTTATCTTGAAGTAGATCTAAAAGAAACTCCCACAAATAGGTTGTATTTCCTTTGAAAACAATGATAGATATTTATTAAATATTCATTAACATAATTAAGCACATATTTAAAAGCACATAATTATAAAAGAATTAATTTGTGCTTCAGTCTTAAAATATGAGCTTCTTAAATAAAAACGTGACAAAAGACAATTTGACTTTGGGTGATGGGTATGCAACATAATTAAATGTCAAAATAACCTGGAGATATTTTCTCAGAACATATGTACCCTGATTTATTAATGTCACCCCATTAAAATTAATAAAAAAATAAGTAAAAATAAAAACATGAAAAACATGGCAATTTCATAGTCAAATATTCATCAAAGATTAAACAAATATTTGATCATACTACTTGCAAAATTTAAAAATGACAAAATATTAAAATATTTCTTTATAAAATACTTATTTATCACATACTGTGCTTTACATAGTAGAGAATAAAGAGAAGCATTTAAGCCTGACCAGGCAGTGGTACAGTGGATAGAGCATCGGACTGGGATGTGGAGGACCCAGGTTCGAGACCCCGAGGTCGCCAGCTTAAGCGCGGGTTCATCTGGTTTGAGCAAAGCTCACCAGCTTGGACCCAAGGTCACTGGCTCGAGCAAGGGGTTACTCCATCTGCTGTAGCCCCACAGTCAGGGCACATATGAGAGAGCAATCAATGAACTAAAGTGCCACAATGAAGGTCTGATGATTGATGCTTCTCAGCTCTCTCCATTCCTGTCTGTCTGTCCCTATCTATCCCTCGCTCTGACTCTCTGTCTCTGTAAAAAAAAAAAAATCAATAAAGAAAAAATTTTTAAAAAAGAGAGGCATTTAAAACCTAGTCTCAGCCTCAAGAAATTTGTGACTTACATAGGGGAAAGCAGATGACAAGTTAAACAATAAGAAATAAATTTCACGTGAAACTGTAAGATGCATCACAAGGCAATGCATGATTCTATTTCAAATTAATGACAGAAACTAATGTCTGAAGTAAAAATAAAGTGGACTGGAAAGACATCATGAAGATGGCTAAGATTTTCATATAAAAGGAGGGAATTGGGGTAGGTAAAGTAAAAACAAATACAAGAGAAAAAAAAATCACTTTTTTTTCTTTTGGAAGGTGGGAAAGAGAAGTGGGCAATGGTGATAAGACCAGGCTTTATAGGCTACTGTTTTTCTTTAATTTCCTTTGTAAGCCTCTAGGTGCAAATGTTCTTAAATTGATAAAAGAACAGAAAAGGATCCTGAGAATAATATATAAGCCACCACAGCGTCCCCCGGTTACCTCGGCACCTACTGGCAATCCCTTTACTAATCTCAGATCCCGATCCAGGTTACAGGCTACATAAGAACCCCGAAGGGTAGAAGGGTTCCAAACCAAGCCAAGCCACTGCTCCTCAATCTAAACCTTAATGTTCTTCTCCAGAATTTCATTCTCACTCTGGAGTTCCATAAAAACTCAATAAATCTATTAACCCATAGCTGAATCCAGTGTGCATTTCTTTATCAAAAAAGATGAACCGCCCTGGCTGGTTGGCTCAGCGGTAGAGCGTCGGCCTAGCGTGCGGAGGACCCGGGTTCGATTCCCGGCCAGGGCACACAGGAGAAGCGCCCATTTGCTTCTCCACCCCTCCGCCGCGCTTTCCTCTCTGTCTCTCTCTTCCCCTCCCGCAGCCAAGGCTCCATTGGAGCAAAGATGGCCCGGGCGCTGGCGATGGCTCTGTGGCCTCTGCCTCAGGCGCTAGAGTGGCTCTGGTCGCAATATGGCGACGCCCAGGATGGGCAGAGCATCGCCCCCTGGTGGGCAGAGCGTCGCCCCTGGTGGGCGTGCCGGGTGGATCCCGGTCGGGCGCATGCGGGAGTCTGTCTGACTGTCTCTCCCTGTTTCCAGCTTCAGAAAAATGAAAAAAAAATAAATAAAAATAAATAAATAAATAAAAAGATGAACCTTCAGCCCTGGCTGGCTGGCTCAGTGGTAGAGGTTCAGTCCAGCGTGTATAAGTCCCAGATTCAATTCCCAGCCAGGGCACACAGGAGAAACGCCCATCTGCTTCTCCACCCCTCCCCCTCTCCTTTCTCAATGTCTTCCCCTTCCCCTCCTGCAGCCAAGGTTCCACTGGAGCAAAGCTGGTCTGGGTGCTGAGAACAGCTCCATGGCCTCCACCTCAGGTGCTAGAATGGCTCCAGCTACAGCAGAGCAATGCCCCAGGTGGGCCAAGCATCGCCCCCTGGTGGGCATGCTGGGTGGATGCCGGTCAGGCGCATGCAGGAGTCTGCCTGCCTGCCCTCCCACTTCTCACTTTAGAAAAATACAAAAAGAAAAAAAACCCCTGCAACTTCACAATGCTACATCTGTATCTCTGAAGCTCTATACATCAGCATCAATACCTAAAATGTCTCACTTTTTTTTAAAGATTTTATTTACTGATTTTAGAGAGAGGAGAGAGAAAGGCAGGGAGGAGGAACAGGAAGCATCAACTTGTAGCTGCTTATCATATGTGCCTTAACCAGGCAAACCCAGGGTTTTGAACCAGTAACCTCAGCATTCCAGGTCGACACTCTATCAAATACCACCACAGGTCAGGCATAAAATGTCTTACTATTAAACCATGCGTTAACTTTGAACTACATTACTGGCCCTGGCAGGTTGGCTCAGTAGTAGAGCGTCAATCTGGCACATGGATGTCTTGGTTCAATTCCCAGTCAGGGCATACATGAAAAGCAGCCATCTACTTCTCCACTCCTCCCTCTCTCACTTCTCTCTCTCTTCCTTTCCCACAGCCATGGCTCAACTGGAGCGAGTTGGCCCCAGGTGCTGACAGCTTCCACCTCAGGCACTAAGAAGAGCTGAGTTGCTGAGCAATGGAGCAATTACTCAGATGGGCAGAACATCGCCCCCCAGTGTGCTTGCCAGGTGGATCCTGGTTCAGGCACATGAGGGAGTCTGTCTCTGCCTCCCTTTTTACTACTACTATCCATCCAGATGGATAGCTGAGACATTGTTGTTTTATGACCAGGAGACTATCTGGTCCTATGAGCACATAGTACAACAAGGAAGCAGAGAACTTATTCTGAAAGAATTTTTATACAACATAGACAATGCCTTGTACATAGCAGGGACTTGAATGCTTCTGGATCTGTCCAATTATCTACATTCCTCAGGTTATCTTTAAATGCTCTATTCACATTCCCACCTCCAAGAAAAATTAATAAATTCTATTTCTGGTTTTAAGGAAAACAGAATTCAGAAAGGGAAGCCTTCTCTAATAGACCAGGAAGTTTATTAAACCTATGCAAAATTGTAATAAATGTTCAGTTGTATTCTGGTAATATGGTAACTAAAAATTTATCACTTCCATGAACAACTGTTTTCAGATTAATATTCAATAGTTGGATCATTTTGGATTAATATATTCAAATTTATTCCATCCTCAACAGAAGATACAAATTCTGCAGAAGAAGAAACACTGGCTGAATTTTTAATCCAGGTGTGGCTTTAATAATTTTAATCAACCAATGACTCAATATTAATAAAGGTCAAAATTTAAAGGTAATTTTATTGATAAAAATAGGTCATCACAAAGTTTTGCTCTATTGTTAAGCATAAGGTATTTGAATTTAGATACCACTGATGATGAGAATTAACAGTAATAAGTTTATAATAACTATAATTTAGCTTTCTAATATTTACTATTATGTAAGTTTTAAAGATTTCAATATAACTTAAAAAAATAAAATCTAAAGATGTTAGAAATGTAAAATGACCAAAGAGAGACAAGGAAATAAGTCTCCTAAATCCCTCCCAAGATGAATCATCAGCTCCTAATTAAATAAAGAGTTCACTGTAATGGAATATTTTTGGTCTAAATTTATTTCTTGGTAAGCTTATTAGAGACTTTTTATTTTTACTAGAGACTTAATTTTTGCTTCATTTAAAATTAGATATCAGACCACTTGTTGAAGATGGAATAAATCTGAATATATTAATCTAAAAGGATCAAATTATTAAATATTGGTCTGAAAACATTTATTCATGAAAAGGATAAATTTTTAGTTATCAGATTACCAAAACACACCTGAAACCATTGTTAAAATATTACTTGACATCACCTTACCAAAAATATTAGGAGAGCACAGAATGTAGGAGGCTTGTTAGTAGTAAGAATATACGAATTCTAAAGCAAAAATGGTAAATTTTTGTCCTCGCTCCTAACATGACTCATACTTGTTAACTGGGAAATTTAATTCAGCTTGCCTTGAATTATTGCCCTGCTTTCTATCAGTTAAAAAACTGTGTATCAAAAATAAGTCTTGGATGTAAACTTAATTTCAATTCTAAATGGCTCTAAGTGAAGATGAGTGTTGTCTGGCTCAAGGGTGTCCATCAGATTGTACTTAGGCCCTTTCCCGAATATGAACGCCCATCCCTTCGCACCCCCTACTACTATGTACCTACGGCTCAGCATCTCAGCAGGCTAGGGAGCAGGCACAGGTCGTCTGAAGCTCCCTGGGTGCTCACACATTCCTGGTAAAAGGACTACCTAAAGACAGTACCCCACAGGGCACATGCTAGAAATCATTTTCTCACTAACGCAAAAATATCACCTGAATAAACAAAAAATAATCTTGCCTCCAAAGTGGCCCTCCTCAAATTACCTTTTCCTTCTCTGGGTTTCTTCTTTATACCCAACTCAGGAGACCCATTGGAAATTGGTGACTGTTGGGTCTTTGGTTTACGGCCAACTGTAAAAGTAATATATGGAAACCACACATTAAAAACAAGAATAACAAGCATGATTAGTAGACTCTTTGATAACACATTATTCGTGAAACTGGACATTAATTTGTAGATTAATATACTTAGTACATATAAAAAGTCTCCTTTTAGGAAGAGCATTAGTGCCTGACCTGTGGTGGTGCAGTGAATAGTGTCCATCTGGGATGCTGAGATCGCCAGTTCGAAACCCTGGGCTTACCTGGTCAAGGCACATATGGGAGTTGATGCTTCCTGCTCCCTCCTCCCCCCCTTTTCTCTCTCTAAGTGAATGAAAAAAAAATTTTTTTAAAAGAACATTAGGAGCACTTGTACAATTTTAGATTACAACAGTTAGTAGGTAGTAACCTCAATATATATGGGAAGTCAGGCACTATACGGCCCTATTATTGTACATGGTCAGAGCCTCAACTTGCTAGCTAGCCTTTTCCAACAATGTGGCAATGGAAACAGATTCTAGTACTAACTTCTTAGTTTTCTGTTCTAAGGACTTGTTAGAAAAAGCTGTACCTACCTACTGCCAAGGGTTTGATAATCTGTGAAGCCCTTTGAGCTCAAACAAGGAAAGGTGAAAAACAGCATTTTATACACTCTGTTCTGAACCAGTCAATTCACCAGAATTTAAGCATAGTGTTGATATTTCCCCACCTCAAACATGCAGGTAACATTAGAAGGGTAAGAAAACCTTCCAAGTAATTACTTTACAAGTCGTCTAGTGAATGTTCATCTCCTTACTGTTGTTTCCCCTCGCGTTGGTCAGACGGCTCTCCGACTAGCACCCACCGTAAACAGAAAAGCAAGAGCTATACTTCTCTACCCGAAAGAAGGCGCAAGACAGACGCATTTTAGTCCTCAGCACTGAGAATGAATGCTGGCAAGAGATCGGAATGCTCAGAGAAGTTGGGACTAGTCGAGTCCATTACCCAGTAGTACCCCCTTATCTGCTGGGGGGAGGATATGTTCCAAGATCCCTCGTGGCTGCCTGAAACCATGGGAAGTACTGAACCCTGAATACGGAGGTAGGCAAACCTAGGTCTACAGATGTTCGTATGGAAAATACAATAATTAATAAATAATAAATTGTTCCGCGTACTCACAACTATAAATCTACGTTTGCTCACCCCTGTACACTATGCTCTTTCCTGTACCTACACACCTCTTCACTTAAAGGAAGCACTTACCAGTTTCTCTTTGGCATGTCTGAACTGCCAGCATCACTACTCTTGAACTTTGGGGCCATTATGAAGTCAAATAAGGGTGACTCAACACAAGCACTGTGATAACACAATAAACAGTCAGTCTGATAACTGACTATCAAGTGATTAACTGGTGGTAAGCATATACATACAGTGTGGAGACACTGGACAGACCAAGGGAGGATTCACATCCAGGGCTGGACAGAGTGGGAAGGCCCCAAATTTCATCCCATTATTCAGAACTGCGTGCAATTCAAAACTTATGGATCGTTTATTCCTGGAATTTTCCATTTGTTTTCAGAATTGCATTGACTATAACTAAAAGCATGGAAAGTAAAACCACAAACAAGGGGGGGCCTACTTTATTTTCAGATTAAATACAGACACACCTTGTTTTATTGCACTTGGCTTTATTGTACTTCACAGCTATTACACCTTTGTGTTTTTTTTAAGTGAGAGGAGGGGAGGCAGAGACAAGACTCCTGCATGTGCCCTGAACGGGATCCACCCAGCAAGCCCACTAAGGGGCGATGCTCTGCCCATCTTAGGGCCTTACTTGGCTGCAACTGGAGCCTTTTAGCAGCAGGCCTTTTAGCAGCAGGCCTTGGAGCCATCCTCAGCACCTGGGGCCAACTCACTCCAATCAAGCATTAGCCATGGCTGCATGAGGGGAGGGGGAGGGGGAGGAGGAGGAGGAGGAGGAGGAGGAGGAGGAGGAGGAGGAGGAGGAGGAGAGAGAGAGAGAGAGAGAGACAAGAAGCGAGAGGAAGAGGGGTGGAGAACCAGGTGGGTGCTTCTTGTATGTGCCCTGGCTGAGAACTGAACCTGGGACATCCACACACAGGGCTGGAGCAATACCACTGAGACAACCAGCCAGGGTCCACTTTTTTTTTTTTTTTTATTGAGGCACGGAGGCAGAGACAGATTCCTGCATGAGCCCCAACCGAGATTCACCCAGCAAGCCCCCTACAGGGTGATGCTCTGCCCATCTGGGGCCATTGCTCCAGTGCTTGGCAACCAAGATATTTTAGCACCTGAGGCAAGGCTATGGAGCCATCCTCAGCACCCGGGGCCAACTCACTCAACCCAATCAAGCCATGGCTGCAGGAGAATAGGAGAAAAGAGAGAGAGAGAGAGAGAAGGGGGAGAGGGAGGGGTGAAGAAGCAAATGGTTGCTTCTCCTGTGTGCCCTGATTGGGAATCAAACCCAGACAACCACACACCAGGCTAGCGCACTACCACTGAGCCTACAGGCCAGGGCCAGATAATACACATTTTTATAAATAGAAGGTTTAAAGTCAAGCAAGTCTATTGGCATCATTTTTTCAACAGCAATTGCTCATTTTGTGCCTCTGTGTCACATTTTGGTAATTCTCACAATGTTTCAAGATTTTTCATTATATTTGTTATGGGGATCTGTGATCCTTGATATTATTATTGTACTTGTTTTGGGGGCACCATGAACCACACCCATTACTGGCAATCTTGGTATTTAAAAGAAGGTGTGGAAAAGAAAACTGGGCTTTTATTTTTATGCCCACAAAAGAGTAGGAAGATAAGCTTATCTTTCTGTGTGTCCAACACCTGTTATAATCTCATTTTCAGGCAACTACTTTTAGGGCTTAAATATATCCTAATGACGGCCCTGGCCGGTTGGCTCAATGGTAGAGCATAGGCCTGGCGTGCAGAAGTCCCAGGTTCGATTCCCAGCCAAGGCACACAGGAGAAGCGCCCATCTGTCTCTCCACCCCTCCCCCTCTCCTTCCTCTCTGTCTCTCTCTTCCCCTCCTGCAGCCGAGGCTCCATTGGAGCAAAGATGGCCCGGGCGCTGGGGATGGCTCCTTGGCCTCTGCCCCAGGCGCTGGAGTGGCTCTGGTCGCGACAGAGCGACGCCCCGGAGGGGCAGAGCGTCGCCCCCAGGTGGGCAGAGCGTCGCCCCCTGGTGGGCATGCCGGGTGGATCCCAGTCGGGCACATGCGGGAGTCTGACTGTCTCTCCCCGTTTCCAGCTTCAGAAAAATACAAAAAAAAAAAAAAAAAAAAAATAGAAACCTCAATTTGTTGGTTCTTTGAGAATATCTAGTTAAGATAACATCAATCATAAATCTAGAGTACACATTTCCTACATCCCTAGATGGCAAAAATGATACAAGAAAAAATTTCACCCATGATTATCCAGAGATTTATAAAAATATTCTACCTTTTTTCTTTCTCATTGGTTCCTGGCTGTCCGGTGACGTGGGAATTGGCGAGGTGTCCATTGGTTCCGATTCTTCGGTTGACACCTCCACTACAGTTTCTGTAATGACGTCTGGCCTCATAGCAGCATGGATAAATTCTGGAGTTGATACACAAGGAGGGACAAACACTTCCACTATAAAAAAAAAGTTGAAAAATTAAAATTTCCCACTCCCATTAATACTTCTTAACATGGACAATTCAATATTCAGTAGAAGGTTTATTAATTCATCAAAGCAGGATAAAAGCTTGAAGTTAATTTGCTGAATATGCAATATGATCTGAAGTATGTAAGAAAATATAAATGCAAGAAAAATCAACTTGAAGGAAATGTTAATCCTCTGCGTAAGGGGGGAATGAGTAGTTCCCTCTGTTCTTCATTTGTTGATGGGTGGGCAAAAGTAGGTTTATAGATGTTTGTATTGAAAATAATAGTTAATGGCCCTGGCTGGTTGGCTCAGTGGTAGAGCATCGGCCTGGCGTGCAGAAATCCCGGGTTCGATTCCCGGCCAGGGCTCACAGAAGCAGCGCCCATCTGCTTCTCCACCCCTCCCCGTCTCCATCTCTCTCTTCCCCTCCCGCAGCCGAGGCTCCATTGGAGCAAAGATGGCTCGGGCGCTGGGGATGGCTCCTTGGCCTCTGCCCCAGGCGCTGGAGTGGCTCTGGTCGCAACAGAGCGACGCCCCGGAGGGGCAGAGCATCGCCCCCTGGTGGGCAGAGTGTCGCCCCCTGGTGGGCGTGCCAGGTGGATCCCAGTCGGGCGCATGCAGGAGTCTGTCTGACTGTCTCTCCCCGTTTCCAGCTTCAGAAAAATACAAAAAAAAAAAAAAATATATATATATATATATATATATATACAAAAAAAAGAAAGAAAATAATAGTTAATAAATGATAATACAAGAAGGAACTCTGTTTTGCGTACTTACAACTGCAAACCTACTTTTTTCCCACCCTGTATTTTCAAGTTTATTGTACAAAACTTTGCATTATTTTGACAATTCGGAAAATATTTCAAAATAAAATGAGGTGTTTTTGCCCTGGCCAGTTGGCTCAGTGGTAGAGCATCGGCCTGGCATGCAGAAGTCCCAGGTTCAATTCCCGGCCAGGGCACACAGGAGAAGCGCCCATCTGCTTCTCCACCCCTCCCCCTCTCCTTCCTCTCTGTCTCTCTCTTCTCCTCCTGCAGCCAAGGCTCCACTGGAGCAAAGTTGGCCCCGGTGCTGAGGATGGCTCCATGGCCTCTGCCTCAGGCGCTAGAATGGCCCTGGTTGCAACAGAGCAACGCCCCAGATGGGCAGAGCATCGCCCCCTGGTGGGCATGCCGGGTGGATCCCATTCAGGTATATGCGGGAGTCTGTCTGACTGCCTCCCCGTTTCCAACTTCAGAAAAGAAAAAAAAATGAGGTGTTTTTTTGTGTGTGACAGAGAGAGAAGGACAGATATTTATTGATTGCTTTCTCCTGTTTCTTGACCGGAGGGCTACAACAGAGTGAGTGACCCCTTGCTCGAGCCAGCAACCTTTGGGCTCAAACCAGCAACCATAGGGTCATGCCTATGATCCCACGCTCAAGCCAGCAAGCCCATGCTCAAGCTGGATGAGCCCGCACTCAACCTGGCAACCTTGGGCTTCAAACCTGGGTCCTCTGCATCCCAGTCCAACGCTCCATCGACTACGCCACCACCTGGTCAGGCTAAAATGAGTTCTTTAATCATTACTTTCCTTCCATATATCCATCCATATTCTCTAACTGGGTAATTCCTACACATAGTACAAAATTTAAAATATCTAAGAAATGTGATTTCAGTGACAAGCACTTCCAATTTATTTTAAAATAATGAAGAAAAGAAAAAATCTGCTCGTTGCAGCCTAATGAATGTCATCTTTCAAGATTTAAAACTTTATTTAATGGAACAGTCCTGAATTTTGGTCACTAAAACAACACATACAGACTGCTATTTGGTACTCTACTACATACAATAATGTTGTTCTGGCTTCCTTCCAATGTGCATAATCAGGATATGTCATTTCTATTTCAATTAAGAGACAGCTAATACATACTCTCGTGGACTAACACATTAACCAACATGTTCTAATTTTCTTCTATCTGTGAATACATAGGATTCCTATTCCACTTTAAAAGTCTAGGTGCTGTTAATATTTATTGTAAAAAACCTACAAGAAGATGGTCCAAACTTACTGTATCAAGTCAAATTAAATTAATACCTGAATATTAAAACCAGTACAAATAAAAATTAGAACATTACTCTCAAAGGCTGTCCTCAAGAAAAAATGGGGGGACTGACTGGTGGTTGGCACGAGCATTGACCTGGGACACTGAGGTCCCAGGTTCGAAACCCTAAGGTTGCTGCCTTAAGCACAGGATTATCAACATGATTCTAAGGTCACTGGCTTGAGCAAGGCGTCACTGGCTGAGCTAGAGCCCCCCCCTCCCCGCCCCATCAAGGCACATGGAGAAGCAATAAATGAACAACTAAAGTGACACAACTACAAGTTGATGCTTCTCATCAATCTCCTTCAAAAATAAGGAATAAAAAAATAAAGAGACCAAAAAAGAAAAGGAAACTCAGAGTCTGAAAGGAGTATAAGGAAACAGTGGAGGAGCCCTTGTCTCCACAGGGACAGTTCCCTGGAGTCACTGCCTATTTAACACTGAGTAATAAACTGAATGTGGTCATAGGAGGTATCCGCCCCCACCTGCCATTTGCTTAGTAACTACTGTACAAGATTTATAAATTTATAAGTTATTAAGGAAATCAGGCATGATAGTATAAGTAACAACTTAATAAACACCTGTCTGTCTATGGTGGACGTTTATTTCTTATGCAAACTAAGTATTTAAGACTTGGGAACTCTGACAAATAAAGATCGATTACTGCTGTCACAGGTATTTATGTATAAAAGATCCTGATAACACCAACAATCTCCTTATATTTAAAAAAAAAATGTCCTTCTAGATACATGAAGTGATGTGACACGTTTAATATAAAAAAGGTAGTTCACATACCAGGACTTCTTGAATCCCTCAGGCAGGTAGGAGACTCCATATGAAGCAGGGCTTCGGCAGCCTCAATGGTCTTATCTGTACAGTGTACATTGCTGCTGTGAACTGACGCTTCCACTGAGAGGAAAACAAGTCCTACTCAATTAAAAATGCACTGAACACATTACTAAATTAAAACACATTGCTGTAGAAGACAAATATAAATTAACTCTCATGTGTATAACTCTTAAGTCACTGGTTCAAATTAGTCTATATAAATTACGTACAGAAACACTTTAAAGACCAAAACAATCTAGTACTGTCATTTTGTCAAGTGAACGTTGATTATAAAGCAACTTTTGAGAATAACTAGAAATTACTGAGAAATTCCTGATCTTATCTAAAATAAAACGAAGAAAAATCCCTGAAATTTTAAACCTGTATTAATTTGAGACCAAAATCAACCCAGGGAGAAAAAGGATAATTGTGTATTAACAGTCTAATTAAGGCCAATTACCTATATTGATATACTGTTACTAAAATCAGGGTAGTATGTATCAGAATCAGTCAGCAACATGGATTTCTAGTGAGTTCAGTTCCTACAGAGCCTCCTGGGTGAGTGCAGTAGCTGCAGCACCAGAGCACTTGGGAATTTTCTTCACAATAACCTTGCTCTCTCTCCTTCAGGACCTCACTAGACTTTGCTGGTTTTACCAATGAAATATTTTTTTAAGAATTTTTTTATTTTTATTTTTTCCCATGAAGCCTTTTCTAACTTGAACACCTTTTGTAATTCTCTCCTAGCACTTACTTTTATGCTTTGCTGATTAAATCATTTGTGAAGCAATAAAATACACAGCAATGGTTTGGGCTTGGAGGCCCAAAAGCTTGGGTTTAGTCTCTGCCATTTATAATTTCTGTTATCCTAGGCCTAAGTCAACAATTTAATTTCTTGGAAAGCTGGGTATCCTACAGGAGTATTCCTTGCCTCATATAATCGTGAGAATTAAGAGAGGTGACTCCCACAAAAACAGACACATAGATAAGAATTCAATAAACAGTGTTCATTTCTTATCACTCCTATAAGATTATAAACTCTTTGAGACCAGAGGAACTATATTAATTCATCTTTTTATCTGTTATAGTTCCTAACGTGGACTTTTCATATACTGGGCATGCAAGTATGTCCTTTATGTATTGAAGTTAAGAACAATCCACTGACATTAAACAGGCAATTTCAAGCACAAATTTATTATCTTAATGAAATATTAATTTTACATCCTGACTTAAAATACTGAGTGTTTTACTTGGTAAAAGGTTCTGAAACACGAATATGTAACAGTTCCTAATTTGAGAGATTTTCCTCAGGATGTCTTCTTCTAAAGGAATTAAAAGAAAATATTTATACAAATTCCATAAAACCATATTACAAATTCACAAGTTCTACATACTAAAGATATGAATCTTTTAAAAACTGTATCCAGGAAACATTTAATTGGGGGGGGGGGGATTTCACTTCATCTCAAAATTCCCCAAAGGCTAAAGGCTCAGCCTTAAACACCAGTCATTTGGAGAGCATTTATAAAAAAAATCCAGTGACTGTTTCACCACCTGTTGCACATCATCCACACTCTCAACCAAGGTACTGGATCTCCAGTTGCTCTTTCCATTTATGGAAATCTGCTCAAAGCTAAACGGTCCCAGAGAGGCAGCCAACCCTCTAACTAAATCTATCTTTAGGTGACCCTGCTTACTCTTATCTGCAGCTTCACTGAAGCAAAGGATTCAATCAGTCCTTCTAGCTCAACCTTAGGAAACTCAGTATTAGTAAGTACAAAAGATATTACAATTCTCATGCAGTTTTTTTTTTTTCAAAGTACCTCCCTATAATACCCACATACACTAAAGAACCTGGGTGAGCAAATCTTCATGTTTTTAAAATTTATACTAGGAACTTCATACCCTTTAAAGTCTGCTTGTGTTGCAATTTAGCTGTTGTCTTAGGTGCTAATAATAAACCATCCTGGGTAAACTAATTCCTTATGTAATTGTATTAAGACACACTGCAAAAACTACAGTATTAAAATCAGAGCTTCAAGTATTTGATAATAATACAGCAATAGAATTTTACCAGCTTTTTAAGTTATAAAATAAAATAGTATTTCCTTAACAATTATGCTGCCATAATTTCATATTAGTTATGTCAGTAGAAATTACTTTGCTCATATCTGACATCAAGGTATTATTTATTACATTATTTCCCAGAAATACTTTATATTTACAGATTAAAACAAAATGTGTACAAGATTAGTAAGAAAATTTACTTATTCATATTTTATTTTATTTATTTTTTTGTATTTTTCTGAAGCTGGAAACGGGGAGAGACAGTCAGACAGACTCCCGCATGCGCCCGACCAGGATCCACCCGGCACGCCCACCAGGCGTGAGGCTCTGCCCACCAGGGGGCGTCGCTCTGCCTCGACCAGAGCCACTCTAGCGCCTGGGGCAGAGGCCAAGGAGCCAACCCCAGTGCCCGGGCCAGCTTTGCGGCAATGGAGCCTTGGCTGCGGGAGGGGAAAAGACAGAGAGGAAGGAGGGGGGGTGGAGAAGCAAATGGGCGCTTCTCCTATGTGCCCTGGCCGGGAACCGAACCCTGGTCCCCCGCACACCAGGCCTACGCTCTACCGCTGAGCCAACCGGCCAGGGCCAACTTATTCATATTTTAAATTTAGGATGAGGATTTAGAAAGGGCATACATTTTCTATGACATTTCAATCAGAAGATTTAATACTCTGTACATTCAACCAATGGTGCCAGACCCTATGCTATAAACGAGATACAAGCGTGACTAGATCCCTGGCCTTGTGAAGCTTATACTAATAGTTCAGAAATGAAAATAAAATATTTCAAAACTAAATAAAAGTACAAAATTTATCTAGTTACTCTGTAAACAGTTTAAGAAAAGCACTGATTTTTTTTTATGCTGACTTTATCTTTTGTCATTTTTATTTATTAAAATAACCCTAAACACATTTTAAAAAATGAACACTGAAGAACTCATACTTAGGTCAATTTACAATAATGAACCCATGATATAGTTCCCAAGAATATTTCACCCATTTTGTAAAAGTGAGCACTATCTCTTCTACTGACATAGGTTGACAAGTCATTTTTGATAATAGAAAATTTAAAAATATCTCTCCTCTTACAAAACAGAAACAGAGCCATGGTCACAGGGAACAGATGGACAGCTGTCGAAGGGAAGGGGGAAGAGGAGACTGGATCAAAGGTGAAGGGAATAGCCAAAAACATGTATACATAACATATATATACAGGCAACACGGTAGCAACAGCTAGGGGGAGGGGGGCCACCAGGAGTAGAGAGGGCAAAAGGGGAGAAATGGGGGAAGAGAAGACTTTGCATGGGGCAAGGGGAGGCAAGATGCGGGGTGTAGAGGGTGTGATACTGAGAGGAACACTTGAAATCATGTCAACGCAATAAATTAAAAAATAAAGATTAATCAAATAAATACCTCTCCTCTTCAAATATCTGTAATTTTTAAGAACTTTTTAATACTAGTTTGTTTCGATCAATAACTCAAACACAATTTAAACTAAAAATTTTACACAGCTCTTAGGATAAAAATGAACTTTAACAGTGTTGTGCAATCAAAGTAAGCAAACTGTAAGCACAGGCTGAAAATTCCTTTTTTCTTACTTAAAACCTGATTTACTGGTGTCTTTCTAACACCCGTGTATGAAAAATATGGGAGAAAATAACAAGCAGCTCATTTTAAAAATAGAAACAATGACACTAAAAGTAATCTAACATACTTTTCAGTTAACACTAGTAGTTGATATTGCTGGTTAACACTCCTTGAATAAATAAATATATCAAATAAATTTCAAAACTCTTAATTTTGGGGATAGATGGTGATGGAGGGAGACTGACTTGGGGTGGTGAACACACAATGTAATGTGCAGATACAGTGTTGTTGAGTTGTGCACCTGAAACCTATAATTCTGTTAGCCAATGTCACCCAATAAATTCAATAAAAACCTTTTAATTTTAATCATAACGCCATTAAATGTGCACATGCCTTCCTTTGCTATTGATAAGTGTTCCTGTTCTGTTTCCAGCTTTCTAATCAACTGGTGTTTGTATCGCAGACTATTCCAGACTCACTCAGCAGCTGTTACTAAATACCAAACTTGGTAATTAAGTCTGACAAGAGGCATACCTCTCAACTTTGCAGAATGCTGGCAATGAACATAGTTTATAACAATGTTCTTAAAGTCAAAAATTTATATTAATAGAATTTAGTTCGAGAGAGCAATGGGAGAAAAATTAGAAAACACTTAATTGGGTCACGGTGGTATTCCCCTACAAGCAAGACCTTAAACTAACATTACAAAGTCATCCCTCAACTACCACACCTGACTTACCCTCTAATGCCCCAAGGCTGTAACATAACAGGTGAGTGAAGAATACAAATAAGTATCAAGAAGAGAAGGAAAAGGGAAAAGTCTGGGGCACTCCATCTTTACCTGTTCTCCTGATTTGCTAATCAATACAGTTGTGTTACAAGGTTTAAAGGGAAAGAAAATAAAATTATTTCCTAAAGTAGAGCTGCCTGATAAAAATATTGCATGAGCTACATATAATTTTTAAATTTCCAGTAGCCACGATGACATTAATACCTTTCATTTAATCGAGTATATTCAAGATATTGTCATTTCAACATGTAATCGACAAAGTTTTCCACTGCTTCCGTTTTTACATTTAAATTAAAAATTCAGTTTCTCAGCCACATTTCAGGTATTCAATAGCCTCATCTGGCTAGTGGCCACAGTACTAAGAAGTGTTGACTATACAAAACAGTATGTTTCAGTTATTCTCAAACTTTTTAGTAAAAGGTCCTTTCAGACCCAAATTATTCAGGACCAAAGAGATTTTGTTTGTATAAACAGTCCTACATATATGTATGTAAAATTAAATGAAAAAAAACCTTTAAAATATATTTAGCTCATTTAACACAATATTTATAAATATAAGTAATATTTTTATGCACAATAATCATTCTAAAACAAAAGAAAATTCAGTGCATAGCTTTGTTTTACATTTTTAAAAATCTTTTAAATACATGGTGGAATAGTTGGACTCTCATATTTGCTTCTTCTTTCAATCTGTTGTAACACCAAGTCATGCAGCCTCCAGAAAACTCCTCTGAACATATGTGAGTGAAAAGGTAAATAATGTCTTAGATTATGAAAACAATTTTGACTGCAGACTCCTAGAATCCCCAGACCAGATATTTTAGTTTTCAGAACTGCAGCTATAATTCTTTATCAGATATAATTAATAAACACCCATGTCTACCCTCCTGTTTCTGTAAGTTTTAGCTTCTAAACATAAACATCAACATATAAATGAAAAATGATTCCATTTCCATAAGCACAACAGTATTTTGTCCACTGACACATAAAGGATCTTTAAAAAGTTTTTCATAGGCCCTGGCCGGTTAGCTCAGTGGTAGAGCGTCGGCCTGGCGTGCAGAAGTCCCAGGTTCGATTTCCGGCCAGGGCACACAGAAGAGCCCATCTGCTTCTCCACCCCTCCCCCTCTCCTTCCTTTCTGTCTCTCTCTTCCCCTCCCGCAGCCAAAGCTCCATTGGAGCAAAGATGGCCCGGGCACTGGGGATGGCTTCTTGGCCTCTGCCCCAGGCGCTAGAGTGGCTCTGGTTGCAACAGAGCGACGCCCCGGAGGGGCAGAGCATCACCCCCTGGTGGGCGTGCCGGGTGGATCCCGGTAGGTCAGGCGCATGCGGGAGTCTGTCTGACTGTCTTTCCCCGTTTCCAGCTTCAGAAAAATACAAAAAAAAAAAAAGATTTAAAAAAAAAAAGTTTTTCATAAATATTTCTTTGCATCCTTTTGAACATTTAATCTACAGATAATATAAGGAGTTTAAACAATTATCAAGAACACTCTCATGCCTGCCCCTCTCCACTAACCAAATTTGTTCCTGGAGGACATTATTTTTTGTTGACTTATCCTGATTGACCCACTAATGTTAGACTCTTTAACTCAGTTTTTATATAAGTTTTAATACTAATGCTACAATGAATTCTGAAGAATATTTTCTTAAATATATTTTCAAGTAAATTTTTTAAAAAGATGCTATTCTTTCAGTTTTATTTCAATACATGCTTCATCTTTCCACATACTGCTAAACTTTTTCCAAATCGATGCTCTTTTCAAGATTTATACTAGATAGCCCAATATGTAGTAAATTATAAATGATTTACAAGTTCAGATTTCATGATGAACTCTGACAAACCAGATACATTTGTTTTGTCAGTGAAAATACTAAGGCTAAATTCCCAGAAAAAAATGTCCCTCCCCTCCATTTAATAACTGCCTTAAATTAGAACAAAGCTTCTGGGGACACTGTATCTCAATCTCAAATTCTCAGAGAAAGAACAAAGAAAACAGTCAAGGAAAGTATATTTAAGAATAAGAAGGCAGACTATTTTAAATTGAAAACCTTCCAGAAAATCCAGACAATACGTACATAAAACTTTCACATTAATATTAAGTAATGTTCGTTTTCTTTCCCATAGGCACCCATTTTTCCTATAAGCTATATATATATATATATATAATTAGAAATGAGCCTAATTATTAAATAAACTATACCATAGTCCATAGTCATATTCAACTTCTAATTTAGCACCAAGACTGGCTAAAAGAAAGTAACATCCCAATTACATAACCTCAGACATACTCATTCACATGGTATAATATAAAGAAATGAAAGAAACAGAAGCCTTCACCTTCCATTAAATATTTCTGAGCCACTTAAATTTTAGAACTTTAAAAGTTATCAGAGATCACCCAATTAATCCTGATGAAGCCTTAAAGAGGTTAAGTTACTAGTACAGAGAGTTTGGTGACAGCTAGATTGTAGACCCTCATTTCCTGACTTGGTTTTTATGATTTTTTCTGGTAATTTTTGCATGGTTTTTTTTATCATCTCCTGTCTTAAAGGTTAAGGCGCTTTCTCAAATATCATATTGTCAGTGACAGTTTTATAAAGTATGTCAAGTCTTCACAAAAATATTTTGTATGTTAAAAGTGATTTTTAATAACAGCTTATTTACTTTGTTCTTTATTCAAACTCCTCTGACAGCATAAATGTTTATAACTAAAGCTGAAGTTGGTAACTAAAGTTGAAAGTTAAGCCTCTAAAGAAGGAAAAAAGGCAAAATATATTCTCTAGTACCTTCCCATATTAACAAGTGGTAATATTATGTGCTTCATACTTGCTTACAAAAAAAGTTACACTAACAATATTCAACTTAAAAGCTTACTCCTCCTTATATTTTTTTAGTATCATTCTTCACAAGTCATCAGTCCATTATAGCAATCACTGTATATTAACACATTTACTTACATATTATTATTGATCTTCATTTGTTTCCTCAATTAGACTGTAAAATCTTTGAGGAAGAATTATGTGTAACACCTGATTAACTTCCTGCATAGGTATTTTAAAATGGTACTCTGTCCATTTTACAAATACGAACATTACAAAGTACTCTCCCACCATCATGGGAAACTGGCAGCAATAAAAATTTAAATCCATGGCTCTCACATTTTCTGGCCACCTTTCTTTCCTCTTCAACTTTAACTCACTTAACAAACTTTAGTTAAATCAGCAAAACCTATCTCAAATTCCCTTCTAAAATAGGACTTAGAGCTTCAGATTACATGAACATGATTGAGGAAATAATCTGCAAACAATGATTATGAAAAACATATTCTTCACAGGACATTAATATAAAACAAACTTCGACTGTAAGGTTTGTATGTTCTAAAGAAATGCAAGAGGGCTGGAAATGGGCAATTAAAAAAAAACACACCGTAACAAAGCGATAAAATTTTTGTATTTTCAAACTGTAGACTGTGTACGTACCCACTCCAAGCAAAATATGAAGAGGTCACATTCAGTTTCACTAATAATTCCAAAAGCTTATGAAAATATACCTTCCATCATTAAAGTTAAGCCTTAATAATTTTCAAAATTCTCACTGCAGGGGTTATTCTAAGGTTCTCTCGGTTTGTTCAACACCACGGGAAACAGTGCTTGAAATGTACATGTTTATCACTCACAGAAATATCACCCGATCAATCATATAAAGCCAAAGATTCTATCCCTTAATTTATATTAGCGGACTGAGCATATACAAAGTTCTCCCAGTACTCTGCCTCTTCTTTCTCTGATCAGAAAATAACTGTCAAATGTGTTTTAATCACTACTACTCGGAAAACCGTGATTTTTCTTTGGGACCTTTAAAACATTTAGTACTACATTTTATAGAATAAAGGCTGGTCACTCGTTATGTTCTACAATACATATGGTTACAGCATTCCAGACTTCATTTAAACTTAGTCTTCCGTTAAATTTAGTGATACAGGTGTTCATGATTTCTTCCAATCGAAGAGAATCAGTTTCATCAACCAAAGTTAATTTCACGTTTCCTTACTAAAAACAATGGATAGAAAACAGAAGACAAGATCTTTCACAGAGTTACTCTTTGAAAATTTCCCATCTTCCAGTTCCCATCGATGGCAATGTGAACCAGAACCCGGGGAAAGGAACATGTATGTTTATTATTCCAGTAAGTAAATAGGCTGCAAGCACCGCCACATCGATTCCGGGGCCCCTCGCTGCTCTGCCTATAAAGTAAAGCTCCTTTTTCTATGTAACTTAAGTCCGTGCCCTTCCGCTGCAGCAGTGGCGCTGCACATCCCCCACCCCCGCGGCTACTTCCGTGTTTACACTCCTCTTCCCTCCAATTCCATGCGTACATTGTCAGCTTCACTCCCGCCCAATCTTCATTGGCCGGGCGAGAACCCGAAGTCCCGCCCCCAGAAATCAACGTTCTCATTTGGAACATCTCGGCGAGTAGATTGGAACCCGAGGCCTGTCAATCCGAGCCGCTCTGTCCTCTCCGAGGCGCTTCCGCTATGGTGGGAGGTGTGGGGGGGAGGGGGAAAGGGGGCAATTCCGTGCTGAGACTTCCATGGGGCCGAGACTCCCTCCCGCCGCCCCATGGCTTCGCCTTCACCCACTGTTTACAAAAATAAACCTTCCTCTCTGCCGCCCCAGCGCCCGGGTCAGGGGTACACGCGATATCCCGTGTCCTTCCCTTGCTACCCCTAAAAAACAGCCCACGAGAGAAGGGGCACAAACCTACTTGTTCCCGGCCACCCATTACAGGCGGGGAGCAGGCCGCCGCGAGGCACGGCGCCCCGGTCTCCGCGGAGATCTGCCCAGAACCGTTACTCCCCAGGCTGCCCGAGGCGGGGACGGGAGGGAGGGTCAGGCATTTTTTTGGCGGGTAGCGGTCTCCCGGCCGCGGCCCCGGGCCGCCTCGTCCACGCGGAAGCCGGGCGTCTGCGGACGGGGGCCGCGGAGAACGGGGCGGGGGTGGCGAGCGTCCCCACGGAGCCCAGCGCCCCCGGCCGCGGCCAGCGGCGGCCTCCGGGCCAGACAGCGTGGCAGGCGCCGCCGACAGACAACAGCCGCACTCACTTCCTGGTTCCTCGGCAACTGGGGCGAAGCGCACAACTTGCCCGCCCCCGAGTCCCCAACTTCACCGCGGCCCGGAGCCCCGGCAGCTGCCGCCGCCGCCCAGCCCGCCCCGCAGCGACAACGCCGGATTCGCGGCAGGTTACTCTCCAAGGTGATCACTTCCTGATTCGTCGCCTCCATTACTTCATTCACTACCCCCCGCACCCCACCGCCCCGGCGACGGCGGTGGACACCGGCCCCCGGCACTGCCCCCGCCGGGGAGCCACCCGCCCCCCGTGCGTCCCCCGCCCGCGGCGCCGATGCACGGGAGAAAAGTTCCCCTGTCCTCACCAGCCCGGATGAGCAGATCCAGCTGGTTTGTGGGTCCCTCATGCAGAGACGTCGCCATGTTTATCCCGGGGCTGGAGCTGCTGCTTCACATTGACTTACACCGTGAGCAGCGGCGGCAGGGGAGGAGGCGGGCCCCACGGCCGGAGACACGCCGTGCGACCGACACACACTCACGCACTCGCACACACCCCGACGCCGAGATCCTTGCGCGTCCTCCGACAGGAAGCCGAAGCCGGCCCGCCTCCCGCCGCCGGGCTGAGAAACCCCACCACCTAACGGCAGGGGCGGCGGCGGGGCCGCCTCGGCTGGCAACGCGATCCTTCCGCCCCGCGCCCAGACAGGAAGTCCCGGACGCCCGCCCGGCAGCGGCCCGGCCCGCGGGGCACGGACACCTGAGGCTGCGCGCGCGGGGGCCGGACCAGCGCGGGGCGCCCGGCCTGAAGGGGCGCATTTCACGCCCTGCGGAAGAAAAGTCTGCAATTGTCCTCGCTCTGGAAAAGAGCCATTAGTCAAATTTTCTTCCTGGAAAAGATCTAATACCTAGTCCCGCAGCTGTAAATAAAGGTGGCTATTTAACTTGGTTTGGCCGTTTCAGAGCTTATGCAACATATAACCCGTTCGCTGGAAAAGGCTACACTTCAAAACAGGAATACCAACCAAAAAATTCATACCCACAAAATATTCTAAAAGCTGTACTTGGGAAGTAAGGCGCTTCCAACTACTTTCAGAGAGCGACTGTGTCCTTTTTTCCTCCGTTAAATGCACACTAAACAAGCATTTATTAGTAAACAGAACACGACACCAACCTCTGGAAGATTAGATTATCCTTCCCCAATTTGCTAGTCATGAAATTCAAGGACCCTTTCATTTCTATTTGGTCCATTTAGGAACAAATAAACATTCATTTAAAGCATCACCTACTTTTAAAAATCTTTTTTGATAGAAACCTTATTACAAAAAAAGTTCATGTTAAAACAATATATTGAAAAGGAAGACAGATTGCCATTCGAGGACTACATTTATAACACAAAATCAAACCAATAAAGTGACTCCGATGAGGCTGCTTTAAAAACAAACAAAACTGCTTCCCTGGCTTCAAAAGTTCACAATATAAAAAATGTTGGAAACAAAACTTGCTCTAACGTTCTTACACAAAATTTAGGTACAACAGTGCCTCCTACACAGTAAATGCTCAGTATTTGCTGAATAAACACAAACAAGATTTGGCAGTTACAAATTTAAAATAAAACATAATTTTTACATTCTGAATTGAATAAATTGCACTGATAATCTAGAAGAAATTTTTTTCTGATGGTAATATTAATGCAATATCATTTTACAAGTATTTGCCAACATTTCAGTGCAACTTAATAATAAATTTATATAGCCATGACTATTTCTTTTTATTCCTTCTATTCATTATTCTCTTGGCCCTTTCCCTTGGCCCTACCACCATTAACTCCATCCTCCCAAAAAAGAACGTGCCGGCCATTTACAAAGCACAACTCCCCTTAAAACAAGGACCTCTTTTCTGCTTTAGGTAAACTTGCCACCATTGGACAAAAGGAAGTATATGACTGATAGCTTTTATCTTTTATTTCTAGTCAGTTTAAAATAAAGATCATCCATTGATAGGCAGCATCTAAGTTTCCAGGTCTTAGATTATAAGGAACACAAAGGTGTAACTGCTGGCTTTCAGTTGTTAGATCACTGAAATTAAAATTAAAATTAAAATCTGAATTTCCACTCCTATCAGTGGTTTTTCATGTACTTTACTTAGAATGGAACAAAGTATTTATAATATAAGCCAAAAGTTTATTTTTTTTCTGGATGTGACAGGTAAGCCTGACTCAAGAAGGAGCATTCACTTCAACCATTTTGCTTCTTGATGTGTATCTTAGGAAGTGAATAGTGTGGAGCCCTGGCCTGTTGGCTCAGTAATAGAGCGTCAGCCTGGCGTGTCCAAGTCCTGAGTTCCATTCCCAGTCAGGGCACACAGGAGAAGTGCCCATCTGCCACCCCTCCCCCTCTCACTTCTCTCTCTCTCTCTCTCTCTCTCTCTCTCTCTCTCTCTCTCTCCTCTCTTCTCTTCTCTTCTCTTCTCCTGCAGCCATGGCTCTATTAGAGCAAGTTGGCCTCAGGCACTGAGGATGGCACCTTGCAAAGTGAGTTAAAATAGTTAATCATCTCTATATTTTAAATAACAGAACACTTATTTCAAGGGCTTGGGTTCTTTAGTATCATTAGAGAATATTCAGTATCTGGAAATCTTTTTTCAATTCCTGTGAAACTTTACAAGGGCAAATACATGATTCTTTTTCAGCATATTTATGAAAAAAATTTACAGTGAAGTTTGTTTGTTTGTTTGTTGTTGTTGTTTTTTTCATTTTTCTGAAGCTGGAAACAGGGAGAGACAGTCAGACAGACTCCCGCATGTGCCCGACCGGGATCCACCCGGCACGCCCACCAGGGGCGACGCTCTGCCCACCAGGGGGCGATGCTCTGCCCATCCTGGGCGTCGCCATGTTGCGACCAGAGCCACTCTAGCGCCTGAGGCGGAGGCCACAGAGCCATACCCAGCGCCCGGGCCATCTTTGCTCCAATGGAGCCTTGGCTGCGGGAGGGGAAGAGAGAGACAGAGAGGAAAGCGCGGCGGAGGGGTGGAGAAGCAAATGGGCGCTTCTCCTGTGTGCCCTGGCTGGGAATCGAACCGGGTCCTCCGCACGCTAGGCCGACGCTCTTCTGCTGAGCCAACCGGCCAGGGCTACAGTGGAGTTTTTAAATAAACATACCAGAACTCTAAATTAAATTCTATTTTGATTGCCTGACCAGGTGGTTGCACAGTGGATAGAGTCAACCTGGTATGCTGACCAGGTTCAAAACCCCGAGGTCACTGGCTTGAGCACGGGCTCACCAGCTTGGCGCGGGGTCACCAGCTTGAGCCTGGGATCATAGACATGAACCCATGGTTGCTGGTTTGAACCCAAAGGTCTCTGGCTTGAAGCCCAAGATTGCTGGCTTGAGCCCAAGGTTGCTGGTTCAGCTGGAGCTTTAACCCCCCACCCCAGTCAAGGCACATATGAGAAAGCAATCAGTGAATAACTAAAGTGCCACAACTCTGAGCTGATACTTCTCATCTCTCTCCTTTCCTGTCTGTCTGTCTCTCTCTTAAAAAAGAAATCTACAAGAGGAATATTCAGATTAACTAATTTCTCCACCCTTGAAATATAGCTTCTGTACCCTACCTCTTGAGAGATTCCTCAAAGGTCAACACTGACTCAGTGACCTCCTGTTGGTCTTCATCTGACTCTACCTTATCCAAACAAATGGCATTACTGACCATCCGTTAATTATATCCTTCCCATCATTTGATTTTCATAATAAACTTAAAAACTCTCAGGCTTTGTTTTTATTCCTTTTTGTTTCTTTTCAGTTGATTTCACCCACTTTTAAACAACCCTTAATTGTGACTGTTCTCCCAAAGTGTCACACTTGGTCCCCTTCTCTTTTCATTCTCTGTTCTATCCATGGTATTTTGTATCCATTCACTACTACCAGGCTTTCAGAATTATTTCTGTACTGTCTCAAAAATCAGCATCTCCAGGCTTGACTGACTTACTTTTTTAGCTCTAGGTTCTAATTTCCAGTTGTATGATAAGCATCTTTACTTGGAAAACCTACTGACACCTACAGGTCTTTTATCTATAAATGTCCTTTGTTTCCTCTATCAATGACATCGCTATCATCCCAGGCTAGAAATGAGTGATCTGTGTTTCTAGTTTAGAAACTCATATAATTTTTGAGAGGGATTTAAAACATGCATAAAATCACAAAAAATAATATGACAAATAGTCACATTCCCAGAACCAACTGTTCATTATTTATGCTTTAGGATGGGTTCTCCCAAGAAATAACATATTACAAGAGAAGACAACATCTTTGACTACTACCTCCAGTGCTTATTCACCATTCCATCTCTTCAAAGATACCACTAACATCAGTTTTGTATCTATTCTCCCAGTATATTTATTTTACACTTAGGTTTTTGGGGTGTATATATGTTTGTAGCTGTGTATGTGTGTATCCCAGAATGATATATAGTATTACTTGCACTCTGGGTACATAAATGACATTATACTATATATGCTATTCTAAAATTTACTTTTCTCATTCAAGATTTATATTCTGTACATGTTGGTATGAGTAAATATAGCTATGCTTTTTAGAAGCTACAAAGTATTCCAGTACATGCTTCCATTTTTCACTTTCATAAACAATGCTGCAAAAAAATCTTATCTATTTTTTCTTAAGCATGGTTGTTAAAGTCTCTCCACAGTTTACCTGTAAATAGAATTTTTAGTTCAAAGAATGCATTTTTAATTTTATGTTACTCTCTCCAAAGTATATGTGTAAGTCTAAAATCTCACCAATGATGTGTGAGAGTTCCCATTTTTCTCACATTCTTACCAATAAAAAATATAAGACTTTTAAAATTTTTGCCATCTGTTGGGTGACTCGTATTAATTTGCATATGCTTAATAAGTACTAAGGATAGATTTTTTTTCCCCACATACTTATTGGCTATTAAAATTTCCCCTATAGCCTGACCAGTGGTGGCGCAGTGGATAAAGCATTGACCTGGGATGCTGGGGTCCCAGGTTCAAAAGCCCAAGGTCTCTGGCTTGAGCCAAAGGTCACTGGCTTGAGCAAGGGGTCATGAGCTCAGTTTGAGCATTCCTCTTGTCAAAGCAATATGAGAAGCAATCTAAATTGCTTATTCATATCCTTTGTCATTTTCCTATGACATCTTTTGTCTTACTGACCTGTGGAATATTAACATATTCTAGATAATAATTCAGATATAAGTAGCAAATATCTTCTGCCAGTCTGCTGTCTGGCTTTTAATTTGGTTGGTCTATATCCTTTGTCCTATAAAAATTTTAAATTTTGATATAGTTTAATTAATAGGTGTTTTCCTTTACAGTGTATGTTAAGTAGTTTTTGGAATATAAAAGGAAATCAAAGTAATTAAATATTTGGAGCTTAATTGCAATAAAAACACAACATGCCCAACTATGTGTGACATAGCTAAAATAATACTAGAGGTCAGGAAATTCAAAGTTTAAAAAGTAAATAAGCAAAGCACATTAAATTCACAAAGATGGGAAAATGAACAGAACAAACACAAAGAAACAAGAAGGAAGGAAATAATGAAGAGCAGGAAAAGTGAAATAAAGAAATATAACTTTAAAAAACAAGATTCACAAAACCAAAGATGATTTTGAAAAGATTAATAAAATACCTAGATGCACCTTGGCAAAAGTTATCAAGAAAAGAAGATGTAAATGTAATATGAAACAAAAGGGAGTAAAATAACTATAGATACAATATAAAAAATATTAAATCAGTATTGTGAGAATTATAATCTAATAACTAAAATCTAGATCAACTGTATCAAGAAACTGTATAAATTGTATAAAGAAAAAGATTGAATAGAATAGTAAGTAGGAAAAAAATTAAAATGTAGTCTAAAACCTTCTCTCCACAAAATGAAATCCCTTAAATGTCCCTTGGCAAATTCTTGCAAATTGTAAAATTAATTCTTATCTTATAGAAATTGTTGCAGAAAATAGAAGAGAAAAATAAGTGAAAGCAACCTGGATTATTTAGGAGCCCAGTGTAATCTTGATTCCAGATAAAGACAATACAAAAAAAAATTATAGTTCCATTATCACTGATGAAAAGCCCTTAATCTGAAGATAACCAATACAAAATGATGAACATGTATTCACAAATGCAAGGAAAGTTCGATGTCTGAAAATCTGTCAATTATATGATATTCATAAAGGAGAAAAATCATGGCTTATCAAAGAATGCCAAAAACGCATCTGTTAGGACTCCATATTTATATGTGTGACTACCACAAAAAGAAAACCAAAGGAATAGATGGGAATTCCTTAACTTGATATAGGTTATATAGTAAAATCTACAACAAACATGACACTTCGCATTCAAATTTCAGATACATTTCCTTCAAGATCAGGAACAAAACAGGGATGCTGTTTGGTATAACTATTCCTTCACTTGATGTTCCTGTCCAATATCGTAAGGAATGAAAAAGAAATATGAAGACTGAAAGAAGAGAGAAGGAAGACTAACTTGTCCGAGCCAAGGTCCTCCTAGATCAGTAAGTTCCCAGCTGATCCACAAATAAAAACAAATAGGGCAGTAATCCCAGTCCATTTCAGTAGAACCATAGAGCTAAGCCATAGGCTTGGGAGAAACAATAACTGGATCTGGTTTCACAAGCCAATAAATTATGGGTGCTTTGTTATGCAGCAATAGCTGACACAAGAAAGGAGTGATGGGTATCCATTACTAGGCAAGTAGAAAGGTAAAATGTGGACGTCTACCAAGGAACACTGTGCAGCAGTTAGAAGCAACATTAGATATATACAAAGCAACATGCATGATATTAAGGACAGTGACTACTAAATAAATATGAAACAGAGATACATAATACCATTTATATAAATAATGCCATTTACATACATTTTAAATATATACCATAGGCTATATACACCCAATACAGTAAAAAAAAAATACCCATTAACCAAATTAGATTTGATGCTTTTATGGAGGGAGATAGGATTGTGTAGAGAAAGAGAAGAGAAAGAAATAAATCAACAAAAATTAAACAAGAGGGTATGAAATACAGATCTAATATTAATTTTCTCTCTATAAAAAGCCAAACCTAATACAATTTATTGAAAAGTCCACCCTTTACCACTGGTTTAAATTAATGTCTGTTATATACCAGGTATAAATATATATATGCTTATTCTGTTTTGGGGCTCTCTAATCTATCCTACTAAATGATTTATCTATGGGCCAATAGCACATTTAAAATTTTTCTATAGTTTTAGAATCATTCTTTATGGATAGGAGGACAAGTACCCACACTTTATTCCTTTCCAGAATTGTTTTAGATCTTTATCTAAGAGTTTGTCTAATTCTACCAAAAACAAGTCCTCTTGGAATTTTGACTAAAACTGTACTGAAAATATATATTAACTGGGGAAGAATTAACAGCTTTACCATGTCCAGTTTTTTTTAAATATTCCAGAAATCAAATCGTTTTGGTCTGCCTATGTTTTCTATTTCCTTTTAAGATTTTTTTTTTTTTTGTGACAGAGGGACAGATAGGTACAGACAGACAGGAAAGGAGAGAAACGAGAAGCATCAATTCTTCATTGCGACACCTTAGCTATTCATTGATTGCTTTCTCATATGTGCCTTGACCTGGGGGCTACTGCAGAGTGAGTGAGTGACCCCTTCCTCAAGCCAGTGACATATGGGGGTTGATGTTTCTTGCTCCTCCCCCCTTCTCTCTCTCTCTCTCCTCTCTAAAATAAAGAAATAAAATCTTAAAAAAATATAAAAGAAAAAAAGCGTTTAAAAAAAAAAAGGGAAGGGGAAGGGGCCTGGTCCCCAGTGTGTCAGTCTACCTGGCTGCACTTTCTGTTTTCATCTACTGACTGGATGGAAACTGACCAGCTATCTCCAGCACTGAGGAAGGACTGCAATTTCTTGGTACTATAACATCAAAGCACTTGGCAGCATTTTTATTATTAAATAAATTCCTCTGATTGAAAGATTTTAGCCCTGACCAGGTAGCTCAGTTGGTTAGAGCGTCATCCCAATACACCAGGGTCGCAGGTTTGATCCCCAGTCAGGGCACATACAAGAATCAATCACTGAATGCATAAATAAGTGGAACAACAAATCAATGTTTCTCTCTCAAAAAAAAAAGGCAATAAATAATTCAAAAATTCTTAATTACTTTTATGCCTTCCTCTCACTGCCATCGACACCATCTCAGTCTGACAAGTAGGAAAAAGCAGAGGTCCCATTAGGTTCCATCTTGGGCTTCAAGCCAGCGACCTTAGGCCTCAAGCCAGTGACCTCGGGGTTTCAAACCTGGGTCATCGGTGTCCTAGTCCACTCCATCCACTGCGTCACCACCTGGTCAGGCTTTCTTTTTTTATATTTGATCAGTTTTAAGGTTAAGGTTAAACTAATATCATAAAATAAGTGAAAAAAACTTTTCCTTTTTTACTGGTTTTCTATAATTTGTATATGATAAGGATTATGTATCCCTTGAAATTTTTGTAATACATCTGGTCTGAATTTTATTTCAATGAGGGTATGCATGTGTGAAATAAATGGTTATTGAGTTGCTTAGGTTTTCTATTTCTTCTTCTTAATTTAGTTGTAATTCATTTTTTTTAATTGTCCACATCACAGGTCTTCAGGCAACAGGCTATTCAGTGTTCTCTAATGATTTTAAAACCCTCCCATCTAACGGTCATACTTTTGGTCTTCATAGCACTCATTTTTCTTGATCTGTCTTTACGAAGGTTTATCCATTTTTATTAACTTCAGGGTTTTATTAATAATGTATTCTTTTGTATTTTCTATTTTATTAATATTGATATTTATTAATTTATTATTCTTTCTTGTACTTAGAGTTTATCCTACTGATCCTTTATTAACATCTAGCATCAAACACATGATCAAAAAATACATTTAGAGCTATTAAATTTCTAGTGAATTGTGCCTGTCACATCTCATATGCAATGCTTTCATTATTTTTATGTAATGCTTTCATTATTTTTAGCTGTCAATATTTTATAATTTTCATTTCCTCCTTCATCCATTAATCAACTAGTGAGTTTTTGGTTGCCAATTTTGATGTACTTTGGTCTTTTCATTGTTGATTTCTAATTTTACTGCATTATAATGAAATAATATATTTTGAATGATATTGATTTTCTGGACCTTGTTGAGATTCCCCTATGACCTAGCACCCAGTTAAAAACTGACCTATATATAACTGAGAAAATGAACAACGTTGCAATTTATTGGATTAGGGTATAATGTTCTATGGACCTGCAGCTTATGGAAGTTGTCAATCTTGTGGTTCAGGGTCTTTGATGCCATTTTTAATTGTGTCTGCTTGACTTTTTAACATTGACAGAGATGTGTTCAAGTCCCAATGTTTTGTCAACATGTCCACTTCTCTCTGCAGTTCTGAAAGCTTTTGCTTTAAATGGTAGTTTAAAGCTATGTTGTTAGATACATATAAGTTTATGAAGATTCTGTTCCTTTTTAGCAGTTTGAAGAGTCTGTCTGGATTAAAGATTTTCACCCTCAATTTATTTTATTTTATATTTTATTTTATTATACCAGCTTCCTTTGGCTACTGGTTTTCTGATGAATATATTTTTCTATTCTTTTTAATTATTTTTGCTTTGTGTACCTGTTAAAAACAGCACAGATTCATGTTCCTATCACAATAGGTGATTTTAATATAAATACTGATGTTTGAGACTTATTTCTACTATCTTGACTTATTTATATTTTCAGTCCTCCCCTCCCCCTTGTTGCCCTCTGTTAGATTAGCCCAGTTTACTATAACACCTGACCTACGCCCCACCTTCGTATTTTGGACGCTATCCCTTCTATCCCTATTATTTTAGTATGCTCTAGTTGCTTAAAATAAATGTCCTTCTTTTCACTTCTCATCTTCTCCAGATCATGTTTCACATGGTTCCTGTTTTATTCAAGGGCCACCACAACCTGGTTGTACTCTTATCTTTCTAGTCTCTCAAACAGATATCTCTACAAAGCCTAATCTCAAGTTAAATTGCATTATTTGTCGGTCTTCAAGTCAAATACAAAATTCCTGGTGTTCTGTTCTGGTTCATGATGTCTTCTTGTTCACTCCCTCGTTCAACAAATATTTTACTGAAAACCTAAGTCATATTTGGCTCTGACCATATACCCGTGAACACAACGAATAAGGTCTCTGGCTGCATGAAACATTGTGTGGAAACATTAAACAAATAAACATAAATATAAATATAATAGAGTAAAACGTCATGTACATGAGTTCAAGAGACCTGGTGATCACCTCCCATCTTCCACTCTGTCCTCAAACAGCAGTCACTGGAGTACACACATGCCACCAGGTGGCACCAAACCACAACCAGATCTTCAACTCACTTGGCTAGCTGCCTGAACCCTGGAACCCTGAACCCTGAACCTTGGAGCCCTGATTCCTGGAACTCATTCCACACACACTTCCTCCTTCACACAGCAGACACTCAGGTTATTTTTTAAAACTCCCAATAATGCCATATTTTAAACGATTGGAATTTTTGGAATTAATTACTGCTTTAACGTGAGAGTTTACTGTATCACAAGTTGTAGCTGCCAACGAAATAAATAAATAAATATATATATATATTTTTTTTTTAAACAATGGGGGGCTATGACAGAAGTAACAGAACAGTCGCTACTGAGATTCAAGAGTATTAACTAAAGCCTCTCTCTCTAAAAAAGCGACATTCAAACTGAGATCTAAGGGATGACCAACCAGGAGTTAGAATCTGAAAAATGGAAAGCAGGATGTTCAGAAACAACAGCATAGATGCGCAACCTGTGAAGGTGAAGTGTGCATTAACAAAAGGGTAGGTATGTTCTGGAAGAAGGGCTACGATATAATCCATCATAATACTTATGTCCTTGGGATCTAGAGCTCTAGTTACCATTTCACTTTAACTCCTTGCTTCACCACTTAAATAGATGTCTAGCCTTGGAAAAGTTCTTTAGCCCAGGGCTGATAAAGAGTATGAAGAATGTCAATATTAAAGCCCTAAGAACTATTTCTGGCAATACAATAAAGAAATTTTAAATGTTAGGAGTTTTGCTATTGTCATTATTGTTGTTATTGTTTCTAGACAGATGAAAAGAGCCAAATTATTCAGTGTCTTAAAATATCCTGCACACTATCCTAAGTGACTCAATTTATATTTTTTTTTTTACAGAGGCAGAGATAGACAGGGACAGACAGACAGGAACAGAGAGAGATGAGAAGCATCAATCATCAGTTTCTCGTTGCGCATTGCGACTTCCTAGTTGTTCATTGATTGCTTTCTCACATGTGCCTTGACCGTGGGCCTTCAGCAGACCGAGCAACCCCTTGCTGGAGCCAGCGACCTTGGGTCCAAGCTGGCGAGCTCTTTGCTCAAGCCAGATGAGCCCGCGCGCGACCTCGGAGTCTCGAACCTGGGTACTTCCGCATCCCAGTCCGACGCTCTATCCACTGCGCCACTGCCTGGTCAGGCTCAATTTGTATTTTTAAAGTCACTTTCGCTATTATGTTAAGAATGGATTGCTTGGGGTGGTAGGAAGAAGGGACAAGAGTTAAAGCAAGAAGACAATTAGAACGCCAAAGGCCAACACAGTCCTTATACAAAAAATATAGATTGGACGAGGCTAGTAGCAATGGAGATACAAAGAAACTAGTAGATTCAAGATATAATTTGAGGACAAAACTGACACGATTTGGTAATGTTATAGGAGGTAAGATAGGAGAAGGTATAAATGATGACTTCTCAACCAGAAAAAAAACTTTACTAATGACAACAACTCTTTGTCTACCAAACTTAAGTCCGGACCTCGGACCTTCTCTTAGACCCATCTGTGTACTTCCTTATAAAATCAAGTTTTATCAGTGACCAGGCTAAGTCAATTTATTTAGATATCAGAATACTCCATTCTCCATGTCTACGACTATCAATATCTAACTAAGTTCCTTACCCTCTACCACCCCCCAGGTGATGTCTGATCACGCCCACCTGTCTTCAGCATGAATCTTGTTAGATCAGTTAAGCCAGAACCGCACTTACTCCTGACGTTTCCTCTTGTTCCACCCACAGATCCAGCCCACTCTGTGGTTATAAATCCTCGCTTGTCCACTGTATTCATAGTTGGACCCAATCTCAATCTCCATCCCTCACTGAAAAATTCCAGTGCAGTGGTTTCTATACCCATCATGACAGACCCCCTTGAATCAAGTTTTCCTTGCTGTGCCTTAACAGCTGTCATTAAATTTTTTTCTTAACACTTCCCAAACAAAATTTTATTTTTTCTCCCAAGCCCAGCTAAAACATGAACTTTCCATCACAATAGCTAACAGCTCTCTTCTCACTCTCACAACACTGATTTTATTAAACCTTGGGTTACAAAGAGTTGTTTTCTTATATATGTGCCCTAATAGAGAACCAGCTCCTTTACAGTAGGGACATACCTAATTTTTTCTTCTAGCTCCCCCCAGCTTTACCCCCCCTCTCCCACCCCCACACACAAAGTGCCATCCACACCAAAGGCAGTCTCAGCTAACCCCACAACTGATTTCAGGGCAGAGCGAGCCCTCGTCCTTTTTTCCTTCCTTTGGTAAGCTCAAGAAGTCAGCCTGTTTTCTTCTCCTTTTGACTATTCTATCTTTTGAAATTCTGTTTCCCCTAAGACAAACTGCAGAATTAACCAGCAGTCTCTCATTAGCCTCCCTATTTCTTATGGCCTCCAAAAATGAGTGTATAGGGGTTGTGTTAAAGCTGCAAGGAAGAACGGACGCTTCTCATCTCTCTCCCTTCCTGTCTGTCCCTATCAGTCCCTCTCTCTGACTCCCTCTGTTAAAAAAAAAAAAAAAAAGGATCAATGAACTAAGGTGCCGCAACAAATAATTGATGCATTGATGCTTCTCATCTCTCTCCCTTCCTGTCTGTCCCTGCCTTCCTGTCTCTGTCACACACAAATAAGGAAAATTCTAGATTAGAAGCAGAAATACCAGAAATGAACATTTTAAAAGGCCTGAAGAAGTTCAGTAATAGTTTCCAAGGAAGTGAAGCCATGAAATAGCCCTACAACTTTATGGACAAAAAAAAAACACAAGTATTAGGAACATGACAGGGAAGAACTCAGATCGCAAACTGTTCAGGAGGAAAATTACTATATATATGTAGTATTATTTCTCTTTCCTTCAGGAGGAATCATTGTCACCCTTTAAATAAAAATACAGTATAGCGGGTTCAAATAATTATAATTATATGTAAAATTATACATATTCTTAATAAATTAAGAACGACCTGCCAGCACTGTCTTCCTCCGGGCTCAATCTGTTTCACCTCAGGTAACCCTGGGAAGGGACTCCTTTTCAGGTTCCCAGTTTTTCATGTTGATCTTCTACCTCTCTGTGGCAATGATATTTTCTGATGAAAAGAGTCCCTTTGTGTCACAGGGAGAATTTCTGATAATATAACAAATGCAAAAATTATCACAGCTCATCATGAAGCCAACTTAAGTCTTGAGATTCTTCAAGAAAGAAATTGGATTCATCTTATTTTTTAAAAGAGCAATCTGGTTTTATTTTCTTATACTGTATTTTTATAAACCTAAACTTTCATTTACTTAAAAAACAAGGTACTGCTTTCCTGTTGAATTATATAAAAATTCTTATTATTCATTGGCCTTTTCAACTAATCTCTGAACACAATTTTGTTGATCACAAAAAATGTTTTCTAAGTTTTCTTGATAATTATTTACGAAGTCCAAGTTTTTGTTTTAATACCTGGTTAAAAACCAAAGTCCTGCTCTCAATGATTAGAGGAGAAAAGAAAGAGGCTACCAGACCCTTTTCAGCCAATGTCTGTTAATAAAGATTAGTAGTTCTATTTGAATTGCATAACACAGTGTTAGTTATATTTCAAAGGAACATTAGAAAGAAAAAGGCCAGCAGGGAGTGTAGAAAAGCCTCTCTCTGGTTAGGATTATGGGTGATTTTCACTATTTGTTTATTCTTTGGAATACTTCTGAATTTTTCCAATGAACATGTATTGCTTTCATTGTAAGAAAAAAAAAGACAAATGTAGGTGTACAAGAATGATTAAACCTACTATGATTTCAATATAATATTAATCTAAGTATGACAACATTATGACTGATATATTTTAGATGACCATATTTATGTCTTTTGGATGACTACATTTTTTTTTATTATGTGGGAGGCGGGGAGGCAGACAGACTCCCGCAGGCACAGGGACCCAGATCCACCTGGCAAGCCCCCTACAGGGCTATGCTCTGGCCATCTGGGGCTTGTTCTGATGCTTGGCAACCGAGCTTTTTTAGTGTCTGAGGCAAAGCCATGGAGCCATCCTCAGTGCCCAAGGCCAATGTGCTTGAACCATTTGGGCCATGGCTACAGAAGGGGAAGGGGGGGGGGGAGGGAGAAGTAAAGGGGAGAGGAAGACGGAGACGGGAAGAGTAGAGAAGCAGATGAGCACTTCTCCTGTGTGCCCTGACCAGGAATCGAATGCAGGAATTCCACATGCCAGGCCAACGCTCTACTGCTGAGCCAACCAGCCAGGGCCTTATATTTTTATGTTTTTTAAATAACCCTAAGGTAATCAATATTTAGCTTATAAACAAAAAATATTTAAGATTTTACATAGATGGTACTTGATTAAATGGCAATATAAGTCAAAACTTAATTTGTTTCAGTCTGTACTTCCTAACAGCTATGTGCTAACCCAGGCATGGCCAACATACGGCCCACGGGCTTAATGAGTTTATGTGGCCCGCGATTAAATTTTTAATATTCTCTGCTACTTTAAAATTTCAGCTACTCAGAAGCGGAAGCCTCTTTGATTATCAGAAATCGAGATATTTAAGAAGATAGTGATACACGGAAAAGAATTCCACGTGTGACTAATCTAGGGTTAACTTCCAATAATTGGTCGAATAGATTCGCGATACTTATTTTTTTTAAAATTCCACTATAAAGATTTACAACTTTTGTACTCATCTGTACTCGATATGAATTGTTTGACATTTAGCAGCGATGTGAAACCCACATTCTTTTAGGCGGAGTTTGCCAGTGCGCACCCAAGGTCAAACAACTCGTTATTTTTGTGGTCAAGTGTGCTGAATCAAGTGGGACTGACTGTAGCATAGACAATAGCTGCAGTTGATAACTGAAAACGTGTCCAAGCTGTTTATAAAATGAAATAATTGTTTTATTTGCAATATAACCCTTTCAAGCTCATTCTATTAATTAAATATCGTTTCAATTGATTGCGATACAGTTTGGATATTTATAAGGTATGTAATTATATTTTATTAAAATATTGTAATTAAATTTTTTTTCACTAATTTGATAAACAAATTACATAATAAAATTTTGTTTACTTAAATGAATCTTTTTTGTATTTAACATTTTTTAATTTTAGTATTTAGTCCGGCCTGTGAAAAAAGTTTTCTTTCTAATCTGGCCTGGGGGCAAAAACTGTTGGCCATGCCTGTGCTAAACACTATATTATACACTAATATTTGACAGAATTTAAAAATACAATCTCTGTCTTCAAGGGACTTATACACTCGCTTTGAAAACAAAGAGTTAACGCACAAGAACAGTGTAAGAGATTGCATGGTCAGGTGCTTAAACCCAGATGGCCCAACTGTTACAGAGATCAGGAAATGGTGTATTCTAGGGGGCCACAATCACTGTGGAAAGTTTCATGTAGCCAGGCCGGAAAGAACAGGTAATACCTCAACTCACTCTTGATAGGAAACTATTTGAGCAAAAGCTCAGAGGCATAAACAGCAAAGTCCATGCCAGGGACAGTAAGAAAAACAGCAAGACACTGTCTCAGTAGGTAAGGAGGCCAAGTTAAGAAGGAGCTATTTCTGGCTGATTCTGTGGGTCACCTAATTTGGCAGAGATATGGTCTCTGAAATCTGATAAAGAGCTTCAGGAGGATGGTAAATGTAGTTGCCAAAGCACAGTGAGTTAAGGAAGAGAGAAGGAGGAAAAAGTAAGGACTTGGAGGTACAAAGCATTTGTTCTTTAACAAGTGGAAGTGAAAGGAAAGAGTAAAGTGTAACAGAAATAAACAAATGTTCTGTTTTAATGCACTAATAGACCTTCTCCTACCAGAAGGCACATGGAAAGGTATAAATGAAGTCAAGAAAACACCTATGGAACACTTACTACACCACAAGCACTATGCTTTACATATGTAATTTATGTAATCCTCGCAACCCTGATGTCCTTTTGGATGACAGTGAGACAGACTCTGAGAAGATTAAATACTGCCAAATAAGTGATAAAGTGGCACTCTTCAACCAGACCAACCAATCCAATCAATAGTTTTCCCTTTCCTAATAACAAGAGCTACTAAAAGACAAAAAGAAAAAGGGGGGAAACCCTCAGGAATAGTCACCCAGAATTTTCTGATGACTCTTTAGCTTCTTGTTCCTTGAAATGTAAATACTCCCTAGAGTTAATTCCTTAATTTTATGTTCTTTGTTCTTGATCACAGAGACAAACATCGGACTTAAATATCTTGTCCCTTGGGGAAATCTCTCCAATACTATTATTCCCTGTGGGGATTCCATTTATTTCCATGGCTTCAATTAGAGTGATTCCCACATCGGGCTCCTTGACCTTCCTTGACCAAGCTCCAGTGGTACTCGATAGCTGCCCTCTACCCCTCCACATCAAGTCTCCCCCTTCCTTCTGTCTGCCCCGGGTCCCAGGAGGCTAACTTCGTCAGCAGCACTCCATGGGCTCAGACTGGGTTAGTTCAATGGAGCAACAGGAAGGGGAGGAGAGGGACAGAAGGCAACACAATCAGAGCCCTTGTTCCCTGGTTCCTTCGTAAGGCATCACCCTCAAGCCAGCTGTGTCCTTGGACTGCTGATCCCAGGTTCTCCCAAGATCACCCTCTCCCCAGGGCCCTCTCCTCCTAGGTGTTGATAACCCTTCCCTCCCTTTAGCCAAAGCACCCAAGGACAGAAGCAGCTCTGTCACTGCTGGAGCTGGAGCACCGCCCTATCGCCATGGCCACCACACGCTTGCCCACATACGTGGAACTAGCCATTTATTAAAACATCCCTTAAATTATCCTAATTTGAGAATGCCTTCCCTTTTGTCACGTGACCTTTTTTTTAAAATTTTTTTTAATTTTTAATTTTATTTTACTTATTCATTTTTAGAGAGGAGAGAGAGAGGGAGAGACAGAGAGGGAGAGAGAGGAGAGAGAGACAGAGAGAGAAGGGGGAGGAGCTGGAAGCATCAACTCCCATATGTGCCTTGACCAGGCAAGCCTAGGGTTTCGAACCGGCAACCTCAGCATTTCCAGGTCGACGCTTTATCCAGTGCGCCACCACAGGTCAGGCTGTCACGTGACCTTGACAAAACAGTTGTTCATCTTTAAATACCCGAGTATGTCTTCATCAATGTTCTGCTTCAACTCAAAATCAACACACCTGTTACCAAACTTACCTGTCTGCCACAATAGTCATGCCTTCCTCAAATCCCAATAGCAGTGGTCCCCAACCTTTTTTGGGCCACAGACCGGTTTAATGTCAGAAAATATTTTCACGGACCAGCCTTTAGGGTGAGACAGATAAATGTATCACGTGACCGAGACAAGCGTCAAGAGTGAGTCTTAAGGCCCTGGCCGGTTGGCTCAGCGGTAGAGCGTCGGCCTACCGTGCGGAGGACCCGGGTTCGATTCCCGGCCAGGGCACACAGGAGAAGCGCCCATTTGCTTCTCCACCCCTCCGCCGCGCTTTCCTCTCTGTCTCTCTCTTCCCCTCCCGCAGCCGAGGCTCCATTGGAGCAAGGATGGCCCGGGCGCTGGGGATGGCTCTGTGGCCTCTGCCCCAGGCACTAGAGTGGCTCTGGTCGCAGCATGGCGACGCCCAGGATAGGCAGATTATCGCCCCCTGGTGGGCAGGGCGTCGCCCCTGGTGGACGTGCCGGGTGGATCCCGGTCGGGCGCATGCGGGAGTCTGTCTGTCTCTCCCCATTTCCAGCTTCAGAAAAAATGAAAAAAAAAAAAAAAGAGTGAGTCTTAGATGGATGTAACAGAGGGAATCTGGTCATTTTTTAAAAATAAAATATTGTTCAGACTTAAATATAAACAAAACGGAAATAATAAGTTATTTATTCTTTCTCTGCGGACCAGTACCAAAAGGCCCACAGACTGGTACCGGTCCACGGCCTGGGGGTTGGGGACCACTGCCCTACAGGATACCACCATCACTTAGTGTCAAAAAGCAAAGTAATATCTTAACTGTGCCTCTCCCCTTAATTTGTCATGTCTTGTTAGACCTTAAATAGTTGTATAGCTTATATAAGCTCCTTCTGTTACTATTGCTTCTAACTTTGCTTTAATATTTCTCAAGTTATTCCTGGATCCATACTACAATGGCTAGCCTTCCTCTCTCATCTTTCCATCAACAATTCATCTATCTACTGAAATACTAAACACATAGTACTTTCCACTAAAAACCTTCCAAATCTTTCTGTATTTTATATAACTAATGACTAAGTCTCAGGTTCATATCACAATCTAGTCACAACTCTTAATAGAACCTCTGTCAATGTCTTATTTATTCAATACTGTCTAAACATACCTTGAACTTCAATATTCCACCCATTCGTTAATGACACTTTCTTTACAGTGCCTTTTGCCTACTTCCTATCTGTCCATCCAAATCCTACCAACCATCTTCCTTCTTCGCTCTCTCTAAAACATTCCATAATCCTAAAAATTGAGCTTTCCTCTGAAACATATTAAAAACAGTGCTCTTGCACATAAAAAATGCAAAGCTGGCACTGGCCGGTTGGCTCAGCGGTAGAGCGTCGGCCTGGCGTGCGGGGGACCCGGGTTCGATTCCCGGCCAGGGCACATAGGAGAAGCGCCCATTTGCTTCTCCACCCCCCCTCCTTCCTCTCTGTCTCTCTCTTCCCCTCCCGCAGCCAAGGCTCCATTGGAGCAAAGATGGCCCGGGCGCTGGGGATGGCTCCTTGGCCTCTGCCCCAGGCACTAGAGTGGCTCTGGTCGCGGCAGAGCAACGCCCCGGAGGGGCAGAGCATCGCCCCCTGGTGGGCAGAGCGTCGCCCCTGGTGGGCGTGCCGGTTGGATCCCGGTCGGGCGCATGCGGGAGTCTGTCTGACTGTCTCTCCCCGTTTCCAGCTTCAGAAAAATACAAAAAAGAAAGAAAGAAAGAAAGAAAAATGCAAAGCTTATTAATATAACCTCATAAATTTAATCAAAAGGTTAAAAAGGTAAATATAGTATGTTAAGGTATAAGATGAAGAGGCAGATCCTATACAACTCAATCTTCTCAGACAAGTCTCCTGTACATTTATTTTTTTTTCCTTAGGTAAAAAGCAGGGAGGTAGAGTGACTCCCGCATGCATCCCAACCTGGATCCACCCAGCAAGCCCCCTACCAGATGATGCTCTGCTCATCTGGGGCCATTGCTTGGCAACCGCGCTATTTTAGCACTTGAGGCAAGGCCATGGAGCCATCCTCAGCACCTGGGGCCAACTTGCTCCAACTGAACCGTGGATGCGGGAGGAGAAGAAAGAGAGAGAGAGAGAGAGAAAGGAGAGGGGGAGGGGTGGAGAAGCAGATGGTCGCTTCTCATGTAAGCCCTGACCGGGAATTGAACCCAGGATGTCCATACGCTGGGCTGATGCTCTACCACTGAGCCAACCGGCCAGGACCTCAAACAAGTCTATCAAAACTTTCTATTATTAATTCCATTGGCATAAACTTGTTACTTTTCAAATAGTAACCTGTAACAGCCTTTTTTTGTTGTTGTTTTTGTATTTTTCTGAAGTTGGAAATGGGGAGGCAGACAGACAGACTCCTGCATACGCCCGACCGGGATCCACCTGGCATGCCCACCAGAGGGCGATGCTCTGCCCATCTGGGGCGTTGCTCTGTTGCAACCAGGGCCATTCCAGCGCCTGAGGCAGAGGCCATAGAGCCACCCCCAGCGCCCAGGCCAACTTTGCTCCAATGGAGCCCTGGCTGCGGGAGGGGAAGAAAGAGACAGAGAGGAAGGAGAGGGGGAGGGGTGGAGAAGCAGATGGGCGCTTCTCCTGTGTGCCCTGGCTGGGAATCAAACCTGGGACTTCCACACGCTGGGCCAATGCTCTACCACTGAGCCAACCAGCCAGGGCCAAAGATAAATTTTAATGTTTATTATGAAATAGTTGCTACAATCCATTGGATAAAATACTCTTATTTTCTTTATAGTCAATAGCAAAAAATAAAAGGTTTCTCCAAGACTTATACATACTAACCCCCAATTAAACACACAATTATCTCACCATGGAACGACTTAAACACCACAATTCCTAAGAAGACAGAAAGGGAACAAGAATCTGATAGACTACTTCCAAGATGCTTCAGACCTAAGGGGAAAAAAATCATACTGCTCCACCAACACTGATTCAAAGAAACTATTAATCTGTTATAAAATGAGAATAAAGTATTTATTTTTTAAATAAAAAAAATACCCTCATATGCTAGCCTACTGAAATACCTCTGTTAGTAAATAACAACTAGTTAATTTGCACACTCCCTGAAAAAATTGATACAAATAATTTTATTATTGTGGGCCTATAATTTTTTCCATGGGGTCCATGATATGGGATTCTGTTATACCTCAAAAAAATTACAATGGAGAACTTCTTACATTCATACAAATTCCCTTAAACAAGAGATGTTGTATGAGTTTCCAATCTATACTAACTAGCATTAAAAAGAGGGTTTATTTTTTTTGTATCTTATTCATCTGGCAATAGTAACGTTGACTATAACAAAATGAGAAAGTTATAAAGAATAAACATTTGGTGAGATGTCTACCTGTTTCCACATTCTCGGTCTCAACTTCTTGTTCTTCTGCCACATCTTGCATCATAAAAGTCTCATCGTCATAAACCAGCACCTGGGCCGCATAGCCCTGCTCTAATCTGGCACTTGGAACTGGCTCCACAATCACTGCTGGATAGTCAGAAACCTTTCCACTTTCCTACAAGAGCAAATTTAAAAAACAATCAACCTTTTTATTCACAAATGCTGGAGTCACTTATAGCCCCTTGAGTTCACAGAGTCTCAAGGGGTCCACACAATGAGTTTCATGTACTATCAATATGAATGTGAAAACCAAACCAAGAGATGCAAAGGGCTATCTTTAATCATCTGTTCAGGTCTTAAGAGGTGAGCTATCAATTAAACTTTTTAAATAATCAGGGCTTTGGGATGAGGGTGGCAAATTAAAAACATGTAAATAATTTCACTCTATCATGGAAGCAGCAAGAGACTTTTAGACATAACCCTGGGAGGAGAAGAGAGAGCAACAATGCAGAGAGGTTAGAGCAGCAGAGAAGAGAGAAGAGTGACAAGCCCTCGGCAGACAGGAAGTGGGGTGGGAGCCAGCACTGGTGAGCGGTTCAGCAGCCCCAGGTAGCCCAACAGCCCGGCAGGCGGCAGGGGCAGCGGAGAAACGCAAACCTTGGCCGGAGAACCTCCGGGAGGCAGTCCCAGCTACTCTCGGACTCCGACAGGGACAGGGACACGGAGCGGCGGCAGGTGGCAGAGACAGAGGAAGAGGGTCCACCAAGGAAGTTCCCATTACACCTGTTTCAGAAGTACTTTGACTCCGGCCCCCACTCGCCCTGCCAGGATGCTCGGAGGCCAGAGCTGCCCCCTCAGCAGAAGCTGGAGAGGGAGCAAGAGCTTCTCTGGGGCTCATCAGGCCCACCTGCCAGTATCAGTGCTACACCCCAAACCGTTTCCAGTCGGCTTTCCAGTCCTCGACCTGTAATCACGAGCAGACAAGCCACGTATGACCAGTTCTCTAGACGCAGAATGTATTTCATATTCCTCACAGAGATGAGAAGTTGTTATGGCCATAAAACAAGAACAGAACACAATCAACAACATGAAAAATAAAGAGTTCTTAGACATTAAAAACAGTCTTCCAAGTAGCAGAGAAGAAAGCTAAAGCGACAAGAAGTAGGAGAGAAAGGAGAACAGTAGGACAGGGCTGGTCCAGGGGCGCACTCTCTGAATGAGAGGAGCTCCAGAAAGGGGGAGGGGAGGTACGGAAGGCCGGGAAAAATCAGGGAATTCCGGAAGTCTGTCCCAAGCTGAAGGGCGGGGCCGCCCGCGTGAAAGGACCAAGTGTATGAAAAAACGAAGGCAGACCTACACTGAGGCACACAGCTGGGAAAACATCATAATACAGACTTGGGCAAAAGGAAGATTTTAGAAGCTTCTAGAAAGAAAATACACACCACACACAAACACTCAGAACTGAGGTCAGTCTTCTCAACCATCATACTGGAAGGAAGGCGATCACGGGAGCCACTGCTTCAAAATTATAAAGGAAAATTATTTCCAACCTAGAATTCTTCACCTAGTCAAACAATCTCATGAAATTAGAAGAAATGTTTTCACAGACATGCAAGAGCTCAAAACATTTACCTTCCCTGCGTCCTTTCTCAAGATGATTACCATCAAAAAGAGAGAGAGAGAGAGTACATTTTTAATTTTAAAAAAATGACTCAGGATACAGAACAGAGGGGAGCCAGCAGGGAAGACAGACGACAGTGACCCTTGGGGAGGCCTGGGCACAGAAGTCCCTGAACACCTGCTGCACACAGGGTTTGAAGGACAACCAGTCAGGACTGTAGCAATGTGACTCCTGAGACAGCACGACAAACTGTCATCTTCTAGGGACACCTTGACCTTGTTCTTAAGCACAGAACACCCCGATGAGCCTATTCCAGATGTTTCTTCACACGCAGCTAGCCTTGCTCCCTGGGTCAGTTAAGCACAGGTATTTCACCTCCCCACTGTGTTCCGCTGCGCTGCACTGCGCTCCTCTGTGCTGACACAAGACCACAGAGAGTTTAGAAATTAAAAACAAAGACAGCACTCTTTCCCATGCCCATAGACCTGCTGAGCAAACACGTAACGCGGGGTCCACACGGCAGCCCTGTCAGATTCCTGACCAGGGTGGCCTTGTTTCCAAGAACTAACTCCTGACACACTTAACTGGAAGCCTGAGCAGAAGCCCTTGAAACTCATGATGAACTTGATGAACTTGAACTTGATGCCAAACCAGCCGGCCCTTTCCCTAGAAGACTTCATCTAACAGGGCAGGTGCTGCGCTTCCCTAACTCAGCTTGTCACACTATTCATTTTTTCAAAGTAAACAGCATGTCATTTAGGAATATACAGACAGTAACATATCTTATAGAGAAAAGGGATAGTGGCCCTGGCCGGTTGGCTCAGCAGTAGAGCGTCGGCCTGGCGTGCAGAAGTCCCGGGTTCGATTCCCGGCCAGGGCATACAGGAGAAGCGCCCATCTGCTTCTCCACCCCTCCCCCTCTCCTTCCTCTCTGTCTCTCTCTTCCCCTCCCGCAGCGAGGCTCCATTGGAGCAAAGATGGCCCGGGCGCTGGGGATGGCTCTTTGGCCTCTGCCCCAGGCGCTAGAGTGGCTCTGGTCGCGGCAGAGCGACGCCCCAGAGGGGCAGAGCATCGCCCCCTGGTGGGCAGAGCGTGGCCCCCTGGTGAGCGTGCCGGGTGGATCCCGGTCAGGCGCATGCAGGAGTCTGTCTGACTGTCTCCCCCATTTCCAGCTTCAGAAAAATGCAAAAAAAAAAAAAAGGGTAGCATGTAAGTCAGGATAATGGCAACTCTGGGGACAATCAGGGTGGGAATATGAGAGAAGGACACAGTCTTCTAAAATACTAGTTATTTCTGTTTCAACCTGAGTAATAGGTAATATGTATTCTTTTTTGTTACTTTTAGGCTGAAACGTATGTATTTTATACACTCTTCCGCAGCATCAAACATTTCACACACAAAATTTAAATAACAAAGATATAGCAAATTAAAAAAAGAATATGTTGAATATTAACATTGAATTTCGTACTCTATAAAAGGTAAAAAATGTGAATACAATCTTTTACCATTAAAAAATATTCTTTCCCTGAAATTGAATATCATAACCGTGGAACCACCAAGCCTCTTGCTCAGCTTTATAAGCAACCCAATCACGGCCCAGGCAGCACCACCAGCTAGGAAATAGCTCTTAAGGAGAAGAAGCACGGGGCAGGTCAAGACTGATGAGGTCTCCGCTCACTAGAAACTCAGAAAGCAGCATCCTAAATAGCAGCCGAACTAGTAACTTTAACCCAAGCAGTAACTATTTTATTTATATATATATAATCCAAGGGACGTATAACTTCTTTCATTCCTTAAAAATCTTAAAAGTATATTTAATAGTAACATTAATCTGAGATTATTTTATATTGTGAACCACCCATCTCCCACCCTACCAGTAGAAGATAAGTCAAATTTTCTAAACCATTAAATACTTGAGGACTAGAATTCTGCAGAAGACCAGTACTCTCTTCCCCACCAATTAGGATTCTGGAACCACTCTTATCTTTGTTTTAATGTGTATTTCAATGGTTCCTTCCATTTAACCATAAAAAAAAAAGAATCCTTTTTATTAAAAAAAAATTTGAGCCCTGGCCAGCAAGAAAGAGTCAGCTCAGCTTGTGGAAGTCCCAGGTTCGATTCTTGATCAGGCACATAGGAGAAATAATTATCTGCTTCTCCACCCCTCCTCCTTCTCTCTCTCTCTCTCTCTCTTCTCTCTCTTCCTCCCTCTCTCTCTCTCCCCCCTCCAGCAGCCATGGCTCGAATGGTTCAAGCAAAATTAGCCCTGGGCACTGAGGATGGCTCCACGGCCTCGCCTCAGGCACTAAAATAGCTCGTATGCCAAGCAACGGAGCAGCAGCCCCAGATGGGCAGAGCATCATCTGGTAGAGGCCTTGCTGGGTGGATCCTGGTCGAGGCACAAGCAGAAAAGTCTGTCTCTCTGCCTCCCTGCCTCTCACTTAATAAAAATAAAAAAAAAGAAAAAGAAAACATCTCTTCTTTCACCAAACTCCAGATCCTTATCCCTACATATACCTCTCAAAAAGACGGTCCAACTCCCTGACTCATTTGCTACATATGCCTTGTAATCTGGATTCTACCAGCTCACTGAAACTACTCACTCAAAATGTCAATTCCATTTCAATTTTCATCCTCCTTTGCCATTCTGCAAACTATACACTAACCATTGCCTCATTTAAAAAATTATTTCTTTTTTTTTTTATTGATTTTAGTGAGAGAGGAAGGGAGAGAAAGAGAGACAGGAACATAGATCTGTTGCTGTATGTGCCCTGACCAGGTTTGAACTGGGAACCTCTGTGCTTCAGGATAATACTCTAACCAACTGAGCTATCTGGCCAGGACTTCTTCCATCTTTTTTTCTTCTCTTGCTACCGGCTCTACTTTTAAGCATCTCCTCTGACTCGTCTCCCAACTCCAGTGGCTCAAATGTAGCCAACTTACTAAGGTTCTGTCCTCAGCATCTCCTTTCTTTTTATCCCTGACTGTAGACCATCCCAGGCAAGCTTGCCCATTCTTACGGTTTCAAACAGCATGTCTATAATGATGATTACTAAATAGTTGCTTGCCATTCTGACCCATCTCCTAAACTCCAGACCCGAATTTTAAACTACCAACTCTTAACATCACTACAGCAATATTCAGTCAATACTTCAAGCTTAACAAGTCTCACTGGAACAAGTTACCAACATCTCTCTTCCTCTCCTCACCCAGTGTTTTTCTCTAAACCTCAGTTTCTTCATATTTAAGAAAGAGAGATTATAATAACATTCACATTTAAAGTCCATCAAAAATTAACTATGCACAAATTAGTGACAACTATTTTACATTGTAACAACAGTAGACAAACATACTATACCATCCTCTCAACTTTGGAGGGCACCTTTCCACATTACAATCATAACTTTGTATTACTTCTTCGTGCAAAAAGCTGTCACGATTCCCATCTGTCTAAAAGGAAAGTTTAACGTACTAAACAATGGCTCCTTATACTCCTTGAAATATAGCCCTCATTCCACCTATTCAGGGTTGACTGTGTTCCCCCAAATATGCTGAAGCCCAAACCACCAGTACTTGTGAATTTGAGCTTGTCTGGAAATAGGGTCTTTGCAAGATGATCCAGTTAACATGAGATCATTAGGATAAGCCCTAATCCAGTATGAGCAGGCACTTATAAAAAGGGCAAATTGGGACATAAAGAGACTCATACAGAAGAAAGACAATGTGAAAACACAGCGGAATGCCATCTACAGGCACAGGAAGTTACCAGAAGCTGGGAGAGACATGGGAGAGATTCTCCCACACAGCCACCAGAGGGAACCAACTCCGCCAGCATCTTGACTTTGAACTTCTAGCCTCCAGAACTGTGAGACAATAAACATCTTCCATTTAAGCACCAGGTTTAAGGTACTTTGTTACACGACCCCAAGGAACAAACACACCGCCTTTACTGCCTTACTTCCTCAATTACATTACATAGCTGTTGGGTCACTTGCTTTGGTTCTAATTCCCAAACATGAGACCTTCTATGACTTTTTTTTTTTCATTATTTCATGGCCCAAAATTACCTTCTATAACTATCCAAACCCTTTTCATCCACTAAGGGCCAACTTCCAGGGTGCATTCTATAATTCCCCAATCTGTGTTTCCATCCAAGGATTTCCAGAATGAGCTGTCTGCCTCATAGTACCACTGTTCATTATCCTGTATTATAATTACCCGATTATATATCCAACTCCCTGACAAGACAGTAAGATGTCTGGGAGCAAGAGTGCTGATCTTAGTCAACTTCTATATCCTCAAGAACATGCACTTCATATAAACTCAAGTGTCATTTAAGTATCTGTAACTTGGTTCAAAGAATGATAAAGCTCAACACATTTTAATATTAACAGATACAGTACTCATACAATAGATTTGTTTGCTAATGTCCAATGCCAAGTAACTTCGTGAGCTTTTCCTCTGCCAAATGACAGGGACCAGAGCCCACTGATGCAGGTGTGCAGGTCGTTACTGCTTTTTACTGTGTACAGGAGTTAGCTATTTTTACTGGGGAGGAAGGGTGGGAAAGAAAAGAATCTGGAATCTTCGTTTTATAAGAACACAGAACAAACTCACACATCCACTAAGTTATTATACTTAGAATCACTATAATCTGGCTCAAGTCATAAAAATATGCAATCATTAAAATGCATGAAATCCACATTCAGTGGGGCTTGGCACAATCTAGCTAGTTCCCCATAAGTTAAGGTTGTCAGACTGAGCAAATAAAAACACAAAATGCCCAGTTAAGTTTGAATTTCAGATGAACAATGAATAATAGGTATAAGGATGCTCCATCCAAAATTTGCGACATTCTTTAAGTAAAAAGTTATTTGTTGTTTATCTGAAATTCAGACTTAACAGGACAGTCTCTATTTTATCCAGCAACCCTGCTATAGGCAGTAACAGTGATCTCAAAAACTCCCCTTCAAAGAGAGAGATCCTTAGTGTAAGAGGCAGGACAAGTGCAACACCGCGGTGTTCACCTAAAAAGTGCTCTCATGACACATTCAAGTCACTGCTCTCAGGGTAGCAGAAGTTTCCAAAGATAAATACCATAAATGGCTGAAGGCAGGGATACTGTAATCCTTTTACCAGTTAGAAATTCACTGAAAGACATGAAATTGAGGAGTATATTAAAAATACGTAAATCTGTTACACATTTCTTCTTTTGTGGTCGAGTAAGGCCACCTTCAAATTTATCAAAAATAAAACATAATCTCTCAACTGTTTGCCCCCAGAAGGCATGCCAAATAAATATGTCAATAAAAAAAATGCAGTGTGCTTGCTATTGCAAACACAGTTTTAGGAAAAGTCCCCTAACCAAGATGGTCATAATGCAAAAAGAAAGAAGAAAAAAAAAAAGGATAGCCATCAGAAATGGATTGAATCACTACCATATATTCACACAATTAAACAATTAAGGTACATATATCTATGTGTCATCACAGAAAAATATCAGTGATATAAATAACTTGGTGGGAAAGGTAACAGGAGAATATTGTTATATAATTCTATTTATATAAATACTTATTTTACATATTCACTAAAAAGTTTGGAAAAAATAAGTTAAGACAGATATACTGAGGTAAAAGAGGGATCTTCACTTTCTCAGTATGTCTGAGATTACTGTTGTTTTAGCAGTGATCCTACATAACCAAGAAGAAAACTCAAAATATATATTTTTTATTTAAAAATAACAAATGGAACAAGAACAAAAAAAACCCCTAAAGCATATAGGGGTAATTTGAAAACTTTAAAAAGAAATATGATGTGCATAATACAAAACTTGTGGGAAACTCTATCTCAACAAAGAAAATACGTCAGTTATTTTTAGTCAACTTTAGGTATTTTCACAAATGTAGACATTCCTGCAGTTACCATCACAATCAGGACAGAATGTTTGCATCATACCAGAAGGCTCCTGTGCACCCCTATCAGTCACACCCTCACCACTGCCACCTACCCAACCCACCTAAGCACACAGGCCCAGCGACTGCCAGTCTGCTTCCTATTTCTATAAATCGCCTCTTCTGAAACTTTATATGGAATCAACTGTTCATGCTCTTTTGGGTCCAAGTTCTTTAAATTAACATAATATTGAGATTTGCTGCATGTATCAGGAGTTCATTTCTTTCTATTGCTGAGAATTCTATTGTAGGATATGCCCTGTTTCTCTCTTCACCACGTTCATGTGGCTGTGAGGCTCCTGTCCATGGCCTGCCCACTCCCTCCGTTCCATTCCGTTCTGTTCCATCCCATATTTTTTACCCACAAGTCAAATTACCGGATCCTACAGTAACTGTACATTTCATTTTAAAAGGGCTGTCAAACTGCTTTCCAAAGTGGTTACTTTATATTCCCACTAAAAATGTACAGGAGTTCCAGTTGCCCAACATCCTTTCCAACACATGGCATTACTCTTCGTAACACCCAGCATTCTGTGTAAGTATGTAGGAATACCTCCTTGTGTTTTTAATATGCATTGCCCTGATTGGCTAATAATATTGGGCATTTTTATGTGTGCTCATTGGCCATTTCTATAATTTTGTCTTCAAACCATTTTCCCATTTGAATGAGTTATTTCCAACCTATTATTTTACAAATTCTGAATTAAGTTCTTTGTCAATATACATTTTCAAATCTTTGGTTTGTCTTTTCATTTTCTTAATGGAATTTTAAGAAATGTTTTTAATTTAAATGAAGTTCAAGTCACCATTATTTTTTTTAAAAGTTCACTTTTTTTTTATGTCCAATCTAAGAAATCATTGACTCTTTCAAGGCTGAGACAATTTTCTCTTGTTTTCTTCCAGAAGTTTTTATAGTTTAAACATTTAATTCTACAATCAATTTTGAGTTACTCACTGTAGACAATGTGAGAAAACGGTGTAGTTCATTTATTTGCATATGTATATACAGTTGTTTATAACTATCAATCATTTAAAAGACTATTCTTTCTCCAATGCCACACTGTCTCAATTACTGGAGCTTTACAGTATGTCTTTAAATCAGGGATAGAAGCTCTCCAACTTTGTTCGTTCTCATAAGTCTTCCCTTCCATAAACATGCACTTCTCTCCATTTATTCAGGTCCTTAATTTATCTTGACATTTTGTAGTTCTCTGGTACAGACATTTTACTTACTTAATTAAACTTATCTCTATGCTATTTTGATGCTGTTTAATAGTACTGCTTTTTAAATTTCATTTTCCAGTTATATTTTTGCTAGTATAAGTACATTTGATTTCTATGTTCATGAACAAATCATTTAGAAATACGGTTTTATTTCTTCTTTTCCAATCCATAGGTCTTTTCTTTTTCTTGCCCTGTAGCCATGTTGTCAGTGCAGCGTTGAATAGAAGTGACTAGAGCAGACATCTTTGCTTTGCTATTAAGCTTAAAAGGGAAACATTGTCTTTTGCCATTAAACATGATGTTGGCTGTAGGTTTTTCACAGATGCACCATCAGGTTGAGGAAGCTGCCCTTTATTACCAGTTAAAGTATTTGTACAATAAATAGGTGTTGAATTTTGACAAATAGGTTTTCTGTGACTATTATCACATGGTTTTTCCTCTTAATATGGAGAGTTAAACCTATCTTCCTGGGATAAAGCCCATTTGGGACATACGATCCCTTTCATGTGCTGCTGAATTAGATTGCTAGTATTTTATCAAGAATGTTTGCTTCTGTGTTCATGAACATAGAAGTCTGTAGTTTTCTTTCTCTGTATCTTTGTCTGATCTTAGTATAGGGCAATGCTGGCCTCATCAGTTAGGAAATGCTCCCATGTCCTATGCTTTCTGAAAGTGGTGTAGGATTGGTATTATTTCTTCCCTAAATGTTCGGTAAAACATCAGTGAAACCAGCTTCTGCTTTAGTTTCTCTATTATTTGTTCACTTTCTACTTTACTGATTTATTTGTATTTTTAATAATGTAATCTTCATATATTTGCCTGTTAAGGTGAGAACTTAAATGATTGATTTTACTTTTCTCCTTTGCTAATATGAGCATTTGAAGCTATAAGTTTCCCTCTAAGCACTGCATTAGCTGCACACCTAAAATTTTGATATTTTCATTTTTCATTCAGCTTCAATATTTCCTCATTTCCCTTGTGACTATTCTGTAATCATGGGTTATATAAAAGTGAGCTGTTTAATATTCAAATATTTGGGGATTTTGCAAGCATTTTTTTTATTTTTTATTTTTTTAGATTTTATTTATTCACTTTAGAGAGAGGAGACAGAGAGAGAGAGAAGAGGGGAGGGAAGGAGGGAGAAGCAGGAAGCATCAACTCCCACATGTGCCCTGACCAGGCAAGCCCAGGACTCCGAACTGATGACCTCAGCGTTCCAGGTCGACGCTTTACCCACTGTGCCACCACAGGTCAGTGCAGCATTTTTTTATTATTGATTTTTAGAGAGAATGGCAGGCAGAGACAGAGAGAAAACATCAATTTTGTTGTGTCACTCATCCTTTTTTTTTTTTTTTTTTTACAGAGACAGACAGAGAAAGGGATAGATAGGGACAGACAGACAGGAACGGAGAGAGATGAGAAGCATCAATCATTAGTTTTTCATTGTGACACCTTAGTTGTTCATTGACTGCTTTCTCATATGTGCCTTGACTGGCAGAGCCTTCAGCAGACCGAGTAACCCCTTGCTCGAGCCAGTGACCTTGGGTCCAAGCTGGTGAGCTTTGTTCAAACTAGATGAGCCCACGCTCAAGCTGGTGACCTTGGGGTCTCAATCCTGGGTCTTCCACATCCCAGTCCGACGCTCTATCCACTGAGCCACCGCCTAGTCAGGAGTTCCACTCTTTCTTGCCATCATTGGTTGATTCTTGTATGTGCCCTGACTGGGGATCAAACCTACAACCTCAGTATTTCAGGATGATGTTACAACATCTATGCTAGCCGGCCAGGGCCTGCAGGCATCTTTTTGTGCTACTTTCTAATACTTCTGCTTTAGTCAAACAACTTGCTCTGTATGATTTCAATCCTTTAAAAATTATTGAGATGCATAGCCCAGCTTATGATCTATCTTGGTTCACTGTCCATTTGCACTTGAAATAAATGTGTATCTGCTGCTGGTAGGTAGTGTTCCATAAATATCCATTAGGTGAAGGTGGTTAATAATGTTGTTCAAGTTTTCTATATTCTCATTGATTTCTATCAATTACCAAGAGAGAAATGCTGCAAATCTCCAACTAATGCTGTGGATTTACTCATTTCTTTTTTCAGATCTGTCAATTTATGCTTTATGTATTTTCAAGCTCTAATACTAAGTGCAAACACATTTAGGGTTGCTAAGTCTTTCCTTTTTTACGTGAGAGGCAGGGAGGCAGAGACAGATTCCCATATGTGTCCCAACCGGGATCCCCCTGGCAAGCCCACTAGGGGTGATGCTCTGCCCATTTGAGGCCACTCTTTCACTGCTTGCAACCAAGACATTTTAGTGCCTGAGGAAGAGTCCATGGAGCCATTCTCAGTGCTTGGGGCCAACTTGCTCAAACTGCTTGAGCCATGGCTGTGGGAGGGAGGGAGGGAGAAAGAGAGAGAAAGAAAGAGAGAGAAAAGGTAGGGGCTGAGCCTGACCAGGCGGTGGCGCAGTGGATAGAGCATCGGACTGGAATGCAGAGGACCCAGGCTTGAGACCTCGAGGTCACCAGCTTGAGCACGGGCTCATCTGGCTTAAGCAAAGCTCACCAGCTTGGATCCAAGGTCGCTGGCTCAAGCAAGGGGTTACTCAGTCTGCTGCAGCCCCACAGTCAAGGCACATATGAGAAAGCAATCAGTGAACAACTAAGGTGTCGCAACAAAAAAATTGATGAATGATGCTTCTCATCTCTCTCCATTCCTGTCTGTCTGTCCCTATCTATCCCTCTCTCTGACTCTCTGTGAAGGGAGAGGGGGAGGGGGAGGGGGAGGGAGAGGGAAAGAGTAGGGATTGAGAAGCAGATGGTGGTTTCTCCTGTGTGCCCTAACTGGGAATCAAACCCAGACTTCCACACACTGGGCCATGCTCTACTGCTGAGTCAACCAGCCAAGGCTTAGGGTTCTTAAGTCTTCTTGACAAAAGGGTCCTTTCATCATTTTATAAAATGTCTAGGTTTATCCCTGGTAATAATCTTGTCCTGAAACTACTTCAGCCTTTTTATGATTAAATTTGCATGGTGTAGCTATGGTTATAGTTTTACTTTAAAGCTGTGTTAACACTTAAAATTAATTTCTGGTATGAAACATAAATTGGTCTGGCTTCTTTCTAAACCCAATCTGACAATATCCACATTTATTTGGACTGGTTATTCTGTCTTCCTCTGAATTGAGTAATTTTAGTATCCATTTTAACTCAAATATTGGTTTATGTATATTTCTTTGCTTTATTTTTAGTGGTTCTCTAGATTTTATAATATGCTTCTTAACTTACCAAGTTTATCTACAAATAATGTTAATTTATGTGTAATATAAAAAGCTTACAGTAGTATTCTTCCAATTCCCTCCTCCCACCCATCCTTTGTTCTGTTGCCATATCTTTACTTCACATTGTAAGCCAGATGGAAGACGTTCACACAGGGCAAGATATTTAGAAAAGGGCACAGAATTTTCATTCTTTGATATCTCCACGTGTTTACCAACCCAGATTCTCTCCAAACCCTGTTCTTCTGGGTTTTTACGAAGGTTTCATTACATAGGCTTGATAAAAGGATTTCTAGTTACCCACAGTTAGCTATTTCTCCAATGCTTTTCATTCCTTTATGGATATCTAAGTTTCCATCTGGTATACCTAAGTTTCATCTACTTCTGCCTAAAGAACTTCTTTTATTATTTCTTATAATACAGCTCCCTGGTGACAAATTCAGTTTTGCTTCATTTGAAGGACATTTTTACTGAATATTAATTGTAGCTTGAAAGTTTTAGTCTTTCAGCATTTTAAAGAAGTCATTATCTTCTGACTTGCATAGTTTCAGTCAAGATGTCTGCAGTCATTATCTTTGTTCTTCTATCAATATATGAGAGGAAACTGTCTCCTGAATACTTTTAAGACTTCCTTTGTGAAACTGGCTTTCAGCAATTTTATGATGATATGCCTCAGGGTCTATTTGTTCCGTGCTTTTCCTGTTTGGGGTTTAATATTCTCAGATCTTTGAGTTTATACTTTTTGTCAAACTTGGAATTGTTATAGCCATTATTTATTCAGTTTTTTCCTCTTGTCCTCTCCACTCCTTCTGGAACTCAGATTACATGTGTTAGACAACATGGTACTGTCTCACAGGTAACCAAGCCTTTGTTTTTATGTTTTGCGTTTTGTTGGTGTTGTTTGCTTTGCTTTTTCTCTCTGTGCTTCATAATGTAGTTTCTATTGTTCTCTTCAAAGTCCCTGGTCCTTTCATTTGAACTATCTAATCTACTTTTAATCCTATTCAGTAAATTTTCCTTTCAGATAATATATATATTTTTTATTTCTGGAAGTTTCACTTGGTTCTTTTATGTCTTTTATACCTCTCCTCTGAGGTTCATGTTTTCTTTCTTTCTTTTTTTTTTTTTTTTTTTTTTTTTTGTATTTTTCCAAAGCTAGAAACCAGGAGGCAGTCAGACAGATTCCCACATGCACCCGACCGGGATCCACCTGGCATGCCAACCAGGGGGCAATGCTCTGCCCATCTTGGGGCATCGCTCTGCCACAATCAGAGCCATTCTAGCACCTGAGGCAGAGGCCACAGAGCCATCCTCAGCACCTGGGCCATCTTTGCTCCAATGGAGCCTTGACTGTGGGAGGGGAAGAGAGAGACAGAGAAGAAGAAGAGGGGAAGAGGTGGAGAAGCAGATGGGCGCTTCTCCTGTGTGCCCTGGCTGGAAATCGAACCCGGGACTCCTGCACGCCAGGCCGACGCTCTACCACTGGTCCATGTTTTCTTTTAACTTCTTGAGCAATACATATGCTCAAAAACAGTGGTTTTGAAGTCTTTTCTGTTAATTCCATCATCTCTAGCTTGTGTTTCAATTTTCATCAAGTTTTCTTTTCTCCAAGTTATAGGTTTTACTATTCCAGCTTACTTGCATTTAACATGGTTGTGTGTTTGGTATGTAAATTTTACAGTTAGGTTCTACATTTTGCTGTCTTATTTTAATAATATATACTATGACAGACACTTATGATTACTTTCAAGGCCTGCTTTTAAACCTTTTCAGGGAAAGTATGCTGCTCACAGAGCTGGAAGCTAGAAGTCCAAGCTCTGGGTGCCAGCATGACTGGTCACAGACTTACTGTCATATTTCCACACAGCAGAAGCAGCAAGGGATCTCTCTGGAGTCTTTTTATAAGAACACGAATCCCATTCATAAGGATTCCTCCCTCATAACCTAATCACCTCCCAGAGGTCCTACCTCCTACTGCCATCATCACTGGGGGTTGGGAGTCAACATATGAACTTGGGAGGGACACAAATACTCAGACCACAGCACCACTGTTTCAAAACAGTAGTTTCATATGTTTGTTCATTTTTCTAGTTATTTATAGTAGGAGTATAATCTGGTCTGTTATTCCATCAAAATCTGAAGTGGAAAAATGTACAATCCTGTTTGTCTGAAAGCAGATAACTGCTAGACCTTGTATTCACTGTGTTTTTAAAAATATATTTAAAAATATCCCCCCCCTTATCCCCGTATCAGTCCTTTATTTCTATGAGACCTATATGCTACACGTTTCCTTTTCAAACAGTGCTCTAGCTACTTCTGCATGTAACCATTAGGGTTATATAATCACTTTTCCCCCAAGTTGCCCTAACATTTGATAGAGATGGAATATACGGATGCATTGAAGCACACTGACATCCTCCACAACACTGGCTCTTCCTGTCTCTCCTATCCAAGTATAAAGTATGTCTTTGTTTCTTAAAGTCTTCCTTCATGCACTTCATTATCAATAATTTTCTTCAAACAAGTCCCATATATCTTTTATATTTATTCCTCAACATTTTATATTTTTTGTTAATTTTCTGGAAAAAGTCTTATTCTCCATGATCTTTTCTAACTAATAGTCCTTACAAAATAAAGTTAAATATATTTTGTTAATTTTGTACCTGCCAAACTTTTATTAGCTCTAATGACTTTTTATGGACTCCCTCTGGTTTTTCAGGTGGAGTATCATATTATCTACAAATAATAATTTGGTCTCCTTTAAAACAATTATATATATATATTTTTTATAATAATTTTATTTTTTTAATGGGGTGACATCAATAAATCAGGATACATATATTCAAAGATAACAAGTCCAGGTTATCTTGTCGTTCAATTATGTTGCATACCCATCACCCAAAGTCAGATTGTCCTCTGTCACCTTCTATCTTGTTTTCTTTGTGCCCCTACCCCTCCCCCTTTCCCTCTCCCATTCCCCCCTCCCCCCCCCCCCCCGTAACCACCACACTCTTATCAATGTCTCTTAGTTTCACTTTTATGTCCCACCTACGTATGGAATAATGCAGTTCCTGGTTTTTTCTGATTTACTTATTTCGCTTCGTATCATGTTATCAAGATCCCACCATTTTGCTGTAAATGTTCCGATGTCATCATTTCTTATGGCTGAGTAGTATTCCATAGTGTATATGTGCCACATCTTCTTTATCCAGTCATCTATTGACGGGATTTTTGGTTGTTTCCATGTCCTGGCCACTGTGAACAATGCTGCAATAAACATGGGGCTGCATGTGTCTTTACGTATCAATGTTTCTGAGTTTTTGGTGTATATACCCAGTAGAGGGATTGCTGGGTCATAAGGTAGTTCCATTTTCAGTTTTTTTGAGGAACCACCATACTTTCTTCCATAATGGTTGTACTACTTTACATTCCCACCAACAGTGTATGAGGGTTCCTTTTTCTCCACAGCCTCTCCAACATTTGCTATTACCTGTCTTGCTAATAATAGCTAATCGAACAGGTGTGAGGTGGTATCTCATTGCAGTTTTGATTTGCATTTCTCTAATAGCTAAAGAAGATGAGCATCTTTTCATATATCTGTTGGCCATTTGTATTTCTTCCTGGGAGAAGTGTCTGTTCATATCCTCTTCCCATTTTTTTAATGGATTGTTTGTTTGTTTGTTGTTGAGTTTTATGAGTTCTTTGTATATTTTGGATATGAGGCCCTTATCTGAGCTGTTGTTTGAAAATATCATTTCCCATTTAGTTGCCTTTCTGTTTATTTTGTTATCAGTTTCTCTTGCTGAGCAAAAACTTCTTAGTCTGGCCTGACCAGGTGGTGGCGCAGTGGATAGAGCATGGGACTGGGATGCGGAAGGACCCAGGTTCGAGACCCCGAGGTCGCCAGCTTGAGCGCGGGCTCATCTGGCTTGAGCAAAGAGCTCACCAGCTTGGACCCAAGGTCGCTGGCTCCTGCAAGGGGTTACTCGGTCTGCTGAAGGCCCACGGTCAAGGCACATGTGAGAAAGCAATCAATGAAACAACTAAGAAGTCGCAACGCGCAACAAGAAACTGATGATTGATGCTTCTCATCTCTCTCCGTTCCTGTCTGTCTGTCCCGGTCTATCTCTACCTCTGTAAAAAAAAAAAAAAAAAAAAAAACAACAAAAAAAACTTCTTAGTCTGATGTAGTCCCATTCATTAATTTTTGCCTTTACTTCTCTTGCCTGTGGAGTGAAATTCATAAAATGCTCTTTAAAACCCAGGTCCATGAGTTGAGTACCTATGTCTTCTTCTATGTACTTAATTGTTTCAGGTCTTATGTTTAGATCTTTGATCCATTTTGAGTTAATTTTTGTACAGGGGGAGAGACTGTAGTCCAGTTTCATTCTTTTGCATGTGGCTTTCCAGTTTTCCCAGCACCATTTATTGAAGAGGTTTTCTTTTCTCCATTGTGTGTTGTTGGCCCCTTTATCAAAAATTATTTGACTATATATATGTGGTTTTATTTCTGGACTTTCTATTCTGTTCCATTGGTCTGAGTGTCTATTTTTCTGCCAATACCATGCTGTTTTGATTGTCGTGGCCCTATAATAGAGTTTGAAGTCAGGTATTGTAATGCCCCCAGCTTCATTCTTTTTCTTTAGGATTGCTTTGGCTATTCGGGGTTTTTTATAGTTCCATATAAATCTGATGATTTTTTGCTCCATTTCTTTAAAAAACGTCATTGGAAGATTGATGGGAATTGCATTAAATTTGTATATTGCTTTGGGTAATATAGCCATCTTGATTATATTTATTCTTCCTAGCCAAGAACAAGGTATATTCTTCCATCTCATTATATCTTTTTCGATTTCCCTTAACAATGGTTTATAGTTTTCATTATATAAGTCCTTTACATTCTTTGTTATGTTTATTCCTAAGTATTTTATTATTTTGTTGCAATCGTGAAGGGGATTATTCTTTTGAGTTCGTTCTCAATTGTTTCATTGTTGGCATATAGAAAGGCTATTGACTTCTGTATGTTAATTTTGTATCCTGCGACCTTACTGTATTGACTTATTGTTTCTAGTAGTCTTTTTGTGGATTCTTTGGGGTTTTCGATGTATAGGATCATATCATCTGCAAAAAGTGATACCTTTACTTCTTTTCCGATATGGATGCCTTTTATTTCTTTGTCTTGTCTGATTGCTCTGGCTAGAACCTCTAGTACCACATTAAATAAGAGTGGAGAGAGTGGACAACCCTGTCTTGTTCCTGATTTAAGGGGGAAAGCCTTCAGTTTAGTGCCATTTAATATGATGTTAGCTGATGGTTTATCATATATGGCCTTTATCATGTTGAGATATTTTCCTTCTATACCCATTTTGTTGAGAGTCTTAAACATAAAATTGTGTTGTATTTTATCGAAAGCATTCTCTGCGTCTATTGATAAGATCATGTGGTTTTTGTTCTTTGTTTTGTTGATATGGTGTATTGAGACCCTCCTTGAGATTCTGGGATGAATCCCACTTGATCGTGATGTATTATTTTTTTAATATGTTGTTGTATTCGATTTGCTAGTATTTTGTTTAGTATTTTAGCATCTGTATTCATTAGAGATATTGGTCTGTAGTTTTCTTTTTTTGTGCCATCCTTGCCTGGTTTTGGTATGAGGGTTATGTTGGCCTCATAAAATGTGTTTGGTAGTATTGCTTCTTCTTCAATTTTCTGGAAGACTTTGAGTAGAATAGGAACCAAGTCTTCTTTGAATGTTTGATAAAATTCGCTGGTATAGCCGTCAGGGCCTGGACTTTTATTTTTGGGGAGGTTTTTAATGGTTTTTTCTATTTCTTCTCTACTGATAGGTCTGTTTAGGCTTTCTGCTTCTTCTTGACTCAGTCTAGGAAGGCTGTATTTTTCTAGGAATTTATCCATTTCTTCTAGGTTGTTGAATTTAGTGGCATAAAGTTTTTCATAGTATTCTACAATAATTCTTTGTATATCTACGGTGTCCGTGGTGATTTCTCCTCTTTCATTTTGGATTTTGTTTATATGAGTTCTTTCTCTTTTTTCCTTGGTAAGTCTTGCCAAGGGTTTGTCAATTTTGTTGATCTTTTCAAAGAACCAGCTCCTTGTTCTATTAATTTTTTCTATAGTTTTTCTAAAACAATTATATTTTTTAATTATCTTGTCTGACTGCAGAAAAATAAAAAATAATATATTATAGTAATGGTAGTACTTTACCTTACCTGCTTTCCAATTTTTTTTTGTTTTGTTTTGTTTTGTTTTTGTTTTTTTGTTTTTTAATGTCAGAATAAATTTAATTTTGTCACGCTTGGACTTTAAATATCACCACAATCAAGGTGATTAACATATCCATCACCTCACATAGTTAGTTCCCTACTAAAATTTTAAATATATACAAATAAACCTTTAAAGCATAATGAACATGCACTCTATTGAGTCAATCTTCTAGATACTTACATGCCTGGAAACATTCTTGCTACTTTTACATTTACCAGTTAGAATGAGTATAAAATTATACAATGAAAGTAATTTCCCCCCAACTCCTTACATATACTTACTAGTTATATTCTACCACAAACTTTTGGTTGTATAAGACTGCTAACATCTTCCCTGGCAGGATAGCTCAGTTGGTCAGAGCTATGCCCCAAAGTGCAGAGGTTGCCAGTTCCATCCCCAGTCAGCGGTAACAGATCAGTGTTGCCATTTCTCTCCCTCTCTCATCAATAATTAAATAAGCAATAAATTAAAAAAATAAAACAATAAATTTCATAAAAGACTGAAATCAATCTGATATTTGTTCCTTTATAAGTGACCCAGTTTTTCCTCTTTAGGTGTTCAAATCTGTTTTTCATTTTTGATACTCTGATGCCAGATAATGATATATTAGATGAGTACCTTTCATATTCATTGTGTTGAACACTTGCTGGTTTTTTTCAGCCTAGAAGTTCATGACTTTGAATTCTGGGAAATTCTTTTATTATGTCTTTGAAAATTTCCTCCTATATATTTTATCTAAGTTTCTCTTTTCTGTCTAGCTAAATCATGAACTTCCTACATGAAGCCAACACCATTTCTTTTCTGACACATTCCTTCTCTTTGGTTTTGATTTACATTCTACCTTAGATCGTCAACTTGACTTTCCAACCTTCCTACAGAACTTTTTAGTTTCCACAAACTCATTTCTAGTTTTTTTTTGTTTTTTTTTTAATATTAATATTTTTTTATTAAATTTAATGCAGTGACATTGATAAATCAGGGTACATATGTTGAGAGAAAATATCTCTAGATTATATTGACATTTGATTGTGCTGTATACCCCTCCCGCAAAGTTAAATTGTCTTCTGTCACCTTCTGTCTGGTTTTCTTTGTGCCCCTCCCCTCCCCTAACCCCTCTCTTCTTCTTCACCCCCTCCCCCCTCCCCCAACCCCCCCGCCCCTGTTGCCATCACATTCTTGTTCATGTCTCTGAGTCTCATTTTTATGTCCCTTCTATGTATGGATTCATCTCAGTTTTTTTTTCTGATTTACTTATTTCACTCCGTATAATGTTATCAAGGTCCATCCATGTTATTGTAAATGATCCGATGTCATCATTTCTTATGGCTGAGTAGTATTCCATAGTATATATGTACCAAAGTTTTTTAATCCACTCGTCCTCTGACGGACACTTGGGCTGTTTCCAGATCTTCGCTATTGTGAACAATGCTGCCACAAACATGCGGGTGCGTTTCTCCTTTTCGAGCCGTTCTATGGTGTCCTTGGGGTATATTCCTAAAAGTGGGATAGCTGGGTCAAAAGGCGGTTCGATTTTCAGTTTTTTGAGGAATCTCCATACTGTTTTCCACAGTGGCTGCACCAGTCTGCATTCCCACCAGCAGTGCAGGAGGGTCCCCTTTTCTCCACATCCTCGCCAGCACTTTTCTGTGTTGTTTTGTTGATAAGCGCCATTCTGACTGGTGTAAGGTGATATCTCATTGTGGTTTTAATTTGCATTTCTCTAATGATTAGTGATGTTGAGCATTTTTTCATATGCCTATTGGCCATCTGTATGTCCTCTTTGGAGAAGTGTCTATTCATCTCTTTTGCCCATTTTTGGATTGGGTTGTTTGTCTTCCTGGTGTTGAGTTTTACAAGTTCTTTATAAATTTTGGTTATTAACCCCTTATCAGACGTATTGTCAAATATGTTCTCCCATTGTGTAGTTTGTCTTTTTATTCTGTTCTTGTTGTCTTTAGCTGTGCAAAAGCTTTTTAGTTTGATATAGTCCCATTTGTTTATCCTGTCTTTTATTTCACTTCCCCGTGGAGATAAATCAGCAAATATATTGCTCCGAGAGATGTCGGAGAGCTTACTGCCTATGTTTTCTTCTAAGATGCTTATGGTTTCACGGCCTACATTCAAGTCTTTTATCAATTTTGAGTTTATTTTTGTGAGTGGTGTAAGCTGGTGATCTAGTTTCATTTTTTTGCAGGTAGCTGTCCAATTTTCCCAACACCATTTTTTAAAGAGGCTGTCTTTACTCCATTGTATTTCCTTACCTCCTTTGTCAAATATCAGTTGTCCATAGAACTGTGGGTTTATTTCTGGGTTCTCTGTTCTATTCCATTGATCTATATGCCTGTTCTTATGCCAGTACCAGGCTGTTTTGAGTACAATGGCCTTGTAGTATAACTTGATATCAGGAAGTGTGATACCTCCCACTTTATTCTTCTTTTTTAAGATTGCTGAGGCTATTCGTGTCCTTTTTTGGTTCCATATAAATTTTTGGAATATGTGTTCTATATCTTTGAAGTATGTCATTGGTATTTTAATTGGTATTGCATTGAATTTATAAATTGCTTTGGGTAATATAGACATTTTAATGATGTTTATTCTTCCTAACCATGAGCACGGTATATGCTTCCACTTGTTAGTATCTTCCTTGATTTCCTTTATCAATGTTTTGTAATTTTCCGAGTACAAGTCTTTAGTCTCCTTGGTTAAGTTTACTCCTAGGTACTTTATTTTTTTGGTTGTAATTGTGAAGGGGATTGTTTCCTTAATTTCTCTTTCTGACTGTTCATTGTTGGTGTATAAAAATGCTTCTGATTTCTGAGTATTGATTTTATATCCTGCCACTTTGCTGAATTTATTTATCAGGTCCAGTAGTTTTTTGACTGAGACTTTAGGGTTTTCTATATACAATATCATATCATCTGCAAATAATGATAGTTTTACTTCTTCTTTTCCAACTTGAATGCCTTTTATTTCTTCTTCTTGTCTGATTGCTGTGGCTAGGACTTCCAGGACTATGTTAAATAAGAGTGGTGAAAGGGGGCACCCCTGCCTTGTTCCTGATCTTAAGGGTATTGCTTTTAATTTTTGCCCATTGAGTATGATGTTGGCTGTGGGTTTCTCATAGATGGCTTTTATCATGTTGAGGTATGTTCCCTGTATTCCCACTTTGCTGAGAGTTTTGATCATGAATGGGTGCTGGATTTTATCAAATGCTTTTTCTGCATCTATTGAAATTATCATATGGTTTTTTTCCTTCTTTTTGTTTATGTGATGAATCACATTGATTGATTTACGAATATTGTACCAGCCTTGCCTCCCCAGAATAAATCCCACTTGATCATGGTGTATGATTTTTTCCATATATTGTTGGATCCGGTTTGCTAATATTTTGTTGAGGATTTTAGCATCTATATTCATCAGAGATATTGGCCTATAATTTTCTTTCTTTGTGTGGTCTTTGCCTGGTTTTGGAATCAGAATTATGCTCGCCTCATAAAAGGAGTTTGGAAGTCTTCCTTCCTCTTGAATTTTTTGAAATAGTTTGAGAAGGATAGGAGTTAGTTCTTCTTTGAATATTTGGTAGAATTCCGTTGTGAAGCCATCGGGCCCCGGACTTTTCTTTGTTGGGAGTTTTTTGATAACTGTTTCGATCTCCTTTGGTGTAATTGGTCTGTTTAAGTTTTCTGATTCTTCCAGATTGATTTTTAGAAGATTGTATGTTTCAAGGAATTTGTCCATTTCATCTAGGTTGTCTAGTTTTTTGGCATACAGTTCTTCATAGTATTTTCTTACAATATTTTGTATTTCTGTTGTGTCAGTTGTTATTTCTCCTCTCTCATTTCTAATTTTATTTATTTGAGTCCTCTCTCTCTTTTTCTTGGTGAGTCTACTTAAAGGTGCATCAATCTTGTTTACCTTTTCAAAGAACCAGCTCCTAGTTTCATTGATCCTCTGTATTGTTTCTTTAGCCTCTATGTCATTTATTTCTGCTCTGATCTTTATTATTTCCTTCCTTCTACTACATTTGGGCTTTACTTGCTGTTCTTTTTCTAATTCTTTTAGATGCAGGGTTAAGTTGTTTATTTGAGCTTTTTCTAGCTTCTGAAAGTGTGCCTGTAGTGCTATGAACTTCCCTCTCAGCACTGCTTTCGCTGTGTCCCATAAATTTTGAGTTGTTGTATGTTCATTGTCATTCGTTTCTAGGAATTTCTTTATTTCTTCTTTGATCTCATTCTTAATCCATTCATTATTTAACACCCTGCTATTTAGTTTCCATGTGTTTGAGAATTTTTGAGCTTTTCTGCTGTGATTCATTTCTAGTTTCATGCCGTTGTGATCGGAGAAAGTGCTTGATATGATTTCAGTCTTCTTAAATTTGTTGAGAGCACTTTTGTGCCCTAACATATGGTCTATCCTAGAGAATGTACCATGAGCACTTGAAAAGAATGTATATTCTGCTGCTTTAGGGTGAAAGGTTCTGAAGATATCTATTAAATCGAGTTGATCTAGTGTTTCCAATAAGTCTGCTGTTTCTTTGTTAATTTTCTTTCTTGAGGATCTATCTAGTGATGTTAGTGGGGTATTGAAATCCCCTACTATTATAGTATTGCTGTTGATCTCGCCCTTTAAATCCATCAAAGTCTGTTTTATATATTTGGGTGCTCCTATATTAGGTGCATAGATATTTATAATAGTTATATCTTCCTGTTGGATTACTCCCTTTATCATTATGTAGTGGCCTTCTTTATCTCTTACTATATCCTTTGTTTTAAAGTCCAATTTGTCTGATATAAGTATTGCTACCCCAGCTTTTTTTTCATTTCCATTTGCATGAAACATTTTTTTCCATCCTTTTACCTTCAATCTGTGTGTGTCTTTTGTTCTAAGGTGTGTCTCTTGTAGACAACATATGTATGGGTCCTGTTTTCTTATCCACGCAGCTACCCTATGTCTTTTGATTGGATCATTTAATCCATTTACATTTAAGGTTATTATTGATATGTAGTTGTTTATTGCCATTTTCTTCTTTAAAGGTGTATTCCTTTTTCTTTTCTTTTTTTTTTCTGTATTCTTTTCCCACTTTATCTGTTTACACCAGGCCCCTTAATATTTCCTGCAGCATTGGTTTGGTTGTAATGAATTCCTTGAGTTGTTCTTTGTCTGGGAAGCTTTTTATTTCTCCTTCAATTTTAAACGATAGCCTTGCTGGATAAAGTAGTCTTGGTTGTAGGTTCTTGTTCTGCATTACTTTGAATATTTCTTGCCATTCCCTTCTGGCCTCAAGTGTTTCTGTTGAGAAGTCAGATGTCATCCTTATGGGGGCTCCTTTGTAGGTGATAACTTTTTTTTCTCTTGCAGCTTTTAATATTTTCTCTTTATCGCTTAGCTTTGGTATTTTAATTATGATGTGTCTTGGTGTAGGTTTCTTTGGGTTTCTCTTTAATGGAGTCCTCTGTGCTTCTTGGATTTGTGAGAGTTTCTCTTGCATTAATTTAGGGAAGTTTTCAGCTATGATATGATTGAACAAAGTCTCTATCCCTTGTTCTTTTTCTTCTTCTTCAGGAACCCCTATGATGCGGATGTTATTTCTCTTCATGTTGTCACAGAGCTCTCTAAGAGTTTCCTCTGACTTTTTGAGTCTTTTTTCTCTTTTCTTCTCTGCTTTCATGCCTTCATTCCAGTTGTCTTCTAACTCGCTGATTTGATCCTCTGCTCTATCTGTCCTGTTTTTAATTCCTTCCATTGTGGTCTTTATTTCTGATATTGTATTTGTCGTCTCCAACTGATTCTTTTTTATACTTGCTATTTCTTTATTTAGGTTTTCAAACTCCCCCTCCATTGTTGTTCTAAGATCCCTAAGCATCCTTACAATCATTATTTTGAACTCCGCATCTGGAAGTTTGATTATTTCCATATCACTCAGTTCATCTCTCAAAAGTGTCTCTTGTGGTTTCATTTGGATTGCACTCCTTTGTTTTCTCATCTTCTTTTTTTTTTTTTATTTGTAGAGTTGATTGAGTCTAGGCTTGGTGTTGTCTGCCTCCAGTTTTCAGTTGTGTTATTTTTAGGTCTTCGTGGGTTGGTATCAGCTATTATTTGTAATCCACTTTCGGATTTGGGCAGCTTTGAAGTCTTGATTTGTTTGTTTTCTTAACAGGTGATAGTCTTGTTAACTGATCTCAGCAGGGGGCTTCCTTGAAACTGTATCCAGGAATGCTGTGGGTGTAACCTGAGACGCTGAAGGTCTCTTCCTCCAACTAATCTCACTGGGGGCAGGGTTTTTTCTCTCAGCTTCAGTAGGGGGAGGTGTATCTCAGATCTCCATGGAGACCTGAGTTACTGCCCCTCCTCCCCACTTGTTTTCAGCTGTGTCTTGTTGTGCTGATTGGAGCTGGATAGATGTCCGGAGATCTCTGATCCGGAAGCACTTCAGCTCTGTTTTGTGAAAGGTTCAGTCCCTCCCCCAGCTATGGCCGCCTCCAGCACGAATGAGTCAGCTTTTTTATTTTGTTTCTTGCATACCTTAGCCCCTCACAGTCTGTCCCTCTCCCTGTCTTTTCCACTTGGGAGATAAGCTGGTCTTTTCAACCCACCTTGCTCCCTGGTCGCCAGGTAAGTGGCTGTGAGCAGTAGTTTCTGCTCTTTTTCCTCTGTGAAATCCTCTCTGGGCTCTCAGCCTCACCCCCCTCCTTCCCTTCCTGTAAGCAGAGGAGATTCAGGCACTCCTTACCAGGATTATTGTGGCTTCCTCTTTGCTCCTTGGTTTTTGAGAGCTGTTCTTGCAGTTCAGTGTTGGTTTTTCATGCTGATTTTTTCTAAATTGATTTGTATTCCAGTTTGGTATTGAGAGCTGGATGTCTGTGCATCCGCCTACTCCGCTGCCATCTTCTCTCCCTGCTTTCCAATTTTAAAGAAAATCCTCCAGGATTTCACCATTAAACAGAGCTGAGTTATGTTATTTTTTATAATATTAAGAAAGTATACACCTATATTTATATTTTAAAGAGTTTTTATCAGGAATGAATAAAGAATTTCAGAAAACTCCATTTCATTATTTTATTCCTACTAATATGTCATATGTTATATGTCAGGAGATATATTAATGGTTTTCTTAATATTGAATTATCCTTGTATGATATATCTAAATCCTATTTAGTAACTGAATTTTGTATATTTACTACTATTTTATTCATGATTTTTACATCTATACTCACAAGTATAATTGTAGTTTTTTTGGGGGGGAACTTTGTCAGAAACAGAGTTATCCTAATTTTATAAAATCTATTACTTTTATAAAAGTTATAAAATATAAAGCCTGGAAAACTATTAATAATTCTCCAAATGCCCACCACTTCTTTTTAGCTAACTCCTATTTTTTAAAATTTGTTTTTCAATTACAGTTGGCATACAATATTAGTTTCAGGTGTACAGCACAGTGCCAACCACTTTTTACATATTTATTCTTCAGATTCTGAAGCCATGATTATAAAATGTTGACAGGTTGTTTTTTCACCTCTACCCTACATTTTAGGTATGGATATTATAGATATAATCCTGAAAAGTTGCTTATAAGATAAAAATCTATCTTTCAAATATCACTACCTCCAAAACTCCCTTTGTAAAATTAGAAGCTATTTCAGAGACTAGTGGCTTTTTCTTTCTCCTGGAACTCTCTTTCCCCAGAAATTCCTATTGCCCAATACCTTATTTTATTTAGGTCTAAACTAAAATACTACCTCTTCAGAGAAGCCTTCCCTGACCACCTCTCTCCATCCATCTCTAACCCTGATTATTCACAGCCATTTTATCCCTAGTGCCTAGAAAAGTACTTGACACAAGGCATGTAGTCAGTTAATATTTGTTGAAGAAAAAGTTCCCCAAGAACAGGTTCCCCTATTCTGGTATCACACTACCTAAAATGCTTATGACCACCCTGTAAGGCTACCACATAATCAGTAGTCAATAAGGCCTTGGTAAAATGACTTCATTTATTAGATTCTTTCTTCCATAATATTCAGTCGTCCAGGTCAAGAACACCCAATAAGTCTTCTCATTGGTCTTCCAGAAATAAATTATTGTACTCTTTTCTCATATTGACAGCACTCAATTAGCACAAGGTAAATATATTCTGCTATCATTCTTAAAAGCTCTCTTTGTGGGATTAAATATCAATAGAGTAAAACTACACTACGAAGAGAAAGCTCTTGAAGAAGAAGCAATAAACGGTTTGGGTGATATGGATGGAAGTTCCACAAGTTTGATCTCTTTGGCAAATCACACCTAGAAGTGATGATACAAAAAGCGAATCTTTAAGGAAGACGCAGACATTGATTACGAGAATAAAGTATGTTCTGTAGCCGTGGTTTCTCTTAATGGGCTTGAACCAGCTTTAGCTTTCAATACAACAGAAACATTTGAGTTCCCAAGTCCACTGGAAACAAAGAAAAAGTAGCAACCTTTGCTTTGTCTTCTTCCCACTGAACTTGCCCATAGCTATCTTGGAAGACTGAACAGACACCATGCGAAGAAGAAAAAGAACCCAGACTCCAGGACACATATCTAACCTGTGTCTCAGCCACGTCACTATAGCACCGTGCTGGTACTGAGTGCTGCTGAACAGCAGTATTTGTCACAGAATACAGAGAAAACGGATTTTCTAAATACAGCCAACCCTCCATTTTCCCACCTCATCTCATCTCTTACCAAACTTTTTTCCATTAGGGTCCCACTATTAGTATATTTTAACTCAGCTCCTTTTCAATGTCTAGTCTTTACTGAGTGGTGGGAATAAAAGCCAGGCTCTGGAAGTCCATGTTTCTGGTACTATTATTTTTCTACTCCCAAGTGTTATTAACAAGAAAATAACCAAAAATGCTAAAATGTAAAAAAATTCTACATATATGAAATTTCAAAACCTGGATTTCTTTTGATTTACAAATTATCAATTATCTAAAGTATTAAGTATATATATTAGATTAAAATATTATGAATCCCCACACTGAATTAAATAGAACAAAATACAAAACAAAGTTAACAACTAAAAGAGATACAAAGTTCTAATTTAAGAACTTAATTTAGGTACAATATATATCTATACTCTCTATCATCCAAAACAATACATTTTATCAGAAAGGTAAATCTCTTAACTAATCCTGCAGTATTCTTTCTATCAATTGGTTCCTCCCATTCATTCCAACATACCCATGCTCCAACAGCTCAGGTGGGCCTGGAGTAATTCCCTCAACCTTCTCTTTTCTAAATTACATGAGGACACGTGACATGAACGTGTACAATATCATGCATTATACATGTCTACTCTCAAACACCTGTTTCCCATTATTTTCAAAACCAGTTCATGCATTGAATTCTGTGAACAAAACAGTAATATAATGCATTGGATGCCTAACCTCTTGATTCTCTATTCCATTGCTGGAAAGCTCCAATACAGAACCTCCGTTGTCAACCACTGCTGATGTCATTGTTTATTCCCCGAGAAAGCTTGAAACGCTATTAATCAGTGTAATTAAAGGTTCATGGACGATTGCCAGTGTTACAGGTTTGCATCATGTCTTCAAAGTCAATAGAAGATTGGAGTAGATATCCAGAAATCCAGTCTTCTAAAGATGATTAATGAGAGAGCCTAAAAAAGGAAAGAAGTTAAAAAGTTATTAAAAATAGGAAAGATATAAAGTACAACCTCTTCTGCAACCTAATTTTTAACATTTGTATAAACTAAGAAAAAAGAGATAGGCTTATAAAACCCTGTGTCAAAAGAGGGCAGTAATGAGCACTCTACTTCTTAGCATTCTCCAGTTAATTAACATACTGAAACTAAGTTCTCACCAAGGTACTGCACATTCATGACATTATGATATTTACATTCAAAGAAGCAAAATGTTGTAACTTTCTATCTTTATGAAGATGTACTTTTATTCCTGAAATATTTTCATAGAAATTTTTGAAATCTTTCATGCATTAAAAACAAAATGTTTGGCCTATATAACAAATTTCAAAATTGACTGGTTTGTAAATACTTCACTCTCCTTCTTTGGCTCAGTTTGTTTATTTACTTGAATAACTAGAACTGTCTTCTGCTATGGCAGCAAACTCACTTTGTGTTCACATTGGGACTACAAGAACTATAAAACGATTCACTGGACTTGCTTATACTTTCAAATAGTGGTTTGAAAACAAAGTTGTGAAATCACTTGGAATGCTTAATATTATTTTATCATTCTTTCCTTGGTAACTTTTTTTGCTATTGGTTCAACATGCAATATAGCAAATGGTTTCAAGTCAACAGAAGTCAACTTTGCCCCAGTAGAGATGAATGTCAATATGTACATCTAGATTTATGCATTAGATTATTCTTAGAAAGTGACACTTTGATTTAATTTTTCACGGAGAAATTAGAAATTTATTTCTAACAGGATTTTTTTCACATAAAAGTTAAAGAGTGCAGAAATATTAAATATAAGGAAAAAATACATTTCTAATAAATCATTTCATTAATATTATGTTCTCTATTAACTATTGGCACCATACAGATATGGAAACAAAATAATAAAGAATTTCCATAAACTCAGACAAGAAATACCTGGAAAAAAAACAGAAATTTCACCTCACTACCTAAGACCACTCAGAATTTAGTCTCCTTTTTGATCTTATCAACAGAAAATGGAGAAAGTATTTGTAGTTTAAGAATAAAAATTAAGAAATTTCCACAGTCCCACACACTGAAGCTCATCATTTTCATGTAAGCTGGCTATTTTCAGTTTCTGTTTTCTAAACATATAGATAATAGCAGAAATAAATTTTACTTACAATTTGAATGTTAAGTCGTCTAAGCATCCTTCACTGTTTTCACAACTTGGCAAGAGCTAAAACATAAACCAGCAATTCTCTGGAACTAGTAGTGGGGAAAAAAAGACAGTATTAATATAATTCTATTAAAAATATTTTTCCCCAAAATTAGTGTGATTCAGACAGTGCATAGTTATTACAAACCATCACCAAAGCCTGATGACATACATTATATAATGCACATAATGACAACTTATTTCCAGGCTATTGAGGAATCAGAACTTTTTATCAAATTTAAAATTGCAAGTTACCTGTAAATAATAACTAGTGAGTAAGGACAGGGTCACCATACCTAGCCTATGCCCCACATCAGGGCTTATATTTGAAGTAGCAACACGTATAACCACCCCCCTCCCCGATCCCCAGAAATATAAAATCAAGTTTTTAAAAACTAGCCAAAGAAAACTACTCTGCAGCAACGCTGACAATATATATTGCCTGTTCAGTCACTTTCCTGCCTCCCCCTCCACACTTACATTCCAAACACATGCACACATCCCAAGACTGCAAGCGCCCTCTCCTTCCAAAGGCTGATCAACTGACCTGTGCACCGGAGTTCCAGCCTCGCTCCACCAACTCTTTCCTCTTATTTCTTAACCTTATCCTTTTTTATCACGGGGTCCTTTCCCTCGAGGTCTAAACGTTTACCAGACTAAACGTGGCCAAGTCCTCCTCCTTGACCCTGCATACAGCCCTGCAGATGCTGCTCCAGTTCCTCTCTGATAACATTCGCGAAGAAAGATCATCTATACTGTCTCCACTTCCTAATTTCTCAGGTACTCCTCCTTCTATGGAGGTTTGTCATCCATCACCACAAAGTGAAATGTTTCCTGAATCCTAGCTGTCAAATTCACGGGACCCATTTCTGTCCCCACGGCACTGACTGTCTCCGAAGCACGGACACTGTGGCTCATACTCCCCTCAAAGCTCTGCCTGAATTTACTTCTCCCTCTCCAGCTCCTCCTTTTCAACTCCTCTTACGGACCCCCACCCCAATTTTCAAGGAGGTTGGAGCAAGATTACAAATGAAAACCTGTATATCACATGTATAAATATTTTAATGTTAGAAATCGACCTTGACATGTGGTGGTGCAGTGGATAGAGTGGCAACCTAGAATGCTGAGGTCGCTGGTTCGAAACCCTCTGCTTGCCTGGTCAAGACACATAGGAGAAGCAGCTACTATGAATTGATGCTTCCCACTCCTCCCCCTTTTCTTTCTTTCTCCTCTCTCTGAAATCAATAAATCTTTTTTAAAAAGTTATTAACCAAGCTAACAAGGTATTAAATTATTCTTCTTTCAATCTTGACATATACACTTTTATAACATACTAAAAGGCTAAGCTCTGGCTTGGATTTCTCAAACTGCCTCGTGTTCTATGGGGGCATGGGAGAACCATACCCCCACACCTGGCCTGCAGCCTGTCTTCTTCTCTTCCAAACTCTGGCTCCACTCCATCCCACAGTAGCTGCACATACACACCTGTGGACATCCCAAGCTCTGGCCACATGCCTGCAAACTGCTACCCTTTGGCCATCTCTTGGACCTAGAGAAGCTCATGCATGTAGTACAGTCGAGAGAAGAGACTCAGAAAAGAGGCCCATGAAGGACCGTGTGGGCACGGGTTCAACTACTCAGAAATGGGTAACAGATGGACTAGTGCCCTCGGCTACCCCCAAATCCTGATCTTGTCAGGAGGGGTATAGCTGGAGGAAGGCCAGATGAACAACTCTAAAGCACAAGGCCCAGAGCAGTCTTCCCCACATGGCTAAGTCTAGGGACAATCCTACTCTCTGGTCAACCCCCACATGGAAGTATTTCCAGGCCACCCAAGTCCTCTTCTGACTCTACGTTCTCTAAGCTGCCTTCTGTATCACCATGACTTCACTCCAATCTCAAGCATTTCATGGGCTCCAGTTTGTCTTCTAGACACTTTCTTGCCTCTATTTCTTTATGAAATTAAAGAGGGTATAATAAATCATAAGCATCTATTCCAGCATATCCCAAGCACATCATTAATTAATCCAGTAACAAATATTAACTGAGCACCTATTATACATTAGTATAGTTTTGGGTGCTATAGGTACAACAATGAATAAAGCAGAAGTCCTTGTCCTTATGAATCTTAAATTCCAGTAGGGAGGGATGAAAACAAACCCAGTATGTATAGCACATATGTAGATGGCGATAAAGGCTAAGGAGACAAAGGAACCAAAGAGGGAGAATGTCAGGCAGGGGAGAAGGCTGCAATTTCAAATTGATGGCCAGAGAAAGAGTCACTGAAAAAGCCACATATGACTAAAGACCCAAAAGTAGAAGTAAGCTATGCTAATAACTTGGGAAAAAGCCTTTTTCAAAGGAAAGATAAAATTCTAGATCTGCAACCGGGAGTATACCTATTTCACAGATCAGCAAGGAGGCCAATATGGCGGGCAGGAAGTGAGCAAAAGGAAGAAAGAACAGAATATGATAACAGAGTAGTAAGGGCCATGCGAGCCTTCTGCAAGGACTGACTTACTCCAGGAGGAAAGTTTTATGTACAGAAAAGACGACCTGATTATCATAAGGATCATTCAGATGCCACACTGAGGACAGACAGGGGACAAGGGCAGAAGCAGGGACATCAGTTAGGAAGCTACTGTAATAATTGGGTGAGCAATGGCTACAATCAGCATGGTAGGGCCCAGAGAGAATAAAATGTGGTCGACCTTTAGATATTTTTGAAGGTAAAATGGAAAGATTTGCTAGCAAACTGGCTGTGGGTTGTGAGAGAAAAATAGTCAAGAATGACTCCAAAGCTATGTCACATGGAATGGGGAAAGTATGGGAGGAGAAGTTCAGTATGTCCCAAACTAAACCCATTTTTTTCCTGGCTTAGCTTCCCAAAAGTAGAACCTCTCCTACTGTGCTTAGCTTAGTAAGCTACCCCAAAACCCACACAAGCTGCCTAAAAAACCAAGATCCATGACTCTTTTCTCCATCCACACCATCGTACTCTCACTCTTGACCTCTTCCTTCTCTATCCAGTATCTCGTATCCTCTGCCCTTGTTGAGGTCCTTACTGTCATTTCTCTGTATTGCTGAGAGACCCTCAGAACTTGGCTCTTTGCTTCTAATCTTCCCCCTCTTCCAGGCCACCACCTGCAATATCAGGGTGATCCGACATGGAATAATGTCAGGGCCCTCTTAAGTCTTCAGTATTCACTCATCACTTGCAAGATGAAATCCCAACCTCTTTGCAAGCACCCTGATTTAGCATGAACAAGCAAGAGGTCTAGGTCTATTTGTAGAAGTTATGGAACGTCCGTTCTGGTATGCTCAGGCATTAAAATCATGTATGTCATCCACGCTCACCTGTCCGGCCTCACCTACTTTTCCTACTGCATTCCCTTTAGACCCCAGTTGTCTGTGGCTCCCTGTATCCTTCTCTCGTCCTGAACGTCCTTCCCCTGCGTAGCCACTGGGCCAATTCCTAGCTGTCTTACAGGTCACAGTTCGAAGGCAACCTCATCCCCTCAGAGCTCAATATCATTTTCTATAACTCTCTTCCTCCAATCACATTACAGACCACCCTCACTGAAAACACCCAAGGAATGACAGCCTCCAGCAGATCATCCACTCGCCACTTCCTGTCAACTGCACCAAGCCCAGCGCCTACACCTCTCCTTCCATGTTCCCTGGAGCCCTGCTCCTCTTTCCCTCCCTAATCTACTCCCTACACCATTCCCAAAGCACATTTTAAAAACCTATGCATCTGGATTTTAAGATCTTTGGTTTTACTACCTAAACCAGGGCCTTTCACATAGTAGGTACATAGTCAAGACATGATGAATACAATAAGCAAACACGCTCCAGTCAGGCAAGTACCTCCACTGTTCAGGGCACACACTGGATTCATTCACATCCCTGTCACCTTGCCAATGCCCTTCTGTCACAGGGAATGCCCTCTTCACTTATTTAAATTTCACTTGCCGGCCAAGAACAACTTTTTCCCTACAGTGACATAACCTCTCTCCCATCTCTTCCTGCACCAGTTCTTCCAATATTTATTAAGCACTTACTACATACTAAACACCACTATGCCAGAAATGCAAAAAGGGAGACAAGACTCAGTCTTCAAACAGACTGTGGAGTCTGGGAAGGAAAAACACCCAGAAGCAATTACAGTGTCAACGCTATAAAGGAAGCTACAAAGTACAGTGCAGTGGGGACATACAAAAGGAGCACCCAAGTCAGCTCTGGTGGGGGATGGTTCTAGAGACTCCAGAAAGGAACCACCATTAGGTGTGGGCCTGAGAAGAAAGAATAGGTGAAAACTGGCATAGCAACAGTGAGAGACACAACTTGGAATAGTGAGTACTAAGTGATTTCTCAGGACTGAAGAAAAACTCTACGGGAAAGGGTAGCAAATCTAAGTACCTGCCAGAAGAAAATTCTGCTCAGACTATAATTTAGTCGCCTGGAGTACAGACCACATTCTCATCACAAAGTTTATGTGTATCATCTTATGTTTATAAAATGCAAAACCAAGGAAAACGCCATCTATGACAATAGTAGACATAGGACACTACACCACAAAGGGCTAATATTACCAATATATAAAGAACACTTAAAAGAGGAGTAAAACACCAAAATCCTCAAGGAAAGTAAACAGTTCACAAAAATAGATATACAAAGAGCCCTAGCCCTGGCTGGTTAGCTCAGCGGTAGAGTGTCGGCCTAGCGTGCGGAGGACCCGGGTTCGATTCCCGGCCAGGGCACACAGGAGAAGTGCCCATTTGCTTCTCCACCCCTCCACCGCGCTTTCCTCTCTGTCTCTCTCTTCCCCTCCCGCAGCCAAGGCTCCATTGGAGCAAGGATGGCCCGGGCGCTGGGGATGGCTCCTTGGCCTCTGCCCCAGGCGCTAGAGTGGCTCTGGTCGCAACATGGCGATGCCCAGGATGGGCAGAGCATCGCCCCCTGGTGGGCAGAGCGTCGCCCCTGGTGGGCGTGCCGGGTGGATCCCAGTCTGTCTGACTGTCTCTCCCTGTTTCCAGCTTCAGAAAAATGAAAAGAAAAAAAAAAAAAAAAAAAAAACAAAGAGCCCTTAAACATATGGAAAGATGTTCAAATTCATTCATAGAAAAATGCAAATTTAAAAAAGATATACCATTTCTATCAAATTAATGACAAAATGTATGACATATTGTTGGTAAAATTGGTCAAGCTTATGCACTTATTTACTAAGCACTGAGAAGACAAACTGATACAACACTTTGAGAGGAGAATTTGGCAATATCTAACAAAACTGCATATGCGTTTGTCATTTTTTAAACAGCTTTACTGAGACATAATTGACATATAACTTCACCCACTTCAAGTGTATAATTCAATGGTTTTTAGTATAGTCACAAAGTTGTACGCTATCTACACAATCTAATTTTACATTTACAGCACTGCCCCCAATGCCACCTCCATTAGCAGTCCCTTCCCATCCTTCCCCAGCCCCTAGTCCCTAGCAACTACTAATCTACCTTCTGGGTCAAAAGATTTGCTTGTTCTGACCATTTCATATAAATAGAATAATATATGCAGGTTTCTGTGACTGGCTTCTTTCACTTAATATAATTATATGTTTGCAATATTCAACTATGTGTAGAGTGCATTTGTTTTTTTTTTATTGTTTTTTAGAAAGAAATGTTGACCTGCAATTCTGTACTAGCAAGAAATGATTCTTAAATATAGGCCTTATATCCTAATTCAAATTGACCCAAATTTCAAGTAAAAGAACTACGTGGAACCAAAACATAAACTTTTCCATAGTGTTAAATAAAACAGTCTTCTCTGAAAGCAGCCAGAAGAGTGCACCTAGACTCCCATTCAACTATTTATAAGATTTATCTTCCTTTGCCTAATTAAGCCAGAGGTTTACAGCTTCCTCCATAGGGCCTGGATCACGGCACTAACAGACCTGCAGAACACAGAAGGAATGGATGAACAAACGAATGCATGCTTATTTTTATTTGAGGGTCTAAATAGCATCTTCTCCATTGCACCTGGACTCTAATCACCAGGCAAAGGAAAACAGAGTTCTTCCATAGAGGTTAGAAAATACAAATCTTCACCCTCAGCAGGGCAGAATCTTTTAGTCTTGAAGAGGTATGTCAGGGGTCTCACGGAATCCAGCGTATTCTTGCACTTATTGCTAGAGTAAGAACATACCATGGGTCATAAAGGGAAAAGGTGGAATTTGGAGGAATCAATCTTCAAGCTTCCTCTGCTCTCTCCTTCCCAGGAGAGGTTAGGCAGAGCTCACTCCTCCCTCCAGCAGTCAAATGCGCCAGTGTGTGTGCAGTGTTTCTGTCCAGGCGTGCCCATCAGACACTCAGCACCCAGTTTCACAACAGGCAGGTCACAGGGGCACCCCCAGAAGGAAAGCAGGTGTTCAACATAAACCATACTGTTTGCACAAACATCTAGGCACAGTGGATCCCACTTATCAGTTACTGGGGACACCCTGAGAGCCAAGTTCCCAGATGGCAGCCACGGGCCAATCTTGCAAGCAGGCCTTTCTAAGGAGAGCGTTTCAGACCTGCTATGTTAACCATTTTCTGAAGAGCAAGTAATTTAACTTTCTGAAATCTCAGAAACCATAATGATCTGGAATAAAGAGGACACAGACAACATCTTCCCTGGGTGTAATATATGGGATGTTTAAAATGCTTTATCATTACAGAATGATCTCACAACTGAGTTTAAATGCTTAGACATAACATAGGAAGAACGACATCTCCACATCCAAATATTACGTAAAAATTCATGAAGGCCAACTTCCTGGAACATTCTCATCTCATCCAGATTATTAAATACTGTAAATCATAAAAGGTGAACTTGCTCTGAAAGTTTATCTAAGCACACTATGAGAGAACAAAAAATGTAAGATGAAAATATTCACTAATCCTTTTTAAAATGAAGAAGCTTTCTAGTTCTAATTGTAATCTAAAATTAAGTTTAGATGACCATGAAATTTAAGAGTTTATAGAATATTACATGTTTAACACAGAACTGAGTTTTATAAGAAAAACCTACATTTTTATTCATGTATTCTCAACTGTACCCACTGCAAGGTTATAAATATAATTATTCAAAATTTGGTCAGGTTATTCAAAAAACATTGGGACTTTGCCCTTCAAATATATATAAGACCCCAAATATCCTGAGTTATTTAATATTAATTCCATAATCACTATATTATGTGTTTGTTATACCCCCAATTCATGAATGTGACTTTTTTTCTTACATCATTTATAAAGCTTAGCCCTATAATCAATCTACCACAATGCTCCTCTAAGCTTCCTCATTTTCATTTCTTATGGTTGAGTAGAAGTCTATGGACCACATAAATGATCAGATTAGAGAAGTTGTTTTCCTTTCGGTTTTGTTCTTTAGCCACATTTATATCCAATAAAGTAAATAGACATGCGAGCTTGGGAACAAAAACAGATTAGCTTTACCCTATTTTAAATGAGTCATATGGAGGACATTAAAGATTTCAGACAATAAAAAGAATATTTTGTAACTGTCTGGATTTTATCAGCTTTTTGTCTTTCTTCCACAATGAAGAACAAGGTGAGATTTTTATTTATAGTAGTTTCCCCTTCTCCACAGGGAATACAATACTCTCTACGACTCCCAGGGGATGCCTGAAACCACCAATAGTACTGAGAAATATATATATACTATATTTTCCCTATACATCCATAGCTTTGATAAAGCTGAATTTATAAATTAAGCACCGTCACAGGTTAACAATAGTAATAAAATGGAACTATAATATACCACAAAGTTATGTAAATGTGGCATTATTAAGTAAAATAAGGGTTATTTGAACACATGTGCTGATACCTAGACAGCAGATCTAATAACCAAAGGGCTGCTCAGTGAGGATGGAGGGGGCGCGTTCAGCGTGGATACGCCAGACAGAAGGATGATTCACGTCCTGGGCTGGATGGAGCATCATGCTTCTCAGACTAGCACACAGTTTAGACTTATGAACAGTTTCTTTGTGTAATTTAATATATATTTTTGAGCCACAATGAACCAACCGTAGGTAGCTGAAACAGTGGAAAACAAAACTGTGGATAAGAGGGAGATTACTGTACATGCTTATTGTAAATCTTTCTATCCACCCCACCTACCCAAATCAAAATATACTGCATTTCCCCATGCATAAGACACACCTTTTCCCAAAACTTTTGGGGTCTAACAACTGGGTGCGTCTTATACATGGTTGTAGACTTTTTTTACTTGCATTTCCCACTTTTTCGCACTTGTTTTTGCGCTCATTGTTGAAGACAGTGATTCGTCATCAGACACAAATGAGGACAAGCTAATGGATGGGAGTTTTGACAGTGATAAGGAGCTGTATGAATTTTATGATGAATAAAACTTGAGTTCAATAACTTTGTCATACATTTTTTTTTCAAAATTCAGGCCCCCAAACTAAGGTGCATCTTATACATGGAAGTGTCTTGTCCATAGGGGAATATGGTAAGCTCCATTAGAGCTGGCCTGTAATTTTAATCACCATTGCATATATACGTCGCAAAACAGTGTCTGGCATATAATAGACAACAATGTTAAGCCTTGGCTCAACTTATTCTTGTTCCTGGTTTCTTTCCTCTATTTTATTATCTGTAATATCTACAGGCAGACCTCAGAGATATTGCGGGTTTGGTTCCAGATCACTGCAATAAACTGCGTAACACAAGAAAGCCAGTCGTCATATTCTGCTGGTGGAGGGTCTTGACGTCAATTTGTAAAAAATGCAACACCTGTGAAGTGCAATAAAATGAAGTATGCCTGTGTGTGTCCTTAAACCACTTTAAATTGTTTTGCGGAGAAAATAAGTACCTTTTAACCAGACACAATACTGAATAGTCAGAGTAAGTGTCTAGTGAATAAAGAAACAAGAAACATATTCAGATACTCACTGTAAATCGATATTAACACAGACTTAGAGTAGTCCTGCCTGCCAGAGGGAGTGAGTGCAGAGCCTTGTACCACATGGAGGAACATGGCTAGCCCCACCTGCTGTGACAGCCTCTTTAAGAACAAAGCTCATCACTACATTTCCCCTTTCATGATATTCCTCTGAAAGTGGACTCTTTAGAGAAAAATGGTATTTCTACAAAGAAAGCACAAAATGATATGAAAATGTAACATCGTTATCAAAGGATCCCAGTGTACAAACGCTAAAACAGACATTGTCACAGAGGAGCCATTGAATCCCATTAAACAAGACATAAAGGATGGCAAGCTATATACCATGTGGCAAATATCTTTCCTTCCGAGGATTACATATGGAATTACTGGGCTCTCCCTCAGACCTAGGTGGGACAATCCCTATCGAAAAGCTAAGAGCACAGACTGTTGTGGAGATGATCCTATTGATGTTTGTGAAAAAGGCTCAAAGGTTCTTTCTTGTGGAGAGACTCACATGAAGAGCCTGGCAACTTTGGCTCCTCTTCCTCAAGGTGAAACAGACTGGAAATTAATCGCTACCAATGTCAGTGATCCAGAAGCCTGAAAATTCCATGATATTGACCGTTAAGAAATACAAAGCAGTTATTTAGAAGCAACACTTAATTCATTTTGATTTTTATAAGGTGCCAGAAGGAAAAATCAGAAAAAGTTTGCTTTTAATAGAGAATTTAAAGACTTTTGCTCTAAATCTACTCATGAATGTTGGAAAGTACTGCTTATGAAGAACTGTGATGGAGGGGCTATAAATTGCACAAACATGCTGGTATGCGATAGTCCTTCCCATTGGACTCAAAAGGAAGCAGGATCATTAGCTGAATCAGTATCATCTCCACTAAATAAAGTAATGAAGAGCAAGGGTGGAACTTCCTTGGCAAGTGATGGGAACATTTGCCATCAAGATTCCAATCTCGCCTGACCTGTGGTGGCGCAGTGGATAAAGCATCAACCTGGAATGCTGAGTATGCCGGTTCGAAACCCTGGGCTTGCCTGGTCAAGGCACATATAGGAGTTGATGCTTCCTCCTCCTCCTCCTCCTCCTCCTCCTCCTCTCTCTCTCTCTCTCTCTCTCTCTCTCCTCCCTAAAAAAAATGGAATAAATAAAGTTTAAAAAAAAGATGGCCGCTGTGCACGTGGGGTGGCTGATTACTTTAAAAAAAAAAAAGATTCCAATCTCACCTGACTGGGCGGTGGCGCAGTGAATGGAGCGTCGGACTGGAATGTGGAGGACCTGGGTTCGGGGCCCCGAGGTCGCCACCTTGAGTGCGGGCTCATCTGGTTTGAGCAAAGCTCACCAGCTTGAGCCCAAGGTCTCTGGCTCGAGCAGAGGGTTACTCGGTCTGCTGAAGGCCCGCAGTCAAGGCACGTACAAGAGGGCAATGGATGAACAACTAAGGCAGGGGTCCCCAAACTTTTTACACAGAGGGCCAGTTCACTGTCCCTCAGACGGTTGGTTGGAGGACCAGACTATAAAAAAAACTACGAACAAATTCCTATGCATACTACACATATTTTATTTTAAAGTAAAAAAACAGGAACAAATACAATATTTAAAATAAAGAACAAGTAAATTTAAATCAACAAACTGACCGCCCTGGCCGGTTGGCTCAGCGGTAGAACGTCGGCCTGGCGTGCGGGGGGGGGGGGGGGGGGGGGGGGGGGGGGGGGGGGGGTGGGGGGGCCGCGTTCAATTCCCGGCCAGGGCACATAGGAGAAGCGCCCATTTGCTTCTCCACCCCCCCCCTTTCCTCTCTGTCTCTCTCTTCCCCTCCCGCAGCCAAGGCTCCATTGGAGCAAAGATGGCCCGGGCGCTGGGGATGGCTCCTTGGCCTCTGCCCCAGGCGCTGGAGTGGCTCTGGTCTCGGCAGAGCGACGCCCTGGAGGGGCAGAGCATCGCCCCCTGGTGGGCAGAGCTTCGCCCCTGGTGGGCGTGCCGAGTGGATCCCGGTCGGGTGCATGTGGGAGTCTGTCTGACTGTCTCTCCCCGTTTCCAGCTTCAGAAAAAAAAAAAAAATCAACAAACTGACCAGTATTTCAATGGGAACTATGGGCCTGCTTTTGGCTAATGAGATGGTCAATGTCAGGTTCCATATTTGTCACTGCTAGCCGTAACAAGTGATATGGAGCCGTGAGGCGTGCATCCCGTGTCCCTGGAAGTAGTACTGTACGTGAGCGACGCTGCGCTTTGCAGGGCCACCACATACAGTACTGACCACCAATGAAAGAGGTGCCCCTTCTGGAAGTGCAGCAGGGGCCGGATAAATGGCCTCAGGGGGCTGCATGTGGCCCGTGGGCCGTAGTTTGGGGACCCCTGAACTAAGGTATCGCAACGAAAAACTGATAATTGATGCTTCTCATGTGTTTCCGTTCCTGTCTGTCTGTCCCTATCTGTCCCTCTCTCTCTGTCTCTGTAAAAAAAAAAAAAAAAGATTCCAATCTCTAAAAACTATGAGAATCTGCTGACTTTCTGTTGAAATTTCATTTTCCCCCAAACTTTCTGAGATACGCATTATTTAATAAACATTGGAATTTAAAAATATATATTGGAGCCTGACCAGCAGTGGCACAGTAGACAGAATGTAGACCTGGGACACTGGGGTCCCAGATTTGAAACCCCAAGGTCACTCGCTTGTGCACGGGTTCACCAGCTTGAGCGTGAAATTACTGACATGATCCAATGCTCACTGGCTTAAACCCAAGGTTGCTCGCTGGCTTGAGCAAGGGGTCACTGGCTCAGCTGCAGTCTCCCCACTACCCCAGTCAAGGCACATATGAGAAAGCAGTCAATAAACAACTAAAGTGCCACATCTACGAATTGATGCATCTTATCTCTCTCTCCCTTCCTGTCCCTCTCCTGTGTGCGTTAAAAAAAGAAAAAAATAATTGGACTAATTTGAAAATACCTTCCAAATTATGGTATACAGCTGATCCTTGAACAATGAAGGGGTTAAGGGTGTAGACTCCCACAGTTAAAAACCTGCATATAACTTTTAACTCCATAATGTTGACTGGAAGCCACACTATAGCACAAACAGTTAATGAACATGTATATTTTGCATAGTATATGTATTATATATTGTATTATAATAAACTAGGAAAAACAAAGTATTAAGAAAATCATAAGGAAGAGATCATAGATTTACAGTTCTGTATATATTTACTGGAAAAAATCCATATTTAAGTGGACTTGTACACTTCTTTTTTTATATAAATTTTTTTAATTGATTGTTAGATGGGGGGGTGGAGAAGCAGAAAGCATGAACTCGTAGTAGTTGCTTCCCGTACGTGCCTTGACCGGGCAAGCATAGGGTTTTGAACCGGCGACCTCAGCATTCCAGGTTGATGCTTTATCCATTACGCCACCACAGGTCGGGCAGTGAACTTGTACATTTCAAACCAGTGTTGTTCAAGAGTCACTTGTATCTGGCTTGATTTGCTATATCTGGTTTACCTGAAACATATTTGGTTTCCCTAAAGAAAGGTGTACTTTAAACATTAAAAATGTGTGACATGCCTGACAAGGAGGTGGCGCAGTGGATAGAGCGTCAGCCTGGGACACAGAGGACCCAGGTTCAAAACCCTGAGCTCTCTAGCTTGAGCATGGGCTCATCCAGCTTGAGCACGAAGTCACTGGCTTGAGTGTAGGATCATAGACATGACCCCATGGTTACTGGCTTGAGCCCAAACGTCACTGGCTTGAAGCCCAAAGGTCGCGGGCTTGAGCAAGGGGGTCACTGGCTCAGCTGGAGCCCCTCCCCCCAGTCAAGGCATATATGAGAAAGCAATCAATAAACAACTAAGGTGCCGCTACAAAGAATTGACGCTTCTCATCTCTCTCACTTCCTATCTGTCCATCCCTATCTGTCCCTTTCTCTGTCTCTCTCACTAAAAAAATAAAATAAAATAAATAAACGTATGACATTATAAAAAGAAATATTAGCATTCGCTCTTCACATTATAAAAACCATACGTGGTACTTCGAAAAGGTAGCTAATCTTCAAAAATTTTATTCACATAAAGCTTTGAAAGATTCTATTCCACAATATCTAATCTGAAGTAATTTGAAGTTATAATTTTGTTAATATTAGTTAGCCAGACAAAAATAATTGTTTTTACTAGTGAAATAGTGAAATAAAAAATGTTCACACTCCAAATTATTTAGAAAGTCATTATACAACTACATAAAGTTTTTTGTATTTTTTAGCCCATAATTATAGTTGAAATAATTTTATAATACTAATATAAATTGGTTAAAATTGTTATCACAAGAAACTTTGCCATTGCTATAATTGTACTACAAATTTAAGGTTTTATACATATTGGTGTTTATTTTATTCTGAGAGAGTTAAATTTCAAGGAAGAAATATCAGGAAATAGTTGTTTTCCCTGCTATTCTTTATAAAGCTAAAATCATTTTTTTAAATCCTACATATATTTATTCAAACTTGGAAACTGTTAAAGAAAAAAATTAAATACTGAGCTGTAAATAAACTTTTAGTCAAGTATCAAGATCATTACAATATTTTTGCAGTAGGTTCCCACCACACTTTAAAAAAATCAAAACTCTTTAATATGGTCTATATAAAGACCAACCCAGAGATAGCCCACCCAACTTCTCTGACCAAGTTCATCCCACATCTCTCCTTTCACTGGCTTACTGAGCTCCAGCCGCACTGGCCCTGTTCCTACCACACAGCAAGCTTCCTCTGAACCTCCTGTTCCGGGATACAGGGCTCTCCCCGATGGTGGACAGACAGGGTCCTTCCTCCTCACCGAGCACGCAGAGCTCACTGCAATACCTGCCACTCAGAGAGACATTTCCCTCTGGGCTCCCCTCCCCCAAATTACATTCCATTTTCATGTAGCTGCCCCGTCATTCTCTATTTAATATCACATTACCTTATTTTATTTCTTCATTGTATTTACCACTCTCTAAAATTATCTTATTTGTTAATATGTTAACGTCTGCCTCCTCTACCAGAATGTAAGCTTCGTGAGAAAAAACACTGCATTTACCTTGTTTACTGCAATCTTTCAAGGACCTAAAATGAAATGAACACTATACCATTGTAGTAAATGAGCAGGCTGATAAGAAGATTTTGATATTTTGTAATCATTCTAACACATTATATTTCTCTCTTAGGCTTCTATTGTGCTGTTTTCCTACCCATGAGCACCTACCATGAGGGAATTAGTTAACAAGAACTATGAACAAGTAAATGTTATACTGTATAATCATTTCAGAATTAATGGCAGGTCTTTCAACCTATACAATTATCCTACATATCTATAAGCATTAGTAATTATAAGTAAATTGTTAACTGTGTTCAAATAAAAATTATCAGATAAAAGTTAGCATTTAAGAGTAATGTACTAGCAGTGGTAGAGCATAGGCCCGGCATGTGGATGTTCTGGGTTCGGTTCCAGTCAGGACACATAGAAGTGACCATCTGCTTCTCTACACCCCCTTCTCTTTCTTCTTCTCTCTCTCTCTCTCTTCCCCTCCATAGCCATGACTCGATTGGAGTGAGTTGGTCCTAGGCGCTAAGGATGGCAACAGAGCATCACCCTTTAGTGGGCTTGCCAGGTGGATCCCAGTAGGGGTGCTAGTGGGAGTCTGTCTCTGCCTCCCCTCCTCTCACTTAATAAAATAAAAACAAAAACAAAAAGCGAACAGAACCTCAGAGACTTACGTGATACCAGAGAACATACAACAACATATGTGTAATGAGAGTCCCATAAAAAAATAGAGGGTGGAGGGAAGGACATAAAAAATATTTAAAGAAATTATATTCAAAAAATTTCAAACTGGTGAAAAATATTAATCTATAGATCTCAGTTTATTTATCCCAAAATAGAATAAACACTAAGAGATCCACACCTAGACACATGATAGTAAAACTGTTGAAAACCATCAAGAAAATCTTGAAAGCACAGAGAAAAACAACTCATTGGAAACAATGGATCAGAAAGCAGGAGATGACATATTTAAAGATGCTGAAATAAAAAAATCTTTAACAAAGAATTCTATATCCAGCAAAACTATTCTTGAAAAATAAAGGTAAGATAAAAACAATCCCAAGAAAACAAAGACTAAGATAATTCACTGGTAACAGACCTTACAAGAAATCCTAAAAGAAGTCCATCAGGCTAACAAAAATAACCTGATCATAACTCAAATACACACACACAGAAAAAATAAAGAACACATTAACGTAAATATATTTGCAGCTCTGGCTAGATAACTCTGCTGTTTAGAGTGTTGTCTCCATAAGCAAAGGTTGTGAAATTTTTTTAAATAGTAAATATACTAAAAAAAAAAAGTAAATATACTTGCAAATATAAAAGTTTAAATATTTTTACGGTATTGTTGGGCTTCTAATATTTGCAAATGTAGTATATATGACAATAGTAACAAACAAAAGAGGGGAGAAAATGAAGCAAAGTTTCTATATTTTACCCTAAATAAATTAGGGTCCATCTGAAGTAGACTGTGATAAATCAAGATACATATTATAATTCCTAGAGCTACCTAAGAAAACTCAATATCTAGTTAAAAAAATAACAAAGGAAAACAAAATCCTGGAAAATATCTATTAACTGTAGAAGAGGCAGAAGATGAATAAAGAAAAAAAAAAGAAGTGAGACAGATGGAAAATAACCAGCAAAACTGCAGGCATAAATCTGACTACCAATGATTACATTAAATGTGAACAGATTCAAGTCTCCAATCAAAAGGCAGATATGGTCAGATTTTTTAAAAAACATTTTAGGCTCTGGCCGGTTGGCTCAGTGGTAGAGTGTCCGTCCGGTGTGTACAAGCCCAGGTTCGATTCCCAGCCAGGGCGGGCACACAGGATAGGTGCCCATCTGCTTCTTCACGCCTCCCCCTCTCCTTCCTCTCTGTCTCTCTCTTCCCTCCTGCAGCCAAGGCTCCATTGGAGCAAAGTTGGCCTGGGTGCTGAGGGTGGCTCTATGGCCTCTGCCTTAGGCACCAGAATGGCTCCAGCCACAATGGAGCAACGCCCCAGAGGGGTCTCCACCTAGCCTCCTGGTGGGCATGCCGGGTAGATCCCGGTCCAGTGCATGCGGGAGTCTGTCTGACTTGCCACCCCACTTCTCATTTCAGAAAAATACAAAACAAAAAAAAAGCATTTTAACTACATGGGGTCTATAAGACACATTTTAAATTCAAAATATAAAATAGGTTGAAAGTAAAAGATAGAAAAAAATATGCGCCCTGGCCAGAGCTGGGCTGGGTAGAGCACTGTCCTCGTACACAAAAGTTGCTAGTTCAATCCCCAATCAGAGCACATACAGAAACATAACAACGCTTTGGTCTCTCTCTCTCTCTCTCTCTCTTCCTGTTTCTCTAAAATTAATAAGTCAAAAATAAAAAATATGCAATGTAAATAATGAGCATAAGACAGCCAAAGTGGCTACACTTATACCAGACAAAAAGTTACAGACGACCTGACCAGACGGTGGCACAGTGGATAGTCAGACTGGGATGCGGAGGACTCAGGTTCGAGACCCTAAGGTCACCAGCTTGAGCACAGGCTCATCCGGTTTGAGCAAAGCTCACCAGCTTGGACCCAAGGTAGCTGGCTTGAGCAAGGGGTTACTCCGTCTGCTATAGCCCCACGGTCAAGGCACGTATGAGAAAGCAATCAATGAACAACTAAAGTGCCACAACGAAAAACTGATGATTGATGCTTCTCATCTCTCTGTTCCTGTCTGTCTCTATCAATCCCTCTCTCTGACTCTCTGTTGTTGTTTTTTTTTTAAGTTACAGACAAAGAGGGATCTTTCATAATGATGAAAGGTCAATTTAACAGTAATATAAAACAGTTATATATGTATACCATACCTATTGCCAGAACCCAAAAAACATGAAACAAAAGTCAATAGTACTGAAAGGAAAAATAAACACTTCAATTATAGTTCAATATCTTACTCTGAATTATTGATAGAACAACTAGACAGAAAATCAGCACAGACATAGGAAGGCTTGAAAAACTGTCAACCAACTTGACCCAACACCTACACAACATTCAGACCAAAAACAGCAGAATATACTCTTTTCTAGCACAGATGAAACATTCCTCAGAATAGATTACATAGTAAGCCATAAAAATGTCTTACTATTAAAATGTCTTACTATTAAATTAAAAATGTGAAAAATCACACATAGTATGTTTTCCTACTACAGAGGAGTTAAATTAAAAGTCAAGAACAATGAAATCTGGGAAATTCCTAAATAATTGGAAATTAAACAATACATTTTTTTTTTTTTTCTGAAGCTGGAAACGGGGAGAGACAGTCAGACAGACTCCCGCATGCACCCAACCGGGATCCACCCGGCACGCCCACCAGGGGGCGATGCTCTGCCCCTCCAGGGCTTGCTCTGTCTCGACCAGAGCCACTCCAGAGCCTGGGGTAGAGGCCAAGGAGCCATCCCCAGCGCCCGGGCCATCTTTGCTCCAATGGAGCCTCGGCTGCGGGAAGGGAAGAAAGAGACAGAGAGGAAGGAGAGGGGGAGGGGTGGAGAAGCAGATGGGCGCTTCTCCTGTGTGCCCTGGCCGGGAATCGAACCCGGGACTTCTGCACGCCAGGCCGACGCTCTACCACTGAGCCAACTGGCCAGGGCCATAAACAATACATTTCTAAGTATCCTATAGGTCTAAGAATAAATCACAAAGGAAATTTAAAAATACTTAGAATTGAATGAAAATGTTAAAAAGCAAAAGCATAAAAAAATATATGGGGGCCTGACGGGTGGGGGCGCAGTGGATAGAGCATCAAGCTGGGACGCTAAGGTCCCGAGTTAGAAACCCCGAGGTCATCGGCTTGAGCACAGGCTTGCCAGATTGAGTATGGGGTCACCACCTTGAGCATGAGATCACTGACATGATCCCAAGGTCACTGGCTTCAGCAAGGAGTCACTGGCTCAGCTGGAGCCCTCTATAATCAAGGCACAAATGAGAAGCAATAAATGAACAACTCAAGTGACACAACTACAAGTTAATGCTTCTCGTCATCTCTCTCCCTTCCTGTCTCCCTGTCTCTCTTTCTAACCCACTAAAATAACACACACACACACACACACAAAATATATGGGGTACAGCTAACAGTGTTTGGAGGAAAACTTGTAGATTTACATGCCTAGATAAGAAAAGACCATCTCAAATCAATAACATCAGCTTCTACCTTACAAAACTAAAAAAAGGCAAACTAACCCCAAAGCAAGCAAAAGGAAAGATATTAGAAAGATTAAACTGGAAATTACTGGAATAGAAAATAAGAAAACAATGGGAAAAAAATTAAACCAAAACTTGTTTTTTTTTTAAAAAAAAACAAAAATGACAACCTTTAGCTAGACTGACCAAGTAAAAAAAAGACACATGCTATTGATATTACAAATTAAAGAAAACATCACTGTCTACACTAGAATTAAAAACATATATAAGATTATGAACTGTATGTCAAAAATACTAAGTAACTTAGATGAAATGGATAAATCCATAAAAATACAATTACTGAAACTAACTCAAAATTAGCAGAAAATCTGAATAAACCTACAACAAGTAAAGAAATTAGTAGTTCGCCTGACTAGGTGGTGTCGCAGTGGGCAGAGTGTCGGACAGGGACACGGAGGACCCAGGCTCAAAACCCCAGGGTTGCCAGCTTGAGCACGGGTTCATCTGGTTTGAGCAAAGTTCACCAGCTTGAGCCCAAGGTCGCTGGCTTGAGCAAGGAGTCACTTGGTCCGCTGTAGCCCCCCCCCTCCCGTCAAGGTACATATGAGAAATCAATCAATGAACTGAGGCGCCACAACAAAAAATTGATGCTTCTCATCTGTCTCCCTTCCTGTCTGTCTGTCCCTATCTGTCCCTCTCTCTGTCACCAAAAAAAGGAAAAAAAAGGAAATTAGTAGTTCAAAATTTTCGCAGAGAAAAAACCAGGCCCAGATGCTCTCACTGGATTAATTCTATCAAAAATATTCAAGGACAAAAATAATACCAATCCTTCAAAAACTCTTAGAAAGTAGAAGGAACACATCTCAATTCATTCTATGAGTATTACTGCTACAAAATCCAAAGACATCACAAGAAAACTACAGACCATAGCTTTCATAAACATAGCCACAAAATTGTTTGACTAAACGCTAGCAAACTAAATCCAGCAACATAAAAGATGATATTCAATAAGCAAGTGAGCTTTATCTCAGGAATATAAGGCTGGTTTATTATCTGAAAGTCAATTAATATAATACACCATATTAATGTAATAAAAGACAGAAACTACATAATCATCAGATACTAGCATGACCAACCATACTGGTTTGTCCAGAAATGAGTGTTTTCCCAAGATGCAGGACTTACAGTGCTAAAAAGAGGACAGTCCTGGGCAAACTGTGACAGTTAGTTATGCTAACAGATGCAGATACAGCATTTGACAAAGTCCAATGCCCCTTCACAATAAAAACTCTGAAGACACAAGGATTAAAAAAGGAAGCCTCTGGCAAACACGGAGATCTGCTATAAAACACTGTGCCTATTATAGCCTGACCTGTGGTGGCGCAGTGGATAAAGCATCAACCTGGAAACACAGAGGTTGCTGGTTCGAATCCCTGGGCTTGCCTGGTCAGGGCACATGTGCAAGTTGATGCTTCCTGCTCCTCTCCCCTCCTCTCTCTCTCTCTCTTTCTCTCTCTCTCTCCTCTCTAAAATGAACAAATAAAAAAATATTTTTAAAAAACACTGTGCCGGCCCTGGCCGGTTGGCTCAGTGGTAGAGCGTCGGCCTGGCATGCAGGGGACCTGGATTCGATTCCCGGCCAGGGCACACAGGAGAAGCACCCATTTGCTTCTCCATTCCCCCACCCCTCCTTCCTCTCTGTCTCTCTCTTCCCCTCCCACAGCCGAGGCTCCATTGGAGCAAAGATGGCCCGGGCGCTGCCCCAGGCGCTAGAGTGGCTCTGGTTGCAGCAGAGTGACGCCCTGGAGGGGCAGAGCATCGCCCCCTGGTGGGCAGACCATCGCCCCTGGTGGATCCCGGTAGGGCGCATGCGGGAGTCTGTCTGACTGTCTCTCCCCGTTTCCAGCTTCAGAAAAATACAAAAAATAAAATAAAATAAAAATAAAAAAAAACACTGTGCCTATGACCTGGCTAGAGTGTCTTGGTTAGAGTGTCATTCAGATACATCAAGGTTGTGCGTTTGATACCCAGTCAGGGAACATATAAGAATCAACCAATGAACACATAAATAAGTGGAATATAACAAACAGTTTGTTTCTCTTTCTCTCTCTCTCTCCTCTAAAAATCAATAAATAAAAAATACTGTGTCTATACTTACCAATATTATGCACTTAAAAAAGGGGCTAGATCTCACTGTGTTCTTACCACAATGTATAAAGTTTGTATACTGAAAACAACAAAAACACTACTGAGAAAAGTTAAAGATCAATAAGTGGAAAGAAATTTTCATGTTCATGTATTAGAAAATTCAATATTGTAAGGTAGCAGTTCTCTCTAAACTGCCGTGCAGATTCAACGCATTTCCCATCAAAATTCCAAGACTATTCTGCAGACATTGACAAGCCAATCCTTTTTATATAGAACCCAGAATAACAATTTTTAAAAACAAGAACAAATTGGAGAATTAACACTACCTGGTCGCGTAAGTTACTATAAAGCACATTAACCCAGACCTAATGGTACTGGCATAAGAACAGACATATAGATAATGGGAAAGAATTAAGAGTCAGAAATAAATCACCATCTATAGAGAAATGACCATCTTTTCAACAAATGGTGCTAAGATAACCAATATGCAACTGACCTTTATTTCACACCATACATAAAAATTAACTCAAAATAGATCATAAACCAAAATATAAGAGCAAAAACTATAAAATGTGTAGAAGAAAACAAAGGAGAAAATCAAGACCTTGCATTAGACAGAGTTCTTACGACAAAAGATTAATCTGTAAAATAAAAAACTGGAAAATTAAACTGCATTAAAACTTAAAACTTTGCTGAAAGAAATTAAAACTTTTGTGCTTCACAGCATTCCATTAAAAAGAAAATGAAGACACGCCACACACACTGAGATAAAATGTTTTCAAATAATGGGTCTAATAAACTAGCATCTAGAACATATAAAGAATTGTTAAAACTAAATAATAATAAACAGGCAAAAGATTTGAATAGCTATTTTACTAACAAGTATATATAGATGGATAATAATCATGTGAAAAAATGCTTAACACCTTGAGTCTTTAGGAAAATGCAAGTTAAAACCACCAAAATTAGTTAACCACTTCACACCCAGTAGAATGGCTATAATAAAAAAGACAATAACAAATGTTGGCAAGACTGTGAAGCTGGAACTCTCTCATACATTGTTCTTAGGAATGTAAAATGTACAGCCACTTTAGAAACAGGTTGACAGTGTCTTAAAGGTAACCAGATGACCCCAAAACATTTCTTTTTTCTTTTTCTCTATTTTTTTTTTATTCAGTGAGAGAAGGGGAGGCAGAGACAGGCTCCAGCATGTGCCATGACTGGTATCCTTCCCCTGCCCCCCCCCAGCCGTCACAAGCCCACTAGGGGGCAATGCTCTGCCCATTTGCAGTATTGCTCCATTGCTCAGCAAGCCAGCTCTTCTTATCACCTGAGGCAGAGGCCATGGAGCCATCCTCAGCACCAGAAGCCCAAAAGCCAACTCACTCCAACTGAGCCATGGCTGCAGGAGAAGAGAGAGAAAGAAAGAAGGGGAGGGGTGGAGAAGCGGATTGGCATTTCTCCTGTATGCCCTGACCAAAAACAGAACCCAGGACATCCACACGCCAGGCCGACGCTCTACCACTGAGCCAACCAGCCAGGGCCCACCCAGCATTTCTATTCCTAGGTATCTACCCAAGAAAATGGAACCATTTGTCCACATAAAGACCTGTATTCAAATGTTTAAGCAGCATTTTTGCAACAAAAACTGGAAACAATTCAAATGACCATCAACTGGTCAACAGATTAAAATGTTGTATATCCATATAATAAAATACTATTCAGCAATAAAAAACAACAAAATACTATGATACATACAATAAAAATAAACTCCAAAAATATTATAACTGAAAGAAGCCAGATGCAAAAGACTATATAACGCATGATTCCACTTATGTATATAAAAATATTCAGAAAAGGCAAATCTATAGATAAAACACATTATCAGTGTATTCCTGGGGCTAGGGGTGAGAATAAGGATTAACTACAAATAGGGTGAAGGAAATTTTTGGAAGAAACAGAAATGTTCTAAAACTGGCTGTGGTGATAGTTTCACAGTTCTAGATATTTACTAATTGAATTGTGCACTCAAAATAGATTAATGTTTTGGTATTAAATAACTCAGAAGGCTGATTCTCCTTAAAGTGTACATACCCAAGAGAAATGAAGACACGTCCACACAAAAAACTGCACACAAATGTTCATAGCAGCATTATTCATAATAGCTAAAAAGTGGAAATTCAAATGTCCCTCAACCAATCAATAAATATATAACATGTGGTATATCCACACAATGGACTATTACTTAGCAATAAAAAGAAGTGAGATAATGACACATGCTCCAACACAGATGGATGTGCTCTGCAGACTTGACTCTAAGTGAAAGAAACCAGTCCGGAAAAATCAAATGCGCAGAACAGGCAACTCTACAGGCAGAAAGTAGATTAGCAGTGCCTGGGATGGAGGGTGTTAGGGGAAAATGGAGAGAAGTGGCTGCTAATCGGTATGTACTTCCTTTCAGGGGTGATGAAAATGTTCTAACGTTAGTCATGGTGTTGGCTGGCACAACTCTGTCAACATATTAAAATCCACTGAACTGTACGCTTTAAACTGGTGAACTGAATGGTATGGGAATTATATCTCAATAAAGCTGTTACCAGCCCTGGCCGGTAGGCTCAGCGGTAGAGCATCGGCCTGGCGTGCAGGAGTCCCAGGTTCTATTCCCGGCCAGGGCACACAGGAGAGGCGCCCCTTTGCTTCTCCACCCCTCCCCCTCTCCTTCCTCTCTGTCTCTCTCTTCCCCTCCCGCAGCCAAGGCTCCATTGGAGCAAAGATGGCCCGGGCGCTGGGGATGGCTCTGTGGCCTCTGCCTCAGGCGCTAGAATGGCTCTGGACACAACAGAGCGATGCCCCAGAGGGGCAAAGCATCGCCCCCTGGTGGGCACGCCGGGTGGATCCGGGTCGGGCGCATGCGGGAGTCTGTCTGGCTGCCTCCCCGTTTCCAGCTTCGAAAAAATGGAAAGAAAAAAAAAAACCCAGGCTTGCCTGGTCAAGGCACATATAAGAAGCAACAATTATGAGTTGATGCTTCCTGCTCCCAACCCCCCTTTCTGTTTCTCTCCTCTCTCTAAAATCAATACATAAAATCTTAAAAAAAAAATAAAACCCAAAACCTCAAAGTTACATATTCTTTCCAAAGAAACTCTCACTAGTTTGTATGTATGACTTAATGAGAAGCAATAATTAATCAATTACTTCAGATGTCCGTATTTCAACTTTCTACTTCATGCATTTACTAGGAGATATTTCAATGACATTCATATGAACATACTGTGTAAATGGTTGCACTATATATAAAATTATTTACTCCTAACTTCTTTTAAATGTAATTCATCAGCTTCCAGTCTTTATTAAAGTCATTCTATCTTTGGAGGAAAGGAAGAAACTTTGAAACAAAAAACATCCATTCCTATCCTAGTAAGGGGTGTACAGTACACTCTCCAAAGCTTCTAGCACTCTTCCAGAGAAAGTGTTTCATTTACCTCTCCACAGAGACTCACCGATAAAAAGAAAAGCAAATCTGATTACCAAACACACGATTACTGTTCTCTCATCACTGGATTAAAATTTAAACCACACAGTTTTAAGTAAATGTTCACGTACCGAGAAAGGAAGAAAATTCTACAGCTTTACAACTAAGTGTTCCATCTTACTCATTTAACGAAGTACTAAAAACTTAAAGGTTATTCCGCACTGAATCCAGCTTCTAGAAAAAGAGAGCTCAGGATGCCGGCCCATGAGAAACATTAGAAACTGTGCAATCTGGATTACTCTCGGCGTTTTAGAATATTTTCTCCATCTTCTACTAACACGGAATATAAATGCCCTACTGGAGAACGAGGAGCTCCGCTGCCCTGCCCGCCAAGCTGCCAGAGCAGTCTCCACCAGCCCCTGCAGAGCCCGCCCCGAGCTCCTCCTGCGCTCCCCGGAACAGACCGTAGCACGGTCCCCGAGGGCCAGCTTCGCCGAGAGGATCCAGAAGGCGGTCACTGGGTGCGCGTGTTACAGAGCCCGTTTTTGTTTTGTTTAAAAACAGATCCGTCACAGAGCCAAGCTTCCCTAACCCAGGGGAGCAGGGGAAGTGGCAGCAGGGGGCCCGCGTGGAGCGCGAGAATAAAAGAATGAGCGAGTACAACCTGCCGGGCAAGCTCGCAGCCGAGGGAAGGAAGGTGAGAGGCGGCGGTCAAGCCCGCGGGGAAGGGAACTGCTCGCCAGCACTCCACGCCACCCCGAGCGGCTCGAACCGCCCAGGTCCCGCCCCGAGCTGGCCGCCCTGCCCCGGCGCCCGCCGCAGCCTCCCGCCCTACCGGACCCTCCCAGGACGCGCTTCCTCCGGAGCCGGACCCCCGCCTCGGCTGGCCTCCCCGCAGGAGAAGGCGGGTCAGTTCGGTCCGCTTCTCGGCAGAAGTGACTCGCGCGGCGATGTAAACACGGCGAACCCAGCTGCGCGCGGCCCATCCCCCCCGCCGGGGTCCGTAACCCGGTCCCTCAGCCCAGCCCCGTGCTCCGCGCCCCGCACGCCCCGCACTCCCCGCGGGCCGGCGCGCAGCGCGCCTTCCCCTTTCTCCTCTCCTCGACCGTTGCCCGCCCGCACCAGCCCCCTGCCCCCGCTCCCGGCGGGTGTCACAGCCACAGCCTCTGGAAAACCCCTCCGCAAAGCCTAGAGCAAACAACACAGGCGCGGGGCGGGGGACGCGGCGGGAGAAGGCGGCACACGGGACGGCGAGACTGCCAGCCGCGCCCCCGGCGCTCCCTCCCGCAGCCTCGGCTGCCCGCACTCTTACCTGCTCTCCGCGTCTCCCGGGAAGACCGCGGCGTCGCTTTCCCTCCTGGCAGGGCCGCGGACTCGCCGCCGCCGCCGCCGGCCGGGCGTCCGAAGGGAGCCGGGGCCTCCCCGGCAGCCCGAACCGCTCCACTGGGAGAGGAGGAGACAAAACAGCGCGCGCCGCCCGGAGCAGCGCCCCCCCGCCCGCGCCGCCCCACCGACCCCCAACCGCCGAGGCGACGGCGGCGACACAGAGCCCGGCGCGGGGAGCAATGGTGGCCCCCGCCCTCGGCCCGCTCTCCTCCCTCCACCCTCCTCCACCCTCCTCCACCTCCCCACAAGTCGGCTCCTCCCCCTCGGCCTCCTGCCGCCGCCACCAGGACACTCGAGTCCGCCTCCCCCACCCGGCCCGCTCCGGGTGCTCCTCCCCTCCCCACGCGGCGGGTGCGGGGGGGGGGGGGCGGCACCGCCAGTCACCGCAGCGCCTGTCAAAGCGGGGCCGGCTATTTATACATCCTGCAGGGCCCGCCGCCCTCGGCCCCCACCGGCCCGCCCAAACCTGCCTCCATGGCTCTCTCGGGTCTCACCCGCCCCCGATCCCCAACTTCTCCCAAACCCGCCTTCTCAGGTGCTGACTCTGCCCACTCGTCCCGCGCCCCGCTCGGAGCTCTCCCGTGCCGCTGGCCGGACTGGCGCAGGGACTCCGACGCGCCGGGGCCGCGCGTGCACCTGCAGCGCCCGCCCGCCCGCTCCTCCCAGCCGGCTGGGACCGCACGCACACACCCTCGCCACTCTCGGAGCGCCCCGCGGGCCCGCCCCGGCTGGCACCCCATCCCCGACTCTGGACTCCCGCCCTTCTCATCCCAGACCGCCCAGCACTCAGGCAGTCTGACAGTTACTGGGGCCCGGGGCTAGCAGGCTCTGAGACTGCGTCCCTCCCGTCTCCACTTCTCAGCGGGGCTGAGTGCAGGGCGGGGGCACGGGCGGGGATCCGCGCGCCACCCGCTCGGGCCCGGCCCCGCCCCGGCCGCTGACGTTCGTGGCGCACCGCCCAGCCCGCCGCCCGCTCCTCCTCCCCTCCCGGCCCTGTACACCCGCGGACCCCGCCCCGTTCCCAGAAATTACCACCCGCCCAACGGCCGGGCCGCGCGGCGGTTGGTCCCCGCGTCTGCTGACGGTCGAGCGGCGGGGCTCAGCGCGCAGCTGCGGAGCGAGGCGGACGGCCCCTTGGCGCGGCTCCCGGAGCTGCGAACGGCCGCATCGAGCCATTGTCGCTCCTTGCTCGGTCAGCGACGGAGAAGTAACTCAAGTACGAGTATTGTTGACGCGAGAATGCCGGAGTGGATTGACGCGGTAGTATCTGGGCCTGAACCCCCACAATTCGAAAATGAAAAGCCAGCAGTAACTGCACGCTTTTGGTTTCCCCACTTTCACACAAAGGGTCTCACGCGCCTTCAAGTGCACAAAGCCAATGACACAGTGCCCTGGGTTGTCCTGCGTTAGACGCGCCTCATTAATGACCTTTCTTATACACGGTTGTGCATGCAAATCCCTCAATCGCTTCCACACCACCTCCACACTTTTCCGCCGCTGCATTTTCTGGTACAGTATTTGTTTCTTTAACAAAGAGCGGTGACTGCCCGTGCGCGTGGGGACTGATTTTGGTTCCCTCTGGCTCCTGCAGCCCCACTCGAATGGACCTGGCGCGTTTTTCACCGGGTTCATTTCTGGGCACTATCCTTACTCCTTTTGCTGTTCCACAACCAGTGCTGAGCGAAGAAGAAACCCGGAGGAGTCTAAGTGGTGCTGTTCTTGGAAGTAACGTGGGAACCATGGAAATAACCCTATAAGGCTCAAATGTCAGAGAACCGCAGGAGGCCCCACCGATTTAAGTCTCTAAAGAACCTAAAAATTTAATGATCTGCTCTTTCTTTTTTAAAGCTATCAATGCTTCTTTATTTATTGGAGGGAGGAAGGTGATTCTTCCTTCCCTATCTTAAAAAGCAACTCTGGGGACTTATTTTCTTAATTAAACGAGTTTTAAACAAAAGAGAAACCCGGATAGCAAATAGGGTTAGTCAAAAAGATTCTCTTAACTCTAATGAAGTTTTAGGATTCCTGAATTCTAAAGTATGGAAAGTCTTGTAATGCTTTTGAACTAAGGAATTTATAAAGCCTTGTAACATACAAACTGCTAATACACAGTGAACAGGATACTACAAGCACAGCATCCTTTCTAGGGCAGTATTTCTAACCCTGTTTCCTGTTAAATAATCTATCACTTGTGGGAACCATTGTTCACTTTGATATTTGAAGGACTTAATAATCAATGTTGCTGCATCTCCATGACAAAAACATGGTGTGTTATGAGCACACAAGGACAAAGCCTGATTCCTAGAGTTAGGAGCAGATCTCACCAGCAGAGTAAATCATTACTGTTGTTGGCTACCATTTGAAGAAATATATATATCTCCCTTACTGCCAATTGGAAGTAAGCTGGAAGTCCCCAGGTGGATAACCTTGGTAGATAACATTATTCTTCCCAATTCTTCTCTGCTCCAGGCATGCATACCCTTTGAAATGTGGCTGTGTAGTTATGTAGTTCCTTTCATTAAAGATAGAACGTTTCTCCATCCCACTGATGTTGAGCTTAAGGTCATTCCACTCATTCCACTTGCTTTTGACCACAGGACTGTGCACAGAAGTGACAGTGGGACAGTACTGATCCTGACCTTAAGAGATATTGCATGTTTTGGTTCCAAAGCGCAGAGGTTCCTGGTTCGATCCCAAGTCAGGGCACATACAGGAACAGAGATCAATGATCAATGTTCCTCTCTCTCTCCCTCCCTCTCTCTCTATCTCTCCCTAAAATCAATAAAGTAAACATTTTTTTTAAAGAAAAAGAAAAAGTATTACATGATTCTGCTTGCCTCTCTCCACATCTGCCTTTCACAATGTGAAGAACATGCCTGGGTAATATGTGGGTCCAAGGAAAATGAAAGACCTGAAGCAGGTTTAGAACTATCCCTCAGCTTGGAGCCAGTGACAGGAAAAAAGGATTGTTAAACACTGTGTTTTGGGATGGTTTCCTACCCAGAGTTAGTGTTGCCGTCATTGTTACAATAGAAGACAGCAATCTGCTCTCTTAGTATTGGCCTTGAATGTGCCAAACTTGGTATCTCCAAGGCAGTTCTTTGATAGCAGGACTTGTGAAAGACACATCCCTTGTGGAAGCTGGCCAAGTAAGAAACCCAGAAAGTTTGCGGCATAGCATTCTAAAGAGTTCTGGTTCAGTAGGAAAGGGCTGATGTGGCCATCAGTCCTAGGAACATGCTCACAGAACAGGATGTGTCTGTGTTGTAACTAGACTGCTTTTACTTAAACGTTACTTTTTTTTTAATACTGCACAATTTGTTTTTAATTATACAGGTTCATTTTTATACTCTCATCATCGATTTTCAAATAATACAAAATAGATTTGTTTGAAAGCCAAGTCTCCTTTCTTTGTCTACTACCTTTCCTACTCCTCACCCTCCACACATACCCAGCCATACCATACCTCCACTCTTCCACAGATAACTGTAAATGATGATGGGCTTAAGCTTCCAAACTTGTTTTTTGTGCATTTAGACACATACCCATGCATTTATAGGGATTAAATATAAATGAGACTATATAACATGTATTAGGCAGAATGCTTTTGTACTTCTTTTCTCTGTTTATTTCCCCTTTGTTCTTTTTTTTTAAGGTTTTTTATTTTTTATTTTTTACAAAGACAGAGAGAGGGATAGGTAGGTTCAGACAGACAGGAATGGAGAGAGATGAGAAGCATAAATCATTAGTTTTTCGTTGGGATACCTTAGTTGTTCACTGATTGCTTTCTCATATGTGCCTTGACTGTGGGGCTACAGCACACCGAGTAACCCCTTGCTCAAGCCAGCGACCTTGGGTCCCAGCTGGTGAGCTTTGCTCAAACCAGATGAGCTCGTGCTCAAGGTGGCAACCTCGGGGTCTCGAACCTGGATCCTACACATCCCAGTCCGACACTCTATCCACTCTGCCACCACCTGGTCAGGCTCCCCTTAGTTCTAATACAGCCTTTTTAAAATTTCAGCCTGTCTTCAGTAAAATAGGTTAACCAAGGGAGGAGGTTTTTCTGCTTTTATACCACATTTGTATATGTTAAATAGGACGAGGATCCTTTGGGCCCAGTTTAGGAGTGGAAGTGATAATCAACATGAGGAACATGAGGAACAGAAGACTAAATTCTTTGAGTGGTAGCCAGGAAATCATTTGCCCCTCCAAAACTGGAAATGCTTTTTCTTGGGCTAATCTTTGGAAGGTCTCAAAGTGAACAGTCTTAAGAGGACAAGAGGATGGAACTGTGCTACCTTTTCTGAGCTAGCCTCTGGAGCCACAGCCACATTATGCCATATTCTATTGGTTATACAGATCAGTCCTAATTCAGTGAAAAGTTACACTACACTACACAAGGTCGCAAATACCAGGAGATGAAGACGATCGGGAACCATGGTGGGAACTGGCCACCACAAATGCATCCAAACTAGTAAATTTTGAGTTACTAACACAATCTTTAAATTTTTTCAATTCCCTCATTACAAGTGGCAAATCCCCACGTTACCAACAACTGTGTAGACTTTGCAATAACGGCCGGAAAAAATCTTTTATTTTGCCTCTTCTTAAAAAATTAGTGGTTCTGGGCAACTGTCCAGTTATAGTCTGGTGTTAACTGACCTTTGTGGCTACTTTTTATAACAACCCCCATACTCTGGGTCTCCAAAGGAACCTAGTCACCAAGCTCACTTTTGGTTGTATTGCCTTTTAGGAATCAGAATATTGTAAGCATTGTATAATAAACAAAACAGACTAGCCTTTGAGAATGACCAAAACCAAAATAATTTGCGGGGGGGGGGGGGAGGGGATTTTAAGTTACCAGCATCCAATAAAACAATTTCTAAGAATAGCTTTTGTATTATCAAATGCAATCAGGTGAAATATACAGAAATATACAAGGGGAATTGTATATTACATATGTAATTTTTACCTTGTAATATTTTTAATAAAATAAGTACTTAAAGTAATTTCATCATTTTAGTTCTTGATATATTTTAAAACAACCTTCTCTTTTGAATAGTCCTTCACTTGGAAGCATTTTATTAATTCTATCCACAAATAAAGAACATTTTATTGTTTTATTAAAATATTTGAAGTGTTTAAGATGGCCCTGGACAGTTGGCTCGGTGGTAGAGCGTCGGCCTGGCGTGCAGAAGTCCCGGGTTTGATTCTCGGCCAGGGCACACAGGAGAAGCGCCCATCTGCTTCTCCACCCCTCCCCCTCTCCTTCCTCTCTGCAGCCGAGGCTCCATTGGAGCAAAGATAGCCCGGGGCGCTGGGGATGGCTCTGGTTGCAACAGAGCGACCCCCCCCAAGGGGCAGAGCATCGCCCCCTGGTGGGCAGAGCATCGCCCCTGGTGGGCGTGCCGGGTGGATCCCTGTCGGGCGCATGCGGGAGTCTGTCTGTCTCTCCCCGTTTCCAGCTTCGGAAAAATACAAAAAAAAAAAAAAAAGAGATGGACTACACTTTAGAATTTGTAATATTTTCAATGTTTAAATCAATTTTAGTAAGCAGGTTTTGTTCCTTATCTTTATTATAAAAAGTCCAAATGAAATGTACCTGAAGACATTTTATTAGTGATTTGAGATCATAGTCATCTTTAAAGTTTCTAAATAAAATTCAAGAAAAATGCTACAGTAGTTAATTAAAACCCAAAGATAATGTCTTTCATGGGGAATGATCTGAAATAAATTGCTATATTTGTAAGCTAATTTTCCAGGGCATTTAGCTCCATTTCTTACATGCTACTAAGTTAAAATGGGTTAATATAATAGCATTTTTAAAATTTATTTCCTTGATTACCTTAAAGATTGGAATAACAAATGAAAGTCTTGTTTTTTCCATTATTTATTTGTTTTCTTCTCTAGAAGCTTTTCCTATTGGCAAGCTAATCAGAGTGGGTGGCATTATTTCAGCTATAGTAAATACTAACAGTCATAAAAACAGTCATATTGGCCACTATCAGCATAACACTAGATACTTTCTGTTCATTAATCCTACTAGTCCCATGTACCCGTATTTCCCCAAGTAGAAGACCAGGCGGTGGCGCAGTGGATAGAGCGTCAGATTGGGATGCGGAGGACCCAGGTTCAAGACCCCGAGGTTGCCAGCTTGAGCACAGGCTGATCTGGTTTGAGCAAAGCTCACCAGCTTGGACCCAAGGTCGCTGGCTCGAGCAAGGGGTTACTCGGTCTGCTGAAGGCCCGCGGTCATGGCACATATGAGAAAGCAATCAATGAACAACTAAGGTGTCACAACGAAAAACTAATGATTAATGCTTCTCATGTCTCTTTGTTCCTGTCTGTCTGTCTGTCTGTCCCTGTTTATCCCTCTCTCTGACTCTCTTTCTGTCCCTGTAAAAAAAAAAAACACAAAAAACTAATTGGTGCTATTTCCTAAAGTTGAACATATGCATATACTTGATTCAACAGAAAACATGTGCAACCGATATATCCTAAACAGTATTTACAGCTGCATCAGATAGCTCCAAACTGGAAAAAGACCAAGCATTCACCTACAGTTGGATAACTATGTTGTCATATATTCATGTAATTGAATGCTATACATCAATGAACAGACTGCTGCTATACACACACACACACACACACACACACACACAAATGGGGTCTAAAAACTGAGTGCGTCTTAAACCAGGGGTCCCCAAACTACAGCCCGCGGACCACATGCGGCCCCCTGAGGCCATTTATCCGGCCCTCACCGCACTTCTGGAAAGGGCACCTGTTTCATTGGTGGTCAGTGAGAGGAGCATAGTTCCCATTGAAATACTGGTCAGTTTGTTGATTTAAATTTACTTGTTCTTTATTTTAAATATTGTATTTGTTCCCGTTTTGTTTTTTTACTTAAAAATAAGATATGTGCAGTGTGTATAGGGATTTGTTCATAGTTTTTTTTTATACTCCGGCCCTCCAACTGTCTGAGGGACAGAGAACTGGCTCCTATGTAAAAAGTTTGGGGACCCCTGTCTTAAACAGTGGTTGTGGCATTTCAAATGCCATAGATGAAACTGAGGACGAGGCAATCTATGAAGACATCATGAGGACAAGCTAATGGATGGGAGTTTTGACAGTGATGAGGAGTTGTATGAATTTTATGATGAATAAAACTTGAGTTCAATAACTTTATGTCATACTTTTTTTTTTTCAAATTTCAGGCCCCCAAATTAAGGTGGACCTTATACATGGGGAATGCGGTAATTACCTTTATCTTACAATTCACACTGAAGGCAAGAGATGTTAACCTACTTATTCAGTTCCACGGTAGACACTGGAGTTCAAGATTGAATCCTTCTTCAGAGCCTGTGTTCTTAACCACTAGTACTTTTTAAATGCAGCCTTCTTTTCACTGCTCTTGTCCAAACATCAGGGATGAAGAGTATTGCTTTCATGACACCAGCCTCATGTCCTAGTCCCCCAAATTCATAGGACACTGCTACCACCTTGCAACCCTGCTCACCTCTATTTGGCATCCCTGTTCTGCCCAACACAGCGCGCACCACTGTAGCCAGCTGAGCGTTTCCGGCCTGTTCCCTAACTCCCTCTCCAGACTCTCCCTTCCCCACTGGTTGCCAACATAGTCCCTCTCCTCCGGCCTGTGGCTCCTGCATTCTTCTCATCTGCCATAGGGCTGCTGAGTGGACTGTCCCTATCTGCTGATGACAGCCTGCTAAGCAAAAGGAGAGAGAAATTTAAGGCCAGGATAAGAAGTCAATCAATATGGAGGATGAAATAGTCACAAGAAGACCATAATTAAAATGTGAATACCAGACAGAAAACTATGGAATAAATGGGAAGGGGAGTTGAGAGTTTTAAAATACTGTGAATCTACGTGAAAGACTGTTACCTCCCCTCACATAACAGAGAGAGAAAATAAAAATAGTTCCATGGTTAAAATTAATACTCAAGAGTCCATGAATAGGTAGGTATAGCAATTGTTAATACCTTTACTTATACTACATGTGGTCAGAGGCCTAAGTACCAACAATGTGCTTTTGAAATTTAGCATCATCTTAAAAAGTGTTGATTGAATATGCACTTTTTATCTTTCCTTTTAATCCTTGTCATAACAACCCGGTCGGGAAGGTACTGTTACCATTACTGGCTCTGGTGCTCTTCATGGGCCGCTCAGTGCTTCCAGCCCCTGCTCCTCACTGTATCTCCAGGGTTGAAAGTTTGCTCAGGCCAGCTCCGTCCTGTCCTGTGCTCTCCTTATGAATAAATAGGCCAACACCTTTGACATGGGATCTGAAGTAGGTGAAGCTGCCCAGTCACAACTCAATAAAGCCTGAAAGTGGCTTATATTCTGCTGGTAGAGAATTTCAGAGCCCACTTGCAAAGTCTCCTTTTTAATTTGATTACATGGGTGGAGAAAGAAAATTAGTATGTTAACAAAGATTAATTTGCTCCCACCCAATGTGATTGAGTGGGTCCTTTTGTGATCTGTACAAGCCAGAGAAGGAAGCTTCCACCGGTGGAAGAGGCAAGGTGGGAGTCCCCAACCTCCAGCTCTTAGCCTCTGGGAGCTGTCAGGAATACAACATATTTACTCTAACCTATTCATTTTCCCACCGAGGACACTTGAGGCCCAAAATACTATGTGACTTGCTTTTGTTAATACAGCTAAGCAGAGTTGGAATTGGAATACAAAATTTTTCTTACTTTTACAAGCTCTCTTTTTCCGCACTGAGATAAGAGCTGGAGAAGAGAAAGGTCTTTGGAAATGTCGATGTCCTTGAGCCTCGGGAAAGGAGGTTGGCAACAACAGACTGCCTGTAATTGACTAGATAGGGGCCAGCAAGAGAGGGGGAGTGAGAGAGACGTGGAGGGCAGGTGGAGAATGACAGAAACAGGCTTGGCTCTAACGGGGCGGGGAAGAGTGGTGAAATCAGGGAGTTTAGGCAAATCATAGGAAAGAGCTAAATTTGGTTAGGCAAACAGTGGATTTAAACAGAGATGGTTATCAACGTGACGATTTTGTCTGTAGCCAACTATATCCATCTGTTCAAAACTATTTTGGTTTTTAGTTTTTCCTTTGAATGCCCTGTATATTTTTATAAGGTGATTTCCATTTATTATAAACCAATTTTGGTATTTTACCAACACTTACGCTGATGGAAAACTTAATTATTTTTATATCACTCTATTGAAATTTTTAGTCTTTGATATTTTAAATTTACCATTAGCCCAAAGAGCCCTTCAATCATTAAGGTCATACTTGTGCAGTTAGGCAGGAACTAGATACTATAGCAAAAGCACTAAATCCTGCCTCTCAGCCCTAAAGTACTAAACTTCCAAATGACAGCATGCTGAGAAGGCAAGGGACAGATTTATATTGAAGTAAGATGCACATCTGGTTATCAGACCAATTGGGTAGCACTGAGTGTTTTTGAGGGCAAAGTTTTTAAATGGCAACAGTAGGTTTTTCTATAAATAGATCTTTTTTTGTGTGTATGTGTGATAGAGACAGAGAGAGGGACAGATAGGGACAAACAGACAGGAAGGAAGAGAGATGAGAAGCATCAATTTTTTGTTGCGGCATCTTAATTGTTCACTGATTTCTTTCTCATATATGCCTTGATGGGGTGGGGGTGGCTACAGCAGACCGAGTGACCCCTTGCTCAAGCCAGCGACCTTGGGCTCAAGCTGCTGAGCATTGCTCAAACCAGATGAGCCTGCAACCTCAGGGTTTCAAACCTGGGTCCTCCACGTCCCAATTCGACGCAGTATCCACTGTGCCACCACCTGATTAGACTGTAAATGGGTATCTTGAAAGGAGATTAATGACTAACTCACAGGAGTGTAGTATATGTGATTGACTTTATGGACCCTTCATCCCACTTAAATACCTTAGCCAGGACCCTGTTTCCCAGTAGCAGGTTTTTGGTGTGAGATAAGTGAATGGGATAAAGGAATGAAAAAGTGAGTTAAGAAAGCAAGTCTTTCGTGTACTCTAGGTATGCTAGCTGTGTCTATTCTTGTGGGGAAAGTATTTCAAAGATCGGATTTAAGATGAAATAGATGACAATTTATAGTATACATACATATATTTACCAGGGCCTAAGGCCATTTAGTATGCTAGGTAACAAACACGTAGTTTTTAAAATTTTAGGATTTATAAAGTGAACATCAGTCTGAAATGATAGCATTAAGAAAGGTAGCATACAGGGCCTGGCTGGTTGGCTCAGTGGTAGAGCATTGGCCTGGCGTGCAGGAGTCCCAGGTTCGATTCCCGGCCAGGCCACATAGGAGAAGTGCCCATCTGCTTCTCCATCTCTCCCCCTCTCCTTCTTCTCTGTCTCTCTCTTCCCCTCCCACAGCCAATGCTCCATTGGAGCAAAGTTGGCCCGGGCGCTGAGGATGGCTCCATGGCCTCTACCTCAGGCGCTAGAATGGCCTGGTTGCAATGGAGCAATGCTCCAGATGGGCAGAGCATCGCCCCCTGGTGGGCATGCCGGGTGGATCCCGGTTGGGCACATGCGGGAGTCTGTCTGACTGCCTCCTCATTTCCAACTTCAGAAAAACACACACACACACACACACACACACACACAAAAGAAAGGTAGCATACAAATCTTCTTGATGAGCTATAAAGAGGTAAAGTGTTCCTTTAAAAATATCCTCACAGGGCCTGACCAGGCAGTGGCATAGTGGATAGAGTGTCGGACTGGGATGTGGAGGATCCAGGTTCAAGACCCCGAGGTCGCCAGCTTGGGCGCAGGCTCATCTGGTTTGAGCAAAGCTCACCAGCTTGGACCTAAGGTCGCTGGCTCGAGCAAGGGGTTATATGGTCTGCTGTAGCCCCACGGTCAAGGCACATATGAGAAAGAAATCAATGAACAACTAAGGTGTCACAATGAAAAACTGATGATTGATGCTTCTCATCTCTCTCCGTTCTTTTTGTTTGTTTGTTTTTAAATATTTTCAGTGTCTGCTTCGAGGTCTTTCTGTTCTTGTTTGTCTGTCCCTATCTATCCCTCTCTCTGACTCTCTTTAGTTTAGACTGGTCCCGATACACCAAGGTTGTGGGTTTGATCCCCAGGGGTCAAACACATACAATCTGTGAATGCATGAATAAGTGGAACAGCAAATCAATGTTTCTCTCTGTCTGTCTCCTGTCCTCTCTCTAAAATAGTCGAAGGTTAATTAACACTGTAACTAAATAGTAATGCTGCTAGTCTCCTCAGACAAACAAAAAATTATAGAAATAATAAATAAATAAATATCACTCTGGCCAGATAGTTTGGTTGCTTAAGAGCGTCATCCTGAAGCACAGAGGTTTCTGGTTCAATCCCAGTCTGGACACAGATTGATATTCCTGCTTCTCTCTCTCTCTCTTTCTCTCTCTCTCTCTCTCTTATATGTGCCTTGACCAAGGCCTCCTGCAGTCACTCTCAGCTTGATGAAATGTCCATTCTTTGAAAGTCACCAGAACTGAGCAGGACAGTTGATCTCTCAGAACACGTTCCCTCCAAAGTGTGAGCCAACTAAGTAAAATGAACATAGGAACTGCCTTATGCATTTAAATTCTTCTCTGTCTCTCACTGCAGTGGTTGGCTTCATGTAAATTAAATGCACATAAAATGGGCTTTTATAGTAGAGAAAGTACATTTAAGAGTGGTTAGGTCCAGGAATAAACCCACATCTTTATAGTCAATTGATATTTGACAAAGGGGTCAAGAACATACAATGGGGTAAAGACAATCTATTCAATAAATAGTGGTGGGAAAAATTGAATAGATAAGTGCAAAAAAAAAAAAAAAGAAGAAGAAATTAGACTACCTTCTTACACCATGCACAAAAATAAACTCAAAATGGATTAAAGACTTAAGTATTAGACTTGAAACCATAAAAATTCCGGAAGAAAATATAGACAGTAAAATCTCAGACATTTCCTGTAGCAATATTTTTCTGATACATCACCTCGGGCAAGGGAACCAAAAGGAAAAATAAACAAATGTGATTCCATCAAACTAAAATGTTTTTGTACAGCAAAGAAAATGGTCAACAAATTAAACTACATCTACTAAATGGGAGAACATATTCACTGATACATCTAATAATGGCTTAATATCCAAAATGTATTAAGAACTTATAAAAATCAACACCAAAAAAGCCCTAATAATCCAATTAAGAAGTGGGCAAAGGATCTGAATAGACACTTCTCCAAAGATGGCCAATAGACATATGAAAAGATGCTCAGCATCACTAATCATCAGAGAAATGCAAATTAAGGCCACTAAGAGATATCACCTCACACCTAGCAGAATGGCTATCATCAATAAATCAACAAACAACAAGTGTTGGTGAGGATGTGGGGAAAAGGAAGCCCTTATACACCGTTGGTGGGGATGCAGGTTGGTGCAGCCACTGTGAGAAGCAGTAATGGAGTTACTTCAAAATTAAAAATGGATCGGCCTAATGACCCAGCAATTCCACTTCTGGGACTATATCCAAAGAAACCCAAAACGCTAATTCAAAAGAATATATGCACCTCTATGTTCATTGCAGCGTTATTTACAGCTAAGATTTGGAAGCAGCCCTAGTGCCCTTCAGTAGACGAGTGGATAAAAAGCTGTGTGGTAAGGTGCCAAAGAATAGATAAATTTATATTAATATTAATTTTGAGAGAAAAAGTCAGATTTCTTGTCCTCTCTTGTCTTCTCCTTTCTATAGGGAGTGAGGGAGAGAAATGTGAAATTTTCTTGGCTTGCAGAGACATACTGTGTAGGAAACCCACTTTACTTGGAAGCTTAAAGGGCATTTTATAATTTGGGCTAAGCATACAGAAAGATTTTGTAAATATGATTTTTATACTTATGTGTGATTTGCACCAACTCAGGATGGACGACAACATTGAGTTATAAATAGCAAGATTTTGTGCTGCATTTTGAGTGGAAGTGGAAAGGAAACTTGGACTCCCCTACCTCCTCACCCGTGATGAAGAGAATAAACACCTGGGGGGGGGAAGAGACTGAACAAAGCCTTTCCTTTCCCTTTCTTTCTTCTATAATGGGCTATTCACAAATGCTTATCCCCTGGTGCCATGTAGGCTCCCCCGCCCTCTCTCGGAAAGCATATAGTTAATGTATATATCTCTAAACAAAGGAATAGCAGATAAACACTGAAAGATTTGGAAAAGTCTTTTAATATGAAAAATAACATTTCTTGCTATTGTATTACCTTATAAGTTTTAACATGTAGAAATGTTTTTTGTAAATCCTATAGACAAATGTTATAAGCTTGCTAATGAATTGTGTCATCTCCCCCTCCTCCTCCTTTTCTCTCCCACCTATGTGCGATCAAAGGTATATAACCTGGCTCAGGGCTATATGCTGGGCGGCATGATTTGGGTCAGCTATGCCCTGTGTTTGTCATATGCAGCCGGCATATTAATAAATCTCCTCCTTGGCCCTGGCCGGTTGGCTCAGTGGTAGAGCATCGGCCTAGCGTGCAGAAGTCCCGGGTTCGATTCCCGGCCAGGGCACACAGGAGAAGTGCCCATCTACTTCTCCACCCCTCCCCCTCTCCTTTCTCTCTGTCTCTCTCTTCCCCTCCCGCAGCCGAGGCTCCATTGGAGCAAAGATGGCCCGGGCGCTGGGGATGGCTCCTTGGCCTCTGCCCCAGGCACTAGAGTGGCTCTGGTTGCAGCAGAGTGATGCCCCGGAGGGGCAGAGCATCACCCCCTGGTGGGCAGAGTGTCGCCCCCTGGTGGGCGTGCCGGGTGGATCCCGGTCGGCTGCATGCGGGAGTCTGTCTGACTGTCTCTCCCCGTTTCCAGCTTCAGAAAAATACAAAAAAATAAAAAATAAAAAATAAAAAAATAAATAAAAATAAATCTTCTCCTTTAATAAAACTCCTTAAAAATTCATTTGGACTTGGTGTCTCTACGTAAACCCGGCAGAACATTACAACAGCTGTGGGACATTTACACAATGGAATGCTACTCAGCTGTAAAAAAAAAAAAGCAACAGAAATCTTACCTCCTGTGACAACATGAATGGATCTGGAAAGTATTAAGCTAAGTGAAATAAGCCAGTCAGAGCCTGACCAGGCCGTGGCGCAGTGGATAGATTGTCGGACTGGAATGCGGAGGACCCAGGTTCGAGACCCCGAGTTCGCCAGCTTGAATGCAGGCTCATCTGGTTTGAGCAAAGTTCACCAGCTTAGATCCAAGGTCACTGGCTCGAGCAAGGGGTTACATAGTCTGCTGAAGGCCCCGCCAGTCAAGGCACATATGAGAAAGCAATCAATGAACAACTAAGGTGTCATAATGAAAAACTGATGACTGATGCTTCTCATCTCTCTTCGTTCCTGTCTGTCTGTCCCTATCTATCCTTCTCTCTGACTCTCTCTCTGTCTCTATATAAAATTAAAAAAAAAAAAAAAGCCAGTCAGAGAAAGTCAAGTACCATATGATTTCACTTATATGTAGAATCTAATGAGCAAAATAAACTTATAAACAAAATAGAAACAGTCTCAGATACATGGAAAACAAACTAATAGCTGTCAGAGGGGATGAGAGTTAGGGGGACAGGTGAAGAAAGAAGGGATTAAGCAAAGAAAAAAATTTATAGACACAGACAACAGTGTGGGGATTGCAGGAGGAAGAAGGGGATGGGGAGAAGCGTAGGAGGGTGGGGGGATAAATGGTGGTGGAGGAAGACCTGACTTGGGGGGCTAAACACACAATGCAGTGTGCAGATGATGTATTGTAGAATTGTGCACCTGAAACTTGTATAATTTTATTAACCAATGTCACCCAAATAAATTCAATAAAAAATTTTTAATAAATAAAATAAAACAATTAAAAATTGGGGAAAAAAAGTGGTTAGGCACTCTCCCTCTCTGGAGCATGCCCACACCTTCTTCCCTCTCAGGCGAGCATCTCCTAAATTCTAAGGATCCCCAAGAGACTTGCAACCAGGGGAGCAATGGGCACTGGCAACTGTTCCTGGGCTTACCCTCGTCTCCAGGGCCCCTGTTCTCTGACTTTCCAGTGAGCCCAAACAGCTCTGCCTAGGCTCTCCTGTTGCTTCTTGTATCCTAAGCCCTCCTTTGTTTCACTGTTCCCAGCTTTAATAAACATACTTTCATGAGAAATAAAATAAAATAGTGGTTAAGATACACTAGCATTAGACTAAGTTTGTTTGATTCTTGGCTCCATCACTTACTAGATATGTAACCTTGATCAAGTTATTTAATCACTTATTTTCTCTGTATCTCAGTTTATGTCCGCAAAATGAATGCTAGTATGGCCTAATTCATAAGCTTGTTGTAAGGATAAATATAGTTAATCTGTAAAATAATATTATAAACCTTATAGGCTTTCAGTGAAAATGAAATGATTTTATATATTTAAGCATTTATAATAGTGTTTTGGCATAGATTAGTACTCAACAAAAATTAGCTTATAGTCACTCTGTCTTCCTTTCTTCAAATGCTCATAAAGGATTAAATGAGTGGTCCATAGAAAAGTGCCCATAAAATAGAATAAGTACTCAAAAAAAAAAATAGAATAAGTACTCTTTAAGGGTTGGCTATTATTATTCCACTATTGTGTCTCCCCTATTTCAAGTTTCTTGGGGACAGGAACAGGGATACACAACTTTGTATCCTTGCAGTGACTCAAAAGTACTGGTACATGTGAGTCACTCAAAAAATTCATAAAATCAGCCTGGCCTGTGGTTGCTCAGTGGGTAAACCTTTGGCCTTAAGTGCCAAGGTTGCTGGTTCGAGACCCTGGGCTTCCCTGGTCAAGGCACATACAACAAGCAAGCAATGAACAACGAATATGAAGCAACTATGAGGTGATACTTCCTATTCCATGCTCCCCTCTCCCTTCTGTCTCTGTAAAATCAATAAAGTTAAAAAACATTGTAGGCCCCGGCCAATTGGCTCAGTGGTAGAGCATCGGCCTGGCGCGTGCAGGAGTCCCGGGTTCAATCCCCGGCCGGGGCACACAGGAGAAGCACCCATCTGCTTCTCCACCCTGCCCCCTCTCCTTCCTCTCTGTCTCTCTCTTCCCCTCCTGCAGCCAAGGCTCCATTGGAGCAAAGATGGCCCAGGCGCTGAGGATGGCTCTGTGGCCTCTGCCTCAGGCGCTAGAATGGCTCTGGTTGCAACAGAGCGACGCCCTAGATGGGCGGAGCATTGCCCCCTGGTGGGCATGTCAGGGAGATCCTAGTTGGGCGCATGCAGGAGTCTGTCTGACTGCCTCCCCACTTCTCACTTCGGAAAAGTATATAAAAAAAAGAGTTATTCAAGTACCAGTGTTGGACTGTAAATGATTTGGGGATAAATGTTGACTTTGGTTGGCTTCCCTGAGTTTTACTAGGGGCATTTTCATTATAGAAACTCATCTCCAAAACTAGTAATTCATGATCTGTGATTGGAAGGCACCTTGGAAATGATACCAGGGCACCAAGACATATATAATCCTAGATTTGAAACTACAAACCTTTTTGTATTTTAGGTCTTCTATCTTTTAAATAAATAACACCAACTGAACTCCAAAATTCGGTGACAAATAACTGACACAATTCTTAGGCTGTTAATATGGCTACCATCTACTAGTTAAAAGATTCCATTGTCAGAGATATTTTCCCCATGCATGACTTATTTAGGACGGTTTTTCCTGTTTCACAGCTCACTTTTTCCAAATGGGCCACATGGAGAGATAGAGAATGGAAGACTCCCAGCCCCACCCAACTACCTTTCTGATCTGCGGGATAACAGAGGTGTCAGCCAGACAGAGATCTGTTAACCCAGATAGGTGTCAAATACTCCTCTGTCTTTGTCTGACAAACTGGGAAATGTTATTCTCCTAGCAACTGCTTTGATCGTTTTTCTTAGGAATGAGACCCACCTTTGTTGGGAAAATTCCGTGATTAGCCGCTTGGAAGCTGGAACTTAAGGGTAAAGCACTGCCCAGCCTAGAATAAGGAGAGGGATGTGCTGATTGCCCTGGGGAGGCCGTGGGTGGAGGTGGAGCCGCCCCAACGATAGAGAGCTGGCTGCGTCCTGTGAGATGCTCGCAACCAGCCACCCCACAGCCCCGGGTGAAAGTATTAACCTCATACCGTGCTTGGCGGGCATGGAATTTCAGTGGAAAGCAGTGAAGAGTGTGCATCTAATGTCCATCTTAGCCTAAGGCAGAAACACAGGGTGTCCTGAGGAAACAAACCTTCGGAATTCTCAGAAATCTCAAAGCAGGACCTGGACTCTTGAAAAAATCCATAGAATAAGTAAGTGCTGTCACCAAGGTTTCCTGAATCCCTGACAGGTGGGGCAGTCCCAGTTCCATCTGGTTTACATTACTAGTAATACTAGGATGAAGGTAGCTTATTGTCAAAATGATAACTCCTGAAATGGATGGGGGAAATAAGAAATAAACATTTTAAACAGTAGAGCACTTTCCTCAAAACCAGGGAGACCACTTCTCACTATCAGAGCAGAAATAATTATAAGAAGGAAACTTCCTTGCTATGTTCACAATTTTCAGCAAAATGTGGGAAAGTACTTTAAAATAGAAATTGCTTTACTGTATTGTAGCACCTACCCACATCCTATCTTTTAATTTTTATTTCTTTTATTTATTTATTTATTTTTAAAAGAGACAGAGAGAGAGTCAGAGAGAGGGACACACAGGGAAAGACAGACAGGAATGGAGAGAGATGAGAAGCATCAATCATCAGCTCCTCGTGGCCACACCTTAGCTGTTCATTGATTGCTCTCTCATATGTGCCCTGACCGCGGGCCTTCAGCAGACCGAGTAACCCCTTGCTCAAGCCAGCGACCTTGGCTCAAACCAAATGAGCCCGCGCTCAAGCTGGCAACCTCGGGGTCTCGAACCTGGGTCCTTCCGCATTCCAGTCCGACACTCCACCCACTGCGCCACCGCCCGGTCAGGCTAATTTTTATTTCTTTATTTTAGTGAGGAGAAAGACAGACGGACAGACAGAGAAGGGGGGAGAAGCAGGAAGCATCAACTTCCATATGTGCCTTGACCAGACAAGTGCAGGGTTTCGAACTGGCGACATAGAGAGACAGAGAATGGAAGCATCCCAGGTCTACGCTTTATCCACTGTGCCACCACAAGTCAGGCAACCCACATCCTATCTTAAGAGCCTCAAACAGAAACATACATTTTATCCTTTCTTATCTGAAGATCTAACTTTTTTGGCCTTTTTAATTTTTTAAAAGATTTTATTTATTCACTTTAGAGAGGGAAGAGAAAGAGAGAGAGAAAGAAGGAGGGAGGAGCAGGAAGCATCAACTCCCATATGTGCCTTGACCAGGCAAGTCCAGGGTTTCAAACCAGCAAGCTCAGCATTCCAGGTTGATGGGTTAGCCACTGCACCAAAGTTGGCCTTTTTAAACTGGGTAGAACAGATACTACACTTGATCTTAGCCAAAACTCCAAGAAGCTATTTGTTGGTCTTTCTACTGACTTAAAAAGAAGCACATGGCCATTTTGGAGAAGTTTTAAAATATGAGAGAATCCACGCCTTTTAACATTGTAAACTAGATTGGTCTGGCCTCCCTGAAATGTGAAAATCATTCTCCCTGGTGCGAATGCACATGCTGAGAGCAATTAGTGTTGAGGGTTATAGAACTATCATTGTGCCTTTAGGAAAAAGAATAAAGAAAGAACTTTGGCCCTGACTGGGTAGCTCAGTTGGTTAGAGCATTGTCCTAACATGCTGAGGTTGAGGGTTCGATCCTCAATCAGGGCACATACTAGACTCAACCTATGATGGCACGAATAAGTAGAACAGCAAATCGATGTTTCTCTCTCTCTCTCTCTACCTCCTTTCCTCTCTCTCTAAATATCAATTTAGAAATGAAAGAAAGAAAGAACTTTGGGCTTCATCTACTGAATTATCAGGACTCTTGACAGCCCATGATAAAAACCAACTTGAGCCAACTTAGCCAAATATGATGACAAATTTATTGGCTCACATATCCAAACTAGAGGACAGACAAGGACAGTTGTGACAAAGACACTTACTTTCAGGATGCTCCCTCTCCATCTTTCTTTTCTTTTTCTTTTGGCAATTTGGGTTTATTCTCTTAAGCCAGCTTGCTGTCTGAGACATTGATTGTGACCCTCAGGCCATCGGGGAGAAGGGAATAGCCCTTCTATTCTTCTTGAGTTCTTGTGTCTACTAATAAAATTGGCATTAGGTAGAATAACAGGAGAAAATCCCAATTTTCGCTATGTGTACAGAGAATAAAAATAATAATTACCTGTGAGAGAAGTGGAACATGCCATTTATATGTCTTTCACATGACTAAACATTCTAATAAAAATGAATGAATAAGCAAAACAGAGACAGACGTATAGATAGAGAACAGGCTGATGGCCAGCTGTCAGGGATAGGGGAGCTGGAGCTGGGTTGTGGGGTGGAGGGATTGAGCAAAAAGAAAAACAACAGAGAAAGCTTATGGACACAGAAAGAAAAGAAACATTAAATGTGTGGAGATTTGACAAGACAAAGGAACGTAGGTTTGGGGTATGTTGTCAGTAAGGAAATTAAGTGGAATGGAGAAGTAGGGCAGTAAATTAGTAAAATCAGCAGGGATTTGTTTATAGAGGCTTCTCACCTCTGGATCCTCAATCTTTGGCAGTAGGGCTGGCTCTTACCTAGACTGTTTGCTTGTTAGCCCTTCTACAGGACTGCCTCTTCTGAAAACCAACTCACAGGAAAGTACTCCACATCTAAATTTGGATTTCATTTCTTTTATTCATCTCTTCTTTGCTTGGAATAACAGTGTTATTAATCTATCATTGGTTTGGAGCATGTTATTTCTTTATTAGCTTATTAAGAGACATTATTCTGGGTGCTTTTGGCTTGGGAAATATTATTTATTATAAGTTCAGCAGCGGACATGTGTTAAATAAGTCATTGGCAAAAGCACTCTCAGTCTCTGGGCACAATTTGCCAGGAGAGAAACAGATGTACACTCTCTCCCTCTCTGTTCCTCCCCCTTTCTCCCTCTTGCCTCTCTCCTAGGGTGAAAGAAGTGTTGGACGCTCTTAGTGCCCTCTTCTGTTTAAAACTTTCAGTGCACATCCAGCCATTTTCCTTGTTAGCAAGCTTCCTGAAAGTTTCAAACTGTTGGGAGCAAACCTCGTGCGTTTGTACACAGGACAAAAAATTGTGTAAATGAACTTTCTGAAAAATGTGGGGAAAACAAAGAAATTTAAAAGGACTTATTTTCATTATCTTGACAACAGGACGTCTGAAAATCAGATTCGTCTCACTTTCCTTTTCCAAACCAATGCCTAGTACCTTTTGAATTCCCAACATTTCTGGAGACATTTGAGGTCCTTCCTGCTTCCCGGCATGTGTGGTCAGTTTGGCAAATGAACTCATAAAAATTCTCAAATTAGTTTTAAAAATAAATAAATGAATGAATCCCCAACATTTCTGATTTAGTGAACATCCGCACCCTTGTTGTATAGCAACTTAGCCAAATATGGTGAGAAAACCAAGTTTGCTTCCTTTCTCTTTAGTCAGGGTATGTTAAATGAGTATTATTTTTTAAAGTTGTTCTAACAAAAGAGGATATTTGTTTACATTTATAGGGTATTCCTGATGACAGTCCCACTGCCTTTTCTTGTACCGGCTGGAGGGATGGAGGGGGACAGAGTTACAGCAGCCTCCAATCTGATCATAACTAGGTGAGAAGGGGAAGATGTCCATTCAAAGTATTTTTTTTATCTTTTTTTTTTTTTTTTTTTTACAGAGACAGAGAAAGAGTCAGAGAGAGGGATAGACAGGGACAGACAGACAGGAATAGAAAGATGAGAAGCAGTCAATCATCACTTTCTCATTGCGCTTTGCGGCCCTTAGTTGTTCATTGATTGCTTTCTCATACGTGCCTTGACTGCGGGCCTTCAGCAGACCGAGTAACCCCTTGCTCAAGCCAGCGACCTTGGGTCCAAGCTAGTGAGCTTTTTGCTCAAACCAGATGAGCCTGTGCTCAAGCTGGGGACCTCGAGGTCTCGAGCCTGGGTCCTCGGCATCCCAGTCCGACGCTCTATCCACTGCGCCACCACCTGGTCAGGCACCATTCAAAGTATTTGAGACAGAGATACTTGTAGAGCAGAGAATGCGAACGCCATAAAGGTCACCCTGCGAATGCCCACCAAGGATTCCTTCCTCAGCATGACCTTCAACTTCCCTCCTGTCCCCTACGATCCAGACTCAGATGGACAAAGCCCGGTCCCAAACTCCCAGAACTAACATTCTGTTCCGTGAGAAGTGCGGGTAGATCAGCCATAACTTTACAAAGGTTTGTGTTTGTCAAGTATTGTTGACCTTAACCACAATGAAATTACATTGCCATCAGGTGTGTCTACGTGTTTTGGATCTCATGATCCAAAAAGTGATCATTGCTGATATGATTCTCAAGGTTGAGATAAACTTGCTTTCTCAGGAAATGGTGATTTTTACCAAAATATAAACTTAAAAGTTGCCGGAATGAAAGCTAACCAGTTAGTTTGTTGAAGATCAAAGGAATGCATGCAGACCACCTTCAATGATGAGATGTGCCACAAGGATATGTAGAAACCAGGGGTTACAGGAAAGGAAGGTAGCTCTGGAAATTGCCTCATGCAGCTGCTCATTCTTCAGGAGATTGTGCAAAACGTACCACAAGCTCAGGACTTCAATTCATGGTAGCAATCTTAGTTCAAATGACTCACCTTCACTTTGGTACATCTAGCACTTATATTCCTCAAGAGATCTTTAAGTTGATTTATCACCATTTATTATCCTGAGGCAGAATGCTAGCCAACGTCCATAAAAGCAGCCAGCCCACTGCATGCCTTATGTTGTTGCCTTCAGATATATAACTAGTGCTCTAGTTCTCGACCCCATCTGCTGTGGCCAGGAAAACAAGCTTAGCTTTGCCTGCAGTGAATACTTTAAGGCAGAAGAGAAACAACCCTTTAGCCTCTTATTCAAACGTATAAGGCTATGCCTTATAAAACAGATACATATAGGCCCTGGCCAGGTAGCTCAGTTGATTAGAGTGCTATCCCGATATACCAAGGTTGCCAGTTCAATCCCCAGTCAGGGCACATAAACAACTCAACCAATGAAGCCTGACCAGGCAGTGGCACAGTGGATAGAGCGTCGGACTCGGATGCGGAGGACCCAGGTTCAAGACCCCGAGGTTGCCAGCTTGAGCGCAGGCTCATCTGGTTTGAGTAAAGTTCACCAGTTTGGACCCAAGGTTGCTGGCTTTGAGCAAGGGTTTGCTGAAGGCCCGCAGTCAAGGCACATATGAGAAAGCAATCAATGAACAACTAAGGTGTCACAATAAAAAACTAATGGTTGATGCTTCTCATCTCTCTCTGATCCTGTCTGTCCCTATCCATCCCTCTCTCTGACTCTCTCTGTCTCTGTAAAAAAAAAAAAAAAAAAAGGCCCTGGCTGGTTGGCTCAGCGGTAGAGCGTCGGCCTGGCGTGTGGGAGTCCCAGGTTCAATCCCCGGCAGGGCACACAGGAGAAGTGCCCATCTGCTTCTCCACTCCTCCCCCTCTCCTTCCACTCTGTCTCTCTCTTCCCCTCCCGCAGCCAAGGCTCCATTGGAGCAAAGTTGGCCTGGGTGCTGAGGATGGCTCTGTGGCCTCTGCCTCAGGCGCTAGAATGGCTCTGGTTGCAACAGAGCAACACCCCAGATGGGCAGAGCATCGCCCCCTGGTGGGCGTGCCAGGTGGATCCCAATCGGGCGCATACAGGAGTCTGACTGCCTCCCCGTTTCCAACTTCAGAAAAAAACAAAAAAAAAAACAAACAAAACCAAAAAAAAACAACTCAACCAATGAATGTATAACTAGATGGAACAACAAACTGATGTTTCTCTATCTCTTCTTCCTCTCCCTCTCTAAATCAATACACAGAAAAGTAAAAAAAAGTACCTCTATAAAACTCACCTACTTTTATCAATTATTAATATCTTCTCTCTTTCCCATAGAGATATTTACAAGATGTTTGTTTAAAAAACATTAATTATATTTTATCCAAAATTTCTAGATATTACATGGCAAGAAGTTTCAGGTCATCCCGCTGGCTCTCCTGCCAGAAATGTAAGTGTTATATTTATCAGTTTTTTCAGAACACTATATAATTTTTTATGGTTCCACAGAAATAATTGGCTGCAAACGTATTCTTTATAGTAATCTGAAAAATAAGTATAATTAATAAATTATTTCTTCAAAAACAATCATTGTGTTTAACTTTTTCTTTTCTTTTAGTGAGAGGAGAGGAGGGGGAGATACAGACTCCTGCATGCACCCTGACCAGGATGCAACCCCGCAAGCCCCCTACCAGTCGATGTTCTGCCTCTCTGAGCTGCTGCTCTGTTGCTCAGCAACCAAGCTATTTTAGTGCCTGAGGTGAGGCCATGGAGCCATCCACAGCACCTGAGGCCAACTTTGCTCAAACCATTCAAGCCATGGCTGCAGGAGGGGGAAGAAAGAGAGAGAGAAGGGGGAGGGGTGGAGAAGCAGATGGTCATTTCTCCTGTGTGCCCTGACAAGGAATTGAACCCAGGACATCCACACGCCAGGCCAATGCTCTACCACTGATCCAAACAGCCAGGGCCTTGTTAAACTTTTTCTACGTATTACTTGGGTGGTAATATTGTCCTCAGTATTTTACATGTCTATTTATACTTTTTCGATATGTTTAATTTTAGTTTTATAAAAATTCTGCCCTGTGACCTATATTTTGCCTAATTAAAAAAAAATAAATTTAGAGTGTGTTGAATAGGGAAAAAGTAAACAGACACCAAACTGCATCGTGCTGTATTTCTCAGACATGGAAAGGATTCACAAAGCATCCCAGGGAAAGAGATTTGCATATACAAGAGCCCTGGGAAAGAAAGAAGCAAGACACATTTTCTAGGAATAGAAAGAAGGCCACTATGTCAGAGCAGAGTAAATGAAGTATATGAGATTAAACTGAAGAGATAATTGGGGTTGACGCTCAGGACCTTGAAGGTGATGTCAAGGACTTAAATGTACCTTTTCAGAGTAATGCTAAGCTACTAGGGTTTTTTTGTTTGATTGTTTGTTTGTTTTGGCAGAGACAGAGTCATAAAGAGGGACAGATAAGGACAGACAGGAAGGGAGAGAGATGAGAAACATCAATTCTTTGTTGTGGCTCCTTAGTTGTTCATTGATTGATTTCTCATATGTGCCTTGACCAGGGGACCCCTTGCTTGAGCCAGCGACCTTGGGCTCAAGCTGGTGAGCTTTGCTCAAAACAGATGAGCCCGCACTTAAGCTGGAGACCTCAGGGTCTCGAACCTGGGTCCTCCACATCCCAGTCCGATGCTCTAGCCACTGCGCCACCACCTGGTCAGGCACTACTAGGGGTTAGATGACTGACTACAGTGGGAAGAACAGTGTGGAAGGTACAAGAGTGGGTATAGAAAGACCAGGAGAGATTATTGCAATAGTCCTAGCAAGAAATAATGGCTTGAGCCTGACCTGTGGTGGTGCAGTGGGATAAAGTGTCGACCTGGAACACTGAGGTTGCTGGTTCGAAACCTTGGACTTGCCTGGACAAGGCACGTGTGGGAGTTGATGCTTCCTGCTCCTCCCCCTTCTCTCTCTCTCTCTCTTTCACTCCTCTCTCTCTAAAAATCAATAAATAAAATATTTTTTAAAGTATTAGAAACAATGAATTGGGATGGGGCAGTACTGATGGAAAAAGGTCAAGGAGAACAAGCATAGTTAGAAAATGGATCTTGCCAAAATGTTGGGCAAAACATTTTTGAGGGTTCCCTTAGTTCTGTAACAAGATAGAAAATTGGCTGAGAAATACCAATGTCCCTGCTGTGGAAGCCAAGGAGGAGGATGCTTAGATCTCTTTTGAAGAAACATGCTGTTCAGCTGCAAGAAAGTGTTCACCTGGGCTTTCAGGCTTAGCCTCGCTCTTCCTGGGCAGACCCAGCCAATGATTGTGCATGGCAGGGCTTCTCAGTCTGGTCACTTCCGCCCAGAGCTGGACTCCTCTCACAGACAATCTGCTCTGGATGGACTGGCTGAGGCTTTATCGGATCTGTGTTGGCCTGAGGCGCTCTCTGTCGCATCTTGCTTCCTATTCCTTTTCCCTTTACAAGTGCCAGATCTACATTGCTCTGATGGCTATCTCTGCCCAACCCTATAACCTCCCGTTTGTCTTTCAGAGACTTTCTTCACCCATAAATGTCCTAACTTTGTCTCATTATCTGCTTTCCTTAGGACCCTACTGAAACACCTGCCAAATAATAAGGTTTGGGCTATCTGATGAAAGATATCTCCACAAAGGTCATAACTTAGGCCATGAGTCACTAAGTGTCCCACTAAGAACATGAGGCAAGCAGACTCTCCTGGCTTCCAAGGAGTCCTGCACATTGTTTTGGAGTAGCTGAATTAAGAAGGTAAAGAGTATAGGAATGAGGGTCAGACCTAATTTTCTTTTTCTTTTTTTATTCTGTGAGAGGAGGGGAGGCAAAGACGGCCTCCCGCATGAGCCCCAGCCGAAATCCACCCGGCAAGCCCACTACTCTGGTTAATACTCTGCCCATCTGGAGCATTACTCCATTGCTCAGCAACCGAGCTCTTCTTAGCGCCTGAGGCGGAGGCCATGGAGCCATCCTCAATGCACCCAGGATCACTCACTCCAATCAAGCCATGTCTGTAGGAGGGAAAGAGAGAAAGGGAGAGAGAGAAGCGAGAAGGGGAGAGGGAGAAGCAGATAGGCACTTCTCTTGTGTGCCCAGACCAGGAATCGAACCTGGTACATCCACATGCCAGGCCAATGTTCTACCACTGAGCCAATTGGCCAGGGCCCCAGACCTAATTTTCTCTTCTGGAAGAAGGAACAACTATGAAAAGAACTAGCTTAGGCTTGATGTAGTTCACTGCGAATGGTGAAACTGATTGGTTTACCACCATGATAATACTTATATTCAACGCTATATAACCTGGACTGTAGAAAATGTACTTTTGAGCTCCGCTGTAAGAACCATAGGACTAGAATTCACCCCTACACATGCGGGGTGAACTCTTCTCTGAGAAACTATGTTCCCAGTGTCATTCAACTTGGGAAAAATTGAGTTCAGAAACCAGAAAAGGAGCCGAGGATTTAGAGAGGTGGGCTGTGTGACTCAGCGAAGAGAAGGTCTTCCTCCTTTCCTGAGACTCGGCAGGGCCGGGGGTTGTTGGGTCTGGATCCTGAGGCAGAGGTATGCAGATTAGAGTGTGGGGCACGTTTGAGGGCACAAAATAAGCTGTCCTGGGTCGATTACAGTAGTGCAGGAGCTGGCAGGAACCCAGGAATGAGCTGTGGTTATGTTATTTTCTGTGTCTTACTCCCTCCCTGAGACTCCAGTAAAACCATGGCTTAAGTTATGAGATGGAGAATTAAATAGTTGTGCCCACATTTGGGCAAATCTGTGAAAGGAGCACAAAGCCCAGACTGGATGTCCACAGGAACCCCTCTCTCCCTCTCTCTCTCTCTCTCTCTCTCTCACATACACACACACACACACACACCAGTCAGAATTTACAGGGCCCAATGAATGAGACCTGTTTTCTGTTCAAATGTGGAACCAATTGAGAGATGAAAGAGTAAGACAGCAGGAGAGCACAAATACCACCTTTACTGCCGTTAAAGACAGTTGAAGGATGTGGATTAGGTGGATTAGCCAAGTGGGTTTCCTAATATTTCACCCCTGAATTGAACTTGCTTACCTCATCATAAATGGTGTTGGACAACCACACAGAAAAGCAGAGCAGTGGTGTGCACCCTGCGGGCAGACAAAGGTCAAAGAGGAAACAAGGAGGAAGAACTTGAACATGTTCAGCTTCTCCTCCCGAACTCTCCATTCAAATATTTTCCTCTGCATCTGGAGACCAGAAAGTGAAAAGAGCTGAGGCGCCAGGCACCTTGGACAGGAAGCCAGAGCAAAGGATATTTCTCCATTCACAAAGAGCACTCGACAGTGAGTGTCAAGGTAATCATTTTTTGTTTTTATTGTTATTTTTATTTTTATTTTCTACAGAGACAGAGAGAGGGATAGATAGGGACAGACAGACAAGAACGGAGAGATGAGAAGCATCAATCATTAGTTTTTCTTTGTGACACCTTAGTTGTTCATTGATTGCTTTCTCATCTCTGCGGGCCTTCAGCAGACCAAGTAACACCTTGCTTGAGCCAGCGACCTTGAGTCCAAGCTGGTGAGTTTTTGCTCAAACCAGATGAGCCTGCGCTCAAGATGGCAACCTCGGGGTCTCAAACCTGGGTCCTCCGCATCCCAGTTCGATGCTCTATCCACTGCGCCACCGCCTGGTCAGGCTGTTTTTTATTATCTACTTATTTATTTGTTTTGTGACAAAGAGAGTCAAACAGGAAGGGAGAGAGATGAGAAGCATCAATTCTTTTTTTTTTTTTTAACTTTGATTTCTTTTTTTAATTTATTTATTTATTTATTTTTATTGAGAAGCATCAATTCTTTGTTGCAGCCCTTAGTTGTTTGTTGATTGCTTTTTCATATGTGCCTTGACGAGTGGCGGGGGGTGGGGGGGCTACAGCAGACGAGTGACTCTTTGCTCAAGCCAGAGACCTTGGGCCCAAGCTGGTGAGCCTTGCTCAAACCAGATGAGCCCTCACTCAAGCTGGTGACCTTGGGATCTCGATCCTGGGTCCTCTACATCCCAATCCAATGCTCTATCCACTGCCCAGTCAGGCAAGGCTAATCGTTTCAAAAATCTTGATTATAACAGCTTAATGGGTGGTTGGCTGAAATGAAGACCAGAGATAAGAATATGTAAACATTTACTAACTACGATTGGATTGCTTTTATTTTGTACTCATCAATAGAACACCCAGACATGCAATAGTAATTAAATTCACTTATCACTAATATTTTGTCAATTTTTAGTCATATTAAAAAACATAGTGTCCTGGCCTGTTGGCTCAGTGGTAGGGCGTCAGCCCAGGGTCTGGATGTCCTGGGTTCGATTCCCAATCAGGGCACACAGGAGAAACAACCATTTGCTTCCCCACCCTTCCTCCTTCTCTCTCTCTCTCTCCCTCTCTCTCTTTTCCTCCCACAGCCATGGCTTGGTTGGTTCAAGCACATTGGTCCCTGGCACTGAAGATGGCTCCATGGAACATCCCCCTCAGGTGCTAAAAATATCTTGGCTGCAAGCATGGTCTGAGATGGGCAGAGCATTGGAGGTTGCCGGGTGGATCCAGATTAGGGCACTTGCATGAGTCTGTCTTTCTCCCCTCCTCTCACTTGGAAAAGAAGAAAAAAAAAACCCATAGCTTTACACATATTTTAATTTTATTATTCTGAAGGTATATTCCAAGGTTGGAGGATAGACTTTATTAAACAACTTGTCCACTTGATTTATAATCTCTGCATAGGCCCTGGCTGGTTGGCTCAGTGGTAGAGTGTCGGCCTGGTGTGTGGATGTCCCAGGTTCAATTGCCAATCAGGGCACACAGGCGAAATGACCATCTGCTTCTTCACCCCTCCCCTCTTCCTTCTCTCTTTTCCTCTCCCACAGCCATGGCTCAGTTGGAGCCATTTGGGCCCAGGCGCTGAGGATGGCTCCATAGCCTCATGTCAGGTGCTAAAATAGCTTGGTTGCTGAGCATCGCCTGGTAGGGGGCTTGCCAGGTGGATCCTGGTCAGGGCGCATGCAAGAGTCTGTCTCTTTGCTTCCCTACTTCTCACTTAAGAAAAACATTTTAAAAAATAAGAATAGAATATCTGCATACATAGACATATGGTATGTGGGCCTCTATTTGACTCTGTGCTATGTTGCAGCCTTGCTGGTAAGGGATGGCGGATGGAGGCTCTCCTGGTCACTTTATCATGTAGGAGTGATTTGAGGCAGTGCTAAGAGAGGGAACGGACTTATTCCTTGTTTTTGTTGAAAAATAAACAAAATCTACTAAGTGAAACTTGGCCATACATCAGCACTGGGGGGGCAAAAGCATCCCCACCCCCCACAATACCCAAGTTCTGATCTGGCAGGCAGGGCATGTCAACAGACACTTCCAGTGGAGATGTTCTTATTCAGAGTGATGTGAATGGCAGTGTTAAGTGGTCCATGTGGCCTCCAGCAGGACCCCAGATAAGCCCCAGGGTCCATCACTAGCAAGCCGCAGAGTTGAGATTTGAACTTGCACAGTTGGGCACCCGCCTTGAGCTCTTAACACCATTCTAAAGCCCTCCACACAAAGATGCCAGTAGATTTGATGGTGGGAAGAATTGAAGAAAATGATAAATTAAGCTTCCCAGGAAATTTGCTTTATAAAGGGCCTCCAGGAAACAAAAAGGAAGCATCTCTCATAGGATATTTCCAAATGTAATATGTCTCTCATTCAGGAACATTTTTGTAAAATCTGGGATGCATTGTAACAAACATACATTCTTTTTTCATCCTGGCCACTAGGGGGAAGAGTGGAAATGTCAGAAACAGATATCTTCCACAGGTTCTCAATGGCTGATAATTATAATTGCTGTTTGTTTTTCCTCTAATAGTAACAAGTACTTAAAACTTCTTTGTATTTTCTTCTTGTGAGATATTATTTTGAAATAAAACTCATTAAGCATCCAATAAACATTTTCCTGCACTTTCTAAAAATAAACATATTTCACTAAATGAAAGAGACTACACAGTGTATGAGAACATTCTATGAAATGTGCGGAAAAGGCAATGCTCTAATGACAGAAAGGAAATAGTATTTGCACTGGGTAAAGGCTCAAGGCATAGGGGTTGGCAGTATAAATGTGCACGAGGGGTCTTTCTGAGTGACGTTCTAAAACTCATATATGGTGATAGTTGCACATGTAAAATAGTAAAAAAACTGTTCTAAAAATCATTGACTTGTACACTTGAAATGAGTGGATTATGTGCTACATAAAATATGCCTCAACAAAGTTGTTGAAAAAAATGAAATGTAACATTTTATAAATCAAATCTAGATAACCCCCAATAGATTAAAAAGGAATGAAAAAACAAGTTTATGTATGCAAAAAATGTTTAGGATAGTCCCTATTAACAGTGATTAACTCTCAGAAATGCTATTGTAGGTAAAACTAGGAACTTGTTCATACTCTGTCTTTCTGTTTGATATTTTGGGGGCAATATAATTAAAATTTTAATTAAACCATTTTTGAGAGATTGAAAGTTAAAATGTGTAAAATGCACTGGAATTATAACTATCATTACCTCCAGATAGTGGAAGATGGCTTATAGATTTTTTTTGTTTTTTTGTATTTTTCTGAAGTGAGAAGCTTTGGGGGGGGGCAGACAGACTCCTACATGCGCCCAACTGGGATCCATCCAGCCTACTGACCAGGGGATGATTCTCGGCCCCTCTGGGGTGTTGCTCCGCTGCAATTGGAGCCATTCCAGCACCTGAGGCGGAGGCCATGGAGCCAGCCTCAGCGCCCGGGCCAACTTTGCTCCAATGGAGCCTCGGCTGCAGGATGGGAAGAGAGAGACAGAGAGGAAGGAGAGGGGGAGGGGTGGAGAAGCAGATGGGCGCTTCTCCTGTGTGTCCTGGCCAGGAATTGAACCCAGGACCTCCACACACCTGGCCAACGCTCTACTGCTGAGCCAACCAGCCAGGGCCTTATATTTTTGTCTATGTTTATTTTCTAATTTTAATAATTATATATTACTTTTTACAATAAACACTGGCAGAGCTTAAGTTAAAAAGCCATGAAAGGCCCTGGCCGGTTGGCTCAGCGGTAGAGCGTCGGCCTAGCGTGCGGAGGACCCAGGTTCGATTCCCGGCCAGGGCACATAGGAGAAGCGCCCATTTGCTTCTCCACCCCTCCGCCGCGCTTTCCTCACTGTCTCTCTCTTCCCCTCCCGCAGCCAAGGCTCCATTGGAGCAAAGATGGCCCAGGCGCTGGGCATGGCTCTGTGGCCTCTGCCTCAGGCGCTAGAGTGGCTCTGGTCGCAATATGGCGACGCCCAGGATGGGCAGAGCATAGCCCCCTGGGGGGCAGAGCACCGCCCCTGGTGGGCGTGCCGGGTGGATCCCGGTGGGGCGCATGCGGGAGTCTGTCTGACTGTCTCTCCCTGTTTTCAGCTTCAGAAAAATGAAAAAAAAAAAAAAAAAGCCATGAAATATTCTTGTAGCATTTTAAAAACTCACTTTTATCACAATGCTTTCTAGATAGAAACATGCCAAATTTCAAAAACAAATGATCACTCTGTGTGGTTCAGAAATAGCTGGAATTTTGAGTAGTTTTGGGGGTTTTTTAGGGGGGGGGGATGGGGAGGTAGGATGTCAGGAAATCTCCTTTAAAATAATGATTTTTTAAAAATTATCTCTTCAATGGATCATATTTAGAATATAATGTTTAGGCTGTAGATGTATGTATTATTGTTCCTGAAAAATGAAGATTTAAATTTAAAATGTTTAGTAAAATACCTTATTATATATTTCTGTTTCCTGAACCAAAAAAAAAAAATACTGAATAATTCATAATGTTTTATTGCCTTAAAAAAAAGGGAGACCTTTTCATGGTTGAAAAGTAGTACAATGCAATCCAGATGGGTTAGCTGAGACCGAGTAGTCAATGAAACACTTGACTAATGGCGAAAAGAATTGCCTCTAGGTATTGGCATTCTGATTCTATAACATCCAGATTAAAAAAAAAAATTAGTTCATGTGAAAGCGTGGAAATGCTTTAGGCATGCAGACAGCAGGAATGGTATGAGAGGACCAGAAAGGAAATGGTCCTGTCCAAACATGTCCCTACTCTGTGATTATTAGGGTTCTATTCCAAAACACTAGAGTTCCAGGTGCCCTGCAGTGCATCCCACAGACAATGTGGCACACACTCGAATGAAAACAGTAGCGGTGTCTACAAGAATCACCTGCGAACCCCAGCCATCTCAGATTCTGAATGGTCACCCTGACTCCTCCCTTGCCCTGGAATGCCCACTGACCTGAGCCCCCACTTATTCACCTTGCTAATCCTACTCATCCTTCAAAACTCAGAGAGAGAGAAATTGTCCTCCCCAGAAAAACTCCTGTGACCATGAGTCTCCCCCTCTCCTCCTAGAGGCTTCCATAGCCACTGTCACTTTCCCGTGTCCCAACATATTTTACAGCATTTTGTTTCTCTTCTTTCTCCCCGACTAAAATGTAAACTTCTCAGTCTGTCCACACTAGAACAATGTCAGTACCATAGTAGGCCGTTCCATAAATGTCCATTAATAAATATTATTCAGAATTGTGAAAGGTAGTGTATTGATTTGACCAAATAAAAGAAGTTGCTTAGAGAACTCAATTAACAAGACTTGGTGCTGCGAAGTTTTTCAGGGCTCATTAAAAAAGTAATTGAGCAGTACAGTTCAGTGTTCTTTGTTTCTTCTCTGCAAGAAGGCCCTAAGACATCACTTTGGCTCTCTTTTCATGCTCAGAAAAATCTAAGAATGAGGATAAACAGCTTTTTTTGTGTTTTCAGCAAGGGTTTTGCTGTATGGGAGGGGACATGACTGGTAGGAAATGAAAACCAGGTACTGGAGAAGAGGTGCCCTTTCCTTCTCTTCAGAGCTCAGTATTCCCTGGGACACACACACGCACACACACACACACACACACACCTAATGTCTCAAATCTGCAACACGTATGGCTAAGGAGAAAAGTTGTTCTTAAACTGCCATTTGACAGAAAAACACAGACGCAGCACAGCGGAACCACCGGTCTTTGATCACTGGGCCAGTCACAAAACCTGCAACAGACACCAGAAAGGAATCAGAGGGAATTCCTTTCCCCCTGTCGCCCTGGCAACCTCAAAATGGAGGGGGAAGCTTTTCCCATACAAATAGTAAGGCGATCAAGTGACAGATTTTTATGTTTCTAGTCCCATCTTTTTTAACCAATTGTAAAAAATGGCAAGCCTGTACTTCTCTCGGGATACTTTAGATTTGGCCTGATGTAAGGATTATTTGTCCTAAAGTCTGGTAGATCTTTCTTTATCCCCATCCCACAGTTAACATTTTTAAAAGTAAAGCAGGAAATTACTTCAAGAAAAGGCCTGGAAGAAAATCAAATATTTTCAAACTATTCTGAGAAAAAATTGTGGTGTTTTTTGTTTTTTTTAATTAAAACTTGCCAAGGGGGGGGGGGCGGGGGAAGCAAGTAATGTCTGATTCTTAAAATTCCAAAGAGGGAAAAAAAAACCAATTATTATTCCCCTTTCTATGCCAACATAATAAATGGAACAACAAATTAATGTTTTTTTCTCTTTCTTCCCCACTCTCTTAAATCAATAAAAGAAATACCTTTTGAAGTCCAGAAAGGTAAATAGTATAACTAAATAACAAATGTAAAAGTACATTTCTTTAATTATCATTAACTAACTTGAGGTGAATATGTGTCCTCACACTGTCTATAAGCCATGCTAATGAGCATTTTGTGTCTGTATGCAGATTGAGGCATCCTTCCCTTTCCTGAAGTCAAAGAAGTATTTTCTTCCAAAAACTTTAGAATTTTTCTCCTCACTTTTATTTATTTATTTTATTTATTTATTTTGTATTTTTCTGAAGCTGGAAACAGGGAGAGACAGTCAGACAGACTCCCGCATGCGCCCGACCGGGATCCACCCAGCACGCCCACCAGGGGCGACACCAGGGGGTGATGCTCTGCCCCTCGGGGCATCGCTCTGCTGCGACCAGAGCCACTCTAGCGCCTGGGGCAGAGGCTAAGGAGCCATCGCCCGGGCCATCTTTGCTCCAATGGAGCCTCGGCTGCAGGAGGAGAAGAGAGAGACAGAGAGGAAGGAGAGGGGGAAGGGTGGAGAAGCAAATGGGTGCTTCTCCTGTGTGCCCTGGCCGGGAATCGAATCCGGGACTTCTACACGCCAGGCCGACGCTCTACCACTGAGCCAACCGGCCAGGGCCTCTCCTCACTATTAAATTATTAATCCATTTACAATTGTGTGTGTGTGTGTGTGTGTGTGTGTGTGTATGTTATAAAGTAAAGGGCTGACTTCATTTACTTTTCCGTGTGGATACCCAGTAGTCACTACACTTTCCCATGTACTTGTGGGCTTTCTAAGCCACCCCTCCCACTCTTTTCCATGGGCTATTTGTTCATCCATGCACCTACAGAACCATCTTTTATTATTATTATTATTACTATTCAGTGAAAGGAGGGGAGGCAGAGACAAACCCCCACATGCACCCTGACTGAGATCCACCTGGCAAGCCCACTAGGAGGCAATGCTCTGACCATCTGGGGCATTGCTCCATTGCTTAGCAACAGAGCTCTTCCTAGTGCCTGAGGCAGAGGCCATGGAGCCATCCTCAGTGCCCAGGGCCAATTCACTCCATTCGAGCCATTACTACAGAAGGGGGGGGGGAGAGGGAGAGAGAGAGAGAAGTGAGAAGCGAAGCAGGGAGGGGTGGAGAAGCAGATGGCTGCTTCTCCTGTGTGCCTAGACAGGGAGTTGAACCTGGGACATCCACACAGCAGACGGATGCTTTACCACTGAGCCAACCAGCCAGGATCCCTATAGCAACTATTTTAATCTCTATAGCTTTATAAGTCTTTATATCTAGTAGGGTAAGACCCACCCACCCACCCCACACATATGTACAACTTCATTTTTTTTAAATTTATTTATTTATTTATTTTTTAATTTAATTTAATTTTATTTTTTTAATGGAGCGACATCAATAAATCGGGATACATATATTCAAAGATAACATGTCCAGGTTATCTTGTCGTTCAATTATGTTGCATACCCATCACCCAAAGTCAGATTGTCCTCTGTCACCTTCTATCCAGTTTTCTTTGTGCCCCTCCCCCTCCCCCTTTCCCTCCTCCCCCTTTCCCTCTCCCTCTCCCCCCTCCCCCCATAACCACTACACTCTTATCAATGTCTCTTAGTCTCACTTTTATGTCCCACCTATGTATGGAATAATGCAGTTCCTGGTTTTTTCTGATTTACTTATTTCACTTCATATAATGTTATCAAGATCCCACCATTTTGCTGTAAATGATCCGATGTCATCATTTCTTATGGCTGAGTAGTATTCCATAGTGTATATGTGCCACATCTTCTATCTCCAGTCATCTATTGATGGGCTTTTTGGTTGTTTCCATGTCCTGGCCACTGTGAACAATGCTGCTATGAACATGGGGCTGCATGTGTCTTTACGTATCAATGTTTCTGAGTTTTGGGAGTATATACCCAGTAGAGGGATTGCTGGGTCATAAGGTAGTTCTATTTTCAGTTTTTAGAGGAACCACCATACTTTCTTCCATAATGGTTGTACTACTTTACATTCCCACCAACAGTATATGAGGGTTCCTTTTTCTCCACAGCCTTTCCAACATTTGCTATTACCTGTCTTGTTAATAATAGCTAATCTAACAGGTGTGAGGTGGTATCTCATTGCAGTTTTGATTTGCATTTCTCTAATAACTAAAGAAGATGAGCATCTTTTCATATATCTGTTGGCCATTTGTATTTCTTCCTGGGAGAAGTGTCTGTTCATGTCCTCTTCCCATTTTTTTATTGGATTGTTTGTTTGTTTGTTGTTGAGTTTTATGAGTTCTTTGTATATTTTGGATATGAGGCCCTTATCTGAGCTGTTGTTTGAAAATATCATTTCCCATTTAGTTGCCTTTCTGTTTATTTTGTTATTAGTTTCTCTTGCTGAGAAAAATCTTCTTAGTCTGATGTAGTCCCATTCATTAATTTTTGCCTTCCCTTCTCTTGCCATTGGAGTCAAATTCATAAAATGCTCTTTAAAACTCAGGTCCATGAGTTTAGTACCTATGTCTTCTTCTATGTACTTAATTGTTTCAGGTCTTATGTTTAGATCTTTGATCCATTTTGAGTTAATTTTAGTACAGGGGGACAAACTGTAGTCCAGTTTCATTCTTTTGCATGTGGCTTTCCAGTTTTCCCAGCACCATTTATTGAAGAGGCTTTCTTTTCTCCATTGTGTGTTGTTGGCCCCTTTATCAAAAATTATTTGACTATATATATATGGTTTTATTTTTGGGTTTTCTATTCTGTTCCATTGGTCTGAGTGTCTATTTTTCTGCCAATACCATGCTGTTTTGATTGTCGTGGCCCTATAATATAGTTTGAAGTCAGGTATTGTAATGCCCCCAGCTTCATTCTTTTTCTTTAGGATTGCTTTGGCTATTCGGGGTTTTTTATAGTTCCATATAAATCTGATGATTTTTTGCTCCATTTCTTTAGAAAATGTCATTGGAATTTTGATGGGAATTGCATTAAATTTGTATATTGCTTTGGGTAATATGGCCATCTTGATTATATTTATTCTTCCTAACCAAGAACAAGGAATATTCTTCCATCTCATTATATCTTTTTCGATTTCCCTTAACAATGGTTTATAGTTTTCATTATATAAGTCCTTTACATTCTTTGTTATGTTTATTCCTAGGTATTTTATTTTTTTGGTTGCAATCATGAAGGGGATTATTCTTTTGAGTTCGTTTTCAAATGTTTCATTGTTGGCATATAGAAAGGCTATTGACTTCTGTATGTTAATTTTGTATCCTGCGACCTTACTGTATTGGCTTATTGTTTCTAGTAGTCTTTTTGTGGATTCTTTGGGGTTTTCGATGTATAGGATCATATCATCTGCAAAAAGTGATACCTTTACTTCTTTTCCGATATGGATGCCTTTTATTTCTTTGTCTTGTCTGATTGCTGTGGCGAGAACCTCTAGTACCACATTAAATAAGAGTGGAGAGAGTGGACAACCCTGTCTTGTTCCTGATTTAAGGGGGAAAGCCTTCAGTTTTGTGCCATTTAATATATTAGCTGATGGTTTATCATATATGGCCTTTATCATTTGAGATATTTTCCTTCTATACCCATTTTGTTGAGAGTCTTAAACATAAAATTGTGTTGTATATTATCAAAAGCCTTTTCTGCGTCTATTGATAAGATCATGTGGTTTTTGTTCTTTGTTTTTTTGATATGGTGTATTACGTTAACCGTTTTACGTATGTTGAACCATCCTTGAGATTCTGGGATGAATGCCCACTTGATCATGATGTATTACTTTTTTCTAATATGTTGTTGTATTCGATTTGCTAGTATTTTGTTTAGTATTTTAGCATCTGTATTCATTAGAGATATTGGTCTGTAGTTTTCTTTTTTTGTGCCATCTTTGCCTGGTTTTGGTATGAGGGTTATGTTGGCCTCATAAAATGTGTTTGGTAGTATTGCTTCTTCTTCAATTTTTTGGAAGACTTTGAGTAGAATAGGAACCAAGTCTTCTTTGAATGTTTGATAAAATTCGCTGGTATAGCCGTCAGGGCCTGGACTTTTATTTTTGGGGAGGTTTTTAATGGTTTTTTCTATTTCTTCTCTACTGATAGGTCTGTTTAGGCTTTCTGCTTCTTCTTGACTCAGTCTAGGAAGGTTGTATTTTTCTAGGAATTTATCCATTTCTTCTAGGTTGTTGAATTTTGTGGCATAAAGTTTTTCATAGTATTCTACAATAATTCTTTGTATATCTACGGTGTCCGTGGTGATTTCTCCTCTTTCATTTTGGATTTTGTTTATATGAGTTCTTTCTCTTTTTTCCTTGGTAAGTCTTGCCAAGGGTTTGTCAATTTTGTTGATCTTTTCAAAGAACCAGCTCCTTGTTCTATTAATTTTTTCTATGGTTTTTCTGTTCTCTATTTCATTTATTTCTGCTCTGATTTTTATTATCTCCTTTCTTCGGCTGGTTTCGGGTTGTCTTTGTTCTTCTTTTTCTAGTTCCTTAAGGTGTGAAGTTAAGTGGTTCACTTGGGCTCTCTCTTGTTTGTTCATATAGGCCTGAAGTGATATGAACTTCCCTCTTATCACTGCTTTTGCTGCATCCCATAGATTCTGATATGTCGTTTGTCATTTTCATTTGTCTATATATATCTTTTGATCTCTGCACTTATTTCTTCTTTGACCCATTCATTTTTTAAAAGTATGTTGTTTAGTTTCCACATTTTTGTGGGATTCTTTTCCTCCTTTTTGCAGTTGAATTGTAGTTTCAAGGCTTTATGATCAGAAAATATGCTTGGTACAACTTCGATTTTTCTGAATTTGCTGATGTTGTTTTTGTGGCCCAACATATGGTCAATTCTTGAGAATGATCCATGTACACTGGAGAAAAATGTATACTCAGTCACGTTGGGATGAAATGTCCTGTAGATGTCTATCATATCCAGGTGCTCTAGTGTTTTGTTTAAAGCCACTATATCTTTGTAGATTCTCTGTTTGGATGACCGATCTAGAGCCATCATCAGTGTATTGAGGTCTCCAAGTATGATTGTATTTTTGTCAGTTTTTGTTTTAAGGCCAATAAGTAGCTGTCTTATATATTTTGGTGCTCCTTGGTTTGGTGCATATATATTAAGAATTGTTATGTCTTCTTGATTCAGTGTCCCCTTAGCCATTATGAAATGGCCATTTTTGTCTCTGAGTACTTTTGTTGTCTTGTAGTCAGCATTATCAGATATGAGTATTGCTACGCCTGCTTTTTTCTGGATGTTATTTGCTTGGAGTATTGTTTTCCAGCCTTTCACTTTGAATTTTTTTTTATCCTTGTTACTTAGATGAGTTTCTTGTAGGCAGCATACAATTGGATTTTCTTTTTTAATCCATTCTGCTACTCTGTGCCTTTTTATTGGTGAGTTTAATCCGTTTACATTTAGTGTAATTATTGACACTTGTGAGTTCCCTATTGCCATTTTATAGATTGCTTTCTGTTAGTTTTGTGTCTTGTTTGATCCTTCTCTTTCATTTTTCTATCTTTTGTTTTTATTTGGTGTTATTTCATACATCTTTCCTCTGTTGCTATCTTTTTTAAATCATATGCTTCTGTGGTGGTTTTTTCAACGGTGGTTACCTTTAAGTAATGAAAAGCATTCCTACTCTGTTCATTGTAGTGCACTATTTTGTGAGTACTTTTCCACTCCATCGTCCTTTGCTACTGTTAATCTCCATCCTCTCCCCCCACCCTTTCTTTTTGTTGTTGTCACAGTTTAAATTTGGTTTTATTGTGTTCTTCTTGGAGCTTTTACTTGTGGCTTTGTTTTTTTATGTTCTTTTTTTTTTTTTTTCATTTTTCCGAAGCTGGAAACCAGGAGGCAGTCAGACAGACACCTGCATGTGCCCGACCAGGATCCACCCGGCATGCCCAGCAGGGGGCGATGCTTTGCCCCTCTGGGCCGTCGCTCTGTTGTGTCCAGAGCCATTCTAGCACCTGAGGCAGAGGCCACAGAGCCACCCCCAGTGCCCAGGCCATCTTTGCTCCAATGGAGCCTTGGCTGCGGGAGGGGAAGAGAGAGACAGAGAGGAAGGAGAGGGGGAGGGGTGGAGAGCAAATGGGTGCTTCTCCTGTGTGCCCTGGCCGGGAATCAAACCTGGGACTCCTGCACGCTGGGTTGACGCTCTACCACTGAGCTAACCGGCCAGGGCCTTTTTTTGTTCTTTGTATCTGATTAGAGAACCCCCTTTAGTAATTCCTGGAGTGGGGGTTTTCTGATGATAAATTCCCTCATCTTTTCTCTATCTGTGAATGTTTTTATTTCTCTTTCATATTTGAAGGATAGCTTTGATGGGTATAGTATTCATGGCTGAAAGTTCCTTTCTTTCAGGACTTTAAATATTGGGGTCCACTCTCTTCTAGCTTGTAGAGTTTCTGTTTGGAAATCTGATGATAATCTAATGGGCCTTCCTTTATATGTTGTATTCTTTATTTCCCTGGCTGCCTTGAGAATTTTTTCTTTGCTGTTGGTTTGTGCCAATTTTATTATGATGTGCCTTGGAGTAGGTTTGTTGGGGTTAAGAAAACTCGGAGTTCTGTTTGCTTCTTGAATTTGAGGCTTTAGTTCTTTCCACAGGCTTGGGAAGTTCTCATCTATTATTTGTTCGAGTATGTTCTCCATTCCATTTTCTCTCTCTTCTCCCTCTGATATACCTATTATTCTTATGTTGTTCTTTTTGATGGAGTCAGATAATTCCTGTAGGGCTATCTCATTTTTTTAAATTTTTGAGTCTCTTTCTTCTTCTCTCTGTTGTGCCTCAAGTTGCTTGTCTTCTATTTCACTAATCCTCTCTTCTATCTGGCCTGTTCAATTAGCTAAGCTTGTTACCTCATTTTTCAGCTCATGAATTGAGTTTTTCATCTCTGTTTGATTTGTTTTTATAGTTTCAGTTTCCTTGGAAATATATTCTTTGTGTTCATTGAGTTGTTTTCTGAGCTCCCTAAATTGCCTTTCTGTGTTTTCTTGTATATCTCTGAGTATTTTTAGGATTTCTATTTTAAATTCTCTGTCATTTAACTCCAAGGTTTCCAATATATTAAATTTTTTCTCCATAGATTTTTCCTCATCTATATGTGTTACCTCTCTTTCTTTTGTATCCATGATATTCGATTTTCTCTTCCTCAATGGCATCTGAGGGTGGTTTTGTTGATAGTATTAGTGAGACTTAATAAAGAATAAAAAGTTAAAAAAATAAAAATAAGAAATTGAAAAGAGTTGTTTTTTAAAAAAAATTAATAATTAAATAATGAAAAATAAAATAAAATAAAAAATTTTTAAAAGGAAATTATTCCCCCCCTTTTTTTCTCCCCTCTCTTCTTCCCTCTTTCTTGAGAAAATCTTGTGGTGAACTGTGAATTATATTGTACTAAATAGAACAAACAATGGCTGTAATGGAGGGCCTGAATTGGGGAGAAGTAATAAAGGGGTAAAAACCAAAAAACAAACAAACAAAAAAACAGAAAAAGGGGGGTATGGACCCACAAAAAGCAAATAAGGAAAAAATTTGGGTCAAGAATAAAATGATTTGCTTTTAGGTGTTGGTTGACTAAGAGTTATGATGAGAGGAATAAGACGGAAACAGGAAAATAGGGGGACAAATTAAAAAGTTACTATTGTATTTAGTGGAACAAGAACTAGATAAAATGGAGAGCCAGGGATGGGAGCACTGCTAGTGAGTCAAAAAGGTGAAGTAAAAAAACCCCAAAATGCCACAAACATAAGTTTGAGTCCCAGATAAGATAATTTGTTTGTTATTGAGGATTGAATGAGAGGAGACGTAAAGGAGAAAGGAAGAAACTAATATAGAGGGAGAAAAAAGAGAGAGAGAGAGAGAGAGGAAAAAAAAAGAGGGAACCACTAAAAGAAGAAAAAAGAAAAAAGAGTAGAGAGAGAGAGAGTTAAGGGTTTTGGAGTGCAACCCTCTTAGAGAGAAAGGAAGAGGAAAGAAAAGATAATGGGAGATGTAACACTTATGGGTAGTGTAGTTCAAGGAGAGGAGAGAGTAAGACTGGCAGAGAGTTAAACGACCAAATTGGAGGAGGGAAAAAAAATCAAAAAATCAAGAATGAAGATAAGAGAAACAAACGAACAAATATAATAAAATGGGATAGGTTATAAAGTCTGCAGATTATTCTTGATTTTGAGAGGTTATCTTCTTGCTTTTTCTTTTCTCTCCCTCTTCCTGGTCGGTGACTCTGTACCCCGGGTTCTGCCCCTTTGGCATGCTCAAGTAGAGGTTTGCAGTTGATAAGTCTCTATGGCGATGTCATGTATTGTGCAGTCGAGGCTCATTAGCATTTATAGGCTATGACAGTGAGAGAGTTCGTGTTCCTGGAGCCTCTCTCCTAGTCTTTCCTTCCTCAATTAGTAGCCTGATAATCCAGCTATGGGGTTGCTGCTGCCTCTGCCTGGATAGTAAGAGGCTCAAAGAGCTGGCAACTCCCCACTCTATTCCCACTCAGCACTGGGCTCTACGTAAGGCTCAGTCAGTCAGAGCTGCTAGCATAATCAGGTGGGGCTTCCGCCCACTCAAAGACCTCTGGCTCTGCCACTCTGTCCAGTAACATGGGCAGGCGCCCACTCCCGGGGTGCTTGGAGGAAACTCTTGCTCACTATCTGTGAGCGCAGACCAGGATATCAAGCCGGCAGTCTCACACTCTGAGTGAAACCCCTGCCCGCACTGAAAAGTTCCATCATTGGAATTGGCTCTTGCTCCCTCCCCGTGTGCGGCTTTTTCAGGGCGCTGGGGCGGCCTGAGATTCTACTTTTGGCCCACACAAAGGCCTCTGACTCTGCCCCTCTGTGGGATAACACAGGCTCCCACTCCTGAGGTGCTGGGAGGAGTCTCTTGCCCACTCTCCGTGAGTGCCGACCAGGATATCAGGCCGGCCGCCTCACCCTCTGAATTGGCTCTCGCTCCCTCCCCGTGTGTGGCTTTTTCAGGGCGCTGTGGTGGCCCAGAGATTCCGCACACAAAGGTCCCTGACTCTGCCTCTCTGTGGGGTAACACTAGCGCCCACTGCTGAGGCACTCGGAGGAATCTCTCGCCCACTATTTGCGCGCACCGACCCAGAGATCGGGCAAAATGGCTGCCCCGCTTGTCTTTCTTTGTCTGGGTTTGGCGCGAGTGTTAGCTTGTATTGACTGGGTTGCTACAGGTACAGTTTTTCCTTGGCTTGGATCTCCGTGCCACAGCCTGGTTCGGCCATTTGTGCCACGGCCTGGATCTATTCACCCCCTTTGCCCGCTTTAGTTTCTATATTCTCAGTTCCCCGTGAAAGCAGCCCTGTTTAGGTTAGTGAGGAAGGCAGAGCATTTCTTACTCCCTGTTTCCTTTGGGCTTTGATTATATATTTAGCCAATTTTTCACTTGACCACACCTTCAGGTGTATTGCAAAACATCTGGAGGCTCCAAGGATAGGTTTTTCTGTTTCTGGTTGAAGATCTTGTTGAGTTTTGGGGGAGATTTATCGGTATTGCTTCCTACTGCGCCATTACTCTGACGTCATCTCCCTCCTTCATTTTTTTTTTTTTTCCATTTTTCTGAAGCTGGAAACAGGGAGAGACAGTCAGACAGACTCCCGCATGCGCCCGACCGGGATCCACCCGGCACGCCCACCAGGGGCGACGCTCTGCCCACCAGGGGGCGATGCTCTGCCCATCCTGGGCGTCGCCATGTTGCGACCAGAGCCACTCTAGCGCCTGAGGCAGAGGCCACAGAGCCATCCCCAGCGCCCGGGCCATCTTTGCTCCAATGGAGCCTTGGCTGCGGGAGGGGAAGAGAGAGACAGAGAGGAAAGCGCGGCGGAGGGGTGGAGAAGCAAATGGGTGCTTCTCCTGTGTGCCCTGGCCAGGAATCGAACCCGGGTCCTCCGCACGCTAGGCCGACGCTCTACCGCTGAGCCAACCGGCCAGGGCCTCCCTCCTTCATTTTTTAAGCATATATTTTTCACCATGTATTTATTTATTATATTTTTAAAACTTTATTGATTTTAGAGAGAGGGAAAGGGAGAAAGAGAAAAAAACCCATCTATTTGTTGTTCTACCTATCCATGTATCCATTGGTTAATCCCTGTATATGCCCTGATCGAGGATCAAACCCACAACCCTGGCATATGCGGATGGCACTCCAACCAAATGAGCTAAATAGCCAGGGCCAGATATTTATATTAGATTGCAAACTTTGGTGCCTTGACTAGCCAAAGCTCATTCCACAAGAAGATATTCCACACAGGCCAAATGATGGCCAACAGCATACGCTGACAGGAATATGAGAAATTCTGCTTCCAGCTAGTACTGAGTTATGAGGAAACAGGAAATTGAATTTTAGGGAGAAGCAGAAACTATTACTGTAACCAAAATAACCAATAGGTACAAAACAGTTAAGACAGAACCCTGCTTCATTACTGCTGCTTTCATGGGTAAATCTTTTGAAGTAAGTTATTGTTGGACATGAAATGTCTGCAAGAACTTATATAAGCTCTCGTATGAACTTTATTGTATTGACTTGGGTTTTGAAAGAGTTTGGGGGAATAATATGAAGATATTGGGTATTTCTGTTCCACTTTTAGGTTAGGAGGAAGCCAGTTACTGTTATGAAGCGTCATATATAAATACTTGGGAAGCAAGGTCTGCAGGAACAGTGAGGCTGAAATAATGTGAGGTGGCAGGTGTAATTGCACTGGAATCTGCCTGCAGCTACAGTTCTCATGGAGGTTGATGAGTGTGGCGATGCCTGTGCCAAAGTGGAAACAGCTTCCCAGAGCACTGTTGAGCCAAAACCCAATGCTTGTCCTCTCTAAACTATTAACAAAGATGTGAAAGAAAGTGTCTGGATAGAGACCTGAGCAAGCTATCTGTAAATTATGTCTTCTTTAAGAAAAAGGTGCAAAAAGTATGAAAAGTAATCATACAAAAGTTTTCATCCTGTCATCCCATCAATCTCAAAATGGAGTGGGAAGCTCTTTCCATATTAATTGTAAGGCAATCAAGCGACAGATAAAAATTCCATTCAGAATAACAAGTGGGCTTTGTACTAAGAGAAGAAGACTATAGGCTTTTTATGAGGGAAAAAAAACCCACATTTATATTTGGGAATTTCTTCAGTTGAGTTTCCATATAAGCTGAGAAAATTCTAGGTTTGCATTAGAAGTTACAATTATTTTAGTGAAGTTAACAATCTGAACTCTTCTCAAGATTTACATCTTGGGGCACATTTAGGTTGAATCCTGTGGAACTGCTATTTCTGTAGGTCAAAAATGAATGAATATCGGCAGTTTCATAGAGGTCAACTCTGTAAAACAGGCCATAATTCCCTGAATCTTATAATTTCGTTCAACAAACATTTATTGAGGGTCCTAATGTGCTTTTTTTTCTCAGGAAATTTCCATTCTATTCAGAAAGTCTCAAACATAAACAAAGAATTGAAAAACAGAATGATAAGGGCAATAATAGGGTAAGGCACAGACTGACACAAAGGAAGGTGTGTGATGGGTTCAGCTCAGTCTGCTGAGGAATGGAGTGGCAAAGCAGATGTTGGTTAAACTGAGTAATTAGAAATTGAGCCAGTTGAGGGATTGGGAGCATCCTTCCAGGCAGAATGAACTATGTGCACAAGATTCTTGAGGCATAAAACAAACAGAATGGCGAGCTCAAGTCATGATGCTGTCAAATCATTTATGCAGCCTGCATCGTGGGGGGAAGGGAAGTGGCTGGAGGCTGCAGGAAAATAGGAGTAAGGGCAGAGAATAAGATTGGGACAGATGTGTTTTGCTGAGGGCCTTGAATGTTATACTATGGAATAAGAATTTTGACTATAAGGAATAACAAGTTTAAATATCCTCAATTGGATATTGGTGAGCTAGTGAAAAGTTTTACACTGGGAGATAATTAGGATCAACTTACCATTTTAGAAGGATAACTGTGGATTAAGTAGGAAGAAGACTGGCTACTGGGGTGAAGAGTTGAACCAAAGTAACAGTTGGGGACAGTTTGAGGATGGAGAGGGCTGGGAGGAGGGAGAGAGGTGATGGCAGTAAATTCAAAAGAGCCTGGTTCCAAAATGTTTTGCCATTGTTTGAGGTCTTTTTAAAAATGTACTATTTTTGGCCCTGGCCAGTTGGCTCAGTGGTAGAGCATCAGCCTGGCGTGCAGAAGTCCCGGGTTCGATTCTAGGCCAGGGCACACAGGAGAAGCGCCCATCTGCTTCTCCACCCCTCCCCCTCTCCTTCCTCTCTGTCTCTCTCTTCCCCTCCCGCAGCTGAGGCTCCATTGGAGCAAAGATGGCCCGGGCGCTGGGGATGGCTCCTTGGCCTCTGCCCCAGGCGCTAGAGTGGCTCTGGTCGCAACAGAGCGACGCCCTGAGGGGCAGAGCATCTCCCCCTGGTAGGCAGAGCGTCACCCCCTGGTGGGCGTGCCGGGTGGATCCCCGTCCGGCGCATGCGGGAGTCTGTCTGACTGTCTCTCCCCATTTCCAGCTTCAGAAAAATACAAAAAAAAAAAAAAATTTACTATTTTCCTTATTGAAAGTTATATATGACTAAAATAACTTGTTTGTGGCTTTGCAAAACATTATTCTAAATCTCTTAACAAAAGAATAAAATCACTGCATGATAAATTCAATCAATTATTTTCTAATCTAAAGATGAATTTTAAAAATCAGTCTAATTGGCTAGTTTCTTTGGTTTCTACTTAAGACATATAGATAATACCACAGTCTACATGGAATCTGCCTTTCTAAAGGGGATTTTTTTCCCTAGTTTTTTTTGAAGACTTTATTCATTTTAGAGAGAAGAGAGAAAGAGAGAAAGAGAGAGAAGGGGGAGGAGCAGGAAGCATCAACTTCCATATGTGCCTGGACTGGGCAAGCCCAGAGTTTCAAACCAGTGACCGCAGAATTCCAGGTCAACGCTTTACCCACTGCACTGCCACAGGTCAGGCGATCCCTAGTTCTGAAAGGAAGCATTTCTGATTCCTAAGGAGAGATGCTCATTCCTAAAGGGGAAGTAGTAATGGCCACAATCTTCTCATCTTCATGTAAAGGATTAAAGGAAAAAACACTAATTTCCTCTTCATTCTCTTCCCTCACCCCAGAAATCTATAAAAAATAATCTCAGAAAACAGAAGTTAAGTTTTTGTATTAGTTTAATCATTAATTGGGGCAATGATTACTTAAAATAATATAGCCCAAAAATTTAAATGCTAATGTATAACTTTCCAAATGTCTCTAACTTATTCACTCAAAACTTAGCCAAGAAGATAAATAAAATAAATATTTTTATTTCTGGAAATTTTTAGAGGGATATTTAACTAGGAAAAGCATTATATAATGTGCTTTATACAATGGACAGAGTTGCTTCTGGTCGACAGATGCTATCTGACAGGACAGATACTTGGCACAGAAACTACTAACACATTCAGAAACTAATCTTTCCTGAGTCCAGCTGCAACTCTCAAAAGCTGGCTTGAAATACTCTGTCCTTTGTAATAGAAAACTCAGATTTAAAAAAAAATGGACAAAATGGACAGAGTAATTGCTCAGATCTATTGCTCATGATAGCCCATACATTACTTTCAACAATTAAAATAATATTTAAATTTGAAGTAATATTTTAATTTAATTTTAAACTTAAAGTAATATTTACAGGTCATCGTCTCATTATAACGTGTGTTGCATTTTTGTAACCTTAGTCTTCTTTTATATCCCTGTCTTCATTAAATAGAAGTAATGTGGTTCTCTGATTCTGCTGCCAGTTTTTAGCCTTTCCAATGGGTTGAGTTTCACATTCTGAGCCCCACTTTGACTTTTTTAAAAAAAGATTTTATTTATTCATTTTAGAGGGGACAGAGAGAATGAAAAGAAGGGGGAGAAGCAAGAAGCATCAACTCCCATATGTGCCTTGACCAGGTAAGCACAGGGTTTTGAACCAGCGACCTCAGCATTCCTGGTTGATGCTTTATCCACTGCGCCACCACAGATCAGGCCACTTTGACTTTTTTTAAATTTTTTAATTAATTTATTTATTTTGTAACAGAGACAGAGAGAAAGAAAGAGGGACAGACAGAAAGGGGGAGAGATGAGAAGCATCAATCATTAGTTTTTCATTGCGGCACCTTAGTTGTTTGTTGATTGCTTTCTCATATGTGCCTTGATGGGGGTATGGGGAGGTGGCTACAGCAGACTGAGTAACCCCTTGCTTGAGCCAGTGACCTTGGGCTCAAGCTGGTGAGCTTTGCTCAAACTGGATGAACCCGCGCTCAAGCTGCCGACCTCCGGGTCTTGAACCCGGGTCCTCCACATCCCAGTCTGATGCTCAATCCACTGCATACCACCCGGTCAGGCCACTTTGACTTTTTAATGTGTATTTTTTTATTTTATTAAAATCAGTCAATGGTCTGATAATAAAAGTGCTGCCTATGGAATACTGTTGTTAAACTTGCATTACATTGCTTGTTAAAGTCGAAAAGTTTAATAGACCATAGGTTGCTTTGGACTGGATAGCTGCTGCTTCAAAAGGTTGTTTTAAAGAAATATTGGATGGAATAGGAGGGGAACCTTTGGTATGAAGTCACATTTGGCATTTAGTGGTTCTAAAAGAGTTTTCAGGAAAGATGACAATGGGCCAGGACGTTAAGCCAGATGAGTTCTGGACCTTCTGGGCATGGCCAGTTCTCTCTTCCTCCCTGCTGAGGAATGTGAAAGGCAACAACCCAAAAGGAAGTCTGCACCAAATTCAGAGGTAGCTTTCATTTCCTATCTTCACTACCCATTTCTGCTTAAACTACCCCACTGTCATGGCTTGACATGCAGCTATCTTATCTGCTCACAATAGTGTGCATCAGAAATCTGGTCTGTGTTCAGCTGGGTCATTCTTATCTGATCTTGCCTCTGCTCACTCAGACAATTGCAGTTGTCTGGCATTGAGGCTGGGGCTGGGTGGTCTAGGATGGCCTCACTTCAGGGATTAGAGCAAGCTAGAGGTGGGGTCTCTCTCCCGTGTGGTCTCTCATTCTCATGGAGGCTAGTCCAGCCTTCTTCACATGCTGGACTCAGGGTCCCAAACGTTCTCTCTCAAAACAAAGTACAAGGCCAGCCCCAATTCAAGAGGATGGTAAACAGACTTCATCTCTTGATGGGAGGAGATACAAAGTCACACTTCAAAAAACAGTGCATATGAGGGAAGAATTTGTGGCTTTTTCCCCCCAGTCCACTATACTAACAATGGCTCAAAATTCAGAAACAACACAGAAATTTCATTACCTAAAAATTAAAAATCTCTTGCACTACAAAAATACCATAAGTAGGAAGATGAATGACAAATTTGAAAATATTTATAATTTATATCACAGGCAAAAGTTTATTATCTAGTACATAAAGAACTTCTTAAAAAATGAAACACTAAGGTCACTGGTTCAAAACTTTGGGCTTACCCAGTCAAGGCACATATGGGAGTTGATGCTTCCTACTTCTTCCCCCTCTTTCTCTCTTTCTCTCTCTTAAAAAAAAATTAAAAAAGGAAAGTATTGACAACACTTAAAAATTCACTGAAGATATGAACAGATAGTTTGCTGAAAAAGAAATACACATGGGCCCTCACCAAATAAAAAAATATTCAATCTCACTCTTAATAAAGGAAATGGAAATTAAAACTACACTGAGATATCATTTTTCACCTATCACATGAGCAAAAATCCAAATGCTTGACTATACACTCTGACAGGAAATAGGCACTCACATATTTTGTGATTTTGAGAGTGCAAAATGGTATAGCTCCTATGGAAGGACTGTTACACAGTTAGCAAAATTACATCTATATTTGACCTAGCAATCCCTCTTTCAGAAATCTATCCCAATGATACACTGGCAAATATGCAAAAAAACCCACATAAAACATTGCATGAAGCTATTCATTGTGGCGATATTTGTAATAGCAAACACTAGAGCCTGACCAGGCTGTGGCACAGTGGATAGAGCATCGGACTGGGATGCGGAGGGCCCAGGTTCAAGACCCCAAGGTTGCCAGCTTGAGCGTGGGCTCATCTGGTTTGAGCAAAGCTCACCAGCTTGGACCCAAAGTCGCTGGCTTGAGCAAGGGGTTACTCGGTCTGCTGTAGCCCCATGGTCAAGGCACATATGAGAAAGCAATCAATGAACAACTAAGGTGTTGCAATGAAAAACTAATGATTGATGCTTCTCATCTCTCTTCGGTCTTGTCTGTCTGTCCCTATCTATCCCTCTCTCTGACTCTCTCTCTGTCTCTGTAAAAAAACAAAAAACAAAACTAGAAACAACTCAAATAAATGTTCGTCAGTAGGAGACTAAACCGTGGTACCTGTACATGAAGTTTTATGCAACCATGAAAAAGTAATGAGGACTATCTCTATCTAGAGTCATCTCCAGGTGCATAGTTTAGTGGGGGAAAAAAGATGGAGAATTGTGTATATAGCATACTGCTGTCTATCTAACAAGGAAGGGTAACAGATATATACATACACAGAGCTTCTACCAAAATATGGAAAAATGCTCCCACCCCTGCAAAGTGGAAGGACCCAGATGAAAGCAATAAAAAGAAAAGGTAGACTTCTCTGCATATATCTTGCTTTATAGATTTGACTTTAGAACCAAGTAAAGAGTTTACATGATTAAGAAGAATTTAAAATAGTCTTAAAATGCAACATGAAACTGTGATTTGAGTTATGGCAAAACTGTATAGAGAACTGTACAGAGAACTGTTGCATGTGACTTTAAATTACAGTGTATCACTATATATACACTAAGAATAAAAAATACTCCAAAAATAAATTCTGAAGTGCTTTTAGTAATTTTATTACTAATGAAAGTCCTTGTTACTTTGAGAGTACAGTTCGTGTTGTGGAATAAATCACTTGAGTAATTACATTGGTGTCCTTGAGATGCAAAATTTTGGAGTAGACAAAAAGATTGATCAGGTTAAATAAAAATCCTATGGTCCTAACTTTGAATTTAAAGTATGAGTATGAATTTATGATATGTCCTCTCTTTAAAAAAATACACAAAGAAACTTCTTAGCTCTACTTCAAGGCCTAGATACAATGGCCAACCCATTAGCAGCAATGAACACCCCTTAAGCACCCAGATTGTAGTTTAAATACTTAAATCCTTAAATACCACAATCACATTAAAAAGATGCAGAGCTCCTTAAAGAAATAGCTGATTTCAGGTGTAGGGTAGGATAATTACAAGTGATACCAGAAAGCAAGGATGATATCCAAGACTATGAGCTTTGAGTCAAAAGGATTCAGAAGCCCACTTGAAGAATTCCCCATTTGTCAATGATGGAAAATTTGAGCATCAATAAGGACAATAAGTGCAATTGTTGAAGTGCATAAATTATGTTTAAATAGCTGAGTTTATAATGCTAAAAATAATGTATTAGAGAATAACTTATGGAGAATGCTAGGGAGCCATCATACTGTTTTGAAAACTGAAAATTAAAAGAATGATCCAAGTATTTATTCTACCTTTCCTGTATGAACTGTACCGCATTGTAACCAGACAGTTGATAAAACAAATTCTTTAGCCTGACCTGTGGTGGCACAATGGATAAAGCATCAACCTGGAATGCTGAGGTCACTGGTTTGAAACTCTGGGCTTGCCTAGTCAAAAAACATACTAGAAGCAACCACTATAAATTGATGCTTCCCACTCCCCCCCCCAAAAAAATAAATAAAATCTTAAAAAAAAGAAAAAGAAATTCCTCTTTAAAAAACTAGTCCTGCTAATATATAAAAAATAATAAAATTGCAATAGCATTATTTTACAACTCCTAATGAAATAATGGACAAATAACTTCTAATATGACAAAGAAAAAGAAATCAGATATGTACATGCCTAATGGAAGTAAGAACACCACCTTTGAAATATTTCTGCCAAAACAATAAACCTAACTTTGATTAAACCTCTACTAAATACTGTACTAACTTATAGGCGGTATAGCTGAGAGAAACATATTAAAAAACAAAAAAATACACATTCCAAAAATCATACACAGACTGAAAAATTCTACAGATCAAATAATCTAGTTTATTTAAAAAAATAATTAAAAGAAAAAAAGAAAATGTAGGGGGAGCCTAATGAAAAAGGGACTTAAGAGTTTATTGACCACTGACCAAGCAGTGGTGCAGTGGATAGAGCATCTGATTGGGATGCAGAGGACCCAGGTTCAAAACCCTGAGGTGGCCTGCTTGAGCCCTGGCTCACTAGCTTGAGCACATGGTCACTGGCTTGAGCGTGGGATCATAGACATGACTCCATAGTCCCTGGCTTGAGCAGAGTCACTCGTTCTGCTGTACCCCCCCACCCGGGGTCAAGGCACATATGAGAAAGCAGTCAAATAACAACTAAGGACCTGCAACGAAGAATTGTTGCTTCTCATCTCTCTCCCCTCCTGTCTGTCTGTTCCTATCTGTTGTCCCAGTAGAACCCAAGCTCTATGTCAATCAGGCATCCCTGATTTGCCTGTACAGTGGGACACTCTTGCTTATCAACAGGCTGGCAGCCTCTTTGAGACGACTCTTTTGAGGCAGCTATGAGGATGCTATTAATCAGTGCTAACAAGAAATGCCACCGGAGGAAAGACACGACCAACACACAGAGTTGGTTGCAATAATTACAGGGGTAATTTATTACTCACGAATCCTTTTGGTGTGCCTGGGTACAGCTTAAAGGGGCCCCATTGGCATGCTCTTCGGCTGTCTTTGTTCAGAGCTCAGAGCAGCATGGAGACAGTTCACGTTCACGTTGGAGTCTGGGCGACTACCGCAGCAGGGGGCCCCTCAGCTTTAGTACCTTTTCTGGCCAAAGCCTTCTAACATGGGTCAATCTACAGGATTATCCCCTCAAACCACCTTTTTGGGAGTTCCTCGCAGGGAACCCCTTTTATGTTAATCTACTGAAATGTTACATCAAACCACTTTTTTAAGATGTTCTTATTTACGTTAACTTACAAAGTTATGACACCAAGCCACTTCTTATCTATGTATAACTTCACACACACACTAACTGGGCCCTGCTTGAAAGTCAGAGTCTGTTTATCACATTACAGAGTTATGACACTGTAAAGCCAGTAGCTACGGCCACCATCACAGCCGCCTGGCCCGTGCAGGTTCACATTTGATTCAGACAGACAGTATTGAAACAACGGAGCCAAGAATTGGTGGGCAGTTAGCTTTAATCTTAGCTTGTACCTGGCGGGCAAGAAATACACACAGTGGGAAAACACTTCCCTTTCCATTCGGGGCTCCCAAAGCCACTGACTTATCTGAGTTTCCTAGAATCAAAGGTTTCTACCTTACCAGCCTTATTCACCTCTGTTCCCCATCTCCTTCTCTCTGCACAAACTCTGCACAAACTGGCTTCTCCTTTAGTACTCCACCATCTTGGCTGCTTCTCCTCTCCTCCATGTGGCCTTTCTCTGCCCTCCTCCAGCATGGGTTCCTCTGCCCCATTTTATAGAGTAGAAATCAAAACCTTTAATCCAATAAACAAACAAGGAAGTCTCTGATACAGCTAGTGCTTGACTTACTACCACGATTGGTTCCGACAGACCTGTCGTAACACGATTTGGTCATAAGTTGAGTAGGCTATATGTACAATACTGTGAAATGATGTTATAAAAATCTTTAAGTCATATTTTATCATAATTTTCTTTCATTATTGTTATATATCATAATTTTCTTTGTTCATTTTATGTCATTTGTATCATCTCTACACTATTTTGTTTCTTACTTTTACATTTGTCAGGTTTAAGTAAAACAATGCATTACCAGTATAACTGGTTTAATAATGGCAAAGACAATTTCCTCTTGGTAGACATCTTGGGAGGGGTTTGATGAAAATATCCAAGACACAAACACAAATTGCTGTACCGAGTCTGGGATAACAGTTGAAATGGTGCATGCGGAGATGGTAGTGCTGCTGGAAGATGGTCAGCACTGTTGTACGCCCAGCTGGGCAACACTTGCGCTCCAGATGCGGAGCAGTCATGGCTAGCAATTGTGCTCATAAAGTCGAATGGTCGTAAGTTGCATAGGTCGTAAGTCGATCAATATTTGAACAAAGTCACTTATCTGAGGCATAATGGGATTCCTCATAAGAGTGCACCATCCCACATCATGCAACAGTCTAGGGTGTGGGGAAAAGCTTAGTGTTGAGAAGATCTTAGTATTAAAATGGTGGGAAAGGCTTACTCTTAAAACTTAGGCTATCATGACCCTCCCTGCTTACAGCCTGTCCCCCACACCCAATGCAAACTATAAGCGAGCAAACATATATATCATATTTACAAACTTATTTGACCAACAGACACCAAGCCACTTATCTATGTATAACTTCACACACACACTAACTGGGCCCTGCTTGAAAGTCAGAGTCTGTTTATCACATCTACACCTACTATATTAATTTCTATCCATATAGCATAACTTTAATTTCCTTAATCATTTTTAATATTATATTTTAATTACTTTTACATATCTTCCATATTTTTATTTTTTATATTTCTATATATTTAATTGCTATAACATTATATTACTACAACACTGTTCCTTTCTCTGTCTCTGTCACACACATACACACAAAAATAATATATTGACAAATTACAACTTGAAATTTTAATTGGATTCTGATTACAAAAACAAACTGAAGCAGGGGAAGCCTTATAGGGTAGCTGAGGAAATTTGATGACTGACTAGATAATTAGTACAACTAGAAAATTATTATTGTTGTTATTATTATTTTACATGCAGGCAGCGATGGTGGTAGAAGATTAAGTGGGTACGACTATGAATACAAAGTTTGCCAGGAGTTAAGATCATTAGTAAATCTGCATACAGAGCACATTAAGTTATGCTGTTCTCTCTATTATTGTTAGAATTTTTCTGCAATAAAATGTTAAAAAGAAAAAAATGTGTTTAAATTATATTTTCTTAAGATGAGGAAATTCTTCTCTTTGAAGGACTTCTACTGGACATTATTGTGGATCAATAAAATACCTAGAATTCTGATGACTCATCTGTGATTATGAGGAAAGCCTAACAAGGATAAAAACCAAATATTCTTGATAGTAGAGCAGAATAATAGAAACAGCCTGGTTCTTGACAACAGAGCCTTGAACCAGGGAATAAAGCAGCATTAAATTTATATATTGCTTTGGGTAATATGGCCATTTTAATTATATTTATTCTTCCTATCCAAGAACAAGGAATATTTTTCCATCTCATTGTGTCTTTTTCTATTTCTCTTAACAATGCCTTGTAGTTTTCGTTATATAGGTCCTTTACATTCTTTGTTATGTTTATTCCTAGGTATTTTATTTTTTTGGTTGCAATCGTGAAGGGGATTATTTTTTTGAGTTCGTTTTCTAATATTTCATTATTGGAATATAGAAAGGCTATGGACTTTTGTATGTTAATTTTGTATCCTGCGACCTTACTGTATTGGTTTATTGTTTCTAGTAATCTTTTTGTGGAGTCCTTCGGGTTTTCGATGTATAGGATCATATCATCAGCAAAAAGTGATACCTTTACTTCTTCTTTTCCGATATGGATGCCTTTTATTTCTTTGTCTTGTCTGATTGCTCTGGCCAGAACTTCTAGCACCACGTTAAATAAAAGTGGAGAGAGTGGACAACCCTGTCTTGTTCCTGATTTAAGGTGGAAAGTCCTCAGTTTTATGCCATTTAATATGATGTTGGCTGATGGTTTATCATATATGGCCTTTATCATGTTGAGATATTTTCCTTCTATACCCATTTTGTTGAGAGTCTTAAACATAAAATTGTGTTGTATTTTATCGAAAGCCTTTTCTGCGTCTATTGATAAGATCATGTGGTTTTTGTTTTTTGTTTTGTTGAGATTAGCTATTATCAACAAGACGGGTAATAGCAAATGTTGGAGAGGCTGTGGAGAAAGGGAACTCTCATCCACTGTTGGTGGAACTGTAAAGTAGTACAACCATTATGGAGGAAAGTATGGTGGTTCCTCAAAAAACTGCAAATAGAACTACCTTATGACCCAGCAATCCCTCTACTGGGTATATACCCCAAAACCTCAGAAACATTGATACGTAAAGACACATGTAGCCCCATGTTCATTGCAGCACTGTTCACAGTGGCCAAGACATGGAAACAACCATAAAGCCCTTCAATAGAAGACTAGATAAAGAAGATGTGGCACATATACACTATGGAATACTACTCAGCCATAAGAAATGATGACATCAGATCATTTACAGCAAAATGGTGGGATCTTGATAACATTATACGGAGTGAAATAAGTAAATCAGAAAAAAACAAGAACTACATGATTCCATACATTGGTGGAACATAAAAACGAGACTAAGAGACATGGACAAGAGTGTGGTGGTTACCAGGGGTGGGGGGAGGGAGGATGCAGGAGGGAGGGAGGGAGAGAGTTAGGGGGAGGGGGAGGGGCACAGAGGAAACTAGATAGAGGGTGACGGAGGACAATCTGACTCTGGGTGAGGGGTATGCAACATAATTTAATGACAAGATAACCTAGACATGTTTTCTTTGAATATATGTACCCTGATTTATTAATGTCATCCCATTAACATTAATAAAAATAAAATAAAATACACACACACAAAAAATAAAAATAATAAAAAATAAATAAAGCAGCCCTGGGGGTAGCCCGACCTCTGGCTATCTAGTTAAACAATAATAACTATCTTTCTGCTGTTCAACCCATTCTGAGTTGGCTTCTGTTATTGACAAGTGATTTATTGAAGGGGAGCTCTCAGGAGAACAGGAGGAGAAAAGCCAGGTAGGACAGGGGAGAAAAGCGATGCAAGGATGTCAGGTCCGCTAGAAAGCAGCTTCGGCCTGGTGGGCTCTGAGCATGCGCTGTCCCACCCATGGAGTGGGCCCCACCTTCTGTATGCACCGCTCTGGCAGTCAGCCTTTGCTGTGAGCTGCCTGGGGTAAGAGGGTATGTGAACACAGCAGCGGGGAATCAATGTACTGGCCCACTGAAGGGGATCTAGGCAGAGCGTCCACAGCATCCACTGCGACTCCCCAACTTACTCCAAGTGACAGCCTGAACCTTACCAGACCCTGTGTGATCCAGTCCAGCCCAGCATAACAGTTCTCTTAAATCATCTCCAACTACTGTTCCTCTTTTTCCTTCCACATTAGCCACACTGGCCACCTTGCACTTCTCTCTTAAAAGTGTGTGCGTGTGTGTACGTGTGCGTGTGTGTGTGTGCGCGTGTGTGTAAAATCCTTTGCACTTCTCATCTGGAATGATTCTCCCCCACCCTCGACCCATGTGTTCATGACTTGGTGCCTTGTACATCCTTCAGGTTTTATTCACAAGACAGCTTCTTAGAAAGGCCTTCTCAGGCTGCCCTACCTAACATGCCAACTCACCCCTAACCAACATTTACAACCCCTTCACTTTCATTACTTTTCTTTTTAAACAGTGTCAGTATCTGGCATACTATGTAGATAACAAGTTTATTTTGTTTATGGTTTGACCGTACCATAGACTACATACTGGGGAGGTAGGACTTCTTGTCCTTTTTTTTTATTTTTAATTCTCACCACTTAAAACTGGTATGTTACAGGTGGCCTGTTAATGTTTGTTGAATAAATAAATTATTTCTGGCACAAAGTGTAAGTCCTTAATAAACATTGATTAAACGAAGCTAAACTGAAATGGAAAATATGAGCCCAACCCCCATGTAATATAGACAGGAGGACACATAGGTTGTATAATATATGCAGAGTCCTCCTAAGATTATATGACTTCTTAGATAATATTTATGTGATGTTGTATATGTGTATGTTAATATATACTGTTACTTATACATATAAATATTAGTGAATAAACATAGAAGCACTAGATATTTTCCAATTTTATTTAAATGAGTACAAATCAAAACTCAAGAATCTAGATTTCCATATATTCCAGTAAGGTGAAAGTATAGCAAAATTAAAGTGAATGCAGGTTGCACAGAGAGCTCAATTCCTATTATACAAAACTTAAATCCAAAGATGAAAACTCTTGAAGCTTTTTACTGCACTGTCATATTCTGACCTCAGAGACTAGAAAACTTCAGGCATGTAGAATCTCAAATCTCTCAATCCTGAAACCTATCAGTAGATACCAAATATTTTCAAGGCAAATTAAGAGTTTCTAGAAAATAAACCTTAAAAAAAACACCCTAAGGTGGCTAAAACTACAGAAGCACCTATCAGACTCTCCACGACATTTTTTGCTGAAGTGTTGATCTGCATGAGCTTAGCCTTGAGTGGAGGGGGCCTCCCCACCAACCCTGGCTTCTTCCTGTAAGTCGTCCCCAGCAGAGGATTCTGACTCAACCCGAGAACTGTCTTCTTCTAGTTCAGCATGTTCACCAGAGCTTTCGTTCTCTGTTGTACCTTTATCATTATTGACGGCAACGGCTTCCTCCGGTGCTGCACTGGTATCAATAACTTCGGAAGTCGTTTCAGTGACGACTTGGGCGATTTCTCTGGTGGCTGCATTTGGAACTTCTGGCGAGGTTTCAGTACTGACTGTGGGGGCCTCCACTTGAGCATCCCCCACCGCGGGGGTCTCCGCCTGAGCACCCCCAGCCGAAGGGACCTCCACCTGATCATCCCCGGCTGAAGGGGCCTCCACCTGAGCACCCCCGGAGGCGGGAGTCTCCACCTGAACAGCCTCCAAAGCGTCGGGACAGGCTGACGTTTCTGTTACAACTACAACTGTAGCATCTGAGATTTCTTCAGCATTGACCACCTGGACTTCCATTGAAGACACATCAGGTGCTTCTGAACTTGCTCTCTCCACTCCCACAAGGTTCTCATTTTCACCTTTAAAATGGTCCATTAAACAAAGTATTAATTGACAGAGCATGGGAAGACAGTGTAACACTGTGCAGTCACTTTTAAAAATGAGACAGATCTATATGTACTGATACATAATGGTCTTCAAGGTAGACTGTTAAGTGGAAAAAGCAAGGAAAAAAGTCATGTATCCAGTTTGGTACAATTCGTATTAGGACAGAAGGAGAGTGAGTTTTATACCTAGATAGTTATATTTGCAAAGATTCTCTCCAGGAAGATTCAGAGATACTGGTATTATTGGTTGCCTCTGGGGAGGGAAAATGAGGGAATATGCTTTACTGTAAAACCCTTTAAACATGTTGAATGTAAAAAAATAATTTTCATATATTATTTATTCAAATACAAAGAAAAGGAAAATAAACAGCCAAACCTTATGAGATAGCATGGAAAAGTAGCAAACTTACTACCCAATGACTCAGAGGAATCACTAATTTATTCTCAGCCTCAGTTTTGTCATCTATAAAATGAGGATATTAATGATATCTATCTCTCAGAACTATTGTAAGGGTAGATTAAAATACTGTGTATAAGAGGTATTTAAAATCACTAAAATGCTATGGAAATGCTGAATTTCATTATTACAATCAGCCTTCTTATGATTATATTCAAAATATTCACTAATGACATTGTTTCTTTTTGTTTTCATGACAAAAAAAGTTAAAATTGGTTCATGAGCAGATATTATTTCTGTCACCAAACAGTGAACATAGTAATTGATAATAATAGTGTCATAGTTGAAATGGAAGAAAGTATGGTTGAAAGCAGCAATTTTCAACCTTTTTCATCTCATGGCACACAAAAACTAATTACTAAAATTCTATATTCTAAATTACTAAATTCAGTACTATACTTTTTGCTGGTCTGACAAAAAAGGTTGGTATAATTTTGATTCATACACACTGGATGGCTATTGTTGTATTGGCTGTTGCCATTTTTTTATTTGACAGTCTAAAGCAGTGATCTCCAACCTTTTGGAGGCCACAGACCGGTTTAATGTCAGAAAATATTTTCATGGACCAGCCTTTAGGGTGGGATGGATAAATGTATAATGTGACCGAGACAAGCGTCAAGAGTGAGTCTTAGACAGATGTAATAGAGAGAATCTGGTCATTTTTTAAAAATAAAACATTGTTCAGACTTAAATATAAGGTCTACCAGAAAGTTCTGTCCATTTCTATCACAACAAGTTTCGACACATAAGCACATGTTTATTTGGCGCATGTGTGCCTCTCTATTTTTATCACTTAATGTATACATACTGACGTAGCAAATTAGCTAAAACAAAGTTGATTCACGTTAGTCTTATGTGTGAAGCGATAGTGTACCCATGGCTACTGATAAAGTTCATTTACGCCACTGTCATTTTTACGAATTTCAACAAGGAAGAAATGCTACAGAAGCATGTCTGTCGTATCCACCATATTCCCCGGGCTTAGCACCCTCTATCACTTGTTTTTGTCCTTACAAAATTTTTTGAAGGGCAAAAAATTAAAAAATGAAGAAGATATCAAACAAGCACTAGTTTAATTTTTCACATCAAAAGATAAAACATTTTTCAAAAATGGGATATACAAATTGCCCTCATGCTGGCAAGAAATCATTAATAATAATGGCAATTATCTTATTTAATAAAGTTTATTAACAGTAAGAAAAATTTGTATTTTGTTTTATTCCAAAAACGAACAGAACTTTCCAGTAGACCTTATAAATAAAACGGAAATAATGTAAGTTATTTATTCTTTCTCTGCGGACTGGTACCAAATGGCCCATGGACCGGTACTGGTCCGCGGCCTTGGGGTTGGGGACCACTGGTCTAAGAGAAAAGAGGGGAGTACTTCTAATTAAATAGTCAGGTATTGCATGTTTTAAAAATTCTTGTGGCACATCAGTTGAAAATCACTGGTTTAAAGCAAGCAGTTTAAGGTAAGAAATATTCACTAGGTGAAAATGTAAAGTTTCTGTTCCAGTCATTGCCATTTTATTAATCATATCAACTGAGGGACTCAACAGACATGACTGATTCTACCAAAGTCAAGTGTACTTTGGGCAAAGACACCTACCTGGATGGATGGTCTTAGCCAAAATAAAAACAAAAATTAGTTTTATGAATTAAAAATATAATGAAGGCCTGACCAGGTGGTGGTGTAGTGGATAGAGTGTTGGCCTGGGATGCAGAGGACTCAGGTTTGAAACCCCAAGGTTACTTGCTTGAGCATGGGATCACAGATGTAACCCCATGGTCACTGGATTAAGCCCAAAAGTCACTGGCTTGAAGCCCAAGGTCACTGGCTTGAGCAAGGGGTCACTGGCTCAGCTGGAGCTCCCGAATCAAGGCACATATGAGAAAGCAATCAATGAACAACTAAGGTGCCCTAATGAAGAATTGATACTCTCATCTTTCTCCTTTCCTGTCTTTCTGTCCCTATCTGTCCCTTTCTCTGTTTCTCTCTGTCTCTTTCCCGCCATATATATATATATATAATGGGGGACATGAAAGGTCAAGCTGCTGTGAGGCAGATACTAAAATTACGTCTGCATGACTGGGAGCCTGAGTGGAGGAAAGTCATATTACCACACAAAGAAGTCAAGATGGCTAGTCAGCGGTATACATGCAAAAACGGTTGCATTTATTAAATGCACTCATCCAAAATGTATAACAATATTCTCCAGATTTTGGTTGGGCTTTCCCTTTTTGAACTAACTCACCCAGAACCATTCAGGATCAAGTTAGTAAAGAAGCCAAGAGCAAACAGTGTTCACTGCTAGACTATGATGATGAAAATCAGAGCCTTAAGGAAATAATAGTAATAATAATAATAATAATAATAATAATAAAACAACAACTCACTTTACCTTGAAGTGGCTGTAACTCTGCTTTGGTTTTTTCTTTCAAATGTATTATCTGTTCGGTGTGTTTGGCTTGCTCTGATGTTACTGCCCTGTAAGTCTGAAAGCAAATGTGTACTTAGGTTTATTTTTTGAACATTTTTTCATCGTGGTTTATATTCATCCTGCCAAGTTCAAAGAAGAGAAAGTAGTGCACATCATCTACTCTTTTATTTCCTTTTTGGAAACCTCTGTCATTAAGGAGAATGCCTAAAGAAGGAAAACACCAAATGCTTTAATAGGGGTCAAGGATAACTGACAACGTGCACAGTAAATAGAAAGAAAAAGACAGCTTGTGGGACGAACATGCTGAGTCAGCACCCTTCGTTCTCAGAACACCAGTGCTGAGCCCATGCAAAAGTTCACGTGTCTCAATTGACCTTAGCAGCAACATCCTGAGGGACATCAATCCTACTGTTCAGGGAGCTAGAACACAAAGTGAGAAAAAAAGAAAAACTACTTTAAGCAGAATTGAAGAGAGGATGATAGTAGAATAATTTGCACTCATGTGTGTCCCAGAGAAACTAGCTTTTCCAAAACTAACATAGTAAGCACAGAATAGAAGAAAGCCCTGTTAAAAGAGAAGCCCTCAAATTTAGACTTTGGAAATCATTTTCAAATGATCTTATTTGGTTATTAAATATTAGCATTTTAAATATACCACAACTTTTATAAACTAGTCTGGCATTATGCTTTTTAATATACCCAGACCCTCAAATAATTGAAGTGACCCGGGCTTTTCTCAAATGCTAAGAGTCCCTGGTAGTATATTTTGCTTGGAAATGAAAAACTGCCCTTGACTACTGAGCATCTGCGGATTCCATTCAGAGAAATCTACTATAGAACTAATTTTAGTACATGACAGGGAAGGGGAGGGGAGGACTACAATACAGGATTTCCAGAACCTTATGTTCCGTATCTTCTCCTGAAAGTAGCCAGAGATTCTTGGAAATTAGGCTTCCAATTCTGAATATTAAAACTACATAATCTTAGCCTGACCTGTGGTGGCGCAGTGGATAAAGCAATGGCCTGGAATGCTGAGGTCGCCGGTTCAAAACCACGGGCTTGCTCAGTCAAGGCACATATGGGAGTTGATGCTTCCTGCTCCTCCCCCCTTCTCTTTCTCCCTCTCTCCTGTCTCTAAAATGAATAAAGAAAATCTTAAAAAACAAAACCAAACAACAACAACAACAAAACCCCACTACATAATCTTAGAGGTAGAAGGGGACTTAGAAGTCATCACTTGTCCAACTTCACTCCTGTTGTGACAGAGCAAGGCTAGAAAGGGCTCTCAGGAGAAGCCAGTTTATAACCTTACAGTTTAAGGTAGATTTTGCAAACAAAGATTTAGCAGACAGGATAGGTTCAAGTCTGGCACTAGTAAACATAATCAGGGATGTAGGGACACCCAGATGAAATTCAGTCTTCCAGCTTCCCATGTAATCGTATGGTCCAGTCCAGTATCTATTTTGCCAGTGGCCTGTGTCCAACTGCAGTAGCCCTGGGCAGTGAATTCAACATTAAGCGGTAGAATGAGAGTAGAAGCAATAGAATGTAGGTATGAGTGAAAGCTAGTAAATAGTGGAAGACAAAAATGTAAGTGACATTTGAAGTTCCCTGGCTTTTTGAAGCTCTCAAAATTCTGAAGATTAGAATACGTTTTTTTTTTTCGGTTTGGCCGTCTACACAGTCCCACAAACTGCTACTAGTTATGACTAAAGATACTTTTATGCATATTTCTGTAGGGTCAAACCAAAATGTAGTGATATTATATTCTTATGGTCTCCAAAGAATTTATACTCATTCTCTTTTTATTTATAATGAATAACAGATTTCAATTTAGAAAGTATGTGACAAAATGCGGAATAATTCAGTAGGCTTATCTTATTTAACTCACAAATGTTCCATGGTTTTAGCTCCAAAATCCTATTATTAAGAGCTTTAGCCTGACCTGTGGTGGCGTAGTAGTAGATAAAGTGTCAACCTGGAACGCTGAGGTCACTGATTCAAAACCCTGGGCTTGCCTGGTCAAGGCACATATGAGAGTTGATGCTTCCTGCTCCTCCCTCCCTTCTCTCTCTCTCTCTCTCTCTCTCTCTCTCTATACCCTCTCCAAAATGAATAAATAAAATCTTAAAAGAAAAAAAAAGTTAAAAAAAAGAGCTTTATTTTACAGTATGGAATGGATATGTAGACCAGGGAGGAAAACATTATTTTTAATTTTGTATGTCTGTCTATTTTGAATTTTTTAAATAATGACTATTAATTTTTTAAATAATAAGAGTATATAAAGATATAAAGCTAATCAAATATAGAGACAGGAATGGGGAAGGGGGCATAAGGGGGACACAGGAGTGGGGGTCAGGGAGTTATATTCGGTGGGACACTTGAATCCATGTAAACACAATAAGTTAAAATTAATAAAAAAAACAAAAATAAACTATGGAGACAGTAAAAAGATTGGGAAGAATGTATAAGTGGGGCATAAAATAATGAAAACACTCTGTATGGTACTATAATGGTGGATACCTGTCATACATTTGTCAAACCCCTTATAATGTACAACCAAAGAGTGAAGCCCAGTGTAAACTATGGACTTTAGTGAGTAAAAAGGTATCTGTATTGACTCATGAGTTGTAAAATGTGCCACAGTAAAGCAAGATGTTGATAGGGAAAAGCCCAGACAGAGGTGAGGGGAAGTCCATGGGAACTGTCTGTGCTTTCTTTTCATTCTTCTGTAAACATAAAATGCTCTGAAAATTAATGCTTATTAATTTTTTAAAAAGTCAACCCTTCAAAACAGTTCCCGTTAAATGTTAATAGTATCTACCTTATAGAATTGTCATTAAATTATTAAATGAACTGTGACTGTCACATGACACTCAAATGTCAGCTGTTAGTATTTATAAGAATATTGTTTTTATTAAAAGTCATCCAGAGCCCTGGCCGATTGGCTCAGCGGTAGAGCGTTGGCCTAGCGTGCGGAGGACCTGGGTTCGATTCCCGGACAGGGCACACAGGAGAAGCGCCCATTTGCTTCTCCACCTCTCCGCTGCGCTTTCCTCTCTGTCTCTCTCTTCCCCTCCCGCAGCCAAAGCTCCATTGGAGCAAAGATGGCCCGGGCGCTGGGGATGGCTCCTTGGCCTCTGCCCCAGGCGCTAGAGTGGCTCTGGTCGCAACATGGCGACACCCAGGATGGGCAGAGCATTGCCCCCTGGTGGGCAGAGCTTCGCCCCTGGTGGGCGTGCCGGGTGGATCCCGGTCGGGTGCATGCGGGAGTCTGTCTGACTGTCTCTCCCTGTTTCCAGCTTCAGAAAAAAAAAAAAAAAAAAAAAAAGTCATCCATACTTAGTGGTATTAAGAAATAGTGACTTTGCCTAACTTGTGGTGGCGCAGTGGATAAAATATTGACCTGGAATGCTAAGATCACCAGTTCAAAGCCCTGGGCTTGCCTGGTCAAGGCACATACAGGAAGCAACTACTATGAATTGATACTTCCTGCTTCTACCCCCTCTTTCTCTCTCTCTTTCTCTCTGTCCTTCTCCAAAATCAGTAAATGTAAAAAAAAAAAAAAAAGTGATCTTATACTTAAAAAGCTTTGTAATATTTTTATTTAATCCCTTGTCCTGATTTTTGAGTTTTATCCATAGGTTGTAAAATATATGAATTTCTGAACACTATGTTTAAACACTTACATAGTATCCACCAGCACTGACTGTGACGCCTACAACCAGATAGTAGATCATGTTTGATCCGGATGATCCAGGGAATTTGTTAGATGACAGCCAACGAAGAGAGCCTAGGAAAACAAGTATAAACACAGTGAGCCCCACCACTTAAGCAAAACTATTTTAAATAATTATGCCTTGAAAAACATTTCTGCTCAGTGAACCTAGAATCTATCACCATCAAGTGACTTTAGCTTAAGGGAGCATCCTATTATGAGGTATGGTAATAATTTCACTTGACACTTTCCCAATCTAATTTGATAAGTACTTCTGAAACCTGTCATTTTGATGCTTACCACCATGTTTTTCTTGGAAGTAGTGCAGGCATGGGTAAGGAGAAATAACAAAAGCACTAAACAATTTTAACAGTCAAACGAAATGCACATAAGCAAAAGACATCCATTTACTGTGCTTCACCACAAGATTTAGTGGAAAAGATTATTTTTTTCCAAAAAATGAATTAAATATATTTGTAATTAAAATTTATATGTTAAGTAAAACATTTATGTTGAAATCTAACACACTTCCATAAATCTACACTACAAATGTAGATATATTTTTATAATACAAGGCCTTTAAAGATGGGCAGTGAAAAGCTTTTATAAGACAAATCCTTTAAAAAGATCATATCTGAAATAAAAGGACAATTCTGTACAAACTATTAGAAATAGATAAAAGTACTTATATTTAAATATATTTCACTGTAATGCTAGAATTTGTATATACCATATCCCCTAGAATTGAATTTTTTTAAATTTTTTAAAAAATATTTTATTGATTGATTTTTAGAGAGAGGGGAGAGAGAGAGAGAAGGGGGAGGAGCAGGAAGCATCAACTCCCATATGTGCCTTGACCAGGCAAGCCCAAGGTTTCAAACCGGCAATCTCAGTGTTCCAGGTCAACGCTTTATCCCACTGCGCCACCACAGGTCAGGCCAGAATTGAATTTTTATAACAGATTCAAAGTTAGAAGGAGCTAAAAGTTCACATAGTTCAAATTCTTTATTTTAAAGATAAAAATGTAGAGACATTTATTTTTCCATCAACAAATAGAGTTGAGCACCTATATGTGTTTGGCATTCTTAGAAGCATTCAGGATATAACTTGAACAAGACTCATAAGGTTCCTGGCTTCAAGTAACTCACAATCCACAAAGAAGGAACAGATGATGAGATAAATAATTGTAGACAATAATTTCATTGCAGTATGACAAATGCTGCCACAGATATCAGTTGAAACTATACCAAGAGCATGAAAACACAGTGAAGAAACTCAGCTAGTTGGCTTAAGGTAGTGGTCACAATTAAAAGACATGACCTGAGTTTGAAGGTAAGTAGGAGTCTGTCAGATAAATAATAGAAGGGAAAATTGCACTGGAAGCAGATGGCACAACATGTGGCATGAATTGTATGACTGAGAAAGGACAAAGGAATTTGAAGTGTCCAGACACAGAGAGTATCGGTGTGGGGATTAGTAAGAAGTTATGATTTGCAGAGTGCAAATCTTAAGGAATTTGCACTGATTAAAAATCTTTGCAGTATAAAATTGGAAAATATCGCATATATGCTCTTAGTTTGAATATAAATGACCATCTTTTAAGAAAAAATATTTTTCCTATAAATGTGCCCAAATAAGCTATGGCAGGAGGTTATGGCATTGTCATGCAGCAAGTTTTTGTTGGTTTAAAAATACAAAAATGTTAGGCAGCTGCCAGAGAGATGAAGGGATTAGCTAAAACACACACACACACACACACACGTGTATCACACAGACAACAGTGTGGCAACAGCCAGAGGGAATGTGGGGGTGGGCAAAGAGGGAGAAATGGGGACAGAAAGACTTTGCTTGGGGCAGAGGGTGTACGATATGTTGTGCAGATGGTGTTTTATTGAGTTGTACACTTGAAATATGTATGGTTTGGCAAAGCAATGTCATCCCAAGAAATTCAATTAATAAAAAAATACTTCTGATATTAAATAGAGTATGTAAATTTTATAGTTGTCAACCAGATATAAATGTCAAAAAGATTTTTTAAATAGGAAGAAATAAATGAAATTATTAGAGATTTAACTAAAGACTAAAATACAAATCCAGTTATGGCGAAGTTATTTAAAAGGGCAATGAAATGGGAAATAAATATTCACAAAGGATTAATTAGACAAAGTTTAGCATATTCATATAATGGGGAAAAAATAGACATTATAATTTTTCCAGAAGAATATTTACTTACTTGAGAAAATGTTTACAATATATTAAGTAAAAAGTTATATCAAAATAATCTATACAGAACTATCCCAGATTTGTGGAAGTAATGCACATAAGGAAACAATGTATGTGGGGGAAAAACAGTTTGGAACATTATGTAAAGAATGGTCTTCACAGGATAGTAGGATTAAGGTAACTAAGGTAACTTCTATTTTGCCTTTCTGTGTTTTTCCCCCAGTGATTATAAATCTAAATCATTTATTTATTAAAACGTTATATTTTAAAAGGAAAAATCAGAGAACAAAATTTGGTGAGGTGGTTACAATTTTATCCTTCATAAAACTGAACCAATTTAATTTTTTTCGTTGAAGTAGAAAGAACCAATACAAGGTTAATTGATGTCAGTGACTGAAGCCAAAATTTCCAGTCAGTAATAGTTCTTCAAATACACACGGAAATCAGGGCTACAAAAAAGTAATTAGGTGAAAATTAGAAAGTATTGCTAACTACCTATTTAGAAATTTTAAACCACTTTTCTTCTGCCTCAAGTTGGGAGGAAATTATATGAAGCATGTGCAGCTACAAAACAAAAGCAAAGCAAAGTGCGTGATCACCGTAGGGGGGGGGGCATGCAGACAGATGAGGCGGAAGGCCAGCTCAAGGGATTCCCCCTCCCCATCATAACAGCCTTTTACATAAGTTTAAGATGAATGGCTTCTCCCATGTCATCAGTAAAAAAAAAAAAAAAAAAGGCGGCTCTATCTAACTCTGTATAAAGATCAAGGAAAACGAAGACGTCTTATTTCTGTTACTTGTAAGACAACTTCTTCCCACCAGCATTTCAAGAGACAAATAAAGTTAGTTGGACAGACCGACCTTCTTTCCACCACCATCACCAGAACAAGCCTAATCAAAGAGGAAAGAAAAAATCGACCCATGGAATTTTCTGCAAGAGTGTTTCTCTCTCCGGCTCAAATGCACAAACTGGGTTAAAGCTATCTGACAAACCCTAGGAAGTGAGGCGATCTGAAGGGAGAACTGAGAACTTCCCACAATGTGGTCTAAGATCTCCACCCTCTCAATCACGGACACGGAAAAGGGACGTGAGAGGGATGGGGACTCGGAAAGAGCGGGCCGGGGCAGAACCTCACCGGATCGCCAACCTGGCGCGATTGCCTAATACTCCCACGCTCGCCTTCAGACACCGACGGCGTCGCAGGCTCGGTGCTCTTGTACCCATCAGTGGATAAGCTTCCAGCTCGCAGTGCAACTTCCTCTCTAGGAAATTCCTAAATACGCTCCCATTTCCCAAGAATCCGCCCATTTAAAGGTGACAGATGCACGGACAATCGAGGCGAACAGCTGGACAGCTCCAGGTCAATGAAAGTGCTTCTTAGGGGATGCCAGGACCCAGGCTCGACGGTCCAAGCTGCTGCTACTCTTTATTCAAGAGCCCTAACCAACTTCCACTCGGTCAGCACTCCGTGGGCACGCTGCCAGGCTCGCTGGTCAGTGCCCACCTCCCACGGCTAGCCCATGCCTCTGCTTTCCAACGAACTTGGAGAATCGGTCTGTATAGTAATAAAGGGGTAAGCGAAGCTTATGTCAACCTGGCACTTTTCTAAGCGCGTTAACTACACATGAATCCATCAAAACCGAACCATATAGTCCCCATTTTACAGATGAGGAAACTGAGGTTAAAGCCCTTGCCCAAGATCAAGATTTGCACCCGAGAAGTCTAGTTCGGATTCAGAAGCCGTGCTGGAAAGGTTCCCTACTTTCAAAGTCTCCAAGAACTTCAGGGCGTCTTCCCCGCGACACTCCCCCATATCTCTTCCCTCCTCTTCCCCATTATCCCCTAAATTGGGCTCTTGCTGCTCCGGGTTAGGTTTAGCCCACCGGGGACCGACAGGTACAGGGGCACGAGGCTCCTGGTCTCTTCGGCTGGGACCGCGGGAGAGGCGCCCGGGCTGGTGCTAGCACTCACCGTCCTTCCGGAGCGGCGCGGGGCTGGGAGGTGCCCTCAGGGGCAGCGCCAGGGTCTTGGAGACAGCTCTGCGGAGATACATCGCGCCCGCCAACCGCTGCCCGCCGCGCCGCAGCCTCTGCCGCCCCGCGAGCGCAGGGCGCGGTGAGCCCCGGTGAGCCCCGCCCCGGGGAGGGGCGCGGACCCCGGCCCAGCCCTCCAGCCCTCCAGCCCTACCCCGGCGGCCTCTGCGGGAGCTGAGGACGGGAGGCCTCCGCGCCGTCCTCTTTCGACCCCACTCTCCAGGCTCTGTTGCTTTCATCGAGCTCCAAAAAGTGGATGGAGGCATCCCAGAAAACGGTTCGGGAACCGAAAAGTCGCTGTCACCTGCCTGCCCCGTACTGTCGCGCTCCGTGGAATTCCTCAGTGAAGGTTGGAAATGTTTCGGGGTTCGCATGGAAATAAGACATACACTTGGCTTAACATGACAGATGCAGTATGAACCCACTTTCTCTCACGCACTCAGCTAGCTCTCCCAGATGTGGAAGGGAGTAGAGAGAGGGGTAGCCTCCGCCTTGCCTTAGTGCACCTGGCGAAGTTCAGAATCGTAAAATCCCCAGGCAATGTCTGTAAGTATTTGTCAATATACCTACAATATGCTACGGACCGTGCTAGATGCTGGAGATGGGTTCTAGTTTATTCCACAAACATTTATTGAGGATGATGTGTTAGGCACTGTTTCATGGCATTCGTTAATAAGCAAGATAGGATTTCTGCTGTCATTTACATAGTTTAAAATATGAGGTTAAAGCCTGACCTGTAGTGGCGCAGTAAAGCATTGACCTGGAAGCGCTGAGGTCGCCAGTCGGAAACCTTGGGCTTGCTTGGTCAAGGCGCGTAAGGGAGCTGATGCTTCCTGCTCCTCCCCCCCTCCCCTTTCTCTCAGCTCTAAAATGAATGAATAAATAAATAAATGAGTGTGGCGAGTGCACGGGCAAGATGCAGCCGCTCTGCCCTAAAAAAAAAACAAAACAAGGAAGAGGTTAAAGAGACACTGAACCAAGCCCACCATTGTGGGGTCAATGATCACAAAGAAATATCTGGTCAGATATCAATTATAAATGTAATCTGAGGCCTTTGGTTACAACCAAACTCGTTTCAACAATGCAAAAATAACACACATGTATATATAGGGCTGTATAAACTTTCCCCAAAGTATTGTCACACCTCTTTTTGTAGTTCATCCTCTTAGCACTCCTGAAGAGTAGGGGGCAGGGAATGTTGATTATGACTGCTGCACATGAAAAAAATCAAGGTAGTATATTAGTGTGGTTAAGAGCACAAGTGTGGGAGTCAGAGACCAGGCCTGAGTAAAATGTGGACAACTCCTTTATTCACAGGGTTGTTGTGAGCTCTAAAGCACATTAGGTATGAAACATGCTCAGCTAGTTGGAGGAGGCAGTACAAGGCTGCCTTACTATGCCCTACTGCCATTTAGTGTACACACGACACTATCCACTGTACTCCATCTTATCTGATAGTCAAGTCTGGTAGGGAGCTTATCATGTCCTCTAGAATAGATTAGATGAGGCCCTCCCAGCTGGGAAAGGCAAAAACTGTGAGAGAAGCAGTCTCTTTCCCAGATGGCTTTTTATCTTAGTTAAAAGCTCGTGCTTCTTGGGTGGAAGGGGATTCTCTACTTACTCTGTGCTCCTGGGAGGGTATGTGGCTTTCCATGTTGACGGCAGACTCTTTTCCCATCTTGAAACATGGCTCAAGAGAGGGCAGGCTTGTGGGTTGTCAGCTTGTGGGCTGTCAGATTCAGTCTGTGGCAGGTTGTCTCTCCCAAGTTGGAGAATTTTAACCTGAGGTCTTTGAAGACTCTGTGAGGCTTGGGTGATAGTTTCCCAGCTGTTAGTCACATTGTTTACAGTGCTGCTCTTGAGCACATCCTTGACATTTTCCTTGATCTTGCTGGAAAAACAAGTCTAGGGTCAGAGATAATTTGGCTTATCTAAGATGACCTCCACCTAATTGTGACTATTGACAAAGATGCTAGTTTTGAAAATGTAATGTAAGGGTCCTTTCCTGGCAATATTAATCATAACTATTCAAGGATTAAATACTATATTCAAATTTTCAAAGACTTTCAAAACTTTCAAAAACTTCACAGAAAGCTAGAAACAGCTTTGTGTTTCTTAGCACTAAATTCTTAGGCTAGGACCTGTACTTTCTTTTTTTTTCTTTTTTCTAGTGTGATAACTTGTACTTTTCAACAGATCCATTTGGATACAAAATGAAATAATTTAGAAGAGTACCTAGGAAGACAAATTAGCAAGCAATTAAGAAAGTCCTGATAAGCACCCTTGTTCAGTGCGGGGACTCCTTTGAACTGAAATGTAAACCCAGGAACTACATGGAGTGTGGCCATCTCTTTACAATGTGGATTGAGGAAGAGGTCTGCATGCAGAAGCTGCGAAGTCCCAGTCCCCAATTATTTCTGAGACCAGGTATATTCCTATTCTTCGGGTCTGTGAGTCACTCTGTATCCTCATAACCTTTTTCTACTGTAATGTAGTTTGAGTTAGGTATCAATATTTAATTTAGAAAGTTTTTTTTTTTTTTTTGGCCCTAGCCAATTAGCTCAGTCAGGTTACAGCATCATCCCAAGGTTGCAAGTTTGATCCCTGGTTAATGAATGCACAACTAAGTGGAACAACAAATGAATGCTTCTCTCTCCTCCTTCCTCCCTGTCTTTCTGAAAGCAATATATATATATATATATGTATATATATATACATATATATATATGTATATATATATATATATAAATTTATTTTTTTTTTAACCAGCATCACCATGTAGCACAACTCTAGGTGTTTATTCATAGAATAATCTACATCTGTGCTAATTCAGCAGCCACTGGACCCTGTGGCTACTTAAATTAACTAAAATTAAATATTAGAAATCCAGTATGGTTAATCACATTCCAAATGCTCAACAGCCACGTGGGAGAAGTGGCTGCTGGACCGGACGGCATACAGAACATTTCCTTCATTGCAAAAACTGCTCTTGGACAGCCCTGGCCTTCATAAATGGCTCCGTTGGAGTTATACAGGCACCACTGAGACGCAAGTCCACACAGGGTAACTATGTATTCTCAAGACCAGACATACAGTAGATATTGTTTATTGCAATACTTTATTTCCAATTAAGGATATCAGTCTCCAAAATTACAAGTGTCTTAGTTTTCTGTTCCCCTCAGAAATAGAAATTTTTAAGTGTTTTAGAGGAAAGTGCCTTGAATTGAGAGTTCATAACAGACTTCTTGGTCTCTATTACCATGTGACAACAGTAGTTTCCTACTGCTGGTATAACAAACTTCGTGGTTTAAAACATCAAGATTTAGAGATTCCAAGATGGCTACGGAGTAGGGAGACGTTACAACAGCCACCTCCCAGGACCGAACCGGATTATAAAACATCAAGATTTATTGTCTCATGGTTTTGTAGATGAGAAATCTGATATGGGTCTCAATGGGCTAAAATCAAGGTGACAATAGGTTTGTGTGACTTTGACTTTTCCAGTCCTTGGCTCTTGGTCCTCGTCCATCTTAAAAGGCAGCACTGGCCAGCTGAGTCTTTCTCGCATTGCTTCCCCCTCATCCATACTTGCACACCCTTCTTCCACTTCCAAGGACCCTTGTGATTACAGTGGGCCCAACCATCTGATACAGGGTAACTTCTCCATCTCCAAGCCAGCTGATGAGCAAACTTAATCCCATCTCCAACCTGAATTCTCCATTGCTGTATAACCTAACATGTAGATTCCAGGGAGGAGGACATGGTCATTTTTAGGGGTGCATTGTTCTACCTACCACAGTGATGTTGGGCAAATCCCTCTGCAACTCCGCTTTTGCATTTGTAAAATTATGAATTCGGTCTACAGGACCCCTAAGGACCCTTTCAGCTGTCAGCTAGGACTCCAAACTGAGAAAAGTTAGTAGTTACTGTTACAGCTGGTCTTTCACTGAATTTGGATTAAATATTCATTCCAAAATAATGTAATTCTGAATTTATATTCAGAAGTGATGTCCCAAAATACTGAGTCATGGATCTCCCATAAGTGTGGGCCAGAGCCCAAAACACACAGAAAGCCAATTATAAAGCAATAGAACTTTCCACTTAACATCAGAATGGAGACACAAATAATGAATTTTTAAAAAATGTTTTTTTATTTATTCATTTTAGAGAGGAGAGAGAGTGATAGTGAGTGAGAGGGAGAGAAAGGGGGGAGGAGCAGGAAGCATCAACTCCCATATGTACCTTGACCGCGCAAGCACAGGGTTTTGAACCGGCGACCTCAGCATTCCAGGTCGACACTTTATCCACTGTGCCACCACAGGTCAGGCACAAATAATGAATTTTTAAATGTATGGTACATTAAGTGTTTTTACAAGTTAACAAAGTGGCATATAAATTAAGTTTTGATTCACAACAAAGGGTTTTGATGATGAATAAATGAAGTGTATCTTAATTCGTGTCTATTAACCCTCTCTCTCCTCCCCTTTTTTGAAACAGAAGTTTGCTAATCATTGGATAAAAGTAAAATTAGCAAAAAAGGACAACACATTTTGTGTTGCCATAACCAGTCATCCAAGTGAAAATCATTCAAATTCAAGGAAATGGGGTGAGAAGGAACTCTAATAGCATTCAACTTTACTCTCTGACTTAACCAAAATTATTCTTCTAGAAGAGTATTTGGGCTCTTTTGTATTTTGAGTAATAAAGTAGTTCTATCACTTTGCTACAATAAAGTGTTTTGATTAGATTAAAAGTTAATATAAGGAATAATTCCTTCAGCAATGATTTTATTTTTACACTTGATCTTAGCCAAAAGGCTGAGAAGCGATAGCAATGATTTTATTTTTAAAGATTTTATTTATTCATTTTTAGAGAAAAGAGAGGTGGGGGAGGAGGAACAGGAAGCATCAACTCCCATATGTGCCTCAACCAGGCAGGCCCAGTGACCTCAGCGTTCTAGGTCAAGCTTTATCCACTGCGCCATCACAGATCAGGCAACAGTGATGTTTTAATGCATCTCCTTAACAAGTTTTCTTTTTTTGTGACAGAGACAGAGAGAGGGACAGACAGGGACACACAGACCGAAAGGGAGAGAGATGAGAAGCATCAACTCTGTTGCGGCACCTTAGTTGTTCACTGATTGCTTTCTCATATGTGCCTTGGCTGAGGGGCTACAGCAGAGAGAGTGACCCCTTGCTCAAGCCAGCAACCTTGGGCTCAAGCTGGTGAGCCTTGCTCAAACCAGATGAGCTCGTGCTCAAGCTGGCGACCTTGGGTTTTGAACCTGGGTCCTCCGCGTCCCACTCCGACACTCTATCCACTGTGCCACTGCCTGGTCAGGCTTAACAAGTTTTCTTATCAAATACACTGTAGGTCCTTAATTACCACTGACCCTGTTATTGGATGGTACCTTCCACACTAAAATACTTCTAATAATACATCTTAAATTGACATTTTCTACACATTTTCACAATATATACAATCTAAAGAATACAGAAATATTTTTATTTTTTCATTTATTGGTGCAAAAACACAAATGCTGATGACATATTCACATATAACTTTTCTCTCATGTTTACAACTCAACAGATTGGAACTGCTTTAATCATTACATGGAGCATACCTATAATGAAGAGAAAAAAATTAAAACTTTAACATTAATGAGCAGAAATATTAAAATCAGACCATTAATTCACCTTAAGAGCATCAAGTCTAGAAAACAAATCCACAAAGAGTATCAACCTGTCATTTTAAATTTTAGCAAAAAATATTTCATTTGAACTAGAAAATAGTAGTAAAAGCATCCTGTTTTGATTTAAATACATATTTAATTTTTATCTCTTGATTGGCTGAAGGAGTGATATGTGGCAAGGTGATATTAATAGGAAAAAAAAAGCAAAAAATTTGGATAATCAAACTCTAAAGATACAGAGCTAAGTTCGAGAGTTAATATGGGAGAAAAAGTATACATCAGTGGTATTTTATTCTGCAGATATGTTATCTACTTTAATCAATCTAATCTTATGAAAACTGAGGTTATTTTTTTACTAACATATTTGTTTTTATTTTTATTTTTTTAGATTTATTCATTTTAGAGAGGAGAGAAAGAGAGAGAGAGAGAAGGGGGCAGAAGCAGGAAGCATCAACTCCCATATGTGCCTTGACCAGGGAAAGCCAGGGTTTCGAACCAGCAAGCTCAGTGTTCTAGATTGATGCTTTATCTACTGCACTACCATAGGTCAGGCAAAATTGAGATTTTAATTGTGATTTTTTTTTTACAAAAGGATTAATACAGGATTTCAAAATTATATGATGTGTGTGTGAGTGTGTGTATAAATTCACTCTCTTTTAAATCACAGAATCACAGACCATATAGAGTATACTACCTTGTTCTCAGTTATGTTTTACCAGAATTGTCTAATTAGGTGTTAGTTATAGTAACAATCATAATGAAATGGTCACACAGTAAAAAGTACAACAATCTACTGCCTGCCCTTATACATTTATCTATCCAACAAATGTGAAACTCCTCGTTGGATCAGATACCGAGCAAGTTGCTGAGCCCATGATAATTAATAAAACAGACATAGGGTTCCTGTTCTCATGGTATTTACACTCAAGTGTGGGATATGACAAACATATTAAGAAAGGTATTTGCAAATAATGATAACTTCATAAGTGCTATGAAGGCACTGTGTACAGACCTATTAAATAAAATATGATTTGGGTTTCATTCTTAAACATAATTTTCTTAGAACATAATCAAAGCATAATGGTTAAAAGTGATTATGCTAAGTGATGCTATAGCCAAGGTATTGAGAATTCATAAAGTTGTCACAGACAGGAATATAGGTGCTAAAAAGCATAAATCTAATGAAAAAAACAATCAAAACACATTATTTAAAAATAGTTAGAGCCTGACCAGGCGGTGGCGCAGTGGGTAAAGCGTCGAACTGGGATGCGGAAGACCCAGGTTCAAGACCCCGAGGTCGCCAGCTTGAGCACGGGCTCATCTGGTTTGAGCAAAAAGCTCACCAGCTTGAGCCCAAGGTCGCTGGCTCAAGCAAGGGGTTACTCGGTCTGCTGAAGGCCCGCGGTCAAGGCACATATGAGAAAGCAATCAATGAACTAAGGTGTTGCAACGTGCAATAAAAAACTAATGATTGATGCTTCTCATCTCTCTGTTCCTGCCTGTCTATCCCTCTCTCTGACTCTCTCTGTCGCTGTAAAAGAAAAAAAAAAAAAAAGTTAAAATTACCTTGCATAATCTATTCATCCTATAAAATTGCATACTTACTATATTAGTATTTATCAAGTTTACTCCAACCCATTTCTTCTTTTATACTCTAAAATATCTTCATTATGTTGTCTGATGAGCTAAAAGAAGGTAACAGTTAAAATTAGAATTATAATCTTCCTGAGAAATTAAAGAGGCTAACTAATATTTATATTTTGCAAAGGAATAAGGATAGATTAAAAGAATTACAACTATTCTAGTTAGAAATAAAATGCTAAGAGATACAAAAGTCCAAAAACTATGAAAACTGTATGCTTATTCATCACAATTCTACATATTCAATTTGAGAATGCAACCCTTAAAAGTATAAATTCACCTTTTACCAAATAAATTATTCATTGGGCAGTCAATGGAATGCCTTACCACAGAGGGGCTAAAGCAACACAACAAAGCAGGACTTGGTTATTAAATGGAGTCCAGGCTGGTTGGTAGCTATGTATTCTACTTCCAACCTTAGAAATTTGATACTGTGAATCAGGGGTAGTCAACCTTTTTATACCTACCGCCCACTTTTGTATCTCTGTTAGTAGTAAAATTTCCTAACCACTCACCAGTTCCACAGTAATGGTGATTTATAAAGTAGGGAAGTAACTTTACTTTATAAAATTTATACAGAGTTACAGCAAGTTAAAGCATATAATAATAATAATAATTACTTACCAAGTACTTTATGTCGGATTTTCGCTAAGTTTGGCAGAATAAATCTTTATAAAACAACTTACTATAGTTAAATCTATCTTTTATTTATACTTTGGTTGCTCCGCTACCGCCCACCATGAAAGCTGGAACGCCCACTAGTGGGTGGTAGGGACCAGGTTGACTACCACTGCGTGTGAATGAATGAACAATCCCACCTGCAACTATATGTGTATTAATTAGATATCACAGAGAACAGCCGCTTAGAACCACTGTCTGTCAGAGTACACAAGTGGAACAATGGTTGATAAGGGGTGACATTCACTGCAAACAAGCTCCTTTTTGGAAAACTTTAAATTAAGATGTATAAATTTTCATTACAACATAATTTTAAAAAGGATTAGTTACTATTGTTAGGTTGTGACTTCCAACATCTCTTTTACTCCTTCCCATTTGAAAGAGCTTAAACACTTTAATAAGAAAATCCAAAATGAAGGATGTCAAGAGTTTGAGTTGGGGTAGTGGAGGAACCTCCAAACCTATTACGTTCAAAAAAAAAAATTTATATACTAATGTAATACAGATACTTTGAGTCAACTTTTAAAAAAATGTACTCTATAGGTGGGCAGTATTTCAGAGCAGTTCATAATGTAGCTTATCTGAAGTTAGGGAGAACCGACTTCAGCAAACTAATTTCTCCAAGTGTTTCCTTCATTTATTAAATGTCAACAGTAATAGTACCTACCACATAGTGTTGTTAAGAATATTAAATGAGCTTTTACATATAAAGCATTTGGCATATTGTAAGAACCAAAAAACAAAACAAAACAAAAAAAACCTGCAACACCCTAAGTACAATTACCAACAATGTATTTACACAAAGCAATGATCAAAATCTCATCTTTTGTAAGTCTAATGCGATTTAGTTTATATAGCTTGTTCATTGATGGTTTGTCTCCAGGGCATCTGAAAAAGTGCCTTCCTAACACCCCAATCACCCTCCATCCTGATCAAGAAATAAAATAAAGGTTAATATGTATTAAAACTGCCATTCATGAAAAAATCATGCTAAGTAACAAGAAATAACAGAAATTTCAGCTTCCTCGATGCCGCTGAAATCTTAATACTTTTAGTCCTTGGAATTTCCCTCCTGGAGAAGCGCCATCAGCAATTCTATCGCTGTTCCCGTGCGTGGGAGCTTTCCGCACAACGTCCACCCTCCCACTGGTGTTTCTCCACCCCAGCGTCGGGGTCCCACCACTTACATAGAGCCACAAGAAGGCGGAAGTGCCCAAGGTCAAGCCAACTTTCAGCCAGTCGGGTTTGTCATGCAGCGGCTCCCGAACGTAGAACTTGGACCGCGCATACGCTGAAATGGGACAGAGTCTGTAAATCTGCAACTGGTCGCCTTGTTGGAAAAACACGTAACATCTACGTGGTGCCTGACCGCGTTTGACTCTCCCTTCAACTCCCACCCGGTTCCCCGAAAACAGAGGCTCCGAGAGGTCGAGTGGCTCGCTCTGGGCCCTCCGAGACGCCTCCAAAGCCTCGTGTCCTGGAAAGGCTCGGGAGTGGGCGGGTAGGAAGCGCCCCACGAGGGTCTCCCCTCCTGCAGAAAGCGGGGCAGAGGAACCCCAAGTCCCTTCGCACAGACCAGGAGGAGGTCGGCGGCGGTGATGGGGAACCGAGAGTCCAACCGGGGAGGGGACAGGCGTGGGCTGCGAGACACGGGCCGGCAAAGGTCATTCCCGGACGAGCCCGGGCCGCAGCCACCCCCTGCCCCCGCGAGCTGGGTTCCCCCTGGGGAGCGCAGGCTGGGAGGTCGGGTCGGCCTGCGTGAGTGGGGGACACTCACAGCCGCTCGGGAGCCTGGCCGGGGCCAGCAGCCTGGGGAAGGACCGCAACAACGCGAACAGCGCCATCTTGCCGGGCAGGCTCCGCCTCCCGCTGCCGCGACTCTCTGGGATTCGGCGCTGGCCGAGCGCCCCCTGGCGGGAGGAGGGCAGGGAGGCAGGGGCCGGCCGGCTCCGTAGCCGCGCTGCACCGAGGCGTTAACGAGAAGCGCAGTGACTGCCAGGTCCTCGAACTCCGCAGGTCTCTGCCTCCTGTCTGAATAATGGGGCTCGAAAGGAAGTGATTAAAGGTGTGGATGGTTGGGGACGGCTGGGGGGGGAGAGGAGGTGGCTTATTCTCTTCTCCGTCCTCTCAGAAATAAACTTTTCTGTGAGAGTTTATTTCAGACCTCGTCCCCAGGGACACTCATCAAAAGATTTATTTACTAAAATCTGCTTCCAGGAGCCAGAAAACTGTCGTGTGGAACAATAGCTGGCATGCTGATCGAACTCTGTTCGATCACACAGGTAATGTGTATTAAGGCATCATATGGTTTACATGCATTCTCTCATTTCATCTTCACAAGGACTGCATGACATGCCGTGATTATTATCTTCAATTTACAGATGAAGCTAAAAGAAGGCAAGCTATTCAAGGTGACATATTATACTTTATGTTTGGAAAGACCTCTTACAGTTCCTAAACTCTGTTAACTCGCACTGTCATTGTAAAGCCTCACAACCCTGTGAAGCAAAGACAATCCTCGCATTTTAAAATAAGTGTCCTGACCCATTCAAGATCACACACTTGGGGAAGGTGGGAGCCAGACTGACGTCTTCTGATCCCAGATTCAGCGATCCTTCTGAGCTCACCTAACAAGCTTGGACAGTCCCCTGAGGCCAGAGCTGAAGGACGGGGTTCAAAGTGCCATTCCTGCTCACACCTTTTCAGCTGTATGATTTTAGACAAATTGCTTAACCTCTCTATCCACAGTTTTACATCCTGTAACATAAAACCTATCTTTCCTATAGGGTCGTTGTGACCCTTAGTTTCTAAACAAGTGTTTATAAACAACTTGGTTTTGCCTGTTGAAGACATGTACTGATCAATGGGTTTTGTCTTTCACAGTTGAACCAGATTTTTGTGCATTCAGTTCTCAATTTGATCTGATGCCTAAAGACTTGTACAAATATGTATAGGTAAAAGAGATAATACATTTTAATTCTTTAAACCTTATGCCATTTAGGTTCATTTTAAAAGCAAAATAAATATTAGCAAATCTCTTTTCCTTCTACATTTTTAAAAAACTATGCTACTGAAAAAAAACTTTTAACCAAAAATGATCAATCAGAGTAAAATAATTGTATTATGCTTTCTGATTCATTTTTACATGTAATGGGTGGCTACATAGATCACTAAATTGTGACTCACTTTATAGTGTGTAACCTAGTTTGAGCCTCCTGGACTCATGCTCAAGTAAGCAAACCGCTCAACTAATATGCTGACTCAGTTGTTGGTTCTCAGCTCCTCTTCTTGTCCACTCAGCAACCCGTCAGTTGTATATCCTTTTCACACCATCCCTTGGAAGCTTGTCCTGACACAGCTTTTGCTAGTATGCAACAAGTTAGAACAGAAGCCATGGTTTAGTCACAGCATACAGAGCCAGTAAGCAAATTGCTCATTTCAGTACTGCTATTGGAAAAGGCTGTTTTGTTCTTTTGGCCCCTGGATCCTCTTACTGGTGTATGTTTTGGAAAGTGATGAGGTATTATATAAGCACATTTCTCTCAGCACGTTAGAGCTGATGGAACCGCACACTGGCAGTAGGCAGCTGTAGGTGAAACCACATCTTGAAAAGAATCCTGGTGAAGTAATTCCAGCTAGGAGCTAATGGCTATGATATTTTGGTAGAAGTTGCTATGTGACATTCATTTAAACATCTCCAAAATTTGAATGCTCAAATCTTATTTATGACCCAAGCAAAGGGAGATGAGATTTGAATTAGCAGCTAGGAAACTAGAGTTTTGATCCCTGATTTTCCCACTGATAAACTTCTTACTTGGCTCACACCTCATAAGGAGGGTAAATGAAGAGCAAGAGTTGAAACATTATAAAATGTAAAAGCACTACATGTATGTTTATCGCTTGATGATGCATGAGATTACTATACATCAAACACAGGATCTGATGAGGAATGAAGCACCTGCTCTAGATGCAAGTATTTATTTAAAAATCAGAAGCAATGTAAATGTTAACATTTGTTAAATCTGGGTGGCAAATATATAGATTTCTGTTTTATTTCTATAAAATTTAAGTACTTATTAAGGCATAAAAGTATCAATAGAAAACATCTTATGTATGTGAAAATGGGTTCACTCACTCTACATATCCCTTTTGTAGAATTAAAATGTGTGAGGTAAATGACTGATTTATGTACTTTTGATTAATTTTGGAGGGAAGGGGCATTTTGACAATAGTCATATGCGAATGTTAGGGTGAATGAGCTAACCAACCAGCACCATGATCATCATCTAGCCTTGGCTATGTTAACTTCCTGAAGAGCTGTCATTCACAGTGTAAGTAGGATCTCCATCTCTTAGACAGTGATCTATCAGAGTAGATATTTTATTATAGAGTTCAGGCTATTCAGTCACTAACTGTGTGGTCCAACTGTTATATGTATCTGTAGGTCCATTTTAACTAGGATATGAGTCAGATAATAGTTGTCCAGACTAGCATTCATTGAATCATAAAAATTAATATTTATTAGCCAAAGAGAATGTAATATTTGCCAAACTAAATTTCTGGCTCATCTATTTAGAAGCTTAGGGAAACTACTGTTTGTTTCAAAGACCAGAAATTGAACCCAAACTCTGAACCTCATCATAATCCTAAACCTAAATCTAACCCTAAACCTACCATAACCCTTAACCCAACCCTACTACTAATCATAAACCTAACTTTAACCTTAATCCTCACCCTAACACTAAACCTAACCCTAACTCTAACTCTAACCTTAAACCTAATAGTAAAGAAAACCCTAAACCCAACACAACCTGTAGACAGTTTTTCTGTTTTTTATAGTTCAGATAATTTAAAAAAAACCTTTTAAAAGGGGCAGTGAAGTTCAAAGGTTATTACAAATCAAGAACTTTTAAAAATGTTTTGATTGATTTTAGAGAGAGAAGGTAGAGAGGGAGAGAGAGAAACACTGATTTGTTTTTCCACTCATATATGCATTCATTGCTTGATTCCTGTATGTGCCCTGACCAGGATCGAACCTACAACCTTGGGGTATGGAGATGAACTCTAACCAACTACCCAGCCAGGGTCGATCAACAACTCCTTTTATACAATCTATGTCCTTAGGTTTATCTTTTTTTTTTATTGTAGTGAGAGAGAGGAAGGGAGAGAGATGATGAGAAGGATCAACTCATAGTTGCATCACCTTTAGTTTTTCATTGATTACTTGTCATATGTGCCTTGATGGGGATGGGGAGAGTGGCTCAAACCAAGCTAGTGACCCCCTTGCTCAAGCCAGCAACCTTGGGCTTGAAGCCAGTGACCTTTGGGCTCAAGTCAGTGAAGCTTAAGCTGCTGAGCCTGCATTCAAGCTGGATGAGCCCTGGCTTAACCTGGGACCTTGGGGTTTTGAACCTGGGTCTTCAGTGACGCTCTATCCACTATGCCACCACTGGTCAGGATTAGGTTTATTTATTTTTTAAGTTAAGATAAAAAACTGGCCATATTTCAAAAGGCAAAGAGTTTCCTGTAGATACAATTTTCTTAATGAAACAGTTTTTGAGAGATCACAGAAATTGAGGACATTCCCGGATTTGACTACTAAAACCCTTGATGATCCAGGCAAAAGGAGAGGGCTTTGATATAGCAGAAAACCCAAGCATTAGTCCCACATTTTTTCACTGGGAAACATCTAACTTAACTCAAACCTCCCAGAGCTAAGAAAGAGGAAGCTGAAACCAGTCAAGTATCTGTGCAAAGAAACTTAAAAGAGTAAAGCTACTGCACATATTATTTAATCATTCATGATGCAAAGAATGCTATGGATCGAATTCAGGATCTGGAGAGAGATCATCAAAAATAATCAAAGGTAACAATGCCTCATATGATGTGAAAAACTGTAGATCATCAATGGAATGCCACTTTAAAAACTTAAGTTTTACTGTGGTTGTTAATGAATGATATATACGTGGAAGAGGCACTAGTGGGTATATTCTGACCTTACCTACTGCAGTAGTTTTCCAGTATCCTTGGCGGCTACTCTTAGGCTAAGATTTGAGGACTTCTGGTGATAGGGAGTTCAAACCGAGTCTCAATGTAAAGCACTAGCCTGAAGCCAGCCCCAGGGGAGTCAATGTCCCTAACTCCACTACCCCAAGGTGACTCAGACAGTCGTCAATTCCGCATTGTATGGACTCAACAATGAAATAAAAATACACACTTCAACGTTCAGACGCTTCTTTGGCAGTGCAAAATGACAATTTGCATCTGGCTGACGACTATCTTTCCAGGCTCGTCCTGAAGAATAAACTAAATCACAAGTACCCCAGCCAAGTCCATTTAATTGCTTGAGCTCTTGCAGGCTGTTCAGACTCCATTAAGGCCCCTCTTTTCCATATCTGTTTACAAGTCCCCTCTGGCTTTTCCCCGCCTCTGCAACTTAGGCACTTTGTAAACACAGCGCTTCTTGAACACCTACATTTTAGCACTTTGGGTTCAAGCTCTGATCATCTGGGAGAGGCGATCCATTGAATGAAAGGCCAGTCTGACAGCAGGAAAGCTATTTTTAATGCAGAGGCGGTCGCAACCAGAGTTGACCATTGTGTCCTCGCTCTCCACGGCGCCCGGGAAACACACAGAGCCGGGAGGATGGGAGGAGCCTGCCGCGACCCTCTCAGCCGCGGCCCCGCCGGCCAGCCTCTAAGTTTCCCAGCAAGCTTCAGGACAGAGGAGGTGGGGAAAGGAGGTCATCGCGCCTGCGTACTAGGAGGTGTGACCCGGGTGGGAAAGCCCTCCGCGTCCGCCATTTTGGCTGCCTCTGTCGGTCTGTTCAGTTACCACGTGAACCGCCGACGGAGACCCGTGGTGGGGGGGGAGGGGGAGGCGGCGGCAGCGTTAAGTGAGAAAGGAAAAAAGACAACGAGGGACAGGGGGTGTCGGGGTTGGGCGACGCAGTGAAACCCGAGGCCCGGTGGCGGCAGTGGATCGGGGCAATTAAGGCTGAAGCAGCCAAGAGAACGGCGGCGGCGGCGGCGGTCGGACAAACACACTGACCGAGCCGGGCGGTGGCGGGAGCAGCAGGAGGAGCCGGAACGATGCCGGCTGTGAGCCTCCCGCCCAAGGAGAACGCGCTCTTCAAGCGGATCTTGGTAAGTGTGAAGTTCCGGGCAAGCAGTGGGAAGGATTCAGCCGGTCCACGGGCCTGTCACCCGTAACCTCGGCCCGACGGGCACCGAGCCACCCCCGCCCGGGACCCCGCCTTCGTACTCCGGGGCAGGCCCCTCCCTGCGGGTCCCGCTCCGGCCGGTGCGCCGGGGACCTGGGGCTTCCCCCTCCTGTCCCCTCGCTCCGGAGGCCATGGTTCCGGAGTAGGCCCTGTGCTCCCGGCTTCCAGTTTGCCGGCTTTCATGTCCCCCACCGAGCGAAGGGAGGAGAGGCTGGCTGGTCTTTAAGGAGGGAAGCCGGCAGGATGAGCAGAAGCCGCGGCCCGAGTGGTGCGGGAACTCCGCCGGCAGATCGGGGTGGTACCCTCGGAAGGAACAGGTGGTGCGGATGCGGCACGGCCCATTCATTGCCCGAGCGCGGCTCTCCATCGTCTGTCCCTCCCTCTTCCTCTTCTCTGGGGATTCACCTGTCCCCGCCCGGCCTGCAGTCACTGAATGACCTGAAAGGAGGGAAGGCAGGAAAGAGTTCAGAAGAGGAAAGGAAGCTTTCTTAGCGACTACCTCCTTATAGTCAGTTGCCTACTTGAGTCTTCAGCCTCTCGGCCTCGCTTTTTTCCTCCTCGTTCGAGTCGAGAGGGTAAATTTCAGTTTCTGAGTGGGAAACAACCCCACCCCATTACTCTCCTCGGGAGGTGGGACGCCTTGCGTGGGGGCGGTCCGGTAGGAAGTGGAAAGTTAAGAGCTTTTAGTTCTTGGCAAGGATTTGTTTCCAGATAAAAGTGCACTAACACCGATGGAGAATTTTAGCAGCAGAGGAAAGAGAATATAAGAACTTTATGAGATGTGTCTTTTGACACTAGCTGAAACTCCCTTATTACCTACATTTAGAATATGTGCAGTTTGCTTTTGTTTTTCAGTACCAGAAATGCAGTGATGTTTGGAGGGACTGTTTACGTTGTAAAAACTGCCTTGTCTCCGTGGTGCTATAGGTAACACGTTATAGCACATTTTTTATTTGGCATTTAGAGTAAGGATTGCCCCTTTCATGCAAACATTTCTTTGTGAAAGAATGAACTGTTTGTCAAACTTAAGAGTTTTAAAGTTTGGACTGTGCGGATCAAAGTGTTAGCTTTTTCTTGTGAGATTTAAATTTATTTTACTGGTTTGAAAAATAGAACAACTCTGTGGATCCAGTTTTTCTAGAAACAGGGAAGGGTAGTCTCCACGTTAAATTAATTTTGACTTTACAAACATACTCATATGCCGTACAAATTTAGTTGATTCATGTTGAAAAACATCAGAAAGTCACATCCAGTACCATGAAATTCTTAGTTTCTTTGAAATCCTTATTGCCGTTTTGTTTTAAGACTTAACTGGAGCCCTAGCTGGGTAGCTCAGTTGGTTAAGCATCGTCCTGATATGCAGAGGTTGCAGGTTCCAGTCAGGGTACACGCAGCAACAGATCGATGTTTCTGTATCTGTGTGTCTGTCTTACTCTCTCCCTTCTTCTCTCTCTACAATTAAAAAAAAAAAACTAAATTAAAAACAAAACCAAAACCCTAAGACTAGTTGGAGTATAGGTTCAACTATAGTATAGTTTTGGCAGGACAATTTATTTATTTTTAAACCTTTTTTTTTTTTTTTTTTTTTTTTTTTAACAGAGACTGAGAGTCAGAGAGAGGGATAGACAGGGACAGACAGGAACGGAGAGATATGAGAAGCATCAATCATCAGTTTTTCGTTGTGACACCTTAGTTGTTCATTGACTGCCCTCTCATATGTGCCTTCACGGTGGGGCTACAGCAGACAGAGTAACCCTTTGCTCAAGCAGCGACCTTGGGTCCAAGCTGGTGATCTTTGCTCAAGCCAGATGAGCCCGCACTCAAGCTGGTGATCTTGGGGTTTTGAACCTGGGTCCTCCGCATCTCAGTCCGACAATCCATCCACTGCACCACCGCCTGGTCAGGCATTTTTAAACCTTTTAAAACTAATTGGTGCGTAGGTTCTACTATAACATAGTTTTAGAATAGCAATATGTCTTTAATCTCCCCCAGTTCTGTATTTTGAAAAAATTCAAGCAGAAAGGTAGAAGAGTACTAGGAGCACTCATAAACCCTTTGCCTACATTTAATATTCAACGTTTTGCTAGATTTGCTCTCCATCTCCCCATTCATATAAGAGTTAAAAGTAAGTTGCTGACATAATACTTTATCCCTAAATGCTTCAGCAAGCATCTCCTAAAAATAAGGACTTTGTTCTGTAAAACCATGCCATTATCAGTCACTCCCTCCTATTGTCTAATATCCAGTTCATATTCAGTTCTTCCCAATTGGTAGGGTAACATTTTGTTAAAAATCAGACTTTTTTTTTGAGATAACTAGAGAGTTACATGTCCTTTTAACGGATAATACGTTGAGATACCTTGTACACATTACCCAGATAACCCAAAATTAATGTCTTGTAAAACTGTAGTTCAGTATCATAACATTGATACAATCTACCAGTCTTACTCAGATTGCTCCATTTTACTTGAACTAATTTGTGTCTTTAGTTATCACATATGTAGATTATATAACTACTTAGCAGTCAATGTACTGAACAGTTGCATCAGCACAAGGATCCTTCTATTGCCCTATTAGAACCACACCCACCTCCCTTCGGTCCTCTGTACCTCAAACTCTGGTACCACTACTAATTTGTTCTCTATTTCTATAGTTTTGTTATTTCGGGAATGTCTACTAAAAAGTACATAACTTTTTAGGATAAGCCTTTTTTATGCAACGTATCATATTCCCCCATGTATAAGACGCACCATTTCCCGAAAAATTTGGGGTCTAGAAACTGGGTGCGTTTTATACAGTGGTTGAAGATTTTTTTACTTGTATTTCCTGCTTTTTCGTGCTTGTTTTTGCGCACATTGTTGAAGACAGTGATTTGTCATCAGACACAGATGAGGACAAGCTAATGGATGGGAGTTTTGACAGTGATGAGGAGTTATATGAATTTTATGATGAATAAAAGTTGAGTTCAATAACTTTATGTAATACATTTTTTTTCAAATTTCAGGCCCCAAAGTTAAGGTGAGTCTTATACATGGGAGAGTCTTATACATGGAGAAATACGGTAATTCCCTTGAGATTCATCCAAGTTGTCGGGTGTGTCAGTAGTTTGTTCCTTGTTATTGCTGAGTAGAATTCCATGACATAGATGTACCACAATTGAGCAACTCATAAAAAACAATTAAAAAATTTTTATTTATTGATTTTAGCGGAAGAGGAATGGGGGAGGGGTGGGCACCGGTCTGTTTCTAAGTGTACCCTGACCAAGGGTCGAACCCACTCCTTCTATTCTTTGGGACTATACTCTAACCCAGTGGTCCACAACCCCTGGGCCGTGGACCGGTACTGGTCGATGGGCCATTTGGTACCGGTCCGCAGAGAAAGAATAAATAACTTAAATTATTTTCGTTTTATTTATATTTAAGTCTGAACGATGTTTTATTTTTAAAAAATGACCAAATTCCCTCTGTTACATCCATCTAAGACTCACTCTTGACGCTTGTCTCGGTCACGTGATACATTTATCCATCCCACCCTAAAGGCCGGTCCGTGAAAATATTTTCTGACATTAAACCGGTTGTGGCCCAAAAAAGGTTGGGGACCACTGTTCTAACCAACTGAGCCATCCGGCCAACGCATAGAATAACAATTTTTTTTTTTTTTGTATTTTTCCGAAGTTAGAAGTGGGGAGACAGTCAGACAGACTCCCATATATGCTGAACCAGGATCCACCTGGCATACCTACCAGGAGGTGATGTGGCCGGAGCCATTCTAGTGCCTGAAGTGGAGGCCATGGAGCTGTCCTCAGCACCTGGGCCAACTTCACTCCAATAGAGCCATGGCTGCAGGAGGGGAGAGAGAGACAGAGAGGCAGGAAAGGGGGAAGATTGGAGAAGCAGATGGACGCTATTCCTGTGTGCCCTGGCTGGGAATCGAACCAGAGACTTCCACGCACTGGAGTGATGTTCTACCGCTGAGCCAACCCACCAGGACCTTGGAATAACATTTTTGTTTTGTATTTTTCTGAAGCTGGAAACGGGGAGAGATACTCAGACAGACTCTCGCATGCGCCTGACTGGGATCCACCCAGCACGCCCACCAGGGGCGAAGCTCTGCCCCTCCGGGGCGTCGCTCTGTTGCGACCAGAGCCACTCCAGCGCCTGGGGCAGAGGCCAAGGAGCCATCCCCAGTGCCCGGGCCATCTTTGCTCCAATGGAGCCTCGGCTGCGGGAGGGGAAGAGAGAGACAGACAGGAAGGAGAGGGGGAGGGGTGGAGAAGCAGATGGGCGCTTCTCCTGTGTGCCCTGGCCGGGAATCGAACCCGGGACTTCTGCACGCCAGGCCGACGCTCTACCACTGAGCCAACCGGCCAGGGCCTGGAATAACAATTTTTGATTAAGCATTATAAACAATTTCTCTTTTGGTGGTGATAGTGGGGCAGAATATTTAAATTCATTGCTAAAATCAAAGTGCTAAAGGATTTATTATAAGGTATATGCAGAATTGTGGCAATCACTAAATGAAAGGAAAGGGGGTAGATGTAATGTCCTTATTGTTCTTTTTTTTTTTTTTGTACTTTTCTGAAGCTGGAAACGGGGAGAGACAGTCAGACAGACTCCCGCATGCGCCCGTCGGGGATCCACCCCGGCATGCCCATCAGGGGGCTACGCTCTGCCCACCAGGGGGCGATGCTCTGCCCCTCCAGGGTGTCGCTCTATTGCGACCAGAGCCATTCTAGTGCCTGGGTCAGAGGCCAAGGAGCCATCCCCAGTGCCCGGGCCATCTTTGCTCCAGTGGAGCCTCGGCTGCGGGAGGGGAAGAGAGAGACAGAGAGAAAGGAGAGGGGTAGGGGTGGAGAAGCAGATGGGCGCTTTTCCTGTGTGTCTTGGCCGGGAATCGAACCGGGACTTCTTATTGTTCTTTTACATCAGGAATGAAGACGATATTACTAACCAAAAGTGTAGTTAGCATTTGTTTTTCAAAATTGTTTCCTCAGTTGTTATAGTAGTTAGCGCTTTTGACTCTAACCTCCCCCCTCCCCCGTTTGGTAAAGGAAAAGTTGAGATACTACTCTTGATAACTTGTAATCAAGTGTTGCTAGGTTGGTAATTATTTCAGTGGCATTCAGTTTTTGAGCTACTGCCTTGTTAGTTGTCCATACTTATTGGTAGTTAACTGTTGCAGATGAAACTAGTTTGTTTTATAAAATTTGAAACTTCAATTTCAAAATAGTGAAGTATGTTTTTGCCTTAATTTTAAAAAAAAACTTGGTTTAGACATCAGTTTGGAAAAAAAAATCACTTTCTGTAGTGGATTTCCTTGGCTTGTTCTAGTCTAGTTGATATCTAAAATTTAATTTTGTTGCATTTTTGGCCCATCTTTTGCCCCCATATTACTGTTTTCTGACTGTAAAACCTTGTCTTAAGTTGGCCCAAATGTCTGCAAAATGTGTCTTGTTTATAATTTATCTAGGGGTCTAGGGCGGGTCATGAATTTAATGTGATATATGTTATGTAGGAGTTTAGTTTCAAGAGGAGATACTTGTGTTTGCCAGAAGTGGTTTTTGTGGGGGGTTTTTATTGTAATTACACAGTTTTAGCAATTTGAAAAATTAGGTCATTAAAAAATTATGGCTTTGCCTACTCTTGATGCTGTTTATCTAAACAGTTTGAGAGGTGTTACTAGATTTTTACACTGCTTTTGTAGGCTGTAGGTGAAAGGTAAGAGAAATGAGGTCGTCGGGGAAGAACAAACCCCACCTTTCTAGAGTTGAGCCATTTGGAAAAGTTGGACATACCCTCGTGCCTTGCAGTCAGGTATCGAAGGTCGGTGACTTGCTGCTTGCTTTCTTCTCTCTTCAGATGTTAGTGTGAGCTCTAAGAAAAACATTTAAGTTGGGAGTACTTAAAATATTGTACATCATTAATCTATTTTTGGATGTTTGCCTGGGTGATTTATGTTGTTAGTTTAAAGTCTAAAGGACAGAATTTTCCTCTCCTAGAAAAGTGGTAAGAGAAGTTGGCGAGGCTAATATTTATGATTTACTGAAAACTTAACAGTTGTACTGTAGAATACAATTTTTTGTGGTGATGGAAATGTTCTATAGATCTATCTGCTCTGTCCAGTGTGACAGCCGTTAGCGACATGTGGCTATTGTACACTTGAAGTATGGCTAGTGGGATTGAGGAAGTGAATTTTTAATTTTAATGAATTTAAATGCAGATAGCCACATGTGAAGTGTTATCCTTTCAGACAGTTAAAAGACAGTTTCCACAGAGGCAGACTTGGTGCCCTGTAGGATTTGGAGGGCTGGAGAGCTACTGGTCCACTGCCCTTCACTGAAGGCATCTCTTTGCTTAGTGTGCATTCTTGTTTCTTTTAATAATTCTGCTTCTGATAATGCAGTTCTCTCAGAGCATTGACTCAGATATATCTTCGTTGTTCATGTAGGTGTTTTTGGACATAAAAACTAGGCCATTTGGCCCTGGCCCGTTGGCTCAGTGGAGCGTTGGCCTGGCGTGCAGAAGTCCCGGGTTTGATTCCCAGCCAGGGCACACAGGAGAGGCACCCATCTGCTTCTCCACCCCTCCCCCTCTTGCTTCCTCTCTGTCTCTCTCTTCCCCTCCCGCAGCAAGGCTCCATTGGAGCAAAGTTGGCCCCGGGCACGGGGGATGGCTCCATGGCCTCTGCCCCAGGCGCTAGAATGGCTCTGGTCGCAACAGAGCGATGCCCCAGATGGGCAGAGCATTGCCCCCTGGTGGGCGTGCCGGGTGGATCCTGGTTGGGCGCATGCGGGAGTCTGTCTGACTGCCTCCCCGTTTCCAGCTTCAGAAAAATACAAAACAACAACAACAACAAAAAAAAACAAACAAAAAAAACCTAGGCCATTTAAGGGATCATATGCAAAGGACTATTTTTTCAGAATTTTCTCTCCCAGATACCTACATGGCTCATTTCTTCTCTTATTTCTCTCAGAATTCTGCTTAGATATCTTCTAAATGTCATATAGAGGTCTTCTTGACCAGGAGAAGTCCTCCTCAATTCAACCTTATTTTCTTCCATACTTTCTTTTTTCTACATATCACTATCACCATCTGACATATATACACAAGTAATTTATTGCATGTCTTGCACAATTAAAATACAGGTTTAATGAGGATAAGGACTCTGTTCTGTACATTGCTATACCCCCCGTTGGTTAGAATAATATACCATAATACAGTGGTCCCCAACCGCTGGGCCGTGGACCAGTACTGGTCTGTGGGCCATTTGGTACTGGTCCGCAGAGAAAGAATAAATAACTTACATTATTATCGTTTTATTTATATTTAAGTCTGAACGATGTTTTATTTTTAAAAAATGACCAGATTCCCTCTGTTACATCCGTCTAAGACTCACTCTTGATGCTTGTCTCGTAAGTTCAACAATTATATTGAAAAATACCACAGTTTTTACGCCGGTTGTATAATTTTATTTTGTGCATTTATCCGTCCCACCCTAAAGGCCGGTCCGTGAAAATATTTTCTGACATTAAACCGGTCTGTGGCCCAAAAAAGGTTGGGGACCACTGCCATAATAGATATTTAAGAAATACTGTTTGCTTGAAATGAATGTTAAAAGTCACTACAGGGCAGGAAAGAGCGAGCTTTGGGTTGTGTGCTTGCATAGAGATTTTTGTAGAAGGGAGTTAAGCTGGGCCTTGGCTTTGTAGAGTACATTACTACATGAGGTAATTGTAAGATATCAGGCAAAACCTGTATTACCTGGTGAGAACCTGGAAGTATCATTTAAGGATGAATCATAGTATTAGTTTGTTTACGTGGTCATTCTCCCATCATGAAAGCATAATAAAAGAAAATTTTATTTTATTTATTTATTACGTGGGAGGCAGGAAGGCAGAAAGACTCCTGCTAGTGCCCTGATGGGGATCTACCTGGGTGAAGCTCTGTCTATATGGGGCCTGCACCACTGCTCAGCAAACGAGCTATTTTAGTGCCTGAGGTGGGGCCATGGAGCCATCCTTGGTGCCTCAGGCCAACTTGCTCAAGCTATTTGAGCCATAGCTGTGTGTGTGTGTGGGGAATCGGGAGGGGAGGAGAAGCAGATGATCACTTCTCCTGTGTGCCCTGACCTGGAATTGAACCTGGTTTCATAAAGCTCTACAGCAGATTCTGACACAAACTCAGGGGTGAGGACTTCTGTATATGCTATTATGAATATAAAATGTGAGGAGGAGACTTTTTTTTGTTAGAGTTCCTTTTTGAGTCATTTTCAGAAAATTTAAAAATCAAATTGAATTCTTGGAATTTGGAAAGGTATGCTGGAAGCTGGGCTATCAAGACCAGGTCATGGCCTAACCAGGTGGTAGCTCAGTTGGACTGAGACGCTGAGGACCCAGGTTTGAAACCCCGAGGTTGCTGGCTTGAGCGTGTACTCATCTGGTTTAGTAAGGCTCACCAGCTTGAGCCCGAGGTCGCTGGCTTGAGCAAGGGGTCACTTGGTCTTTTGTAGCCCTCCTACCCGTTAGGGTACACATGAGAAAGCAATCAATGAACAGCTAAGGTGCCGCAACAAAGAATTGATGCTTCTCATCTCTCTCCCTGTTTGTCTCTATCTGTTCCTCTTTCTGTCTCTCTTTCTAGCACACACACAAAAAAAGGATCAAGGCATTTAACTAATCAGTGAGCCTAGTCACCCATTAGCAGTCACATCCAAACACAACTCCGCTCTCTGTTTATAGGCAATAGCCATATTGAACAGATAAAAAGTTCAGATTCTTAGTGAAAATTATTTGGAGAAGAATGTCATTTGCCAATGCTTAATGGCAAGTGCAAGCGAAGAGGTTTAAAGGAGTGATGGTTCTTAGTATAAAAGTTAGGGTGTGGAGGGAAGGGAATTTTATGCCATGATTATATTCTTGACTTTTGGGAATTTCCCTGGTCTATACACCGGTTTGTGATGCATGTTGTTCAAATCGATACTGAAGCTGTACATTTAAAAAAACTAGTTTAACTTGTTGCATATGGTTTTTCCCTCTTAGGTAAGCTATGAATTATATTGTTAACTACTTAATTTGGAATTAAAGTAATTTCTTAAAATTTTAATTTAATAAAAGCAATCCTTTTTAGCTATTTTAAAGTAAAATAAAAATTGTACTGTAGAAGTAAAGGAACGAGAGAGGTTAATGTTTTGTTATCTGGTATGCTCTATTCCACTGATATTTTCTTTGGTTAGCAAAATAGGAACATATTTTCAGCTGATGTAATTTGAAATTTCTACTTATACCTATTGGGAAAATTGTTACCATTGTTTTTAAACTTTTTTTTTCTTGTGGGAGAGACAGAGAGAGTCAGAGAGGAGGACAGATAGGGACAGACAAACAGGAAGGGAGAGAGATGAGAAACAGCAATTCTTCGTTGCGGTTCCTTAGTTGTTCATTGATTGATTTCTCATATGTGCTTTGACCGGGGGGCTATAGCAGACCGAGTGACCTCGAGGTTGCCAGCTTGAGCGCGAGCTCATCTGGTTTGAGCAAGGCTCACCAGCTTGAGCCCAAGGGCGACCTTGGGGTTTTGAACGTGGGTCCTCCACATCCCAGTCCGATGCTCTATCCACTGCACCACCACTTGGTCAGGCTGTTATCTTATTTTTTAATTGAATTTTTTTGGGTGACATTGGTTAATGAAACTATAGGCTTTAGGTGTGCAATTCTAATTCATCTCTACATGGTGTTGTGTGTTTACCGCTCCAAGTCATTGAACTTCTCTAACATTTCAGTCTAATCCATTTTAAGTTTATTCTGTGTGTGGTGCAAGAAGGCGGTCCAGTTTATTTTCTTTTTTTGTTTGCAAATATCTGTCCAATTTTCCCAACACCATTTATTGAATAGATTGTCTTTACTACATTGAATGGTCTTGCCTTCTTTGTCAAATATTAATTGACTATAAAGGCGTCAGTTTATTTTGGGGCTCTCTATTCTGTTCTATTGATCTGTATGTCTGTTTTCATGCCAGTACCATGCTACTTTGATTACTATAGCCTTGTAGTATGGTCTGATACCAAGTAGTGTGAATCCTCCAACCTTGTCCTTTCTCAAGAGTGCAGTGGCTTTTCAGGTTCTTTTGTGGTTCCATGTGAATTTTTGGAATATTCTAGTTTTGTGAACTATGCCATTGGTATCTTGATAGAAAATGCATTGAATCTATAGATTGCTTTGAGTAGTGTGGACATTTTAATGATGCTAATTTTTCCTATCCATGAACACAGTATAGGCTTCTACTTATTTGTATCTTCTTCAGTTTCTTTATTTTGTGTTTTAAAATTTTCTGAGTACAGATCTTTCACATCCTTGGTTAAATTTGCAATTATAAATGAGATTTCTTTCTTAGTTTCTCTTTCTGATAGTTCATTTTTGGTATATAAAAATGCAACTGATTTGTGGATATTTATTTTGTATCCTGCTACTCTGCTAAATTCACCGATCAGTTCTGATAGTTTTGGTGGAATCTCTAGGGTTCTCTTATACAGTATTATGTCATCTATTTGTAATCTTTTAATGCTAGTGATACTTTTAATGATTCTATTTGATTTCTTATAGAGGAGATTATTTAAACATTTCTTTGTGTCATCTATAACAGTTGTTTTAGCTGACTGTACATAAAGGGAGAAATGAAAGCTTGCTTTTAAAAATATAAGCCTAGGGAAAAAAACCTTAGGGATCTGTTGTCTGCTTTCACATGTGCTTGTTCCAATTAAAAAGGTTTTCTCCTTATGATAGTGGCTTCCATTAATATGCTATTCTTATTTTTCAGAGAGCTCTCATGGAGATTACAAGATAACCTTTGATTATGAGTGCTTGGGAACAGACAGATTTTTTTTTTTTAAAGAGAGAAGGGAAGAAAGACAGATTCCTGCATATGCCTGTATCAGGATCCACCTGGCAACAACCCCTGTCTGGGGCCAATACTAGAATCAGCCTGAGCTATCCTCAGTGCCTGAGGCCGATGCTTAGACCAGTTGAGCCACTCACTGGCTGCAAGAGGAGAAGAGGTAGAGAGGGGGAGATAGAGGGGAAGAGAAGCAGATGGTCGCTTCTCATGTGTTCCCTGAGTGGGGACTGAACCTGGGACATCCGTATGCTGGGCTGACGCTCTATCCACTGAGCCAACCAGGACTAGACAGAATCTTTAAGAAGGGAGAAATGAAGCAAACTGGCATTTATTGAACATCTATTTTAAACCAGACTTTATGCTAGACCCTTTTTACACATTAACTGATAAAACCTTTGTATCATTCTTTTGAGTAAATTATAAAAAAAATATAACCAATACTTATGATTACATTGTTGAAAGTATATTTCTAATTGCTTTACATGCAGTCAGTTGTGTTATATCAATATATGGGTTCCTAAAAGTTACTGTGCTGTGAAAAATCATGCAGTAAAAACGACTGGGCTTGTCAGAAAATGGGGTGGACACAGCACACAAGAAGCTTCATTAGTAACATTAAAAGCAAAGATATGAACCTAGTAAAAAATGATAGCACAGTTTTACATATGGCAAACGGTTAATAAAGACATAAATACTACAGTGTAAATACTGCACTTTACCTTGGAAAAGACCTGAAGTTTGCTTGTGGAAGTAGGCCTCAGGGATGGCAGCAATGAGTTACTGTGTGATGTGATGGAAGGAAAGTTATCTGAAATCTGAGGGAAAGTAATACCAGATGTGAATGGGTGTGGCTTATACCACAGGAGGTGAACCGAAAGAGAGATTTGAGGTGTGTCTACAGTAGGCCTATTCAGCTTGTTTCAGCTGGGTGCAGTTTCTGTGTTTACCTAGTGATTTCTGGTAGACAGAATCCTACAGATGCAAACATGAAATTTGAAATTTAGTATGCTCAAAATGTTCTCTATCATGTTGGGGCAAATGTGTGTTTTCAAGACAGGCATTATAGCGAACTGACTGCATTATCTAACCAAGTGATGCCGAGATCACACAGTCTGGGTTTGGGGTAGCACCTCCTTCACTCAGAAGTGGGACTAGTTGTTAAGCCAGAGCTTCTCCATCTAGTACCCGAGATAGTGACACATTCTTTGCCATCTTAGTTGCAACTGCCTTTAAGAAGACTTAAACTTCTTTCAGCATTTTCTTTATTAGATGAAGCTTTGTACTCATAGTATCAAAAGTTTCAAGCTAATTTATTCTAAAGATTTTTGTGAGGAGACTTGATATTTTAACAAGGAAATAAGATATTACACATTTCTTCAGTTTGTGTTTTGAAACAATTCTGGGTCTTCTTGTGTGAAAAGAAAAATAGAAAGTTTCTGGGTTTGAATCCTGATTCTGCTTTCCTTTATTTTTTTTCCTTTTTTAAGATTCAGTTTGTAAACCTGAGTGAAAAGTTCTAACCTACCTCACTGGTCAGGTAGTGAGATATGTATGACAGTGCCTCGCAAATAGTAAAGTGTGTTTATTGGCACTTGTTCTGTTCTAAGTGTAATCTAGAGAACTTTGCTTTTTCATTGAATTGATCACATCTTGTGTTGTTACCCATGCCATGTGTCTTATATTCTGTTTGGTATTTTTATTTTAAAATATTTTTGGTATTTTGGAAGGCTCAAATTTTTGTTTCAGTTACCTTTATATATATATATATACTTTTTTTTTTTAACAGACAGACAGGAAGGGAGAGCGATGAGAAGCATCAGTTCTTCGTTGTAGCACCTTAATGTTTCATTGATTGCTTTCTCTCTCTTTTTTTTAAAGACTTACTCTTTTTTAAAAAAAAAATTTTATTTTATTAATATTTTTTTTTAGAGAGGAAAGAGAGAAAGAGAGAAAAGGGGGGAGGAGAGGAGCAGGAAGCAACTCCCATATATGCCTTGACCAGGCAAGCCAGGGGTTTTAAATCGGTGACCTCAGCTTTCCAAGTCGACGCTTTATCCACTGCACTACCACAGGTCAGACTCATTGATTACCTTCTCATATGTGCCTTGAACAGGGGGTTCCAGCTGAGCCAGTGACCCCTTGCTCAAACCAGTGACCTTGGGCTTCAAGCCAGCGACCTTTGGGCTCAAGGCAGGGACCATGGGATCATGTCTATGATCCCACACTCAAGCTATATGACCTTGGGGTTTAGAACCTGGTCCTCAGCATCCCAGGCCAACGCCCTATCTACTGCGCCACCACCTGGTCAGGTTATGTATATACCTTTTAAAAATTCCCTTTAGTCTTCTTTTTTTTTAAATTTAGGCTTCTACTAATAGATATGTCAACTTTAAATTTAAATCCATCGAGTCTCATTTTCTTATGTGTGAGGCAGTTAATGAGCTTACTTTACTTTTTTCTGTCTCTTCTGACTTTTAAATGTTATAAAAATAACTTATTTTGTGAGAGCATGTCATTTTACCTACCATTCTTCCACCGTCATACCTTTTGTTTTAGACTTAGTTCTATAATTAAATATAGTTAATATTCACCAACAGACCTTTCGCTGAAATGTTCCCAATTATCTCTTGATTTGATGAAGCTTATTGTTTAGTAGAGCTTCCTCAGCAATGCTTGTGAAAATCTTGAGTTCTTACATGTTATAACAGCTTTTTATAGGCTTGATATTTGAAAGACAGCTTGGCTGGATATAAAATTCTTGAATAACATTTTTAAACTTTCTTGAAAATACTGCCTTTCTGTCGTCTTGCTGCTGTGTTGCTGATGATGCCAATTTGCTTTTCTTTTTAGTTGACTTGATCTTTCTTTTTGGAGATTCAAAGGGTTTTTTCATTATCTGTGAAATTGAATTGTTTTACAAAATAATGTCTCCATCTGGATACATTTTCCTTGGAATGTGGTTTCAGAATGTAGATTGATTAAAAAAAATTTTTTTGGCCTGATCAGGTGGTGGCACAGTGGATACAGCATTGTACTGGGACATGGAGGGCCCAGGTTCAAAACCCCGAGGTTCAAAATCACCGACTTGAGTGCGGTCTCACCAGCTTGAGCGAGGGGTCGCTGGCTTAAGTGTGGGATCATAGACACGACCCCATGGTCGCTGGCTTGAGCCCAAAGGTCGCTGGCTTGAAGCCCAAGGTTGCTGGCTTCAGCCCAGGATCGCTGTCATGAGCAAGGGGTCACTTGCTCTGCTGTAGTAGTCGTCCTCCCCCCCCATCAAGGCACATTTGAGAAAGCAATCACTGAACAACTAAGGAGCAGCAACGAAGAATTGACGCTTCTCATCTCTCTCCCTTCCTTCCTGTCTGTCTGTATCTGTCCCTCTCTGACTTTCTGTCCAAAAAAAAATTTTTTTTATAGTTTACATTCAATATTATTATGTATTAGTTTCAAGTGTACATACAGCATGTTGGTTAGACAGTCATATACTTTACAGAGTGTTCCTCTGATATTTCCAGTACCCACCTGGCACTATATATAGTTATTACAATATTACTGGCAATATTTCCTAGCATTGCTTTACATCCCTATGGCTGTTTTGTTTATATTGTTCTTTAGATTCCACATATAAGTGAAATATGTGGTATTTGTCTTTTCTGACTGACTTCTTTCACTTAGCATAATACCCTCCAGATTGATGTTTTCTTTTAATTCAGGAGTTATAGGGTGTTTTTCTTTTTAAAAATTATAGTTTTGAGTATTCTGTTGTTTAATTCTTCAGTGCTCTTTGCATATGGGCTCTTCTTTTGCCTTGCTTTTATGTTTATTTTCCTTCAATTCTTTATTTTTTGAGAAGCATTCCTATTTCGTCTCTCTTGAGATTATATAGCTTATACTATAGTCATCATTTTCAAGATGATTTTATGTTTTTCTTAAGTTCAGCCTGTTCCTGTTTTAGATTTTCCTATTGTTAGTCTATTCTTTTAAATTTTAAATATCTGGTGCTCGCTTTGGCAGCACATATACTAAAAATTGGAACGATACAGAGAAGATTAGCATGGCCCCTGCACAAGGATGACACGCAAATTCGTGAAGCGTTCTATATTTTAAAAAAATTTTTTTTTAAATATCTGATTTGGGGTATTCTTTTATGTCTGCATTTGTTACTTAAATAGATTTAATTCATGATAGAGTGTTGTGTTACATCTTTTCTTTTACCACTAGGATTTTTGGTAAGTTTTCATCTGTCAAAAATTTTTCACTTTTTAAATTCTGCATAAATAGCTTAATATGGATATTGGGTTCTTTTTTCTGTTCAGGTTACTTGTGATGGATTTTACTGGAACTATAATAAAGACGATTAATTTTTCAATGAAGGTTCTTTAGTCTCTTGGTTCAAGAGCACCCTCTTTTGTTGCTACAGTGAAATGCAGTTTTTAAATAAATACAGCACCTTCCACCCTCCCCCCATCACACAGTTGTTTTATCTTGTTTTAGTAGGGCCTTTATCTTCAGACGCCTCCTTCTCCACAATCCTTCAAGCGACACTTCTTCCCCTAAGGTGCCTCTTCCTCCAAAGCTGTGCCTTGCTAAAACTGTCAACTTTCATTGTACAGACTTTTAAGTGTCTTCCTTTTGACTCCCTTAGTAGCCAGCATGCTCATCCTTCATGTCTGTCAGTAGTGCTTCTCTAAACAAGTGGCCCTCTCCTCAGGGTGAATCCTAGTTAATATTACATGTGTTCAGTCACCACTAGGACCCTGTTGTGTTACTTTTTGGACAGTACCCATTGGTGCTTCTGGTCTTAGATGCTTATGTACTTACATATAAATTGGAGTTTTTAGTTGTCTCATCTACTTATAGTGCTGTGGGTGATTTTTTTTTCTTTTTTCTTCCTTCCTTTCTTTCTTTTTTTTTTTTTTTTTTTTTGCATTTTTCCAAAGCTGGAAACGGGGAGGCAGTCAGACAGACTCCCGCATGTGCCCGACTGGGATCCACCCGGCATGCCCACCAGGGGGCAATGCTCTGCCCCTCTGGGGCGTCACTCTGTTGCATCCAGAGCCATCCTAGCACCTGAGGCAGAGGCCAAGGAGCCATCCCCAGCGCCCGGGCCATCTTTGCTCCAATGGAGCCTCGGCTGCGGGAGAAGAGAGAGACAGAGAGGAAGGAGAGGGGGAGGGGTGGAGAAGCAGATGGGCGCTTCTCCTGTGTGCCCTGGCTGGGAATCGAACCCGGGACTCTTGCACACCAGGCCAACACTCTGCCACTGAGCCAACCGGCCAGGGCCTGTGGGTGATTTTATTTGCTGTATTTTCTGGCCTGTATGTGAGGATTTGTGGAGTGTTTAGAAACTAGGGGGCAGCATTATTCTATAAGGTATTTATTTTTGCTTTTGTGTGCTATGCTTGAAAATATTAGAGCTTGCTTTAAAATAATTTACATTTCAGGTTTTATATAATTGAGAAATTATTATACATTTGTTTTTGTGTCCCCATGGCCACTTCACTGTTCTCTTCAAATTTACTGGTAGCTGCCTCTCAATTATACATATGTACTTTGAATTTTATTGAGTTTTGTCCTATCCCTGGTGTCAGAATTTGTAGCTTATGCATTCCTTTAGCAGAGTTCCACTGCAGGAATCCTAAATCTTCCTTCAGCTTTCTTTTCTTTATTTTTTTAAAAAAGATTTTATTTACTGATTTTACAGAGAGGAGAGAGGGGTAGAGGAGTGAGAAGTATCAACTCATAGCTGCTTCACTGTAGTTGTTTGTTGATTGCTTGTCATATGTGCCTTGACTGGGTGAGCCTGGGACTTCTCACCTGTGACCTCAGCACTCCAGGTCGATGCTCCGTCCACCTCTGCAGTGGTTTTATTTTTACTGCACTGACTTCAAATTCACTGCAGTGTCTAATATTTTAAGACCATATGGTTAACTTTTCATTTTTGGCATTTTTCTATTTTACAATTTTCATTTTTTAAGGTAGTTTTTCTCTTGAGATTTCCATTTATTTTTATTTTTTTTTATTTTTCTGAAGCCGGAAACGGGGAGAGACAGACAGACTCCCGCATGCGCCCGACCGGGATCCACCCGGCACGCCCACCAGGGGCGACGCTCTTCCCCTCTGGGGCATCGCTCTGCCGCAACCAGAGCCACTCTAGCGCCCGGAGCAGAAGCCAAGGAGCCATCCCCAGCGCCCGGGCCATCCTTGCTCCAGTGGAGCCTCGGCTGCAGGAGGGGAAGAGAGAGACAGAGAGGAAGGGGGGGTTGGAGAAGCAAATGGGCGCTTCTCCCATGTGCCCTGGCTGGGAATCGAACCCGGGTGCCCCACACACCAGGCCGATGCTCCACCGCTGAGCCAACCGACCAGGGCCCATTTTTTTTCTTGTATCCACGGTTTCCTTTCAGTCCTTTAACATTACATAATAATAACTATTAAAGTCTTTGCTATTTCCATGATTATTATTTCTGAGTCTGCTGATTGGTTTTCCTTTATTTTTTATTTTTTATTTTATTATTATTATTTTTTTTTACAGAGACAGAGAGAGAGAGTCAGAGAGAGGGATAGATAGGGACAGACAGAAATGGAGAAAGACGAGAAGCATCGATCATCAGTTTTTTGTTGCGACACCTTAATTGTTCATTGATTGTTTTCTCATATGTGCCTTGACCGCGGGCCTTCAGCAGACCGAGTAATCCCTTGCTCGAGCCAGTGACCTTGGGTCCAAGCTGGTGAGCTTTTTGATCAAACCAGATGAGCTCACGCCCAAACTGGCGACCTCGGGGTCTCGAACCTGGGTCCTCCGCATCCCAGTTCGACGCTCCATCCACTGCGCCACCGCCTGCTCAGGCTATTGTTTATTTTTGTATATAGATCATGGGTCAAAATTTTTCTTCCTGTTTCTGAATATTATGGAATGTCTGGTTCCTATTGTCTTAATAGTTTTGTTTTTGAAAGTTAGTTTGTGCATTGGCTTGTTCTTTTCAGGGCTTGTTTTTAAGGTTTAATAAAAGTGGGTATAAATTAGCCTTATTTTTAGGGTGTGTCATTTCTGGGTCTCTGCTGAATCCTGGAGTGTCTTTACAAATTCTCTAACTGAATGTTAGGAACTCAGAGGTCTCCCAGCCGTGTATGAACACCAGTAGTTGCTCAGCTCCTGCTGCCTGGTAGCTGTTCTTTGCCCAGCTTCAGTAGAATCCTGCAGTGCACCTGCTCAGCTGACTATTTCACCAAAGGTTCCTGTCCAGATTTCTGAGGCTTCGTCTCTGCCCAGTTCTCTCTGGTGCCCTGTGCCACAGATTCCAGCCAGTCAAGTAGTTTCTAACTCAGGTGCCTGCTTAGATCAGTGAGACTGCCGTGGTCTGTATGGGTCTGTGATCACAGGCCTATGTTGGCTCTCATTCAACAGTTGAAAATAGTTATTTTATACTTACTACTTTCACGCTTAGCAGAGGCACGAACTAGTTGTCAGTTATTATATACATTCTGAAGCTAGAGTCTTAGAGTATAAGATGCCAATATTTAGCACATGGGATTTAAAAAATCTATTTGAACAATTTATTTTAATTATATCCTGTTCTGCTTTACTGTTTCTATAGCACAGTGTTAAAACCTAACTGCTAATAAAAGATAATAGTCTACTGTATTCTAGTATGTTGAAATTCTTACATTTAATTTTGAATTAACATATGCCCATGTTATAGGCAAGAGGACAAATAGAGTACTATGGCATTTATTCTAAAGTAAGAGAAACTCTAATTAACAATTCTGAAATGTTAAGAACTCCCCCAAATATGAGTTTCAGAGATGGGATTGTAGACATATTTTTTTATTTTATTTTATTTTTTTCATTTTTCCGAAGCTGGAAATGGGGAGGCAGTCAGACTCCGGCATGTGCCTGACCAGGATCCACCTGGCATGCCCACCAGAGGGCAATGCTCTGCCCCTCTGGGGCGTTGTTCTGTTGCATCCAGAGCCATTCTAGCGCCTGAGGCAGAGGCCATAGAGCCATCCTCAGCACCCAGGCCACTTTGCTCCAATGGAGCCTTGGCTGCGGGAGGGGAAGAGGGAGACAGAGAGGAAGGAGAGGGGGAGGGGTGGAGAAGCAGATGGGCGCTTCTCCTGTGTGCCCTGGCCGGGAATCGAACCCAGGACTCCCGCACACCAGGCCGACGCTCTACCGCGGAGCCAACCGGCCAGGGTGACATATTTTTATTTAATTGATGACTCTCTGTGGAGAATGTCATGTCTGTCTACCATGTCATTTTACAAACCCAGTTTGAAATGAATTGAATATGAAATCTTTGCTTAATACTATATGTAGTATTTTGTACCCCTCTTCTCCTAAATAAAAGTAAGTTACCTAAAAATTTATTTTAAGCCTATAGATTTGGTTAAGAATTAGGAATTTTATCATGAGGCCTTGACTAGGTAGCTCAGTTGGTCATCACAATTTGCCACGGTTGTGGGTTTGATCCCTGGTTAGAGCACATACAAGAATCAATCAATGAGAGCATAAATAAGTGGAACAGCAAATCAGTGTTTCTCTCCCTCCCCTTATTGTCCCCCTTCTCTCCCTTTCTTTCTCTAAAAATCAATTAAAAAATAATTCCGTCACGATACCTTCTTCCCACATAGTTCTGTAGAATGAGCTTAGTAATAGTGGTTACATGGGATTTTTTTTTTTTTTTTTTTTTTATTTTTCTGAAGCTAGAAACCGGGAGAGACAGTCAGACAGACTCCTGCATGCACCTGACCGGGATCCACCCGGCACGCCCACCAGGGGCGATGCTCTGCCCCTTCGGGGCGTCGCTCTGCCACGACCAGAGCCACTCCAGCGCCTGAGCCATCTTCACTAGGCTGCAGGAGGGGAAGAGAGAGACAAAGAGGAAGGAGAGGGGGAGGGGTGGAGAAGCAAATGGGTGCTCCCCCTGTGTGTCCTGGCCGGGAATTGAACCCGGGACCTCTACACGCCAGGCCGACGCTCTACCACTGAGCCAACCGGCCAGGGCCTACATGGGATTTTTAAAAAACAAGCAAATAAACCTATTTTTTAAATTTTGTACATCTATTCTTTTTTTTCTTTTTTTAAGCGAGAGAGACAGGAAAAGAGAGAGATGAGAAGTATCAACTCCTAGTTGTGGCACTTTAGTTGTTCATTGATTGCTTCTCATATCTGCCTTGACCAGGGGTCTCCAGCTGAGCCAGTGACCCTTTGCTCAAGCTAGCAACCTTGGACTTCAAGCCAGCGACCTTTGGGCTCAAGCCAGTGACCATGGGGTTGGGAACCTGGTTCCTCAGCATCCCAGGTTGACACTCTTTCTGCTGTGCCACCACCTGGTCAAGCCATCTACATCTTTTGAATGGTTCAACGAAGAACTTCTTATATCTTCTATTATATTTTAAGACTGCTTTTATAAGATTCCATTTTAATTAAAGAAAAATTTGTGTTAAAGTTGAATTATATACATAGATCTGGCCTTACATGTTTGGGGAAAAAAATTGTTGAATGGAATATGATACTCTGTTTTCTGTTTTTCTTGTTAACCCTGTTTACATTTTTCCTTGGAGCAAGAGCAGAAGTTTTGAGGAAAATTTATGGGATAAACTAAGTTGAACTGTTGTTACTTTTTCTGTTAAAGTGTGAGACCTCTATTCTTACTTGTAATGTGTGACCTGTTTTCGTAGTGCTTTTAGTAAAAAAAGAAATTGATGTCTCTTTCCTTAAACACTGATTCTTGATAGGGAGAATGAATTCTTAGCAGTTATTTGGAGAGGTATGTCATTTTGAATTATTTTTACAGGTCACAATGACAGGAGATAATTGGGTTAATGGCATTGAGTATAAATTTAATATGGAAGAGTGCCAACTTTCATTAATTGAGAATTTAATCATTAGAAACTAAAGTTTAATTACTGTTCTGAAATGTGATAAAATAAGAAGCTAAGTGCTATAGTATTATCATCTCATTCAAGAAAGTAGAATTTGGTTTTTAATTTTAATTTGTTAAACTCACCTGACCAGTTTGTAGTACAGTGATATAGTGTCAACCTGGGACTCTGAGAACCCAGGTCCAAAACCCTGAGATTGCTGGCTTGAGTGTGGGTTCACCAGTTTGAGTGTGGAGTCACAGGCTTGAGCCCAAAGTCGCTGGCTTGAGCCCAAGGTCGCTGGCTTGAGCAAGGGGTTACTCAGTCTGCTGAAGGCCCATGGACAAGGCACATATGAAAAGCAATCAATGAACAACTAAACTGCTGCAACAGTGAGTTGATGTTTCTCGTTTTTCTCCCTTTCTTTTTTTCTCTCTCAAAAATAAAAATAACCATTAGATACTGTCTAACTTATTTTAATTAAATTTAATAGTATGCCATTGTGGTTTTGATGTTTTTTAATGTGTTTGTTAACAAGCCTTTAGGATAACTTCCTTTGGGGTATGTTTTTTTTTTCTTACTGTTACCAACTTTTATGACTTATTTATATACATGCAGTGCCATTTATTCCCTTGCTATTCCCACCATTTATTCCATGGTGGCCCTTGGCTTCTTGTTTCATTTTGGAGTAGTCGTTCTTCAGTTCTTTTTTCTGCATTTGATTTCTTACTTGTTAAAGTTCATGTCATCTTGTTAAATTTGTTTTGATTTTTTTTAATAGCCTACTTAGGGAGAGTACATAGAAATAAAATTTTAGCTTTCAGAGAAGCCTTAAAATGTCACTTTACTTATATACTTGATCGATAATTTAGCTGAATATAAAATTCTAGGTTGAAAGTTTTTTCCGGATGTTTTCAGTTGTTTTATGGCATTCAACAATTTTCTGTTATTTCGCCTGACCAGGCTGTGGCGCAGTGGATAGAGCGTTGGACTGGGATGCGGAGGACCCAGGTTCGAGACCCTGAGGTTGCCAGCTTGAGCGCAGGCTCATCTGGTTTGAGCAAAGCTCACCAGCTTGGACCCAAGGTCGCTGGCTCAAGCAAGGGGTTACTCAGTCTGCTGAAGGCCTGCATTCAAGACACATATGAGAAAGCAATCAGTGAACAACTAAGGTGTCACAATGAAAAACTGATGATTGATGCTTCTTATCTCTCTGCGTTCCTATCTGTCTGTCCCTATCTATCCCTCTCTCTGTCTCAGAAAAACAAAACAAAAACAAACAAAAAAACAATATTTTGTTATTTGGAATAAAAGTTCAGGGTCATTATGATTACATGTCTTTCTTATGTGGCTTTCTTTCCCCCTTCTCTGGAATTTTTTTTTTTTTTTTAAGCAAGGGAGACAGGAAGGGAGAGAGATGAGAAGCATCCACTCATTGTTGCAGCACTTTAGTTGTTCATTGATTGCTTTCTCATATATGCCTTGATCGGGGTGGAGGTGGGGGCTGCAGCTGAGCCAGTGACCTCTTGCTCAAGCCAGTGACTATAGGGTCATGTCTATGACCCCATCCATGCTCAAGCTAGTAACCCCACGTTCAAACTAGTGAGCCCACACTCAAGCCGGTGAGCTTGGGATTTGGAACCTGGTTCCTCGGCATCCTAGGTCAGTGCTCTATCCACTGTGTCACCGCCTGGTTAGGCTTGTTGCAGGTTTTTAAGGACTTTTTCTTTCTTTTCAGGCTTTGAAATTTCGTTATGGTATGCCACAGTGTGAGTCTTTTTTTCTTCATTATTTGGCACACACTTGTTTGTCCCTTTGCAGCTTGAGAGACTTCTTTCCTTCACTTAAAAAGAAAATTTTATTTAAAAAAATGTTATTTTGAACTGTAATTTCTACTCTTTTACTTTTTTACATTTCACTTTATATAACTCTTGTTAGACCTTTTGGAGTGCAGTACTGATTTTATTTTTTCCTAGTCTATAGTCGTCCCCCCCTTTTTTTAATTTATTCATTTTAGAAAGGAGAGAGAGAGACAGAGAGAGAAAGAGAAGGGGGAGGAGCAGGAAGCATCAACTCCCATATGTGCCTTGACCAGGCAAGCCCAGGGTTTCGAACCGTAGTCTGTCCCTTTATTTTACCTTTACTCTCTGTATATGAACTTTTTTCTTTTTTTTTGCTGGCATTTTAGTGGGGTTTAGGAGAATATGGAAATAAAATTTGATCATTCTGTTGTATTTAACAGAATAAAAATTTAGCATTTAACTTAAACGTTTTGCATTTCTTGTTAAACTCAAACTTTTTTTGTTTGTTTTGACAGAGATGTTATGAACATAAACAGTATAGAAATGGATTGAAATTCTGTAAACAGATCCTCTCTAATCCCAAATTTGCAGAGCATGGAGGTAAGTTTAAATACCATACACTTGTAAGCATAAGTAGATAAGGCTTTGCTAACTTGTTTTGCCTCTCTTGTTGGGTTCTGTCATTCCTACCTGCCTTAACTGTTTTTCAAAGAGAATAGACCTTCTTCTTGGCTCATATATTTTAAATTTAGTGTCAAGAAATGATAATACATTATACTTGAGTTCTGATTTATTTCTATTTTGAAAATAATGTGGTAGGAAAGGCAGAAAAACCTACTAGGACAAGTATGTTTAAGTTTAATAAATAAATTTATTTAAGATGTTGTAAGACCATTTTGCTTTAGAATTTTGATTGAGCTGGAGAAATTTATTCCTTATAACAACTTATTCAGAAAGTGCCCATTTGGTCCTTTCCTGATAAGCAACATCTTCAAATCTTTTTTTCTTTTTTTTCTTTTTACAGAGACAGAGAGAGAGAGAGAGACAGGGACAGACAGACAGACAGGAACAGAGAGATGAGAAACATCAATCATTAGTTTTTCGTTGCGCGTTACACCACCTTAGTTGTTCATTATGTGCCTTGACCGCGGGCCTTCAGCAGACTGAGTAACCCCTTGCTTGAGCCAGTGACCTTGGGTCCAAGCTGGTGAGCTTTTGCTCAAACCAGATGAGCCCGCGCTCAAGCTGGTGACCTCGGGGTCTTGAACCTGGGTCTTCCGCATCCCAGTCCGATGCTCTATCCACTGCGCCACCGCCTGGTCAGGCAAGCAACATCTTTTTATTTAGCATTGTTTCTTAATTAGTCTTTCAAGACTGTCATATTTAACGCTTGATTTGTATATGGTAATGTCCTGAACGTTTTTTTTGCCTTTTGGCTTTTGTTTGTGTAAGGGTAGAAGACCGAACGGTGAGATGTGTTTGTAGAGTAAGGGGAGAGTGTTTAGCCAAACTTGTGACAAGGCAAAGGAAAAATAAGCTTTCACAGGTCTGATTTGTACAATTGGGAAATATGGCTCTTTGCTAAATAATAGCTAAAATAATAGCTATTTTTAAGATTGTTAAAAAATATTTTTACTGGCCAACTGGATATTAGGTTGTTTATATTCATTTCTAAAATATTCATCCTGGTCATGTAACTTTTATTAATGTAATGGTAGAATTTTAGTTTCGCAGAGTACCAAATTTCATTTTTCTAAAATGCTGTTTCTCCGTATTTTAACATATCTGAAGTCAGTTTGCATATAAAATATCGTAATTTAATTGAAAATATTTTTTAATAGTACATAATATGGTTTTTCTTCGCAACCTGGGATTCTATTAATTAAGGCACTTTCAGGTGTTTGGTAAAAGTTGTAAGAATAGATTTTACTTACTTGACAACAAAAGACTACTTTCTATAGTGCTTTGCTAATTTGGCTATGTATTTCCTAAAATATGTGTTATAAAATTAGAAATCTTTTTGTTTTTCCTTTTCTGAAATCTTAATATTGCCCTCAACTCTTTCTTTTAATCTGTTGGTTGTGACAGTTTGATGTCTTCTTTTACTTATATATTTAATAGTATCCTAAAGATTTATTGTAAAGTAGTAAGATTTATGCAAATAAGAAATGTATATGTATATAAAATTATGTTTTAATCATTGAACAGTGATTGTACTTTTTATGTAATTTGGGTTTAAAGAAGTAAATTCTATTTCATGATAAAAGTTTTTCATACATTAAAGGAGTAATTTTGTAAGGTCATTTCTTAGAATTCCCCCTAAAGAGCAGTAATAGAGCCATTATATTTTGTTAGCATATGAATTACTAGGTATTAATGCATTTTTGTATCTTTTATCTTAAAAAAAAAACCCTAAGGAGTCTTAGAGTATAGATAGAAATGTGATTTAACTTGGTTTGCTGATTTTTTTGGAAAATTTCCCAATAATCTTTAGTTCGTACAGTAATGTAACATTTGTTTTTGAGATTATGGTGACCTTTTTTATTAGTTGTCTTTAATGTTTATTTCTTTCTTTTTCCTACCTTTTTGTATTTTTTAAAAACTAGAAACCCTGGCTATGAAAGGATTAACATTGAACTGTTTGGGTAAAAAGGAAGAAGCTTATGAATTGGTTCGTAGAGGTTTGAGAAATGACTTGAAGAGTCATGTGTGTATCCTTTTTGAGATTAGTGTGTCTTAAGCTAAGGCAGCAGTTTGGGAATCAACAGTTTTATATTCCTCTTACCATGCAACTCTAGAGGAGATGATTCTTTCTTGAATTTAATAACAGCAACTGCCTTCATTCAGGGGACACTTTTACATATCTGCCATGTTCTAACATACCTATTTTCAGATAAATGGACTTGCCTTTTAAAATATCTGTGAAAATTTTTCCCATGCTTAAAAACAAGGCACCCTGCAGCCTTCATCATGATCATAAATTTAGAGCGGGATATACAGTACACTAAGGAACATTTGAGGCATATAGTGCACTGATTAAGAGCACAGGTATAGGAGTAGGCTTCACTAGGTTTGAATCCCAGCTCTGCTTCTTTCTCAGTGATCTTAGGGCTTAATTTCCTCATGTGTAAAATTAAGGCAATCAGAACAACCTGGTGATGTTGTAAAGACTTAATGATGCTTAACATAGTCCTTGATCAAGCTAATTACTATACTGGATACATTTTATTTTATTAAGGGAGGTATGAGGGTAAGAACAAGTACAAATGTCTGAGGGAGGACAGAGGAAAAAATTGTGGGTTGCTATTTATTAAATAGTGGGGGGGGGGTTGGTATGTTTTTGTGACAGAGACAGAGAGGAGGACAGAAAGACAGGAAGGGAGATGAGACACATCAATTCTTCGTTGCGACACCTTAGTTGTTTATTGATTGCTTTCTCATATGTGCCATGATGGGGAGAGGGGGCTATAGCAGAGCGGTGACCCCTTGCTCAAGACAGCGACCTTGGGCTTCAAGCCAGAGACCTTTAGGCTCAAGCCAGCAACCATGGGGTCATGCCAGTGACCCCGCGCACAAGCTGGACGAGCCCGCGCTCAAGCCCGCAACCTCGGGGTTTCGAACCTGGGTCCTCTGTGTCCCAGTTCAATGCTCTATCCACTGTGCCTCCACCTGGTAAGGCCTATTAAATATATCGTTTTTAAACAGATAATGTCTTGCCTATTTTGTGGGCAAATATAATTTTAAGTGCTGAAGCTCTTAGATTTTCAAGTGCTTAACAGGTCCCTGGCATAGTACAGACTAAGAAACCATAGGGAGCTTGCTGTTGGGGAACTAAGTCTCAAGGAGGAAGATACTCATTACAAGTATATACAAAACATTTCTGACTATTACATAAAATGTCATAACATGTTAAAAAAGTATCACTGTTTGAGTAAAACAAAAGTGTGTGAATTGGGAGTAACCAGAAACTAAAAGGGTAAGCAGAGTATTAATTAATAAGCCTGTTGTAGATATTTTTTCAACATTTTTAATGATTGCATATACTCTATTTGTTATTTGCCATGATTTATATAATTGGATTCCTCTCGATGGACATAGTACTCCTGGAGGCTAGATTTTCAGGAGGTTAAGAATAGAGGCAGCTAGGTGGGGGGTGCTGGTGTTATATTCAGTGGGACACTTGAATTCATGTAAATGCAATAAATTAAAATTAATTTTAAAAAAAGAGTAGAGGCAGCTAAAAGGTGTTCCAGTGTTCAAGAGGTGATTAAAGTGGGAGGAATGGGAAGGTGGGTAATGGTGGCTAGATCATAAAGGGTTGTGTGTCTTAGGCTTTTTGAAACCATGATCCAACCACTTGAGAGGATTTTGTCAAGCTTTACTTTTGTCATTCATATTGTGAAAACAAAAATTATTTTTCAAGCAAAATTTTATAATATTAAATATATATTCTTAGTTATACATGCTATCCTAGACATTCTATATATATTTTACTATTCTGTTGAGGATCCCTGGTGTAAAAAGTTTTTAGGTTGAAAATTTTGAATCTGACCTGAAAGAGAAACTTCTTTAAATTTCTGGAATGGAGGGTGGATTTTTTTTTCTTTTATCTGTGCTGTAGAAAGGTTAGTTGGCAGGAGAGAATAAACACAGAAAGGACTGAAAATGGCAAGATGAGTGACTGTTGTTGTAGTCATCAAAACTAAAGTGAAAAAAAGTACCTATGGGGATTAAAATTTCTTATATATTTTCCCTTTTTATACCATTTTTTATAACCTGTGATTTTACTTGCAGAAGACTGCCCATTTTGGTCATTTATCATCCTGATTAAGAAATTATAATAATTATTTATTAAATGAATGCATGTATTTTATATGTGGTTGACTTTTAGAAATTTTGTACTGTGCTAAGGGTTCTTTCTTTTTTCTTTTTTTTTTTGTATTTTTCTGAAGCTGGAAATGGGGAGAGACAGTCAGACAGACTCCCGCATGCGCCCGACCGGGATCCACCCGGCACGCCCACCAGGGGGCGACGCTCTGCCCCTCCGGGGTGTCGCTCTGTTGCGACCAGAGCCACTCTAGCGCCTGGGGCAGAGGCCAAGGAGCCATCCCCAGTGCCCGGGCCATCTTTGCTCCAATGGAGCCTCGGCTGCGGGAGGGGAAGAGAGAGACAGAGAGGAAGGAGAGGGGGAGGGGTGGAGAAGCAGATGGGCACTTCTCCTGTGTGCCCTGGCCGGGAATCGAACCCGGGACTTCTGCACGCCAGGCCGATGCTCTACCACTGAGCCAACTGGCCAGGGCCTAAGGGTTCTTTCTTAAGGATGTTATTAGCTAAAGAAAAGAAAATATGCATGATTTAAAATAATTATATATCATGGATTCTCATTTTGCCTTTTCCTTTAGAAATTATCTAATTATATATATATTTAATATATATATATATAAGAAATTATGTAATATTTATTAAGCTTTTATTTGGTGCCAGCCAGTGAGCACTTTATATGTGTTACTGCATTTAGGCACCAAACTACTATGCTTTATTTTATAATTGAGAAGCATAAGCAGACTAAATAACTTACCCAAGGTCACAGAACTAACAAAGCAGGCTAAACCTATTCCCTCTGGCTGGAAAAGCTGTACTATTTTCATTTTCCATTGTATTAAACCACCTTCTATCTTTATATTCTCTCTCTCTCTTTTTTAAGCTTATAGTTAAAAAAAGACTTTTAGCTCTGAGTTTCCTGTAGCATATTACTGGAATATTATTTCTTGACCTAACTATAATTCCTTTAGGTTTTATCCTTAACTGAATCCTTTAGGTTGGCATGTTTATGGCCTTCTCCAGAGGTCAGACAAGAAATATGATGAAGCTATTAAGTGTTACAGAAATGCGCTAAAATGGGATAAAGACAACCTTCAAATCTTAAGGGACCTTTCTTTACTGCAGATTCAGATGCGAGATCTTGAGGGTTACAGGGTAAGTAAAAGAATTTTCTTACTCTAGGCGAAATATTTTTAAATTATTTTAACCTTTTTGAGTACTTTTTGATAACAAAATTTTCTTTCTTTTTTTTTACAGAGACAGAGAGTGAGTCAGAGAGAGGGATAGACAGGGACAGACAGACAGGAACGGAGAGAAATGAGAAGCATCAATCATTAGTTTTTCATTGTGCGTTGCAACACCTTAGTTGTTCATTGATTGCTTTCTCATATGTGCCTTGACCGTGGGCCTTCAGCAGACCAAGTAACCCCTTGCTGGAGCCAATGACCTTGGGTTCAAGCTGGTGGGCTTTTGCTCAAACCAGATGAGCCTGCGCTCAAGCTGGCGACCTCGGGGGTCTTGAACCTGGGTCCTCGGCATCCCAGTCTGATGCTCTATCCACTGCGCCACTGCCTGGTCAGGCAAAAATTTTCAATTTTTAAAAAGAATTTAATTAAATCTTACAGCCTTCTGACAGCAATTGTGTTTATGACTGAACTCATCAGATTTTTTTTTTTTTTTTTTTTTGTATTTTTCTGAAGCCGGAAACGGGGAGAGACAGTCAGACAGACTCCTGCATGCGCCCGACCTACCGGGATCCACCCGGCATGCTCACCAGGGGGCGACGCTCTGCCCATCCAAGGCATTGCTATGTTGCGACCAGAGACACTCTAGTGCCTGAGGCAGAGGCCACAGAGCCATCCCCAGCGCCCAGGCCATCTTTGCTCCAATGGAGCCTTGGCTGCAGGAGGAGAAGAGAGAGACAGAGGAAGGAGAGGGGGAGGGGTGGAGAAGCAGATGGGCACTTCTCCTGTGTGCCCTGGCCTGGAATCAAACCCGGGACTTCCGCACGCCAGGCCGACGCTCTACCACTGAGCAAACTGGCCAGGGCCTGAACTCATCAGATTTTAAAAATAAAATATTTTACTGTGAGACAGAATTACATTGCTGTAGGATTTAATCAGTTCATTGAAAGTTAACATTAATATTTCTCAAATAGGCAATGCCTTTGTTATTAATATGTAAGTATAGCCTTTGATTGTTACATTTTTCTGGGAAGCAAAATTTTTTTGTTTTTATTTTTGCCTTCATTGAAACTAATATTTCGTCTTTGTAGCTACATTTTAATTCTTAAATTAGTCTATTAAATCAAATTCTACTTTGTTCCTCTTTTTTTCCATGTAGTACCTACTGAATTGTTTTCTATAGAACTTAATTCAGTGGTTGGCATTGTTTTTTTGGTTTTTTTTTTTTGGTATTTTTCTGAAGCCGGAAACGGGGAGAGATAGACAGACTCCCGCATGTGCTCGACCGGGATCCATCCGGCACGCCCACCAGGGGCCACGCTCTGCCCACCATGGGGCAATGCTCTGCCCCTCCGGGGCGTCGCTCTGTTGCGACCAGAGCCACTCTAGCACCTGGGGCAGAGGCCAAGGAGCCATCCCCAGCGCCTGGGCCATCTTTGCTCCAGTGGAGCCTTGGCTGAGAGAGAGGAAGAGAGAGACAGAGAGGAAGGAGAGGGGGAGGGGTGGAGAAGCAGATGGGTGCTTCTCCTGTGTGCCCTGGCCGGGAATCGAACCCGGGACTTCTGCACGTCAGGCTGACGCTCTACCACAGCCAATTGGCCAGGGCGGCATTGTATTTTTTAAAATGTTTTTCCTTTGTATTCTCTTTCCCATCCTCTCTTTTCTTAGAGTAAGTAGATCAGGAAATAATAAAGAGTACTTGGTCACAACTTTTTTAAAAATTACAAAATTACCTTGGAGACTTCAGTGTGCTTCTTAACAAATGTAGTTTTGCTTCTGTAAAGCTACACAATATGGATGCTTAAAGTTGTGTTTTTGTTATTATTCCCAGTACTGGGTTGCAAATCACTCAGTGTTGTGGGGGAATTAATGTAATCTTTTTAAGGAGCATTTGCTTTCACTGTAAACCTAAGAAAAAAAATATTGTTTTCCCCTTAAAGGAAACAAGATATCAATTACTTCAGCTTCGACCTGCCCAGAGAGCATCATGGATTGGTTACGCTATTGCTTACCACTTATTAGAAGATTATGAAATGGCAGCAAAGATTTTAGAAGAATTTAGAAAAACACAACAGGTAACAATCAGAAACTAGATCTAGTAAATCAGGTCGGATTTTAAATATAACTAAAAGAAGAAGTGTACATAGACTTGATAAGTTTTTATTTTGAAAGTTTCAAACTTATAGAAAAGTTGCAAGAATAGTATGCAAAGAACTTCTTAGAGGAGTTCATGCACATTAATTCTTAATATTTGATACATTTACTTTATAATTTCTATATCTATTTATCTATTTAAATTTTCTTCCCGAAACATTAAAGCGTAATTGCAGACACCATGTTCGTTAGTCTATCAGTGTGCTATATCCTAAGAATAATTCTGTCGTGAACTCTATAGATAGTGCTATATAGATTATTAAAAAACTAGGAAATTTAACATTGATAGACTGTTTATCTAATAATCCACAGTCCATATTCAAAATTTATTGTTTAGATCCTATCTAGAATTTTCCCCCCATTTCAGACTTCAGTTTATAATAATACTTTGCATTTGCTTATCATTTCTCTTTAGTCTCATTTAATCTTTAGAAGTTTTGAAGGCTTCCTTTGTATTTCATGGCATTGTTATTTTTGAAGAATATAAGGCATTGCTCTTGTAAAATGTCCACCAGTTTGGATTTGTTTGGTGTTTCCTTCTAATTAGATATAGTTACATATTTTTGGTGGGAAACCACAGAAGTAATGTTGAGCCCTTCTCAGTTTATCACACTAAGACTCACATAATATTTTTTCCATTTGATTACTTGGTTAAGGTGGTGTCTGTTAAGTTTCTTCACTATAAACTTGTTATTTTACCTCTTTGTGTTTTATAAACAATTCGAGACTTTATGAGTAGCCTGCTCTTCATTAAAAATTACCACTAGTTTTAACATTTATCATGTGTGATTTGTGCCTGAATCAACTGTTCCAATGATAGTTGCAAAGTAGTGATTCTCTTTTAATTCTTCTAGATTTATTATTTGACATTCTGCTGTTAAGTAAAGAGCTTTCTTTTCCCCCCTGTTTATTTATTACATGTAAGGGCTTATGGGTTCTTAGTTCGTTGATACTGTCATTATTTATGTAACTGCTCTCTTGACAGATGTTTAGAGATTTAAAAAAAAAATGAATTTTATCAGTCAGTTAGTATCCTTAGACTTTTTGTTTGTATTTGAGTGTGTGAACAATTTCCTAATATGAAAACTAAATTCTTACCATTAGTATTCCTTATATCCATATATAGACGTCCCCTGATAAAGTGGATTATGAATATAGTGAACTCCTTTTATATCAGAATCAAGTTCTTCGGGAAGCAGGTCTCTATAGAGAAGCTCTGGAACACCTTTGTACCTATGAAAAGCAGATTTGTGATAAACTTGCTGTAGAAGAAACCAAAGGTATTTTTTTAAGAATGTTATTTATTCTAGTATTTAATTATGACAAGAGCAAGGCTGAAAATCTAGTTGATTTTGATAATTGCATATAATTCAACTTTTTAATTACAAAAAATCTGTTTCTTATGCACTTTGAATAATCTGTAATGTGGGAAAATATACATTTAGATAATATTGATGTAGTTAAAAAATTATAAACAAAAATTATTGAATGAGTGACTCAACAAAATATTTTTTCTTTAAAGTATTTTTTATCTTAAAGTATATGGTTTGATCAAAACACAGGAGACAGTTGCTTAATACAGTATTGTAAAACATAGGACTAAGTTCCTTAGAAACATCTTATTAGCAAAACAGAATGTCTGTACCAGGCTTCTTTATTGCCAGTTATATATATGGATAAATCAATCTTTACTAAAGTATACATGAGATATTCCTAGAATTTTTTATAGCTTTCCTAGACATAGAAAGAATATGAATCAAAACCAGTGGTTTGGGTTTATTTGTGTGGGTTGCAATAGGAGGGATGGATCTTTAACTAAAGATCTTAATGCTGCTGTTTATGAGAGAGCTAAGAAAAAGGAGTCATGGTTTTGAGTTGAGGAAGTGATAATGGAAAAGGAAAGAAGAATAACAAGTAATTGAAAATACAAGTACTTTCTAAGAAATGTTTCTGAAATGTTGCTTTGCCCTTGTTAGTCCAGGGAACTGAAATTAGCTGGTTTCACATTTCCTTGGCTCCCCTTGAAGTTGAACACAAGAAAAGTGTGGTGTCTGTGTGCATACTGGATGTAGCCTCACTGGATGACCTTTGATCAGATGCTAATGCTACTGATAAGAGAAAATAAAATATGTATTTCCGATGGCTTTAGGCAACCCCTGTGTTTTGGTCGTTCGACCCCCGCCAGGGTCGTGACCCACAGGTTGAGAACCGCTGCTTTAGATGATCAGGGGCAGGTCTTGGGCCTCAGTTTCTTTGTGAAAGTACATGACAGTTTTCAAAATACTCAATTTCACTTGTTCTTCTTGATAACTCTGTTCATGAAGAAGAATGACAGATCAAACAGTGGTGGATATAATAGGTTACAGGGTCATAAAAAGGTTTTTTACAACCTGTGATTATGTTCAATTGAGAATGATCCTATAGACACAGGATATGTGATGCAGTAGAGGGGTTGTGATCTAGTGGCCTTAGATAATAACTTGAATATTTCATCCCCAGTAACAAGAGATGGTGGAGTATATGAGCAAGTAGGTGTGTAGCGGGCATTTGGGAGTTCTGTTTACATTTTCTCGGTGAAATACAAAACAGCCATCGCTTCATTTCATAAACCATATATTTAATGCCTGCAGTGATTCAAGTATTGGGGACAGTATAAATAAAGAGAATAGCAGAGAACGGATAGCCGAATCATCAGTCTTTGGGAATTCCAGTGATAAACACATTGTTGTTGGTGGTGGGTAGTCAGGATAATTTGGGAACTTCCTAGTGGGTGAGTAGGCATATATACTGCTCACAAAATCAGGGGACATTTCAAAATGAATATGAAATGATAAAAATGAAGCATTTGATTTTTTTATATTAAATAAGAACATCAGAAAAGCAGACAACAAGTCAAAGAAAGTTTGATTATGGAAATGAGATGCAAAACCAACTTTTATTTCATTGGTGAAAATGCACTGTACAAAAGACTGAAAGTACTGGAGTATCTGCATGTTCCGTGATCCACTAATTGTGAGCAGTAGTTAGGCAGAAAGTTTCATTAATTCTTATTCCATCAATTCCTTTTTATAAAGAAAAGGTGGAAGACGATTAAGGGAAGGAAACGTAGATGGGTAATATAGGGGAGAAAGGTTGCAGATATTCTGTATGTTCTTAGCAAAGTAGGCTTTTAGTTAATAGCAGGCTGTCAACCTCAGGACTTTCAAGGTTTTGGGACTAAAATGTTGGGGATGGAAGTCTCCTGTATGTTACTAAATGTTTAGCAGCATCCCTGGCTTCTACTCATCAGATAACCAGTAGCACCCACCTCCCTTTACTGTGACAGCTAAAAATTTTCCAGATATTCCTGAATGTCCCCTGTATGACAAAAGTGTCCCTGTTTAGAACGTCTGTTATAGACATTAAGAATAAGGGCTCGTTCAGCCAAATTGCTTGAGTTCAAATCCTGACTCCAACAATTAACTAGCTGAAAGACCCTCAGTAAGTTGACTTAAGTTCTCTCTGATGCTTTAAAATGACAATAATAGAGCCTACCTTATAGAGTTTTGAGAATTGAGTTAGTTACTGCATGTGAAATATTTCAAAGTTAGTAGCACACAGCACTCAGTAACTATTTGTTTTTGTTATCTGGCAAGAGCAAAGAGTATATATGGTTTGAAAATAATATTTTTGGCAAATAGGAGTGCGATAAGGATGTTGAGCAGTATTTGAGGTTTATGTGAGTTTGGAGCTCATATATTTCTAGTAAAATCAGTGTCTCTGTCAATTCGTTTGATAACTTTGCTTTCTTGTGTGAGAATGTGTGGAGCAAACACACAATTGGGATGATGCAGTCCTTAAATTAAATTGGGAAATAAGGGTTTTAAGACTGATTTGATACTTGGAGCTGCTAATGTCAGTCAGGGATGGAGTTGGCCGTGCAGCCCAGAGAAGGCAAGCAGTGAGTCTACAGGTTGCTGAATGGCCTAAAGAAAAAAGGAATGGTTTTTCTGTAAGGTTGAAGGGTTGGATTAGTGAGATGAGAAGAAGAAAGACAAGTCAGTTAAGCTTAAAGCAAGATGCCTGTTTGGGAGTTGGACGCACCTGAAAGTTTAGGTTTTGGATGTGGCCGTGAGTGTGGGCTGCAGAGCAGAATAGTTTATAGTCCTGTAAGGGCCGATAAGGTTAGGGCTGTGGTCGGCAAACTCATTAGTCAACAAAGCCAAATATCAACAGTATGACGATTGAAAATTTTTTTTGAGAGCCCAAGTTTTTAAACTTAAAAACTATATAGGAAGGTACATTCCTTATTGAGGTAGGGCCCACACATGGTATTTTGTGGAAGAGCCACACTCAAGGGGCCAAAGAGCCGCATGTGCCTCGTGAGCTGTGGTTTGCAGACCAGGGTTAGGGGATTGGGTTATTAATTTGGAGGTTAAAATTGTCCACGTGATGTCAGCAATAATTGAGTACGAGGTGGTGGTTTGGTGATTGTGTTCAGTGACTTTGGGAAAGGAGCTTGGAGTCAGGCAGTTCCTGAAAAAAGTGAAGATGTGAAGAGAATGGCATTTCTAAATGAGAATTTCAAAAAGGAAATGACATTAAAATGACATGGTAACTCAGGAGGGTACCAAATTCATCCACTTCCCAACAGTGAAAAGTTTGAGGAAAAGTTAGAGTTATAACCAGGAAATATTTAGTTAATTTAATTTGTTTTTGTTTCACTTGTTTTTGTAATCAGGGGAACTTCTGTTGCAATTATGTCGTTTGGAAGATGCAGCTGATGTTTATAGAGGATTACAAGAGAGAAATCCTGAAAACTGGGCCTATTACAAAGGCTTGGAAAAGGCACTCAAGCCAGGTAGCATTGTTTAAAACTTACTAATTTTTTAAAATGTTTATTTATTGATTTTAGTGAGAGAGATAGAGACAGGAACATTGATTTGTTCCTATATGTGCCCTGACTGGGGATTGAACTGGGAATCTCTACACTGAGTGACAACACTCTTAACCAACCAAGATATCCAGTCAGGGCACTTTCTAAGTTTTAGTTGCTTCTTTTGTTAGTATATATTTTATTAACTCATTGAAAAGCATAACCTCAAAAATACTGGGTAAGAGGCCTGGCCTGCGGTGGCACAGTGGATAAAGCATCGACCTGGGAACATTGAGGTCACCGGTTCAAAAAGCTGCACTTATCTGGTCCAGGCACATATGGGAGTTGATGCTTTCTGCCCATCCCCCCTTTATCTCTCTCTCTCTCTCTCTCTAAAATGAATAAATAAAATCAGTAAAGTAACTTTAAAAAAAAATACTGGGTAAGATTTGGTTCATTATCTGAATACAAAAGTACATTTGCCAACTTCCTTTTAATATGACACAGTGAACATTTACTGAAACCTCTCTTCTGCTACAAAATCATAGACATAGTTGAGATAAAAATTTAGAAATAGCATGTAAAAATTCACAAATACATAGCAGCATCAAAAGCATGAAAAAGAAACTTCTACTAACAGAAATGGAGATGTCTCCCTAAAGGAAAGAAGTAAACACCGCCGTGCCAGGCAGTGGTGCAGTAGATAGAGCGTTGGCTTGGGATGCAGAGGACCCAAGTTCGAAACCCTGAGGTCACTGACTTGAGCGTGGGGTCACTGGCTTGAGCGTGGGATCATGGACATGACCCCATGATCGCTGGTGTGAGCCCAAAGGTTGCTGGCTTGAAGCCCAAGGTCACTGGCTTGAGCAAGGGGTCACTGGTTCAGCTGGAGCCCCCCAGTCAGGCACATACAAGAAAGCAATCAATGAACAACTAAGGTGTCACCACAAAGAATTGATGCTTCTCATCTCTCTCCCTTCCTGCTTGTCTGTCCCTGTCTGTCCTTCTGTTTCTTTCACTAAAGAAAAAAAATAAATAAATAAAAAAAGGAAAGAAGCAAACAGAACTTTGTTGATGAACTGTGGCCACAGCAGAGTGGCTTGCCAGGATGCATGAATGTAGCTGAAAACCAGCACTTTCCTGTGCAGGAAGAGGGACTAAATGTCCATCATTCAACAAATAAACTGGGGTCCAGAGACTCTCTTCTCCCCTCCCTGCCCCTCCCTCTCCCTCATCACCCGGTTTCATGAACAGGAGCCACTTGTAAGGACAGGTCCAGGAACCAGGTTGTCTGCAAATAGGCCTGCCTGTTTCTTTGGGCAAGATGATCCGATTTGAAGCTGTTTCCCTCAAGCCTGGTACTGAGCCATTTCTGATTCATTGGTAAATACAAGAGAAACTTCATAACAGAATGTCATACAACCCTAGAAAGTCCAGCACAGGAGGGATCATCTGCAGTGCTAGCAGAAGGGAGAGTAGAGATAGTGGAGCAATTTAAGGTGAGGACAGGGAATTGCAGCCCTGAAATACGAAAAATTATGAGAAAGTACCAATTAGGAATCTGGGAAATGAAAAACCTACTTATTGACATAAAAATCTTAATAGCGTGAATGTTAGAGAGGCCAGAGTTGAGGAAAATCAGTCAAACAAATTGATGAATTGAGGAAAGCTGTCTACTGAAAGTAAAAGAGAAAATATAAAAGAAATGGGGAGAGAAGGAAGATAGAGGACAGACCCAGAAGCTCCAAAGTAAACCAGAGGAGAGGAGAGGAGAGGCTGCAGGGAATAGTGTGGAAATACAATAATCCAGGCTTTCTCTGAACGGGAGTAAAGAAGGCCTCAGATTTTGAAAGACTGCCTCGAACAGAACAGCATGTACTTGAAAGTATAGGTATATAAAATGTGAAATTAGAAGGAAATACTCTGAAATGATTGTTGACATATTTAAGTGGTTCTATTATGAATTTCTTACCATCTGCAGATTTTGTTTACCATGATAATTTTTATATACTTTGAGAAATGTATAATTTGCTAGAATAATGGAATAGTTATAATTACATATAAAAATTTTTTTGTCTGCAGCTAATATGTTAGAACGACTAAAAATTTATGAGGAGGCGTGGACTAAATATCCCAGGGGACTGGTGCCAAGAAGACTGCCATTAAACTTTTTATCTGGTGAGTGAGAATGTGGCAAAGGACTGAAAACGGTGGTGCGATTCGGTTTCCCCGGTTTTAAATTACGTGAGTTTGCATGTTGAGATTAATGTATGCATTGTCAGAGTTGTCCGAGAAAACATAAGTCAACAGGATATTTTTCTTCCAAGGTGAGAAATTTAAGGAATGTTTGGATAAGTTCTTAAGGATGAACTTCAGCAAGGGCTGTCCACCAGTCTTCAATACTTTGCGATCATTATACAAAGATAAAGAAAAGGTAAAGCAAAATACAATTTTTTCTAAAACTATCATTTCTTTGCTCAGTATTTGGAATGATGGGTACTTGCTTGCGTGCCCATAAAACTCATTTTGTGAATCTAGTGTCAGCCTTCCTAGCGGACAGTTTAAATTCTCCTGTGCCTCTGTTTTTATCTTCTTTCTTTATCTAAATGATTGATTGCTTGCTTGTTTTCTCTGTCTTCTGTTTCTGCTGTATACTGTTAATAAGTCAGTAGTAGGTATGAAAAGTTGGTAAGGTAGTGATTGCCTCAATATTTTGTCTAATTTCTGCTCATGGTGAAACTCAGGAGTAATTATTTGTAAACTAAGTTTTGGCTTAGTAATCTTTCTCTGTTTTTATTTGGTAGAAAAAAAAAATTCTGTCACAGGCGTTTGTTTGCTGTCCTAGTAAGTTAACTTACTCTTTCAGCTATATATTATAATATTCAGAGTGCTTGCTAAAAGGGTGTTTTAATCTTAACTTAGATTATCTTGCAAGTACAGTGGCATCAAGACATGTTGGTTAGATAAAAAATAAACGAGTTACAGTAAAGAATCATAAAGATGGGAAAAATTAAACATGCTAAACACTAACCTAAAGCATTAAGGTACACTTATTTGCCAGTCTTTTGTTGAGAAGCTCAGGGCATGGGCTTTTGATGACCATTGTGCTTTTGTTCTTGCATAAACCACGTTTCTAAAATGTGGCCTGTTATTTTTAGTTTGGATAGAGTGAGAACTTGATGCTCATGAAGCAGTCTTTTTTTTCTTCTTCTTGTTCCAAGTGAGAGAAGGGGAGGTAGACAGACTCCTGCATGCTCCCTACTAGGATCCACCTGGCAGTGCCCATCTCAGGCCAATGCTCTGCCCATCTAGGGTTATACCTGAAACCAAGCTATTTTTAGCACCTGAGGCAGAGGCTCCATGGAGCCATCCTCAGTGCTTGGGGCCGATGCGCTCGAACAATTGAGCCATGGCTACTGAAGAAGAGGAGAGAGAGAGAATGGGGAGCGGGCAGGGAAGGGGTTGAGAAGCAGATAGTCACTTCTGTGTGCCCTGACCAGGAATCAAACCCATGACATCCACACGCCGGGCCAATGGTGTACCACTGAGCCAACTGGCCAGGACCATCGAGCAGTTTTAATTTTAGAATTCCTATATATGTATTTTTATGTTGTATATGGTTATCTCATTTTAACTCAAAATTGGTTAAAAATATCTAATATTCTTGAGTCTTTCAATAATATTCAACCTATAGAAACAGTTCTTTTTGTTCTCATTTCTAAGTTTACATGATACTGAATTAAATTCTGCGATGATGATAATGAATGCACCTGATTCAAACAGATTTGGGAAAACAAAACTTAGTAAGCATGTAGCTCAGCCTGTGGAAGCAGAAGAACATGGGCGCACCAGAGTAACCTAGCTGTGACCATTCAGTCCTTACAGTTTTCTGAGGTAATGGAGAAAGCTGGGGTTAATCTGTTGGGTCAATTAAATTGAAGTCATTTCAAAGAGCTTGTATAATAACAGAACAGAACTCTATTATAGGTGGATTAAACAAAGAAGGGAATTAATAAGTTAAAAGTATTCACAGATGTCTTAGGAAGCCAGGAACAAGTAATGTAGTTGTGACTCAAGAGAAGCCAGAAATGGATAGCCACTCATTCTCCTGGCCCTCAGAAATCCACCCACTCTTCCTTGTCAGTTTTCCTAATGCTTCCCCCTGGATTATGAAACTGAGAATTGATGCTGTCATCTACTTATGGAATTTGTCTTTTCACATAGTATTTAATTTTTTATTCCTGAAGAGCAAGTGCTAAACTTGGGTGTTATTTATACAGATTGAAATAAAAATGAACCAAGATAAAAATCATCCACATTTTCTCTTTTTGTCTAACGATTTTCTGATTTCTAATTCAGCTCACTGCTTTATTTTCTAGCAGGAAAAGGAGTTTTTAGAAAATTACGGTTTCTAAATATGTGGTTTACGTGCTTTCAGATTTTTACCCCTTGGTTAAGAGGTTTATAAAAGTATGTGTGAGTGTTTCTTTAGCTCTTTAATAGTAATTAATACATTTTTCACAGAATAGTAACTATATATAATAATAATAATAATAATATTTTTTTATTAAAGTGTGCCTGTGTGTTTGTACTCTAGGTGGCAATCATAGAGGAATTAGTAGTAGGCTATGAAACCTCTCTAAAAAGTTGCCGGTTATTCAACCCTAATGGTAAGTGCTCAAGTTTTGTTTTTAAAATTCTTGAAAAATTTTAATATACTATGAAATTCTTAACTATAAGGTCAGTATTGTTTATTATTTAGGCAATAAATTTAGTATAGTTAAACTGTTTTCCCCTTTAAGATAGAGATGCATTAATTTGAACATTGTGTGAAAATATTTGTTAAGAGAATCACATTAGCTTATTTAAAAACATGTAAAATTTAAAATATCTCCTAAAACTAGATGGTCATAACATAACACAGATTATCCATTTATCTAACCACCAAGATCCAATAATTTTTTACTCATGGCCAAACTTATTTCATTTATATTCTTACCTACTTCGTCTACTGCCATGTTGTTTTGAAGATTGTAACTATCATCACCACATACGAACATTACTACTTTCTCAATATTAAAGAGAAAAAGTTCATGCTTATATTTCCAGTTATCTTAGATATATCACTTTTTTGTTTTTGAAGTTTGAAGATCCAGATGAAATCTATACTTTGAATTTGGTTGATATGTCTCTCAACTCTCTTTTAATCTATAGGTTTCCCCCTCATCTCCCTGCAACAACTTGTTTCTTAAAGGAACTAGATTTTTTTTTTTTTTTTTTTTTAGTTTTTCTGCAGTCTAGATTTTGCTGAATACACTGCCATGGTGTTGCTGAAGGTGTTATTCCTCTGTCCTCTGAATTTACTATAATTTGGTAGTTGGATGTACAGTTGTGCTGTCTAGTATGTTAGCCATTTAGCCACACGTGGCTGTTAAAAAATCATAAATTCAATTCCTCAGTTACAGTAGCTACATTTTAAATGCTGCTCAGTAGCCATCTGAAGCAGCTGCCTACCATATTGGACAGGCAGATACAGAACGTGTCCATCAGCCAGAAACTTCTAGTAGACAGGTCTGACCAGAGGCTTGATTAGATTTAAAGTTGGGGGGGGGGGTGGTATCTTTTGTTTTGTGTTATGTTAAACTTTTTTTATTGATTGCTTTTAGACAGAGAGAGGATGAGAGAGAGAGAGCAAGTGAGAGGTGGGGGAGGAAGCATTCATTTGTTCCACTTAGTTATGCATTCATTGGTTGCTTCCCATATGTGTCCTGACCAGGGATCAAGCCACAACCTTGGCATTTCATGACGATGCTTTGACTAAGCTAACTGGCCAGGGCTTTGTTTTGGTTGAAATATAAGAGCAATGAGCAGGATTATTTCATGGGTGGTGGTGCGTTCTTCCATCAGGAGGCATGTAGTACTTATCATATTATACATGTTTGCAACTGTTAAGAATCACAAACTGGTGATACTCCATCATTCATTTTTTTTATTACCGTAAAAGAGAAAATTTTCTTCTTCCATCTATTTCTGCTTATCCAAAAATATTTCATTGTATACAGGAAAAACTAGATAAATGCTGCTTTTTCTCCCCTGCCTCTTCTACCTTTTTTTTCTCTTTTGTTTTTTTTACCAGTTTTGAACTAATGAATTGGTTTAGTAGCATTCTTCAAAGTTGGCTAGTACACATTTTATAGATATTATGGATTCCTGAATTTAAATGTATTTGATGTGTTAAATCATTGCAATTTTAAATGGTTCCAGCCTTCTTATACCATGGTAGTTGTCAGTAGCTTCCTTGCAGTTTAGTATGACAAAATTATTCCAATTTTTCTTGTATACGGCCCATAGTGGACCTGGAATCAATTTTTTCCCCCAAAACCCTGGATTTTAAGTCCATTATGGGACCTGGGCTGCTCATTGCTGTTGGGTTGATCATTGTTTCTAGGTCTCAGATTAAAAAATTTTTTTTTTTTTCGTGGCAGAGACAGAGTCAGAGAGAGGGACAGATAGGGACAGACAGAAAGGGAGAGAGATGAGAAACATCAATTCTTCATTGTGGTTCCTTAGTTGTTCATTGATTGTTTTCTCATATGTGCCTTGACCGGGGGGCTACAGCAGACCGAGTGACCCCTTGCTCAAGCCAGTGACCTTGGGCTCAAGCTGGTGAGCCTTGCTCAAACAGATGAGCCTGCACTCAAGCTGGCAACCTCAGGGTCTCGAACCTGGGTCCTCCACATACCAGTCCAACGCTCTATCCACTGCGCCACTGCCTGGTCAGGTGGTCTCAGATTAATTTTAATAATACTTTCTAGAAGGCATTACCATGGTTTCGTTGGTTAATCATCATAATATTCCTTTGATTATCAGCATCTCCCTACATATATTACAAATGTGGAAGAGGTTCAGTGACATGCCCAAGAACATGCAGCACTTTAGTTGCAGATCTATCAGATCGGGAGTTGGTGAGTTCCACTCCCATTGTTTGTCCACTGAGCCATTCTCCTGTTACAAGGGTAAAAATAAGCAATCTAAAGCTTTCTTTGGAAGCAGATAACAATTCTCTGATTTTAGAAATTTGTGTTGAAAAAGCACTTTTAATGTGTGGGTTTTGCATTTAACTTACACATTTTCTTGAGTATATAAAAACTAAATTATGAACTAAAACATAGAATAAGCATTTTTACTTATCTCTTGTTTGAGTATAGTTTTTATTCTACCTGTTGTGAATTGTTGCATATTTAGCATATTAAAATATATTAAGAATATTGTAATCACCAGAATTTAAAGCAGCCACATCACAAGTATATTTATATATTTATGTATATAGTTTAGAACATTAGCTAGAAACTTAGTGAAGCAGCAGGGCCTTGTTGTTGGAAGCTCACATTAATAGAGAACTTCTTTTGATTTTTTTTTTCCCTCTCATAAGTAGCATCCTGATCAATACACTGTCACACTTCTAGTACAACTTGTTTTCCCTACCCCTTTAAGTTTTTTTTTAGGTAAATTGTTATATCTTTAATCTTATTTATCTTCTATATCTATTATACAAAGTTCTTATTAAATGTAAGCAAGGCATTTTGCTAGGCGTGCTATTGTGGTACAGAAAAGGAAGTGTGGTCTCATCCAAAGAACTTACAAATTTAGGGATCGTTTTAGAGCTGGATATGTAAATAACATTGTTCAAACTACTTTCCTTATTAATAAAGATAAGAGTAACCATTCTGAGGTGGGTACCCCCTTAATATATACATAGTGATGAATTTTGATTTCTTTCCTCTCCCATCCTCCTCCCCTATTCTTTAAAGATGATGGAAAAGAGGAACCACCAACCACATTACTTTGGGTTCAGTACTACTTGGCACAACATTATGACAAAATTGGTCAACCGTCTATTGCTTTGGAATACATAAATACCGCTATTGAAAGTACACCTACTTTGATAGAACTCTTTCTTGTGAAAGCTAAAATCTATAAGGTAAAAACCTTTTTTTTTCTTATAAGGTAATGAGACATAAACATTTTTTCTGTATTTTATGATTCTGAATGTTCTAAGGACAGTGAGTTTTTGTTGACTTACGGTACATGAAATAGTACAATTTTTAGTCTGATTAATTTTATTTTTGTATGGTCATGCTAATTGGATCACTCATTTATATAGGCTTACATACATATATGGTTTTTTTCTTGGTTTTAAGTAGCAAGAGTATTAATATTAATCTAAAGTAATTCTATTTGCTGTGAGATGTTTGTTTTTGTTAATGTTTGAATGTGATTGTATATCAGTATCTGCTAATATTTATGGACTTCAACTAAAGATTCTACTGTGAATTTTTACACATTATCTCTTTTGCCTCCACAACTCTTGGGTCTTCCATGAGAATCTCTAATTATATGTTTTAGCATCATCTTAAAATAAAATTGGCTATTAATACAAATATAATTTAGTCATAAAAGCTCTTGGGGAAGAGATTGTAAATCAATAATTTACCAAAAATAATGAAATTAAGTTATGCTTTAAAAGCACTTTTCAAAGCCAGGTTTATTAGTTTTGTGGCTTTGCAAGACGGACTAGTTAGGGGAATTGGAATGAGGATCATGTGGACTGTTTACTAATGATTCTAATCAATAATGCTTCCATGGTTCCTTTGGATAGAAATTTGGTCATCCTTTTATCTTTTATGAACTTGACACTAACTTAATGTTGTTCTCACTTAAAGATTTCAATTTTTATTCTTTGATTCAACCACTAGTTTTGAGTATTCACTATGTGCCAGGTACTATTGTAGGCGATGGGGTTATAACAGTAGACAATATTGTTAAAACAAATCTTTACTATAGAGATCCTATAATCTACATGGCCAGAAAGGTATCAGAACTTATATTATGGCAGAATTTATGCATCTACATTGATAAGGATCTTAAAAATCAGAGGAATACCTTCCATTTATGGTTTTAGTAATTTATCAACAGCTAACTAATTACTTGTATAGTAATATTAGTATACTGACTGGTTTATTTTGTTTCTGTACCCTGTAAGCATGCTGGGAATATTAAAGAAGCTGCAAGGTGGATGGATGAGGCCCAGGCCTTGGACACAGCAGACAGATTTATCAACTCCAAGTGTGCAAAATATATGCTGAAAGCCAATCTGATAAAGGAGGCTGAAGAAATGTGCTCAAAGTTTACGAGGGTTTGTACAGCTAATGTTCTTATTTATGAATAAACAGTTTATACTTGTATACCTTACTTATTTTTCAAGGTTTGTTTCTAGTATTTTAGGTATCAAATTAGGATTTTTATTAAGTCACTTTATCAAAAAAAAATAAATTTTAATATAAAACATTACTTTCTTTTTTTTTTTTTTTTGTATTTTTCTGAAGCTAGAAACCGGGAGAGACAGTCAGACAGACTCCTGCATGCACCCGACCCGGATCCACCCGGCACGCCCACCAGGGGGCGATGCTCTGCCACGACCAGAGCCACTCTAGCGCCTGGGGCAGAGGCCAAGGAGCCACCCCCAGCGCCTGGGCCATCTTTGCTCCAATGGAGCCTCGCCTGCGGGAGGGGAAGAGAGAGACAGAGAGGAAGGAGAGGGGGAGGGGTGGAGAAGCAGATGGGCGCTTCTCCTGTGTGCCCTGGCTGGGAATCGAACCCGGGATTTCTACACGCCAGGCTGATGCCCTACCACTGAGCCAACCGGCCAGGGCCAACATTACTTTCTTTTTGGTTGGTTAAACAATGGTTTTTTTGTTTTATTTTACAGAGATAGAATCAGAGAGAGGGATAGACAGGGACAGACAGACAGGAAAGGAGAGAGATGAGAAGCATCAATCATCAGTTTTTTGTTGCAACACCTTGTTCATTAATTGCTTTCTCATATATGCCTTGACCTGGGCCTTCAGCAGACTGAGTAACCCCTTGCTCGAGCCAGCGACCTTGGGTCCGAGCTGGTGAGCTTTTGCTCAAACCAGATGAGCCTGTGCTCAAGCTAGCAACCTCGGGGTCTCGAACCTTGGTCCTCTGCATCCTAGTCTGACGCTCTATCCACTGTGCCACCGCCTGGTCAGGCAACAATGGGTTTTTAAACTGATTTATATTGATGGATGTTCAGATGATATTTTTATGGCTGAAGGACACTAGTATTGAGTACCTGCTATATGTTAGTGTTCTATTTCTTATGTTACTCTCCAATCCCTAATATGTAAATATTTTGATTAATTGTTTACATAGGTACATCTTTTGTTTAGTGGTTAGAAATATAATTTCTTTCACATCTTAACTTTTCCCTCTTACTCTGAGTATGACTTAAAAAACAAAATAATTTTGAAAGCGTTTAAATCAGCGGTTCTCAACCTGTGGGTCGTGACCCCGGCGGGGGTCGAATGACCAAAACACAAGGGTCGCCACGACCCACAGGTTGAGAACCGCTGGTTTAAATCAATTGACCGTCTTTTTCTTAAATCCTGTGGTAGAATATGTATTGGGTAAGAAATGGTCTTGAATATGTGTGCTTTTCACATAGGAAGGAACATCAGCAGTAGAGAATTTGAATGAAATGCAGTGCATGTGGTTCCAGACGGAATGTGCCCAGGCCTATAAGACAATGAATAAATTTGGTGAAGCACTTAAGAAATGTCATGAGATTGAGAGAGTAAGTACCCTACACATATGAGTTTCTCATTTTATTTGGTTCAATGTTTGGGGCACATCCTCTTGTTTTTTTCTTTTTTCTTTATAATTCACAGAAAGTGATTTTTAAGTATTAGTATTTACACTCTTTAGTTTTTATAATGGAAATATCGGAGACTACATTTTCTGCAGATTTCCCTATTGTCTACTCTTGAAAGAATTCTTTGAAAAATCTTTATGGAAAGTAGTTTGTATCTTATGTTTTCATTGATTTTTACATGTTTCTTTCAAATATATTCTATTTCTTCAGTAACATATGCAAAGTTCATTAAGTTATCCTAGAAATCTAAATGTTGTAGATATGATTAGGAATGCCATATACCCTTGATATTTATAAGATAGGAGCGTTGAAGCCTTTTTACAATATTTCTGTAGCCTGTATAAATCCTTGTTTTTTTTTGATAAATTCATTGTTTTCTTAGTCCTCTTCACTTCTGATTAATTTTTGTGGTTTTTTCAGGTGAAAATAGTTTATATAATTTCATGCTTGTTTTGTTAAGTAGAGAGCCCAGAGCTTCATTAAATTGTTTTAGTTTATGGTTGCTTGACTTACTTGCTAATTGATTTCTCTTCTACATACCAGCATTTACCGTGCGTAGGATTCAGATTTGTATCCTCGGAAAAAGTACCAAATGCTACGTACTATAATACTTTGCAAATCGTTCTAAATATAAAAATTGAATGTTTAACATGTAAATCTACTGTACTGCATCATTATGTATACTAATAAATTATGTTTGATTTGTCATAATAGCTTTATTTAAGTATAATTAAAGAAGAAATAAATATATGTTTTAAAGCATTGTGTTTCCTTTTCATTCAACAAATAATTCAGTGCCTTGTGTATGCAGTTACTTTGCTAGGTGACGGCCAATTGTATTTGCTTATTTGGTATGCAAAGTATTTATATTGAATGATTATATTTTTTATGCCTAGGACACAAGTAATTCCAAGGCTTTGCTTTTTGTAGTTTTCTTTGACATCACTATACTTCAGTATAATAAAAAAGACAATTTTGTTAGCATTTTATAGAAATCACTGATGACCAGTTTGACTTTCATACATACTGTATGAGGAAGATTACTCTTAGATCATATGTGGACTTATTGAAACTAGAAGATGTACTTCGACAGCATCCGTTTTACTTCAAGGCGGCCAGAATTGCTATAGAGATCTACTTAAAGCTGCATGACAACCCCCTTACAGATGAGAATAAAGAACGTGAAGCTGATACAGGTATGATATACAAAGATATCTTAGTGTTTGCTATAGTGTGTGTATGTGTATTTATGTTTTTGTGTAATACAGGTTTTTCCTGAGCATGTTGTTAAGCGTCTGTGGGAAGATTTAGTCGACTCTTCACATCTGTGGAGTTTGCATTTGTGGATTCAACCAGCCATGGATTAAAAATAATGATGGTTGGATCGTAAAAAGTTTCAAATAGTAAATCTTGAATTTGCCATGTGCCAAGCCCACAAATGAAGTGATGTGTAGTCATAACCCAGCTGTAGCCTGTGTGGGGGTACAAGTTACATTCAAATACTACTGCATTATATAAGAGGCTTAGCATCCATGGATTTTGGTTTCTCAGTTGATCCTGGAACCAGTTCCCCAAGGATACTGAGGGATGACTATATACATGCTTAGAAAATGATAACAGTCATTTTGTGAATTTCTCTAAGGGACAAAAGAAAAGTACTGTTTTTTTATAGTTTCAAAAGTTAAGTAAGAATTTAATTTGTAACTGATAATTAGCTTTTAAGTTGAATTTTATGAGTTTTACATTTAATAACTGGTTTATCCAATACTGTAAATTGCTAACTCCATTACTATAAATTACTAACTATATAATTAACGTTGGCATTCTACATTAGTGTTGACTGTCAGTATATGTAGTTATTCTTCTTTTGAATAATAATTTATAATTAACCTACTAATAGATGAATACACCTTGAACATTAAGCCAGCTTGGAATTCAGCTAGTAAAATTGCCCAGTGACTTATCACTTGACCTGTTTTTAACATGCCTTTTTTATACCAGGGTGTCAGGGTATATAAAGAGAAATCTTCCTTAGATGATTATTTGGGAAGTAATCTCAGAATGAAAGTTATCTGGGCATGTAGAAGGATATCAGTTAATTGTGCGTCCAAATATGTAGCAAAAATGTTAGAAGAGTGAGGGCATAAAAAGTGTGTCAAATCTTTCTTCAGTCCTAAATTCATTCCTCTTCTGATGTCATGGTTGTTTGCTTTGTGTTTCCTTCCTGCTAAACACACTTTTGGATTTTTTTGTTGTTGTTGTTAATTCATTATTAAATTTTACTTCTTAGCCAAGAACAGTTTAGAATTTTCTAAGGTCATACACTGAAACTCTTTTACAAATTTCACTTGAATCTGTGTCGTTTTTTTCTTTTAAGTTAAAGAAAATGGCCAGTAAGATTCTGTAGGACAATTGACAGTTGAAGCTGAGATCCTCTGGCTTATTTTTGTTTACCTTTTTGTTTACCTTTTGTTCACCTGTCTTCCCCTCTTCCTCATGGTGCAGAAATAATGCACAACTCTAATTATACAAAGTTGGAACAATTCAGAAAGATACCTAACAGAAGGGAAAGTCTCCTTTTACTTTTCTCCTACCCAACGGCTTGCTTCTTTCAAAAGGTTATCTCTCTGAAATGTTCAATTTTCTTTGTACACAATAATAACACTGGGGAACAAAACTTTTGTTGCATCCACAAAAACACTTGTTCTTACCTAATTCGAGTGCGCTGATCTCAAATCTGACATTAGTTTTTCTCTGTAAGCTATAGTTTTGCAATTCAAGATTTTAGGTTTTAATCTTGTAAAATTTTCAACATTTAGTTTAACATAGGAAGTAGAATGTCTTGGGCATCATCTTTGTGAAAATATAATTTATATAATGCAGTAAATATACTGATACACTAAAAGATATGATTGCATCAGAATTTGTCTACAATTTCGAAATAGAACATATTAAAACACTTATTTTAATCATAAAATTTGCACAAAACTTATTTAAATTCTATTCAGGCAAAAATTTGCGTTTGTAGCTCTTACGTTTGTGTACTTGTTGAGGACAGTCTCGTTTGATGCTCCAGCAGTAGTTGCTCATCACTAACAGCTCCAAGATTTTCTGGGAAACTTATCAAGGTGACTGTTCAGGAAGTGAATCTTTTTTTTTTTTTTAATTTATTTATTCATTTTTAGAGAGGAGAGAGAGGGAGAGAGAGAGAGAGAAGGGGGGAGGAGCTGGAAGCATCAATTCCCATTTGTGCCTTGACCAGGCAAGCCCAGGGTTTTGAACCGGCAACCTCAGTGTTTCCAGGTTGACGCCTTATCCATTGAGCCGCCACAGGTCCAGGAAGTGAATCTTAATGCTCATGTTACATCCAATGTTGCGGAAAGCCAACAGCATCCTTTGAACCAGAAGTTCATAGTTTTCTGTTTTTTTGTTGCCAAGGAAGTTCTCTGTAACTGCCACAAAAGACTGCCATGCTGCTTTCTCCTCCTTATTCATCTTCCTGGCAAATTCTTCGTCACGTATGAGGGTTCGAATTTGAGGTCCATCGAATACACCTGCTTTTATCTTCTCGAAAGACAAGGCAAGAAAAGCGAAATAATATGTTGAAAGCATTCACTTTCTCTATTCAAAGCCTGAACAAACTGCTTCATTAAGCCAAGTTTGATGTGAAGTGGGGGGAAAATGATCCTGTCGCGATTAACTATAGGTTCCTTCACAATAGTTTGCATCCCTACTTCCAGAGCTTCACGTTTCGGCCACTCCTTCTGTGTCCAGTGTTTCTCCTGAACTCGGCTGTCCCACAAACACAGAACGCAAGGATACTTTGTGAAACATCTCTTGTTCTAGCAGGAAACTTACCATTTTAAGATCCACACAAATGATCCAGTTGTGCTCCTCATACTTCAGAAAGTCAAGGACAATTTTTATGTTATTCTTACTAAGTCATTCAATTCGGGTTGGCTAAACTGCTGAGGGGTTAATGACTGCTTGGCATTAGAAGAAGACCCTTCAGATTCTACAACCATTTCCTCATGCATCTTATCAAAATACGCTACCACCATGTTCACTTTCTTCGTCCTTAGAAGAAATAAAACCATTGAAAACTGGAACTGGGATGTCTCAGAGTGTGGGATAGGTCATATTGCTGAAGGAATATTAGGATATGTGATCATATGCCGTTTTTTCTTGTCGATGCCCTTTGTATGGATTAGACAGAAGTAACAGTCACTGCTGTGGTCCTTAGGTTCACGCCAAACCATGGGAATACCAAAAGCCATTCCTTTGCATTTTTCTTTTGTCCAGTCATGAAACATTTCCTCACAATTATGACACACAATATGAGGAGCCTAATTCTTGTCTTGATTGCCAAGGGGAACTTGAAAATAGGCAATATATGCACATGTCACAAATGATGAAATATTGCGCCTTTGACATCGAAGTGTGTAACAGCTACATATATAACAGAAGGTGTCAGGACTATTCTTACATATATGCCTACTCGAAGAAGCCATGATTCAATCTTAAGACAAATAAGAAGGTGTTTTTATCGGATAATAATTTTTTACATTTAAAAACAACTGCAATTATGTAAAATGATGTCTGTAAAACATTAATTGCCTAGTGGTTATGTTCAATCCAAGAGTTGTTGCCCTTTAACTCCCAATTTAAAAACCAATGCATGCTGCCTAACCAGATGGTGGTGCAGTGGATAGAGCTTCGGACTGGGATGCCGAGGACCCAGGTACGAGACCCCAAGGGTGTCAGCTTGAGCTCGGGCTCATCTGGTTTGAGCAAAAGCTCACCAGCTTGGACCCAAGGTCACTGGCTTGAGCCAGGGGTTATTTGGTCTGCTGAAGGCCCATGGTCAAGGCACATATGAGAAAGCAATCAATGAACAGTTAAGGTGTCGCAATGCTTAACGAGAAACTAATGATTCATGCTTCTCATCTCTCCGTTCCTGTCTGTCCCAGTCTATCCCTCTGACTCTCTCTCTGTCTCTGTTAAAAAAAAAACAAACACAGAAAACCAATGCATGCCATTAACAAAAAGAAATTAGAATTGCATAAAAACTAGAGCATGCACCCAAAATAACGGATTTCAGATTTGGAATCAGCAATGCAGAAATATATAGAAACAGTTCTAAAACCTCTTGCAACAGAAAATGGAAAAAAAAAAATTGTTCCCCAGTGAATTTTCAGAGTCTTAGGTGTAAAATACTTTACACACATTTCAGGAGGGTTATTTGTAGTTGTTTTATTTTTAAGCCAATAAATTGAATAACATACGTAGTGTTCTGCAACTTCAACTTCATTTCATAGTATTTTTTTTTTTTTTTTGTATTTTTCTGAAGCTGGAAACAGGGAGAGACAGTCAGACAGACTCCTGCATGCGCCCCACCGGGATCCACCCGGCACGCCCACCAGGGGACAGCGCTCTGCCCACCAGGGGGCGATGCTCTGCCCCTCCGGGGCGTCGGGGCGTTGCTCTGCCACGACCAGAGCCACTCCAGCGCCTGGGGCAGAGGCCAAGGAGCCATCCCCAGTGCCTGGGCCATCTCCACTCCAATGGAGCCTTGGCTGCAGGAGGGGAAGAGAGAGACAGAGAGGAGGGGGGGGGGGGGGTGGAGAAGCAAATGGGCACTTCTCCTGTGTCCCTGGCCGGGAATCGAACCCGGGTCCCCTGCATGCCAGGCCGACGCTCTACTGCTGAGCCAACTGGCCAGGGCCCATAGTAATTCTTTATGTCTGGATGCAGCTTGTTGTCTTCATTAATCATTTCCATGGCTATATAGGAATCTGTGGATTTTTTTTTTCACTGTAACAGTGCTGTAGTAAATGTCCTTGTACATCATCAGGCACATATTTGCTTAGCAGGGACTGTTAGAACTGCTAATTGTTAGGTCAGAGGAAACTTGAAACTGTCAAATTGCTTTCCATAAAAATTCAGTTTTTATTGCTACCAACACTGTTGAGATTGTGTTTATTTTAGTTTATTGCTAACACTGAAAATTATTCGCCTGACTTGTGGTGGCGCAGTGGATAAAGCTTCAACCTGGAACTCTGAGGTTGCTGGTTCGAAACCCTGGGCTTGCCTGGTCAAGGCACATATGGGAGTTGATGCTTCCTGCTCTCCTCCCCTTCTTCTAAAATGAATAAAGTCTTTAAAAAATTACAAAAAAAAAAAGAAAGAAAATTATTCATCCTTTACTTTTTTGTTATTTTGGGGAAAATACCTAATTCCTAGTTCCTGGATTTTTAAGGATGGAGCATCTGCATAGCTTTCATGCAGCCTTCGGGTTTCTTTGAATTGGCTGTTCATGTGTTTTGCCTCTTATATTTTTAAGCTTCTTGATTTGTACGAGTTACTTGTTCGGGACTCTAGTCCTTGCTTATGTATTGCAGATATTTTCTTCCTGTCATCTAGGTCCTAGTCTATATTATGGTGGGTATCTTTAATTATGTAAACAGTTTAGTTTTTATGAGATTTTTTTTTTTTTTTTTTTTAGTTTTTAATGGCTCTGGGTTTTGCTTAGGGCTTTTCTACAAAATTTAAAATATATTTATAAGTATATTTTGTTTTCTCATAATATTTGTTTTGTTATTTTTATATTTGACTATTTAATCATCTGGAATTGATCTTTGTATATGATATAAGATGGAGAATGGCTTTTTTTTTACGCCCAAATAGACTCCTTGACACCATTTATTAGCTAGGTTGTCATATTGCCCATTCATTTAAAATGCCAACTTTATGATGAACTGAACTGTGAGAATGTAATATAGTCAGTTGTGGGTATGGTATCTCAATTTCTAGTCTGTCTTTTCAGACATCTCATGGTCTATACCGTAAAGGATGTTAATTTTCATTATATCATCAACAAATAATGTTTTTTGTGTGTTTTGGTATGCTCCTAGGCCCTGAGAATACAAAGATTACAAAGTAAGACATGGTCTCTTCCATCCAGTTGCTCACAGTTTAAATCACAAACAGATGTAATACACCAAGTTTTGTGAAAAGCATGGTGGGGCAAAGTATATCTTTTCAAAAAATGTTTGAAGAGGTTACAAGGCTTTCTATCAAATGTGAAATTGGTGAAGGGCTAGATGCACTTTAATGAACATGTGTATCTTTTTATGGGAGTTTGTATGGGAATGTTTACTAAACATTACTACTATAATTGATCATTAATAATCTGATTAACATGCTTATAATTTTATTAACTAAAACTTATTGCCTACAGCAAACATGTCTGACAAAGAACTAAAGAAGCTACGTAATAAACAAAGAAGAGCTCAAAAGAAAGCCCAGATAGAAGAAGAGAAAAAAAATGCAGAAAAAGAAAAGCAGCAGAGGAATCAGAAAAAGAAGAAGGATGATGATGACGAGGAAATTGGAGGTCCAAAAGAAGAACTTATCCCGGAGAAATTAGCCAAGGTAATTGATAGTAGTGTTCGCACAATTGAGTGAACTTTCATCACCAGCTATTGTCATGTTATATTATCTTATTCAACCAGTGTAATTATCGACTTTAGAACGAAAAATTTTAATTTTTGTCTTCTTAGTTTTTCTTGATGATGTTTAAGATGTGAAATAACGATCCTGATCCAGAGTAGGAGTATGGTGTAGTAGGAAGTTTTGGCTTTTGAGTCATTCTGATCTGGGTTTACGTATCAGCTCTTACACTTCGCTATGTGTCTTGGACACTGTGTCTAACCTCTCTGATGTTTTTCTCATCTATAAAATGGGACTAGAAAAAATCCTTACTAGCAGAGATGTTAAGAGGTAGAGAAAATGTATATGTAAATAATGTAGTGTTTATTATAAGTGGTAACATGCATGTTTTTATATCTAGGCAAGTTTTTTATATAGAGGCTCCTTTGTTAAGTGAGTTCTATGTGTGTGTCTTTTACTTACCCATGTTTCTAGTTGACAATATTTTTTTATTGGATTTTGCTATATAAACCTAATATCTTAAGCTGAAACCAAGATAAGGTATTGTCACATGAACCATTTTTATTAATAGTACACCTATGCAGTTTCTCTTCTGGCCCTTAACATCCTTCTCCTCCATGTAAAAATGATTGCATAATTTATCATGTTAATTCAATATAATTATAAGGACATTGTCCTAGGGTTCAATTTTAGTCTTACTAGTAACTAAAGATTCAAAAATCACTGAATACTTTATAACTAAGGAAAATTATAATACCTAACAAATAGTGGAAAGTGGTTTAGAATTATACCGGAGAGGATGGATGGTAATATCTCATAGCTTGTTGTCATTTAAGAACCATAGAGAAATCTAGCATGGATTTCACAAGGATATATTGACATCTTTTCAGATGTATATTTTCTGGGAACAAAGATACTACCTTTTTATTATTTTGGGGAGTTTTTTGGAAGAATATAAAAGGAAGTGAGCAGGCACAGGAAATGGACAGGACATTTTAGGCATTAGGGAGAGTTGCAGTTATTCAGGGCTGATGTCAGCTGAAGGGACCTTCCATCTTTATACCTCAGCTTTCTTCATTAGCACTCCACTACTGTAACTACCTGCCTGCCTCATTCTTCTTTCTGCTTGCTTTCTCTCTACCAGGGCTTTCCTTAATGACTTTTTGGGAGGCGGCACATAACTCTTCTTCATGTCTTGCATTATAGTTCTTAATGGAGAGAATCTGTTTGAACTGAGTACCCCCCAGAGCAGAGTTCTATACCAGGCCTCCTATAGACTATTGAGTTTTCCTTGTGTCAGGACTGTAATTGCTGCTTTAGGGCCAAATATAAGTTGTAGTGTGGTCTTCAAAGCTAGAGGGTTGTAGAGTCTCAGGACAAAATAATGCTGACAGAAAGCGCTTTATTTGGAAGAAGCCTAGTGGCAGGCACCCAGTTTCATGGACTGCTCTTCAATGTACACTGTTCTTGTCAGGCACGCAACACTCTTCATAGGATAACTGCCTCCAGATGCCCCCCATCTGATAGTGTCTACATTTACCCATATCCTTAATGTGATAGCAGTGCCAAATAATATCAGGCCATCAGAACCAGAGGGGGCATTATAGGTCACTTTAAAAGCTGCCTGCCAAGCCTGAGCCTATACTCTCTACTTGGATTTTTATGACCCTATATTTCAGCATTCTTCCATGTGGTAAATGGTAAGTTTAGTGTCTCCAGTTCAGGATAATATATATGACACAAATAAAAGCATTACTAGCTTAGCAGTTCCAGTGAAGGAGGAGGAGAGGAGAATAGGAAGAGGTTTAGTTATTGAGTTTAATACTCAGGTATTAGAGGATGAAATAGGAAGTCTTGGTGGATGCTGTGTTTCTCCCACTTCCCACAAGGCAGTAGTTGGTGTCTCTGGTTCCCTCCTGCGCCGCCCTCTGGTGACCCTGCTTGCCTCCACTCAGTGTTCGCCTCCACCAGGTTTCTCCTCCCTGTGGTGTGTGCGCACATGAGGATAGTGCTTCTTCAGTATTCTGCCTGTATAGGGTTTGATAGTTTTAAACTTTATGTTGTTGTGCTCAGAGTGTAGGGAGATATATTCCTACACAGCACATTTTAGGATTAGATGTCAGGTTAGTTTATAAATTAATATGCTTAAAGCTGCCCTTGTGAATGTCTGATATTGCTCATCAGTACAGTTCCATCCCACATTTATTTAAGTAAGTTTGAATCTTCATGACTGGATGTGTGGTATGTTTTTTTGAGAGACAGAAGAGTGCATAATGCTGGCAAGTCCATCATTACTTCACTCAGTGAGTGTCAGACCCTGAGTATGTCGGATCCCTAACTGTCGGATCCCAGTTAGCATAATGCTTGAATTGCTTCAACTTCCCTATGTTCCTTGTGTCCATATTTTAATAGCTGCCTTTTCTAAGACCCTCGTTTCAGTCTAGACCCTAAAGAAAAGCTTAATATAGATGGTGGCACTTGCAGTTCCCAGTTCTTTACCTTTCCTGGTAGACGTTTCTCCACTAGATACCATAAATTCCATCTCAGTAGGGCTTACAGTGCTGGGAATAAGTAAAATACTGACAAATGTGTGAGGAAGGACCGTTTCCTCTGCCTCGTGGTGTCTACAGCTGTGAGAGTAGCAGTGCCATTTACTGATTTCTGGTTTAGAGCATGTATCCTTCAGAATAATGTCAGCTGCTTTACACACTAGTACAAGGGAAATCCCATAGATAACACTTCATTGCTTCACTTTTTTCTTTAAATGCTGTGAAATAATTTTCTTGGCCAGTCAGTGTTACTGTGTATAGCCAGTCTACAATTACTGTACTGGCAGGTGCACGCTGGGAGATAGGGCAGATCCATATTCCATTGAAGATAAATTGTTACTGCCTCTATGATGAGAGAAGACAAATACAGAACCCAGATGTTCAGTGCCCTTCTGGTAGATAAAGGTGTTGTTCTCTACCCCCACCCCAGTCTACAGAGAGCTGACTTATCTCAGTGCTCCATTTAGGTTATAACAGTAGCAAAATTATATACTAAACATTATACCTGCCCAGTAATGATAATAAGTATGTAGTGACATAATATGATTACTAAAAGATGATAGAGACAGAGTTCTATACAGATAAATCTTTTCAAATGCCATCTCACCATTAATATGACATTTGAACAATATGGATTTTTATAGAATTAGTAGTGGAACAAAGCAAAACAGAATGGATATTGTACTTATTTTTAAATTTTTTGAATGTATTGATTTTTGGAGAGAGAGGAAGGGGGAGAAGGAGAGAGAGAGAGACATGTATCAATTTGTTGTTCCACTTATTCCTGCTGTCATCAGTTGCTTCTTATATGTGCCCTTTCTGGGGATCAAACCGAATTAAAAAAAAAAAAAGACATTCACTCATTCTGTAATGTCCTATACAGTTTTCTTCTTGCTCCTCTTATTCTATTTCACATCTCCCCTCTGTCTCTCCCCACCTCGCCCCTCACCTTCACCCCCTTCCCTTTGGCTATCTTACCTATTTCTCACTTCCTTTCTCTGGGTCTCTTGTATCTTCTTCCTTACTTGTGGGATAGTTTCTATCTAGGGATAATGTAATGTCTATGGTTAAAAGCCGGTGAAGAGTTCTAGAGTTCAAAAGTCTCCCTTCTCTAGATTATGGAAATTTAAAATATGACAGTGTTAATTTCTGAGTGATGGGTAAGTGATTTTTTTAAGTGTTTAATAGTGAGAGTAAAAACACATCCCCCCAAAATCTTGGTTCCATTTGTATAATATCTTTTATTTTTGTTAGGTTGAAACTCCATTGGAAGAAGCTATTAAATTTTTAACACCGTTGAAGAACTTGGTGAAGAACAAGATAGAAACTCATCTTTTTGCCTTTGAGATTTACTTTAGGAAAGGTAGGCAATTAGGGTATAGTGGCCCTGATAACACTGATCACTGTATTTCTTACAGAGTCTCCCACCTCCAGTAGCTTCACCACTGTAGGATTTTTTGGAAAATGCCAATTCAGCTTTCTCACAGAAATGCCTGCTATGCACAGAATGTCGTGGAGAAGTACAATGATACCATTATTTCTTCTAGGACATTAAAGTCAACCATAGGTGTACATATATAACTAGGATTAGTGTCAGATACAATAACTACTATGTGTGTGGATAAAATTAGTTAATACAAGTGGAGCTTAGAATAGTGTCTGGTACACAGTAAGCGTTAATAAAGGTTAGCTATTTATTAGCTACTGTTAAAAATAGAGAAGATGTGATGTTTGAGGTGTATGTATCTTGTAGGATGAATCATTTCTAAAAGAAAAAATGCATAGAATGGAAAAGGCTTTGTTAAGAAAACACAAGCATGTGTAAATAATGTTGAGGTTGGCTGTATTGCCTGAGCCAGGTAAACTGTAAATGAGGGGTCTTGGCTATATTGTACGTACTAAGATTTTATAGTATTCGGTTTGTGTAATATAAGTGGGTCATTGAAAAAAAGTTTATCATTAATGTAATTTATATTTATAACTTATTAAAGTTATAATTTATCATTGATATAATTATAATATAAGTTTATTAATAGTATATGCATAATATAAATATTGAAGGGAAGAAAAAAACTGGTTAGTAAGATCTGATAGAAGGTTGTCTCTACAGTGTATAACTGTCTTAAAAGAAATTGGGAAAACAAGGTACCTTTATAGAGTATCCATTAAAAATCATGTTCATCAAAAGTAATTTATAATGTGAGGGAGAGGTTACCCTATAACATTGTTTGAAAATAGGACACAAAACTAGAGCTCAATTTTCATTTTAATAAGATATTTAGATGGGTATGTAAAAAGAAAGGTAGCCAGGAAAAAATAAATCAAAAGGTAACAGATTATCTCTTGGTGGAATTTGAATAAAATATTTTCTACTATATTTGCTATCTTCCACAGTAATTGTGTTGTAATTTAATAAGTTTAATAAATAGTCCGGTAATTTTATACTTCTAATAGTTAACGACAATTCCCCTTTTAAGCAAATACTCTCAAGTCAGTCCCAAAGTATAAAGTACTAAAGCTGTTCTGCTTACAGTGAGGAAGGGCAGTGTAACTCCATTCAGTGGGCGTTGGCTGTGCTCTGACCTGTGCAGCTGTCAGCATGGGCAGTCCGCTGCAGTGAAGTGGTGTGGCTTGTGACAAAGGGCATGGCAGGGCTTTTAGTTTTCTAAGTGTTGAGGGTAAGGGAAAAGAAAATGTCAGAGAAGCCTGCAGTTTGAATTTCAGTATTTGGAGGATGGTACCAAATTGGAGAAGTCTTGACAAAGAGTCTTAGATAATAAAAGTGCAGTGAGTGTTCTGGTGCATATTTCCATTCAGCAGCGGGAAGCGCTGCTGAAGCGTGGGGCATGGGAGATGTGAGTGGGGGCGGCTTAGGGACAGGTTAGAACATCACTGACAACTCGGACTTTCAAGGGGAAAGAAGAGCCAGGAATTGACAGGAGATGAACAGTCCGATGGGAGGCAAACCATTTCACACATCAAAAAACACAAGAAAGGAGATAGTTTAAGCATATAAACAATGAAGTTTTCTAAGTAGTGAGGAAAATTCCTTTATTCTGATTCAAGGAGGCTAGGAAATGAAATGGCTTCAGATTTGTTTCTTTGTTTATATGGCATTAGTTCAAATATTGTGGTATGTGATCTAAATATTTTACAATTCATAAAACCTTTTTTATTCTTAAAGAACATTGTGTGGAAAATAGTAGCTGATGTTGCTGATCTGAGGAAATCATTTGCCTTGGTTGTATGTTTTGTAGTTCAGATGTGCTTGACTCAAGTTTTTCTATTTGTAAGGTCTCAGTCCTCCAAAGGAGGGCATCTTATTTCATTAAATGGTAAAAATATATCTTACTTTTTCTTTTTATAGAAAAGTTTCTTTTGATGCTACAATCAGTAAAGAGGGCATTTGCTATTGATTCTAGTCATCCCTGGCTTCATGAGTGTATGATCCGACTCTTTAGTACTGGTATGTTTTGTTTTTCATTTAAGTATTTCATTACAATAGCTGATAGTAATTGTGTACATGATCTTTGAAAGTTTATCATAAACTCAGTCATTTTAAAGATGATGTGTATTAAATCAACTGAGGAAAAAAGCAGGGTTTTTGTCTTTGTGTTGGAGGTCTTTATTTTTTAAGGCTAGAAATGTTACCTAATCTTGACATAGACTTGTTCAGTCTAAAATCATCTTTATTCCTATTTGTAAAAAGTTACATGTAAGCCTGACCAGGTGGTGGCACAGTGGATAGAGCGTCGGACTGGGATGCGGAAGGACCCAGGTTCGAGACCCCGAGCTCACCAGCTTGAGCGCGGGCTCATCTGGCTTGAGCAAAGAGCTCACCAGCTTGGACCCAAGGTCGCTGGCTCCAGCAGGGGGTTACTCGGTCTGCTGAAGGCCCATGGTCAAGGCACATGTGAGAAAGCAATCAATGAACAACTAAGAAGTCGCAACACGCAACAAGAAACTGATGATTGATGCTTCTCATCTCTCTCCGTTCCTGTCTGTCTGTCCCTGTCTATCTCTGCCTCTGTAAAAAACAAAAACAAAACAAAACAAAAAGTTACATGTAAGTTGAAGTTTTAGTATGTTAAAACTTCTTAGTAAATTTTTCTAAAATTGAAGAATCTCTTTGAAATTGACTGTTTATTTCCTTATTTATCTGTCTTTAGTACAAATCTTTGAGTCATAAAATTTTCGTTGTTAAATATAGGTTTAAAAGAACTTAAAAACAATCATTGTACTATTCAGACATAATGTATTCAGCCCATACATTAGTTTTTTTCTGTTTTTTTTTGTGTTTTTTTTTTACTGAGAGTTAGAGGGATAGATAGGGACAGACAGACAGGAATGGAGAGAGATGAGAAGCATCAATCATTCGTTTTTCGTTGTGACACCTTAGTTCATTGATTGCTTTCTCATATGTGCCTTGACCGTGGGTCTTCAGCAGACCGAGTAACCCCTTGCTCAAGCCAGCGACCTTGGGTCCAAGCTGGTGAGCTTTGCTCAAACCAGATGAGCCCGTGCTCAAGCTGGCGACCTCAGGGTCTCGAACCTGGGTCCTCCGCATCCCAGTCCGATGTTCTATCCACTGTACCACCTCCTGGTTAGGCCACACATTAGTTTTAATGTGAAGTAGAACTACAGAATTCTAGAGAATGAAAGGTAGAATTTTATGCTAATTGTCTCATTTTATAATTGAGAAATGTGGGATCATTAAAGATTAAATTAGTTATTCAAGGTAATATAATTAATAATGAAGCAGGCTTGAGAGCCCAGGTTTTCATATTGTTCTTTCTACTACAAGAACTTTAAATTGCTCTGTCTAGTTGGCTCAGTCGATAGAATGTCGACCCAGCATGCAGACGTCCTGGGTTCAATCCCCAGTCAGGGCACACAGGAGAAGTGACCATCTGCTTTTCTTCCCCTCCTTCTCCCTCTACTCTCTCTCTTCTCTTCTCTCAGCCAGTGTCTCGATTGGTTCAAGTGTCGGCCCCAGACGAGGGTTGCCGGGTGGATTCCAGTTGGGGCACATGCAGGAATCTGTCTATCTCCCCTCCTCCCACTTTAAAAAGAGAAAAAAAGAGCTTTAGATTTAGATAAAGTACTCCTGTAATCAAATAGTGTTGTTGTTTTGCTTTTTAGGTGACTGGAGAAAGAGGAATAGAATTTTTAATAGAACAACCTGCAGAATTTAGAAATACTATTAAATTAGCTCATTGCTAAATACTCAGGCCCATGTGAATCCATACATTTTATAAACATGCTGCAATTAACAGTCATTGTTTTAAAAAATTGTCCCAGTTAAGAACATTGTTTTGTCTTCTAAGGAAAAGTAAAGCCTTATTTAAATTATATTTATGCATGTCAAAGAAATATCTGTTAGAGAAACTGAATCATAGAAATTTTTTTCTCAGTCTTTTTAAATTCAGAAAGTAATAAATAATGTAACCACATTATACAGATTTGAAGAAGGAATTGATTATTTAGAGAGAATAAAGATTCTTTTTAGTCTTTTGTATTAAAACAAATTTTGATATATTAAAAAATTAAGGCTAGAAAATAGTTTTAAGTTCATTCTCAGGATGAAATGCACATAAACTATTTCTAAAGTAACATACACACTTTGTTTTTGTATGATTAATTCTTTCCTGAAAGGTAGTAAAGTAATACATAAATGCCAAGGTGTTAAAGACTTTTCTTTGAAATATGAATTAGAAGTGGCATTTCTAAATTTATTTGCTTGTAATGCATGTGTGGATTGATGAACATATGAATATTTTCTTGCAACAGTTTCAAAAAATTAAAATGCATGTTAGCTATTCCCATTTCTTCAGGTATTCAGCTCACATTGTCAGAAAGAGATTTACAAAGATTCCTTATTTTGACTAAATTTAAGTAATGAAAGCGGTGATAGTTCATATTGATGAAGATGCACTGTGTCTTTAAAAAGCCTTCAGGAAGTTGGGTAGATTGCTTAATAGCTTTGTTAAGAACAGGTGTTGTACTTAAACAGAAACACAAAATTGGGGCATTTTTGTTATTCCCAATAACAAAAATTCTTTTAAACCAAGTTGAAAGTACAACCACAGTGATGGTAAAACTAAATTCTTTAACAAGTAGCTGGCTTATTTGAACCACCAGTTCTGTGGAATGGTAGATGAAATGCTGTTTAACCAACAAAGGGTGTATCAGTCATTCAGTAACTAATCATGTGTAGAATATCTTACTTGGATATGTACTACTCAAGAGTTCAGTGTTTTTTAAAGTTAGGGTAGTGATACATTGTTGAGACAATGAAAGAAAAATAGTGGGTCATTACCAGCATTTGAAAACCAAAAATAAAAAGAATAGAAAATACCAGCAAGCATTACACAAAGTACGGAGTAGTATTCTGTGAAATTTTAGCTTCACATAATTTATGTATATAGAATACATATTCATCAGAGTACAAATACTGGTTGTAGGCAAAGATTGAAAGCCACCACCATACTTCCTAACCAAAGAAAAATGTACTTACGTTTTTAATGTGACAAAAATAGTAATGATAATTTATTATCTGTTATATAATTAGCTCTTTTAAATTTAGACTTTCCTGACTGATCCTTCTAGTGGAAATCACCTCAATTTTATAGATTAAAAAATAGGTTCAGAGAGATTATGATTTGTCCAATCCTAGATTCATACCCAGGTCTGTCTGGCTCAAAGTTCAGGCTGTATACCAAAATAATACAGGCATACCTTGTTTTCTTGTGGTTTGCTTTGTTGTACTTTGCAAATACTGTGTTTCTTGAAATTGAAGGTTTGTGTCAACCCTGCGTTGAGCAAGTCTGTTGGCACCATTTTTTCAACAGGCTCAGATGATGGTTAGCATTTTTTAGCAATAAAATATTTTTTAACTAAGGTGTGTGTGTATAATTTTTTTTAGACCTAATGCTATTGCACACTTAATATACTACAATGTAGTTAGTGTAAATGTAATTTTAATATGTACTAAGAAACCAAAAAGTCATATGATTTGCTTTATTGTGACCTTCACTTTATTGCGGTGGTCTTGAACTGAACTTGTAGTATCTCTGAGGTGTGACTGCAATGAAACAAAGCTTAACTAGGATACCGTCCAGAGAGCAGGGGTCAGCTTTCTATTCCTGTATCCCAAGGCCTCGGAATAGGACGGCTGCAGTATCATTGCAGGAAAGTACTTTGGTAGTCCTTTGGAGTTATTATATAATGACAGCTCAGTTCACATAGCCCCTGAAAATTAAGGTCAGTGAAGTCGCCATGTTTTCGTATAACCTCAATAAGTTTGTAATGCTTTACTGAGTATAGAAGAAAATGGAGATGGTGCAACAAATTCTGTTGTCTTCAGCACTACTATTTGCTGTGACATTATTTACCAGGTAGGTGCTATCAAATCCCTGCTTTGCAGACTTTCCTTGAAGTTGATGGGAGCAACACCTATGAGTTTATAAGGCTGTGGAGCTACATCTTTTCTCATGTACTTTGTTTTCTGTTCTTTTCTGGAAATCATTTGTCAATGAAATGTCTTTGAGTGCCTTTAGAAAGTCATTCGATTACTCCGACACATTTAAAATTAAATTCTTTAAATGTACATAGGTAAGCTCTTTAAATGTTAAATTATTAGTAGACTTGTCTAGTATTTGTATATAATTGCTTTGTCTCATTGACTTCATCAAGTAGATACTTTTTTAACTCCTACAAACTTTATCAGACTTTTTGACTGCTAATAGTTTGTTTTTAATTTGTTCAGCAGTGTGTGAAAGTAAAGATTTACATGATACAGTTAGGACAGTATTAAAACAAGAAATGAATCGTCTTTTTGGAGCAACAAATCCAAAGAATTTTAATGAGACTTTCCTGAAAAGGAATTCTGATTCATTGCCACACAGATTATCAGGTAATCACTTGATCTTTGTCCTAGCCACAGCTTTATTTTTTGTGTTAATGGATCAATGATAATGATGCTACACAGTTTTTACATTGTAAGAGGCAGTGTGTATATGTCACATTTTAATCCATGGAAACAGGCAGCTTAAATACGCTTTCTCTACGATTTTAAATTTCTTAGGCAAAATTATTACTATGAATCAAGGTCAGTAGTCTCTTCTGGTTCATCATAGGCATTGTCAAGAAGCAGTTATAATTGAATTCAGCTGTGTATTACATACAATGAAAGAGGAGCTTTCTCTTTCTCTCATCAGTGTGTTCTTAAAATTCACTTGGATGTGACTATCATCTTCCATTTGTCATGTCTATGGAAGATAGCAAACTTGACCATGCTAAACACCTGAAACCATCTCACAGGCAAGGGTCATGTTGCAGAGTATGCTGGTAAAGCTTAGATATGAGGAGATCGCATGGGTGGTGCTGTTAGAGGACCTGGCTAAGAAACCCAGCCACTGTGGAGAGTGAATTCAGATTTTTGGCTCATACTGTCAAGGTTGGGTATTCCCCTAACCCCATATTATGCTCATTTTAGAAAGAAAGCTGTCCATGATCTTGCCACACAAAGACATGTATTAGAGTATTTGCATTTCAACCCTGGCCAGTTGGCTGAGTGGTAGAGTGTTGGCCCAGTGTATTGATGTCCCAGGTTTGACTCTCAGTCAGGGCACACAGGAGAGGCGCCCATCTGCTTTACCACCCTGCTTCCTCTTGCTTCTTTCTCTCTTCCCCCTCCTGTACATGGCTCGTTTGGAGCAAGTTGACCTCAGGCTCTGAGGATGGCTCCATGGCCTCCGCCTCAGGTGCTAAAAAGAGCTCAGTTGCTGAGCCACAGAGCAACATCCCAGATGGCAGAGCATCGCCCCCTAGTGGGCTTGCTGGGTGGATCTCAGTTGGGGCGCATGTGGAAGTCTGTCTCTCTGCCTCCCCTTCTCTCACTGGAAGAAAGAAAAAGAATATTTGCATTTCTTCATAGTCTCTCTGACCTTAATCATTCTCCTCCTTTAGAAAGTTAGGCTATATCTAATCTATGCTCTCAGAATTAAAAAAAAAAAATAACAGTGTTTCATATTTTTCTAATAAAGAGCCACACTGTGTGCACATATACATTGCATTATATTTTAATAGATTAAGGACAAGATGCTGGTTTTACCTTGAAATAAAACAAACTTTATTTTTCCTTCTCATCTAGCTGCCAAAACAGTATATTATTTAGATCCTTCTAGTCAGAAACGAGCTATAGAGTTGGCAACAACACTTGACGAATCCCTCAGTAACAGAAACCTCCAGGTAAAGAGTTCTTCATAACCTCTCTGTATGAGTACCTGACGACTTTTTGTTCTCTTTTTCATCAAGAGAACAATTGTCACAAATAATATTTGTTGTTATTTATGCATACTGTTCTTCAAACCATTATGAAGTTGTGCCAGAAACTTAAATTTATTTAGGATTATGTGTTTGTGCACACGTGCATAGTTGAGTACTTGGCATTTAATAACTAGTTTTACATTTGTTACAATAATTTTTAAGAACTGTGTTTTAGTAAAATACATACATTTCACGATTAATTTTGGACTTCACATCTTACATTTCTGAGCAAGCATTGGTCTTAATGAAGATTCTGACATTTAAGATTTATTTATCATGTGCTGAATTTAAATAGTCATTTATAGCTTATAATATATATCACAAGGTTATGTAGAGTGAAAGATGATATAGGAATATTGTAAAATATGTATTGTAGTTTGGACTAAAAAACAAAGGACAGCTACCCTGTTTGAGGATCAACAGATAAAAAAGCATTTGCTGAAAGAGTGTTAAATATTCTCCTTTAATAGCAAGTGAAAATAATATCTATAAGGAAAAAATTAGACTTGCTGGTTCCTAATGAATGAATGCAGTGTTTAGATCAGAACCTTTTGTGGAATATTATGTATCTGGAAACTACATAGTGTTTTCATCCAAAGATGAAGAAAGAAAACATGAGTAATGCAAGTCAACATGAATAGTTTAGAAATATAAGAAGCAGACATATTTAGAGGTTTGTTGAAAGAATTACCAGTTTTCATGATCAGGGTTTTTTTTTTTGCATAGATTCCCTTTGTGTTTGAGACTGTTTCCTGCGTAGTTATTGGATGTCCTTAAGGTTCTCTTTAGTTTGAATACAAGGTTGAAAAAACTTGTTTGATTTTGCCAACTGGCTCTTAGCCTCCAAAAAGATGAAAAGGCTTGAGTGTAGTCATTGAAAAGTCATTGAGTGCAGGCATGCAGATTTTGATAGGGCCAGGCTCAGCTGACTCGAGCTTGTCGCCTGGGATCCAGCACTGGGTGAAAGTGGCGTCTCTTTAAATATAGCACCCTGTACACCTTGCTTGCCCAACCTGAGTCTTGGCCCTGCTTAAACACTCATCCTTTGTAGAAGCCCTGCAATTCTGAAGAAACTAACTCCAGTGGACTGTATATGTAGGAAGAAGTGGTTTTGTTGATCTTAAATATTGTACATTGGCCTCTTATTTCAGAAATCTGTTGATAACAACATGTCAAAGTCACAGTAAAAACTTTTCTTTTGGACAAGCTGTCTATAACATGACCTTTTTTCTCTCTCTAGACATGTATGGAGGTATTAGAAGCCTTGTGTGATGGTAGCCTAGGAGACTGTAAAGAAGCTGCTGAAGTTTATAGAGCAAATTGTCATAAGCTTTTCCCTTACGCTTTGGCTTTCATGCCTCCTGGATATGAAGAGGATATGAAGATCACAGTTAATGGAGATAGTTCTGCAGAAACTGAAGAACTGGCCAATGAAATCTGAACATCCTTAAACAAGCAAATGGAATGACTTTGGACCATATCTAGTGTATAATATTTTTGTCACGCACCTGCTGCATTGCTCTGACTTACACAGAATGAGAAGAGTAAATGTTCTTGCCTTCAAATAGTGTTTTACGTTTTTTATCCTGCTGAAAAGTATATATAAAATATCTAACATATTACAGGATATAGGTTCAGTTTCTTAAAAAATAAAAAGCTGCTAAAATTGAGGGGTTAAAAAAGATACCTGTCCTCTTCCTACCTACCCACCCATGTTTTTAAACTAATTTATATAAAATCTGGAGGCTGTTACAGCTAACAAAGCAGGTGTGTGGCAGAAATATTACTTTAAATTTGTCTTGTGAGATTTTATTATATCTCCGACAGCATAAATGCTGTTTTAGCACTGGATTCTTTCACTGAGCACAAAGAGTTGTTGGGGCTTTAGCGTCTGACTGGTTTCGTTGCGGGGTTGATTCTGGCCATAGGAAGTATGCAATGTGAATCACTATTTACAGAGAAACCTACAACAGATGCTTGATGTTGTAGACGCTGGACATGTAGATACCAAGCAGAATTCTAAGAAACCTGGAGGGTGTTCAATACGCTCATGTTTCCAAAATTCACTGTACATGATCAGTTTGGCGTTCTTGTACCACAGTTTTTAACTGAAGGAACCAGTTGGAACAATCTCAATTTTAACTAAAACTTGAAGAACTAAAATAACAATGCAAACCTTTCCGCATTGTTTTGGCCAAACTTGTTAAAACTGTAATGCAAGAACCAGATGCACTGTGACGAGGCACCAACTAATTAGCGAGCATGAATTTTTTCACCCCGCGTGAAAAGAACCCTACCGTGGCTTGAAGTTAAAGAGCAGAACTCCTGACTACCATTCTATGACTGATCAAGAGACTAATAGTAAAAACCTCAGCAGGCCTTGTTAACGATATGCAGAAAAAGTGCTGCAGCTTAGATACCTCTGGAATTTTTCCACAGTGTCACAGGTTTGTAATACTTGAAGCCCTACATTTCTAAGAATATATTTCTTGCTCAGTTGTTTCAGGCAAGCCCAAGACTTTGTAATTTTTAAAGGGCCCAAGATTTTTTTTTTTTCAATAACAGACCAGCTTCTTTTTCTTGCAGTTACAGATGTAATTTCCTTTTTGTTGTCAAACATGAGGTACCAAATATGATGCAATAAATTGTTTTGAAAAACAGTTGTGTGAATATTTCAACTAATCTGTGTTGGGCTTCTGTGGAAACACACAGGTGGAAACAGAGGTGCAGGCCAGAGGCGATGTAGGATGCTGACAGGCTAGTGCAGACGGGAGCTCTGGAGAAGGGTCAGTGCGGGGTCAGGGAGACCGCAGTGCCAGGGGAGGGCCGCTCCGCCAGGAGGCCTCCCTGAGGCCTAGGATGACTGCAGGTACTATGAATGTCATTTGTAATTCATAATTTGAAAGGAAAACGGAACTGCTATTTAAAAAAATTTTTTTTCCTATTGATTTGAGAGAGAGTGGGAGAGAGAAGCATCAACTTGTTTCACTTAGTTGTTCCATTTAGTTGTGTGCTCATTGATTGCTTCTTGTATGTGCCCTGACCAGAGGTCAAACCTGGAACCTCTGGCGTGCTGGATCAACGCTTCATCTACTGAGCCACCAGGCCAGGGTAGAACTGCTATTTTGATTGAGAAAATGAGCCTTAAAATGTTAAACCTATACTCTTAAGAACTAGCCTCCAGATCAAGGTTCTCACTGTATTTGCTAAGATTAAAATGAATCAGTTGTTTACATAATTGACCTTTTTGTGGTATTTTTATGGAAAGTATATTCTAAAGGGGATTTTCGGGAGACCTGATCCTTTTGCTGATTGGACAGTTGTGCTAGTACATTCCTGCATTCCACATCCCAGACTAACAATTCAGTGATGTAAAGAAGAGTGCAAACTGGATCCAGTGCTTTGTTTTGTTAACTGGCCCTGTCTCAGGATCATCGTAACAAATGGCAAAAAACCCAACGTTGTTTTTCAACTTCTCCCATGAGTGGTGACTGAAGTCCTTCCTATCGGGAAAGAACACTAGTGCTGCCTCTGCCACGAATGAGGTGTTGGAGGCGGCACCAGCCATATGATAGGGGCGTATGTGTGAATCATGTCTAAACTCTACTGTATATTGAAATGAAATCATACATTTGTCTTGACAATGTTCAAATGATGTAGACTGTCTTAGAATGAATATTCATAAGTGCTTAGAACTCGATGCGGATGCCACCGTGAGGAGCTAAATTCCTAACATACTGTATTCCAACCCAATTTTACTGGAACGATTGAATAAATATTTTATTTTCTTTCAGGTTTATTTGATAGTGGATACATTGTCTGGTGTCAGGGGACCTTCACAGGTCCATTTTATGTCCAGACATCACCCCTAAAACATTGTACTGTACTATATTGTCCTGAGTAGTATCAAATGGGTCATCTCACATTTGCCTCATTCACTCTATTCCAAATGATACTGTGGGGGAAAAACAGGGTTAGAAAAACAAGTGGAAAAACAATGCAGTGATGTTGTAATCTAAACAAGTGCCTTATGTTTATTGCTAAGAACTGGTGTTATCAACCCTTTTGAAAAGAAAGGGTCCCTTGACCTGTATTAACATAGGAAAGTAAAGTTCTTTTTGTTTTTCTTCATATTTACTACTCTTGTCATTTCTCATTTAAAAATTAAAATCTGAGTAGGTGAGTTTACTTAACTTTTAATTTAGGTAGTTGAATGGTACATTTTCAGCATTTTTCTGTATTTATTATACACAAGAATAAAGTATGATCTTTGATAGCACGACAAAGCGTCGTCCTGACACCAGCTGGTAGCTTCGCGGGTTTGAGCAGGCTCTCATCCTGCACAATGCTGTTTGTCCGCCAGGGTGCGCTGCTGTCACCTCTGCGATGGAAGTTGGTCTTGAGACCAGGGAAGGGGCTCTATCTAGGTTCAGGCAGGTTGTGATCAATTCAGGGAAGTTTCTCTTCACAGTTACTGGGGATATTTTAGTTGCCATGTGTAGCATCTGTTTAGAAAAATGTAATAGGTGAAGTGTTGGATTTTCTTACAAGCTACGTATATACTTGTCTTAGTAATTACCAGCCTTTAATTTTGATATGACTCGAGAATTCCAAGAAAAACTGGCTTTTTAGATGGAAGGCAGTCATCTTGTTCCGGCTGCGCTCCGCTTCTGTAAGTTACAGACAGGGTTCCTTGGTAACCATCCTGCTGGCATCTAAACCACACCGACTCCACTGCCAAAACAAAGTCCGTTGAAATGGCTGGCTGTATTGCCCCAGAGTGAACAGAAACCTTAACTTTTTTTCTAAAAACCCAGATTATTTATCTATTTATTTAGTATTTTTCTGAAGTGAGAAGGGAGGGGTGGCAGAGAGACAGATTCCCACATGTGCCCCACCTGGATCTACCCGGCATGCCCACCAGGGGGCGATGCTCTGCCCATCTGGGTGTTGCTCTGTTGCAACCAGAGCCATTCTAGTGCCTGAGGCGGAGACCATGGAGTCATCCTCAGTTCCAGGGGCCAACTTTGCTCCAGTGGAGCCTTGGCTGCGGGAGAAGAAGAGAAAGAAAGGAGAGGGGGAAGGGTGGAGAAGCAGATGGGCGCTTATCCTGTATGCCCTGACCAGGAGTCAAACCTGGACTTCCACACACAGGTCTGATGCTCTACTGCTGAGCCAACTGCCAGGGCCAGAAGATTTTGATGGTTGGAAATCTCAGAACTTGTAGCAATGAAACATTTTGGGAAAGGTTCTTGATTGAATTGCAATTTCACCTTGCAGTTATGTGACCTAGGAGATGAATGTAGAAATAAAAGTGTTGGTAGTGTGCAGGCGCTTCTGGAGAGAAGAGTGCTCTTACAGTGGTGACGCAGAAGAGTGTGACATACTCTGATTAACAGCCTGTATCACACTGCTACCTCCACGGAGGGACATCCTCCTTCAGGACACAGCAAAGGGCAGAAGGAAAGGGAGCAGTATATTGTTGAAAGTGCCGCCTGACCAGGCGATGGCGCAGAGGATAGAACGTTCGACTGGGATGCGGAGGACCCAGGTTCGAGACCCCGAGCTCGCCAGCTTGAGCACGGGCTCATCTGGTTTGAGCAAAACTCACCAGCTTGAGCCCAAGGTCGCTGGCTCAAGCAAGGGGTGACTCGGTCTGCTGAAGGCCCACAGTCAAGGCACATATGAGAAAGCAATCAATGAACAACTAAGGTGTCCCAATGAAACACTAATGATTGATGCTTCTCATCTCTCTTTATTCCTGTCTGTCTGTTCCTATCTATCCCTCTCTCTGACTCTGTCTCTGAAAAACAAACAAACAAAAACAAAAAAAATAGTCTTTTGCCTGACCTGTAGTGGCACAGTGGATAAAGCGTTGACCTGGAAATGCTGAGGTCGCTGGTTCGAAACCCTGGGCTTGTCAGGTCAAGGCACATATGGGAGTTGATGCTTCCAGCTCCTCCCCTCCTCTCCTCTGTCTCTCCTCTCTCTTTCTCTCTCTCTCTCTCCCTCCCTCCCTCCCTCCCTCCCTCCCTCTCCAAGAAAAAAAGAATAAATAAATAAAAATTAAAAAAAAAAAAGTGCCTAAAGGTTTCCAGCCTCTAGCTTGGGTCGGGAACATTTTTGGCTGAGAGAGCCATGAACACCACATATTTTAAAATGTAATTCTGTGAGAGCCATACAACGACCCGTGTATGTTACGTGTTATCCAATAAAAATTTGGTGTTGTGCCAGAGGACAGCTGTGATTGGCTCCAGCCACCCGCAACCATGAACATGAGCGGTAGGAAAAGAATGGATTGTAATACATGAGAATGTTTTATATTTTTAACGTTATTATATTTTTATTAAAGATTTGTCTGCAAGCCAGATATAGCCATCAAAAGAACCACATCTGGTTCACAAACCATAGGTTCCTGACCCCTGCTCTAGGTTTACCCAGTAGCCTCTGAAATGATGCCACGTTGGGACTGTAGTAAGAAAAGGAAAAAAATAATGGAATTACTTAAATTAGAACTTGACTAAATTGTCTACTGTAGACAAGCGTGGCACCCTAATCTTCAGTGCTCTTTACAGAGTTCTGGGTGCCGAAAACAACATGGACTTTGTTTCACGCTGTTTCACAGCTGCCTGTAGCATGAGTAGAGTTGATGCATGGCACTCTAACAAGATTAATGTACATGAGTAGAGTTGATGCATGGCACTCTAACAAGATTAATGTACTTTTTGCATTTTTAAAAAATCAGGCTTTTTTTCAAGTGTGAGTCTTTTTTTTTTTTTTTTTCCTCTTTTTTTTTTTTTTTTACAGAGGCAGAGATAGACAGGGACAGACAGACAGGAACAGAGAGAGATGAGAAGCATCAATCATCAGTTTCTCGTTGTGCGTTGCGACTTCTTAGTTGTTCATTGATTGCTTTCTCACATGTGCCTTGACCGTGGGCCTTCAGCAGACCGAGTAACCCCTTGCTGGAGCCAGCGACCTTGGGTCCAAGCTGGCGAGCTCTTTTGCTCAAGCCAGATGAGCCCGCGCGGGACCTCGGAGTTTCGAACCTGGGTACTTCCGCATCCCAGTCCGACGCTCTATCCACTGCGCCACCGCCTGGTCAGGCCAAGTGTGAGTCTTTGTCTTTTTTTTTTTTTTTAATTTTTATTCACTTTAGAGAGGAGAGAGTGAGAGAGAAAGAGAGGGAAAGGGGGGAGGAGCAAGAAGCATCAACTCCCATATGTGCCTTGACCAGGAAAGTGCAGGGTTTTGAACCAGCAACCTCAGCGTTCCAGGTTGACGCTTTATCCACTGCGCCACCACAGGTCAGGCCAGGCTTTTTTTCTTAAGAGTCTTATTTCATACAAGCAGTATAATTCTTCCTAATTGAAAACAAATTGGTGGTAATGAGTAATGATGAAAATTCTTAAATCTGTTATACAAAGATTTCTGCTGATGCTGATCTTCAACTTGGCCTCAATAATACAAATTATCTTCTCCTTTAGAAACAGCATAGGAATGAAGAGATTTTTCAAATATGTTCAGGATCCCACGGTTTGCTTTGAGCCACTAATTTGCCAAATTACCTGTGCTTTGTGTAACAAGAAGCCTCTCCGTACCAGTATATGGCTACCTTTCCAATCAACCATCGTTTCCTAACATTGGGCTTTTATAAACTTGACACTAGTTGACTTTGCTCTGTAAGTTTATTGGGTCCATTGTCTAGTGCTTGATGTCTTGCTGCAAGTGGGACTGGAATTGGGTTTTCTAAAGTATTCTTCCAAAACTCTCTGGTGTTTCTTCATTAATAATGAATAACTAAATTAGCTACCACCTCTCATCTTTCTTGTGAACTACTTTTTTGCCTTCAGGTAGTCATACTTCTGGTGGATTGCTTTAAAAATGAAAAGGGGGCCATTTAAAGAAGTAGATAATAACAGAGCTGTCTTCCATAGTTCTGAACTATGGAGAACTAAATACTAATTTTCCCTTTATTAACAGTAAAAATTCACTATGCATTAACAATTCTATTAGAAGTATTCACAAATATACTGAGCTAGCATTGTTATAGTGTTTACATTATTTGCTCAGATGTTCATTGAAAAGGACTGAAGAATAAGCCAACTGCTTCACTTGTAATTTTTTTATATTTAAAAATTTTATTTCAAGAGCCTACTTGTTATTTCAAGCATTCAATTTCACATTTTTCTGAGAAATGTCTAATTACAATATGAAGTTAAATGATTAATGCTTTGTTTCAGGCTCATGTAAATCCATTTCAATGTGATGTATGAAATCTCTAGGATTTACACTGGGAACATATTTTAGTATAAAGGTATAGTGACTAGGAAAATACATAATGGATATTCAAATCCTTGTTAAATTTGCTGTAAATATTAATACTGCTCTACAGATTGTAGAAAATAGCAATAAAGTACTATTAACTTTCAGGTCACCTGCAAAGGCTCACAAATTTTTATCCCTTACCTGTTGATTTCAAGTATTCCCATTCATCTTCCCCTTGTCCCTCTCTGTTGGTCTTTAGGAATTTACCCAAAATATCAGACTCATTATATTTCTGTTGAATGGGTTTCTCCCATCTAATTTTTTGTGGGGCGTTTTCCCCATAGTTAGGAATAGTTGTGACAGGCCTTGTAGGAGGCAGGTGACTGGAAGACCACGTGTTCGGATCTGGTATTTTTGTCAATTTTGGGTCTATATGTGATACTTTTTAAAGTAAAAAATTTAATTTCCTATTGAAAAAGTGAGTGGAAAAAAATTCTGGAAAATGATACTTAGCTTTTTATACTTTTCCAAAATGTCAAGATTCTTTTTACTGGTTTATCGAGAATGAGATGAAAAGCAGGAGGAGAGGGGATCAGTATCTGTCACCTAACTTTTCAGGAGGAAAAGAGGGTCCAATAATGTCTAAAACATTTTTTACCCTTCGATTTCCAAAGTGCCCACATGTGGGTATTACTTCCCTTTTTTTTACAGATGCGCATAGGTTTCTCAGAGTATTAAATGACTTGATAAATAGTACCCAGCTAGTGGTAGAGAGCCAGGTCAAAGAACCCTGGGTATCTCCCTGGGTTGCTGCTCCATTATCAGCTGGGTGTTCAGGGTCACAGAACTTTGATGTTAGAGCAGGAACTTGAACCCAGGGTTTTTGTTTCAAGGCAGACTACATACACTACTACACTTTGTTCCTGGATCCCGTTGTTCTGCCTAGAGAGCTATTACTGAAGTTAAATGCCTTGTGCTATTTAGAACTTCCTCAGAGGAAAAAAACTGTTAAAATAAAGAATGGACATTTTCTAAGCTACGGTTTTGATGTTTTTTTTTTTAATTTTCAGCCACTTTATTGACGTGATATGGTTTTCATAAGGAATAGTAGTCTTCCTACTCTCACAGCAAGCCTGAGTTTAGCATGCTCTCTTGTCATGTCAGATGATAGACAACAAAATGGCTAGATACATAACACATGGTTAGTAATGTGACAATCTTCTGACTTTATTCTAGCTTTGTACAATGGCTCACACTCAATATTGGATTGGACAGTGAATCTTTCCTGGACGTTACTGAAAACTCTGAGGCTGAAGAACAGGCAGCAGGTGAACAGTCATCTCAAAGGACTGTGTGGATACATCTTTCTCTATGGCTTTCAGGGCTTTTTCATGCAACTGTCACCCATGCCCATCTGTTTTCTCTTGCATTAAGCTATGTTTTTATAGTATTTCTTTACCCCTTTTTAATTATTCAACATTTTTTATGCTGACACTGCTTTGTTTCGAATTTATCTCCCCTCATACCTTTTTTTTTTTTTAATTTATTTCCTTTTAGAGAGGAGAGGAAGGGAGAGACAGACAGATACATTGATCTATTCCTGTGCATGCCCGGACCCGGGATCAAACTGCAACCTTTGCTTATTGGGATGATGTTCTAACTAAACGAGTTCTCCAGCCCAAGCAAAATTTACCCACTTTTAGAAAGTCCACTCTTCCTGATATTAGAATCTCCCTCAACTATCAAACCTGGAGGTTCTGGGGTTATTCAATTAAGAGTGTCACAGCTTGACCAGATGGTGGCGCAGCCTGACAGGTGGTAAAGCGCCACCCTGGGACGCTGAGGATCCAGGTTCGAGACCCCAAGGTCACCGGCATGAGCCCAGGTTCACCAGCTTGAACATGGAATCACATGAGAAAGCAATCAATGAATAACTCGTGCCACAACTACGAGCTGATGTTGCTCATCTCTCTCCCTGTCTCTTTCTCAAAACATATAAAAAGTGACATATACTTTAGTCACATGATGACTCTCCAACTGCAACCTGAAAATATAAAACTCTTAACCATATCCAGTGTCTACAATAATTTTTCCTAAGTGGTGCCTAAAAGTTTACACTTCGTTAGAGGTTTTAAATTGATAATAGTACACAAGAACTTCCTCACTACACTAACATTTTCATCATTTGCTGAATAACAATGAGCTTCCAATCCATAGTCAAGAGCTGGCAATCCTGTTGGTTAAGATATAACACATCAGCCTGACCTGTGGTGGCGCAGTGGATAAAGCGTTGACCTGGAAATGCTGAGGTCGCCGGTTCGAAACCCTGGGCTTGCCTGGTCAAGGCACATATGGGAGTTGATGCTTCCTGCTCCTCCCCCCCTTTTCTCTCCTCTCTCTCCCTCTCTCTCTCCTCTCTAAAAATGAATAAATAAATAAAAAAAAGATATAACACATCATTTGGGTGGTGGGAATGCAGCATAATCAAATGTCAAAGTAACCTAGAGATGTTTTCTCTGAACATATGTACCCTGATTTATCAGTGTCACCCTATTAAAAATAAAAAAAATTTTAAAAAGATATAACACATTATGAAACTTAAACTGACAAAGATTACATGAGCAATATTTCCAAAAGTATATTAGATGTAGAATGAAGCAAAGAACTAATCAAAAAGTAAAAAAGCTTCACAGAATTGAGACTTTTCAGTTAGCATATGAAATATGAATAGGATTTGCACAAAGAGATAAGATAAAGAATTTCTGAGGCAGTTCAGCAAGAGCTAAACCAAAAAAGCAATAGCCCTGGCGTGGGAGCTCAGCCGGTTAGGGCAGAACCGCACCTGCTGTGGCAAGGCTGTGGGTTGGCTGTGTGTATCCCACCAAGGGCACAGACAAGAATCGACCATTGAGTGCATAGATGAGTAGAAGAAATCGATGCTTTTTGTGCTAAATCTTCCTTCTCTCCTCTGAATGGGATATACCGTATTTCCCCATGTATAAGACGCACCACTTTTCAAAAAATTTGGTCTAAAAGCTAGGTGAGTCTTATACAGTGGTTGTGGTATTTCAAATGCCATGGATGGAACTGAGGACGAGGCAATATATGAAGACAGTGATTCATCATCAGACACAGATGAGGACAAGCTAATGGATGGGAGTATTGACAATGATGAGTTGTATGAATTTTATGATGAATAAAACTTGAGCTCAATAACTTTGTCATACATTATTTTTTTCAAATTTCAGGCCCCCAAATTAAGGTATGTCTTATACGTGGGGAAATACAGTAGGTAGAGTAAATTAGAGGAATATATTCCAAGGCTCTCTAATAGTTTCTGGGATGATTAATCTTCATGAAAATAACCTCACAGAATTTTCCAGCCCATGTTCCAGTTCTTACAACAGGAAACTGAATAAATGTAATTGGCATACACATCAACCAGCTGAGTAAACTTGTTTTTTCCTGGCTGTCAGTTGGTGTATTAGTGCCTGTATACAGTTTTCCTCCTGCAGCAGAAATTACTGTATTTAAGGCTTTGCAAATTCCTGTTAAGTCTGGGCATGCTCAGGTCCTACCACTAATTTGCTCGGACTACATTTTCCTTTTATCTAATGAAATAAGCAATGAATTTATCGCCTTTCCTAGAACTTTTATTTATTTATTTTTTATTTATTTATTTTTTTTTTCATTTTTCTGAAGCTGGAAACAGGGAGAGACATGTCTGTCAGACAGACTCCCGCATGCGCCCGACCGGGATCCGCCCAGCACGCCCACCAGGGGCGACGCTCTGCCCATCCTGGGCGTCGCCATGTTGCGACCAGAGCCACTCTAGCGCCTGAGGCAGAGGCCACAGAGCCATGCCCAGCGCCCGGGCCATCTTTGCTCCAAAGGAGCCTTGGCTGCGGGAGGGGAAGAGAGAGACAGAGAGGAAAGCGCGGCGGAGGGGTGGAGAAGCAAATGGGCGCTTCTCCTATGTGCCCTGGCCGGGAATCGAACCCGGGTCCTCCGCACGCTAGGCCGACGCTCTACCGCTGAGCCAACCGGCCAGGGCTCCTAGAACTTTTAGTGTTCTACCATTCCCCTCACTCTGTTTGAAGCCTGCCATGTCCTGCTCTCCATAGTCCTTGACTTTCATTCAAAACGGCATAACTATTTGCTCAAAGAGAAAAAAATCTTATTGCAAAACAAAACAACTTTTCACAGTAAGCAATGTTAGCACATTCTGAATCTTTTCTATGACTTAATCATTAAGTCTTAATTTATGGGAGGTTTCTTCTGAAGGCTTCAAGGTAATCCACAGAAGATTCTTTAAGACCGGACGGTCCTGGCTTTGGGCAGTTTGCCAAAGACAATTGCGTGAGCTCGGTAACATTCAATGGCTACAGCATCCTCACCCAGGCATAAGACCAGGGCATAACGGGTTTCAGTCACATCAGCGAGGCTGGCCAGTAATGACTCCAGGGTTCAATGTCCTTAAGCGGCCCACGTGTGATCTTCTCCACTTCTTGGGCCAGGGGCACTGGCCCACGGAGCGCCAGGCACCGTGTTCCCGTGGATATCCTCATATGACCTAGCGGGCGCCCAACCAAACGCTCCTTGCCGACGCGGTGGCGGCCTCGGACTCCGCCGGCTCCCCGAAGGCTGCCCAGCTCCGCGTGGCACGCAGCTAGCCCCCTGGGGCGTCCGGCGGCACCCCGCGTCACAGCCCCTCCAGTCCCGGTCGCTGTCCCAACTTTCGCGGTGCGGAGAGCCCGGAGGAGGGAGGGGCGCAGGCCCGGGGACACCGCCTCCATCGGCACGCCGGGGAGAGACCCCCCCCTCCCACAGGGGATCCACAGCGCAGGAGCCTGCGGGCCACCCCCCGCCCCGGCCCCCAGGGCACGTCCCGCAGAGGCGGCCCTGCGGCCCTCTCGCGAGAGAGCGCGGCGGCACCTCCTCCCTCCCAGCAATCTCTCTCTCTTTCCCCGCCCCCGGGCTGCTCGCGCGGCTCCGGAGGGAGGTGGACTTGGACGTGGCGGGGCCGGGCCGGCCGCGGTGCCAGGCCGGGGGCGCTCCGCTCGGCTCTCAGCAGGCTGGCCCCCCTCGCCGCAGTCAACCCCCGACAGGCCCCGGGCCCTTCCAGGTAGACAGGCGCCGGCCGGGCCTGGGGACCAGCGAGGCTGGGCGGGACACGCCTCACCTGCGCGGCGGGGCGGGAGTGCGCATGCGCGCTGCCGGCCTGGGGCGGGGGGGTGGGGGCTCCGGCGACGTAGCGCAGCGGGTCCCGCGGCTGGCGCGCTCGCCGGGTCGCGGTGGCGTAATTTCCCAGCCGGTCTGTTCTCCTTCCCTCCGCCTCAGTTTGGGGCGGGCCAGGAGAATGGCTTCGGAAATGGAGTCGTCGCTGGAGGCGAGCTTCTCGTCCAGCGGAGCGCTGTCCGGGGCCTCAGTGTTTCTGCCGCCGGCACGCTCCCGCATCTTCAAGATAATCGTGATCGGTGACTCCAACGTGGGGAAAACGTGCCTGACCTACCGCTTCTGCGCCAGCCGCTTCCCCGACCGCACCGAGGCTACTATCGGGGTGGATTTCCGAGAACGAGCAGTGGAGATTGACGGGGAGCGCATCAAGGTCAGCCGACGGGGCGCTGTCAGCGTGGGAGGGCGCCCCGGAATGATACGCGCTCCAGCCCAGCCGCGGGTTAAACGCTTGCCCCGTGCAAGATGCACACTCCATCTTCTCTTGCAAAAGTGGAGAATTGGAGTTGTGGATCGGAAGGATTTGTATCTTTAGAAGCAAACTTCTAAGGCAGTTCTCCAACTTGAATGTTATGCTACCAAGGATCTTGTTTTATTTTTATTTTACTTTTAAAAGCAGATTCTGATTTGATAAGGCCCCAGGTGATGCAGATGCAGCTGGTCCGTGGACCACACTGTGGGTCGTCAGAGTGTAGGGGGCATCAACGGATTCATTGTCAGTGTCTCGAGTGCTGGGAGCTATAAACTAAGGCCAAAGGAATGTCTCAAGCATGGAAAATTCATTTAACACCTATTTATTAAGCAGTCATCTGAGCACTGCCTGAGGAGTTGTGGCCGTAAAGCCTTGTTGCCTCTGAGGAAGTGCTTTGCTTCAGTTTTGCTACCATAGTTTGTGTGGCATTGAGTTGTTTAGATCTGTTTTCTTGCAGAAGCCTTGTGTACGTGACAGTTGTTGGCGCCCCCCTCTTCCAATTCTTCTTCAATTCTCTTTTTAAACGTTTCTTTATTGATTTTAGCGAGAGAGGAAGAGAGAAAGAGCGATAGGAATATCAATCAGCCTGTTCGTGTATGTGCCCTAAAGGGACCAGGGACTGAACCGGCAATCTCTGCGCTTCCGGATGATGCTCCAACCAAACGAGCTGTTGTGCCAGGGCTCTTCTTTAATTCTTATTGGTGGTTCCTGAATCTAGTAACACAGTAATAGTGGAGAAAGTAGTAAGGTCAAGGTCAAGGCGGGGGTTCTGAGAAGTTGGAATGGGGCATTGGAGAAAGGACTAGTGACAGGCAGGAGGCCCCTCATGGTGTAAGCCCTCACCACACTTCATTTCAGGCACCCACCAACTACTCAGCGGTCCAATACACCCCTTGAAACATGGGGATCCCAGAAACTGCCTTGCCTTCTTTATACTACGTTTTCTTTTTTGCTTTAAATTAGAATTTTCATCTTTACCTTGGTCCCTGGTGGGGGGAAATAGGTTCACTACTTCATTCCTACCCTCACATTCTTTTTTATTTTTTTAAAGATTTTATTTATTCATTTTAGAGAGGAGAGAGAGAGAGAAGGGAGGAAGGAGCAGGAAGCATCAACTCCCATATGTGCCTTGACCAGGCAAGCCCAGGGTTTCGAACCGGCGACCTCAGCATTCCAGATCCACGCTTTACCCACTGCGCCACCACAGGTCAGGCGAGACTTAGCAGTTTTAACACTGAACACCCCAAATCCCTGGAACCCCTTCAGTCTCAGGCAGACTGGGATAGTTGGTTATTCTACTCCTTAGGCGGGTTCTTTCATCTTTCAGAGTCTACTTTCTCTTCTGAAACATTGGGATAATAGTACTGTATCATGCTGGTGTGAGGACATGTGTGATGAAGACATATGTGAACCACCAGTTCACGGTTGGTAATCTTACGAAGAGTTGTCAGGTTCTTCCCTGGTGGCTTCTCATCATTCTTCTTTGGTGTCATCAGTTCTGTGGCTGCATGTCCAGAGTCAGGCAGACAGCTGAAGAGAAATTGCCCCCAAATGGGAGCAGGATATTTTTTAAAAATAAGTAGAGGGAAGGGAGACAGGGGAGGAGTTTAGATTTGATGGCTGTTTCCTGCGGCTGCATTGCCATTTGTACTTTAAGATCACAGATGAATCAGATACAAGTTTAAGAGATACTTTATTTTTTTAACAATTTTTTTTTTCCACGGAGACAGAGAGTCAGAGACAGGGACAGACAGACAGGAACGGAGAGAGATGAGAAGCATCAATCATTAGTTTTTCGTTGAGCCTTGCGACACCTTAGTTCATTGATTGCTTTCTCATATGTGCCTTGACAGCGGGCCTTCAGCAGACCGAGTGACCCCTTGCTCAAGCCAGCGATCTTGGGTCCAAGCTGGTGAGCTTTTGCTCAAACCAGATGAGCCGGCTCTCAAGCTGGCGACCTCGGGGTCTTGAACCTGCGTCCTCGGCATCCCAGTCTGACGCTCTACCCACTGTGCCACCGCCTGGTCAGGCAAGAGATACTTATTGAAAAAAATTGTCCAGGGTATAAAGTTGAATACTTGACTGGGATAAATGCTGGCGGTGATAAGTAAACGAAGACGCCTGGTGTGCTGAATCTGGGAGCACAGAATGGATCCTCTGGTTGAGGAGAAAGAGAGGCGTTTTTTGGGGAATTATTCCTGCTGAGCTTCAACCTTATCTGTTACTGTAATAGGGAGCTGGACACTGAGTTTCTTTCTCTTCTTTCTAAGGCCTTAATCATTGACTTGTATCTCCAACTGTAAGACTGAGAGAGGTTTTTATTGTGGTTGAAAAGACTACAGAAATGTTCTGAGAATTCTGTTGTAGAAGAAGGTATGGCTATATCAGACACTTTTTGAAAAAACTTAATATTTATACTGGGTTTTTTAAAAATTCTCAGTGACATAGAAGAACTTTATTCCATGTACTGTGTCTGCTGCTTTTTTGTTAACCTGTAGTATATCTAAAATGCTGCTGTGTATACCACATTGATATTTTCTCTTTGGACAATTATCAGCCTCTTCTGAAATGACATTTCTTCTAATTTCATCTTAAAGTGAAAGCTAGAAAGCTCTATATTACTTTATTAATAAAATGATGCTCTAGTGTTTATTTTGTTTGATAGGAATGAGACATTGTGTTAAATGTTTTTAATTGTGGACGGGGGCATTTTCAGAGAGCAGGGCATGTTTTAGAGCAGTGCCCCTTCAGGAAATGTAATAATGCCTGTATTTGTTCATCTGTTCCTGAGGACTGCATTGTCTCGTGAAAAGAGGAAAAGTAGCAGTAATTGAGGATGAAGCCAGGGTGAAACTCACCTGGCCCCTGACCTGTCTTCCTTGTGCCTTCTCTCCTTTAGTAGCAGTCTCCTGACTCTAGCTGTCACTTCTGTGAAGATAACTTTCACATCTTTGGTTGGCCCAGACTTCTGTCCTGCATCATTCTGCATTTCTTACTGTCTTCTAGAAGTGACTATTTGGATAGTCACTGCTTTGTCTCAAATGTCTGAAGGAGGTCATCATTTCTCAGAAATCACCTTTTCCTGTTTGTCCTCAGCATCATCCAGGGGAGAAGGTGGTCCCTGCTAATGAATAGGGGTTTCCTTTGGGAGTGATGGAATCTTCTGGAATCAGATAATGAGAGAGTATATATTTTAAAAGGTTAAAGCCTACGGTATGTGCATTACAGTGTTGTTTTTTAATTAAAAAAATCCACTTCTAACTGCATCTTTAACATTTTGAAAGATATTTTGGGAATAATTTAGATGACTGATATAAAAGCTGTCCAATGAAATGAGAGCTGATTTTTTTTTTTTTTTTTTTTTTTTTTTTTTGTATTTTTCTGAAGCTGGAAATGGGGAGAGACAGTCAGACAGACTCCCGCATGCGCCCGACCGACCGGGATCCACCCGGCACGCCCACCAGGGGGCGACGGGTGTCGCTCTGTTGCGACCAGAGCCACTCTAGCACCTGGGGCAGAGGCCAAGGAGCCATCCCCAGCGCCCGGTCCATCTTTGCTCCAATGGAGCCTCGGCTGGGCTTCGGGAGGGGAAGAGAGAGACAGAGAGGAAGGAGGGGGGGCGGTGGAGAAGCAGATGGGCGCTTCTCCTGTGTGCCCTGGCCGGGAATTGAACCCGGAACTTCTGCAGCCAGGCCGACGCTCTACCACTGAGCCACCCGCCCAGGGCCGAGAGCAGATCTTTTTAATAACATTTCAGGTAGCTCAGGTATTCAGAAGTGATTTCATCAATGAAGAATGAGTTATAATGTTTTAAGCACAGTCTATTTATAGGCTAAAACACACACACACACACACACACACACACACGAATCTGACCAGTAGTGACAGTTGATAGTGTCCACTTGAAATGCTGAGGTCTCCAGTTCAAAACACTGATGTCACTGGCTTGGGTGTGGGATCACAGACATGACCCTATGGTTTCTGGCTTGAGCCCAAGGTCTCTGGCTTGAGCTAGGGGTTACTGACTCAGCTTAAGCCCCCCCTTCAATGCCCGTATGAGAAGCAATCAATGCACAACTAAAGTTAAGCAAGTTGTGCTACGAGTTGATGCTTCTCCCTCTCCTCTCTCTAAAATCAATAAATTAAAAAAATAAGAAATATACCAAAATATTAACAATAATCGTCTTTAAGGCCATTTTGCCCTTATTTCTACTTTTCTGTTTTCCATGTATCTCTTTCATAAAAACTAAATAAAAAAAAATTATACAGAATTTAGACCTGCCTCAAAGAACTGTTGGAAGTCCTTAATAAGTGTAAATAGTAATGAAGAGGATGGTTATCCCTAAGAAAAAAATTTGTTCTGTTTTGGGATGAGATTGACTCAGTCACACTCCTCTTCCCGTCAGTCCTGCTCCACACTGTATTTTAATCACATCAAGACTTCCGGCAAACTAGAAGTATGAAATAACCTCATACTTTATTCAGGGCTGTGGTGTAATTCCTAAGTTAATGAGGCATTTACTGAGGACAGTTTAAAATATCTCCTCAGTTTTCTGTTTTTTTCTGTATTGCTCAGTTTGAGAAGTCACCAGTTTAGGTTTCCAGTCCATACTTTGGATATCTATAAATTGTACAAGTCTTTCAGTTAAAAGTTATTTATTTTTTTAAAGATTTTTATTCATTTTAGAGAGGAGAGAGAGAGACAGAGACAGCGAAGGGAAAGAGAATGGGGGAGGGACAGGAAGCATCAACTCCATATGTGCCCTGACCAGGGAAGCCCAGGGTTTTGAACCGGCGACCTCAGTGTTCCAGGTCGATGCTTTATTCACTGCGCCACCACAGGTCAGGCCCACTTAAAAGTCATTTAAGCAAACCTGCCTCTATATTCTACTGTGAACAGTACACCCTCATCATTCAACTCTTTTTTTTTTTTTTTTAGGAAATAAAGGCAGGATAATTCAGTGTTTTAAGATAATAGCACATGACTTATAATTATCCTCAAGCCCCCCATATTTTGACTAGCTGATACTATAATAGTTTTGTTGGTAGAGATATTTATATTTAGAATAAAGTTATTTTCTACACTTTTAAAACTTCCAAGGGGCCTGAGTTTCATAGAATGTATATATTTCTTGGTTTGGGGGCTAGACCTCATATCTCTCAGCATCTGTCTTAAGTCTACTATTTTAAATTAGACTTGTGAAAGGTAAACAAAGGCATATAGTAACCAAATTTATAGCAATTAGACACTTATGTTTGTTAAAAGCTGAAGTAGTTTCTCTTGATATTTTGAAGACATTTTTTGAGGCATAATTTCATCCAGACAGATCTGATTTACTGAGATTAAATGCTAAATTGACATATTTGTTCTGATACTTAATATCATGAAGTGTGGATCCCATGAGTAACACTGAGAAGGCATTATGGAAGGGAACAAAGTAATTAATATAAGTGAAGAAGTACTAAAGACCATGCAAAGGTGATTCCAGTTTTCAGTGTGAATACTGGGGAAAGAAACTTTCAGTTTTCCTCTTTATTTATCTTTTTTCATTTTCAGATCCAGCTGTGGGACACAGCAGGACAAGAACGGTTCAGAAAGAGCATGGTACAACACTACTACAGAAACGTTCATGCTGTTGTCTTCGTGTATGACATGACCAACATGGCTAGTTTTCATAGCCTGCCATCTTGGATAGAAGAATGCAAACAGCATTTGCTGGCCAATGATATACCACGGATTCTCGTTGGAAATAAATGTGACTTAAGAAGTGCCATTCAGGTACCTACAGACTTGGCACAAAAGTTTGCTGATATGCACAGTATGCCTTTGTTTGAAACCTCTGCTAAAAATCCCAATGATAATGACCACGTGGAAGCTATATTTATGACCTTGGCTCATAAGCTTAAGAGCCACAAACCATTAATGCTTAGTCAACCCCCTGATAACGGAATTACCCTGAAGCCTGAACCAAAGCCTGCAATGACGTGCTGGTGCTAAGTCTTTATTTTACTGTTTAATTTTGCCTAAAGAAATACTTTTGAAGTATGACAGTGATAGTCATAAGATTTAATCTCAGATATAACGGATCATTCTGATACTTTGCTGTTTATCATTGTCATGCTCACTTTTCTGTTTTGTCTTTATGTAATCAAGTTTGTCACTGTGACAACACAAGAAAAAAGTTGGTTTTCAGGTGAGGCTGCAAATGAAGCAAAGGAAGGAGGATCAGCACATCTTTCCATTCCAGCCCAGTGAAGGAGGCTGCGAATGAGAGCATGCTGGAGCTTCTAGAGTCAGGACTGTTCAGTCTTATGTTCCTGGGATTGAAAAAAAAATATTAAGGGTTTAGCACACACCTAATTGTATAGAGCCTTTGGATAGCAAATGTTCTCAGTAGGATAAAAACTTGTATTTGCTTTTAAGTAAGAGGATGGAGATAGTCAGACTCCCGCATGTGCCCCGATTGGGGTCCACCCAGTAGCCCCGTCTGAGGCCGATGCTCGAATCAGCGGAGCTATTTTTAGTGCCTGAGGTTGATGCGCTAGGACCAACCAAATCATCCTCAGAGGGCCCAGGGCAATGCTGAAACCACTTGAGACACTGTGGAGGGGAGATGAGAGAGGAGGGGAAGGGGAGAGAAGCAGATAGTCACTTCCCTTGTGTAGCCTGACTGGGAACTGAACCTGGGAGGGACAGCCATATGCCGGGCTGATGCTCTATCCACTGAGCCCACTGGCTGGGGCCATTTGGCTTTATATTATGAATCGGCTTAATTGCATCATGATTGGTACATTTTAGAGCCAAGACTTTTTAGTTCCAGTGGGAGGAGAAGGCATAGACTGTTTTCTGGATCTCAGTCCATAAGGAATAACTTTTCCAACATTCTAAATGCTTGATTTTTCTAGTCAATTTCAATGAGTTCCACAAAAGTCGTTATTTTAAAAAGTAATTTGGATTGTTTTCTTACTAAATTCTATTAAAATCTGCAAAAATAACCCAAATTTTAGGCAAATAAAGTGACATAATAAGTGCTTTTTATTTCATGGTATCTTTAAACAGTGAAAAACAAATCGAAAGTGTATGAGGGTTGAGACTTGGAGAAAGTAGGTAAACATGGTTCCTGGCTCTCACAGGAGAGTTCCTCTTTGCTTGTAGTGACTTTAAGGTGTGTGTCTGGCATGGTATCTCTTGCTCTTCCCCACTCCCAGTCAACTTAATGACTAAAGGCTGAATTAACAAAGCATCTTCCATTTGGATATTGTAGCTCTGAGGATATACCTCTAATTGCTGTGAGTATTTCTGTAATTGTATTGTCTTACAGTACATCGGTTTTTAAAATCTTTAAATTTTATGGCCATAACATGCTATTCCTTCTCATTATGAAAAAAGTTAGATATTGAAAAAAATCTTATCTATCTCTCAGTGGTAGAAAGGATATTTAAGACATTTTTTACCCTAAATATTTTTATTTTGAATTTAAGGTTTTGCACATTAAAAAAATAGTAAGCTTGCGTATGAAACTATTACATGAATGGAATGTAAGCCATGAACTTGAACTGTAATGTACACATTGATGAATGCTGATAGACTGCTGCCCTTGATAATTTTAGAGGAAGTTAATTAAGCCAAAAGATGGATTTTACTTGGAATATTTTTGAAATGTGGGAAACGTTAAATATGTATCTAATCTACTTTAGGATTTTTGTTTTATCATCTTGGTGGTCCTAACCAGATAATTTAATTATAAAATGAGATAATTCTATTAAGTAAACTAACTAAAGATAATTATTGAAAGTAATCATTCAGTTTTAAATATTAGAGCTTTTAAGGAAAAACAAGTTGGCTTTGTGTTTCAAGAGATGAATTCATTTTTCTTATGCTAGAATTAAAAATGATTTGACTTGAAATTACTGTTGATTTGTAACTTTTTATAGTGGAACAATGACAGCTGTAATCCTGATGGGCATAATAGCAAAATAGTTTTTAAAGAAGGGAATCTGTTTTCTTGCTTTTCATGACGTTTTCTAGAGTAGGGGAAGAAGTTTACAGTTACTTTTTCAGTGCTGTTACTACAGTATTTAAAAAGGAATTTCACTTTATTTCTTTTTGTAAGAACTTACTAGTAAGTATGCTTTACAATTCTGTGAAAGGACTTATTTTTTCACTTTAATATTTATTAAATACATTTGTATCTCATTTGTAATGATTCATTAATATTTTTCTCTATGTTTTATTTTTTATTTTATTTTATTTTTTTCTTTTTTAAGGGCATCCCAGTAGGGTTACAAAGAGTGGCCTCTTCATTCCCCAGTGCCCTGGGTTGGGACAATCATTTGCCAAGTCAAAGTTGGCCCACTGAGGGGCTCCACATGGGGGCCGACTTGCAACCCATCAACAGGCAAATACGGGGAGCAAACCTCTGGCATGCCCCCACCCTGTTCCAAACTGACCAAACACCTCTGGTTCTTTAAAAAGTGCTCTGCTTGTCTCAAGGTTTCCTATAGTGTGGGTGTGACTGCCCACCCAGGGTCCCACAGGCCCAGAAAGTTCCATCAGCGTAGTGGTTCTCAGCCAGGGATGCACGACACACCTGCCCAAGGACTGCTAAAGAGCCCCCCGCCCAGACCTACATACAGAACACCATCCCTCTCCTGGTCAATCCCACTGTGCCCGAGCTTGCCATGTGCGTCCACACCCACACCCCTCAGTCCTCAGGTCGACCTGATCTTACACAAGAAAAGCAAAACCAAAGTGCTGAGGGGCTCTCGCCCGGGGTTCCCGACTGGAAGCCCAAACACAGGTCTGACCGCCAGTGCCCACGGGATCAAAATGCCAGCTGGCCGGGAGCTGTAAGGACTGTCAGGCTACAAACCATTCTTAGTGCCCACTGTTCTGAGCACTGAGCGTAGAAATAGCCACTTCCTCTTTGCCCTGAGGTCACAGGCGCAGCACGGGGCAGCTGCGTCCGTGGTGCTGGCAGACCCAGCATTGCAGGGCATAAATGTTTTATTTTTTAAAAGAACATACATGTTAGTTGAATGGTGATAAAGCATTTAGATATTTTCTAAGATGTTTATAAAATACTTCATCAGCTATTGAGAAATCACTTCCAGAATTGTGGCTATCAGGGAACAGTTCATTTTTAAAGCACAAATCACACGTTTTGTAACTCTGGTGTGAATTTATTTTAACTGTGACATTAATTGAAAACATCAGATATGTTTTGGAGAGGTCTTAATTTGAGAACACCAAAGGAAGCGAATCCACAATCTTAATGTCGTCAGCTTTTTTTTTTTTTTTTTTTTTTTTTTCTGAAGCTGGAAACGGGGAGAGACAGTCAGACAGACTCCCGCATGCGCCCGACCGGGATCCACCCGGCACGCCCACCAGGGGCAACGCTCTGCCCACCAGGGGGCGATGTTCTGCCCCCCCCTCCGGGGCGTCGCTCTGCCACGACCAGAGCCTGGGGCAGAGGCCAAGGAGCCATCCCCAGCGCCCGGGCCATCTTTGCTCCAATGGAGCCTCGGCTGCGGGAGGGGAAGAGAGAGACAGAGAGGAAGGAGGGGGGAGGGTGGAGAAGCAAATGAGCGCCTCTCCTATTTGCCCTGGCCGGGAATCGAACCCTGGTCCCCCGCACACCAGGCCGACGCTCTACCGCTGAGCCAGTCGGCCAGGGCCAATGTCGTCAGCTATTAATGACAGCGCTTTATTGACAGTACACTGCTGTTTCCTCATGAAACCGAAACTAAGTTTTGTTGTGGAATAATGTCCGTGTAACCTTTCCTTCACAAAGTTCAATAAACACTCTTTGCCATAAAGAAGTTGTGTTTCGCTGTGTGCCATTCGGAAGTTTCTGTTATCTCATGGCAGAAAAAGACTTATCCAACTGAAAGATGTGCTAGACGTTTTTTCTTTCGCAAAATGACTTGATTCAAATTGTTTACCATTTCTGTAATGACAGGTGTCTGGAATGTATTTCATACTAAGGAATATGCTACTTTTAGGAGTTTTAGAAAACCAAACACTGTCTCTTTCTTTATATGTTTGGAAAAGTTTCCATTTGATAGGCTTTGTTTCTAAAGTCTGTGTCACCTCTAGAAATGTTCCTATCTGAGCATTTTAAAAGTTAAATTTTCCATTGTGTTTAAACATTTTTCAGTCTAAGACTTAACACTAGAGTTTAGATCCGTTTGTTAAGATGTAAATACAAGATCCAGTTAGTCATAGGAACGAATTAGGGACATGGGACTCTAGCAAATTAATTCTAGTAACAACTTTCGTGTAGCTGGTAGGTGGGACTGAAAACTCGTTTGTTTTTTTTTGTTTAATGAGCCCAATTGATGATGATGTTCTCTTTGAACCCAAGGATCGTTATAAGGTCTTTTTCCCCCTTTAACTCTGACAGTCATTAAATGCAAGTATCAGCATATACTAGATTTAGAAACAGATCGTGAAGTGTTAAATCAAGATTTTCAAAATAATGAAGCATATTGAATCCCACCACTTCCACTTCATTCCTCCCTAGAATATCACCGTGGGAGGGGGAACTACTTTCATTAGTTCTACTTCTAGGAGCCTTGATTGCATATCAGTCTTCACATCTTTGCAGCATCTAGTGTTTGTCATTTATGTCTCCTACACAATTACCCTTTTCCCCAAAGTGTTCGCCATTTGACAATCACTCATATCCTTAAGTGATTCCTCTCGATTCTTTTAACAATTTGGCTCTAAGAGGTTTTAAGAGGAAACTCATTTCTGATGTGATAGTTGAGTCATGCTCTGTGAAAATGAGCAGCCCGTGCTGCTCAGCATGACGCTAGAGCAATATTGCATTGACTTTGCTGAGAACGTGTGTCTTCCCAGAGTTCTGTTCCCTGAAAGTAAAAATGAAGTCACTCTGCTTTTAACTCCTTTGCTAAGCTTAAGGGAAAAAAAAATAGCCATTCTTTATTTAAAAAAGAGAATCTTTTTCTCAATTTTTAAATAGATTTTATTGATTTCTAGAGAGAGGAGAGAGAGAGAGAGAGAGAAAGAGGGGGAAGAGCGGGAAGTATCAACTCATACTAGTTGCTTCCTGTATGTGCCTCGACCGGGCAAGCCCAGGGTTTTGAACCGGTGACCTCAGCATTACAGGTCAACACTTTATTCACTGCGCCACCACAGGCCAGCCATCTTTTTCTCAAGTTAAAATGGTATGCGAGGTCCATCCAGGTCTACTAACTGCATCTCAGTGAGACCTACAAGCCATGTGATGTCTCCCTCACTCTGAGTTTCCTCATCTGCAAAATTGGTTCAGTAATACCTGTCCCCTATTATGTCTTAAGGCAATTATACTGATGCAATTCTCTTAGAAGTGTAAATATTAGGACTTCCTCAATTGACAGTAGTTTCTCCACTTTCTATTGTGTTTTTGTCTTATGGGAGCCATCATCCCTAAATTTCCTACAGCTAGAATCTTTTCGGGGGGGGGTATGAATTGAATTCAAGTTAGATACTCAGGATTTCAGATATCCCCCAAAGCAGAAACAAAACAAAACATAAAGCTACCAAACCTTCCAAATTGTGTGCCCCATCTGGGAGTTTGTGACCAGCACAGAGGCTTGCTGGAGTCACTTTTTTTTTTTTTTTGTGACGGAGACAGGGACAGATAGGGACAGACAGGAAGGGAGAGAGATGAGAAGTATCAGTTCTTTGTTGCAGCATCTTAGTTTCTCATAGATTACTTTTTCACATGTGCCTTGGGGGGGGGGGGCTACAGCAGACCAAGTGACCCCTTGCTCAAGCCAGTGACCTTGGGCTCAAGCTGGTGAGTCTTGCTCAAACCAGATGAGCCTGCGCTCAGCTGGTGACCCCGGGGTTTTGAACCTGGGTCCTCGGCATCCCAGTCCGACTCTCTATCCTGGTCAGGCTTCATTTTATTACTGCTGTCATAAAGCCCGTTCCCCCAGAGCTGACCCACTGACACTGGGCTGCACAGGCAGGGAACTTGTCTCCCTGAGGTGGCTTTTATCTCGTACCCTTTCCTCCCCTCTGAGCCTAAGGACTCCCTTCAGCCTAGGTTTGGGGACTTGGGTACTGGCAGGTGTCTCAGGGAGGCAGAGGTTTGCTTGAAATCCTTGTTTTGGAGGTCACAGGCTAAGTGACCCTCTCCTGTCTCCTGCCCTGGCAGGTGGCTCTCCTTAACCAGTAGGCAGCCCTATACCATGCCTAGGGCCACGGCACTTTCTGAAGACTTATGAAAAAAATGTTTCTTTTTTTCTAAGTGAGAGGAGGGGAGATAGAGGGACAGACTCCCATATATGCCCCACCGGCATCCACCTGGCAACCCCCGTCTGGGACTGATGCTCTGCTTATCTGGGGTCATGCTTGCAACCGAGCTATTTTTAGCACCTCAGGCAGAGGCTCCATGGAGCCATCTTCAGTGCCTGTGCTGATGTGCTTGAACCAATCAAGCCATGCTGCGGGAGGGGAAAAGAGCGAGAGAGAGAGAGAGAGAGAGAGAGAGAGAGAGAGAAGATGGAGGGGGAAGGGTGGAGAAGCAGAACATCGCTTCTCCTGAGTGCCCTGACAGGGAATTGAACTGGGACTTCCACATGCCGGCCCGACACTCTACCACTGAGGGAACCCATCAGGACCACTTATGAAAATTTTGAGACCTGGAGAAAAAAGGGAATTGACCTCCCTCTTCCCATAAACATTTAGTTAAATGTCTAGAAACTAAAAATTATGCTGATGTTATTGATAAAATATTGATATTCATAAAAAACAGTAATTATATTTGAGATCAATTGATAGGCTAGATTATTTCCCTTGAAAAGAACTGTGCTTGCTGAGAACCTAGCTGATTACAAAAAAGATTGTTTACATATGGCTAAATCATTAAAAAATCTTTTTTTTAAGAAAAACAGTACCATAAGTAGACTTTAATCTATTGGATGTGATGTGGAATGAAACCTCCAAAAAAAAAGAGTGCTTGGAAATTTGAGTACAGACTGTGTTCTAGAGCAGTGGTCCCCAACTTTTTTTGGGCCACGGACCGGTTTAATGTCAGAAAATATTTTCACGGACCGGCCTTTAGGGTGGGACGGATAAATGTATCACGTGACCGAGACAAACGTCAAGAGTGAGTCTTAGACAGATGTAACAGAGGGAATCTGGTCATTTTAAAAAAATAAAACATTGTTCAGACTTAAATATAAATAAAACGGAAATAATGTAAGTTATTTATTCTTTCTCTGCGGACCAGTACCAAATGACCCACGGATCAGTACCGGTCTGTGGCCCGGGGGTTGGGGACCACTGCTCTAGAGGGCATTAGGGAATGCTTGTCAATTTCCTTAGGTGTGATGATGGTAGTGAGGTGGGAGAATCTGAGGATTCACCGGGGTATTTAGAGACGAACTGTCCCGATGACTGCATCTGGCTTTCAACGTGTTCTGCAAAATAATAACCATGGTGGGAAGGAGGAGGAACCAGTCTCATTTATTCTGCTCATAGCAGCCTTGATTATGGATAACAGTTTCCACATCTTTGTGGTCAGCATCTTATGATTGCATGTCATTTGTTTCCTACACAATCGTCCCCTTCCCTTAAGCATTTCCCATTTGAAAATCAGCATGTCAGCCACCTGCTTTCAAAAGTTTCTGCAAAACTATAAATTATATGTGTGTGTGTTTATATATACATACAGACAGTCCCAACTTATGAGAGTTGAACTTAGGATTTTTTGACTTTACGATGGTCTGAAAGTGATATGCCCAATAATTTACATAAGGTATTAAAAACCTTTATTATATAATAGACTTTGTGTTAGATGGTTTTACCCAACTGGAGGCTAACGTTCTTAAGGCAGGTTAAGCTAAGCTATGATGGTCGGTAGGTTAGGTGTATTAAATGCATTTTCTACTTAGGAGATTTTTCATTTGCAACGGGTTTATCAGGATATAACCCAGTGGGAAATTGAGGAGCATCTGTAGATACATACTGTATACAGAGGGAGACTAAACGTGGTGAAATGTGAACAAGTGCTTTGAAGAGCCCCAAGGGGATGAATTGGAGTAGTTGGTTGGCATAGAGGAGGCCTGTGAGGAGAGGAAGTAAAGAGAAATGGGAATTTAAATGGACAGTGAGAGCACCTCACCCCAGCATGTGATACTGAGTTTGCAGGAAGCAGGCATCTGACCTGGACTGGCCAGGCTATCTTCACTTCCAAATGTCTTCTCCAAGAGTTCCCAAGGTATCTACAGCCATGGCAATTCGAATAGCTATTGGGTGATGATATAGACAGTATTTTCCGCTACGTTCCTCTCTCAGCCAATCATCATTGCCCCCACCCCCAGCTTTGTTACCAAGTGGGCTCCCCTGATTGCCCGGCCCTGGAAGCCATCCACCCAACATACATGCCTTGTGGTAAGTGCTTGTTATTCCCACTGTGAACTCTTGTTGAGCCTCCCATTTCCCTCTATGAAGAAGTAATCAATAGATGAGATGCATAAGGAAGACCCATTCATTTATTCAGCAGATACTGAAGGGCTGTTTCAGGCACCGTGCAAAGGGCTAAGGAGTATAGCTGTAGCTGAGGCAGACAAAGGCTGAAGTCCAGTGATGTTCATAGTCCAGTGATAAAAGATAACATGTAAACAAATACACCGAACAACTAACTGGATTGGGATAAGGGTTATAACAATGAAACAAATTGAGTGATGAGATAGAGGGTAAATGCAGGGGCATTCTAAGAGAGGATGGTCAGGGAAGGCATCTCTAACACTGACCGGATGAGTTAAAAGCACACGGTGGAGAAAGCAAGGCACGCAGAGAGCTGAGGAGACCCCAGGGCAGAGGAACGAGCAGGTGGAATGGCCTGGAGCAGCTGGGCAAACACACAGGATCCTACTGGGCTGCAGTGAGTGCGGGAGAATGGACTGAATGACACCAGAGAGGCCAATCTCTGAGCCAGGTCATTGTGAATAGTCTGGGTTTTATTCTAATTGCAGGGGAAGGCCATTGAAAGGTTTCAGTAGAGCAATGGAGTGATCTGCTTTGCTATTTTAACATTTATTTATTTATTTATTTATTTATTTATTTATTTACAGAGACAGAGAGAGAGTCAGAGAGAGGGATAGATAGGGACAGTCAGGAATGGAGAGAGATGAGAAGCATCAATCATCAGTTTTTTGTTGTGACACCTTAGTTCATTGGTTGCTTTCTCATATGTGCCTTGACCATGGGCCTTCAGCAGACTGAGTAACCCCTTGCTCGAGCCAGCGACCTTGGATCCAAGCTGGTGAGCTTTGCTCAAACCAGATGAGCCCGCGCTCAAGCTGGTGACCTCGGGGTCTCGAACCTGGGTCCTCTGCATCCCAGTCCGACGCTCTATCCACTGCGCCACCGCTTGGTCAGGCTGCTTTGCTATTTTAAAAGGTTACTCTGGCTGATTCGTGGAAAGTGGATTGGAGAGGGAGAGATGAAGACAGCGTGCCAGCTGAGTCTTTTCTTTTACTCAGCTTTTCCAAAGGCTCCACTCAGGGATGACCTGCCCCCTCCCACTCCTTCTGACAGCTCATTGGCCAGAACTGGGTCTGGTGGCCAGTTTAGCTGCAAGGGATTCTTGGAATGTGTATATGTTATGCACAAGAAGGCAGAGGAGAAAATGGCTTGTGAATGGCTTTTGGGTAGCCAATCCAGTGTCTGGAGTCATCTGTGTTATACCTGAGCCTGTGAAATAGATGGGCAATTTTTATTGGAGTCGTTTATGAAGGGGAAGTGGCAGTGAAGAGCCCAAGACTCGTAGCGTTTGAGTCCTGATCTTTTGACCTTAAACTGCAGATGCTCGTCCCATAACCTTTCATTGTTCTGGGCTCTGTGAAAGACCCTTCCCATCTCACATGTCCTGGGGTGGGTACTGGCGAAGCATTCTTCCAGCTCGTTGTTCAATGTCCAGTGTACCTGAGCAATCGTCACGGCTGAAGGGCACTAGGGGCATGCCAGGTTAGCAGGCCAGACTTTAGAATGGAAAGAAGCCTAGAAATGAGAAGAAAAAGCCCTGGCTGGTAGCTGAGTTGGCTGGAGCATCGTCCCAGTATGCCAAGGTTACAGGTTTGATCTCTGGTTAGGACATAAAAGAAGCAGCAATGAATGCATAAATAAGTGGAACTACAAATTGATCTGTCTCGCTTGCTGTCTCTCATCAATAAAACGATAAAATGAGAAGATAAAAAATAAAATAATAGTGTCTTCGGTTATGCTAGGGAATAGTTTCACCAAACACAGTGGTAAGGCCGTGTACCCCAGGGGATATGGAAGACAGTTCATTGGCATGTGGAAAGGACACATACTCAAATATTGTGTTTGCATGAATATAGATGATGTAGCTTTAGGAATTCAGCATTGCTAATATGTAATGCATGAATCGACACTGGATGCCAGGCAGACTGTGCCTTACACGTTAGGGAATCGGATGCCCTGGTCCCACCGTCTGCACTGGGGAGAGGTTAACAGCAGCACCTCACCTTTACTGTCTCTTCGCTTCCAGTGGATCGTGGCAATATAGGTTCACATGTGCCTGGGAAGTGGGTTTACTAGGAATATGCTCCCACATGGTAAACTATAATTCTTTGTAATAAGACTAGAATCAAAACCAGAATCCTGATCTGGTCACAGGGAATGACGAATGTGACTGTGGGTTGAAGAGCTATGCTTAACACCATCAGAATATTTTCTCCAGGAATAAGAACAAGGGAGTTTTCACTTATATATATAGATGTAACATTTAATGCTACCCAACAGATCTATTTCACAGTAGAGATTAGTTTTCCAATGAGCTCAGGAAATTCAAAGAAAACAATTACTTGGACAGAATTAGGACAGGTAATATTTGCCTCTTTGGCACTTGTTTTTAAATATGTTTATTGTTAATAACTTTCTCTTTTCTCTTGAACTTTTTATTGTGGAGCTTTGGAAACATAAAGATACACAGTATGAGACCGTGAACCCCATGTAGCCATCGCCCGGCTTCAATCACCATGCATACCCTGTCGGTCCGGTTTTATCTACATCCTCCCCACCTCCTGCACTGGGATTTGAAGAAAATTGGCAAACATCCTGATTGTTTTTAAAGATATTTTTTTATCACATCAGGTTCTGCTGGTTTGAGAGCCATTTTTTTTCTTTTTTTCTGACAACTTTAGATCTCTCTGCCCTGCGCTGATCTGAATGAACACGGCTCCCAGACGGCGATTTTTACCATTATTATAAGGCAGGGTACATCCCACTTACTTTTACCTTAATTACTCAGGAGTCTCACCCCGAGCATCACTGCGCTGCACCGTAAAGGAGAAACACCAGGCGTTCAGTGTGCTGCCCAGGGACAGTCCACAGGCAGGGTCTCTGGGAGGGGCCAAGGATCTGCATAGGTCACACGTTCCCAGGGGACTCTGCTCCCTGAAATGGGGACACGGGACATAGGCAGAGACTGTTCAGTTCACAGGTTTCAAGCTATGGTGCAAAAAACTGGAAAAGAGACTTTAGAAAACCAGCCCCATTTTTCTAATGCGTCTCACACACACCCCCTCCCCGCTTGCTGGCTGTCACATCTCGCTGGGGCAGAGGCTCTGAGGCTAGGATCTGACATTCCATAGCCACTGTGTCAAGGGAGCTTTGCAGAGCAAAGTGTGTGAACATCTAAATAGTGACTGGCTGCTCGGAAGCCATCTGTTTTCAGGTTTCTGGCTGTGTCCCCTGTAGCCAGGGTGATGCAAGTCTTTAGATAAGTGGTGTTCCCATTTACACACACACACACACATGCATACGTGCACACACCCAAACACACATGCACGTATACACAAATATACACAGGCATACAGGCATGCACGCACACAAACACACAGGTCGAGTGCTCTATTGTGAATAGCTCTACTATCTAAAAAAAACTTCTAGAAATTTCTCTAGTATCTCCATCCTATTGGGATAAATTAGTTTCCTTTTAGTAGGTATGGGATGGACACAATTCCCCCTCAATGTGTATCCTGCTTACACGGTAAGCTTGAATATAGCTCCACTTTTTATTCCATTTATTATTAATTTATTTAAGATTTCCTTGTTTTGGATGAATTTTTTAAAAAGATTTTAGGAGAGAGAGAGAGAGAGAAGGGGGGAGGAGCAGGAAGTATCAACTCCCATATGTGCCTTGACCAGGCAAGCCCAGGGTTTCAAACTGGGGGCATCAGCCTTCCAGGTCAATGCTTTACCCACTGCGCCACCACAGGTCAGGCCAGGTTTCCTTGTTTTGGAGAAACTGTATTTCTTGGCTGTGGCTGGGAGCTAGATTCCAGAATCTAGAAAACACCAAGGATGCTGCTTGTTGGTGAAGGTATCTACACACTTCCATTCCATTCTGCACAGTTTGTGCATGTGGTTACCTGGAAGGTCACTTCCCCTGGTGATCTGTGTCTCTCTTACCACCCCATTGCCGGCTCATCAAAAAAAAGAAAAAAAGTGATAAGAGAAGTACAAGGTTTGATGAATTTAGGGCTAATGAACTCATAACCTCTGTTTTGCAGAAAACTGTGCTCTAACTAGATGTTTAAGTGCTATGTGGTATAAAAAAGCTTTTGTTTGTTTTAAAAGATAAACAAGCTTTGCTCAATGTAGTTAGCTGTAGGCTCCAAAAGTGCTATTAGCCCTTTTGAAATTTGGGCTTATTTAAACAATAAAAAAGCCCTGGAAATGGTGTCTTCCTTCAGCTACTCAAAGTTCAATTTAGTGAAAGAAATAAGCACCGGCCCAGGGTTCATGTTCGTTTTTAAAATATATTAAGTTATCCATTGGCTAAAAGTTTTTCTCTTATGGCTTCTTTTCGGCAGCAGTATGAGAATAAAAATTCTCACCACAAGAGGGTGCTGGGCCATGGAAAAATGAATGGGTTTTTACAGAATTAGAAATAAAAACAGGAATGCAGGCGACTCAGGGTGAGACCACCACTAGGAATGGTGGTGACAGAACTTGTTTTCCCAGTGATTATTCCATTCTTTTACTTGCTCAGACAAAAATTCAGAGTTGGCTTTGATTCCTTATTTCCCTGTGTATTAAGCGTGTCTTCTTATCCTGAAGCTTGAACATCTGGGGTCCGGCTCAGGCTGACCCTGGGCAACCAATTCCTAGAAATAGCAAACCACTCTTGTCTTTCATGTGCAAAGCAGCCAATCCTGAGCCTTCAAAACAACCAGCTTCTTTATAGGTTCTCTACCCCCCTGGTCCCTCACCCCTGCCGCTGTCACCCCAGAGCCAGGTCCAGACATTAGAGGCGGTCCCTACACCAGAGCCTGCTGAAGTCATTTAAACTAGCCAGTCCTAACCCTGCTTGCCCTGCCTTGCTCTCTCTCCCCCAGGAACCACAGTAAGGTCCTCGCTCACACCTCCCCTCCGCCCTCCGCCTACTGACTGCCCCTGATGTGCTTCCTCGGGCTGTGCCCATGCTTGGTGTGCCCTCTCCTCCTGGGCACTGGAACTATCTTTTCAGTGGCGTTTGTTTCCTGATCTGTTGGGCTCACCATACCTAAAATATAAAACCTACGTTTTATTATTAAAAAATAAATACCTAACCCCACATCTCAGCAGATTTTAGTGTCTCTGCCTTGATGGTACATCCAGAGTTCATCCGCTTCTTGTTGCCACTGCCTCTTTCGCGCCCCCACCATCACGCTGTACTGCCTGTGTCGGCCGGGTCCGCACCCCCACAGCAGTCTGCGCCCCACCTGTGAACACCCAGAGTGATGCTGTCATCCGGGGCAGTCTGGTCTGTCTTACCACTCTTTGTTCAGAGCCCTCCACTGGAGGAGCTAATAATTAAATTGTCACGGGAGTATTTGGAACCAGCAGTAACCAAGGTTGACCTCCCATTGCACTTTAAGTTAAAAGCAAAACCGTGCCCTGGCCGGACAGTTCTGTTGGTTAGAGCCTCGTCCCCAAGCGCAGAGGTAGCCGGTTCGACTCTTGGTCAGGGCACATACGGGAACAGATCAATGTTCCTCTCTCTCTCTCTCTCTCTCTCTCCTTTCCTCTCTCTAAAATAAACATGAAAAATAAATAAATAAAAACAAAGTCCTTAAAATGGCTCTGGGAGCCCTTTGGAATCTGATTCCCTGGCCCGCCCATTCTTGACCACCCCATGCAAACTACCACCTTAGGACTTGGCTCCTTGCAGCCCCTTCTGGGCCTGGAGCCTTTCCCCAGAGCCCCCCATTGGTGCCACTGCTTCTCAGGGAGGTCTTCCTGATCTGGCCCCTGCAGCCCTCCCCCAACACTCCTTCCCTTCCCCCCTCCTTGTCCCCTAGTACTTACCTGGCACATACATCATTCCCTGTCAGGTTTGTGAACTAGTGTCCCCAAGGAAATGTAAGCTCCACAAGGCAGGGACTTTGTTTTTGTGCACTGGTTCATTAAAGGCCTAGAATAGTGACTGCTAGCTGGTAAAGGTTGAGAAATATGTGTTGAAAGAATGGATGAACTGAGAATATGATTAAAAAAGAAAAAGACACTCTAGTTCAGTCACTCATTCTCACATCAAATATTTGGAGAATGCTTGCGTGCACCCACTAAGATACACTTGCTGGTCCCCCAAAACCAGTCATCTAAAAGGGAGGTCACCAAGGTCACCCAGATGGTTCACTCATTAAGCAATTGATGAGGTGTGGCAGGCGGCCTGTCTGCTCCCATGGGTGCAGAGAAGGGGGCCAGTGAGGGCAGGGTTTTGTTTTGTTTTTTCAACTGCCAGATATTTTCCCTGATCGCCTCCTTTACATTCAATACCCTTAACATTTATGTCATCAACCAGAGACACTGTGGGTAGATGTTGCTGATGTGTCTGGTCCATGGGTGTATGCAGAGTCATGCCAAGGACACAGCAAACTCCTGATCTTCCCACTCTCCTCCTCAAGTCTTACTACCATGCTTTGAAAATGGGAAATGGTCAATGCTATTTTTTAACAACTTAAAATGTAAGGTTTGCTTAGTAATTTAAATATATACGTTTGTGGTTCATAAGAAAAAACGTTTTTCCCTTTCTGCCCTTGACGATTAAAGGAAGACAATGACAGATGATTGTATATTTTGTTTAATACTTGCATTGTTTCTATAGCGCAATTATAGCAATCTTTAAATTTACTTTTCATTACAAATATTTGTCAAGTTTTGTTTCAGAAACATTTTTCCTACTCTCTTGCACATGCACCCAGACACACTACAAAAAAACTCATTCATAACACAGTAAGGGCAAACATTATTCATGTAAACATCTTTCATTAATTTCCCATAATTTAAAAAAATCATAGAATTATAGATATTGAATAAGGCTCATAGATTTAGTTCAAATTCTACAAGAGACCAGTCAAAGATGCTCATTAACTGTGGTGGGGTTAACTTTTGGTTGCAATAAATGCTGAAAGCGTACCCCTGGCTTCCAATCCGTAAACATACCTGACAACCTCAAAAATGCATTTCAGAATAAAAAGAGAATGTAGAAAACCCAGGAGGAAAAAACTTTTGAAGTAGGGAGCTCAGAACCATGAACCCAATTTCTTCTATAATAAGCAGGCATTACATAGCCCCTGTATTTCCCAATACATGAATCAAGATTAATTATAGTAACTCAAAATGTAACCAAGTCAACATATTAAGGAAGATACATATTGCTAGTATACACAGTGAAAATTTGTCATAAAACTGATCATTTCATTATATCCAGGACCAAAGCAGAAAAAAGAAAACCCCCACTCAAGTTGAAAATCATTAGGAAGGAGTGTTTTAGTAACATAAGAATCAGGGGAGTTGGGAGGTATGCCCTCAGGGTACTGAAGTCACAGACAGAGGAAGCTAGGGCTGGCCTTATCCGGGGGCGTCTCTCTCTGGCTGGAAGCTTGGTGCTTACGTGCATAGTCTCCCAGAGCTGAGACAGGAAATGGACTGTGCTGAGAAATGGGCCCCTTGCCAGCTGCGCCCTCCTCCTGCCTCTCTGCGAGGTGGAGGTCAGGAGGCAGGGACTGCTGGCAGAACCGTGAAGTCCCACCCCGGGGTCTGAACCCCAACTCCACTGAGGGCAGCCTCCCTGACATGTGTGACTAGGCAGTAAGGGTGGCGGTTGATGGTGGCCAGAAAACCCAGTTCGGAGGTACACTTGGCCACATCTGGCTTCTGATTCTGCTGCCCTGCAAAGAAATTGTGCTCTGGATAAATGCACCTGTGTCTCTAATGCCTTGAACTCACTCGCAGGCCCATGAAGGCCTGGAGTGGGGTCACTAAAAGGTGGACAGACCTCCACGAGCACCTAACTTACACCAGGAGCGACTGAGGCACTGGGAAACCTACAAGCCTCTCCACGCGAGACAACTGCGCAGGGCAGTCGCTTTGGGTCAGAGTTACTTGTAGGCTTATTGATTTCTAAAAATCAAAATTGACCTGCATTATATCTCAATAGACTCATAATTCTCACCAAAAATTTTGTAATTTGTTTAAACAGCATTGGAATAATTCAACTTCATTTAAATATAATCATTCTACCATGAAAATATTTCATACAAACATCTATTTACATACAAACACATTAAAATTTGTGAAAAGGGTTTCCACCCCTATGGTTGTATGGCTTGAAATAGTTTCATTGCTTTGTATATATGTCTGCACACATTTGGCAAAATAAAACTATTAAAATTTAGATATTCTTATCTAAAATAAAAAAAAGTGACACTGAGTCTCCAATTCCTGAAGGGAAGATCAAAGGAAAAACAAACAAACAATCTATCCAGGTACCTCAAGTAGATGTAAATTTAATATATTTTGTGAACCTTTGATCTGTGGCAAATAAACATCACAACGATTAGTCTTGCAACATAGTTTTGCTTGTTTTTCTAAAACAAAAGATGTCTGGATTCTAAATCACTACTCTGAAGACAGAAACTTAGAGGCAACTATTTTAAAACAAAGCACAACAAACTTTACCTTCTTGGAAGATCTTCAATGCATTTTGCAGTTGAGTGATTTAAAATTTTAGATATTAAAAGAAAGGGACTAAAGTGCCACACACTGTCTTACTGAGAAGACAACCCTTGAATTCACTGTTCACAGTTACTGCGATTTTAACAGTTACGATGACATGTTGTGAATGGTTACACTTGGCCTCCACCGTAGCCTTTCCAGATTGTTGGCGAATCAGGAAATAGATTTTCAAGTGTGAAGAGCCTTTGGAGGGCGACCAAGTTTAACCACAGCCCCAGGCAGGTTCAAAGAGGTCTTGAAAAACAAATTTCCTTCTTAGTTTCTCTGGGAGAGCAGGGATGAAGCAGGTTAAAATAAGAATAGGTCCTACAAAACTCAAGTGTTCCTTGCCTGTGGCTTTGTAATCTCATCCTTTCTTTGCGTCGGAAACCAGTTCTCCCAGCTGTTCTGGGTAGCCCGTTCCAACGTCCATTTGGGGACATACTCCTATGGTTAGTTCCAGTTCCTAACTAACACAAGATAATATTTCATCATAGAGAAGCTGCTAAGGAAAGTTCTAGACATGCAGGAGTTGGGCTGGGATGGCTCTGAGTGACATCTCTCCGAGATGGTGGCGTCCTGCACACCCACAGGTTGCAACCGGTTTTGGGGGGCAAGCAGAAAGTGATACCTCTCTTCCCCACCACATGGAACCTCCCATATTTCTGTTGTGACTGATATGCTGCTGGCGCTGCTGGCTCCGGCTGTGTCCTGACACACTTCCTCCCACGCAGACGTGAAGACTCAGCAGAACAGCACCTCTCGGGGCTTCCCCCTCGACTGGGGCTCAAACAAGGAACAAACGCTATTTACCCAGCAGTGACTTCCTTAGGGGACGCCAACCCCCTGACTTCTTTTCCTACCTAGGGAACGCAGTGAGCCTGAAGCCCCCTCCCACTGTACTCAGTGACAAAGCCTTAACCAGGGGAGTGTGTGTGTGTGTGTGTGTGTGTGGACAGCAGGAGCAACAGAGCCAGACAAGACAGTACAGAGTAGATGGCGAGAGGGCCACACAAATGGAAAGATGGACAGAGAGGGACCCCAGGGCACTCGGAGCTGGAGCGACCAGCAAGGGAGGAGGTCGGAGCACGGAGGAGAGAGGAGTGGAGCAGGAGAGGTCATCTGCGGCTGTCATTACACACAGACACCCAGGCCTTGTTGCAGACAACACAGAAAGAGGAGGAAGGGTGTGGGGGAGGGGGAAAGCCAGCAGACACCCTGAGAGGAGGGAGGAAGGTGGAGAGAGGCTCTGCCCGGGTCTGTTTCCTCGGATTCGTCTGAAGGTCAAGACACAGTCTGGGTCATAAACTCAGAGCGTTACCATCTGATATGTAACGGCTTAGCTGGTTAATCACTACTTAGAACTCTTCTATCACTTTTATTAAAAAGAAAAGAAAAAAAGAAAGAAGAGGAAGGGAGGGAGGGAAGGAGGAAAAAGAAGGAAGGAAGAAGAAAGAAAAAGAAAGAAAGAGAGAGAGAGAGAAAGGAAGATTCCATTTAAATGGGCTAGAGTAGTTCATTAGGACAGAAATTATCACCCATTGCAGCCCCAACCAGAGCAATACAGCCTTTAGGAATGAAATCTGAGTGTGGTTGAACCAGAGGTGTGACCTCACCTCCCTGACCTGACTCTACAACTCAACTCACTGGGGTTAATTAAAGCCATCTTCCTCCTGCTAACAGTCACTCACTTTGGGACACATTTGAATTAAAGCACCTATCAAAATACAAGTCCCAAGACTGCCCACCTGTCACAGTTTACAGAATGGTCTCTTTCTACAGAATAGAAGCAATCCTATCCTGGTGCCTTTTAATCTAAAACTCTCTTTGGTCTTTCATGGGAGAGCCTTCTGGCAATCCAGACAATCTCTCACATGTGAACCATCAGCTTACCTCTCCAAGAACATGCCACCTAGTTGTTCTGGCCCTGCTGGGGAAGGGAGGTCCTGAAAGCTTGGCCTTGCAAAAAAAAAAAAAAAGGAAAGGTGGCATTTGTCACCTCAGCTGCCTGAACTGAAGGTAGGTCATGAGCTTCCCTGTGTCAAGCACGACCGTTTAATTCTTCCTAAGAGCATTTTGTAACTGACAAGAACTATCAAACTTTCTTCTGCCTGTTTATTTTTGTCTCCCTCCTAGCAAGCCTTCTCTACTCAGCCAGAGCTAACTGCCAATGACAGCTTTCAGGACCAAACTGGCTCAGGTGACAGGTGCCACTGTTGACAATTGCAGGTCAGAGACATTGCTGCTCTCCAGACCTCTCGGCTACCTCATGGAGGCATCTGGAGAAGGCAGAGCTCTGGCGTGTGGTGAGTGCGTCCCCAGACCCCACACTCTCAGAATTCACTCAGAGCAATCCCAGTTATGTTATATACCTAATTAGCTAAACTAAAAACAGGGTTTTTCTCCTTATTTCTGCAATTGTGATTACACATGGCTTGCAAAAAGGCTGAAATGCTATTGATATCATTGCTTTTAAACTATACAGGTGTTATTCTTAATTCACAATGCTCTGAAGCGGATAAGTGCTTTGAAATTACAAGGATGAAAAGTTTTAGTGTTAAGGTTTGATATGTACCTAGTGATTAGTATGTCTCTCTTAATAGTAGCGATTAAACAAAAAACACAACTTGTGAATTCTGTGTCAGAATTCAGCTTTTGACTTTTGAATTCAATGCACTGTGCCACAAGCCAGACTGCTCTGTGTTATGTACATTTAATGTGTGTGCAAGGAGGAAAAAAAAAATCATCATCACTAGCACTATTGAGGATATTGTAAAATTGCCACAGTTACACTGCTTAGAAATGCTAACTTCCCTCTCAACTTTCTTAAATGTATATATTACAACTCTTCCATAACTTAAATGCACACAAAGTAAACTCTTTCTTCTCACATCTTAATGCAAGGATATCTTTGTTTACATGCGAGAATAATAATTCTATAATAATACCCTGGCTCTAGGAGCCAGTTCTTTATATTAGGACATAATAATGAAACAATGATATAGAAAGAGCTAGGGAGACCCCCACACTGGCAGACACAAAATCCATTTGGAAGTTTTCTTTTGTAAAAGGTATCTAAGGTAGAGAGAACAGGGCCAAGGGCTGAAATGACTCAAAAAGTTGAGGTTCTATTCACTAGGGGAAAAAATAAAAACAAAGCCATTACAAGATACAGATCAAAGGTAGTTAAAAGGCAAATTCTACTACATTTAGAGAATAGAAATGTAGTAATTCTGTCCTCTGTGCAGCCCATCTGCAGGTGGGCGAACAACACACTTAGCGTTGGCCATAGGAAAAAACATCATGGAAAAACCACTGACTAAAAATGACTGAAAAAAACCCCCTTCCCCTTTTTTCAGTCTAATCATTTGGCATCTCTGAATGTGGCCCAGATTTAGACTTGAACCACCCAGGAACATCACGCTGTCTTATGTCAAGTGCTCGACAATACCTCTCAGTAGGACGCTGTGGCAAGGCTAGCTAATTTTAAATCTAGTATGAGTAATACAGTCAAATCTAGTTAGTATGCGAGAAAGTCGTTGCGGACACAGAGTGAGAGGATGTGATGTCAGAGCCCGAGCAGTCCCTGGTTGTCCTACAGTCGGATAAACGTAGTGCATAGATCCAAGTTTCTGTTTCGGGTCTTGGAAGCCCAGAGCCAGGCCCTTCACTTCTGCTGGGTGGCTCGGAAGGCCTTCAGCTCCACCTGGTACCACTCGGGGGCTTCGGGCCCACTCTTCCCCGGGGGGCTGTGGTGATAGCCATAGGCCACGGTGAGCTCCTCATGGGCCTCCACAGCTCGGAGTGTGCGGATGCATTTGATGGGCCCGAAACGGGGGTGTACAAACCTAGACATCAAGATGTACACGGTCATTCCCGGGCAAGTGAGAGGCAAAGGCTGGGGCGTGGGGGGCCGAGGCAGGAGTCCCCCACGTGCTCTTCCCTGACATGTGGGTCCACATGGGACCCACATGGCGGCAGCACGAGCCTCCCCCACGTGCTAATGGGGCGGGGGAGGGTGCAGCCTCATCCAGACCTGCTGGATTGGCATCTTCACTTTAATGACTCCACCAGGTGAGTCACAGCCACATTAAAGTTTCAGAAGTGCTGTTCTAGCTTCCTTTTTTGAGCATATTTGGCACTCTGTGGCTATAAACCAACAATGATGGTCAACAGCAAAAATCTGTCCTGAATGAGAAATGGAGTCCCGCGCAGCCTGTCCACATCTCAGTCACCTGGCCTGCAGCGTCAGCTTTCCTGGTACCTGGGGAAGGGGAGGGTTGGGGAGGGAAGGCTCCGGAACTTCGGCATTGTCAGAAGGGGCCCCGGGGACTTTCAAAAGCAAAAGACTGTATTCTGCTCTCTACAGATAGAGGGCGTCTTCCTTTCTAGCAAAAACGTAGATGAAGATTTCTCTCCACGATGGAAGTCCACAGCCCTCTGCCCACCTGACTTATCATTACCCTGTGGGGCTTCCTGGGACGGGGGGCCCCTTACCCCGCACGGGGTTCCCTCAGGAGAAGAGGCCGCAGTCTCGCTCTTGTCCCCTCCTGCCACCTTCTGCCAGAGCCTCCTGCCCGGCCCCTTCAGGAGGGCAGGGAATTAGTAAGTAATGGACTCCCCTGATGGCTGCTGACGCCCCAAATGAGCTCACTCTTCAGAAAGAAACGACCTCTGTTTTTATACACATCTGCCCAAAACAGTCTCATGCATTTCTCATCACATTTGAACCAAAGGCATTGAGACATCAAAGGAGAAGTTTCCAGGCCTAAAGTTAGACTGGCACCTGGGGCATGATAGTAATAAGTCCTTGGCTGGTTCCCTCTATCGGTGGAGGGAAAGGATTGTGTCTGCGCTTTGGGGACGTCTTTTGTGTGGGGTTAAAAGGAACAAGGCCAAGTTCATTCCAGGGGGCCTCTATGTCTACCCTACTCAGGGGTCCTGTTTCCCCAACACCCGAGTTGGGGTCAGACAACTTGAGTGTGCATCCTGGTTCCGCACACAGTCACTGCCTCCTCTGGGAAAACTGAGCACCTATCTCTGAATCTCACTCTCCTTACCCGCAAAACTGTAACACTAGTGATCCCTGTCTGACAAGAGTGGTTGTGACAACATAGGGTTACATATATAGGGTCACGCAGTGCCTGGCATAAAGTGAGAACTCCACTAATATTAGTTACTATGGTGAGAGAGTGCACGTGTGTGAGTGCACGTGTGAGAGCATGCACTCGTGAGAGCGTGCACGTGGGAGAGCTTGCACGTGTGTGCGTACGTGCATGTGCACAGGATTCTCAGGCTGTGCTCTATCACAGAGCAGATTGCTGGGTCAGGGATTCAGGAATTCCTCACTAAAATCACAAATCTGTGTCTCAAATTAAAACATTTAATTAAAAAAATAATACTTCTGAAATAGAGCTCTCGTTAATCTTTTGGTACACCGAAAGAAATCCTGTGAGAGGCCTATGTACGACTTCTCTGACAATCCTCTTGTATCTGCACTTTTCTGCTCACTGTCCTTATTTTCAGAGAGTAGAAAAGGGCAGACTGAAAAGAAAGAACTCAATTTCAGTGTAGGCTCTTGAAGGCCGTACTAACGCACAGTGGTCGGGAGCACTTAACCTCTGTGACGGGGAGGCCTGCAGTTCCTGTCTGTGATCAGAGGCAGGAACAGGAGTGGCCACACTGAGTTCCTGGGAGGACTGAACCCGATCCTGCGTGTGAAGCCCCCGCACCCTCTGGAGCGCGGTCAGCATGCCGCAAACATCAGCTGCACAGTGCGGGTGGGCCCTGGTCACGTTCCCTGTACTTACAGCTAAAGAAGTAGTCCTTGTCTATTTGGCGTTTTGTGCCGGACTGCAGTTAAAACAGCATAGAGAGGCCTTGTTTAGTTTGCACTGAGTGTACAATTAATGTCAATGATTTAAGAAACAGATGAATGCCATGATTTGGTATCTGAATTATATATAAATAGTTGATTGTTCTTCAGGTAGTCTACCCATTGCTCCAAAATAACTAATTGGTCACACTTGGCTTGAAAGAGGAACCCTGACAAGTATAGGGACTTGATTTTGCACAAATGGTTCCTTCTCTTGTCTCCTGTTCCCTCTTCTTTCTGGCAAGAACAAATTGTGACCTTGCAGTGAAATCATAGAACTGATTTGTTTTAAAACAGCGGTCTAAATGGCATTTAGTATCCTTGTTGCTGCTGCTTTGCAGGGCTGTTGTTAAGCTGTGGGCAGCTTGGGACGAGGTTTTAGCCTAATTCACGTTGGCCATGAAAGCCTTGGAGTTCATAAAGAGGGTGCATTTCATTTCACACGACATACATCCTTTGCCATTTCTACCCGTCCTTTAAACAGAAGTTGTAGCGTCAGTACTTGTTACCGACTGCCAAGGAGAGCGAGTCCCGGCCAGACCGAGGTTTAAGCCGTCTCAGGGTTGCAAGAAGGGACAGTCAAATCCTGGCAATTTTCCTACAGATTAAATGCATGGAGCTGATCCCACTTCCGTTTACAGGCTGGAGGACTGAGGGTCTGTAAGCTACAGCCGGGCAGCACACGAGGTGCTGGCAGCTCCCTGGCTCGCAGGATGGGCTGGCATTCTTGGGCTGAGTGAAGGGCAGCAATGACGATGGTACAAAGAGTCCCAACTGTGTCCTTTAAGGAACAGTCAGAGATACTTGACTTTGGGAGGAGAACATCCTGGGCAGATACAAATGCCTAAACTATCTGTAGGGTCACCATATGGAAGAGGCAGTGACATAGTGTACCGGAAAGAAAGGGAGACAATTAGGGCCAAGGGCTAGATGTTCCAGGGTAACCCATTTGGGTTCAATTTAAAAAAAAAAAAAAGCTAATTTCAGAATATCTATTTGTCTAGAAAACCACCTTTTGTGGATCATAGTAAGCTCCCCAACAACAGAGGTTTCCAAGAGGAGGTTCAATGAATAGTTGGAAGAAGACATTCAAATCCCAAGAGGGAGGTAGTAGGATTATTTGATTTTTTAAAAAAAATAACAGCTTTGTTGAGATATAATTTATGTATCATAAAATTCATCTGTCACCACTATCAACCTCCTATATTCAGTACCCATCACCCCCATTGCTCCCCACTGCCCCACCGCTGAGCAGCCACTGGCCTGCCTTCTGTCTCTGTGGGTGTGGCTCTATTGGACAATGCTTCTTGCACTTGGCATAATGTTTTCAAGGCTCATCCAGGCTGTGGCATTTGTCGGCACTTCACTTCTCTTTATTTGCAAATAAGCGGGACTCTTCGATGTTATCGGTTTTTCACCGTGCTGAGACCACGTGCCTTACACTTAGGATTTTTTCCTCCTTTCTTTCACCTCATGAAAGCATTCTCTACTCTCCGTTATGCAGAGTAATTTCAATTTTTACTATTATTTTAAATAACACTATCCTTAACTTTCCAGAATGAAACAATTGAAGGGGGAAAAAAAGAAAGCCATAATAAAACATAGTACTTCCATAGCATTCCTACTCTTCAATGTACTTTCCATTTTTTAGCCTGCCAAGGCCAAAGAGTGGGATTGTTTAGATTCTGAGTTTCAAGTCATCAGCGCGAGGCCCTGGGCAGGGGACTCCCAGAGGTTCTGGGGGAGCAGCCTCCTCCAGGCAAGACAACAGCTTTCCCGGGTCCCCCTCTGTTTCAGGGCCCAGAGGCTCCGAGCTGCTCAGCAGCCCGGTGTCATACTCACATGTCGTAGATACAGTTTGGAGTGAAGGAGTGGTTGGCCTTGTGTCCCAAGGAGGCACAGTACGTGGACACGCGGTTATAGGGCTCAGGCACGTCAATGACCGTTTCTTCATCAAGCGAGAGGGTATTCCCGTTGAGGGCCCAGTCCCTGCTGTCAACCTGCAAAACACAAGAAAGTGAGCACTGGAAGGACCTTTCTTCCCAAAGCTCAGAGGATACCAGAGGTACAAACTCATTTGTCCCTCAACTTCATGGTTTGCCTGCCACAAACATGGAAATGGTGCAAAAGGCATATGTAACCATCCCCAGGGAGCTCAACTCTCTATTCATTGATTTTTCCTTATCTTGTGTTAAAAAAAAGTATTAAAAGTCTTTTACAAAGACACAAATATAATCAGATGTCCCTAGGTTGTTTATTTCTTCACTGCATGCTGAAACCTATTACCTCAAAAACCCACCCGCATCAAACTCAAGTTTTTACACATCCATTTGTTTTTAAGTAGCCCAAACAAAGTAGAGTTTTAACCATTTAAAGCCTGCTTTCAGGAGGACACCTCACCCCCCAGCTACTAGCAATAGATAAGATACCCAGACCATAAAGACCCCAGATGGCCACTGTCCTTTAGAGCTCTCTGGCGTGGACACTCCTCACTGTGTCCCCTGCCACGTGGATGGGGCCACTCTCTGATCCCCCTCCTTCTCGGGGTTCCCTGCCCTCTTCGCCTCTCTGAGCAGTGGCTCCTGTGCCATAAACGGTCTCATCCAACCTTGTCCAGTCCCCACCCCAAGCTGGCTATGTGCTACTACTGCCTCTTGTGGTCAAATCTTTTTCTTTGATCAGCTCCCCCCCCATACCCTTGAACCCTTTACAGTGAGGAAGAGGAGGCAAAAAACAAAACAAAACAACAAACAAAAATGCGAGCAAATGGAACCAGAAACGTAAGAAATGCAAAACCGCACTGCAGGAAAGCCCCACACCTTTGTTACAGGTGGGCAACCACTGTGACCAGCCCAGAGTCACTGTAAGCAGTGATTCCCTGCCTGCAGGGCAGTCAACAGGCTTCCCTTCTCCACGTCACACCCAAGGATCTGTTGACGCCAAGAGATCAGCCTTTTGGAGCAAACAGGATGGTATTCTCATACAAAACTGTTGACTATCTACAGTTGACTCTCAGAGGTATACCATGTCTCTTGCCTCTAACTTACAATTAAGCTGTTATTTGTATCTGAAATTCATTCAAGAGATATATGCCTACTAGATGCCAGGCACCATTCTAGGTAGGGATAGAGCAGTGATGAAACTGAAAAGAATCTGTATAGATCTTAATATTCCAAACCTATCACGTGATACTGATTTCTGGCATTTGGTACCATCTATGTTATGGTGCCATTAGTTGTGTATTTTTCTAGTCCCCCCAACAGAATCTAAATTTCATTTATACAGTAGAGCACGGTGAGTGTCAGCAGAGCCAGCTTATACTGTATGTGACACACTGCAGGAACTCTGTGAGTTACCATGTTTGTGACTTTGGGTCAACTGCTCAACCTTTCTGGTTGGAATAAATAAATTATAAATTACTATCCTGAGCCACATTTCATGTGCTGAACTCCTGGGATGTTCAGGATTGCCGAGACAGAGGTGTGGCCATCACGAGGGCCACCAAGTGCCAGGCCACAGCTCAGTTCGAGTGCCTCTCTGTCTCAGACTGTGCAACTGCTGTGAATGGGTGATAACTTAATTAATTCATGGCATTTCCCCCCTTATCATCCCATAATAATAAGTGAAGAAGTGAAGACATGAGTGTGGGATGTGAGCTTCACCCAAGTCAGACCAGGGTGGAGAATAAAACTGCACGAAAAGCCATGAACTTGTATTTAGGCGGACACTCAAGGAAGTTAACAGCGAAGTGAAGAAGTAAACATGAACAATGTGATCTGGGGAACATATCAACAATTGTATCTTAAAGGCAAGAGGTGATTCAACTCTAACTTTTTACTTGTAATTTTTTTGGGGGAGCATTAGAACCTTTCCTGGCTAGATATAGGCAATCGTATGGCTTTTGCACAAACAGAAGTAGGGGTTCTTCTTACTAGGCACCTGCCCAAGGTCAGAAATTAGACATTGACGGTCTAAGTGGATCTCAGATTTTCAGACTGGCTATCGTCCAGAACAAAGCTATTACTGTCTTACTGATGGCACCATCCCACTTTCCACAACATAGTTGTGGAACTTAAAAAAATCAATGTAGCCCTGGCCGGTTGACTCAGTGGTAGAGCGTCGGCCTGGCGTGCGGGGGACCCGGGTTCGATTCCCGGCCAGGGCACATAGGAGAAGCGCCCATTTGCTTCTCCACCCCCAACCCCTCCTTCCTCTCTGTCTCTCTCTTACCCTCCTGCAGCCAAGGCTCCATTGGAGCAAGGATGGCCCGGGCGCTGGGGATGGCTCCTTGGCCTCTGCCCCAGGCGCTAGAGTAGCTCTGGTCGCGGCAGAGCGACGCCCCGGAGGGGCAGAGCATTGCCCCTGGTGGGCGTGCCGGGTGGATCCCGGTTGGGCGCATGCGGGAGTCTGTCTGACCGTCTCTCCCGTTTCCAGCTTCAGAAAAATACAAAAAAAAAAAAATCATTGTAAAGCTCAAAATAAGGACAGTATCTGCTGCATCTGAAAGTTTGTGTTGTCCTCCCAAAGTTCACAGGTTGGAACCTAGTCCCCAGTGTGATGGTGTTAGGTAATTAGGCAGGCAGGGCCCTCATGAATGAGATTAGTGTCCTTACAAAAGGGACCCTCAGAGAGCTTCCAGGTTACCTCCTGCCATGTGAGGCAACAGAAAAAAGAAGGCCATCTAAGAACCAGGAAGTGGGCTCTCACCAGACACTGGATCTGCTCACTACCGATCTTGGACTTCAGAGCTTCCAGAACTTTTTTTTTTAATTACAGTTTTATTGGGGTTTTTTTGTTTGTTTTGTTTTGTGTGACAGAGACAGAGACAGAGAGAGCAACAGGAAGAGAGGGAGATGAGAAGTATCAATTCTTTGTTGCAGCACCTCAGTTGTTCATTGATTGCTTATTCATATGTGCCTTGACCGGGGGGCTACAGAAGACAGAGTGACCCCTTGCTCAAACCAGCAACCTTGGACTCAAGCTGGTGAGCCTTGCTCAAACCAGATGAGCCTGTGCTCAAGCCGGCAACCTCGGGGTTTCGAACCTGCGTCCTGTGTCCCACTCTGACGCTCTATCCACTGTGCCACGCCTGGTCAGGCCAGAGCTTCCAGAACTTTGAGAAATAAGTGTGTGTTGCTCATAAGTCACCTAGTCTACCGTATTTTTCCTACAGAAGTCCGAAGACTGCTATTAGACAATATCTAATCGATTTTATAAAAAAGCCTATCTGTTTGTTCCTTTATACTTCTTTTTTTTTTTCTTTTTTTTCTTTCTTTCTGAAGCTGGAAATGGGGAGAGACAGTCAGACAGACTCCCGCATGCGCCCGACCGACCGGGATCCACCCGGCACGCCCACCAGGGGCAACGCTCTGCCCACCAGGGGGCGATGCTCTGCCCCTCCTGGGCATCGCTCTGTTGCTACCAGAGCCACTCCAGCGCCTGGGGCAGAGGCCAAGGAGCCATCCCCAGCTCCCGGGCCATCCTTGCTCCAATGGAGCCTTGGCTGCGGGAGGGGAAGAGAGAGACAGAGAGGAAGGAGGGATTGGGGGTGGAGAAGCAAATGGGCGCTTCTCCTATGTGCCCTGGCCGGGAATCGAACCCGGGTCCCCCGCACGCCAGGCTGACGCTCTACCACTGAGCCAACCGGCCAGGGCCTCCTTTATACTTCTAATGAATTCTAAAGTAAAGGGACTAATGAGAAAATTAAGGGTGTTTGAAACAAAGCCCTTTAACCGATCAAGTTGATTTTCTACTTCTACCCTACTTACCTCTTGGTGTGTAATTCGAACTCCATTATAAAAAGACATAACAGTATTAGTTCCCACTGCGACCTTAGAAAATAGTCCTTCTCCAGCAGTGGAAATGAGAGATTCAGCAACATACACCCTAAAGAGCAAAAGGAGGCAAATGATCATTCTTTAAGTCTGATATGTCTTTAATGCACTCCTTACTTCAACCACCAAAATATGGCTACTGAATCCAAAACATCAGTTCATAATAATCCACTGAGGAAAGAAGAAATGAAGGAAGAAAGGAAGGAAGGAAGGAAGGAAGGAAGGAAGGAAGGAAGGAAGGAAGGAAGGAAGGAAAGGGGGAAGGGAAGGGAAGAGAGGGGAGGAAGGAAGGAAGGAAGGAAGGAAGGAGGAAGGGAGGGAAGGGGGAAGGGAAGGGAGGGGAGGAAGGAAGGAAGGGGAAGGGAAGGGAAGGGAAGGGAGAGGAAGGAGGAAGGAAGGAAGGAAGGAAAGAAGGGGAAGGAAGGAAGGAGAAGGGAAGGGAAGGCAGTGGAGGAGGGAAGGAAGGAAGGAAAGAAGTAAATAAGGAAGGGGAAGATAAGGGGGAAGGGAAGGGAGGAAGGAAGGAAGGAAGGAAGGAAGGGAAGGGAGTGGAGGAGGGAAGGAAGGAAGGAAGGAAGGAAGGAAGGAAGGAAGGAAGGAAGGAAGGAAGGGGGAGATAAGGAGGAAGGGAGGGGAGCAAGGAAGGAAGGAAGGAAGGAAGGGAAGGGGGAAGGGAAGGGAAGGGAGTGGAGGAGGGAAGGAAGGAAGGAAGGAAGGGGAAGATAAGGGGGAAGGGAGGGGAGGAAGGAAGGAAGGAAGGAAGGAAGGGAAGGGGGAAGGGAAGGGAGTGGAGGAGGGAAGGAAGGAAGGGGAAGATAAGGGGGAAGGAAGGAAGGAAGGAAGGAAGGAAGGAAGGAAGGAAGGAAGGAAGGAAGGAAGGAAGGAAGGAAGGAGAAGGGAAGGGAAGGGAAGAGAAGGAAGGAAGGAAGGAAGGAGAAGAAGATAAGGGGGAAGGGAGGGGAGGAAGGAAGGAAGAAGGGAAGGGAAGGGAAGGGAAGGGAAGGAAGGAAGGAAGGAAGGAAGGAAGGAAGGAAGGAAGGAAGGAAGGAAACTTAAACCACAATATTATGGCATTGGAACTGAAGAACTAGTATTTATGTCTCTTTTAAGAGTGACATTTTAAATTTGCTCTCTAATAAGAAGGTTATTATGATATATTCAAAAAGCAACTCAATGCTTTAAGGTTTAAAATTTTTTAAATTTTATTTATTAATTTGAGAGAGACAGAAACATTCACCTGTTTCTGTATGTGCCCTGACTGGGGATTGAACCAGCAAATTCTGCATATCAGACAATGCTCAACCAATCAAGCTATCTGGCCAGGGCAAGTTTTAAAACATTTTTAATGGTTTCAATTAATCTCAATTTTCACTGTCTTCTTGGACAAATATAACATTTTCCAAAGCTAATTAAAGCTGTACCCAAGTTTGTCAGCACCAAATAGGAGGGAAAGACTGTTTTAATTAAACCCCAGGAAGAATGTTTTACGTGAGAGGATGACAAATAGTTAATAAAATTTATCCAATAAGCAATTCCCAACAAAACACTTTATAATGGGCCAGCTAACTATGGCCCAAGGACCTTATTTGGCTGCGGTCCAATTTTGTAAATAAAGTTTTATTGGAACACAGCACACCCATTTGTTTAGTATTGTCTGACTGCTTTCATGTTACAAAGACAGAGTTGAGTAGTTACAAGAGAGACCTACAAAGCCTAGAACAGGGGTCCCCAAACTACGGCCCGCGGGCCGCATGCGGCCCCCTGAGGCCATTTATCCGGCCCCCCGCTGCACTTCTGGAAGGGGCACCTCTTTCATTAGTGGTCATCCGCATCCTGTGCTCCTGGAGTCCTGTATGTGGTGGCATTGCTCACGTACAGTACTACTTCCAGTGACGCGGGACGCACGCGTCACGGCTCCGGAAGCACGTCATATCACTTGTTACAGCTAGCAGTGACAAATATGGAACCGGACATTGACCATCTCATTAGCCAAAAGCCGGCCCATAGTTCCCATTGAAATACTGGTCAGTGAGCCTTACCCAGAGCCCTGTGCTGAGTGGAAATAGAGTGGGGAGTTGCCAGCAATTTGAGCATCTTACTATCCAGGCAGAGGCAGCAGCAACCCCATACCTGGACTATCAGGCTACTAATTGAGGAAGGAAAGACTAGGAGAAAGGCTCCAGGAACACGGACTCTCTCACTGTCGGAGCCTATAAATGCTAATGAGCCTCGACTCCCAACGAGAATAAAGCACAATACATGACATTGCCATAGAGACTTATCAACTGCAAACCTCTACCTGAGCGTGCCAAAGGGGCAGAACCCGGGGTACAGAGTCACCGACCAGGAAGAGGGAGAGAAAAAAAAAAGCAAGAAGATAACCTCTCAAAATCAAGAATAATCTGCAGACTTTATAACCTATCCCATTTTATTATATTTGTTCGTTTGTTTCTCTTATCTTCATTCTTGAGACTTTTTTTTCCTCCTCCAATTTGGCCGATTAACTCTCTACCGGTCTTACTCTCTCCTCTCCTTGAACTACACTACCCATAAGTGTTACATCTCCCATTATCATTTCTCTTCTCTTCCTTTCTCTCTATGAGGGTTGCACTCCAAAACCCTTAAATCTCTCTCTCTCTCTCCTTTCTTTTTTCTTCTTTTAGTGGTTCCCTCTTTTTTTCTCTCTCTCTCTTTCTTTTCTCCCTCTATATTAGTTTCTTCCTTTCTCCTTTACATCTCCTCTCATTCAAACCTCAATAACAAACAAATTATCTTATCTGGGACTCAAACCTATGTTTGTGGCATTTTGGGGGTTTTTTACTTCACCTTTTTAACTCACTAGCAGTGCTCCCATCCCTGGCTCTCCATATTATCTAGTTCTTGTTCCACTAAATGCAATAGTAAGTTTTTAATTTGTCCCCCCATTTTTCCATTTTCCTCTTATTCCTCTCATCATAACTCTTAGAAAACCAACACCTAAAAGCAAATCATTTTATTCTTGACCCAAATTTTTTCCTTATTTGCTTTTTGTGGGTCCATACGCTCTTTTTTTTTTCTTTTTTCTTTTTTTTTTTTTTTTTTTTTTTCTTCTTTCTCTCTTTTTTGCCCCTTTATTACTTTTCCCCAATTCAGGCCCTCCATCACAGGCATTGTTTGTTATAACTCACAGTCCACCACAAGATTTTCTCAAGAAAGAGGGGAGAGGAGAGGAGAGGAAAAAAAGAGGGGGGGAATAATTTCCTTTTTTAAAAAAATTTTTATTTTATTTTATTTTTCTTTATTTCATTATTATTTTTTTTTAAAAAAAAACAACTCTTTTCGATTTGTTATTTTTTTATTTTTTTTTAACTTTTTATTCTTTATTAAATCTCATTAATACTATCAACAAAACCACCCTCAGATGCCATTAAGAAAGAGAAAATCGAATATCATGGATACAAAAGAAAGAGAGGTAACACAGCTAGATGAGGAAAAATCTATGGAGAAAAAATTTAATATATTGGAAACTTTGGAGCTAAATGACAGAGAATTCAAGATAGAAATCCTAAAAATCCTCCGAGATATACAAGAAAACACAGAAAGGCAATATAGGGAGATCAGAAAACAACTCCATGAACACAAAGAATATATGTCCAAGGAAATTGAAACTATAAAAACAAATCAAACAGAGATGAAAAACTCAATTCACGAGCTGAAAAACGAAGTAACAAGCTTAGCTAATAGAACAGGTCAGATAGAAGAGAGGATTAGTGAAATAGAAGACAAGCAACTTGAGGCACAACAGAGAGAAGAAGAAAGAGACTCAAAAATTAAAAAAAATGAGATAGCCCTACAAGAATTATCTGACTCCATCAAAAAGAATAACATAAGAATAATAGGTATATCAGAGGGAGAAGAGAGAGAAAATGGAATGGAGAACATACTTAAACAAATAATTGATGAGAACTTCCCAAGCCTGTGGAAAGAAATAAAGCCTCAAGTTCAAGAAGCAAACAGAACTCCAAGTTTTCTTAACCCCAACAAACCTACTCCAAGGCATATCATAATGAAATTGACACAAACCAACAGCAAAGAAAAAATTCTCAAGGCAGCCAGGGAAAAGAAGAATACAACATATAAAGGAAGGCCCATTAGATTATCATCAGATTTCTCAGCAGAAACTCTACAAGCTAGAAGAGAGTGGACCCCAATATTTAAAGTCCTGAAAGAGAGGAACTTTCAGCCACGAATACTATACCCATCAAAGCTATCCTTCAAATACGAAGGAGAAATAAAAACATTCACAGATACAGAAAAGATGAGGGAATTTATCATCAGAAAACCCCCACTCCAGGAATTACTAAAGGGGGTTCTCCAATCAGATACAAAGAACAAAAAAAAAACAGAGCCACAAGTAAAAGCTCCAAGAAGAACACAATAAAACCAAATTTAAACTGTGACAACAACAAAAAGAAAGAGGGGGAGAAGACGGAGATTAACAGTAGCAAAGGACGATGGACTGCAAAAGTACTCACAAAATAGTTCGCTACAATGAACAGGGTAGGGACCCTTTTCATTACTCAAAGGTAACCACCATTGAAAAAACCACCACAGAAGCACATGAGATAAAAAAGATAGCAACAGAGGAAAGATGTATGGAATACAACCAAATAAAAACAAAAGATAGAAAAACGAAAGAGAAGGACCAAACAAGACACAAAACTAACAGAAAGCAAGATATAAAATGGCAATAGGGAACTCACAAGTATCAATAATTACACTAAATGTAAATGGATTAAACTCACCAATAAAAAGGCACAGAGTAGCAGAATGGATTAAAAAAGAAAATCCAACTGTATGCTGCCTACAGGAAACTCATCTAAGTAACAAGGATAAAAACAAATTCAAAGTGAAAGGCTGGAAAACAATACTCCAAGCAAATAACATCCAAAAAAAAGCAGGTGTAGCAATACTCATATCGGATAATGCTGACTACAAGACAGGAAAAGTACTTAGAGACAAAAATGGCCATTTCATAATGGCTAAGGGGACACTGAATCAAGAAGACATAACAATTCTTAATATATATGCACCAAACCAAGGAGCACCAAAATATATAAGACAGCTACTTATTGATCTTAAAACAAAAACTGACAAAAATACAATCATACTTGGAGACCTCAATACACCGCTGACGGCTCTAGATCGGTCATCCAAACAGAGAATCAACAAAGACATAGTGGCCTTAAACAAAACACTAGAGCACCTGGATATGATAGACATCTACAGGACATTTCATCCCAAAGTGACTGAGTATACATTTTTCTCCAGTGTACATGGATCATTCTCAAGAATTGACCATATGTTGGGCCACAAAAACAATATCAGCAAATTCAGAAAAATTGAAGTTGTACCAAGCATATTTTCTGATCATAAAGCCTTGAAACTAGAATTCAACTGCAAAAAAGAGGAAAAAAATCCCACAAAAATGTGGAAACTAAACAACATACTTTTAAAAAATGAATGGGTCAAAGAAGAAATAAGTGCAGAGATCAAAAGATATATACAGACTAATGAAAATGACAATACGACATATCAGAATCTATGGGATGCAGCAAAAGCAGTGATAAGAGGGAAGTTCATATCGCTTCAGGCATATATGAACAAACAAGAGAGAGCCCAAGTGAACCACTTAACTTCCCACCTTAAGGAACTAGAAAAAGAAGAACAAAGACAACCCAAAACCAGCCGAAGAAAGGAGATAATAAAAATCAGAGCAGAAATAAATGAATTAGAGAACAGAAAAACTATAGAAAAAATTAATAGAACAAGGAGCTGGTTCTTTGAAAAGATCAACAAAATTGACAAACCCTTGGCAAGACTTACCAAGGAAAAAAGAGAAAGAACTCATATAAACAAAATACAAAATGAAAGAGGAGAAATCACCACGGACACCATAGATATACAAAGAATTATTGTAGAATACTATGAAAAACTTTATGCCACTAAATTCAACAACCTAGAAGAAATGGATAAATTCCTAGAACAATACAACCTTCCTAGACTGAGTCAAGAAGAAGCAGAAAGCCTAAACAGACCTATCAGTAGAGAAGAAATAGAAAAAACCATTAAAAACCTCCCCAAAAATAAAAGTCCAGGCCCTGACGGCTATACCAGCGAATTTTATCAAACATTCAAAGAAGACTTGGTTCCTATTCTACTCAAAGTCTTCCAAAAAATTGAAGAAGAAGCAATACTTCCAAACACATTTTATGAGGCCAACATAACCCTCATACCAAAACCAGGCAAGGATGGCACAAAAAAAGAAAACTACAGACCAATATCTCTAATGAATACAGATGCTAAAATACTAAACAAAATACTAGCAAATCGAATACAACAACATATTAAAAAAATAATACATCATGATCAAGTGGGATTCATCCCAGAATCTCAAGGATGGTTCAACATACGTAAAACGGTTAATGTAATACACCATATCAACAAAACAAAGAACAAAAACCACATGATCTTATCAATAGACGCAGAAAAGGCTTTCGATAAAATACAACACAATTTTATGTTTAAGACTCTCAACAAAATGGGTATAGAAGGAAAATATCTCAACATGATAAAGGCCATATATGATAAACCATCAGCTAACATCATATTAAATGGCACTAAACTGAAGGCTTTCCCCCTTAAATCAGGAACAAGACAGGGTTGTCCACTCTCTCCACTCTTATTTAATGTGGTACTAGAGGTTCTAGCCAGAGCAATCAGACAAGACAAAGAAATAAAAGGCATCCATATCGGAAAAGAAGAAGTAAAGGTATCACTTTTTGCAGATGATATGATCCTATACATCGAAAACCCCAAAGAATCCACAAAAAGACTACTAGAAACAATAAGCCAATACAGTAAGGTCGCAGGATACAAAATTAACATACAGAAGTCAATAGCCTTTCTATATGCCAACAATGAAACAACTGAGAAGGAACTCAAAAGAATAATCCCCTTCACGATTGCAACAAAAAAAATAAAATACTTAGGAATAAACATAACAAAGAATGTAAAGGACTTATATAATGAAAACTATAAACCATTGTTAAGGGAAATCGAAAAAGATATAATGAGATGGAAGAATATACCTTGTTCTTGGCTAGGAAGAATAAATATAATCAAGATGGCTATATTACCCAAAGCAATATACAAATTTAATGCAATTCCCATCAAAATTCCAATGACATTTTTTAAAGAAATAGAGCAAAAAATCATCAGATTTATATGGAACTATAAAAAACCCCGAATAGCCAAAGCAATCCTAAAGAAAAAGAATGAAGCTGGGGGCATAACAATACCTGACTTCAAACTCTATTATAGGGCCACGACAATCAAAACAGCATGGTATTGGCAGAAAAATAGACACTCAGACCAATGGAACAGAATAGAAAGTCCAGAAATAAAACCACATATATATAGTCAAATAATTTTTGATAAAGGGGCCAACAACACACAATGGAGAAAAGAAAGCCTCTTCAATAAATGGTGCTGGGAAAACTGGAAAGCCACATGCAAAAGAATGAAACTGGACTACAGTTTGTCCCCCTGTACTAAAATTAACTCAAAATGGATCAAAGATCTAAACATAAGACCTGAAACAATTAAGTACATAGAAGAAGACATAGGTACTCAACTCATGGACCTGGGTTTTAAAGAGCATTTTATGAATTTGACTCCAATGGCAAGAGAAGTGAAGGCAAAAATTAATGAATGGGACTACATCAGACTAAGAAGTTTTTGCTCAGCAAGAGAAACTGATAACAAAATAAACAGAAAGCCAACTAAATGGGAAATGATATTTTCAAACAACAGCTCAGATAAGGGCCTAATATCCAAAATATACAAAGAACTCATAAAACTCAACAACAAACAAACAAACAATCCAATAAAAAAATGGGAAGAGGATATGAATAGACACTTCTCCCAGGAAGAAATACAAATGGCCAACAGATATATGAAAAGATGCTCATCTTCTTTAGCTATTAGAGAAATGCAAATCAAAACGGCAATGAGATACCACCTCACACCTGTTCGATTAGCTGTTATTAGCAAGTCAGGTAATAGCAAATGTTGGAGAGGTTGTGGAGAAAAAGGAACCCTCATACACTGTTGGTGGGAATGTAAAGTAGTACAACCATTATGGAAGAAAGTATGGTGGTTCCTCAAAAAACTGAAAATAGAACTACCTTATGACCCAGCAATCCCTCTACTGGGTATATATCCCCAAAACTCAGAAACATTGATACGTAAAGACACATGCAGCCCCATGTTTATTGCAGCATTGTTCACAGTGGCCAGGACATGGAAACAACCAAAAAGCCCATCAATAGATGACTGGATAAAGAAGATGTGGCACATATACACTATGGAATACTACTCAGCCATAAGAAATGATGACATCGGAACATTTACAGCAAAATGGTGGGATCTTGATAACATGATACGAAGCGAAATAAGTAAATCAGAAAAAAACAGGAACTGTATTATTCCATACGTAGGTGGGACATAATAGTGAAACTAAGAGACATTGATAAGAGTGTGGTGGTTACGGGGGGGAGGGGGGAATGGGAGAGGGATAGGGGGTGGGAGGGGCACAAAGAAAACAAGATAGAAGGTGACAGAGGACAATCTGACTTTGGGTGGTGGGTATGCAACATAATTGAAAGACAAGATAACCTGGACTTGTTGATCTTTGAATATATGTATCCTGATTTATTGATGTCACCCCATTTAAAAAATAAAATTATAAAATAAAAAAAAAATAAAAAATAAAAAAAAAGAAATACTGGTCAGTTTGTTGATTTAAATTTACTTGTTCTTTATTTTAAATATTGTATTTGTTCCCGTTTTGTTTTTTTACTTTAAAATAAGATATGAGCAGTGTGCATAGGGATTTGTTCATAGTTTTTTTTACAGTCCAGCCCTCCAACGGTCTGAGGGACAGTGAACTGGCCCCCTGTGTAAAAATTTTGGGGACCCCTGGCCTAGAAGATTTACTACATGGCCCTTTACAGAAAAAGGGTGACAGCCACTCATTTTAAAGAAACTAGCCTGTGTGAACTGGAGTTAACAAGACAGGACACATTCCTGCAACAAGTATTTCAGTTTCTTTGGGCACTGTGATGTCATGACTGGTAAAACTGGTCATCTGTAACTTTTGCTACACGGATCTTACACTTCTTTCAGGGACTACCACTTCTTTGCTCCCTCCCTGCGATAGAATTATACATCCTGCCACTTTGCCTCGTGGCCTTGTGGTGTTTCTTCAGCGCCTAGGAGGATACATTCCTGCCTGACTCTGGACGTGGCCACATGATCTGCTTTCTACAGGGACGTGGGTGGAAGTCTGCATGCCAGGTCTCAGGTGTTAAGGAGCGTGGCACCTTTCTGCCAGCCTCCTCCCAGGTTCCTTTCATCCCCTTGGGAAGAAGAAGGCGCTGGGAGCTGTCACTCCTTTAGCCCGAGTCTTGGAATGAAGACACATGAAACAGACGAGAACCCAACTTGAAACCTGGAGTCCAGCGTAATTAGCGGAGCTGAATTGAGCCCAGGAAAGAGTAGCTGACCCTCAGCCATCCTACAGGACCATGAGTGTAAAATAAAAGGTTTGCATTTGTAACCCCCTGACAAGTTGTGAGGCTACCGGTGTGCGGCATCATCACAATGGCAGTAACAAAAAAGGCTGATGTGTACAGTCACGCTTTGGGAGAAACGCAACTAACAGGAGACCAAAACCTTTCCCTTTGTAAATGAGCCAGAGCCGCGTGTCAATAAAGAGGCCATTCATTCACTGTGACGTTGTGGGGTCAGCTCTGTCAGTTAAATGAGGGAAAAGGCCTATTTCTAAGATAGTAACACAGTAGAAACTGAATGGAACCATGCATTGTACGCCCGATTTCCAAAACGTGAGGCCAGGAGAAAACCATCTGCAAATGGCGCTCTCGCTCACCACCAGGCCAGTTGCTAGGGAGTAAGCACCCCAAGAAGGGCCCCAGATGCTGCAGCAAGAATCCAGAGCTGAGTGGAGATAAGACAGAAAATGGAGCAAGACTTCACACTCTGGGAGTGAGCTTATAGAACTTGACACTTGTCATTTACGGGCTGGAATGTTTTTATGCTTCTTCTTTTCTTTTCGTCTCACTCCTGTTCTTTTTTAGTGAATAAACTGTCTCGTGTTTCAGGCCCTCACAAGCTGGGCTGAGTGGCAGCGAAGGCATTCTGACCCTTGTCCAGGCCAGAGCTGTGAGGTGCTCCCCTAAAGGCCAGCATGTGACTGGCTATAGCACACACTGTGACACCAGAGCCCAGGGAAAGGGGACCCTTGGGCAGGGCGTTGCTGCCTACCTGGCCTGACTGTCTATGTTGAGGTTTCATTCTAGGGCTGACTCGTGGGCTGTTCTGTGCTTTATGGGTGGAGCAACGCACTTACAGAGACATAAAGAGAATAAAAACACGATTCTGCAGAATATATGAACATTTCTTTTTTGACTTATGTGGAGAGCAACAGGGGACCACGGGTTTTCACCACTGGGGTTATTTAACCTCACACAAACAGTGCCCTTAAAACCACAAGGAAGTGTAGAGCATCAGCCCTGCGTGTGGAAGTCCTGGGTTCGATTCCTGGTCAGGGCACACAGGAGAAGCGTCCATCTGCTTCTCCACCCTTCCCCCTCTCCTTCCTCTCTGTCTCTCTCTTCCCCTCCTGCAGCCAAGGTTCCATTGGAGCAAAGTTGGCTCAGGCGCTGAGGATGGCTCCATAGCCTCGCCTCAGGCACTAGAATGGCTCCGGCTGCAATGGAGCAAAGGCCCAGATGGGCAGAGTATTGCCCCCTGGTGGGCATGCTGGGTGGATCCTGGGCAGGCACATGCGGGAGTCTGTCTAACTGCCTCCCCACTTCTAACTTCAGAAAAATACACACACAAAAAAAACCCCAACAAAAAAAAAACCCACAAGGAAAAAAAATACCTGTCTGATTCATACGGATCTGGAAGAAGAGCATTGGTAGAAATGCAAGATGAAGTCGACTTATCGAAGTGGTACACCGACCCTAGAAAGCAAACAATGATCTCAGTCAGGTACAGAGTTAGGAAAAAACAGTGAAAACATTTCTTTTTCTCTCCAAGGGACTGGAAAGAGTTAAATAACCAAAAATGTTATTCAAGTTATACCACCTAGAAGGAAATTCTTCAGTATAAATGGACAGTGTTTTAGATTTGCTCTTGAGTTTTAGTGTCAGATGTTAATGAATAGCCATCACAAGTGTCTCCTAAAATGCTCATTATTCTTCCAAAATTTCCTTATTCAGATGGTCTAAAAGATGCTGGTATGATTAAAAATTTTTAATCAAGAAAATGCTTTGTCATGAAATTTTGAGATCTCTCTGGTCAAATAAAGCTTGGATAATGGTTTAAAACTTTTCTTGTGGTTTTCTTCATACTAGACACAGTCTGTAGAATTGTCTCCTTCACTAAAAATAAACATTGGGTTTCACCAGAATTCAGGAGAGCAGAACTGCTTTTGATGAAGTATTTACAAAGTCGTCCCATTTCTATTAAAGTGATTCAGAAGCCAATCAGTAATTTATTCCAGAAACTACAGTCTTGGAATTCACAGCCGTCCTCAAGTTAACATTGCTTCTCTGCGAAGGATGAGCCTCACAGGGTCCTCTCAGAATGCAGTGAAGACATATTACGTTCCGAAGGCTAATGAGCAAAGAAACACAATTTGGAACTTACTCCTGCAAAGTCAATTGTTGTTTTAGGCACTAAGACATCATAAATAATTCCATTAAGCAATTCCTGAGTGGCTCCCAATGGTTGCCAGGTTCTCTCTCTCTCTCTCTCTCTCTCTCTTAAATACAATCAAAACCCAAATTAATGTCTCAAACAAAAAATTAGAAAACAATCCCGTCAGTCAGTGTCTAACTAGGAAACAGACCGCCTGAGTATTTCAAAGAGAGAGACCTGAATTCAGGGAATTGGTTACACAAAGGATGGAAGAGCTGAGAAGTGGAACAGGGTGGTGAGGAGCCCAGAACCTGCCAAGAGCCCAGTGACAACCCTAAGCCAGAGGGCCAGGGCAGAGCTGGGGTTCCTGGGGCCCTGGAGCTGGGGTTCTGGAGCCCTGGAGCGGGGGTTCTGGGGCCCTAGAGCTGGGGTTCCTGGGGCCCTGGAGCTGGGGTTCTGGGGCCCTGGAGCTGGGGTTCTGGGGCCCTGGAGCTGGGGTTCCTGGGGCCCTGGAGCTGGGGTTCTGGAGCCCTGGAGCGGGGATTCTGGGGCCCTAGAGCTGGGGTTCCTGGGGCCCTGGAGCTGGGGTTCTGGGGCCCTGGAGCTGGGGTTCTGGGGCCCTGGAGCGGGGGTTCTGGGGCCCTAGAGCTGGGGTTCCTGGAGTTCTAGAGCTGGGGTTCCTGGGACCTGGGAGCTGGGGTTCTGGGGCCCTGGAGCTGGGGTTCCTGGGGCCCTGGAGCTGGGGTTCTGGAGCCCTGGAGCGGGGATTCTGGGGCCCTAGAGCTGGGGTTCCTGGGGCCCTGGAGCTGGGGTTCTGGGGCCCTGGAGCTGGGGTTCTGGGGCCCTGGAGCGGGGGTTCTGGGGCCCTAGAGCTGGGGTTCCTGGAGTTCTAGAGCTGGGGTTCCTGGGACCCGGGAGCTGGGGTTCTTGGGGCCCTGGAATGGGGGTTCTGGGGCCCTGGAGCTGGGGTTCTGGGGCCCTAGAGCTGGGGTTCCTGGAGTTCTAGAGCTGGGGTTCCTGGGGCTCTGGAGCAGGGGTTCTGGGGCCCTAGAGCTGGGTTCCTGGGACCCTGGAGCTGGGGTTCTTGGGGCCCTGGAGCGGGGGTTCTGGGCCCTAGAGCTGGGGTTCCTGGGGCCCTGGAGCGGGGGTTCTGGGGCATTAGAGCTGGGGTTCCTGGGGCCCTGGAGCTGGGGTTCTGGGGCCCTAGAGCTGGGGTTCCTGGGCCCCTGGAGCGGGGGTTCTGGGGCCCTAGAGCTGGGGTTCCTGGGGCCCTGGAGCGGGGGTTCTTGAGGCCCTGGAGCTGGGGTTCCTGGGACCTTGGAGCTGGGGTTCCGGGGCCCTAGAGCTGGGGTTCCGGGGCCCTAGAGCTGGGGTTCCTGGAGTTCTAGAGCTGGGGTTCTTGAGGCCCTGGAGCTGGGGTTCCTGGAGTTCTAGAGCTGGGGTTCCTGGGACCCTGGAGCTGGGGTTGCAGGAGCCCTAGAGCTGGGGTTCCTACGTCTTGAGAGCTACGGTAGCCCAAGGAAGCTGGAGCCATGGGGAAGGAGCTTCCTGTTGGAAGGTGGAATCAGGAGGCAGGCCTCTGCTGGAGATACTACCGGATAGAGAGGGCTTCTCCCTGCTCTGTCCCTCTTGTGTTCCTGGCAGTGCCTCTCTGTGGCCAAACCCAGACAGATGCCAGAGGCACAGGAGCCTGGGGACTGTAGCCGACAGGGGCCGACCCCCTGCAGTGACAGCAGGGCAGGGCAAGGCCAAGGGACCAGGGATGCATCTGCCAGCACAGTTCTGTGAGCACACATCTGCGAGCATGCTGGTCATGAACCAGTAATGCTCCATTAAAGGAAGTTTGTTTAAAAAAGAAAAAAAACCCACTGTTAAGCCACTTTTCTGTGAAATACATGTTCTATGGTGCAGAGACCCTCCTATGGCCCCCGTCTCCTTTCCTTACACCAACACTTTCATCACAAATGTGCTAAGTGCCGACCACGTATAAAGCGCTGTGTCAGGGGCCCTGCAGACACAAACTGGAGTAATGTCTCTCCCTGCTTTCCAGGAGCTGATGCCACCTTTCCCAGCACTTGCTGTCTCTCCCTCTTCTCCCTTAGACAGATGGTGCTCCAGGCAAACAGAAGGCACCCTTTCCTGTCCCCCTTTCCTCTATAGTTTACACCAGGACCGCTGCTTGGACGCCCTCCGCTCCCTCGACAGATATTACCTCTAAGAGTTCAGCCAAATCCCGAAACCGGCATAGGAACTAGCCTGGGATGGGGACTCCTGTGTGCAGAGGGGAAGAGATGGAGAAAAACATTCCAGCAAGAGGCATGATGAGGACATCAGCAAGAAAAAAACTGGAGACCCAGAAGCAGTCTGCAGTTCCAGGAGATCAAGGAGAGGGGTTGTGGTGGTGAGGTTGGGGGGGGGGGCGGGAGAGAGGTCAGGGAAGAGGCAAGTCAGGAGTGTCTCAGGTGGGATATTTGCATTTCATGTTTCTTCTCAGCCTCCAACAGCTGGGCCAGATGGCCACAAGACCCTGTAAGACATGACCTATCAGCTAGTCAGCAGTTCAACCAATGGAGTTAAGCCAGGCACGGGGAGGGAAGAAAAGTGGCCGACCATCAGAGATCTGTGCATGGGTTCTTCTGAATCACCCAAAGCAGCCACGTTCCTGACCCTCCTGAGACCCAGATGGCTCGGCAGTCCTTTAAATAGCTTAGGCCTGCCAGAACCTTGCCAATAAACCCCACTCCACTCCGTTCCCTCCCCCCCTTGCATTAGTTTGAAGAGGGTGTTTGTTCTTTGCAACCAGGAGTTCTAAGAAAAACCATCATTCCCCTGAGAGTGATCATTCTTGCTTCCCCAAATCTGCTTCTTACTAATACTAAGAAGAATGTAAGTAATAACAAGAACTTTTTTATGGTGTTTTATGGTAGGTGCCAAGATCTGTATTTATATTTCTAATGAAGAAACAGGTTCTGAGAAGAAAACTGAAAATAACCTGCCTGAGACAATAATACAGTAAATGTTGGAGCTGAGACTGAAATTAGGTGACATTTCCCTCATTGTCATTCTTTTATAAAATTTTAATTAGATTTTTTTGGGGTAATATTGTTTAATAACCAGTGATTCATATTGGTTCAGGAGAACCGATACCTAATTTTTTGTTGAGTTCAGCGAACTGGTTGTTAAAATGGCACTTGTAATCCGGGTTCTCTCTGAGGTGGGCGCCTGAGCAGCTGACTAATGTGGAAATCACAAATTGACATTCCTTACTCTTTTTTAATGTTCATCTGCACAACAATGTATTCTAAGCGCCCGTGGTAATGTTCATTCTGTCCATAGGTGAAAAGAATAGCAAGTGAGGACGCCAATCAAGAAGCAATATGGAAATATCTTAAATAACAGTTTTACTGGTTTTTGTCAGGTATTATTTAATATTTTTTCATTCATATTTTAAAACTCTTTCTTATAACATAATCTAGTTTTATGTAGTTCTTTTATCGTTATCTGAGTATTAAATCCATGAAATAATAAACTACCTTTCAGTGTATCTTTTTATACTTAAAATGGTCATTAGGACACAGAACCCATTGTTATATTATTTGAATCCCACTACTGTTAATAACATGCTGTAAGTTTAAGGCATACAACTTTATAATATAGATATACAGAATAGTTGCGTGCCTGTTCACCACCCAAAGTCAAGTCTCTTTCCATCACCATATATGTGATCCCCTTTACCCTCTTTGCAAATAAGGCGACTCTTAAGTTCAAGGATCTTGCCACTAAAAATTCTGCCGCAGCTGAAGTTTTAAAATTTGCATCCCCAACTGGGATCCTCTGGCCCACGTCTCCTCATTTCTAAACATTATGGAGCTGCCTCCTTTCAGAACATATGTGAAGAACACAGACATTAGAGTCTGAAGTTCAAAGATTACTGTTTCCCTTAATTTAAAATTTTTTTTATTTTTGGAGTGATTTTAAATGTACAGAAAAGTTGCAGAGATAGTACAGGAAGTTCCCAAAGCCCCTCACTATTTCTCCTAATGTTAGCTTATGTTCCATGGTACGTTTGTCAAAATGCAAAAGCCCAGCATAGCTACATGACTATCAACTAAACTCCAGGCTTTTTCAGATTTGACCAGTTTCTCCATTAATGTCCTTTTTCTGTTCCAAGATCCAATCCAGAACCCTATATTGCATTTAGATGGCCTGAGTTTTTAACTTAAAACAAAACAAAAACAAAAAAATGACACATTTAAGACAACACAAGTTGGATTTAAATGCAAAATGCTAGGATTTCCTATTTTTGAACAGCTTCCCTTTTGGTGAGTCTCTTCAGATCATAAATTGCTAAAGATTATTCTGGCCTATGAATGCCTGCATTTGTTAGCTTTTCTGCTTCTTTTTTCTTAACGTGGATTGGAAAGACACCATTCAAGGGGACTAGACAAAGACACGAACTTCTCTCAAATAAGCCCTGACGACCTGCTTGAGAATCAGAGCAGCCCGTCTGCGGCCCAGCCGGCCGACCTACCTCCGGGCATCAGTTCAAAGTGAGGTCTGCCTTCCTCCGTGGACACCAGGGCGGCCAGTTTGCCTTCTATCATCTCTCCATCAATGAACTTCCCGTGAAGTGCAGTCCTCTTATCCGGGTACACGTAGGCGATCTTCTCTCCGGTCATCTCCCCATCTTCATTTACTTCTCCTACCAGGCTGCCTCCATCCTGATGGGAGAAACCAAAATCCAGAAAAATTACATATAGTATTTATCTATGTGACACAAATTTCAAGAATTTTCTCCTGTGCACCCTGTTGTGAACCGCACTGAGATGGCTCATAACAGTTTAAGAACTCAGAGCTCTTCATAGGAGCAAGAAACACACGACTCGTATCTCCGCATTCGGCCCCAGATGAATGAACTGCTACAAATTCCATGCACGGGGTCACAGAGGCCTGATTTAGAGCCTCAGACGCTGAGACGCACTTTAGGATCCTGGACAAGTTATAGAGATTTGATCATCTTGACTTGTTACCTAAGAAACAAATGTAACCTGACCTGTAGTGGCGCAGTGGATAAAGCATTGACATGGAACGCTGAGGTCAACGGTTCGAAACCCTGGACTTGCCTGGTCAAGGCACATAGGGGAGTTGATGCTTCCTGCTCCTCCCCCCTCTCTCTCTCATTTTATCTCTCTCAAAATAAACGAATAAATAAAATTAATAATGATAAAGAAACAAATGTGCCGCATTTGTAATGTTCGTTACAAACAAGGAAAGGAGACGGAACTGAGTGTTCCTTGGGGCCGTTATCTAATGGGAAGAGCATCTGTGGTGAGATGTCTCACTCGCTAGCCACACCATCTCACTCCTCAATGTTGAACTTTGGATTTCCGGTCAATTAAAAAAATCTTTAATTCAAATGGACTTAGGAATTAATTTAGTGTTCATGAGTAAAAAGAGTTGGCTGCATTTTCTAAGATAAACAAAAGGCCTTCTGGATACAGCCTTTCTGAAAATCCCATATCATCACTTTCTTTGGAGTTAGAAGAAAATGTGAAAACAAAATCAACGAAATTGCACTCGCTTCTGCAGCAGGTCTCCCCCCCACTCTTCTGTTTACTGCTCCCTCTGGCCTCCTTCCCAGAGAGCTGCCATTTACTCCCTTCTGAAGGGTCGTTAAATGCTTTAGGGCAGACAGAGGCTGTCACAGAATTCTGTATCCTAAGTACTAGGGACACAGTAGGTGACCCATAAATACTTTTGCAGTTGAACTGCGATACCAAAAAATAATATAATAATAGTAAAAATTCTAATCTTAAGGTGCAAGAGATGTTTCTTTCTCTTTTTTCTTTCCTTCCTTCCTTCCTTCCTTCCTTCCTTCCTTCCTTCCTTCCTTCCTTCCTTCCTTCCTGCCTGCCACGCAGAAGTCTTTATGGTGTACCTTTGAAAATCTAAGACTTCTGTGGGTTTGATATAACAACAGTAATGCCAGGACAGCTTCTAAAAGCTTGGTCATTTCCCTGACTCAGAGGGTCCAGGAGCAGTTACCCAAAGACAGCAATGTAGGGTGACTTCCAAGTGAGCCCAAATGCTGCTTTAACTGACAGCCAGCGGGAGTAAGTAACATCGGGTGCATGGTGTATACAGTTCCCCAGTGCCTAATTACTCTTTGGAGAAAAAAGGTTTTCCATTTAAAAACAAATCACAGCACTTCCATAGGAAGAAAAATGCTTGGAAGCATTTTTCATGGCTAGAAAATGCATTAGGGATGAGTTATTTCTTTTTCTGCTCCCCGAGTTACTTCTTAATCACCCCACATAACAGGGATGATACTTTCTGCAAAGGCTGCCTTGAGGCTTCCAGCTATTTCTGAGCTGAAGGGTGTTAGAATATAACGCTGAAATGAATATAAGCCATCATTTCTATTTATTCTGTCTTTCCAGGGTCTCACATTTTTTTCTCTTAAATGCTTTAAGCTTCTGGTTTTGGTAGCAGGTGAATTTATTTGTTTGGAATGATATAACAGAGATTCTTCTTTTGTTTCCGAAAGGGGTTATGAATTTTTAATTAAAAACTTTGCATCATTGTTCCAAGGTAAAATTTTGAAAGAAAGAAATTGTCCTTAGAGTGAGTTTAGCAACACTGCAGGGAGAATCTTTGCTTTTCCCTCCCCTCATTCCCGCCTGGACCTCATGTCATGAAAACTTGTCTTCTGTGTCAGGGGGTGTTGGGGAGGAAGGTGCTTTCTCTCCTCTGCTCCATAGCCACTCCTCTCTCCTCTCGAACAGCCACTCACCCCCATGTGGCTGTCTGGTAAGGGGTCAGAGGGATCAAGCTGCTGCCCCCATGTGTTCTGCCTGCCACATTTCCACTCACCCCTCCTGCAGCCTGGAACTGGCAGTGCCCGCAGGCACACCTGTTCCCTGCTCTACTCCTGCTTTGCCCTTGGGGAAGCTTCCCAGGCGGGCCCTGTTCCCCCAGGGGAAACCTACGGCTTTCTAGCTGTTCTGCCTGCAGCTGATCTCTGTATCAGTTGGGAGGAGCACGTAGAAACCCACGCTGCATCTCCAATCCAGACTCCCATAAAAACCCCACACTGCGATCCTGGACACCTCTACTTGTTTCTTAGTTCTTTCCAGAGCCAGAGAGCAGAGGGGGGACCAGCCCTCTCCTTTGCCACCAGGCACCAGAGATAAAGGTACCATCCACCAAGTTGTTTTGAAAGCTTGTAACTCCCCAGTGCTTCCTTCCTGAGGAAGCACTGTTTGGCATTTCATAAAATAATAATTTAGGCTGAAGGCTAAAATGCAGTGGCACATTTAGGTTTCAAAGTGCAACTGCAGGCCCTGGCTGGTTGGCTCAGTGGTAGAGCATCAGCCCACCATGTGGAAGTCCTGAGTTCAATTCCCAGTCAGAGTACACAGGAGAAGTGACTATCTGCTTCTCCACCCCTCCTCCTCTTCTCCCCCACCTTCCTCTCCTGCAACCATGGCTTGATTGGTTTGAGCAAGTTGGCACCAGGTGCTGAGGATGGCTCCATGGCCTTGCCTCAGGTACTAAAATAGCTTGGTTGCTGAGCAACAGAGCAGTGGCCCCAGATGGGCAGAGTATCCACTGGTAGGGGGCTTGCCGGGTGGATCCAGGCCAGGGGGACTCTGGGAGTCTATCTGTCTGCTTCCCTGCTTCTCACTTAATAAAACCAAAAACCAAAAAACAAACAAACAAATAAAAACCCAAAGCACAACTCCATCGAGGAAAGTGGACACATTCACTGAGTGCATCTCTGACTTTCTCTAGGGACTTTAACTGATCACAGTCACCAGTAAAAGAAATCTGCTAGTCTTTCCTCACACTGGGAGTTCCACTGACTTCAAGAGCCAAGTGATGCCTCCACCATTTCCCTCTTCCTTGTATATATTTGGAGGCAGAAGCTGAAAGGATTTCTGTTCTATTGCAGATCCTACCATGAGCTTCGTAAGTGCTTTTGTCATTATTTTTTAAAAAATGTTTTACAATGTTCTTTTCTTACGCCCTCTCCTTAGAATATAAGTTCTTTTTAAAGAACAATAATATGTAAGTAGATTTGGCTGAAACTACTTTTCTTGGTACACAAATAATAGCTACTTTGTTTTTTATAAGAAGATAGTGTTCAGAGTAAGGAAAAAATGAATTTTGACTGAAGCTCTGGTCAAAATAAAATATTAGAGAAAATATTTCCTAAGGTCTATTTTCTCAACCATTTTCTGGAAATTCACTAGCAACAGATGAGATATTTGAAATGCAAACAAAAATTAGAGCATTAATTTCCAACATGGGTTTTGCCACATCTTTTTGCCTGAGTAAGCTCCAGACATACCATAAATGTTATCAAACACTTAAAGGCACATTAATGTTAATCACCTTAATTTAAGCTATAATATACACCATAAAGCACCTTATAAAGTGTGGAATAGGGTTATAAAATGAAGTAACTACAGTATAATAAGTCCAAAAAGATGAGAAATTACTGAATTAATTCTTACATATGGGAAACAAAATAAAATTAAATGCAACAACAAACTATTTCACCATCTGTTTCTATACTATATCAAAGAAATAGTTAAAAATAATATAGTTTTGTCTTTTTATTTTTAAAATTTTTTTTTATTTTTCTGAAGTGAGAAGCGAGGAGGCAGAAAGACTCCCATATGCGCCCACTGGGATCCACCCAGCATGCCCACTAGGGGGCAATTTTCTGCCCATCTGGGGCACTGCTCCATTGCAACTGGAGCCATTCTAGTGCCTGAGGTGGAGGCCATGGAGCCATCCTCAGTGCCCGGGCCAACTTTGCTCCAATGGAGCCTTGGCTGTGGAGAGGTGGGGGGGAGAAAGGAGAAGGGGAAGGGTGGAGAAGCAAATGGGCGCTTCTCCTGTATGCCCTGGCTGGGAATCTGGGAATCAAACCCCGGGACTTCCACACACTGGGCTCTACCACTGAGTCAACCAGCCAGGGCCAGTTTTGTCTTTATTAGTGGTACAATACAACCAATTTGTCTCAGCCTGCTTTAATCATGACTAATCATTCTTTTCCAAAACAATGCTGAAAGGAATTCATGGTTGATAGAAGGGCCAACAATCTAAGTCAGCAGGAAGTATCAGTGTGAGGGGACATCACTCCTGAACTCTTGGCTTCAGCTACGGGGACTTTCAAGTTTCAGAGCTTCATATTTTCTTACGGAGAGAATATATTGGACTCTTCATTGTGAAGAGTCAAAGCACTATCTTAAAACATGCAACTTTTTTTGCAAAATGAGCAGTCACACACAAGGCTTACTGGGTAATATATCCAGCACACTCCATGCCGAATGTTATCTTTATATTGTCCCTTGAAGATCAGTTTCCCATCTGTGTCGAATTCCTGGGCCGGACCATTCAGCTCTCCGTCCACATATGTGCCCTGGAGAATGCCTCCGTCCTCATAGGTGTAAACTCCCTGGCCCTGCAGGGCGTCGTCCACATAATACCCCTCCAGGGTGCTGGGGGAGAAGGGGGAGCAAAAAGAATCATCAGGCCATGACTCAACTCTCCAAAAAAAAATAAAAGGATCATGTCCAAGAACCCCTGCCCTGTGCTCAGAACATCTGCTATGTTGCTAGGAAAAATACCGGGAAAGGTCAGGAACAGAGAGGGAGATTTCATTCCCAGTCTCCTGGTTCCCGTTAATCCTTTTTCTCTGCTGGAGAAAACAGAGGTGAAGGAAGCCACAGGTAGGAACTGAGAACAAGCCCCCTCCGAGTACGTTTCTAAGATGGGAGGCCAACCATTACCTAGCAATAGACATTCTCATGTCACCCTTCCCACTGATAAGCCACTCAGGCCTGACTTCCCTCAAGAATGGTTCAGAATTCACTGGCAGACTCAAGGATCTTCAAGCTGCCTTGTATATCGTGGTCTCTCAGAATACAAATGTGGCTGAGACTGTGTAAATGTCTAAGTATTTTTTTAAAATCATTAATATATTATTTGTCCGTGACAACTATAATTGGTATCCAATCAAAAGAATCCCCTTCCGTCCATCTCTTTGGAAGACTTATGGAAATTTATTTGTGTGTGTATGTGTGTGTACATGATCATGAAAAATGGGGTTAAGTAAGGAAAACCACAGGCTACCCCTTGCTAATATCATTAGCAGCCTGATAATGTTTGAGACTCACAGTCTTAGAATAGAAGAACATTCAGAAGGGTGCTCGTGGTGATTTCGCAAGTGCCACTCTCTTCTCTCCTTAGAGAATACTTGCAGAATTTCAACAACCTGTTAGCCTCACACAGGGCAGTGTGCAAGGAAGCTATACCAAAAACTGCCTTTATCGACTGAGATTTAGAATAAGGGGACCAACTCAAATTATTTTTTGAATTTAAAATGCAAGATGTTTAGCAACAAAGACAGTCTGATTATATTATACATGTGCAGATAGCATTCATTCATTCAACCAACAAACATTTATAGGGTACCTTCTAGGTAATGAGCATCATAGGAGGTTCTAGCAAGCCCAATGAACTGTGTACTGGTGACAGGTGGGATGTGAAGGGGGTGTGGGGACAGAGGTGGCTGCATCTGACTGTGCCTGGTAAAGTCTTCTCTTGCTTTAATAAATGACAGAATGATCGATAATTATTAAATGAAAAGTATAGTCCAAGTAACAATGGCCTCTGATTACATGGTAATTGCACTATTTGTTTTCTCCTAAGGCGATAAATACTTCTTTTTCAGTTTCGTTTGTACTATGAATGACAAACAGGCTTATTTTAAAGTGCACTTTAGCAGAACCCTTGCATAAATCATCAAAATTCTAAATCAGCAAGATTGGAATTAATGAGATTCGACTGCCATTAGACTACCACAATTAAAAAAAAAACAACCTTGGTGAAGGATAACTACTCAACTGACACAATGATGCAATTAATATTACAAAAAACTATTTCATCCTCTATCTTTATTTTTAGGATCACTGGAGAAAATACAAGATGCTCAGTCACATTTGAATTTCACATAAACAAGAAATAAATTTTTTTAGTATACGTATGTCCCAAATGTTGAATGGGACATAGTGATACTAAATGTTTTGTGTTGCTTATCTGAAATGTCATTTCACCAGGTGCCCTGGGTTTTTCTTGGCTAACCCTGGCAACTGGAACGACCAGATTCTCAGCAGCGTTCAAACCGAATCAATTGCGTGTTGGGTAGAATTATCCCCCGACGGACTAGTCCACCAATATCTCCCAGGTTTATGATGCACTCTACCTGGCACGGATCTTGTGTATCAGAGAAACAGTAATATGGACTTAGACATATTCTCCCTTCACTATATCCAGCTGCTTGTCCCTTGCAATGAAGCCCATCCTTACGACTGTCCTAAGACCAAGAATAAACTATTTCTTCTTAGCCCAAATGACATAAGATACCCAACTGCGAATTCTTGAAGCATGGCAGAGCAAAACTTAAGTGCATTCTTTTCAGCACCTGCCTGAGGAAACAGCTTTGCTTCCATGGCAAATGTTGACGGGGGCTGGGATGGCGTCTGAAGACAAAGGGGACATATCTCCACACTGAGCACTCCCAGAGCAATAAACACGATACGGCTACGAAATCCTTGGTCACGCAGGAAATAAAGCTTCTTGGTCTGGCATGAGAGGAGCTAATCTTTCTTTCCAACTCGTTCCTCCTGCCGAGGAGGCTGGCAAGCCCCAGCCTGCAGCCTTGTCTTTGTAAATACAGTTTGATTGGAACGTGGCCATGTGCATTCCTTCCTGGATCCTTTGTGGCTGCTTTCACGTTACAACATTGGAGCTGAACAGTTGCAGCAGAGACTGTATGTGGCCTGAGAAGCCTAACATATTTACTGTCCCACCCGGTACAGAAAAAGGATGCTGACTCGTGCCCCTTGGTGCTCTGCTCCAGGCACACGTCTATTTGCATCTTAGCCTCCATACTGTGTTTCCTGGCTCCTTCCCTTAACACATATGTGACCGAACTTTTAAAATCCCTGAGGACACAGTCAGAAAAAAATGCATAGGTCACTTTCTCGTTTATCTAGACCAAGGGTCAGGAAACTTTTTGGCTGAGAGAGCCATGAATGCCACATATTTTAAAATGTAATTCTATGAGAGCCATACAATAACCATGTACGTTACGCATTATCCAATAAAAATTTGGTGTTGTCCCGGAGGACAGCTTGACTGGCTCCAGTTACCTGAAACCATGAACATGAGCAGTAGGAAATGAATGGATTGTAATACATGAGAATGTTTTATACTTTTAACGTTATTATTATTTTTTATTAAAGATTTGTCTGCGAGCCAGATGCAGCCATCAAAAGAGCCACATTTGGCTCGTGAGCCATAGGTTCCAGACCCCTGACCTAGACTGACACATTTGCATCCTAGTCACATATTACTGTATTCATTTTAAAGTCCTCTTTAATATCTGAATACACAGAAGCGGTCTTAGGACAATTAATAGCTTTGGCTTCTTCTTCATCATTTTTGGGTCTGGACCGTTTGGGGCTTTCTATCTATTTATGAGGCTTTCTATCTCTTCCCCCATGAGCTCCCTCCCTCTCCCAGGCAGTATGGCGATAAAAAGAATCAAGAGGGAAATTTAAAATGAATCATAATTCCACTTTACATTTCCATCTATAACCAAATTAAGTTGTAATTTTTCTTAAACACATTGTTTTAGGAATTATTTTTTATGACAATATATATTCTCTCTTAAAATATTTAAAACTAAGTAAAGGAGAACATCAATGAAAAAACAAACCATCTGCTGGGACCCCTTCAACCACCAGCTTCAACTTCTTCCAGGGTTTGATAAGCCACAGGATGGAGCACCACCATCCCTCATACAATACACTGTGTGGGCCCTGGCTGGTTGGCTCAGTGGTAGAGCGTCCACCGGCATGTGGAAGTCCAGGGTTCGGTTCCCGGTCAGGGCACACAGGAGAGGCGACTATCTGCTTCTCCACCCCTCTCCCAAACACTTTCTCTCTTTCTTTCTCTCTCTCTCTTCCCTTCCCAAAGCCATGGTTTGAATGAGCAAGTTGGCCCTGGACGCTAAGGTGACTCCATGGCCTCACCTCAGGCACTAAAATAGCTCAGTTGCTAAGCAATGGAGCAGCAACCCCAGATGGACAGAGTGTCAACTCCAGACGGGGGCTGCCAGCTGGATCCGGTCAGGGTGCTTGTAAGAGTCTGTCTCTCTGCCTCCCTGCCTCTCACCTGATTAAAAAAAAAAAACGAAAACCAAAAACACTGAGCTGTCTCTCTTCAAAGTTTTTATCTTGAGAATAAGAGTTATGAGTCTGTTGAATCTGATTCTTATAAAGGCTCAAGATGACAGTAAAATATTTGAGAAACAATTAGTGAAATTGAGTTTTGCTTTTGAAAAACCAACTGTAAGGCCTGACCAGGTGGTGGCGCAGTGTATAGAGTGTCAGACTGGGATGCAGAGGACCCAGGTTTAAAACCCCAAGGTCGCCAGCTTGAGTGCCGGCTCATCTGGTTTGAGCAAGGCTCATCAGCTTGAGCCCAGGGTCAGTGGCTTGAGCTAGGGGTCACTTGGTTTGCTGTAGCCTCCCCCACTCCGGTCAAGGCACATATGAGAAAGCAGTCAATAAACAACTAAGGTGCCATAACAAAGAATTGATGCTTCTCATCTCTTTGCCTTCCTGTCTGTCCCTATCTGTCCCCCTCTCTGTCTCTCTCTGTCACTGTCACATACACAAAAAAAGAAAAATCAACTGTAAGAAAACTCTGCTACTCATTGTTATCAATTAATAATAATAGTAACAACAATAATGACAAAAGATTTTATAATTATATATTATTATATTATATTATATTATTATATAATAATGATGATCCAGTCTTGACCTTGAGGGCATTATGCTAAGTGAAACAAGTCTGACAAAGAAAGACAAATGCTGTATGTCCACACTCAAAAAAAGCCCAACTCATAGAAATAATAGCAAGTAGGATGGTTGTTACCAGGGGCCAAGGGATGGGGAAATGGGCAAGTGTTGGTCAAAGGATGCAAACCTCCAGCTATATGATGAATAAGTTCTGGGGCTCTAACATACAGCATGGTGATTATAATTCACAATACTGTAGCAAATACTTGAAACTTGTTACGTGAGTAGATCTTAAATGTTATTTATCCCTGCGTACACTAAAATGGTAATTATGTGATGGCATGGGGGTGTAAACTAACCCCCTTGTAATCATTTCTCAATATATACATATATCAAATCACACCTTACACTTGCATATATTATGTCCATTATATCTCCATAAAGCTGTAAAAATGCAGATACACAGTAATAGAAGAAAAAACCCCGGCTTTCCCGTGAGTACCTGCTAGGTGCCCTCTAGGCTGCAAGCTCTCCACGGTGTCCTCCTCAGTCTTCACAGCTAGAGCAGTAGGTATAATTATCTCCAGGTTATGAGTGAAGAAGAGGCCACCTCGCTAGAACATGGCTCCTCCGAGTTGTTCCTCATGAAAACCTTCCATCAAATTGCCAAGCTCTTACCTTGGTGTTCTAGCTCCCACCGGAAACTCACTGTCACTTCCAGGATTCTTTCGAACTCCTCACAATTATACCTAATGAGTGACCTCAAGTAAAGTTAAAGCATGGAGGAAAGGCCGTCAGGGACAGAGGTATTTCCTTGCTTCTGGTTAGAACAGGGTAGTAGATGTAATGAGATGAGAGCTGAACTCACCTGGGTTTGACTCTCAGCTCCAGCCCTTACTTATGGGGACCTTGGGCAAGTTAGTTACCCACTCTGTGCCTTAATTTCCTCACATATAAAATTGGATTATAAAACTGACTTCCCAGATTGTTGGGAAGGCAAGTGAAGAAGTGGTAAGTATTCCAAGTTACCCATTCTTTCCCACTTCCTTTCTTCTGTATCACAAAAATGTTTGCCTTAATCAAAGCTGTTTATTAGAATACAGATGAATATATTTGTTGAGTCTGATTCCAGCAAAAGCTGGATGACTGTCGGAAACAGGACTTCTTTTTTTTGTCTTGTGTGGGAGGTTGGAATACATGACTTCAGAAGTTCATTCCAACTCCACTTTCTCTGAAATGTGACCAAGCACTTTCTAAAAAGCAAACACAAGAAATCCTGCACGGATCTGTCTCCTGGAACATGTCAGCCCTTTTCAGTGGCACATCAGATGGGCAGCCTTACTCAGGTTACTTGGCCAGTGATAAACTACAAGGAGCCCTCTTAGTTGGACACATTAACGTGGCAAATCAACTTTGGAAAATGGCTGGGGCACAGGACAGGGAAGTCACGCGGCAATCAGTAATGCTTGGAAATCGAATGGCATGTAAAGAGACGCAACGGTAACATAATAAAAATTGAACTGAATGGATTAACTCATCTTTGTCTCATAATCAGACTAAAAAACAGATAAAATCACACACCCTAATATCACACAACCCACAGCCTATCGGCATTGAAATACCCCTTCCTTGTTACCACTCTAAGATGTAAAGAAATCTTGAGAAATTGTCTTTACATCCATAATCTTGGCTGCAATGAGAACAATTTTGAGAAAAAAAAATAAACATCCAGAATTGAGGGTTAGTATAAAAATTAGAGATGTGTATATCAAAGTATTTTGCATAGTGAATGTATTTCATAACAGCCCACTGTGGTCCAACAAATCCTCTCCAGAGCCGCGCCAACAACGCCCACACTTCCTTTCTCCTCACTGCGCAGATGGCTTTACCTAGGACCAGAGCGGGTGTCAAGAAGTCCCAATAACCTAATCTTCACATTTTTTTCCCTTTCCTTTGAAAAGAGGGGAAATGGAAAACAATAGCTGCTTGAAAGGCAATTTTCAAAGGAAGATCAATTTTCATATTCATTCTTCATTTTTGGGATAAACTATCTGGCAAAGGATGAGTAATCTGACTTCAGGTTTCTGACTTAATAAACCTGTTGTAATGATTCAGCTTTCTGGTCTACCTTCTGTCACATGATGAGAAAAGACTAACTACTGATTAAGATCCTAAAACTAGCAAACATTCAAAGCTGAGACAGTAGAAAAAAGATAAATAATGTAACTTTTGACTATTTAAACTTAATGTATTTTATTTTATTTTAGTGAGACAGAGAGAGGGACAGATAGGGGCAAAGAGGCAGGGAGAGAGATGAGAAGATTCAATTCTTCATTGCGGCATCTTAGTTGTTCATTGATTGCTTTCTCATATGTGCCTTGACCGGGGGCTGCAGCTGAGCCAGTGACCCCTTGCCCAAGCCAGTGACCTTGGGCTCAAGCCAGAGACCTTGGGTTTCAAGCTAGTGACCTTTGGGCTCAAGCTAGCAACCATGGGGTCATGTCTATGATCCCACACTCAAGCCAGTGACCCTGCACTCAAGCTGGTAAGCCTGTGCTCAAGCTGGTGACCTCGGGATTTCAAACCTGGGTCCTCAGCATCCCAGGCCAACACTCTATCCATTGCTCCACTGTCTGATCAAGCTATTTATTTATTTGTTATTATTATTTTTGGCAGAGACAGAGAGAGTCAGAGAGAGGGACAGACAGACAGGAAAGGTGAAAGATGAAAAACATCAATTCTTCGTTGCGGCTCCTTAGTTGTTCATTGATTTCTCATATGTGCCTTGACCGGGGGGCTATAGCAGACCGAGTGACCCCTTGCTCAAGCCAGCGACCTTGGGCTCAAGCTGGTGAGCTTTGCTCAAACCAGATGAGCCCGCGCTCAAGCTGGCAACCTCAGGGTCTCAAGCCTGGGTCCTCCGCATTCCAGTCCAACGCTTTATCCACTGCGCCACCACCTGGTCAGGCTTATCAGGCTATTTAAACTTAATTTAGAGATATAGAAATAGATAAGTTTTTTCTTCTTTTACCTTGACTATACGTAAGATGCTTAAATTCTCTGCCGACAGTGGTGACCTCTGTGACATGGGGTAAGGGTAAACAAAGGGAGCATATTCACTTTTCATATTTCTGTATTTCTTGAAGTCTTTTATTCTACCAAACATTAGCAACATGGGCTATTTAAAAATAAAATCTTCTTTTATCTAGGAACTTGGTTAAAAAATTTAACAGGGGCCATTTTCCTAATGATCTGAATATTTAAAACGTTATTTAGGTGTAGCATAAACTGTGTTAAGGGAAAAACTGATTCTGGAATTATCTTGATATAAATTCATATTTGTATGAAACCTCATAAATCACACACCCAGTTAGTGGCATAGATTATGTTGATGGTATCAGGGACATATATTTAACTCCAGACTCATCAAATTGTAGACATTAAATCAGTACAGCTCTTTGCATCCGAATCATACCTCAATAAATTGGTTTTAAAAAAATCACACACTTGAGTTCTGGTTTTCTGTAAGATTAAAATGTCTCTGTCTAAATCTTCTGTCTCTACACTTGGTGATCTTTGCAAACACAGGTTGCTGCAATTTGTAAACAAACCCTTTGATGGGAACATCAGCCAGCCCTACAGGTCTGACCAACTTTTTAAAACTCCAGCGGAAACTTTTTGTTTCCTCACCTGTGATTTCAAAACCTTGCTTTCAGCCTTTTGTTTTTCTTGAGGTAATGTTTGCAGACCAAAGCCTCATGGCTGGCAGTGAAAGTGTGAGGTTCCCACTGCATTAAACCTAACACATCAGACCCTACCAATTAGGAGAGACAACAGGGAGAAAAATGAACAGAAAAATGTAAAGTAAGGTGCTGCTTCATGTAGGAACTACTGACTTGTCTCCCACCAAATCTTCTACTTTCTTTAGAAAGACCCAACAGAGTTCACAGCGTTTTTCCAGTCATAAGATTGTCTCACCAACTTTTTTTTTTTTTTACCATGAATCCTGTTCGTAGGTATCTCATAAGAGGATTAGTCCTGAGTTTAAGAAGGATGACAAGAGCCTGTCACCACTCTGCTTCATCACATGTCATACAAGCAATGACACTGACCTTCTCCCTGCAAGGCCTTAGTCCCCATCTGTTTGAAGAAAGTTAAGAAAGGTAACCTCTCGAGGTCCTCGCTAATACCATCATTCTTTGAGTCTGCTATTTGAACTAAGTGTCTACCAGGGTTTGAGTGGCAGGTATGAAAACTAGTGAACAAGTGCCTGAAGAAAAAAAAAAGTCGAAGAATTTATTTCTATCCCACAGATAGCTATGGCCTAGAGCTTCATCCCTGTCATGTCATGACACACATGCAGATGACTGCATTTGCACAACACCTGGGGTGACTGGATGAAGCCTCTTGGAGCCAGAAGTTACCAGCTTGACAGAGGAAGAGAGGTGCTCAGGCAGTCTCAGGCCCCCCTCGGCACCCCAGGGCCATGGGGAGCAGTGTTTTGGAGCTGAGTAACGTGTGCCATGCTTGGCACACTGGTTCGGAAGCTTGGTCTAATCCATCAATACCCTGTGTATCCGGTCTGTGAAGCAACCAAGTCACCAACACTAAATTCCAACCAAACTTACACCAATAACCAACACAAAGAACCAGCCAAACCTGCTAGACTGTTTTCCTAGCATCAATCAGTTACTTGCTCTGATCATCAAACTACCAGATTTAAAGCATGAGTGAGTGAGTGTGTGTGTGTTCTGGGTGAAGTCTACTACTCTCTTTCAGCTCCCACACTCATTCGGCAAGAATTTTTTTTAAGCATTAAATTAAGGGAAAGTGCTATGAAGCCCAGAAGAGGAAAGAGACAAGATTCTGCCCTCAAAGAAACTTCTGTCCTGTAGGGGAAACAAGGCATTGATAAAAATTACAGTATATTTGCTAAAAGAATCCAAGAATAATCGCAGCGTGAGGTAAACAGAGAACCTTTCCAGACAGAGCAGTAAATACCCTGCTACGGAATCAGGAAAGGGAAGAACTCAGAAATGTTTCCCTCTGGACAGGTGAAGGGACCACAGGAGAAGAAAGCACTGATATCAAACCTTGAAAGAGTCCTTCTTGGGATCAGGTGCCTGCTGGGTATTCAAAGCCAGGCAAAAGAAAAAGGAGACAAAATATCTGGCCACGTTAAATGGACAGTTTGTAAGCAAAATTCTGTTTTAAAAAAAGGTGAGGTATGGGTTGGGGGCAATGGGAAAGAGAAAATTGGAATGAATAACTAAAATGAAATTTTACAAAAGCGCTGTGGTAGGTTTTTATTGTTTTCCTCACTTGTATCAGATAATTGACAGCCTGCCCCTCCTTGTATCAGATAATTGACAGCCTGACTCCATCAATGGAAAAGGGATTCTGGGTCACAAACCAGTCCCTGTGGTCACCCTTCAACTGTTGGCTTAGACACTTCCTTTCCCAAAGGAACTCCAGGATGTAGAGCCCCTCAGGTTATGAGCAGTGTCAAGAGCTCAGGAAGCAGTGGCCTGTCCCACGGACTCCTGTAACTGCATTAGCTAAACCCAGTTCTGTGTGACCCAACCAAGTGGTCTGTGAAGAGCTGGTCCTTCCGTGGCTTTCGTGCCTCTAAATGCTTGAGAAAGCCACATGGCGACTCTTCGCTTCTGAAGCTGACACGGTTTTACCTCACACAGTGGGTGAAAGCAAAGTAAGGAAGGATGCCACTGTGAGAAATGTTTTAACCAGAGGTAGAACGCAGAAAATACTAGTGCGGACGTCAGTATCCCAAGCATTTAAACACCGTGAGGCTGGAGCTGTACACCTCCCATGTCCACCTGGCCCTGTCTTCCTGCTTGGACCAGGGTGATGCGGCTTGGCAGAACTTTGCTAACTATCCCCCTGACCAGTCCTGTGAGGAGAGGGAATGTGCTGAGGAACTGCTGGTGCCGCGGACCCAGTGGGGTGGCTGAGCGTCCCTTCAGGGTAGTGAGAAACCAGACTGCGAGGACCGAGAGAGCGGGCTGAAGGCAGAGGGTGTGTGGTACTCTTGGAAAACAGTGCGTTGGTCACTACCGGAACTGCAAGAACCCACCCCTGACACAGCCCCACAGTGTGGTGTTCTCGAGACTCATTACCTAAAAGAGCAGGTGAAATCCATCAAAGAAACGAGGGACCACCTAACCAACTTGTGCAAGATGGGGGCCAGGAGCCTGGCACTGCATGGTGTATCCCTCTGGCCTTTGACAAGCAGACCCTAGGAGGCAGTGACGACAGAGCCGGCGCCTCCCTAACCATGGGGGTGACTTTGGCCCCCAAAGCAGTGCTTTTTCCCCCCTTTACCTCTTCTTTAAGTTCTACCAAAACATCCACTTAAATTCTTTCATTTGGATCATTCCTTCCAATAAAGGAACTTGGCCCAGTCCTGTCCCTCAAACAAAAGAAAATGAAACCGTGAGAGCTACCTGCCGTCAAAGAAGAAGAATTTCCCGCGTCCGTTCTTTTCTCCATGAATGAAGTTCCCCTCGAATCTGTCTGTGGAGGAGTAGGTGACCGTGCAGAACCCGTGCGGCAATCCATCATCATCCAGGTGTCCTGGAGAAAGGGAATCACAAGGCAAACCGTAAGGGCTTCCTTGCTCTGCCAGCACCAATGTGCCGAGCACTGGAGCCCCCAGCGAGTCCCCCTGCAGCCAAAGGGTCCCTTCCTTGCCCGAGGGACGAGAGAGAGCAAAGGCTCCTCACTCAGCCCGCCCTCCCACAGTAGCAGTGTCAACCTGCCTGTCCTGGGCACTTTGTGAACGACGGGTCCGTGATGGAGGGACTGAGCCACACTGCAGACAGGAATCGAAAGGAAGCCTGCATTTCAGTGGTACTGAGAGTTCTTGTCAATGGTCACATTTGCAGAGCCTGTTTCACTTCACCAAGTACGCCCCTCCCTCCCCCCCCCCCCCACCACACGGCCAGGTACTTCTCATATTGGGAATGAAGGCCCCAAACTGATGCTTAACAGAAGTGTAGTTGAGACAACACCATTTTATAGTCTGTCGCCAGGTGCATTGTTCTTGCCATGAATCATCTAAATCTAGAACTAGTTCGCAAAATGATTTTAGATATTATTACATAGCATGGTGTGGAAGACTGCCAGCCAAGGGACTTCTGAAAATCCCACTGCTATCTATCTGTTTCATCCAAACAAGGGACATGGCCACATCTCTACAACTGCCTGAGTATTTATATGATATATCTCATTGTGCTAACAGGTGAACTCAAGAGTCCCTTTAAGCTTGGAAGGAAGCTTCACCTTGAACTTGCTGCTTTACTTTACAAAATCTTCCAGTTTTGAATGGTTAGTAATAACCTTGGTCTGTACCTTTTACCACTGAGTTCAGAGGGCTGTGCTTCAACTGAAGCTAGAGGTAGCCGCATGGCCATTTAAACAGGGATTTTGAACATTGGCAGGAGTTATGACACTCTGATCTTTAAATTGCTGGTTCCTCTTGAGTCACAGACTGGTATAGTCTATCTAACATTTATGTTCCCAGTCCATGTTTAGAATTTTTATTATTCTCCACAGATTTCCCGGCACCCAGGAGTCCTGGCATTGGTGTCTCCCCAGTCACTCTGGTGAGCTGATTTTGCAGAGGTGGGTAAAAATGAAGGCAATAGTTTATCTTATGGCTTTTTTTTTTGTGGGTAAATGACCTGGCTCATGGATGAAAAAGTACAAAAGCATTAAAAACTGTGGGCAATGAAGGACATTAAACACTAAAGTGTGGCTTCCAGATGGCTCTCACAGACATGAAAGAAAACACAAACCATATCACCACAATGAACACTTCAGTCACCTAAAATGATTTCTTCTAAAGTATATCATCCCTTGGAAGAGATGGTAAGTGAACACTTTTATAAAGAACAAACAGCTCTTTATTTTTATTGTATTTTTATATAAGCATAAAATAACAACAAACAAATATACAGTGTCTGCATCTGATACTGTATAGAATGCATTACCTAGAATATATTGCCGTAAAACATGACTACTTAAATAAACCACAGATGATATAGTTCCTTTCCTCTCTAAACACAGGTTTATTTTTCTACCAATAAAAATACCAAGGGCCAGGAAATTAATGGTAAGGAGGGAAATAAGCCATCACTGCTTTCTCCTCTCTCAAAACCCAGCTGTATGGGACATAATTTCATGACATTTGAGTCATGCAAAATAATTTGGACAATTATCCTCTAAATATCTGCTGATGACATTTCTCTCATGGAAATAAATTAAATCAACCTTTAAAAATTTTTTCACTTGGAAAGAAACTCCACTCATTGTATAGCTAAACCCTTTCTCTGATGAAATGGTGTTGGGTCAATTTCAATTTAACCATTGACATTCCTATGAATTTTGCATTTTACTTTTGACGTAGGTATAGATATCAGAACAGTCATTTTAGCCTTGGATTGAAGCATTTACTAATTTGTTGGAAATGCCTTCCCCCATAAAAACCGGTTCACATATTTAAGACTTTAAAAAAAAGTTAATATTTGTAAAATTTGGTATTCTACTTTAGGTCAGTAGAAATATTGTGATAACCATGAACACTAAGGGAAAAAGAAACCCAGTGTAAAGTCATTCCCACCTTCCCTCAGTCACCATAGTCTTGTCCTATTTCTGAGTAAAACACTGTCGATGCACCCTCCGTGATGACATTTAGATAGGAGAGAAAACTGAAAGCGTCATTTAACACAGGAGAAGCACTTGAGGGTCAGTACTGATTCCAGGAGAGATGAAGGCGAAAATATCAGCCTCGCTTCCGTGAGGTTCTGCTTGTTTCCACACCTCTTTCGACAGGTCGGTGAAGAGGGGTCCCATCACCTTCTTAGTCTTTAGGGAGAGAGGGACGGAGATGAGCTGCTGAACGGTAGCCGTTCCTCCAGTGACATTGTGTGTTTAGAAGTAGGTGCTTGGACACCTGACGCTTCCCTGCCATGTTTAAGGTGTTAGGTTGCTTGTTGGGAGAAAGTTCTGAAATCTAGCAGACCACTGCAGGATCCTTCGTGGGCCTGTTTGTTGTCTTCTTCCAAACGGAGAAGATGTAATCAATTAACGGGATCATGGAACAAAAGCCAGAACATTAAGAGTTGTCATCATTCAAGACTTCCACCCTAAGTGTTTCATAGCCTGGAGTCATTGTTTTAGGCGTAGCATTTAATATATTAATATAAAGCAACAACGGAACTCAAACAATAACAATGAAGAGACTTTCCGAAGAAAGAAATGTAAGGAGGAGGAGACATGGGTTGCTTACCTTTCCTTTCAACGTTATTGCTACAAGAGTTTCTGCACAACTCTTGCTCAACTGCCATCTGGACAACAGACCATGTCATATTTGTCTCGTCAGTAATCGTCAGTTCAACAGAGACGGGACTGATATACAGAGAAGAGAATATGTGTGCACCTCATTATGCATCTGGCATGGGGGTGTGTGCTTTCCTGTTGTCTAAACTGAACCTCACAGCAATCTCCCAAGTACCAGTCGTGTAGGTGAGAAAGCCAATACTATGTGACTTGTCCAAGAAGCACATTAATTGCTCTAAATGTGGGTGCTGAAAGCCCCTAAGTCTTTCAGTTCCCTTTCTCTCTAGATAAGGGGAAACTAGCAGAACTCTCTTTCTTCCCTGCTGATGGTGGAAGCAGGTACCTCTAAACAGGTAGGTGTGCCCAGGTCCCAGGGACAGAAGTGGAAGAGCCTTTGTCGTGAAGATAGTTCTCATAGAGCCATCAGAACTTGCAACAGCATATCGTGGTTGCAAATTCCTATCCCTTCCAAGTGTTACTTAACCCAAAGAGACACACTAGTCCTCCTTGCTAGGAGCGAGGTCAATTTGTGAAATGCGCCAAGTCAGCCAACGGCCTTCCAGGCCAGTTCCCAGTAATCAGAGGGTGAACGCCAGGCCAGACAACAAGGAAGATTCACTGGAGTGACTGCTCCGCATTGATAAATGCTGTCCCGGCTCATGTGCTGTTTGTCTGCGGCATGATTTTTAAAATATTTATAGAAGTTAGAGAAAGGGGAGAAAATGCAACAGTCTCACGGTCTACTTTTTCACTTTGTTCTAAAGGTACTCTCTACTAAGTGTTTAGAACATGAAATTTTTTCCTTCGTGTTACCTCTGAGCTTTTTTCTTAACATCATGAGAGCCAGGCCTGTGGGTATTCCGTGCCGCGATGGTACAGCTGGGCAAGGCGGACTCCCTCCGTATTGCACCCCGGGCTGCATCCTGCCTCCGGCTCACACTCAGAAGATCCAAGTGGGGTGTGTGTGTGTGTGTGTGTGTGTGTCTGTTTCCCTAAGAACAAGAGACTCTTGCATGCATTGTTGGCTTCGTAGTCTAGAATTGCTTAAGCAAAATAATAATAATAATAATAATAGGCAAGCTTATTCTTTTCAGTGCAAAGAACATGCCCTCACGAAAATGCATTTACACTCATTCTTAAAAACATAATCTGACTTTTGAGGGTAATTCTTTACCAGGGCTCAATTTGTAGTTGTGAGGGTCATAACCTTAAGGTATGGCCACAGAGAGAGGGCCGGGACACCAAGCACACATTTTCCCTAAGTACAGAGCATGAGCAGGCTTCTGAGAGGCAGGCAGGACAAGATATCGTGGGGACAGTCACACATATCATTGACACTTTGAGGGGCTTGGAGCAGTGCAACCCTGCTTGTTGTAATTCTTGCTCCTTCGTTCTGGGGATTCTGTATTTCCCCTTTTTGTCTCCCGTGCGTTTCCAGGCCTTTCCATTTTCTCCCTGCCCTCAGACGTGCGGCACTGCTGCCCCAGCTCCCCGCCGCCTCTTCATGTACCCAGGGCAGAGCTCTGGTCCTGTCACCCCCAGGTCTCAAGATCCCCCGCGGCTTCCCTGGGCTTCCAGCACAGCCCATGGCCTTGGCTTCTTCTGGTCTTCCGGTCCCCTTTCCTCTTGGGCCCTCTGTTAGAGCAGAGCCAGAGGATTTGTCTCTGAACGTGCCCACCTCTCTGAACGTGCCTGCATCATTCCACCCCTCTTGGTCTGCACCAACCAAGGTCCCCGCTCAGCCGGGGACCCTCTGCACCCTCTTCTGGGAGCTCCCTCCCCAAGCTGGAAGGAATCTGTACTTCTTCTCAACTACTGTAATTCATCTGATTAGATATATTTATTTGAGAGTATGTTAGGAACCACACTATATTCATCTTTTTAATCTGTGGGTACACATAGGTATAATAATAGGCCTTGGTCAGGTAGCTCAGGTCTTTAGAGCATCATCCCGACATGCCAAGGTTGCAGGTTCGATCTCCAGTCAGGGTACATAAAGAACATAAAGAATCAAGCAATGCATGCATAAATAAATGGTACAACAAATCGATATTTCTTTCTAAAAATTAATAATAAATTTTTTTTAAAGACACAGTAATAAATATTTTTGTTTTCAAAGCACAACCTCACTTCCCACTGAACCAATGAGCCTCAAAGAGTTTTTAAAAATCCACAGCAGAAGCTCGGGTGAGGTGTCAGGCCTCTGAGGCCCAGGGCCAACTGCCTTTCCAAAGGAGCCAGTCTGGTATAGACACCCCACTACCTAGTTCCCCTTGGGGACTCATCCACCCAGAGTCCAGACCTTCAACAGAGCACAGCTCCACCGTGATGGAGAACCAAAATATACACGATGTGACAGAAGTCACTTCAAGTCCTGAATAGACCAATGTGTTCCCCAGAGTCAACGTCTTAGGAGGAAGAAAAAGGATGTGTGTTGCGGAGGCTGTAAAGTTAAATTCTCTTCCCCCAAATACATTTTTTTTTCCCTGAATGTCACTAAACTCCAACAGAAGCAACCTCTAAAGAGTTACTACTGATAAAAAGTGATATTGACATAATATTTAACTGTTGCTTCCAGGCTTGATTCCCAAGTATTTCATATATTAGATGACTCATTAAAAGTAAAAAATAAAAATGTAGACAGGTAGCTGGGTATGGTGGAGTGGGGTTTTGGAGGTCCAAGCCTGACCAAGTGTCCTCGGATTAGTTCTTAATTTCTCTATGCCTCGGTTTCCTCCTCTGTAAAATTCAGATAATATTACTATCCACCTTGTAAGACTGAATGAATAATGTACGTGTGAAACATTTAACACAGAACCTGCAGAGAATAAAAACTAAACAATAATGATGATAATAATAATAGCAACCAAGACAATGAAACTACTGAGAACAGGGACTTTGTTTCCAGAGGGAGGTAGGTTAGTTGGTACTTGAATACCAAGATATTCAGATTAGCTTTATACTAGCCCCTGTGTATAAACGTGCATTTGATGTTAAGTCAAGACTGTTATAGATAGCACTAAAAAGGCCAGGAATGGCTGAAGAGAAGCTCACTGGTACAGTTTCCTGTGTGAACACTCGCATACTCTAGATGCTGTACAACTTTGAGCCTTAGATGCCTCTAAGGACTTTTAAGGATTCTGTATTATTTTCATTGTTTACTGTTAGCTACAACTGAGTGACATGTGTCCTGGATTGCCCTAAAATGTTCAAGGCTTAAGCCCAAGTTGTCCCAGCCTAAGTGACTACATAAACGTTTCAGGTATACAACCTTATAATTCATCTGTATGCACTACAAAATGATCACCCCCCAAAGTCTAATACCTATCTATCGCCATACAATTGACCCCCTTCACTACTACTTTCACTCACCCCACCTCCATTCCCCTGGTAATCACTGCTCTGTTCTCTGTATCTTTGAGTTTGTTTTTATTTCACCAGCGTGAGTATTAATAGTGACCCCTCTCATTCTCAAGCGTGTTCTAATTTTGGACAATAATGTATATGGTGATCCTATAAAACAGAACCTTCCTCATTCATATAAAGAACTTTCTCTGTTTCTATGAATTGGACAAGCTCAAAAACAGCATTGACACATTTCTAAAGTTGCTGTTCACACTCTGCAAGGAGCCTATGAACCATGGACTTCTATATCTAGACAGCTTCAAAGGAGGAAGTAGTTTAATCTGGGAAGCATTGCCCAGGAACAAGGATTTGCATTAAAATTTTACAAGCACAAGTAAAAGTAAACTTTGAAAAATGAGAGCAAGTCCTGCCAATTTGAGAAGAGCATTTTTTCATTTATCTTTCATAACACGAAGGAACAAGTAGGCAACAACTTAAATTGTAAGAAGGCTTCCAACCCATGGACTCAATTAATGTCTTTGGGCCTCAGGGATCCCCAACATAAGTTTTACTTATCAAAGAGATAAATAGTTCTGTGAGTTGACAACACTGTGAAGTTAAAACAACAACAAACACTCTTTGAAGCTGGTAAAGAAATACGTTTTAATAGTTGCATTATAATCGATACTTTTAGAGAATTCAGAAATATTATTCTACTTAATGGTATCCTAAGATCTCCAGAGCACTGCAAAAGGAGTCAGTTATGTTTTATGAAAACATAAAAATGGATTTCTTTTACCAACACAGCAATAACTATGTATATATATCTTTATGCACTTGTACGATATTGCCACTTTCGTTTTCCTTACCATTTATGAGAACTTGCTTATACAAGTGAGAAAGCAACCAGATTTAACCAAAAGCTAAAAATTATGTACTTAGGTGCTAGTTTAAAATATTCTCGGTTCTAAGCTCTCACAAATAAGTATATAGTAGTAGTATGAATTAAAAACATTAAAAAACCATTCTGGAATAATACCGCACAACATTGCAAAACATCACGACGACGTACTGGCTGGGTAGGATCAAATACATAAATATGCCAAAGAATATTTTCCAGTATTCACTGTTACAAAATCAAAACATCTCATGATACAAACAACGAGATTGTATAACATCCCCACCTCGCTTTTTAGAACTAGAAGAAAAAAAAAGAAGAAGAAGAAGAAAAAGAAGAAGAAGAAGAAGAAAAAGAAGAAGAAGAAGAAGAAAAAGAAGAAGAAGAAGAGGTGGAGAAACTCGGCAAAACAAAGTGGCAAGAAAAGTCGGAGGAGGGGCGCTAGCAGAGAAGGGGCGGAGAAATACGACACCAAGGCAGTGATATCACCCACAGCCAACTATATGGAATTCAGAAAGTTAAGTGTCACCCAGCAATTTCGGTCCCGGTGTGCGGCGCGCCTGCACAGCGTGGCGGCGGCAGCACCCTGCTCGGAAGCAGGAAGGGGGAGGGGGCGGTGTGACTGAGTTCGCTCGGGGACAGCGAGGGGAGGGCCACCCGCCTCCCGGTCGGCGCGCGTTCAAACCCTCGGTCAGGAGCGTCGGCCCTTGCCTTGCAATGATTTCATCTTTTCGAAAGAACTGCTGCCCCGGCCGCGGCTGCCACGTGCCAGGTTCGGCCCAGTGCGCAGCGCCGGGGGACCCACCCCGACGCGGTCGCGGTCGCCGCGAGTCGCAGCAGCGAGTGGAAGGAAAGGTAGAGGCTGGAGAGGGGCTCGAGGTTGACAAACCCGGCGAGGACATTGCCCCGCGGAGACCGCGGGTCTCAAGGGGTTGTCCTCTTGCGCACCCCCACGTTCCATTCCCCAAAGGGGAAAGGCCAGAGTGCGCGTCAGGGCCCGCAACTCCGAGGATGGGATGCAGGCTGTGGCCGCCGGCATGGAGCAGCGTGAAATCCCGGGAGCCCCGGCCCAGCGGAACCCTGTTCCCGGCATGCGCCCCGCCGCGCAGTGCGCGCTCCCGGCGGTGTGGCGGTGACTGTCCGGCCCCTGCCTAAGCCGGGCGTGGGGCCACCCGCGTAGGGGACAGTAGTGGCTGTGGGGCCCGGCGCCGTGCGGGTCACAGCCCGCCACTCCTTCCGCGTTTCGAGCCCTCAGCGCCTCCTCCCACGGCCCCAGAGAAATGCCTGTACCTTCTACCGCCTCCTCCACCATCTCGTCGTCGCTATCCATGGCGGCTGGGGACCCTTCCCAGCTCGGGGCTGTGCGACTGCCTCCCGTCCCTCCGGGTGCTCCGGCAGCTGGGCGAACGCTGGGTCTGAACCCTGCGAGTTTGGAGGAGGAGGAGGAGGAAGAGGAGGAGCAGTTGGGGCTGGCTCGCACTGCCTCCCCCTACAGCCCTTTCAATTCCTTGGCCTTCAGCTGCTGCTGCCGCAGCCGTCCCTCCTCCCTTCGCCCACTTGCCCCTCGCCTCCGAGGATCCGGGGTGCCGCTGTGGCCGCCACCCGCCGCAACTTTCTCCTGTAATAACCCCTCTTTGTTAGCGAGCAGCTGATCCGCTGACATCACCCGGCGCCGGTGCGCTCCCTCCCTCGTTGATTGACAGTTCCCTGTCCCTTCCCAGAAGTAAGGCTCCTTAAAACGAAAGGCGCTCCGGGTCCGCGCTGCCTCTGAGCCCCAGCCAACCATCCCCCGGGCCCAGGGTTTCTCCTCGGCTTCTTCGCATCTCTGTGCGCTCCGAGCGCGCCAAGCGGTCCTAGGAATGGGGAGGGGGGCACCGGGTACCCGCCCTCGGGGGGCTCTGGACTCTGACCTCCAGCTGTGCCAGGGACACTAGGAAGTTCGCTTTGCCTGCCAGCCCCGCCCCCCTCCCACCCTCACCGACAGCCTTCAAAGAGCGAGGACGCTAAGGCAGCGTCTCCGACGCTCCGGCGCCTCGACTTCCTCTCGCCCACGTCCCCGCTTCACCCGGTTTTCCACCCGGAGATGCACGAGTGCGGCACGCACAAGAGCGCAGGTGTCCTGGGGTCGCCGCATCACATCAGAGAGCGGGTTTCCCAGACTCTAGGGAGTAATATCCAGCCCCTATTCCTCTGGACTGCGCCTCCCACCCCGACGCACCGCATCCCCGCCCTCCTCGGGACCGCCAGGCGTCTCCATGGTTCAGAAATTAAGCAAGTCCAAACCGCTGCGGACTCTGTAGGAGGCAGGAAACTGGCCGCACTGAAGGCCCGCTGCTTCCTCCTCGCGGTGTGGTCGTGAAAAAGGAGCTGACGAGGAAGGACCCTCCGTCTGGCGCGCCTTCTTCTCGCTCATTCCGCCCTGGACGGGTGATGTCCCCAGCTGTCACCCTGTTTCTCCAAGTGCCAACCATCCCACAGATTTGAGCTCTTCAAGTGCAGAATATCACGGGGGACCTAGTTCCCGGCCCAGTCACTTAGTTTCACTGCGGCGTTGTCTCTTACAGGTGGCATAAAGGGCGGCTGTAAATAACTAGCGAAATAGATGTAAATGTACACAGTGTACCGTGGAATTACCGGGTGCCGCTCTGGGCGCCTGCCAGGAACAGCTACTGCACAGAGGAGGGGCGGGAGAGAGCAATGACAGTTGTTCCATTTTGTTTTCTGAACAAGGAACGAGGCTTTGGCGACTTAAGTGTACGTCCAGCGCATGGGAGACCACACCATGCTTTTTGGCTCTATGCTTAAATGCCACGTATTTTTATCGAGTATTATGAGTTCCTTCTTAAATTCAGTTTTCTTACGTGAAAAAGAGAACAATGTTAGGGACATTTGTTTCGTATACTGCCAGGAATTTCAACCCCTTTTGACTGTTTTAGAAAGACAGAGGAGGATCCTGGACCAGGAGTTAAGATTTGGGTTCTGGTGCTTCTCACCACCCCCAGCCAGCCTGAATTCCTCCCCAGGGAGATAAAGGCTCAGGCTACACTGGGAGAAGGTCCCCTCCGGCTTAGTCCCTAGACCACTCAGTGGTCCCACAGCTTGGGCCGGACCACTCAGAGAGTCTCCAGCTTAGACTACACCCCTCTGAACGCTTCTGGCTTAAGTTGAACCTCCTAGAAGTCCTCCCGTGCAGACACCCAGGTACCAAAGCTGAAGGTGTGTCCCTGCAGTGGGAAATGAAGGGGCCACTCAGGTCACATCACTTTCAAATACAAACCACAAAAAGAGGATTTTTGTTTCAGATTTGGGGGGGGAAGCCGTCACGTATTGAGTTTGGTTACTCTCCGGTTTTTGAGTTATATGACATTTTTTTCTTATGTCTCCTTTATAAACATATCCCCTACTTTATAAATTATACTGATATACAAAAACACACCATATACCCATCTTCTCTAGTTTCCAGCTTATTTTCTGGAGGAAAAAAAAGAGAAATATTTTGAAAGTTAAAAGTAAACAAAAATAATATATTCCTTTACTGAAAGGGAACTGAGGCAGGGGCCATGGTGATTGGAAGAAATCCTCCCCCCCAAACACACAGGTGAACCACAGAGACACAAGTTTATGGGGCACGGGCAAGTATCATGTCACAAGCATCCTGCTCCTGTCTTTGGGTTCAGAGAAGGCTGTCTAGCCATCCTCGTGGTGCCGTGTGCAGCTCCAGCCTGTAACGCATAGCCAAGTTGTCAAGCGCTTCCTTTCCACCTGAGAATACTGGGAAGCCTGCACACGGTTGGCATCACTGGAGGACGCCTCCTCTGCACCTGTATAGGGTGGCGATGGGAGGTGACCGGGGTCTTCCTGCCAGGATGGGTACACAGGTCTGCACCCCTCCCACCACCATTCATTCCTGCTGGACCTGGGCCCCCCAAATTAAGGCAAAACGTTTTTATGACTTTTTAAAGATACATTTGCATCTTTACCAATCATTTTGGGTATGCTTTCAACCCCTTTCTCTAGATAGACTGATTCTTTTTTTTTTTTTTTTTTTTTAATTTTTCTGAGATTGGAAATGGGGAGGCAGTCAGACAGACTCCCGCATGCGCCTGACCGGGATCCACCCGGCATGTCCACCAGGGGGCGATGCTCTGCCCATCTGGGGCGTCACTCTGCAATCAGAGCTATTCTAGCGCTTGAGGCAGAGGCCACAAAGCCATCCTCAGCGCCTGGGCAAACCTTGCTCCAATGGAGCCTTGGCTGCGGGAGGGGAAGAGAGAGACAGAGAGGAAGGAGAGGGGGAGGGGTGGAGAAGCAGATGGGCGCTTCTCCTGTGTGCCCTGGCCCAGAATGGAACCTGGGACTCCTGCTCGCCAGGCCGACGCTCTACCACTGAGCCAACTGGATAGGGCCTCGACAGACTGATTCTTACGTAAAGCCCCAGGACCCAACACAGTGCCTGGCACGGGATGAAGGTTGAGCTCTGTCCGTGGCGATGCTGCAGAGAGGAATGCTCTGGTTCATACAAACAGTGCTGAGTCGTGCTTACAGACGGGGCCTCTCCCTGCATGTTGTTGGCAAATGCGCTTTATTTTAGCTCAAGTCGGAGAGCGGTTTTGAGCCCTTCCACTTTCCCATATCTGCTGGCCCCAAATCTGCTTCCATCGCATTCTTTCCCACAGTTTTCTCCATTGAGAGTTCATTTCATAAACCCTCTTTCCACTTGGCTTCCCGCCATTCTCCTCTGTTGTCCTTTGTCCCCACCAACGTGGTCATGGGCTAGAAAATCAATAAAGCTCTTAATCACAGTGGGCGGCTGCAGCCGCCGCCTGGCTCAACTCAGCAGATCAATGCGCCAGAACCAGCCTCCCTGGGAGGACAGGGACCGCGCAGAACATCCAACAGTCAAGTCCCCGGGTCCGACTGGCTTCCACGCTCCTGCCAAGGAGTAGCTTTTCTAGGAGGCTGTGGTTTGCTTCCTGTGCATCCAAGGACACATCCCTCTCTTTGGGGATATATAGAAACGTAAGACCCGCACCTACTGCAGCAAGCAGTCAAAATAGAGTTTTTTCATATATTTTGACCACCTATGTCATTCCCCAGAGGAGGCTGAAGCTGACTTATAAGACTGATTTATTTTTGCAAATATATATATATATATATGTATATATGCATCTTGCACTTTATACACCTTCCTATATTAAGGGAAAACAATTCTGTCAATTCATGACTATGCACACGGGCAAATTGAGAAAAACCTTGTAGATGTGGAACTCATGTCCCAACCCCTCATTCTGCCCTGCTGGTAGAGGCTGGAGGAGCCCAGGCACCTGGAGACTAGTCTTCTGGGTCTCCCTGCCCCTGGGAGGCAGGAGCCTCTCTCTCCAGGTGTCCTGTGGATCTATGGCTGGTGTCTCAGTTCCGCTTTATTTGTTTACACTGATGGCAGGAAGACAAGGACAGAATGAGTGACGGAACTCTTCAATAATCATCAGAGCTCATGTTGGCACTGCTCATGCCTTAACAAGATTTTTTCCCACCAAAGTTGTCAATTGGATTGAGTTTACCCCCTATTTGTTTTGGTTCCTCTAAGGGTTAGCCATGCAACTGGTCGATGAAGCCCTGGACCTTAGTTTTCCTGTCTGGAGGTGAGGAGGCTGGGCTACAAACATTCTAAGTCCAGACTTGCTCTGTCCACCTTCCTGGGGAAGCTAAATAGTGCACGAAGTGCCCCAGGGAGTACCCCATGTTGGGGTCCCAGAGTCATCTCAACTTAATTGCACTGAGATCTGGGTGCAGGCAGGAACTTTTATCTCACTCTTGAAGAAGAGGTGTGGGCCTTTCAGGAGAACCAAGGTCCTCGGATTCTGAAGCCCTGAGTCACAAACCAAGTGGCTGTGCTGGTGACCACTGTAGAAGCCAGAGGAGGGGCAAGGAGAGAAGCGGCCAGGAGCAGGCTGTGGGTGAGATGTGGATGAAAGGGACACCTTTACAGCATGTGGAGCGCCATGAAGAGCAACCCGGAACATTAAGGGCACCAAACAGAGGTCCGGGAGCAAAGGAAGAGAAGGAGAAAAGACATGCCGCTGGAAATAGGCCCACTGTCCTGAGGAGGTCTCGGGAGTTCAGGGTAACCTGATTTGATAACAACAACAGGAAATGCAGGAGAGAGAGGGAAGAATAACCTGACCCGAGGAAGTGAATGAAGTAATGGAGAAGATGTCATAGTTACCATGGCATTAAAAGACCTCATGCCACATTGAGCTTCTTTTTGACTCTTTTCCTTGAGTCTTGCAATGTTAATGTCATTGCAGTCTACCCAGTAAATGAAATCTGGGGGCACAGAGGAAAGGAAGACACAGATCTCCCTGTCTGGGTCTACTCTGGGCCCTTATTCTTCTTCTGAAGTGTGCTGGATCTTTGGGCCTTGGCACCATGAGAATGAAGACCCTAACCAGGTTAGGGTCTGATAAGGCTGCTAACTGATGTAATTTGGGAAAAAAAAGAAAAAGAAAAGAGAGATAGAATAATTTGGAAACAATTTTTAAAGTGGCAACTGTTTTAGAAATGACTGCAGGAAAATCAATAGGCTCCAGAAATTTGAAACATACAACTATCATCAAAATCAAATGTGTTTTCTTAAGTATTCATTTATTTTTATTTTTTGCTTTTGAAAAAATTATTTTACTGGGCTATAATTAAGATTACCAGGTCCTGCAATTGGCCATATGCAAATGCTAACATTGCAGAGGATGGGTACATTCTTTTGATGTTTCTGTATACAGAGGGAATGAAAGGATATTTCCCGCTGCTTTATTTGCCACAAATGTCACAACATTCATCACAACCCAGATATTGACCATCCTTGAGTGAGCTCATATTAACCAGAGCCCAGAGACTGATATACATACCTGAATTACGACCAACAGATCTGAATACCCATGTTGTCCTGGCAAGCACAGTCTCCTTTCATAGATAAATGCACTCAAGGAGACAAATTCAGTGTGGATGTTTGCCTAGTTAGCCTGGCGTTAGAATAAGTGAAATTAGTTGTGTGGACCACAAGAAGAATACACCTGATGCAATGTTCTGGAAGAGTGAGTCTGCCCACCCGCCCCACCCGTCCTTGCTTAGATGGCCCTGTCTACCTCTGAGACCTTGGGATTGTTCTTCCTCCTCCTCCTCCTCCTCCTCCTCCTCCTCCTCCTCCTCCTCCTCCTTCTTTCTCTTCTTTTTCTTCTTCTTTGCATGCTTTAGTCTCTTCAAATTGGTATCCCCACAGGACATCCGATATAGCCAAGTAGGAAGACTTATGCTTTTAAAGTCATAATCACATTCTGTTTCTCCCTTCCTGACATGACAGTCAAGTTACTTTGATAGGAATTTGGGGGAACTCCAAATTCTTCTGTCACAAATTCAGTCACTGGGTTTACTCTCATTGAACTCTAGTCAAATCCACTGTGTGTGTACATTTTGCCCATCTAACTTTCTGAGGGTGACCTGATGCCCAGGTTCTTGGAGAAGCACCTTATTTTTTTCTTTATGGGCCACCAACAGGGGTTTAACCTTCCTCAATTTATCATGACCATGGGATAAAGAGAACAGTTTTATCAAGGTCCATATGTCCTATGCTATATAGAGTTGTCCATCTTTTCCTGGGGACCCAGCTCAAGGGTATTTTTTTCTCTTCTGTGCAGAAGAGGTTGGCTTTTTGCTATGATGACTTAGGCCAGTGCTGGTTAACCTGGTTGCTATTGCCCACTAGTGGGCGTTCCATCTTTCATGATGGGCAGTAAAGGAGCAACCAAAGTATAAATAAAAAGATAGATTTGTGTATAGTAAGTTGTTTTATAAAGATTTATTCTGCCAAACTCAGTGAAAATCTGACATAAAGTACTTGGTAAGTAATTATATATTATTATATGCTTTAACTTGCTGTAACTCTGCTTTATAAATTTTATAAAGTAAAGTTACTTCCCTACTTTATAAATCACCATTACTGTGGAACTGGTAGGCGGTTAGAAAATTTTACTATCAGAGATACAAAAGTGGGCGGTAGGTATAAAAAGGTTGACTACCCCTGACTTAGGCTGTGAAATTTCCCCTTGAGGGTGCAACTACCATCTACTATAACATCAGTGGAGAGCAAAGTATCCAAACAAGACTTTGATTTTGAACTCAATATCCGGGAATGAAAAAATTTGCATGGCTTTGTTAACTCAAGCCACAAACAAGAACAGGCTGATGAAGTGTTTCTAGGGCCTCTGGCATTGAAATGACACCTTTGCCCCCTAGGCTGCCCACACCTGAAGGGACTTGGTATTGAGCCATCCCTTCGTGGGGCGCACTTTGCCCTGGACCTGCCTTGCAGTCTTTTTGAATGGAGAGTGCCCTTCCAGGTCATGTAAGGTCCCACTGATCCTCCTTGCTGAGTTGATAGGTCAGTTCCTGGGGAAAAATGCTGTGGCTAACCTTTTGGAGTACCTTTCACCCAAATTTAAAGAGCCCAGTTTGAATGCTCCTGGGCTCAAGGTAGAAGAACGCAAGGAAGCAGCTGGTGCACTGTCTCCTTAGAGGGCAATGCTGGCTGAGCCGCTCTGTTGTGTGGGCAGGTCTTCTGGAAACCCTAAGCATCTCTTCCCACCTGGCATCTGGGCAGTGCCTCAAGCCTGGGCTGAGCAGGGGTCTCCATCAGAGTGGGCACCTTGTTATCAATCAGGTAGGAAGGCAGGTCACCTCCTTCACATTGCCTGCACTCCCCTCCTCTGGACTGGCCTCCCCTGCCAATCTCTACCCATTCAGGTGTGCCAAAAAGTTGTGATTTGAAGCAAGTGAGGTAAAACACTTGAAAGAGCTCCAGGCACATTGTATGTAACCGGAACCCAATGGTCACCACCATCCTCTCGGTTGTATTAATTAATGCTCTTGCTTCCATTCTTGCCTTCTTTGGAGTAGGACAGTGGCCTTTCAAGTCCCCTGATGTTATAGTAGATGGTAGTTGCACCCTCAATATCCCATAAACCATCATCCAAGGTCCTGCAGGAATGTGTCCCTCTTCACCTCTATAAGCAACTCTCACATGATCCTCCTTTTCTCAGCTACTACCCTCCAGCCACACTGACCCTTTTGTTTCTAGAATAAAATCAAGTTCTTTCCTACCTCAGGGCCTTTGCACTAGCTTTCCCCTTTACCTAGAATCCTCTTCCCTATATTGTCTCATAGGGGCTTTGTCTTAAATCCTCCTCACAGAGGCCTTCTCTGGCCATTCTCGGCCCAGGGACTCTTGTCCTATTTTATTTTTTTCAATGCTGTTATTATTATTATTATTATTAAATTTAATGCAGTGACATTGATAAATCAGTGTACATATGTTGAGAGAAAACATCTCCAGATTATTTTGACATTTGATTGTGCTGTATACCCCTCACCCAAAGTCAAATTGTCTTCTGTGACCTTCTATCTGGTTTTCTTTGTGCCCCTCCCCTCCCCCACCCCCTCTCTCCTTCCTCGCCCCATCCCCCCTCCCCAGACCCCCCCCACCCCCATTGCCATCACATTCTTGTTCATGTCTCTGAGTCTCATTTTTATGTCCCATCTATATATAGATTCATATAGTTCTTAGTTTTTTCTGATTTACTTATTTCACTTCGTATGTTATCAAGGTCCATCCATGTTATTGTAAATGATCCAATGTCATCATTTCTTATGGCTGAGTAGTATTCCATAGTATGTATGTACCAAAGCTTTTTAATCTACTCGTCCTCTGACTGACACTTGGGCTGTTTCCAGATCTTCGCTATTGTGAACAATGCTGCCACAAACATGGGGGTGCATTTCTCCTTTTGGAGCTGTTCTATGGTGTTCTTGGGGTATATTCCTAAAAGTGGGATAGCTAGGTCAAAAGGCAGTTCGATTTTCAATTTTTTGAGGAATCTCCATACTGTTTTCGACAGTGGCTACACCAGTCTGCATTCCCACCAGCAGTGCAGGAGAGTTTTCTTTTCTCCACATCCTCGCCAGCACTTATTCTGTGTTGTTTTGTTGATGAGCGCCATTTTGGCTGGTGTGAGGTGATATCTCATTGTGGTTTTAATTTGCATTTCTCTAATGATTAGTGATGTTGAGCATTTTTTCATATGCCTATTGGCCATCTGTATGTCCTCTTTGGAAAAGTGTCTATTCATTTCTTTTTCCCATTTTTTGATTAGATTGTTTGTCTTCCTGGTGTTGAGATTTACAAGTTCTTCATAAATTTTGGTTATTAACCCCTTATCAGACATATTGTCAAATATGTTCTCCCATTGTGTAGTTTGTCTTTTTATTCTGTTCTTATTGTCTTTAGATGTGCAAAAGCTTTTTAGTTTGATATAGTTTTGTTTGTTTATCCTGTCTTTTATTTTACTTCCCCGTGGAGATAAATTAGCAAATATATTGCTCCGAGAGATGTCGGAGAGCTTACTGCCTATGTTTTCTTTTTTTTTTTTTAATTTTATTTATTTATTTATTTTTACTTTTTTTTTTTGTATTTTTTTGAAGCTGGAAACGGGGAGAGACAGTCAGATAGACTCCCGCATGCGCCTGACTGGGATCCATCCGGCACGCCCACCAGGGGCGAGGCTCTGCCCACCAGGGGGTGATGCTCTGCCCCTCTGGACCAGAGCCACTCTAGTGCCTGGGGCAGAGGCCAAGGAGCCATCCCCAGCACCCAGGCCATCTTTGCTCCAATGGAGCCTTGGCTGCGGGAGGGGAAGAGAGAGACAGAGAGGAAGAAGGGGGGGAGGTGGAGAAGCAAATGGGCGCTTCTTCTATGTGCCCTGGCCGGGAATCTAACCCAGGTCCCCCGCATGCCAGGCCGATGCTCTACCGCTGAGCCAACCGGTCAGGGCCACTGCCTATGTTTTCTTCTAAGATGCTTATGGTTTCACGGCTTACATTTAAGTCTTTTATCCATTTTGAGTTTATTTTTGTGAGTGGTGTAAGCTGGTGATCTAGTTTCATTTTTTTGCAGGTAGCTGTCCAGTTTTCCCAACATCATTTGTTAAAGAGGCTGTCTTTACTCCATTGTATTTCCTTACCTCCTTTGTCAAATATCAGTTGTCCATAGAACTGTGGGTTTATTTCTGGGTTCTCTGTTCTGTTCCATTGATCTATATGCCTGTTCTTATGCCAGTACCAGGCTGTTTTGAGTACAATGGCCTTGTAGTATAACTTGATATCAAGAAGTGTGATACCTCCCACTTTATTCTTCTTTTTTAAGATTGCTGAGGCTATTCGTGTTCTTTTTTGGTTCCATATAAATTTTTGTAAAACGTGATCTATATCTTTGAAGTATGTCATTGGTATTTTAACTGGTATTGCATTGAATTTATATATTGCTTTGGGTAATATAGACATTTTAATGATGTTTATTCTTCCAAACCATGAGCACAGTATATGCTTCCACTTGTTTGTATCTTCCTTGATTTCTTTTATCAATGCTTTGTAATTTTCCGAGTACAAGTCTTTAGTCTCTTTGGTTAAGTTTACTCCTAGGTACTTTATTTTTTTGGTTGTAATAGTGAAGGGGATTGTTTCCTTAATTTCTCTTTCTGACTGTTCATTGTTGGCGTATAAAAATGCCTCTGATTTCTGAGTATTGATTTTATATCCTGCCACTTTGCTGAATTCATTTATCAGGTCCATTAGTTTTTTGACTGAGACTTTAGGGTTTTCTATATATAATATCATATCATCTGCAAATAATGATAGTTTTACTTCTTCTTTAACAACTTGAATGCCTTTTATTTCTTCTTGTCTGATTGCTGTGGCTAGGGCTTCCAGGACTATGTTAAATAAGAGAGGTGAAAGAGGGCACCCCTGCCTTGTTCCTGATCTTAAGGGGATTGCTTTTAATTTTTGCCCATTGAGTATGATGTTGGCTGTGGGTTTCTCATAGATGGCTTTTATCATGTTGAGGTATGTTCCTTGTATTCCCACTTTGCTGAGAGTTTTGATCATGAATGGGTGCTGGATTTTATCAAATGCTTTTTCTGCATCTATTAAAATTATCATATGGTTTTTCTCCTTCTTTTTGTTTATGTGATGAATCACATTGATTGATTTATAAATATTGTACCAGCCTTGCCTCCCTAGAATAAATCCCACTTGATCATGGTGTATGATTTTTTCCATATATTGTTGGATCCAGTTTGCTAATATTTTGTTGAGGATTTTAGCATCTATATTCATCAGAGATGTTGGCCTATAATTTTCTTTCTTTGTGTTGTCTTTGCCTTGTTTTGGAATCAGAATTATGCTCATCTCATAAAAGGAGCTTGGAAGTCTTCCTTCCTCTTGAATTTTTTGAAATAGTTTGAGAAGGATAGGAGTTAGTTCTTCTTTGAATATTTGGTAGAATTCACTTGTAAAGCTATCTGGCCCAGGACTTTTCTTTTTGGGGAGTTTTTTGATAACTGTTTTGATCTCATTTGGTGTAATCAGTCTGTTTAGGTTTTCTGATTCTTCCAGATTGCTTTTTGGAAGATTGTATGTTTCAAGGAATTTGTCCATTTCATCTAGATTGTCTAGTTTTTGGCATACAGTTCTTCATAATATTTTTTCACAATATTTTGTATTTCTGTTGTGTCAGTTGTTATTTCTCCACTCTCATTTCTAATTTTATTTATTTGAGTCCTCTCTCTTTTTTTCTTGGTGAGTCTGGTTAAAGGTTCATTGATCTTGTTTACCTTTTCAAAGAACCAGCTCCTGGTTTCATTGATCCTCTGTATTGTTTCTTTAGTCTCTATGTCATTTATTTCTGCTCTGATCTTTATTATTTCCTTCCTTCTACTACATTTGGGCTTTATTTGCTGTTCTTTTTCTAGTTCTTTTAGATGCAGGGTTAAGTTGTTTATTTGAGCTTTTTCTAGCTTCTTAAAGTGTGCCTGTAGTGCTATGAACTTCCCTCTCAGTTCTGCTTTTGCTGTGTCCCATAAATTTTGAGTTGTATGCTGATTATCATTAGTTTCTAGGAATTTTTAAATTTCTTCTTTGGTCTCATTCTTAATCCATTCATTATTTAACAATCTGCTATTTAGTTTCCATGTGTTTGAGAATTTTTGAGCTTTTCTGTTGTGGTTCATTTCTAGTTTCATGCCGTTGTGATCAGAGAAAGTGTTTGATATGATTTCAGTCTTCTTAAATTTGTTGAGAGCACTTTTGTGCCCTAACATATGGTCTATCCTAGAGAATGTACCATGAGCACTTGAAAAGAATGTATATTCTGCTGCTTTAGGGTGAAAGGTTCTGAAGATATCTATTAAATCAAGTTGATCTAGTGTGTCCAATAAGTCTGCTGTTTCTTTGTTAATTTTCTTTCTTGAGGCTCTATCTAGTGATGTTAGTGGGGTATTGAAATCCCCTACTATTATAGTATTGCTGTTGATCTCGCCCTTTAAATCCATCAAATTCTGCTTTATATATTTAGGTGCTCCTATATTAGGTGCATAGATATTTATAATAGTTATATCTTCTTGTTGGATTATTCCCTTTATCATTATGTAGTGGCCTTCTTTAACTCTTACTATATCCTTTGTTTTAAAGTCCAATTTGTCTGATATAAGTATAGCTACCCCAGCTTTTTTTTCATTTCTATTTGCATGAAATGTTTTTTTCCATCCTTTTACCTTCAATCTATGTGTATCTTTTGTTTTAAGGTGTGTCTCTTGTAGACAGCATATGTACGGGTCCTGTTTTCTTATCCATGAAGCTACCCTATGTCTTTTGATTGGGTCATTTAATCTATTTACATTTAAGGTTATTATTGATATGTAGTTGTTTATTGCCATTTTATTCTTTAAAGCTGTATTCCTTTTTTGCTATATTTTTTTCCCACTTTGATCTGTTTACAACAGGCCCCTTAACATTTCCTGCAGCATTGGTTTGGTTGTAATGAATTCCTTGAGTTGTTTTTTGTCTGGGAAGCTTTTTATTTCTCCTTTGATTTTAAATGATAGCCTTGCTGGATAAAGCCTTGGTTGTAGGTTCTTGTTCTGCATTACTTTGAATATTTCTTGCCATTCCATTCTGGCCTCAAGTGTTTCTGTTGAGAAGTTGGATGTCATCCTTATGGGGTCTCCTTTGTAGGTGATAGCTTTTTTTTCTCTTGCAGCTTTTAATATTTTCTCTTTATCGCTTAGCTTTGGTATTTTAATTATGATGTGTCTTGGTGTAGGTTTCTTTGGGTTTCTCTTTAATGGAGTCCTCTGTGCTTCTTGAACTTGTGAGAGTTTTTCCTGCATTAATTTAGGGAAGTTTTCAGCTATGATATGATTGAACAAAGTCTCTATCCCTTGTTCTTTTTCTTCTTCTTCATGAACCCTTATGATGCGGATGTTATTTCTCTTTATGTTGTCACAGAGCTCTCTAAGAGTTTCCTCAGACTTTTTGAGTCTCTTTTCTTTTTTCTTCTCTGCTTTCATGCCTTCATTCCAGTTGTCCTCCAACTCACTGATTCAATCCTCAGCTCTATCTATCCTGTTTTTAATTCCTTCCATTGTGGTCTTTATTTCTGATATTGTATTTGTCATCTCTTACTGATTCTTTTTTTTTGTTGTTGTTTTTTTTATATATTCTATCTGCCCAACATGGGGTAAACAAGTGTTTTGTTTTTTTTTTAAATTTATTTATTTTTATTCATTTTAGAGAGGAGAGGGAGAGACAGAGAGGAGAGACAGAGAGAGAGAAGTGGGGGAGGAGCAGGAAGCATCAACTCCCATATGTGCCTTGACCAGGCAAGCCCAGAGTTTCGAACCGGCGACCTCAGCATTTCCAGGTCGACGCTTTATCCACTGCGCCACCACAGGTCAGGCTGATTCTTTTTTATACTTGCTATTTCTTTATTTAGGTGTTCATAATGACCATCCATTGTTGTTCTAAGATCCCTAAGCATCCTTACAATCATTATTTTTAACTCTGCATCTGGAAGTTTGATTATTTCGATATCACTCAGTTCATCTCCTGAAGGTTTCATTTGGATTGCACTTTTTTGTCTTCTCATTGTCTGTGTTTTGTTTGTAGAGTTGGTTGAGTCTAGGCTTGGTGTTGTCTGCCTCCAGTTTTCAGTTGTGTTATTTCTAGATCTTCTTGGGTTGGTATCAGCTATTATTTGTAATCCACTTTAGGATTTGGGCAGCTTTGAAGTCTTGATTTGTTTGTTTTCTTAACAGGTGATAGTCTTGTTTACTGATCTCAGCAGGGGGCTTCCTTGAAACTGTATCCAGGAATGCGATGGGTGTAACCTGAGACTCTGAAGGCCTCTTCCACCAACTAATCTCTCTGGGGGCAGGGTGTTTTCTCAGCTTCAGTAGGGGGAGGTGTATCTCAGATCTCCATGGAGACCTGAGTTACTGCTCCTCCTCCCCACTTCTTGTTTTCAGCTGTGTCTTGTTGTACTGATTGGAGCTGGAGAGATGTCTGGAGATCTCTGATCCAGAAGCAATTCAGTACTGTTTTGTGGGGAAGGATCAGTCCCTCCCCCAGCTATGGCCACCTCCAGCATGGATGAGTCAGCTTTTTTTAGATCGTCTCCTGCATTCCTTAGCCCCTCACAATCTGTCCCTCTCTCTTTCCTTTCCACTTGGGAGATAAGCTGGTCTTTTCAACATACCTTGCTCCCTGGTCGCCAGGTAAGTGGCTGTGAGCAGTATTTTCTGCTCTTCCCTGGAGTGAGATCCCCTCTGGGCTCTCAGCCTCACTCCCTCCCCCCCTGTTCCTATAAGCAGGGGAGATTCAGGTGCTCCCTACCAGGTTTATTGTGGCTTCTTCTTTGCTCTTTTTTTGTTTGTTTGTTTGTTTTTGTGTTTTTTTTGTATTTTTCTGAAGCTGGAAATGGGGAGAGACAGTCAGAGAGACTGCCGCATGCGCCTGACCGGGATCCACCCGGCACGCCCACCAGGGGCGACGCTCTGCCCACCAGGGGGTGATGCTCTGCCCCTCCGGGGTGTCGCTCTGCCACGACCAGAGTCACTCTAGCACCTGGGGCAGAGGCCAAGGAGCCATCCCCAATGCCCGGGCCATCTTTGCTCCAATGGAGCCTTGGCTGTGGGAGGGGAAGAGAGAGACAGAGAAGAAGGTGGGGGTGGGGTGGAGAAGCAAATGGGTGCTTCTCCTATGTGCCCTGGCCAGGAATCGAACCCGGGTCCCCCGCACGCCAGGCCGACGCTCTACCGCTGAGCCAACCGGCCAGGGCTCTTTGCTCCTTGGTTTTTGAGAGCTGTTCTTGTAGTCCAGAGTTGGTTTTTCACGCTTATTTTTCGTAAATTGATTTGTACTCCAGTTTGGTGGTGAGAGCTGTGTGTCTGTGCATCTGCCTACTCCGCTGCCATCTTTAGGTTTCAATGCTGTTTTTTTACTTCATCGCAAGTATATTGGACAGATATTGAATCTTGTCTTGAATTTTTATATTCTTTTTTTTTTTTTTTGTATTTTTCTGAAGCTGGAAATGGGGAGAGACAGTCAGACAGACTCCTGCATGCACCCGACCGGGATCCACCCAGCACGCCCACCAGGGGCGAAGCTCTGCCCCTCCAGGGTGTCGCTCTGCCGCGACCAGAGCCACTCTAGCACCTGGGACAGAGGCCAAGGAGCCATCCCCAGCGCCCGGGCCATCTTTGCTCCAATGGAGCCTTGGCTGCGGGAGGGGAAGAGAGAGACAGAGAGGAAGGCGGGGATGGAGAAGCAAGTGGGCGCTTTTCCTATGTGCCCTGGCCGGGAATCGAACCCGGGTCCCCCGCACGCCAGGCTGATGCTCTACCGCTGAGCCAACCGGCCAGGGCCGAATTTTATATTCTTGTAGGTTTTTTTTGGTGGTAACTTCATGAAAAATGCTTTTGTAGAAAAATGCCTTACACAGAGAACTAACTTCCTTCCAGTCCTTCTGGAGAACATGGAGGCAGGAGGAGCATCACAGCTTTTGCAACTTAATCAGGCAGGTGAGCTCCTGTTTTATTTTTATCACAGCATTTGTTTCTGTTGCTACTTTATATGTTCTTGTTATTTGTTTTATTCTGTTACCTGGTGTCAGTCTCCCCGTAGACCTTGTTTATTTTGTCAGAGCCTTCACCGGAACACCTAGAACAGTGTCTGGCACATCACAGGTGCTCAATATATGGTTGTTGGATAATGTAATTAATCAAGTCGATTATCTTTGTCAAGTAAACGGACAGTTGAATCCCCTCCTCCCATTTTCTCCCCCCAGAGCTGTGCTTTCTGAAAGAGGAAGAAGGCAACCCAACCATGCCACTCTCTCTCCACCCACCCCTCCCAGTGAGAAAGAGGATGATTTTTTTTTAATCAAATGGTCTGTTTGTCAAGATTCTGCATGTGAGGCCAGATTCATAGCTTTCCATCCCAGACTGAGACTAAAAAAAAGAAAGGCTGCCCAGATTTGAAAAGAGAACGCTTGCAGGCTTTGACCCTCATACATGGGGCTGCACAGGCTGTCCTCGCTCTACAAAGAGGTCGTGTTCCCAAGGTTTCCCTGTGTATGGTGTTTGTTTCCAACACAGAATGTCTTTTTCACTGCAAGCAATGTCCCCAGACTAGCCCACAAAAGCCTATTTAACCCACTATGCTCAGTAGAAAAAGAAATGTGCTGAAATTCTAGGAAATCAAACAGGGAGAATGAATAAACAATGCAATTTAAGTGTTTATCTTGAAAATTAATGCTTGAGGAAAAGGTAGCTTACAATAAAAGAGGAAGGGCCTCTGCCCAGCGGTAGGGCCTAGGGCAGTGGTTGTCAAAGTGTGTGCCAGGGCGCACTGATGCACCCTAGAAGATTTCCAGGTGCGCCTTCTGGTATTCCAGAGAAATATGTGTCTGTTGGGGACCAAAAAAACCAACAGAGTTTTTGGAGTTTAGATTTTTGGGGGACAGAGGTGTGGGGAATTGGCTGTAAGCTGACAGTCTGCCCAACCCCCCACCTCACTTGCCTGATTAGGTTTCAAAAGGCTGTTAAGGTGGGGTGCTGGATTGTTTACACTACCCCCCATGTTCCCCAGAAAGACTGGAGGCAAGTTTCTTCTATCATTTGTTTGGTGTAAAGTTAAGATGATATGTATGGTGGAGGTTTTCTGCACTCAACACAATTAAGAATAAAAAGAGAGGAATTCTTCAATGTATTGATGAGGAAATGAGAGTTTGCCTTTCAAATACTGTATATGCCCAAACATTGAAGAATCACTAGGACACATCAGGCTCATGCTTCTCATAAACACAAGAATGAAAAAACTTAACACATTCATGCTGGAACCTGCCGAATTTACTAAATCTTACTAAGAATGTATCTATATATATAAAGATAACTTTTTTGTCGTTTATTTTTTAACCCCTCTTTTTTTACAAATTCTAAAAAGCATAACTCAAAAAATGTAACATAAAAATGTTTTTTAATGTCAGAATAAATTTAATTTTGTCATATTTATTTTGTTTAATTACTATAAAAGCATGCTTGGACTTTATATTTTTTCTTTAATATTTGACTTAATTATTATAACATATTCCTCAGAAATTTGTATATAGTGTGCCTACAATTATTTGTAGGATTTTAAATGTGCCCTGAGTTCAAAAAGTTTGAGAACCACTGGCCCAGGGTGAGGAAGATTTGAGAACAGGGTAGAAGCCCAGCTGTCATGGCCATACCTCAACCCAGCCTCTTATTGGCTGAGGCTGCAAACAAAAGCCACACCCCTTCAAGACACCTCAGGCTTTGGCAAGTCTTAGTCTGTCTGAGGGATCATTCCTGCACATCTACCTGTGACAGAGGGTAGGTGGGGCTGACACCAACACTTCTACCCATTGAATTCTAGAAGTTATTATCAATAGGAGAGCTCTTCCACACAACCCAGACCCAGGCATGTACTAATCAAAAGGCTCATGAGCTTTCCCCATAACAGTAATAGAAGTTCTTCCTTTCAAATATTCTCCAAAGTAGGAACTAGTGTCCTATGTTTTGCTATCTAAAATCTCTTCCCCTGCAAGATGTTATCATTATAGAGATTTTGCTCAGGTTTGTTCAGAGGTAAAAACATCTAACTCTTACCTTTGGTTTCGTTTGTCAATAAACTTGAGAGCAAGGAATTTGCTTTGTTTGAAGAGGGTGGGGTTCTTTGCAGCAGAACTTTGTGAGGAATGGGTAACAAATTGTTTGTTTCCAAAGAAATATTCACTGCTTTCCATCCAAAGAGGCAAGAGCCAAACCCTATTCTCTCTTGAGTGGCAGCCGGGCCCCTCACTGGGTCTTGATTTCAAATGATCATCAAAATCCATCCTTGTGATCTACGGTCTGCAATAAAGACCAGCGCCCTTGTTTCCCCTGATATGTGGGGATGCACTTGGCAATACCAGGAATGTGGGGGTGTATCAGGCTGCCTTGAGTGGAGTAAGGGGAAGCTTCATAGGTTTTTAGATTTGGAAGGTGTTTTAGGTACCATCTAGTTCAGTGGTTCCCAAATCTGCCTGGGGTCGGAGTCACCCAAGGAAGTTTTAAGACATTAATTTCTAGATTTCATCTGAAAGCTATTCCATCCAAGTTCAAGGAGGAGCTGGTCTGTTGAGAAGACTCCAGGTGACTTGGTTACAGGTACGCTGGCATCGGCATTTGGGAGTCACTGGCAGGTGGGGAGCTGAGGCCTGGAGAGGCTGTGTGAGGTTGGTCAGTAAGTAGTTAGGCAGTGGACTGACTCCTGGTGAAGGGCTGGTTTCACTGCTCCAGATTTCTTCTTTGATGGTGCCAGAGCTTTGATGCTGGTGATGTTTGCAAGGGGAGCGCGAAGACACTCACTGCTTATAGTAGTTCCAGGGGGCCTTTCACGGGCACAGCAGGTGGAGGTGTCTGTGAGCCAAGGGCATAGAATAGCTTTGCAATGGTCTGTTTTCTTTTAAGAGTTCAATCTCTCATGTTCTTTGTTCTGACAATTTTTTACTTCACCGAATCCTGCTTTTCCACCTTTTAAAAGATATTTCTCATTTTTTTTTAATTTAAAAAAGGAGAACTAAAAAGATAGTTACAAAGAGCCATCTGTATCTTTCCATCAGAAACCACTATGAAGGGTAGAGAGATTAGAGGGAGTGTGGGTCAGGCCAGGGAAAAATGTTGCAGGACATCAGCTTCCACAGAGGCAAGAGTTCGGGACGCAGAAGGGGAGGAAGAAGCCACCTTTGGAGCACCATCCAGCTCCCGACAGTAAGGCACTGTCCCCCTCAGTGCAGCTTGGACGAGTCGGCCACCCCACAGCAGGCTGAGCACGGAAGAATGGAGAAGTTACCTGACTGTTGAAGTCAGGTAGACCTGGGTTCAGATTCTAGCACTATCACCAACAAGCCAGTTCTCAATGTCTCTGAGCCTCAGTCTTCTCGTCTGTAACATGGGAATAGGGATGGTGGTAAGAGTTGATACCTGGTTGAAGGAAGTAAGGGTTATGATTTCTCATATTTCACAGAATATTAAAGAATTTAAAGCTTAAGTTTTGTCCCCAAGGCCACGTGGTGAATCAGTAACAGAGCCAGGGAAAAGCTTCCAGTTTCTGGTCCATCCAGTTTTGTTGCCTTGAGTCTCGCTGTCTGTTTAAACCTGACATTTAGTTAGGATTCAGGGCTGAAAGCTGTGAATTAGTCCCTAATCTTCCACTGCAAAACTGCTCTGAGTTTATTGAGGCCTGGAAGATCGTGGAACTTCCCCGCGGGCAGGTGGACAGCGCTGTCCCTCCGCCACCGGGTTGCACCAGCCTGGAGCCCCGCGGCAGGTAGAGGCCAGAACTCCAGCTGCTGGTGAGCCACTCTTCACTATTTATAGCCAGAGGGGGTGCGAAGGAGTGAAATTTTCCCCTTCTGAGTAATGTTGATGCAACCAACAGGAAGTGGGCTCTGAGAGACGCTAAATTTGATGACATAATTAAAGTTATTTACAGTCTGTCTCCAACTGGGATGTGCGTCCTAAATCACCTGGAGCGGCTCAGGAAGGCGCAGATTGCTGGGAGCCGCCCCACCCCGAGAGCTACTGAGTCAGTAGGCAGGGTGGGGCCCGAGAAGGTGCACTTCTTGCAAATTCTGGGTACTGCGGGTGCTGCTCTTTAATGGGTGGAGCGTCCAGCTGAGGGCTGTCATAAAGCTGACAGCACCAAAGGAATGCACTTAAGTGCCCCGGGACAGTCTTTCTGGTGACCCTCTGTCCTTGTCAACTCACAATCAGTCACTCCGGACAAAGGTGTTGTTTTATCCATAACGAAGACAGCATCCTCTCTTCCTTCTCCAGTGGAAAAAAAAAAATTCAATTAATTTGGTCATTTTTATCACATCATAATGTTTGGAGTGGAGGCTGGCAGATGTGACCTCCAATTTCAACTTCAAGCTCAGCCATGCACAGGCCCTGTGGGCTGATGAGGTCATCTGTCTCTGATCCGGGGCTGCTGGAAGAATGCAGCTGATCTGCTGATTGGACCATGACCTTGGCATGGGCCTCTCAGTGGCTTGCATGAGGCTGTCCTGTTTAGGTTTCCTGCTTCTCTTTGAGTGAATTTGGATGTTTTACATTTTCTTCAAAAGTTATTTCCTTCACTCAGATTTTCAAAATATTAGCACCTATTTGTACAGATAACTCCTTATATGAATTATAGTTTCTTATATACCAGTAGTATGTTATACACCTGAAACGAATGTTACACGTTATAAACCTGAAACTAATATAATGTTATATGTCAGTTACATCTCAAGTAAATAAAAAAAGTTGAAAAAAGAATTATAGTTTCCTCTAGATGTGTATTACCATAATCCATTTTGTAATGCCTAATTTTATTTTTTTCGCCCTTTTTTTTCTTGATAGGTTTGCTAATGGATTATTTATTATTGCTTCTTATTGTTATTTTTGGTGAAACAGCTCTGAATTTCTTTATCAAGGTCAAGACCTGCTACGGGTCTGAGATTCTAGTCTATGTGCACACTGACGAGCTTGTCTGCTGGTGGAACACAGGAGCCTCCCAGGTCCAAGAGAACCAGAGGATCAGCAAGTGGGCTGGTTCTCTCAACCCTACTTCCCACAGGTCTGCACGATCCCTGCTCACATAGTGGACTGACTTACGGGGGGGGGGGGGCCTGAATCCGAAACTTAAGGAGCCTGAATCTTTTTATAATGGACAGTGAGAATGCCTGCCCTTGGCTCTTGGGTAGAGGTGCTCTGCCTTCCAAGGCTGTCTGCTACACAGATCTCTTTGAAAAGATAGTCTGGGACAGAAGCAACCAGTGCCTCTGCTCTTGATGTGCATAAATGCAGAGATACATGCACAACTGTCTCCCAATAATTCAGCCCATGGATTCTGTTCTCAACTTCATTATATTCTGCTTTCATTTTTAATTCTTTTCTTAGGTTTTAAAAATTACTCTTTCTCCCTGTTCTTGGCTTAAATAATCTCTTATTTATTCTTCTTACACTAAAAAGGTTTTATAGTGATGCTTTTTCCTCTGAACAAATTTCTGACTATATCTCAGGTTTTAATATGTGGTGTTCTGATTATTATTTGCTAAGTTATTTAGCTTTTCTTTCTTCCTTGCAGAAGTCGAGGATTTGAACAAAATTCACCAAGATCATCCTTGGGCCTTCTTGCTCTCTTGGTTTTCTCTGGAAGTGACTGTCCTTGTCCTTTCCTCAGACCCTTGTTGATTAAAGCCATCAAGCTCTTTTTTACAGGATCTCTGTGACTCGTGTGCAGAACAGAGTGACATTGTACTTTATTGCAATTTAAGAGTAAATAGAATTTGGGTGATAGAGGTTCAAGTTCTGACTCTGCTGCTGCCTACTGGTAATCAAATAAACTACTTACTTTGAGTCTCACTTTGACCACAAACGTAGGATTGAATGACATTATCTCTGATGTCCTTTTCAATTTATGACTCTAAGAAATTTGAAATTAGTTTCATTAAACTGGTTCAATGATTTCCAGGCTGACTTGTTAGTTGAGTCAGCATGGCCAAATAGAAAACCCCTGGTCTCAGAAACTGGGAAAGCCAAGTTCAACCCTTGCCATGGGCAAGCAAAGCCTCAGTCTCCTCACACGTTTTCCTGTGTGACGCCCACAGAAGAGAAAAAATCTATGGCCATAGGGGATCATTTTCTCCTCCTTTGCAGCAAGAAGGCAGCTCAGCTAGTTGGAGTTGGCCAACGGAGGAAGAAGCCGGTGCTGGCCTGGTGCCTCTCCTTTCTGACCAGGCCGTGTCAAGGCACAGGCTCCACCACTGCAGTTACGAGGATGAGGCCATGCTCTTTACCTCACCCAACGCATGTGGGGCACTAACGGCTCTGAGCCTCTCTCCTGGGACCTCTCCATGGTGTGTCTGTCCTCCGGTGCCAAGTCCCACACCCCTGTTTGGTGCATAATGAGACATCAGAGCCTCATGAACACTCCTTACTTCTGTGCTTGTAAATTTTCCCCCAATAAATCTTATTTTCATTTGGCACCATGTACACTGTTAACATGTGTGCTCCTGTCCTTTATTTAACGTGCAAACTATTTCATGAGCATAATGCTAAGTGCTTTACGGGCATCGTCTTATTTAATCCCCATAATGAGCTTGGTAGTTAGGTATATATATTGTCCCCATTTTATAAATGAGACAAGCTTAGTGCTCAGCAAAGTTAAGCAATTTGCCCAAGGTCAGGTCACACTGCTGAGAGAAGCAAGGGTAGAGCTTGAATCCAAAGTGTTTCAACATCATAGACAATTTTTCTGAAAATGGCATGCAAGGGTCTTATTCAAACAAAATCAGTATGCTATGACAGATTTCCCAGTAGAGGAAAGTAAAGTGTAGGGAAGACCTCTTCTAATTTGTCCAAAAGCACCATAGGGACTACTAGCAGTCCTGATGTAACATGAGCAGCTCATAGGAGGCAATTCATACATGGTGACAAACATATATATTTTTTAAGTCAATTGTTTCATTCAAGACACATTTAACACCCATGAGACAACAAAGCCAGGGCTCAGAGGGGAGGAGGGAGGGGCAGGCCAGAGGCGGGACCTGAGAGAGCCCACTCCAGTGACATTGGAGGCTGGAACATTGGAGATTCACACAGCTCCTCACTGCTTCCTGACTGCTCTGTGGACACTTACCTCCCAGATCTCATAGGGAGATTATTGGGAGCCAGTGAGAGTTCCATAGCACTGCTGCTCAAAGGAAACAGTCTGTGGTCCTCCTGCTGATATGGAAGTCCGTGATGAGGGACATCTGCTTTATAAAGGCTGATAGGGGAAATCTTCATTTTTAAGAAATTAACGTTTTTGTTTCATGAGCTAAAAATGACCCCTCGGATCCAATGTGCTTCAGACCCCGTGGGGCTGTAAAGATCCCCTACCTTCCTACTAGCATTTTATTACAAAATATCTGTTCATTCTTTTCCATAAGGCTCAAATGTCCTACTTCCACATGCTATTTTCAGTTTTTGTGAGCAAAAAACTCTTCTGAGATCTGCCAGCATTCATACTAAGTCATTCCCTTCTTTTCTCCATGGCTCAGTGTGACATTCTTATTTAATTCTCTGGAGTCTAAGTAGGAAGGGCCCAGTCTTCTAGATTCTGCCTTGAGTCAACTTGCAACAGGTTTAAACAGATTATCACTTCGGGCAGCCAGAAGTCCTCAAAGTGCCCCTGGGTGACTTGCAATAGCAAATATGTGTATACTTTCAACACCCAGATATGCACGTGCATACGTCCACGGCTAGGTGATGTGTCTAAACAGTGAGGTGAGTGTTCACATGGGGCTTGTGAAGTAAAGCACAAGACTTTCCTGTCACACTATAAATCTATACGCAGCTACATGCAGCAGCATAGAAGAGCCACACAGAAACACACGAACCTATCCATACAGAAATAGATACATTACGCAGAGAGAGACGATGGATATATGGAGGCCTTCTTGTAAGAAGCTCACAAGCCTTAATAGATTCATTAGTTAAAAAGATGCAAGGAACCAGAAAGAAAGTAAAAAATGACACCAACTTAAGAGAATAGATTCACAGTCATAAGCAAAAAAACCCCCCAAAAACAAAAGTCCTGGAATTTCATATAAGTGATGTTCCTGAGTTGGAGTCTGGGACAAGGAATAATTCCAACAGTGTGATTTGCTATGATTCCTCAGTATGACTAACGAAAGAACTTTGATCTACATAGAAATGTCCCTAGCAGAAAAGTGGTTTTGTGAAAGTTGTATAAATGTTACCTATTGAATTAATGTCCTTTTAATCTACGTATTTACCATTTTATTGATTCCAGGTTCTTCCATACTAACCTTCTAATACTGTAAGTAATTTGGTTCTCTGAAAGGTCTCTAACTACTGCTCAACACAACAGAAATTTAGTACAGTAATACCAAAGACAGTTCTCTTGGCGGGTTTTTTTGTGTGTGTGCTTCCTAGGGAAATATTAAATCAGGCATATCTCCCACTGCAAAGTAATAAATGTATCTTGGTAGTGTATAAATTAGTCTCCTGAGAGTTTGGTTAATAAAGTTCATTGAGTAGAATTTGAGCTAAGAAAAATTGAGTTTCTTCAACATCAGCCAAAATAGAGCATCCTCAGGGAATTCACTGTAACCCCTCATAAGTAGAAATAAAAAAAAAAGCAAACTAACAAAATCAAATCTCCAGTGTAGCTGGGAAAGGGACAATCTGCAATAATGGTGTCAATACTGAAAAAGAGAATGAATGCAATATTTGGGTAACAAACTCTTCTGCAAAGTAGATGATTTCTAATTCTTCGCTTTGAGCTATGTTAGAAAAGAACCTAATCACATTTGTAGCTGGCAGAGAGCTGGTAGACCATAGAAATAATGTTAGATGCTAGCTCACTGCGTGATTGCTGGTCTCTCACTTGGACGGTATTGAGAGAGTTAAGTAAAATGGCACAAAATTCATCCCATTTTTACCCACTTGTTACATTTCAGTAATATGCTTTGGTGCTTGTGTCTTCAAAAAATAAAATAAGAATTCATAAAGAAGCCTGTATCATTTAGCCATAAGTACTATTAACTAAAACAAACTAGGACTAATTTAAAAAAAGTGTCATTAAGAGATACGTTTTCAATGAAATTTTACTTTTTACATTTAATAAATATATATGTTGTTTTGTTGAACATGCTACTAATACATGCTACTAATAATTGTAATAATAGCTTAATCCAAATAAAAAATTTGAACCCTCACAGTCTCATAGTTATAGGAAAATTTAATAAATTTGTATTTCAACTTCTATATATATGTTAATGGCAGAGATATATGAAGAGTGGTTTTAATAAAAACTTTTTTTTTTAATTATTTTATTTTTTTAATGGGGTGACATCAATAAATAAATATATTCAAAGATAACAAGTCCAGGTTATCTTGTCGTTCAATTATGTTGCATACCCATCACCCAAAGTCAGATTGTCCTCTGTCACCTTCTATCTAGTTTTCTTTGTGCCCCTTCCCCTCCCCCTTTCCCTCTCCCTTTCCCCCTTTCCTCCGTAACCACCACACTCTTATCAATGTCTCTTAGTTTCACTTTTATGTCCCACCTATGTATGGAATAATGCAGTTCCTGGTTTTTTCTGATTTACTTATTTCACTTCGTATAATGTTATCAAGATCCCACTATTTTGCTGTAAATGATCCGATGTCATCATTTCTTATGGCTGAGTAGTATTCCATAGTGTATATGTGCCACATCTTCTTTATCCAGTCATCTATTGACGGGCTTTTTGGTTGTTTCCATGTCCTGGCCACTGTGAACAATGCTGCAATGAACATGGGGCTGCATGTGTCTTTACGTATTAATGTTTCTGAGTTTTGGGGGTATATAGCCAGTAGAGGGATTGCTGGGTCATAAGGTAGTTCTATTTTCAAAACTTTTAAGAATAAAGTAGAGTATATCAGCAGCTCTGGTCAGTTGGCTCAGAGGTAGAGCATTGCCTAGAATGTGGAAGTCCCGGGTTCGATTCCTGGTCAAGACACAGAGGAGAAGTGATCATCTGCTTCTCCACCCCTCCCTCTCTTCCTTATCTTTCTCTCTCTCTTCCCCTCCCACAGCCATGGCTCTAATGGTTCAAGCAAAGTTGGCTCTAGGCACTAAGGATGGCTCTAGGACCTAGACCTCAAGCACTAAAATTAGCTTCATTGCTCAGCAACAGAGCAACACCCCAGATGGGCAGAGCATCACTGAGTAGGGGGCTTGCTGGGTGAATTCCAGTCAGGGCACATTCTGTCTGTCTCTGTGCCTCCCCGCTTCTCAATAATAATAATAATAATAATAATAATAAAGTAGCACCTTAGCATGCACTATAATGGAGGAACTAGAATGGGAAAACAAGCTCTAGGAGAAAAAGGTACAACACAAAATTTCTAATTGTCAAGAAGAGCTTATTCTTGTGTTTTAAAAAATGGATAATGTGGCTTTCAAATTGCTGTGGTTTTTATTCCACTAAATGCATTAAAAAAAAAAAGAGTGATATGATGGTTTTATTTTAAAATGTCAATATTTATTATATAATATACTGGGACAGCTATTCTCAGTGTGTGGTTCCTGAGCCATCAGCACTGGGATCACCTGGGAACGTCACAGAAGTGCCAGTTCCCAGGCTCAGCCCCAGCCCCATGGAATCAGGAGCTCTGTTTTAACCCACCCTCCAATGATTCCTATGCAGGCTCCACTTTGGGAACCACTGTGTCAGACATGGCTGTCTTTGCAGTTCCTTAAACGTATAATGAGACTCTTCTTATGTCAATGTCAAATGGCTGAGGGGACTCACGGTCTTACCAAAATTTATCTGAGAAGTACACAAGCAAAAATGTTTGCAGACCACGACACCAGACCCTGCATTTCTTCATATCTTTATACAAAAGAGAGTTGCTCCCTGAGGAGGGAGTTGTGCACAGGACAGGCGTTGAGGATGGTTGCAGGTAGGGACAGGGCAAGATCCAGACACACGTGAGAGGCGAGCGTGGCAGGCAGAGGGGACCATCTGGGAAACACTCAGAGGTGGGAGTGAGGGGACAGGCAAGTCACACTGGAGCCTGGGACAGGGGGAGAGAGTAGTTGGAAACAAGTCTGGAGAGACACGATGGCAGTGATGCCAGGACTTGACTTTGAGCAGGAGGGAGGTGTGGTCAGAGCTGTGCTTTGTTGGCTCCCGTCTGCCATAGATCAGGTGGGGAGAGGCAGTGAGGCTAGGTGCTGGCTGGCACACGGGAGCCCATCCTCGTCCCAGGGAGTCACCACCCTCTGTTAGCTGAAGCAGTCCCTGCCCTCTATCACTGAAAAGTACAGATGATGCCCACCTGGGGTTTAATGGGAAACATATTCGGTCTTTGTCTCTGGTCTCTGGCACAGATCTCCTCAACCCTTGGAATTTCCTGAGTGAGGGGGACGTCTTTTAGCATTCCAAGGACCTGCTTTACAGCACACCTGAGTTTCTGCTAACAGTGACTTAAGGTGGCACCCCCAGGTAGCATCAGGATGGGGCTGGTCACCAGAAGGACAAAGTCATTAGAGGGTTGGAACTTTCAGTCCTACTAACTGACTTCTGGGAAGGAGGCAGTGGTGGTGGGGGCTGCTGTTCCGCCATCAGCTCTATAAAACCTCTTGAACAAGATTTGATGAACTTCTGGGTTGGTGAGGGCATCCACGTGCTATGTACCCATTCGCCTCTATTCCCCATATCCTTTCATGTAAGTAAATGCTCCTCTGTGTTCTATGGGCAGTTCCAGCAAATTAATCAATCCCACGGAGGGAGCTGTGGAAACCTATTTATAGCCAGTTGGTCATGAGCACAGGTAACAACCTGGACTTATGATTAGTGTCTGAAATGGGGACTGTGGGGGACTTCAGCCCTAATGTGTGGGGTCTTAGGCTATCTCCAGGTAGTGTCAGAATTGAGTTATATTTGCTAGACACCCAGTTAGTGTCCACTGAGAACTGAATTGCTTGGTGGTGTTGGGAGACACACGTGACGACCTAACCCAGAGAGACGGGCAAACCCCGTGACTGAGAGAGTCTGGTTGCTGTTCTAGGTGGCCACATCCATCTGCTGCTTTGGGCTCCAGCCTGATGCCTTGTTTGCAATCCTTGCCATTCCCTAAGTGGAGATCATGCCCAGTGGGGGAAGGGAAGAAGTCTGCCTTCCTTGCTCTGGGTCTTTTGCTTGGTTGAATAATCAAATCAACAGGAGAGATGGACAAGAGAAAATGAAATTTAATTTTGCGCACCCAGGAATTGACTCTACGGGAGAGAGTCAGAGACCCTGCTTACAGGAGACATTCAGGGACAGAAAGGGAAAGGGAGGCACATATGACATCCTGAGGCACGGATGAGGTAATGCACCTTGGGGCTTGAGAGGGTCATTGCAGGACATAAGAAAAGCAGATGTTCTGTAATTAGTAATTGCCCTGCCATGCAGTTGGGTCAAAAGAGCTTAGCTCTGACAAGCTCGTCCTATGGGCAAGGCCTCTAATTCAAACTCCTCTAGATAGCTAGCTAAGGAAGGGGGAGGGAGGCAAAAGTTTCTCCTGATCACGCAGGGTTGCTGGCGCATTAGCAACCCCTGCACCCACCTCCTGAGATCAATGAGGGGTCTGTAAAATGCCAGGAGTTGTTCAGGCAGGAGGAATTCACCGATTCCTGGAGCACATTATTGTTTTCTTTGTTTCTATTTTACCAAGGACTGGCCAGAGAGAAAAGGCATTACATCATCCGAGCAATCTCTCATTGGCCGCCCATTCCCCAAGGGGAGGTTCCTCTTTCCAGTGGCTGAGTTCTAAGTATTCTATGCAGCCCAGAGGACCTTCCTGTCACTTTGGTTTCCAGGTTCAGCGCCTCTGATGTCACTAGGGTTAGGGCAGGGGAGGGAAAGAGCGCTGTGATGGTAAATTCAAGTTGACAGAATGATGCACCTTAGACTCAGCTTCTCAGGAGCCTCGTGCCGTCCCCTTTAAGGCTGCTTTCGGTTTTGCCTCCCAACATGAATTCATAATGGAATATGCATGAGGGACAGGGATAATGAAATTGTGACACCAGCTCTTCTATTTAGTATCCTATAAAATGGGATGCATATGAATTGGTTCTGTTGGTGCATTTTATCACAAAGCTTCCATTTACAGTTTTTGCAAGAATTGTTGCCCGTGAGCTGATGAGTTTCCAGTGCCATCTCACATTTCATTATCTGCCTCATTTCTTGCAGGTTAATAACGATGGAAGTGATTTTTATTTATTTATTTTTTACAAAAAGTTTTATACAGTGATGTTGAAGGAAAGGAAAAAATTGTCACAATTTTTTTCCTCCAGATTTTCATTTGGTGTTCCTTTTGGATGAGAAGAAGGAGAATGAATATCTCATTGACTTGGCAGTTACAAATCAATAGCATCCATCAAACAGTCCCAATCATTTGATGGGGGAAAAAAAGGTAAAGAATAAAATATCAAAGGGATTTTATTAAAAAAAATAACCCCTGGGTATGTACCATAATAAACTTTTTGTGACCGTTTTATTTTTCATTTCTGAGCTCCCCTTTAGTGAAATTACCTGATGGTAAATAGGACCAGAGGCACGGCTTAGGAGACAGAACTCCTTGGTTTCTGAAATAATGAAAAGTAGCATTGTCTGGTGACTTAGCATCTTTCTCAAGGACTTGAGGCGCCCTTCCACATGCCCCCTGCATGCCCAATCCCAGGCATCTTCCCTTTGGGCTCGCGGGGACTAGGGGTGGGGAGTATGACCACACGACCTTCTCCTGGCCTGGAGGAAGCCCTGGGGGGGATGCCATGACTTTCCTGAGGATGCACAGGCCCTGAATCAAGTGCAACCCAGGAGCTGGGCACCCCTGGGAAGAGCGCTGCCCATCCGGGGCTGTGCCAGGGTTACACAGCCAGCAGCCTCCGGGGCCGGTCCTCCGAGACGGGGCTGCGTGGCAGCCATCGCTCTGGAAGCCTGTTAGCATCATAGAACTCAGAAAGATCTGCCCCAGGACATATATTTCTTCTGTCACTCACATTTGTCTTTCTGGCACAGATGCTGTTGGTCAAATAAGTTTGTAAATATGATGTATATGTTTGCTTGCTTATAGTTTGCATTGAGTGTGGGGGACAGGCTGTCAGCAGGCAGGGTTGTTATAGCCTAAGGCTTAGTTTTAAGACTAAGCCTTTCCCACCCTTTTAATACTAAGATCTTCTCAAAACTAAGCTTTTCCCCACACCCTTGACTGTTGTATGATGTGGGGTGGTGTACTCTCATGAGGAATCCCATTATGCCTCAGATAAGTGACTTTGTTTCAGAGACTTCCTTGTTTGTATATTGGATTAAAGGTTTTGATTTCTATACTACTATAAAATGGGGCAGAGGAGCCCATGCTGGAGGAGAGCAGAGAAAGGCCATGTGGAGGAGAGGAGAAGCAGCCAAGATGGTGGAATGCTGAAGGAGAAGCCAGTTTGTGCAGAGTTTGTGCAGAGAGAAGGAGATGGGGAACAGAGGTGAATAAGGCTGGTGAGCTAGGAACCTTTGATTCTAGGAAACTCGGGTAAGTCAGTAGCTTTGGAAGCCCTGAATGGAAAGGGAAGTGTTTTCCCACTGTGTGTATTCCTTGCCCACTGGGTGCAAGCTAGGATTAAAGTTAATGGCCCACCAGTTCTTGGCCCCGTTGTTTCATTAATGTCTGTCTGAATCAAATGCAAACCTGCATGGGCCAGGCGGCTGTGATGGTGGCCACGGCTACTGGCTTTACAGAGGCCGAATTCACTTCAGTGGTGTCCAAAGGCATCCTTCAATACAGTGTTGTTTTGTGAAGGGCTTTTCTGTTTTCAGAGAGGGTTCGGGGTGATCTTCTTACATCTGAATGTTAAGAGCCAATATGGCTTTGTAGTTCAAACCTCAGGCTTTGGAGTTAGACTGGATTGGGCTCCTGAATTCAACACTTACTTGCTGTGTGGCCTTGTTAATGAAAACTTTCAGAGTCTCAGAAGCTGGGACACGAAATCCACATCGTAAACTCAGTATGTGGATGAAATGAGATTGTATATAAAAAGTTGAGCACACAGTAAAGACTCAAAGAAATGAAACTTCTTCTCACATTGCGATAGGAAATCTGACCCATTGTGGGAGAGCAGCTGACTGCTGGACCCCTTTCTCTGCAGAATCACCCCACCGGGTATGGGTCTGGGAGAGATGGCGCGGGGAAAGAAATCGATTTGGTCTCCACTTAAAGAGTCCCTCTGTAAAGCCAGAAGCCACGGCCACTATCACAGCAGCCTGGCCCATGCAGGTTCGCATTGGATTCGGACAGTTGGTAAAGAAACAGCGGAGCCAAAAGCTGATGGGCCATAGTCTTTCATTCTAGCTTGCACCCGGCGGGCAAGTAAAAATACACACTGGGCTCCAAAACCCACTCATATTCAGTGCTCACAAAGCTACTGACTTATCCGAGTTTCCTAAAATCAAAGGTTTCTAGCTCACCAGCCTTATTCTCCTCAGTTCCCCATCTCCTTTCTTATCCCAGATACAAACACTACACAAACTGGCTTCTCAATCAGCACTCCGCCATCTTGGCTGCTTCTCCTGGCCACATGGCCTCTTTCTGCTCTCTGCTCTGCTCCCTCTGCTCTCTCATGCTAATCATCCCAGGAACCAAGAAAGCAAACTCTCGTTCTGCCCCCATTTTATAGTGTAGATTCAAACCCTTTAATTAAATATACAAAATAGGGAAGTCTCTAATACAAAGTCACTTCTCTGAGGCATGATTGGATTGTACCACACCACATCAAAAAGGGTGGGAAAGGCTTAATCCCAAAACCAAGCCCCAGGCTACAACGATCCTGCCAGCCCCCCAACACACATTAATATCACCTGGGCAACGGCCTCCACGTGGGCAGCGTTATCTTTTACAAAGTGAGCATAATATATTTTATCTGCCCAACACCCTCTCTTGGGTTCTTAGGGGCTGGGTCAAGGCCGGGATGATTCCCCAGGGATCCGCAGCCCCACCGTGAGCACCGCGGGGTCAGGTACAGGGTCTGGAGCTGGCTGAGAACAGTGGACAGGCCCCTCTACCAACAGGCCTTGCTCAGTGCTGCGGTTTCCTGAGGTTTTCTGCCGTTTACTGGACTTGGAAACAGTCTACTGGGCTATCGTGTCAGAGGGCAGAACATTTCCAATCCTTAGAAGAATATCTTTCTACAGAAGTGTTACTGCTGGAGGCAGAGTGGAGACTCAGATGATCCTGGTAAATAAAGTCAGGCAGTAGCGTCTCTCATCAATCTATTCACAACTAATGATGTGGAGGGAGGGTGTCAACTACCGAGGTGGGTGGGCGGGTGCGGCCCTGAGGCGTGTGTGTGTGTGTGTGTGTGTGTGTGTGTGTGTGTGTGTGTGTATACAGGGGCCTGCAGGCAGCCAGGCCAGTTTACCACCTGTGTGCTGTTTCCAGAACTGCCTTCCACCCAGGCAGCATGATTTCACGCCCAAGGGAGAAAAGAGTTCAGAGCCTGAATTGAGAAGGGCCGGTGACTAAGGCTTGTGACATTCTGAGGCTCAAGAGCCCTTGTGCTATCAACCCTCTGGGTGTAACCAGAGGGTGTTCTGACCTCACTAGAGAGATGAAGCTGGTCTCCCCCATGGAGTTTGAAGGGTCCCAGCCCCACGGGCACCCAGGTGAAGCAGGGGGTCTGGGTGGGTGAAGTAGCCACAGCTTGGAGGGGCTTCTCCGGGGCCAGGATTGAGGTCCCCTCTCAGCCAAGCTTGCAACTTTAGGGACACTATAAATACACATGCTGGAAATTCCCAGATACACTCAAGGGAGGGGAATTTGATGTCAAGCTGGTGGAGACCATGAGTCATAGAGATGTGAATATTAATGTTGATGAAATCTCATTTGTGGTCACAGACGAGTGAAGCCTGAGATATTTTGGCTATGGAGACACAGAAACAACTGCCACAAGATGAATTCTTCAGGATGATGCAGTCGATTCTCTAACCTAACCATTTATTAGCATCCACTTAAAAAAAAGCCAAAAACAGCTCAAGATTTAAGCTGGGCTTTCCAGGGGCCCGTTTGGTGGAAAACCCAATTACCACTAAACAGCAAACAACTTGGTTGGGATATTTCACTCCCTTGATTGATTTGACCAAAGACTTGGCATTATGTGACTGACTTTCAGTTAAGACAGGAGGATTTAAGAAGTTCCCTGGATCAGCATTCAGTGCATTAGACTCAGAAGAGGACAAAAGGCATCTATCTCGGATGCCTTTTGCACCCAGCTGTCCGCTCAACACCTCCACTAAATGTCACATAAGCACCTCAAACTTGAGGTGTCCAACACTGAAGTCTTGGGCTCTTATCTCAAATCTGTTCAACCCACATTCTTCCCCATCTCAGTAAGTGCTTCTGCCTCAGGGCCTTTGCATTGACTTTTCCTTTTGTCTGAAACACTTTTCCCAGATACCTATATGGCTAAGTTCCTTATCTCACTCAGGTCTTACACACCATCTTCCCAGTGAGGTCTTTTCTGACCACCCTATTTGAAATTGCAACCCTTATACACACTCCATCCATCTTCTTCACAGCTCTTGTTATCCAAATACCATGTATCTTACTTGTTTATTTTATTTCATGTTTTTCTTCACCTGCTGGAAGGTGAGATACCTATAGATAGGGAATTTGGAGGATCATTTTTGTTCACTTTAAAATCCAGCCTCTAAAACAAGGCCTGGTACATAGTAAGTGCTCAATAAATACTTGCTTAATGAACAACTGAAAATTAGGTAGCCTCAATATAGCGGTCTACGGGAATAAATGTTAACAGGATGGTCCATCCTTTCTACCTTACGTTCTCTCTCAGCTTCTGGAAACCAAGACTACAGTTCAGTGATGGCGAGTATATTCCCACTGGGCAGCCACCCGGCATCCATCTCCAGAACTCGTCCATCTTGCAAACCCGAAGCTCTGTATCCATTAAATAACAGCTCCCCTCACCTTCTCACGCCCAGCCCCTGGCAACCGCCGTTCTGCTTTCTGTCTTTATAATTTTGACTCTTCTAGGCATCTCAGGAGAATCATACCCTATTTGTCCCTCTGTGACTGGCTTATTCATTGAGCTTAACATCCTCCCTTCCTTTTTAAGTTGGAAACTTGTGTTTCCCAGGAACACCTGTCATTCCCTTCCAGCTCCCCGGGAGCGAGCCAGTCCCCTCTCCATGTTCACTGCCTGTCCATCTTAGGACAGAAAGCAACCTGACTCCAGGGTGAAGCCATGGGTGTGAAAACCACATATCCCGTGGTTTCCCAGAAGTTCTGTCCACCACAGTGTCACAGCCGGGCTGGGCTCACTGTATTATGGGTATACACAGACGAAGATTCTTAGAGCCAACAGGAAAGTAAAACTCTGAACACACAAAACAAACAAAATCTGAAGGTGGTTGTTCACATTGAAGAAGGCTTTTTCTTTAATTGAGAAAGGAAACCAGTGTTGAGTGCCCATAAATAGCAGCTCCCTGGTGCAAATATGTGCTTATTTATTTGACCACATGGTTGGGGGGTCAGAGAAACCTCAAACTAAAATGCTAGCAGGTCAAAGTGAGCCTCTGACGGCCTGTCAGAAATGATCATCAGTTATACCTGAAATGATTATGCAATCAGTGAGAAAGGAACATTTATATACTCCCTCTTCTCAGATCCTTAAAATGACACTTTGGAAAACACGTTTTTGCCATGAGACTGAGCATGCTCAGATACACAGCCGCCGTGCGGAACAGCAGGCATCGTGCTCACACAGAATGACAGCCAGACACAGAGTAGCTGTCAGCATTTTCACAGGCTCAGGGGATAGAGTAAGTCTGGTTACAGACAGGCAGACCGGGCCAGACCTGTAACGTCTCATTTACAAACACACACGATATCTTTTTACATATGTGGTTTGTTAAAAAGAAAAAGAAAAAAATAGACACCTTGCTTTTCAATCCAATTAAACTTCAAGGGCTTTGGAAAGCACTGTAAGTTTTAGTGATTGCAAGCAGCCACTTACACTACAATGTTAGTTTTCCAAATGACAATGAAATTTGACCATACAGCGTGGCTGTTTTATAGTAAGCATAACCTGAAATTTTGCACTTCACAAAAAAAACCTCTTTGTATTCAGAATAAAACACTCGAAAGGACATTGGCAAAGACTTTGGAGGTCATGTGTTTTATGTAACTTTTATTGAATTCTTGGTGAAATACACAATTCCAGGAGATTTCTTTTAACTGTAAGGACAAAATCCAATTTCTCCATAATGAGAAAAATCTCACACAGCACGCGGCAGAGAACTGGATTTGTGTCAATCTTGACAGATTTAGAACAGGAGACAATCATTTCTGTCACCAGAGGGCACCAAAGCTCAAGTTGCTGGGAAAACAGAAAGCTGCAAAGCTCAGGGTCACAGCGTCAGGGACTACACACCCCTCCCTGACCAGTCACTCTTGTGGTCAGACAAGCCCTTACTTAATTATTTCAGAGGACTGAGCATGTTTCCTATAAGGAAAAGCTTTAACTTCCTTAGTCTGTTTTCTTAGCCCTGGTTACTATCTGACAGCTCTCCCAACCAAGAAATTCCCAAGACCAGCTCATTTATTCATTTATCTTGTATGTATTTATTGAGCACATACTACATACCAGCCCCGGGGAAGAAGTGGTGGACAAGAAAGGCAAAGCCTCTGCCCTCGTGAGCTTGCAGTCTAGAAGAGAAGGCTGACTTTAAAGAAATCCAGTGTGATATGGGTTATGACAAGGACAGACAGAAACCACGGGAGCAGTGAGCAGGGACCCTCATCTTGTCGAGGGGTTCATGGAAGTATACTGGTTTCCTGTGGCTTCTGTAACAAATGATTACAAACCGCGTGGGTTAAAACAACAGCAATGTATTCCCACACAGTTCAGAAGCCAGGATTTGAAACAAGGTGTTGGCAGAGCTGTCCTTCCTCCCAGGGCTCAAGGTGAGGACGCTCCTTGTCTCTCCCTCTGCTGGCTCTAGGTATTCCTTGGCTTGTGGTGGTGTCACTGCAATCCCTGCTTCAGCGATCACATTAGCTCCTCCTCTTCCCCGTGCATCTGCATTATAAGGACACATGTGGCTCTGTCCAGCTGGTTCAGTGGTAGAGTGTCGGCCTGGTGTGTAGAAGTCTTAGTTTGATTCCTGGTCAGGGTACACAGGAGAAGCTCCCATCTGCTTCTCCACCCCCCCCTCACTTCTCTCTTTCTCTTTCTCTCTCTCTCTCTCTCTCTCTCTCTCTCTCTCCCCTCTCCTGCAGCCATGGCTGGATTAGAACAAGTTGGCCTGGGTGCTGAGGATGGCTCCATGGCCTCTGCCTCAGGCGCTAAGAAGAGTTCCATTGCTCAACAATGCCCCAGATGGGCAGAGCATCACCCCTAGTAGGTTTGCTGAGTGGATGCTGGTCAGGGCACATGCGGGAGTCTGTCTCTCTGTCTGCCCTCCTCTCACTGTATAAAAAACAAAACAATACAAAACAAAAAAAATGGATACATGTTATTGCATTTAGGGCCTATTGTGGACTGAACTGTGTCCTCCTTAACCCTATTAAAGCCGTAATCCTTGGTGTGACTGTATTTGGAGCTAGAGTCTCCAGGGTTATTAAGGTTAAATGACATCATAAGGCCTTCAAGGAAGAGGAAGGGGCATCAACAGCCATGTGCAAGCCATGAAGAGAAGCCTAACCAGAAACCAACCCTGCCAGCACCTCCATCTTGGACTTTCAGCATCTGGAAAGCTGAAAAAATAACTTTCAGCTGTTTAACCTGACCGACTTGTGAAATTATGTTATGGCAACCCAAGCTGACTAATACAAGGGCCAGCTGGGTCATCCCGGGAAATCTCTCGAGATTCTTAGCTTATAAGGTAGTAGTCACAGGTTCCAGGAATTAGGACATAAAATAGCTTTCTTAAGGGGGTGGTGGTGGAGGGAGGCACCATTCAAACCACTATGGAAAGCTTCCAGAGTAAGTGAAGTTTAAGCAGAGCTGGAGCCTAAGTAAGGGGTAGAGGAGTTGAGGGAGGAGAGGCGAAAGGGAGGACTCCCAGGGAGAGAGGAGCGTGGAAGGCCCGTGTGAGTTGTGCAGAGCACAGGAAGAGGCAGAGAAGCAAGCAGACTGGGGAACCCCATCTACAAGTCTGCATTTTGTTTCTTAGGAGGCATGGGGGTCTTAGAGGGTTTCAGAGGGAGGGAGTGGGTGATGATGTTTTAGGTCAGTCAAAGCTGTCTGTGAGAGCCAGGCAGACACCAGGGGACCAGTCAGGATGGTTTTGCCACATACTCTAAGTGAGGGCTGGCAGCCGGACCAGCACGTGGCATGAGGAGGGAGAGACAGAGCTAGATGGACAGACGTTTAGAAAAGAGAATTGGAAAACTTGACCGCTGAGTGGACGTGAGAAGTGGAGACTAACTTCCGAGCCTCTGGCGGGAGCAGGGGGTTAAGTAGTGGGGTTGTGACCGTGACAAGGGGCTGGGATAGGAGTGCCCAGGGAGGCAGGAAGCACTGGTGATGGGCTGGGTTGCAGGAGACAGCTGCGGGGGGGGGGGGGGGTTGTCCGGTGGTCAGCTGGCTCTGTGGGGCTCTGTGAGGCTCCGGAGGAAGATCTAGACTAGGGAAAAGGTCCAAGTCTTGGAGGACTTTACATAGTAAATGACACCTTGAGAGGAAGCAAACTCATGCAGGGAGAGTTTGTAGAGAGGAAAGAGAAGAGAACCCAGCACAGAGTCCTAGGAGAAAATACAAAAGAAAACACATCCTTTTTTTGTTTGTTTGTTTGTTTGTTTGTTTAGAGAGAAGAGACACAGAGAGAGAAAGAGACAGAGATAGAAAGAACAGAGGGAGGAGCAGGAAGCATCAACTCCCATATGTGCCTTGACCAGGCAAGCCTGGGGTTTTGAACCGGCAACCTCGGCGTTCCAGGTCGATGCTTTTACCCACTGCGCCACCACAAGTCAGGCTGAAAACACATCCTTTAGAGTGGGGCGAGGGGGCCCAGAAGGGAGACTGGACAGGAGGGGGAGGGAGAGAATGTGTGGGATCAAGAGAACTTTGGTGTCACAAGAAGTGGGGCGCAGGACGTAGCCTGCAGAGGCAGACATTGCCTTCCAGTCTCCGTCACGAAGATACAAGCCAAAGGGAGTTCCCCGCAGGAGCCTTCGGGGGGTCCACGGAGGTTCTGGTGAAAGGCCCGGGTGCAGTGGGGGCCAGAGGCAGCTGTTGTGAGGTGCACGTGGGCGTGGGTGGAGAAAATAGACAACTTTGATGGAGAGGAAGGAGACAGGTTACTGGTTCGGACTGAGGGAGAGTTCTGATTTTCTTTTTTAAGATGAAACCCCTCCCCCATGATTATGTTAAATGCTGATAGAAACTGTCCACAGAAAGGGAGACACTGAAGATAAATAAACAAAGGAGCTAATGGGTCCCTGAGAAGGTAGTTGAGGTAGTTCCGGAGTCAGGAGGATAGAACGGATGTGGGTGACTGTCCATTGCACCTGGAGGAAAAGAAAGAGGGCAGGTGGGACGATTTGGTGGCAAATGTGATAGGTGTTCTTTTCTGGCAGTCTCTGTTTTCTTCTGGACGAAGCAGAGTGGGCTGGTCTGCTGGGGGTATGTGGGTTTGGGGGGGGCTAGGTTTGCTGGCGGAGGCCCAACGAAGTCACCCTGGAGATCAGAAGAGAGTTGACCCACGAAAGAAGGTGGGGCTGTAGAGGTCAATGAGATGTCATCTGGGACATAATGAGTAAGCTAGTTGGAAGGGCTAGAAGTTACCGTGGCACGTCTGATCTGTGAGGAAGAGTGATCCGATAGGACGAGGTCAAGGGTGTGTCTGTGAAATGAGGAGCTCTGGTCCCCCTGGTGGATCGTGAGGCCACCTAAGATGCTGACAAGCACCTTTGGGTGGAAAGAGTTTGAATCAAGAGCCGGAACCCTCACAGGAGGACAGGAGCCTGCATGGCACAGGGTTTTGAGGAGAATGGGAGAATTCCAATGCCAGGAGGCTGGACTCTCTGTGGAAATGGTGCACCTCTGGCTGGCAGGGTTCTATATACCAGTCTAAGGATGGACTATTTTGTTTTTGCAAACTGTGATAAAAGCTAATTAAGTTGCCTCAGTATTAAAAAACTGCCCAAAGTGATCTACCAACAGGTCCAGTCAATTGTGTAATAAATAAATGCAAGAGAGGAAAAAAAATCTGCAAAAACAGTCAATGGTTATTTTCATAAAGACGTCGCCTTAGTGTCAATGACTTCACTTCAAAGACAAACAGTGTTTTATGTTATAAACTGGTTTGCATTATCCATTCTTTCATTCTTTTCTCTAAGTGGGTTTAATCCAGAGTTGGCTAAATCTGTATTTTAAATGCCACAGTTAAGCCTCATAATTCATTTCTGTCTTCATGGAAATGGAACAGAGCTGACCACTGTACTCCTCATAATAGCTTTTAATATCCTTATTGAAGACAGCCATTAATCTCACACACTCTGCCTTCTTTTTCCCCAGCCAAACCCTGCTCCTGTTATCTTTTTCACAGTGTATATATGTATTTCTCTACTCCTTAATAATTTAATCTATAAGTCTAAAAATCACCCTTTTAGAAAGCAACAGATTTGAGAGAACCGTGTGTTTACCACGAGCATCTAAAGACAGGTCAATACTTAGAACACAGGAGATACTATGTCTAGGAAAATTTCTACCATGACAAGGAATTTTTTTGGGCAGATATAAATTTTGCCATCTGTTGGCTAACCCAGGCGCTCGCTCTCTCTCTCTCTCTCTCTCTCTCTCTCAGCATTAGCAGAATGAAACCAGTCCAGGATGTATCTCTTATCACAAACGTCTCTACTGATTAGCAAGTGGCAACAGTCACAGCTACTACATGCCATTAAGAGAGAAGTCACAATGTGCCAGGCTCTGGGCTATGTGTCTTAGGTACACCTCATTTAAACATCACAAAACTGCCAGGAGGTAGATATTTTTATTATCCCTGCTCTGTGGACAAGGAAACAAGCTTAGAGCTTAGGTTCATGCCTGATGGATTTGAAGTTAGATCAGTCTAAAGCCAAAATCCATGCTGTTAATGAACTGTTTACTGCTATGATAAGAATGCAGGGCCAGTGTGTGTGTGTGTGTGTTTGAGAGAGAGAGGTTTATGGTGGCAAAGATGTCGGCAGGGGCAGGGGCAGGGACAGGCATAGAGAGTGTCGAGTATGGCGAAAGCTTTGGGAACGAGTTAAGTAGAGAAACATCAAAACTAAGAGAAAAAGAAGCACAGATATATATTTAAGGGCAAAACTACAAAACAAGGTGTGGGAAACCCTTGTCTCTTCAGGAATATGCTTTATTACTTTTTATACTCCATGGAAATCAGTAGAGACTGGGGACAGTTTAGTGTAACTTTTCTTAACAGTATTCTGGTTTTCTGATTTGTAAGCATCACGTCTTGAGTCGGAGCAGACAAGTGACTCCTGTTAAGCTGGTCAGATGGTTGTCTCACTTTGGAATTTGACTCTTAGATGCGTCATCTCATCCAGAAGCAGGTCCTCGTCAGAATTGTCCTAGCACAGGGTTACTGTGAGCCTTTGAGTTTAAATCTGGGCTCAATTCTATTTTATTGATCTATGTCTTTCTGCCTGCCAGAGTCACAGTCTTGGCTATTACAGCTTTGTAATATGTTTTTAAACATATTACATGAATCCTCCCTCCTTGTTCTTATTTTTCAAGATTCCTTTCAAGAGACCCTTTATTCTGGGTCTCTTTTATTTCCATATAAATTTTAGGATCATCTTGTCTATTCATTTCTGCAAAAAAAAAAATCTGATATTTTTATAGCGATTGTATTGAGTCTGTGCATCAATTTGGGGAGTATTGCCACTTTAACAATATTGCCTTCTATTCATGAATGCGGGAAGTTTTCCCATTTATTTAAGTCTTCTTTAATTTCTTTCCAAGATGCTTTGCAGTTTACTGTACACATCTTGCATTTGTTTTGTTAAATGTATTCCTCCATATTTTTTATTCTTTTTGATGCTGTTGTAAATGGAATTATTTTCTTAATTTTACTTCTGAGTCGTTTACTGTTAGTTTATAGAAATGCAATTGATTTTTGCATGTGGATATTGTGTCTCGAAACCTTGCTGAACTTGTCTATTAGCTCAAATCCAGTAGTATTTTTTTCCTAGTGGATTATTGGAATTTAGCTACATACAAGATTATGTCATCTGCAAATAGAGATCATTTTACTTATTTCCCAGCTGGATGCTTTTATTTCATTTTCTTGCCTGGTTGCCCTGGCTAGAACCTATAGGACAACATCAAACGGAAGTGGCGAGAACAGACAGCCTTGTCTTACTCCTGATCTTAGAGGAAAAGCATTCAACTTTATCAACGCTATGTATGGTGTTGGCTGTGGGTTTTTCATAGATGTCTTTTATTAGGCTGAGGGTGTTCCCTTCTACTTCTAGTTTGTTGAGAATTTTTTTTTTTTTTACCATGAAAGGATGCTAAAATTAAATAAAACACCAGGCTTGTGTTCCGAGTTCCAGAACTCTTCAGACAGTAGGTAGAGGAGCATGGGAATGTTCCATGTTAATACTGCAGCCCAGAGTACAATTAAATATATATGAGTAGGTATATTGTAGGCTTTAGCTCATTTTTAACAAGGTCTTGAATTTATATGGCACCATTCTCTAAGTAGCTCACAATCTTACCCATACTGGCTCTAATTCATCACCACTGCATTCCTTTAGAGTAGATAGGTGGGTGGCATATGATCTGACGAAGATGTAGCCACCAAACGGCTGCTCACACTAAAAATATCTGTGGATTGTATAGATGGAAAAGTCAAAGTTTCATCTAGCCCATGCTAGGGACACAGATGTCTGACTTCTCTGGTTCATCAATGGATGTAGGTAGCCCAGTGCTGGATGACTTGGCCAGCCCTATTGAGAACTTTTTCCATTTCACTTAGGGCTGTGGAGACCTCCAATGGCTACAGCTCCCTCCATGGACATTAGCATTATGGAGAGGGGGAAAATGTCTTTGGAAAACATAGCGTTAATAATGGCAGCAGGAGAAGTTCCTGGGTATAGCCCACTCGTACATTTTTGGAATGTAGGTCAGATCCAGAGGAAGTGAAAGAAACTTCTTGTTGAATTTTCATTTATAGCATGTGTCTGGAAATCTCTAAATGTAATTTCTTGGTATAAAATAAACTGAAGAAATCTGGGATGTGTCGGTCTGCTTTATGTTTATTGAAGCCATTCTATTTGAAGCTGAAATGTTGTAAAAATTATATAGTGGAGTGAACAGTTATAATTACTTTAACAGACATGACCGTATTCTTCAGTTGAAAAGCTGTCAAGATCTCAACAATCAAATACAAAAAAGGTCTAGGAATCCCATAATATCTTGTCTCCTAAGGATAACATTTTTGTTTGGTTGCTACACATCTCTTTGCATATTTTACTACCTTCTACCCACGTTTTGGTCTTAAAAAAGAAAAGTACTATCTGAAGAGAAACAGTCACAAATAATGTTTTTAAAGATTTGAACTGGTTGGGACAACTTGATATTTTGATAACCCTAACCAAACTGTCAAAATTAAGAGTTTGAACAAAATTGCAAAAATCGCATCACTACAGCGTGGCAGACATCATCATTGACCTTATTTACAGTCTACTTTGATTTTGGATTTTTCTTGTACATTGGGATGAAGACCTATTAGCTGTTAAAGTAATGCTATTGGTTAAATGCTACGTGGTGATAATGAGTGTCACTGGATGTCATGGGTAGCAGACACTGTTGGCAGCCAAGAGCAGGAACTCTGCCTTTGTGATCATGTCCACTTCCTTCAGCTGAAGGTGTTTTACGTGCTCTGGGAGAGTGGTCCTATTTCCCATTCAGGGGGAAATCACAATTTTGCTGAGCCAATCACAGTAATGCCATTTTCCTGATCAGTGATTGGTTTAAGGATGGGCTCCTGACCTATTAAGACATGAGGGAAGGTGGAGAAGCTTCCTGGAGAAGGTGTCCTCTCTTCTACTGGGGGCCATTGGATCTATAATGTCTGCAAGAGAGGTGGCCTCTTGTGCTGGCACAAAACCAAAACATTGAGAGCAGAGAAATGTGGTGAATGCGGGTCATTCATGATATCAGGAAATCATCAAACCCTGAACCAGCCTACATTGAGACTTTGAAAAATGTGAGATTTTGAACCTTTCTTAATGTGTGAGCCCAAATCAGCAAGTACTTTGTTTGTTACTTCCCCAGATACTCTATAACTGCAGCAAAGAAAACACCTTCCCAGTGCCCTTGAGGAGGGAGCCTTCTGCTCCCTGGGCTGAGCTGAGATGCAGCCTCTGGAGGATCAGAGAGGCAGCGTACAGGTAAGCCCAGGGCCCTGAACTCAGGGTCAGAAGAACCAGCTCTACATCCCACTCAGCATTTATCACTTGTGTGATCTCGGGCAGGTGGTTTAGTCTGTCTGTGCCACAGGTTAACAGTGCTAACTCATGGGCTGGTTGGGAAGGTTAAATGGAGATAAAGTGTGTGACAGGCCATCAGATGGCATCTCCTTGAAGGCACAGGTTGTGCTGTGCTTCTCTTTGCATCCCTGTTGCATTCTGGCCTACGTAAAGCAGCAGATACTTAAATAGATCACCTACTCTGCGTCAGTACTTTTCATCTATTACGTAATTCCCACAACACTATATTGTTACCCCCTTTTAGATAAAGGCTCAGAGAAATGAATGTTCCCCAGCTCCTCCAGATTGGAGTAGCAGAGCCAGGACTTAAATCCAGGCCATCTTTCTGCATAGTAGGAACTTGGAATTTGTTAAATGGATGAATGTACCTGTTAAGAGTTCAGTTAGTGTTTATTGAACACATGAGACATGGTAGTCGAATAATAATTTAGTATTCTTCAGAAGGAATGAGATACCATAAAGTTTTTCTATTGGAAATAAAAACAGTTCTTTCAAGTTTACTGGGCTTCTCTGATCACGGGTTAATTTGGGGTGTGTCTTTCCATGGTAGTGAGAGTGGTCCCCAAGGCAGCCATGAACAGGATCAGGCCTGAATACAGGACTGTTCTCTGGAGAGCCTCTGAAATGAAGAGCACGCCTACTCTCTCTATTCTCTCCTCTTCCACATGGCCCGGACAGTGCATGCTGGGGCTCTTCCAGCCTCAGGGACGTCCAGGTCACACACCACCCATAAGTAGGTATAGCTAAGGACTGGTTGGGTAGGTGAGTGTTTCTCAGTGCTCTGTCACATCCCATTCCCTGTGGTACTCCTACACCTCTGTCCCCACCCTCAGCATCAGTATCAGGCTGCCAGCCCTGTGGCCAACCCCACCCCACCCCCCATTGAAACTCATGTTCAACAAGCTGCCCTGTAGGAATGAATTCTAATAATAAAATCAAGTCCATAAATGGCGAATAACAAATTCACACTAACAAATATAATTGACTCCTAGCTTAATGAACAAAAGGACACTAACAAAAAACACTTCTCAACTCCAAGAGGTCAAGCTGACAGGCCAGCAGGAAAACGTTGCTTTGAGAAGGAAGAGGAACAAGTGACATCTTAGAAGGAGGCCACTTAGCCTTCTTGCCAGATCACATGTTTAATTGTCTCCAGGGTCCTATCAGCTCTGCAGTATGTGGCTCCTGTCCCTCTACGCCATCCTTCCCATCTTCCCAGGAAAGCTACAATTTCCATTACTTGTCTCAAGTCTCATATAGGACATAGAAAGCCAACTTTAGAACTTGTCTTTGTGAAAACAATACTTTCAAATTACTCTGTATTGCAGAACGCATCTATCCTATAAATATAAGCAAAAGCAAATTTAATAATCTTATAGAAAAGAGAACCTAATGAACATTAAACTCTAAACTAGCACCATCCAATAGAAATATAATGTAAGCCATGTTGTCAGCCACAGACATAATTTAAAATTGTCTGGTAACCACATTAGAAAAGTCAAAAGAAATAAGTGGGATCATGTCTCAATATATTTTATTTAACCCAATGTATTAAAACTATTATTATTTCAACATGTGATCAAGATAAAATAATTTATGAGGTAGTTTACATACTTTTTTCATAGTAAACTTTGAAATCTAGCTGTGAACTTACATGCTTTTTTCTTACTAAACTTTGAAATCTAGCTGTGAACTTACATACTTTTTTCATAGTAAACTTTGAAATCTAGCTGTGAACTTACATGCTTTTTTCTTACTAAACTTTGAAATCTAGCTGTGCATTTATGACACGTCAGTTAGACTAGCCACGTCACTAGGACTCAGTAGCTACCTGTGGCTAGTGGCTACCACATCGGAGAGTGCAGCTCCATACTATTCACGTCTTCTCACATATTCTTCTAATTTTTCTAAACAGTCACATTCTTACATGTATCTAATGAGGGTTCAAGCTCACTTGGATTTTTCCCCCCTGAATTACTACATACACACACACACACACACACACACACACACACACATATATCTCACATACTGTATACACATACTACATATATGTCACATATATTTATGTTGCATGCATTATATGTATTTAAATATGCATTTATGTTTGTGATTGATATGGTTCACATAAATGGCATACTGATTGTAAAACCATTCTAATGATCTTCTGTTGTGAAAATAGTTATACTGACTATTTTGACATTCTCCTGTTGGGCACTAGGTAATTTACCATTGTTCCTTGTTATAAGTATTACTGCTACCAATGCATTTTTTAAAAAATGGTGGATTTTTTTTTCTTTCTATTGCTTTCCCTTCTTGCTTCCTTATTCTGCTGTCTCTTCCAGGATTACAGAAAGTGGGTAGAAAACTTCCTTCCTTTACTGGTCCAGGATCAACCAGCCCTCCATGGCACAAGTGCTACCTGGTGGCACTTACGGCTTCCGTGGTGAGTGCGTTAAAGCCAGTTACCACACCTGGGCCTAAAGCAGTTAATCCATGAACCTGCGGAGAAGGAACAAAGGGTGGTGTGGGAGATGTTAAGTAAACAGCTTCTTTCATAAAGGCTTTTGCAGGGGAAAAGAAAGGCCCCCTTGACGTGGAAGCCTAGCGAGGATTGTAGCAACACATTAGAAAACACAGGCGTGAATATGGCTGTCTTTCCCCACACAGCCCCGGGGACTTGAAGACAACAATGAAAAAAACTATTACGGCTCCTATTACAAAGGTGATGGGCTGGATATAATCAGGGATTAAACCTGTAACTCCCAGTACATACTAGGCATCTTGGGAACTTGCCAAGCTGCCATCCCTCCAAGGTCCCTGGGAGGAGCATTGCGCATCTGGCTTAATCCGGGAGGGGGCGTCGGGGGACCTGCTAGTAGCGAGCCACTTATCACAGTGCTAATAAACAGGGAGGCCTTCTAAGAGCGGGCTGGAGCGGTGGTGTCACTTTCCCTTTGTTGTGTGCACATCAGCTGGCATCTCTGCAGGGGCGGTGACTCCTCAACAAGGAGACAAGTTGCTAGGTAACCGGAAAGTCTGAGGGAAGCCCCCTCCCCCATCCCCAGGGAAGCTGAGGGCCCCAGGAAGGATTTGGTGGTTCAAAAACCAAACAAGTCCAGCTTCTGAGACAGAAAGATTAGGCACCACCCTCAGGAGTAGCGGCTGCTACTTTGTGCTTTGTTGTTTTTGGAAGTAGAAGGCTGATTGAAAGAAAAGAGCTGTGACCACGGAGCAGAAGCCAAAGAAAAGAAAGGAAGAATAGGCCAGAGAAGAAAGGAGGTGCAAGCATTAAAAAGGGAGAAGAGAAGATGGGGGGGGGGAAGACTCTGGAGATGACCCCACTACAGGATGGCATCCTGGGGTCTCCATGACCTCCAGGGACCTCCGAGGATTCCAAATCTCTGCAAAGAAAAGCCATGCATATCATAACTCATGAGCCCCCCAGAAAGTTGACTGCTTTGGAAACTGGGTTCTAACAAGCCCTCCAAGCAGTTCACAAACACATCCAAGTTTGAGAGCGACTGCTGCACAGGAATAAGGTGGCTTCAGAGGAGGCGAGGAGAGGTGTCACAGCACAGCTGGTGTCAGACAAAGTTCAGTAGGCGAGGGGAGCTTTATCCCAGGCCATTGCAGTAAAGGAGAGAGACCAGAACTCAGTCTGAACTAGACTCTCCTGCAGCAGAGGTGGATAGGGGGTGGGGGTGGGGGGTTACATGGCTTGGCCTGGGGAGCTTCCCTAAGGTACTGGAGGACTGCAGGGGCAGGCTGTAGGCTGTTCATGTTTACCAATGAACTTCTACCTTTATGACAGGAGCTGGTTTTCCTGAAGTTAGCTCCTTTCCTCCCCCAGAGACAGGGAGACAGAGGACCGCCTCCTTTATGGTTTCAAAGACAACATTCCTGCCTGACCAGGCAGTGGCGCAGTGGATAGTGTCGGACTGGGATGTGGAGGACCCAGGTTCGAGACCCCAAGGTCGCTTGCTTGAGTGTGGGATCATAGATGTAACCCCATAGTCACTGGCTTAAACCCAAAAGTCACTGGCTTGAAGCCCAAGGTCACTGGCTTGAGCAAGGGGTCACTGGCTCAGCTGAAGCCCCCAGGTCAAGGCACATATGAGAAAACAATCAATGAACAGCTAAGGTGCCACAACAAAGAATTGATGCTTCTCATCTTTCTCCGTTCCTGTCTGTCCCTATCTATCCCTCTCTCACTCTCTCTCTCTCTGTCTCTGTAAAAATAAATAAATAAATAAATAAAAAGACATCATTCCCAGGTCCCAGAGAAAGATGTTCCTGGGTCGGAGGCTGTTAAAAAAAGATTTACATACATCTCGGTGGGGCAGAGAAAGAATTTGCAATGACACGTTCTCTAATGAAAATGTTCTAAGAGAAGGGAGGTCAAGTGTTGAGTTGAGCTGGAAGGGAGGAGCTGGAAGGGAGGAACGTAAGGCTGTCTTGGTCAAGGGGAAAGGGAGACCCTTGGCACAGTCAAGCCAGTGCGTCCCCTCTGTGAATTGAACTGAATTCTCTTTTCTCTTTGCAATTTTCATCCAGCACCTCACTACTATGACAGCGCCATAGTGGAGGTGACAGGGATGAAAGAGAGCTTATCCCAGAGGTGATGTCCTCAGGGTGGTGGCTAGAGGGACTGAGTGGGTGGGATGGAGACCACTCACGTGTACAGAGCCTCCTCTCTCTCGGCTATGCTGGTTTCACACAGACAGGAGGGGCCTCTTGGGCTTGATTGGCTTGATTTCCTCTAAAGGTTGTTCCGAAGAGCTGATAACGTTGGCTTGGAACACAATGGCTGTGCTTAAAGATAACAGGTCCGCTGAGGCTGGTCCTTTTCTGCTGCACAAACTGCTGCAACTGCCCACAGGCCGACCTCAGAGCGACAAGCTGGGGTGATCTGCCTTCCAAGGCAGATGTAGGGAGAGGCTTCGTGCCTCTAACTGCGGGGTTCCTGGGGTGTACGGCTACCCTTGTATCTGAGCATTCAAAGCTCCTTCCTGCCAGAGAGCTGGTTCTATTCCCATCCCATTGTCACCATGGCTCTTCTCTGTAGATATGACTGAGCACAAAGCATTGATCAGGGTCGAACTAGTCCGAAGGACAAACAGGCTTTTGCTAGTGACTTTTCCAATAACCTACCCTTTTGTTTTTTGCTTTTTTCTTGGAAGGGTAGGGAGGCAGCTGTTCTGAAAACCCAGCCAGGAAGCCTGGTACAAAGCCTGGACTACTGTGTGCTCCTGTCGGCCTAGTCCTGGTCACCGCACTCCCCACAGCAACTTTGCCCAGAGACCCACTGTCTGCCCAGGACAAGGGGGCGGGCTGGCAGGGCTGTAGGACTTCCTCCGATGCTTACAGCCAAGCATCCGGCTCATCTGGGCACCAGTGTCGGCTACAGCCCATCCTGTGAGTGAGATGCTCCTGGGCCAACCAAACGTGACATTTAATAAATAAAAAAGCTGTGAAAATGTCTGTTGTCGCTTGCTTATGTGTTTCCCTGCCTGTGGGCTTCTCAAGGCCAGGCTGAGCCCCAGTAAATGCCTGAGTCGCTGTGTGAGTGAAAATGAATGAACCGCCCCAGGACTCCTTCTGTCCAGGCTTCTGTGGCCTCTTACCGTCTCTCCTTCCATCCACGAAAATACAAAAGGGCTGAGCTTCCTCCACCACGCTCAGGAGTTTGAGAAGTTCTGCGAGAGGAACCATCAGAAGATTGTCAATCTTGGTAATAATCAGGGGTATTAATTTAACTTAAAAAACTAAACCAACTAGAGAAAAACATCATTTAGCACATGATAACATTGGGGGTGGGAAGGTTGAACTGCTAACAGAGTACTGAATACAGGGAAAAATGCCCATTTGTGAAAAAAGATTTACAGAATGGCCAAACCCACATTTTAGAGTCTAAGATAAAAGATTAATGCATCTGCACCATAAATAATTTACCAGGGAACTTACTCAGTTAGCGCTGACTGTGTGCTGGGTGGCAGCTGGCCAGACACCACGATGCTGAGACCGAGCTGACCTCCTTCTGCAGGTGGCTGCAGCAAAGACCCTGGAATTGTGCGCATAAAAAAGAATAAATAAATAACATTTCCAGGGCCAATGGCTTGAAGAGGCCCATTTGAAAGACACTATTTTAAATGAACGTAAAACAACAGCATTAAATGGTTCCCACTGGAAACTGTTCTTCCCGTAGAACGAGGTAATTTTCCTTAGGACACAAACTCGGACAACAGGCCGCACGGAGGGATGAGCTGGAGGCACTGTTCTTGCTGCAGAGGAAAGGCTGGCGGCCAACCAAGCCCTATCCCTGCTAAGTGTCTTGATGCCATTGAAGTCCAAGGAGCAAGGGCGGGGGGGGTGGGGGTGGGGTGGGGGGTGGACACGCTCTTGCAAGCATTTGCATTGCAAAGCAGGCTGGAAATTGGCCTTGTTTAAACAGACGCCCCCTCGCAAGGCCGCTGTTGCCCACCCTTGGCAGCCCGCGACCTGCCGACCTGCCGGTGATAAAAGCAGCAGCCACGTGAGTGATGCGGCTGAAAAGAAAGAAGCCTTTCAGCTGCTCAACTGTTTAAGTAATTAATTCAGCACACACACACACACACCCCCCCCCAAGGTTGGAAACGAAAGGAGGGGGCGGGGATGAATCTATGAGCGATGCACTGTTTTGGGTCCATTATATGCTCGCAGAGAGAGAGAGCTGCCAGGTACCCTGGCTGTGTGCAGTTCTTACAGCCTCTGCGAATCCTCCCTAATCCCGCGTGGAACATCACAGCCAGGCGTCGCTCCGGTGAGTCAACAACAGGAAAGACTCTAAAGCTTCTTTGGATTCTGGCCTCAATCAGAAGGAAAACAAAACAAACAAGCAAACTCTCACCACAGACCTTTAGTTACCTAAAAGGGGCTTTCTGAAAACTAAGCGAACCTTTGAGAGGTCTGCAAAGTGACTCAAGATTAAGGCAGAGAGCGCCCAACTCAGACAATTGCCTTTGTTTGAGGCCATCTATTTGCCTCAGTCTGAGGACAGCCAGCCCCAGAAATCCAGGGGAGGGAGGACAGCGAAGAGGGCGTGGGGGTGGGAGGGCTGGTTCGTTAGGAGCCAGTGTCCTTGTTGTGTGACAATCCCTTAGGTGACAGTCCTCCCCTTTCCCCTTTCCCTCTCCAGTGATGCCTGCAGAGCCAGACTCGCACAAAATTGTGGAAAAAAAAGTTATTAATCTATAAATTATTTTTCCTGTAGCAGTCTGCTGATTTTATCACACTGCTGGAGGCTAGAAGTCAAGATCGATCTCCTGGTGGGCTTGATTTCTGTTGAAGCCTTTCCCCCTGGCTTATAGACAGCCACCAGGCCTCCTAAGTCCCCACGTGGGCTTTCGTCTGTGTGTGGGCACTGATGGGGTCTCCTCTTCTAATAGGGCCACCAGTCCCACTGGATCAGGGCTCCACCTTTAGGACCTCATTTTGCCCAATTGCTCCTTATAGGTCCTATCTCCAAACCCAATTGCACTGGGGTGGGGCTTCAACAGAAGGCTTTCGGGGAGGACCGGAGTCAGTCCATAGCACGTGGCCTTTCTCTCCTTTCCCCTGTTGCAGACCTGTCCTTTCTGCTGCTTTCCCCCAAAACTCTCTCAAAATATTTGCTCAGGAAAGGGCAGAGCTGGCATTCCCCAAGACATAGGGTGGCGGAGAGCTGGACACCCAGAGGTGCCCTGTGTGAGGGTCTGGGGGCAGGGTGAGTGCAAAGTCACCACATTGCGGAACGGAGTCTGGACGGTGTCATGGCTGCTGAATGTGAGTGGCCACCACACTGTCCTTCTCCTTTTCACATTCAGCTTCTAGACAAGGAGAGGCACGTTTGCTTTACACGTTTTCTCATTCCCCTTCATTCTCCAGCCTGGCCTGGCTTCCATTATAATCCTGAAATGTTTTTGTTGAGACGGCCAAGGACTGCCCAGGCAGTATCTCCTGGTGTTCCACTGCATAGGAAACCACTGTCCCATCCTTCCCCCCCACTCTCGCAGGACAACACCCCCGACAGTACCTCTGATACTGCATGTGTGGGTCTGTTCCCACACTGGTCAATTCTTTCACACCCACTGGGCGTCATATGATTCAAGTCAGGTCTGGCACTGCCTGGAGCTAGTATCAGATGCCACAAGTAAGGGCTCAGTCCTACAACACTGCCCCCTTCCTCCCATGTCAGATGCCAGTCGCAAGTCTGGGTTGCCACCTATGCTTCTCACCCACCTGCTATAAATGGAAGGTTCCAACAAACGCCTCCTTTAGTCTGATTAATTTGCCAGAGCAGCTCACAGAGCTCAGAAAAGCAATGTACTTACTCGGTTACCAGTTTATTATAAAAGAATGGTACTCAGGAACAGCCTGAGGGAAGAGGTGCAGAGGGCAAGGGGTGTGGGAAGGGGCAAGGCGCCTCATGCCCGCTGTGCCCGCCTCCCAGCACGCCATGCGTGCACCAACCTAGAAGCTCTGTGAAATCCCATCCTCCTGGGTTTTTGTGGAGGCTTCATTACATAGATAGGCACAATGATTAAATCACTGGCCACTGTGATTGATTCACCTTCCAGCCCCTCACCCCTTCCTAGTGCGTGTGTGTGTGTGTGTGTGTGTGTGTGTCTAAAAGTTCTAATTTTCTAATCACGTGGTTGGTTCTCCTGGCAATAAGCCCCCATCCTTAGGGGCTTTCCAAGAGTCACCTCATTAACATGCACCCAGGTGTGGTTGAAATGTATCTGTTAGAAATAATGAGACACTCTGCACCTTTACAGCTCCGGAACTGCTCTGGAAGTTCTGGTAGCTCTGTGCCTGGAAGGAAGGGTGCACCGGCCCAGAGTTGGGGCCGCTGAGAGAGGAGGTCTTGTGGGAGCCGAGGGGCAGCAGGCCGGCTGCCATCCCGGACCAGCAAGGACAGCCAGTGCACAGGGCGCCGTGCGTGAGCGGCAGCAGCCCCTTGTGTTCTGTGATGAACTTCCGGTATAAAAAAAAGACAATTGCCGTTTGGCTTCAGCGCTCCAAATCTCACACAAAATGTCGCATGTGGCCCAGACGAGCCCAGGACGTGTCAGGAAGAAACAGGAGGTCTAGTCTTCCTAAGCGGCCAGAGGGCAGTCTCAACTTGCCATCTCAGGGACCCATCACTATGTCCCCCCAAAGAAGTATTCCTTCCTTGGGAACGAAACTGTCAACAGAGCCCAAAGTTGCAAGGACAGGAAGCGACACTTTCCTAGAGAATGTCCTCCGTCCCCAAGCCATCAGCCAGTCCCTGGGCAGCAGTGTGGTTACAAATGGCCGCTTTCATTGTGGAAGGGCAGCACAATGTTCTGACTAGAATAGACACTAATTCTGCCCCTCACCTTCCCCGCCTGCCGTGGGGCCGGCCCGTGAGGCCGGACTCACCCCTATTGCTGACTCTCAGCTGTGGCTCCAGCCTCGTATAACTTTGACCATGATGTACTTACACTCGAAAACAGAAATCTCCTGTCTGGAAGGCAAGTTGCCCTTCAGGAGGCCGACTGGGGAGTGGCTGAGAATCATCTAGGTTGTCAGTCGAGTGCCACTTTGTCCTCTGTGGGGCTAGCGTAGTGGTCTGGGGAAAAGCAGGCTCTGGACAGCCACAGGTTTCCAGATGACCACCTGTCACTCCCCCTGGTTAGGGGGACCCAGACCCCAACCCTAGGCCTTGCTGGCCACTGTCCAACAGGAGCTGCCTTCTTTATACTCTACCTAGGCATGTCCCTGTCTTCCTCTACCATTTCCTCTGGGAAGGGACAATTTCTTTGGGATTTTAAAATTTTCTACGAGTTTCTTTTTGATGAGGCGCCATGCCACGTGGTCTGGCCACTCCCAGGTTGAACAGACCCTCTGGCCTGAACTTTCAACCTGAGGACAGTTTTGCTACCCCTCTAGCCACCATGGGTGTGTCAGGTAGCTCCCGGTGGCCATCTGGGAGTCATCTCCCAGTAGAAAGGCGGGAGAATGAAGGAGTTCTGTGAGCTCCAGGAGGGCTCTGCCCTAGGGGTCTAGTAAGGGGAGGGTGGAGAGGGTGCTGCTTTGCACAGGGAAGTGGACACTTGGTGGTTTTCTAGTTAGTTCCTCAGTCAGAGACCCCAAATCAGACCCATCAGGGTGACCTGGCAAGTCCCCCAGGACAGATAGGCCATTTGGGATTTGGATTCTTCCAGCCTTTTATCCTTAACACCGCACAACCGAGGACGTTCCCGAAATGAACCTTGTGAACATGTTGTCGCCTTTGACTTTTCCTATGACCTCCGGGAGTTAAAATTAAGGACAAAATTCTGCCTTCTGCTCAGGATTTTTAAAAATAAGTGATTAGGTCTTGTGTCCAACTGAATCATGTTCCCCCAACCTCATATATCGAAGCCCTAACCCTAAGAACCTCAGAATGGGACTGTATTTGGAGACAGCACCTTCAAAGACACGATTAAAATAACAAGCCTGTAATGTGGGCCCTGGTCCTCTCTGACTGGCGTCCCCAGGAGGAGGGGAGGTTAGGACACACAGAGAAACACCAGGGGTTCCCTCATGAAGCGACCAGGTGAGGACCCAGTGAGAGGATGGCCATCTGCAAGCCAAGGAGAGAGGCCTCAGAAGAAAACAAAGCTGCTGACACCTTGGCCTTGGCCTTCCAGCCTTCAGCACTGTGAGGACGTGAATTTCTGCTGCTGTGCCTCCTGCCTGAGGTACGTTTGTTACGGCAGCTGACAGGCACCGCCCGGGTTCAGATCAGCACGTGCGCGTTGTATGGAGGTCCTGACGCGTGTGTGCTGGGTAAGTGGCGGGAGGGGGCGCATTTGGGGTACGGCCCACCGGTTGCTATGGGGAAGGATTCTCTCCACCTCGGGGCTTGGCTGCTGCCTTCTGTGTTCAGGACACACTATTCCCTGATGTGGGTGGGGCCCGTGTCTGGGATGGAGAGAAAATAGAATCAGGGATGTGGGTTAGCAGTCGGATGGGGAAGGAAGAAAGCAGCAAATTCATTTATAGTCTGCAGAGAGCCAACCAAGCGTCGCGGTAGGAGACGGGGCCAGGCAGAAGACTTCATTTTCCTAAATAGAAGTCTGTTCTGACATTCTCCGTGCCCCTGTTTTCCCCACGCTCGTCTGTCTCGCCAAGTGCGCCCATAAAAAGCAGCAGGATTTTAGCCTCTCACTGCGCCATCTGGTGGCGCTCGCGGTACAGTGGTTCTGTGCACGCAGGGTGGTCTCCCCGGAAACTTCCATAAGGAGTTAAGCGTACAAAGGCTGTTGGGGAGAAAGTGAGAGTGCAAAGACGTGGACTCTGGCTCTGCATCTTATTAGCTGCGTAATCGTGGGCAGGCTTGTGCCTCAGTTTCTTCATGTAAAAAATATGAGTCCCTAATACCAACAGGATTTTGTGAAGATTCCTTGAGATAAAACACCTGAACATCACAACGCTTAGAGTGCGTTACCTCAGTAAATATCATAGTTCATCCCTTTTTTCTTTCTTCATCCCTTAAAAAAAATTTTTTTTTTTAATAGAGACAGAGAGAGAGTCAGAGAGAAGGATAGATAGGGACACACAGACAGGAACGGAAAGAGATGAGAAGCATCAATCATCAGTTTTTCATTGCGACACCTTAGTTCATTGATTGCTTTCTCATATGTGCCTTGACCATGGGCCTTCAACAGACCGAGTAACCCCTTGCTGGAGCCAGCGACCTTGGGTCCAAGCTGGTGAGCTTTTGCTCAAACCAGATGAGCCCACGCTCAAACTGGCAACCTCGGGGGTCTCGAACCTGGGTCCTCGGCATCCCAGTCCGATGCTCTATCCACTGCGCCACTGCCTGGTCAGGCTCTTCATCCCTTTTTGTATTTTGCCCCCCTTGCTTTTGTAAATAATCAAATGTTATTATTGCTATTGGCACCGCCTTTTTTATTATAGTGGTGGGGTTGGGGAAGAGGCGTCTGGAAGAATCTGAATCCATGTGTCATGAGAACAGGATAGAGTGGGTCATGGGAGACCACCCAGGTCCTGCCCTTGCAGGAATCAAAGCTAATGTCCTCAGGTCTGACTGTGACCTGTTTCAGAAGATGACCCTGCCCGCCTATGGACTCTATTCACCTTTAGAGATCTCCTCCAAGTCTGCAAATACTGAGTCTGTGGACTAGAGCAACAGGGACAAGAATGTGAGTCAAAGGCAACAGTTATCTAAATAAATGCAAAACATATTAACATGTACATGTAGAACATTTTCCATTTGTGCCAAAGGTGAGAGGAGGGACAGAGGAGAGTTGCATGTGGAGAAAGGATTCTAACTTATTTGAAAATAACTAAAATATTTCCCCCACACATTGAAAACATCTGACAGTATCCCTGGAGGCTACCTCAGTCTCCTCTAACACTAGTCTTGAAATACATGATTCAACTGGGCAAGGGTCCCAACCTAAGAGCTAGAAAATATTCATCACAAGAAAAGAAGAATCAGGGATGGACCCTACGCCCTCTTGGGACCCGGCAGTTTTAATCAACGACTCTGACCATCTTTGGCAATGGGCTACCACTTCTTGCTGCATGCAGTGGACTACTTATAGGAATTTCAAACTGAGGCCCTCCTTTGACCTAATTCCTAGCTCAGTAAATGGTACAATCATTAACCTGCCTGATTGCTCAAGTCAGAAACCAGGAATGTGGGAATACTTAACTCCTGCTTTGTTCTCCCATCAGACACATCCAGTGCACCATGCCCAGTGTTATTTTTTAAATAAATAAATTAATAAATTAATTAATTTTTGTATTTTTCTGAAGTGAGAAATGGGGGGGGGGCAGGCAGACAGACTCCTGCATGTGGCCTATAGGGATCCACACGGCATGCCCACCAGGGGGCGATGCTCTGCCCATCTGAGGCATTGCTCCACTGCAATCAGAGCCGTTCTTGCACCTGAGGCAGAGGCCATGGAGCCATTCTCAGCACCAGGCCAACTTTGCTCCAGTGGAGCCTTGGCTGTGGGAGGAGAAGAGAGAGATAGAGAGGAAGGAGATGGGGAAGGGTAGAGAAGCAGATGGGCACTTCTGTGTGCCCTGGCTGAAAATTGAACCCGGGACTTCCACACGCCAGGCCGATACTCTACCATTGAGCCAACTGGCCAGGGCCCCCATGTTCTTGACATCATCTCTCTGCTGAGTCCTCAGCCACATGCTCCACGTCGGCTCCCCCGTGGCCGACTGCCTCCCGATGGAGCAGGGGTCCCCAAACTTTTTACACAGGGGGCCAGTTCACTGTCCCTCAGACCGTTGGAAGGCCGCCACATACAGTGCTCCTCTCACTGACCACCAATGAAAGAGGTGCCCCTTCCAGAGGTGTGGCAGGGGGCCGGATAAATGGCCTCAGGGGGCCGCATGCGGCCCGCGGGCCGTAGTTTGGGGATGCCTGCCATGGAGTATCTGTAATCTGCCACGTGAGGACTGCCAGCCATCCTGTGTGAAGTGTCACACTGTAGGGCATGGAGCGATGTCCGAGGGACCAAGGGGTACAGCCTAGAAGACTGGGTTCTTAACTTGTAACGTGCGCTGGTTCCGGTGACTACTCAGGTGTGACAAATGCCCCCAAATGGGGTTCAGGTCAACCATGTAATCAGGTTTACGGATTATGTGGGCCAGTAGGATATAGCAGGACTAGCTTGTGTCTGAGGCCAAAACTGGGAGACTCAATGGCTGGAAGCGACTATGCCCTACAATCAACCGAAGGTGTCATCATTGATGGGGCAGTGGTCTGTGCTGGCTGTGGGCTGGGACCAGCCCAGCATGGTGACTGTAGGGTAGTCGGCTTCTTACGTGGTAGCCCAGGGCCCCACACACAGAGCCCCCGTGAGACAGGCGGAGGCTGCATGGCCATTAATGACCGACCCTTGGAAGTCACACAACATCACTTCTGCTGGGCTCTTCTGGCCACAGCTGAGGTATCAAGGCCAGTTCAGAGACCGAGGAGAGGAGGTACCCCCCACCTCATGATGGGAGAAATGTCAAAGAATTTACAGATATGTTTCAAAACTCCCAGGGGGAAACTGATCAATGAGAGATGGGCAAGAGAAGATCAATTCTTCCTTCCTTCTTCCAGAGGACTGTTCTGAGGGGCGGTCTCTCCAACAGCCCACTTGAGAGTGGCTGGCTTGGGGGGTGTCATTCAGTGGCTAGCCGTGTGTCACCGCAGCTCATCTGTCTGCTTTCAGTGGCTTAGGAGAAAAGTCCCCTGCTCTTGATGCCTTGGCATCACTGCATCCAAATCAAGTACCAGGTCTAAGTCTTGCCTGGGGCCCACTGCTTCTGACAGCGTGGGCTAAGTGACCTTCCACAACCAATCTGTCACCACATCTGACAAGTTTGTGCTTTTAAATATCTTTCTTGTCCTCTCCTCTCCGCCCACTGACATTCCCCCTCCCGCAGGGCCGGTCGCCATCTCACCCTGCCCCCCATAGACTTCCGGACAGCTCCATTTATATCTACACTGGTATCCTGCATCAGTCCATGCTGAGCTCAGAGCGATCTTTTTTGGAAACAAATCTCATCATGAAATCTCCCAGCTTCAAACCCTTTAGTGGCTCTTCATCCTCACTATACAACAGGATGCAACAGGGTTTCTCGCTCTCAGCACTGTGGACATTTTGAGTGGGATCATTCTTTGTTGTGGGGGCCGACTTGTGCGATGTAGGATACTTTGCAATATCCTGACATCTACTCACGGGATACCAGTAACTCTCCATTCCCTAATCATGACAAGGAAAATGTCTTCAGACATTGACAAATGTCCCTGGGGGGTCGTAGGGGGTGAGTGGGGGGGGTACAGGATCATGGTTGAGAACCCCTGGTCTAAAGTAAGCACACTTATCACGGCCCCCCTGTGGGCGGGCCCTGGTCACCACTGGTCATTTGTGTCCACTCCCAGGTCTCCATGAAATATCTATCTTGGGCTTTTTCCAGAATTCTTTAACCATGCCATGGCCTGTCCCTTTTTGGGTCTTTTTACTCCTGTTGCTCAGCCTGGAACGGCCCCCTTTCACCTCCCTGTCCACCCCAACGCACACACCTGCACACCATTCACCTGGCTAACACGCTACCAGCAGTCCTCAGCCGGGACGGCCCTCAGATGAAAGCTCGTGAGGCCTCCAGACTAGGCTAGTCCCCTGGTGCACGCTCCTTGGCACCCAGGACTTGTCACTTAGAGCACTCGTCACGGAGGGGGGGGGGGGAATTAACCAGCTTCGTGCAGTCTGCTAAAGCTCGTGCGCTCTAAACACCGCCACCACTGTTTGTCTTGCTCCGCCCTGAGTTCCAGAGCTGAGCACAGCGCTGGGCCTGCGGTATAAGCTGCAGTTGACAATGAAGGAACGAACAAGTGGGCGAACACGACTCATGCATGTTCCAGAGACTCTCTCCAGATTCCTTCCTTTCCTTGCTGTGTATTTTTCTCTGTCCCTGTGGAGCCGATCTTCTTTTCCGATATTTTACTAACCAAGAGGTCTGCCTGACCCAGGATTCTCTGTAGACACTGCCCAGTGCTCTGACCTGCTTCTCTGCAAAGAATTTATGCAGAGGACTTTGCAGACCCATTTTTAATTTTTACAAAACTATGCTGGAAGCCAGAGGTGCAGCGAGAGATCACATCAAAGTACGAGATATGGCTTTTGATTCTTCAAAATATTTATCAAAAAATGGGATCTTGCCCCTTGGCTGTTGTGTCCAGTAAATAGGACTTGGGTTGGCTGGTCTCACCTCTCACTCTTGACTGATAGCCTGCTGCAACAAGGATGCCACATCCAGCCAACAGGGATGCCACGCAGAACCCCTCGACAGGACGCACGTCTCTGGGGCAGCGTCTGTGTCTGGCTCGTGCCTAGCTTTGAGGGGGTCAGGACTAAGGGATTAAATCCTGGGAGTTTTACATTTAAGCATCCAAGGTTGGAAGCTCCGGCATGCCCACAGGGCTCTTGCTGGACAGGGTCACTGTGCTGATCTCTGAAAACCTCACATGTTTTAGGGCTTGATTAGGAGTGATTTTGGCAAACTGTTTTTGAGAGCTGACATTTTCTAGTTCTGCTGATTCTTAGGGGCCTCTGGAAAGCTGGGGGAGAAAGGTGGGACTCAGAGGCCCCTGGTCCTGATGCTTCAGCTTCCCTGCCCCAGCTATTGAATCCTGGATTGTGTCACCCTGGGATTTACACCCTCTAGTGGTTTGACAAGATATAACTTCTCTTGATAGGAAGGACAAAGTTGAAGCCACAGCTCCCTCCTTCTGAATTGTGTGGCTGATCCGGAATCTTCTGGTTGCAAACTAGGGTTGAAGTGAGAGGAGCAGCTGGGTCCTGAGAGAGAACAGGAAACAGGTTCATGGAGGTGGGGCCACAGAAAGCCAGATGAAGCTGTTTTGTCTGGAATCCTGGTCCCAGGTAGGTTTGTCTGGGACCCACCAGAGACGGAAATTCTAAGGATGCTTTGCTGACAAGAGTCCCAGAAACAAAGGTGAGAATCTAACACAATCTAAGGGGAAGTAGGAGGGAGAAACAAAAGGAAAGGAAGGATGAAATGAATACAAAATAACATTGACTGTAAACTATAATTGCAAAATATTTAAAAAATTAAAAAAACAATAAAACACTTTATGAAAAATACATAAAAATTGATCTTTTTTTTTAAAGGAAAGAAAAAGAAGAGAAGGGAAGCCTAAGTATCCAGTGTGTGGTATTCTTTACCATCTTGCTAAGATAGAAAAACAGAATGGTCACAGGCCTTCCCGCCTCCTGGTAATAGGCTAGGTTTTCCCTGGTTGGGGCTGGCGGGGATTTTTGTTGTGTTTTGTTAACGTTTGTCCGCAGGCCCTACTGGCCCATGACCCAGTCAGCTCAGCATCTTGGTGAGTCCTGTCGTCACAGGCTGCGTGCTGTGTGGCCTAAGCTGCTGTTTGGTGTGCCAGCCCAGACTCAGGTCTGGCAGCTCACATTGCAGAGTTGGAGCTGCCTTTACCTGTTTGTTCTTTTTTAAGATTTTATTTATTCATTTTAAAGAGGGAGGGGGAGGAGCAGGAAGCATCAAATCCCATATGTGCCTTGACCAAGCAAGCCCAGGGTTTCGAACCAGCAAGCTCAGTGTTTGAGGTCGACACTTTATCCACTGTGCCACCACAGGTCAGGCTTAACTGTTTATTCGTTAACTGTTGACCTTTTGCGGTTTTTCATCAGGCTGGGTTGGCTGCCCATTTTTTTTTGCTTTCCCAAGCCCCGGAGAGACAGGGAAACCACACTACCCCTTTTTTCTTAAGCGACCCCATTACTTTGCACCATCTGTGTGATGGATCTTACTGTCCACACAGGATTTTGGGGAAGGAACTGGTCAGTGCCCTTGAGACACAACATTCAAATCTTGATGACAAGCCAAACAGAAATGCTGTGCTCAGCGTCCTTTGCACGTGGAAGTCTTAGTGGTTCTCTGAGCCAGTTGTTGGTCATCCCCGTGTCACCAAATCTAAGCGATTTCTTGGTGAGGCTGGTGTTTGTGGAAAGAGCGACATTGGTGAGTCTAACGTGAGAACCACGGTCTGCACACTACAGCCAGTTAGCCGGCAAGTGCAGGTGGACCCAGCGTGTAAGTCACTGAGACGCAGGCCCAGCCAGACGTCCCTCTGCTGGTACCCTGGATCAGCCTTTCACCCCGACTCAGCCTCCGTTTTCCTCCCATGTCTGTCTCTCCTCTGTCTTCACCCCACACCCATGAAATTCCTTCTTGTGGGAAATCTCCTTATATCCTTTAGCGTCCTCTTGGGCTGCACAGGGAGGCCCACGGGTCCCCTTCCTCCCAGCCTCACCTCTTCCCTCCTGCTGCCGCAGAACCTTCCCTCCCCTTCCTCCTCCTCCCTGCGCCCCACCGGTGCACTGTGGCTTCTACCAGCTGTTCACTCTCCCCAGCCCCACCCCAGAAGGGTGTGCGACCTTTCCTCTTTGGGAGGCAGTGAGATGGCGTGACTAGACGAGCTCCTGAGGCCTTCTGGGAGCTCAGTTTTCTTGTCTGTGACATGGGAATTTACACCTCATAGGAGTGCTGTGTGAAATTCCGGGAGGCTGTGTATGTTTGGCTGGCGTGAAATAGACGCTCAGCAACGGCTCCTGGAGGAGGTGATGGTAGCGGGTGGTGAGGGCCATACTAGTTAGGATGGTGGCCCTCCACAGCAGCTGTGCATTAGACTCACCTGGAATGCTTTAAAAAAGTCCAGGCGCCCAGGCTAAATCTGAGACTCACCTAAAGCAGAAATGCTGTGTGTGGGGCGAGCCAGGCGTCAGTATTTTTAATGATCCCCAGGTGACTTCAGTGTGCAGCCAGTTCAGAGCAAAGGCTTTGGGATCAGCAGGACTCGAATGTATTGACTTTGAGTAAGTCACTAACCCTGAGCCTCAGTTTCTCTATATGAAAAATGGGAATAAAATATGTACTTCTTTATTTGATTAGGCAGAATAGTTGAGACAATTCTGTCCACGGTTGCCACAGGGCCTGGATCGGTGCTCAGGCCTTCCCTTCTGTTGACTGGAATTGGGAGCTGGGGAGGGGGGAGGGCAGCCAGCAGGGGCCCCAGGCCTCTCAGCACCCCAGGCCCATCTGCAGTGCCTCAGTCCTCTGGGCTCAAGGCTCTTGCTGCTCTGGTCCCAGAGAGTTTATGCATCTTGCTCTGAGCACGGCCCAGGGGGCGCCTGGCTTCTTTCTCCTCATGGTGCAGGGAGTTATGTCCATGACTTTCTTTTCAAGTACTTAATTTCAAACGCCATTTAGTAAAAAAACCATTAAAAGAAACAGGCAAACCACGAGTGTCGGTTCCTTTAGTTGTTGCTCAGTTGCCCCCTCTGCCTGGGCAAGTCTTTGGCTCTATATAGCTGCTCGGAGCTCCTGTCTGTTAGGGGGTTGCTGCCTGGGTCACAGGTCGCTGAATAAAGCCAATAAGACCTTCAAGATTTACTCAGCTGAGTGTCATTTGTTAACACATCATTATGTGAATTTCTTTGAATTCTCCTTTAAACTCATGAATGAATTCGATGAAATCCTTGATATGTTCTCATTTTTGTATTTGTCTGAGAGGCATGGATTTTGTTTTTTTACCTTTTAACAAATATCTTTTAACATTAGGTACCTAATATGCTAAGTACTTTCCTGTCACTTGTGCTTATGTAACACATACACACACACACAGCACACATTTTTAATTGCTGCGTGCTGTTTTAAGTGCTTCGTACATGTTAACTATATAGTTTAAACCTGGTAACAACCGTATTTCATGTAAACGTCCCTTCAGCCCTCATTAGCCCATCTTGACCAACTGAGGCCCCGAGTTCTGCCCACAGTGGTGCAGCACGGAGGGCGGGGACAGGGAGCACGGGGACCGGGAGCGCGCGGACTGGGAGGACCGCTCAGGCCTGCGTGTGGCCCAGATGCAGGTGCTGAGGCTCCCCCCACATGAGCTGAGACAAGGAAGGGACCCCAGCTTTGTTTTCAGGGGAGCTACATCTTTAAAGAGCAAACAGACTGCATTGACAGAGGCCGGGGGCTGTAGGCATGGACTCCGTGGATGCCCTGCACTGTGAGAGGACCCTCACTCTCTCTGGGTGGGTGGGTGCAGCACACATGAGGTGTTTCCTACCCGAGGTCAGTTTAAAATGTCGCACCACTTCTTTCCTCCCGGGCCCTCTTCCCTCTCAGAACGCGTCTCCGTGTTTGCTTCTTTCTTTAATTTGTGGTACAGACTTCCAGTTATAAAATAGTTGCGAGGCTGTAACATACAGCATAGTGACTACAGGTAACAATACCGTTTCGTATATTTGCAAGTTGTACCACAGAAAAAATGTATAACTATGTGATGTAATGAATGGTAACTAAATTTATGGGGGTGATCATTTAACAATATGTACAAATATCCAATCATTATGTTGCACACCTGAGATGAATACAATATTACGCATCAATCATATCTGAAAACAAATAATGATGGTCACCACAATCATAGGAGTGTCAAAGTGACAGCGGGAAACAGTGTGGCATAGGGGCTAGGGCCTAGTTAGAATCTGCGGGACCTGGGTTTGAATTCTGGGGCTGTTTACCGGGGAATAAAGTTAGAGCCTGTTTAAATTGGATTAGCGTTTAAATCTCAATGGGACTGAATAAATGCTGCTTTCATCTTTTCAGCTTTTCCACAGGAGATGAGAAAGGCCTCAGCAAGGCCTTGGAGCTGGGGAGGGGAGGAAGGGGGTCCCGAAGTTGAAGAGAGGAAGGGGAGATTGTTTTGTAATTGGCCCAGGAAGTGCAGGTGCTGATGCTGGAGGCGAACCCGCAGCCTGCTGGCAATTAGAGGGCCGTCAATTAAGAAAAGAAATCAGGTTCGTGGAAGGGAATATGGGGGAGGGGGGATGCATTCCAGGCAACACTAGAATCTATGTAAACACGATAAATTAAAATCAATTAAAAAAAATCAGGTTCAGGCCTGACCAGGCGGTGGTGCAGTGGATAGGGCCTTGGGCTGGGATGCAGAGGACCCAAGTTCAAAACCCTGAGGTCACTTGCTTGAACACAGGCTCATCTGGTTTGAGCAAGGCTCACCAGCTTGGACCCAAGGTCGCCGACTTGAGCAAGGGGTCACTAGGTCTGCTGTAGCCCCCCCAGTTGAGGCACATATGAGAGAGCAATCAATGAACAACTAAGGTGCTACAACAATGAATTGATGCTTCTTGTCTCTCTCCCTTCTGCCTGTCTGTCCCTTTCTCTCTGTCTCTGTCACACACACACACACACACACACACACACACACACACACACACACACAGAAAAAGAAATCAGGTTCTGGAAGAAGATCCCAGGCCAGGCCTGCAGGAGGCGGGAGGCATTACTGAATCCTGCTTCTGTTCCTGTTCCGGGGTGAAGGTCACTCAGCCAGTAGGATCATCTTTTATTTTTTCTTCCTGCCTTCTTAGGAAGGTCTGGAAAGTGCCTGAGTTATCTTCCCCTTATTTTTACGAATAGTCCCGTGTGGCAGGACGTTTCCTGTGAAAGATGGCTGGGAACTCAATTTTGGTGGCTGCTGTCTCTGTCCTCTCTGCCTGCCAGCAAAGTAAGAGTCCCGGGCAGTGTGTGTGTGGGTTGGGGGGGCAGAGGGAAGGGAGGTTGGTTTTGAGGTTTCATACTTACTTGCTGGTGGCCCTGTGTTCCTTGAAGACAGTTATCTGCTCTGGGTCATTGAGCCTCCTTCCCTGGGGACAGGTGGAGAGGCGAACCTTTGCAGGGATTAGTTCTCCTCTGTGGTTACAACCCATAGCCCAGTGCAAATGAGCATGAGAAGTGCGCTCACCTAGGGGAAGGAATTATACATATTAATTACAAGTGTTCCAAAGGTAACATTGTGCATGTCTATACACTCTGGCTGTGAGTTCTTAAATTCTGATCTTTTAATTAATGTGTGTTTTTTTTTTTTTTTGTGGTAGTGGTGGGATACGAACAATGTGTTTTCTTAAATAAACGGCTTATGGCAGGTGAGACAATCAGGTTTTAAAAAAAATCTTGCACAGAAATAAGAGTTTCTGATTAAGTCAGAAACTCTAAATGTTAAAGCACCTTCCCACTAGGATTATTCGCTATCCCAACAGCCCGGTTAAATAAGAGGCATTTTCTCCACGGGGATCACATGTGGTCACAGTCTCTTACCTTCTGAACAGGGAAAAGGGCCTGAGCCCTGGTGGGCAAGATTTCATACCAAGGACACGTACTTGCTTATCTGTCCAAGTGTGTGTGTACCAGGAAATGGAGCAGGGCTGCGGGCCACATGCAGGCACCACAGTTGAGGCTAAAGTCCAGCCTGCTTACACACCCTCAATGTCCTGCCTAGCCAGTCTGCTTTGTGGATTTATGAAAATATAACACCTTAAGATGCATGTTTTGTGGGTTGAGCTGCAAGCTTTTCTGGAGTAGAGCAGACGTTTATAACTGCTTTAAGAAGCACTTAGGTCTGACGTGTGCCCTGTGCTGACCCCCTGGTTCACACAGACACGACAGAGGCCCTACCACCCTGCTGACCCTCATGCCCACACTGCAGAGAGCACAGGAGCAGGGCCATGGGTGCCCCAGGTGACGCACGGGGGAGTGGGGAGAGAGGAGGAAAGACCCGGCCAATGGTGGCTGAGGGTGGACAGGGAGTGTTTGAGGATGAATGGCGGGGAGGGTGGGGGAGAGGGGGTAGCAGTTAGTTGGCACCAAGAACCGGAATTTGCTGCTTCCACGAGTGTTTACGGAGTCGGGACACCATGTGCCATAGAAGCGCTCAGGCTTTGAAGACCATCTTGACCCTGCCCTGCTAGCCACTTCTCAGTCAGGTGCCCCTGGCCAGGATAGTGTGTCCTTCGAGATGAAATGTCCTCATCAGAAAGGATTAAACAGGACACTGGGCATTCCCAGCGGGAGCCATGGTTTCTCTCAGACCCCTAATCTGAGAGAACAGAAGGGGGGCTTCCACCCCTTGGGGCTCCACTGGCCCTGCTGAAGCCTCCTTCCTGGGGCTGGGGGTATGGGGGGGATGCAAACACTTCTCCCCTTCGCTGCAGCTCCTGCCCCACAGCTGCTGCTATGGACACGGCCGGCTAGGTGCAATGCACAGGCTGGAGGAAGACTCCAGAGCCTACTTTCCCAGGGCTTTGCTCTGAAGCTCTAGGTTCTTGCACCAAGTCCCAGTTGCCCCCTCAGTAGACAGATCTCCTTTTGGCTCCAGCTGGGCCCAAGAGTCATTGGCCTCTCTAGGCTCACCATTGCCTTGCAAGGTTGGAAACACCAGTGCCCATCACACACTCTTATCTCCCCTCCGCTGTCTCAGGCTTCAGTGATGTGACAGCGGTTGGAATGAGAAAGACTTCAGTCCTAAGTCCTTGCATGCTTTAGACATTCAGCTCCAGCGGTTAAACTCTAAACACCAGTTTCTTTGTAAGTAGCCGGGATCACAGAGGCAGAGAACTGGCCTGGTGTGAGAGCCCTTGCTAAACTGGGTTTGGTATTGACCCACTGCTTGGCTTCTCAGAGGGGAGAAGACAGCATGGAGGGAGGGGAGAAGACAGCATGGAGGGAGGGGAGAAGACAGCATGGAGGGAAGGGAGAAGACAGCATGGAGGGAAGGGAGAAGACAGCATGGAGGGAGGAGAGAAGACAGCATGGAGGGAGGGGAGAAGAAAGCATGGAGGGAGGGGAGGGGCAGCATGGAGGAGGGGAGAAGACAGCATGGAGGGAGGGGAGAAGACAGCATGGAGGGAAGGGAGAAGACAGCATGGAGGGAAGGGAGAAGACAGCATGGAGGAAGGGGAGAAGACAGCATGGAGGGAAGGGAGAAGACAGCATAGAGGGAGGGGAGAAGACAGCATGGAGGGAGGGGAGAAGACAGCATGGAGGGAGGGGAGGGGCAGCATGGAGGGAGGGGAGGGGCAGCATGGAGGGAGGGGAGAAGACAGCATGGAGGGAGGGGAGAAGACAGCATGGAGGGAGGAGCAGGGCAGCATGGAGGGAGGGGAGAAGACAGCATGGAGGGAGGGGAGAAGACAGCATGGAGGGAGGGGAGGGGCAGCATGGAGGGAGGGGAGAAGACAGCATGGAGGGAGGGGAGAAGACAGCATGGAGGGAGGGGAGGGGCAGCATGGAGGGAGGGGAGGGGCAGCATGGAGGGAAGGGAGAAGACAGCATGGAGGGAGGGGAGAAGACAGCATGGAGGGAGAGGAGGGGCAGCATGAAGGGAAGGGAGAAGACAGCATGGAGGGAGGGGAGAAGACAGCATGGAGGGAGAGGAGGGGCAGCATGGAGGGAGGGGAGGGGCAGCATGGAAGGAGGGGAGGGGCAGCATGGAGGGAGGGGAGAAGACAGCATGGAGGGAGGGGAGAAGAGAGCATGGAGGGAGGGGAGGGGCAGCATGGAGGGAGGGGAGAGGGCAGCATGGAGGGAGGGAGGGGCAGCATGGAGGGAGGGGAGGGGCAGCATGGAGGGAGGGGAGAAGACAGCATGGAGGGAGGGGAGAAGACAGCATGGAGGGAGGGGAGGGGCAGCATGGAGGGAGGGGAGGGGCAGCATGGAGGGAGGGGAGAAGACAGCATGGAGGGAGAGGAGAAGACAGCATGGAGGGAGAGGAGGGGCAGCATGGAGGGAGGAGCAGGGCAGCATGGAGGGAAGGGAGAAGACAGCATGGAGGGAGGGGAGAAGACAGCATGGAGGGAGAGGAGGGGCAGCATGGAGGGAGGGGAGGGGCAGCATGGAGGGAGGGGAGGGGCAGCATGGAGGGAGGGGAGAAGACAGCATGGAGGGAGAGGAGAAGACAGCATGGAGGGAGTGGAGAAGACAGCATGGAGGGAGGAGCAGGGCAGCATGGAGGGAGGGGAGAAGGCAGCATGGAGGGAGGGGCGGGGCAGCATGGAGGGAGGGGAGAGGGCAGCATGGAGGGAGGGGCGGGGCACCATGGAGGGAGGGGAGAAGGCAGCATGGAGGGAGGGGAGAAGGCAGCATGGAGGGAGGGGAGAAGGCAGCATGGAGGGAGGGGAGAAGACAGCATGGAGGGAGGGGAGAAGGCAGCATGGAGGAAGGGGAGAAGACAGCATGGAGGGAGGAGCAGGGCAGCATGGAGGGAGGGGAGAAGGCAGCATGGAGGGAGGGGCGGGGCACCATGGAGGGAGGGGAGAAGGCAGCATGGAGGGAGGGGAGAAGGCAGCATGGAGGGAGGGGAGAAGACAGCATGGAGGGAGGGGAGAAGGCAGCATGGAGGAAGGGGAGAAGACAGCATGGAGGGAGGGGAGAAGGCAGCATGGAGGAAGGGGAGAAGGCAGCATCGCATTTCAGTCGGAAACACACCTCCTCTAATTCTCTAACACAACAAAGATTGAAACTGCAAACTGGGTGTGGAAAAGGAAACTTTTTAATCATTTCGCAGGTGGAAAACAGTCATCGACAAACTAAAATAAGGGAGGCCGGGATATTATTGGGGAGTACTGGTGGGCAGCGGAAACCGGAAGAAACCATCCGGAGGGGCATGCTGGACACCAGCAGTTCAGTATGGGGTGAGAGGAAGGTCATGAGGACAGAACCCAAACACTGACGGCCAATGGGAAGTGCGTGTCCAAGAGTGAATGAGGCTCCCAGATTTCACTGTAAGGTTTGATAATCTGATACACCTTCCAGACAGCAAACGAAGGAGAACAAATACCTTTTTATAATAGGAACTCTGAGTCAGGCAGGGAGCCATCATCCCCAAAAGGTTTCTTGTGACTCCCCCACTCCCTCCCCCCCACCCCTCGTCTCCAGGCAACCACTGATCTGCTCTATGTCACTCTAGATTCACCTGCATCTTTGAGAATTTTATATGAATGGAATTATACAGTGGTGGGTCTTTTATTCGGTCTTGCTCCTTCTATTCAGCACAATCATTCTGAGATTCGCCCACGTTGTTTCCTGTGTCGATAGTCCATTCCACTGTATGGTCGAGTAGCATCCCGTTGAATTCATATGCACATATGCCACAATCTGTTTACCCACTCACTTCTTGACAGATATTTGTGTTCATCAGGGTTCTCCAGAGAAACAGAAGCAATAGACTATGTACATGTCTGCATGCATACATATTGGTCTTAAGAAACTGCTTCTTGCCATTGTGGGGGCTGGCGAGTCTGAAATGTGCAGGGTGGGCTGGAAGCTGGACTTCTAGCATAGGTGACAATGCAGTCTTGAGTATGAAGGCAGTGCGGAGGTGGAATTCCTTCCTCTTTGAGGACCTCATCCTTTTCTCCTGAGGCCTTCAACTGGTTGGGTGAGGCCCACCCACATGAAGGAGGGTAATCTGCTTTACTCAGGACTGACTGGTGTCAATGCTGATCGCTTCTAAAACAATACCATCACAGAAATACCTAGCTGATGATTGACCAAACAACAGCACTGTGGCCTAGCTTAGTTGACACATAAGGTGAATCATCACCGAGTTGTTACAAATTTAGGGTGGTTATAAATAAAGCTGCTGTGACCGTTTGTGTACAAGTCTTTGTGTGGACATATACTTTCATTTCTCTTGGGGAAATGCTTTGGAGTGGAATGGTTGAATCACATGGTCTATGTATGCCTTACTAAAATAATCCCTTCCAAATGGTTTTTTAAGTGGTTGTAACATTTAAAAAATTCCCACCAGCAGTGCATAAGAGTCCCAGTTGCTCTTATGTCCTCATTTGTCTGTCTTCTTAAATTGCTATGACTTGTCCTTTTAAGTTTAGACATTTTAACAAAGATGTTTTGTGTCTGTGACTTAAATGTGCATTTTCCTAATGAATAATAACGTGCCAGATTTTTTACATGAATTCCCCTTCTCTTGCAGGTTATTTTGCTTTGCAGGTAGGGAAAGCGAGATTCAAATACAAAGTTATGCCCCCCGCAGTCTCTGGGTCACCAGATTTTGAGAGAGTATTTCGTGCACAGTAAGTAATGCTTCTACCGTTCAAGGATATGGGGATATGGGCCGGCTGTATACACACACTTGTGCTGGGGGAAGATGTGCAGAGAGGAAGTAACCACCCTGCCTGGCCAAGACCCTTCTCAGGATGCTTGAAGCTCGAGGCACCAGTGCATGGAGTCTCTACTCACCTTGATTACAGATTCAGAGGGCTCAGCTACAAAAGAGACTGGGGTCTTCGGAGGGACAGCGATATGTCCCTGAGCATGGCAGTTTGGTCAAAGAGTCCCCTGAGAGTTCAGTATCTTCAAGTTAGATGAGTTATGCTATCAATTCTCTATATCTTCTATATTTGTTTTTCCTTGGCACTTCAAAACAGAAGCAGGTTAATATTACTCTCTGCCCATATTCAAATAAAAAAACCATCTCCTCAAATCAAAAAGCTGCAAGAAGGAGAATGCATCAGACATGCATTCATTATATGTATTTTTGGTCACCGTGTTCTTCTGGCCTCTGCAGACCCACACAGATGGTCCCACCACAAACAGCATGGCTGCTGCAAGATGCTAGCACCCCCTATATAGTCCATTACCCAAATGCAGTGCATTTAAAAACATGACACACACCACCATTTTTACCACGTTGCTTGGTTCTTCTGTTAAGACGTTGGGATTTTTAATCTGTGTTCCCAGGTGAGGTCAGTTTATCATTTTCCTTTCTTGCATTATCCTTGTCTTATTTTGATATCAAAACTATACTGGCCTCATAGAATGTGTTCGAGAATGATTTCGCAGAGAATTTTAATGAGCATGGAAGGCTGTGTTCCTTCCGTTGTTAAAATGTGCATTTAAAATGACCTGGTATTGGCCCTGGCCGGTTGGCTCAGTGGTAGAGCGTCGGTCTGGCGTGCAGAAGTCCCAGGTTCGATTCCCGGCCAGGGCACACAGGAGAGGCGCCCATCTGCTTCTTCACCCCTCCCCCTCTCCTTCCTCTCTGTCTCTCTCTTCCCCTCCCACAGCTGAGGCTCCATTGTAGCAAAAGATGGCCCGGGCGCTGGGGATGGCTCCTTGGCCTCTGCCCCAGGCATTAGAGTGGCTCTGGTTGCGACAGAGCGACGCCCCGGGATGGGCAGAGCATCGCCCCCTGGTAGGCGTGCCGGGTGGATCCCGGTCAGGTGCATGCGGAAGTCTGTCTGAATGCCTCCCCGTTTCCAGCTTCAGAAAAATACAAAAAAATAAAAATAAAATAAAATAAAATGGCCTGGACCCAGAGTATTCCTGGTGGGAACATTCTAAACTAGGGGATTTAATTTTTTTTTAATGACAGTTGGACTATTCAGGCCTTTTATTATTCCTTGAATACTTTGGGCAAGTCAGGACCCTTGAGCTGATGACATTGGTCTCTTGTCCATCTATTTGCTCCAAGGAGGACTGGACAGTCTGTTCCCCAGTCTTGAACATGTGGGATGAATACCGCTGGTAGGAGAAGAGATGATTTTAAGGGATGCATAGACATGATATACATATATTTTAAAGTTTATTGTGGCAAGAACATGTATCAAAAGAACATTCTTTTCAAAAAATGCTTAAGTGTATAATACGTTAGTATTGTCTAGAGCAGTGGCAGTCAACCTGGTCCCTACTGCCCACTAGTAGGCTTTCCAGCTTTCATGGTGGGTGGAAGCAGAGCAACCAAAGTAGAAATAAAAAGATAGATTTAACTATAGTAAGTTGTTTTATAAAGATTTATTCTGCCAAACTTAGTGAAAATCCGACATAAAGTACTTGGTAAGTGATTATTATTATATGCTTTAACTTGCTGTAACTCTGCTTTATAAATTTTATAAAGTAAAGTTACTTCCCTACTTTATAAATCACCATTACTGTGGAACTGGTGGGCGGTTAGAAAATGTTACTACTAACAGAGATACAAAAGTGGGCGGTAGGGACCAGGTTGACTACCCCCGGTCCAGAGGAACAACGTTGTACAGTGGATCTCCACAGCTTGTTCCTCTTACTTGACTGGAACTTTATGCCCGAGGCATGATTTTAGATAACATTGAGCCACAGGATGAGAAAGTCCTTTTCATTCCAATTGTCTTTGAATCTTTATGGCTATGTCAAGTGGGAAGTATTGGTTTGGGGCCAGTGGAAAGTATTGGTTTTGGGGCCACTGAAAATGAATTTTTAGTTTTGTCAGAAGAACGCAAACGTGCGGGCTCAAGGCCTTCAGCCATCAGTAGTATCTGATGAGCATGTGGCAACTTTCTGTTGTCATGGGATTTATTTCCAAACGTATCCTTTACTTAGAAAGTGATACTCTTTTTTCACTTACCATAGTGGTGTCAAAAATGCACTTTCCCTAATTTGTTTAAGTGAAAATAAAATAGTTGATGTATAGAAAAATAGTAAGTGGTCTATGCAGAGTCTAAAATTTTGACTGTGACGTGTTACTGCTTGAAGTTTGGGAGATATTATGCTGTTCAGAAGACATCATTGCAGGAGGAAAGTTCCCATCTCTCCACCTTGTTTTTCATCATCTGACAACTTCTGGTTGGGCCGCGTCAGGCATCCAGCAGGCTAACTCCTTGGGCCACGTCGGGTTCTATGCTCATCCCCAGTGTTTCCACAAATTTGATTTTCTTTTAAGTTACTGTTCTCTCCCTCCTCTTCTGTAGCCTTGTCCTAGGGGACAAAGCTGGACTTCCAAATATGCCTCTTAAGTTGCTGTTTATAAAATAAGCGTACAAACCCAATTTCCTTCTTAGAGGGTGTAGACCCAGTAGTCTTGGCTGTCACAGCCGCCAGGCAGCTGCAGGTTTCCATTAGATTTGGGCAGATGGCAATGAAACAGTGGAGCCGGAAACTGGTGGACCATACCTTTTATTCTAGCCTCACACCCGGCCAGCAAATAAACACACACACAGAGGGCTCCAAAACCCCCTCATTTAGCACTCATAAAGCTACTGACACATCCGGATTTCCTTAGAATCAAAGGCCCCCACTAGCTCAGTCCCCTCTGATTCCCATCTCCTTCTCTCTGCACAAACTGGCTTCTCCTTCAGCACCCCGCCATCTTGGCTGCTTCTCTCTCTCTCTGCAGAAACATGGCCTCTTTCTCTCACTCTGCAAAAACATGGCCGCCTCCTTCCTGCTGCTTCTTAAAACTTTTTGGTGTGAAAACCCCTCCTCCAGTACATATTAGTGTAACAAAGCCCCTTCCCAAGCAGGAAGGTAATTAGCTGTATCACCTGGGCAGCATCATTCATGTGGGCAGTGCCATTTTAAACAATAAAAGCAAGCAAAATCAAATAACACGAAGCTTACAGACTTATTTGCCCAACAGGGGTGCTCTGTTTGTTTTGTTGATTAATCATGGCAGGACAGAAAAGGATTAAAAAACAATAGCCAATAATTGGGGTGGGAGGTGACTTGGAGCCATAAAGTACCTTTTATTTTATGAACCCAGGCACAGTAGTTGTCCTGGGTTCTGTTGGAGGGGGAGGGGACGGCCTCACTCCCTTCCCTGAAGTTCTCCTCAGACGGCTCTCAGCCCCAGCCCATTCTTGCCTGAGAGTCAAAGGTTGAGGATAAATCTGGCCAAATCAGATTACTAGTCAAGCCATTTCAACTTTACATGAGATAGAGCAGGATCCCTGGGGATAACCAGTTAATTCCAAAGCCCACTTGGCTCCTTAATCTGGTTCCAAGGGTAGGCTCCCTTGAGCCCTGCCACTCCTGAGAGGGAATGCACTCCCCTCTCTGGCCCTCAGGGACCAAGAACCGAGTGAGGTACTGGGCTGTGGCAGAAAGGCCACCTTTTCCCTACCTGCTTCTCCTGCTGCTTTGCTCTAAGCATAACCAAGAAACCTGATGTTACTACTAATTCTATCTTTAAGTGGAACTTGACCTCTCACAGCGATCACTGCAGGGACCCTCTGACCTCAAGAAGTACCCCTTTCCTGTCTGACAACCTCAGGTGGGATATTTGTTTGCCAAGCAGAGATGCTTATTATGAAGCCTAACTTACGCAAGTGACCACCCCAGGACCCCTTCTCCAAAGTCCTTATTCAGTCCTCTTCTTTCCTACAGGGAGGGACTTCGAGGTAGCTATCTCTGGAGTTGTGGGTTCCCAGGACACACAAGAATTTGTCTTGGCCTTTCTTTATAAAAATAATACAGGCCCTGGCCAGGTGCCTCAATGGATAAAGTATCCTCCTAGCATGAAAACAGCGAATTGATGCTTCTCTTTCTCTCTCCTTTCCTCTCTTGCTTTCCTTCCCTGTTCTCTCCCTTTCTCTCTATCTTAAATCAATTGTAAAATTAAAAAAAAATACTGAGTGGGTATTTTCTCATTTGCCTGAGATGTAGGAGTCACTCAGCTAATTTCTGAATTTTTCAGAGGGAGTTGCTCGGCACATTGCTGTGTGTTCCACGGCAGAAAGGAAGTTCAGGAATCTCTGATGTCGCCATCTTGGTCGCAAAAACAAAATAAAACACTTTTTTTTTCAAATACAAATATCTCTTATCGTCTTCAACAGTCAGTATCAACTATTTCTGGGCCAGTTGCCCATAACCTTAATTTATGTTCTTAAGCATTAGGGGTTCACTAAGGAAGCATGTGGGGTCACTGATGATTCTGTACCTGATGACTCCCCCACCAAGATCCGCTCAAGATCTCTTTACAAATTACACTGAAGTTCTTTCTGGTTGTGATATTGTCAGCAAAGAATGTCGCCAACCTAGCCAAGATTACTGGGAGCATAGCACAGAAAGCAGATAATTCATCTCTTTCCTTTTGCTAGGTGCAGATGCATTAATTATACTTCCTGGAGAACTCTTCCCCTTTGCTTAAAATAGTATCAAATTTTCCATCCAAGTCTTCTATCAATATTCCAGATATATGGAAAAGATTTATATAGGCAGATGGGGATCCTCAAACCCCTCAGCAAGATCTTCTGAGCATGGCTTTTAAGATACCTAGAGGCAGAAAAAGCCCAATAGAGATCAGGGGAACTACCAGCTTTTAGGACATGCCCTTAAAGGCTCCAACGCCCCAAAGGGATCTCATAGGATGCCATCTGGGTCCTGCTTCAATAGTGGAAAGGAAGATCATTGAGCTAAAGTCTGCCAGACTTACATCCTCTGCTGTGAGGAAACAGGGACACTGGAAGGTAGGCTTCCCCCTCACCCCTCTAAGGGAGGGTTCAGTCTCTTCCAGCCCTGCTCCAGCCACCTATGACCTAACCTTGCCCAGAATGCTGGGGTTTGCCACTGAAGGCTGAAGGTGCCCAGGGCCGTCAGCCCCATCTACGACACTGTGGACGAGCCTAGGGTATTTCTTCCAAGAAGCAGGTAAACTGATCTCATTTGCACAAGGGCCAATTAACTATGTCTTGCCTGAATAGTCAGGTTTTTTATTCTTCCCTCAAAGATCTCTGTTGTGGGTGTTGATAGTCCTATTTTCTGCTGCTTTGTTTAATATATAGTGTTTCCTTTATTCCTCCTACCTCAATGCCCCACTCATATTTCAGGCTGGGACCTACTCCAAATTTAGAGCTCTCTTTCCCCCTTTTGCCAACTTCTATTATGAATCTACCTTTGTCACCCAGCTTAGTGTATCCCAAGGTTCTCTTTACCAAGCCACAGTCACAGAGCTCCAGGGAAAAGCAACCTGGTCTCATCTCTCCAGACAGAAGAGAACAGAAGCTCCATATCCACGCATGCTGCAGATGGCTTTTCCAGTCTACCTGAATTATTACCAGCTAGAGGCAGCTGTCATTGGGACTTGGACATAAGCTGCAAAGTATAGAATTGTGACAACAATTCCAGTGCCATGCGGACTTTTTCTGGATGTGGACTTTTCCTGGACTCTTGCTCCTTGTGACAGCTCCTAACAGACTGAACTGGGGTTGGGTGGCATTTTCCAGGGATTTGGCATGGTGTTGGGGCCAACTTGGACTTGGTGAACATGTTAAGTACACTACTCTTTTATAGATTCTTGCTGTATTGGCCAAGAGTTTGCTTAAAGGCTTTAATCACTGTAAAAAAAAAAAATAGAAGACTAGATAAAGAAGATGTGGCACATATACACCATGGTATACTATTCAGCCATAAGAAATGATGACATCGGATCACTTACAACAAAATGGTGGGATCTTGATAACATTATACGGAGTGAAATAAGTAAATCAGAAAAAAACAAGAACTGCAGGATTCCATACATTGGTGGGACATAAAAACGAGACTAAGAGACATGGACAAGAGTGTGGTGGTCATAAAACTCAACAACAAACAAACAAACAATCCAATAAAAAATGGGAAGAGGACATGAACAGACACTTCTCCCAGGAGGAAGTACAAATGGCCAAAAGATATATGAAAAGACGCTCATCTTCTTTAGTTATTAGAGAAATGCAAATCAAAACTGCAATGAGATACCACCTCACACCTGTTAGATTAGCTATTATTAACAAGACAGGTAATAGCAAATGTTGGAGAGGCTGTGGAGAAAAAGGAACCCTCATACACTGTTGGTGGGAATGTAAAATAGTACAACCATTATGGAAGAAAGTATGGTGGTTCCTCAAAAAACTGAAAATAGAACTACCTTATGACCCAGCAATCCCTCTACTGGGTATATACCCCAAAAACTCAGAAACATTGATACGTAAAGACACATGCAGCCCCTTGTTCATTGCAGCATTGTTCACAGTGGCCAGGACATGGAAACAACCAAAAAGCCCATCAATAGGGCTGGATAAAGAAGATGTGGCACATATACACTATGGAATACTACTCAGCCATAAGAAATGATGACATCGGATCATTTACAGCAAAATGGTGGGATCTTGATAACATTATACGAAGTGAAATAAGTAAATCAGAAAAAACCAGGAACTGCATTATTCCATACGTAGGTGGGACATAAAAATGAAACTAAGAGACATTGATAAGAGTGTGGTGGTTACGGGGAGAGGGGGGAAAGGGAGAGGGAAAGGGGGAGGGGGAGGGGCACAAAGAAAACTAGATAGAAGGTGACAGAGGACAATCTGACTTTGGGTGATGGGTATGCAACATAATTGAAAGACAAGATAACCTGGACTTGTTGATCTTTGAATATATGTAACCTGATTTATTGATGTCGCCCCATTAAAAAAATAAAATTATAATTTAAAAAAAAAAAGAAAAAAAAGAGTGTGGTGGTTATGGGGGGCAGGGGGAGGGAAGGAGGGAGAGGGGGAAGGGGAGGAGGAGGGTTATAAAGAAAACTAGATAGAAGGTGACGGAGGATAATCTCTCTTTGGGTGATGGGTATGCAACAGAATTGAATGAAAAGATAACCTGGACATGTTTTCTTTGAATATATGTACCCTGATTTATTGATGTCACCCCATTAAAATAAAAATTTATTTATAAAAAAAAACACACAAAAAAACCCCACCAAGTCTTCTATGAATAGAGGCCATGTGAGTTGACATTAGGACAGCTTTGGAATCTGGGGGTGACACTGTCTACATCTGACTCTCTGTGGGGCCTCAGTCTGCCTGGACTCTCGGGACTTTGTCTTCTGTAAAATGGGAACAAAATATGCTCATTTACTTCAGGAGGTTTTAGGGAAACTCTTTGAAAATCGTTTAAAAATTTCTTTTATTTATGGATTTTAGAGAGAGAGGAAGGGAGAGAGAGACAGGAACATCAATTTGTTGTTGTATGTGCCCTGACTAGGGATCGAACCAGCAACCTTTATACTCCAGTCAACACTCTAACTGTCCTGGCCAGATAGCTAGTTGACAAAGACCATTTAAAAAATGTGTTAAGTAACTTCAGTGGAAGGCAATGGATATGAAGAAATTTGGGGGAAGAAACTCATTTAATATGAATTATTTTCTGGCTTCTCTAGATAAGATACAGAATACTCTTCAGGCTCAGAATCATGAATATTTCCATAATTTATTTCTAATTCCAGCCACTTATATACATAGGAGAGTGATTCCTGGTCCTGCTCTGAGGTTTAAACACTGTTTGAGTCTTACCTCAAAAGACTTGTTTTACATGTAAGGCTCATTTAAGCTCTTTATGTAAATTCTTATATTATTTTTGTAAAATGAGAATGGACATTTTACTTCTAGATTAAAACTCAATACTTTGAATTTGAGTTTTCTCATAAAATAACTCATGTTTTTATTTTTTTCCTGCAGACAAAACTGTGTGGAGTTTTACCCCATATTCATAATTACGTTGTGGATGGCAGGATGGTACTTCAACCAAGGTAATTAAAAATAGTTTTAAAAAATTTTATTGACTTTAGAGAGAGAGAGGAAAGGAGAGAGAGAAAGGGAGAGAGAGAGAGAGAGAGAGAGAGAGAGAGAGAAAGAAAGAAAGAGAGAAAGAAACATCAATTTGTTGTTTCTATGTATTTATGCATTCATTGGTTGATTCTTGTATGTGCCCTGACTGGGCATTTGAACCTGCAACTTTAGTGTATTGGGAAGATGTTCTAAACAACTGAGCTACTGAGCTAGGATAAAGTAATATCAAAATAAATCAACTCTAGCCTGCCCAGGTGATGGCGGAGTGGATAGAGTGTTGACCTGGGATGCTGATGACCCAGGTTTGAGGCCCTGAATTTGCTGGCTTGAGTGTGGGATCATAGACCCTAAGGTCGCTGGCTTGACCCCAAGGTCACTGGCTTGAGCAAGTGTTCACTGGCTCAGCTGGTGCCCCTCAGTCAAGGCACATACAAGAAAGCAATCAATGAACAACTAAAGTGCTGCAACAATAAGTTGATGCTTCTCTCTCCCTTCCGTTCTGTCTAACCCTGACTGTCTCCCTCCCACCCTCTAAAAACAATAAGTAAATTAAAAAATAAATTAACTCTGTTCCAACAAAGAGTATGATTCTCAAAACTGTTACGGATTAGACATGCAAACCACAGACCTATGAATACTGGCAATTATCTTAAAGTAAGCAATGTCTCTGTTCATCAAAGAGCTCTGTGCTACAGATAGTCTAACTTTGCTTCATTCTAATTTAATTCAATAATTTTTTAAAAAGTGGAAACATTAAAAAAAAAGCACATAAAAACATAAAAAAGAGCATTGAAACAAACTATATGTTGGGCACTTCAGAATGAAAATGACACAAAATTTATCTTCACATCTAATACTCTAAATTCTAATTTACCTGCTGGAACAGAACATAGAATTAGCAATTCACCCTAATTATTATAGCTAATATTTATTGAGCACTTGCTATGTGCCAGGTACTGTTTTTAAGTTTTATACGTGTGTTATCTCATGTATAAGATTTATAGGATTCAGAATCTTCCTGTGAGGTAGGATCTATGGTTAATTTTTCCATTATAGATAACAAAACTGAAATACAACGAGGTTAAGTAATTCGTCCAACCTAACATTCACCACTGCGGAAAAAAATTAGCTTTCAAGTACAGAGCAGGGTCTACTGGGACTTGATCCAACAACTCATGAACTTTTCTTAAGAGTTCCCAGGGATGTAGTGCTATGGTTTATATGTGACAATGCTATGAATATGTACTTTCTATTTGACTGGGCGATCCCTGGCAAGCCGAGGGCCTGTCCCTGTCATAGGAGGTCAAACCAGCACCAGCTGCGTTAGCTGGAGAAATTGAATCCCTTTTGCTTTCTGATAACTCTGGTTGCCTCATTTGGGTTTGACCCATGATTGCTAAGATGTTAAATCCCACTGCTTTCAAAAGCAATCTTTTAACTTTGTTTTTTGTAATTTTTCCAGGGAACTGAGGAATTTCAGATACTATATCCTTTAGAGAAAGGCTTCTTAACTTTATTCCAACTCACATTTTTGTGCCTTAAGGGGCAGGAACGAAGGCCTTGTTGTCTGTCAGGCAACACCACGTTAACAACTAGTAAGACCAGAGCCTTTTGATGATGGAACTGAGTTTCTGCCGTTGGGCCCTTTGGATTTTACTGTGACGGGCCCACTGCCTGTCAAGAAAGAGTTTCTTGGGGATCTTCTTATTGTCATTTTCTCTTGATTCTTTCTCATCCAAAGTAAGTCACTGATTCACTGCCCCCGAACAGTTCCCATTGGCTTCCTGGGAGTCATTCATTAGATTGAGGGTTGCACCCTGTAGCATGCCCTGAATTGCCACTCCCTCGGGCACCTGGCTTGGCCCCCTCCTTGCCATCCTTCAGGCCCCACCATGGACGTCATCCCCTCCGAATGGGAGCCCCAAGGCGGCCTCCTCCAGTCCCCACTGTCCCACCCCTCGTTCCCTTCACTGCACCTTCAGGCTGGTCATTTTCTCCTCATTTTTCTCTTTGTTTGTCGTCTGTCTTTGCTGACAAGACTCTATAAAGGCCGGGGGCTTGTATCTATTCCACTACCAACCCCAATCCTGAGAATAATGCCTGGCAAACAGGAGAAAGTAATGAAAATGTTTGTGTCCTGACAACATAGCGTATCCGGACCTCACGGATCAACTCCGCAGGTTTACAAGGGGGTCTGGCGGGACGCACCCATGAGGTGCTGAGGGAGAGCAGGGCTCCTCACGGAGGGAAGGTGTTGATATTTTTCATTGGACAGGATGGCAGAGCATCACGCCACATTTTATATTTTTTTTTTAGGGAAAACTTATTGTGAAAGAAATCCAAAAGTCTTGAGTGTACCATCCAATGAGTTTTGACTAGTCAAACCTGCGTGTCAACCTGCGTGACCCAAATCCCTGTCAAGAGAGAGAGGACGATGACCACCCAGAACATTTCTCCACGCTCTCCCCAGTCAGTCCCTTTCGGAGGCAAACACCCTTCTGATTTTTCTCATCCTAGTTTAGCTTTGCCCGTTCGGGAACTTTCCATAATTGGAATCATACAGTATGTGCTCTTGGATAATGCTTCATTCACTCAGCATTTTGAGATTCATCATGTCCTTTCCTTGCCGAGTAATAAACAGTCCGTCGCATGGTCATCTCAGTTCGGTTGTCTGTTCTCCTCCAGATGAACTTCTGGGCTGCTCCCAGTGTTTGGCTATTATGAGTAAAGCCGCAATGACTGTTTTGTATGAGTCTTTTTAGGGTCGAGTGCTTTCATTTCTCTTGGGTAAATACACAGGCATGGAACTGCTGGGTCAAAAGTATGTTTAGTTTTATAAGAAACCACCAGAACTCTTGCCCAGGCGTCTGTACTACTTTGCTTTCCTGCCAATAATGGAGGAGGATTTCAGTATTACCAACATTTGTCTTGTCAGGCTTTCTAAGTCTGAGCCCTTTTGGTGGGTGGGCTATGGTGTCGCCTTGTGGTTTTTAAATCACATTTTGCTGACATTGAATGATGCAGAATAACGCGGGGAAAGAAACTTTCCTGTGCTTCTCGGCACATATGTGTATCTTCCTGTATGAATTCTCTCTTCAAATATTTTGCCCATTGAACAGATTAGGTTGTTTTCCTTTCATTTTTGAACTGTCGTCAGAGCTCTCCATGTATGCTGGGCACACGGCTTTCGTCAGACACACGTTCTGTGAGCTTCTCCTCCGTTTTCACGCCACACGTTGAGCGACTGCTGTCATATTCTGTATCTTCTCTGTTTTCTCTCTCTAGTTTTTGCTGCTTGTCTGGGTCTGGTGTACATATATGCCCGTCACCTGTATTTCTGGGGGTATTCAGAAGCTGCTAAAAAAAGGTAAGGCGATCCCAAGAATTGATGTTTAGGCACAAAGTAGCGGCTGGAGTCTGGATGAACTTCCTGTCCCTGAGAGGATTTTACAGCACCAATAGCTGTGATTGAGGAGGTGAGCTGCGGGGTCTGAGGCCGCATCTTCCCGAGCCTGTACACGATTAGACACGAGACAGGAAATTCAGGTATAAAAATACGCACTCTTTGACCATCACACGCTCAATCCCTGCAAAAAAAATTGCACTATTTCCAAAAAGTTACCAAGGGAATATTCCTGCCTGGCCATAATAATCCTTGGGATGTTCAAAGAAGCCAGTTGAACTTTGCGGCTAAGTATCCCCTTTAATTTGTGTGCTGAATCAAAATTTTCATGTGGCAAAAGCATGGGAGTCCTGGGCAGTGTCACCAGCAAGCAGGCTGTCTCACCTCTGTCTCTCATCTCTGTCCTGCAGGGTCACTGGTTTCTATCTGAGTCTCGGGACATTGGCCTTATTGACCCTCTTAGGCGCCCTGGGGATTGCAAACAGCTTTCTGGATGAATACCTAGACCTCGACATTGCCAAGAAACTGAAGCACTTCTAACCTTCCCCTCCCTTTGCTCTAATGCTTACAGAAGGTATTTCCACTCTGAAAGTTATGTGGTATCCCATGTTCCATTAAAACAAAAATAAAAGCCTTTCGTTTGTTTTTCTTGAAACGGCTTTGTAGAAACTGATCCTTTAGAGCAGTGGTAGTCAACCTGGTCCCTACTGCCCATTAGTAGGCGTTCCAGCTTTCATGGTGGGCGGTAGCAGAGCAACCAAAGTAGAAATAAAAAGATAGATTCAACTATAGTAAGTTGTTTTATAAAGATTTATTCTGCCAAACTTAGCGAAAATCTGATATAAAGTACTTGATAAGTAATTATTATTATATGCTTTAACTTGCTGTCACTCTGCTTTATAAATTTTATAAACTAAAGTTACTTCCTTACTTTATAACTCACCATTACTGTGGAACTGGTGGGCGGTTAGAAAATTTTACTACTAACAGAGATACAAAAGTGGGCGGTAGGTATAAAAAGGTTGACTACCCCTGCTTTAGAGAATAGATTTCCTGGTTGGGTAAGAGCTGAGGTTTGCTCTGGGAGGATGTGTCCGTATCTCCAGCGGAAGTGTGCTGAGTCCCGGTCTGAGTCCCCATGCTGAAGTCCGGACTGCCATGTGTGCCTAGCGGGCTGTGTGCAAGGCTTTCTGTGCGCGCTGTCCTCCCCTGCCTCCAAGACTGCTTCTCTCTTGATGGAAAGTTCCAGACAGACACGGATAAGGCAGATAAGTCCACTTCATTGGTGGCAGATGGCTGCACCGGGAGTGGGGGTAGGGGTCTGGAAGAGGGTGGGGTGTGTGTGGAATCAGGCAAACATCGGGAGGAGCCAGAGAAGAGAGTCGCCAACTAATAGCACAGAACAAACCTGGCTGTGAAAATGGACTTTATAAAGAAAAAAGAAAAGGCAGATTCTTTTCAAGGAACCATCCTGAGACTGTGCTCAGTGGGTGTTCTTGCTCCTGGCAGGGGGAGGGGAAGGGGGAGGGTCACTGCTGGAGGATCTGAGCTGGGTACTGATGCACTTCCTGCCTCCCGTGGGGCCTGGGGCTGGTGGCCGAGGTGTCAGTATGTGCAGTCACTGTCCGGCACAATGGCAAATGACCTTTCTTCACTTTCTTCGTCAGTAAGATGGGAACGAGTCCACCTCTGTCCTTAGGGACCTTAGGGAAATGGAGTTATGAGCATATAACATCACATCAGGAGAAGAGCTCTCAGTCAACTTTTCCAAAGAAAGTTGGATGCCTTGCGTCTGGTGTGGAGATCTTCAAGGAGCTGTTTATTGGGACTTCTCTTTTTTTTCGGGGTACAAAGAAAAGGTACAAAGGCTATGAATAATAGAAAAAGAAATAAAGGCATTTAAATATCAGTGTTTCCAGAATAGGAGGGGAGAGAACAATGATAATCTCTCACACCCCAAACACTAGTACTAAATATCCCTAAGTACGCTAAGAGCGTTTTGGACTAGGAATAAAGATATATGGCTGTAAGTCCCCCCCCCCCCCCCATTAGCTGCCAGACTTCAGACCGGGCACCTCACCAGAGGCCATGCAGCAAAGCGGAGAAGGCTCCGGAGCCAGGCAACGCCCTACAGCTTGCTGGCTTCATCAGTCTGCCGCAGTGATCCCACCGATAAAATGGGGCTAATGTTCTTTTTTTTTTTTTTTTAATTTTTTATTTATTCATTTTTGAGAGGAGAGGGAGAGACAGAGAGAGACAGAGGAGAGACAGAGAGAGAGGAGAGGGGGAGGAGCTGGAAGCATCAACTCCCATATGTGCCTTGACTAGGCAAGCCCAGGGTTTCGAACCAGCGACCTCAGCATTTCCAGGTCGACGCTTTATCCACTGCGCCACCACAGGTCAGGCGGGGCTAATGTTCTTAGATGCTGTGATTCTGTGGTCTTTTTACTGTTTTGTATTCTGATCAGTTATGGTGGCTTATAGTGTGACATGTTGTTTTATACACCGCAGACAAGGAAGAGAGAGTGCAAATATTTGACCCTAAAGCACAATTACTACATAATCTTATCCTTTGGAAGTGGGGGGAGGGGAACACAATTCTTGCCTGACCAGGAGGTGGCACAGTGGACAGTGCTGACCTGGGATGCGGACGACCCAGGTTTGACACCCCAAGGTCAGTGGCTTGAGTGCAGGCTCACCAGCTTGAGTGTGGGGTCGCTGGCTTGTGCATGGGATCATAGACATGATCCAAGGTTGCTGGCTTGGCTGGAGCTCGCTCCCACCTCCAATCAGCAGGTATGAGAAGCAATCAATGAATAACTAAAGTGCTGCAACTACAAGTTGATGCTTCTCATCTCTCTCCCTCTCTTCTATCTCTGCCCCTTTCTCTTGCAAAAACAACAAAAAACAAAAAGAAAAATAAAAAGAAACTTTTCAACTCTTAGACTTGAGAATTTTAAAACAATTTCTATTTCGCACCTAAATGGAAATGATTTAAACGATAAACACATACACACAAGATACTTAAAACAGCATGTGGAAAAGAGGATGGGTGTACCACGGTATCAGAGCTTCGTTGCTTTAAACGTCTGAACTACAGGATTTACTTCCTTTGTTCTAATTTTATTGTCACCAAGGCAATCTCTTGATCATTTTAATTCCTACAAATTTGGCTACAGGGAGCAAACACACTAGCTGAAGAGGGGTGGGTTTCTGATCTCTTTGGCAGTTGCATATTAATAAATTGATTTTATTGTTAAAAATCAGGTTTATTGCCTTAAAAAGTCAATGTTATGAAAGAATAAAGGGGCAGAGAAGAACTTTTCTGCCGTAGGAGGAATAAAAACCAAATGGCAATGGAGGATCCTAGATAAAATCCTGGTTAGAATGAAACGGCTATAAAAACACCTGGGAGGAAATGCTATTAGGGAATGAATATTAATTACATCAGGTGGGATAAGGACAGAGTGACTAGGGGAGACAATGCCCTAGTTCTTCGGAGCGGCAAGCTGAGATGTAGGCGGTGAACTGGCTGGAGTGCGTCTAACTTACTTTGAAATGGTTCCACAAAATATGTATGTGATTTGGCAAAGTGTTAACAATGTTTGAATCTAGTTAGTGTTATTCACTGCACTATTGTTTCTATTTTTCTGAGTTGTTTTTTTTTTTGAAAACGTTCATTAGTTTAAAAATTAAAGCAAAGTGAGATCCTAAAAGCAGGTAGCTCCTGGTAGCTCTGCAGCGGTGTATGCTTGGTCTTCTGTGGTTGTCATAGAGCCACAGCGTTAGTCCTGGCCAGGCAGCTGTCCTAGATGAGGCCTGACCATGTGAGCCCCACGTGGAAGAGCCCTAGTGAGCCGGCAACGGGCCAACTTCAGGCAAAGTTGCAGCTTCTGCTGAATCCTGCAGGGGGAGTTCTGGTACAGAAATCCTATCTCCGCGTTTGTTCTGGAAGGTAACGGGGGCTCTCACCCAGTCTGCACCAGGGAGGATGGAAACCGTGAAGCACTTGGAACTCTTTCGGCTGGGTGCAGGCTGAGCCAGTCCCTGGTCCAGGGAGTCCTCCACAGAGATACAGTGGGCTAGTAGAATGTGTATGCATGCACGTCCCATAGCGTCCACTCCAGCCGGGCTAAAACCCCTCTGTTACTTCCCCCCAATACATTCCTTGAGTTTTCTTCATTTTTCAAGATTTTGTTTATTTTTAGAGAGGAGAGAGAGAGAGACAAAGGCGGTGGGGAGTGGGAAGCATCATCTCGTAGTTGCCTCCTGTATGTGCCTTGACCGGGCAAGCCCAGGGTTTCGAACCAGCGAACTCAACATTCCAGGTCGACACTTTTTCCACTGTGCCACCACAGGTCAGACCTTATTTTTTAAAAAGTAACATTTTTACTATCATTTTCCCAAACCCTCTGAATGAACCAGGTGGATCTGAATTGTTACAGTGCTGAATCTATGGATGGACCTCAGTACGTTCCTTTCAAAGTTGATTTCCTTCTGTTTACATTTCCACGTCTCCCAGAGTGCAAATTGAGAACGTTTTAGTTGTGTGATTGAATTAAAAAGGCTGTGGATGATTGATTGCTTTGCACTGTTACAAAAATGTTCAAATAATGATATCACAATTTTGAGACAAGAACTGCAGTTAACCAATTAAAACCCAAGCATAATCTATCTATCTATCTGCTTAATTAAGGCTGGGGATCCGGGGACAAGCCAACAATAAACTAAACTTTGGGTTGATTCAGATAACAATCTTTTATTTATTTTGTTTTTTGTTTTCTTTAAAAGTGGTATGTCAACATCACTTCATTTCTACATTTCAGAGTTCTGTACATTTCTTAAAAGGAAATAAGCAATGTTCAATGTACAAAGTAAAAAGAGACTAGAAAAATCTGAATAAAATGGAGCAAGTTGCCATAGGTCATACAGTACAAATTAGTAATTCGATGTCACCTGAAGTGCGATACCACTGCTGTGATGATGAGTTAAGGAATGAAATAAAAATACTCTATTTTAAACAAACAGTATATATATATTTATATGTATATATATATATTTTTACAGATAGTAGACCCAGTGATATCTGCAGTATCGTAAAAACTTATTTACAAATAACTTTTTTTTTAGACATTACATATACATCAGCACCGTAGTAAAGACAAAAACAAAAAAAATCACCTTATTAAAATCTACCTATTTAGTTGGTCCCAAGACTGAGCATTTGGAGGAAGCTTTTTCAAGGTAATAAAGCTACTCCTCCACCAGCCAACCCTAGTGTGTCTCATCATTGCTTATAGCGTTACTTCCTGTACCTTTCAGAAGAAGGTAACCATCTATTCTGTTTTCTTGTTTGCTTGCTTGCTTATTTATCTATTTATTTATTTTTGGTTTTCATCTGTTCCCACTCAGGAGTTTCCGTTTCCCTGGTAGTGTCTCTCCCCATGCAGCGTGCTCGTGGTCACCCTGCTAACACCTCTTCCCAGAGATAGCACGGTTCCGCCTGGGCCCTCACCCACCTCGGCTGAATAGGTCTACATCTTTAGGACCTGGTGAGCAAGTCAAGGCCGTCTTTGCCAGCCTGACACCTCTACATCCTCCACCCCTGGCTTTCTGTTCAAACCCCTCTTCTTGGGACCTTCTCCCAGGACAGCCAGTCTGCTTCCCCATGGCCCCCAGTCTGGACTCTGGTGTGGCAAGCTGCATGTGACTGCCCAAAGAGAGCCAGCCAGCCATTTGGACACAGACGGAAGGATGGGGGGGGGGGGGTCAGGGGAGGGAGGAGAAAAGCACACGTCACTCTTACTCACTTAGGACAATAGTTATGCCACATAATCTCCAACATGGGACAGTGGGAGGGGAGGCAAGGACTGACAGATAACTCCTTGTAAATAAGAGACAAGCCTCATGATAGCAGAGCTTGTTGCTCCCTTCTGACGGACTCCAGTTAGGGCGGGCGGGAGTGAATTACACAGAGAACAACTGTACAGGACTTCTGAAGTGGGTCACTGTGCCCATAGGAAAGAACCATGTATTCTGTCATCAAAACATGTAAGGAGTAATGATTTCTCAGTGCCTCATCTCCAGGGGTTTAGATTTGTCTCTGGTGAGTAGGCATTAAGGGCATGGCCAACATTAGGGCATCATCCCTGGGATTTTCCCAAAGGGAGCCTGCGTGGTGCCCCCGGGCCAGTCCTCCCTGGGGGTCCCAGCAGAGTCAGATGTGGTGCGGGTCAGCCCACCACCGAGCCTCAGGGCAGCCTGCTCAGTTCCGGGCACAACTGTTCCACTCCACTCCACACATGGCAGAGAAAGAACATTCCAGTGTCGCCTTGGCATTTCAGGCGTTGTCTAAGTTCTTCTTGCATTTATTTATTTTGTCCCTAGAAATGAAAAGCTTCCTTTCTTCCTGGGTTGTCTGAGAGAAGAGGCACGGATACTGAGATGGACACCAGGAGGGACAAAGGTGGGGTGGGGCAGGAAGGTGGTCCTACTGGCAGGCACACAGCATCCGCCAGGGGCTCCCCACCCTGTGTAGATGGCAACTGCCTTGGTGTGTCACTGTCATACTAGGCTCCCAGGAGGCCCCAGCCGAACTACTACCCGGCCTGAGGGCCACATCGCCACCCGCACAGAGCCGCCCCCTGGACTGCAGGACCGGCCCTCCTCCCAGTTCCCTTGGCTATCTTTATGAGGCAGCCAACAGCAACACCTCTGACACTCCTGAGGGCATCCTGGGGCAGGGGACAGGCCTGGAGGACCTTGGCCGTCTCCCTGCGCCATCTCACCGGTCTTCCTGCCTGCCGTGGACATCTAGCCGCGGGTCCTGAAGCCTGACATCTCTTCCCAGCTGGAGCTCAGCACGCGTCTGACCTGTGCGCGTGGCCTACCCCGCAGCCTCCGTGGGCCCCCCCTGCCCGAGGCTCTGTCTCCCGTGTCTCCAAAGCTGCAGTCACCGTACCTGGGCAGGTGGGGCTGACGGAGGCCTTGCCTCGGGCAGCAGTGTGTGGGCAGGCGCAGCCCTTGCTGGGCCAGGTGCTCGATCACAGGGGTCCCGAGCAGGAGGCTCGCCCGCCCTCCCCACCTGCCTCTGGTGTCTCCCTCTCCCGCAGCAGGAAGGCGCACGGCATCGCATCTTGGCTGCTGTGTAAAAATCAGGTGGGTGAGGTCCTGCAGGGCTATGGATTGGCACCTGGATCTTTCACCACCAGCCAGCTGCAGTTCTGCTCAGTTTAGTGGGTCAAAAAAACAAAAAACAAGGACGGGCCCACATCCTGTTTCTTCTTCCTGTTTTATGCTTTAACCACTAGAATTGTGGTGCTTGGGGCCCCTCTTGACTAGGGGTTTCCAAATAATTCATCGAGCTCCTGCATCCACTCATCCCCTGGCCCACCTTTGATGATGGAGTCCACGAGGTCGGCACTGTCCGAGAGGCCAGGGAAGGGAGCCCCAGAGGCCTCACTGCTGTAACTGTACGACATGTCCTGAGGGGCACTACGGTCGTAGGCTTGGCTCTGGACGTTCGGACCAAAGCTGCCACTGGGCATCTGCTGCTGGGCCGGGGGCTGGTTGAAGGCTGGCATTCCAGGGACACCCTGGCCCAGGCCAGACATGACCATCGGCCTGGCCTGGCTGGTCCCTTGCTGCCCCGGGAGCGGTGGCATCATTTGCCGACCCATGGCAGCTGGGTTGAGGGTTCTGACCGTGCCCGTGTTAGCGTCCACGACCTGGCTCAGTCCCTGTGGGAAGTGTTGCTTGGTCAGCCTCGGCTGGCCTGCTTGAAGTGAGTAGCTGGCGCCATTGCTGAATGACCCTAATTCTCCACTAGTCCTCCCAGGCATACCCTGTAAGCTCCTCTGCTGCCAGCTCTGGGCTCCCTGCTGGACCGTTCCCATAATGCTCTGCAGCCTTGGTGTGCCTTGGGGTCTCGGCAAGGTCTGGCCTACGGGCCCTTTCATCTGCTGGTGCTGCTGGGTCATGGCTGAGTTCACCAGCATGCTCTGACCAAACCCACTCACCATCCCCACCCCCTGCCCAGAGGCAGGTTGCCTTGGACCCTGGGCTTGGTTGTGCGCGATGCTCATGCCACTTTGGTTTGGGTGCTGCAACATCTGGGTCATTCCTGGGCTCATGTTGTACATGCCCGGTTGGCTGGTCGGTGTGGTGGTATAAGGGGCCAGTCCCATCTCTGACTGGGCAGCGGCTGTGGCCATTGTCCCTGGGTTCTGGGAGGGTCCCATGCTCATCATGCCCACGTTCTGTGCCATCAGCCGTGACGTCCGCATGCTCTGGAGGGCGGCCTGGCTTCTCACAGCGGCTATTTCCTGCGGAGAACCTGTGGGAAGAAAGGACATCCACTCACTCTTCTCGATAAGCAATGTACTGTGACAAGGTGCTGAATTTTCTTTGGGAGTGACAGATTCTTTTATACAAAAAGATCTACTCTAATAACAAATCCTTAATAGAAACAATGATTATTTTTCTGCTTGTAACATGTGCTGACTGTGGAAAACTTTGGAAAATATTGAAAAAGCACAAAGATGAAAATGAAAGTCATCCAAGTTCCCACTGTCCATAGATGACTAACTACTATTTACATAAAAACAGATTGGTATCATACTGCACACATGCTTTTGTAGTTGACTTTTTCACTTGATCACCCCAATGTTATTTTTGTTTATGTTTTAGAAGCAAATTATTTCTCACACTTCTTGATGGGATGCCATCCTCAACCAATTAGATACCGTTTTTTTGGAGCTGAGAGAGAATTCATTTCCTGGGCTAAATGAAGAAGAAACAGCGATCACTGTGCCCACTCTGTTTGTGAAGTGAACGTGGTTCACTAGAGAACACTATCAGTAGAGACCATTAGACAAACTTCCCTTAAGACGAACAGGGTTCTAGAGGTTAAAGGCCAATGCTTCTGCTAAGAAGCTATTTCAACAGATGGGACGTTTTCTGCGACCCACTCTGTAGATTTCCGCATGCTCTGAATCACCCCTCGTCAGTGCAAACTGGCTAGCTTCCTGAGCCAGAAACAGAAACATCCTGCTACTTGCTACTTGGCAATGAACTTCTCTCCAGTGAAGTCCACTCCTTGAAATCAGCAATGACGACGGCTCTCCATAGACTGCTAACAGAGTTTTAATGAAGCTGTTTAAAAGTTGGCCAGAGTGTGAACATGCCAAGTCACTCCATTCTAATTAGGCGTTTGAGTGAGGCCTTCCTGACCGGTTCCCAGGAAATCTCCAAACCAGCCAGGAGAATAGAAATGTCACCTTGCGGACCCCAGTCAATGCTGTCAAGGACTGGGAGGAGCACATCATGGCTTTTTCTGTGTCCCTGCTAATGATTAAGTCTACGAGACAAAATACCACCCCCCCCGGACATTTAAAAAAGATGCAATATAAGAGCCAGTCGATATTATAAGCAAATTTGATCTTCCCTGGAACTGAGAAGAGAACGCAGATGTAAACAGTGTAACCTTGGTAAGCCTGGCACCTTGGCAGGGAACTGAAGTGTGTTTTTGTCTTCCTGACGGGTGTATTGATTTCTTGGCAGCAAATGTGTCTCCATATATTATTTCTTTAAGAGAGAAAATTACAGAAATGTTGATTATGACAAGTTTTTGAGGCTTGAGATCAATACTATTCTGCATTAAAAACTGAAATAGTTGCTGTGGGGAAACCTGGAAGATTGGGAGCGGGGCTGGTAGCAATCCTTAGAAATGGTTGCATTCTTTTATTGTGGTTGTTTTAAGCTTAATGATAGCTAAGTGATTTTTTTAAAATCAAAAGTTCCTGATTAAATACTGGAGTGCAACTTGTAATCTTGTTATGAAGTTTTGTGACCTTAACAACTAAATTTGTATTGACGGCATGACCGATTGGATCAACTGTGGTGAAATGGGTTATTGAGTTATTTAAACATTTAAGGGAAAAATATTGCTGGCTCAGAGATTGATCAGATAGACCCAAATCACACACACAGGCTGATGGGCTGCGGGAAAAAGATAAAAGGACTTTTAATATTTTGGAAATTTTTGTTGTGTGTTTACAATGGAAATGGTGAGGGACTGGATATTGTCTGGACTAAGTTTTTCAATTAGAAATAGGTCCTTTATCAAGAGGGCAGAAATACTGCCAATGCCCTTTAAGAGATATTAAAAGATTAATCCAAGCCAACCTTTACTTTTACTTAGTATAAATGGTTGCACTATCTAGGTATAATTCTTACGGGAAAAAGGGTGTTTTAAAATCAGCACCATATTTTCAAGAAAAACAAAAAACATTTTATTAATCTAGTTTTATATCTTCAGTAATTTTAAGTATACACAGGGAAAAAAATTAGATGCGTCCAAAGAATTAACTTTCCTTTATCTGATTATTACATATGTTAAACAACAGACTACTTTTTCTTTCTTGTTTTTGTCTAAAACAGACAGTATTATGAGACACTGTAGTCAAATTAATTTTCCTGTCTACTCTTTAATATTACAAATGTCAAAGACAATCTTCTATATTCTAGTGGACAGCATAATACAGATTTTTTCCCCCTAAAAGGGTCTATGTTCTATTTTTCACTCACAAAATGTATGAATTTGTGAAAAATAAGCATTTCCTCATAGGCATATAACATTGCCCAGAGACACAGGACTTAGTAAGAGGAAGTCAGTCATTAAAACCTTTGAGATTTGTAGGTTCTCATACAAGTTATTTTGACCAGAACTTTTCTCCAAGGACAATACTCTCATCTATCAATTTGCTATTTTCCCATATGCCATTGTGTCATGAAATATAAGGGCCATTCACCTATCATCCTTTCCACCTCCAGTGAAGCAAGCCCGAGTGCAGGATGAGCTTGAGGAACCTCCCCAGTATATCCTCAGGAGTTTTTAGGGGGCTCCTGGATTCCCCTAACTACAGAAATCCTAATTCCCATTCCCTTCCCTTGTCATAGGACCTACCGAGACCAATGAATCCTGACTTCTCACAGGTTACCGATCTCACTGGGCATTTGTCAGGAGCCAGGAACAAAACGAAGACCCCCCCGCCCCCCCCCCCCCCCCCCCCCGCAGGTCTGGAGAGGAATTTCTGCAAAGGTCAGCAGGATCAAGATAGTTTAATCAACCTCAAGACTTTGTTACTATCTTCAGGAGAGATTAGTGGTTACTACAAGCCAGAATCTTCCAGTTTGGCTGTTGGAAGTGAGGGCTTGGCCAGCTGAACTGCTGGGTTCAGCAAGAAAGATGTGGTACAAGATCTTCTCCCCTGTGGTCACTGAGATGATGATCTGGGCATTAACAAAGCTGATATTGGGCCAACAGGCACTGGTATGTTCTTATTGGTTGTTGAATTGTTGAATACCTCTGGCAAAGAATAGCTACCTCAGTCCCCCACAGCCACTTTGACCCCTCCCTGATCCCACCAGAACCTCTCTGGGACCCAGGGACCCAAAAGTTAATGCCTGGCACAGCAAGGGCCCTCAAAAATGCATTTTGATTGGTTGGTACTCTCAGTTCTTCACTATTTTTTATATTACCTGATGCAAACACAGCACATAAGGCAATGTTACTGGCTGCATGGGCCTCACCTTGAAACTGATTGACCTGCTGCACTGGATATGGGCTCCGCTGTGGCTGGAGGTGCTGCCGGGGTAGGTGTGATTGTTGCAACTGCTGGAACAAGAGGACAAGAGGGGCAGAGGTGAGATGGGGACAGAGCTCTCAATTAAATAGCCCGCCATGAGGAGGAAGGCAGGATTTTTGCCCAAACTAAACTTTGTACACACAAAGCAGAAATGGACAGGTGGAAGAATTTTCACAAATAAACAAAGTCCTGGCAACCAGCATCTAGACAGTTTAAGACACAGAGCATTGCCAGGATCTTCTTGTACCCCCTGACAGTCATTACCCTTCATCTGACCCGGGAGAACCACTGCCCTAACCTAATGACACAGATCAGTCATGTCTGCTTTTGTACTTGATATAATGGATTTATACAATGTACTGTGTCTGGCTTTGGTGTCTGGCTTCTTGCGTTCATTACATTTGTGAGATTCAGCCGTGTGGATGCATGTCGTTGTGGTCTGTTCATTCTCAGTGTTGAGAAATATTCCATCCTATTGAGATCACCACTGATTTACCTGTCCTACCAGCGATGGTCAATTAGGGCGTTTCAAGCTGGGGGCTGTCCCAAATACCGCTGCAATGAATGTCCTTGCCTACACCTTTTGGGCAGACGTACTGGCTCACAAGGAATGTGCGCTGTGCCAGGCAACTCTGACTCTGACTTTCCAACAGCAGTCTGCATGTTTTCCCTAACATTGTGGGGACCGAGCTCAAAGGGACAAGCAACTAATTTTTAATGACCTAAATAGCTGCTTCGGGAACTGGAAGATAGGATTCTCAGGGGCTATAAAAAAAAAAAAAGGGTTCATCTTATTCCCCTGAGGTCACCCTGCCTGTAAAATCCATCTCCACAGTAACATATCCGGCTTGTACTGTCTGGAGGAAACCGCATGGGATTCCACACAGACCAGGCGCCAGGAGGTTCAAGGGTCTTTCTTCTCGCGCCCCCGGGGGATTCCGCTTTGGTCGTGCTATTATCAATATTTTGGAAAGGCTATTCTGGCTGTTATGCTGTATGTGGCACGGGGAAGAAAATAAGAGTGAGGTGGCGAGCAGAGAGGGGGCTCTTAGTTCTCAGCCGGCTACTGTCAAGTAGCTGTGTAACCCTCCGCTTGCGCGTCATTTCACCCCCTTCCGCAGCTCCTGAATATTCATCAGGCACCTTTTATCTGCAAGGGCTACAAAGAATGGACAAGGGTCCTGCTCTTTAGTGTTCATTATGAAAATAACACACATCCACCACTTCTAAACACGAGTTTATTTCTATTTTTTTCTCTTGTTTTTGTTCTTGGGCAGCTCTATAATTTTCTTTTTTTTCCTTTCTTTTCCCCACAAGGCGAGCCAGCAACCTGGCAACCAAAGAAAAGAACAGCTTCTGCCCCAGGTACCCTGTCCTGTGGTGCCTACCTTGGTGTTTTGCACAAACTGTTAAAATTAACTGTGTAGACAAGAAACCATGTTACTCTTATAGGCAGCAGTATAGGGGCATTCTTGAAAATAAGCTGAGCTTATCAAAGCTTCTCCTCAGCCAAATTTCCCATATTATATAAGAGTTTAGCTGTCCCACATACCACGGGGACACACCCTGTGGCAGCCCAGGCTGGGGTTGGGTGGGCCTCCGGCTTGGCTTGGTCGCTCTCTAACTCTGTGACCTCAGATACGTCACATCATCAGCTCCCCGGCCTCCATGTCCTCATATGTAAAATGAAGGGACTTGATGATCTCTAATGTTTCTCTCAGATAGAACATTCTAGGCTCTGTGGAACTTTGGGGAACGCACGAAGGGTGACATCCCCTGCACTCTTTGAGAAGAAAGCAATCAATGCTCCTTCACGCCTGCTTTCAACCTGCTCTGTTCTGATTTCTAAGTCCACTGAGAATTGTTTTAAAATTCCCAAAGATAAGCAAGAACCCAACTCCTTCTGTTTTCCCTCACCTGTCCTTGTAGGAAAGCCAGGGGTTGCTAATATGCTGGGTAAGAAACTGAAAGTGTCAGGGACACGCTGCTGCTGCAGAGGGCAAGAAGACCATCTTGGCGTCCATACGGCAGTATTCATCCTCAAAATTACAGCCGACGGTCACCACCTGCAGACCCCTGGGCAGCTCACATCAGGAAGCACTGTGTCCAGGCGCAGGGAAGATGCAACAGTGACTTGAGCTTTTCCTTGATTTCACTTCTGGGCTAGTCCCACAGGACGGCCGGCCCGTGTGGCTGCAGCACTTCTGGGTCACCAGGGTCACATGATAGGTCCCCAAATACAGTGTGCACTTTCCAAAGACTTGTACACACATTATCCCGGGTGATCTTTAAAAGAGCGATGCATACGAGGAAGGCTGGGGAACCATTCAAACTTACCCTGGCAGCCGAGGAGCGAGGTGAGGCGGGTTGTTTTTCTGAAACCAGACCACAAGCCAAAGACTGGACACATTCTGACCCTGAGTACTTTGTTCTGTCCTTCGCCCCTCACCCTCCCTTGGTACACACAGTTGTCAAAGAATTGTGCTCATTTTGTTTTTTCTTTTTGTGACTTCTCATGTCCTCACATTTCTCCATGTCCTGGGTGAGGGACCTCCCCCTCTCACCCCCTAGTCTGTGGGTGTCACCCTGGGGCCGCGTGTCTGCCTCCTCCATGTTCCCAGGCCTAGCTGGCCTTGCAGAAGGGGCTCACTGCTGGGTTGGAACCGCCAAGTTCTGCCTGGTTAACCCACCTCCACTCGGTGGCTTGGTCAAAAGCCACCACTCACAGTATCGGGCACCCCTGAAATGTCCTGGGATTGGCCGAGGAGAGGATTTACAAAGCCCAGCTCCCCCCTGAGCTGCTCCATTTATCACTGCCTCAGAGACATTAGCATTGTTCCTTGTCATACACCTTACGGCGGGTGGAGAGAGGTTTGTTTGTACAAGAGCTGCCAGGCACCCGACTGACCTTGGTGAGAAGGGATAATTACACAGCTGTTCAGGAACAAAAGCAAAAAATAAAAATAAATAAATAAGTGAACTGTGTTCAGCAGTAGGAGATTTTTCTATTTGGGGGATGATTGGTGTTCCTTTGAACTGCTGCTCCTGGTTCGTAGGGATCTCAATGTGTCTGTGTCCCACACAGTAGGGGGTGGAGGACGCTTGATAAACTTCCAGAATTCTGACCCTATTAGGAACACTGTGTAAGGGTAAGAGTAGGGTAGGGCTCTGTTGGGCCTTGAGCCTTGGATGGCAACCTCACACCTCCTGTAAGAAAAGGGTGAGACACCCTGTCCAGACCCCACAGGGCCCTCTGAGGTTCTCTTCTGGAAGGCCTCAGGCCTTTCCTGGGATAACACTACATTAGGTACAGGCATCTGGAAAACAACACACAACAAAAAGAAAACAAAATGCAACAAAATAACAAAACGCCTCCAAAAGAATCACACTGAGAGGGGAGCAGGCCACAGGAAAGGTTTTCCTTCAAAGCTGCAGAAAGGATATGGTGAGGGTGGTCAAAGGCATCCAAGGCAGAGCTTTGTGTTAGGCCTTCCTTCAACCTGAAGATTTCCTGAGCTGGTTTTCAAAGCTGTTGGGAATTTTCTTAACTTTGCCCCCTTTCTGTGACCTCAAGTTCAAGTTTCCAGGTAGTTCCGTGGGCCCTATTATCCTGCTATTGTTCCTGTTCCATTGTTCGTGACTGAGTCTGCAGAATTCTCCACCATCCCTCCTCCTGACACTTTTCTTTCAAGAGACAAAGTTCTTCTCTGAATTACTTTTCTTTTTTCTTCCTGCTAGAAATATTCGAAGCTACAGAGAATGTGAGCCAGTCCTCCCCACCCACGTGCTGATTACCCCTAAACCAGAAACCCGAAGAAAAGGAGTCAGGCTTGAATGGAAGATGTGTCTCTGACAAATGGGCCTTCAAATTGACGGCTGAAGGTTGTCTTTTCTTTTTGTTTTTTTTTGTTTGTTTGTTTGTTTTTCTGAAGATGGAAACAGGGAGAGACAGTCAGACAGACTCCCGCATGCGCCCGACCGGGATCCACCCGGCACGCCCACCAGGGGCAATGCTCTGCCCATCCTGGGCGACGCCATGTTGCGACCAGAGCCACTCTAGCGCCTGAGGCAGAGCCACAGAGCCATCCCCAGCGCCCGGCCCATCTTTGCTCCAATGGAGCCTTGGCTGCGGGAGGGGAAGAGAGAGACAGAGAGGAAGGCACGGCGGCGGGGTGGAGAAGCAAATGGGCGCTTCTCCTGTGTGCCCTGGCCGGGAATCGAACCCGGGTCCTCCGCACGCTAGGCCGATGCTCTACCACTGAGCCAACCGGCCAGGGCCTGAAGGCTGTCTTTTAAGAACAAGCTAATTCCTTCTAAGGAAAAGCCTAACTAATTGAAAGGTCTAAATTCCACAGGTTGTCCGGTGATCCCAGGAAATGCTGGACTGCGAATATCTTGACAAAGGACATGAACTGTAACTCCCTCAGGGACACCAGGGGCTGAATAAATGCTTGCTGAATGAATGAATCACACCAAGGGCGTGTGTTACCTGCTCGGCCAGAATCTGTTGTTGCTGCTGCTGCTGTCTTTGCTCTCGCAGGAACTGTTGCTTCTGCTGCTCCATCAGCTGGGCCCGCTGGTCAATGAGCATCTGCTTCATGATGGCCGCCTGAGGCTGGCTGCCCAAGAAGCCTGGGCCAGCGGGGCTGGTGCCCGAGACCATGCCACCTGAGCCTGGGGGCATGGAGGACTGCATGGGGCCGCTGGTCCGGGCAAGTCCAACTGGGTGCTGTTCCTGGGAGGACAGAAAGAGGCCAATGCAGTGATTCAACATTTGAGGGGAAGCATGGGGGTTGGGGGGCTGGGACTGGGACAGAGACCCTGGCTGTGAACCTGAGTCTCCAAGCTCACACATTACCGTATTTCCCCATGTATAAGACGCACCAATTCCCGAAAAATTTGGGGTCTAAAAACTGGGTGTGTCTTACACAGTTGTTGCATTTCCCACTTCTTTTGTGCTTGTTTTTGCGCTCATTGTCAAAGACAGTGATTCATCGTCAGACACAGATGAGGACAAGCTAATGGATGGGAGTTTTGACAGTGATGAGGAGTTGTATGAATTTTATGATGAACTTAAGTTCAATAACTTTATGTAATACATTTTTCCCCCAAATTTCAGGCCCCAAAATTAAGGTGCATCTTATACATGGGAACATCTTATATATGGGGAAATATGGTAAGTTTCCATAAAAACAACACAGATCTCACAGTGCAATTGGAGAAGCTACAGGGAGATAGTCACAGAGTATGGCTTTGGGGATCTGAGGCCAGGTCCAGTCTGTTTCAGATGGGACTGGCTAATGGCCGAGAACTGTATTCTCAGCTAACATTCTGTGTTGCTCCAAAGGAAAGGCAGCAAGTCCTTAGGCTGGGCTCCCCTTAAGTCTGGAAGGAGACAGCCTGACCTTCTCTCTTAATCCTACTGCCTACCTGGCCCAAACGGACTTCTTCTTAGGTGGCATATGAGAGACCTTCACCGAAGTTTGCTGGAATTTATTAATTGACAGAGCTGCTGTTCCATGGAATTCTAATTACAGATGACCCTGAACAATGTGGGGTTTGAAATTGAAAATGTGGGTATAATATTTGAGTCCTCCAAAATTTAACTACAGTCCTCCCTCAGAATGTGTGGGGACTTGGTTCCAGAACCTCTCACGGATACCAGAGTCTATCGTCAGCTCTCCGTGTCCACAAATTCCTACCTGTTTGTGATCCACAGTTGGTTGAACTGGCAGATGCATAACCTGTGGATTTGAAGAGTCTATTTACACTTATAGAAAAACAGTTGTGAATAAGTAGGCCTCTGCAGTTCAAATCCAGTTGCTCAAAAGTCAACTGTTTAATTGCAACCTTCAAAAGCTTTGATGAATGCAAGAAAAAAAATCCTGCTAGTCAGAGTTGGTTGTTGATGTTGATAGGTGGGAACATGTTACATTGCCCAAAGATAATGTAATCTCGCAACATCTTCAAAAACAGAACTGAGTCTGATATGTCTGGAATAATTTAACTGTGAGGGGTTGAATTGGGTTGCTATAATTATGTCAGTCATTCAAATGACAAAAACTTTTAAGGACTGGCCCTTAAGGAATAGGAGGTAAATTGGTAGAGACCCATTTACACACAGTGCAAGTAACTACTTAAATAGTGCTCAGATGGGGAGCTAATGGGAAGAGTAGGAGCAGGATGTAAGATTCAGTTTCCAGACATTTCCTTTCCTGTTCATTCTACCAAGCACGCCTGGTAACGGCAATATTGTCTGAACAGTCTGCAGAAATGTTCCTTTCAGTTCATTCAAATTTCAAATCATCAATCCCTACTCCATCACCCAAACAAAACAGGCAAAACGACCAAAAGCCAAACCAAAACACCATGACTTCTTTCACCTGGGAAGTAAGAACCCAAGAAGTTCCAGTTAGTGAGTGCGGTAGCCTAGGTCACGTGGTTAATAAATGCAAGAAACAGAACTAGCAGAACTAGAACACTGATCTTGAGTGTAAATTGATTCCTTCCACTAGCACAGGCCTTTCCCAGGCTGCAGGTCTGTGGTGCCAAGCATGCATTTAATAATTGCTTGTAGACAAAACATATGCCTCCCATAAAAATACTGTGTTCTGTTTTTGAATGTTATCACTGACGTTAATAAAACATTTTGTCTTTCTGTATTTTGCCTGTACATAGACAATTATTAGGTAGAGAGCTGTGCACCTTATACTCAAATATGCCAGGAACCTTTATGCTACCGGTTTACTTCTTGACTGACCCATGCAGGGGCTAAGATATTTATCCCTCCTTTACACCCAGTATTTGCTACCTGTTTTCCAAGCCCTTCTTTCCAATGGGCTAATGCTGTTTTTTACCGCCTTTAGAAACAAATGGCTAAATGACTTAACATTTAAAACAAATTCACACTGAAGGATAGTTAACCAATTAGCAAAAATACAGATATACAAGGCTCCCCCCCCCCATGTATTTTCAGTATATTTATTTCCCAGTTTTGATAAGGAGGAGAGAGTTGGCCAGAAAAATGAGACCCAAGGGAAGATCAAGTTTTCTTCAGCTTGATTTTATGAGGGGGCTGGCCTGGGCCAACCGTTTGACCCTGTCTTCCTGCAGCAAAAATAAATACTTCAAAAGCATAGTGTGGAAACAAACCAACCTTTTTTCCAAATGGATAGTTAGGTTATTACTTCCCAGGATTAGGTATTTCCCCAAATGATTCCCTCCCCAAAGTTTTGCATTAAGGTTGTTCACTGAAGATCTGAAGAGCTAGAGGCTGGAGGGCTCTGGGCCTTTTTAAAGGATTGCCTTCCCAGTGAAACATCTGTGGATCGAGGTAGACACACCTTCAGGTCTCTCCCAACCAGCTCCTCCGCATTCAGTTGCTGGTGAGTGACACCTGGTGCCCCAGCCTCAGGGTATTCCAGAGTGTGGAGGTGCACCAAGTGACTCATCTTGCACACTGAGCTGGCTGAGGCCATTAACTGTTACGTATCACATGGCAGCTTTTAACCCCCAGTCGGAGAGGGCTTAATGGGCAATAGTCTGGGATCACACCATCTCCTGCCACTGCTCTCATTTCTAAGGAGGAGACACACTGTGTGTGCAGTTAGAGAAAACCGGGCTGAGCCTCCCTCACCAGAACTGTAATGCCTTGAAGCCAAATGAAGCAGTATTTTTAGTTTTAATTACTGGCTTGTTCTCCACCCCACCCTCCGCCCAACGACCTCCCCTGCCTTCTACCAAGAATCCTCCTTCAGTCTCTTCTCATCAGCAACCCAAATGGCTACATAGATCTTCATTACTTCCCAAACCTTTCACTCTTCAGTAAAATAAAGGGGGGATGGGGTTAATCAAAAACAATGAAGCTATTATACCTATCTTTACTCCTGCAGGGAGATCTTAGCGATTTTCTAAGGGCTGGAGAGAGGTATGAAAAACACCCTATGTCCTCCAAAGAGGCAGTTTTCTACTTCAAAAAACAGCTGTGTTAAAAATATCTCCCAAGAGCAGCCAGCTGTTTATTTATAAATCTGTGCGCAGGGAAGTTTTATTCCTCTTAAGTGTTTTCAAGAAAATGCCTAGTGTTTGGGTGAGAGGGGGCCGGGGTTGCTGGCGGTGAGCCAAAGACTGTCGGCTCCTTGGCGGGAGAGGGAGTGTCCAAAAAAGTCTGAAAAGACTGGGGTGACGGGACTCTGTGGCGAACTGGCTCTGGACGGCTGCTCTGGGCTTCAGCCTTTTCCAGGCGGTCCTTGTGGGGGAACAAGGCGCAGCTGCTGTTCTTGCCCTGGCCCAGCAGATGGTGGTGTCAACCCGGCGCTCTGGGCTGCGCCCGCCCGCTCCGTGCGCGCCGCGTGGCCCCCGCCTCTCCACTTGCAGATGGCTTAATCATGACTCCCGTCCCGCCCCCACCCGGCCCCCGCCCCGCGCGGGCTGGGCGACGCTGCGAACGAGGAGCCAGGCAGTCAAGTGTTACTGCGTACAGCAGGTAGCCTGGCAACCGAGAGCATAATACGGAGCAGATGGTGTTCGCATGGCGTGATGGACATCACACACGACAGCCTGAGACAATCCAGGAATTCCCTGGTGACTCGAGGCCCTCTTTACACAAAATGAGTTCGCTCTCCATTGCCGTGTATCTCTGGGGTGATCTCCCCCCCTCCCCTCTCCCACTGACACTGAACTGGTTTCTTATTACCGACTTTTCTTCCAGTCCAAGGGGAGGGAGATTGCAGGGGGTGGGAGTGGGAGAGGCCTTGGAAGGAAACGGAAGGGCTGGGGGCGGGAGGTGTTGCAGGGGTGGTGGGGGCCAGACAGTGGCGTAAACCAGACCCGGAGGACTGTCCGAGAGGGACAGGGTTCCCAGTAGTCTGGGATGCACAAAGCCGGTGCAGAGAGGAGCGCCTCCGCAGTCTTTGCAATCGCGTGGCCCACAAACAGCCTAAATGAAATTTAGGATTTTACTTTAAACGTCCCCTGGGGCGTAATTTAGCCTCTCTACTAGAGCCTATATTCTTACAAGCCTTAGGGGACTCTAAGAAGTCCGGAGCGGGGCCCAAGCGATCCCAGCAGGCCGGAAAACGCCTCTCCGCGCAGTCGCAGACGTCCCTAACAAAGGAACCGCTGAGGTGACCCCGGGTGCGGGCGGGGCGGCGCGGGCCCCCCAGGTCCTGGCCTGGTGCGCGCTCCGGGGTGCATTTCCCCGCCACCGCCACACCGCGTGTGTGCCAGGAGAGGGGAAAGGCAATAGGGGTGGAGGGCACGGGTTGGAACCAGGTGGAAGAGGGTTGTCCTGTAGGTAAAAGTAATAAGTCAATACAAAACAAAAAAGACGTCCCAGAAAAAAAAAAAAAAATCCGTATTTTTCACACACACCGAACTGGATCAAGTAATTAAAAAAAAAAAATTAAGTCAATTCCAAACGGAATTTTGCCTAGATTCTTAACATCAAGAGACTTCTCTGACCAACCTCTTACCAGGGTCCAGAGGCTTTCCCTTGCAAAGGTGCGTACTAGGCAAGTTTTCAGTTTCTGAAGGCGGAAGTCTTTTCAAAGGTGGAAGCGAATGCTTCACGGAGAACACTTCTGGGAAAGAGTTGAGCAGTTTCATGTTGGAGAGCAGCATAGGAAGGACCCACCGCGGGCTGGATGGCGGCACCCGGCTGTCACTCCCAGGGCTCAAGGTGGTTAACTGGCATTCTGAGGCTTGGGATGCCATCTGACCTCTCGGTTTCAGTCCCCACACCCTCAAATGAAAACCTCATTCTTAGGACTTTTCCTTCACAGTGGAAGATGATGGCTAAGAAGATGGTACCCACCCGCTTCCAGGTACCATCACCTGGAAGATGGTTAGAAATGCAAATTCTCGGGCTCCACCATGCCTACTGAACTACAACCTCTGGGGGCGTTTTGACAAGCCCTCCAGGTAATTACCATGACCCACAGTTTGAGAATCATTTGGACAAATAATCCTGGCTTATGGGCACTGACTGCTACCCAGCTCTGTATGCCCTGATGACACTGCAAACCCTGCATTTAACAAAGCAAGTCTCAGAAGGCTGAGTTGCTCAGGTTTCATCTTCACTGGGAACAAAATTCCCAGATTTTTCAGAGGGCTGCTCAGGTGATACAAACCCAAGAATTATGAAAGGCACCATGGTTGTGAGTCTTCCAGGAAGGCCAGGACTCCTGCAGCTCTGCTGTGAGGCTGAGAGGCAGCCAGGACTGAGGAAGGGGGAGGCCAGTATACTGCCTCGCTCAGTGCAGAAGCATCAAACGTCATTAGACTTCCTGTCCCCTGGTTTGATACAAGGTAGAGAACTATGAAAAGTTGTGATTGGAGGAAAGTCCCCTCTGGTTGGAAATGGTGCTGAAAAACATGGACAAAACAGAGGCAACAATGGAAGAGAACAACTAAACACTTATGGGGCACTAACTATATGCAAAGTACTCAGCCAGGTGCATTCACATCCACAATTAAACTCATTTTACTGACTCAAAAACTCCCAAGTGTCAGAGAGATTAAGTAAGTCGTCTGATGTCCAGCAGCGGGTGGTGGTGTCCTGGGGATTCTGGCTTTTCTACTGACCATAACATGCATCTGGTCTAAATTGAGCAGAGCACCCACGAGGACTCTGCAGTAAAAAGAAATGGGAAGAGGGTGGTGGTGGGGATAGAGGAATGGGCATAGGATTAAAAGGCAGAAACACTATTGGGATCAAAGGGTGAAACTGAAAGCACAAAAATATATATCACTTTTTATATGTTGTCTGACATCCAAAATTAGTATGCCTCTGTGTTATCAACTTTGACATTTAAAGAAAGGGCATGAGATAGCCCATTCAACCATAACTGGAAGGAAGGAACAAAATAAAATAAGACCTTAGAATTCCCTTTGAAGTTGATCAAGTATCAGGACAGAAACTTGGTTTCAGGATGGTGAGGTGTTTTTTTTTTTTTTACAGAATTTCTCTGGACCAATTTTCCCCTGTGGCTTTGGAGAGTTCTTACAAATTCATAGCAGAGCCCCAACAGGGTCTACTCCATAGAAACCGCTCTGTTTCAGCAGATTATTGAAGAAGGTTGGATAAAAAGGTTTGTTTTATGATATGTAATGGTTGTGTTCCCAGGACGATTGAGTCTTGGGGCAGTTTAGCAATTTAGAAAGATTATCACCAAAATGGCAGTAACTTGGGACTCAAGTGCGAAGCCTGCAAACTGGGTCCAGCCAGTTCTGTGTCCAACCTCTAAAATGGAGCCGTTTACATCCGGGGAACCCAATACGCCAGGATAGAAACAGCTTCGTCAAGTGACTGGCCCACCCCGACCATAACAAATTGCTTGTTGTTATCACTGTTGTTGCTATAGCCTCTTCAACAAGCCACTCTGGAAAGCCGGTGAGGGAAGTGCTATGCTACTGGTTCTAGCTAAGCTCCCAAGACAATCAGAACTGAGGCTGTCAACTTGCTCCCCTTTCTGGGCTCTCAATGAGCAGAGTGGAATTCCTATCTAGACATTGGACTGTTCAAAAAATACATGTTTTGCTTATTCCCACCCACCTTCCATCACTGGAAAAATTTGAAAACATTGCATAAAAGTATAAACACTCAAAGGCAACCATGTCAATATTTTGATGTTTTTGCATTTATTCCCAGCCTCCCCTATACCCATGCAATAATATATTTTCCATGCTCACAATCAGGGTATACACAATTGTTTTCTTTTTGTTTTTTTTAATTGGTTTATTTTAGAGAGACAGAGGAAGGGAGAGAGAGGGAGGAGGAAGGAACACACACACACACACACACACACAGAGGGAGACACAGAGAGAGAAGCATTCATTTGTTGTTCCACTTAGTTGTGCATTCAGTGGTTGCTTCCAGTATGTGTCCTAACCAGAGATCGAACCTGCAACATTGGTGTTTCAGGACCATGTTCTAACCAGCCAGGGCGGGTGATAGTTTCTTACTAAGTAACATAAGAAAGGTAGAAAGTTCCAACTTTCCAAATGCTTAGAGGTTACAATATCCCGGTAGGATAATTCCTGCAGGTCGGTAGGTTTTTAAAAAATGTATTCTAACATTCAGCACAGAGCTTCATCCACAGTTGTAACAGAATTGAGCTAATTGGCTATCACATATTCTAGCCTAAACCAGTATATAACCTATGTCTGGGGTGGAGCAAAAATATAGCCCTACAGTGGACTGCTCCGAGCTACTGAATGCAGCCTCCGCTGGAAAAGGGTTAAAGTTGGCATTCCAGGGCAAGATATGAGTGTGCCATCAACCACAGGAAGGTCAGGCTTTCCAGGACATTCTTGGGAGTAAAAACAAAAACCATCTGTCCTTATCAGTGCTTTGAACGAAGTTACCATAGGTCCCTCTCGTGGCAACACAACTTTGTTAGGCTCCTCCTCTGCCTTTGATATAAATTATAGAAACTTTTGAATCCTTTTGTTGTGGTTAATTCCACCATGAAAGCAACTCTAAGTTGGTTAAAAGTTCATTAGTGTGCAACAATAGGAGCTTGATTAAATAAATTATGGTTCATCCATGCCATGAATACTACGCAGCCAATCAAAATCACACCTTCTCAGACTAACTAATCACACAGAAGAAAAGCTTGCAATATATAGGTAAGGGGAGAGAAAAAGCAGTATCTAAATCATTCGTCACAGAATAATCACCCCAGACAAGGGTGTGAGCAATTCTTACACTCTTTCAAATGTTCTATTATGAACATATTACTTCAAATAAATACTTTAAAAATCTTGTTCTGTAAAGAATAAAGTCTTTATGTTGCCAGAAGAAGGAAAGAAAAAGGGCCTATTTGTTTTCAAGGACTCCAAAATTCTGAGGAGGGGTGAGGACCGCCTAGTTTCTGAGCTTTCTTTGCAGAGGATAAGGCACAAGCTACACCTTGCGCGGAGATAGGAGAGCATTAGGACCCAGTGATGCAAGCACCTGACTGTGCCTGGGAGGAGACTGGAGGCCTCACAGAGGAAGTGATGTTTCCAAATGGCTCAGATGGACAAGAGGGGACTGGCTCCTAGAGCAGAGGGCCTTGATCTAGAAGTGATGATCAAAGGCTTGAATACATCATGCCCTGAAGTTCCATTTCTAAGGACTCAACTCCTGGAAATATTCACAGATTTGTGTAAAGATGTATGTTGAATAGCTTTTTTTTTTTTTTTGTATTTTTCCGAAGTTGGAAACGGAGAGGCAGACAGACAGACTCCAGCATGCGCCTGACCGGGATCCACCCGGCATCCACCCACCATGCCCACCAGGGGGCGATGCTCTGCCCATCTTGGGGCGTGGCTCTGCCGCAATCAGAGCCATTCTAGCGCCTGAGGCAGAGGCCACAGAGTCATCCTCAGTGCCCCTGGGAAACTTTGCTCCAATAAAGCCTTGGCTGTGGGAGGGAAGAGAGAGACAGAGAGGAAGGAGAGGGGGAGGGGTGGAGAAGCAGATGGGTGTTTGAATGACTTAGAGTAGCAAAAAAATTAAAAAACAACTTAAATGGCCAACATTTAGAGGATTCATTAAATAATACCCCCCCCCCCCCGCCCAAACAAAAACAAAAAACCCAAACCTCACTAAGAGTACTTAGTCTAAACAGACATGGAATGGAACGACTGAGTTCAGGAGGTGCCCTGGTTGTATCTGGGTTCCCCTATGAGCCCACCGTATGTTCTGGAGTGCGCAACAGATACCCTTAACTCTAGTTCTCCCGAGACTTTAAGACCTGAATGAACTGGGTTTGGCTACAGGTTTAGCAACTAGGCCAGCTTTTTAGCGCCTCAACCAAGAGCTCCCAAGTCCCAGAGACGGCTGTAAAGGACACTGACCATCTTCCAAGAATTCCCGGGTCTGCCTAGACGAGCTGCCCTTTGCGGCACCACCTGCTCTCTCTTTTTTTCTCCAGTCCAGTCGTGAAACCACAGAGCACGGCTGGAACCAGCCCAACCCAGAGAGTTTAAGAACAAGTGAAGGCCCTGGCCGGTTGGCTCAGCGGTAGAGCTGTTGGCCTGGCGTGCAGGGGACCTGGGTTCAATTCCCGGCCAGGGCACATAGGAGAAGTGCCCATTTGCTTCTCCACCCCCCCCCCCTTCCTTTCTCTCTGTCTCTCTCTTCCCCTCCGGCAGCTGAGGCTCCATTGGAGCAATGATGGCTCGGGCGCTGGGGATGGCTCCTTGGCCTCTGCCCCAGGCACTAGAGTGGCTCTGGTTGCAGCAGAGCGACGCCCGGAGGGGCAGAGCATCGCCCCCTGGTGGGCAGAGCAGCGCCCCTGGTGGGCGTGCCGGGTGGATCCCGGTCGGGCGCATGCGGGAGTCTGTCTGACCGTCTCTCCCCGTTTCCAGCTTCAGAAAAATACAAAAAAAAAACCAACAAAAAAAACCCCAAGTGAAAACCATCCCTTGTCTCCACAGGTTGTCTTCTACACGGGGCTGCAAGATAGGTGTCGCAGAGGTGGGGATGGCATCTGCTCACATCCAAGTGGCCACTGTCAGGACACACGGGCGGCAAGTGGTTTGCCAGCAGCTCCAGGAATTCAGTTTTGACCCATCTGCTGTCTGCCTGTCTCTCCTGGATTTCAAAGCCGGGAGGGGGAGGAAGGAGTCTCAGCTGTCTTCAGCCCGCCTGCTCCTGAGCTGTTCCCCAAACCGCGCCTTCTTCTTTTACTGCCTCCCCCTTCTGATGAAGTCATCACAGCCAAGATTACATAACGGGGACAGAGGCCTATCTTGTGTTATCCTGGGAGCCAGGCCAATGTTTCCATTTATGGACAAGAGCCCACCACACTCCAGGTGGAGCTCTCTGCTGCAGCCACCCCGAGGCAGGGCGAAGGGAAGGAGTGGGAGCTTGAGGGGCTCCCTCTGTCACCTTCGTCCTCCCCACAGCCAGGTGGGGTGGCTGGTGGCTGGGGGCCGCGGGCCCTGACTGCCTGGGAACAGCCCCTCCTGGGAAGCAGCTTAGTCTTGGCCCCCGGCTTTTCCCTCCTGGCAGAAGATATTTCCAGAAAAGGTGCGGGGTCTGTGTCAGAATGTGCTGTTGTGTTTCTGCCTGCTGAACCTACCTGTTTGGGGCCGACCAGGGGCGGTCATACCAGGGCTCAAGGAGGAGAGTGGCTCACCCCACACGCCTAAGAGCGGACTCGGGGGTCAACCAAGGCTCAGGGAGGAGAGCGGCTCGCCCCACACACCCAAGAGCAGACCAGGCAGCAGCACTGATGGTCTGTGTAGGCCAGGACTCCAGGAGGCCATGAGAAAGTAGGGACATGTGGGGCAATCAGCTGTGTTTGGCTTGCTCGCTCGTTTACGGGCTGCAAGCACTTGGCCTGATTGGTGCGTGTGGATAGTGGATAGTCTATGTAAGGCTGTGGGTGCTTTCTCCCAGTGACCATTCTCCCAGATCGCTCTCCTGCTGCTGTGAGGTGTGGTTTTCTTGATTCCTTGCCCTTCACTGCAAGAAGCAGGCTTTCCTTCGTTTATTAGCTCTTTTCCTTTTTTGTTTATGGGCTTGCCTATCTTTGCGAGCCTCCAGTAAATGGGTGTGGTCCAATGCTTTCCAGCTTTGCAGTTCCTCTACCATTGGCTTGAATTCAATGCGAACCTGCCTGGCCTCAACCACCAGTGTTACATCTGGCGTAGTGGGCAGGATTTGGATCAGATCGGCGTGGAGCTCCTGACAGCCTTGAAGGGTGCGGTAGAGGAGTGGTCGTTGTTCTCCGGCATATGATCCCCTGTGGCTGTCCTTTTGGGGGCTGTGGGATGGGTGTTTTTCACAGCCTTGTGAGAGGAAACCGAGAGCTCTGTGTGAGAGACTGCCAGAGGTCGAAAGCTCTAGGGTGAGCTGCAGACTGACTGCCAACAATGGTATGAGCTGGAACAGTCACTGGAGAAAGAGCTGCAGGTCTGAGGACTGCAGGTCAGGCTACAGGCTGAGAACCAGCAGTGGTGTGAACTGGAACAAGCCCTGGGGAAGGAGGTCGACCGGGTCTGAGAGCTGCAGCGTGAGATGCAGCCTGAGCACCAGTGGCACCTGAAACTGGAATGGTCTCTGGAGAAGGAATTACAGGTTCGCGAGTTGCAATCTTCCCTGGAAGCTGCATGTTGGCAGCAACAGTGTTGGAGAAACAACTGCAGGTTCAAGAACTCAAATTTAAGCTTCAGGCTGAGAGCTAGCAGCTGCAGGAACCAAAGTGGGCGCAGAAGAAGGCGCTGTATCCATGCCTGGCAGAGTGGCTCTGACTCGGCGGGAGGAGGCATTTCGAACTCCTCCTCTGAGGAGGAAGTTTACGCTGCAACTGCCATCTGCCAACTCAGACCCTGGCTGGTGGTTGCCCAGAAGGTAAAAACTCAGCAGCCAAGAGTCCCTCAGAGGGAAGCTCAGTTCCCTCCGCAGGTGGTGGAGAACTCTGTGGTCCAGCCCACACCTGGGCAGAGCTGATGGAGATGGGGTGCAATTCAGGCAGAAACCCACTGAGCCCCTGGCAGTCTGGTTGCTGCGGTTGTGGAACATAGGGGGAGGTGGATGGCATCATGCACTCCAGAACAGAGATGGAGAAACTGGCCACCATTACCACACACTCCTCCTTGAGGCAGTGTCCTCAGAACTGCCATGGCAACCCAGGAGACCATACCCTATTAGAATGGGTGATGGCCGCCATTCATACAGTCTGGCAGAAGCTGGAGAATTGCTGGGGGCAGTGAGACAGTGGCAGTGCTACAGTGAGCTGGCCTGGTTCCTTTGGGAACGAGGTATGAAGAATGCTGCTTTCAACCCAAGGTCCCTTGGGCCAGATGAAGAAGTGTTTACGGCAGGGATGAGAACCTTATTCTCTGGAGCACCTTATCAGCCCTTTTTGGGTCACTAGTAGCTATCTTGGGCCCCTTTGTGGGGTAGCCCATCAACACGGTTACACAGATGGCATTTGGTTTGGAGGAGCTGAAGGCAGCATGGAATTACAAAGCTGTGAGGGCTGCTGCCTGTGCCCCCCACACACAAGAGAAATGGGCCTGTAAAGGGTACCTGAACATAGATGTGGGCAGATCTGACTGTGGCTGGGGAAGATAGGGAGAAATTAGATGGCAAACCTAATCAAGTTCTTTTGGAGCTTTGGCTACGGCTTAAACCAGGACAGAGGTTCCACCCGCTGAGATGAATGACACCAGCAACTACCAACAAAATGGTTGGTAGGCGGGTGGCACGGTTATAAGATTATATGATGGAGACAGTTGAGGGAGAGGAGGACCCGCAAGATATGTTGTTCTAGTTTGCATGGGGGAAGGCCAAGGGACCCCTCTAACAGGGACAGACAGGGACGGGAGGCCCCACGTGGAACTGGCAATCCACTGGTCCCTTTCTAATGTACAATTGGTATTGGCCTTGGTGGGTGCAGGTGCAGAATGCTCCCTCCTCTATGGTAACCTAGAGCAGTTCTCTGGGACCTCAGCGGCTATTGATGGTTATGGGAGCCAAACTGTTTGAGTGAAGCCAATAAGTACTTCATTGGGGACAGAAAGACTTACTCCTAAGCCATATAAGGTATACGTATCTCCTATTCCTGAATATATACTGCTCACAAAGATCAGGGGATATTTTAATCGCTTCATATTCATTTTGAAATATCCCTTAATTTTTGTGAGCAGTATATTTTGGGGATAGATGTCTTACCAGGACTGTGGTTGGAAACTATGGCTGGGGAGTTCCACCTGTGAGTCCGGGTCGTGAAGGCAGTGTTGCGGGGACACGCAGCACATTCCCCCTTGCAGTTACCCGTCCCTGGCGCATGACTAGTACCAAGCAGTACCACGTGCCAGGCGGTTATGAATAAGTCACTGTGACGGTCCTCAAACTAGAAAAGGTGGGGATCATCCAGCCAGTGCACAGTCCTTACAACTCCCCGGTATGGCCTGTGCACAAACCAGATAGAACCTGGCGGATGACAGTAGATTACAGAGAACTTAATAAAGTTTTTCCCCTTTGTACACTGCTGTTCCCTCGATGGCTAACATGATGCATCAGCTAAGCCATGAGTTGGGGACATATCACTTTGTGGCAGATTTGGCTAACTTTTTTCTCTATTGATATAGCTACAGAGAGTCAAGACCAATTTGCCTCCACTTGGGAAGGGAGACAATGGACCTTTACAATGCTACCACAGGGCTATTTGCATAGCCCCATCTTGTTTCATGGGCTGGTGGCTGCTGACCTGGCTCAATAGAAACAGCCAGAGGCAGTTCATATGTATTTTTATATTGGTGATATTATGCTAATTAGTGACTCTCTTCCAGAATTGGAGCAAGCAGTCCCTACCCTGCTATCCCATAAGAAAGTATGTGGCTGGGCGGTCAACGAGGGCAAATTATAAGGACCCGGGTTATCTGTTAAGTTCTTGGGGGTAGTCTGGTCGGGTAAGACAAAAGTTATCCCTGACGCAATTATAGATAAGATCCAAGTGTTCCCTGTGTCTGCTACGGTAAAGCAGTTACAGGAACCCCTGTTCACACACAATCACCTTTTGCTTATGATAAAAATTAGGTTGATAGCTACACGTAGAACTAGACCACCCTAGAATGAAGGTGAAATGGAGGTGACACTTTCATTTTAGTGAGGATTAAATGCCTCCTGTTGATAAGAGGGATACAGGCTTTCTAAGATGGGGGTGACATGCCAAATATCCCCCTCTGAAAGCATAAATATTTTTGCCTAAATACCTGGGATGTACTGCTAATTTCCTATTACTTTCTACCAGAAGCTAAAGCCACATCTGACCTTCTTGCCATGATTGCACTGCAAGTGTCCACCTCTCCGCACGTCCTCTCCAAGTTTCCTGTGCTAATTCTTCCCTAGATTGTTGACTTAACACCCTTCTGTTATGCCTCCCAGATCTGGGCGAGCTTGTGACAACATACACAGAATTCAAACACAGTCTCCACCTGAGACCGCACACACACACCTCCTTTAAAAGCGCTCCCTCCTACCTTGACTGCTCAGAGGAGGTGAACATCAGAGCAGGAGGGTTGCGCTCACAGGGGCTGGACCAGGACAGGTGCTCTGACCTGCCACTCAGAATATTCATCAACCTGAGAAAGCTTCCCCAGTGCTAAGGATCAGAGTTCTGGTCTTTTTTACCTTTCGACCATTTCTCTAATAAACACACACATTTTCTTTGACTTTGGGCCAACTAATTACTTTGCTTTCTCCCTTGGATTTCATCTCCTCTTCACCTCTTCATCCTCCATTACTTTTTTTTTTTTTTTTTGAGAGAGAGGCAGGGAGAGAGAGAGAGAGAGAGAGAGAGAGACAGAACCATCGAGCTGTTTCTGTACGTGTTCTGACTGGGAAATCGAACTGGCGACCTTTGCGCTCTGCGCTCCAGGAGGATGCTCCAACCCACAACAGGACTTAACTCCTCCCTCCCTGCCTCCCTCCGTCCCTTCCTTTTCCTTTTTTTTTTTTTTTTAATTTTCAGAGACACAGAGAGAGTAGAAGGGGAAGGGAAGCACTCATTTGTTGTTCCGCTCAGTCGTGCACTCATTGGCTGCTTCCTGTGTGTGCCCTGACCGGGGATTGAACCCTCAACCTTGTTCTTTCAGGACAATGTTCTTAACCGACTGAGCTAACCAACCAGGGCCCTCCCCTACCTTAAGAATAGGCAATTTCTCAGTCAACATGGATGAAATCCTCCCCAAGGCAACCAATCCTTTTCTGAAAGCTGAAATGAAATATAAAAGGCTGGAAACTGGCTGAGGAGTGGGAGGCGGGGTATGATGTCCCTCTAAATTGAACTTGAAGTCTGTCTCAGTTCCCTATTATGTGACACAGGAAAAGCCAGTGAGAGTGAGGTCCCCTTCAGTCTTTCCCATAGATTCCGGGGGCCTAGTCTTTACTGAAGATTACTTTCTGTCCAAGGCCCAGGGAACACCACCTCTTGATTCATGTTTAGGAGTGCATTGAAAAGGTTGACAAGGCCACCCTTTCATCCCCTTTCTGATGTAGTCGGAGAGAACTTCCGAGGAAAGGAGTCACCGTGTCCCCTTTAGTCAGTAAGTACAAGCCCCCAGGCAGTGGATGTCCGCGCACGGGGTGCTGGGAGCTGTCGCACGACGTGGAGGAGCCATCCCCACGGCACAGTCTTGCCACCATCACCATGGAGATATCTGGGGCTGCAGCAGGGTCTCAGTCCCTCTCTGTGCTTCCCACCGGCTTCTTGGGGACAGAGCCACCAAATGTCCTGCCGTGAGGTGCACCCACACCCTGGGTAGGGCTCACTTTCTGCTGGGGGGCCTCGGTTAAGAAGGATGACCTGGTCAGCGAAATTATACGACTAAGGTTGCTAACCCAGTATAAGTTCAGGGATCTGGTCTAAGACCACGGAGCCTTGTGCCTGTCACTTGAAGCTGGACAGGGCTGCCCAACCCTTACTGGCACTTTCAATTTCAGTTGCCAGGTCTTCTGAGTTGATTTTTCTTGGAAAAGATTCAGCCACAGGTAAGACAAATACAAAGACACAAACAAACCAAACAAGCAAACAACTGGCTTGCTGAATAGAAAACAACATCTATGTGTATGGGCTGCTTTTACAGCTTTGATTTTATGTACAGTAAGATACTCCGCGGCCAAAACTGCACTTACCCCTAGAAAAACACACACCACCGCTCTCCGCCTGAATGCCAGGCACTATAGCATTATATGCAGAATGTATAATTCGCCATCAAAGCTTCCTTTCAATTCAGATATGCATCTCCTTTGAAAAAAGCTTCGACTGCTCAGGGAGCTCCCAAGGGCCCCAGCGTCCCAGCACACTGGTGGGTATGTGGTTGGAGTCTCGGAGAAGGGCAGCAGGGCCTTGGTCCTGGGTGGGCACTGAAAACCCAGTGAGGGACGAGGTTTCCCTCCACTGAAAAGCTGGAGGATGATCCCAGCCTGTCAAGGGTGAGACGGTGGTGTGTGCTCTGTCTGGTTCCGTCGGGTTTCCATAAAGCCAGCCTGGCCCGATCTGGACGGTCAGAGCCGCACAGTAGAAAGGGGGTAGAATGGGAGAGGTGGGACACATGGATTCTAGGGATTGTGTGACCCGAGGCAAGTCCCTGAATGCCTCCCTGCACAAGTGCTCTGTAAGGCTCTTTACCCAGCCCTGAAATTCCCAATTATGTTTGGGAGGAGTATAATGCCAGTGGCTGAGGTCAGGTGGGACCACACTGAGTTCAGGCAGACCTCAGAAAAACTGCGGAGCCGGAAAGGGTTGGGCCAGTACCGTTTAATAAAGTCTCCCAATGGTGGACAAGCAAACAAGGGAAAACCGCTTCTCAGGCAAATGAACGGCAAAACACGACCCCTCGCAGTGGTGGGCAGGCAATCCACAATCCGCAACCCACAATGAGGGTAAACACCCACAGCCTTACACAGACTAAACACACAGCCTTACATAGGCATTGCCATGTGCTCACACACTAATCAAGCAAAGTGCTCACAGGCGGTAAACCAGCGAGCAAGCCTAACAGAGCTGTTTTCCCCACAGCAGAGATTCATGGATCAGAAGGAGCCTGGATAGGAGGGAGATTTAGATTTGAGCGAGCAGAGGAGAAGGCAGGAGCAGCCACCTGCAAAGAGGGAGCTGGTGGCCCGGAGACCCCAAGCCGAGGAGCACGCTGGGGTGTGTGAGAGAAAAGTTTCACGGGTGGGTCTGATTGTGGGCAGGTCTGCACACCGGCTCAGACATCTGACCTGACCAATAGACAGGGAGCCACAGTCAAGGCTCTTAAAGGGAATGAGATGATAAAGGCATTACTTTAACAAGATGAAGCCGGGAAGTGGCATAGAGATTAGAATGGGGCTGGTCAGAAGAAGGGAAGTGGGGAGGCAGGGCTGGGGGCACCCAGCCAGGAGGGAGAGGGAAGCTGGCCGACACTGGGTTCCTGACCATGAGAACTTTCGAGGGAAGAGTCAGGTTGAACCGCAAGCTATAATTTGGCAAGAATAAGAATTCAGGTGCTTTTTCTTTTCCTACGCAACATAGGTCTGAGGTCCAATGGTCTCCATCTCTTCCTGCTCACTTCTTCTAGTCTCTGTCATTCCCATGTGGCCCTTACATGGCTACCAGAAATCTGGCAGGGATAGTGATTCCTGCTCAAAAATCAGTAGAAGTAATTCCAGTTTTCCTTGTCCTCCCTAATTTAAAAAAGCTGAGTTTATTGAAATGTAAATTTAGTACATAGTTATCTTTTCAGCCCTCCACCGACTTTTAACCGGGCGTAGTATAGTCAGAGTATACGCTATTTTTAGAGCTCTAATAATACATCCTGGGGATGAAGAGAGGATGCTGAACAATAACAGGAAATGTGACTAAAACAGCTCTGAGAGGAAACCTTTCCAGTTTTGTGTTTTCCTTAACACAGCCCCCCAACTTTCTACTTCCTGCTACACGTTTCACTTAACTTTTTTCAAGAAGACCTGACAAAAGAATAAGGAGAGTTAGATGGTGGCCCAATGAAAGGTTTTTAATGACAAGTAGAATTCACGACACAGTGATAACTAAGTATCTCCTAGGCTTCATTAACAGTTTAAGCTCCATATTGAATTAAAGAAAAGAAAAAGGTCAGAAAATCACTCTTGGTTTCCATGGCATGTCTTCTGCATCATAAGTGGTGTGATATTTTCATAAGATAGTTGATGTTGCATTTATCCCATGTAAACTAGAGATGGTAGTGAAAATAATTTAAAAATTTTTTTATTTTAGTGAGAGCTGGGAAGGCAGAGAGACAGACTGCATGCGCCCGATGGATATCCACCCAGAAAGCCAACTAGGGGGCGATGCTCTGCCCATTTGGGGCCATAGCTCCATTGCTTAGCAACCAAGCCACTTTTTTTAGTGCCTGAGGTGGAGGACACGGAGCCATCCTCAGCGTCAGAGGCCACCTCACTCAAGCCAATCGAGCCATGGCTGCTGGAGGGGAAGGAGGGGCTGGAGAAGCAAAGGGTCCCTTCTCCTGTGTGCCCTGAATGGGAATTGAACCCTGGATATCCACACACTGGGCCTACGCCTACCACTGAGCCAATGGCCAGGGCTAAAAATAATTTTTTAACAAATAGTTCATGCCTAGTGTCAGGCCACTGAAAATTTGTGGCTAAGGCATACAGCAGTGGTCCCAGGTAAAATCATGTGTTGAGTCAGCCACTTGGAGATGGGGTGTCTTCCCTGAATGAATGACAGATCTTCTCTTTGAAGATCTTCCCGGCGCTCAGTGAAACAACAGAGAGGAGAAGCAGATCCTCCGGCCTTCATGGCTCTGAAATAGAGGATTTCACCTGTTTGGTTCTGTCTTCGCATCTGAGGGATGAGCTGCAGACCTGCCCATCTGTCTCTCTGGGCCCTGTTACTATGGGTTTTCCCACCCTGTCTGAAGGCACACAGTTCCTCTGCCTACGGACACTGGACCTCTGCAGGCAGCCAATGGGGTTTTCCCTTTGCTTCCCCTCTCTGCTCCTCTCTCCTTCCTGGATATACAGGATATTCTTCTGGTGCATCCACCGAAAGTAATGTGTCAAATGATGACTATGCTTTCTTTTATTAAACACATAGAAGAGAGACAGACTGTTTTCTTTCCTTTCACTGTGCCCAGGTAATATAAAGCCCAGGGAACATAGGGGTGGGGGTTGGGGGGCTGTTGGCGGCTGCTGTCCTGGGCTAGGCCAGCTCTTGTCGGCGGGTCATCTGAAGGAATTCTGGGAAGCCCCGCCCCCGTTCTGATCTGACTCAGTGGCCAAAGGCCAGCAGCTCTTCGTGGGTCTGTATTCAAAGTCACCCGAGTCAGTGCAGTCCTCGGCCATGTCGGCAGGACTTCTGGGGAGACATGAGGGGGGTGAGCACAGAGGGAGACCCTGCCCTCAAAACGTGCAGGGAACTCAGTACTTAATATTGCATTTTCTTAGCCCTGGCCAGGTAGCTCAGTTGGTTAGAGTGTCGTCCTGATACACCATGGTTGCGGGTTCGATCCCCAGTCAGGGCACGTGACAAGAATCAACTAATGACAGCATAAATAAGTGGAATAATGAATTGATGTCTCTCTCCCTCCCTTCCTCTCTCTCTAAGAATCAATAAAAAATTTTTTTAAAAAAAAAATACTGTATTTTCTAGATTCCTGGCAATCTGAAAGACGTTAGTAGGTTCAGAAAAAAAAAAATCAATTTAAACCCTTAACACTTAATCCATACCATCCACCCCTCTGAGAGAGGAAATGTAATTTGGGAATTTAGGGGGAAGGAGGGAGGCCGGTATAGAGCACCAGGGAAATTTTTCCTCTTTTTATTTATTTATTATTTATTTACTTATTGTGTGTGTGTGTATGTGTGTGTGTGTGTGAGAGAGAGAGAGAGGGACAGAGAGAGGGACAGATAGACAAGAAGGGAGATGAGAAACATCAATTCTTTGTTGCAGTTCCTTAGTTGTTCATTGATTGCTCTCTCATATGTGCCTTGACCGTGGGGCTACAGCAGACTGAGTGACCCCTTGCTTGAGCCAGCGACCTTGGGTCTAAGCTGGTGAGCCTTGCTCAAACCAGATGAGCCCGCGCTCATGCTGGTGACCTCAGGGTCTCGAACGCGCTCATGCTGGTGACCTCAGGGTCTCAAACCTGAGTCCTCCACATCCCAGTCCGACGCTCTATCCACTGCGCCACCACCTGATCAGGCCTTTTTCCTCTTTTTAGACAGGGAATTCTCCTTGAAGCATCTGGTCTATATCACTTTGGTTAGAGAATGAAATCTTGTAGTGTCTTTATCACACATGATTGTATCTCTGATACCTATTCAGAGCAGCAGTGGTGCACAGGCAGAGCTGGTGAGCTCCTGACAGTGGAGGGGGAGGCTGAGAAAAGGAACCACAGTGACACGGTGTCGACATTAGCTGCGCCTGACTCATGGGCTCTCTATAAGAGTGTCACTATCCTTTTAAATTGTCCGGGGAGGCTGATGGAGAAGAGTCCTTGGGAGTTGAGGGTTGGGGCACTTGGGCCAAAGAGATGACTCTTTCTAGTTGGGGTTTCCAGTGCTGGTCCCCATGAACCACACTGCCTATCCCTTTCCTTTTAGGGGCTCCAGAGTGACAGGCCCACCCCTCAAGATAGAGGCGCTAAGGACTGGGACATCAGGGGAGGGGCTGGGAGCTGAGAGGAGTGGAAGTCAGGTTAAGAACCCAATGCATAGAGGAGGTCTGGTACTGAACAGCAGACACAGACCACAACGGGACAGAAGGGGATGAAAGAACACATGGGAATGACTGCAGCTGGGGGCCGGGTGTGGCTGGAGAAGAATCAGGCTGGGGGAAGTCCCAGAAAAGACCCCGGCTGGCAGACACCTCCCTCCTTGTCCCCAACATGGGGAGGTCTGGTATGGAGACGTTCTTATACTAAGCTGTGCTTTCTGTTGTCTATACATTTTTGGGGGTTGGGGGGAGGATAAAGTACAAAAACTCTATCGGGGTAAATTATTTTTTAAATGTATTTTTCAAGTATAGTTGACATACAATATTATATTCATTTCAGGTGTACAACGTAGCAGTTAAGACATTTATATATGAGGTGAAGTTTCTAATTTTCTTTCAACCAGAATGCAACTAGCTTTGGAAAGTTCAGCAACTTCAAGCAACTGCTCCTGAGGTTTTGGAGAGTAGAAGGACAGGCCGGAGAAGTACGAGGGTCCCAACCTGGCCAGCCACGCCATGGGCAGCCATTTCCGAGGCCAGCAGACACCCCGGCTTTGTGTGACGGCCTCCAGAGCAGCCCCCCCTGGGGCCCCCTTTGTGTCGGGCTGTCTCCAACCCTGCGCCACTGGCCAACAGTGTGGGCATGATCTGTGTCTGCTCGAGTCCTCGAAGCACTAGATGGCACCCCCTCCTCCCCATGCGGGCCCCCAAAACTGCTGACGAAGAGACAATCCAACCACGCTACACAGAGCTCAAATGGAACAAATATTTTCTTCTTCAAATGATTAGGAATTTTTCCAAACTGGGGAAAAACAAAGAATGGTTCATAAATGTATAGTTACCATATTTACAAAGATAGTATAAATCCTGATTATATGAAATAAAAGCAGAGTTCATATTTGACCTAACACTTTTGCTTTCAAGGGTTTTTTTAATTTTAATTTTTTTTTTCATTAATGTAGATTTAAAAAACATGATCCATATATATTGTTGCTCAAGTGCGAAAAAAGTTTTCAGTAAGAGAAATGGCAACTCGAGCAGCAGGGAGCCAAGTTTAGGTTTGGTGGCATGAACATGGATATTTACATATATTCCCTTCTTAATCTGTGTCTTCACCGAGGCAAGTGAAAATCTGATCTTTTTTTTTTTTTTTTTTTTTTTTTGAGGCCCAGCCCAGCCGCAGGAACAGCTTGTAAACCTCGCCACAGATACAGTCCTCATGGCAACAGGAGCTGTTTCCTTTGGCTTATGTGCTCTGGGAACTGTCAAGGGGGCCACCGATCAGAGAAATCTGGAAAGACGTGAGTCTGTCAGAACCCAGGAAAGGACTTGACACTGAGGCCACACTCGTGTTGCACAATTTGCATGAGCACTTCTAAACAAATCCTGTTTTCCCATGCAATCCACAGACCCGCAGCGGCAATGCTAATTGGCGAGGTTGCCACTCAAGTGCGGAGCTGGCTAGGGCTCTCTCTGCACGGATGAATAATACAGGGTCGGGGCAGCGCAGGAATTGTTTTACTGTTGTTTTGCATGACCGTCCTTCTGTGACTTCTGTCCCATCCTGCCCCCTCACCCTGCGTAGTGGACTTGAATAAGAAAACTGCAACCCCCCCACCCAAAAAAGCTGATCTTAGGTACCAATGTCACCCCATTAAATGTTGATTTCTAAATACAAAAAGAAAACAACAACAAAAAACCCCCGTCTGATGTCAGCACCAACAATGACACAAAGGTAAAAAAAAAAAAAGCAAAGCCAGAATACATAATATTTGAAATCAGGTTAAGTGTAAGGAAAGAGAGGCAAGGACCTGCTATCGTTTCATTAATATCGATAGATTATTCATGTCACTCGAGTGACAGTGAATTTGACTGTAGTCTGAAATGCCAATAGAATGCCAAACACAGCCGTGAAAAACACCAGAAGCCCTGAATGGAGGAGTGCTCTGGGACTCAGCTGAAGGAACCCGGTCCCCCAAGTTCAGGCAGAACATCACCCACCTAATAAGTCAACGTTAAGTGCAGGGGAAAGGAGGGTTAAGGTGCCCTGGGTACCTCCACAGCCACAGAAGAAAGGGAAGGAGGGTGACGATTCCCTTGCCCCTTCCTAGGTGGCATTAGAAGCCTTAGAAATGTAACACAGGCACTCTCCAGGGGGTGGCTCCCAGGTCCGATACAATCAATGGATTCGGAGGGGAGGACGGAGAGGCCTCCCAGGCGGTGGGTCACCTGGGCTCCTGCGGGCAGACAGTCTGCGTCTGCTGCCTCTGCAGTCAATGCAAACCAGGCGGTCTCGAGAAATGGCCTTTGGAGTAGTTTTGGGTTTTCTCCCCTCCTTTGTTCCTTGGAGATACTAAGCCTTAAATCCTCTTTGACTCTGAGTCACAGATGAAGCTGTATCTAAGCTGCATTGCATCACATGACGAAACCTGACCCACTGGAATTCAGTCCTCCGTGGTTCACTGTATGACCCATATGCCCAAGCCTTCCCCTGGCTCAGCCCAGAAAAGAAATATGCGTACAGAAGTACTTAGGCTCCATTCACTGCTTTTAGGCTTCACCTAAAAACCGTCTCCCGAAGACCAATGCATTTGGGATTTCAAACGTCAGCGATACATTTCCATCGCGGAGCATGTCCCACCCTCAGGTCTCATCACTATGATCCGCTCTCCATTTCCTCTTCAAATGAGGCGGGAGGAGGTTTGGGGAGAAGGCTATTTGTTTTGCTCTCACAGTTCTGATTTAGCCTCAGTTGTCCATGACCACCCTTCCCTGGGCAGCGGGGGCAGAAGTGCCCCTGCCCATTTGGGACAGCTGGCAAGCTGTCTCTTGTCATCTAGGCATCCCTTTTTCTGACTCTGGCACAAAATGCAGGCAAAAGATGAGTCTCTCGTGCTGGTGGGGCAGGTCGTGACCCACAGGTATGATTTACCAGATAACAAAGCACCTCTTAAAAGTCTCTCTCCCATGTCGCTCTCTTGATATGACATTTTCCTACACGGGATTAGGTTTTCTGGGAGATCACTATCGTACTTAACATATTACTTGGAGTGGTCCTAACCCACACAGCCCCTATCTCTAGAGAGTCCTTAGGTTCTAAGAGGTGGGACACAAGGTCGGTACCTTTGGTGGACCCCAGGGAGCCAGAGGACAGGACCTTGTGCCTGGCAGGCAGGAGGGAGAGGACAGTGAAAACACAAACAAACAAACAAAACCGAGCCCAGGTCACTGTTTTACCCACAGCAAGTCACAGAGTTCCAGTGGCACCTTTGACCTCTAATCCACAAAGGGTCCGTTCTTCCTCCTCGCAATGTCTGCACAGAAGGTTATGATAAAGTCCCTTCTGATAAAGGAGGTTCACATTCAAGCAGCGACCTCCACAGAGCCCCAAGTAAATGAAGGCCTGTCCTGCTTCCTTACCACTGTGGTCTGGCTCCAAGCAGAAACCTGAAGCTTGTATCAGTAATTAGTGGCCTGACTCTAAATTAGACCAGTCTTCTCTCCCTTGCCTGTGACTTAGGACACATTCAAATTCTAACTTTCCTTGCCGGGATTTCACTGATTTCTACAAAATGGTGCAGCCTGCTATCTTTACGTTGTCTCTAATACAATGCTGGTCAACCTGGTCCCTACTGCCCACTAGTGGGCGTTCCAGCTTTCATGGTGGGCAGTAGCGGAGCAACCACAGTATAAATAAAAAGATAGATTTAACTATAGTAAGTTGTTTTATAAAGATTTATTCTGCCAAATTTAGCGAAAATCCGACATAAAGTACTTGGTAAGTAATTATTATTATATGCTTTAACTTGCTGTAACTCTGCTTTATAAATTTTATAAAGTAAAGTTACTTCCCTACTTTATAAATCACCATTACTGTGGAACCGGTAGGCGGTTAGACAAGTTTACTACTAACAGAGATACAAAAGTGGGCGGTAGGTATAAAAAGGTTGACTACCCCTGCTATATATACTATATTGTGTTTCATCAGGGACTAAGACCCAAGACATAACTGTTGATTTCAGAGATCTAAAAATGTGCACTCTGGGCTCAATGATACATGGTATTCAGGCTCCTGTCCAACCAGGAAGGCCAGCATGGTGGTCCTTCCTCTGCCCGGAGGTCCTTCCTATGCCCACGGCCCACCTGTGAGAATGAGTGAGTGATGACAAAAACCCTCGAGAATGGCTGCAGAACGTGCCCATGGGTCGTGGGAAATCCAGGAACCCTCTCATGGGCTTCATTCCGAGCCAGACTCAGCACCAACAGCTTCCATGTTTCCCTAAATGATAGCTAAAAAAATGTCTTTACCACACAGCATCCCACACATACCCATCGCCTATGAGCTCCTGAGTGCAGATAAGAAGCATGTGGCCAATCGCAGAAACACATGATTTCAGTGTGCTTCTGGAAAAAAAAGGAAGCTAGGGGCAGACAATAATTCTAAGGGGGAAAAAGGAGCCTCTACATCTCTAACCATAGTTCTGGAGGCTGTGAATGCTTACGGCTGTCCACTGCCCCCTGTGGTGCCACCAGCGGAGGTAAGGGGAATAAAGGGAATGGGGGTGGGGGATGGGGGGATGGGTAGGGGGTTCTTTTTGGACCTACCTGCCAGGTCAGGAGAACAGGAAACCAGGCAGACCTGCGGGATTTATTCCTCCTGTCTTCAGAAAAGACTGACCGCAGTCTTGAAGTCTTGCTCAGGAGAGGGCTCACACAACGAATAAACAGAACGACAGAAAGACGAGGCACCCGTGACTTGATTTCCCTTTTCCCTCCTTCCTTCCTCCTGGTAAAATCCCATAACCGATCATTTTAATCGTTGAAAAGTGGTTATTATTCAGTGGCTGTAAGTACAACCACACTGGTGCGCCACGATCACACTGTCATTTGTAGAACTTTCCCATCATCCCAGACAGAACCTCTGGAGCCCGGAAGCAGCCAGCCTTTCTTCGTTCCTTCCCTTTTTCCCTTTGTTAGGAGCATTTTAATTTTAAGCCACTATGGGTATTGCTACAGGTTTGGAAAGGAATGTGACGAAAGCTTACTTAACGGGGAAAATCCTGACCAAGAAGTTAAAGACGAGTTTTAGTCGCTGGGATGAGAACTTTTATAACCAAGTCTTTATAACCTAGTGTCTAAAACTCACTGTGAAAATAAAATATGGCCCTGGCTGGTTAGCTCAGTAGGTTAGAGCAGTGGTCTCAAACTTTTTTTGGGCCACAGACCGGTTTAATGTCGGAAAATATTTTCATGGACCAGCCTTTAGGGTGGGACGGATAAATGTATCACGTGACTAAGACAAGCGTCGAGTGAGTCTTAGACAAATGTAACAGAGGGAATCTGGTCATTTAAAAAAAATAAAACATCGTTCAGACTTAAATATAAATAAAACAGAAATAATGTAAGTTATTTATTCTTTCTCTGTGGACCGGTACCAAATGGCCACGGACCGGAACTGGTCTGTGACCCGGGGGTTGGAAACCACTGGGTTAGAGCATCGACCCGAGATGCCAAGGTTGCGGGTTCGATCCCTGGTCAGGGCACATACACAGGACGCGACCAGTGAATGCACAACCGAGTGGAAAATCAAATAAATGCTTTTGTCTTTCTCTCTCTCCCCTGTTCCTCTCTCTGTTTCTGTAAAGTCAATAACAAAATTTTAAAAAAAAGAAAGTTTGATTTTACAAAATGACGTAAGGGGAAAAATTGGCCTCAGGGCAAGTGCATACCTTTTATTCTCCTTACCTATGTGCTGCCTTGAGGCAGAGGTCAGAATGAGTCAGTCTGCAGGGCTACACAAGAAACACAGATCTGAAATCCTCAAATCCTCGCCCAGGCCCCCTTTTCTGTCTATCCGTTGGTCCATTTCTCCTTCCTTTCATGCGTCCCTCTCTATGAACAAGAGTTATATGTATGTGTCTGGCGCATGCTGGCCACTGTAGCTACAATGATACACAGTGTTGGCTGGCCCACAGGTAACTCCCACCTGAGGAGGGAGATGAATTATGTAACATGCAAAATGCAGGTGAGGGAAGGGTCAAGTCTGTCCAGACAGGGTGGAGACTGGGTTGGGAGTTAATGAAACCTTTACCCAAGGCTGAGTTAATAACACTTACTGTGATTACACACTCTTATGTCATAACATTATAAAGTTATGAATATAAAATTACAGACTATGTATGCTATCGAACTATAATGTTAGTTTTAAAAAGCCGAATATTAAATGTCATATGTCCTGTGACTGCAACTGTGTAAAACTGAAACAAGCCTATACTGTGAAAATCTAAACATGCAAAGCCAAGTTGTTTTAAGGTTGGTGAATTATGGGTGTATTTTAAATTTAGAAATGTAAACACACTTTCATAGTTCCTTAAATTCTTTTTTCTTTTTGAGTATTAGTTTGTCCACTCTAGAAAATGGTAATCATTTGGTAAAATTCTTTCCAAAAGTATTCAGTAGAATAAAATAAGGGTCATATTATTCCACTGTATGGATATGTTTTCATTTATGTAATTAACAGTCTATTGTTGGACATTTAAATCCTTTTCTCTTTCACCGTTTAATTCGTGCTGACATGAGCACCCTGGGACACAGACCTTTGTGTGTACCTCTGGTTATTTCCCTGGGCTAACTTCCCACAAGTGGAAGTTCTGAGTCAAAGAGCAGGAGTATTTTTAAGGCTCCTGTTTTGGGACATATTTCCAAATTGCCTTCTTGAAAGATTTAACCTATTTACACTCCCAAGGAACACACAAGGGTCTCGGTATTATACTTCAGATTCAATTTTTAAAAATGACCAATTGCCCTCTGCAATTATGATGCTGCGTGTTTCCTGCCTAACGAATACAATAAAAGGTGCTGCAGGCCTGACCTGTGGTGGCGCAGTGGATAAAGCGTCGACCTGGAAACGCTGAGGTCACCGGTTCGAAACCCTGGGCTTGCCTGGTCAAGGCACATATGGGAGTTGATGCTTCCTGCTCCTCCCCCCTTCTCTCTCTCTCTCTCCTCTCTCTCTCTCCTTTCTAAAATGAATAAAAATAAATAAATAAAAGGTGCTGCAAACAAGATTAATTTACAGCATGTAGTCATGCACGCTTTTCCCCAAGTCTCCTGTCCTCTCCCCCGCGCCTGGGGAGTGGCCACCATCAGCCCTCGCTTTCCCGAGGCAGCACGTGGACAGCAGACACCTCCTGCTCAACCTGTTCAGGGTGGTGGACGCCTGAATGCTCCAAACACAATTCCTGAGGGCTGTCACCTGAGAGGCTTCTGCTGTCTCCTAAGAGGCTCGGCTCGATGCACCACAGGGAAAAAGCACGTTCTTAGTCCTGTAGTTGGCCCGGCCAGCTGTCCAGCACCAGTCCGTATAGATGACAGCTGGCTTGCTATTCCATATTTCAACAGCCTTAAGCCAGGATAACACCTGTAGGCTCTGGGAGTGAAAAGCACCGGGAAGAACACTGGGGGCAGCCTGCTTTTGTTACTTGGCAGGGACCTCACACGCCCTGAGCATCTTGTATCAAAGATAACCATATCAGCAGTGACGGCAACTAATCAAGTTAGAATCTACTGCTCTGTTACAATGGCACTGGATCTGATTCAGGGTTTCAAATTACCTTTTTGCTCCCCATATACATGGTTTATTACCACAATAGCAGAACAAAAGAGCGAGCTCTGCGTGTCAGTGAGACATGAACAGTGACGCACATGACAGACACCGAGCAGCTCTGCTGATGACACTACTGGAGGCTGGGACGGGCTCCGAAAATTACTGCTGGTCTGAACTGGACGCAGAGCATCAGAATACAGCAAAAGTTAAACAGGACCCCCCCTCCCCTGTTGTTGCCCAAAACTCTTATTCTGTCATTTCTAATTCAACTTATTTAATGAGCACTGTGGGGTCCACTGCTTGGGAACCGTTTTTGCAAGTTTGAAGTTAAATTTCTAGCTCTGTGGAACTGATGTTAGAACACCCTCAGGGGCCCGAGGAGAAGAGATCGAAGTGTGAGAGTGTGGGAGATGGAAAGCTAACTTAAAAGTTGTTTGTTTATCCACATACTTCATTAGAATAGCTGTACGTAGCAGCAGAAAAAAGGTAACATTGCGCATGGGCGCATGCAGGCTCTCTGCGGAAAAATGCTCCTCTGAACCTTCTAATCCCAATTTATTAGCTGTTCCATACGTTTCCAACATAACACTCCACTTATGAAAAAAGTTGATGGTTTTGAAAAATATGATGTGCGCTGATAATGGTTAGTAACTTTTAAAGTCCACCATGGTGTTGAATAAAAAGGATCTCCAATTTTTCGAAAAAGTAATTCATATTCAATTTATTTAAACTAAACAAACAATCCCCCCCCCATTTCTCCCACCTCCCACTCCCTGCCTTTTGAAACCACCAATCTGTTGTCTGTATCTATGTCTGACAGGTTGGTGCCTGGGAAACAGTTGTTACTATGAATATCAGCACACAATGGTCTTGAGAACCAAAGTAAGAACAATTCCCCAAGGAAACATCCAGGTTTTGCAAAGCCAAAATGCCCTGCCCTTCTCTCCCTGAGTTTTCCTCAGTAACAGGCTCTCTGGCTCCACAGAGCCTGACATGAACACATGACTACGCCTCACACCAGTACGGCTCCCATCAACCGCAGCTGGGAAGCCAGTTCTCCGAGCAAACAGACCCTCACAGTGGAACCAGGATGAAGTCGGCAGCCCTGTGTCAGCTCTGTTTCACTCCAGCTGCAACTCCTGCCTGCGACAAAGGTGCTGCCATCTTGCTAGCTTGATGTCACCCGAGAAGCTTGCTTTCCCCTCTCATCCTTCCAGTAGAGAATCGGGTGGCTAGTTAACTCCTCAATGTCCTCTCCCACCTGTATTTCATTGGTCCAGGTCATCCACACTTCCACTGGGTGACTGAGTTTCCTCACGGGTTTTCCCTTTTCCTCTCTTCTTTGTTGACCTGCAATACTCCCTCCAGCCACTCGGTCACAAGACCTACGATGCTTCTACTCTTCCATCCTTCGCCCCTTCAACTACATGTAGGGTAAAAATTACCTTCCTTAGCAGGCATACGTCCTGATCTACCTCTCCAGTCCTGTCTGTTGACGGCCCTCACCCTAGCCTCTCAGTAACTCCGGCTCTACCAGATTACTTTTGTTTGGCTGAATGTGTCTTGTTCTCCCCCGTTTCCTCTGCCTCCAGCCCTCCTCTTTCCTTCATTCTTCTACTTAGCCTTTCGCACTGAACTCTAATATCACATCCAGAAAGCACCCCCTATCTTCAGCTGGGCTGCCTGCCTCCCCTCTGAGCACCCGAAGCACCTTCTGCCTTCTCTCCGCTGGCCTTCTGACTATGTGTGTTAAAACTGTGTGCGAGCCACTCTGTCTCCCTGTGAGGCTGGGAGTCTCCTGCCAGCCGTCGTTTCTGTTCGTACTTGCCTCTTGTGGTCCCTTTCACACAGTAGGGAGTCAAGGAGGAGTGACAGAAAACGGGTCTGTGATTGATTGCTTCATATAACCTTCTTAAATTCCCACCTGACCCCCTTCCTTAAGTCAACTTTTTGTTTGCTTTGGGGGAGAGCCTTCTGGTTTTCTGGAGGCTCCTACCTAATCACAGTTCCCCACAGCTGTGGGAGAGAAGGTGCGTCTTCCTGCTTGGCAGGTGTGGCCTGTGTGCACGTTGCCATAGAAGAGAACTGAGAAGTCACTGTAGAATCTGAATCTATCTTTCAATGTTTTTAAGCGAGTGAGAGAGAAGCGAGAGTGAGAGAGAGAGAGGAGTGTGAGAGAGAGACAGACAGACAGGAAAGGAGAGAGATGAGAGGCATCAACTTGTAGTTGCGGCACTTTAGTTGTTCATTGATTGCTTTCTCATATGTGCCTTGACCCGGGGGCTCCAGCTGGGCCAATGACCTCTTGCTCAAGCCAGCTACCTTTGAGTTCAAACCAGTGACCATGGGGTCAGGCCAGAGACCTTTGGGCTCACGCCAGTGGCCATCGGGTCGTGACTATGACCTTGTGCTCACGCTGGTGAGCCTGTGCTTAAGTTGGATGAGTGTGCGCTCAGGCCAGCGACCTTCGGGTTTTGAACCTAGGTCCTCAGCATCCCAGGCCAATGTTTTATCCACTGCACCACGACCTGGTCAGGCTCAATTTTTCTTAATAATATTTTCAGATGTGGCTCCTACAGATGATATCTGAGTTTGCAGAGGTGGACAGAAAGACTGATGATGCCCCAATGTTCACACCAGGCACATAATTTGAGCTGTGTCTGAGACCGCCACCTACTGTTGGTTGGTATGACCAACTGTCACCTTTTGGGATCAAGTTCTCGACACTATGGTTACTGTAGTTTTCCTTTATCCTTCCCTCCTGTACTCAACTGCAGGGTTATGTTCTTGATGCCATCAAACATTTCTCCTGGCCCTCCCTTGATTCCCTCCTTTATTTTCCATCAACAACCTTCTCAGAAGAGGCATTTCCACATCCTCACCCTATGCCGTCTGGTAACTGGCCTGTTTCTTCCCCAAATTCCTCTATACAATTCACTTCTTCCGCATTTCCCTGGACCACACTGAAGTTTCACGAAGATCGCCAGTCATTGACAAATATATTTATATAATACCAAGCGCTATCCCTGTTTCCAAAATATCAATCAGACACTCAAAGACTCACTGAGCTGGAAGGGACCTCTGGGCAGCACTGCACCTGAACTTTCCGATGAGAATTTACAAGACATTTTGTTAGATGTTTGTCCATCCATCCAGCTGTGAAAAATCACAATGATTGATTGAGAGATTGGTTCTCAAATGAACATAATGTAGCTGGAGACAGATGTCCAACCTATCACAGTCACCCAGAGGGAATCTTCCTGCCCATATGATGCGTCTTCTAATCCCTGCTGTTCAAACTGACATTTGAGGGGAAGAGAGAAATGTGTCCAGATAAAACTCTCAAGCTGGATAGCATGGGGCACAACGGTCTTGACAGAAAAAGAAAAACCACAGCAGAAGAGCAGCCCAGGAATTCCTCGGGGGAAACAACACCATGAGGGCTGGAGAACCACCATGTGCCGCCTTGAATATCAATGCACTGAAGAACTGAACAGAACAGATCTGGCTGTCCGGGGACCCACAGAGCAGGAGACCCCCACCTCTCTCCCCTCCACAGTCCGTCCTGCTCTGGCCCAAAGACCCAGACTTCCTCCCCTCCTGACCCAGTATGTTCTCTCACTAATTTTCTAGCTGATGTTAGGCTGCAGCTTTCGCTCCAGGTGTGGTCATAAATTACTTTAGCACCAAAGCAAGGCGCCTTCTGGATGATAAAAATAATTAGTAGACAGAGGCGATCCTTAGGATTACTGGACAATGCTGTTTTGTGCTCTCTCTATCTATATTTGTACTGCCCATATTTTCATAAGGAATATGCATTATTTTAATGTTGGGGAAGATAAAGAAAATAATTGAAGATAAAGAAAGCTTTTGGCATCTGTTGTTGTGGAAACATTGTTGATGTTCGGAATGAATGGAATGATGTTAGGAATAATGAAAGACTAGAATAAACAATGAAGTCCTGAGCCCAGGCAATATAGCTCACTTTCACACAGGGGTAAAGGTGAACGTGATATTGATTTCTGGCCAAGTTTTAGGACAAAAGGGTTTTTAAACACAGAATTTATGAAAGCATTTGAAACAAAGAGGCCACCCTCTACACTCCTCCTTATTGCTATTACTCTGCCATAGTGGAGGACTGATACATATTTCAGACCAATATGGTGTCTCACAAACTCTCTCATGATAGCATTGGACACAGTGGGAAAAAAATGCAGGGAATTCAAACGTAAGTTGCTTGGTAAGACACTGATGTCAAGTTTGGCCATCGTGGTGCCCGGACAGTGTCAGCCTGGAAGGAATTCTCAGATGGGGAGCTACAGGGCACTTCAGTTGAGGGAGGCAGCAGATGTGATGGTACAATCCTGAAGAGATGAGCTATAAACTCTGCTGGGGAGTTTCTGAGATGCTGAACATTGAATAGAAACTCAGATCAAACTTAAAGAGTTTAGGTGAAAAGCATCAGCTGCACAAGCTAAGGATGGGAAGTGGGGCAATGCGGAAAGAGAATATGGGTTTGGGAGTCAGGTGGGCTGCTGGGTTCAAATCCCAGCTCTCCGGGCGAATCATGCAACCTCACTGAGGCAGCTTCAGTGTAGATGGGAGAATTCAGTAAGGTAGTAATGGTATGGTGGTTGGCACAGTGCCGGGCTCATAGGCACAGGAGTGTTCAATGACTGGTACCCACTATTACTGTAATGACCGAATGTGGTCTGACAGGAGTTCACTGTTTGCAGAACACCAGGGAGTTTCATTGCCCACAAGAGCAGCAAGACCTGACAGAGTGATGAGGTTGTGAAACAAGTGAAATCAAATTTAAGCTGTGGGTTCAGGAAAGAAATCGTACCATAACAGTTCATACTGATCAGAAGTCCTGTGGAACTCTGTCCAGCCCAGGATGCTATGTTTCAAAAGAGACCTCAAGAGGCTGGAGGGTGTCCAGTTGTGTGACAGGATTGTGAGAATAGCTGGAGGCACTAGAATTATTTAGTAAGGAAAAGTGAATCTACCACAGGTCATGGTAACGCTCTTCAGACACTAGAGGGGTGATTATAAGAGAGGAGAGTCAAATCATTCTGTTCTAAAGACCGACTCCTGACAGTCTTCAGCAAAGTTTGCTTAACAAAAGGGAGAGCTCAGTAGATGTGACAGAGGGACAGATTGCTTGATGAAGCAGCAAGTTCTCGGTCACTGCAACTGTTCAGAGAGTCTGGGTGGGTGTCCCTTGGGGAGCTGGGGGGGGTCTGCACCACAACTGCCCCCCTTTTTCCTTTCCCTACTCCAGCAGTAATAGCCTTTGCTGCTCCATCCACCAGCTCTCTTGGGCCCATTCATTACTTTTAGATTAAACAGAGGATCTCTTGTTCCTCACCTTTTCCACCAGGGTGGAGAAGGCACAGTCTCGCGCACAGACACACTCGCGGCATCTGAAGGTCAGGATCTGTGCTCCCACTTGGCAAGGGCAACAAAGACAGACCCAGTGTGAGCCCAGGAGCACCCAGGCCGGTGAGAGAGCTGGGTGCAAGTGCAGTGACAGGGAGCAGCACCAAGGGTCCTGGGGCACAAAGGGAGTTCCACTCACAGCCTGACTGGGGAGGGGAGGGCCTGGGAGGGCTTTCGGGGGTGGGGAGTAGATTCTGGAAGCTGCATGGGGATTGGTTAAGGAAAGCATTAGAGGCACAGGGACGATGTGAGAAAGGAATGGGGGTAAGAAATAGCCCTGTGGACATCCCCTGTGCGGCTGGACTGTGAAGCGTGGCGCGTGGGACAGGAGGACACGTGGCTGCAGGGATTGGAACGGGAGAGGGCCCAGAGAGCCCTCGGTGGGTTTCTGAGGGTTCGCATGCCACATGCACAGACTCAAACTATGACTCTTGCTCCAGTTACAGAATCCCAACTGGTCCTCTCCCTCTAGGAATTATGTGTGCAGTTGTTTTCCTCATTATCGTATGTCTTCTGCCCCATGAGGACAGAAACCTTGTCCATCTTGTTCATTGCTGTACCCCCCATGCCCAGCCCAGTGCCCGGAACACAGTGGGTGCCCAATAAATACTGTTTGGTTTCACGGAAAGAAAGACTGCGGACAGAAAGAATGCAGCCTCCTAGGATTGTTGTGAGGTTTCTCAAAGCAGCGGTGTGTATCTTGCTGAGAGCAGCACCTGGCCCTAGTAAGTAATCACGAATAAGGGAGAGCTATTGCTATTATTATTCATTTACATTTCTTGTTCTGTCTGGTAGGGTTGTGCAAGCCCACTTACTGCTTATACCTATGCTTTCATGGCCGCCCCTACTAAATAAAGTTGGATGAGTAATGGTATTTGCCAAACAAGAACAGCCCCCAAAAGAAATATTCAAGGTACAGAGCATTACGGAAATACTCAGTATCAAAACCCACAAAATGACACGTGAAGGAGAGGGCCAAGAGACCAGTCCTTTGATGGGAGCTGTTGGGCCCATCTCTGCAGGCTTCCTGGAAAGAGCACACAAGTGTCAGGTAAGGCTCCACTGCTGGACTGATGGCCAAAACCGTGCCCCAAAGTGAACCCTGGAGAAGAGGCGCGTGCCATGCCGGAGGGAATAACGGTCAATTCTGTAGATCCCACTGATGCCAACGGCCTTCGCGGAGAGCTTAGTCTGGGGGCGGGGGACGGGACCAGGTATAACTGGCCCAAGGTCTAAAGCCAGGCTTCCTCGTGTGGCTTTCTCGGACTTCTCTCTGCGTGGTATCCTCCCGGTCTCTGAGTGGCCTGGGACTGGATGATCCGGGTTACAGGGAAACTGACCAGCGGCATTTAGAGTAGATGTACATATATCACTGGTCCTGAAGATTCAGGGGGAACAGGACTTTCTCTGAGACTCCAAGGACTCATTCAGGAATAACAGTTTAACTTTTTAAGGTCTGGTAAAGAGGTCAAGACATCCCCTGTCAACAAAAATTTGACTCCAGAGAGATTTCTCTGACCACAGGCTTCCTACCAGGCGTGGAAATAATTCAACACTCTTCTCCTTTGTCAAGTCCCAAAAGTACACAGTCCTTAAAGAAAACCCTGGCTTCTTTCTCCTCCCTGCAACTGCCAAAGGCCCGAGGTGACGCTGACAGAGCCAGTGGAATCTGAGAGAATGGGCCAGGTTCTGGCCTCGGTCGGTCCCTGGGGGAGCATGTGTTTGCCCACGCGGCAGTCTGGGGGTGCTACCTGGCGCACAGGAGTCAACACACCTGGTGCAGGTCCCTGTACCGGGGCTTCTGCTTGGATCTTGCACCAGGAGAGCAAATGCAGCTTAGGTGTAGAAAGCTCGAGGGCAAGCAAAATGACTTCAGTTGCCAAAACAAATAACACTAATTATTCTGAGAAAGCCCGTTCAGCTACGGATTCAAAAAGTCCCCTCGCTGCTGCCCCTGTTCCGGCTGCCGAGTACCCAGCCGAGAAGGTATATTTAGCCTGCGTGAGCTCCCAGGACCGTATCTTGCAGCTCCACTGGACATTTTTGGAGTCACAGCTAAAGATATCTCTGCAGGTTCAGAAATTTACGAGCAGCTGTAAAAGCGGAGCTACGGCCGGCCGCGGTCAGAGGCTGGCACAGGCGCCCTTTCAAAAGGGAGAGGCCACTGAATGAAACGCTCGCATAGACCAAGTTCATGGCAGGCAGAGTACACCTGACATGCTAAAAATAGCCCGAGTGGAAGCGCTGCTGTTGCTAAAATAATACTGAATGGATAGACTCCTTTTCTAAACCACAAAGGGATGGGGGGGGGGGGGAGGAGGGAGCGATTCCCAAAGTGCGTTAGAAACCATGCCAAAGTGAAGGAGGCCATTTCCTACCTTTGCCACTTTTCAAAAATAAATAGCTTCCCTATGCCTCGTCCACTGGAGTAGCAGTCACCAATCTATTATTTTTTAATGACATGAGACAAAAATGGCAGCACCAAAGAGACGGCGCACATCTAGATCTGTGGTCCCGCTGACGAGCAGTCAGTCCTGCTGACAGCCCAACCCTTTCCATCTTGGTCAGGAACTATTTATTTTTAAACTTCCTTTTGCTCGACTCCCTTATCAGCCACCCCACGCCCTGCTTGCTAATGCCCTGCGAGGAGAGGTCCCTCCTTCCTTGTGAGCCAGGCCTGGCAAAGCGGCTTGCTGGAGTATGGGCAAGGGTGAGTGTGTGTGATGGCACGTGGCCGGATAGAACAGACCACTGCCCTTTTCCAGGATGGCAGGCAGATCCGAGAACCTCACACACATCCACGACACTGCCTCAAGCTTTCCAAATCTTCAGTTCCCTTTCGTGTAACGTGAAGCCAATAAAGAAGTCCCCAGTGACCTTCTAAGGCTGAGGAGCCGGAGCCGGAATGACCTACTAGTGCAGTGAAAGCCGCTTGTGAGTCTGTGAAAGTGGAAGCCCGCTGCAGCATTGCTGTTGTTACTGGGCGCTGCGCTGGGTGCACTGGGGAGGCTGGGGAAGGGGAGCCAGCACTCCTTGTGATTAGAAAATGCTGTGCAGACTGCTAGCAGGGTCCTCCTTGGCAGGACAGCACCCTCTCAAGCAGGTAAAAGCCACACTGGCATCCGGGTCGAGAGCGGCAGGGGCTACGGGAAACCTGTTAGATTTCCCTCTCGGCTTGGCATGGCTCACCGCAGTTGTCACTGGACAGCCTCCTGCTCCAGTAGCTGCTCAGTTCTGGGCGGCTCACCTAGCAGGACGGGGCCTGGAATCACTGGGAAGCAGGGACGCAGGTCAATGTGGGCCAGGCCTGGCTGTCCGTAGTTTCTGGGTCATCACCGGTGCCTACCATGGGCTGGTGCCCCAGGCTGGTTAGTTCTAGCCGGGAGGGAGGACTAGCGGCGCCCACCTTCTCGTGGGCAGCTCCACCGATGACTGTTGTTTGACCGTCATTTAACTGAGGTGATTATTATCTATTTCCTTTGGTTTTTCCCTTCTCCCTCTCATCTGTCTTATGTATCACATCTAAACCTGATTTAAAAAATTGTATGTTCGCCATGATGGTAACTGTGATGCACAAGGGAAAAAATAAGCAAGCATATTGTCGAAATCTGGAAGGGAATATTAAAAAAAGAAATGACTTATTTTGTTAGGATGGTGGGACTCTGAATGCCTCCCTCGCCTCCTCTTCCGCACTATCTATAATGTTGCCAGAGAGTCTTTTAAATAAAAAAAGGAAAGGAACTGTAATTGCAGTTTTAACATTTTGTAAAATGGTTCCAGTTACCCTGATTTCAGCGTTACCGGGCTTTAAAGTGCGAAGTTAAAAAAAATGCCACGAAGGCTTACAGTATTCCAGTGCAATCATCACAGTTTCAGCCTCTGAAATATTTAAAGGGGGACTCCCTCATGCCAAGGTGTTTTTTTGGAGTATACAGTAAATGGCAGAGGAATAAGATGTTTAAAAATTGGAAACCATATCATAGGTCTTTTTGTTTTTTGTTTTTTTTTTTTAATTTGGAAAACGCCTGGAAATCTATAATCTCTTCAATCAACAAAGAATCACATTTTTATTGAGCGATTATTATGTGCCAAACATTGGGCAAAGTGTGCGTATTTCCACAGTTCATCATTTTCCCTTTTCCCCCATAAAGAGATTATCACTGGGTGTTTTGTGAGGCACATAGCAGTCAGCTTGCTTCATGCATGATTTTTTTTTTTTAAAGTAGTAGGTGCCAAGATAGTGGCAGTGAGGAGAACTTCTACTAACTTGCGGTTCCTCAAATAAACAACCGTAAACCATTACGAAATAGGGTTTGGCACCTAGGGCAGCGGCCACGCGCAGCTGCTCCTTCTCAGTACAACGATAAAATGGGTAACTGCTCAGATATGCCCCCCCCCAGCAACAGCCTCACCATTTCCTCTAGCTTGATTTCAAAAATCATCCCCTCTATCTGACAAGGAGGTAAACAAAGACAGGGTTTGGTGAAGGTTCTGGCTCTTCAGGACACTCAGCCCATGAAGATCAGAACCGAGGAAAGGCCTAAGGTTTGGCTATGGCGCTGGCTCTGTGACCGTGGTTGGGATGAGCTAGGGAATTTCCTGGGACTGTAGCTGGGAGGCTGAGCTAGTTCCTGACTCTGCCCATCAGCATATATCCACATGAAAGGGTAGAGGCGATGATACATGTCCCTCCCTACCTCACTCCCCAAAACGTCTGTCCGCACAAAACAAGTGTACCTATCACCGACAGTGTCCATTTCACTCTCATCCCAATTCGGTCACTTCCTGAAATCAATGTCTATCCCTTTGCCTCCCAAAGAAACAAACACAGAATAAAACATCAGCACCACAACAACTTCCCACCTGGTACCGGGGGTCATTCTAACCTAAAAACTCCACACTGGCTCAGAGCCACGATCCACCCGTTCGGCGAGACACATCAGGGAGGGTGGCTATCTGTGTTGATGTTGATCCCGAAGGTGAGGCCGCACACCAAAGCACCGAGTGTTCCCTAACAGCTCTCATCACAGACCTATCCACCAGGAGATTGGTTTAAGTCATTTTAAACACTATTTATAAGTCTGGTCTTACCACATCTTAAGTTAATGAGATTCCATAAGCTTATGAAACTAGCTATGGAAATCAGCGATGCTACTTTTTTTTTTCCTTTTTGAATTTGTCTCTTTCAAACTTCAGGGCAGTCCTCCCAATTCTGTCTTCTGTCCGTTTGCACTAATCACACACTTGGTGGTGTAAAAAAATTCAATTCCATACAGCTTCTCTCAGTCTTTATTTGGAAGAATCCGAACTTTTACATTTATTCTCATGTAGTATATATTTTTTTAAACCAAAGGCTCTTAACTTTGGTCTGAGTTCCCTAAGTTAGCCATGGATGGGCATGAAATTGCATGCAAAGTTGTGGGCGCACACACGCACTTGTCTGGGGTAAAGGGTACGAGAGATTCGATGACTCCAAAAAGGTTATGAGCCACTACCTTTGATCACTTGGCTCCTTCTGGAAGCTTCTTTAGTTCTGGTTAGTTGTTTCTTGAGGTACAGTGGCCAGAGCAGCGTATAATCTTCTAGATGAGGATAGGTAAAAGCTCTGAGCAAGATTATATTGTTTTAATTGTAAATTTTCACCAGATGATGTCTGCTATTTGGGTGGATTTTTGGTTGTGTCCCTCTCTTCAGGGAATGATATCTGATGACTCTCGTGCCCTCCATTTTCTGGATGAAATCCGATACCTTGGAATATTGTCACACCATGAGTACGGCCTAATTTGGGTTATTTTCCCTAGATGCACTGCTTCCTGTTTTTCTACACCGAGTTTCCTTGGTTAGTTGTCAACTTCTCAGCTGTACCATCAGATCTTCTAAAATTTATATAATGTGGATTTAGCTTTTCACGGTGCTAGTATCCTCTCCAACTTGCATAGTCTCCTGGGTACTAAACGATTTATTAAAAAGTAACCAACTCCATGTGGCAGAAACAACTAATTGCCCCCCAAACACATTGGTCCCCTTTCCATAGGAGAGAGTCTGGGAAGGGCTGCCCGGTAGAGGCCATAGTTCCCAGAACCTCTTATATCCAGATAGGGCAGAAGAACTCGTTTTTGCAGCAGTGGAAGCAGAAGGAAAAGGGGTTTATTTGGCCAGAGCTGGTTAAGAAAGGGGCTGCCTTCTCCATCATCTCCCTCCCTCCCTCCACTTGCTAACACGATACAGAGCACCCTGGGAAATTACTGATGGCAGAGGCCCAACAGGGAACGAGTCTGAGTTCTTCCATCACCATGTGAAGAAAAGCTACCTGATGACCAGCTACAACCATACCTGACTATTCTGTATGTGAGACTTGAATATCTTTTACTCCACTGAAATGCAGGGGTTTCATCTAGAACAGTCTATCGACCGTTCATCTAGGCCAATGGTAGTCAACCTGGTCCCTACCACCCACTAGCAGGCGTTCAAGCTTTCATGGTGGGCGGTAGGGGAGCAACCAAAATATACATATAAATAAAAAGATAGATTTAACTATAGTAAGATGTTTTATAAAGATTTATTCTGCCGAACTTAGCAAAAATCCGACATAAAGTACTTGGTAAGTAATTATTATTATATGTTTTAACTTGCTGTAACTCTGCTTTATAAATTTTATAAAGGTACTTCCCTACTTTATAAAATACCATTACTGTGGAACCGGTAGGCATTTAGACAATTTTACTACTAACAGAGATACAAAAGTGGGCAGTAGGTATAAAAAGGTTGACTACCCCTGGTCTAGCTGCTTGTATTATTTCTACCCATAGGAAGTTTCATTTCTCTCTGTCCTGTATCCAAATATGTTTATGCCAGCTCCTCATCCACAAGACAAAGGCCCTCTTGCAAATTCTTGATGTCTAAAGTATTATGATGGGTTTTATAGATGGCCTTGATAAAGACACTTTTGATAGTCGGATGCCACAGCTTCCAGTTATCTGCCTAAATCCGAGGTTCTTGTGAAAGATTACATACCTGAAAAGTATTTTTGATTCTTAGAAAACAATTTAATTTACAATTCCCACAAGTTAGCATCGACTGTTGCTTGGATGAATCTGGCCATAACAATAAGGCAGCACAGGTTCTGGCAGTCAAGTGGAAACACTCATTTCGGTTTAGATGTGTCAAGTGTCTCCTTTGGAGGCAACAGCTATGGAGATAAGTAACACCAGATCTTTAAACTGCTCTGCCAATGTTTATGAAATAGGTGATACCTCTGTGAATTCCTGGTGCTGCTCTGCGTACCACAGTGACGGCGGGAAGGTGGTCTTGGCGGAACGCGGTCCTGCTGCTGCAGAGTGATGTGGCCCCGGCGATGTGGCGTTTGGGGACACAGTGGTCAAGCCCTAAGAGCTCTCATGGCTCTCTTGGGCCAAGAGCTGGACATTCTCTCTTCAACAATGTCCTTCTTTCCTCCCAGGTGGCCACAATATAGGACAAGACTGTCGAAGTTCACCTGGCTTCAGTCAGCACTGACACGAAGCATGCATTGACTGAACAGGGGCGGGACGGGGCGGGGCGGGGGTGGCTGCCCTGTCCTGGCCACACCCCTTTGGTAAGTAGAGAGTGTTTTTATTATTTATTTATTTATTTATTTATTTATTTTTTACAGGGACAGAGTGAGAGTCAGAGAGAGGGATAGATAGGGACAGACAGACAGGAACGGAGAGAGATGAGAAGCATCAATCATCAGTTTTTCCTTGCAACACCTTAGTTGTTCGTTGATTGCTTTCTCATATGCGCCTTGACCGCGGGCCTTCAGCAGACCAAGTGACCCCTTGCTCAAGCCAGCGACCTTGGGTCCAAGCTGGTGAGCTGTGCTCAAACCAGATGAGCCCGCGCTCAAGCTGGTGACCTTGGGGTCTTGAACCTGGGTCCTTTGCATCCCAGTCCGACACTCTATCCACTGAGTCACCGCCTGGTCAGGTTAGAGAGTGTTTTTAGCAGGAACAGTTCTGTTTCCCTTCCGAAGCTCACCTCCTGGTGGATTCACTAAAAGAAGTCCAAGTCCCAGCAGAGGCTGAGGCCTGACTGTTAGCAAAGTTGTGGAGAAAGCCTGGGTCGGTAAGGAACCCCTGGATTTCGAGGGCGTGGCCGGGAGCGGGGAGCAGGCAGGCAGGGTTGCTTGGTGTCTGCCTTTCTCCCATGCTGGCCCAGCGTGCGGGAGGCCCCCTGACTCCTGATGTGATGGCGGGTGAGGCATGTCAACATACGCTCTCCTGAGGACATGACTTAGGAACAACGAACACAAGAAATGCTTTGATGAAGTGTGCTCTCTTGTCTGTCTGCATGACCATGATACCCCTAAGTTTATCATAATGAGCCTTTTCTAAGGAAACCATTCTGAATGGTGTATCTTTTTTAAAAAAATATTCATTTTAGCAAGAGAAGAAAGGAGAGAGAGATAGATAGAGAGAGAGAGAGACAGAGACATAGATCTGTTCCGGAATGTGCCCTGACCAGGGATCCAACCGGAAACCTCTGTGCTTTGGGATGATGCTCTAACCAACCTAGCCATCTGATTGGCCAGGCCTGAATGGTGTATCTTTAGGAGATTGCCAAGATGTAATAGTGTAATCACCGGGGAAAAAGTATGTATGATGCTTATCAATCAGCAGTAAAATCTGACTGATGCTAAGGACCTTCCATATCAAAGCTCCTTTGCTCAGGGGGATTCAGAGACATCCTGAGAAATAGTTCATCACCTCTAAATATGGCTAAAGTACAGAACAATCCTGAAAAAAATAGTCTTTGGACATTTCTGGCTTACATAGGCCTAAGGTGGAAGGAAGCCCTTTCGAATCCAACAGTTATTCCCATGGACAGGGCAAGGGTGGGGAAGGAAAAGAGAAGTCCCCACTTTAATTTAGTCTTTATCTTATACTTTTTCCTTCAAAAGGACCTTTCCTTTTGTGTCCCTGATAACAGCGCCTCCCAGTGCCTAAGGGAGCTAGAAGACAGGGAGAGGCCCAGAGCTCGGTGATGGTTGGGTTGAAGCAAAACAGAATGGGATCCTGATGTCTGAGGGCCAGGCAGGCTCCCAGTTGAAAAGTTGCTCTTTCTTTGTTTCTAAAAATAAAACATCTGACCGTCTTTTTCTTGGATTCTTTGCTAGAATGAGACCAGCCAACTGCTGGCCTCTCTTTAGGATTAGCTCAATAGCTCTGAGCCCAAAGGTGAGCCCCAAAGGCCCTCAAGGTCTTCTGCCCCTGATAAAATGTCACACAAGGGAGTGACGTCACGGAAATGGCGCCGTGAGAAGCGCGTCCGACAGCTCTCCCCTAAATCACAACAAATTTATCAACTAGAAACAGAAAAATTTATCCTCGGAGCATTCCGGAGTTCCACACAAACTGAAAGCAAAAGGATTGTTATCACTTGAATCTGAGAGACGAGGGTGTGGAGGAAGCTACCGCAGCGACGCTCATTCAAGCCGCGAGGGAGTGCGCCTGCGGTGAGTCAGCCCATATACTTGGGAACCGTGAGCTGCCGCGAGCGGCCGCCGCGAGCAGCCGCGCGCGCCCGGTCCGGTTGAGCACCGCTGACGTTCCCAGCGGCCCGCACACTGCGAGTGGGGGTCGCCGGCCACCGGTGCCCGGAGCGCCCCATTCGCGCGCGTGCCTTGGGCATTCCACGCGCCCAGGGCGCCCTGCTGGCCCGCACACCCAGGGGGCTCCATTATCCTGCGCCTGGTGCGGTCCAGCCGCCAGCGCGGGGCGAGCGGGAGAGGCTTGGGAGATTCTCTCCGTGGGCGGGGCACCTCACCCAGCCATTCAAGCTAACAATCAAGCGTTGGGGGAGGGGCGCGCGCAGGCAGCCTAAAATACCTTCGGAAGCACAGCTGCGACCCAATCACTGAAATTAGCTTAACCCATAAAATCTGCGCACCCTCGGTTCTAAATGATAAGATCTCTCTCAGTTCAGCGATCCAAGACAAGAGGCATGATATTTTTTAGTGCCTCTCGCTAAAGGGGCGGGGGCAACTTCTGATTGATAGAGCCTCCATATTCAGGGATAAACGCTAACAAGAAGGACTTGGCAGATAATAAGGTCTATACTACACTAGTCGTAAGCAGAGACTAGTGCCTCTTCTTCCCTGCAAAAACAGGCTACAAAGTGTGGAAAGCCTGGGTTGAGAGGTCCAACTAAATGATAGGCACTGAACAGTCACCTTGACAACAATTGACTCCCACCCCCGCCTGATTACACTGGAGGCCCTGACTGTCAGAGCCTTTCCCAAAGCCTTGCACTGAGTGGGGATAGAGTGGGGATTTCCCAGCTCTTTGAGCCTCTTACTCCCCAGGCAGAAGCAGTTGCAGCCTTATAGCTGGATCACCAGGCTGCTAATTCAGAAAGGGGGGACTAGGAGAGAGAATCCAGGAAAGCAAACTCTCTCATCGCTGGACCCTGCAAACGCCAACAAGCCTTTACTTCCAGCAAGACTAAAGCCAATTATATGACATTGCCATAGAATCCCATCAACTGCAAATCCCTACCTAAGAGTGACACAGGGGCAGAGCCTGGGGTACAGAGTCACCGACTAGGAAGAGGGAGAGAAAAGAAAAAGGAAGAAGTTAACCTCTCAAAATCAAGAAAAACCCACAGACTTTACAACTTGATCCACTAATTTTTTTTTTGTTGTTGTTGTTGTTTGTTTGTTCTATCTTTTTGCCTTTATTTCCTCCACCTCGGTCCTTCTATTCTCTGCCCATCTTATGCTTCCCCTTTCTTGAACTACACTACCCATGAGTGTTGCATTTTATTTTTCTTCTTCATCCTCACCCTCCTTTAAGGTTATACTACAAAACACTTAACTCTCACTCTCTCCTCTTTTTTTTTTTTTGTCTTGCTTTATTTTGATTTTTCTCCTCCTATTGTATTTCTTCCTTCGTTTTTCTCTTTTTCTTATTTTTTCCTTTCTATTCGTTTTTTCTTTTCTCATTTTACTTTCCTCCCATATAATCCTCAATCACGAACAAATTAGTTAATTTGGGACTCAAGGCTTTTTTTTGGCTTTATTTCTCTTTTTTGCTTTTGTTTTTATATATTTTTTCTCTTGTTTGTTTATTTTTGTGGCATTTTGGGTCCTCCCAACCCAAGGTCTCCATTGTATTTAGTCTTCGCTCCACTTAATACAACAGATTTTTACTTATTATTTTTATTTTTTCTTCTTTATTATTCTTTTTTGGTCCTTTTTTCTGATTCCCTCTTATCCCTCTCATTATATCTCTTAGTTGACCATCACTTACAAGCAAATCATCTTATGCTTGTCTAAGATTTTCTTCCTTTTTTTTTTTTTTTTTTTTTTTTGCATTTAGTAGGTCCCTACTCCCATTTTTTTGCCCCTTGAACTCTTCACCCCAAATCAGGCCCTCCATTATAGGCACAATATTTCCCTGAGGAGGGGAGAGGAGAGAAAGAGAAGAGAGAAAAAAAGGGGGAAATAATAAATTATTACTGTTTTTTTTTGTGGGGTGTTTTACCCTTTTTTTTTTTTTTTTTTCTTTTTACTCTTTATTAATTCTAATTAGTGCTATCAATAAGACCACCCTCAGATGCCGATAAGAAAGAGGAAATCGAATATTATGGATACAAAAGAAAGAGAGGTAACACAAATAGATGTGGAAAAATCTATGGAGAAAAGACTTAACATATTGGAAGCCTTGGAGCTAAATGACAGAGAATTTAAAATAGAAATCTTAAAAATACTCAGAGATATACAAGAAAACACAGAAAGGCAATATAGGGAGATCAGAAAACAACTCAATGAACACAAAGAATATATTACCAAGGAAATTGAAACTATAAAAACAAATCAAACAGAAATGAAAAACTCAATTCACGAGCTGAAAAACGAGGTAACAAGCTTAGCTAACAGAACAGCCCAGATTGAAGATAGGATTAGTGAAATAGAAGACAAACAACTTGAGGCACAACAGAGAGAAGAAGAAAGAGACTCAAAAATAATAAAAAATGAGAAAGCCCTACAGGAATTGTCTGACTCCATCAGAAAGAATAACATAAGAATAATAGGTATATCAGAGGGAGAAGAGAAAGAAAATGGAATGGAGAATATACTCAAACAAATAATAGACGAGAACTTCCCAAGCCTGTGGAAGGAACTAAAGCCTCAAATTCAAGAAGCAAACAGAACACCAAGTTTTCTTAACCCCAACAAACCCACTCCAAGGCACATCATAATAAAGATGACACAAACCAATGACAAAGAAAAAATTCTCAAGGCAGCCAGGGAAAAGAAGAGTACAACATATAAAGGAAGGCCTATTAGATTATCATCAGATTTCTCAGCAGAAACTCTACAAGCTAGAAGAGAGTGGACCCCAATATTTAAAGCCCTGAAAGAGAGGAACTTTCAGCCAAGAATACTATACCCATCAAAGCTATCCTTCAAGTATGAAGGAGATATAAAAACATTCACAAATACAGAAAAGATGAGAGAATTTATCAACAGAAAGCCCCCACTCCAGGAAATACTAAGGGGGGTTTTCCAACCAGATTCAAAGAACAAAAGAAAACAACACCACAAGTAACAGCTCCACCAAGAACACAATAAAACCAAACTTAAACTGTGACAACAAAGGAAAAAAAGGGGGGAGAGGATGGAGATTAACAGTAGCAAAGGATGATGAAGTGCAGAAATACTTATAAGATAGGGTACTACAATGAATATGGTAGGTACCCTTTTCATTACTTAATGGGAACCACCCTTAAAAATACCACCACAAAAACACTTGACTTAAAAAAGGTAGCAACAGAGGAAAGAAGTATGGAACACAAACAAACAAAAACAAATGATAGAAAAACAAAAGAGAAGAATCAAACTAGATACAAAACTAACAGAAAGCAATTTATAAAATGGCAGTAGGGAACCCACAAGTGTCAATAATTACACTAAATGTAAATGGATTAAACTTACCAATAAAAAGACACAGAGTAGCAGAATGGATTAAAAAAGAAAATCCAACTATATGCTGCCTACAAGAAACACATCTAAGCAACAAGGATAAAAACAAATTCAAAGTGAAAGGCTGGAAAACAATACTCCAAGCAAACAACACCCAAAAAAAAGCAGGCGTAGCAATACTCATATCTAATAATGCTGACCACAAGACAGAAAAAGTACTCAGAGACAAAAATGGTCATTTCATAATGATTAAGGGGAAGTTGAATCAAGAAGACATAACAATCCTTAATATATATGCACCAAACCAAGGAGCACCAAAATATATAAGACAGCTACTTATTGACCTTAAAACAAAAACTAACAAAAATACAATCATACTTGGAGACCTCAATACACCGCTGACGGCTCTAGATTGGTCATCCAAACAGAGAATCAATAAAGATATAGTGGCCTTAAACGAAATACTAGAACACCTGGATATGATAGACATCTATAGGACACTTCATCCCAAAGCGACAGAGTATACATTTTTCTCTAGTGTACATGGAACATTTTCAAGAATTGACCATATGTTGGGCCACAAAGACAATATCAGCAAATTTAGAAAAATTGAAATTGTACCAAGCATATTTTCTGATCATAAAGCCTTGAAACTAGAATTCAACTGCAAAAAAGAGGGGGAAAAACCCACAAAAATGTGGAAACTAAACAACATACTTCTAAAAAATGAATGGGTCAAAGAAGAAATAAGCGCAGAAATCAAAAGATATATACAGACAAATGAAAATGAAAATACGACATATCAGAATCTCTGGGATGCAGCAAAAGCAGTAATAAGAGGAAAGTTCATATCACTTCAGGCCTATATGAACAAACAAGAGAGAGCCGAAGTAAACCACTTAACTTCACACCTTAAGGAACTAGAAAAAGAAGAACAAAGACAACCCAAAACCAGCCGAAGAAAGGAGATAATAAAAATCAGAGCAGAAATAAATGAAATAGAGAACAGAAAAACTATAGAAAAAATCAATAAAACAAGGAGCTGGTTCTTTGAAAAGATCAACAAAATTGACAAACCCTTGGCAAGACTCACCAAGGAAAAAAGACACAGGACTCAAATAAATAAAATCCAAAATGAAAGAGGAGAGATCACCACAGACATCATAGAAATACAAAGAATTATTGTAGAATACTATGAAAAATTATATGCCACCAAATACAACAATCTAGAAGAAATGGATAAATTCCTAGAACAATACAACCTTCCTAGACTGAGTCATGAAGAAGCAGAAAGCCTAAACAGACCAATCAGCAGGGAGGAAATAGAAAAAACTATTAAAAATCTCCCCAAAAATAAAAGTCCAGGCCCAGACGGTTATACTAGTGAATTCTATCAAACATTCAAAGAAGACTTTGTTCCTATTCTACTCAAAGTCTTCCAAAAAATTGAAGAAGAAGCAATACTTCCAAACACATTTTATGAGGCCAACATAACCCTCATACCAAAACCTGGCAAGGATGGCACAAAGAAAGAAAACTACAGACCAATATCTCTAATGAATACAGATGCTAAAATACTAAACAAAATACTGGCAAACCGAATACAACAACATATTAAAAAAATAATACATCATGATCAAGTGGGATTCATCCCAGAATCTCAAGGATGGTTCAACATACGCAAAACGGTTAACGTAATACACCATATCAACAAAACAAAGAACAAAAACCACATGATCTTATCAATAGATGCAGAAAAGGCTTTTGATAAAATACAACACAATTTTATGTTTAAGACTCTCAACAAAATGGGTATAGAAGGAAAATATCTCAACATGATAAAGGCCATATATGATAAACCATCAGCCAACATCCTATTAAACGGCATAAAACTGAGGACTTTCTACCTTAAATCAGGAACAAGACAGGGTTGTCCACTCTCTCCACTCTTATTCAACGTGGTGCTAGAAGTTCTGGCCAGAGCAATCAGACAAGACAAAGAAATAAAAGGCATCCATATCGGAAAAGAAGAAGTAAAGCTATCACTTTTTGCTGATGATATGATCCTATACATCGAAAACCCGAAGGACTCCACAAAAAGATTATTAGAAACAATAAACCAATACAGTAAGGTCGCAGGATACAAAATTAACATACAAAAGTCCATAGCCTTTCTATATGCCAACAATGAAATATTAGAAAACGAACTCAAAAAAATAATCCCCTTCACGATTGCAACAAAAAAAATAAAATACCTAGGAATAAACATAACAAAGAACGTAAAGGACCTATATAATGAAAATTACAAAGCATTGTTAAGAGAAATCGAAAAAGATACAATGAGATGGAAAAATATTCCTTGTTCTTGGATAGGAAGAATAAATATAATCAAAATGGCCATATTACCCAAAGCAATATACAAATTTAATGCAATTCCCATCAAAATCCCTATGAGATTTTTTAAAGAAATGGAACAAAAAATCATCAGATTTATATGGAACTATAAAAACCCCCGAATAGCCAAAACAATCCTAAGGAAAAAGAATGAAGCTGGGGGCATTACAATACCTGACTTCAAACTCTATTATAAGGCCACGATAATCAAAACAGCATGGTATTCGCTAAAAAATAGACACTCAGACCAATGGAACAGAATAGAAAGCCCAGAAATAAAACCACATATATATGGTCAAATAATCTTTGATAAAGGGGCCAACAACACACAATGGAGAAAAGAAAGCCTCTTCAACAAATGGTGTTGGGAAAACTGGAAAGCCACATGCAAAAGAATGAAACTGGACTACAGCCTGTCCCCGTGTACTAAAATTAATTCAAAATGGATCAAAGACCTAAATAGAAGACCTGAAACAATAAAGTACATAGAAGAAGACATAGGTACTAAAATCATGGACCTGGGTTTTAAAGAACATTTTATGAACTTGACTCCAATGGCAAGAGAAGTGAAGGCAAAGATAAATGAATGGGACTACATCAGAATTAAAAGTTTTTGCTCAGCAAGAGAAACTGATATCAAAATAAACAGACAGCCAACTATATGGGAACTGATATTTTCAAACGACAGCTCAGATAAGGGCCTAATATCCAAAATTTACAAAGAACTCATAAAACTCAACAACAAACAAACAAACAATCCAATAAAAAAATGGGAAGAGGACATGAACAGACACTTCTCCCAGGAAGAGATACAAATGGCCAACAGATATATGAAAAGATGCTCAGCTTCATTAGTTATTAGAGAAATGCAAATCAAAACTACAATGAGATACCACCTCACTCCTGTTAGATTAGCTATTATCAACAAGACGGGTAATAGCAAATGTTGGAGAGGCTGTGGAGAAAAAGGAACCCTCATTCACTGTTGGTGGGACTGTAAAGTAGTACAACCATTATGGAGGAAAGTATGGTGGTTCCTCAAAAAACTGCAAATAGAACTACCTTATGACCCAGCAATCCCTCTACTGGGTATATACCCCAAAACCTCAGAAACATTGATACGTGAAGACACATGTAGCCCCATGTTCATTGCAGCACTGTTCACAGTGGCCAAGACATGGAAACAACCAAAAAGCCCTTCAATAGAAGACTGGATAAAGAAGATGTTGCACATATACACTATGGAATACTACTCAGCCATAAGAAATGATGACATCAGATCATTTACAGCAAAATGGTGGGATCTTGATAACATTATAAGGAGTGAAATAAGTAAATCAGAAAAAAACAAGAACTACATGATTCCATACATTGGTGGAACATAAAAATGAGACTAAGAGACATGGACAAGAGTGTGGTGGTTACCAAGGGTGGGGGGGGAGGGAGGACATGGGAGGGAGGGAGGGAGAGAGTTAGGGGGAGGGGGAGGGGCACAGAGAACTAGATAGAGGGTGACGGAGGACAATCTGACTTTGGGCGAGGGGTTTGCAACATAATTTGATGACAAAATAACCTAGACATGTTTTCTTTGAATATATGTACCCTGATTTATTAATGTCATCCCATTACCATTAATAAAAATTTATTAAAAAAAAAAAAAAAGGAAGGGGTATGGGGATTACATATATACTTTCTCATACCAACACAAAACTTTGTCCAAGGTCAAATAAAAAATCAGTAAGATTCTAGTAATCCTAAAGAAAAAAAAAAAAAAAAAATGTCACACAATAAAGTGAATGACATAAGAGAAAGTTTCTCTCGAAAGGCTCTGGCTGCCATGTCTATGTGTAAAGTAGAACCGGCCAGTCAAAAGGGCGTGTGGACAGGGCTAGGGAGAGAGAAGCTTGCTGGAAACATGGCCCAGAGGTTGGGAAGGGACTGATGAGCCTCGGTCACAATATGCTTCAGAAACTTCACCAGGGGGACTGGTGGCAAGGAAGCCTCCTGTAGAGACAGACCCCATGAAGGATCCATACCACACCTCCCTCCTAGAGAGTTCTCTGAGTCTTTTCCAACTTTTCTCCGTTCGTGAAGTCTTCACGCAAAGTTACAGCTTCGGTTTACAAAATGACAGTGATGGATTAGGCTGTGCGCCTCCTCTTTGAAGAGGCTCTATTGGGAGGCAGGTTTTGGATAGCCGTTGGAGAGACCGACTGCAGGCTGTGATGGGTCCAAGAACTGATGCCATTTCCCATCATGAGATGGGCTGGGGCTCCTGTATAGAAAGAGCTTTCTCAACACAGAGGGACCTGTTCCATAGTGTCCTTTCTAACCCTCACAATGTGCAGCCCCTTTAAGACTAAATGTAAAAATAAGATGTCAGGGAGTGAAGATCTTTTCTTCCCAGGAAGAGGGACATGATGGGTGGGCAGTAGCACCAATGTTCTAATACGCTTTGCCCATCAGCAAACACTGAGAAGAAGATTCCTGAAAACCTAAATCATGACTTTCTATATAAGTAGTTGGGACTATAAGATGGAGAATAATGGGAAAAATTCATTCGATTATCTACAGACAATGCCTCCAGAGTTTAGCTGTTGGAAATAATTTTCTGGTTGAGAAAACAGAAGAGGCCCTGGCCGGTTGGCTCAGTGGTAGAGTGTCCGCCTGGTGTGCAGAAGTCCCGGGTTCGATTCCCGGCCAGGGCACACAGGAGAAGCGCCCATCTGCTTCTCCACCCCTCCCCCTCTTCTTCCTCTCTGTCTCTCTCTTCTCCTCCTGCAGCCAAGGCTCCATTGGAGCAAAGATGGCCCGGGCGCTGGGGATGGCTCCTTGGCCTCTGCCCCAGGCGCTAGAGTGGCTCTGGTCCAGAGGGGCAGAGCATCACCCCCTGGTGGGCAGAGCATCGCCCCTGGTGGGCGTGCCCGGTGGATCCCGGTCGGGCGCATGCGGGAGTCTGTCTGACTGTCTCTCCCCGTTTCCGGCTTCAGAAAAATACAGAAAGAAAAAAAAAAACAAAAAACAGAAGATGTACAAGATTTCTCAGGGAACCCTTAGTTTATCAGACTTCAGCTTCCCAGCCTCGGCCAGTGTTTCTCCACCAGGGGCCCCACGGAAGACACTCGTACCAGATCAGCTGGAGGGGCTTTGATGATGCAGATTCCAGGGGCCCATCTTGGATCTTGGGGGTGGGGCCTAAGAACCTTCATTTTGTACAAGCTCACCTGGTGATTCTTTTTGTTTTCATTAAATTTATTGGGGTGACATTGATTAATAAAATTATATAGGTTTCAGGTGCACAACTCTATAATACATCATCTGTATATTGTATCGTGTGTTCACCACCCCAAGTCAAGTCTCCCTCCACGGTGATTCTTTTATATTTTAAAAGTTTAGGAATCACTGAAGTGTCTTAAACCTCCTTCCACTCTTCAAAGCAGCAGCAGAAGAAGATTACAGTTCTTGTTCACCTAGTTCATAGACAATTTTAGGAAGCTATACTAACATTATTGGCCTTCCATGCACTTTTACACATGTTAGAACAAGGCCTAAAAGGATGAACGGTCCAAAGCTGGAATAGATTACTGAGCTTGCCATTACTGGACGTGTTCAAGAGGTTGGAAAACCACTTATCAAGGCTAGCGTAGAAAGGATTCAAGTATCAGTACAGGATCCCAATCCTGAAAGAATGCATTATACTTCCTCCAGCTCTAGGGTCCTGTGATAATGTTATAACAAAATCAACTTTAATATCTCAAAGATGACATTTTAAAAAATCTAAAATGGTAGGTCTTATAAAAGAAGCAAGAAAACCAGTCTATACAACTGAAGTTCAGAAGCTGAGGGTAGAGCCAACAACATACCCGGGGATTCTCAGCTTTAATTCCAGCTCTGAAATTTACCGGCTAGCGTCATACTTACAATGAAAAGGCAAGAGTCCATGCTCTTCACGTTGGTCTCTGCATGCCAAGCATTACGACATCTGATGGCACTGAAAGGACTGCTGAGCCTTTTCACCCATCAGACCACAGACCTTATGTTCCTCCCAATGCTTCAGCTCCTTACATCCCAAAGAAGGACATCACCAGAGGACCAGGAAGTCACAATTCTCAAGAGGATCAGTGCCTGCCTGTGCTGGCTGGTTCAGCTGTTTTCCACAGTCCCCGAGTTTATTCTTCACTGGCCAAGAAAGTTTGTGTGTACGGATCACTGCTACCATGGAAAAATAACGCTGACCCAGATGGTGGTGAGGGTGGGGTAGCCGTTAGCACATGACCAAAGGCTCAGTGTGGATGGGAACAGAAGATGGGCATGTGCCAAACAAAAGAAAGTAGATCCTGAGACCTCCCCCGATTACTAATACCAATGATCCAGGAAAAGCGGGGAGTGAAGGCGTGGAGCCTGAATGATCAAGACAATCTGCCTGCACCACATGCATCAAGTGACTGCCAACTGCCCACACTTCACTTCACTTCCCGTCATGTGGGCTGCACACAGGCACCTTGACAGCTCTGGACCTCAGATGTGAAACAGGCACTTTGAGAAGATGACCGGGCAGAGAAATGGTCCAGTGGATGAAAAAATTACGAAAAACAGGACTACTGTGAAGTCACATTTATGGATTGTTTCTTATTGGGCACTTTACTTGGGAAACAGTTTTCAGGTTTTTGGATCTAAAACTTGATCAGGATTGGAAGCAAGGCCGACCTGGCCATCCTGGTGCTGTGGATGGTAGACAGGAAGAGTTCAGAAGGTTGTTTGTTCTAACATCCATAGTTGTCAAAAGGATGAAGGAAGGAGTGAATGAATGAATAAATGAATAAAGGAAGGGAGAGATAACACAAGACACTAAAAGTAATTAGGGCTCAACCCTGTCACCCACTTCTAAGAGTGACAGCATTTTAGGGGACCAGAATTTTTGACTCGGGGGTGGCTAAGTAATTTTGTGAGGGAATGAACAAAATTTAAAATTCTGTGTTGCTCCATTAATGATCAAGATGGGAAGACTCATAAGAAAGAAAGAAAGAAAAGAAAGAAAGAAAGAAAGAAAGAAAGAAAGGAAGAAAGAAAGGAAGGAAGGAAGAAAGAAAGAAAGAAAGAAAGAAAAAGGGAAAGAGAGAGAGAGGGAGGAAGGAAGAAAAAAAAAGTGGAGGAGAGAACAGCAGGAAGAATTCTTGTTTAAGAATTAACTGAGGACTTATGGTAGTAACTTTTTAAATCTTAGACACAAATGATCTAAACCATGATAACTGAGTTCAGTGCAAACGGCGGTGGTAGGATGGCCTGAACTATTATATATTTTATTGAATCTTCACCCTGCAAAGTTGGTGTCTGTACCTTCCTTTGGAGGAAAGAGAAATAAATGGCACATAAACATTAATCAGATCGATGACCCGTCTTTGGGTGCAATTGGAGAGCTCTACCTGGGACGCAAGCCAAACTCTCTTTTGGAGAGGACTTAAACTTTTAGAATATCAGCAATTCCCAAGTCCATAACGGTGAATTACACGGGTCTGAGAATAAGAGGAAAAGTCACCATGACTAGAATAAAAGGATCATGCAGGGGTACTTGGGTTTCTCAGGACTGCATGGTCCACGATTCTCTGGGTTTTATGCTGCTCCTTCCTCAGCCCTCAGAACTCTTAATCCTATTTTCACTGCCCCAGGTAACCCGGGAAATAGTCCCTCCTCCTGGACTGCAGTTACTCACACAATAAACAGGTAATAAACATTTTACTGCCCTAAGCCACCTCCTGCTAGGCAGGCAGTCAGTCAGAAGAGACAGTGCAGAGAGTAACCCCAACAGAAGAAACCGCAGGGGACAAAAGACCTGAAGGAGGCTTTAATAGCGGGCACCCACTCTGGGCTCCAGGTGCTGCCTAGCAGCTGCTGGGCACACCAGCCAGCCGGGTGGCCTCGACTCCTCTCTGCTTGAGGCTAGTAGGGAAGATTTGATTTCACCAAAAGGTAATTTAGTTGCCATTTCAAAGCTCTGTCTAGCTAAATTAAGGAAGAAGAATGAAACGAGAGTGTACCATCTCCCGGGTTACGCCGAGGGCCCGGAGCCTGGGATGCACAGGAAGGGACTGACGGTTGGCAGCAGGCCGAAGTGGTTCTGGGGACAGAATCAGTCAGTCTGATTTCTGTCTGATTCCACCTTGGCATCTGATCTTCCAGCACATCCCGGTTTCCTTGTTATTGTTTATATCTTCCCGTATATCAAATCAATTACCATAGTTGTTATCATCTGTTGGCTAGGTGAGGGCCACTCTTAATTTTTTTCCACTGTGCTCAGAATTCCTCCCAAAGCCTGTTACCTTCAGCTTAGTTTAAAGCACTTTATGGTTCCAAGTGCTGAGGAAATATTTCAGTTTTCTTTCCCATTGAAGGCGGTTCTCACAGCCGTTAGGAGATTCTGCATCTTCCCCCTTCTCCAGGAAGTAAGGGAGGAGCCAAATATAACATGATAAGCTCTGCTTTACCCCTGCCATTTAACTTATTTATGGGAAATAAAAATCTTACATAAATATTTTCCACCCAAGAGCATACCAAATCTGAATGTATTAACCCAAGGCAAATGATAACCGCATCTGCATAAACAATTTTCCAATTCATTGGGGAAAAAAATGATTGAAAAAAAATGATTGTTTTGTAGGTCAACAGTTCTTTGGTATCAACTGCAGTTAATTTATAGCATTATTACTCTAATTTTATTTTGGAACATTAATTTTTTGCTGTGTTTTGTTGCAGAAGTATTGCAAGGGTCTGGCCGGAACTATAATATGCTATATGTGCCAGGAAAGATATCTGAGAACTGATCATGTCCAAAGTGGCTGCTGTGTTGGTACAGGGTCCTAGAAAACCCCCATGCCCACTTTGAACCTTTTTTAGGAGGGTTAAAGAAGTGACTGCAGATTAGTGGTAACCGGTCAGAAAGTACTTTGAAGATGTGCACTGATCGGTTAAAACCCCAAACTGTGATCATCAAGTGGTTGATAAAAATTTGAAGTCATTGAAATAAATTTAGAAACTTAGTTTTAAAAACAACTATGACTTCTACCCCCCCAATAAAAAAAACCCCGCTAAGTGGTCACAATTTTAATTGTTTTCTTTAAAGATGACTATAAAAGCAGGTGGTTACTGGCTATTCCAAAAGAGCCGGAGATGAGAAAAAGACTCCATTGGACTAGATGATCTTTTGGTCAGAGATTCACAGGGGTGTGTCCTTTTATAGTAAGGGGGCCCTGTCTATAGCACTGAGGTTCCAGAACAGAGTTAAACCTGGTGGCCATCATCTTTACCAGGGTCAGGGAATTTTAGGGGATTTGTCTGAGCAAGAGGAAAAGCACAGAGGGCTAACCTGGGGTCTCGGAGGGCAGTCACAGTGGAAGAAGAATGGATGGGGACATAAGACCTGCCATCCTACTCAAAAACCATTGAGTTTGATCGGTGGTTAAGACCAATTGAAGTTTCTATTTGGTTTCTTTTTCAAAAAAGAGTCTTGGGAGGCGGAGCTGCTCCCTTATTTTTCCTTAAAGTTAATCCCTGGTTCTATCTCCATAACATTCATAAAGCCCTTGTGGTTTTAAGTTCCTGCAGGACATTGTTATTGAGTTGCCCTAAATCTACCTTCACATGGCCAACTTCGATTCAGAACTGGACTGAGAAGGGATGGGAAGGACCCTTGGAAGACATGATCGTATGATTTCTGTAGGCCTTACATGCAATGGTTAACCCTCATCCCAGCCAGTTAGCCAAGGCCTTAAGACCAAGGTCAATAGCTTTTATTTTATTTATGCCTTTAATTTCCCCAAAAAGCTGAGGCCAGCCTTTGTCGGGGGGTTCAATAAATGTTCCCGATGGACTGACTCCACTCCAGCCTATGCTTTAGCAAGCTTTGTTGTCTTTCATTTCAAAACCCTGAAGTGTTATCATCAGGTGGATGATAGAAATTAAAAAAAAAAAATTGAAATAAATTTTGAAACTTAGCTTTAAAAATAATTATGACCTTCACTTCCCCAAAATTACCTCCAAGTGGTCACAATTTTAATTGTGTTCTTTTTTTTTTCTTTTTTACTTTTTTTTTTTTTTTTCTTTATCATTTTTCTGAAGCTGGAAATGGGGAGAGACAGTCAGACAGACTCCCGCACGCGCCCGACCGGGATCCACCCGGCACGCCCACCAGGGGCGATGCTCTGCCCACCAGGGGGCGTTGCTCTGTCCATCCTGGGCGTCGCCATATTGCGACCAGAGCCACTCTAGCGCCTGAGGCAGAGGCCACAGAGCCATCCCCAGCGCCCGGGCCATCTTTGCTCCAATGGAGCCTTGGCTGCGGGAGGGGAAGAGAGAGACAGAGAGGAAAGCGCGGCGGAGGGGTGGAGAAGCAAATGGGCGCTTCTCCTATGTGCCCTGTAATTGTGTTCTTTAAGGCTTATAGTCCTGATTTTTTTTTTTAAACATTGTTTCTAAAATGTTTGAGAAAAGGCCAGTCAAACCTCCTCAAATTTAGAAACACAAGTTAGTATTCACTATCCATTTCAAGAAGTATTTCTTAGACTATGTATTCTGGGATTTGCCTGCGACACATATGACCGTAGGATATGATGACCGACAGGGACATGGAGCGGATTCTTTATAAATCAATAATTGGAGGAGGGGTGAGGGACTGTCCTCTTTGGTGATTTCATTTTCAGCCACAGCTGGCCAGATTGCTTATTGGGAAATAAAAGTCATGGCAAATTGAGCTTGACAATAACCAGGCCTGACTCCATAGGTCCCTTCCCTACTCTCTGCAATTAGAATGAGTGGGGGAGGGGAGGCTGACAGGAAAAGACTTTTTCTCTCTGTCCCAGATCAGTCTTAGTTTATTTTGGAGGGCACAAGCCATATGTCACGCGTGTTAAGTGCTGCTCTCTGTCAACTTGGGGATTCTGTTGTTCTTGTGCCTCCAGCCCAGCTGAAGGTGCTATCGTGTCCGACTTCCAGGCTCCGTAAGGAGTCCATGGAAATTGGGTGGCATGCTGTCCAAGTGCAGACCCAATAAAATAAAAAATTCAGTTCTTCACCTGCACTGGCCACTTTCCACGTGCTCAGAGCCACACAGGGCTGGCTTGTGGCTGCTGGATTGGACTGTAGATACAGAACGTCTCTCACATTCCAGAAAGTTTTCCTGGGCAGCTCCAATCCAGAAAACTCAGTTGGTGCCCAAAGGACCCTGGCTTCTTTGTTCACAGATTCTGAGACCATGGTGACCTCTGTGGTGCAGAAGAGAACGGGGTCTGTTAGAACTGGGGACTTCTCTGGGTGCTGTGCATCCGTCTGGAGAGCACACAGGTCAGGACACAGGTCAAGGAACCTCACACCAAGGGCAGACTCTGAACTAACCTATTTATTCAATAGGAGCACAGCTGTGTGTGTATTAATTCTACTAACCTGCAAAAGGCACATGGAACCTTTCCCCTATATTTGCCACCTTTTTCATTGTTATTCATGAATGAGCCTCGACAAAAGTGCTTTTTATCTTGTGTGTGGCTAGGCCCATGTCTCCCATCTCTGATGGCAAAGAATTACAAAGGTTCTGGTAATTCACCTTTGTTCACAAAACAGTCATTGAAATGATAACTTCGATGCTCTACACCCGCTGCATCCCAAGCCCAGTCACTATAATAGGTTCCACAGCTTCTTACCCCAAATGCATTAGTTTCTGCAAGTTGCTTGCATTGCATATTATGAATTCGTTAAGTTCTTAATTTATTTACTACCTTCAAGATGTTGTTCATCATCTTCCAAAAAGGAAGGGTTGCAGAAGAAAACCCAGAACTGCTCCAGAAAATAGGTCAATGGAACCTACCCTTTCCAATGTGCAACAGAATTTATGCCATGCAGCTTTGCTGCTGGACATCTGGGGCGGGAACCATGAAAGAGAAAGCCCTTTCACCAAGAAATTGATATAAAATTGGGAGTTTTATTTTTGAAAGGTAGAAGTGTTTACATATGGTAAACTTCATGGTATTTGCATTGGTTAAACCCCCAAATCCCAATTCTACTATTCAATTTAATTTATTAAGAGCTTTTTGTCTTGAAGCATGTTACACGTATGCTCTACACTGCACACTCATATGGCTGTTTTCTCTACACTAGCCTCATGCAGTCACACCCCATGCCTCCCATAGGGCGGAGAAGTGTGGTTTAATGTCTGGACATAGCACCCAAGCAAAGCTTATTTCACGGCTGGAGCACATGGGCACTGGTTTCAATGCCTGCTACGCCCATTTATGGGGACATTGCTTCTTCTCCAAAACTTGAGAAAATATCTGGCACCCTAAGGTCAAGGCCAGTGAACAAAATGAATAGCATATAATGTTAAGGATGACAGAATCCATTTACAACGGTTTCCCCATGTGCCAGCACCCTGTTTAGGTCATTTGCGTAAGTAACATATATGATGGCCCCCGTTTGGTCCCACAGGACCTGAATCGGCCCGAGGAGGAAAATGTAGAGTGCCGGGAGGAACCGTACCACAGAACACGAACGTCAAGTAACTTGGTGGGAAGTGGAAGGGAGAGGAATAAATGATGAGGCTTGAAGATTAAAGCTAGATTGATATGCTGAACCCATAAATCACGATAGGTCAAATCAGTTTTAAAATATCAGCCAAAAAATTTTTGGAAAAATTTGGCTGACCTTCTGGCCTCTTGGCACCGTGAGGCTTGCAGGTCACGTGAGCACAGAGACCAAAGTGTTTGATCCCATGCCCATAGAGAAGGGAGACTTCCTTGGGTGGCTCTCTCCAGGATCTTGGAGCTCTCGGGGAGGGCGGTGCTCACACCACGAGTCCCTTGTTCCTCTCTCCGTGGGCCTGCGAGAACAGAGAAGCTCTGGCTGGGAGCACTTGCAAGCCATGCTCTTCACTATGGAGTTGGTGGCCGGGGCCCAGTGGGAGCGTGTGCCTGGAACACGTGTCTGCGGGTGAGGCTTCATGCCACCAACCCTGCAGCTCTGGGCTGCTGGAACATGTTTGGGGCTCAGTTTGGGAATCCTCACTTAAAAGCATTTTCCCCCCTGTGCTTCACACGGGGATTTGCAACATCCAAAGCAGGGCCTTTCCAGTTTTATTTGCTGCTCTTTCCTGCGCTCTAAATTTGGCTTTAGGCTGCCTATTTTCAGCGTCTGGAAACCTCAAGGAGGGAGCAATGCATAAAACCTCCAGCTAATTCGAATCCTTCCCCAGGGCTTGGCATTTAGCTGCAACTCCATCAGGCATTTCGAATGGAAAAAAAGAAAAAAAGAAAGACACATGCAGCCTCTCTAAGAAGGAAGACCTTAAAGAAAACAGAGTCCGTCTAAGCTGGTTTCGTGCTCTGTCTAGCTGTAGCACGGGCCAATAAAAACAGATCCGTGTTGCCTGTCATTCTTATGTAAATGTCACCTGGAGGACACAGCCCTCACCAGGCAGATGGCTAATGTCTCTGCTCTAACCTCGTTTCTCCAGTGTTCCTGTGTTCGTGTTATGTCCTGCCCCTGGAGTCAGGTCTTAATTGCTGTCAAATGTTCAGAGATAAAAGTGGTGCCTCCACATCGTCCATGCGAAGGCTGTTACCAACCATGAACCGCGGCGGCAGCGGTGATGGCGGCGGCCATGCGAACCATGTGGTGGAAGTGGACTGTACCTGCCACCGCATGCCCTGCTCAGAGCTGGCTTTCCTGTTCCACATGTCAGGCCGAACACTCTTCCTTGTTACTGCTTGCAGCCCCCAGACCCCAACGTGCAGGCGGGCCCGGTGCTCTTCCATGGGGATCAACAGGCACTTCCTTAACTACGCCCCTCCGGTTCTGTCTCCTGGCATCAGTCTGACATGCAAATTTGGGTAGGGCCAAGAGAGGGCCCATGTGTCCTGTCACAGATTTGAGGGGGCTGAGGGGGGGGGCTTGTTCACAGGTGGCCCCTCAGGAGCCCTGCTGCCACCGAGCAGACAGGTAATCCCAACAGCCGGGACCCTGCCAGTCAGTGGCTGGCCGTTGGACTGGATGCACATTCATCTTCAAATTATGTTGTGAGACAGCCCAGGATGCTGAACACCATTTTAACATGCAGACCGACTCCTCCGAGGCTCTTCATTATGCATTTAGTGGTCTGTTTTCTGACTAACCAGCATGTCAGGGAGGCCTTCTATCCCCTTTGCCACCTGGGTGGAGGAAGCGGCTCGCCCGGCCGTGGGGGCTGCAGAGAAGCAATGCACGTGTTTATTCCCCTGAGTGGTCGCACGCAGTAGCTTCCTTTGATGCGGGAGCAGGCGAAGAAGAAAAGGGCTTTGGTTCTGAGGTTCGGGGGAAATGGCTATGCAGCACAAGGGGGCCTCTGTGACGGGAGGAGTGGACCCAGCCAAGCCAGCCTGACGCCCGCCCGGCTGCCCAGAGCCTGCCTGGGTGTGCCCACACAGGCGCTGCTCTTATTGGCACAGAGCCCCCCCCTGCACATACAGCCTGGAGCATTTTAAGCAGAACACCTCCAGTTTTCTGTTTCTAAAATGGTCTCGCATCTCTGACAGCATTCCAAGCGACCCTGGTGAGTGAAGGGACAAGTCCACTAGGAGTGAGTGTGTGCAGAGTCTGGTGAGGTGGCTCGGGGTTACCTAGGGGACTCGGGGCCCCTTTGTCACCCCTTCCCTCTTCTCTTCCTAGTGCATTGACCTTCGCTTGCTGGGGACATTTCTCCGTGGCCTTAGGCCGCTGTGGCATGAGCACTGGTGTCTCCCTGTGGGAGTGTGGCCATAGTTGTATGCTTGTGTGTTATATCTCCTTTCTCAAGGGTCTCATTCCCTTTCTTAAAAAGAGCCTTGTTTGCATTGTTTTTTAAAGAATCTCACCTCTTCCCATGTCGTCTCCAGGTGTGGCATTTTCTCTTTGTTCAGAAGGATGCACAAACCAGGGTGCCCTGTTCCTGGGCCTTCCTCGGGCTATGGCTCGTGGAAGCAGCAGCCCCTTCCTCTGCCTCTGGTCAGTGGGGGTTCTCAATGTGGGGACTGGGAGAAGGCTCTCCTGCCTCATGTCTTTGCTGCCACCAGAGAAAGATGGGTTCAGAAGTCTGGCGTGGACACAAAAGCTGATGAGGCCAGGGCCGATCCCTGGGTTTCTGACCGACAGCCACCCTGGCACTAGCCTCCTGGGTGCCCCCTGTCTGCTCGGCAGCGTGGCCCTCAGCTCCGGGGTCCTGCCAGGCACGGCTGGATCCTGACATCAAGGGCATCCATGGGTTTTTTGCTATTTACATGTTGAAAATATTGAACAGCGGAGTTCATTTCAGTAGGGCTCTGGGCAGAAAATAAACCCGCCAGCAGGGCTGTCTTCCTGAGTCCCCTGAAAAGGCCGCGAGGGGGTGAAGTGGCAGGCGACGCCTGCTCTGGGATCTGAGAGCTCCTCAGGACTGGGCTGGGAAGCCAATGCAGCGTTTTATTTCTGCACAGAGTCTGGGGAGCTCCACTGGCAAGAGCGGGTTGCGCACGGCGGCCAGGCTGCGGCTCGGCTGGTGTCGCGCCACGGAGTATTGTTGGGGAAGACATCACCCAGCGAGAGCAGTACGGCTGCCTAGAGCCGGAGGCGAGGTGTGGAGCGATCTGTCCCTTCTGTCACATATCTCCTTACTTTTTTTTTTTTTTCCCCTGTGATAAAACAAGCAGATTTCCTGAATTTAAACCACACATAAAGGTTTTTGGTCCTAGTACTACTCTGTGTTTTAAGAAAGGGTCCTTGACTGTCAGATGAACAGGGGGCAGCTTGTGGTTGGAAAGCTTCTCCTACGTAAGGAAAAGGGGACACACTTCTGGCTCCAGTGGTTACTGCCACATGGACTCGGGAGCATCAGGACATCATGGGTTTTACACCCGTGGGGGTGAAATGGATGGCACTGTCCCCCCCCACGTCATCTGTTGAAGTCCTAATTTCCTGTCCCACAGAAAATGAGACTGTATTTGGAAATAGAGTCTTTAAGAGGTAATTAAGGTTAAATGATATCATTAGGGTGGGCCGTGATCCAATCTGACTGGTGTCTTTATAGAAAGAGGCGATCAGAACACGGACACACCCAGAAGGAATATCATGCCAATATGTGGAAGAAGACAGCCGTCCACAAGCCAAGGGGTCAGGTTCTCAGAGGACACGAACTCTGTCAGCACCCTGCAGTCGGACATCCAGCCTCCGGAACTGCGAGGGAATGCATCAGGGTTGTGTAAGCCGCCCGGTCTGCGGAACATGACGGCAGCCCCAGCAGACTCGTATGGGGCTTCGAGGACATGAGGAGCAATGGGTGGGGTGGAAAGGGGAGTTGCACAGTAATTGGGGATTTCAGGCATCATTTTAACTGATGTATCTTAAGAAAGGTGGATTCAGTCGGTCTCAACCCAGATGCCAGACGAGCTGGAGAGTGGGTTGTTATCCTTCGGCAAAACACCCGTGTAAGCACAGTTTGCTCTTAGCTCCCTGTTCTTAAGGCAGAACTGACATCTTGAACTGAGAAAATGCTGCGGAGCACCTCTCTGGCCCTTCAAATAAATCTCTAGATTTTTGTCTGAGCTGATCAATCGGTTCTCGAAGGTGTCAGCTGGTAACAGACGTATCTGTCAATACAGCAGCCTGGCCGTCAGGGGCAGGCTGCCATCCCAGCAGGCGGCCCCGGCTCAGCAGTTACTTGTATTTGGGAAATGGATAACCCGGGATTCTGTGTTTCCGGAGGTGAGGTTAAAGTGGGGTCAAGGGCCAGGCGAACGCTGGCATGGTGTCCGCGCTGGAGGAAGGCAGCACGGTCTATCGATTTCAGAGAAATGACGGGTGTTTGCAGCATGGCTTCCCAACCCCCGCTCCTCCTCTCTCCAGGGATGCCTGTCCTTCAGCAGAGTCTGAAACCCCTCAGCCAAGCGGAGGCACCCCTACCCATCGCTGCTGTAGGAAATGCTCCGTCGCGAGAGTGTCAAAGGGGGAAGAAAATGGTCTGCACGCAGCCGAAACACACACACGACGCAATGGGGTCTGGCCACTGAGCCTTCTGGTTAGTTTTCTCTCTCCAGCTGAGCCTTCCCGGTTTCCTACACCCACCCGGTGTCCCACAGGGAATCTCCTTGCACTTACTCTCAGCTGAACAGACACAAATGTTAATGGAATTCCGTGTCTCCTCATGGAATACAAGTCCCCTCTTGGAACAGGGTAATCGACAACTTGGAGGGACGCTGGCTACAGATGATCTTACACAGTTGGCACCTTCCATATCCACGGGCCTCATATCTGCATGTTCCACATCCGCGGATTCAACCAACCGCAGCGCAAACTTATTTGGAAAAAAAAGTTATGTTGCTACGGACAGGTACGAGTAGTTAGCCCACAGAGGTTGCCACTGTACTCAGCATGTACAGACATTCTTTTCCCCCTTGTCATTATTCCCTAAACAACACAGTATAACAGTATTTATGTGGTATTAGGTATTATAAGTAATCTAAAGATGATTTAAAGTATACAGGAGTATATGCATAGGTTATATGCAAATACTAAGCCATTTGAGATCAGGGACTGGAGCGTCTATGGATTTTGGTATCCAAGGGAGGTCCTAGAACCGATTTCTCTGACTGTATCGTTGTGTAATATTTATATATTTGTTGTTGTTGAATACACTGAGAGTTGCCTTTTCATATCATGGGACACTAGAACCAAGGAGGAAGGAGACCTTTCTAAATTGTTATTCTTGTTCTCTGTATGACACGTCTCCTTTCTCCTGAAATGCTATTTTCCAAGTCAGCAAGCTTATATAAATCCCAAGTCACACTACTTTTCTAAACTATTTTCAAGTCCCTTTTCTGGGATTTAATATCTCCTACGACAACCAAAACTGGACACAGAATAGCACTAATGTTTTATGTTATCTTAAATTTTCTATATTATTTTTCTTTTAACCCCCCCCCCCAGGCCCCCACCCCCAAAGCATCCTATTGGCTTTTTAAATTGCTGCTGCCTACCAGACAGATATTTCCCCCAAGTTATCAGCTAGGACTCTTAAATTATTTTACTATGAGTTCAGAGCCTATCAGAGATTATGAGAAGTTTAGATTATTTTTCCCAAAGTGCATTATTTTACACTTAACCAAATTAAATTTCATCTGCTCTCACACGACACAATCCCCTAGTTTGTTCAGCTTTGCCTGAAGTGTCTCACAGCAATCCTTAATTTTTTATTAACTGTGCCAATTCAGAGCTTCCTACTTAACTCTCTGCTTTAGAGCTTTCTGCCCTGTACTCGCTCCGGGCTCTTGGAAATCGGTGGGTTTCAGGAGGTGTGGGACGGAGCGGAGCACTATGTGGTGAGATGCTGTGAGGAGTGATAATGTCCCGCAGCAACGTGAGTGACGACCACGAGGCTCCTGAAAGGCACCAGGGTGGAATTCCGCTTCAGAAGCACCTCCGTTCCTGCGCTGGGAATAACGAATCCTAAAATGGTTCCCACTTCATTTTGGCTATGACATTAAAAACTTAGATAGGGATCTAGCAGATTGCTCATTTCCTGCAGAGCTAGCCTCTCTTCCGGCTTCCTCAGTAACCTGGGGTGGTGGCAGGTGGCCTGCCTGGCTCCCTCACGCCCCTTCCTCCCCTCTTCTGGGGGGTGGTTTTCCTTTGGAATAGAAACTAGATCAGTGAGTTTACCAGAGGCTTTTCCGGGGTTATTTCCTGGTTTCTTTTCTCGGATTTTAAGAGAAAGATAAGTATGCTGCGTCTTGTCCCAGGTCCTCTGCTCCTAACTATCTCCAATTTGGCCCCCTCCATGAGCAGAAGAGGATATTGGACCTGAGAGAATAAACTCCTCTCAATTTCAAAATGAACACGAAGAATGTGGCTCTCACTGCTAATTGCCAGTGAAGCACTATTTTTCCCTTGTTCTAACTGGGCCCTTTGAGACCCAGTTCAAAGGCTGTCTAACTGGGACTCCCCAAACTTCTCTGGCAGATAGGGTGATCAGGAAACTGAGTTTCAGCTTATGAGATATAGATGCAAGTTCGGGTAGGTCTTCTTGGAAATTTCCTTCAAAGAGGGCATGCCTGGCCCTGGCTGGTTGGCTCAGCGGTAGAGCGTTGGCCTGGCGTGCGGGGGACCTGGGTTCGATTCCCGGCCAGGGCACATAGGAGAAGCGCCCATTTGCTTCTCCACCCCCACCCCCTCCTTCCTCTCTGTCTCTCTCTTCCCCTCCCTCAGCTAAGGCTCCATTGGAGCAAAGATGGCCCGGGCGCTGGGGATGGCTCCTTGGCCTCTGCCCCAGGTGCTAGAGTGGCTCTGGTTGCTGCAGAGCAACCCCCCGGAGGGGCAGAGCATCGCCCCCTGGTGGGCAGAACGTGGCCCCTGGTGGGCGTGCTGGGTGGATCCTGGTCGGCGCATGCGGGAGTCTGTCTGACTGTCTCTCCCCGTTTCCAGATTCAGAAAGAAAAAAAAAAAAGAGGACATGCCTGCTTACGTTCCTGAGAAAGGACTTCCGCCCAGAACTCCTACGTGATGGTTGGATTTCTAGAAGCCATTGGAGACCGTGAGGGTTGCAACCTAGGGACGGCTGAGGAGAGAGCCGGGGGAAGCCTGGGTGCTTGGTGACCCTGGGGAGCTGCCACACTAGTCCTGGGCCTCATCCTCCTGGGCTTCGTTTATGAGAAAAAGAAACTGTGCTGTTTAAGCCACTGACTTGGGGGTAGGGACGTGAGGGTGGAGAGGAGAGGGTGAGGATGGGGTGGGGGTGGGAATGAAGCAGGGGGGAAGCTTGGATGGATGGGGGCTTGAAACCTACATTTGCCAGGTTTTGAATATCATGTCAGATGCGTTTATTTTAGTCTGCAAGTATTGGGGAGCCATGGAAGTGATAGGTAATCAGTTCTTTTTTTTTTTTTTAGGGAGTCTTGTAATACAGAAACTACTGGAGATTGGCGAGAATGACACGGAGGTTAATGCAAAGGTTTTACAAACTCAATCATGGCAGTTCTGGTGAGTTCAGAAAGGCGGGGGGTGATGCGAAAGGCCCTGGGACCAAGCCAGATGGACGAGACTGCCCGAGAGGCTGGTGGGTCCAACGAGACTGAATACACTGAGCTGCAGGCGCCAGAGTGCGATTCTCAGGAGTCTAGACGACTGTGGGAATGGAGGTCTGGCGCATGGGACATGTAGGCCTCGTTTGGAAGCTCAAGTGGAAAACTGTAATTATTCAGGCCCTCTCAACTAACAACTCCCTGAGGATCCTGGTCAAACAAATCTCTCGGAGGATGCCGGAAACAGGCAGGGAGCAGTCAGGGATGCAGGGGCCACTCACCTCGCCGCTGCCATCAGTCAGCTCCACCCCACCGATCAGCAGAGAAAGCGAGCGACAGAGAGGAGGTCCAATCCGGAATGCCGTGCAGGGGTCAGGGCACAGAAAGAGGCCTAGAGGGGGGGCTTGGTCCCCAGGTGCTGAACGCGTCAGCAGAGGGAGAGAGTGGAGCGTGGGAAGAGAAAGAAACAGCAGGCTGACCTCTGGTGAACTCACCATTTCACGTGAGGTTTATGGAAACGGCAGAGCAGGAAAGAGAGGTCAGTGATGGTGGTCAAGAGCAAGTGGCCAAGTGGCGGGGAGAGAATGAGGAAAGCCACAGGTGCCTGCCCAGAGATGGGAGTTTAAGGAAGACGATGTCCTCACAGGCAGTGTTGGAGGTCAGAGAGGGTCCGAGCCCTGGGTTCGGAAGAGCGTGGTGCGGCTCTGCCGTTCTGTGTCTGGGTGACCTCAGAAAAGAAAAGTGGACCCTTTGAACCTCAGTTGTCACACATAAAATTAGGAAACTAACAATACTAACTTCTTCGGGTGCGGTGAGAATTATAAAAACTCAGTAGATGTACAGTATGTACTCAAGGAAAACAAGTCAAATGAACCAATAAGGAAGACCCTCGACCATATATTATCTTCCAACGCTTTTTAAAAGTACCTAAGTGATGCTTTTTTCCTTGATGTGTAGAACAAACTACCATTTTTGTTTGTTTGTTTTGTTTTGTTTTTAGTGAGAGAAGAAGGGAGAGAGATTGGAAGCATCAACCAATTCATAGTTGTGGCACTTCAGTTGTTCATTGATTGCTTCTCATATGTGCCTTGACCATGGGGCTCAAGCTGAGCCAGTGACCCCTTACTCAAGCCAGTGACCTTTGGGCTCAAGCCAGCGGCCATGGAATCATGTCGATGATCCCACGCTCAAGCCAGTGACCCTGTGCTCAAGCTGGTGACCTCAGGGTTTCGAACCTGGAACCTCAGCATCCCAGGTCGATGCTCTGTCCACTGCACCACCACCGGTCAGGCCAAACTGCTTTTTTTAAATAGTGGGAAATATACAGAACAAAATTGGTCACTTTAACCATTTTTAGGTATACAATCTGGGGGCATTAGTACATTCACGATGTGGTGCAACCGTCACTGCAGCCCATTGCCGGAATCTTTTCATCATCCCACACAGATACTCTGTGCCCATTAAACAGAAAGTTCCCCTAGACCCTGGTAAGCACTATTTTACTTTGTCTCACGAATCTGCCCAGTCTAGGCACCTCTTATCAATGGAATTGTTAGATAGTTGTTCCTTTTGTCTGGCTTACGCCATGTAGCCTGAGGTCTTCATGGCCCATCAGGTGGTAGCATGTATAAGGATTTCATTCTCTTTAAAGGCTGAATGAATACTGTCCCCCTGTATGACTATACCACATTTCGATTATCTGCTCCTCTATAGATAGACATTCGGGTTGTCACCATCTTTTGGGTATTGGGAACAATGCGGTACCTGAGCGACCCTCCATTGAAAAGCTCCCGAACCAGCAGCTTTGGACTAGCAATGTGGAGAAACTTGAAAAAATTCATACTGTCCCCTCTTTTTTGTTACGAGGCTTTTGCAGAGAAGGTTATGTCACTTAAACAGACTTTTAAACAAAAATTAAACAGAATTTTTGAATATAAAATTAAGCTGATGTCATGACATTAAATCAGGCTTATGTTTTAGCTACTTTGATCAATTCAATTCTGTCGTTTACTGAGCACTTTCTAAGTCTCAGGCACTGTGCCAGGGACTAGGCATGTAATTTTGCTTGTGAAGATGAAAAGAGAATGAAAGCTTAGTTACGGTCACACACAAGGGGCTGAGACTCAGGTCCATGGTATAATAAATCTCAATGAGACCCGAGAGGTCATTGACTACAATTCCTCTCATAACCACGAGTAAACAACATGTACAAAGAGCATATTTAAAACTGTGTAGATGGTTTTGGAATAGAGACTTAAGCTGATACATTAACAACAATTCAGGTTTAAAATGTTTAAGGGACTAATTTTTTTTGTATTGATTGACTTATATTCCTCATAAGTTAATGGGTTCTGAACCACAAACATTCTACAACAATATTATCTGACAACTACACAAAGGTTAAGTGAATGAACCAAGATCACACAGCTATTCTGTTCTGGTCAGGATTTTGAGATATACAGCATTAACAATGCCATGCACTTTTGATAGGCTATCCAGACAGCAATAATACCACAAGGCAATGTACTCCGTGCCAGACCACACCAAAACTCCTTCCTTTTCTGTTTGTTAGTTTTTGAGAGCTATTAACATTTCTAATGTTATCTTGAATGGCAGGACTGGAGCTCTGGTAAACTTGGGTTTCTTTAAGAAAACTAATGAAGGTGGGTGGGCATTACCTCATAGGGAGGATCCACTCCTACTTATCTAAAGGGAGGCTATGCACTCGTTCATGTAAGAGCTACCTGTCACGCCATGTGCTCTTGAACCACCCCTTCCTCCAGCCCACCTGGCCTAAACGAAGGAGTTACAGATTCATGGGCGAAGCGCCCACCCCATGTGTTTGCATGAGAGACGCAAACATGAAGACTCAGAGTGGCGGCAGGGCCTCCCGGGAGAGAACACTTATTGATGGTAGTTGGCTCGTCCTCCCTTTTGGTACCAGCACTCCAGCTTCCTCTTGAGGAGCCATCTCCATGGACTCTGCGGAACTGTCAGCAAGGTGGGTGTGTGCACCTGATCCACTGGCCAAGGAGACGTCGTCTCCCCGGTCTTTGAATCTTAAGCAGATGGATGCAAGAAAGGAAAACATTTGGAGTTGACTCATTCTGGTGTGGCATCCTAAAGCTTAAACACCGCATCCTGCTGCCAGAGCCCCAGAGTCGCCCTATTACCATGCCTTTCAAAGCATGGCCCTCCATTGTTCTGGAATCTGTGGGCTATTTTCCCATATATCTACACATACACACACATACATATATGTACACACACACATACACATACACACATACACACACACACCAGAAATATATACATGCATATTGGCTTAGGTTTACCTGAGTTGATTTCCATTGTTTTCCACCAAAGAGCCCAACTTACACACTGAGTCCAGAAATGCAGTTCCAAAGGGACATGCATGCTTTTATCAGTCGTTCATGTGTCATTAGCAAGCATCTAGAGGTGGTTATTTGAATGCTCCCCTGAGAGTGTCTACAGGTGGGGAACAGTTCTAGAAGAATCGGACTGTAGCTATGCACTAAGAATGCCTTTCTTTCCTAATCAGAAGGAAAAAGATGAAATAAGTAGCACCGCACATGCTGGCCCCTCTCAGCTTTCGACATTACCTAGGAATCCTTGTCAGGATGTACTCAGGTACCTAAGAGACGGTCCTATACGGGTCATTGATGTTCATGCTCATGACCCCTGGCCCTGTTAGGATCCCATTGTCAAGGAAGGATCACACTGTACTTACTTCATTTTAATGTAATGTATTTGGGGGGGGGGAATCTGCAACATTCACGTTCAATATTCTATTTACTCCAAGAAGATTAAGCAGAACACCATCTTTCCTTAGAGTGCCAGATAACAGACAAAGTCATGACATACCCTTAGCCAAATTATAATGCTTTAGCTGGGAAGGCTCTTCTTTTTTAATTTTTTTTAAATTTATTCCTTTTTAGAGAGGAGAGAGAGAGGGAGAGAGAGAGACAGAGAGAGAGAGAGAGAGAGGAGAGAGAGACAGAGAGAGAGAAGGGGGGAGGAGCTGGAAGCATCAACTCCCATATGTGCCTTGACCAGGCAAGCCCAGGGTTTCGAACCGGCGACCTCAGCATTTCCAGGTCGACACTTTATCCACTGCACCACCACAGGTCAGCTTTTTTCTGACCAGGAGTATAGCACCAGCACGGCTTAGGTCAAAAGGTGAGGAGGGAGGCCAGTCACCAAGTCAGCGGGTTGAATCAGCAAAATGAACCCAGGCAACCCGTGGGGTGGCCGAATCCTTACATATGGGCTGACTCTGTCCCGAGGCCAGGGTCCTCTCCCCTCACCGTGTTCCTGGCCCTGCCTGTATGTCTGTCTTCCCATAAGTCAATTTCCCAGTAAGGATGTCACCTACATCTGAATTCAGTTGAGTGGGTCACGCGTATTTCTAATCGCCTCCATCTCTGTGTTAGCGGTTCCTAGGCTCTATAATCAGAACTCCTGTGCCTTACTGGGAGTGCCCCCCAGTTTGGGTTTCCACCTGGTCTGCAAAAAAACAGTTTCCCAGTTTTCAAAATGACTTCCTGATGGAAAAAAATGCTAGCCTTCCTGCATCCAGTTCTGTGGCTAAAATGTAGCTTGAGGGGGGCACTTCTGTATTCCCTGCTGGAGGAGTGAATCTGTATTCAACTCCTGTGACTGGCACTGCCAACAGTCTTTGTTCCTGCAAGGAGGTGGCAGAGATTATTCCTGTCTTCACGCTGCTTAATATACTGAGGTCAGGTGTCAAGAGGTTGACTGCCCCGGAGGCTTCTTCTCTGAAAAGAAGGGAAAAATCGGTGGCAATGACACCTAGAAACTCCCAAATAGCTGAAGGAAAAAAAAAACAACCAAACCCTTCTGCCTCACCAATATAGTTATCTCTCTTAGAAAGTGACTGAGACCAGCGTTCCCTGGCTTCTTCCCTAGGGCCCAGGAGGGCAGCCACACAGTTAGGTGAGAAGGCAGAGCTGATGCCTGCAAGATTTGTATCCTACCTGTCAGGCATGTCAATAATCGAGCCTGAGACTCAGGGAAGCCAGAAAAACTGTCGAACTTGAAATTTCATTAACAGTGGTAATAATAATAATAATAAAAAAAGACTTAACAACAACCCTGGCATAATGTTGAATTTCATAGACATTTTATTGTACAGAAAAGCAAGTAAATTCAAAAGCCCCTCAAAATATAGATTCCTGGCTGTTTTTTTAGTTTTTACTTTTATTTTTTGGTTTTTATACAAAAGTGTGAGGATGTCAACAAAATTAGACTTCAGTGGAATGGGTCATGCTTTATGTGTCATGCATATTATACATGAAATGTTTTTGAATGCATTTTAGCGAGCGTTAAGGGTGGAATTAGAATGGTTTAAAAATCAGAGGCAATTTCCTGTTAAATTGTCAAAGCTGTTCTGCAATGGGAGCTTCTGGGGGGACATTTTAGACACTAGAGATCTTGTGTTTTCTTTCACGAGAAACAGACAAAAGTGGAAGAAATATTCCAACCCCCCAGACAGAAGGAAGTCCACTCTCTTATGTCACTCAGACCCGCCTTCCCGGCAGCGGGCTGACCAATCCTCCCCACCGTGGAGATTCAGTGTCTGGAAAGCTGTGAGGCAGAAACGAGCTTCTGGTTTTTTTAGCGACCCTCTCAAATGAAGTGCCAAGCTGACCCCACTTACAACACTGTGTGGCGTTGCGGCCGGGACATAAAACACTCATGGAGGGGCTTACCGGACTCCAGGAGGAAGTGGTGGTCACACATGCAGAACGGAAGAGAAATGCACCTGCAAATGCAAGCTGTGCTGTCTCTCAGAGGGGGACACTCATCCTCACTCAGCCAGCCCCCACCCCTACCCCAAGAGTATCTTCTTCAGCGCGGTGGGGTCACGGCGCTGGTATTTGGGTGGGCAAAGTCTTCGGTGGCACGTGGAAACCTCTGCTCTGGGGTTAGAAAATTCGTTTCTCTTGGGCAGGCAATCTGAGCTGAGGTGTCATCTGACATGGAAATGGGGCAGGGGGGCCTTTCAGTTTTTACTCCAGAACGCTATTTCTGTGACTTTTTCTAAACAAAGGAGACAATCCACCTCTGACATTGAACCAGATTCATTACGCGTTATAATCCTTGGTTTACAGACATGATGGACTAGCACGAGGCTCTAGGAACTGCTGATATCTGCTGGGGCTTGAGAGAGAGAGAGAGAGAGAGAACTTTGAAATAAGAAGATATTTTACGCTTCACGTGCCTGACAAGGGTGTGTGGGGCCAATTTACAGCAGGGGCTTAATATATTTTTGATGAAAATTGCTGCAATGTGGCACACAGATTAAAGAGAAAACAGCTCTTTTGTAATGACAGCAGTAGATTCTGAAACGGAGCCCAGCTGGTGCAAAGATCCTACATGGATTTTCAGCGGCGCTACCTTCTTCACAGGCTTTTCCTCTCTGGCCCAAGTCCTGCAAGCTGAGTGGCCCTTGGAAGTTTCAAGGGGGTGTGAACTCCGTGGCTCCAACCCCTCAAGGAACGGGCCCATGATAATGGAACATGTAGTTATACAAACGTGTTAAAAAAACAAACCAACCCACAAGGATTTGGACAGGCCATGGTTTAGCTCAATCTTCCAGAAACTATAAGCAAACACCGAATATTAAACCTTGAGCCATAAGGCCGAGGCTAGTTTTATGTTTATCACTAGCAATTATAAAAAGGTTACAGTAATGTATGCTTTGAAGTGATCATAAATCAAAAGAGAAAAGGCAGTCACCAAAGCCAAGCAGAATGCCTGGGACACAGTGAGAATGAATGAACGAATAAATGGGATTAGCACAAAGACTCCGCAGTCAGGCTTTCTAGACGTTATTTTATACCTGAGTGCTGGACTTAGACCTACAGAGCCTTGGTAGATTATTTAATCTCCCTTAAACTCAATGTCCACATCTGTACAATGGCACTGATACTTCACAGGACTGTTGTGATGCCCAAAAGTGATGTAATCAACATGCCCGATCCAGGACAGGTGCACCATGAGGAACTGCTTATTGAAACAGTAGCTTTCAACCTGGTCTTCTCACTGATGGAAATAATACCTCTGTCATGGGTAACTTCATAATATTATTATAGGTTACTTCAAGAAAAGTTAGCATCTTTTTAAAGTAATTAAAAAACATGAGGGAGGCCCTGGCCGGTTGGCTCAGTGGTAGAGAGTCAGCCTGGCATGTGGAAGTCCCAGGTTTGATTCCCGTTCAGGGAACACAGGAGAAGTGCCCATCTGCTTCTCCACCCCTCCCCCTCTCCTTCCTCCCTGTCTCTCTCTTCTCCCCCTGCAGCCAGGGCTCCATTGGAGCAAAGTTGCCTTGGGCACTGAGGATGGCTCCATGGCCACTGCCTCAGGTGCTAGAATGGCTCTGGTTGCAATGGAGCAATGGCCCAGATGGGCAGAGCATCGCCCCCTAATGGGCATGCCTGGTGGATCCTGGTTGAGTGCATGCGGGAGTCTGTCTCTCTGCCTCCCTGCTTCTCACTTCAGAAAAATATAAACAAACAAACAAACAAACAAAACATGATGGAGATATATACATACACATGCTGATATTTAACTAATGAGAGTCCAGTTAAGGGGGTCGCCCTGCCATCTGAGTTGAGGGGCATGTCAGTAGGTTCATGCTGTGGGACATGGTATACAGCGCTGCCTTGGGGTCAGGAGAGCAGGTGAGAGTCCTTCGTAGAATTGCTTATATGCTAACAACATCATATGGCACTGAAGAGATAAATCTAGAATGTGACCCCGGACAATTGACCCAGTCTCTTCAACAAGTCAAGGGCATGTAATAAAAAGGACATGAGGGGAGGTACTGCTACAGATTAAAAGAGACTTAATTGAAACACTACACCGTTGGTGGAAAGGGGCATTCTCCCATTCTTGGCCGTGAAGACATTGCTGGCTGGCTCCTCTTTGCCTCCAAGACCACACAGAGAGGCAGAGATCAAATTGAGGTATAGTAGGAATTTGCTTTAAAAATAACTTCAGCCTGGCCTGTAGTGGTGCAGTAGATATAGATAAAGTGTTGACCTGGAATGCTGAGGTCGATGGTTCAAAACCCTGGGCTCACCCAGTCAAGGCACATAGGACAAGCAACCAATGAACAACTAAAGTGAAGCAACTATGAGTTGATACTTTTCCTCTCCCCTGCTCTATAAAAGCTTAAAAATACTTCAGCAAGCAGGGGGAAAAAAGAAAGGGAAATAAATATGTCCCCCACACTAAAAAAAGAGATGTGAAGATGGAACACCCAAATGCAGTGGGTGGATTTTTTTCGGATCATGACCAACCATAAAACCAACAATAAAAGACATTTTTGAGACCATGTTAATATAGAACAAGCAAGTACTGATAACTCTAAATGACAATGACATTGTGGTGACATTAAAACAATCTATATTTTAGAATTGAATACAATGTAGGGATGAAGTGACCTGAGGTCTAGAAACTTGTTTTAAAATACTCAGAAAAAACAACAACACAACACCACCAAGCCCCCGCCCCCCAAACAAAAACCTGGGAGGATTGATCAGGGAAGTGTGGCAATATCTTGCTAATTGAGTTTGGGCAGCATGTGTATGGGAGTTCATTGTAGTAGTCCCTCAACACTTGTTCTGTTTAAACTTTTTCATAATAAAACAAGAAAAAAAATCACTGACTTTTTCTGAGACTTGGTGCAAACAGTTTAAAATGAGTGGTATGCATTAGGCTGGGTCACACAAAATTGCTATTTTTGTAGGTCCAAAGCAGCTGAATGTTTGCAGTTATATTTGATTCATCTGCCTGAACCCAAGACCCTCAAAGTGTCTTTCTTCTCTAACACTCTGTCCATTATCCTGCACAGGACTGAACTCTGCACACAGCTCAATATGCAAAGTGGCTGGGCAGTGCTCTGAAGCGATGGGCACCGAAAGATGGAGAGTTGGCTAGCCACCTTCGGGAAATGCTTCTGTTTTACCTGTGTTGCAGCTGTTAGTATTGACAGGCAATGGGCACAACTAGAGCTGGGTCTAAACTTGCTCAGAGTCTACGAGTTAAGACAGATTGGGGCCAATCCCACAAAAATACTGCTTCCTCCAAGTGTAGAAAGTACGGGTTCTCGGAGACGGACATTCTGCCAATTTCTAACTTTTAGTTGGGGAGGTGGGTCCTCACTTCCAAAATGAAAGAAAATAATGACTTTTGGTACTGTACCTTTAAATTGGGAAAGTTATCCAATGGGACAAGGATGCAGAAGCATTTCCTTTCCAGTCTTGATCCTCTCCAAGGCCCACTGGTGACCGTCATCTTTTAAATTGTGTAACTTAAAATATTTAATAAGCTTATCTCTTTATCTGAACTGGGCAGATTAAAAGCAGCGTATCTTTTGGTCCTTAAGTAATTCGTCTAGGCAGTGAAAGTGGCCTAAACTTAAAAGTTTTGAGTTTCTTTCTCAAGCTTTCTTTTCTGGTCCCTGGTATATCTGGGCATTCCAACCCCAGCCAACCTTACCATAACCCTTGCTCCCTAGGTTCAAGACTGGGTGAGAACATTTAAAAGCACGACCTTCAGTGTTTGTAGGGGAGTAGGCCAATGTTGATGTGTGAAGTACAACACGTAATCCAATGATCTACGACTTCTAATGTGCATCACTCCCACGAGTCATGACCATTTCTATTTGTTTGGGATCATCAGTCCTTCAAGTGATCCTGGCCAGCCACACCTTCTGAACACAATATATCAACCTAATGCTACACATTGTCTAATCATAAATGTAGCTAATTTGCTTTCAAGGTCGAAGCAACTGAACTTAGAAAATAACTAGACAAATGTTCATAGATAAACTGCGCGTGCGTGCGTGGTGTGTGTGTGTGTGTGTGTGTGTGTGTGTGTATGTTAAGGAAAAATAGATGGTTAGTTTAAGCCCTGGACGGTGGGAAGGGAACTCAAAAATTCAAGGAAGGCACTTAACCGAACTTCCTGTCCTCAGAAGACAGTCCATTGTCAGGTTCATGTAAGGAGACTAGAAATGAAACATAAACGAGAAGCAAGGAGAGATGGGTAGGGGCAGGGAAGGAAGACAGGGAGGGGCTTGAGTCTCCTCTTTGCCTCCAAGTTAAAGTGATTGTATCTTTGGTATCTACAGTAACTAAAGACTAGACCTTGGAACCATGCTGTTCCTGCTACGCCAAGCGAGGACCAAGCACAGGACTCCGGGTCATCGCAATCGTGGGGATGTCAGGATTATTTTCCGGAGGGAGGGTTCCTGGTAAGCTCTGTGGCTCATATTTAAACAGAAGCCAATGCCCTTTAGTATTTACCCTCTCTGGTTTCAGGGGAAGTAAGGGAAATAGGAGGAAAAAAGGGACTGTGAGACCAAATATTTATAGTGTCCAGAAAATAATGTAAATCTTTGTACAAAACAACTACACTGTAAAAGACTATTTATTTTTCTATCATACTAAAGAACAGATAGGTATATTGTTACAAGAGTAAATCTATGACAAACACTATTTTCATTGAGAAAAGAGTAACCAAGCTATTTTTCTTCTCAGACCATAACAGTTCGCACTTAAAAAAAAAAAAGTTACATGCACCACCCAAAGTAAATATCCTTAAATGTTTCCTGGCGAAGGTTGATGAGTGCAATGACTTCGAAGTAGTAAGACCTGGAAGAGGGCCATTTATGTCTAGCTTTGCTTAATGATCCCCTGCCCCGTCGCCCTTGAGAAGGTGGAGAGAGCCGTGCCAGCAGAAGCCTACGTGTGTGGTCTCCACACAGCCGCATTTATATAGAGGTTGCCTTTCTAGGGGGTAAGCTCCGGTGTATGGGGCTGTCACCGGTATCTGCGTACCTAGCCTCTGATCTGAGGATGAGAATCAGTGAAGGATAAACTACCTTGTTCGCTGAAAACGGTAAAGTTTTGGTTACAAACGTTTGCTGGGGCAGAGAGCAATTTTAAAAAAAGAGCAGAAAAGAACGAGCCCGCACCCCTTCAGCCGCCAGCTGGACCTCGGCGAGGAGGCAGGCTGCCTGCTCCAGAAGGCGGCGCACCAGGTGAACCAGGAGAATCCGAACGCCCTCTGATTTGCTTCCGTTTGAAAACCCAAAGTCAGCTCTAATTGTTAAAAGGAAGATAAGGACTCGGAATATGGCAGGCTGGTTTCACAGACAGCCATTTGCCCAAAATGCATAATAATTTTGGATGATGAGTTGTAAAGAACACTGATTCCATCTATTTTGCAACCAGTAATCCTGCTGAGGAGAGACAGGGCTGGCAGATTGAGTTATCCGCAATGTTTCTGGCCCTTCTTTGGAACATGGAGGAAATCCTGGCAGAGAGGAAAATAAATGGCATTCTGATGTCTGTAAGGAGCTGCATCCACATAGAAAGGGATCTGGCCTGGTGCTCTCTGGCTTCAGAGGGGCCCGAGCTTGATGGACAGATCAAGTTGGAGCAAATAACTAAAGTGGGAAGCTGTTCAATGGGAAGTAAAGATGTGAAATAGGAGCACAGTCTACTTACTCCTTAGAAATAACCTGGCTTCAAGAGGAGTCCACTGTGGGATAGGCCAGTTCCAATGGCAATGACCATCTTGGCCCAGGGTCATGGCCATGACCGGACTGTCTGCTCAGGCGCTGAGCACTCCCCCAAAGACAGGCATGGCTCCCTAAGAGAGTAGCCGGGTAACATGTAGGACAATCCGCGACATTTGAATTTCACTTAAACAACTTACAATAATACCCTTACACACGTACTAAATGCAAGTTTTTGATGTTCATCTGAAATTCAGGTTTAACTGGGCTTCCGGTTTCTGTTTGCTTGCTTATGTTCTAAGCCTGGGGCCCCTGTTCCCAAGATTAAGTTAAGGTAGCTTGCCAGGGTTGGGAGTGAGGAACCCTGGGTGGAAAGGGGCATGGGGGAGGGGGACGGAAGGGGCGAGGGAGGGTGAGGGGGAGAGGAGGAGCATGCCTCTGGCTCAGCAGAAACCCCAAACAAGGCCCTAACAGACTTGGCTCAGCATCTAAGGGCACAGGAAGAAGGGTGTTTACAGGTGGGCACACAGGTCGGCTCCTGTCTGCATCTTTGGAAACTCCAGGCAGCAACCTGCTCAGTATCAGGACCAGAGCAAATAACTAAAGTGGGAAGCTGTTCAATGGGAAGTAAAGATGTGAAATAGGAGCACAGTCTTGCAGAGTGTGAACCTCCATGTACAGGGCAGGTTGCCACAGGTCTAGGCTCTCCAGATGCCCAAGTGACCTGGGCAAGGAGGGGACAGCTGGACGGACAGACTTTCCCCTTCAGGCTGAGGCTGGGTATGCGGTTCAGGGCTTTGTGGTCTGGTTTAGACACCAAGTTTCTCATTCACTACAGGGTTTCAATCCTAGGGCTCTGATCAGCATAAGACAACTTCTAAATTCCAGTTCCTAGTTTGGGGTGAGCTCCAACTCTAGCCTCACAGGATCCAGGTGGTCCCAGATGTGGTAGGTGGAGCACAGGACTGGCAGCCTAAAAACGTCCTATCGCTGGGGATTCTTGGAATGAGCCGGTTGGTTCTTAGGCTGACTAGAACTTCCTACGGGAAGATAATTACATCTTCTAGCGTGCATCTCTCCAGAGTGCCCGGCTCCAGCTGGATGTGTGTCTGTCACTGTGCTCCTCTCTCTCCTTGGTTCCCTACTTCCCTCACCGAGACGTTGCTGTTGAGTTTGCTGACTGTTTTCCCAGGAACAACTAACTCACTTCTTTTGACTTCTGTTATGCCTGTCTTTCCTCCCACTGCCTAGCCTGGCTTTACTGTTTCTCCTTTTGTTCATTCCTTCTCTGAATACTTCTCTATATCTCCCGCTTCTCCATATGATGGAATACGAACTGCAAAAGAAAAGCACAATCATTGTGTTCTTTTGGAAAATTAAACTGAGCACCACTGTTTGTTACAGGACCAGCATCTAGCCTCTGAGTGACGGCTGGATGTCAGGATCAGGTCCTGGCTATGCTGATGGTGAGCTGTGGGCCTCCAGCCACTCCTTTCCTTTGTTTTAGAAATGAAGGAATAATCATTCCCTCTTCATATGGCTGTTGAGAGGATTAAATAAAATGTGCATTTATAATGAAATATAATGTTGTAAAAGTGCTTTAGAAAGTGAATAGCAGTTTTCAAATGGAAGGCATTATTAACTAAATGACAAAAAACGTGTTATGCCTACTTGTATGTTATAGCAAATAGCGTTCCATGAACACATATTACAGTGCATAGAAATTATACAACGACTCCATTTCATCAATGTACTCCTCTCAACTACTCAGATTTGTGGTTCTTCCAAGAAGTTTTAATAATATCCCAACCTAAAATGCAGTGCTGCCAGGTAAAACCATAGCTTGCCATAACCCTTCCAATGTGTACAGCTTAAATATTTTTTGGGGGGGAGGGGGCCATGAAGATCTTATAAAGTGAACAAAACAATGAGATAATCCCTGTTATGAAGTACTAAGAGTTATTCCTTTTTTCCTAGGCATGTCTTCTTTTTTATTTTCTATTTAAATAATCTTTTATAACTTTTATTTATTTTACTTAGATTTTATTTATTCATTTGAGAGAAAAAGAGAGAGAGAGAGAGAGAGAGAGAGAGAGAGAAGGGGGGAGGAGCAGGAAGCATCCACTCCTATATGTGCTTTGACCAGGCAAGCCCAGGGTTTCAAACCGGTGACCTCAGCTTTCTTTGCTGATGCTTAATCCACTGCGCCACCACAGGTCAGGTGGCATGTTTTTTGAAAGAGAATTTTTGGTGACAGATGTGTGGGAGATGTGCCAGTTAGTGGCCGTGTTTGCTACGGAAGCAGCGGAGAGCGCTAATCAGTGCAGGGAGGCTGGCTCTGGTTCAGGCCGAGAGGTTGGGTGCATTCTAGGTGGCAGCTGAAAGTTACTAATGCTGCCACCTGCCACCACTGTGCTACCCTCACTGCAGTTCCCCCAGAGCCGTGATGAAAACACTAATACCTCCTAGCACTTTACAGTTTATAGTGCCTACGCGCATACTATAGCTCCCCCAATTCACACTTTTAGCTTTCCATGGTTTCAGTTACCTACCGTCAACTGCAGTCCAGAAATATTAAATGAAAAATTTCAGAAAGAAACAACATGTAAGTTTTTTAATGAACACCATTTTGAGTAACCTGGTGAAATCTTGGGCTGTCTCCCTCAGTCCTACCTGGGACGTGAGTCATCCTTCTGTCCCTCATGTCCCTGTCATCTATATTATCTGCTTGTTAATCATTTGGTAGTCATTTTGGTTATGAGATGGGCTGTCGTGTTATCACAGTGCTTATGTTTAAATAACTCTTATTTTACTTAATAATGGTCCCAAAATGCAAATGTAGTAATACTGACAATTTTGATATGTATAAGAGAGGCCATTAAGTGTTTCCTTTAAGTGAAAGAGCAAAAGCTCTCAATAAGAAAAAAAATCATATGCTGAGGTTGCTAAGATTTATGGTAAGAAAAAATCTTCTATCCATGTAATTGCCTATAAATTAAACTTCCCCTCCTTCTTTTCCAAGTGAGAGGAAGGGAGATAGAGAGATAGATTCCCAAATGCGCCCAGACTAGGATCCACCCAGTAACCCCTGTCTGGGGACCAATGCTCTGTTCATCTGGGGCCATGCTCACACAGGGCTATTTTTAGTGCCTAAGGCAGAAGCTCCATGGAGCCATCCTCAGTGCCTGAGGCTGATGCACTCAAACCAATCGAGCCATGGTTACAGGAGAGGAAGAGAGAGAGAAAAAGAGAGAGAGAAAAGTGGAAGAGGGAGGTGTAGAGAAGCAGATGGTTGCTGCTCCTATGTGCCCTTTCCAGGAATCAAACCTGGCACATCCATATGGTAGGCTGATGCTCTACCACTGAGCCAACTGGCCAGGGTCTATAAATTAAACTTTATCATTGGTATGTATGTATAGAAAAACCAGTACATATAGCGAGCGTGTGGTATTATCGGGCTCTTACCCCACAAGTAAGGAGGGGACTAATGTATGTATGTACATATAACATCTCATTATATCTTTTTTAAAACTCTGTGAGATGAGTCTTATTCCCGCAACTCAATTTCACAGAAGAGGAAACTGAGGCCAGAGTTGGGTACATTGCCCTGGGTCACACAACTAGTGAGTCCAAAGCCAAATATCTCAATTTGGGATGTTGGCTTCAAATTCCACACTAGTTCTACCACACCTAGACAGACCCTTCACAGGCAGTGTGAAGAGAGGCACTGCAGAAAAAGATAGGTGTCAGGGGACCTGGCCTCCTATCTCGGCCCTGCCCCGGGAGTGCTGTGTACCCAAGGTATGTTCCAACTTGGGTCTTCGTTTCCTTATCTGATGTATGACCAGCTTAGCATAGCTCAGCCCACATCAGCTGTTCTTCAGGCCCCAGACAATTGGAAAGCCCATGAAATTCAGTAGTGACTCTCTCAGAAAAATGCCCACATGAAGATGTATACACACAAACACAATCTCACTAACAATTTTAGGGCATTCATGGATCCTAGAAAGACGAGATGGTGTTGTCTGGTTGATTTTTAAGGTCTATTTGTGCTCTAAAATTCTCTAATATGTTTTTTTCCTAAAAAACATTAATTTATTTAGGCATATAGTCTTATCTGTATGGGTATATTTAAGCAGTACTACACTGTTTACTTTTGTATGGGAAATATATATGTTTTTGGAAATTAGAAGAAAAGTGTTACTGAGGAAAGTTAGAGATTTGTCTTAGGAGACAAGTATGACTTTAGAAGTAAGGAATAATATGTCTAGAACATTGCCATGTGGTAATAACAAAATAGTGATGTGTTTAAAAAGGAATTTATTATTTCATTTCCTTCTTGCTTTCTCATTGACTGAGAGCAGTGTATTATTATGGACAGCCATGATGGTAACATGAGAATAGCTGTAGGGCACTTCTTGTCTGAGAAATAATACTTTAAAATGGGTTAATTCAATCCCATTAGTTTTCAGTTGGAAATTATTTAATTACTAATGACTTCTAGCTTGTTGGGTTCTGTTGGGGTTTCTCAGAGTCTAACCCCAATTTAGCTAACCAGGACCCTCCTTTAAAAAATGCCTCTCTCTAATGCTTTCAGAAACAGAAAGAATCACACACTTGAGTTAGCCACAAATAAGAAATGAATAGGAACTATATGAAGAAAATGAGATAATTATAAAAGAAGACTGGAATGAATGGGGATAAATTTTATTTTCCTGAATGGAAAGGTTGTATATTTGTAAAGAAGTCAATACTTCCCAAATTATTCTATCAATTTAATGTAATTCAAATGAACATTCCAGAGAGATTAATTTATGGGTTTAATGAAATGTTTTTATAGTTTTCTGGAAAAATAAGCTGGGAAGAAGAGCTGAAGCAGCTATAAATATGGGCAATGTGAGACAGAACAACCTAAAACCAGAATAATTGAAAATTGTGCTACTGATGTAGCAACCGTGAGTCAATGATAGAGGGACAAGAGTCCAAAAGGAGATCTTAAGAATTTGCTACACATTAACCGTATGGGAAAGAAAAGATTATTAAATAGACAGGAGTTGGAAAAAAAATTTGAAGGTCCATCTGCACCTCACAAATACACCAAAATACATTTTCTGAGAAGCACAAAATTAACTGTAAAAGATGAGTTCCAAAAAATGTTTAAAAAGTCAATATTTAATAATTTTGGCATTAAGTTTTTTTTATGTAGAAAATAACTAGATGTTACATAAGAAGAGGCTAATCGTTTTTGTTACACAAAAGATTTAAAACTACGTATAAAAAACCCCTGAAGAGACAGATTAAAAAATAGGGTAAAATATTTGCAAAGAATGTAATATGTGAGTTTTTAAAAAGAAGTATCCCATTCTTAAAAATGGGGCATGGACATGATTAGAAGATAGTTTATGAATGAAAAATACAGTTTAGCCAATAATTCTTAACAAAGATGCTTAATTTCACTCATGGCCATACAAATGCAAATTAAAATATCAAAATATGTTTTTTTATTATTATATTGCAAAAATAACTTTTGAGGCTCATGATTCTTAATGCTGGAAAGGGTGCAAAGACAGCCTATTCAGATGGATTGTAAACTGATAAAAGCTTTCTGAAAACCAATCGCACAGCACATGTCAAGATCCTAAAAAGTTGTAAATGTAGTAGCTCCCAACCCAGCAATTTCTCTATATTAGTATAAAAATTAGGAATCTATATTAGTATAAAAATAATTAAAAATTCCACTGAAGATTTGTTTACAAGGATGTCTGTAAACAGAAAAGGTAAATAACTAAAATGTTCAATAATCGGGACAGATGAAATTTTGAATAATTTATGGGGTAGTTCAGACCCAGGGAAATTATGCAGGCATTAAAAATCATGTTTTATAAGTACTGTTTAATGACAAAAGAAAAAAATTCTCAATGAAATAATAAGTAAAGAAAAGAAGATACAAAACCAAATGCTTCATTATTTCATGTTCTGTTTATCAATGCCTTATGTTAGTTTTAACAGGCATGGAAAGGTATAGAACGAGTCATTTCAAATGATGTTGGAAAGATCATCTTGAATGGTACAATTATTCAAGATTTGAAAAAACGTGTATATTTTGAAAAATTCCTAAAATAAAACATTTTTAACATTAAGATATATAATAAAGTATTACGCTCAAATTCACCCTAGTAATTTAGAGAGACAATATACAGTGTTTCCGTAAAGTCATGGTGCACTTTTTTTTTTTTTTCCTTCCATTTTTCTGAAGCTGGAAACAGGGAGAGACAGTCAGACAGACTCCTGCATGCGTCCGACCGGGATCCACCCGGCACGCCCACCAGGGGCGACGCTCTGCCCACCAGGGGCGATGCTCTGCCCATCCTGGGCGTCGCCATGTTGTGACCAGAGCCACTCTAGCACCTGAGGCAGAGGCCACAGAGCCATCCCCAGTGCCCGGGCCATCTTTGCTCCAATAGAGCCTCGGCTGCGGAGGGGAAGAGAGAGACAGAGAGGAAAGCGTGGCGGAGGTGTGAAGAAGCAAATAGGCGCTTCTCCTGTGTGCCCTGGCCGGGAATCGAACCCGGGTCCTCTGCATGCTAGGCCGACGCTCTGAACGCTGAGCCAACCGGCCAGGGCTGTCATGGTGCACTTTTGACCGGTCACAGGAAAGCAACAAAAGACAATAGAAATGTGAAATCTGCACCAAATAAAAGGAAAACCCTCCCAGTTTCTGTAGGATGATGTGGCAGCATGTGCAAATGATGACGTAACACTGTGTATACAGCGGAGCAGCCCACGGCCATGCCAGTCGAGATGTGGACGGTACAGAGGAAAGTTCAGTGTGTTCTGTGGCTCGCTAAATTCGAATCCGTGACCAAAGTGCAACGTGAATAACAGTGCATTTATAACGAAGCGCCACCACATAGGAATAACATTACTTGGTGGGATAAGCAGTTGAAGGAAACCGGCAGTTTGGTGGAGAAACCCCGTTCTGATAGGCCATCAGTCAGTGACGAGTCTGTAGAGGCTATACGGGATAGCTACCTAAGGAGCCCTAAAAAATCTGTGCGTGAGCCCACATCGAACTGCACTGAATAGGTATGAAACTGGGAGAGTTTTCTTTTTATTTGGTGCAGATTTCACATTTCTATTGTCTTTGGTTGCTTTCCTGTGACCGGTCAGAAGTACACCATGACTTTACTGACACACTGTATGCTCTATGGTGAGTGAGAGTATGTCTTATTAACTGGCTTCCATACACGTTTGTGCTTCTTGTTTGCTCTATGACCCTAAATGAGTCCCTTCCCTCACCTCTGAGCTTTGGGTTCTTCAACTGAAAAACAGCAACAGACAACACCTGTTATGTGGAGAGCTGCTGTGCGAACTGTAAACTCTCAAACAAACACAGAATGTTATTAGTTTTGTGTATGTGTCTCTGTGTGTGTGTGGTGTGTGTGTGTGTATGTGACTGAATTTAGAACTCCAACTTAGACCAACCTTGCAGATTAAAGCAAAAAATTTACTAACCTATATCTGAGAAGATTTGATCCTAAAAAATCTTAAAATACATGTTTTTTGTGGGGTTTTTTTTGTCATAAACAGGAGCCATCTGTAGTCTAGTGAATAAACATATGCAGATATGAAACAACCAGCTTAATAGCCAAGTGAGGAATGATTAATGACTTCTAGTGTTACAGGTAGAGTAGATAAGAAAAAGACCCCTACCAGGATGTGCTGAGCTCGGACTCCACAGGATACCTCCAATGAACATACATGTACCTTAAAATACCCTGCACCTTCATGGCAGAAGTGACTTGGGTGGAACACACCTACTTTTATGCCCGGGACACACCAGGTGAAACACAATCTTTGCCAACACTTCACTCTCCCTTTGAAGTTAGATAGCTGGTGTCAAATAAATTGGGATGGCCATAAAGAAGGTTGATTTTATTATTAGTTTGGCAAAGGTGAAATAGACTCTGGGCAAATGGGGATCTAACACGCAAATGATGCGTTCTAAGTTTGATGGGGTTTTTTGTTGTTGTTCTTCAAACAGAACAAACCACCATGAACTTGAGCTTGGCAGGTTCCATGTTCCCGGTGAGGGTAGACAGGTCTGATTCACACTAACTGACAGCCAGGAGTGGAGGGTGGCATGGGGACATGGATGCTTCCCCACTCATGCCTCGTTCTTCCTCCCCTTCACTGTCTGTCTCTATCCATGGACACAATGCTGAGGGTAAGTTATAACTTACAGTGTGAGCAGAGGGACAAGGCACTCATCTGTCACAAGACTGCTGCAATTTTCCTGGCTTTTCGAGCTGTGTTCACAACACAAGACCAAACTCAACTCATCCACCATTCATTCATTCATTCATTCATTCATTCATTCATTCATTCATTCATTCATTCATCTATCCATTCCCATATTCATTCATCCATCCATTCATTCTTTAAATAGTTGTGTGTGCCTGCAGGAGCCCACCCCTTCTCCCCCTGCCTGGGGCCATCTCTGGTGGTCTCAATATTTTCAATGAGCATACATCAGGGTACAAGTGAAGGGTGTATATCACCGGCCTGTGGCCAACCGCTGCAGGCACCATACCACTTCTAAGCCCTGCTATTTGATTATCACCATCTTTATTGGCCACAGAGGGGAAGGGATATTATAGCTTTGTGGCTTTTGAGACTTCGGTCCTTAGTGAACTGCCAACTCTCAGCAGCAGCTCCCAGATCACAGCATGGAGGGTTTTTATGACCACATCTCAGTTCTCACCAGAAAAGGCAAAAGGAAGAAGCAAGTGACATAGCACAGAAGACACAGTGATGGCGAAGCCTAACAAAGCCAAGTCACAGCCACCCCCTTCTCACCTTTGTGTTCTCTCCCTCCCCCTTTTCCTGTCAACCTTCCCCCAGCCCCTCCCAAACTGTTCTCCAGAAGAATGTAAATTGGCTCAAGCTCAAAGAGAAGGAATCATAAAACGGACTGTTCATGTGATGCTGCGCCCTGCTTTTTGTTTTTAATATGGCTGGCTGAGCCCACCCCAGCGTGAGCAACTCCTGGGGAGAGGGGCGTGCACGTGGGTGCTGTGCACGTGTGGGGGACAGGCGGGAGGCAGTGGCACAGCGTGCGTCCATGCGTGCGTGCCTGGGAGGGGGGGGCAGAGAGAGTGAGAATGTCGGCGCACCTCCCCCACCTCCCCACCCCTTTCTGCCTGCGGAGCCTGGGAAGCCCTCCTCTCTCGGAGCAATTACTACACATGATTTATGTGGCCAGTCAAGAGGGCCTGCCAGGGTTCTTATTTCATCTCCAGAAAAAAGGAACTCTGCTGGAATGTTATCAGGGAGCCCGGGGTTAAACTGACAGCTGCCTTTTGTTTTCCCGGTGAAGCAGCTTCTCCTTCGGACTGGGGCATTTGGTTTCTACACCGGGGCCAAGTCACTCCGCTGGGCAGAGACAGGCAGAGACTGGCGGAGAAAGGGACACTGGGCAGGAAGACGGTGTTAAACGGGAGAGGTTTCTTCCTTGGCCGCTGTGTTTATCTAGAGAGGATGTGTTTGGATTGGAACAGCATTTCCTTTTCCCCACCGTATAGAAACACAGCGCCAAGCCTGTCCCCTCCGCGACCAGTGCGCCTGAAACTGAAGACAGGAAAACAAAGGTCCCTTCCCACTGAGGTTGTTAAATGTGAGTCGGGGTCCTTGTCCTCTGCTAGCCTGTGTGCGCCGGCACATGTTAGGTCACAGGGCATGGGGTGTGGAACAAGGCAGGACGCTGAGCACTCTGTCGTCTACAAGGCAGGAAAACGCTAAGGACATAAAAACACAGAAACCATGTGTGTTCTCACCCTCTGACACCCACACTCTCATAGACCATTGCAGTTTTCATAAATCCCCAGTTGTGGCTCTGCTGGCCATAATCCTCCCCTCACGTTAGCTTCCCCACCTCCTTGACCCAACCTGGTTTATAAGCCCAACCTGGTTTTATAAAGGTCTTCACACTGGGGCTGATTAAGGACACACACACACACACACACACACACACTCTCTCTCTCTCTCTCTCTCTCTCTGCCTCTCTCTTCATTTCTCTGATGGCCAATGACTGCATAATAAAGCTTTATGGATAAAAAATAGTATATAGAAATTAAAGAAACTCTCAAGAAATCAAGGGAAGAATGTGTTAGAAAGAGGTTGGTGGTTGGGAAAGCTATAAAGGGAAGGGATATAAAGGAAGATTAAGGATTATAATAAATGACACAAACTGTAAGGTCATCTTTGCAGTTTTATATTCTCTGTGTCTTATATTCAAACATTCTATGCTAAAGATACATTTTTTGACTTGTGATTCCCAAATCTCATTTTTACTTAATGTCCTGTTATGTAATGTAATGTTGTTATGTAATGCTCAAAACAAACAATTTTTATTAAATAATAGATATTTGTATAGGTCTTCACAGCATATGCTGACAGTGAGGTGTTTTCAGAAATCAGACCAATATTAGGGATTACAGAGAAGGAAATTAACATTTAAGGAGGGCATATTATGTGTCCGGTATGGTGCTATGTGACTTTTTTGGGTTTTTTTTTTTAAGCAAGAGAGAGAGAGAGAGAGAGAGAAAGACAGGAAGGGAGCAAGATGAGAAGTATCAATTCTTCACTGTGGTACTTTAGTTGTTCATTGATTGTTTTCTCATACGTGCTTTGACCAGAGGGCTACAGCCAAGCCAGTGACCCCTTGCTCAAGCCAGCGACCTTTGGGCTCAAACCAGAGACCATGGGCTCATCATGTCTATGATTTCACATTCAAGCCGGTGATCCCGCACTCAAGCTGGTAAGCCTATGATCAAGCCCGATGAGCCCGAACGCCAGCTGGCAACCTCGGGTTTCATGCTTGCATTCTCAACATCCCAGGCCAATGCTCTATCCACTGTGCTACCACCTGGGCAGGTGGTGTTATGTGTCCCATAAACATTTTCTATTTTATTTTTCACTGCAACTCTATGAGGTAGGTACTTTTATTCTCACTTTCCAAAGAAGGATATAAATGCCAACTGAGATTAAATAACTTGCTCAAGAAGGTACACCCAGTGTCCCAGACCCTATTAGCTGCCTAGCTAATATTCCTTTTCCTTTCTTCATTAGAATCTCTTTGTATTTGAGGCAGGATTTTCCAGCTTCTCTTGCAGCTAGGTGTAGTAATGCAACACAGTTCCGACTAAAGGGATGCATGAAAAGTATGCTAGGAATCTGTGCTTTATCCTTTTTCCTTGGGCTTGGAGTGCAGACATCATCATCTTGTGACCCCAAGATAACAAATATGAATATCAAAGGCACAGACTGGGGAACAAAGAACTAAGAAAGTGGGAGATAGCTGACATCATGGGTCGGTTGCATTTTCCCTCATCTGTCCATCTCTGGCTTCTTATTACAGGAGGAAAATGAAACATTTTTTCTTATTAATCTGTACTTCTTGCGTACAGACAAATATGATCTGAATTGACATCCTACTAAGGGACAGAGCTGTAATTGCAACCTAAATCAAATCTAGCTAAGGCTCTTGGTTGTAATATGATACAGTAACACACTATCATACTATGATAGACTGTTTTCAGAATGCCAACACTTCAGAGAAGCCTTGGAGAAGGGGATGAGTATGGTGTGATTTTTTTCATCTCATATGGAAGCCTACAGCTTAGGTAGTTCTAGTTCCTTAGGCTGTGCTGGAGTTTGAGCCTGGATTGCAGCCCAGAATCCAGAGAACTGGTTGGCTCTGATCTGTGAATTAGCACTACTTACTAGTGAACCAGAGAGCCCTGATTTATGTTACCTGGGATACCTCTAGATCGCATGGCATTTCTTAAGTTATTCTGATGCAGACCCATATCATTATGGTGGCCCCAAATGGAAATATTCCAGGATGAGGGACTTGCCAAGTAATCCAGACAGTTTTATTTTGATATATAGAGGAACAGTGTATCCCTTTGAAACAAGGGGTTGGCTCATAAATTGCAGTCAAACATGGCAGACTGGATGCATGTTTATCTTAACTGCTTTTCAGCCTTAGCTCCTTACCCTCCAGAAACATGACATAAAAAGATTTTTTTTTGAACAGCAAAACACTACATGAAGTGGATAGGAATGGAGCCAAAAGCAGACATGAGATTGACAACATAATTTTGGAAACTGGAAAGCAGATGAATGAGTGGTGACTAATTTAGCAGAGTAGGAAAAGCTGAAATCTAAACTTTCAATGGGGGAAAGCCAAGGAGAAGGAAGCCAATGTATGTTAAGAACCTTAAAAAGCTCAGGTATTAGAGGCACCAGGTACCTCTTATGATGTGGTGTAGATAGGGCAATAAATATAACAGGAGGGTCGATAGAGAGTCTGTGTAAGAAGCGTTAGACTCCGAGCCCATTCTTCTGTTCATGGCCATACAGTTATTTCAGCTTTCACCCTGAAAGGGTTGGTGGTTTCCTCTTTGAAGAAGTGGAAGCGGAGGGATCTGGAACATGGACACAAAGCACAGTTGAAGGTGAAGTACTATCCAGAAAATAGAGAAATGAAGTGGAAATCTACAAGTCAATGACGAGATAACGTTACCCAACTGCGAACCCTTCCTCCTCTCAGCTTCAAGGACACTGGCAGCCAGTCTTATTATCTCTAGACAGAACATCAGTAGACTCCTCTCTCGGGAAATTAAGCAGCCTATGAGAAATGACTGATAGGTCCTGGATGCCCCGTGGCTGGTTGCAGGCCAATTACCTCCACTTGAAAGTCCTCATATATAAACACAGGGTTCCCAGTTAGACCTTCTTCTTAACAATAACTATATAGGCAAGAATCACCATGCATATCAGGAAAGCGTCTAACACAAAATGCAGAGTCCAAATAAACAAAGAGAAAAGAAAAAAACCAGACAATAAAAGGAACAGGAGAACGTTTAAAAATCATCAATCTATTCTCAGGAAAAAGATTATTAAACTTATGAATTAAAAAAAGGATGGCATAAACATTTAGAAAATTAAAACAACATTTTATACATTAAAAATATGGTAGCAGAAATAATATCAAACTAAAGGGTGGGAAGATAAGGTTAAGAAATCTTTTGAAAAGTACAGTAAAAGTCAGAGATGGAAAATAGAAGAGAAGAAGATAGGAAAATAGGGGATCAGTCCAAAAGGTACAACATATAAATAATAGGAGTTCCAGAAGAAAAGGTAAAACAGAATGGAAGAAACTATCCATGAATCACACATGAAAATTTCCCAGAACTGAAGTACATGAACTTCTCTAAGGAAGGAGCCCAGAAAATTCCATAAATAATGAATACAATAAGGACCACATGAGGATACATCATTGCAAAATTTCAGAAAGCCAAGGGAAAAAAAAGATCCACAAAGTTTCTAAGGGGTGGAAATTAGAATGTCAATGGACGGTTTGACGGTGACTCCAGAAGCCAGAAAAAAAAATGCCTTAGGTGTTCCAAATTCCTCCTGAGAGTTATTTATAGCCTAGAAGCCTATATCCAGTCAGATACCAGAGAAGAATAAAGCTATTTTCATACATGCAAAGGTCTCAAAAACTTACCTTTCATGAAAATTCATGACTTCTCAGGCAGTTATTAGAGGACACATTCCACTAAAATGAGGCTTAACTTAAGCAAGAGAGACTTGGGACCCAGGGACATAGGGACCCAAGGCAGGAGCAACGTGCAGGGAAAGCTCAGGATGCCAACTCAGCAGACAGACCGAGCACCAACCCATGCGGGGCTGGAAGGATGTAGACCTCCAGGAGGAACGGTGGGTGCTTGCAAAGGTGCGGAGAGGAGACCTGCACTGCTGCTGAAGACTGTGCGTGCGGTAAGGACAGGAACTTAAAACCGAGCAAGCGAACAAAGCGACAGAGCCAGTCACTGCAAGAAACGCAGAAGGTGTCGGAAATCGAGATCTTAATGGAATCGAAGCCCCCGCCTGACTCCAGCTATGAACTCTAGCCATCTCTCTCTCTCTCTCTCTCTCTCTCTCTCTCTCTCTCTCTCTCTCTCTCACACACACACACACACACACACACCTGATTTTACCAAAAGCTGTGACGCAACAATAATTGGGAAGATGGAGAAAAAGGCAGCACGCTGGAGAGGTGGAAGGAGGCGGCTAGCTAACTAAAGCCCTATTTCCCACGGTAAGGAGTCAGTAGGTGATATCTAACACCTGCCAATCAAGAGAGGATTGCCGAAACATGTTATTTAAGAATAAGGAGGTCATGCCAGAAGAAAGGGCTAGAATCTTTGAAAGCTTTGGGGAAGAGAAATCCAAAAGGGAAGAGCAGAGTTGGACGGCTGCTTTTCATCGTCTCAGTGTTGCAGAACTAGGTGACCTCATACTCTAACCATGTTCCCTGGAGAAGGATGCTGATTAAAAAGCAGAAGAGCCCGCTAGGTATCACTTGTCATCCAAACAGGGAGGAGGTGGAGCGTGCCTAATTCCCGGAGGCTCTGCAAGCCATCCTGAGGGTGTCCCCTGTCACAGGGGACAGTTCAACACTAGCAGAACTGCTCTCCACAAAACTGTATCTCTCCTTCTCAGAGTCCTGGTCTGTGACTGTGGTGTAGATATGACCAAATCATAATAGATGGTGGGTCAGGTCAGTTTTGGTATAACTTCATACCACCACCACCCCCCCCCCCCCGCCCCCGGTCTGGTAAGCCACAGGGATAATGTAGTTGCTGGCCGTCTGCTGAGGACCTCCTGGAGCCCACCTGCATTTGAGTTCTGCTACTCACAATTGGACTGTGGGCCAACACCGTTCAGCAGCTGGCCTTCCTACATCCAGCAAAGTAGGGCTGGAGGTGAGAGGGGGCCCTCAGTGCTGGAGGACAAAAGGGACGCTTCTGCAGGGAGTGTGATACATGGTTTCTGTGGCTGAATTATATAGCCGAAGGAGCACCTTTAAGGTTTAGCGTCTAATGAGGCAGCATTAGATAAGCCAAGGAAAAGTCACTGTACATGAAATATAATCACTTGGAGAAGAGGAAGTGAGTGCACTTGGATTTAGACCACGTGACAGCCAAAACATAATTTTGATGAAATGGGACTAAAGTTCTGGCTATGTGAATGGCAGACTGGAAAGCTAGAGAGCTCGGCTTTTGAATGAAAGACAAAGAGTTCTGTCCTGTAAGTTAGGGTGTACTTAAGTGTCCATAAAAAACAGACAGCTTGTAAATTCAGAAATGAGGGAAGGTACAATCCTAAGGTGTGTTGTGCTTATTAAGAAAACTCTTTTGAGGACTGAATCATTTCTCCCAAAACAGGTACATATGGCCTGCTGAATAATAATAGCCAACATTTACTGAGAACTTTTTATGTGTTAGACACTGCTTTTAAGTACTTTATAAGAAGCTTATTTGACCCTCGAAGCAATTCTATGAGGTATGTCCTGTGATGTATGCAGGGAAGGTAAAAATCTCCATTGTATAGAAGGAAAAATTAAGATACAAAGAAGTGAGGTAATTAGCCCAAAGTGACAAGCGGCAGAGGGGGATTCAAATCTCACTTCCCAAACCTCAGACTGTTCACTGATGTCTATCCCTATACATTATAAAATTACAATAATTATCAGCATGCAAAGGCCCAGCAGGGGAAAAGATGTTTTGCATTTATGGTCCATCTTTTACAGGTAATAGTTTTGACAAGTAATATTCTGTTTGGCCTATGCTTTCTGTGGATTCCAGCTCAGGCTTCCAGAATTCAATGGGGGCAAAGTGAAACATTTAGTGTAAAACTGAAGTTTCTTCTGAAGACGAGTTGCAGAAATCAGACCAGGGCCCCTTCCCTTGCCTACAATCCATCTTAGACCTCAGGGGACGAACAGCAGCTGGAGCAGTAACCCAGCAACTAGAAGGATGACGATAAGCATAATAAACAACACTTACAATGTTAGAACCCTTGTGCCATTAGGAAAAAAAAAAAGAACACTCGTGTGGAGTGGTCGAAACATCACATCTCTGCATACAGCCACCCCAGTCCCGTGTAATTCTTTCAAGACTGCCAAGCCCTGAGACTTAGAAATGGTGAGTCAGTCAGGAGGGGAGAAAAGGTAGGAGGAGCAACGATAAAAATAAAGAGATGTTGATTGCATTGTTAGGAATCCAGTTAAGCTGCGACAGCCCCCGCCTGGTGTATCCACAGCAGAGGCAAAGAGACTCAAGAAAGAAAGAAGTAGGTGCTCCGTGGGGCTGGGCAGGGGGGCCCAATGGCCACAACAGTAACTTCACGCCAAAACACACAAACACACACACACACACACACACAAATAAAAAATGAGACCAACAGCATTGAGGTTGTGGTGTGAGCTCAAAAACAAACAAGCGGAAATTGCTGAGGAATAAAACGGGCTCAAATCAATGAGCAGGAGTGCGGCTCACCCTCTGGTAAAAAGCTGCCTTTTTTTAAGAATCCCTTGGTTGTGGGGGATGGAGCCTGCAGACCCTGAGCCTTAGAGGCCAACTTGCACTGTTCAAACAAAGTATTGTTTTCTCTGGGGTATAGGGCTTACTGTGATTCCACACATGTCGCCATGGCAGCGGTGGTGTAGGGAGGCAGGAGGGAGGAACAGATGGGGTCACCAAGGTCCTAATTCGCATGCAAGGGCTCCCACTGCGCTCCCCTTTCCCCCAGAGGAGTCCAGTGTTGAGCTGTGTCCTCTCTCATGACTCCACTGACGTCAATCCAATTCAATTTAATAGATCTTTTTGAATACCTACTATGTGTATGTAAGTCTTTCAGTTCTAATTAACATTGGCTTCTATTAAAATACCCAACCTTTGCTTGGTTATCGAAAACTGGAAAGGAAAATAACCTAGTTTCTACATTTTCAAAGTTTATCTTTTCGTATTCCCAAACCTACAATGGAGTCCTAGGTTAAAGATATATTGCTGTACATATGAAACAGAATGCATGAATGTATATATATGACTGTCATCCATCCCCACATGATAATCTCATATTACAACTAGAGAGAATGAGGTCGTTCTTTAGCATCCCTAGAGTTTCCGCCATGGTCTTCCTCCCTCCACACCCTTGCCTGTGTATAAGACAGCCAGGTTGAACTTCCCAAAACACACCTCCACCGGTATGTTACCCTGCCCACCTTCAGCAGTGAGCCCAAGTTCTTAGCTTGGAATTCAAATCTGCCATAGCTGGTCCTCATCCCACCTACTCATCTTCCTCTGCAGTCCCTCCAGTGTTTCCGTGTTCTTGGCAGGGCAGAATAGGTAAAATGAACTAATAAGTGAACGGATGGTATATAAATCAATACTAAAACAGGCAAGCATACATTAAGACACCCATTTCCAACTCCTTCCTTTGGCTCCCCCTCAAGAATTATTTTATTCCCTGGCTTTCATTCACCCAATTTCCACCAAGTCCAGTTCATAGCTCGAAGGTTCTCAGTATGATCTAAATAAAATGTGTGATCTCCACCCTCTGTGTCTCTGTGACTAGAACCACCACCAAAGGTCTAGTCTCACAGGTCAGACCGGGGCTCCATCTTGATGCATCTCCCTCTCTCAGTCCCCACTTCAAAATACTGCCAATGCCTTTTCCCCATCACAACTTCAAGATACCTCCACTCCATTCATTTCCTGTTGTCTCAATATCCTATTACTCCATTCTGTCAGTTTTCAAATTAGAGTACTGACGTCTACTCCCTCTATTGGTTCCCCATGCTATGGTCAGAGGGATGTTTTCAAAGTGTGATCATAGCACACTACTGCTTAAAACTCTTCAGTAGCTTTCCAGTGGACAGAATTATAATAAACCTTCTCTTATCTATCTATTTATCATCTATCTATCTATCTATCTATCTATCTATCTATCCTAATAATACTAATAGTTCTTTTTTTCCTGGGGAACCCCAACAAATATCCTTCTTATGCATGACTATTTAACTTATAAGGTGCCTTCCATTTTACCATGGATATGTTTGAGAGCTTCTCTAGCAGAGGAAGGATTATTAGTACTGTTGAATGCCAATGATAACTGGTGAAAACTTGTCAGAATCAGGTTATTTACAAGATACTAGCACCTGTTATCCTCATAACAGGCCTCTTCCTTGTAATTGGATTAAGCATATGCCAGCATACTGTACAAGTGATGGTAATTAATGTTTACCAGGGTCTCCGCTAAGGGGAGGAGGGAATAGAGAGAGAGAAAAAGAGAGAGGGAAAGAGAGAGAAAGGCCAGAGGAGACGGGTGTGGGCCAAGTGTCTGTGCAGTGGCCCTAGAGGCTCCTCCAAGACTTGGTTTCTGATCCATAAAATGGAGCTAATAGGACCTCAACCTCATAAGTCTGTTGGGATGATCAAATGGATCACTCTCTGGAAAGAACTTAGTGTAGTGCCTAGAATGTAGCAAACACTCAAAACTGTTAGCCATTATCACAGGTTGGTATCACAGTAGCCTTCACAGTCTGGATCTTTTAGAACCAGTCTTAATTTCAGATATTCTGTTCCAAGGTCACTTTTCCGAACAATTTTTTTTTTGTCTGAAAAAAACGATTGCAAACATGACCTGCATCAAACATCTTAATATTCATACACCTATTTGACCAAGTTCAGCAAACGTGTTAAGCGACCCCGGCCTGAGGCCCTTTGGCCTGGCAGAATGAAACGCACATTAAATGAAGGCACATATAAAAGTCTACAGGAATGAAAAGGCAGGTCAAACTGTCTCTGACTGAGGTGGTATCCGATTGGCCCTGGAAAATAGACAGTGATGCTGATGAGCAAAGAAGCATTTCAGGCCACTCAGGCTGAGGGAACATAATGAATGGGCCTAAGTGTATGGCTCCCGGGGAAGGGGGGGAGGGGGGAGATCGTGATCCTGTACCTGCAGAGATGAGCGGTGTAGAGAAAGGGAGAGGCAGCTGGAAAGACATTTACAACATCAGTCCTACGTAATCTTGAATGTAAGGCTAAGAACTTAGTATTTTGATCCATAGGTAACACGGTTCCCACTCTATCCTCCTGTTCAATATCTTACCCTTTCTCAGATCCGGCCTTGGGAAGGCGGATGTGAGGTCTAGAGTCACTGATGGCTGGATTTGCAATTCCACTTGCCATTCACTTATTTGGGGGGCACTTTATTCCGATTGGGCTAGACTGCCACCGGGTAAGTGGTCACAGGTAATTACAACTTGATTTTCTTAACACCCAAGTGTCCTCAGAGATATGATTAATTATAAAAGCAAGATTAGCATAAATATCTAGATATAATTAGGTAGATTTCTTGCAAATTCCTGTCTCAGACTTCTCTCCCAATTCAATCCTCCCGAGATGTGAAGACTTTCTTCAACAGATTTTAAGTTTTATACTTTATGTCAAAAGTTCTCTGTGGGTGGGTGGGGGACCACATGGACGTTGTCTACGGCTTTTCCTCATGTGACAGAACCTGCTCTTTCTTTCTCTGCTCTGACACCTCCAGGAAGATAGCATTTTGATGACTTGGGCTTGCTCATTTAATTGATGACGTCGTGCTCAGCACGCCAATAGCCTAAATCTCTCCCTCTCTCTCACCCCTAGTATAAAGGAGAAATCACCCTCTCTATGAACGTGACCTCCATAGGACGATTTGGAAGGTGTGTCTCCCTCCACGTCAGTGGTGCATGACATGCCATGTTTTTGCTAAGGAAAAAGTCTGTCCAACTTGACCAACTTGTCTGAGGAGCTCGGCAATGAGACAGCCATTACGAGGATGGCACGGAGACCTCGGTCTTTTTTTGAAAGAGGATGCTTTTGAAGCACCATGACTTGCAAAACTATCAGTTTATATCGGAATAAAACTTCAGGTAGAGTGTGTTTTAAGGAACAGGAGAAAGTTAAAAAGACATGAAGTAGTCTCGAGCCTGATGCTGAGCGAGCCTAACCGTCAGTTATTTCCCTGGAAACTTAGGCCAACGAGAGACCGTTTTTCCTCCACTGGCACCATTTACTTTCGGCTACTTCTTAACATCTTCACTCCAGATTAAGTTATGGAAAAACATACTCATTGTCCCTTTCACAAAACCAAAATTCCAGTTTCCAGTTGTTTATATTCCCACTCTTCTTAAAATAGTGGGATCGTACGTAGTTTTATATTTCACTCTTTCCACTTATTATGTCATGAACATCTCCCATGTTATTAAACACTCCTTCGACTATATTTTAATAGCTTTGAGGCAGTCTTTCACTTAAATGTACCGCAACTTAACTAATCCTCTATGGTTGGTTATACAATTATTTCCCCCAATTTTTCACCACTATGCTGCAGTAAATATCCTTATCCATTAATTTTTTTAAACCACATCTCTGATCATGTTCTTAGGATAAACTTCTTTAAGTAGAATTGCTGGGTGAAGGGTAGGAGAACTTCTGAGGGCATCTCTACATCCTGCTAAATTGTCCTATGCCCATTTCCCATGTGTAAAACGGTTCGTGACATTGCTTGAAGGTTCCTGTGAGAAAAGTCCATTGTCAAATTGAAGGGAAGCAGCAACTTCTGTTATCTAAGGAAATCTATTGTTATCACGACTGGAATGGGTTCTTTTGTCTGTGTGAATGGGGCTGATCACTGAGCTTCAGGTTAAGTTAATGAGATGAACTGTGTATGGCAAAGGCTGGGAAATACATGTATTCACCACCAAGCAAGGCCCGGCTGCCAGGCATGTCTTTGTCTTTGTCTAACTCCCACCCCGTATTCTTACTCTCCCTGCCCCCAGGAGAAGAGGCAGACAGCAGGAGAGTCAGGGAACTTGGCCTAGTCCAGTGGTCGGCAAACTGTGGCTCTTTGGCCCCTTGAGTGTGGCTCTTCCACAAAATAGCACGTGTGGGTGCTACCTCGATAAGGAATGTATAGTTTAAAAAAATGTGGCTCTCAAAAGAAATTTCAATCGTTGTACTGTTGATATTTGGCTCTGTTGACTCATGAGTTTGCCGACTGCTGGCTAGTCCTTAGAACCTGATGTCGGTGAGTTCAAAGCCTGACCCTGCACCTTGGTTGCTGGATAACTGTGAGCCAGACTTATTTTTCTCATCCATGTAAGGTGGATAATAGTGCCTCAGTTTAAAAGATACGTGGGGATTAAGTGGGATAATATACTTATCACAGGAAGTACTCGCTTTTGAAAATTAGTAATTCCATGCTCACAACTGCATATGAAACTAGTATTTGGAGAACAGGAGAAACCAGAGAGAAACCATCCATTTGGGAGCTGAGGTTTCCAAAGTTCACAGTGTTCTTAGCCCTTTTTGTTGGTAAGGCAGTTCAGGTCGGGATGTAGATTTCATCATCACCATCGTCATCATGGTGGCAGACAAGGAGTAGGGCCCCAGAGACGAGGGCTCGGTCACCAGAAGGGAATGGGAAAGAATAACCAGAACTCTGTCTGCTCTGCTTTCCAACCCAGTGGATGCTGTCGCGTTTACAGCGGCACAAGAAGTACCACCCTGACTCTGAAGTCCTCCAAGCCAGGCAGGTGGGTGGGCAGGGACGTTCACCTTGACCCTTCCTATTTAGTTCCAGGGTTAGGGAAGATAAAACATAGTTCTAACATGAATAAAATGGACCGCCTTAGGGGAAGCTTGGAATATGTTGTTTTGCCTTTGGGATGCCACGGGGTGGTAAGAACCTCATAATGCTGGCTTAGTCTTTAGAACATCATGAAGTGATTCCTCGCCATCCAGGTCAGCCAAATGTTTCTCCCTGTCCCCTGTGTGTCTATGAATATGACCACTGTCAGGGAAAGACACGCTTCCCACTGCTGGTTACATGATGAGCCACTGGCAAAAGCAGAAAAGGATCCCAGAACTCTGGCTGGGAATCCTGAACTGAATTGGGACCGCTGAGGCCAACCTTCTACCCTGCGCGCGCGCGCACACACTCTCTCTCTCTCTCTCTCTCTCTCTCTATCTATCTCTCTCTCTCTCTCTCACACACACACACACACTGGTTGTGGCAGCCAGAGCAGGTGCAGCAAATACAAAAACCAAGGCTGCTGCCCCTCTTGTAGGAGTGTAGCTTTATGTGTCCGCGTGTGAGTGTCGGCCTTCGCTGTCCACGGTGGCTGCGTGTGGGCTCTGTGCAGGTGGGAGGCAGTCACACTGGGTCTGGACCCATAAACCCACTGCCCGGCTGACCCTTCACTTTGTCCTCTGTTAAATTAAACAAGGAGGCCATTAGCCCAGGTGATTCCAATGCCTTAGTGGCCTAGTATGCAAACCCAAACCTAAGCCTGTAAATGCCTCAAGATTAAGAAATAAAAGCCTAAGGACAACCAATCACCAACAGCCACCTAAACTCTTCCAAATAAGGCAAATGACTAAGTCAATCAAATCATATCCTTGCTTGGCTGCCACCTTTTCTCTGTAAAAGTCTCCCTTTGTGCTCTAGTCGGTGGAGTGCTCCTTACCCCCTCCAATTTGCTGCTTCCTGATTTGAATCAATATTTACTCAAATAAACTATTAAAAATTTTAATATGCCTTAGCTTTAACGTCTTTTAATACCTCCTTTACCCTGCTCTACTTTTCTCCCCATAGCATTTACAACTGTCTACCATGCTATATAATCGACTTTTGTTTATTATATTTAATGTCTGCTAGAACATAAGCTGTACAAGGCCAAGAATATCTTTTTCTTCTTCTTTTTTTGTTCACGAATATATTTTAAGTACCTAGAAAACGGACTGGCACACCACAGGCTCTCAATAAATATTTGTTTAATGAATGCATGTTTCTCAGCCGTTCTAATTTAGTTTCTAGTTAAGCCAATGATAAGCCCACCGGCCAAGATCTGTTCATCTATGTGAAAAATGTCCTCCCATCCCCCCCCCCCTCAGGCTCAAAGCTGCTCCTGGCATCCACAGAGCAGTGAGCTCTGACACCAGCCAAACAATCACTGTCACTTGGTACAATCCAGGAGGAAGTAAAATATTTACAGAAGCAGGAACTCTGGGGGGCAGTAGCCCTGGTTGTTTTTACTTAACTGATGATGCCCACTGACATGCCCACCCCCCACTGCGACATTTATTTCAGAAGCATAACAAGCCAGAGTGGGATTGTGATCGTGACTCAAGACTATTCAAGGGGTTTTTTGTTTTTTTTTGAGAAATCTGCAAATTGCTTATATTGCCACCAACTAAAATGAGAATAGGTCCTTCCATCCTCAAAACGCCTCACACATTCGTGTTCAGTAAATGTTTGAGAAGGATCTGGAAAGTATGCAGGAGAACAGAGAATAAAAATAAAATCATGCCAAAGCTGGGTATCTTGCAGCTTCTCCCAATTGCTCAAGAGTAAGTATAATTAGGGCAAATATATAATTTTTCATCTAGAGCAGGACAAGTGGCACAAAACTGGGACTTTTGGGGCAGATCTGACATATCACTGTCTTAGATATAATCAGCTTCTGTCATGTTAGACGATGGGAGAGGACCAGCAAAGATCAGTTACCCGCAGGAAATGTCAAAAGCTCTGTGGTTTGCATCCTATTTATTTAGCTTGAATCCAAGGGTCACAGATGTTGATCAAAACATTCATATTGCCAATTTACACTAATTTCACTAGTTTGTAAGTATCAAGCAAAGCTGTTCAATAAATGACCTAGCAAATTAACCTATTTCCCCCCATTAGTTTCCCACTCTTTAGCATGACAATATCGGACATCCCCTTAAAGCAAAGGACAGTCAAGCTGTGTAACTGACATGTTCTGATTCCTCCTCGGAGAGGCAGCTGTGTACTTACCCCCCCCCTCCAACCCGCAGCTACCCCCCCTTCCAAGCAGGCCCCCATTTTTCAGTTCTTGTGGTACAATCAGAATAAGTGTAAGAAGACCCTGATGTTCCAGAGGGACCAGGCAGTCTGAAGAGGTACGTCTTCAACATCATTAGCAGTTCATCTTCTAAAACCTCAGGGCAGCCCCTAGGCAGCCCCTCCTGCAATCTCCCCTCCTCCCACCCCCACCCTCTCTTTGGTGTGGGCTTATCAAATTAATGAAGCCTATCTAGATGGGAGGAAGTTGGAGTAGAATACAGCGTTTTAAGAGCAATTCAATGCCAGCCCCTCCCTCCCTTAAAAAGAAAGTAAAAATAATAGGGGGAAAAAAAAACCCCAGAATATTTTTCTCTTAGAATGATGAGAAGAGGAAAGGGAAATGGTGTTGGGGGTGGTGAGGAGGTTGCCGTGATTGTCTCCCGGTTCCCTGAAGGAGGAGATGTCTATTTACTCTCCCTGCCTGAACATTTGCATGTTAAAAAGGCGCAGCTCCTTTGTGGGCAGGATTTATCTGGGCCGCATTTTCTACTTGACAGAGCAGAGTGCCGGAGTGAGGACTCCAGGTACAGGACAAAACCACTTCCGGCCACCTTTCCTCTAATCTTTTTATGAGACCGTCCTCCTTCTCACACAGAGCATGGGGGGCGGGCAGAGTGGGGTTTCTGGGCCCTGTGGTGCCGCGTGGTGGGTGGCAGAGCGCAGATCCCGCCCTCCGCTGTGGGCAGCGTGGGCGCCAGGCACCGAGCCCAAGGCAGGGAGTGCCCGGAGAACCTCTCCGCACACGGACGGGCCATTTTCAGCAGGGCTGAAACACATCACATCTCTCATCACGTCAGTGACCTAAATATAGACACTGACTTCAAGGGGATAGGAACTTGCATGTTCCTTTTATACCTGCAGACGCTGCCGAGCTCATCAGACAAGCAGTGGCAAGAGGAACAATAGCGAACCAGCCCTATGGGAAGGGGGACGAGAGGAGAGGGGTGTTCTAGAATGATCGCTGTGATCAGTCCATCACATTTTCTCAGCCTCGCACCAATCCTCATCTGGAATCCTAACCCGGGGTGTTGGTCGGGATGTCGCTCTGGACGTGGCTTGGGGCCCTCGCCAGGTTTTCCTGTGGGGAGCCCTGCGGCAGGAAGGGGCGTGTGCCATAGGTCTTCCTGGCTAAGGGAGGCTGCTTCTTCATTGGGCAGGCAGGTCTCTGATTCAGAGAGCAGGGCCTCCTGATGGAGAAGTCGTGCCTTCCCATCTGGGACGAGCCTGCCGTGCGTGGGTTTCCTCTGCAGCAGGCTTCCCAAGTAGCCATGTTCAGCCACCGTGCACCCCAGCCTGTGCACCCCAGCCTGTGCACTACTTCAGTATGCTGAGTCAACACTCTTCTGCATCCTTTTAGGCAAAACCTTCCTAAAACTATGGAAGGCTGGCATGGGCTGGCTCACTTATTTATGCCATATGGGGTATCAGGAAAGTTCCTGTTCCCTTACAGTATGGACTTGTGCTTGGGTAGAACCTTTTAATGCTATGTTCATAATGTCACTGGACCAGCTCCATTCTGGGGACTGGCCCTGTTCCTCCACCGTAGGGAACCTTCAGGTTCTTGACTCATTCAGCAGAGATCCCAAGAACGAGGTCAAGTGACAGCGTGAGAACAAAAGCAAGTTTTATTCAGGTACAGAAAAGGAGGCTTGGACACGTCTTTCTCTCCTGCCTCAATAAGAGTGTTTACATATATATATATATATATATATATATATATATATAATTTTTAAATTAATTTATTTATTTTTATTAACTTGGGGATTATTCATCTGCTGGCTGAAGAGAAAGGCTGTATATTAGAAGCTTTTATGAACACGAATCCCAAAACCAGGGACCCTGGCAAAGCTATCTGAACCAAACATTAAGTACGGCAAGAACGTGTCCTCAGCCATTAGAACACAACTGTGGGCTATCAGTACCTGAGGGGAAGTCACATGTCCCTCACATACTTCCACCACTTACCCAGGAGGCTCCCCAAGGTAACGTAATTGCTTGCTGTTGGGACTGGGCGAGTGCCTCAGGCTTAGGCTATCCACAACTCCTGCATTCAGGTGGACACACAAACTCTTTCATGTTGGCAAAGCATCCACATGTGCAGTCATCAACTTGTTTTAAAACCCGAAGAGCCCCGTCCCTTGGAAAAATAACAGTAGAAAAGAATAGAAAGAACACATCTCATCCAAGAGAATATAAGGAAGCTAAAGGCACCACTGCAGGTGAAATAAAATAAGAACAATGGAAAAAGAGCCCCAACAAGAGCTGAGAACAAAAAGAAAGTAAACCAGAAGCTCCCACTGAAAACAAACAATGAAGAGAAGGTTTGGGCTCAGGCAGACCTGTGTGTGCCTGAGGTTGGTACCACCTCTGAGCACGACAGCCTGGGTATCCACATCTCTGAGGCTTCCCTGGTGCTCACGGCTCTTCTGAAAAGTGTGACTGAATCAGAGCATAGACAATAGGGAGCTACATGTTCTCAGAGGTAAAGACGCCAGAGGGGTGACTGAAAAAATGCCTGTGGATTTCCACCAACAGTGTGAGGTTATCAGCACCAGAGCAGAATCTAGTAGCGCTATGATGTGTGAAAGAAAGGGGCCCAGGAATGCCCTGCGCTGACAAAATGGCTGCTGGTGGTGGACTCTAAAAAGGACCTGGGAGTTGGGTTCAGGTACAGGTGCCTGCAGGTCCTGACACAGCAACGGGCAAGTCTTTCTAGAAAGTTTGCTTCTACTGGGTTTCAGCTTTCCTATGCAGACCCTTAGAGATACACTCTATGGGTTCGATGCGTGCAGTGAAAAAATACCAGGGACTAGAGGGGGAAAGAAAATAGGCAATAATTTGGTCAAGAATAAATATGCCCAGAGTCATTTTTCCCAATCCAATATCTTTGTTAATTAAGCATTTTCCAACCTGTGCTGAGAATACGAGTAGTAATCTAATACTATCCCACTCATTACTAATAAAACATATTTATGAAATGGAAATATAATGTGCCTATTTTCAAAATGTGGTTATAAATGACTTACTCTCTAAGCCACAATTTAAAATGGTTTGAGAAATAAGTCTTTAATAAAGAACTGATGAGGGTGATGACTGCTGATAATAATTCTATTTGGTGAGATTATGTGGTTTGCTATGGCAATCTGAGCTGAGGTGACTGCCTCAAAAATTACTGCAAGTAACTAATATAGGAAAATTTAATTGATGATAAATACAGTGGTGGTCTCTCAACTCTTGAAAGAGTGAGCATGTAATGGAATCCAGCATGCTCTCGTCTGCTGATTACATTGGTCATTACAGAGCTATCAGGATGCTATTTGTTTGACATATCTGCACATAGTAGGGATTTGAAAGGTGAGTGGCTAAGCACCTACAATTATTCCTCACTGTGCATTCCTATATGCAATTATAGTTAATCATAAACCCATGAACATTTAGGGGTAAAAATAAGACCAATTATAATATGGCTTAGGATAGAGCCATCGTATTTATAATAGTCAGTGAATGGACATTCAGCATGGTCAGAAAGCCCTCACACGAGGACACCAGGATCTCATCTGAGCTTTTTGAAAGGTGGAAAAGAATAAACCAAACAAACCCCCAAAGATTCCCTTTTTTTCAGTGGCATTACTACACTAATAGGTCAGAATGTCCTGACTTGAGCAAAGCATTCGACATAACTTCTCTCTGTATCCATTTGAACAAAGAGTTTTAAGTGGACTGTCAGACCTGCAGGACTGTCCAACACATATAATCTTACTAAAGTCTAGCCACTGTCCTAGACAGAAGAACGCCACAGAAAAACAAACAAACTAAGCCCTGACCATTAAGTAGTTGAAAGTATAGGGAGGCCAAGCAAATGAACCCCAGTTAAATGCAATGAGATCAAGGTCAAAAGTAGGCTAAGGGAAGGCTTTGCAGAAGAGGCAATTCTTTTTTTTTTCCAAAGTATATTTGAATTTCTGATAAATGATGGCCTTTATAATCTAAAAAAATACACAAAAGAAACAGAAAGAACACACGGAACGTTGGCATCAAAAGTTGGCTCTGGGGTGGAAACCCTGCTCTGTCCATTTATGCATGCATTTTTCTTTCTTTCCCCTTAGTCTTGTTGGGGTGTAGCTGGGACAACACTATATCAGATTAAGGTGTACAGCCTAATGATTTAACTTACTCATATTGTGAAATGATCACCACAATATGTTGAGTTAATATCTATCACTTCATATAAATACAAAAAGAAAAATGAAAGTTTTTTTCCTTGTGATGAGAACTGTTGGGGGTCTTCTCCCAACAACTTGCAGAAGCACCACACAACAGTGTTGACCTTCGTCATCACGTTGTAGGTTTCACCCCTACTACTTAACTGCTCCCTTAACTGGAAGCTTGGACCTTTTGACCCTCTTCACCCAACCCCTCCCCCCCTTGACACACAAGTCCAGTCTATGGGGCGATTCTTGCTTTAAGCCAAGGGTCCCCAACTTTTTACACAGGGGGCCAGTTCACTGTCCCTCAGACCATTGGAGGGCCAGACTATAAAAAAACTATGAACAAATCCCTATGCACACTGCACAGATCTTATTTTAAAGTAAAAAAACCAAAACGGGAACAAATACAGTATTTAAAATAAAGAACAAGTAAATTTAAATCAACCAAGTGACCAGTATTTCAATGGGAACTATGCTCCTCTCACTGACCACCAATGAAAGAGATGCCCCTTCCGGAAGTGCGGCGGGGGCCGGATAAATAGCCTCAGGGGGCTGCATGTGGCCCGCGGGCCAGGCCGTAGTTTGGGGACCCCTGCTTTAAGCCTTAAAGGGCCAGTGGAAGTTTGTGAGGTGGCTAAAGTGTGGCGAGAGCCTCAGAGGCAGAGGAGGAGCCTGTGAAGACCCGAGGAACACGCTGTTTGAGGAACTGCGGTGGCAGTCCTGGAGGGTGCACCAGGGAGGGAGAGGAGATGAGGCTGTGAAGGTTGACAGGGGGGCCAATGATGAAGTTGGATGACACACGCAGGGGTCTGGACCCTACTGTGCCATGATGGACAAGCCCTGAAGGAGTTCTGCGTTCTGTTTGTATTAGTAATTTGTACTCTGGTAGAGTAGGCAGGAAGAATAACAATTACAAGGGGAAAAAAAATGTTGCCAAGCCAGGAAAGTTAGGTATTAACACTTGACTACACAGATGCACAAACGTTAACTGCTCTCGCACAGTACTGTCCTAGGAAAATGCTGTCTAAATGTGGTTAATATGAAAAGATTTGAGGTTTTCAATTGATGCAAAGCACCTTTAGGCTTCAGGCAAAGTGTGATGATTTTTATTGAACTCTGCATTGGTCAAATGACATCTGGGATTTTATATATAGATTTGAGAATCCCATTAAAAAAAAAGATATCAGTTATTATAAGCATGTCAGAAAGAGGACAACCTTTACGAAAAAGGTCAGCTACTCAGGCTAATATAAGGGATAGTGGAAGAAATTGAGAATGTCCAAGTTGGGAAAGAGAGGAAGAGAACTAAGAAGGATTTTGTTAGTTTTCTAAAGAATGCATATGAAAAAGGGATAAACTCACCCCGCGTCACACGAGAAGAACAAGGTGGAGCTTATACGGAGACTGATTTCAGCTGAATGCAGGGAAGAACTTTGAAATCGCTCCGTATCCAAAAACAATGACAAGCAGTGACCTGACAGCCATTCTGACAAAAGAGTTTTGGAAGAGATCCCTGCTTTTGGCAAGAGGTTGAGCTAGATAACCTTGACAATTCTTCCTACCCACCAGTTCTATGTAAAATGTCAATGTATTCTGGCTACATCAGATAGCTGTAATTTCAAACCAACCAATGATCCCATATAATTTACATCTCTGGAAATCTTACGTTTAAAACAATCACCAACGATGTCTTCATGGGGTGTCAGTTTTTGAGGAGGATAAAGAAACAAGACACGATCCTATCTTCTCTCCTTTCCTTAAGGACACATGCAGGCTGACCTCACAGGCTACTACTGACTTTTTATGAACTTGGGGACGGATCCCAATTTGGCATTACCATATTTTTCGCTCCATACAACGCACCTGACCATAAGACACACCTAGAGTTTTAAGGAGGAAAATAAGAAAAAAAAATATTCTGAACCAAATGATGTGTTAAAATATTTAATAAAATACCATATTTTTCGTTCCATAAGACACACAGGCATTTTCCCCTCCACTTTGGGGGGGGGTACGTCTTATGGGATGAAAAATACGGTAATTAGGAAGCCGGAACCAATCCGACATAGTTTTTTTTTTTTTTTTTCTCTTCTTTTATAGAGACAGAGAGAGAGAGTCAGAGAGAGGGATAGACAGGGACAGACAGACAGGAACGGAGAGAGATAAATCCGACATAGTTTTATTAACAATGGAACTTGGAACGTAGGCTGAGGATAGAAAGGATTCCTTTGAGTTATGAAACCAGGAGAGGTTGATACCAGATAAAGAGCTTAGCACACATCAGGTGTTCCACATTCTGGCTCTGGACTATGAGGAGATTTGCAAAAACGTGAGAAGTTTCTTTTTTCTAAATTTGTACCAGTGACACCATTACAATCACCCAAACCCCTCAGAGAATGGAGAAGTTTCACCTTTCACAAGCAAGGGACCATCCATGAGGTCATGGTGAGGAGGTGTCTAATGACTTGTTACTAACCCAGTCAAAAGTATCAATTTCATGCACCAGAGATCTATTGCCACCTATTATTTATTATAAAATCCTCAGGGTAAAAATTAACTTTAGGCTGCTGTTGTAATGGTTTTTAAAAGCTCAAATGAGGGTCTTGGGTTTATTTTGGGGAAAAATAATCAACCCTTAAAATCTCAAAAATGAAAAAATCTGAAATTAGCCCAATATTTTAAGATTCACTGCCACCAAGTCCCAAACCCAAACCTCAATGGCGGCCTTCGCCCTGAGACGCTCCTGCTCACCGGAGTCAGTTTTCCTTTCTGTCTGATAAACACAGGGCCCCTGCTTACTGATAAAGGCATGCTATGTAGCAACATTGTCTACCACTGACCAAGAAGTGGGGCCTGGCTGATTCTAGTGATCACGTGAGAACCAGGAGAGTAATTTCCACCAACAAAAGCACCACCTACATGGATACAATGGAGCGTCACCTGAGACCTGGGTGCAGTGTGCCTTCTCTCCTGTGCAGCGGAGGCCAAGATTCTGAGTGTGTGGCCAGGAAGGGGGAAAAAAATCAATCAAACCAAACACGAGAGCCTGATAAACAAAGGCCAGCACCATCCCCAGGAGTCTCTCCCCACATACAGTATTTTAATAAGGATTTTCTCCACACGGGAGGGAGGAGTTAGATGTAGTTACTGTCTGTACCTCTCATCTCTCCGGAGAGAGAAGAAACAGTTAATAAATACAGCAGGAATATTGCCTGTTGTCTTCCTTAACTTCAGCTTCAAAAGTCAGGGTGCACAAAAGTTACCCCTTAAAAACACTTTTTTTTAAAGGAAAGACCTTCTTATTCCAGTAAAACACATAGATAGGAAAGCAGAAGCAGAGGTCCACGTGACCGCATCATATGCGCAAACCCATGATGTTCAAGGTTGCTTGGCAATAAGTTGAAGTGGCTGATATTGGTGTGGCTCCTCCTTCTGTGACCAGCATGGGCTCCTCCTTCTGTGACCAGCATGGGCTCTTCCTCTTAAATTTTAAATGATAAACTTGGAAGAAGGGAGACATATCTCCTTCATGTCTAGCTATTAAGAACAACAACAGGCCAGGGAGTATAACAGTAATTTATGACTTTGCTGGTGTGTTATCATCCAGCAATAAGTGCAACTGGAAACTGCCAATTATCTCATAAGGGGGGGGGGGCACCTGCAGCGGTGACCACATCAGGTGCGGCAGGCAGCCTCCCCGTCACGCCACCAGCAGAAACGAGCCGGGCAGCCCAGTGGGGAAAACAAACACAGTCAGACCCCAGCACCAGAGTTGCCCAGCCTCTGGCTCGGACACCCAGGAAGGGCCAGAAGAAGATGGAGAAAGAAAGGAGGGGGGCAGGCAGCACGGGGAATCACCCGGGGCGGTCAGTAGGTCACACGCACGCGGTGCTCCAGCGGCAAACTCAGTTTACAAAGAGACATCTGTTCCATTACTCCGATGCATTGTGGCTAATTACATCCTGGCCCGTCTGTGAAATGACAGCCACTTATTCTCCTGTGAACCGTAAAATCTGTACATGTTCGATTTGGGGAGAGGGCAAGCCGGGGAGCAGAGGGGAGCAGCCAGGAGGGGAAAGAGAACAGACGGGTGGAAACCCAAGAGCTGGCGCTTTTGGGCAAGACAACGCGGACCTCGTGGAAGGAATAGGGTGAGAATTAGTTTCCACGCCGAGTTCAGAGACAACCAAGTGTAAGAGCAAGCACTGGTTCTCACAGCTATTGCTTTTCCTTCCTGTTCTAAGACTGCAGTCCCCGGGGCTGGGTGCTTCCAGTTCTCCAGCATCGTGACCCCAGGGCTGTGGCTCTGGGAAGAGCTGACCCTCCCATTTGCTGCCGTCTCGGCTCCATCTCTGTCTCCGTCTCTGGGGTCTCGTACACTGAGGCAGCTGGCCGGCACCAGGGTGAGGCTGCAAGGGGGTGAGGCTAGCGGTTCTTCCAGCGGCTCTTCAGAATAGTCAGTAGCTGGGGACCCTGCATTAAGAGCAAAGTGTCTTTGATAGACGGTGGGTGGGGAGAGGGCTTCCAGGAGAATTGGGAAGAAATCTCCACCAAGGATTTTTTGAGAGGAAAAGTCAGTGGAAGAAGCTGGGGGGTAGGGGTGGGGGGACTGGCAGTGGCAGCAGCGGGGGGGGGGGAGGTGCTTCCCCTGCTTTGGGTTGACATTAAAACTCATCTGAACAGAAACCCCCAGTTACTTTTCTAACTTGGTGACAGGCACCAAGAAGAACGGAAATGGTAGGTACTCTTTTCATTACTTAATGGTAACCACCCTCGAAAAAACCACCACAAAAACACTTGACTTAAAAAAGGTAGCAACAGAGGAAAGAAGTATGGAATACAAACAAACAAAAACAAATGATAGAAAAACAAAAGAGAAGAATCAAACAAGATACAAAACTAACAGAAAGCAATTTATAAAACGGCAATAGGAAACCCACAAGTGTCAATAATTACACTAAATGTAAATGGATTAAACTTACCAATAAAAAGACACAGAGTAGCAGAATGGATTAAAAAAGAAAATCCAACTGTATGCTGCCTACAAGAAACACATCTAAGCAACAAGGATAAAAACAAATTCAAAGTGAAAGGCTGGAAAACAATACTCCAAGCAAACAACACCCAAAAAAAAGCAGGTATAGCAATACTCATATCTAATAATGCTGACCACAAGACAGAAAAAGTACTCAGAGACAAAAATGGTCATTTCATAATGATTAAGGGGACACTGAATCAAGAAGACATAACAATCCTTAATATATATGCACCAAACCAAGGAGCACCAAAATATATAAGACAGATACTTATTGACCTTAAAACAAAAACTGACAAAAATACAATCATACTTGGAGACCTCAATACACCGCTGACGGCTCTAGATCGGTCATCCAAACAGAGAATCAATAAAGATATAGTGGCCTTAAATAAAATACTACAACACCTGGATATGATAGACATCTACAGGACACTTCATCCCAAAGCGACAGAGTATACATTTTTCTCTAGTGTACATGGAACATTCTCAAGAATTGACCATATGTTGGGCCACAAAGACAATATCAGCAAATTTAAAAAAATTGAAATTGTACCAAGCATATTCTCTGATCATAAAGCCTTGAAACTAGAATTCAACTGTAAAAAAGAGGGGGAAAACCCCACAAAATTGTGGAAACTAAACAACATACTTCTAAAAAATGAATGGGTCAAAGAAGAAATAAGCGCAGAGATCAAAAGATATATACAGACAAATGAAAATGAAAATACGACATATCAGAATCTCTGGGATGCAGCAAAAGCAGTAATAAGAGGAAAGTTCTTATCACTTCAGGCCTATATGAACAAACAAGAGAGAGCCCAAGTAAACCACTTAACTTCACACCTTAAGGAACTAGAAAAAGAAGAACAAAGACAACCCAAAACCAGCCGAAGAAAGGAGATAATAAAAATCAGAGCAGAAATAAACAAAATAGAGAACAGAAAAACTATAGAAAAAAATCAATAAAACAAGGAGCTGGTTCTTTGAAAAGATCAACAAAATTGACAAACCCTCGGCAAGACTCACCAAGGAAAAAAGGCACAGGACTCAAATAAATAAAATCCAAAATGAAAGAGGAGAGATCACCACAGACATCATAGATATACAAAGAATTATTGTAGAATACTATGAAAAACTATATGCCACCAAATACAACAATCTAGAAGAAATGGATAAATTTCTAGAACAATACAACCTTCCTAGACTGAGTCATGAAGAAGCAGAAAGCCTAAACAGACCAATCAGCAGGGAGGAAATAGAAAAAACTATTAAAAACCTCCCCCAAAATAAAAGTCCAGGCCCTGACGGCTATACTAGTGAATTCTATAAAACATTCAAAGAAGACTTGGTTCCTATTCTACTCAAAGTCTTCCAAAAAATTGAAGAAGAAGCAATACTTCCAAACACATTTTATGAGGCCAACATAACCCTCATACCAAAACTTGGCAAGGATGGCACAAAGAAAAAAAACTACAGACCAATATCTCTAATGAATACAGATGCTAAAATACTAAACAAAATACTGACAAATCAAATACAACAACATATTAAAAAAATAATACATCATGATCAAGTGGGATTCATCCCAGAATCTCAAGGATGGTTCAACATACGTAAAACGGTTAACGTAATACACCATATCAACAAAACAAAGAACAAAAACCACATGATCTTATCAATAGACGCAGAAAAGGCTTTCGATAAAATACAACACAATTTTATGTTTAAGACTCTCAACAAAATGGGTATAGAAGGAAAATATCTCAACATGATAAAGGCCATATATGATAAACCATCAGCCAACATCATACTAAATGGCATAAAACTGAGGAGTTTCCACCTTAAATCAGGAACAAGACAGGATTGTCCACTCTCTCCACTCTTATTTAACGTGGTGCTAGAAGTTCTGGCCAGAGCAATCAGACAAGACAAAGAAATAAAAGGCATCCATATCGGAAAAGAAGAAGTAAAGGCATCACTTTTTGCTGATGAAATGATCCTATACATCGAAAACCCGAAGGACTCCACAAAAAGATTACTAGAAACAATAAACCAATACAGTAAGGTCGCAGGATACAAAATTAACATACAAAAGTCCATAGCCTTTCTATATGCCAACAATGAAATATTAGAAAACGAACTCAAAAAAATAATCCCCTTCACGATTGCAACAAAAAAAATAAAATACTTAGGAATAAACATAACAAAGAATGTAAAGGACCTATATAACAAAAACTACAAGGCATTGCTAAGAGAAATAGAAAAAGACACAATGAGATGGAAAAATATTCCTTGTTCTTGGATAGGAAGAATAAATATAATTAAAATGGCCATATTACCCAAAGCAATATATAAATTTAATGCAATTCCCATCAAAATTCCTATGACATTTTTAAAAGAAATGGAACAAAAAATCATCAGATTTATATGGAACTATAAAAAACCTCGAATAGCCAAAGCAATCCTAAGGAAAAAGAATGAAGCTGGGGGCATTACAATACCTGACTTTAAACTATATTATAGGGCCACGATAATCAAAACAGCATGGTATTGGCAGAAAAATAGACACTCAGACCAATGGAACAGAATAGAAAGCCCAGAAATAAAACCACATATATATGGTCAAATAATCTTTGATAAAGGGGCCAACAACACAAAATGGAGAAAAGAAAGCCTCTTCAACAAATGGTGTTGGGAAAACTGGAAAGCCACATGCAAAAGAATGAAACTCGACTACAGCCTGTCCCTGTGTACTAAAATTAACTCAAAATGGATCAAAGACCTAAATATAAGACCTGAAACAATAAAGTACATAGAAGAAGACATAGGTACTAAACTCATGGACCTGGGTTTTAAAGAACATTTTATGAACCTGATTCCAATGGCAAGAGAAGTGAAGGCAAAGATAAATGAATGGGACTACATCAGAATAAAAAGTTTTTGCTCAGCAAGAGAAACTGATATCAAAATAAACAGACAGCCAACTAAATGGGAAATGATATTTTAAAACAACAGCTCAGATAAGGGCCTAATATCCAAAATTTACAAAGAACTCATAAAACTCAACAACAAACAAACAAACAATCCAATAAAAAAAATGGGAAGAGGACAAGAACAGACACTTCTCCCAGGAAGAAATACAAATGGCCAAAAGATATATGAAAAGATGCTCAGCTTCATTAGTTATTAGAGAAATGCAAATCAAAACTACAATGAGATACCACCTCACCCCTGTTAGATTAGCTATTATCAACAAGACGGGTAATAGAAAATGTTGGAGAGGCTGCGGAGAAAAGGGAACTCTCACCCACTGTTGGTGGGACTGTAAAGTAGTACAACCATTATGGAGGAAAATATGGTGGTTCCTCAAAAAACTGCAAATAGAACTACCTTATGACCCAGCAATCCCTCTACTGGGTATATACCCCAAAACCTCAGAAACATTGATATGTAAAGACACATGTAGCCCCATGTTCATTGCAGCACTGTTCACAGTGGCCAAGACATGGAAACAACCAAAAAGCCCTTCAATAGAAGACTGGATAAAGAAGATGTTGCACATATACACTATGGAATACTACTCAGCCATAAGAAATGATGACATCAGATCATTTACAGCAAAATGGTGGGATCTTGATAACATTATACGAAGTGAAATAAGTAAATCAGAAAAAAACAAGAACTACATGATTCTATACATTGGTGGAACATAAAAACGAGACTAAGAGACATGGACAAGAGTGTGGTGGTTACCAGGGGTGGAGGGAGGGAGGACGCAGGAGGGAGGGAGGGAGAGAGTTAGGGGGAGGGGGAGGGGCACAGAGAAAACTAGATAGAGGGTGGCGGAGGACAATCTGACTCTGGGCGAGGGGTATGCAACATAATTTAATGACAAGATAACCTAGACATGTTTTCTTTGAATATATGTACCCTGATTTATTAATGTCATCCCATTAACATTAATAAAAATTTATTTTAAAAAAAGAAATTATAATAACATTTAAAAGATAAAAAAAATGTGCCAAAATAATGCATACATAAAAAAAGAGAAATACATATATAAGAGAAAAAGTAGTGTTACAGAGACCAAACAGCTGTATTCCAGCCACTCCATCAATTTGTCTGCTTTACACTCTGTCTGCCAACCCATCCGAAAAAGAAAGAGAAAAAATCTAGAAAGGGCAGTTGGGAGAAATGCTTCAATACAATGAAATCACAGGCCTACACAGTCTAAGATGACATCAGCAGGAGTTAGGTTGATGACGGGAAATACCCTCAGAGGGTGGTTATGAGAACTATTTCCAACTCAAAACAACAAATATGCTCAACTTTGATTATCAACTTCTGCGGTCTTAATGCCATGTTCAGGGATGGTCAGATTACCAATTAAAAGTGGAATACCATGGTTCCAGCAAGCAAGCCCCAGGAGCTGAGCGAAGTGCTGGGGCCCAACTTTGATAGCATGACAAGGAGCCCTGCAGGGATACAGTCATTCCTCACCATAGCAGGGTTCACTTTTCATGGTCTCACTGTATCAGGAATTTTTAAACGGCATATATCTGATTTTGTATCATGAGATTTTGCGGTATATAGGTATTTTTATATGTTTATTATTTTAATTATTTTTGTGGTAAAATATGTATTTTCTAGCCTAAAAAATTGGAAACAACATAAAAAATATTAAAAATATATAAATAATAAAATAAATATAAGGTCGCTACTTCGCGGATTTTTACCTATCATGGGGGGGGGTTCTGGAACCCAACCCCACAATAGATGATGGGCCACTGTATGCTCTGAAAATATGCAGAGTTAGGTAAACAATCAGAGACGGCGAAAGCTCTGAGCAGACGAGAGTCCAGGGGCCTCTCTGACCTGCACCGAAAACAGTGCGTGCTGGAAACAGCAAACAGCAGGATAGGATTCAGCAACAAGAAACATTTAGGCTCTCAGGACAGAGATTTAAGTCAGCATGTTCCTTGTCCTTGACTTCACCCCCTGAAAACTTCTGCTGTCTGCTTCCTTGAGTTACCTGTACTGGCTACTAACTATCTGGGTAAGGCTGAGGATGGGGCCTCAGTCCTCCAGTCTGCTGTCTGGGGCTGTTGCCTGCCCTTGACCTCTTGGAGCATGCCATTTGGTCTCCAAGTACAGTAGTTTATTGTCGCTGCGACAGGGGCCCTTCTCAGCTTCCTGGCACCTGCACATTTCTCCAAAGGCCAAGGAATGCTGGGGAGCATGGGCTAACTTTATTCTTGATGGACTACATCATCCCTCATGCTTAATGAACAGTACTGTTTTTATTATGATTCAACTATTTCTCTGAGAAGGTGTGAGGTGCTTATAGACCTTTCATTTGTTAAAGAGCTACTAGCCCCTAACACCATCCCTAAAGCAATCTCTTTCTCCAGGAGAGCACAGTTCTGCTCTCCCAGGGTAAGAGAAGGTACTGCCTCCTACACCCCACTTACAATTATTTATAATGCTATTAATTGTAAAGACAACAGAACCCATGTTGGCCAAATAAAAGCTGTACCATTTTCCTGTAGTTAATGAAAAGGATGGCGACCAAGCTGACTGGAAGGCCTGCCCATATTACATTACTCTCCCCTAAGGGACCAGTGTGGGTTGGCAAAGACTGGGCTTGTGATACCTACCTTTTTCTAGATCGTCGTTGGAGAACGCTCTGTGTGTGTCTCTCTAACAAGTCTCCCTCTGGTTCTAAGCTCCTCTTGTCTAGACGTCCAAAGCGCTATCCATTGCGTCACAGAGCCCAGTTTCAGCTCCTCTTAATATTGCTATCAACATGTATGTGAGTCTACTGTTAATTTTCAACCAGGGACTGGATTTTGAATTTTCTTTTTTGGGGGTTATTTCTGAAAAAACAAAACCAACGCTGCATTTTAGTAGCATTTGACCTACCTTTCCTATAGATAGCCCCACCTATCTAGTATATTTTGGAGTCTATTTGAGGAAGGACAGTATCCATTAGCTGTTGTTCAATCCTTCTTTTTCTTCACCTCTGAGCACCCCTGCTTTGTCCATTGAACAAGTCTGGTGGGAAAAGCAACACGTTTTTCTTAGAAAAAGGGAATCTTTAAGCTTAAAAAAATGCATTTCTGAGGAAAGGATGTCCTGCAAGTGTTGCTGTTCATCAGATTCCTGAATCAAACATTTTTATTCCTGGTTCTTCTACCCATTTGTGTTTTTCATTCACTCTCTTGTGAAATGGGTGCACTGTGTAAGATTTCTGTAGGAAAAACGATGTGATGTTATGTTTAGATCAAGATGCTGTTTTGCATATTCTAGTTCCTTCCACCACAGAACAGAAAAAACTGTTATCATTATTATTATTAATCAAACAGTAACTGCTACTTTCAAAGCATCCCCATAGAACCAAGATGTGGTCTGCACCTATATTTCTGGCTTGTGATGGACAGAGCTTGCCTGGCCCCTTGACACCATTCCAGGGGCATAGCTCTAAACAGACTTTTGGGGGTCTTCTGACCTGGTGCCAAAGTTGCTTAAAAGCATTCACCCTAAAATAATTCACGTGGGCTAAGTGCCAAGCCTTAGCCACATTCTGGGTAAAACCAAGGCCTTTCAGACAGTTATCTGGAAGCCAGGTGGCCTGCACATCTGTAAGTCTGGCTTGAGGACACCATTTGCGTGAAGAACCTGCTGGCATGGTTCTTCATCTGAGCCGCCTGCACTTCCTCCCACTCCTCCCCCACTCCTCCCTGTGCCTCACAAGGACGAGTTCTGCTTGAGGAGAGTCAGATGGAGGCTCGCGGTTCTCAACTGGCACGGAAAGTTCATCGCTGTCCACTGTCACACAAATCAGATCCAACACGAGCAGGCGGCGGTCAAGGGCTAAAGCGCTCTGGGGACACGTTCGTTACCAGAATGGGGGCTTAGAGAATCAATTGCTTTTGGCATGTTGCCCATGCCTTCTCGAATACAAACAATCACAAACTAGCTGGTCTCCTGCACATGGCTCCCCAGGCCGTTCCAACGGCTCTATTCTTTGCCACGGCGAGGGCCCTGCCGCCAGCTGCCCTCTGCCACCTCTCTCCAGGCGAAGCGCGCAGGGCGGCAGCGCGTGTGGGGTGTACACCAGCATGCGGCTCCTCGTTCCCACCCTACATTGTTTGTTGAAATAAATATGGAAATAAGGCTGAGCAAGACAGCCAAACTGAAATAAATTCATCACTCATGGGCTCTCAAGGGAAGGAAACCGTGCATTTTTTTCTAAATGATTATTTCTGAGGCACTGAAGGAATGGCTCTATCGCTAATGAGGCCTGTACGCCATGACTACTGATTATAAATGACCTGCAAAGAGACAAGGAGAGGGTGGATACAACGGGGAGACGGTGCGGAGGGGCCGGGCTGCCCAGAGGCCACTGGTGGCACTGGCAGGCAGTGGATGTGGGGGCCCAGAGTCAATGCGCCCCCTGCGCTTCTGACCCAGCACTAAGCCCTGGAAGTACGTGTGACATATTCTGTGCATATTCAGGTGAATGGAAAGATGTCCTAAATACCTCAAAGATAGAAAAGCATCTTGTGCACAAGCACGCAGGCTGCGGCGACCAGCTCTCTCCCGCGCCCGGACGCACGCTCATGGCAGCATCCCAGGCTTGGAAGAGACCTGGACGGAGGCGGCAAGATCAGGAAACAATAGCGAAGCACCAAATGGCACCAAGCCTCCTGGCTCCTGGGGCACTGCCCTCATGGCTGTGTGTGGGGCATACAGGAAAACACCGTTTCCAGGGGAAATCTCTTTCCAGAGCAGCCGGATGTTCCTGGTCAGGCTGACCCGACAGGGAACTTGCATGCGGGGCATCTAAGGCTTGGACAGGGCAAGTCTGGCTGGATCACAGCGTAGTGATTGAGCGGCACTGTTAGGTCACAGGATGCGCCGCAAGAAGATGCTCCACTGTCTCTTTGCATGACCTAATAAAAATCATTCTGACAGAAGGACCGCGAACGGTGTCAGCAGCTGCGGCCGGGAGAAAAGGCCTGACCAAAGGTGCTCTTGACAAATGAAGTGATCCAGTCTCCGAGGACCAGGGCAGAGCAAGATGGTAGTTGCTTCTTAAAAACGGGTGCATTATATAACCCGAGGAAGTGCACTAATTATCCTCATGGCCTGCTGGAAAGGCAGAGGTGGGAAGGGGCCTCCGCAGCCTGTCAGAGGGGGAGGCTGTGACACGGCGTGAGATGTGTTAGCGACATGTGGCAGGGCCCGAGGTTCCTCAGCTTAGGGAGGGTGGTTGTTCGGCCTGCTCCGTGTGGCCAGCACACACCGTTCCAACGGTGCTGCCCAGGCAGCTTTTCTGCCACGTGTGTTCTTTCGCCTGCGATGCATGGACAGACGCAGAGGCGTAGGTGGCCACGGTGAAGGTCTGGGCTCCATCTCTCGGTGGGACCGGCGCCCCAGCTGTCCTGGCTTATCCACAACCGGTCTGGTCACAGGGATTGCACAGTGAAATCAGAATTCTGGACTAAACCCCTCCATTTCCTAAACGTCCAAAGGGATAACAACTCTAGAACCAAAAGATACACGGCTTCCAGCATTACAAGGCAACACAGGGAGGGGAAAAGGAGGAAACAAATAAGGAAGCATCAAGTTCCACTCAGTTTCCTTCTGCCTTTCAGCTCCTTCGCCGCCATGTCATGTATATTTCACTGGTCAACAAAAAGCCACCGCTGGCAGAGAAAAGCAACATGTAGTGGTCCCCAACCTTCCTTTCCCTCTTCACTGGGATGAATGCTGGTCCCCGACCTTTCTCTCTCTCCCAGCTTCTCCAGGTACAGTCAAAGGAGAAACAGAGATTCTTGGATCATCGTAACAAAGAAAAGAATGAGAAGTCACCCATTCCAAGATGCAAGCTGACTGCCTGGCTGCTTCCAACCTGGGGCGCAGAGAGAACCCCACCAGATGTCGCCTCCCTCCGGGCGCCGCCACCGCTCGCTAATGAATCTGACCCCCCCAGCTGCGGCTCTAACAGGGTGCAGCCGCGTGTCCGTGTAAACAGCTGAACCCAGTGTCATGTCAAGTGGTAACAAGGCCACTGCTGATTTTCTACAAGCGCTGTGCACTTAGCAGATAAAAAAAAAGGAGCATCCTATCGCCGGCCTCCACAAGTCACACATCAACAGTGAGGAGAAACAATGCTTTGTTTGGTAGGTGTTGCTTGGCGCCAGTGATAAAAGTTAAAATTTCTTACAAGCTGCCCATCAGCACAATGAAAAGGCCAGTAACAGCTGCATTAACAAAAATCTTTATGCGTGTGTCCAGTGGTAAGCAGTTCAGAGCTTCCTGAGGGTCCCTCCAATAAAGAGAACTAATTACCCTCCTCAGTGCCACCTGGGTTTGAGACAACCAGTGTCAGGAAAGGGCTCTGACAAACACATTTATTTGTCCAGGACCAAGTCCAGGGCCAGCCGCCTCCATTCTCCCTGGTACCGCAGTGCAGCCAGACGCACAAGAGATCAATAAAAGGTCCTGAGTTCATTGCGGGCCAGGGGCAGTACCTGCCGCTGAGACGTCCCGGGGGAGGGCGCCACGTTCACAGCCTGCACAGAGTCCGGCCCTGCTCGGGCACCGTGGCCAGAGGCTGCTTACAGATAGCGGAGAGGTGTGAGAGATGTCCGAGGAGGAAGGGGAGTCAAAAAGAAGAGAGGGTGGTTTTACTGATGTAAAAGTACTAGTGTTCTAATAGAAAAACTGGTAAGTATTTGTGGACATCACTGCCCCTCGTTTTATATAAAAGGATACTAACGCAGAGAAGAGATCAGTGGCTGCAGCACACATCTGCAAAAAGGAGAGCAGGTGCCTTTGCTGAGTACATTCTAGGTACCAGTCATTTTCATACACATTATATACATTATCGAGTTTAATCATTTCCACACTCCCAGGAGGTAGGGTTTATAGAGACACACACACAGATGCACATGCACACACAGATATAGACACACGCATACATACACCAAGACACACATATACACAAGGCATATACACACACACAAATACACACATACTCACAGACACATATGCATACACAGACACAGTACAGACTCAAACACACACACACACCAAGACACAGATACATACATATATAGAGACACACACAGACACACCAAGACACAGATACACACATATATAGAGACACACACACACACACCAAGACACAGATACACACATATATAGAGACACACACACACACACCAAGACACAGATACACACATATATAGAGACACACACACACACACCAAGACACAGATACACACATATATAGAGACACACACACACACACCAAGACACAGATACACACATATATAGAGACACACACAGACACTCAGGCATATACACACACAGATACACACATACACAGACACACACGCACATACATTCACACACAGATACAGACACACACACACACCAAGACACAGATACACACATATATAGAGACACACACACACACACCAAGACACAGATACACACATATATAGAGACACACACACATACACCAAGACACAGATACACCCATATATAGAGACACACACACAGATACACACAAACACACAGGCTGAGGAAAGTGAGGCTGAAGATTAATCAACTTGCTCTAAGCCGCCTCACTAGGCTGGAGTCACACCTTGACCTGTCCAACTTCACAGTCCTCGCCCATCCCATTCTAAGCTGCTGGGTGCCCTTGTGAGCCCTGAGCCTATACAAAGAGCCTGCACAAAGCCAGGGGATCTGGCTATTCTGGGGGTTACTGCAGCACTTCTCATAGCTGCTGGGGCCTTCGGGAAGCTTTCGGGCTGTCTGAGCCCTGTTCCAGCGGGAAGCTTCAACAAGGTGAACCAGTGAGTCTCCTTTTGTCATCTGAGGATGCCTTCTTCAACTCCTGCTCCCGCTACCGAGAAGGCAGGCCTAAAGCTACAGCTACAGATCTGTCCTTCCCAAAGTTCTGTGCACATGCAGCTGACAACAGGGCTCTGGCAATGACCGTATTTCCCACAAGCCAACCCGCGGCCTACTGTAGCATTCAGCATTCAACAGAAAGAACATGCCTAACTTTTGTCCAGAGGTGAGTCTGATACCAAGACATGTCTTCTTTCTGGGTATATGTGCTCACATTTAGAAAAACACACCAGATCATAACTTGATATATAATAATTTTGGATTTACTACCAACTACAGAATAGTAGAATGTTTCAAACATTCTGACCTGAAATGCCAACTTACTGTCAGCTCTTAGTCACCCCACATTTAAGGAGAATGCAAACATAAGGAAACAAAAACCTGGCTAGTTCACAGTCACGCTCACTTTATCCAGCTTACATTTTTAGATTCTCAGTGCATCAACTTTTTTGTTGGAGAGAAACTTATGAACTACCAGTTCATAAATACAGGGAATTATATACAGTTGGTTTTTTTATTTTCTAGAAATCAATCCTAAACGAAAGAATGTTAATTTGTGTCTTCTAATGAACCAGCTACTATCCCGAGTTTAATAGCCAAAGCTCTCTTGCTTGGTCTGGTCCAGTCCTAGTCTAGATCCCCGAGGCTTCGTGATGGGAATGTCCCCTCCTTTCTGGAGACCTCACTCAGAGGCCTGATGCAGTAACTTCCTGTGCGCCTGATGTGGTGACTTCCTGTGGGCAGCACTGCGGTCGTGGAGAGAAACCCCAACCACCAAAGGCAGGGCCCCTGGGAGATACCATTTTGTCTCCCATCGCACTGCACTGACATTTTAAAATTATGACTCCATATCCCCAGTGAGATCTAAGAACATTCTGAATCAGCTAATTAATAAATCAATTGCTTTTCAGGATGGCATTCATCACATTCACAACTAATACGTGAGGCGAGGTTAGCGTGGAGGACCACAGCTGCTCTGCCCGAGTCCGGGAGGACCCACGTGTGCAGCCCCGCTCAGGCCGGGAGCTTGGCGCCTGCAGGCACCTGTGTGTACTGCTTGTGCATCCACTGGGGCAGTTTCATCGACGGAGACAACTGCCGGAATAATGAGTCGTGATCCAAAAGAACGCAGTACACGCGCATCCCTAGCAATCAGGCCCTTGCCGTCCCATATGGTGGTTGTAATTGAAACATCCTTCTGGTCACACTGCTGAACTAAGATTAAAATCAATTAGATACCATACCACCGTTTCGATGGTGGTGGCAATTCTGGTGTCTTTATCTTGTTCATTAGGCACAGATATGATGTGTGTGTGTGTGTGTGTGAGAGAGAGAGAGAGGGGGGTGGGAGAGAGGGAGAGAGGGAGGGAGATAATAGCATGCTGGGCAGACTCCTGCCCAGAGGATATACTGCTGGTGATCTTTTCAGTCTCCTAAGATCTGATACTTTTTCCACAGGCTTCAGACTCACTACCAACCAATTTGAAATAGGTCATGACAATTAGGCTCTTAGAGCAGCGTGCATGGCTTCTAGCTGTTTATTTAGTGCCTTGCAAAATCTCGGTTTCTCCCTCATAGATGGTACCCTCCCAACAACAGGGGCAACTCCTTTTCCTCAGTGCTGCAGAGGGGTTGGCATTAACTGGGAGGGTGAGACAGAGGAACTATGGAAAAATAACCATGCCAGTGGGCAGGCCATCAGCAGTAGAATGACGGGAAGGTGGACTAGAAGGCGAGACAGCAGAGGGACTGGGGACACGGTAAGCAGAGAGGCAGAGGGCCACTGCTCAGAGGCTGAGGGCAGGACAAAGCCTGACACTGTCCGATCCTGGTCCACAGTATTCACCCGCTTGTCCCTCTTTATATTGGCAACATGGTTTTCTCCTGTCCCCTTGCCCTCAAGGGGACCTACCAACCTCTCTCTCTCTCTCTCTCTCTTTCTTTCTTTCTTTCTTTCTTTCTTTCTTTCTTTCTTTCTTTTTTTCTTGCTTTCTTTCTTATCTCTCTTTCTTTCTTTCTCTCTTTCTTATAAGAGATAATGGGTGTAGATTCTTTGGTCAAATAGTCACTCAAGCTTTCTGGCTCCTAGAATCTGACCCTAGGGGCAGACATCCAGGAGAGAATATGTGTGTGGGGATCAGGAATGGCCCCATGTCCAACAGAGAGGACACACCCAAAGAGTAAGAAGATTACAAGGACACATGGGCGGGGTGACAGAGAGGAGGAAGAAATTGAGACACACGGCTGTGCTTGACAGAGTGCCAAAGGGACACACTAACACAGAAATGGGGAAGGACTTGTAAATTAAGAATGGAAACAGAGGCCCTGGCCGGTTGGCTCAGTTGGTAGAGTGTCGGCCCGGCATGTGGAAGTCTTGGGTTTGATTCTTGACCAGGGCTCACAGGAGAAGTGCCCATCTGCTTCTCCACCCTTCCCCCTCTCCTTTCTCTCTGTCTCTCTTTTCCCCTCCCACAGCCAAGGCTCCACTGGAGCAAAGTTGGCCCTGGTGCTGAGGATGGCTCTATGGCCTCTGCCTCAGGCACTAGAATGGCTCCAGTTGCAATGGAGCAAAGCCCCAAATGGGCAGAGCATCACCCCGTGGTGGGCATGTCGGGTGGATCCCCGTTGGGCGCATGAGGAATTCTGTCTCTCTGCCTCCCGCCTCTCACTTCAGAAACACACACACACACACGTGCGCGCGCGCGCACACACACACACACACACACACACACGAATGGAAATAGAAAGAAGTATCTTTGTCCAAGGCCAGGGTGTCTGAGCCAGGCCCACCTTGGAGAGAGAGCCAGGTAGGAATTGAAGTTAGAAAAACTAAGTAAGTGCCAGGAAATTCTATTTCGCTGTGTGACAAGTTCATTTCAGAACAAGAGATGTCAGAAGGCTTCAGTTAATGCCCATATCCTCTTCATGATGGCATGAGGATCCCACACAGTGAGTGATACCAGGAACGACCCGGGCTGAAGACCAAGGCCAAGCAGGAAACTACATTGCATACAATTTTACCCACCCTGATGCTTTTGGATTTGAAACAGATGCTTATCGAACCAAAGCATTTATGATGTAATTTATTTCCACATAGGATGTGATTGTTGATTTTCTCTTTTAGGTTCCCTTTATAAATCTATGGCAAGTGGCCTACAACAGTTTCATTGGCACACCTTCTCCTGTGCCTAATAGTACGATCATTCTGAAATACAAGCTGAATAAATACATAGGTAGGTCATTTCCACAATGACTTTTACTTGCCCAACTGACTGAATCTGCGCAGTTATAAAACGACAGTTAGTTAAGTAAATCTTGGGTCAGAGTGAGGTTTACCAGATAAATGTTAATCTTTTAACCCTTTCGTCTAGACTAGAGTATAGTTTTAGGAGCTGACAGAAATCCTCACAGCCGTGTAAAATTTCAGAATTCAGAGTCTGAAATGCCCCAAGCAGACTTTTCTTACGGTTATTTGTGACAGCTTGACAGTGACAAAGGAAGTCAGAAGCTGGCACGCTCTCTCCACAACTTGGTGGCTAACTTTCCATGCCCCTGCCTCAATTCCCTTCCTACAGATCACTGGGAGCCGTGTAGACTGAGCTCTGGATGCTAATAAGCTAGCTCAGCACCTAATTTTAATTTACTAGCCAGATTCTCTTAGCATGTTTTTTTTTTGTTCTTAAGAGGAAGTATTTAAGGAACACATGGTCTATTTAACAATAGTTTAAATATTATTTAATACTCAAAGGTGTATTTTAAAGTCATGAGCTTATGCCGTTTGGTGGCGGGTAGAGAGCCTTTTCTCTTCTGGTCCAGTCCTTACACCCCCATCTCATCTCAACACTTCTGCTTCTTTGCTGTACTTATAAAAATACCTATCAGGTGGTTTGATCAAGATAGCCTGTCATTTAGGAAATCCAAGCGATGAGTTTTGATGTTTTGGAGGCAAAGTGTGTGGTTTTCCCTGGGAAGCGGCGGGTTCATGTTTAGGCTCTGTGATTGCAGAAAAGTGGTGGGTGTGGCTGGGGGTGGGTGGGAGAGGGACCCAGAACCACAATAACGAAGCTGGATGGACCTGCTTCTCCTCACGTCACTCAGCTAGAGTCTCACAGTTCCCACGTGGAGTTTCCTGAAGTGAGGCAGCCAGAGGTGGGGTGATGGGGCTGGACTCAGAACAAGCAGCAAGTGGGGACAACTTTCCCTTCATAACAAGTCCTCCTCCCTCCTCCATCCCTCCCTCTTCCCTTTCTCAGTCTTCTTCGCCCCCTCCTCCATGAGGCAGGTTGTGTCAAGTCAGAACATCAAAAACATACACAGACCGTTCTTTTCTTCTCCGGTTAGTAGAGCTCCCTCTTGGTCCAGGTGGGTGTGGGGAGTTGGGTGCCGAGGACAGAGTAGAAGGATAGGATCCCCCTCCCTGACTGAATCTGTTGGACAAATCATAAAACATTTTCTGAGTGGTTCCCAAAAGGGTCAGAGGGGATCATGTAAGGCTTGCTTTAGACGTGTTTTCAGGCACACCTGATCCCGCCACGGCCTCTCAGGGACTTCTGACGGCTCAGGTTGTGGCGAACGGTTAGGTGGGCTGGAGCGCCTTCCCCAGTGTCCACACAAAACCTTCTGAGCGAGACGTCGGGAGCTGGGGTGATTAAGAAACCAAGTGCGTGGCTAGCGGTAGGAAGCCAATTGTGCTGGTGAACTGTTCAAATTAAGCTCGGGAAATAGACTCTTCAAAAAAAACCCAAAAAAACCAAAAACTTCCCCAACCATGCCTCGCTGTTGCCAGATCACCAAATTCCAGGTAATGAAAGAAAACAGACTTCACCTGATTATTGTGACAATAGACCACATGGCTGCTTCTATTGTTGTGAAAGGGCTGGCTTGGAAAAAGGAAGTTCATCTGAAGGAATGAATGACCAGAGCCACACGGGCATCACAAAGCCTGGGCCTCCTACCCAGGAATCTCTCTCTGTGTGGGACTTGGGGAAAACAGAATTGGAAAAATTCTGTTTGTTTGTTTACTGGGTAATATGTTTGATCTGGCCGGGAGACTATTTTGGGGCTTTCCAAATATCATCTGTTTGATCTGCTTTTCTCTAAGTGTGTGTGCTTAGTAAATTATATATTGTGGGCGACCCTGGGGTTGCCCTCCCTTCTCTCTTAATACACTTTTCCATTCTGACAAGGAGCTTCAGTGGCTTGGAATAATCCTCTTCAATTGACAAAAGCAACCCCCAATTTCTAAGTTTTTAAACCATTAGTGGCTGATCAGTTGCAACAAATATGCTGTGGCCGCCGCTGCTGCACCTAATGATTGAATTTTAAATATTCATGATGGATGGATGTCTGTGTGTGCGCGCAGAAATGACAGCGTTGACGGCTGCTTCTCACCAGGGCACCGTTAAAGCAGCGCAGGCGCTGCATATGTCAGATATTTTCTGGTTAAATATTCCAGTCATTAAAAAAATTATTCTATCATATAGATCCAGCAGCATTAATGCGGGAGATACACACGTCTACAAATATCCAACATCGAAATGGGCAGAATCCTCCCCTCAAAAATAGCCCTTTAGTAATAATAATAATAAGAAACAAAACAAAACAAAACAAAAACAATGAACCCACCAGCAATTTTGAGAGCAGTTACTAGGGGGCATTGTGATTTTGTGATTTTAACTGTCTTGGTGTTTGCTTGTCTGAATTTTCAAAAGCATTTTCTACAAGAAAGATATATCATGGTTGTAGGATGACAGAAATGAACTCAAGAATCCCACAGTACGCCAAATAGCAATATCATTAGAACATTTTGATTAATTAAAAAAAAAGTTTTCATTGAGAGACAGGCACTTATACCTTCGAAAAGTACACACAAAAGACAAGAAGCCAGTAAGTTTTGCCTAAGTTTTAGCTATGAAATAAGTGGGATATAAGACCCATTTTCCCTCAAAAACTAGAGAAAAGGCAAGTCCATTTTTAGAGGGAATTCAGTAGCGAGGACACGGTGATCAGAAAAGGGGCGTGCCTTCCGTGATGACATTACTCCAAATGTATTCTGTGGCCATTACTGGTGGCTGAAGCTGTAAACAGCTGAGAAAAATGAGCTGAACACAGAGCTGCCCGTGGTTCCCGTCTCTCAGGATGAGCTGCTGCTTCGCTCTTGTTTTTCTCTCCCCCCTTCCTGCTCCATGATACCAATTTTCCCCTTTTTCTCTTCTTTTCTGGGAATGTTCTTCCTGACACACATATTTAAACACGATTAAATCTCATTGTCTCTTGCCTTATCCATGCATATCATCTCTTCCCCCCCCAAGGGGATCCCTATTTAAGAGTATGTACAGATGACCCTCCTGATCGCAGAAAAAGGCCACCAATCGTGAACAAATCAGTATCACAGGGAGTACGTCCACATGTCTGTGAACTGCTCGATGAACACACTCTCAGGGTTGTCGTTCCGTAACAGGGTTCTGTTAGTCCTCCAGACCAGGGACTACATGGTTAAAAGGAAAACTGTATTAGCCACGTGGCTCTGACTGGTCCCTAGAAACTTCTGTGAAAAGGATTAGAGCAAATATATTGCAAGGGAGGGCCCAGATTCCAGATCTACAAGAGACACCGGAGGCAGAGGGGTGGATAAGATAAGGTTTGACCCCACGGCTGATGAATGGGCTAACCCATCAGGTTGGCAAACTGCGGCTTGCGAGCCACATGCGACTCTTTGGCCCCTTGAGTGTGGCTCTTCCACAAAATACCATGTGCAGGCGCTACCTCGATAAGGAATGCATCTACCTATATAGTTTAAGTTTAAAAAATTTGGCTCTCAAAAGAAATTTCAGTCGTTGCACTGTTGATATTTGGCTCTGTCGACAATGAGGTTTGGGCTAAACTGTCCATCAGGATTCGGCTCTGCGCAGTTAGGAGGTTAGATTGTGAAGTTTGTTCAGGAGGGGAGATGGCGGGCATGGGCAATGGTGAAGGCAATGGGGCTGCGTTAGAAAGAGTAGTTTTAAATTTTGAGTCTGAAAGTCACTTTTATCCTAACAATGGTGTGCCTGGTGGCCATAAAACCCTCGAGTGCAGACTAATTAACCCAAATGAGATCCACTGCAACCTGACCACTCAGCTCAGCCTTTAATATGTCGTGTCGGCTCGATCCTGTCAAAATACCCCTTTATGGTTCATTTCTGGTGCAGCTCATTTCCTTAAAATTTTACACGCAGTTCTAAAAGGTGATTTTCCTGTAAGTGGTAAGATTTTTAACAGTATTTGGAAGTTACAGAGAAAATGATCTTAAAAAACACGGCTCAGCAGCTTACTAGAAACAAAATTTCATACAGACATTTATACTGTAGAAGATACTGTGTGTTTCATGATGTACAGGAGGTTTATAGACACAGAGAACTACTGGCAATGCTGACTACCTTTTTAGTTTGCTTAAAATTCTCATTTGCCTAAAACCCAATTTTATTTAGATTTAGTGGTTTGCTTTTCCTCCTAGACCCTGTGTGCTTATAGCTAGTTGCCCTGTAGATTGTATTAGAACAAAAGAAAAAAGAGCGAGAGTATTTTATGAAATCCAAGTCTAGATGATTCTGTGTAAAAGAGAGGTAACCATGTAAACAAAACGATGGCAAAGTAAAATCTTAAAATGTAGTTTCAAGTCATTATTACTATCTTAGCACTCCCTGTTCAGCCAGTTAATCTATCTCACTGTGCACAACTAGACGGCCATCCCTCCTGATTTCCTCAGGATCTTTCCAGCTTAAAATGGCTATCCCGGTGACCCGTTTGGTCTCTGTCCCTTTACGCCCTCCAAAGTGCCCTGGTTTGGATGATAAATGAGATGAAATTTTCTGAGTTTTTCCACGAACCCACAGGATAAGCTAGGTTGTGTTGTCAACATCTAGCCCTGGCACAAACCTCAACTTCATACATTTTCTTTGCTTCTAAAAGGATTATCGAGAGCAAAGAGCTGTGGCTGCACGTGGACACCCACGTGAAGGCAGGAGATGTGCAAGAGGAAAGAAAGAAAAGAGAGAGCAACGCCACCAGCATGTACTGTGGTCGACCTCAGAAGATCACCCACGTTTAAAGAGCCTCTTCCTTAAAAAGGTGAGAAACTGTGGTCATTTCAGATGAATTTTCTTTGGATTTTTAACATTCGCTCCTTTGGCGAGTTGGGTTTCAAGACTATCTCTAAGAATTACATTCTCCTTTCAAACACCGTCCCTTCAGGTGCCTTCATTCTGAAGGTACCAATGGCTTTATAAGCTTTTAAATGCCCCACCAGGGTTCCTAGAATGTACCAGGACCAGGAACTGAAGGCCAACCTCTTCTCAGATACAGAATATCACATCAGAGTTATGATAATATAGCTTCTTTTTGGGGCGCCATTTATTGATAGCCCAGGTCTGCCGTTGGCTGGTATGTTTGGCATCACAGACTTAAAATGCACCCTGGACTACTTTTTTCTTCTTCAGGGCTTTTCCAGACTCCCCGAAGGAATGCCAATTTCCTTTCACTCTGAAAATCCAATTTATATTGCCAATGCCCAAGGCTGTAAACGCCAAGGCTCGGAGGGAAACGGGAAAAAAGGAAGAAAAAGAGCAAGAAAGAGCGGCCAAATTGTTGTAGAATACAGAATGTCTTCAGGCTTTTTCTCTTCTCAAACGCTGACAACCAACATATAAATAGTTCATTTTTTCCACTTTCCAAACACAGGGTGGGTGTCATACATGGCAATATGAGGCTAACATAGAGGGTAAGTGGAATGGGTTGGGTGGGCACATTGGCTCAAGCCCTTGTTGCAGAAACCAAGTATTGCGCACACGGCTTCAAGTCCCCTCTTGAGATCGCAAAGGAAACAGAAAGGCATCGTTAGGTGTGCAGACCAGGACCATTTCGGCTTGGAGATAGAGGTTCTCGCATTAAACAATGGCTACTTGTGAAGAGCAGGTCATTTACAGAGGTTAAAGAGCCGTTACTGCATGAAACTGACTGCAGAGACTTCTCGAGTGAATAGCTGAGGGGTCACCAATTGGGAATAGAGGGGTGAAAGCTGCCCTCTCTCAAACAAACAAGGGGTTTTTAAGACCCTGATGACCTTGAGGCTTGCTGCTAACTGCAATCTGACTTATTAGACTGGCAAGGCTGCAGTCTTCACCCTGATCCTACCAGCTGTCACAGGCTACGCTAACCACACAAAACAGCTCAGAGGCACCGGTTCACCACCTACAGGAATCAGGCACAAAGGAAGTACTAATTTTGGAATTAGGGAAAACGTTTTGAATACTTGGTCTGTTTTGCAGACAATCATTTCATCAGCACTCCATCACCACGTTGCTGAACAGAGCGTGATGAAAACTTTGCAAGGCTTAACAATTTTAGGGGTGAGTTTCGTGGCTCAAAATCACGAAACCTGATTTTCGACCTGTCTGCAAATCAACTTATGCCCGCGTCCCGGTCACAGAGTAAGATATAGAAAGCACCACACGTCCAAAGTCGTGCAAAACCTGTCTTCAATAGCTTAAATTTTAATCTCCGTGTTCAGGAACGCTCAGAGGACTGTGTAGTTCTAGCTGTATGGTACTTTTCCTGTTTCTGAACTGTGAGTAATCCATTCCACGAGCCAGGAGACTCACATGGGCCCAACTGCCTAAGAAGCATTCGGGTTAATGATCTCTGCCTTCCACACAGACCGGATATTGTGCAAAAAAGAGAGCGCATTGGGTCCATCTCCTGGTTCCGCCCTTTCCTGGGTGATCTTGGCCAAGTCTTGCACCCTGTCTGGGCAGCAGCTTCCTTATTTATTAAATATTTGTCCTGTCAGTGAGAATTAAAAAAAGCAATGCATGTGAAAATGACCCGTCAATGGGAATGCACCAGGCACAAGTTATTACTGTCTTCTGTGTTACAGATGAAGACTTGATGACACGGGCAGGCGAGCAGCTAAGCCACCAGAATCACGCGGTGGTTCCATTACGGAACAGCGACCAAACCCAGCGCCTGCAGAGCCCAGGGAGTCCCATGCCTTCTCATTTCTGCTTCCGCTTGTGTGCACAGACCAAGGACAGGCTTCTCATGCACTTAAAGGTTCATCCGTTTCAAATGCTACCATCAGAAATAGCTGCTTCTTCCTTCACAACAGTATGCTCCCCCTCTGAAAACGGTAAATACTAAGCTAACTAACCTCACTGAGGATACTTGCATGTTCCAGAATACAAAGTCCTTATGTATTTCAACAAAGAGAGAGGACCAGGTGGGGGCCGGCTGGTGCATTTGCTGGGTGTGGTTAGAGAACAAAGCTGGAAGGGAGCTTTGAGGATTAGCGCAGCGACCTAGAGGTTCCTAGGGGCAGGGTGTTAGAGGCTGGGCGACCAACCAGACTCTTCAGGAGGCAAATGATCTCTGATCACCTCCATGCTGAGGTCTTGCCTTGTGCCCAGTCAGAAAGACAGAGGGTGTTAAAGAAGAAACTTTAGTATCCTTCCCCAAGGTTAAGGGACATGGCAGAGGGTTCAAATACGAGCTCCACCTCTTTCCAGTTACCATATTTCCCCAGGTATAAGATGCTCCCATGTATAAGATGCACCTTAATTTTGGGGCCTGAAATTTGAAAAAACAAGTATTATATAAAAGTTATTGAACTCAAGTTTTGTTCATCATAAAATTCATACAACTCCTCATCTGCGTGAAAAAGCAGAAAATGCAAGTAAAAAACTCCCCTACAACCACTGTATAAGAACGCACCCAATTTTTAGACCCCAAAATTTTCAAAAGAGCGTGCATCTCATACGTGGGGAAATACGGTATGTGACCTTGGGTGAGTTCCTTATCCTTCCCACACCTCAGTTCCATCACCTGCATTCCGATGAACATAACCCCATAGGCTGTTTGAGAATGAAGTCTGAAGTCGACAGAGCTTTCATCTCAGCGTCCGGCACAGGAAGTGTTCAAGAAATGTCTGTTGTGTTTGCTACTAATTCAGCTCCCTAGTGAGAATACCAGGGATCAGAGGGGCCCAGTGACTCAAATCCACAGGCTCAGATTAATGGCAAAACATGGGAGGCAAACCTCACTTTACTGCCACGATGACAGTACATTTCCCTCCATATCTTAGGCTAATTCTGAGGCCCAATGTGCCTCAGGGATGGTCATCTGTTGAATGGGCTGGATCAACTCTGACAGCCCGTCTAGGTCTACAGGATCCGTGGTGGGAAATGACAGTGTACTCCATAAAACAGCTTCTTGGTGTTCTATGTTAATGTGAGGGATATTTCCATGGATAACGCCGAGCCACAGAGGATCCACTCAACACTGGTCTGAGCCAGGGGCTAAGAGCAGAGCATGAAACCGTGGTCTCCAGCCGGAGAGAGTGCTGTCTTGAGTGTGATCCGCTCCATGCTTCAGACGACTTATCAGAGCTCAGTGCTGTTGAGGGACAGTGCGGGCCCTCGGCCGCAGGACGTGGCGCTGGGACTCCGGTCATCACGGCTCTCTCCAGTAGCATGGCAACTATCAGAAAACTCCACCAGGGGCATGTGTGCTCGGTCGATGGCCGCTCACTGGCTATGGAATGTGAGCTGTAGACTCTTACGCCTTGCTGTATCATTCTCAATCCTCCCTCTGAGTCCCTTCCATCTCCTAAATCATCTACGTGCTGTCACCCAGCAGAAAGGGAAATCAAGCTTGTGGAATCTAACCTCTGTCTACTTTCAATTCTAAAGCCATCCATGGACACGGTCCTGGGGGTGGCCCTGGGTTGGGGGCTCTGTCACTTACCACTGCACTTGAGTATGTTTACACGTCTGAGGTTTCTAGCCGACTCCCCAGAAGATGAAACGAGGTGGCTGGGGCAGGTGTCATATGGTCAGCAGTACTGTCCTTGCCCAATTTGAACCTGAACTCCACCCCGTGCTACATGCTACATGCTGGTGAATAACAAACCTTGGGGTCTGACACTGTCGGAGGGCTGAGGGAAGGCAGCTCTACAAGATAAAAGGGGCTTCATGTAAAGAGATGAATTGATATCAGAGTGTAAAGCTTATTGATTAATACATATGAGAGAAAAAAATCTGTGCAAATCAAATGGCTTTAGGGATGTGTTCCAGTTAAAGCAAGTTTGTTATGCACCCCCGCCCTATTTTTCTCCCCGCTTTCCCACACATGTATAATTTTTATCATCTTAGTGGCACACCCACATGTGTTGTGTAGTGTCCTTCGCTTCTTGTTTCCAAAGGATTTCATTTCTTCAGGGTTAAACTTGCCAGAGGATTTACAGGGAGTGAAAATATACCACAAAGGTGGTCTGAGAGTCTTACACCTAAAACCGTCCATGTGGATGGCTCCCTTTCCACGGAGTGCGTTTATACACATCCTCTCACCGTGAACACGGGCATTGGAGGTTTGTTGTGGTTTGGAGAGCATGAGTCTAGTTCAGGTCTGTGGACACTGCATCCCAAAGCCCACTTCTTTCTAAGTGTTCATTTTCATATAGCACTCCAAATTGCAGGAGTCTATAGGAAAACAAAAATAAATGCATTCTGAGGAAGCCATTGCATGCTTCCTTATGAAAGTCTACTATAAAAATTGTCCTTTCCAAATGTTGTCTCTAAAAAACACCCACTTATGCTTTAAGGCTGATTAGGTCTCCTGTCTTCTGGGGGATCACCTCACAGTGACACCCTCCCCACTGTCTGGTCCATATGTCCAGGTGCGCTTGTGTGCACCCACACCTCAGCTCATCCCACACCGCATTGCAACTGTCTACCTCCCCTGTGGCCTAAAAGCAATTGAGGGCAATGCCAACGTCTTGTTTTCATCTGCCCTGTTCTTACCCGGCACAGTGCGAGGCATGAGGGAGGCAGGAAGGACATGTGAAATGAGTGAAGAGTAAAACCCCCACAGGAAACAGGTACCTTACAGAAAGTATGGAGTGTGAACTGGGTGCCTTCCAGTGTAGACCGAGGAGATTCTCAAGCAGCTAAGATGAATACAGTTTTTAATCATGGATGGAGTCAAATCCAGACAGGGCAGAGGACAGGAGCCAGGAGAAGAATCCTCTGTTGGAAAAAGGGCGAGTCCAAGGTCTCGAAATGTAGAGAACCCGGATGAACATAAGCACTGACTGACCTTAACCCCTGACTAGCCTTTTCCGGGACAGGAAGATATGGGGGGGGGGGAGCAGAACAAGCAGGTAGCGCGCAGAGGCTCAGATACCAGCAATCAGAAAGCCACCGAACGGTTGTGTCCTGATGTGTTAGACCCAGCGGCAGGTAGAGGCTGCAGTCAAGCCTATTGTCCAAGGTCTGGGAAGGTCTGAAGCGCTGAGCTGGGGCTAAAGCCTCACAGAAGCTGGGAAAAGCCCGGCCTTATACAAAAGGCAGCCATTTCTCACTTCTAACCTGCGCGATTCTGTGAAGATCCCTAGAGGGTCCCGACGTCCCATCCCACCCACTGAAAGAGCAAGTTTATCAACAATGGCAATCTTTGGGGTTACTGAAGAATATCATTTGCAACTCTCAGGAGACTGCAATGGATAAACCAATAAACAGTATCTGTAGGATGTTACACTGTACCACTAACAGATGTTTAAGGCAACAATACATATAAACACACAAAGGGGAGGCAACACTGTATACGTATCTATGTGCTCCAAATTTTAAATTCTAGTACTGAAAAAAATAAAAAGGGAAAATTCAAATAAAACAAAGTCATGAAAACACAACATAAAAGAAGGTAATTACATAGCCTGGGCATGATGAAGTTTTGTCATTTTAAACAACAAATAGAACCTAAAGCAGACAGGAAACACAAATACCAGTGACATTAAACACCAAAGAAGAAAGAGGCGCAGGGAGCTGGCTTACCCTCTGCAGCGGGTTCACTGCAGGCTGAGGCCGGTCGAGGTTCAACGGAGATGGAGCAGGATGAACATGCAGTCTGCTGAGCCACTCAGTTTGGCTGCAAGCATCCAGCTCCGTAAAGGGTCTGTTTTGGAGCTAATGGGCTTACAGAAACCCCTCAAAGCCAGGGGCACAGGCGTTGAGGGAGCACTTACCCTAGGACAGGATAGAGACCCCCCTCCCCTAACCCTCCCCCCACCCCCACCCCCAGTGAACCCAAAGGAACATTACCAATGCCAGATTCAAATCTGCTGGTCTTGGATCGTCTTCTCTGGTGTATGATAAATCAACATGTTGATAATAAGTCTTCTTGCCTATTGTCTCAATTGAAATAGCCCCATTTATTCTCAGAATCACAGAATTTCGGAGATTGGATGTTAAAGGTTACCAAGAGCACCCATTAATTCATCAAGTGGCCATTGGGTCTATGATCGCTTCTAGTGACAAGGACATCATTTTCTCCCGGAGCATTTGTTACCAACCTGGAGCAGTTCTGAATATTAGCAAATTCTTCCTAAGGCTATGCCAAATTTGTCTTTCTAAAATATCCACCTTGGGCCCCTGGGTGGAGAATAAATCTAAACCATCTATAGTATGGGAACCTTTCAAGTTTTAGAAAACGCTGTTATGTATGGCCTGAGTCTTCTTCACTTCAGGTTCAATATACTTCGTTCTTTTAACTTCCCATCACATAATAATAAGCTTTCTCACTGTCATGGCTACTGTCCTCTGAACTCAGCCCAGCTTCTTTATCTCACTTTTAAAGTATGACATTCACTGGACATGTGCCACATAATGTGGCCTGTCAGGCACCCGTCTCTGTGGACCATCCCCACAGTTCTGTTTTACCAGATATTTCCACCAGGCAACGGCACCCGGGAAGGAGAACTCCCTCTGCTTTCTGAGCACCTCTGAGGTGACAGGCAGGTAAGCACTTTACATGCACTGAGTGAAATGATAAGAATAAGCCTAGGTGCCAGGGCTGCTGTCTTTGTTCCTAATTTAAACCTAACAGACCAAAGACACAGAGAGGTTAAGTAACTTGTTTCAAGTCACACAGTAACTGACAAGCCTGACCTTGATTCCTGATACACTTCATTTTGATTGATTCTGTTCAGTATTCCCGGTTGTGAAGCTCTTTTGAGATCTGCATTCCTTCCTGCAATGTGTGGTGTTCATTATTCCCCCCCAGCCCATGTCATATCCAATTTGATAAATGTGCCCTTTCCAACTTTTCTGAGTCATTGATAAAAATTTCAACCAGGACAGATCTGTGGCAGGACAGAACTAATGACTCTTGGCTCTTATCCCTTTTATCTTCCCCCCCTCCCTCCTTCCCTCTCTCCCTTCTTCCTCCCTCCCTCCCTCCCTCCCTCCCTCCCTCCCTCCCTCCCTTTCTCTCTTTTTCTTTGCAATGCCAGTGGAACTTATTCTATTTGGTCAAATTATGAGACTTAATTTAAAAAATAAATTCACTGTAAGTTCCTTGAATGCTTGTCACAGTTCTTTACATCCCACACAGCTAGTTAATACTCAATAAAAACTGTTGAAAGAAGTATTGTGTTCTGAACTACAAAGCCCCAGGGGAGGCTGAAGGGGCGGGACTGCCCCGCCTACAGTTTTAGGGTAATAAGCAAACAGTATGTCCACTCCTGACCGTCCTGTCACCCCATTGGCCACTCTCTGTGGGCACAGGCTTTCCACCTGTCAGTCACACTGGTGAACAAATCAGGATGTAGTGCTCTGCAGTCTGGGGCTCTAACTGGCCACGGAGAATTTTAGAAAATGAACCATGTTTAAGACTGAACTTGTCAGGAGTCAGGTCATCTGTGACGAAGTCATGTTGAGAATGATCTGTCCATCACAGCAAGATTGGAGTCTAGCAGCTACAGCAAAAATAAAGAGAAGTTTGGTGTTTCCCTCACCCCTGAGGATGGGTATTATTACTACACCAGCTCCTCAAAATAACTTCCCACCATGGGGGTCCATGACATCGCTGTTGTAGGAATGTCAGACAGGCACTTAACGCATTTTGTAAAATCTAAATGATAATGATGAATAATAACAAACTCATTCACGAGCGGTATTTCCAGGTAGATGACAGGCAAAGGACACAGGTCGAAAGAGGGTACCGACTGGGCCATTGTGTGGCTCTTTCACAAACGCTCTGACTTCTAGGCTTCTTGTTCTGGCCTCAAATTCATATACTCCATATTTATACTCTAGTATGATAATTAATTACATCATGATGCCTTGGCTTTATTTGTGATGGAAGAAAATTCTCAAATGGTAAATTCCTGAACACCAAAGTCAACAATGTTCACTTACTCTTTTTTTTTTTTTAGTTGTAAGAATTATGCAGGCAAGTTTATTATTCACAATGTCCACTTACTCTTGTGCTACAATTTCCAGCAACATATTTAGGAGCAGAGTCAACATTAGGTGGAGGTCAAAGGACCCTCAAGGAATCTCAGATTTCCCACCTACTAACCAGATAATAATAAAGCTAAGTGTGAATAAAAATACTTTCAGGACAACAGTAACACAAATTTGTACCTTGATTGTTTTTCATAATGCTTAACTCGTGACTCATTTTCCTCCCTCCTAAATCACTCAAAATATTTTATTCACAAAACAAAGATTTGGGAAATGGAGAAAAATTATGTTGACATATCATTAGTAGTTTCTTCAGCTCTACCATGTATATTTGTGCAAAATTTTAAATATCTTTACTTCTGCAAATAGTACAAATTCAAATACAGCAACTATCCTCTCTCTGTCTGGCTAAATATTCACTACTTATATTCAATATTCTGCATAAGTAATTCTTCAATAGTCAATAGTCTAAAAAGTAATTTTCTTTTCTCCTTGGAGAATGAAAATTAACTTCCAGTTCTGCTCTTTTCCAGGAGAAAGGCATCCCTGGAGTGGGGGTCACAGGGCCTGCAGAAAGCAGGCTGCCAGGCGGCTGCAGAAACACAACGGAGCCAGGTGACCTTGGAGAGGAATCACTCCCGGTCCCTGCTTTTGGTTCCAAAACCATCACTCTTTTGCCTTTCATATCTCTTGTCACTGAATTATACAGCCCTTTGGCTTCTGTAAAGCAGGGTTGTTTGTTTTTATTCATTCTCTGACTAAACACGATAATAAACGAAGAGTCCCTATCTGGTACAGATGACCCAGGAGAGGCATTCTCCCTTCTCTTCATCAGCCTCTCCTCCATCCTGTTGGGTTCCTTCCACTGACACCCCGTCTCTCACAATGAACTGAGCAGTCTGAACGCCTCTGCTTTGCTCTTCTCCCTCAGCCTTCCTTCTTCTTTTCAGTGTATGCCCTTATACACAGGCGTTGAGGGGATCCTGCCCTAGCCACCAGCTTTAGAGGACCTCATTGTGTCTTCTTCTGGACACATCCCTCCCTACCAAGGCAAGTAGTCTGCAGGGCCAAAGTGACAGTGCATGTCCACCTCCCCCTTCTAGACTGTGTTCTGGGTACCTGGAACCTCTAGTTCCTTAGCAGAGGGGACCAGGTCAGCTTCCCCAGGTAGCACCTCAGCAGGTGGCCACACAGATTTGTGCCCTTCTAGGCAGAAAGAGCAGTCACCGGGGGGGTGCATATGGCCACTGGAGGTGCGGGCTGGAGTGTCCCATACGTGTGGGTGGCCTCTGTGGTAACGCACAGTCAGGGACGGAAGGAGAATTGGGCAGGCCAGGAAACCCATGCTGCAGGGCCCCCGGGAGGCAAAGATTATACATGCACACCTGCCCTTCCCTGTTGCTGTGTGTCAAGGTCAGAGGATAGAACATATTTCAGTGAGTAGTTTGCTTGATGTATAACAAGTAAGTACAAAGCACATGGCGCGGAGGCCTGTGTCTGTACCCCTGCCTCGGGCCCATGAGTGTTGGGGTCAGCCTGTGTCCCTCCCATCGCACTTCTCCTGTGACTCTCCCGTGCGCGATCCCCAAGCTGTTTCGGTGAACAGAGTCTGGACCTTGGACATGGCTGAATTCCCCTTCCCATTAGTCAGGCCTTTGTCTTAATGCCATTCCTCTCTCTTCAGCTCCAGCCACTGACAGAGGCCCCGTGGCTAATTTGTCAACAGGGATGGAAGAGCTGTCCTGGGTCCCCCAGAGAGGCTTCCCAGGGCCAATGCCATCCAACACGGAATCCATCGGCAGGGCTGACCACAGCCCAGTGGTGACCTCTTCTTTCCTTACTGATTTTTCTTTCTTCGTCATTGTGTGATGTCCCTTCCCCCCACTCTTCTCTAAAGTGTGTCCAGACACGGAGGTAGAGGCTGTGATGGAAGTCGGTCAAGCAAAGGCGGGGGGGGGGGGGGGGGGGGGGCGTCGACAATTCCAGCCTGACGCTAATGATTTGTGTACAATTCAAGGTCAGGGAATGATATGAGAGGCTTGGGTGCTCACCCACACAAGCACACACAATTTAGTGCTTGATTATATCAGCATATAGCGCTAATACATCTAAGGCTGCCTTGTTCACTTGCCTCTCCAATTAGAAAGGAGAGGCTGAGAGCAGGGACCACATGGCAGGCTTCCTTTGTCCCTCATAACACCCACCCCCTTATTAGGCACATAATGGGCATTTGACAAATATGCTTTGTTAGAAGAGGTTTGCTCTGCTAATGAAATAAATGTGTTCTTAAAACATTCTCAATAAAGTGAGGTTTTTCTGTTGATGTTGTTTGTTTTTTTTGTAAACGGAATTCTAGTCTAATGATACCAGAAAAGTTGCAATGGGAATACCATGATACACCCCTTTTCAAAGCAAATACTAACTCCCTTCGGATTGTCATGTATTTTTTCACCCTCTTGGGCCTTATCTTATCTTGGAGAGGGTGTCTATGTGTCCGTATTTGTTGGGGAAATGTGTGTTTTCTGGTGAGATTGCCAGAGCTTTCACTGTCTTCTTAAAGGGACGTGTTACTTAAAAAAGAAAAAAAAAAAAGAAAAAAAAAAAAAAAGAGAAGTCAAAACCCACAGGCCTACAGGGGCCTGAGGAAGTCAGTCTAAGTTTCTAGGAAAGGAATTCACCAGCTTTGGTAAGAGGTAAATAATCACCGGAGCTAACATTTGTTGAGCACCTGCTACTTACCAGATACTTGACATTCACCCTGTTTAATCTTCCCTGCAAAGCAGGCAACATCATCTCATTTTGCAGGTGAAGAAACTGAAGAGACCTGCCCCAGGCACATCTTAATTAAACGTCAAATGTGAGATTGGAACCAGGATCTGTTTAATTCCCAATGAAGATGTTTTTATGGAAAACTGTTTTCTGTCTCTCTCTGATTCCTTACCTAAAATAACAATACTAGCAATAAAAGAATGAAGTCATTAATTTTGAGTATATTATTATTCCCAATTCCCAGGTGGAAAAACTAAAGTTAAGAAATATATGTAGCCTGACCAGGTGGCGGTGCAATGGATGAAGCGTCAGCCTGAGACGCCGAGGACCCAGGCTCGAGACTCCAAGGTCACCAGCTTGAGTGCGGGCCCATCTGGCTTAAGCACGAGGTCACTGGCTTAAGCATGGGATCATAGACATGACCCCATGGTTGCTGGCTCAAGCAAGGGGTTACTCGGTCTGCTGTAGCCCCACAGTCAAGGCACATATGAGAAAGCAATCAATGAACAACTAAGGTGCCACAATGAAGAATTGATGTTTCTCATCTCTCTCCCTTCCTGTCTGTTTGTCCCTCTCTCTCTTTCTCTCTCTCTCGCTGGAAAAAAAAGTAAAATAGTAAAATTCAAATATGGATGGTAACAGGCTGAAGACCCCATCGCTGGTAGGTGGATGGCCAGTATTCAAACTAAGGTCCATCCATTACCCGAGCTCACTGCTACTGACTGCCTTCTACAGCCCCTGTGGCAATGACCTGGCTTCCCCATGCATGACTTTAAAAAATCAGTGGACTGGTTCCTGGCTTCAATATAACGTAATTGTTCTTCTGAAATTCAATTCTTCCTCTTTCTCTTTCCTAGAGATGAGTTCAATTCTTGAAGCATATACAGAGTACTTCTTTAGTACCCAGGCCTGTGTTAGGTACTGTGAGAAATGGGAAACCGTGTGTGTGTGTGTGTGTGTGTGTGTGTTTTGCACACACATGCGTGAAAGCAACCCTACTCTTTAACCAAAATAGAAAAATGGTGACTGTGCTCAACAGTGCAGCTATAATGCTCCCTCTCTGACCTTCACGGAGTACTCGTACTGGTTTAGCAGGAACCCAGAGACAGTACCGCCGATACTGCATGCATGTGGCGGGCTGGCCACAGGACCACTCAAGATCCATTTGATGTTCTGGATTCTTTCCATTTTGCTACTCACCCTGACACAATGAGAGTAAATTAGTATGTGGAAGTGCTATTAACTCTTCAAAAGAAAACAGTATAGAAATTCAAGTTTACTATATAACTTAAAAAAGCAGTTTTTGCACAGATGGTAAACAAAGCCTGGGCCATGAGTTTAAATCTCTACTCTTCCATTTACTAGCTATGCGCCCTTAGGGGGGAAAATCACTTGACCTTTCTAAGTCTCACTTTTCTTATATATGAATGGATATAATACAACCTTTGACAACATGATAAGCTTTGTGAGGATTAAATGAGGACATGTATGTAAGGTGCGTACGACAATGCCTGAATGACTGTATTCACTCAAAAAGTGTGAGCGTTTTGTTTTGACAACTTCATGTCTAAAGAAATAGGATGGGCAGAAGTAACGACTGTGTAAAATTTCTCTCTAAAATTTCCAAACAGGATAAAGGTGATAAACACATTCTCCTTCTCCGTGAGAAACGAAACTGGTATAGAAAAGGAACCTGGTCCTGACAATCCAGGCTCTCAGGACATGAATTCTAAAATCAGTCTCTTCCCATGCATAAGTTCATTTAAATCCCCTTCTTCGTTTATTTTATTACATAAAAATAACCTTGGGTGTGAGCAAGCCGTGGAAATGGGTGGGGGACCCTGAAATGTGTGGTGGTCTTTCTGGGTGTGGCCAGGTGTGCACCCACCGTTTCACGCCCACGTTGGTGTGGAGAACAGGGTGAAGGACTTAGAGATTGAAGAGCCTGGTTGGTACTGTCCAATTCCTGCTTCTGTAGTCATTCAGTGCATGTAAGACACAATTCTTTTAAAATCGTAATTTTCTTTTTAAAAAAATTTAAAAAATTGTTTTCTTCAATTATAGTTTCAATATTATTTGTATTGGTTTCAGGAAGATAGCATCATGGTTAGACAATCATATACCTTATAAAATGTCCCCCCTCCCCCCCAATATTTCCAGTACCCACCTAGCGCCATCTTGTTATCACATCATCGACTAGTTCCCCACGCCGGACTTGACGCCCCCGTGACTAGTCTGTAACTACCAATCTGTGCTTCTCAATCTCTTCACCGTTTTCACCCTGTCCCCCAACCTGCCTCCCCTCTGGAAACCACTAGTCTGCTCTCTGTGTCTATGAGTCTGTTTCACTTTTCTTTGTTTGTTTTTAAAATCCTAATTTTCGATCAGAAAAGAAGGGCTGAGTGGCGGCGGCAGAGTGGAGCGACAGGACTGTACCTTTGCCAGCCCTCCCAGTTAGTTCCACTGAGTTGTTGATCTATGTTTTCAAGGACCCAAGAAAGTCAGCTTTCTAAAAGCAATCAAGTGTTTGTTTTTAATACGCAGCGTCCTTCAGTGAAAAGGACAAAGAGGTTGAGGTGACTTTAAAATGCTGGAGACAAGAATCCTTTACCCAGAGATACAGGTGAACAGACCCAGGAAGCTGGGTAAGAATGACGTAAGCATGTATGCCTGCCTTTTGGCCAGGTGCCACAATGATGCTCTAACGTATGGATTCTCAGATTGTTGGCACGTGACCTATAGGCCGCAGGCCACATGTGTATCAGCTCCCTTTTGCCTGGCCAACCAAATACCATGCCCTATCCCCAACACTAAGAAGCCTGCAATACTCATTACAAAATAAACATCTCTCTGGAAGATGGGGGTGTAGGGAGGGCGAAGGGAAAGTGACATAGAAAAGTGTTCAAATTTGTTTTACCAGTTATGATAGGCTAGGCTAGCGCAATAAAGGTGGTTCTGAAGCCACTGCCCTCGGCAAGGGCAGAAAAAATGAGAACAGAACAGCATATGTGACCTTCAGATGGCTTTCTTGTTCCCATTCCACTCTGTGAGTGTCAGCCTGGGGCAGAAGTGCCTAGAGTCTAAGAGTTCAGGGTTGGATGCAAACAGGCTTTGCTTTGGTTCCAGTGTTTAGTTACCGTGTGACCTGAACAGCCTACTTAACTTTATAGGCCTGAGTGTCGAGATCATTTGAAGATGAAATACAACGTTTCATGTCAAGTGTTGAGCACACAGAGCATTCTGTGGATGGCAGCCACTGTATGCACCTTCCTTTGAATCAGTTTCTCAGCCTCAGCACAACTGGTGTTTTGAACTGGATAATTCCTTGTTGTGGGGCTGTTCTGTGCATTGCAAAATGTTTTATGGCATCTGGTCTCTGTTCACTGGATGCCAGTAACAGCGCTCCCTGCCTTCAGCTGTGACAACCAAAAATGTCTCCAGATGTTGTCAAATGTGCCTGGGGGGATGGGGGAACCAAATCATCCCTAGCTGAGAACCACAGTTTTGGATAAATCCAAACTCTAGAAGATGAGGGTAACTCCACTCTCTTTCTTGACAGAGTATCTTTATGTCCCAGTTTTAGAAAATTCAAACTCTCATTTTAAAAACCTAGTAACACATCACATAACCATCAGGGTCTTGGCTTCCTCACGTTACCACCATTATTTCAAGGTTCTCTCTTATTCTGACCCTGAAAATTCTATTCTTATCTCTTCATTGTACCAAGAGTTTAAAAGTGATTTCTCCCTATGAGGAAACTTAGACAAGTGATACCTGTACAACTATAAAAATTAAGAAATGTGGATAAACAAAAAAAAGAAAGAAGAAAAGAAACAAAGAAAGGGAGAAAAAGAAAGGAAAGAATTATTTATTTATAATTCCAGCAGTTCGAATAACCAGGGTTAACATTATAATGAGTGGGTTTTTGGATATTTTTCAAATACATATATGAGTGTATATACACAAATACACATGCACACACACTCACATGTGCAATTATTTTGTAAATGCCTGTCATCTTCCCCAGACACTAATTCTAGCAATCTCTAGACTTCGTGCTATATGCTATAAATTTTTTCTCATATGCAACTTCCCTCGAGAGTGGTCCACCCACTCAATTTTTTACAAGCATGTGGATGAAGCTGAAACCCACAGTGTTAGTCTTTTATTTTTCTAATGGAAGACATCTTTTATTGAAGATCTGACTGACAATTAAGTCACATGGTGTTCAAACCATTCCCTTTGGTCTACTCTCCCTTCACCAATCACCAATGGCTATCCTTAGTTTTATCAAGTAAGGTGTTTGGGGGTCACATTTGATTCTCTTTTTGCTACATGTCCCATGGACACTTCCTCTTTTTTTGCATTTATATCTAGAGTCCCATCAGTCAGGCCCTCATTATCTTGTCCCAGGAGTGCTGTGTCCTAGCAGCTCTTAAGCCCATCCCTTTATCAGATGGCACTCTCCTCTTTTCAGAAAACTACATTGCCCATTGCTGCTTGTATCACAGGTCAGATCTTAACAACAGGCTCCGAGGGCCTCCTGGCAGCCTGTAGTCTCCTCTCAAGTCCTCATCTTCTGCTCCCTCTCAACCTGCACTTCTTAGTTCTCGTCAGCTCTTCACAGCCCACAATTCTCCCACTCCCTTTTCTGAACAACACGCCGTTAACAAAGCGTGGGGTTGATGTCTTTTAAAAAAGAGGAAAAACTAAAACATTTAACTTCTGCTTCTACTTCAATTACCAGTTGTAGGCTAATTACTTATCATATTCATAGGGTGCCTCTTTTTTTTTTTAATTTCATTTCAAACACATTGGAATTTTCACCAGATTGGTGAAATGTTTTTATAATACTAGAAGTCAAACCTCACAAAATTACTATCTTGAAGCAATTATTTCTCGAGGCATATACATTTACTTAATCCAAAAGATAGTGCATTTTCCCAATTAAAAGGTATATGAAAGGCTCACCCTTGGATTTTTGATCATTGTACCTTAGACAACATGTCACTCTCTAGAATAGAAATAGGAATTTGTGTGCTGTTATTATTTAAAAGATTTTTTTAAAATCCAGCTTTTACCAGAGGATAAACTTTTGTAAAGGCACTGGGACCGTGCCTTTTTACGTCTTTGTGATGCTCACAGTAATGGGCACCCAGCTTCCCGGGCACTTGGTTCTCAACAAACGTTGCTAGGTGATTCATATTTGAAGGGGAAATGGAAAGAAAAGCCTGAAGGACTTAAAGGATTTGTGTGTGTTCATCTTGCTGTGAATAATACAAATGTGGGGCGAAATGACTAAGTGGACGGCGTGGGGCACCGAGGGCTCTGGCCCCTGAAATATTCAGTAATAGGAAGTCATAACGTGGCTCACAGCAGCGCCCGGGGTTGTGAGATGGAAAACAGGAGGAACCTGGAGATGTTGCGGGAGAACACAGATGCCGCCGGGCGCGTCGCAGCATCAAGCATGCAGTCGTGTCAGGGAGGGAAACGCTTCCATAGGACAGACTGCACAGGGGGCAAGGGAACAGACAGGGACCGGAGGTTAGGAACACTGAGTGCCCCAACCTGAAAAGGGAGGTGGGGGGAGAATTCTTAAAGCAGAAGTAGAAAACCATGTAACTAATATGGCTGGGCTTAGTGCAAACAGGACAATAACTCAGATGCTAGGTCCTCTAAAATTTATTTCCTCCTCTAAATAACAGCAAAAGCTTCTTCACATCTGACCACAGAATTCCACACGAATTCCCTGTTACGAGGCACACATAGCTTTGCTATCAGGTCGGGGCTGCAAAGTAAAAAGAAAGACATTTATGCTACATCCAGAGCCCATGTCTTCCTCCCCCGCTGCTCCCGCGCCCTCCGTGGGCACAGCACCGCAGTGCACTGATCCCCAGACAGGGCTGGCTTCTTCCCCAGCTCAGTCCTTTCCAGCCTCAGCTTCTGTGTGAATGCCACCTACACAGTTTAGGAAATGTCAGAAGCCTTTCATGGTAATTATGGTGTCCTCAAATAGGTCCACAAATTCTGGACACTCCCCAAGGAGGGAAAAAACAATCCCCAGAGCATGACTGGACTGAATGATTTGCTTTCAAATAATAAAATGGTGAAAAAGCAAAGGCGTGCGACTTCAGTACCATGGCTAAGAAGGCACGGTGGCTTCCTCGTTTGCTCTTGAATCACTCCGCCTAGGGAAGCCAGATGCCACGTTGCGAGAATGCTCAAGCAGCCCTGCGGAGGGATCCACGTGACAAGGGACCGAGGCCTCGGGGCCGCAGCCCCCAGCCCCAATCCGCCTACAGGCTTTCAGAGGATGCCAGCCCACCGCCCAGCTGGCCACCTGACTGCAACCTCCTGGGAGACTTTCAGTCAGAGGCACCCCTCAAGCTGCCCCTGGATGTCCTCAGAATGGTGTGGGACCAAAAATGCTTGTTTTAAGTTGCTAAGTTTGGGGTATGATTTGTCACATAAGTAACACGTGCAATTAATTTTCCAATACGGTTCTTGTTCATTTCAGAGTCAAGTTTTAAAAAGTTTGACTGAAATGACTGTTTTAATCTAAATAACCCCCCCTTTTTTAAACAAAAAACCAGTTTAAAGTAATAATAATTTTCATTATTTTGGGAATACTTGTTTACCTGTTTCTAATAAATAAAAAGGTTAGATGTCATCAGTGTGCAGTTGAATTAAATACCCCCTTCATTTTTAACTTCTGATTAACAAAGACAAAGACAAATGATTTTTCTCATATAATAAGGTTACAGACACAACCAGGGCACTGTAAGGCCTCTCGAAGTCTCAGGGCCCTCTAAGGTAAGAAAGAGGTGGGGAAGTGGATAGATTTTTCCTTGATGTGTTTTTCTCACTTAAGATCATTTAATACAAATGAATTTTTAAAATGTGGCATTTTTATATTGTATATTAAAGTATGACAAATAATTAATTTTTATTTTACATAGAGGTAAATGAATGCAAGAGGAACAATCCGGTCATAGGGTAAGACAAATCTTTTTATCATTTAAAAGTTTGCCAATGGTTTTTAAAAGAGAACATTTATATACTTGACCACCTTGTGCTCCCTCTGTCCATGTAACTTCACATATTTATATATATGATAATATATTTCTCCAAGAATCTTTGCATTTTTGTATTTCCAAGGCCTAGACATTTCAGGTACATAATAAATGTCTATTGAATGAATGAATGAATGAAGTTGACTTAGAGAAAAAGTGAAGTGGAACTATGATTCTCCTAGACTAGGATTAAGAAGATGTAAATAGCACATGATACAATTAATATTCTAAATTTCAAAAAATGCATAGAGTACATATTGAGGGTCTGATACTACACTAAATGCTTTACATAAATCAGCACATAGTATCGTCATCATCCTGCTGTTATCATCTCCATTTTCTACGTGGGGAAACCTACGGCTCGGAGGACTCTTGCAAGCTGTCCAAGGTCCCGCAGGTGACACAGTGGTGAAGCAAGATTTGAATCTCTGTCCTAGTTTCCGAGTCAGCTGTGACCTCTGCACGCTGCCACCTCCACACCAGGGTGGTCCCTTAACTGCTCTCACACTGGCTCACTGTCCCCGGGTCCAGAGCAGTGAAGTGTGGGACAGCGTCCGGCCAAAGTGGAGAGCGCTGTGCCAGCTGGCGGTGTTTTGGGGCACTGTGTTCATTCACGTGTTTCTCTCACCAGGCCACCAGTTTAACACGCTGCCAACTGTCCGATGTCTCAAGTTCACGAAGAACTGAGTGGGTTCTTCTCAAGCCACAAATGGTTTTTTTTCCCCCCAGCATAATTGATGAAGCTCATCAAAACCCCAAACAGTAAGCCCAGATCACTAGCTACACTCACTGACATGCTAATAGGGGGTCAGGGACTTCCGACCTGCCACAGGATGTGTCTGTGTCCCCAAGGCTGCTCACATATGCTGTACATTTCCGATAGGACACGCATGAGTAAGGGCCATGGCCTTCTCCTGAGAAGCAGCCACACACCACACAAATGGCTGTGGGCCTCACAGAGCAGGTGTCTAACGACCAGGGCACAACGCCTGCTGTGCGCAGGCTGTCCACAGGACAGGGCTCAGTGCCACTTGGAAAAGGGTCCCCGGCCGGGCGGTGGGCAATGAGAAGCACTAATCTATTCTGTCTAGTTTAGGGTCATCTAGTTTTTATTTTATTTTATTTTTTGTATTTTTCTGAAGCTGGAAACGGGGAGAGACAGTCAGATAGACTCCCGCATGCGCCCGACTGGGATCCACCTGGCATGCCCACCAGGGGCAACGCTCTGCCCACCAGGGGGCGATGCTCTGCTCCTCTGGAGCATCGCTCTGTTGCGACCAGAGCCACTCTAGCGCCTGGGGCAGAGGCCAAGGAGCCATCCCCAGCGCCCAGGCCATCTTTGCTCCAATGGAGCCTCGGCTGCAGGAGGGGAAGAGAGAGACAGAGAGGAAGGAGAGGGGGAGGAGTGGAGAAGCAGAAGGGCGCCTCTCCTGTATGCCCTGGCCAGAAATCGAACCCGGGACTTCTGCACGCCAGGCCGACGCTCTACCACTGAGCCAACCGGCCAAGGCTCATCTAGTTTTTAAAAGGTGACATAAAGAGCTAGCTGTTCTGAAACAGCTTCTCATTCTACCAACTGCCTTTCTGATCACAGAGCAGAATTTTGTTGTTGTTGTTGTTGCTCTTGACCTGCCCTGCCCAGCCCCATGCGACTAAAGAGCCCTTGAGATGTGACCGGACCACTTGACCTGAGCTGTAAGTGTAACAGACTCATCAGACTCCAAAGACTTGGCATGAAAAAATAAGGTAAGACTGACCTCATTAATAATTTTTATATTGACTACATGTTGATGTAATAATATGGTAATATATTGGGTTAAATAAAAATATATTAATATTGATTTCATCTGTTTCTTTTTGCCTTTTGTAATGTGGCCAACAGAAATTTTAAAGGTGCACGGTTTGCCTTATATAGCCTAGTGGATGGTGCACCGCGAGAGCTGGGGACATCTAAACCTGTCCGTGTTCCAGAGGGACGCAAAAGTCAAACAGTTTTCTAGGTCCCTTCTCTGGATGGTTGCCTCATTAATGCAAACCTTATTAACTAACGGGTGATAGTGAGACTAGTAGCATCCATCATGAAGGCTGCCTGACAGTCAGAAGATGCGCACAACCTTGTATTCCAGGGGCTTCAGTCGCCCTTCAGCCCGACGGCTTCATACAACGGGGTCGGACAGGCCACTGCACTGAGTGCCACATGCAACTCACACTCTTACTGCACTGACCTGAGATGCTGATGCTCTGCTCTGGGTTTAGTGGCTTTTAGTGAAAGAGCAGGTGCACCCCTACCAATGGCTGGGCAGTGTGTGACTAGCATGCCAGTGTCCAGCAGAGGGTGCAAGGGGGGCTGCAGGCATACCTGGGGTGCCCACAGGGCAGTGGCTTCCATCCATCTACTCAGAGGAGGTGCCTCTCCCTTAATTCTCACTGAGGCTCCAGAAAGACAAGCGGCAGCCTGGGACGGACCAGTCTCTATACCCAGCAGTGACCTTTTTCCTTGCGTCCTGACAAACTTTGGCTCAGCACTGAAAGTGCTCCTGGCCTAACAAGCTGATTAAAACGTCCTTTGTATGAGCTGGCTAGAGCCCAGTATAGAAAAGAAGCCCAAACAAACTTCTAGATCTCTCAGATGCAAAAGCAATTAGAGAATGCAGCTATGTTTATAAAACCTTGTCTAGGAAATCATAATATTAATAAATGGGAGTTATCAGTTTGGATAGTATTTGGGGTCAACATTTCCTGCTTAGTGAATAAAAATGTTTAGGTAACTGGCCTGATCTCATGTATCATATAAACTAATTACAACAATGGATTAGTAATCTAACTAATGTGAAAAGTATTTTGATTCTTTATGTACTGGGTCAGATGCAAACCATTTGGTGTCATAAGGAAGATTAGTTCCACAGAAACTTGCTCAGGAATCAAGACACAATAGACTATCTTTGTAAAGAAAAATAGCCCCCCACCCCCACCCCCAAGAAAAAGCTTTGTAATCTCTAAAAAAGCTCAGGATTGCTATGAATAATTACTGAATGATGATGTCAGATGTTTTAGAGTTGGGAACCCTGTTCCTCTCTTATACATATAATGACCATCTTTAGAGTGCTCCCTGCAAGTAATAGACAAGATCTGATCAAGTAAATCCTTATAATAGAACCAGAAAGCAAAAGAAACCCATGGCACTCTGTTACTACTCTAACTAATGAAAACAACCACTTTTATAATAATATGACTTTATTGAAAAATCAACACTTGTAAAAAGAAAAAGCACAACTATAAAACACAGCAGTAGCTATTTTGTGGCTCAGTGTAACACAAACTTTTATAAAATCTCTATGAGCTTGCTCCACACCTTGTGAGGAGTGCCGGACAAGTATCTTAATGAATGGGGAACAGGAATCAGAAGAATCAGATAACTATAATCACAAGTGTTTGAACTGCTTTTAAACACAAAAGGATTTGAGATTTAGATTTATGCATGACACGGCCATCATATTTCAGAAGCTGTTATACCACCCTAACATTTAACCTTCTGATCAAAGGTTTCCCTTTCATCTTATCATACATTCAGCAATCAAGTTATTTCTTTCCTCTCAATGCCACTCTATTCATTTCCCTTTAAATGCCCCATCTGGATAGAGACTCTTGCCGTCTCTCACTTCAGCTAGTTAGATTGTCCCCTAACCGTTATCTCAAACTTCACTTCACTAGTCTCACCATACACCCTCCCCTCCAGGCTGGCTACCCTCCGCATAGTTCTCTTAGGAACAACCCTTTGCCTGCACAAGAATGCCTTTCCACCTGCCCTCTACCCAACGCGCACTCACGTGTGATCTACCTCCCAGCTTCTCTCCCCCTGGGAGTGGCCCTTGTCCACTTCAGGGGGTGCTGACCCTGGCCTTCCCTTTGCCCAAGGGTCAGAACTTAGTGAGGAGGCACTGAGCCACCTGCTTCATACTGAGGGTATTACTTTGGTACCTATTTTTAGTCCATAATTTTTAGAATTTTAAGAGTGAAGATACATACATGGGGAGGATATGCTTGGTCAAGTTGCACAATTTCTATTCTTGTGACAGACCCTTAGGCCAGTAGGCTCCTGTTAAGAAAACAATACAGCCAGATCCACTGTCTTATACACGGCTGCCCTGGATAGCCACAGGGACATGGGGCAGGGGATGAGGGTGCAGGCATAGCATTGAATGGAAGGGGATCTACTCAGGAGGTGAAACGGAATCAGGAATCTGGCCAACACAGCGCCTCCTCTGGGAACAGTGCCTGGACGCCATCTTCAATGGAAAGTGCCAGAACACGGAACACCAAGTTGTGGCCCTACGGATGTGCCCGCGAGCAGGCCTGCCCCCAGGAGGACATCACAGAGCGGTCCCAGGTAAGCCCTGCACTTCCTTTGACGTGTGCGCCTTTTACTCCAGGGCAGTCTGTCTTCCTGCAGATCTTGAGGTGAGAAGCTTGGCGCACACAAGACCGTGACCTCAGTAGGTCCTGATACAGAGCCATGAATAACCAATCCTCTCGTGGAGACGAAAGGAATTCCCCCTTCACCATGGTGGATGTCAGGGGGTCGTGGGGTGGATGGACTGCTTTGTCCTCTGAAGAAAATCAACAGGAGTGATTCCGTGATTTATAAAACATAGTCAGGATCTGCACCCCTGTGTTCACTGCAGCATTATTTACACTAGCCAAGGTAGAGAAGCAACCCAAGTGCCCATCAATAGATGCTTGGATTAAAAAAAAAATCTGTGGTACATTTACGCAATGAAATACTACTCAGCCACAAAAAAATGAATAAAATGTTATCATTTGCGACAGCATGGATGGACCTAGAAGGCATTATGCTAAGTGAAATAAATTGGACAGAGAAAGAAAAATACCATTTGATTTCACATATATGTGGAATCTGATGAACAAAATAAACGAACACATAAAACAGAAACTGACTCATGGATACAGAAAACAGACTGACAGCTGTCAGAGGGGAGAGGGTTGGGGCACTGGGGGAAAAATGGTGAAGGGATTGAGCAGCACTACTTGGTGGTAGTTACAGAACAGTCACAGATGTAGATTACAGCTTAGGGGATACAGTCAATAATAGCATGACAACTATGTATGGGGCCAGCTGGGTACTAGGAGCATCGGGGGACCACTCTGTGCAGTAGGTGATTTTTCTAACCACTTTGCTGAACATCTGAAACTAATGAAAAATAATATTGAATGTAAACTGTAATTGAAAAATAAAAAGTGATAAAATTTAAAAATGTACTCTACCCTAAAAAAAGAAAAAGAATTAGAAGAAGAAATCCATCAAACACAGAGTAACCAGAAGTGACCTATGGTGGCCCAGTGGGTCAAGTATTGACCTGGAATGCAGAGGTCGCCGGTTCAAAACCCCTGGGGTTGCCTGATCAAGGCACATACGAGAGTCAACTACTATGAGTTGATGCTTCCCGCTCCCCTCCCTCTTTCTCTGGCTCTCTCTCTAAAATCAATAAAATCTTCAAAAACAAAAACCTCGAGTAAGCACAATTTCCCATCTTACTTGAAATACAAGTCTTAGACCTCACAGAATTTATAATTCACAGACAATAACTGCCAAATTGAAGCACATGCAAATATTGAGTAATGAAATAAACACAGGTTGCTTTAATTAAAGTTTCAATTACCTTAGGTACTATTTCCCCATTAGACAATGGTAGTGGAGGTGGGCTGCTTGTTAAATGCATATTCCCAGGCCTCCCCGACCCGCTGGCTCTGTCTTTGGCAGTGGAATCTGATTACTTGCATCTTAAACAATTTCCCCAGGTGATGCTTAGGCCCACAAAGTTCAGAAACACGGTTTGATGGGTTGTAAGCTCTCTGTAAATAGGAATATTCTTGTCATACAAAACCTTTAAAGTGTATTCTCATAGGGGGCTAATTAAAACCTCTCTCTTCACCAGTGCGATTATAAAATGGATTCCTCTCCTAGAACTGTTCTTTTTCTGCTGTTTACTCCTAGCCTCATAATTCTAAGATGCTGGCGGGGTTTTCACAATACGCCAGCATGCGTGTAAAATGGCTGTTACACCCATCGACAGGAACATTTCATTTGCTACCTGCATTTGTGGAGTAGTTCTGCCCGCTGGCCCCGCGGCTGGGCGGCAGGTTCAGGCTGTGATGAGTGTTCAGTCAATACTGTACCTTGCATCTGAGCGGTCGGTTACCATGGGTTCAGTCAGGGTCATGACACCTAAATTGTTTTCATAGTCCTTGAAGAAAGTCAATATTTTCAAGATTCTAAAAACTGCTTAACGGTTATAATTACAAGACCTTTTTTTCCCCTAAAATAGTGTGCTGATCATGTTGACACTGCTGTCCTTACAAGCCTGTGTGTTTGACATATGTAAATTTTATCTTAAGAGAGCACTTCAGGTTTCATGAAACCAGCCCTAATAAAGCCCAAAATGTTAGAGGCAAGAATGTGAAATTTGCTGTAAAATATAAATTTTAGTACCGGATACTCCTCGATATTCAGATAGATGCCGCAAGTTACTGAAGGGGCCGTGGGTAGACGGAACACACCTGCCTTTATCTCGGCTTTCTGTGATACCCAGTTACAGGCAATAAAGGGATACATGACAACGAAGGGATAAAATGACAATAAAGGAATAAAAGTGATATAAACATTCAAGAACAAAGAGGATGGAAGGTGGAAAATAGCAGTCGAGGGGCGTCGACCAAATTTTGGAAGATGAAAATCAGAGGCTGAGTGGTAAACGACACAGAGGCTTAAGGAAAAGCTCCACTGCGCCCGGCGGCAGGAAAGCCGAACAGAGAGCCAGGTGGTCCAAGCTGGAGGATGCTGGGAAGTCTCAGAAGGAGGAAGTTCCTCAGGATGCCCGTGTGGGGGTGGGGGACACACAAAGGGAAAACTGGCTGAAGTCCTGTTGAACTGAGAGGGGGGCCACACATGCTCCCTCGGAGCAGAAGAAGAAAGGTGTATGCCTCTCTGGAGAGACTGAGTCACGAGACTGCAATCCTGCATCTCAGCCCTAGTTGAGGGTGGGGTGAGGAACTGTCCCAAAATGGGGAGATTATGTGAAAGTCTACATTGTATTTAGTGAGACATCCTTCACCTAAAACTCTATTGCTCTACTCAGTTCCGGAAAGCCAGCCTGCAGATTCACAACTCTCAGTAATGGGATTGAAGGAGTCTTTCCTGACCGGACACTGGCGGAGAAAATCTACAGACACGGACTGACCCAGTGAAATGGCTGGGTTCTAGCCCAACCTGCCTACAGCAGAGCCTCCCGTCTGACAAGCCCCGGGCAAGGGCACTGAACAACGACTTAGCTTTATTGTGTTGCGCTCATAAAATAAAAAGACATTTAAGAAAAGGTCCTAACACGAAGGAAAAAAAAAAAGAGCATGTGAGAATGGTGTGTGGGAGAAACAGATAATGGGGAGGGAGCACAAGAAAACTTAATTTAAAAATGACAGTTAAGGGTATATCGAAGAACAAGAAAGAGGTTACAAAAATTGTGTGATAAATAAAAACAAAACATTTAATTTTAGAGTTGGAGGAAATCTCATAGGTTGAGGAAATCTCATAGGACACTGAAAAAAAGGGCAAAGATATGAAAATTAGAGAATAATCCAGCAGGTACAATACTTGTTGAATAAAAGTTCCAGGAAGTTAAAAAAGAGAAAAGGAAAGGGAAAAATGATCAAAAAGTATAATACAAGAACATATCACAAATCTTAAGGATACATGTTTCCAGATTTTTTTTTTTTGTAAAAGTTCATAGTGCCAGTCACAGTGAACGAAGATACAGCATCATGAAATTTCAGGGACAGAGAGAAGGTGTGAAAAGCTCTCAGAGTGAAGAAACAGGTTATACCCATAGAGTAGGGAATCTAAATGTCACTGGATATTATGAAAACCATGGGGCCATGAAGAAATGCCTTTAAAATTCTGATCAAATATGTTTTCTTAGCTATGATTTGGTATCTGGCAAACTATCAATCAAATGTGAGGACAAAGACAGTCTCAAAAATAGTTTCCATAGAAATGATCTCCCGGGCATCCTTTCTTAATAAGCTCTGAGGGACTGTGCTCCACCCATTTGAAGGACTAAGTCAAGAAAGAAAAAGAGAAATCAAGAAAATGTAATGCAATATGGAAGGGCCCGGGAACATTCCAAGAATGATGGTGACTTCAATAAATCAGCAGAGCAAGACAACTGCAGCAACAGGGTATAATAAGCCTTCAGGAGAGACACTGAAGGAAGGGGGAGGGGAAGAGGGAGAGAGAAAGAGAGGAGATGGAGAAAGACAAAGAGAGAGATGTGTGGGGGAGGGGAGGAAAAAAAGAAAATATAATAAAAATAGATTATTTGATGTGTTCGAGCTCATCGAGAGTTCTGCAGAGTCAGAAAAGTTTGAGGCTAGACTGATCAGGTGTGAAGAGTCACCACCAATTAAAAGAAAGAGAGGCAGTTATTAATTACAGGAAAAACAAGTTATACAGGAAAGGAAATATAGCATTCCACACAGCTAAACTGTGAGACACTATGCAAAAAATCAGTCATGTAAATAGGGACTACTTTAAAAATCATAATTTGTGTTATATACATCTAGCATATAGTGAGACTACAGGGAAGAGAAAAAGGAGACCATGAGCGTGAAGGGGCTGTGTCTGTGAGGAGACAGTCGTGCAAGTGAGTAGAATCCTCATCTATACAATGAAATAACTAGAATAGTGAGAAATAAGTAAGCATTTGTGGAAATGAACACAAGAAAACGACTTCTTGAACTCAAGTGACCCTCTGTGGAGAAGCAGAATTGAAGAGAGCTCTTCCCTACTATAAGCCTTTTGGCACTATTTGACTTTCTGCACTATGTCATATATTATTTGGATAAAATAAAAATTATATATATTTTAAGGAAGCATAACAAAGGGACTCCAAGTTTTTAAAGTTAAGGGAAATCTATCCTCAAAGAGATTTCCATGGTAGTTGTTACTATTGGAACCCTGTCCTTTCTGTGGAGACTTTATGACTAAAAAGCTTATAATAATACACCTCACATGGTACCCAACAGATTTTGGTAAAATAAAATGGAAAGGGAGAAGTATTCTATAAAATACGAGAATATACGTACTCATTTTCTGATGTACGCAACCACACACCGTGAACAGCGTGGAAAGCATTAATAAAGGAGCATAGTCATCCTCTTTCTCTAGTCCTACAATCGCAACTGCTAAAAACTCACATCACACTTAGGAACGCATTCACTTTCCACTGTTCCGTGTAAAAGTTATTCCCGGGTTCTGGGCACCCCTGTCACCTTCCCAGACCACTCCTTCCAGAGTTGCTCTGTTGTGTTTCTGTTTGTCAGACACAGAGGCTGACTGCCTCCCCCCTCCACCCCAACCTCATTGTTGTTCTGCTGGTTCAAGATAACCACCTCTTATCAAAGGATTCCTTTTAGACCTGCCTTTCCAGTTCTTCTGTTTGATCTCAAAAGCAGCTGTGTTATTTGTGCTAATGCTTTCTCCACTGGAGCTGAGAATCCACTGTAAACAGATTTTTGTTTCGAACTTTGATAATTGCCATGTTTCATGATTTATTAAACATTCTTATGTTTAAGATGTAATGTCAGGTACTATGAAAAAAATAGTAAAAACAGAGAGGGGAAGGGAGAAAAGGAGAGAGGAGGAGAGACAGAGAGAGAGAGAGAGAGAGAGAGAGAGAGAGAGGCAGAGAGAGATCCTGTCCTTGAGAAACAACAAAATCAGAAAGAGATAATAGATAGACACAACCAAAGTAAGTTCTGGCTGCTTCACCATAGAAACACATATTTTAAAAATTAGAAAATGACTCAGAAAGTCCAATATAAGACAACAGAAGTTCCAGAAAGTAAAAAACAAAAACAAACTGTGAAAAGGGAAAGGAGAAATGATCAGAGAAATAATACAAGAACACAGCCCAGAGAAGATTCGGAAGTTTTTAAATTGTAGAAGTTTCACTGATACTTTTCTTGTCACTACATTAACTACAGTTTTATGGGAATTAAGAGTCGATGATAAGGAATGTGAGGGGGAGGTGGACAGAGAAAGGGAAAGAGAGGGACTGTGGGCAGACGGGGTTGGAACTATCTCCTTCATAACTAACACTATATGTAAATCTGTGTAAAAAAATATGGAAAATAATGGTACCACCTCAACCCAACTGGCAAATGGGAAAAAATACAAATATTCCCTTAAATAATTAGCATAGTATACACTGTTTTAAAATAGGGGATTTTCCTTTCCTTAAAAAGTATCTTTCCCAATGGTAAGAATTAACAAATAAGTATGATAGAAAACTTGGTAAACCATAGGGAGGAAAAACAAGAATCACTCATAATTTTACCAAGCCAAAATACCATTCCTAATATTTTAGTTATTCAGTATTCTTCTAGATGTATTTAAAACACAATCTGGGTTGTAACATACAATCTGTTGTCTGATCTGCTCACTTCACTCATCCTATGAGCATTTCCATCATGATTTTCACATACATCTTTTTCTCAAAATACTTACTTTGGTTCCAGTTTTTCACTATTATAAGTAATATCATGAGCATAATCTTTGTACATGCACCTCTAATTATAAGGAATACGAGATAAATTCAGAGAAGTGAAGCTTTGTGATAAAACATAGTCAAATTTTTGTAGTAAGCTCTTTTTGGGTTCTTTCTAGTTTTAGTTTCCTCTTTGTGTGTGTGTGTGGTGTGTGTGTGAAATATACAGGTACTGCATACATTTTTACTCATTTATGAGAAAAATAGCATTTTCCACAAATGCGCCAAATGAGTAAACATCTGTATAAGATCATTATCTTGAAATCAGTGTTCTAGTGTCATTCGCTGTGGTGTTCAAGTCATTCATTAAAACTAAGTGCTGATTGTGGTCTTTGTGCCCAACAAAGAATAAAGTGAATATTGCACTAGCAACAGCAGTAAACAAATGTGAACCACACCTACGTATAATTACATTTTATATCTTGCCGATAATGCCTGCACGTATTTGTGCAACGTACTCATATATAGTGCACTTAACTATTCTGAGTTAAGTAAATACTGCTCCACAATCTGATGAAAGCACGAAATAAATAGTATGTTTGCAGAAAGACATTCACATGTTTAATATATATTTTGAAGCTTGTTTCAAACAGTGATGAGTTAATATTATATTTCCTTAGAAAGCATGCTTTGGCTCAATGGTTCCTTACGAGGTTAAGACGTGATTATTCTAATGAGGCCTCGAGCAGGAAGATTCTGTCCACCCTGAAAGCACCTTGTGATTAGCCCCCACGACCACCACTTTTGTTCCTTCACCTGACTGCATTCTTTCAAAACGTGACCACTGCAGCTCAAAGCTCAGTTACTCATAGCTGGGCAAACAGAAGGACCTGAAATAAGCACCTTTAAAATTCATGTTCCAGCAAAGACAAGGACTTCATCCCAAGCTAGCAAATTTCAAAAGACATTTAAGTGAGGGTGGGGAGGGAGGATGGCTCACATTGCATTCATGTGTCTGCAGAGTCTGTGAGTTGGAATTAATCATCTCTGGTCTGGCTCGGAGAAAATATTTTACTGTAGCTGGTGTAGAAACACTGAATGTAGAAGCGCAATTTGTATTAACAAGAGACCGTCCTGACAGCCTGCAACCTCACAAACCTCAGACACATCTGGGCTATAAAACAAACATCCCTGAATATTGCCTATATTTCTGCCTACTTCATAGCTTAATATTGAAGTGTATAAAGTACTGCATTTTTCCCATAGGGTATATGTATATTTTTAAATGAAACCAAGGTAAAACATAAAAGTTCACATTTCAATGATGTTTTCCTACCAGCGACAGATGACAGTTGACGTAAACTGAGCTATATTTTTATTTCTCTAGACAGAATTTCTTGAGAGCTGGCCGGCATGTACAGACAAGAAACCACGGTGAGGTTTTGGGGTTGGAAGGCTGTGAAGGACAAGAATCAAGCCACAGAGCTCAGGCCTGTCTCTGCAGGCCAGCACCACCTCCAGCCCTGCAACCACCGTCAAGTTCAGGGTGGCTGGGTGGATATGGGGGGGCACACCACGAGACAGAAGATGCAAACAGCTGCCTAGTGATGCAAGATCTGCCTGTATTACTGCTGATGCATCCAACTATGGACACGTCCAAGCACTAGATGGAACCTGTTTGCACACGGGGGCCCTTAAAGCCAAGACTTTTCTGCAAAACCTCCAACCGCAACGCAATGTCAGCATCCTGAGAGGACTAAGGCGCAAAATAGCAACAGGCAGTCCAGTGATGGTTCGTGAATTCACTCATGTGTGGAGAAGGTCAGGAGGAGAACAATGCATTTCCTCATTCTCTTCTCCTTCAAGGTAGAGAAAGTGTTACGTCGCAGGAGCTTCGGCTGCTTGCCACCATGGTCAGGATAAGGAGAAGGAAGCTGATCAATGATTATCCACTCCCCACTTGGTCACCACTCAGTTTTACCACAGATCACTGGCAGCCGTACTGCCCAGACCAGGATGTCATGAAGTGGGAGAGAGGAGACTTTGTTTGGCTACAGCGCTAAGGTACAGTCACCGTCATATTTTCCTAAATTAGAGCCGAAGAGCTTGGAGAGGTTTGACCACACTCCCAAGTCACGAGGTTGAAACAGCCTGTCATTGCCTTAGTTCACCCACAGATGTTTAAACATTGACTATTTCTATAAAAATCTGTCCTCCAGTTCACAGAAAACTCTCCCACATTTGAACATCAAGAACCCAGATTTCCATGATTCATCATTTGGCGAAGGTTGTCCAGGGCCTTATCATCAAACTGTTGTAGAGATTCCTAAAGGCTCTGGCCTTCTCCCCACCAGAGCCCGGGACTGAACGACCGGGGAGATAAGAAGCATCAGGTTTGGCCCTGTGACCTGAACAGCATGGCTTCCCTCGGCGCAAACACATTGTGCAATTTCTCATTTCTTATCTGCTGCCAGGAATAAAAGAAGTTTGATTCCCAGGCATTCAAATATAGGAAATTTAATCATGCCAACCTTTTCTACCTCAGAAAAAAAGGAGGGGGGGGGGGAGACAAACAACCGCAACTCTGGTCACTACATGAGGACATGTGGGAAGTAACTGCACAGGTCATCACATGTGGACCATCTGACACGCACCCGAGCACGGCTCACGGTGTCGCCCTTTCACACTTACCTGACCGGGGGATGGCAGCGCAGCGTAGGCCAGGGGCTGGTTCATCACTCCTTTCTGCTTCAGGAGAAGCATGCGTTTCTGGTCCTCACTCAGGTGTGCCCTGGGCGCCTGCAGTGGCGGCGGCTGCTGTGCGGGCGGCTGCGGAGGCGGCTGGATGTATGGCATCAGCGGGTTTTTGCTGGGATTGGCCATGGGCGGTGTCATTCTCTGACTCAAGTCCGCACTGAAATGGGTCAGGGGCTTGGTATTGCCATACGTGAGAAGGTTGTGCTGTTTGCTTAAGGAGTTTGTCCCCAAGTTATTTGGCTGCTGACTGATCATGTTCATGTGGTTCTGCGGGAGGTAGTTATTCATGGTCGTCTTCTGCAGGTTGTTTGCCATGGGAGGCACTATCGGGTTTTGGTTGTTAAAGGCTTGGGGGTACATCATTGGGCTATTTGGTTTTTCTGCCGGGAAAGCTGCGCCGTAGGGGCTGGAGGGTGGCCCGAGCGGGGACCAGCTGGAGGTCTGGTTGGGGTGCTGCTGCGGCTGCTGCTGCTTCTGCAGGAGCTTGGCCCTCTGCTGTTGCTGCGCCGCCATCTGCTTGAGCTGCTCCGCGGGGGACATGTCGGAGCTGGGCACAGCCACAGGGCCTGAGCCTGACCCGGCCACCGACACCGCTGCAGCCGGATTGAGGAGATAACTGTTTCCGGGCCTTGGGGGAGCCTGGCCAGCAGTGTGGGCCGCGTTTGGCGTGGACGGGGACCGCACCGCACAGTTTGCTGGTGAGCTGGCGGCGTTTGGCACGCCGGGAGTGCTGGCGACAGAAGGCAGACTTGTGGCCGTGGAGATGGTCGAAAAGGGAGGACCAGAAGAAGAAGGCCTCGTCTGGGGAGAGCCCATGGACACGTGCGTGAAAGGCGAGTGAGAGGGGTCGCTCTTCACGCTCACGCTCTCCTGGGAGAGAGGGGTCTCTGTGGCTGGCTGCGAGAATTCTGGCTCCTTCTTCTCTTCAAAGTCTTCATTGAACAGGTCCTGTATGTCATCTTCAGGAACCGTGTTGGCCAGTTCATCTATTAATTCTTGCCATTCCTGATCGTTCAGGTTAATATCTGAGAACAGCTTGTTCTGATTAGAAAGAGATGTTTCTGATGTGTCTATGCAAGTAGGGTCATCTAGAGGTTCTTGTTTGAGCTCCTTGCTCTGCGAGATGGTGAAACTGTCTTCCAGGTCGCTGCAACCATTAACAGGCTGCAGTTTAATCTCTGGGAGTCTACCGTTCTTACTTAGGTCTTCTAGAAGCCCAGGAGTGTGAGACCCGCTATTCTGCAAGGGCAAAGAAGGCTTCAGGTCAAGTTGGTGAAGAGGAGAAGCTGAAGGCAGTGGCATGTTGTTGGGCAAACTGTTGATGGCTTCCATCCCTGTGGGAATGTCCTTTCGTATTCGTTTGCTGGTTGGAGAAAAACTCCCATCGCAAGCACCATTCTGCTGGTCTCCATTAAGTGGTGATCGGGCTCCTTCCAACTTCCTTTTCACGGTCTCCTGGAGCTGGAAAAGAAACAGGAAAGAAGATGACTAAATCTCCAGCTCGTAGTTCACTCTTTAAGCGTGGTGAAATGCACTGCTGTCAACCAACCTTCAAAGGGTTTATAACACATAGAAGTAAAGGGGTTACACATACTTTTAACTTTAAAATTGATCATGCTTCAATTCAAATGCTATAGAAAAAGATTCTATCCCAAAGCAGAGCTCATATGGCTAAGAGACACAAAGCAAACTAAAGATCCTCTATTATTATTTCCAAACGAATGCTAAATATGGAACTTGGACCAGAATATACCACTCTGGAGGAAGATGCCAATACTTATCTTAAACTTTTGTCACGTCTTAATTGAGACATTTAGGAATTAACCATATTTTAAAGAATGATAAAAATGCTCTAAGAATAGAAAATGTAACCTGTTTACTAAATAGCATGGACATGAAGATGAACAGTTAACATAACCCAAAACTTTCTTTGAGCTCTTATTTTACTTGAGCTCCCAGTACCTGCTGCACAGTAGCCCATTCTGTTTTAAGAGCATGCCCCCACTGGTGCCTGTGACCTCACGCTTTCCTGGATTTCCTTCTTCTTCTCCATCTGCTCTTTCTCGGTCTCTTATGTATTCTTTCCTTCTCTTAAATGATAAAATTCTGTGTTGTTTTGTCTTAAGCTTCTTTTCCCTGCCCACTCTAATCGCTAGCCTAGATCTATTACCACAGCTTCAAGCATCTTCTCTAGGAGGATGACCTCATGACAACGTACCAAGCCCTTCCTTCTCTGATGAGCTCCACTAACTCCAGTGCTCTCTTACTGGATGTGGCACAGACATCTCAAACTCCATGTGTCTCAACTGATTGCCTTTTACCACTCAAACATAATCCCCACCATGTTCCTATCTCCGTATGACCCAGTTACCCAAATCACAAACCTGAGAAATCAGGATTCTTCTTGAAATATCTCATATCACCAATCACCAAGTCCTATGGATTTGGCATCCAAACTATCACTCTAAGATGCCCACTCATCTCCAACCTCACTGCCCCTTTCCTAGGCCAGGATACCATTATCTCTTGCTAGATAGTTGTAACAGTCTCCTAATTGGTCTACTTGCCTTGGCTCCATTCATCCATCTATTTATTCTTTCATCTATTTTTTTATTCACTGTTTTGCTTTCTATCAATCTATTCACTATACTGCCGCCTCTTTCAAAAATATATATATTGCCTTTCCCGCTTTGAACCCTGTAATGATTTCCATTGTCTTTGGATTAAACCCAAAATGAAGCCTATTTCACCTGGCTCTGGTCATCATTGAAACTCTTCTTGCTTCTCGGCTTAGTGTCACTTCCCCAGCCCCTGCCAAACGTTTCCTATCAGTTCTCCTGAAACTTCAGTTTCGTAAGCATGCCAAGCTTTTCCTGCTGCCAGGACTTCGGTCATGTTTTCTTCTCTTGAAACATTCTCCTTCCCCTCCATCTTCCCTTCCCTGGGTTAATAGCTACTCATCTTTCAGGGTGTACTTGAGATTTCACTCACTTCAGAAAATCCTCTCCTGCAACCCTTTCCCACACCCTTCTTTGACTCGCCTGTATTGACTGGGTGGGATGTGCTGGAACACATTTTTCCAAGCAATCTCTACTTCCTCATAGCTTCTACCATAGCTTGGGGCAATGGCTTACGTGTATGTTTAGTGAGCTCTAGAAAGACAGGGACTACAGCTGGCTTGCATGCTGGGTATTGGGGGCTGTGCCTAATATTCAAGTTCAGGACAGGGGTTAATGAATAATGGCACATCGAATGAATGATTCCACTGTGTAATTCAAAGGGGCTAAAAGAGGTGAGTTAGAAGCAGAGCAGGAGGCCGCCCCGCCGACCATCCAGAATGTCTGATTTTGAGAGTCGCCGTTCTCAGTAGCGGGATCTCTCACCCTGGTCTGCCTTGTGTCCACTTAACTGGACTCATTGAGAAGTCAAGCTAGAAAAGTCTTGCTCACTTTATGGATTTATAAACCATACACCTAATTCATCAGTCTGCTCCTGTCCTTTCTTCCAGGAAAGGCCAGTGGGTGGAACTTATGGTGAAAGAATGTGGCAGAACATAGGTCCTGGGGAAACGCTTGCTGAATGACAAAAGGAAGACTAGACTGGGTTAGCAGGGGTGTTAGTCATGTCATGGAGTCCAGTGTAGTGGCAGAACGCATGGGAGGGAGGAGGACAGTCCTCCAGGGAAGAGAGGCCCAGCCTTCCCCTTCACCCTGCACTTGACACTCACACGTGTGAGACCGACCGGGCCTGTGAGGAGCCCCCTGTAAAATAAAGCCCATCTGGAGATGAGGCGGGGATTCTAAGAAGTGCCACTTTATTGCTATTCTCTCATAAGTAGAAAAATCCATGTCAAGAGCAAACAGAAAAGTTCCTTAGGTAAAAATCCAGGCTAGCCCTTGTTCCTAAATCTTGTATTTTTAATCCCAACACCCAACACTGTCTCCAGTCATTTGGTAGGAGCCCCTGAAATGCTAAAAACAAGGCCCGAACTGAGACACACTGGAATTTAACTTCAAAGAAGATACTGGTTACACCTATCACATTAGGTAGACACTGTTAAAAAAAATTACATTATTTATTGAACAAACCAAGAAATTGCAGTTTTAATCATAGGTATGACAGGTACATGAATGTAGGTCCAACACACTGTGGCAAGTTCAAATATCATAGCTTCGGGGCCTAAAGGAAACAAGGCGTGGGGCCCTTGGCGCCCCCTGGAAGTGATGTTAACCTTAAAAAATATATATATAAGCACTTGTGTTAAAAATGAACCTCACTTTATTTTAGAAAGTCCTGATCCATGATTAAGGGTTTTTTTGTTTTGTTTTGAGTGAGAGGAAGGGAAGCAGAGAGACTCCTGCATGTCCTCAGACTGGGATCCACCCAGCAAGCCCATTAGGGGGCGATGTTCTAGCCATCTGGGGCATTGTTCAATTGCTTTGCAACCAAGCTATTTTCAGTGCTTGAGGCAGAGGCCATGGAGCCACCCTCGGCACGTGGGACCAACTTGCTTGAACCAATCGAGCCATGGCTGTGGGAAGGGAAGAGAGAGAGAGAGAGGAGGGGCAGGGGTGGAAAAGCAGATGGTCGCTTCTTCTGTGTGCCCTGACAGAGAATTGAACTTGGGACATCCACACACAGGGCCGATGCTCTAAGCCAACCAGCCAGAGCCTTAAGTTGTAGGGTTGCAGAATGGATGTGGCAGGATGGAGAAAATCAAGACAAAAGCTGCTTGTTCCCCTGTAACACAGTGGTGGCCAAGACCCTGGAGACAGGTCTGGTTGGGAACCACAAGTTTCACTTCTTATCAGCAGAGCAAGCCTAGATAGGTGAGGCAGTAGAGGGCAGTGATAGAGAAACAGGAGCATGGGCCCTGGAGTCAGAATGCCTGAGTTCAAACCCATGACCCTCCCCCCCCCACTTAAGAGTTAAAACATACAAATATTGCCTGGCACTCAATAATTGTCAGCTGTGATACCCACCATTACATAGTGAATTACATGAAGGCAGGGATTTCTCTGTTTTGTTCACTACTGAGTCCCCAGTAGCTCACAGTAGACACTGGATAAATCCATGTTGAATGAATGAATCCCGGACAACTTCTATAACCTCTCCTAAGGCTTAGTTTCCTTATCTGCAAAATGGGTTAGTAATATCTAGCTCCTAGAGTTACTTTGAGACTGAACTTAAATGAAATAACCAGGGAAACACATAGCTTCATGCCTGGCATCCAGGAAGCACCCATTAATCCTTAGCTATTACTATTTTTAAAATTCAGTAATACTAATAGTCACAACTACAATTGAGAGAGATTACTTTCTGGATCTCCAAAACACAAATAGATAGAATGACAGCATTTCTGTGTCTAACCTGTAAAACCCTAATGATTTTCAAGCGTCTGGTGAAACCTTTTAACATGTGAACAACAAAAATCAAATTTGCAATTCAAGCCCAAGTCCAAGTGCTAATAATGCATTCGTGTCCTAGATTGCGAAACAGCACTAGATTGTTGAGGTTCAAATCAAATAGATTTCCAGCATGCGACCTGAATAGAGCTGCCATTGATTTCCTTTTTCTCTGTGGGCCTCAAGTTCTCTCCTGCTGGCCCCTTAAACCCAAACCATGACATGCATTTCACATGTGAGCATTTAGGCATATAAGCGAGACGTCACTAACTAACGGCACTAAAGGGATGTTACGGTTTTAATGTTCTGTTTAGTTGTGTCCAAAATAGCAGAGCGATCCTGGCATCCCGACTGTCTCGTCATCCCGCCCTACGGAAAGGTGGCTCCAGAGTCTTCCTCTCTCCTGATGTCCATCTTGGGAGAAGAAGAACCTGCCCACTTGGAAGGCCGAGTAACTCCGAAGTCCTTGGGGGAAGGTCCTGTGGGTCCCCTGCCCCTCTGGAACTCAGGTCCCAGGCTCATCCCAAATAACCTCATCTTAGGAAGTCCTGGGCCCACTGCCTTCCACGGGGGAGACGTCTCCCAGTGGGATCTGTGCCCAAGGGGAAGACTCTCAGGCACTCTTCATGAGTATCAGCTTCCGTGCTTCTGGGTTACTATTACTGCAAGTGCTTCCTCCCCTGAAGGGACAGTGCAGTGGCAGGAGCTGAAGGATGCTGTTCATCCAATGCCAGTGGCACTGTGGGTCACTACTGTGTGCCAGTTACTCTGAAGGAAACAAGTCCTCCTCCACACTGGCTCCAGCATGACTCTCTGGTCTACAGTGTGGCTCGATGGCTTTTGTTTCTGTGAAACTGTGGTGTGTGTGTGTGTGTGTGTCTTTGTGTGTGTGTCAGACAGAGAGAGAGAGAGAGAGAGAAAGAGAGAGACTGAGAGATTGAGAGGAGTCAGAGTGGTTTGGGACGAGTGACATGACACCCAGACCAGTCGTGATAAGAATAGCTGTGCCTTTGGGGTTATAGAGCCCTTTCACAAAGGAACAAGTTTAGTCCTCATTAGCATACCTGTGAGGTCGGTCATGGGGCTGACGGTTCCGCAGGGAGAGGGGCAGTGTTCTGGTGGGGGGGGGGCAGGTGCACCCATAAGAAGGGGGAACAGGGCTAAGATTATCAGTCATCTGCTGACATAGAAAAGCCCCAACCCGAGCAGATTCTTATGGGTCTCCTGGGCCAGTATGTCCATGAGGAAGAGCTTCTGTCTTCCTTTAGACTTTCAGCAGCGTTTTTAAGTTAAAAAACAAACAGAAGAGAGAAGCGCCCTTCCCTTCCAATAACCCCACACCTCCTATTGCCTTGTCCCCGATTTTGCATGAAGTTGGACCTGATCATGGAGCTTGGGAATAAAGGTGATGCTACTGTTGTTAATGGTGACTTTAAGGTAGAGGACATCGGGGTAAACCATTAGTTTCTTTGTCTTCTACCCCTAATGATGTCGGAGATGGATTTTCCCAGAACCCTGGTGTGACCCCACAGCCTACCCTGCACCGTCAGGCAGGACTGTGAAGTGGCCGTGCCTTCTCCCACAGCACTGACTCCAGTGCTCACCGTGGTGATGCTCCCGCAGACTCTTCTTGGGGATTGTCCTTGATTCTACCCCTTCCCCACCCCCCACACCCAACGGAACCTCAGGAACTATCTGTTCTTACCATCAGTGAATTTAAATTCTCATCTTCCCCCCCAATGCCACTACTTCAGCTCAGGTCATCCACACTTCCCTCGTGATTTCCGCGGCAGCCCCTGCGCAGTCTCGCTGCCCCAGTGTGGCCTCCCCAACCCCAGCCCATTCTCTGCATCATGGCTGTAATTTTATCAATGAATGTGAGCCTGGTCCAGCCCATTCCTCATCTGCAGCTCCCCTGGAGCCATCTAATATCGTCAGCATCATCTAAGTCTGGCACGCAGGCCCTCCCCAACTTGATACTGCTTACCTCTCCAGTTTTAGTGAACACCTCTAACCCTCCCCCAACTTGCCCTCCAATGCCAGTCGACTCTAAACCTTCAGCTATATTTAATTATTTGCAGCTCTCTGCATACACAGTGGTTATTCTCTGTCTCTGTCTGTCTCTCTCTCTCTGAGCCTTTGCATATGTTATACGCTTACCCAATGTCTTTATCTGATCAACTGTTTGTCTTTCACGAGCCCGTTAGACATCACCTTTGATACAGTGTCTCGTGACAGCCTGTCCCCACAGCTCCTGACCTTGGAGACCCTCCACGGGCTCCCAGGGAGTCCTAATCCACATCATACTGTCACTGCTCTCCTTTGCCTTCAAGGGATTGTACAAACAGATGAACACTAGAAACACTTCTCAAATAACCACACCGAGTTTAAGTAACTGATTCCTGAAGCAAGCACTTGAAAATGTTGACCTGTAGAGTGTTTTAATGACAACTGAGGAAATGTATTATTTATTTTATTTTAAAATGCTGGAAATGGCTTGCACTGTCCCCTCCTTAATATTTTTGAGGACTCCAAAGGTTCAGGGACTCTATATTGACAACACCTATGAAGAGAACTGTAGAATGGAAGACGGAAGCTGAAACCCAGAGGCGGTGCGTGATGTTCCTAAGGTCACGTGTTTCTACACTTAATGTGCACTCACAATGCTGGCTTTTTCTGTAGCTGAATTTTAAATCTCCCTACAAAGGCTTTAAGTGATTTCAGCTACTTGAAGGTATCCCCTCCCACCAAAGATGTGAGTGAACTTCCTTCACCAGCTGATAGAGACACAACTGTTTTCTAAGGTTTGAAGATGAACTGGAATCTCTATTTGCAGATGCTGTAACTAATTTCGAAGCTCAAAGAGAACATTTTTTTGTCATTTTGATCTGCTCTAGTCAAACCAGAGGATGATTTGCCGAATCAATTTTCATACGGTTATTCTCTTCTTTCTCTACAGTGCGTAACAAGCACAGGGACCCATGGATAAATTCGACTTGCTTATTTAATATATTTGATGAGTGACCCAGTATACTCATGTGTTAGATATTTTAATTAGTAGAATAGGAGCAGTGTGCAAAACATTTTCAGAACTGTTTTCTAGATTTAAGCACCCTTAGAAAGGTTTTTTTTGAAGTTTATTTAGGGGCCCTATTCGCTAGACCAGTGGTCGGCAAACTCATTAGTCAACAGAGCCAAATATCAACAGTACAACGATTGAAATTTCTTTTGAGAGCCAAATTTTTTAAACTTAAACTATATAGGTAGGTACATTCCTTATTGAGGTAGCACCTGCACGAGGTATTTTGCGGAAGAGCCACACTCAAGGGGCCAAAGAGCCGCATGTGGCTCGCGAGCCGCGGTTTGCTGACCCCTGCGCTAGACCACTGATCATCCAACATTAAGTGACCCTGGTCTCACTTCTGCAGCTTCTGATTCAGTAGCCCAAGGTGGGGCCCAGATTGGGACACGGGTAAAAGGCACAGGTACCTAAAGAAATGTATCAGATTTGGTCCAGGATCCTCTGAGGTAGATGATCCAGGATGTTCCCAGGTTTTAGAAATTCTTATCTACGTGAATAATTCTGTCGGGAGTTCTGACATTCTGAAGCTGTTGGTTTGATTTTTATTTTTAAGTATATATATACACACAAACCTGACATCAATATAAAATGTTCCTGAGTTAATCAGTGACATTCTGGGACAGCATATACTGAGGCCTAAGAAACGAGGCTCCAGATTGAGATGTTTCCAGCCTCAGAAGATCCTGGATTCTGCAGAGACTTGCTAGATTTCTACAAGATTTTTCATGATGATGTTTATTTTTAAAATTTTAGGTTTCTCTGAGCACATTAAGAGCCTAGAGACCATTTTCTCTTTCCACATCATGTATTGTACTTGCCTTCATTTTCACTCAATGAACTGAGGGCACACTGTGTGCCAGGTGCTGAGGGGTGGACTCTTCATCCCCCAGAACAAAGGCTACACCAGAGAGTGAACACATGTCAGATAGGTACTGACAAAAGTTGGGTGTGTTTGTTAATTTAAGGAGATCGGAGGATAGACACAAAAAGGAGAGGGACATCTACCACAGCTCCTGAGGCCTCCCTCATCAGCCTTGCACATTACTAATATTACGTCAGGGAGGAAAGAACTTTACTGTGTAATACAACTCACATGAACACACACACGCACATGCACTATTTCCCTGAGAGCTAAGAGTTTGAAATCTCTACTTGAGCCCATCACAGAACATGGCGAATGAAGGGTCACTGGAAGGGATGTCTGTCTGTCAGCTACAAGCAGTTAAAAATCTCCACTCTGAAATGCTCCAGCAAGAAAGGACCATCTTAAAAGGGGCCATTCACTTCCTAGTGGGGCATCTGAAACCTCAGTGACAGAAGCCCAAGAGGATGCTGGGACTTCAGCCCCAGGGAAAAGGACCACCAGAACATTCTGGGACGTTGAGGTTATTTTTGGAAATGACCATGATCCTTTTCCTTTCTGCTAACAGTCAGATATAAAACTCTATTCCCAAGTGGTCTTAGGTCTATACAAGAGGGGCTGCCACTCTTTTCTGTGTTGGGCACGTGGTTGCTCACCCAACTCCAGCTGTGAGGAGCCCCTTAAACGCACCTTAAATTTCTTTGGGTATGGCTGAATTTTTAGGTAGGCTTTGACCCTGTGGTTATTTTTAAGCAGTAATCGGCACCAGATACACAACAACGTGTTGAGAATAGATCCTAAAACATCAGCAATGTCAGTTGAGAACACTGACCTTTAGAGTGGGTGGGTCCCAACATCTCCTCAAATCTCTGTATTTCCAAATACGTAACTGTCCACCCAGGCTCCCAGCTTTCTCCGAACTGAATGACTAAGTCATATTTCCACCACCGGTCACATGAATCCTGTGGACTCTTTATATCTGAAGTTACCAAGTTTAGCACTAGTTCCATTCACGTAGTTCAAATTGGTGCTTCAAGAAAATAATTAGCTCCTCATTAAAACGGAGACTGTTATTTCTGCAAATGCCAAGGTTACATGATTTTCAAATCTTACAAGTTTTCAGTAGAAAGCTCGAAACTTCTAAGTTTTTATCAGACAATCTGATACACGATTTACTAAATATTTCAGGATATTAGTGTCACTTAATATTCTCATTGGCTGAGAATGTACCATCAAGCTCAATGCTGTACACATATTATGCTGATTAATTCCCACAATAACCCAGCGGGTGATTGGGCTCAGAGAGGATAGTGGTTTGTCCCAGGGCCCAGAGCAGAGCCCGACTTAGTTCTGCCTGCCTCTCAAATCTGTGTTCTCACCACCCCTGCTATTCTGCGCTCGGCAACTCCTGTCCTGATCAGACGTGAGCAAACCTGGCTTAGAGAATCTGCGGAAGTGTTTCCGACGCCCGTGTGGTGACAGCCTAGGGAGGATGTGTTCCCGTCCTTGAGTCAGATGTACCCGATTCACAGGAAAGCGTGCTCCGCTGTGAGGGAGGATGTTGCCATGTGGTGCGGATGGAGCGTGTGTTGGAGAGGCAATGAGAGCCGCAGTCCCGACCACGTCAGGAGGGAGCAGCTGGCTGCGTCCCAGGGGCGGCTTCCTGCACCAGGTAGCTTACTCAGGGAAAGCACCACTGAGACTTGTCTGCTTTCCATGAGCCGCCGACACCTGAACCTCGGCCTGCTCTGCCTTTTCACAGACGTACATACACGCACACGTAGCCCATCCTGTTTATTTTTAAGGACAAGAAACCATTTCCTTAGGAATATCTCCTGGTTGCTCTTACTTAGAAGTCATGCATACATTATCTATGCAAACACGCCTGTGGTACGCGACCTTGTATTACAAACTGGAATTCCTAATGGGAATTTTTTTTAGAGCTGTAAAGAACTGATGGGGAAAGAGTGAGGAGGAGGAAGGGGAAGCCACGGAGGGGAGGAAGGGGGCACAGGAGAAGATCAATCCTATCTGCGTCGGCCGCAGCGGGAGACTCACACCAACAACACACACTGAATAACGGGCTTGTTGGAACGAAGCACGAGGATCTGATTTGTTTTCTGGGAGCAGGGAGGCAGGCAGGAGGAACACTTTGGGGGGGGGCTGAGTACTTCTCTCTCCTCTCTTGGGTAGGGATCAAGGATATTTTCATTTTGCTGTTTACTCCAAATGTCCCTCATTTGCAATGAGAAATTCTCGTTTTTGTTGGGGCCCAGGAGTCCTGCGCCAGCTTAGGGATGCCAACAGCCCACCGTGCCCAGACCTGACACTGATTGCAAATAAAACTTCAGCACGTGTTTCTCTCCCTTTGGCAAACACCAGCATTGAAATAAGATCTCCTGGTATATCAAAAGCCCCTTGTTTTCCCCAAAGAGGTCAGACAGTGCTCTTCCTTGTGAGCTGTAGTTTGCGTAAAGCAAAGCTAAGAGCTATCTCCTGGAAAAGAATTCTCTTTCTCTCTCTCTCTCTCCTTCGCCCCCTCTCATACACTCAAATGCACCCCCTTCTTAGGGAGTGAGCAAACAGGGCAGAGAATAATATATTTCTAGAAGGCGTGTGACTCCTAGACCTCCATTTCACTATAGGATGATTTTACCCCAAAGCTAGAAGCTAAGGGACTTGCCTGCATTTACCTACAGGGAGAGTGCCATTGTTGACATGTCATTATAGAGTAACTTTGTTCACAAAAAAGGAGACAAGGCAGAACAAGAGGATCTTCCTCTCCAGGATGAATCACTGGTGGGCGAAGACATCCACACGCAGACAGGCACCTTCTCACATTCAGACAAACGCGGGTGGACTAAACCGGCTCTGGAAATTCTCGGCTGGGCAGCACCATGCACAGGGCCGTGCACTCGGTCCGTGAACAGCAGAGCTCCAGAGGCCGCGGCTGAGCTCTCCTCTGCAGGGGGAGAAGCTGCCCGGCTCCCTCCCACCAGCTGAAATTCATTTTTCAGAAGAAATTAGACCAAGGTACTGTTGTTATAGCAACAGCCAGAGTCACTTACACAGCCTCTTCCCTCCAACTCATTCTGAATTCTACGGGCAGCGATTTCAATTATGTGCAGGGAGTGACCAAGGCTGAGCCAGGGTGGGCCCTTTCCCAGCTTTTTATGGGGTGGAAGTCCAAATTCTCTATGTCCAATCTGGGCTTCAAGGACAAGATCTGACCATGTTCCAGAGTCCTCCCAGTCCTGAAAGTTACTGAGCAGTGACAATGTTCCTACCTCCATGGTAGGAACTGGCCATGTGACCAGTGCATTTCTTAAGGTTAATCAAATATTGACCACTTCAGAATGGGAATTTCCAGTGAGGTTGTTAATGTTGGCAATCACCATATATTCTGAAGTGTTTTCATTATTTTAGTCCTCTTAATTAGGACTTAATTCTTGGTGGTGTGGAATCCCTAATAAAACAGCACACTCCATCCCTGAAAACAACAATCAATTCCAAAACACCCCCTTTCTTGACGAAGATGTCCATTTCCTGCTAAACCTTTCTGGCAAATAACTTTCCAAAGGAGTCAGCCATGTAGCAGTCTACATTTACCCTAGTAACAGGCCAAGATACTAAAAATAAAGCCAGTGCTCATGACAAATGTTACGGGCTCAATGGTGCCCTCCCCAAACTCATACGTTGAAGCTCTAAACCCCAGTACCTCAGAATGTGACTGTATTTGGAGACAGGGTCTTTAAAGAGGTGAATAAAGTAATGAGGTCACTGAGAGGTGGGTCCTACTCCAGTGTGACCAGTGTCCTTAGAAAGAAGAGGACCTGAGGACACAGGCACACACGGGAAGAAGACCATGTGAAGACACAGGGAGAACAGAGCCACCTACAAGCCAAGGACAACAGTCTCTGAAGAAACTGACCCTGACGACACCTTGGCTCCTGGCCTTTAGGTATGAACGGTGAGCTACACATTCTGTTAAGTTCCGTAGTGTGTGCTCCATTTTGTCGGGCAGCCCCAGCAAACTCAGACAACGAAGCAGCTGGTGGAAATGTATCTCTGCCCGCCCAGTGTCTTACGCAGGTGAGGCATTCAGTAACTATTTTAAAGGAATGTCTTCTACAACTGTGTTCGTGCTTGGAGTCAACTCACAGGACAGCAGCTGTGGGCCAGGATCTATATCAAGCACTAAGGGGACCCTAGTGAAAGGGGTACAGTCTCTGACCTCAGGAGCCTTCAGGGTGGAGGGGAAAGAAGCAGATGAACTCTGAGGAAGGCGAGGAATGCCACAGCCCAGATGAGGTAAGGCCTCCTGGAGGGACTGCTGTGTAAGCTGAGATGAAGTATTCACAGTGTGAGGTGGGGACACCAGAGGAGAGAGAAAGGGTGGTTTCTAAGTGAAACCGCAAGTAGTTGATTCTGGCTTGAGCTAGAGTGCCAGGGGGAAGCACTGAGCAATGAGGCTGGAGAAGTAAGAGCTACAGAGATTCTGAGGGGCTCATTGCCCCGGGAAGAAGTCAGGACTTGATCTAGAGGCTCTGGGAGACACAGCAGGAAAACAAGTCACAGGCAATGCTAACTTCTCATTTGGTAGTGCTAGAAATTGGTTGCAAAAGGTATATTTGAGGTGACTGTATGAGCCTGTTTAGGCTGACATAACAAAAAACTACAGGCTGGGTGGGCTTCACCAACAGATACTTATCTTCTCACAGTTTGGGAGGCTGGAGTCCAAGACCAAGGTGTCCACAGGTTTGGTTTCTTCTGAGGACTCTCTCCTTGGCTTTCAGATGGCCGCCTTCTCTCTGTGTCCTCACGTGGCCTTTCCTTTGTGTGCACGCATCCCTGGTGTCTTTATGCATGTCCAAATTTTCTCTTCTTAAAAGGAATCCAGTCAGACCAGATTAAGACCCAACCCAATATCCTCATTTTAACTTAACTACCTCATAAAATGCCCTACCACCAAATACAGTCACATTCTGTAGGGCTTCAACACAGACATTTTTGCGGAGGACACAGTTCATCCCATAACATGATCTAACATCATTTTTGCATGACTGATTGAGAAAATGGCTAAAGCCATCCTTAACTTAGAAATCAATCCTTCACAGGTTTGGTCTTGAGACACGCAGTTCAACCAGTGCTCTTTGGTCCAGAGAGGAACAATACATATTTTTTTAAAAAGTGTTTGACTCCCAATTTTAATCCCACATTCAAAACACACTTCATAAGTCACCCCTTACCTATCAGCAAAGAAGTGTAGTTGGAGATGACTCTTAAGCAAAACTCGGAGTGGGCAGAAGTAGCCTGTCATGATTTAGGAGGCTCTGACTGATGGCGCTGTTCCCCGAGGCTCCGTATACATCCGCTCCTTTACATGGATGATCCACCCGACCTCAGAGAGACGCGCAGAGTCCAGGGCTGCAGTACGGTTTGGAGGGAGCCCGAGGAATGATGGGGAGGATTTCCTGCTCAAGCCCCCTGCCCCCTGTACTAAATCACTTTGCCAGTAAGAGGTTCCAAGTTTGTCAACCTTCTGCTCAAATTGTGGTGCACTGTAAATGCATTGTAACAGTGTAGAGTCAGAAGTCTGTATTTCAGTGGTTTTATCTTTCTTACCTAGCATCCAGACAGCATTCACGCAGTTTCCATTATAATGCGATAGTTAAGGGGTGCAGTGTTTTCTGTAACTACCTATTTTTGCCTGGTTATGGCTCTCTAAAACTCCTCCGGGACAGGACTTTTTTCACCTTGGTCTCAGTTTCGAAATAAATTTTTTTGTAAAAACAGATGATGACTTTAGGGTTTTTTTTTTTTTTCTCTGAAGTTACGTGAATGTATCAGAAAGGAGGATTTTTATTTACTGTATTTATTACTTTGTTACCTTTTGTCCAATCAGACACTACACATAAAAAAAGAGCTGAACATAATGGCATCAAGCAAGACAACGTCATAGATTTCCCTGAACACGGCCGTCACTGCCAGATTTAACTAAATAAGGTTTGCATTCACATGCTTATCAGTATTTAAAAAGACCCTGAGTGTACACGACAGGAAACGTCAGAAACTTGAAAAGCAAAAATATGCATGTGGTGTTTTTCCGGATCTCACCAAAACAGAGCAACTAAACAAACTTAATTATGTGATCCGACGGCAGTTACTTAACCTCTCTGGACCCTGTTTCCTCAATTATAACACGGAAGAGCTGGGCTTCCCAATTTCCAAGGCTCATTCCAGCTCTAACAGCATCTCTATTTGGACTCCGGATTCAAATCAATGACTCACTTTCAAAAGCACCCTGGAAGGCACTATTAACTCAGATGGACAGCTGAACTTGGCAGGTCGTTACTGAGTAACTAAGCTCCTCATTTGAAGTCAGAGAGCAAGAATTCATTATACTCTTCTGCAAAGGCTTCTTGGCTTTAGTGAGTTTGAAAGAAAAATTACACTTAAATTGTAACCACAAGTCTATTCAAAAATACCCCCAGAAACCCAAGTGTGTAAATTACATGGTTCATTTAAGAGAATTGTTTACTTTACAGTGTTGTACTTGGCGTCAGGTGCTGAGCGGGGAGCAGAGGGCATGAAAGATGAACAAGACCCCTTCTTTCACAGACCTTCAGAGCCTGTGGCATGTTTCCATTCTGCTGAGTGTCTATGGGGAAATATTCCTGTTCTGCATTACACTTGTCAGACACAGACAACAGTGATGCTTCCATTTGGGTGACTACAATTTGGCCAACATGACTAACTTATAGAACGGTGAACGGCTCTTCTCCATCTCCACCATGAACGGTTTTGAAGAAATGGCCTTAAATTGCACAAAGAGCTGGAATGTGCTAGTTTGGGTAATTAGATATTGGCCCCAGTTACAAGTAGGAGCTGTCCACTTTTGGGGGGCCGTTGGATGTGGGCTTCCTCCTAGGCTCAGAGTCAGGGGCCCTGGGTCCTGGAATCACTGCTCTCATGATAAAGCTGTGCATTCTGTGAGTCAGTTGACTATTCTCTACCCCTGTTTTGCTTGGACAAAATAACTTCTAAAATCCCTTATAGATTTACCAGTCTAGAGTTTTATGATCTCACTAGGTTAATTTAGATATAGTTGGAAGACAAACCAACTGACATATTAGGTTTCCTTTTACCCTTGTGGTTCTCTTTTCTTTCTTCTCTCTTTTTTCCTCCCTCCTTCCCTCCCTCCCTCCCTCCCTAGAGGGACAGACAGGAAGGGAGAGAGATGAGAAGCACCAATTTTTTGTTGCGTCCTTAGTTGTCCATTGATTGCTTTCTCATATGTGCCTTGACAAGGGGCTCCAGCAGACCGAGTGAACCCTTGCTCAAGCCAGCGACCTTGGGCTCAAGCTGGCAAGGCTTGCTCAAACCAGATGAGCCCCTGCTCAAGCCAGCGACCTCAGGTTTCAAACCTGGGTTTTTTGCGTCCCAGTCAGATGCTCTATTCACTGCCACTGCCTGGTCAGACTCTTTCTTTCTTTCTTTTTTTATTTATTCAGTGAGAGGACAGGAGGCAGAGACAGACTCCTGCTTGCACCTTGACCTGGATAGACCTGGCAAGCCCACTAGAGGGCGATGCTTTGCCCATCTGGGGCATTGCTTGTTTTGCTCAGTAACTGAGCTCTTCTTAGCATCTGAGGCAGAGGTCATGGAGGCATCCTCAGCACCTGGGGCCAACTCACTCCAATCGAGCCATGGCTACAGGAGGAGGGGGAGGGGGGGTTAGCGGCAAGGGTGGAGAAGCAGATGGACACTTTTCCTGTGTGTTCTGATTGGGAATTGAACCTGGGAAATCCACATGCCAGGCTGACACTCTACCACTGAATCAACCGGCCAGGGCCTTGTGATTCTTTCCTAAAACATGCAACTAACTCCTAAATTTGAAATGATGAAAAAATTCACATCTATTGCTGTTTCTATGTATTGTGTCATAAAACCTGAGTAATTCAATTCCTGCTAATTTTGCCTTCAGCTGTAACTTGGCGTAGGGCCAACCTGATATTTATCCTTCTGTATATAAAAAAGAGCTTACTATGCAAAAGAATAGTTATAATAAAGATTATAAGGAGAATGCTCAACCTACTTAAGACAGAAATAGATCTCAAGAACTCAAGGACTCAAGAGACTCAAATTTAAATAAACAATTGATACAAGCATTAGGAATTCTTCTCATATATTAATTAAAGTAGGTCCCCAAGGATGTTTATTTACTAACAGTTTGATAGCCTACTTTGAATCGCAGTTGTTACTTTTAAACATATCACATGTCGTACATATTTACTACTAGACTTCAGATTTTTCTCAATTCAGGCAGCTGTTTGCTCGCATGAGTTTAAATTAGGGAGAGTCTTTTGTATTCATAAACTCTTCATCTAAATGGCAGAAACGATGACTATAAAATTCACCTGAGGTCGGCTGGCACTCCACAGCTTAACTTCCAGTCTAAGATTCGTAAGGAATGAACATGAAATGATTAATGTCCATTACTGTTTTCTTACAGCTGTAACTTATCAGAATATGTATACTCTAATACTGTACCCGTGGTAATTATCTCATTACTATGAAGGATCACAGAAATGCATTATGCGAGGTACAAGTTGAATCAAATTTAGCAATTTACATCTGAAACCCAGAAGCGGCGTGTTCTCTAACCGCGGGGCTCTGCATGGGAATTGGGGGCTCCACGCCGGAAGTGGTGGTCTGGCGTGGTGGTCACGCACCGGGGCCAGAGCTCCCTGGCAGAAGTACAGCCGGCTTTGCGACTCCAGTCACTCTTTTAAACTTTTCTGCACTTCAGTTCTTAATTTGAAAGTGGGCAGATTCATGCGCAGACCCTTCCCATACCTCATGGAAAGAATTAAGCAGATTGAGGCTATAAAACAGCTGGTCACCAGGAAGAAAGGCATTAAGGAAATTACTCAGCCTGCTGCAGCAGTGACTTCTCTAGCGGCATGAATATTTGATAAGCAGGTACACATAATACTGGCCATTTCTACGGAGCTTTTCATGCAAGCATCTCAACATCACTTCAAAAAAGGCATGGCAACAATTACCAGAGATCTGGGAAGCATCCGCTCATTGGCCAGAGAGGGTAGAGACTCGGCAGCTTACTTTTTAACATCATAGTGTCCAAGAGTAGTGATATATATGCCACCAGCCTGCAGATGCGACTTTAGAAATAAGGTGATGTTTATTTGGGAGCCTTCCCTACACAACCATGAAGCGTCCTAAACAACGGAAGTGCAAAAATTCCCTAAGAAAGTGAACACATGGATGGAGATGGGTCCTGTTAATTAGATGAGAGAAGTCAGCAAAGAGACAAAGAAATAGTATCAGTGAGATATCAGAATAAAACACCTTCGAGAGAGCAAGACAAAACCAAGAAGAATAACTTGTAGTCGGATTTCCAGTGTCCGTAGCAGCACTGAAGTGAGAACTAAGAGACCATAAGATTAGTATCAGAGTAAGTCCCTGGGAATCTAAGAGGGGGATCCCTCTCGGACACCCAGCAGCATCTATATCACCGGGACTTTGTTAGAAATGCACGTTCTCTGGACAGTCTCCAGACTTCCTGAAGTCTGAGGATGAGTCTCAGGATTCTGAGAACCCTCGCTCAAGAACAGTGCCAACTGTCAAAAGAACTCACTGAGATGATGCAAACGTTCTGTATCTATATTGTCCAACACAGGAGCCTCTGGCTGCACGTGGCTATGAGGGCTGGAAGTGTAGCCAGTGCTCCGGAGGAACGGGCTTTAACATTTTACTAATTTTAATTAAATTTATAATAGCTACATGAGGCTATCAGCTCCTCTATTGGACAGCAAAGTTCTCGAATTATGCTGTAAGCCAGTGGTCCCCAACCTTTTTTGGGCCACGAACCGGTTTAATGTCAGAAAATATTTTCACAGACCCACCTTTAGGGTGGGATGGATAAATGTATCACGTGACCGAGACAAGCGTCAAGAGTGAGTCTTAGATGTAACAGAGGGAATCTGGTCATTTTTAAAAAATAAAACATCGTTCAGACTTAAATATAAATAAAACAGAAATAATGTAAGTTATTTATTCTTTCTCTGCGGACCGGTACCAAGTGGCCCATGGACCGGTACCGGTCCGCGGCCCAGGAGTTGGAGACCATTGCTGTAAGCAAATGCCAGGTTTGGGGTCAGTAACAGAAGCAAATGGTGAAGAGTGGAGATGCTGGGTGTGACTCTTTGGTATAAGAAACCCTGTCTGGAAAAAGCAGGAGGGAAAAAAAGGCATCACACTTGAATGTTGGGAAGTGAAGTAAAGGTTTCTCTAGAAAAGGAAGTCCTGAGTGGGTTGGAAGGGGAAGGGAAGTCAGGGAGCAGGAGGGCTTGATGCTAAGGAAGAAAGGGCAAATAAAAAATTGTGTTGTGAATGTCTAATTGTGATAAAAAAAAATGGCTATAACATAAAATTGACTGTCTTAACCATTTTAAGTGTGTAGTTCAACAGTACTAAGAACAATCACATTGCTATGGGAACATCACCACCATTCATCTCCAGAACTCTTTTAATCTTGCACAACTGAATCTTTATACTCATTAAACAATAACCCCTTATTCCCTTCCACCCTTAGGCCCCGGCAACCAGCATTCCACTTTCTGTCTCTATGAATTTAAATTTATTATTTTATGACTGGAATATTTCATTTAGCATAATCTCCTCAAGGTTCATCCATGTTGTGGCGCATGACAGAATATCTCCCGTTTTTAAGGCTTAATAGTATATTCTATTATATGTGTACGCCACCCCTCCACCCATGGGCACTTGGCTTGCCTCCACCTCTTGGCTACTGTGAATAGTCCTGCTATGAACATGGGCTTGCAAATCTCGAGACCCAGCTCTCAATTCCTATGGGTAGATACCCAGAAGTAGAATAACTGGATCACAAGGTAGTTCCTATTTTTAATTTTTTGAGGAACTTCCATATTGTTTCCCATGGTGGCTGTACCACTCTGCATTCCCATCGAGATACTTGTTTTTGAGGCAATGAAGAATGGCCCATCTGAAACATCAAAAGAAGGATTTGAAGACAAGTGTGGGGGGAGGGGTGTGTTAAAATGGGAGGTAGATGTGTGGATGCATGCATGTCTGTGTGTTTGTCTGTAGGAAACAAGGCAGCTTGGCTCCAATGGTTTCCATTTTCTCACTGATGTCACGGCGAGGACCTCACCTCAGGGAAAAACACTGCTGAGAAGGAAAAACTGAGGGCTGAGGAGAGAATGGTCCATTATAAGAGAAGGACAGGGACACTTTCTGAGGGCTCAGAAGCAGAGGTACACAGCCACTGTTACAGGACTGAGTTGCGTTCCTACAAAAAAAGTGGGTTGAAGTCCTACCCCCAGTACCTCATACAATAATATGACTTTATTAGGAAGTAGAGTCACTGCAGATGGAATTAGTTGGGATGAAGTCGTATGGCAGTAGGGTAGACTCCTAGCCCAAAATTAGTGGTATCATTCTACTAAGAAGAGGCCACGTGAAAACATGGAGACACACAGACAGGAAGGACTCTGTGTGAGGACAGGCTTGGTTTGGAGTAATGCAGCTGCGAGCCAAGGATGCCAAAGAACTTCAGCAAACCCTCTGGACGAGGTGAGGGAGGATTTCATGGCCCTGGGACACCTTGATCTCGGACTTTTGGCCTCCAGGACTGTGAGACAAAACATTTCTGGTGTTTTAAAACACCCAGCCTGTGGTGCAGACATAGGAACTAAATAAAGACAGCTGCAAGAATGAATCTGCAGTGGGCCAAGGTCATCCCATGCCAAGGCCAAAATGAGTATTTCTGAACTGCAGTGAGTCCCACCTGAGCACTACACTTTCTGACATACTGATAATACAGATGCTCCTAGACTTACAGCAGGGCTATTTCCCCATTAACCTATTCTAACTTGAAAATATTGTTAAGTCAAAAATGCATTTCATACACCTGACCTACCAAATGAACGTCATAGCTTAGCCTAGCCTACCTAATCGTGCTCAGCCTGCTGACAGGAGCCCACAGCTGGGCGAAATCATCCAGCTGCCACTGTCCAGCATCACGGGGCAGCATCATACCCAGAATCACTGGCCCGGGAAAAGATCAATATTCAGAATTCGAAGTATGGTTTCTACTGAACGCTTATCACTTCTGAACCATCATAAAGTCGAAAAATAGTCATCTGGATATCTATATAGAATAAGTCAACATAAGGCATATTCTGAATCATATTCCTTCCCACAAGCTTTTCTTTCTGCCTCTCACAGGCCACTCATGGGGCATGCATATAAGCACACTAAACTGCCTGCTTCTAAGAACCAAGAGGGGAAAACACTTCTCAGTATCTTGGCAGGAGCGTGCGGAATGGACGTGAGCAAGCAAAGTCTTAGCTCTGCCATTACCTGGGCATTCTTCTGAATTTTATTTCACCCATGTGTGGCCCTTAATTTTTCTTTCTGGACTAGATTAAGCCACTGGAGGAAAACTTGTCCAGTTAGGGACTCCTAGGTGAGTCTGTCCCAGAGGCCACGGGCAAAGGCTACGAGAGTCCAGGCCCGGAGGTCAGCCATGCCACTGACTGCACTGCGGGGCAAGGGTCGCAAGGCTCCAGACTGTCTCAGCAGAAGGGAATGCCTGGCGTCCCTCGGAAGACAGCTCAGTCACCGCTGATATGGAAGTGGTGCGGGTTACTTGGTTGGGCAGAGCCACCTTGAGCAGTGGCCAAGTCACAACATAAGTGATGAAAACCAACACAGAAATCTGTCCTTTGCTGCCTAAGCTCTTCTCCCTTTAAGACAAACGGCTGACTTTTGTTAAAATTCATGGACCTCCTATGAACAGAGGAAAAGAGCCCTAAGCCAGAGGTGAAGGAAAAAAAATATCCAGAAGTAACAAAAATTGTAAATTTCTTTACAAGAAATGTATCTAGTTGACAAACTCTTTTCCCCTCCCCCTCCCTCCCTTCCCCAGCCCCTCACATTGCAGGCGGGGGGGGGGGGGGGGGAAGAAAGAAAGAAAAAAGGCATTTAGACTTTGGCTTTTCATGAAAGGCATACAGTAAAAGTATCACTGTTCCAAAATTCCAAGGCAATTTCACAATCATAATGAAATGAGGGAGGAAATGGTTTTGTGGAGGTCTTAAGAACAGTCACCCCATGTTGCTATGTGGAATATCTTTATAAATTATAAAGGGATTTGCAAAAATTAGTTCATTCATTCCACACACACTCACTGAGCATCATTTGTGCACCGGGCGCCATGCGAGAAGCCGGGGACGCGGAGATGAATAAGGCCCGGTCTCCCTGGGGGAGCTCACAACAGAGGAAGACAGTTATCGTTATTATTCATTATAATGTGGCTGGGCTTCCCATGCCCCACGCCTACCTCCAGCCCTGGAAACTTTGATTTTAATGCACAAAGAACCATATTGTGGAGAGAGAGAGGAAAAAGAGAAAACGACCACAGTAAATCCTGGAGAGGTGTCTGGTCCCTCCAGAAATATAGCTACGCTGTGAGCTCAGACCTCCTTTAGACGAAGGGCAGAGGGAGGAAGGAACGCAGTGAAATGCCGAGCACGCAGTACCACGCCCAAGCATCGCTGACATCTGGAACTGAATTAGAGAGATTCAGAACTAATTGGGAAAGACAATCATAGAGGGTATACAAATCGGTTAAAACTGGCATAGAGTCCAGTGTGTCCTCCGCTCCTTGTTCTTTTTCAGAATTGCCCCTGAATGTCACCTGAAGACAGACATGACCTTCAATTCCACTGGACACCGTGCGGTTTCACAGACAAAGGGATCCACGCCTGAAATTGATAACTCCATTCCTACATATTTTGGTTTTACCTCAGATGAGCCCACTCGAATCAGGTATCAACACTCAGGTTTTCTGATGTGATTTTATGCCGGCTATGAATCGGTGACTGAAGAGAAAAGTACAGTGTGTCCGTAAAGTCATGGTGCACTTTTGACCAGTCACAGGAAAGCAACAAAAGATGATAGAAATGTGAAATCTGCACCAAATAAAAGGAAAACCCTCCCAGTTTCTGTAGGATGATGTGGCAGCATGTGCTCATGCACAGATGATGACGTAACACCGTGTATACAACGGAGCAGCCCACGGCCATGCCAGTCGAGATGTGGACGGTACAGAGGAAAGTTCAGTGTGTTCTGTGGCTCGCTAAATTCGAATCCGTGACCAAAGTGCAACGTGAATATCAGTGCGTTTATAACAAAGTGCCACCACATAGGAATTACATTACTTGGTGGGATAAGCAGTTGAAGGAAACCGGCAGTTTGGTGGAGAAACCCCGTTCTGGTAGGCCATCAGTCAGTGATGAGTCTGTAGAGGCTATACAGGATAGCTACCTAAGGAGCCCTAAAGAATCTGTGTGTGAGCCCACATCGAACTGCACTGAATAGGTATGAAACTGGGAGAGTTTTCCTTTTATTTGGTGCAGATTTCACATTTCTATCGTTTTTTGTTGCTTTCCTGTGACCGGTCAAAAGTGCATCATGACTTTATGGACACACTGTATATACGCGATACATCTAGAATCATTCAATTACCTTACGTCAACTGGGAGGGTTCTATCTACTGAGAATAGACATTTGACTCCCATATTACAAAGACATGCAAATGACTCCCATGTTGCAAAATCATCCTAGATAGTTTATTACTCTGTTCTCAGTTGTTCAAGGAACAAGGAGAGAGGTTTGTTTGGACAGGAAAGGACAGGAAAATACTACGTTCGTCAGTTGGTATCAACGGCTAGCACGTGACCACAGCCCCTGAATTAGTGCGGTCTGAGCGTCAGCTCACAGGAAGGGAAAAATTCTGCCCCTCTTTGGAAACAGATTTGTGCTGCAAAATCATCCCAGTTAATTTCCTTCAGTTAATTAAGCCAGTTTCCTTATTAGCAAAAGGGGAATGACCAAGTCTAGTTTACATTTGATGACTCAGAGATGAAGAGGTTAGCTGGCCTCATCTCAGTGTTTAAACTTAACCTCAGGCAGTCTCACAGAAGCCATGTGAGCAGTCCTTGCCCCGCCGTTAGTTCTGCTCTAGCTGTTGTTGAAACGATGCCCCTGGAAATGGCTGCGTGAAGTACCAGTGAGGTCTGCTAACAGCTGAATTCCCACCTGGTTTCACCGCAAAAAGCTGTGTGTGTGTGAGCTGAAGGCACCTTAACGCCTGGCACACTTGGAAAGCTGAGGACCCTGAGGATGCCTGTGACATAGCACCTCGCGTGGAAGATGGGTTCAAGGTGGACACACTCTGACGTCTTCATCTGAAACAAAATTTTGGTGGCGAAGAAGGGTAAGGATGAGGACAGGAATACCTCTGGAATCCTTCAGACATCCAAGTCCTCACCAGAGTGAGGCTATGGGTCAAATCTACTGGCACCCACATCACCCCAACAATTTAGGCTCTCCTTGAAGTTATCAGCAAACAGCAACTATTCTGTGTCAGGCAAATCCACGATCTCCTCTCTTATTCCCACACCAACCCTTCAAGGTAACAGACATCATTTATACAAATGAGGAAACGGGGTGGGGGTGGAGGGTGCGGCTCCGGACGATTAAATAAACTGCCCAAGGTCACACAGCTAGTGTGAGGGAGCTGGGATTCGAATTCCAAAGCCTCTGCTTTTCCATCCCACGCCTCTCCACTTGGGAATGGAGTGGGGTTCTCCTTTCCCAACCCTTCAGAAGGAAGTGTGGCTCTGACCGGAGACAGAGAGGGAAGAAGCTCCCAGAACCACCCTCTCCCTGCAGCGGTCGGCTGGCGCAGAAGGAAGTGCTCTCAGAAAGCGGGTTTCGGCCTGACCTGTGGTGGCGCAGTGGATAAAGCTTCAACCTGGAACACTGAGGTCCCCGGTTCGAAACCCTGGGCTTGCCTGGTCAAGGCACATATGGGAGTTGATGCTTCTTGCTCCTCCTCCTTATCTCCCCCCCCCCCCCCGAAAATTGAATAAATAGAGTCGTAAAAAAAAAAAAAAAGCTTAAAAGCGGTTTCCTGGCAGGGCGGTAGCACTCTCAGACTTCTCACAACAGTTCTTCAGCTGTCACAGGTGCTCAGGTATAAATATACATTGGCTCCAGTCCGATCTTAAGGAGAATGGCATAGGTGGTGGCATGCTGCCCTGTGGGCCACGGTCATGACTATTCACACTGATGACCACTTTCCCGGGACACCACTACGAAGGCGCCCGGAGAAGCCCCCATCTGCCAGGAGACAGAACTTGCTCGTAAGCATCTGAAACGCTGTGCTCCAGGTCAACAGTCTCGGCTCTTAAAGAGTACAGAGGGTCACCAACCGTAGGTCAGCAATGGCACTGTACACACTCACTCTGTGCTGGTGTGGCCTCCACCCTGGTCTTTCTAATTCTTTATCCTTCTTTATTAGTATCTTTAAGTTTCATTTGCCTCGTAAGATAGGGCTAAGTTTGCCTAGTTCAGAAGATAACTCTCTTAAGGAGTCGGTGAGGTAACATCAACAATACATCCAACAATAATAGCACTTGAAGACTTTTTGTAACTGCCCTCTTCTATTAGCAATTACACAGTAACATGCAGGAAGGTCGAAATGGGTGTTTTTATCCCCCGATACAATACTCTTATCAAATATAGAGATAATAGAAAATACATAGCTTTAGATGACAGAACCGGATTTCTACAATTTGGATACTGCTGACTTTTTTTAACTGGAGGTTTACATTGAAAAACTGGATTTTTTAGATCTCCGAGAATCCTAAAAAGTTGTATGCAGAAATTTGGGGGATGTGTATGTCTTTTTTTTCAGGAAGGAGGGTCTAAAGCTTTGATCCGATTTTCAGTGTGGCTCATGATCCTTCAAAAGGTTTAGAACGCCCTCCTCTGGGTCACCAGTCACAAATGATTGTGTGGAACCTGTCTTTTAAGCCGCTTCGATATCACTCAAGTTCAAAGCCACAGGCTCTTGCAATTCTAGGCTACATTAATGAATGTAGAGTGGTATCTTGAGATACAAACAGACCAACATACGAATTTTTTTTTTTTTTTTAAAGATACGAGCTGCAACTCGGTCCGTATTTTTGTCCAAGATCCGAGCTAAGTTCTGAGATATGAGTCGTGATTCGGGAAGCTGCCACTAGTTGGTGCATTGGTGCATGGGTCCAGTATTGGCAGTTTGATATACGAGTTGACTTACCTATGAGCTTGGTTACAGAACGAATTAAATTCGTATCTCAGGGTACCACTGTACATTGTCTAGATCCAGGAGGACATATGTAATGTTTTATACTGATGGCATCTGGAAGGTCGGGCTTGATGGTGGAGTCGTCATTCTCATCAGACAGAAGGCAGAGGGTGATACTAGGGAAAGAAGGTTCCAGAAACCAGATCATGTGAGAGTCAGGTGATGGGGCGGAGGATATTTCGCCAGAGAAAGAGAGAGCCAGGGAGTAGGCAGCCACAGCTTCTCTTTAAATAGCTGGTTATGCCTGATACAGGAAAAGGGTTCATCTACGTAGCTCCAGAATATGGAACTAAGAGCAACGGCTAGAAGATACAAAGAGAAGGCAGCCAGCCTTTTTCTAAGGAAGGACTTCTAGAAAACGATTAGCGAGCTTCACAATGGACAGGGTGGCCTGGGGAGGCCCAGCAGCTCCCTGTCCCGAGTTCCCATGCCCAGCACCACGTGGTCCTGTGTTAGGAATGTGTAATTTTCACGCATTTTGTTTTCTTAAAATGGGCGCACCTCTGTACGGAACGCTGTGTCTGCGTTTTCAGCACAGATTGTAAGAACCCTCCGGCAACTCCTTCTGAGTCTGGCGCTGTCCGGCCCACAGCTCACTCGCCCTCCTCTCCTCTGGATGTAACATTCTCCTCCAATCTGTTCTCCACCAGCATCCCGGGTAATCGGGGCGTGTCTTTCTGCCACAGGTATATCTCAAGATTCCCATTTCTTTGAAAGCTGAACTGGTAACCTTGGCCTGCAAGGCGCTGGTTGGCCTGGGGTCTCTGTGCCTGTGTCCTGCCATCCTCCCCTCTCCGCAACCCTCTCGCCACGCTGGCCTCTTCTCCAACTCTGCCTCTTCTGCAACTTCTGCACCTCTGTCCTCTCAGTGTGCCACCTGCTTCTCCCAGCTCCCCAACACCCTCCAGGTTTCAGCTCAAGTATCAGCTCAGAAAGCCTGCCCCAGGCTACCCAGGCTCTGTTAGCGCCCCCCACCCCCAGACTGTAGCCCATCACTTTTATTTTCTTCATTCCATTTATCACAACTTATCATGCTTCGTATTTCTGGCTTGGAAGTAGCGAAGTAGCTTCTTCCCTGGGTGGAGGGGAGGCTTTTTGATGATAAGAACCTATAGTCTATGCTGGTCAGTAACGTGGGTTGGTGGTCAGAAAGTATTTCTGGTATGGAAGAATGAATGAATGAATGAATGAATGATTGTAAGAACACATCTGTCCAGGACAGATGCTCAGCTCAGACAGGGTTGTGTGTGATCCTGTTCTCTTAGCATGTACGCATGAACAGACTTACTTGATTCCCCATCCTCTCCCAGGGCAGGGCTGTGCACACAGCATACCGTCAAGAAGATTTTGGATTGACCCCATGAAGCTTACTAATGTAAAGACAGAGATTAGAGAAAACAATCATTTTCACTGAAGGGAGAAATATATTACCTATATACCGTGAAGTATCCTCATATGCACCGTGGGGTAAAATCCTAGAGAGGAAGAGGAGCAAGCCCCTAACGCTGGGAGAGTGTGTCTTTTCTGCCTCTAAAGGCTCTCAGAAAAAAAAAAAAATCCAGCAGTGACGAACAAGACACGCTGGAATGGGTTACTGAGGAGGTGGCAGAATTCAGAATTTCTTTTTTCTGGAAAGCTTTAAAAATAGAACAGCCATCTGGGATGATTTAGATATGGTCCTCATTGAAGAGGGGGGTGGTGGTGCAAAAGGGAATGAGAGATCTCTCCCAGTCCCATCTCATCCTTGATTTTCTGATACTCCTCTCTAAAGTTTTATTCCTAGCCAAGCCTGAAAGGCGCAAGGAACTCACTTTTTTTCTGTCACTGTATGTTACGTTGTATTTTGCTTGTCATTGTTAGGTAGCCCGTTCGGATCAGATTTCACTTCCGTTCTCTCTTTTCTAGAAAGATGCTGGACGAGTTGAGATGTTGCCGAAATGACAGCCTTGAAGGGCATACATCAGTGTGGGTCCTGCTCGTGCCACGGGGAAGGACTGAGGGACAGGGGTAGTCCGTGGAAAACGGGCAAGACCTTGAGGATGGGGTACATCCCACAGCAGGGGCAGCTGCAGTTCAATGCAGAAGTTAAGCCCTGTAAATCAAGTCTGCTGTTTCATAACTATTAATTCTTCATTTTGTTTTTTAATGGGGTCAAGTTTGAGAGAGTCAGTATGGAACCCACAAAGGCACATTTTTCTTATATTTGGTAATGACATTAGATCAATCTGTTTCCTAGCTTTGTTCTTATGACTCTTGATTTGTCAAAGCTGCACAGTCAAATGAATAATAGACTTTAATACACAGAAGCTAGGGTTTTACTATTTTTACTGCAGAGGCCACACAGTAAAAAGCCTTGTTAACAGTGTTTCTCAGCAATATTTGCATGTCATAACTGTTTTTCTAACCTAAATAATCTTGGTTCCGATGATCAAGTACATTTATTTATAAATGTTCATTACAAGCACTGCTGTACATAATGAACTGATGGCTGGGATGACTCTAGGTTTTCTTTTTTAATCCAAAAGGAACACAAATGCTTTCAATGACAACATTAACTTTTTCACCTTTCTGTAACTTAATGGATAATCCATATTTTTATGGATGACTGTGTTGTCAGAACAAAGTGTGACCATAAAGGTCTTCACAAACAATACTTGGAAACTGGCCTTGTCACTTGAGGTGACATTAATCAAGTACACCTTCCCCTTCACTTGCTCACTGCTTCCAGAATGCTGGCTGACCGTCCACGTGGGAGATATCTCTGTGGACCTGTGTATGTGTGTGTGTGTGTGTGTGTGTGTCCACTTATGCTAGAAACAGAACTTTAATGCGAACCCTTCCCAGAAAGAAAATTCCAAGGTAGAAAGAAGAACTCCTGGAAACAAAAAGGCAGAAATGGTATATTCTCCAAGAACCTGAACATGGATTACTTCAAGAGGCCTTCCGATGACTGGGTCCTCACGCTGTTGTGGTCTATCTGGTACATCCTGTTACGTAACTGTTTGCTCAAGTGGTGCCACACACCTCTCCCTAATGGACGATGATCCCTGTTTGTGCAGTGTAGAGAGAAACATCTGATCCTCTAACCCACCAGGATTAAGTGTCTGCAGGGAAGTTGTAATTGCTGCAGAACAGGAACAGGGCTCCAACTTTTCCTCTCACGACCCGTCTCAGGGCTGGTGTCCCCGCAGTGACTGTGAGAGGGAGGTGTGGGGTGCAGGGTAGGGGGGGTGGGGTCAAGCTCCGGCCAGGGCTGAGGCAGGAGGATGTAATCCCTGGGGCAAAGCTGGACTGAACTGGTTTGGGCCACTCACGCCGACATGGCGGGTGGGAACAGCCTGGAACATAGTGCTCCCCAATGCCACTGCAGACTCCTCTTTCTCTTTCGTCCGCGTTTGTTCCTTCTTTCCTCTCCATCTGATGCTACCCTAGTTGATCCTAGGGACCCTCCAGGGGCCGTGGGCAAACTCAGTGGGCAAGCAAGCGGCACACTCTCTGGGTGGGCTGGACCTGAAAGAGGAGCTTGTCTCTCTATTCCACCCTCACACTGGCCCTCACAGCCGGGCTCTGGGGTGGCTCATCCCGAAGACCCACGGTTTCTCTTTGCTGGCCACTTAGTCCACTGTCACCCCCTCTTCGTTACTTGCCGGCACGGTGGAAAGCCGGCCACTCTGTTACGTACACACTGGTTCTCAGTCTCACCTCACTCTACTGCGCTGTTCACGATTGCTCCTTGGGGTTTTCTCACAGCCTCCCCGCACAAATGCCGCTCACCCACCCACTCGCCCAGTGCAGAACAAGCGTCTGGAGCATGCTGGGGCCTGCAGAATAAAAGAGGGGGGCTGCCGCTTTCCCAGAGCCCCTCCTCTGACATGGCACATGTTAACGCCGATCTGCAGGGAGATTGCAATTCTAACATAATGAGATATTAATGAGCTTCGCACATGTCCCTAGCCACAACATCTCTCTCCCTCGCCCCTGCACGCCTTCTTCCACCAGTCTGGAGAGAAGCTGCCCCTGCTCTGACGCCCCTGTCCTGGCTCCCCCTCGCGCCTGCCCTCTCCGCTCCAGCGCCACCTGCCACCCCGCAGCCCCGGGCTCTGCCCTGCTCACCTCAAGCTGCCAGCACTACAGAGCACCAAATGGGCTGGCACCGCCTTGTTTCCCGGCCTAATGGATGCTTGTTTAAACACTGGGGCTGTTTGCATTGCTGCGGCTCACTGCATGTTAAACACAGTCCTCTGAAACCCTATGCCAATCCAATAAAGGTATCAGCAGTTCAGTGCGGGGAGGCAATTACTCTATGGTCCCAAGTGTGCCTTCTAAGCTCGAGGAAGGGAAATTTGATCGAACAACTAAAAGGAAAATCTGATTCGGCTCAGCATCACGGGAGGACACGAGGCTTAACTGCAGCCAGGTCTGCGGAGGGCAGACGGAAATCAATGACAGCTGGGGAGAGCAACCACACATCGTTAAGAGGCCTTTAAGCCAGCCTGTTAGGAACAGGCTCCTGCGTCTGCCTGGAGACACCCGCCCGTCCTCCCTCTCGGCTCCCTTTTCCTGTCTTTCTTCCTGTTTTCATCCCTAGGAGTGTACCTATTTATTTCTTTTCATGAAAAACTGTCGTCCTTCTTAACACCCTCTACCTCTCACTCACCTTTAATTCCTTAAGCACTGAAATTAAAAAAAAAAAAAAAAAAAGCTTTTCTTGTGCACGATCATTACCATATCAAAGGTGACAGAAAGAGCAAAAATAATAGATATTATCCAATACACTGGCCAAGAGGAGGAGGAGGGCCTGCTTCAGAGAGAACGGCGCGTCCCTAACCTCAGGCTGATGGTACCAGTCAATAATGTAGCGCTGGCTCTTCCGCGGTGGCGAAGTCTGAGAGATCGGGCAATTAGACACGAGATTTATAGGTATCTCTCACCTAAGGAGAAGTTCTGGGCAAGCGAATTCCTTCCTTTATTTTTAAGTTCTGGGCACGAAGCGATGTGGGGCTGAGGTTTCTGGGGCGTTCTGCCCTGGGTTTTCACGGAGCAACCCGCCCTGCGGTGGCCCTTCCTCCAGGGGGAAGAGTGAGACTGCGCAGCGCAATGCCTCGCTGCCCTGGAAACGCGGCGCACGACGCTCCCCGGGCGCCATCCGCTTGCCAGGAATTCTGCCAAATACCCGTCTACCCCCCGGGTTCCTGGCACCAGCGATCCAGCCAAGATGGAGCCAGGGTACTGCTCGGCAGATGGGGCAGCCATTCCTGTCTCATGGGTGTCGGGATGAAGCTGTCTCTGTATGGGATGAAGCTGTCTCTGTATGGGCTGCGCGGTTAGAGTGCTAAGGGGGTCTGGAATCACACGTGGTCCCCTGCACCCCCCGCCGAGTGATGGCATGCGCTGTGTACAGGATAGGGTTCTAGAAGGGTCTTGAACAGACTGGAAAGGGTTCAACCGATAAGCCTGTGCATGATGCCTCGGTCCAGCACACACTGAGTCCCCAGAACACCAAAAGGACCTGGCCTCTTAACCTAGACCTGCCTTTTGGTTACTCATTTCTCCTGTCTGAGTCCAAGTCCAGCTCCCACGCCCCAGGCTCCAGGCGCCGGGGCAGCCGGGCAGGGAGGCTCCAGCAGGCAAGCAGCATGGCTGTCCCGGCCCTGTCCTGCCAGGGCAACGCTGACACTGCGGCACCTCCTGATGTCACTAACTGGGATAGCAGTGGCAATGGAGAGGGCGGTAAACTTCAACGCCTATAACTTCTGGTGTCAGCGGAAGTCTTACCGATTTCACAGAGGTCACGAGCGGCATTCTTGGGTCTGGTGTGCCTCTTGGTATTTTCACTTAACATTTGGAATAGCCTCCTTACCACAGGCCTGGGAGTGGGTGTGGGTGCACTGCGGTGAAAGAGCTTCTGAAAATTACAGTAAATGTGTTGTTCTGCACATTGGAGAATGAAGTATTCCGCTTAAGTTTTATATACCTATACATATATGTATATAATATACTATATATACATGCTATATTATTTTTATATTATACTTACACATTTTATTATATATTTATATAAATATTTATATATTTGTGTAATATATTTTATATTACATATTTATATTAATATATAAAATATATTTATGTGTGCGCGCGCACACACACACACACACACACACACAGTCTTTTAAGTTCCAAAACATAATTTAAAGATTTTAAACTTTTGTGATGAAAGGATTTCTTGTAATATTTAGATGCTTCCTTAGTTTATTTAAAGGAGATAACTTTTTTTGATAATTCATAAAGTCATAAGCTACCTGTTACTGGTTATACGTCTGCTGTTTAGTTTCTTTGTCTAGGAAAGAAAGGCTAGTTATTCGATCAGCACTTACATTTATTAGGAAAGAAGAGAATCTTGCGAAGGATGATAGACCAATACATTTTTGTTTTTTGTATTTTTTCCGAAGTGGGGGTGGGTGGGAGGCAGAGAGACAGACTCTCACATGTGCCCAACCGGGATCCAACCGGCATGCCCACCAGGGGGGGATTCTCTGCTCATCTGGGGTGTTGCTCTGTTGCAGCTGGAGCCATTCTAGTGCCTGAGGCAGAGGCCATGGAGCCATCCTCAGCACCGGGCTAACTTTGCTCCAATGGAGCCTTGGCTGTGGGAGGGGAAGAGAGACAGAGAGGAAGGAGAGGGGGAAGGGTGGAGAAGCAGATGGGGAAGGAGAGGGGGAAGGGTGGAGAAGCAGATGAGGAAGGAGAGGGGGAAGGGTGGAGAAGCACACTTCTCCTGTGTGCCCTGGCCGGGAATCAGACCTGACACTTCCACACACCGGGACGACACTACCGCTGAGCCAACCAGCCAGGGCCCCAATATGTTTTTAAGACTCACCGATGACCCTGTTTGGATGTCCAGAGTCTAACATCTGTAGGATTGCCATAATGAAGTCTGAACTCTCTGCCATCTCCACTCAGCAGAAACAGCACATTCTAATTTCTTTTTTTTTCTTCTTCTTAGTGTTTGAAATATCATCATGGAGTAAAAAAAAAGTTGTACTGACCCCAAACTTCTTCAATTTGCTCTTTTTTCTCCCCCAATAGAGAAGCTCATGGAATCCCTGTGTGCCCACATTTTCATTCTTACCCAGAGATGGCAGCTGAATTATAATAAAATTATAGAAAAAAAAATCCTACCCCAAAGATGGAGACATGTGGTAAGAGAAAATTTTCTCGCTAGCAATTCTGAGAGGAGGGCAGTGGAGGCGGCCCCAGGTGCGCATGAGGGTGTTTCGTGCCTTCTGATTGCATTAAGGGGCTGTTCTAACTAAAAATGCAGGAATGGCAAAAGTAGGCTTACAGTTGTGAGTATTGGAGACAGAGAGCGTCCTTGCATTACTATTTATTAATGATTGCATTATATTTCCACACGAACAACTGTAGACCTACTTTTGCTCACCCCTATCTATTGAGAACCACCTTGGACATCTTTACCTTTCCTTCTATTTCCAAAAAAAAAAAAAAAAAAAGTTTCTCCTTTTTGTTTAAATTTGTAACACACGAACATTTTCTCTCCATGTAGATATCTTGCCTTCTGTGATCCTGGACCGAGAAACACACTCCCATTCTCACTGCCGTGAAATAAGAATCCTATCCTGTCGTAAAATCACGAGATGGCTATTAACATCGCGGGAGTCGGGCACTCTGAAGGGCACTTTTCATCACCTGGCGAGCTTCTCTCCCAACCATGCTCTCAGAGAGCTTCCCACTGGGATAACCTTCTTGGACACAGATGTATACATCTTCCTTCCCCTCGGGAGAGGAGCATCCAATTTACCTCATTTCAGGACCCATTTAGATCATCACTTTCTGAGAACCAGAAACTGCTGGACTCCTTTGTCAGGAGGTAAACCTAAGCTTCCTCAACCCGAGCTCCCAATAGGAAAACCCAGACGGACAACTGGAAGGACCCCAGTTCAGTGGCCTTCCATCATCCCAGTCCTTCAGCGTGTAGTGACACCGAGGCCTAACCAGCGAAACGAGATTTCAGCGTCTGTTACAGCAAAACATGGTTTTGAGATTAGGGTAAAAGAGTATAAATTAAATTTGGGCCCTTAAAGCAAAGACTTTTAAAAGAGGTTCCTCTTTCACTAGCTACCCCAGAAATGGCCTTGATCTGTACTGGGCATTGAGGTGGGATGTTCTGAGGATCCCTGCACTGCAGCAGTTGCTCCTATTGACAAAGTGGCTAAAACACAAGGTACTGTCCCAAAACCGAGAATAAAAATAAGTACGAAAGACGCAGTCATCTTCATCTTCACCATGCAGAAGAGAGGCCACTGATGAGCCTTAAAAGGGAACGTGTCTAGTTAAGAACAAGGTGACAAAGGGTTTATGATATTCTCTCTATTTTTCTGTATGTTTTCACATGTCAAAAGTAAAAAGCTGGTGCAAAGAGGGCTGCTCTGGTCTTGCTCAAAGAACTTCTTAGGGTCTGACCGAGTGATGGCAGAGTGGACAGAGCGTCAGACTGGAATGCAGAAGGCCCAGGTTCAAAACCCCAAAGTCGCCGACCTGAGTGCAGGCTCACCAGCTTGAGCGTGAGGTTGCTGACTTGAAGCCCAAGGTCACTGGCATGAGCCCAAGGTCACTGGCATGAGCCCAAGGTTGCTGGCATGAGCCCAAGCTCACTGGCTTCAGCAAGGAGTCACTTGATCTGTTGTAGCCCCCCCCCCCCCCAGTCAAGGCACATATGAGAAAGCAATCAATGAACTAAGGAGCTGCAACAAAGAGCCACAATGAAGAGATGAGATGCTTCTCATATCTCTTTCTGTCTGTCTGTCCCTCTCTCTGTCTGTCTCTCTGTCTCTGTCATAAAAAATAAAAAAATAAAAAAAACCAAAAAAACAAAAAAACCTTCCCAGGGCAACGGGAAGATCCAAAGATGGGAGAAACGCTGACAAAGCCCGGTCAGCATGAGACACTAAATTACCCACGCACAGAAGAAGGCACACGTTGTGTATGTTCTGACCCAAAGGGAAGAGCTTTCTGCATAGGAGGTCAGACCCATATATTTACAACCAAGCAGAACCAAAAGCTCTAAGAAATGGTGAAGAGAAAGAATACAAAGGATATTTGACCGATTGACTTTCTTTAAAGGTAGTTTAGATCCCCTTTTGTTAAAGAAATGTTTACAACATTAATTGCCAATACCCTCCCTTTCATTCTTTTTTAAATTTGGAACTATTTTTGGACCCACAGGAAAGTTATAAAAATAGTACCAAGCCCTTCTTGCCCTTGACACCACTCAACGTTAATGTCTTACACAAGCCTAGTACACCTGTCAGGAACAGGGACTTGACATTCATACAATATTATTAATTAAACTACAGACCTCATTAGAATTTCACCATTTCCCCCAGGAATGTCCTTTTTTCTTTTGAGGATCCTATCCAAGATGACCTTAGAGTGTGTTCAGTTATTTTTCCTTACTCTTTCCCAGTTTGTAACATTCCGTAGTCTTTCCCTTGCCATGGATACTTTTGAAGAGTACTGGACAGTTCTTTTGTAGAATGTCCCTCAGTTTGGGTTTGTCCAAAGGTGTCTCATGACTGTAATGGAGTTGGGCATTTTTAGCAAGAATACAAAAACAACGTCGTGTCCTCTCAGTGTGTCTTACGGAGGGTTCACGATGGCACTGTGTCTGTCACGGGTGATATTCCCCTGGATCACTGGGTCAGGCTGGTGTCCACTGGTTTCCCCACGGCACAGCTACTGTCTTTCCCTCTGTAGTTAATAAGAATCTTGGAGGAAATGTGCTGAAACCAGGCAAATCTTGCTTCTCCTCAAATGCTGCCCACTAATTTTAGCATCCATCTGGTGACCTTGTCCAAAACAATTACCACTATAGGGTTTGCCGAGTGGTGGGTCTGCCTCCCACTCTTTCACATCTATTGTCTGGAGTTCTATGTAAGGAAGTGCTGTCTCTTCACCCCTATTTGTTTGTTTTTAAATCATTCTGGGCTCCTGGATATTAACTTAATTTATAAGTTAAAATTCAATACTATCATTCTTTATTTTGCTGCCCAAATGGTCACTGGGAACACACTGTCATTGAGTCCTGTGTGTTATTTCAAAAGGCTCCCTTCCTTCCTTCCTTTCTTCCTTCCTTCCTTCCTTCCTTCCTTCCTTCCTTCCTTCCTTCCTTCCTCCCTCCCTCCCTCCCTCCCTTCTTTTCTTCCTTTCTCCCTCCCTCCCTCCCTCCTTCCTCTTTTCCCTCCCTCCCTCCCTCCCTTTCTTCTTTTTTTTTTAGCACTTCCTTATTTATTGGCACTGTAAGATGTTCTAGGCTCATTTCATGTTTTCCCTACCTGAGCCCTGGACTCAACTGCTTCTCCAAGGAGGCTTGGATCCTTTCCTTGGGGAACAATATGTAGAAACAAGGTGGGGTGTGGGTGCTGAGCGAGCTTGGTGCCCCTAGGCTTTCTGTGCAGACAGATCCCATTTCTATACACATATCCATACCCACAGGTAGTAGTTTACACTGCTGTTCTGATTCCAACCCAACATCACAGGGTTCATTTTAGTCTCCCCTTTCCTTACTGATTGCTTTTTTTCTCCATCAGTGTGATGCCTATAATAGCTTTCTTTTACCTTAAAAATAGCTATGTCTAATTATCACCTCCAAAGTTATTCCTTGATTAGATTGGAAATGGATTTACTGGCTTAGCACATATTCACGGGCACACACTGTGTTTAAGGTCCTCTACGAGGCACTGGAACGAGGATGGCTCTCAGACCCTCCCTGCAGGTTGTTTATGGGATTCCGGGGTATACATATAGAAATAATACAGAAAATGAGGAGCATTAAAAGAAAGAAAGAAATCGCTGTGGCCCCGTAGGGGGAGGAGAAATGCACTCTTACCGAAGGAATATGGGAAGGTTCCCAAGGAAGCTGTGGACCTTCGCGGATGTGCAGGATGGGGTCTGTAAGGACCAGGGGAAAGCATCGAGGAAAAGGGAACAGCATGGGCAGAAACACAGCAAGGACATCACACATGCCAAGGCACAAAAGGGACGAGTGGTGTCTGGGGAGGGAGTCTGGTGGCCAGAACCGGATGGCAGAGCACCTCAGACAGCTGGCTGTGGTGGGGTTGGAGTCAGGGCTCCCAGGGACCGTGGAGAGCTTGTGAGAGTCTGTGAGCAGGAAGTGATCTCACAGGAGTGATGCAGTGAGATGCAGAATGCAGGGGAATTGGAGGAACAGGGGAGATAGCTGGAGGAAAGGGAGAAGTTTGGAAGCTATTGAAATAGTTTAGGGGATCAGAGAGGGTCTGAATTGGAGCAGGGGCAGCAGGAACGGAGAGGAGAGAATTGAGGTGAGCAGTTATCACGAGCACAATCAACAGTACTTGATGATAGATGAGGTGAGAAAAGCAAGGAAATAGAGGTGACCAGGATTTCAAGGACGTACATTAACGACCGGCAGAGTTGGAAATGAGGAAACAAGAGAGATGGTGGGGAAATATCCAACAGCCCCCAGGACGCAGAGTTGAGAAGACATTTCCTTGGTGACCATGGTGATGCTTTGTTATGAGTGAAAGGAGGAGGAGAGAAAAACAAAACATTTTATCAACTGATGTTGTTACTTTTTAGCAGCAATACTAAATCTGCAACAGCATAGAAAACTATTAAAAGGCAGAATGAAATTTCTAGATGACCATGAAATTTTATCGATTCATAGTGCTGGTTAGTCACTGGCATTGATAATCACCACAACGTGGGTATTTTTTTTTAATTTTTATGTTTTTGAAGTTAGTTAGCTCTCTCTAAACTACAGACAACCCACATTTTATCCATTATGACTTGAAGGCTGTTAAAACGGGATCATATACCAACATCAGGCACCAGGGAGTTTTAGAACACTGACGTTAGATTGGAACCATCACAGCTCCCATACTGATGTATCACTATTCAGATGGGAAAGTTTATCTTAGGGAACAGCGTAAACTCAGATATACCAGCACCTCTGCGATCACGACGGCACCTAATAGTTAGAACATAACGCGCAGACATAGGCTGTGTGTGCCAGACAGCATTTGGCTTTTGGGTTCGAGAAGCAGCTACAAGTCAACTGTTGTTATGCCACAGGCTCTGTTTATTATGTTCTTTTGAAGGAAGAAAGGAAAGAGCTAAATATATTCATCTGTTTTGTAAGATGCCAGACAACTCAACCACGCCATCGGGCAACAGGAAGGACAGAAATGGAGGGAAAGAGAGCAAGCCATTTTTCTTCCGTTAATGAAATGGTGAAGAAGTTTGGAACTGCTGACCCACCGGCTATAAGGCAGTCTGGCCTGGATGTCCAGCCTTGCTCCAGCCAGATGACCACGTGGGGATGGGTCAGCATCTGCTGTCTTTCCCAGTGGTTGTAGAGGTGAATGGACTTCAAGCCCTGTCTTACAAAGTGTCCTTCCTACCCCTAAAAGTGTTCACAGAATAAAGCGGCTAAAATGGTTCTTAAAACAGATTTTTCTCCCCTACAGAAATGTGGATAATCTGGGGAAAGATGAAGGCTATTTTTCTTTTTCAAAGGAGTCAAAAGAGTCACATTGAAGGAGAGGTCCTCTTTAACAAGCAAAGTTCTGCGACTCTAAGAGCTATCCACCACCACAGCAAGTTTCCTGGCAGAGTTTGTGGACACAAACTCATACACAGGGTCACAACGGTGTTCCGGGGACCATGCACCAGGCCTTCAACAGTACAAAGATGGATGGAGCATGGAAAGGTGTAGAGGACAGTCCCTGCCATTAAGGAGCTCAGCCTCTTTGAAGCTATTAAACAGCTATTCCTGCACGAATTAAGCTCCCTCCTTACAAAGTTGCCATATTATAAATCATCTTTATCATTTAAGGCAAGCAGGGCTCGCAGGGTTGAAGGGTCAATTACAAACATTCAAACACAGTAGTAAGGAAGAGGTACAGGCAGAAACTGTGAAGCAGAAAAGTCACACGTCATTGTGCACTGTCCCTGTCCGCTCCACACCATACACTCCTTCCTTTGTGGCCACTGTCCCTCTTCTCTGTCCTTTCACATACCCTCTTCTAAGTCTCTTTTTCTTATGTTTAAATGGAAAGTAATCTGACACTATACCTTTATATTATCTATTGATGAACTAACTGTACTACATTAGTAGGTTGGTTACTTAGGTTATCATGCTACCAATTGATTCCTTAAATTGTTTAAATTTAAATACTGTTGGTATACAATATTATAGTTATATTAATTTCGGTGTACAATATAATGATTCAGCATTTTTATCCCTTTCAATGTGATCCAACCAACTGAATAAGAGAATATATTGGCAAATGATACTTCCGATTAGGGGTCGATATCCAAAATATATAAGGAATTCATACAACTCAATAACAAACAATAAACAATCCAATCAAAAACGAGCAGAGGACATGAAAAGACATTTCTCCAAGGAAGACCCACACAGATGGCCAACAGACCTATGAAATGATGCTCAACATCACTAATCATGAGGGAAGTACAAATCAAAACCACAGTGAGATACCACCTCATACCTGTCAGCATGGTTATTATGAATTATTTTGGTTTGTTTGCTTCTGATCAGGAAATCGGAGGCTTGGTCACTGTTATAGGAAATTCAAGCCTTGGCCAGTTGTAGGCTGTGTGAATGGAGCGGTGAGAAGGACAGCTTCTGTCCTATTTTCAGTTCTCTGAAAAGGAGGTGAGGTGGAAGGATTGGAAGAAAGGTTGGGCCCACACTTCCTGTTTCCTCTGGAACCAGGAGGCAGTGGTTCTGTGTCCCAGGATGCTGTGAAGGAACTTCCTGCTCCAGGAGGACCAACTGCACAATTCAGAGGGCCCGGGGGGAAATGAAAACACAAGACCCCTTGATCAAAAATCAAGGCTCTCAGGACACCGCCAGCAGAACATTAATCAAGAGCTCCGAGGTAGGGTGCCATGGGCCCCGCTGTCCTGTGGTGCAGGTCCCTCCCCCCTGCTGCCTCAGTTACCCCCCCATAAGCCTTCCCTGAGTGGGAGGTGTGGCCAAGTCTATCGCTGTGGCCACTAAGTCACCAACACATTAAACGCTACTCAACATGGCAGCGCTCCTCCCCACGCTGTTCTTCTTACTGTGTAGGCTTAGATCTGCAGAGACATACTGAAGTGTTCTCCACTCCATGTTTTGTTATTTTAAGTAATATTTAATTATGCTGTTATGTTTTTAATACAATGCCTGAAGCTCTGGACAGTGTCCCTGCGCCTCCCCTGGTCTTTCCACTGTGCGGAAGTTCCTGACATGAGCATTGGTCAGTGGCACGTTCTCTTCCTCAGGTGCCTTTCTCTTCCTGCCTCCTACACCTCTTCACAAGGGCAACAGTCTCCAGTAGTTCCTGTTTCTGGAGCTACTCTTGGAGAGTGAAAAAACTTGAAGAAAGTATTTTACAAGTAATTTCCTGATCTGTCTAAGACTTTGAGTAGTATTTTAACTCCCTTTCGTTGATCGAATTTATGTAAGAAAAGTATCATGTCAGTAAAATGTATTGAGTTCTCACTATTCACACCAGGACACTGTCTCTTATGCTCAGATTTTTTTTTGTTTGATTTTTTAAAAATTATTATTAAAATTCTATTATTTTAGAGCAGTTCAAGGTTTACAGCAGAGATACAGCAATTTCCCATATATCCCCTGTCCCAATGCTCAGATTTTCATTGCTTAATTTACCCCATATTAGTTCACTACCAGTTTAGATGTTTTTGTTATATTGATATCTTTGATATCTTGGAGTTTTTTGATATTTCTCCCTAATTCAGGCTCACCAGAAATGGAAAATTCCATCATGTGGGAAGAATACATTACAAAATACTTTTAAAAAGGTTACTGATCTCAGGATTGTACAATACCTCAAGCCAGGATTAACAAACTGTTGCTTAGTTAACAGGGACTTGGAGTCAGTTGAATGCTTAAGTAAATAGATAAGACTTATTTTAATTAGCATATTGATTGTTTACATATGAATGCATGCTTCTGAAGTTCCGGAGGAGAGCAGAAAAATGGCTTCTTGAGAGTTTTTTTTTTTTTTTAATATTAATATTTTTTTATTAAATTTAATGCAGTGACATTGATAAATCAGGGTACATATGTTGAGAGAAAATATCTCTAGATTATTTTGACATTTGATTGTGCTATATACCCCTCCCGCAAAGTTAAATTGTCTTCTGTCACCTTTTATCTGGTTTTCTTTGTGCGCCTCCCCTCCCCTAACCCCTCTCTCCTTCTTCACCCCCTCCCCCCTCCCCCAACTCCCCCGCCCCTGTTGCCATCACATTCTTGTTCATGTCTCTGAGTCTCATTTTTATGTCCCTTCTATGTATGGATTCATCTCAGTTTTTTTTCTGATTTACTTATTTCACTCCGTATAATGTTATCAAGGTCCATCCATGCTATTGTAAATGATCCGATGTCATCATTTCTTATGGCTGAGTAGTATTCCATAGTATATATGTACCAAAGTTTTTTAATCCACTCGTCCTCTGACGGACACTTGGGCTGTTTCCAGATCTTCGCTATTGTGAACAATGCTGCCACAAACATGCGGGTGCATTTCTCCTTTTCGAGCCGTTCTATGGTGTCCTTGGGGTATATTCCTAAAAGTGGGATAGCTGGGTCAAAAGGCGGTTCGATTTTCAGTTTTTTGAGGAATCTCCATACTGTTTTCCACAGTGGCTGCACCAGTCTGCATTCCCACCAGCAGTGCAGGAGGGTCCCCTTTTCTCCACATCCTCGCCAGCACTTATTCTGTGTTGTTTTGTTGATAAGCGCCATTCTGACTGGTGTAAGGTGATATCTCATTGTGGTTTTAATTTGCATTTCTCTAATGATTAGTGATGTTGAGCATTTTTTCATATGCCTATTGGCCATCTGTATGTCCTCTTTGGAGAAGTGTCTATTCATCTCTTTTGCCCATTTTTGGATTGGGTTGTTTGTCTTCCTGGTGTTGAGTTTTACAAGTTCTTTATAAATTTTGGTTATTAACCCCTTATCAGACGTATTGTCAAATATGTTCTCCCATTGTGTAGTTTGTCTTTTTATTCTGTTCTTGTTGTCTTTAGCTGTGCAAAAGCTTTTTAGTTTGATATAGTCCCATTTGTTTATCCTGTCTTTTATTTCACTTCCCCGTGGAGATAAATCAGCAAATATATTGCTCCGAGAGATGTCGGAGAGTTTACTGCCTATGTTTTCTTCTAAGATGCTTATGGTTTCACGGCCTACATTCAAGTCTTTTATCCATTTTGAGTTTATTTTTGTGAGTGGTGTAAGCTGGTGATCTAGTTTCATTTTTTTGCAGGTAGCTGTCCAATTTTCCCAACACCATTTGTTAAAGAGGCTGTCTTTACTCCATTGTATTTCCTTACCTCCTTTGTCAAATATCAGTTGTCCATAGAACTGTGGGTTTATTTCTGGGTTCTCTGTTCTATTCCATTGATCTATATGCCTGTTCTTATGCCAGTACCAGGCTGTTTTGAGTACAATGGCCTTGTAGTATAACTTGATATCAGGAAGTGTGATACCTCCCACTTTATTCTTCTTTTTTAAGATTGCTGAGGCTATTCGTGTCCTTTTTTGGTTCCATATAAATTTTTGGAATATGTGTTCTATATCTTTGAAGTATGTCATTGGTATTTTAATTGGTATTGCATTGAATTTATAAATTGCTTTGGGTAATATAGACATTTTAATGATGTTTATTCTTCCTAACCATGAGCACGGTATATGCTTCCACTTGTTAGTATCTTCCTTGATTTCTTTTATCAATGTTTTGTAATTTTCCGAGTACAAGTCTTTAGTCTCCTTGGTTAAGTTTATTCCTAGGTACTTTATTTTTTTGGTTGTAATTGTGAAGGGGATTGTTTCCTTAATTTCTCTTTCTGACTGTTCATTGTTGGTGTATAAAAATGCTTCTGATTTCTGAGTATTGATTTTATATCCTGCCACTTTGCTGAATTTATTTATCAGGTCCAGTAGTTTTTTGACTGAGACTTTAGGGTTTTCTATATACAATATCATATCATCTGCAAATAATGATAGTTTTACTTCTTCTTTTCCAACTTGAATGCCTTTTATTTCTTCTTCTTGTCTGATTGCTGTGGCTAGGACTTCCAGGACTATGTTAAATAAGAGTAGTGAAAGGGGGCACCCCTGCCTTGTTCCTGATCTTAAGGGTATTGCTTTTAATTTTTGCCCATTGAGTATGATGTTGGCTGTGGGTTTCTCATAGATGGCTTTTATCATGTTGAGGTATGTTCCCTGTATTCCCACTTTGCTGAGAGTTTTGATCATGAATGGGTGCTGGATTTTATCAAATGCTTTTTCTGCATCTATTGAAATTATCATATGGTTTTTCTCCTTCTTTTTGTTTATGTGATGAATCACATTGATTGATTTACGAATATTGTACCAGCCTTGCCTCCCCAGAATAAATCCCACTTGATCATGGTGTATGATTTTTTCCATATATTGTTGGATCCGGTTTGCTAATATTTTGTTGAGGATTTTAGCATCTATATTCATCAGAGATATTGGCCTATAATTTTCTTTCTTTGTGTGGTCTTTGCCTGGTTTTGGAATCAGAATTATGCTCATCTCATAAAAGGAGCTTGGAAGTCTTCCTTCCTCTTGAATTTTTTGAAATAGTTTGAGAAGGATAGGAGTTAGTTCTTCTTTGAATATTTGGTAGAATTCCGTTGTGAAGCCATCGGGCCCCGGACTTTTCTTTGTTGGGAGTTTTTTGATAACTGTTTCGATCTCCTTTGGTGTAATTGGTCTGTTTAAGTTTTCTGATTCTTCCAGATTGATTTTTGGAAGATTGTACGTTTCAAGGAATTTGTCCATTTCATCTAGGTTGTCTAGTTTTTTGGCATACAGTTCTTCATAGTATTTTCTTACAATATTTTGTATTTCTGTTGTGTCAGTTGTTATTTCTCCTCTCTCATTTCTAATTTTATTTATTTGAGTCCTCTCTCTCTTTTTCTTGGTGAGTCTACTTAAAGGTGCATCAATCTTGTTTACCTTTTCAAAGAACCAGCTCCTAGTTTCATTGATCCTCTGTATTGTTTCTTTAGCCTCTATGTCATTTATTTCTGCTCTGATCTTTATTATTTCCTTCCTTCTACTACATTTGGGCTTTACTTGCTGTTCTTTTTCTAATTCTTTTAGATGCAGGGTTAAGTTGTTTATTTGAGCTTTTTCTAGCTTCTGAAAGTGTGCCTGTAGTGCTATGAACTTCCCTCTCAGCACTGCTTTCGCTGTGTCCCATAAATTTTGAGTTGTTGTATGCTCATTGTCATTCGTTTCTAGGAATTTCTTTATTTCTTCTTTGATCTCATTCTTAATCCATTCATTATTTAACACCCTGCTATTTAGTTTCCATGTGTTTGAGAATTTTTGAGCTTTTCTGCTGTGATTCATTTCTAGTTTCATGCCGCTGTGATCGGAGAAAGTGCTTGATATGATTTCAGTCTTCTTAAATTTGTTGAGAGCACTTTTGTGCCCTAACATGTGGTCTATCCTAGAGAATGTACCATGAGCACTTGAAAAGAATGTATATTCTGCTGCTTTAGGGTGAAAGGTTCTGAAGATAGCTATTAAATCGAGTTGATCTAGTGTTTCCAATAAGTCTGCTGTTTCTTTGTTAATTTTCTTTCTTGAGGATCTATCTAGTGATGTTAGTGGGGTATTGAAATCCCCTACTATTATAGTATTGCTGTTGATCTCGCCCTTTAAATCCATCAAAATCTGTTTTATATATTTGGGTGCTCCTATATTAGGTGCATAGATATTTATAATAGTTATATCTTCCTGTTGGATTACTCCCTTTATCATTATGTAGTGGCCTTCTTTATCTCTTACTATATCCTTTGTTTTAAAGTCCAATTTGTCTGATATAAGTATTGCTACCCCAGCTTTTTTTTCATTTCCGTTTGCATGAAACATTTTTTTCCATCCTTTTACCTTCAATCTGTGTGTGTCTTTTGTTCTAAGGTGTGTCTCTTGTAGACAACATATGTATGGGTCCTGTTTTCTTATCCACGCAGCTACCCTATGTCTTTTGATTGGATCATTTAATCCATTTACATTTAAGGTTATTATTGATATGTAGTTGTTTATTGCCATTTTCTTCTTTAAAGGTGTATTCCTTTTTCTTTTTTTTTTTTTCTGTATTCTTTTCCCACTTTATCTGTTTACACCAGGCCCCTTAATATTTCCTGCAGCATTGGTTTGGTTGTAATGAATTCCTTGAGTTGTTCTTTGTCTGGGAAGCTTTTTATTTCTCCTTCAATTTTAAACGATAGCCTTGCTGGATAAAGTAGTCTTGGTTGTAGGTTCTTGTTCTGCATTACTTTGAATATTTCTTGCCATTCCCTTCTGGCCTCAAGTGTTTCTGTTGAGAAGTCAGATGTCATCCTTATGGGGGCTCCTTTGTAGGTGATAACTTTTTTTTCTCTTGCAGCTTTTAATATTTTCTCTTTATCGCTTAGCTTTGGTATTTTAATTATGATGTGTCTTGGTGTAGGTTTCTTTGGGTTTCTCTTTAATGGAGTCCTCTGTGCTTCTTGGATTTGTGAGAGTTTCTCTTGCATTAATTTAGGGAAGTTTTCAGCTATGATATGATTGAACAAAGTCTCTATCCCTTGTTCTTTTTCTTCTTCTTCAGGAACCGCTATAATGCGGATGTTATTTCTCTTCATGTTGTCACAGAGCTCTCTAAGAGTTTCCTCTGACTTTTTGAGTCTTTTTTCTCTTTTCTTCTCTGCTTTCATGCCTTCATTCCAGTTGTCTTTTAACTCGCTGATTCGATCCTCTGCTCTATCTATCCTGTTTTTAATTCCTTCCATTGTGGTCTTTATTTCTGATATTGTATTTGTCGTCTCCAACAGATTCTTTTTTATACTTGCTATTTCTTTATTTAGGTTTTCAAACTCCCCCTCCATTGTTGTTCTAAGATCCCTAAGCATCCTTACAATCATTATTTTGAACTCCGCATCTGGAAGTTTGATTATTTCCATATCACTCAGTTCATCTCTCGAAAGTGTCTCTTGTGGTTTCATTTGGATTGCACTCCTTTGTTTTCTCATCTTCTTCTTTTTTTTTTATTTTTATTTGTAGAGTTGATTGAGTCTAGGCTTGGTGTTGTCTGCCTCCAGTTTTCAGTTGTGTTATTTTTAGGTCTTCGTGGGTTGGTATCAGCTATTATTTGTAATCCACTTTCGGATTTGGGCAGCTTTGAAGTCTTGATTTGTTTGTTTTCTTAACAGGTGATAGTCTTGTTAACTGATCTCAGCAGGGGGCTTCCTTGAAACTGTATTCAGGAATGCTGTGGGTGTAACCTGAGACGCTGAAGGTCTCTTCCTCCAACTAATCTCACTGGGGGCAGGGTTTTTTCTCTCAGCTTCAGTAGGGGGAGGTGTATCTCAGATCTCCATGGAGACCTGAGTTACTGCCCCTCCTCCCCACTTCTTGTTTTCAGCTGTGTCTTGTTGTGCTGATTGCAGCTGGATAGATGTCCGGAGATCTCTGATCCGGAAGCACTTCAGCTCTGTTTTGTGAAAGGTTCAGTCCCTCCCCCAGCTATGGCCGCCTCCAGCACGAATGAGTCAGCTTTTTTATTTTGTTTCTTGCATACCTTATTCCCTCACAGTCTGTCCCTCTCCCTGTCTTTTCCACTTGGGAGATAAGCTGGTCTTTTCAACCCACCTTGCTCCCTGGTCGCCAGGTAAGTGGCTGTGAGCAGTAGTTTCTGCTCTTTTTCCTCTGTGAAATCCTCTCTGGGCTCTCAGCCTCACCCCCCTCCTTCCCTTCCTGTAAGCAGAGGAGATTCAGGCACTCCTTACCAGGATTATTGTGGCTTCCTCTTTGCTCCTTGGTTTTTGAGAGCTGTTCTTGCAGTTCAGTGTTGGTTTTTCATGCTGATTTTTTCTAAATTGATTTGTATTCCAGTTTGGTGTTGAGAGCTGGGTGTCTGTGCATCCGCCTACTCTGCTGCCATCTTCGATCCCCCTTCTTGAGAGTTTTAAAGATGCTCTTGCAAATTATTTGTTTCAATATTAATAGACACTATTTTAGAACCAAATCTTTGCTAGTCCAAGGAAAACTAGAATCACCATAAATTCTAAGTAAGTACAGTCAACTAATAATTTTTACTTCTAGAAAAATGTTACCAAAAGTCCCTTTAAAAGCGGGTTCACATGACTGATTAACAACTGGGAAGATAGCACGAAACCCGCAGAACTAACGTAGTATCTGACTTTTTCACCAGCAGTGTTGGTCTCCCACAATTTTTTTATTTTAAGGGAAGTGAGCCAATCCCACAAGTCTTGTCCACGAGGCCATCTCGCTTTGCTGACTGAACCGAGGATGACCACCCGACCCAGGCAAGGCCTGTGGGCTCTGCACGAGAGAAGCTGGCTCAAAAGGTGTGCTTGTCCCACCAGCTTCTGACTCCGGGAAAGGCACCAGGAACAGAGACAGATGCCATGGGCGGTGGCGCAGGGACCGACGGAGAAGACAGCGACTCAGAGAGGCCAGGCGGCGGGAGCTGAGTGACCCTGAGGAAGAAATTGTTATGAGGAAACACGCAGGTTGAGAGAGAAAGAAAGGATAGACAGAAGGAGGAAGGGGAAAAAAGGAGAGAGACACAGACACAGACAAGACAGATGGCAGACAGGCTGTGTGACCCTTGAGAGGGTGTGGTTTGTCCCTAGAGGGTCCCTGGTTGGCTTCTTTCCACTCAGGTTCAGCCCACAAGCATCCATTCATTGTCTTTTGAGATAAAGTGAGTCTGTTGCTTGCTCCTTACCGGGTAGCTTGATGCTAGAGATGAACTCAAACACCCGAAAACCTCTTCCCATAATGGCAGCTAAAGTGAGAGGCTCTGGACGGGGGGAGGGTGGCCCGGGAGACGTCCAACACATAATACATTTTAGATGGAAGAGCCTTTCATCTTGTAAATGTGGATTTGCTTACATATGTCTGTATTTTCACCCACACACAATCACAAAAGGGTCTTTTTCTGGGCTCGTCAAGGCCTAGGTGTGCTGCGGAGATCCCGGGGCGGCTGTGGCACCGCTGGGCCCATTGCCAGCCGCCCCCGGTGGAGCCCGTCATCCCGCTTTGATGTTCACAGTCAGGACAGCTTCTGCCTGCTAAATATTTATTTAATCCAATTTGGCCAATCAAACTTCAGGTCTAATAAATGATTCTAGTAACAGGCAGCTCTTAACCCAAAGCAGTCTCCTACTTCCCGAGGTCGGCCTGGAGCTTTGTTTGAAAACAAGTGTTCACACAGCAGGGAGGAAGAAACCAGAGAAAGTGTGAGAGAGAATGCTTGTGTGGGAATGTCTGTGAGTGCATGTGACTGTGAGTGTGTGTCAATGAGTGTATGTTGGGAACCAGGGGAAGAGGAAATGGAGCAAAATAAAATGAAAAATGAGAGGCTGCGTGAAAACATATGGAAATTTTCTTCTCTCAACTGGAAATACAGATTAACATGTTTTTTTTAAAAGAAACCCATGAACTGAGTTTTCAGCTCTCTGCGCAGCTGTGACATCATCCTTCGGAGGGGATGCTGCTGGCTCTCATCCCTGCCCGTCACATTCTCAGAATGGGGGTGAGGAGGTTGACGGGGGCTCTTCCCCTCTGTTTCTACTTCCATCAGAAGATAAATATGAGACACATGGCCCTCTCCACCCCTGACTTAAAGGCCTATGTAGCTAAGGGACATCAGCTTCCAAAGGTGTATATTCTTCAGGGGGTAAGAAAAAAGCAAACTCAACTCAGAGCTTTCCTTCCTAAATGTCAAGGAAATCTGGATGGGGGGGGGGGGGGATGGCGTGGGGGCTGCTGATGTTATTTTTCTAAATGTCTTTGCCCGAACCACACTTTGTAACATACAGAGAGGTGTGGGATTCTTTACCGGCATAGAGAAAATAAACCTGAAGGCATAGAGCAATTTTCTGCTTGTTGAATCTTGTGCCTGGTTTGTTTCAACAAAGCCGGGTTCCCTTAGAGTCACCTGACCCAGTCTATGGAACAAGCACCGCCATGTGACCATAATCACTTTTTGCAGAAGATCTCTGCTTTGCCAGCCACTTAATGTCCTGGGCAACGTACCACGTTGCCAATATTCACTCAATTAGGAGGAATTAATCATCCATTTCACTAGTTTCCCCCACTGCCCCTCAACAAGACACAGAGCCCGGCAGCCTTGCCATGTGATCCAGCCTTCCCCACAGATGCAGTTACATGGCAACCAGACGGAAGCTCCTTTTTTTTCCCCCAGACCAATATTGTGTTAATCCTTACAAGTTTATTAGTTCTGACTCATAACAATCCATCAGCCATTAAGGACAATAAGTGATGCTTGGAAATTAATACATTCATTTCAGCACAGGGGGTTTTACATATTAAATTCTCTTTAAAGTTATAAATAAATAACATACATGGAATAGATTTAAGCAGTAAACATATATTCAACAAGCAGTAATCGCGGAAGCTTCCGATTCTGCAAGCAAAGGCGATTTCCGCCATATCTTGTTAACAGGCCCTCAGTGTCCGTCCCCCACCTCTGCCCTGGTCAGATCATAAATCTATCACATCCAATATTGGGGTCGTTCCTTTCTTAGGAAAACGGTGTTTCCTTGATCTAACGCTCATTCTCAATGCCTCAGCTTTCCTTCGTTTTTTTCTTTATCATTAATATTCTTATGGTTTTAAAAGAAAAACTGAAAAAAATTAAAGATATCTTTGTTCATTCTCATCTCCTTCTCTTCATCTGCCCTCCCGTCCCCCCAACAATGCCACTTGAATAGCTTTTAGAAAGTGACCCCCTGAAAGGAAGTCCTATTTTAATCATGGCTTCAGTAAGGGTTTTTCAAGTACCAAAAACATTAGAAACGCATCTCATTCCTGAGGACCAAGAGGCTGGATGCAGGAGCCAGGAGTCTATTCTATTATCTTGTGAAAGCGAGGGAAGGTCAAATTTCCACCAGGTGTTAAACAGCTGTACCAATCATACTGTCATCCAAAAACAGATCTGAAAACACTTATTTTAATTTTTGTTTTTAAACAAAGGAACAAGAAAGAGAGGAAGAGGTTGCTGTGCTATTTCCCAACTGGTACTTTGAACTGGATAAATTTTCTAAATGGCACAATCAAAAAGCTTTGTAGAGATACTTCTCTTTCAGTGCTGAATTAAATCCGTCTAATTTCATCAACTTCTGTCCCTCATAAAAATGTAATTATTGCACTCCTGTTTCCTAGAACTAAAGATTTTATTCTTAACCTCCGTCATAGATTCAACTCACAGCCACAAAACAGCACAGGACTCGTGTCAGTGACAATTTAAAGTGAATTAAGGGTTAATGACAAAAGTCTGATCTAGACAATGCCCCATCAAGGGACATTTTTATTACTTAACCTCAGAGGCAACACCAGCAGAACTGAACATTTTGTCAACCCCTCCTCTAGCTTCTTGGTCCTTTTCTAAAGTGCTTCTTTCTTTCCTAGGCTTCTCTACACAAGGACGTGTGTCCTGCAGATGCATTTAGGAGAGCAGTATCCAGAAATTACATCACAGCTCTCCTGCCTTCCTGTCATTTCCCCAAACTTTAAAATTTCCAAAAGCAGACAGATCAGGATGCACAGCCTCCAACTCGACGTCCCTGCTGGATTCTGAGGTTAGGGAGACAGACGCTGCTTTTGTGTGTGTCTGCAATACTACATGCAGGTGCTCCCCATTGTCCCCCGTCTTCTGTGCCAGTGCGTGCACACATAGGTCCTGATAGGGTACAGTCGCCAAGAGCTCTGTGTGGTCCCGCAGGCTAAGAGATTTCACAGCACAGGCAGTGACATATTCTGAAACTATTTAACAGCAAGCATTTTTTTTTCTTTTTTCTTTTTTTTCTTTTTTTTGTATTTTTCTGAAGCTGGAAACAGGGAGAGACAGTCAGACAGACTCCCGCATGAGCCCGACCGGGATCCACCCGCCCACCAGGGGCGAAGCTCTGCCCCTCCGGGGCGTCGCTCTGCAGCGACCAGAACCACTCTAGCGCCTGGGGCAGAGGCCAAGGAGCCATCCCCAGCGCCCGGGCCATCTTTGCTCCAATGGAACCTTGGCTGCGGGAGGGGAAGAGAGAGACAGAGAGGAAGGAGGGGGGGGGGTGGAGAAGCAAATGGGCGCTTCTCCTGTGTGCCCTGGCCGGGAATCGAACCCAGGTCCCCCGCACGCCAGGGTGACGCTCTACCGCTGAGCCAACCGGCCAGGGCCAACAGCAAGCATTTTGAACTGTTCTTAGTCGACAGGTAGGTGCTCAATATCAGAGATTGGGAAAGACGGGGAGCAGGAGAGTTAAGTCTTCCAGAAGGAGTATCTTACAGCTGAGTGTATCTTATAGGCAGGGGTGACCCTGGGGACCTCTTAGTCCAGCTCCATCCATTCATAAAAAAGAAAACTCACAGCCAGAGTCGTAAAGATTTGCTCAAGGTCACAAAGCTAGTTTGAGGCAAGGTAACAGCAGTACCTGGGTCTGCGATCAGTGAGTAAGGCTTCTTACACTTATTCAAGCCACCTCTAGGTTGGAAAGTGAGAAAACATAATGACAGTCTAATACATACATCCATATTACATTAGCATGCATAATATACACGTATTCTAGTAGTGCTGCATGATGAGACATGATATGCTTGTGGGGGGTGGACTGGCGATGATCATGGATTTGAAAGGGGATAAAATATTTTGATAGCTGGTTGCATTCTGAATTAGTGACACAGTTTCATCTCGCCTCAAGGGTTACACAAGAAATCAAGACAAAATTCTAAATTAAAACAAAATAGGGTAATTCAAGTATATGGGGCTATCTTTCCTTGATAAAGGTGCTTTTAAAATATATGAGATATATTTTATATATACCAAGGCTATACTTAATATGATACATACTTAATATAAGTACATATTATATGCATACATAGAAATATATATTAATATATTACTTATATAAGTATCTATACTTAAATATTATTATATAATTAAATACTTAAACATAGATAAGTATTTATATATACTTAAATATGTATCAGTATATAGTATATATACTTAAATACTACTTATATAAGTATATATACTTAATATATACTTATATGAAGTAACATATTAATGTAGCTATATGTGAAAGGTATAACATGCATTGTAATAAAAATAATGAGACTAATTCTAATGTATGGCCAAAGGTAGTCACAGTGTCCACCTGGAATGCAAACACCTTTGAATGTACACCAAGCCAATTAATACAGCATAAAGTGTATCTATACTGCTCACAAAAATGAGGGGATATTTTATCGCTTCATATTCATGTTGAAATAACCCCTCATTTTTGTGAGTGGTATATTATCTCTCCCTGTCACAATTCGGCTAATAATCTTCTATGGCCCTGATGTAACTATGAGTAAAGAAGGGTCCGTCACAGTCACGCCTCCTCACTCTGCATACTGTGAAGACTGCCTCCAACTCAAGTCTGTATTCTACGAGCAGCTCTGTGTCACCTCTGCCTCCGGGGACACGTGGTACCTGAACTGAGGAGACCCATGGCCACATCACTGGTCCCGCCAGTCCTCATTCTCTGCATCTCATCTGATGTTAGCTCTTCAAAGCCAGTCTCTGGCTTATGTTTCTTCCTTTCTTGCTGCCACAGACTTGTTTGAGGCTCCCTTGCCTCTTATATAAATGATCATTGCAAAAGCCTTGTAAATATGTTTCTTCATTCTTTACAGAGGCATCAGAATCATTCTAATGCACAACCCCAGATATCAACTTGCTCAGAAATCTCCCCTGGGTCCCCACTGGCTAACAGAGTCAGGCCCAAATTCCTTGGCACGGTGTTCCAGGTTCCCCAAGAGAAGGCTCAGTCTGGCTTACAGCAGTCCTCTAGGCACTCTTGGTGCTCCCAGCATGTACCTCTGCCCCACTGACCTCAGTGCCCAGAACGCCCTTTTTGCGCATTCTAATCCCCACCCCAGCCCTCATCACCACGGGCCAAAGCTCTATCTGTGCTCCAAGCAATTGTCCTCGTTAACATCTCTAATGACAGACATCTCTTCACACATGGGACAAGGCATCAGGACGATCTTTCTGCATAGTTGGCTCTCAGCAACTATTTGTTGAAATGAGTTCAAACGTACCACTGTGTGCCAAATCATTTGTTAGTGCTCTAGTTTTCTGACGTACTGAAGCTCTTGCCTTGTTTCAGATTGCCGGAGATGGCGGTGCCAGCATGGTCAGTGAGGGCCCCCTTCTGGGCTGCAGGTTTCTTGTAGTATCTTCACATGGTGGGCGGGGCACGGGAGCTTTCTTGGATGATTTTATAAGGGCACTAATTCCATTCAGGAGGGTTCTACTCTCATGACTTAATCATCCTCCTAAGGCCCCCACCTTCTAACAGCACCAGCTTGGCAGTCTGGTTTGGACATGGCAGTATCCACAGATTTGCGAGGGTGCCTAGTATAGAACGATTGCAATCTGCACTCCCTTCCTGGCTATCTGACTCTGAGCAACGTCCTTCACTTGAGCCTTGGCCTCCTCACTCGTACAAAAGGGTAATAATCCCTCCACTCCAAGAGAGAGTGACTGAAGCGGTCACAGAGGTGAATCACCTGGAATGGAGGGGCACTCCGTAAACGGAACGTGGTACGATGGAGACCAGGGGCTGAGAAACAAAGCATACCGCTTCCCTACGCCTGTGACAGCGGCCTCAGCAGTGAGCTCGCACACTCCCCTTCCCAACCTGGCCGCCTCCTTGGGGATTCGCCTGGCTTCTCCCCAGCCCCGGGATTTCGCAGTTCTTTCCCACGGTGGGCACGCTCATCCCTCTTCACGTGCCCAATGCGGTGCCTGGCACAGGGCACCCCTCGCTCTAATCGTAGAGTGCTGCTCGGCCTCCACTGCTGCTGGGTCCCGGCACAGAGAGGTAACAGCAGCGATTTCTTGTTCACTAAAATTCACTTGTGCAACTTAGGAGTCGGCTCAGTTCTGACTTTGTTACTGATGATTTTGTCCTGGAATCGATGTTAAATACAGATCATGAGTGATGCTGATGAATGGGTTGGATGTCACACTTGTGTTAGTTCAATTACAATTGTAAATTTAAGTGCTCTCCACTCCTCTTCTGTAGATTTGGTCGAGGGTTTCATTATGATGACATAATACTCTCTTTGTTTTCACAGAGAGATGCTAGCTTTAAAAAAAATTTTTCTTTTTCTTCTATTTCTAGCTTTCGCTGTATATTATTGGTAACATATGCTGGCAGGATGACACAATTTGGTAATAAATTATACTAATGCTCTTTAAAAATTCTTTTCAGGGAGCAAGGTTTTCTAGCTGAAGCTGTTGTAGGTGTTTAATTTTTGTTTCTTCTATACTAATATGTAGATTGTGTAAAATGATCTGTGGATTCCTGAGGATGTATCAGTGTAAGTTTCTGAAATAAAACTATCAACACACATAGGTAGGTCAATACACTAGTTATAATATTTTCAATAGTACTTGTGTCATGTTTGTTAAGAAGTTTTCTCCCCAAGTGTCATGCTGTAGCCCAATTCTGGTATAAAAACAAGGATACTCCTAATTTATGTTGTTTTTGGTGGTAATGGTATTAATCTTTATTTTTTCAAGGTGGGGGCAATTCTGAGGCAGAAATAATAATAATAATGATCAAACATCAACTAAGGCCTGTGTACTACTGTGTGCATATGTCATGTATGTGTGTAAGCATGTGTCATGTGCATGTGTGCGTGTTTAGAGGGTTGCTATATGCTATCCCTCACTAGGAGCAAGATCAGCCTCGGGGGAACGTGTGGTCTGATATGCCCCCACAATTTCACAGGGTAGGATGAACTACACAACCCTCCCTTACTTCACATTAAAAACCGTAAGCCCCCAAACAAAGTGGCAAACACCGTGGAGAGTACAGCCCAGGCTTTCAGTCCATTCCTGGAGAGCCAGCTGAGAGCCAGGAGGCCACGCCCCCTCCCTCTGCATGTTTCCCAAGCTTCCCATCCCCTCCTCACCACAGATAGGCTGTGCACGGGAACATGACTGTATGATTACTGACATTCCCTGTCATTAATTATGGACACGACACTGTCCAGAAATGCCAGAGCGGACTCCCAATCTGAGAGCCACTCTACAGCCATGGCACAAGGCCCCTGGGCCCTCTGCCTCAGACTGCTCCCTACTTAAACCACTCATCAAAAAGATGATTTAAATCACATTTTTTTAAGAAAATACATTTTCATTATTATGTTTACTTACCAAGATATGGCCCTGTAGTACATATTCCGAATGTTAATTACAAACAACTCAGGTTTATAGTTTTCTTCTCATGTAAAGAAAGTACAGATTATATGTATAAACTGCATAGGAATACGTGTTGGCGCAGTCACATTAAAAAACTGAACTGTGGTTTGGTTATTTTATTCCTTGAAGCTAAATAAAGCAGATATCTGTGAAGTCACAGAGAGACAAAATATTTTCAGTTTGACAGGTTAATTTGGGCAACATTTTTTTTTTTTTTTGGCTCGGCTGAATTAAAAGAACAGCCATCACAACTCAAAATAACTGATATTAAATTTTCCAAGATAAAATGTTTATATAAATGTGTTTGCATTTTGATCTTTCTCTGAAGAAATGCATATGATTTTTAAAAACAGAAATCTAAAGTCGGAATTTATTGTATTTATACAGGTGAAATGGGGTGTTGACAAAAATCAAAAAGAATGCTTTACTTAAGTAAAAAGATTCTTCCAAAATAAAAATGAAGTTAAAATATAGGGTTGTTTTGAATAGGACCTTGCCCCTCCAATCATGTAACAGTAAAGAGTAGAAAGCTTCTTCTGTCAGAGAAAAGGAAGGTTTATAATCATTACAGCTTATGGAGGCAAAAGAATAGATTGGAGAAGCCAGGCATGATCCAGAAAAAAAGAATAAAGAGGACCCATAATTGGTGGGGGTCCTGGAGTTAGGCTCCAGGCTGGTCACCAATTGCCAGGGGCTAGAACAGTAAAATGCCCATGCTTTGAGTATAAGAAATAGAGAAGGAACAAATGGAGTATTGGACAAGAGTAGGAAGCCCATGTAATTTGAGCCTTAGGGTGGAATGTGGGCTATGGAGGGTGGGCACATGAAGTTTGTTTAGGGATTAAGGCAGTGGTTTTCAAAGTGTGTGCCAGGGCGCACTGGTGTGCCCTAGAAGATTTCCAGGTGCGCCCTATGGTATTCCAGAGAAATATGTGCCTGTTGGGGACCAAAAAACCAACAGGGTTTTTGGAGTTTAGATTTTGGGGGAACAGAGGTGTGGGGAATTGGCTGTAAGCTGACAGTCTGCCCAACCCCCCTCCTCACTTGCCTGATTAGGTTGCAAAAGGCTGTTAAACTGTGGTGCTGGATTGTTTATACTACCCCCCATGTTCCCAGGAAAGACTAGAGGCAATTACTTCTATCCTTTGTTTGGTGTAAAGTTAAGCTGATATATATGGTGGGGGTTTTCTACACTCAACACAATTAAGAGTAAAAAGAGAGGAATTCTTCAATGTATTGATGAGGAAATGAGAGTTTGCCTTTCAAATACTGTATATGTCCAAACATTGAAGAAATTGCTAGGACACATAGGTTCATGTTTCTCATAAACACAAGAATGAAAAAACACATTCGCGTTGGGACCTGCCGAATTTACTAAATCTTACTAAGAATGTATCTATCTATCTATCTATCTATCTATCTATACACACACACACACACACACACACACACACACGGATAACTTTTGTCTTTTTTTTTTACTTTTTAACCCCTCTTTTTAACGAATTCCAAAAAGCATAACTCAAAAAATGTAACATAAAAATGTTTTTAAATGTCAGAATAAGTTTAATTTTGTCATATTTATTTCATTTAATTACCATAAAAGCATGCTTGGACTTTATATTTGACCTAATTATTATAACATATTTCTCATAAATTTGTATATAGTGCGCCTACAATTATTTGTAGGATTTTAAATGCACCCCAACTTCAAAAAGTTTGAGAACCACTGGCTTAAGGAGATGAGCCTTTTGTAGCATTCTTAGAATTCTAAGGAAAGACCAGCTCTGGATCCCAGTGCTTATGCCGAGTATAATTTGGGCTGAAACCCAAGTAGAAAGAGGTAGGACCTGGGAGTGGATGTGTATTATGTTGGATTCAACATCCACACTGAACGTGTGTGATTTACTCAATTTAGAATATGAACAATGGAGATCTTCTTGCAAGAGCAGATCTTCTACGCTGAACAGCTATCTTTCTGTTGATTAGCCATAGACTGTTGATTATCTACCACAAAAAGTCTGGAATACAACACATGGCTAGGTTGCAGGCCCTAAGACAAACTCTTAAACAGGAGAATTCCTACCACCGCTCTTGGGCAGGACAGAGGCACTCTCCAGGGAGTTCCTCTGTGATGTCCTAGCTCCCAGGACTCCTTGTTTCCTTCTCATTTGCATGGGCTGCTTAAGGTGTGATAAACTTCCTTCCTTTTACAATTTCAGTTTCTTTTTTTTTTTTTTTTTTAAATTGATTTTTTTTTTTAAATACTCTTTATTTTTATTTTATTTATTCATTTTAGAGAGGAGAGAGAGAGGGAGAGAGAGAGAGAGAGAGGAGAGAGAGACAGGGGGGAGGAGCTGGAAGCATCAACTCCCATATGTGCTTTGACCAGGCAAGCCCAGGGTTTTGAACCGGCGACCTCAGCATTTCCAGGTCGACGCTTTATCCACTGCGCCACCACAGGTCAGGCTTCAGTTTCTTGATTAAGACTGAATTATTCCAAAGTAAATAACTCTTTGTATTCCTGCAGATTATTGGAATGATCATTTTACTTGTTTCTGATGAATTCAGATGTTTTAATGATTTCCAGCAATACACGGATGTAACTTTGTCTAAAACTTTAAGGAACACCTTACAAAAGATTTGTTCTTAATTAAGCATGACATTTCATACTTGGTATTATGGATTGATGACTGTTGGATGTCAAGTCCTCCTTTCTATCAGTCAAACATTTATCTTTCCTACTAAAGTCAAACCACAGACAAGACAACACACAGGGGTGGGCAAATGTAGGTTTCCAGTTGTGAGTACACAAAATAGTTTACTCTTATTTATTTATTATCTATTAACCATTGTCTTATTTTTTTGTATTACAACTGTAGACCTCCTTTTGCCCACCCCTACATTCTACAACACCCTTGTAGTCTTTCAGATGTAACTTAAAGTCAAACTTTGCATTGCAGGAAGATAAGTGTTAACAAATTACCATGTTAACCTTCACTTAGTTTCACAAACTGTTTCACTGAGTTCAGACAGCCTGGTACCAAATAGAGATGCTATAAATGTCCAGGCATATTTCCCCCCCAGTTAACAAAACTAAATCTCAATTTTATTTTAACTCCTCCAGATCACAATTCTACCAGCACAGTTTCACTCACCTATCCCTGTCCATCATACCAAAGCATCCTTTTGGGCATGGTTTTTAGTAAGTCCCTGTATGAAACAAACAAACAAACAAACAAATAGTGGGTTGTGTTGTTGGGAATTAGTAGCAGCAATGAGGAGCCAGTGGTCAGCTCCTTAACAGGTGCATACTCTGCACATGTCCTTGGTCCTGATTAACTCTGTTCTATTTTAGCACCAGACATCTTCTAATGACAAAGTGTTATATTACCCCAAATGGCATATTGGTAGAATCAGAATGGAAAATACCAAGTACACCGTGTCCACACTATTCTACCAAAATGTGAGCTTGCAAATGGTTTCCCCATCATTTCTTTTGATTTAATCATTCAATATCTAAAATATTGAAAACTTTATATGCAAGGTGTGCTACAATCTTATATTCAGAAGCTAAAGATATTATATGCATCAGATTTATGTTAAGACTTTTTTTTTAAGGGTGAGATGGGGCTTGTTAATTATCTTCTAGACAAACGATTAAGGCTGATTCTTTCAGACTCAGAGAACATGGGTTTGAGCCAATTTTCATGGTTAATATGAGAACTTATGGCTGGAATCAAGTGCTTTCAGTCTGTGTAATGAGCCTGACAATGTGAATAATCTCAACGCAATAATTTTTTTCAATGCTAAACACACAGATACGTATATACACACACACAAAGGTAATTCCTGAAGAGTCAACAAATAACGCTACCAAACACAGAACTGCTAATTCCAGGGATGAAAGAATGAATAAATATAGAATCTTTAAAGTGTAAGTTTTCATGTCAGAAAAAAAAATTTTTTCCACTAGAATAAAAAATTGATTTTCAGTAGAATTAGTGCATAACTTTGGTAAAAATAAAGAAATGAAAGCCTTCTAAATCGCCCACTTGACATATCTGGTTTTACTCAATAAATATTCTTATGTAATATGGTAAGAGCTAAAACAGAAGAATGAAGCATGCTTCCTGCCACCAGTGACTTACCAGTTCATTGAGGGTCAAGAAGTACTATACTTCTCAGACTACTTTACATCAACTCCTCTTGATGCTTCAAAAAGAGAAAGTATAGCACCTGAACTTTTCCAGGCAGAGTAAGCCACACACACAGACATCCCCCCCACACACACTCACACACTCACATACACACTTCCTGTACAAAAGGAAAGTTTGCAAGATGCTATAATTAAGCTCACATCCTGACAGTAAAAGCACGAAGTTTTATTCTAAATATAGAGGAAGACTTTCCACGTCATGCAACCTCTCCGATTGTTTTTTAACTTTAGTCACTGATACATCAGTGTCTTCTTTGCATAAAAGAATCACCCTTTCTGAATATAAGCATGTAGCAGGCATGAAAATGGTCCTGCTTTAATTTTTTGTTTGGAGTGGAGATTTCCTTAACATCCTGGAAAATCTTATCCATGCCTTGTCCTTCCTCTAGTTCTAACTCACCTCTTAAATGGCATTTTCCTTCCTGCTCTAAAAGCAGGGATGTGATGTTTGCTAAGTGGATATGGAGAGCTATTCACAGCCCTATTCCTAGATCTTGGAGTTCTACAAGGGCTGTCCCAGCTCGTCCAGAGATGAAACTGGTTCATGGCAGAGAACCTACACACAGGTTGGCTGTCAGGAACTAGGGAAAGTCCTGCTCAGCGAAACACTAACAATACTGGCATGAAAATTACAATTTCCTAACACGCCAGATTGATCCTAGTAGTACTAATAAAAGAATCCTAGACCCGAGAGCAGCTCTACCCAAACCTTGCAAAATACCTCCCAGCACTAGCAGAAGGTAGGGCTAATTTTAATTTGTGGGACTTAAAGAACATTAGGGGGTAGCAGTAACATGTTTGGGCTTTTGTACTGTGCTCCCTAGAATCCAGCCACCTTGACCTCTCTAAGCCTAAGTTTCTTCCAAAGGAAAGTCAGGATAGAAATGGTACCCATTTCGTTGGATTATTGTGCAGATCACCTGTGATTATACATGTAAAGCATGTAACATGGAGCACCACACATAGAAGATTGCAGTGAAAGATAACTTGTGTTGTTTTCTTAATCAGAATTTTCAGAACAATAGAAGGAATCGCTCTACATCAGAAAGTCAGACATGGTAGTATCACAATGAAAATCCACATAGAAAACACCACCAACTGACAACATAAATTAGATGCGCAGGAAGCCAACACACTCCTAGACACACCTCCTCTCTCCCTTTCTCTACACTTCACTTGGCTGTTACAGCAACTCATGGGCATTTAGGGAAAATAGTTTGGCTTTCAAATAACTCCTTAGAAAAGGATTAAAACTATATTTAACTGCCTTTCAGGCAATTAGACCACGGCTACTGCCACATCTGCTATTTGCTAATCAGGAAACTGCTTCCAAGACATTTAACATTCATAGGTGTATTAGCTCATTATTAACCCTCTGGAAGCTCTCCATGACACTATCAACTACAGTGCAGAAGGCAGTTTAATTCGGGGGAGCCTCCATCTTGGTTTCAATTCATCTAAGAGGATTGTGAACGAAATTCCCTAAAGGGCAACACTCTACGGTGGTCTCAAATGTGGACCTAATTGTTGCAAAGTTCCAATGTATCATCTATTCTAAAAACTTTTCTTCAACCACCTGAATCCTCTACACAGACTTTATCTCTTCATAGTCCCAGGAAGTAATAATAGTTTTAGACCACCACTTACATGGTACTAACTACATGTAGACATTTACATACGTTAATACAGTTAATCTTCACAAAAGCCCTACCAGGTCAAACGATTCCCATCATCCCCACTGTGTGAGTAAGGAAACTGAGACACAGGTAGGTTATACAACATGCTCACAGGATACATATGAGATATATACCAAACACACACATGCACATCTCCTGTGGGTTCTTTTTCTCTGGAGAACTAATACAGCCCGGACGCCCACTGCCTACACGTTTCACATAGGAATTCTCGGGAAAGAGTCATGACTCATTACTAGGCTGTGCCCCTATCCTGATTTCTGGTGGTAGTTCTTAGAAGAAAAGATGAAGCTGGCTACTTTGTATACTAACACCCTGCCTTTCTCGAGGTGGGCACCCCACTCTCCCTGGCTTGATCGCATATACTCCAACCACGTGCCCTCTGTGAACGGCTGTGGTTTGACAGGCTGCAAAGACGCACACCCTGGCCTGTGGAAGTCCCCAAACGGGCCCCAGAGACCTGCTGCTGCCCAGCTCAGCATCCAGCCAAGTCCTGCCCTGTGGGACGGTCATCGCCCGCCCCTGTGGCTTTCCATGCCTCTGGGTCAGCCTGAGAGGCTGCACAAGTCCATTCGGTCTGCAGTGGCATTGCGGTAACCACTCCCTCCCAAGGTCACCGACAACGACCTCAGTCCTATGCTGCCCAAGTGCCATCTGCACATGGGTTTGGGGTAGAACTTCATTTCGCCTGCTGGCAATCCTCTCATCTCAGCTGTTGGAATTCCTTCTCTACTCCAGCTGAAAGGGCCCAGGAGAAAACCCATATTGGTTTCCTCAGTAAAAGATCTCAACAAGCCGAGCCTCCTGGCTCTCTCTCCATCCCACCCAAACCACAAAGCCCTGTCCTTTGTAAAGAGCCCGTGCTGGGCGCCAGGACTGTGTCACATCGAGAACATCCACTGTGGCCCAAAGCTGTTTTCCTTGTGGCTTTCCCAGTAGCGGACATGCCGCCTGCACTGTTTACAGTCAGCAATTTTGAATGTGCTGACATGGAGAACAGTGACCACACAGTCCGTGCAGACCAGTGAGGAAGAGAAAACAGATGCAGCCATGTCAAGGCGATGCCAGGCTTCCCTCTACCCTGCTGCCCCCGAGGTCTGCTGGCGAGGCCTCCCACGGCTGCGCAGCCTCAGCAGCTCCCGCTGCCTACTCCTGCTCCTCCTCCCCGCCAGGCCTCCTCCCCGTGTTTCTATTCTGGGGGCTGACACAGGCAGAGCCGTGGAGGAGGGAGCCAGTCTCTCTGCGTGGCTAGGTCCCCCTCCCTGCTGCGGCTGGCACTGAGGGGAGGGAGGCAGGCCAGGCTGCTGCGTCCCTCCGGGAAGCTCTCTGAACTTCTCCCTCTTCGAGGTAGTTACGTTGTGAGTGCTTGATGGTGCTGGTTTGCTTTGTTCATTTTGTTTCTCCAGGAGCAAAGGAAAAGTTTTGTAAGCAAAAAGGATGTTAGGAAATTGCTGGGTAGCAAGTCTAACTGGGGGGGTGGGGGGGAGGAAAGGAAGGAGACAGAGAGAGACAGTGAGGGAGAGACAGAGAAGGGGGGAGAGAGAGGAATTAAAGCTTGGAAAGGACTATCATAAAACAACTGTAATGTTTTACAGGCAGACTGGGCATTGGGGTTCTGAAATGCTTCTGCTCCTGGCTCTCTGCCTGGGTTAGATAACAGAGGAGTCATTTAGTCCGAGGAGGTCCAACAAACAAAGTGACCGGGGAGGTAGTGGGTCTCTCGGTCCACAGACACAGGCAGGTTTGGGACTGGAGCCCAGACCCTAGAAGGGGCAAACATAAATGAATGAATGAATGGATGAATGAATGAATGAATAAATAAATAAGTAAGTAAATAAAATCTCTGGCCTCCTGTATAAAAGTAGCGGTTCTCAAACTCTCACAGGCCTATGTGATATAAATATCCCTACCAAATCCCCTGCTGTACTTCCATGTGCCAAGAAGGGCAAAGACTCCACTCGCTGTCATGAAAAGAAAACCAGGTACATTGGGGGACGGGAATGATGGGAGTGGCTAGCTCTCTACCGAAGGTGTGTGCACCCCGTGACGTACGTGGATTTGACACTGGTTAGTGGTTGCCTGGTCAAGGACAGTATGTCCCAGCCCTCCCTGCATCTAGATGGGGATAGATGACTGAGTTCTTAACAAAAGACTGTGGGCAGAAATGAGGTGTGCCATTTCCAGGGATTCCCCCACGATCTCCCGGGCTCTCTTTTTCCCCCACACACCAGCTGGTAGTCTCAAAACTCAGAAAGGAACTTCAGGATGCAAGGGAGCTGGCTGCCTGTCCAACACATGTCCACATCGGGCTGCGGCATGAGGGAAATACACAAACATATATTGGTAAGCCGCTGGGAATTTCAGAGTTTCGCTACCACAAAAATTACTGTAACTGCACAAAATCCATAAATGGTATCAGAGGAAAAGTGGCAAGTTAAACACAGTGACATGGATGGTGAACATGGAAGAGATGTTAAATGTGGAATGGGAAGCATTTGGGTTTTTTTAAAAACACATATGCTGACATACATGCTTACATGCTAGGGACGTCACTGAGACTTAAAAAAATGGTGACGGTGGCTACCGTTGGGAAAGGAAACCGGGAGGCAGGGAGACAGGGATGGAAAAGAGATTTATCTTTCAGCATATACAGTGTTTAACCTTTTGAATTTTGTACTTTGTGCATTTATTACCCAGTCAAAAGTTACATTTAAAAAACAAAAATTCTTAAAAATCCAGTTTTCAGACCACCTAGAGAATGCTTAGACACTAAAATAAGTCCCCAGAGCCTCTTTTGAAAACCAATGGTACAAGGTGTTGACATTTAAAAATACATAAAACTGTACTTTTCTTGAAAACTCCAGGGATGGGGAGAAGTAGCTGTTATTCCCACAGTGCATCTGAATTCTCGGGGTTAACTCTCTCTTAGAGATGTTCCTTTGCTTCCAGAGGTGACAGGAGGCTGAAATTCGAGAGGAGTTGTTGCTTCTGCTTAAATGTGTGTCCCGCGAGTCACCTCATAGTGCTTGATAAAAAGAAGGATTCCTGGGCCTCTATCCTGAATATTCTGATTCAGTAATTCTAAGGGGAAGCTAAGAAAAACCATCTTGCTACCAAGCGTCAGTTGACTTCTGTCCATCCAGGCACACCTGGGAAACCCTGTTCTCACCTGCCCAGGTATCCTACCTGCCATCTGGGATACACTGTTTCACTTTCATGTTTCATCTCCCTGGATTATGGGTAATGAAATTTCTGATCTAGAAAACTCCAAAGTGTCTGCCAAGACTAAGAAGATGCCTGTGAAAATGGCTGAACTCTCTATGAAATGATATAGTATAGAGTGCCCATTATAGTCACAGTTACTGTTAGTGCGTATATTGGGGGTTGCTATTTTATGTTTTAAAATTTACTATCAAAAAGATGCTGAATTTTAAAAGAGAAGGGTGTTGGACAACATGCCTATGTTTCCATGAAAAACCTTTGTAAGAATGTCTGCTGTGTCGCTGGTGTTTAGCAGGGAGCCCACATGAGGGTGGTCCTCCACTCATGACAAGTACGGCTGCTCCCAGCATGCACAGAGCCAGGCAGGAGGCTGGGGCATCTCCGCAGGTGAGTCCGGAGCGCAGTTGAAACACAAAGACACCCGGCAGCAGCTGGTTCTGTGGCAGGTCAAGCAGCTGAGCTGGCCCCGGACCATTTGCTTTATGTCCGACTCACAGGCCCCATGCCTGTCTGTGGACACTCCCAAATCTTTTGCACCGAAGGCCCTCCACACTCAAGCAGTCTATATAATTCAAGAGTCAAACCAGCTCATGTCCCTGATTGCAGTTTTTCTCTATTATATCAGTTGTCCAAACACAGAGGATAAACTAGATAGCTGCTTATTTTCAGGGAAATAACCTAAGTGGTTATAAAAAAAAAAAAAAAAAAAAAAAAAAACTTCTTTAGAATGACTTGAAAATTTTTCTAAAATATCTTAGGAGCTACTGTTTTTCTGAGGAATAATTCAAAGATTTTCTTTTGTAATCTAAAAGTTTCTATGTAAAACAGACTGTGAAATGGAGGGAGAGGACCAGTTAATTTAAATCATAAGCTCTCTGTTCACTTTTCAGGGAAAGTTCTAATTTTTAAAGGATCAAGTCCAAAAAAGAAAAAAGAAGTTAAATACGTGAAGTGATGGACATGTGAATTAACTAGGCGGGAAGAATCCTTTCACAATGTATTTGCATATAAAATCATCATGATGAGCACTTGAAATATTTCATAATCTTATTGGTTAATCATACCTTAATAAAGCCAAAATAAAACAAAAAGGGAAAGGTTAACAGGACCTATTGTGATTACAAGTTTGTTTGTTTCTTTTCTTTGGCAACTACTTCACAAATCAGGTGCTTGTTAAATTTTTCTCTTTTTTTTTTCATTCTTTTCAAACAAATGAAATGCCCAGGTTACAATATTTATTGTGAAGTGCACTTACTTCCAAATGGACCCCACATATGATTCAGTGTCTTTAAATGGGCCACCACAAAGCCTGCAGGAGAGACCACTAGATCTCACCAAAGCTGGTTCTTTCTGTCTGAGCATATGGGAAGACATGCAGTTAGTTTGGGGCCATGCAACTAGTCTAGCCAATGGGCTCTAAGCAGAGAAAGTGCAGGTGTGCATTCTCCACATTCTCTTTTGCTGCTGCAGAGAACCTTAAAAGTCCATATTGAGGTGGCAGTGTCATTAGAGGGTGGACCCTCTGTCAGCCTGGGTCCCTGAGTGACTACGTGGAGCAGAGCCTCCCAAACTTTCTCCCACTGACTTGAGTTGGAAAACGATATTTACCGTGTGCAGCCAGTAAACCAAGGGGTTGGAGTGGGGTGCAATTTGTTCCACAGCATAAGCTCGCCTTTTCTGATTAATTAAAGCTACCGGTTTAAAATCTCTGAGTTCGGGTCAGACACTGGACTTCAGATCTACATAACTGGTAGACAAGTCATCTAATCTTTGTGGGCTTCCATTTATTAGTTTGTTTTTAACTCCAAAATGGGAACAATAATTTCTGGCGTAGCCACCATTCAGAGATACGTGAGGATCCAGTGAGATTTCCTGAGAGTATTTTGAAATGTGTAAATCATAGCCCGAGACATCAAGTCCTACCACGGTTGCTGAGGATGTGTTGGAGAACCGAACAGGCTACCTTTGAGGGCTTATTTGGGGTCAGTTATTAGAATTCATTGCTTCATCATGCTTAAAAAGTCAAGTAATACATTCCAGAGATGGATGAGGATCATGAGAAGTCAAATTCTGATATCACTCGCAGAATAATTTGTTATCTTAAAAATGTCAGGGCTAGCTGAATGGTTTCAGAAGCCTCGCTTCCAGCAAGCAAACTCAACTATTTGCCTCTGGCATAAAAAGAAAGGAAAAATGGAGGCCCCCAAAGAAAGGCTTGGCCCAAAGCCCTTCATTCCTCCCACAGCCTGTCAGACGGGGAGAGGGAGGGGGAGCACAGGGAGGAACAGAGAGATTGGGCATTCCAGACTCCACTCTGCACAAAGCAGAGAGTGAGCAAGATGCATGCGGGAGGAACAGTACAAATCTGTCCTTGTGTTCCTCGCAGGGAAGACAGATTTCTGCACAAAGGAAAGGAGAAACAGAAAAGATGGCCTCCACACACAGATCTAGAAGCAGGACAAGAATCTGTGTCCCCTGCTGTCCCTGACAAAGGGCTGAGGCGCTCTGCTTCTAACCCAGGAGAAGGACTTCCTGACCCTCAAGCAGATGATACCAGCTCACAGATTGATGTGCGCAGGGCCGTTTTCATCCAGCTGCTTGGGCTGTCAGATAATAACGGCTGGCTTTTTGGGAGCACATAGTAAATGCCAAGCGCTGACATTTTAGCTATCCAGGGCTGAGGAACTTGCCTGAGGTCACGCAACTGGAATATGGCAGGACCAGGAGTTAAACCCAGACAGTCCAGCTCCAGATGCTGTGGGCTAAACCACTGCATTTCTGAGGGAGGAATAGAAAAAGGGAAGGAAAACGGAGGCGGCAGTCAGGGAGGGATGATTCAGGTGGTGCTTCTTACAGAGTCTCGGAGGCAGGCTGCAGGTGGGGGTTACATCATCAGGGGTGCAGCACACAGGTCACCTCGGCTACAGACCCTGCAGTGGGCTTCAGACGCATCAACTCACTATTCCTCATGTCATTCCTAACACGACTGGTACTCTCACCACAATATAGGTGAGGAAACAGAGCCTCAGAGAACTCAATTAACTTGCCTCAAGTCACACAGCCAAAAAGTGTCAAGTTAGGAATCAAATCCAACCTGACTCTGCCAGATTAAAGTGGGAAGGTTTGTGTCTGACAACTATGCAAGACTTTGGGGAAGAAACCAACACATTAAAAACACGGAGGAAAGAAAGACTATGGAAGGTAGAAGGCGACACTTCCGGGTTGTGAGAAATAGAACAGATCCAAATATAGGATAACACCTCCTGAAAGAGTTCCCTTTATCACAGCCTTTCTGTCTGATGGTGAATCCAGTATCTGGACCAAAGAAAGACAGTCCTGCACATCACTCACACTTTGACCTTTAAAAAAAATACAGCAAATGGAGAGTTACTATGAAAGTAGCCAGCTGCCTTTTTATTGGGGGTGGGGGCTGTCTTTACATCTATATTGTAACAATCATAGACTTCCACATTTCCTAAACTTATGATCACGGAATAATTGTTAGTTGTTTTGTTGTTGTTATTTTGCATCAATTGCTAACTCACAGCTAAAATGTTCTCCCAACCTTAAGCGAGAGAGGCGCAATGCAATTATGACACAGGAGCAAAAGAAGCTCATTAACATGCCCGTGACTGACACGGAAGATCATTAATTAGGCATTCTGAGCATAAGTATATATGTATAAATTAGCATCTATTCACCATTTAAACTGTAAGAGATTTTTCATATCTGAATATTAACTATGTTGGAAAATTACTAAGTTTTCCTGAGTGAATTCACAAACAATATCCATCCCTGATTTAAAAAAAAAAAAAAATTTTTTTTAAAACCTCGATGAGCAGAACCAGACACAGATGAAGGAGTCGGATGATGTTCTCTTCATTGATCGGTGTCTTATTTGTCCATTTCCCATGTTTGAGTGTCTGAGCACTGGACCTGCTGGGAGTCCCATGTGTGGACCCCTGCGTGGTGAGAAAGCCTCGCTGTGGTCCCCCCACTGGTATCCTAAAGTGGCTCCACCCATTTCTGTCCTCTGTCACTGTCTGTTCATTTATTCTTCCAATGCATACGTGTTGGGTGTGATCTCTGTACCAAAAACAATGTGGAGAATGTATATATGAATATGGCAGGCTTTCTATTCTCAAGGACGTTGTGGTCCTAGCAGGAAAGATTAGACATAAAGGGTACACTTAAAGCTATCATATAAGGTAGAGAATTACGCTGCCAAAGACTGCCAACCTTACTCAGAGAAAGAAAAGACTTCACCCATCAGGGGCAGAACTGGGGAGTGCTTCATGGAAGACGTGGCATTTAAGCACAACATAAAGGCGGAGCAGAAGCCACTGGCTCTGGCAACATTCGGAGCATGTCAAGGGAGTCACCTAACTGGAAAATCTAGAGCCGAGTCTGTCTTCACACCCAGGTATTGATTCGTGCTACCTCTGAAGCCAACAGAGCTCCTCCTCCATTTTTTTTTCAGTGTATCTAAAGTACCTATCCTTTGGGGGGTCTGGAAAGCTGCTGGTATCAGGACCACAATGATTAGAATACTCTATTGTCCTTCACATCGATGACAATGATGCTAATTACTTTGTAGAGCTGTGTTTGCATTGTTTTCCTCACAGTGTTGGATTCGTGCCAGCACATCCGTGGTTCTCTGGTGATTTCTCTTGGGATCAGTGACACACTTTTTGTACGATGGCTATTGCAAACAACAGCTGGAATTGGCAGTCTTTGGACATTTTTTCTTTCTAGGGACTAGAGCTAGCAAGTCCGTGTGGGGACTCAACAAAGGGGCTGGTCTTTGGGGTACCCAGCTGTACCCCCCTCAACTCACCAACTGCATGAGTTTCTCAGGTACGTGTTTCCGGCAGGCTAAAGTGTTTGAATAAAACCTCCTATATGAAGAAAGGCAGTTTTCGAGCTGGAGAGCTTGTAAGCGGGATAAAATCACAGCCTCCACAGCTTTAGACATCTACCTGTACAAACCAGCTAGCCCACGGATCGATGTGTTCGGCAAGAGGCCCAGAACCTGTCCCTTTCCTTGCTGTCTTGAGACTACATCCATGGGGATTCAGGCAGTGGGGCTGCCTTCAGGCTGAAATCTGTATTCGGAGGTCCCCACAGCACATCAGTCCCTGAAAGGCCTTGGACAGGATTTAAGACATGTCTCCCTATTTGGATACTGCTCTGTGGCAGGAAGGAAGGCTGCTACCTAGGTCAAAATTCAGGTATACTCACGGAATTAAAAAAACTAAGAGGCCAGCAGCGTTTTCCATGAGCAGGTGGGCCTTCTCGGCCTCAGCTATTGGCAGATATTGAAGTTTCTTAGGCCCTTTTGGTCCTGGAGGAAATGAACAAGTCAGAGACAATGGACTAATCTGGCAAAAATTGATTGTTATTGAAGAAAGAACTACCTAGGATTATGTCTGCTGATTTCTTCCATGCTTCTAGCTAAGTAGAAATCTACTTTTTCATTTGTGGGGCAGATTTATACAGGACAAATATAACTAGCTCCGCCTTTCTCATGGAAGTAGAACTTTCTAAGTCCATTAGTTAGCCATGATTAAAATGGTACAAAAATTCTTGAGAGCATTATAATAGATGATAATTAATTAATTGAAAAATCTTTCATTAAGATCCCTTGCATATCCTACCCTGTGCCTGGCACGTGGTGGACCGGCCAAACTGGAAAGCAGAGCGTATAATTTAGTTAGAGAGAACCACAGAGGTCCAAGTGGGTATTCATCCTAGAAACGCTGAAGAAAAGAAAGCTCCTGGTGCTCCAAGGTCATTTCAGGAGGCCCCTACAGGGGAAGGGATATGGAATGGGGACCTACAGAAAATGAGGGAACTGTATGGTGTTCACAGTCAAAGACATAGCCTGAATCTCCGAAGTGCCCACAGAGAGAAAAAGAATCTGATTTAGATCACCTCAATACAAATTTCTCCAATTTTATCCAAATATGTTGTTCTGTGTGCATCTGCAATGTGCATGTTTTAAGAGATGATTGGCTGCATTTGCCCCTCCTCCCTTCTTACATTCTACCATTGGACAAAGCTCCTCCCATGATGGCATACTGACAAAGACAGGACCCTGGATTGTTACGTTGAAGCGCCCGTGCTATATACCAAGAGTCGTCTGGTAAAGCTTCGCAGAAAGACTCAGGTTCTGAGTCCAACCTACAGAGACACGTCCCAATTTGAGCTGTGGAATGAAAATTACAGGGCAGCCACAGAGGCGAGTTTAAAATTAGGACGAACTTGACTTTGAGCCTCTGAAGCCTCAAAGAGTTAGTAGACGAGGCAAAGAAAATGAAAAAAAAAAAAAAGAAAGAAAATTAACAGTGGGAACTGAAAAGGCAAAATCCTCAGACTTCTGTATCTTCCTACGGTCCTTCTGACCTGCCCCTCTTCTTGCACTGCAGCTCAAAGCCAGCAGCAAAGAGCCTCTGACTCCCTCAGCGGCGTCACGGGGAGCCGCAGCCTGCCAGGACCTGTGAGAATGTTCTGGAGGACAGTTCGAGAGTTTGGAATTATCCTGGTTGGGGCGGGAGGGGGGGGCAAGGAAAAGAAATGGGGGAGAATCCTCCCTAGCCCAAATCCTTTTACTCAAGTCCCTGTTGTCCAGTCCAAGAGTTCCCAGGGGTAAGCAGGATATAGTTCTGCTGGACGCACGGAGCCCTCTCTGCGTGCCAGAGTCATTAAGTCCGGTCCAGTGACATGTGGGTTATAGGCTAAGACAAACCATCTGTCACCTCTCTCTCCGTTGCCCTGCCAGCAAACAGTGACCATCCTCCCCGAGGAGGGAGACTCTGAGGGAGTGATTGGAGGCTGGTAAGCTCTGTTTACTTCTTGCTTCTGCAATTTCAGCTTCCTGTTTCTTAAGGTTAAGAAAACGCCATCTACGTTTCCCACTTTTGAGACTTATTTCGATGGGGTGCTATGTTTGTAAAGAGTGTGGATTCCTCTGAGGAATTCAATGATTACTAAACAGGGAAGGAATTATTCCTTCAATTTCATGAAAGGGATTATTTGCACTTGCACATCTGTTTCCAGAAAGCTCATGGGTATACACAACCAACTACCAACAGACAACCCTTCATCAGTACCAAGTATCTAAATGCAGGAGGGACCAGTCAGAGGCCCTTGTCCTCAGAAGGTCCTATAGTGGGCCGATCTCAGATCCCCTTTTCCAAAGTCATCTGTTCATTAGATTCACTTTTCTGCTCTGGCTTCCTGAAGGGCATTTGTCTCATATATCCTTTACTTTCTGGTTCTACATTCCTAAGAGTCAGAAGACAATAAAATGTGGGAGAATGGTTGGTTTCAAGTGTAATTTTTATTTATGGCTTGAAATGCACAAAGCCTGCTAGAGGAAATGCCCACTCTGTTACGTCACCCTTTGGAAAAAAATCTCTCAGTAAGACAGAAATAGAATAAGTCTCCAAGTAAAGTGTAAATAAACTCGTGACCTAAGTCATCAAGCAAACTAAGAAGTCAGACATAGAGTCAGACCACTCACCTAAGATGGTTATGTTAAACCTGCAACTTTCTTAGTCCACAAAATGTTCATAGATCAAGTCATCATATCAGTAGGCCTCTCCCAACAGGTGTTGCCTTCTAGGCTACAAAACTCATTTTATCAGAGTGCTTTCAGCTCAAGTCAGAATATAACTATTTATACAACTTGATCTCATTGAAATATTTGGTGCCTGCTGATATGTTCAAACAAATTCACCAGATCTTGATTATGTTCTGGCAATTAAAGCTATTAAGTCAGTAGATAGACAGCAGGTTATTTCATTGCTGGTTGAAAAAGCCAGCTTTCCTTTCTCCCCTTTTTATGTGACAGCACCGTAATTAGCCTTAATCAAATCCTATTTTTGTTAGGTGCTGTAACTTTGCTTCCTTTGCCAGGAAACTCTGCCAATCTAGTAAAAGTAGAACTAGAACTCTGGTCAAAAATTGAGAAAGATGGGCGCGAGGTCTGTGGAAACTCTTATATTATCTTCACACCTTTCCTATACATCTTAAATTGTTCTAAAATAAAACAGGATTAATTTTTAAAAAGCAAGAAAGAGGCAAAAAGAAGAATGTAAAAGAGAAATATCATTCCGTGGGAGACTTCAATTGGAGCAACTTGCCCTGTGAGAGCAAGCGTTAGAAATAATCAAATGCAGCTGACCCTTGGCCAACACAGGTCTGAACGGTGCAGGTCTGCTTACACGCGCATTTTTTCCCCAATAAATACTGTAAAAGCATTTTTTCTCCCTTACGATTTTCTTTTTTTCTAGCATACTTTATTGTAAGAATATATATAGCGTACAGTACATATATCATACAAAATATATGTTAATGGACTGTTTATATAATATTATGGGAGAGGCTGCCAGTCAATAGTAAGCTATTAGAAGTTAAGTTTTGGGGGAGTCCAAAGTTATATTATACATTCATTTTTGACTGTGCAGGGGGGTCAAAACCTAGTCTTCGCATTTTTCAAGAGTCAACCGCATTCACAAAATATAGTTCCCTTTGGAAATTCCAGGTTAATGGTCTCACTACCTTGGGGATACCAGTGCTTCTTTTTTGTAACTTCTGCAGAAAAGTTTGTACTGGAGACTAAAGCCACGTGAAGAGAAAGACAATAACCAAGAATAAAACTGATGCTGACACCACCTATTCAAACTTCTAGTTTGTTTCTCTGTGTGTCTTTTTTCTTTTTTTTGTATTTTTCTGAAGTTGGAAACGGGGAGGCAGTCAGACAGACTCCCGCATGCGCCCGACCAGGATCCACCCGGAATGCCCACCAGGGGGCGATGCTCTGCCCATCTGGGGCATTGCTCTGTTGCAGCCAGAGCCAGTCTAGCACCTGAGGCAGAGGCCACAGAGCCATCCCCAGCACCCGGGCCAACTTTGCTCCAATAGAGCCTTGGCTGCGGGAGGGGAAGAGAGAGACAGAGAGGAAGGAGAGGGGGAGGGGTGGAGAAGCAGATGGGCGCTTCTCCTATGTGCCCTGACCGGGAATCGAACCCGGGACTCCTGCTTGCCAGGCCGACACTCTACCACTGAGCCAACCGGCCACGGCCTCTCTGTGTGTCTTAAACCCACCATTTCCTTCACTATTCCTGGAAGGGAGAGCTCCTCAGACAGTATGGGAATAAAGCTTGTCAACAGTTGAAGCAGTATTTCTCAAAATTTAATGTTCATACAAATGGCCTGGCCATCTTGTGAAACTACACATTCTGATTTGGTGGGTCTAAAATGGCCACCAAGATCATATGTTTGTAGCAAGCTCCTTACAGATGCCAAAGCTGCCGGCCCATGGCCCATTCTTTGTGTAGCGAGGGTGTAAGGAACAGCAATGGGGTGAGGGATTACAACTGGCCAGAAGCAGAACCACGATACCTCATCAACCTGGCTGACAATACGCCAGAATGAGGCAGTTGTCAACAAAACTTACATACATTTTCTACTTTTCTTGACCAATAATTCCTGTGTCATAATGTTAAAACACTTTGGTGCTTTAAATGGTGTATTGGCACGGGTCAGTCAGATCACCCATTAGCTCAGAGAATCCCAATAACAGAAGCGACTCTTTGTTCTTGTTCAAGGTGCCCCGACCATGACAGAGAGGCATCAGGGCAAATAGGGAGAGGGGGGTAGAAGCCGTGGTCTGATATTTATTTACTTGACTATATGTCTTCTGATACCTCAAACTTTGTATCTGTAAAATATTAGCTATTAGAACTAGTAATAAGGTTGTGGTTAAAGAAAAAATGTCATGCCACTATTAGGACCTCGCCTTGTGGGAGATGGATCTCAGCTACATTCCACAGGTGTACTGTTGCAAGGTGGAGGGTCATCCTGCCATACAACTGACATTCTCTTAACCAAGAAATGATCTGTTTTAGTCCATCCAAAATGGTGGGACCAAGCCCTCAGCTACTCTGAGTAATTGAAAAACATAGGTCTTACAACTTATGGAAAGTAATGTGATAACTGTCAGAGATATCACATTTCTAGTTCCCCACTAGTTTTTTTTTTACCCCTTCAATACATTCTTTGAATTCCACACAATAATTCTTCTACTTATTTTAGATTTCTCTCATATCTTGATTAATCAACTTGGGCTTTGTATACAGTGGTGTGCTGGTAAATATTGAATAACCAGTTCTCTGGGAAAGAAAAAGCCTTGGTATGTAGCTTTTGCCAATTTTTATGGTGTAAATACTCCCACTGTGGCCAATTTTAAGTACCAACCTGATTTTACTGAACAAAGAATCAGGAAGAAATGTGCATGATCACAAAACTGTTCAAACTGTCTCTGTTACACAGTAACAAATGACACTGAAGATGTAAAACATTGTTGTCTCATAATTAAATTGCAATAATCTAGAGGTGGTATTCTAAAATACCGAGAGCGCTTATTTCTTAAAATGTTTTTTTACTTCGTTACTGAAGAGAGTAAGTCCATAAACCAAAAATAACTCCCTGGTAGTTTTGTTGTTCTTTTAAAATGATCTCACAACCTGTATAATTACCACAAAAATCTTATAAAGTAAGCCATTTGGATTTTAATGTCACAAACAGCTGAAAGTTCAGTATTCTTCTATATGACCTCGAGACTTGAACTCCTCCGTTTTTCTTTGTGGCCCATTCCAACCCCTTTCTCCCATGAACTACAAGGCACAGCCCAGTCTGCCTCTGTGGCCTGTGGGTCTGCAGCCAAGGCCGAACTCACTTGGTTTTTACTGCTCCCTACCACTGCCTTCGAGTGATGGCAACTTAACATCTTTACTTCCTCTCTCAAATCCAAAATAATTTGCTTCAAATTAAAAAACAAACAAACTACTTTACATTAAAAAGAGCATTAGGATGAGAAAACTGCATTTTTAACAAAAAAGTTCTAACATAAGTGCTCTTTTTTTGGCCTATTTAACAAAGACAACTCTTTCTAACATCGCATTCCTACAGTCTACCCTTAATGTTTCTTTAGTCATCTGAGTTCTTCCTGCTTTTACCCACCTGCTTACTGCCAGTGAGGTTCCTAGAAGAATGCAAAAGCTCCCAGGGGGAAGGGAGGACCCTGCTGAAAAAACGCCTGGCCAAGTAATGTGATTAACTTGAAGAAAAACATTTGCATCATGACTATCCTCCTGTCTTTTTCCATCAGCGAAAGCCAAAACCAGGCAAACAAAAAACTGCCACTATTCCACCCACCACTCAAACACAAACAATTCTGGCAGCGCCGTGGACATGAAAAAATGCTGCTGGGAACACACCAGGTGAAAAATACTGCTGTGTATCAAGTGCTCCTGCTTTTTCCCATCACGCCCACCTTTGTATCCTCTGAACTGTGTACCGTGCACACTTATTTATGCTTCAAAAATATGTGGGTTTTTTTTAACTCTTCAAATTCTTTTCTCCTTTCCCTGAGCATCCCGTTAGGTTATAACACATGCAGAACACGGCCCAGTATGTACCCCCCACCATTCACCAGATGTTAGAAAGCGAAAACATGCAAGGATTATTCGTGGTAGAAAAATGGTGGAAGTCAGCTCATCAAAGGTAAAACAGGCAGAATATGTCCCTGCCTTTGCCTTTCCTCAGAATGCATTTAAATGCACCAGGCTCATCTCCAGTTTGACAGGATTATTAATGGGGTGGGTTCAGCACTCTTGTGGATGAATGTGTTAGCCACGGGAAAGCCTGCTACTATCCAGAGAGTTTCTCACCAGCGCCTGCTAGCTGCCGGCTGTCTTCGCCCTCACCAGAGATCCCGGCTGGCCATCGGTGTCTCACAAAGTCAGAAGGGTAGGTGACAGTAGTGTCACTACAGCGGGGTCCAGCTTTTCTCTCTCTTTTTTTTTTTTTAACAGATTTTTACATCAACCAGAAGACTAACAGGCTTTTACAGTGACAAACTACTCTTCAGGAAAAACAGTGTTCACAATCCCCGACTTCTTGAAGGGTTGTAACAGAGGCCTCTTGCCTCCCCACTAATCAAGTGCACAAGCCCTGCTGCATGAAGACATTTAAAAAGAGATGTGGGCTAGACAGATATGGATGGATGTAGATATAGACATGAACGTAGACATAGAAGATGTAAACATGTATATTCTGGTAAACAAATGAGTATTCACAACAATTTTTAACTGTTAGGGATAAATTTAATTATACTTAAACTAAGAGCAAAACAAACAAAAAACACACACCCTATATTCTCTATCAGAAAAAACACACAAATAAACAGAACATATACAGCAGTGATGGAAAAGAAACTCTCTGGCCCTGCCTGGCCGGTTGGCTCAGTGGTAGAGCCACGACCTGCATGTAGATGTTCTGGCTTTGATTCCCGGTCAGGGCACACAGGAGAAGCGACCATCTGCTTCTCCACCCCTCCACTCTCCCTCTCTTTTTCTATCTCTCTCTTCCCCTCCCACAGCCATAGCTCAATTGGAACAAGTCAGCCCTGGTGCTGAAAATGGCTCCATGGCCTTGCCTCAGATGCTAAAATAGCTTGGTTGCCAAGCAATGGAGCATTGCCCCAGATGGGCAGAGCATCACCCCATAAGGGGGCTTGCCGGTTGGATCCCAGTCGGGACACATGTGGGAATCTGTCTCTCTGCCTCCCTGCTTCTCACTTATGAAAAATAAAAAATAAAAAAAAAAGAAAAACTCTCTTAGAGAATCTTCACAGGTATCTGAGAATTCCTCACTGCAGAGTAAGAGGTGAGGAGAAGAAGGTGCAGAAAAGGAGGCAGTATTTATAGGTGCTCAATGAAAGTGGTCAGCCCCGTAGAATTGACAGTTCTTTCCCTGAGGTTACCTTTTGGTCTCTTTATTTTCACCCTTCCTGTTGGTAACGTTTGGGAGACACAGAAGGAAAAGGAGTCGAGAAGCAAGCTGGCATCAAACTTGAATCTTACTCTATTCCCGTGACGCCTAGAATACATCCTTCTTTAAAAATACTGTGAAAAAAATATCCAGTTGGTTTTCTTCATAAGGGTAACACGCACACGCACACGCACACGCACGTGCATGCCTGCAACCCCACACGTGGTCTACTCTCCATCCCAGGCTATTTCCCCAATGAAAGCTGCTGCCCGGAGCTGCTTGCAGAAGGCTGTCCCTGCCAGGTCTGAAGAGTTCTTAAGGGCACCTAAAACTGTAAGCTTTTAGCAAAACACAGATGCAAGCTAACTGCAAAATCACAGGTCTTAGGACCAGATTCTGGTTGGCATAGATTTGGAGATGGCTTTTTTCAAACACCTTGGCAAAGGGGAACAGGAGTGCCCCCTGACTCCTGGCCAGCCCTGTACTGCATCCAGATCTCAGCCCTTATCATGTTCTTGATGTCCTTCCTTCTAAATTCATCTATTTCCCAGTAGACAGTCAAACCTACACACACAGCCCAGGTTCTATCTGATTGTAGAGTCATGGTAGGGTGCCTATGCTTCCTTAAGAATATGTAGAGGGTAGATCGAGGCCCAGATGGAGTATATATGCATTTTAAGTCAAGCAACACTGTAGACTCCACCTGACCTCCATTAGCTGGCTGCTTAATCTCACTGCCTCAGTTTCTCCTCTGGTCAGATAGCTACTCGTCCTTCTTGACAAGCCCTTTTCAAGGAGCATAACTGAATGTTTGAGTAGCAGACCAAACCAAGAATGTAGAACATAGTAATGGCATATAATGCTTATTATGGGCCAGATCATCCAAGTGTTGCATCTACGTTAACTTACTTGACTCACACAGACTCCCGGTGAACTGGGTTTATTACCCCCATATACAGACAAGGACACTAAGGCACATGGAGATCAAGTATCCGCCACCTTGAGAAGCGAAGGCTTGAACCCGTACGGCACCCTGCGGAGGCTGGTTCTTCACCACCACCTCTCAGAAGGAGCTTTCTCAACAAAGATGACTGCTTCAGTGCCTTCATTTGCAAGCACTTTAGTGATTGTGGGGACCACAGGAAGCCAGTCCCCCCTGTTGAGGAGTGGGGAACAGAGAGGTTATTCTATCGTCCATCCGGCTGGCGTTTTCCTGTTCTAGGGAAGCAAGCTGGCCTGCGCGTGGCCCCCAACTTGCCTGGTGGCCTTGAGACAAGTGACTATAAATTGGACCAGACAGCAGACATGAGCAAGAGAAACAGGCAGAGGGTGCCGGGTGACCCAGCCAGGGAGGGTGGGGGCGGTGGAAGGAGGAAGGCCGGCCATCCAGTAAACAAGAGGCCTCAGGTGAATGCTCTCTGCCTGCGTCTGCCGCAGGGATGGTGACAGCGATGGCCACTGACTGCAGAGAGAGGAGCTTGCAGAATGTAAGGGAGGAATGACCTGCACCGCCTCCTTTTTCCAGACTCCACAACGAGTATACCAGATAATCCTGGGTTGACCAGTGATTGTATACACTCCCCCAATGCAGTGTAGGCAGACAGACAGACAGACAGAGAAGGGAGAGATTGGTTTAAAATACCAAAGACTGAACCAGTCACTTCTCACGTCACCCTTACTCCCTTCTGCTTCCCCACATTTCTGCATCAGAAAATTGCATAGAAAAAAGGAATGTGCACACACGCACACACACACACACATACATTTTCCTTTCAGCACATTCTTTTGTCAGGTACCTTGATAGGCATGAAGAATCTCCACATTTCATGATTTACAACAAACTTTTCATTTGGGTATTAAAATGTAGACATTTGAAAGCTCCCTGACACCCTCATCCCTCCGATGGTAATATAATTTATGTGAAAGAATTCGCAATAGAGATTTTATGTTAATATTCCTTAATCTTTACTTCTTGCATTTCAACTTAACTTCCCTCATAGGAAACCAGCTTCCAGACTCCCCTTCAAATATTCATAGGGCCAACTGCAGGTCGGGAAATCATGCTCAACATAAACACATCCATCCTGACTATGTCCTCGCCCCGGCCGCCACCGTGAATGCTGGGAGCCATGACAACTGGCAATTTCACACAGCAGACTCACAAAGAAGCCTTTGCAAGACGAAGTAACTCATGGTGTGGCTACATGCTAGGTGACGTCTTGGGTCTTCTTAAAGATCTTGCTGTAGTTAAGAAGAATCAGGTTTTTAGACTTGGATCAGTTACTAACATCTGACCCTGGGCAATACTCAACAGCATTTGATAGGGGTTTATCTATTAACTATGAGCTAGGAGGTCAGTGGGGTTTGAGGGTCACAGTGCCTGCCTTCCAGGGACTTAAAATTCAATGGAAGCCAAACTGTAAACACTAACCATAACCCAAGCAAATGGGTGTTGCAGAAATGCAAAGAATTGATAACTAAATGACTGTCTGCAAATGGGTGTTGCAGAAATGCAAAGAATTGATAACTAAATCAAGCTGGGAAAATCAGGGCTGGTTTCACGCACAAGGTAGCATTTGAGACGGGCTCTGTATGAGTTGGTTGGATTTTGGGAGGCAGAGAGGCTGAGCAGCAGAGAACAGGAGCCAAAGCTGGAAGCAGGAAATGCAGGCAGCATGCAAAGGCAGAAGGGGGCGGGCCCGAGCCACAGCTGCCCGGGTAGGCGGGGAGGAAAGTAGAGGGTGGCTCTGAAAACCGCAGTAGGGACTCTAGACTTACTGTGCAGGCAATCAAGACCCATGCAGGGTTTTTCAGACGAAAACGGAGCAATGGTTTTCAGAATGGAAACCAGAGAATCAAGAACAGCAAGTAGAAGGGAGGTGAGGAGGATGCCCAAGTAGTTTAGATGACAGATGGAGAAAACAGGGGTTTGATTTCTCAGGGCCTTAGCATCATTTTCTTCTCTCCAAATGACAAATCAGGGCCAGTCACAGAGTGGATGAGCCCAAGTATCTGAGGCAGATGCACAGGCTTGTTCTCTTATGTTCTGATTATGTCCGATATGTATCGTCATTACAGCAACTTCAATGGCTTATGCTCATTTCGGTCTTCTCACTATTAGAAGTCCTTTTGAGCTGGGGTGTATGGCCATGTAAAGCCAGTAGCCACGGCCACCATCACAGCCGCCTGGCCTATGCAGGTTCGCATTGGATTCGGACAGTCGGTAAAGAAACAATGGAGCCAGTAACTGGTGGGCCATTAACTTTAATCCTAGCTTGCACCTGGCGGGCAAGTAAAAACACACACTGGGCTCCAAAACCCACTCATTCAGTGCTCACAAAGCTACTGACTTATCCGAGTTTCCTAGAATCAAAGGTTTCTAGCTCATCAGCCTTATTCATCTCTGTTTCCCATCCCCTTCTCTCTGCACAAATTCTGCACAAATTGGCTTCTCCCTCAGCACTCCACCATCTTGGCTGCTTCTCCTGGCCTCCTCCACGTGGCCTTTCACTGGTCTCCTACAGCATGAGCTCCTCCTAGAACATAATCACTCTTCCCAGAACAACGTGATCTCTCTTCCTTTTAAAACGTTTTGGCGTGAAAGCCCTCCCCCAACACATATTAACATAATCACGCCCATCCCAAGCAATAACCTGGGTGACGGGCTTCCACATGGGGAGTGCCATCTTTAACAAAGTGAGCATAATATATTTTATCTGCCCAACAGACCAGTAGCCACGGCCACCATCACAGCCGCCTGGCCCGTGCAGGTTAGCATTAGATTCGGACAGATGATAATGAAACAACAGAGCCAAGAACTGGTGGGCCATTAGCTTTAATCCTAGCTTGTACCTGGCGGGCAAGAAATACACACAGTGGGAAAATACCTCCCTTTCCATTCAGAGCTCCCAAAGCCACTGATTTATCTGAGTTTCCTAGAATCAAAGGTTTCTAGCTCACCAGCCTTATTCACCTCTGTTCCCCATCTCCTTCTCTCTGTACAAACTCTGCACAAACTGGCTTCTCCTTCAGCACTCCACCATCTTGGCTGCTTCTTCTCTCCTCCACGTGGCCTTTCTCTGTTCTCCCCTCTAATACTAATCTCAGGAACTGAGAGAGCAAGCTCATGGTCAGCCCCATTTTATAGTGTAGAAATCAAAACCTTTAATCCAATATACAAACAAGGAAGTCTCTGATACAAAGTCACTTAGGGTGGGAAAGAATTAGTAAAACTAAGCCTTAGGGTATAACGACCCTCCCTGCTTACAGCCTGTCCCCCCACACCCAATGCAAACTATAAGCGAGCAAACTTATATATCATATTTACAAACCTATTTGACCAACAAGGGGCTACGTCTTTTCATTGTATTTCCAGAGACCTAGAAGGGCGCCTACACATAACAGGATGTCAAATACCTGAATTATTCTGTTGTGTTATTTTCAGATAAGGACATGGGATTTTCCATGATCGTGAATGAGAAGGCAAGAGGCTATATTTCCGGTTTGTACTGTTAAGTAGAAACAGTCGTAATAGTGCTAAGAAAGGCTTAGAATATCTATCTATGTCTTAAGGACCTTGGGGTTAGTTTTGCCATCTCTTCGTATCCCAGTTCTCCTACTTCTCACACAGTACAGCCTCCAGCCCCCATCTGGTCTGCATACTCTGAGCCATCTAAGTGGTACTGCAGTGGGACTCACCACCAGCCTCTCTCAACAACCATCCCAGTGACTGCAAACTAAACTACTGAAAGTATCTAGAGGCCTCTCTTCATTTCTAGTTCAATTGATTCCATTTCAAATGTCAACTTCCCCCAAATTCTTGGACACACACCAGGTACAACCATATTTAATGATGCTGGTTTCAAAACTAACACAACAGAACTTACAGAAGAAACCATCAATATTCATGAATTCCCAAAATCAGAAATACATAATATAAACTTTAACTGAAATGTAAGGATCGCTTCCACCCTTAATGACTTATTTCCTTCCCTCTTAAAGATTAGCATTAGCTAATTAGCATTAGCTAGATTATTCTCTGAAACTATTTTAAACTTTTTTTTTATTTCCATACAGTAAACTCATTTATGGCTATGATCTAACCTCCCTTTAATCTGCTCAACACTTCTGTTTTTCTGGCTAAGAAAAATTACCTTCTTTACCTCCATCTCCAATACCACCACTTAACTTTCTACAGGGATCCACTTTTCAGGAAGACAACATTCTTCTATCACTCTGTGAAAACTGCCTCATTCAGACTTGGAAGAGACCTTTATAATGGTCCTTGGCAACTGGAATGATTTACAGTGGGCTCAGCTCACTCGCTAGTGAACCCACTTCCTCTTGTTGTAACTCATCCACTCTAGAGAGTTAAATCTTTAAATACCAGGGGTCTTTTAAAAAATAAAACAACAATCAAGGTTGTCTTCATAGTAGTAGCCACCCTGGGAGGCAATACTAGGGGTTTATTACTAAAATGCATCCAATCCATTGCTTAAAACGTTTTTGGGAGCTCAACTTTCAGATGGCTGTCAGAACTAGTTTGCGTGTCTCATCAGAAAATAGCTGCTACGATTATATAGTCATATCTTTTTTTTTTGACCCAAGGTCATATCACTACATGGGGTCACCAAGCGACTTTAGTCCACTGGACTTAGCCCTTAATGTTTTTCAATCCCTACAAAAATCAAATTCACTAAAATAAGTGCCACCAAATAAAAGTAGTAGTAAAAAATGTGCTAAATGTGTGTAAGTCAAGCTGCTTGGCTCATTCAGATATATAATACCATCTTTCTTTTTAACATTTCTATAATCATGCCTAGTGATAGAATCAGACCATTGAAAGAGATCTCCAAAGCCAGCAGGACTTCTCCACAGGATACTTTAGATGCCAGGAGCTTGGCTTTGACTGCATGAACAGCAATGGCAGACCACGTTCACTCTCCACGGTGCAGTCTGTTGTTTCTGGTCATACAGAGGCCAAATACTAACACAGTGCTCAATTTATCTGCAAAGGTTAAAACACTGGAAGATCACTGATGGTTTGTTCGGGTGGGTCTGCATTTTAAAGGTTAAATGTAACGAGTTTCTGTTCTGGACCCCAGACTCCTGGAAACCACTTCATTTCATGGTGCACTTATTACTGGAACAGGGAGCTAGTATCATCCCCCCACATGGAGTTATGTTTTCAAGTAATTCCTATGCTTGACGAGGACATCTCTGGGTCAAAGGGTGAATTAAGTCCCTTGAAATAATCCTGATAGGCGCTCAGTATCTGCAAACATTGAAAGTTCACATTTGTGATCAAAAACAAAAACTCTCCAAAGAAACAGCTCAGAGGATGGACTCCACCACGAGTCTTTCCCTTTTAGACAAAGATGGTAAAAATAGCCATTCTGTTTTTAATCCAAATTGATTCAATAAATCTTATTGAAACAACAAAAATAGCTGTATCATGTAGAGATGATAGAAATATCTCTTAACATTTCATCAGAACAAATATCTACTAGAAAGGCAATATTTTTCATTCCCAATCTAACCACATTCACAAGCAAATCCCTAAAATCTAAAGCCAAATCACATACAACTATTTCACATGACTTTCAGTCCCTAGATTATCTGTGAATTCAAGATGTAGTTGATGAATTAAAGTCCTGTATTGTCCCTTTAAAAACAAACCAACCAACTCCCAAATCAACCGACTTTTACATTTAGTTGAACTTAATAAGCATCTGTGACATAAGTATTGCTCACTAGTGTTATAGGGGACTTTGCAGAAGCATAAGGCATGGCACCATCCTTTAATGAGCTTATAATGTTATTACAAAAGCTATTCACACATTAAACAACTAGCTGAGTGAACTTGAGCAATAACCTAAACTTTGTTGGGCCTCAGTTTCCTCACTTATAAAATGAAGGAGTCAGTATAGATGATTTCTGAGGACCTTCCAGGTTTCAAACTCTTTAGACCTTTTGGTATGATGTCCATGAGACCTCCTTAGAAGAAAGTGCAAGACAACGTAGGATCAAGTCCAAGTGTACACTATAAATCATCAAAACAACAGGAGGTCAGAGCACAGAGGGATCAGTTTGGGATTGGCAAAGGTTTTCCTGGAAAAGCAGAAACTGCAGCTTAGACTTGAAGGATGGGTAGAATTTGAAGGGGCTGAGGTCATTCTTCACTGGGAGTGCAGAGGGCTTTTGCAAGGTGCGTGAAAGTTCTTGAGGGGGAGCAGGGAAGATGAGGAATTGTTGTCAAGCAGTGGGTTAAAGTAGGGGGAATAATACATGACTTGATGGCACGATCCTATTAACCTGGAAGTCAGAGCTCCCTGTTCCCAGAACTGTTCAGCAGCACTCCAACCCTTAGATAGAGGCTGTTCCTTCCACCCCCATTAACTCTCACCTTACTTCCGACTTCTCTCCCACACCAGCCTTCTTGGATATTCCTCCAAACACCTGACATGCTTCAAGCTTTTACACGTGCTTTTTGCACCCCTTCATACACTTGCTTGAAGGTCACTTTATCAGTGAAGCCTTCCCTTCCACCCTATGTAAAACTGTAGCGCATACTTCCCAAATACAGAGATAGACCGACTCTCTCACCTTTCCCTATCTCCCTTCCCTGCTTTATTCTTCCCACACTATATCATTTATTTATTTTGTAAACTGTCTCCATCTGCGACCCCACCTCGCTGTGCTGATCAGAATATACACTCCAGCAGGGCAGGGATTTTGTCTTCTTTGTTCTTTGCTGTATTTCCAAAACCTGGAACAATATCTAGGCCAAAATAGGGCCCAGGTGAATGGATGCATGAATATAATAAAAACGGTGTGAAGTCAATGAATCTCACAGGCGGCACTGCCAGGAGGGAAGCCTAGAGGTTATCACGTGATAAAGGGAGGTCACGAAAGCCTGACCTGAAGGAGAGAGCAAGGGCCAACTGCAGCGAGTAACAACCTGAAAGGACCGCCCACGATTCCTTATCCAGGCGTGGACTAAAGGAACACTATTCACCATGGGAGCTAGGAGAATGTTCAAGGGCAACGAGGAGGATCTGGCGATGCGCCCAAAATAAAACGAGGCATATAGTTCCGTAAACAAACATCAGTCAGATTTAACTTCTGTTGTTTCCGACCATGATTGCAATTTTCTTCCTGCTTACATTTCTGAGAACAGGCTCAAAGGAAGCTAACGAAGAAGGAAGCGGAAAGTGCACGCAGTAGGCCACGTCTTCTTTTCAAGGCGACCTGGCCAGACCGGCAGGGCCCACCTCCCACATGTCACGACCCGCTCTCCAGGCGGCTCTCAGGGACACGAGAGAGCACGCAGGAAAGGCAGGTCTCGGTCTCCGGGCCGTTTAACTTTCTCTTCTCTTCATTATGCTTTCTTCTCCCCCAAAATAGTAATCAGGGCGGGTAACAATACATCTAACACCAGCCTCGGTGTAATGAAACATTGGAAATGGAAAAAGGAAAGTGTCTGTGACGTAGTCTTTGCCAGTCTACGCCAGTCTATGCAGAGGTTAAAACTTGGCTAAGAAGCCCTGGCCGATTGGCTCAGTGGTAGAGCGTCGGCCTGGCGTGCAGAAGTCCCGGGTTCGATTCCCGGCCAGGGCACACAGGAGAGGCGCCCATCTGCTTCTCCACCCCTCCCCCTTTCCTTCCTCTCTGTCTCTCTCTTCCCCTCCCGCAGCCAAGGCTCCATTGGAGCAAAGATGGCCCGGGCGCTGGGGATGGCTCCTTGGCCTCTTCCCCAGGTGCTGGAGTGGCTCTGGTTGCGGCAGAGCGACGCCCCGGAGGGGCAGAGCATCGCCCCCTGGTGGGCAGAGCGTCGCCCCCCTGGTGGGCGTGCCGGGTGGATCCCGGTCGGGCGCATGCGGGAGTCTGTCTGACTGTCTCTCCCCGTTTCCAGCTTCAGAGAAATACCAAAAAAAAACCCCAAAAAAACTTGGCTAAGAGTCACGGCAAGAAAATACTCTGTGTGTCAGGCTAGTGTCTTATTCACACATCTCTTAAAACGGCATTAAAGCATTAACATGCAGTCATCCAATATTATTTGGAATCCTAGGTGATCTCTTCAGGAGAAAAAGAGGTGGATGGTTCTCATTCTTGACTATTTAAAGGTACCCCCAGTGCAGTTGAGAAGGTGTATGTGGATGGTACGCATGAAGGAAATGAGAGTTCAAGAGCCCTACACACTCTGCTAATTCAAATTTTACGATGACCTCTTTAGAAATGCAGTATTCTTTTCCCCAGAGACATTTGCATAATTAAGTTTGCTTCTATATTTATTTTTCTGCCTTTTAAATATGTGCCTTAAATCAGTGGTTCTCAGCTGGGGGTGATCTTGCTCACCAGGGCACATTTGGCAATGCCTGGAATCCTCTTAGTTGTCACAACTCTGAGGAGGGTGCTACTCACATCTAGTAGTATGAGGGGGCTGCTAAACATCACACAATATACAGGACATCCCCCACAAACGAAGAGTTATCTGATCCCAAATGTCAATAGTTCCGAAGGCAAGAAACCTGCCCTAAATCATCTCTGATAGGGATCACCAAATTATGATAAAGAAAAAACCTTCTTAGTCTCAGTGTGTCCTTCATATAAGACTAAGGAGTAGGAAAGTGGTAGCCTGCAACTTGCATTGTTTAAAAATGCAGTCAGACCCTTCTCTGGAACATTCTATCCCTACTTGTCATGCTAATTAGGAACACTGAGATTAAGTCTCCAGACAGGCCTTCAAAGGATGGTCTGTGCTCTCTTCTGTTCCTACACAGAAATTCAAGGAAATTCACAATCACAGAATCAGGGCCTGATTACCCGGGAGGTGATCATGACTAGCCCTCTCATCTTACCAGTAGGGGTGGGAGAGGAGGGGAGGCAGGGTGAGGTCCCAGGACTTGCTTCTAGGCTCACAGCAGGTTGGTTTTACAGTTGGGACTAGAACTGGCGCCTTCCCTCAGCTCTCTGCTCCTGCCACTGGACTCAGGTGCAGAAAATGGAGACCAAGGAGGTCACGGAAAAGCCCAGGGACCAGAGTCTCCCTCAGGGTTTCCGTCTCAGGGGCACAAGCTAAGGGGAGCTGCAGGGCACGCAGGCTCTCTGTCCTTGGGCGTGGTGAGCCACCGAGCACAGGAGGAGGTGGCAGTACCACCTCTGGTTGTGGACTTCTCCCAAGGGCCAGCCAGTCGAGCCAGAGCCACCCACGGGGTCCTCTGGAAGTGAACAGAGAACAGCCTCGACAGGTGGCGAGTTCATCTCAAGTGTCATTTCTCTCCAAAGGGAAAGCCCTACCCAAACCTGATGATCTAGAAATGCTTTGAAAACAAGCAGCAGACGTCAGTCAGCCTCTTTGCTCTTTCTCCTGCTGGATACGGGCAGCTGCCCCCTCACTAGCACATGAAAGAGAACGCAGGGTGTCTGCGACATTCTCTCTGTCCCGAGTGTCCAGTCCAGGCCCCGGTGGCTCGTCAAGGAGCCGGGTCACTTCTGGCTCTCCTTTCCCAGTCTGCTCTCGGTGGCTCCTCGGGCCCTTCCACGAACGGCGTCCCTCCCAGAGACCTTGCGGGGTGGCCTGCCCCAGCGGCCACCACCGGCCTGTCCCCGTGGAACCGCTGCAGAGCAGGAAGCAGCTCTAACACTTCTCCACTTCCAGAGGGCACCGGAACAAGGGCACATTCCCCTTTCACTTTCAAAGCGCTTTAATGACTAGTCATATTTAGATAAACCAACGAACAAAGACACCACACCTTCCGGTGTGGTGTGTGTAAATCATAGTATCAGCCACTGTTTATTAAGCATCTCGGACATGCCCGGCCCTGGGTTAGGTGTTATCACTACACTGTCCTAAACCTTTCAACAACCCTGTAAGGTGGATGTTTTTACTTTCATTTTAAAGGTCTTTAAGGAACTAAGGATTAGAATGGCTGAAGACTATAGAGCCAGGAAAAATAGAAATGCATAACATTTTAATCCAAGCTGCTTTTTCTTCTTCAATGGAAGATAAAGGAGTCTAGACTTGTCCGACTCCTGGCTCTGCCCTTCCACCGCCTCCACCATGCTCACCGAGAAACACATCTGCTGGCATGTGGTGCCCTTAGGCAGAGCTCAGCCACCTGCCCCGCATGGAGACCACCGCCTCCCCCTGCCTCAGCTCCAGCCAGGTCCAGCCCCTAACTGCTGGACTGGTGGTTCTCTGGAGCAACCACCATTAGTAAGTGGGGTCTGGCACTATCCCACTGTGCCAGCAGGGCCTAGGCGGGCACGGACAGTCTCAGGGCCTGACTGACCATTGGGCTGTCGTATCCTGGGATGATCCTACTATCTGCTGGGCTGGCCTGCATAGCTTTCCCCACCCACTCAGTTTCCTGTGGAGCCTCGGTGCAGCCCTGGAATCAGAGGCCACAATCCATTCTGTCTTCCCCCTTTCTGACTCCCTCTTCCCTGTCCACCCACATACATTCCTCCTGTGGCTGTACCCATAGCCGGATTTTGTCTCAGGCTCTGAGGTTTGGTGTAGGCCTCTGGCCAGGACAGCATCACCATCGGCACCTCTACCCCCACCCCCATTCCTGGCTTAGACTCATTCTTCTCAGATGGGAGAACATACGAAAGATCAGACACCGGGGGCCATGTGCCTTCCAGTCTTCCCAGCCTGTAGATCCCAGTAACTCAGAAAGACTTAGAGCCATGCTTCTGGTCTCATAATAGAAGTGAATGAGCAGTCCAAACCAGGAGTCCCCAGACTGCAGTGGGGGCTCATGCTCTAGTCACCAGATATTCACGGAGTGTCTACTAGGGAGCCAGCCAACCCCGGGCTGGTATTAGGTGATGGGGATTCAGCACAGAGCAAGACAGCCGGGCCCCTCCCTTGGAGGAACTCACGTTGGGCTACAGGAAGGCAGGCACAGATTGAATAAACAAGCCATGGAAAGACCCATTAGCAGTAAGCCCCACGTAGGGAAGTAAGAGAGGGTGATGTGCTAGAACGTGCGGTTGGTGGGAGGCTCCTCTGTGGGTACCTGAGCGGAGGTGTGAATGACAAGAAGAAGTCAGGGCAGAGGCCCTGGGTTGGGAATAGAAAGGATGCCAGTCTTCTGTTGTTGTTTTAAGATACTCTTTTATTTCAGAAGAGTGCATGAGTTTAGTAGGGCCGCTGTAACAACATACCACAGACTGCGGGGCTCACCCAACAGCAATATATCTCCTCCCAGCTCTGGAGGCTACACATCCAAGAGGAGGTGCCACCTGGGTTGGCTTCTCCTGGGGGCTATCTCCGTGGCTCACAGATGGCCACTCTCAGGCTGTCTTTTCATATGCTCATCTGTCCCCTTTCTGCATGTGTACCTGTGTATCTTCCTTCTGCATGAGGGTCCCACCCTAATGGCCTCATTTTAACTTAATCACCCTTTTGAAGACCTTATCTCTAAATACGGTTACATTCATAGGTACTAGGGGTTGGAGCTGCAACACATGAATTTGAGACTGGGAGGGGAGACAACGTGATTCAGCCTAGAGTTTAAAGTTATAGAAAAGTTGCAAAAGCCCTGGAAGGTTGGCTCAGCAGTAGAGTGTCAGCACGGCATGTGGAAGTCCCGGGTCCGATTCCTGGTCAGGACACACAGGAGAAGTGACTATCTGCTTCTCCCCTCTGCCCACTTCTCTCTTTCTTTTTCCCTCCCATATCCATGGCTCAAATGTCTCGAGCAAGTTGGCCCCCAGCGCTGAGGATGGCTCTGTGGCCTCACCTCAGGCGCTAAAATAGCTTGGCTGCCAAGCAATGGAGCAGAAGTCCCAGGTGGGCACAGCATTGCCCTGTAGGGAGCTTGACGGGTGGATCCTGGTGGGGTGCATGTGGGAGTCTGTCTCTCTGCCTCTCAATAATAGATAGATAGATAGATAGATAGATAGATAGATAGATGATAGATAGACAGACAAGAAAAGTTGCAAAGATACTAGAGAGTTCCCATATACCCTGCACCTGGTACCCCCCATTGGTATGGTACATTTGTCACAACAAATGAACCAATACCGACACACTATCATTATGCAATGCTCTTCTGATTTCCTAAGCCTTTTACCCTTTTTTCTGTTCCAAAATCCCATCCAGGTACCATATTACATTTGGTCATCACATCTCCTTAAGCTGAGCTGTGAGGGTTTCTGACTTTCCCTGTTTCGATAATCAGCTTGCAGAAAACTGGCCAGCTCACCTGGGTAGCACAGACCAGCCTGTAAATGTCTCTCAGTTGGGACTGGTCTGATGTGTTCCTCAAGGCTATAGCAGCGCTATGGGATTTGGGGAGGAGGTCCATGTGGGAAAGTGCCATTCTCAACACATCATATCAAGTGCGCATGATAGCAACCTGAGGTATCACTGCTGATGTGAACCTTGATCGCCCAGCCCAGGTAGTATTTGCCATGTGTTCTCACTGTCAAGTCACCCCATTCTTCCCCTCTCTATACTGTAGGGAGATGTCACGGTGTGACCATGTGACCACATGTAAAGAGTGAGAAATTATGCTCCACTGCCTGATGGCGAAGTATGCGCATCAATCATTTGGAATTCTTCTACATGGGAGATTTGTCTTTCTCCCCATTTATTTATTCACTCCATCATTTGTTCATATCAACATGGGCTCATGGATATTTATTTTATACTTTGGGTTATAATCCAATGCTACTTTCCTTATTTTGTTGCTCAGATCATTCCAGCATTGGCCACTGAGAGCTCCCTTAGTGGGTTCCCCTGTGGCACACCCCATTACTGGGGATTTCGTTTAAACACTTTCTTATTTCTTAGTGAGAATTACAAGGTTCTCCAGGCTCATCCACTGTGTATCTTGCACCAGCCCTACAATCTGCAAATTGGTTATTACAAATACTGTTGCAAACTGACTGTTACAAATGCAGCCGTGGTTCCTTTTACTTTCAAAACTGGTATTAGAAACCAACATCTGGGCACTAGGTGTGTTCATTGTTGCTGGGGTGTCATTTCTAGGCCCTCTTAAGTGACAGAGCCAAATAATATATGTATACTTACCTGCATATATACATACATAATCTATAAATATTTCTATTTGTTTCCAAATGTATGTATATCAAGCTAAACACAAGTTCATACTGATGTCTCTAAGTCTAATCTATTTTCACATGGACCATTCTAGTCTCTCCTTCCTCCCACTTCAACAGTGAGAAACCTCCCTCCCACAATCCACCATCTATTTACTTAATTGTTCAATTTCAATGAACATAGTTATTTTAGAACCATTAAATGTGTTCATATGTACCATCCTATGAAAAAACATCAGAGTACAGTGCTTATGTATAGCTTATATATAACCTTATATAAAGTTTTTATAAATAAAAACTTTAGTTTTGCAGTCTTCACTCATTTAAAAGCTACATAGGTCAGCACCTTTACCCCTCACTCCCTTTAGTAAAGTTATTTGATATACTTGTACTAGTTACATTCTTTTGTTACAGTTTGCATGCTATCCTGTGGCCCTCTGACTTCTTAAATACCTATTTTTAAATTTGCATACATTAAAGTTCACTCTTTGCCCTGCAAAGTTCAATAGGTTCTTACAAATGCAGTGTCATGTAGTCATCAATACAGACTCATATAGCATAGTTTTACCACCCTAAAAAAAATCCCCTATTTAATCCTCCTTTCCCTTCAAATACCTGCTGATTGTTCTGTTTACTATCTCTTTAGCTTTGCCTTTTACAGAATGTCATCAAGACAGTACGTAGCCTTTTCAGACCAGCTTGAACACCAATGTTTTTACAAAGAGGTAATGATCAATAGTGTTCAGTGTTGCTGAGTGGTAAATAAGTACTTAGAAGAGTGTTAGGTATTAGCACAGCACAGTCTAGGTCTAGAAGTTTCTAGCAATAGAGCTGACTCACCTAGTGATTGCTGTTTTAGTTCTCAATGTCAGTGGCTGAAAGTGAGAGGAGGGCCATGACAACAGACTCCAGAGCTCTGGGGAAGGAAAGACTGCATCCCAAAGATCCTCAAGTCACAGAGCACATCACATGTTGGATAAAAAGCAGAAGGACGGGCCAATACTCTGCAATAATTGAAATCTCAGAGCACACCGTAAAAGGTCAGTGCTTTGAGATGTTCCTAATCTATTTATTTGACCTACAGTGGACTGTGGTCAACAGTGAAACATGCTCAACTAACTTGGGAATCACTTAAACCATCTGTCTATGTCACTTAGCTAAGAGGCCCCAGTGAGGAATGCATGGGTACAATGATGAAGGTTTTGTGCTCTCCAGAAATCGCCTTGTGTGAGGTAGATAAGATGCTGAGAGCCTCATCCAGGGACACAGCACACATGCACATACCGGACCTAACCTGGGCGCAATTGGCTAGAATTCCACGAGTGCTATGGATACCACGGAGTGCTCAAAAGACAAACAAAAACACTAAAAAAGGCAACCAAGACCTTCACTGAGACCCTCAAAGCGATTGCTTTCCATGCGTTTTGGACTACAAGCTCTGAAAGACAGGCTGTGAAAGTAGGCGGGATCTCTCTGCCGTCTGTAAGGTGACACTCATGCTCAGTTTCATTCCTGCTGGCTTCCTGAGTTCCCGGTGGACCCTGCACATGTTGTTTCTTCCAGCCCCAGGGAAAGCAGTATCAGAAGTAACCTAGAAGCAGACCAACGTGCGCTTGCCACCCTTTGTGTCTCTCACCCCCTCCCTCAGCTGTGCTTTTCTTCTGATCTTGGTCATAGACAGTATTACCACTTGTCATCAGAGTGCAATCACATGTAACAGTCATTTGTTTCCTCTCCTCCCAGCTGACCTCCTCCTCCCTCTATTGTATTTCCTTGCGTTCAGTATCAAAGTTCTGTAGTGTACATCAGGGACAGGCAGACTTGCCAAGATCCAAGGATAAAACATATTGGATGGAAGCCAAGAAAATGGTGTAGCCACTGAATTTCTACTTCTTTTTATAACTACTCCTAGTCATTATCACTGGATTAAACACACACACGCACACATGCACAAAACTGATTAGTTCTGGTTGTTATTCATTATTCTCCCATGTCTTGTTTCTAAAAAATCTGCATTACAAACAACCCTCCAGGATCTTATTCCAATCAACCTATCTCAAATCTTACAATTAATATTCCTAATACAACTACTATGCCATTCGACGGTTTTTTTTTCTTTTTAAAGCAACAAAAACCAAAGCAGATGAATCACAAATCACCATGAAAAGGAGGCCAGAGAGGTTAACCAGAGAGTGAACTTGACATTGCAACACAAGAACCTCCCCCCTATGTTTCCCCCTTCGCTAAAGCTAGTGGTTTTGGTTAACACAGGAAACGCCGTAAATACACAGTAAACTGTACACACAAAGCAGCCATCAGCAATTTGCCTGGTGGGGTCGGATAGCATGTGGCTGATAGGTCTCAGGAGATGAGGAACAAACAGCCATGATGGATTAAGTGATTGCTATTGGCTGTGTGCTTGCCCTGAATATTTCACCATGGACAGTAATCAATTACTAGGGACCAGTAATGATACCAATCAAACACACTTAGCACTTCTGCACTATCAACCCGAGGGTTGCCAACCTGCCAGTCTGAAAAGCCTGAAGGCTGCATGCGAGGGTGTCACCCCGAAGCCTTTAGATCAGGGGAGAGCCGGCCTCTTTCCCGTTGAGTTAGAAAGATAAATGGATAAATTAGCCACTCACCTGCGCTACATTAAGGCTTCCTTTAAAGTAAGCAATAATCTCCCTCCCTCTCCCTCCCAAGGGGATGACTGTTTATAAATATTTCGGCACAGTTTGAGGTACCCTGGTCAGCAGATTCATGCAAGCAAACAGATCCGAAGGAAATGACTGAACAGAAGCAACCGTAAAGGGGGAGAAACGGACAGCCTATTGCTCCTGAATACATTGGGCCGGTTGCCAGCGAGCTCTATTGTTAGGATGTCACTGCCCGCCTTCCTGTTCCGTGGTGGGAGGGCCATGCATCACTGCTGTGTGTCCTCAGTGCTTCAGTCTAGAATGCTGCTCTGTATGGTGTCCCAGGGAAGCTGAGACAGAAACCCGCCCTTCTGTGCCCCAGCATGGCAAAATATAAGCCAGTTCCTCTTCTTCTCGGGGTTGGCCTCTCTCTTCTGCCTTTATGGTCACCTTCTTTTACAATGGGGGGGGGGGTCCAGGAAGAAGCATGGAGTGGTGAGTTTTTTCCAGCCCTCATTTGGGGCCCTCTAATCTGTTGTCTGTTGTCCAGTGCCAGTCTTTTATGAAATATGATTGCCCCACAATTACTACTTTGATGGACGTTTGGCTTAACAATAGTGGTAACTGATCAAAAGTGGGAGGGGGGGGCTCAGAAAAGTTAAGCTGCCCCAAACCTAATTCTGGAGGTTTATTTTTGCTGTGTTTTAATCATTTTTCCAGACAAGTATAAATTCCCTTTTCATGAGCTGGAGACAACAGTGAAATCTTAGTCTATTTAAGGCTTCCTCTAAACTGCCATTTGCAAATCTCTTCAGTTCTTTAGTTGTCCTGGCTTAAATGTACACAAACAGAAATGGGAAGAGGCCAACGAGAGTCTTTTGGTATGGCAAGAAGAGTCTATATCCTGAAGGGGATCCTGGACACACAAGTGCATACATTTGTCCAAGCTTAGACTGTACACTTGCAATTGGTGCATGTGTTGTATATAAATTTTTATCAGCCCTGGCCGGTTGGCTCAGCGGTAGAGCGTCGGCCTGGCGTGCGGAGGACCCGGGTTCGGTTCCCGGCCAGGGCATACAGGAGAAGCGCCCATTTGCTTCTCCACCCTTCCGCCGCGCTTTCCTCTCTGTCTCTCTCTTCCCCTCCCGCAGCCAAGGCTCCATTGGAGCAAAGATGGCCCGGGCACTGGGGATGGCTCTGTGGCCTCTGCCTCAGGCACTAGAGTGGCTCTGGTCGCAACATGGCGACACCCAGGATGGGCAGAGCATCGCCCCCTGGTGGGCAGAGCGTCGCCCCTGGTGGGCGTGCCGGGTAGATCCTGGTCGGGCGCATGTGGGAGTCTGTCTGACTGTCTCTCCCTGTTTCCAGCTTCAGAAAAATGAAAAAAAAAATTTTTTTTTTTATCAAAATTGAGTTAAAAAACAACAACTCCTGACTAACAATCAACTAACAGCTAAGAATCCAGATCCTGGGATGGGGAAGTGGGATAAACATGTACTTATCTTACCCCCTGTTCAACAGGGGCGACCACTTTCAAACACCACACAATCCTGGAGAATGCCCCCACTCTGCTCACCGAGGGGCGGACTCCCAGCATGTTTGCTGTTTGAACCCACTCCTTTGGCAGCTGCTGGGTACAGAGTTACTAAATTTCAGCTTGCCTCAGTTGGCACAACGGCCCCATCCCTGGGATTTATGAACTCCATCCATCTGAGAGCACAGCCCAGAGGCTGGGCTCCGGCCAAGACAGAAACAAGAATTCTGGTCAAGGACATACATCTCCTGGAACCCCCAAAGGCACTGCCCTCCAATAAAAAAATGTTCTGAATGGATTCACTCATGTCCCATTATCGAGCTTGTTCCTGATCATCTGTGCCACCTTACAGATGCCACAAGGGCACTGTGAGGATTAATGAAATGAGGGCTCTAAACACTTGCCCAGAGAGGACACCAGGAGAAACAGACATCAGCCTCCCAACGTTGACATTTAAGGACGAAACACTTCTGATGGCTTTTGCTGCCTTTTCCTGTTCTCTATCAATATTACAGTATCTCTATTATACAAACCTGGACGATGGTTTTGTTGAACTCATCACTGAATGTATGTAACTTGTCAGCAGAACTCCCTCTAGTTTGGAATCTCTAATGTGTCCATAAGACATGGTCCCATCAGACTTCCTGTGAAACCCAGAGGTTCTGCCTGGTTCCTGTCCCACCAGTATCAACAAGTGATTTGCCATAAGTTTCCTCCTGCTAACAAGGATGAAATCTTTGGTTGTCTTTCTACCCAGGTGCTCTCGCCAGGTGACTCTTTCTGCCAAAGCTATGGCTGTTAGAGGATTATTTGACGGCAAGGAAGATGTGAACACGTCAGTGCTATAGCTGGGAGCCTGGTGTTTGAATAATTTTTTTCATCTAGCCCCTGCCCCCAGTACCACTCTCCCTTCCTACGTACACCACACATGCACACACACATGCACACATACACATGCATGCACACACATAAACAGCTGCACACATATGTATGCACACACACATATTAACTTCAAGAATAATTTCATGATTTATCTAAAGCAATCTACAAATTCAAATACAATTTCTATCAAAATCCCTATGGCATTATTTTTACAGATATAGAGAAAACAAGGCTAAAATTCATATAGAACCACAACAGACCCTGAATAGCCAAATCAACCTTGAGAAAGAGGAAGAAAGCTAAAGGCATCTCACTTCCTGATCGTAAATGATATTACAGAGCCATATAGTGATGTGTGGCTTGTGAAGAACTGGTCCACTATTTCATGTAAGTTACCTAATGTGTTAGCCTGAAGTTATTCATAATGTCTTCTTTTATTCTTGATCTAGCTAAGGACTTGTCAATTTTCTTGATCTTTCAAAAACCAACTTTTTGGCTCTTTGATTTTCTCTGTTGTCTCTTTTCTATTTTATTTATTTCTGCTCTATTCTTTATTACTTCCTTTTTTTCTGCTTGCTTTGGGTTTAGCCTCCCTCCCTCCCTCCCTGCCTCCCTTCCTTCCTTCCTCACTTCCTCCCTCGCTCTTCCCCTTCTTTTTTTGCTTAAGGGCCTACGTTATTTAAAAGCTTTTTTCTTTTCTTTTTGCTTTTTTTTGTGACAGAGAGAGAGAGAGAGAGAGAGGAGGAGGAGGACAGATAGGGACATAGAGAGAGAGAGAGAGAGAGAGAGAGGAGGATGACAGATAGGGACAGAGAGAGAGAGAGAAGGACAGATAGGGACAGACACGAAGGGAGAGAGATGAGAAGCATCAGTTATTCATGTGGCATCTTAGTTGTTTACTGATTGTTTTCTCATATATGCCTTGACCAGGGGACTACAGAGGAGCCAATGACCCCTTGCTCAAACCAGTGACCTTGGGTTCAAGCCAGCAACCTTTCGGCTCAAGCCAGCGACCCCACACTCGAGCTGGTGAGCCCATGTTCAAGCAGGCAACCTTCAGTTTTCGAATATGGGTCCTCTGCATCCCAGTCCGATGCTCTATCCACTGTGCCACCGCCTGGTCAGGCTCTTCTTTTCTGACGTAGGTGATTAAAGCTATAAATTTATAACTAAGCGCTACTTTAGCAGCATCCCATAATTTTTAATATGTTGTATCTTTATTTTTATTCAGTTCAAAATATTTTCTAATTTTCCTTGTTACTTTTTTTGACTCGTGGGTTATTTAGAACTATGCTGTTCAATTTCCAAATATTTTTATTATTGATTTCTATTTCTACTGTGGTTGGAGACATATTTCCTGTGATCTCAATCATTTTTTACTTATTGAGACTAGTTTTATGGCCTAGCACAGGGGTAGGGAAACTTATTGGCTGAGAGAGCCATGAACGCCACATATTTTAAAATGTAATTCCATGAAAGCCATACAGCGACCCATGTATGTTACGCATTATCCAATAAAAATTTGGTGTTGTCCCGGAGGACAGCTTGATTGGCTTGAGCCACCCGCACCATGAACATGAGCAGTAGGAAATGAATGGATTGTAATACATGAGAATGTTTTATATTTTTGACGTTATTATTTTTTTTTATTAAAAATTTGTCTGCGAGCCAGATGCAGCCATCAAAAGAGCCACATCTGGCTCGTGAGCCATAGGTTCCCAACCCCTGCTCTAGCATATAGTCTACTTGGAGAATATTCCATGTACATCTGAAAGGTATTCTGTAGTTGTTGAATTCTATATATGTCAGGTGAAGTTGGTTGCCCGTGCTGTTCAAACTTTCTATATAGCCTTGCTGATTACAGAAGGCCTTGCTCTCTACTTATCCTGTTAATTAGTGAGAGTTGGATAGTGAAATTTGCAACTAGTATTATTTAACTGTTTATTTCTCCTCTCAGTTCTGTTCATTTGTGCTTCATGTATTTTGAGGCTTTATAGTTAAAAGCTTATATATATATTCTTGATGCACTGATCCTTCAATCATTATGAAATATCATTGTCTCTAGTAATAATTTTTAAACTACATTTTATGATGTTAATGGTTAGTGTTTTCATAGTATATAATTTTCAATCCTTTCGTCTTATTTATGTTTTGGATCTAACTTGTATTTCTTATGGACAACACATTGTTGGATTTTGCTTTTTCTTAATGTAGTCTGACAATCTCTACCTTATGATTGCAGTGTTTAGACCATTCAAATTAAATATATTATTGACATAGTTGGATTTACAAAGGCTAACATATTGATCTTTCCCTATATTCCTTGTCTTTTTTCCCACATGTTCCTCTTGTACTGCCTTCCTTTGTGTTAAATGCAATTTTCTAATGTACCAGTTTAAGACTTTTGTTTTAACTCCTTCTTAATATATTTTTTAAAATTAATGTTTTAGTAGTTACTTTAGGGGTTATAATATGCACTTTCACATATCACAATCTATTACAGATTAACACTAAATTCCAGTAAAATATAGAAACTGCTCCAATACTGGTCCATTCACTTTCACCTCCTTTGCACTATGATTGTCATATATTACATCTGTATGTGCTCAAAACCTCAACAGTATAGTGTTATAATTATTGCTTTATACAATTTTATGTCTTATAGAAATGCTATAAAAATAAGAAAAACATATTCATGGAGTAATTTAAATTAACTCATAAATTTTACCATTTTTTTGTGCTCTTCATTTCTTTTTGTGAACTTGAGTTATCAGAAGTCATATTCTTTTAGCTTGATATTTCCTCTAGTATTTCTTGTAAGGAAGATATGCTGGTAACAGGTTCTCTTAATTTAAAAAAAAAAAATTAGTGATGTCTTCATTTGGCCTTCATTTTTTGGAGGACAATTATACTGGGTGCAGAACTCTTAGCTAACATCCTCTTCTTTCTCTTTTAGTACTTTGAATATGTCATTTTACTGCTTTCCTGCTCCCATTTTAATTTTAATGTCATTTTAATTTTCCTGCTCCCTTACTAACGCTTCCTGTGTATGATGAGTAATTTTTCTCTTGGTGCTTTCCAGATTTCCTTTTTGTCTTCGTCTTTCAACAGCCCATCATGTGTTTAGATATTTACCCTACTTGGTGTTACTTGTGTTTCTTGTATGTGTACATTAAGGCTTTTCACCTAATTTGGGGAGTGTTTGTCCATTATTGCAATATTTTCCCTCCCCTTTCTCTCCTCTCATTCTGGGATTCTCGTTATAGGTATGTTGGTGTGCTTCATATTGTACCGTAGATCTCTGAGGCTCTGTTCATTTTGCTTCCATCTTGTCTTTCTTTTTGTTCTTCAGATTGCATAATTTTTACTGATATATCAAGTTCATTGATTTCTTCCTTTATCATCTCAAATCTGGTATTGGATCACTCAAGTGAAGTTTTTATTTTAATTACTGTACATTTCAATGCTGGAATTTGTTTGGTTCCTTTTTGTTTTTTAAAAATAATTTCTACCTTTTACTGAGATTCCCTATTTGTTTATTTGTTACTGCTATACTTTCCTTTAATGCTTTATACATGGTTTCTATCAGGTCTTATCCATAGCTGGTTTGCTTTCTCTCCACCTTATGGTCTTTCTACACTTGTTTAAGACATATGAACATACTTACAGTAGCTTTTTTTGAAGTCTTTTCCTGCAAATCTAGTATTTGAGGAAACCCAGACAGTTTCCATTGACAACTTTTATTCCTGAGTAGGGGGTCACATTCCTCTTTCTTTAAATTTTTTATAATATTTGGTTGAAAATGGATATTAAAGATGGATATATTGTAGCAATTCTGGATATTCTTATATTTTATCCTGAAGGTTGTTGTTGTTTCTGGGTTCTTTTGTCTGTTTGTTTAGTTTCTTAAGAATTTGCCTGGGGTAATTCTCTAAAATCTGTCTCTGCCACAGTGTGAGGAATGTCTCATACAGCTTGATGTCTTCTCTCTGCTTTTCTTTCTAAATTCTTGTTTTTATTTTTAATCCTGGCTTCGTAGTTGTCTTCCTGTGTTTATATAACTTAATGGTTCGCCAACAGCTTGACAAAGCCTGTGATCAAATGCCTCGAGCCAGTAGTACAACTTTCATTCTCTGCTGATGAATGGAGGAGTCCACACAAAGTTCAAGCCATTTTCAAGTAGGTCTCAGCTTTTGCTCTCCCCTGGGCTCTTTCACATCTCATCTGTGCATGTGCTTGGCCTCAGGACTGGCCAAGAGTGTGTGGATAGTTTGGACCCTCTGTTGTGTGCTGCATATGTGGGCAGCCTTATCTAGAAATATGATTACCTAACCATGACTGCTACCTCAGGATAACAAAGCCAATAGTCCTCTCCAGTCCCCTGCCACCAAGATTATGATGTCCACTTTCATTTTTTCCAGCTTTATGTCTGCTTTTTTAAAGAGGAGATTTGTTGACCTCCTTACTCGGCCATAGCCAGAAGTCCCGCCCCAGGACTTATTTTTAAATGCTGTGGATACTAAACAGAAACTTGGCACTCCATACTGTTTACATCCCAACCAACAGGGCTTTTATAGCGTCATGTTATATGGATCTTCATAGGTCTGATAAAACATTTACATTGTCTAGTCGTGGATACAGCCCAAACTAAAAACTGTGGAGTAAAACTACAATTGATAAAGATTTCATTCTAACCACATCTGTTCTGATATGGATAGATGTAGATTATCACATATATTTTGAAGAGAAATATGCTTATTTCCCCCAATATTTTATATGTCTGCCCATTACGTGTCACCAAGCATTCATACAAATGCCATATTAAGGATACAATTAAGGATCATTTTTAAAAATACTCCCCCCCCAAATATATCCAATCATAGCTAAAGTTTACTTTCTGGCATGGTCATCCTTTTGGAAGTCACAGTGGGTTTTCCAGTTAATCTCAAGCAAGTATCTGATCGAGATGCCATTAATGTTAAACAGCAATACCATTCTATTAATATATTAAAACTGTCATGGTCATCTTAATTTACCTCAATAAAGACTGTTCATTACTTTCAATGGCTCTTTATTGCTCTGTGCCTGCAATTATGGGGTAAAAATGCATGCAAAGCAGTAGGAGACCATTACCTCTATCCCCCGATCTCTGAAGAAGAAAGAAAAATAAACAAAAAACCCCACAGTGTTACCAATGGCATGACTCAACCAGGATAAAAAGAGCTATGCCAACATCAACCGAAACTCACCAGAGCTGGTAAAACAGTTAAAAATCATTACCAGCCCCTTCAAGGAGCATAAACATATCTACCTGAGACCATGTAACACGTTGGTACAAAACCCAGAAAAGTAAAGCAGAGTGCTTTTCCTCTAATCACCATATCTCAGCCCCCTTCTACTTACATGGAACACAAACTAGAGAGCCAGTTTCCCAAACCTGGGTCCCACCCCCACTTCTGACCCAGAGCTTTCTTCCTAAGGAAGAAGAATAGTTGGGCGGAGGAGGGCAGAGACTTGGTCAATGAGCCAGCTGTGTTCACAGTGCCCTCAAATGGAAAAGGGCAAACCGAAAAGATCTGGCCTCTTTTTACCTCTTAAATGCAATGCATGTATGATCACACAACCACATCCCAAATAGACTAACAAAACACAGACTAAGCTGTGGTTTCAGCCAAAAATGGAATAGGTGTGTGTTAAATATATATACAACATGCTACTCCAATTGTCTCCAATTACAACGGCAGCATCAGCCACCATTAATTCTCACCGTGTTCCAACACATTTTCAGAGCTTCTTCTTGATAATGAAGTCATTTTGAAGGTTCCAAATTGCCTTCCGATGGGGGGGAGGATGTTATCCCCTATGTCCTGATAACTGTCATGATACTCATTTAAGGGAGGTAGCGGCAGGTATTCTAATCCCAGTGAAAGGAAAGCCAAGGCATTTTAAGATGCCCCCAAGAGGACTTTGAGTGCGTAAGTAACAAAGTAACAAGCCAGAGTCACTGAAGTTGATACAGAGCTGTGTCTAAAATATTGAGCCAACCCTCTTCTGGGTCACTTTATAAGAAATGGGTCAAAATTAAAGGTGACAAAAAGTCTGATGAATACTCTCACTTGCCTACACATCTGTATTCAGGCACACCTTGGCACGTCGAAGGTTTTACCTTGCATATTAACTAACCCAATATTGTTTTCCAATTTACCTAGATGATTCTATGATGAGCTTCCCCCATGTCCTATAACTTATTTGAACAATAATCTCTATATTTGTTTCACAAAAGTTCATGACTATTTAATCATATTCTTGGCCTAACATACTGTCAATCTATGCAGAGAGCCATTCAAAAAACAACTATCAATACAAACAAAACTAGATTCATACCTGGACTACCAGACCTTTTCAGAGCAACATGGACAAATAAAAATCATTCAAATGAATGCTATTGTTTTTCTCTACCTGAAATTTCTTCTCTTTAATTTGCACAGTTGACACTTGAACAACATGGGTTTGAACTACATGGGTCCATTTATACACAGAGTTTTTTTCAATAAACATAAACGGTATTAGAAATGTTTTCTCTTCCTAGTGATTTTCTTAATATTTTATTTTCTCTAGCTTATTTCATTATAAGGATACAATTGTATTCTTCTCTGTATATAATACATATAACATACAAAGTATGTGTTTACTGTTTGTTACCAATAAGCCTTCTCATCATCAGTAGGCTATCAGTAGTGAAGTTTTGGGGGAATAAAAAGTTATATGCAGATTTTCCACTGCACAGGGGTTGGGGGGCTCAGCACCCCTAACCCTGACATTGGGTCAGCTGTAATAACATTTGGAATAGGTTTAAATTGAGGCCTGAAGTGGGAAAACTTTCATAGAAGTAGAAGCAGAAAACCCAAATCATGACTTTTAATAAGTCACAATGGGAAAGAGTAATCCAGTCAACCTCCTATCAAATTTATGTTCATGGTACATTCATGAACATTCAGAAGACAATAAGGACTTCAAATTCCACCAGACAATAGGTATTAAACACTAGAGTTAAAATCAGAAGGCCCAGGGCTTGTTCTCATTATTGCTAATTACTCTAATGGCTACTAAAAGTAGCAACCCACTGCCTAACTGGCACCATTAAATGGCTGCCCTGCAGGAGCTCAGAGGGAGGTGGAGTCAGAATAGTCACACAACACGGAAAACGGAAATGCTAACGTGAACACTGCTATATGGATCCCTTGATTTGTTTACTAGATATACCCAAGCCTACCGGCAGGAAAGAAACTTGTGTGCCTTAGAATTCATGTTCCAATTACACAACCTCCCTTGTCCCGCAAAACTCCCAGGGTCTTCTTTTCCCAGCGTCCCTGGTCCCTTGAGTGAGTGCTAGCAGAGTGGCACGGGTCCTCCCCGCCCCCCCCCCCCGCCCCCCCGTGGTGGCAGGAAGGCAAGGCAGGGACAAAGCACTTGGCTCTGCCCTGGGACAAAGGATACTGGTATCCAAGCGCCTGAACCATTAAGAGTACAACTGGACTGAGTTGATGTGTCACTGGATCAATAGTTTCTCAAATTTCCACTCTGCCAATTTCTATATAAACTTAGGGTTCTCAAGCTGAAGAAACTTTACACGGCAGTCCAAAGGGGTGAAACATTCCCTGAACTGGTGTGGGCACCAGGACTAGATGCCCTGCCCCAGTCCTCTTCTGTGTTTACTCTGCCCCTGTGGGTGGGGTACATTTGGAAATGACACTACACTGCTTCTTGGGGAATATCTGAGTTAGGTCTGGGTCACCTTAGAGGGCAATTCTAGAAGAGGTGCTTGGACACAGTTCCAGATATAATGAGAGAAAAATACCCAGCAAAAGAGAAATACAGAACACACCTTCGGTAGAAAGAGAAACAGTGCTAACTGGTGTTGAGGGGAAGACGGTAGGTTGGGGACAGTACACGCAAGAGAAGCAGAGACAACTCTGAGACGCCTGGGGACAGGGGGCCGAGGCCTGGGAGGCAACATCATTCATCTCAAATAGAAAGACGGGGGGTCCTAGCTCACTGGTTTTGCCACAGAAAGTGAACACTGGGCAGTGCTCTCATTCTGTGCTGTTGATCCTCATTTTCAAGTGGAGATACTCACATTTTGCCAGATGTCTTTCAAAGGAGACTGAGCTCCTAACCTGTGTCTTTCCTGAAAGAACTCCAGCTCTAAGTCCCAGTGTGGCCACACCCTGGCTCTGTGTTCTAGGAAACATCCCGACCCTGACAAATCCTCTAAGCTCAGCTTCCATATCACTAACAATAAGGGGGTTGCCCCCCCCCCCCCCCGACCAAAGGATTTCCATGTTAAGCCCCACCACCTCCACCCCAAGGAAAGTTTTTGTTTAAATGACAAACGGCTTTGATTGAGAGCTTTGTCAACCCAACCTTTCTCCCTGAGCTGCTCTCCTCCTGGCAGTCAAGAGAATCACTTAAAATGCGCTGTAAGCTACAGGTAATGGGCAGGCAGAAGGGAAGGGAGACCCGTAATTGGGCTCTTTAGAGCAAAGCCCCACCAAGCCATTAACACTTTACACAAGACAGAATGCGGATTAGAGTGTTTATTTCAGAAGCCTTTCTGAACAGCCTACCTGGCTATTGAAATTCACAAGGCATTTGCTGTTGCATTTCGTTCCTTATTAACAATGGCACGAATGCCAGGGCACTCTGACAGTTCTCTCAGGGTCCCAGAATATCGGGAGTCAGAGGCTACCCAACAGCACAGCTTGCTTATTACGGAGGTGTCCCTTAAAGACCCGCACCATCTCCCCATCCAGGGCCGCCTCCACATCAAGCTCTCCCCCACCTCCCTACCCAGTGTTTTAACTAAAAACTGTTCCATCGAGAACACAACCCCCCCCCCCCCCATTCACACAGCCACACTGTCCATGGTAAGGGCATCATATCTCATTTCTTCCCTTCTTGGACGCTCCACTCATTAAAAGCGGTACTCCGTGAACCTCTACCAAAAAATGCTCTCTAACCACTCGGAACGGTAAAACCAAGAAGAGAGGAACAGACCCGGGGTGGGGGTGGCAGGTGGCGGAGGAAGCAGTGGAGAGAAAGAAAATGGCATGAACGAGGCTGCGTGAGACTGACGGTCCTCGTGTGTGACAGGAGAGACCCATCGCAGACAAAGAATACCGAGTGACTGGGACGGGGAGACAATGCCAGCTCAGAAGGGACCCGGAGCAGCGGGAGGCAGGGGGTCCTGCGCTGCCTCTGCAAACCGCACTCCCTTCTCCCCTGCTGACCTGCTCCTGCTCCTCCAACCACCGCTCTACTGTGAAGAGAGGCAGTCATTTCCTGGCTAAAGGGATTTTTCTACCGTTTTCATTAGTTTTTTATTTTTATTTATTTATTTTTAAGATAAGAAATAACCCCTCTCTGTTGTCACCTTCCCCAGATACGGCTGTGTTTTCAACTCTCAAGAGAACAAACCATGATTCTGGTTTCTGAGAGTTTAGAATTTTTTTTGTGAAATCAAATCAAATAAGAGGAAAATCAAAAAAAAAGAAGTTGGGCAACGTGGTTCAAATCCGAGCTTGCTGGAAAAACACAGAAAAATTTTGGAAGGAAGCGTTCTGGGGGTGGGGAGAGGGCTTTTAAAAATGTCAGCAAATTAACCTAGTGGCATCACCACCCTTTGTCCTGTTTAGCTCGAGCAATAGACGATGCAAAGGGGTGGAATGTTGAACACTGCACTCTCCACGTGCCCCCAAAAGATCTAGATCACAGGGTAATTCCCTCGTGATTCCTAGTTATCCTCGACAGAAAAACAATTGGGGATTTCACAAGTAATATGTGTAAAATCTTCCTTAACCTAGAAAAACATTAGGGGGAAAGAAAAAATTAACTCAGAACAGAGACCTAAAACTGAAACATGAAAAAGAATAAAAGGAATGGTGCCGACCGGCCCCACTAGGAGGTGGGAGCCAGGATAGCCACAGGATCAGATCTGCTTAGAGCTACTGTCTGCTTACAAACAAAGCACTTACCTAATAACACACCAGGTAACAGACGGTGACAGGGGTAGGGTTTGCCCTTTTAAATAATGGGCAGATAGGGGAAAAAATTTCAGTACCATCAGACAACAAATAAAACATCTTTTCTTTTTTTTAAATTCAGTAATAGGATGGGAGAAAAAGAGACAGACTCTTGCATGAGCCCCAAGCAGGAACACTTGGAAAGCCCACTAGGGGGCAATGCTCTGCCCATCTGGAGCACTGCTCCATTGCTCAGCAATCAAGCTCTTCTTAGTGCCTGAGGTGGAAGACATGGAGCCATCCTCAGTGCCCAGGGCCACTTTGCAACAACTGAGCCATGACTGCACAAAGGGAATAGAGAGGAAAGAAAGTGAAGCAAGAGGGAGAGGGGTAGAGGAGCAGATGGGCACTTCTCTTGTGTGTCCAGACTGATCTACCATTGAGCTAACTGGCCAGGGCTTGAAACATCTTTTCAAACTGAAAAACATGCATACCCACCTGGGAAAACTGACCTCGTCTTCCTCCTGCCCTCAATTCTCCTGAAAGGAGAGTAGAAAGAGAAGGCAGAAGAACATCTGTCCCGGAGATGAATTTTGTGCCATAAACACTCATAGGAGATAACGTTACTCTTTCATAGGTAATCAACAAAAAATATTTTAATAGGAACAGGTGAGTGAAATTTGGAAGTAAAATGCACTCGATGTTTAGTTGTTCTTATGTACTGCAAGAGGGAGATGGGGTCTTATTACCCACCTGATGAAATCTGATCTCTCTCAAATCACCTCTCCCAACAGTGCCAAAGATGAAACTGCCGGTGACATAATTCAACCCTCAAGACATCTTGTGGGAAACGCAGGTCAGTTTCCCAGGAGGGGAAACAGTTATTTGGTCTCCTGATTTTGAATTGGAGTAGTCTTCTGTTTAGAGCCTGTCATTTAAGATTGTGTGCTAGGCGAGGCTTTTGCAAATTAAGTGAACTTTATGGAATAAGCTGACTCTTTTTTTTTTACCAGAACGCATGATGTGCCAAAAAAAAATTCTCTTCTGTCTCTTCCCTAATTCTAAGGTGACTACACAGATGAAACAAGTGGAAGGTGGGACCTGTAGCCTTCTCCTCTCCCGGTTGGCATTAGAGTAAATAAGAAGTAAATTAGGAAACATCTCAAGACCTCTAAGCAAAGTGGAGAAAAAAGTGGTTGGCATGTCTTCTCATTCAATTGAAGTAGTTCCATTAAACTCTAAGGGGCAAACAATTTCCAGGCCAGCTTTGCATGCAACCATAGCAGGGGATGAACTGAAATTATCATCCTATATTCGTCTATCAAATTAAAACAATAAAACAGGTAGCAGTAATAGTAGCAAAACTTACAGAGAGCTTACCCTATTCCAGGCACTCTTCTATGAACTCACTTCATCCTCCCAACTACCCCTTGAAGTAGATGCTACTCATAAGTGAACATAAACTTGGTTATACCCAAGAAATGAAAAGCTTCATAATGTTGGAAGCAAGAGGGAATAGAGATGGGTAATAATTTTGAAAAGGTATCTCTGAAGCCTACATATCCTGTAACAGAGGGTGTTCCCTTGCATATTGCTGGGGCAAATGATATATGGAGAAAGCATGTAAGGATCTTCTAACAGCATTTTGTTTAAATAGCTTTGTTTATAAATTATGTCACTGAGGAGGAGAATACTCATCTCTGTAGAGGGAAAAGCAAGATTTAATAGCTAAAAATCTATCATCAATGTGAGGGAAATTGTCTACACTCATTTAAAGAGCGGAAAATTCTACAGAAGCCTGAAACAGGGCTGGTCTTTCTTAGAAATCATAATCATTACAGTCTCACTTCCTGGGATTCTCCTTAATGCCGTTTCCTAGGAGCTAAACTAACAAGAAGGAATCTGAGGCAAAGGGAAAATAAGAAAGGTTTCTGTATTGCATTACATTTGGGGACAGGGTGGGGAAAGCCTCAGAGAGCTAGAAAAAAAGAGGGGGGGGGGTCTGACCTATGGTGGCGCAGTGAATAAAGCATCGACCTGGAACACTGAGGTCGCCGGTTTGAAAACCCAGGCTTTCTTCAATAAATGGTGCTGGGAAAACTGGAAAGCCACATGCAAAAGAATGAAACTGGACTACAGTCTCTCTCCCTGTACAAAAATTAACTCAAAATGGATCAAAGATCTAAACATAAGACCTGAAACAATTAAGTACATAGAAGAAGACATAGGTACTCAACTCATGGACCTGGGTTTTAAAGAGCATTTTATGAATTTGACTCCAATGGCAAGAGAAGTGAAGGCAAAAATTAATGAATGGGACTACATCAGACTAAGAAGTTTTTGCTCAGCAAAGGAAACTGATAACAAAATAAACAGAAAGCCAACTAAATGGGAAATGATATTTTCAAACAACAGCTCAGATAAGGGCCTAATATCCAAAATATACAAAGAACTCATAAAACTCAACAACAAACAAACAAACAATCCAATAAAAAAATGGGAAGAGGATATGAATAGACACTTCTCCCAGGAAGAAATACAAATGGCCAACAGATATATGAAAAGATGCTCATCTTCTTTAGCTATTAGAGAAATGCAAATCAAAACGGCAATGAGATACCACCTCACACCTGTTCGATTAGCTGTTATTAGCAAGTCAGGTAATAGCAAATGTTGGAGAGGCTGTGGAGAAAAAGGAACCCTCATACACTGTTGGTGGGAATGTAAAGTAGTACAACCATTATGGAAGAAAGTATGGTGGTTCCTCAAAAAACTGAAAATAGAACTACCTTATGACCCAGCAATCCCTCTACTGGGTATATATCCCCAAAACTCAGAAACATTGATACGTAAAGACACATGCAGCCCCATGTTTATTGCAGCATTGTTCACAGTGGCCAGGACATGGAAACAACCAAAAAGCCCATCAATAGATGACTGGATAAAGAAGATGTGGCACATATACACTATGGAATACTACTCAGCCATAAGAAATGATGACATCGGAACATTTATAGCAAAATGGTGGGATCTTGATAACATGATACGAAGCGAAATAAGTAAATCAGAAAAAAACAGGAACTGTATTATTCCATACGTAGGTGGGACATAATAGTGAAACTAAGAGACATTGATAAGAGTGTGGTGGTTACGGGGGGGAGGGGGGAATGGGAGAGGGATAGGGGGTGGGAGGGGCACGAAGAGAACAAGATAGAAGGTGACAGAGGACAATCTGACTTTGGGTGGTGGGTATGCAACATAATTGAACGACAAGATAACCTGGACTTGTTATCTTTGAATATATGTATCCTGATTTATTGATGTCACCCCATTAAAAAAATAAAATTATAAAAAAAAAAAAACAAACAAACAAAAAAAACATTTACAGGATCTATATGCTGAAAAGTTCAAGACACTGATGAAAGAAATATTCTAAATAAAATGAGAGACATACCATAAAAAAAAAAAAAAAAAAAAAAAAAAAGAAAACCCAGGCTTGCCTGGTCAAGGCACATATAGTAGTAGTTGATGCTTCCTGCTCCTTCCCCCTTCTCTCTTCTCTCTCTAAAATCAATAAATAAAATCTTTAAATAAGGGGAGGGGGAATCACAATTGACAAGGGGCTCCTATACCTGTCACTTTGCCTTTACACCCATTTAAAGTCAGCTCTCTGGAACAGAAGGGAGAATCGGGATATGTTCTGAAGTCATTGGCTCAGGACATCCTGGAAGCCAGGCAGGTAACAGCTAACTGAGGAAGTCGGGAGGACAGCTAGTCCCACCAGGCCCCAGGTCCCTGTCCACCCCCTCCCACTGGTGCCTTACCAAACCTGCCCGCTTTCTCACTCTTGGACGAAATCTCTGGAAAACGTGTTTTCAAAGACACGGCCCTGCAGGCCACATTACCCCAGAAGCTCAGTCATTTATTTGGCCACACTGTCAAAGAGAACTTTTCATCCACAAGAAATGGCATTGCTGGGTGTCATTAAGTCAATTTGGACTGCTGAGAAACGAGGTTCCAAATGTCTTAGGATTAGTATTTGTGATATTGACCCTAGGCTAGTCCCAGAGTAAGAGTACTTTTTGAATGTTTTGCGTGGTGTTTACAGATTGCTGACCTTTCGAAGACTATCACAGAGGTTGAAGACTAAACATTTTCTGGCCAAGCCTTTTTTTTTCAAATAAAATAAGTTTATTAGGAACACAGTATGCCGCCTACCATTCCCTCATGGCACAGGTCCCTGAAGGAACCACGGAGAGAAAGTACGGGCAGATAAGAGATGAAAAAAAAATGACAACTCTTATTCTTTTTTTTTCTCACAAGTTAAAAGCCTGCCTTTATATTTATTTTCAGATATTGACTAGACATCATTCATCTTCCTGATAATCTTAAAGCGTCTCATTCTAATAAACAAATAAAATTTATAAGAATGGTAAAAAGAGAACATCTGTAAACAACCTTTAGACGCACACACAGGCACGTGCACACACACACACACACACACCACCTGAGATTGGCTGACTCTGTATAGACCAGACATCTGTGTAAGGTCCCTGCCTGTCAGCCCGCACGAGGATATATGTAAATCCGCCTGCCCGCTTCACCCCATGGCAAAGACTCTTACCAACTGGTCTGATGGGAAGGAGACAGTGAAACTGCTCATAAATTATAATTTGGCTCATCTTGTGTTCTTTGAATATCAACAAGGGTCATCTTTCCTTAAAATTCTAATACCTTTCAAACTATGACTTGATGGGACAGTTATTCCTGTGAGTTTGAGTTCTTACTATAATACCACGACAGATATCCAAAGATATGGGGGGGGTGAAGGTAGGTTTACAGCTGTTCATGTGGAGAGTAATACGATCATTAATTAATAACAACACAAGAATAAACTGTGTTTTGTGTACTCACAACTGTAAACCTGCTGTTGGGGTCCCACCCTGTATACCAGTGCTGACACTGCTGCCCAGACATAGGCACCTGTGTGCTTAAGTCTGACAACACTTAATGATCAGACATCACCCTGTGCCTGTGGTTAACAGGTGATATGCATTGTTGGTTACTAGAACATGGGTTCACTAACTGAGAATTGCTAAGAAGACACAGAGAGGGGTCAAAGTCAGACACCAACACCCTCCAGGCTCCCACAGGTCCCATCGATGTCATGAGGTTTCTTACCTTTTTCTTAGAACACCCCTTCCCTCTGTCTGCCCGTCACAAGTGTCACTGATCCTGACCCATCCCCTGCCCCCCGGTCCACGGCACAGTTCAGTGTAGAACGTGTTGTCCCCAGCCTTTTCCTGATCTCTGGTGAGCAAGAGGTCTTCTCCTATAAAACGTTTTTGTCTTCAATTAACCAAGGTAAACAATGTTTAAGAATCCTTACATGAGACAAGTCTCTTACTCAACTGCAACATGTAATAATAATAATAATAACAACAACAGATTTTAAACATCACTTCACTAAGATGTTCTCTACTGTGGAGTCAAAGAAACTATTCTCAGTAATCCAGGCACAAAAGCTAGTCATTTATTTCATTCAACAGATATGTATTGAGTACTTGGGAAGGTATCCAGGATCACAGGAATTTTCCAGTGTAAGCTAAATTTGTCTGAGATTGAATGCGTCTTAGCATATACCATCGTTTCTCTATCCCAAGGCTGGGCTTACCATGTGTTGAGCAACTGGCTAGATGGGATAGAAAATTAACAAACTTCTGGTTATCTAGAGAAATTACAGATAATGTAGAAATAGCCAATGTTTTTAATTGGGTTCTTCCATATCCTAAAAATTTAGTTTCTCAGTGCAAAAGGTAACTTGACCCTCCCATGTATGAACATGGCCTAGAATATATAAATGTTTAGAAGCTAGTTCTAGACCTTTGTAAAAGAGGCCCATTTCACCTAATTCTAAATGATTTCTGGCATTCAGCAGAAGGAGCAAATTTAAATCAGATGTTCTGACTGGGGAGATTAGAAATTTGTACCTCTGATGTGTGTGTGTGTGTGTGTGTGTGTGTGCACGCGCGCACATGCACCATATGGTAGAAGTGTTTTTTCAATGTTAACATTCAAAGTGAACATGTAAATATATACTTTTTGCTAGGATAGTCATATTTGCTCTTTAATTTATTCTCTTTGTAGGAGGAAGATCAGTCTAAAGCAGTTAAAAATCAGAATTATGAATTTTTATTTTTAAAAATGGTGTTTGCTTGCAAGCACATTACTTACTGGAGCTAAATCAATAAAATATTTGTCAAGCATAAGCCCTTAAGGTGTCTACTTGAATGCATTCTGTTGAGTACATGTCTACAACAGTTTCAAAAGTTCTGCTCATGTAAGAAAAAACCTTTTAAATTCTGTCAAAACAAAAGACGTGTCAAAATACTTTGAAAGAGGGGTGCACTTGATAAAAATATGAAGCTATTTCTAATTTGAAATAAGGGAACCAATGAACTAATGGTCCCATTAAACAATAGATAAGAAACATATAGGCTCTAAATACTTTGATTTGTTTACAAAGCAGAGAAAGGTTTTTCAATGGTTTTATTCCAAGTAGGTTGTTTGTGTTTCTGTTTGGCTATATATATCCAGCCTCTGTCTATTTGTAGATTGGCAAGTTTCTGTATATGTGGAGAATATGTTTTAAAATTAGCATATTAATCACTTTTCCAAAGTGCTACAAATAATTTATTCTCTTATTCAACCCATATTAAACTTTCTACCCCTGAAAAAAGGAAAAGGGAGCAAAATCATTTTCATGGAGAATTATAATGGAAATTTGTTCCTGCCTAAATTATTAAGAGTTCTGAGTTAGTAGGTCTAATTAGTTCTCACATATATGAGGGAAATAATATACATCTTTTTAAAAAAGCCTACAAATGTTTTAAGCACTTACCTATTACTTAATACATCCTCAATCAGACAAATTTTCTTGAAATGAAAGAGCCTTAAAATAGAAAGTTTTGAAATACAGGGAATTCTTGTGAGTTTGGCAACCCCCCAATTTTTTCTTTGTAGTTAATTCAATGAGGAAATGGAGATAAAAGAATGAGTGTAGTTTAGTGTCAAAAACAAGTTTTGTATCTGAAATCTAAGTTTTGGTTCCCATGATATACAACAATCTATAATATTGTATTTGCAAGAACACATAAATTGTGTTAGAGACTGTGCTGACAGACATACCTGGAAGGTCAATGTGACTTAAGACCTCAGTTGTCTTGGCTCACTCCCTCTTCCAGTTTTCTATAGATCTACACATATTTTATAAAATATCAGCCACCTAGTCTACAAATTCTTTCTTCATGTGGCCTGCAGCTCTCCGTTTTCTCCCACCTGCTTTACTCCCATCCAAAGTCAGAACTTACAACCTCACACTTGCATTTCCAAAGTTACCGCTGAGGAAACTTCCTGCCTTGGTTCTCTGATACACTTCAGCACCAAATAAATGTTCCTGAATCCCATCTTGGCACTTCATTAATGCTCTTCCAAGAGACCTCCTCGCCTAACAAAACCCAGACCTTTTTCACCAGTGAGTCAAGTTTCCCTAGAGCTGACTCTAACCTTCTGAGCCCTCAATTCTACTGCAGTCCTCATCTTCAGTGTCCGACTGTGTAGATGCCCAATGAGACAGCTGCCCCTGGCACCATCCCATAGGGGGCACTGAAACACCACTAATAAATCAGAAACACAGTGCCAGTTAACTCAAGTCTCTACCCTCAAACTCCTCATTCACTACTGAAATGTAAACCAGACCTGCTCCCATCACAGCAAACAATGCCCTGGGCAAAGAGACCCTGTGACTGTATCCACGTAAATTACCTCTATCCATGGTGAATACACACACACACACACACACACACACACACACACACATACATATACATATACATATATATAATGAAAGGCAAGTCCAAACACACTAAAATGTCACCTTACATTCAAAGCATGAAGTGGGTGTCTCATTTTGAACACAAGGAAACACGAAGAAAGCTATCCTGATTTTACTAACGGAAAATCATTTTCCCCCTTACTCCCCCACTAAAAAATGTCCAACAATTATTCAAAGAGCCAAATGCTTAGCTTGCCAGGGGCACCCACGGTTCTCCGTCTATCATCCCTCTTGCCACCTGGTCCACCTACAGCCCCACGAACACACCTGCTTCCTGTGCACGTCACTCCTTCTGGGACAACTTCCTTACTCTTTTCTCAGCCACTTACAATTCAACTGTCCTTTGAGACTACCGTTGTTCTGTGACATCTTCCTTCCTCTTCCCTAGTGATAAGTAATCTCTGTCCTCTGAAATCCTGTATTAACTCTGACACAAAGCCATACAGTCTTTTGTGCCATTTTTCTTTCTTTAAGAAAAAAATTACCCTACCTCATCCCAAGCCCTGTTCTTAAAGTCTCATGTGCATTTTTTCACTTAAGTTTCAAGGTAACCATAGATATCACCTTTATTTCCATTTTACAGATGAATAATCTCTGGTTTATTGCAATCAGATAACTTGCTCAAAGCCATGCGTCCAGGAAGAGCATGCTTTAAACACAGAAGTATCTAATTCTAAGCCGGAGCTCTTCCCACAGTGTCACAGGGCTTCAGTTATACTTCTCCAGCTCCAATGCAAGTTATTTGAGGACAAGCACTATAGTTTGGGTATCTAGGTGCCTCTCCACATCCACAGCACCTCAAAGAGACCATCTTGACCATCAAAGAGAAGCAGTAAATATATGTTACAATGCTTATGGGATTCTTGCCTCTTCTGATAGAAATGTTGTGGAGATCCCACTACACCTTAAACTGTTCTGGAAACATGTCAGGATGTGATAAGGCTTCCTTCATTTGTGTGAAAAAGCCAGTCTCTGCAGGAGCAGCACTGCAGAAATACACAATTTGGAACCACCTTCCGATGATCTTCTGCTAAATCCATGTTATAAATTTTAGTTACAGCTTTTAAATATTTCCTGGTCAACCTCTTCCTTAATTCTTCTAAAGGGCTCACCATCGAACACTGTTCCAACTTCCCAATACTATAGAACAGTAAAGTAATGTCATGTGCTCATTTGTTAAGCAGCTTGACATACATATCCACCAAATAACCAGAGAGTAGAGTAATTTAAATGACAAGGCACTATAAAGGATTAAAATATATGGGTGTTCAAAAGTCTAATGCAGACATAATTTGAAAATGTGATGACTCATCAAAGCAGGAGGGGAATACAAAGATTTAGCTATATGTCCATCATTATAAAAACTAAGAACAGCCTAAATATCCAACAATAAGGGACTGCTTAAATAAATTATGCATACAATGGAAGACTACAGAGCCATCAGAAATTATTCAGTCATTCCATATATATTGATTGAGTACCTTATTTGTATGAAACGAAGAAATGATACCTGCCCCCTCATTATGCTTAAGAGTTTAGATCAGTGGTCCCCAAACTACAGCTGGGGGCCGCATGTGGCCCCCTGAGGCCATTTATCCAGCGCTGCCGCACTTCTGGAAGGGGCACCTCTTTCATTGGTAGTCAGCGAAGCACGGTGTCGCTCACGTACAGTACTACTTTTGGTGACGCGGGATGCACGTGTCATGGCTCCAGAAGCACGTCATATCACTTGTTACGGCTAGCAGTGACAAATATGGAACCAGATATTGACCATCTCATTAGCCAAAAAGCAGGCCCATAGTTCCCATTGACATAGTGGTCAGTTTGTTGATTTAAATTTATTTGTTCTTTATTTTAAATATTGTATTTGTTCCCATTTGGTTTTTTTACCTTAAAATAAGATATGTGCAGTGTGCATAGAGATTTGTTCATAGTTTTTTTTATAGTCCGGCCCTCCAACAGTCTGAGGGACAATGAACTGGCCCCCTGTGTAAAAAGTTTGGGGATCCCTGGTTTAGATGATGATAAGGAAGAATATGTAATGATATGAAATTTTGTATTGTTGAGTGACATGGTGGGTTACAATGGAGTATAATTTGTATGAATTAACTTTTTGTTGCTGCTATTTAAAAAAAAATAACTTGAAGATGTATTTGTTCTGTGTTCATAGTCTGCCTTGAAGAAATAGATATATTGGTGAGTAGAACTGGCAATATTTAATTGTATAAAAGAAAGTAAATCTGCACATTCTAAAACGTAATTGTAAGTAAAAAGTAAGCAAGTATAAATCAAATGAAGATTAACTTGGAATTTCAACTGAAACTAATATTCAGATAGTTTTCTGAAATATTTGTATATACTCACTATAACCCTGTTATTTTAAAGTATGAATTCAAAGGCTTCCATTGAGCAATTATAATGCCAGGGTATAGTCTATGATGACTCTAAAACAAAAGAGAAAAACAAAGGAATCAAAGTCAACCACAAAAAGCATGAAGAACCCTGGCCATTTGGCTCAGTGGTGGAGCATCGGCCTGGCGTGCAGGAGTCCTGGGGTTTGATTCCCAGCCAGGGCACACAGGAGAGGCGCCCATCTGCATCTCAACCCCTCTCCCTCTCCTTCCTCTCTGTCTCTCTCTTCCCCTCCCGTAGCCAAGGCTCCATTGGAGCAGGGTTGGCCCGGGCGCTGAGGATGGCTCTATGGCCTCTGCCTCAGGCACTGAAATGGCTTTGGTTGCAACAGAGCAATGCCCCAGATGGGCAGAGCATCACCCCCTGGTGGGCATGTCAGGTAGATCCCAGTTGGGCGCATGTGGGAGTCTGTCTGGCTGCCTCCCCGTTTCCAATTTCAGAAATATACAAAAAAAAAAAGCATGAAGAAATTTAAAATCTCTTATGAAATGGCAATAAAAAGAATGTCTACAACTGTGGGTTGCCCTCTTTGGCATAAGTCTTGAAGATATAGTTAACTAGCAAGAAGATAAGTTCTATAATAATTTCTTAAGCTAAACAATAATAATCAGTAAGATTCACAACATTCAAACCTCTTTACTCTTTCAAATTCTTAATTCTTAAGAATTGGGAAAAACTTCTTTCAATTAATAAAGAACATCTAAAAAAACCCTTGTATATTTAATATTAAAACACTGAAATTTCCCCCTAAGATCAGGAACAAAGGAAGGATGTCTGCCCTTACCAATGTTATTCAATAAAGTATTAGAAATACTAGCCAGGGCAATAAGGTAAGAAAATGAAATAAACGGTATACAGGTAAGAATAGATCTATTCCTTTTGCAGATGACATGACTGTCTTATGTAGAATATCCCAAGAAATCTACAAAAACAATCCTCCTAGAACTAGTAAGTGAGTCCACCAAGGTAGCAAGATACAAGATTAACATACAAAAATACAATTATATTTTTACATGCTAGCAATAAATGTAGGCATCACTATTTAAAATATAATATTATTTACAATCACTAAAAAATGAAATAGGTATAAATCTAACAAAGCAAGGACAGGACTTATTTCTAAAAATTAAAAAAATGAATGAAATCAATAAAGTTCTAAATAAATGGAGAAACATACTGAATTTATGGATTGAAACACTGAACTTAGCAAAAATGTCAATTTCCTCAAATTGATATACAAGTTTAATGCAATTGCTACCAAAATCTCAGCAAAATTTTTTGTATGTAAAGACAAGAATATTGTAAAATGTCTATGAAAATGCCAAGAAATTACAACTAAAACAATTTTGAAAAAGAATAGAGTAAAAGGAATCAGTCTACCTGATTTTAAGACTTTATATAGCTATAGTAATCACTATTATAGTACTAGTAAAGAGATAGACATGAGATTATGGGAACAAATAAAGAACTCAGAAACAGACCCACACAACATACTATATTCAAATGATTTTTTTACAGAAGTACAAAAGCAATTGTATGCAGGAAAAATAACTTTTTCAACAAATGGGCTAGAGCATAGCCATTTATAAAAAGAACTTTGACCTAAACCTCATAACTTATACAAAACTTAACTGCAAAATGTAAAATTAGAAGGAGAAAAAAAAAGGAGAAAACTTTTAGGATCTAGAACTAGGCAAAGAATTCTTAAACTTTACACCAAAAGCACAATGCGAAAGGAAAAAATGGACAAAGTGGACTTCATCAAAACTAAAATCTTTAGACTCTCTTAAGATGAAAAGACAAACGTATTAAATTATTTGCAAACCACCTATCTGATAAAGGACTTGTGTCTACAATATATAAAGAATTCTCAAGACACAGCCACCAAGGACACAGGGAGACCGAACCATTCATGAATTGCTGGTGGGAAGGCAAAATACCGTATTTTTTGCTCCGTAAGACGCACCTGACCATAAGATGCATCTAGGGTTTTAAGGAGGAAAATAAGAAAAAAAAACATTCTGAACCAAATGGTGTGTTAAAATATTTAATAAAATATACCACAGTAATATTTCAACAATGGAAACCCAACAGCAGTATGAACAACCATTAGCACTGTTATTAGCAAATAAGAAGAGACTTTTATGTTCAAATACTCTTCTAGTTGTCCAAGAACCCGCAGCAGCTAAAAATAATGAACATTTGCTCCATAAGACGCAAGGGGATTTTCCTCTCCACTTTTGGGGAAGAAAAGTGTGTCTTATGGAGCGAAAAATATGGTAATACAGCCAGCCGCTTTGGAAAACAGTTTGGTAGCACCAAGAAGCTCCCTGAAGATGGTCCAAATGTCTTTCAGAGTTTCACCTTTCTACTGCTATGCAACCAAGAAACGTAGGCACCTTTCCTGAACCACGTCTAATCTAGCAGGTGTCTCCTGTGAGCTGCTCTTCAAAGTACCAAGGTCCTTGGGAAGAAACATCGTGCAGCTCACGTGCAGCAGACAGTGGGGTGTTCAGAGTGCAGCTGGCCTTCAAAGCAACCAATAATATAATATTTAGGTAGTTCAGGTACGTTAATCTGACTGCTTCATTTTCCTGGGTAAATATTAAAGGTCTAGGTACTATAACAGGAGGACTTCCTGGTATTCAAGTCTGTCACTCAGTTTCCATCTTTCTCAGTATCGAGACTACACACCTTTGCACACCGGTGCTCAGAGAGCTCGGCGGCACTCCTGGGGACAATGGCTTGGAGACACGGGATGTGTGTCTGTCCTTGTTTTCTTCTGTCTCATTTCAGAAGGTTCTTCCCACTGCAAAGAGTAGCACTATTTTTTGTCCCTCCTGACCTTTGTCAACTGTTGCTGCTGTACTGCATTTGGAAGTACTAACAATGGTCATTACCTGCCCTGTTGATTCAGTGTTAAGTATTAACAAGGCCTGTGCTATCTCAGCTGCTGCCATATTTCTCCAGGAAAGACGTGCCTCTCTGTAAATGCTCTAGTGCAAACAGGAGCCCTGTCTTTCTCTAGGTGGGGGTAGGGGCAGGGAGGAGACTTGAGGACGATTGCCAGGAGAGGAGGAAACAGTGGCTATGTGTAAAACAGCGCTTTCAGCTATGCATTAGCTAATAGCACCAATTCTGCCTGTGTGTTTGGTCAGTTCATGCATTTACTCAACTAGGGGCTCCATCTAAAGCATGTATTTCCAGCTTTGATTATAAAGGCTTCAAACAGCTTGATAGTGAGTAAATAGTGTATAAATGCAGAATCAAGAGGAAAGGAGTAAGCTTGGGCACTGAACTCTCTTTGTTAGGGGTTAGCATGTTGGGTTCTTTGCATGTAACAGCTATGTCAGAGTGGGTGGGAGTCTGTAGCCGACAGAATGGAAGAAAGCTGACAATATTTCCTTTTAGTAAAACTCCTATCAGATACATGCTTCTTGTTGGCCAGTGCCATTGCAAAACTTGCAAAGGGCAGGGCCAAACACCTGGCCGAAGAGATCGAATACAAATAAAAAATTGACTTGGAGGGGGAAAAATCTTTCATTAAAGTCAGCTTTTCTGTGAAAACTGGCTCACTCTCCTCAATTTGCCTAAATTTAGGCTTGGGTCAGGTGACAAGGCAGAAACTCTGCCCTGTGATCCGTACAGGGAACTCCGTGAAACCGACGGAGGCTACACGCATGCTTTTTGGAGAAGGTCCGACACACCGAGAGCCACGGTGCAGGTCACCTTTTCCTTTTTTAAAGTGCAGTTACACAGAGACGGGGACAGGCAGCATGTGGAGAACAGAGGCTGCGTCTTTTCTGTCCCTAAGACACACAACAACATGACCGCAGTTGGGAATTACAAACGTGTGTGTTGTGTAAGAGCAAGCAAGGGCTTCGGAGTTACACTCCCAAGCTTCGGATTCAACTTTAACCACTGGGTGACCTCGGACTAATTACTTAATTATTTTTAATTTTCCACTCTTCAAAAGTAAGCATGAATTACTTATGTAAAAGAATCATGGGGGTGAGGGTGGGGGGTGGAAAAAAGAGCGATTTGCTGGACGTACTTGAGCATCGTAACTTTTACGTAAGAAATGCGTCCACCACTTACTGAGCGTCCCCTGCGTACCAGGCATTTCGATACATAGGGAGTCTTTCTTCCTTCTTCCCTTTCATAGGTGAGTTAAACCTTCCTAAAATCACCCCCCCACCACCACCACACCTCTCTCCTAGTGTCACTGATCCCAACGTTTCTGCCTCACTGGTGCAGCTTGAGCCCTGTCCTCAACCCCACAGCTCCCCTCAGACTTATCTCCACCATCAGCACCAGCGGCATAATGCTAGCAACCCACTTATTCAGCCCTCTTCTAGGTGCCAGATACCTTATGAAACACGTACCATTATTATCCCCATTCTAGAGATATGAAAACTGGGTCACAGAAAAGGGAAGTGGCCTACCACGCACACAGAGTAAGTGTCAGGGACGGAGTACTCAGCTCAGCAGCCTGGCTGCAGAGTTCTCGGTCCGACCCTACACTGTACTGCCTCCAGAGCCTGGCAGGGCCCCAAACCAAGCTCCTCATTCCAGCAAATGAGTCTAAGTAGCTCGAGAGAGGAGCACCTGTTTAAAAAGTTGGTAGATCCATTTTATGGTGTTGAAAGTAAAATTGTTTCTTTTGTTGTACACACACATGTTTAAACATGATGCAACAGATTATTTTTTAGTGGCTAGCCTAGGGACACTGTTTCTATAGGAACATAAATTCTGAGTTCCCCCAGAAAACTATTGGATCAGTCAGCCTGTTCCTGGGTTGGGAACTGCCTTTACTTCCAGTCAAGGTGGAGTTAAAGTAGGGAAATAGGAGAACGGGAAAAAGGAGACACTTCAAAATCCTGGAGATGCAATTCCTGTACAGCACAACGCACTCTGGATAATATGACCCAACTTTCTAAGTGCGCTAAAAATAAATGTAAATGGGCCTGACCAGGCGGTGGCACAGTGGATAGAGCATCGGACTGGGACGCGGAGGACCCAGGTTTGAGACCCCGAGGTCACCAGCTTGAGCACGGGCTCATCTGGTTTGAACAAAGCTCACCAGTTTGGGCCCAAGGTCACTAGCTTGAGCGAGGGGTCACTCAATCTGCTGTGGCCCCACGGTCAGGGCACATATGAGAAAGCAATCAATGAACAACTATGGTGCCACAACAAAAAATTGATGCTTCTCATCTCTCTCCCTTCCTGTCTGTGTGTCCCTATCTGTCCCTCTCTCTGTCTTTGTCAAAAAAATAAATAAAATAAATAAATGTAAATGGTTCATGAGAGCTAATCTGGCAGCCAAAAGTGAGTATTAATAACATAGAAGATCAATAAGATGCCCAGCAAAGAACAATGAATTAACGTGGTTCTAGAAATGGCAAAAACTGTGTAGGCCAGAGAGGAAGCATGCAGCCAGAGAAATCCATCTCTTCTTTATACAGTTCAAGGGTTTGTGAGTAGACAATAAAATATGCCCATTTCTTTTTGGCTCTGCCCACTAAATAAGCAGTTTAATCAATTTTTACCTTTCCCTCCCTGTCTTCACCTGCCACTACTAACTCAATAGAAGAATGTATAACCCTAGTTCAAACACAGGTCAAGATGCCTATTATAAATATTATAAGCTTCTGCCATTACTTTCTCCCTTAGCCTTTGTCTCCTGTGCTTCATTTCAGTACAGGACTGTACAGGGTAGCTCTTACCCAAAGCATATTCAATGAAAAAAGTGGTTCCGTGGCCAGATAAACCTGAATGTGCTGCAGGATAATCCTGTTTAAGATACTGAAGGCGCTATAAGAAGTCTTTTAGGAAAGACACCTGTATAACATACGTAACCCAGTGCTTCCCAAACCTTTTAGCCATATAATTCTTTTAACTTAACCCCTATGAATATCTGTGTGCAGAATGAAGGTAAGAACTCTAGACCAGGAGGAGAGCAAACTGAGTTGCCATTTTTCCTTCTGGTGTGATTTAAGTCACTGAACTTCCCTGGACTTCAGTTGCCCAAGGGAGCCGGACTATGTGATGGCTACAAACTCTGTCCAGCCACACGGTTCTAGGAGTACCTTCAACTTGTCTATGTCAGCGGCCATGGTCAACAACATGGAAGCCCAGGCACTCTGGGCCAGCTAGCTCTCCCTGCTGAGCCACACCTCCAAGCACCTCCCCTCACCTGGGAGCAGCCTAGACAATGGGTTCTTTGACGCCCTTCACATGTGGTCCTTTATGCCCAGGCTGAGCACTGATATTGCAAAGGCTGTTTGGGGGCAGGAGGTGGGGAGGTGGGGGGTGGGAGGTGCGGGTGGGTGGGGAATAAGTGGAGGGAGGGGATTTGTAGAGAATTGTTAAAACAAGCTTACATTTGTTCTTTGAAACATTTGCTGGCATTCTGACATGGATTTTAAAATAGTTGCTTGTGCTTTTTTCATTTAAATATGCAAGTTTAATAAACATTATTCACCCAAAACAGAGAAATGAAGCAAAGTCTTAGAACTGATTCTTTAGGCCTACATTCTCAGGCTCCTTTCTCAGCTGATTTCAGCTGTAATGCTGTTCATCCCGACAGATCAACTTTTTTGGGAAAAATGATCACAATCCAGAGGATTATTCCTGATATTGAAAATACGACTTTTATATAGTTTTGCGAGAAAGTATTCACTTTTACTTTTATTTACATGTTTGTTTTCTTCCTTAAAACAGTCTCAAGAAACCTAAGGGTAATATAACTACAGGTTGAGGGTGGGCTTCTTACTTTCCTGCTGCTAGAGCAAGGACTTATTAATGATACATCAGCAACAACTAACATTCATGTAAGTGCCTGGGATGTAACAGACATTCTAAGCAATGTACGCATGTGCATTAATCATAGCAACAACCTGTGAGATAGGTACTATTATTATACCAATTTTACAGACGTGGAGCTGAGGTGCAGAGAGGGTTGGTGACTTGCCGAGGTCACGCGCCGCTTGTAAGTGGCAGAACTGAGATTCTAATCCAGCTGTGTCTAGATTCTACAGAACCATAGGCATAAACATATATAAATCGTTGAGGAACACAACGTGGAGTTGCATGAACCTCATGATGTAACTGAAGAAAAGGAAATCTCTAGCCTCTTTGGTCTCTGGACTTTAGGCAGAGGTGGGGTGGGGAAGGTCTGACTTACGTCATAATGGATACAGGTTAAACACAATACCACAGATTCTGTCTGGTCAGAGTACCTGAGGAGGCTGTAAAATCTCTCTAAATGCTCAATGATGAAAGGGAGAGGACAAGCTGAAACATTCTGGAGAAATTCCTATGGATTTTAAAATGGGCTAAGTTGGCTGTCTTCAACCTTGTTACCTTAGTGCCTGCCTGGGAGTACAGCATGACTATTTCTGTAAGTCATGAAAGGAATGTTCTTCAACACATTAACATGGTAGCAGGGACTGAGATTATAAAGACTCCACGGACATAACAACCAGTGTAAAGTATGGGTCTGTCTCTATCCTGATCGACGCAAGCTGACTTGAAAAAGGCTTTTCTGAGGTAGGCAAGGGAATTTCATTATGAACCGAGTACTAGATGATATCAAAAAGTTATTGTTAAATTAGTTGGGTCTGATAACAGCCTTGTGATTATGTAAGAAATTTCCAGAATTTTGAGAGATGCTTCCTGAAGTAAGGGTGAAATAACATGATGTGTGAGATTTTTTACTTTGCCCCAAAATAATAATAATAATAATTCATAATAATGAGCAATGAAGCAATACCCCAGAAGCACAGAGCATCGCCCCCTAGTGGGCTTCCCAAGTGTATCCCCGGTGAGACACATGCGGAAGTCTGTCTCTCTGCATCCCCTCCTGTCACTAAAGAAAAATAAAAAAAAAAAGAAATGTACTTCTCACCCACTACTCTCAACCCCGGTTGAAAAACCTAAATAAAATGAGCCTGGTATCCCTGTTCATCTGTGCATTTGGCATTATAATTTCACTCACTGATGGGCTCTCCGCCTTTTGGAGTAATTGTTTTAATTTTGAGGTGTATGAGATCAGATCCTCCCTTACCAGGGCAGTTATATGGTACATCCTTGTCTCTTACCCATTATGCTATACCTTTTTTTATAAAACCAAGAGCTGAACTTAGATTTAGTATTCCAGACATGCCTAATATATAACTATCTTCAGAATAGCTCATATTCCTCAGTAATTAGAAAATGAGTTTTTATTTTTTTCAAAGAAAATGACCACATCACTAAATCATTATACTTTCCCTAAGTACTTTTTTACTAGAGGCTCATCAACACATGCAAATGTAAATAAAAACCTTTACAGACAGGAATAAATACAGAACAAACTGGTCAGAATGAACAAATACTACATTGTCTAGCATTCTCTTCTCCCCAGCCCAAAGTGTATTTCTAAAAATCCACTAGTTTTTGCTTTTAATCATGCTCACTGGTAAATTTTTCATCTTAGTTTTCTCACCTAACATTAAAATATAAATGTTTTTCTGTTCTAATTCTTCATAAGCACCCACTATGGCCGGAGAACATCCCACCAAGTGGGGACGGTAAACTTGACTGAGACTGTTCCCGAACTAGTGGCCATCAGGGTGTTGCCACTGGTTTCATATCATGAATATCGCTCTAATGAACACCTCTGTGTGTGATACTGTCTTACATGCTTATGTGTACCTCCACGGGCTTGATCCTTAGAGCATAAGAAAGAACTAAGAACGGCATCTAGTCATTTAACTTAACACATTGTTGACCGCTCATGAGTTAACCTGTGTTTGCACTTGCATTAGCTATTTCAATTGTTGGAACTCAGGGTAATATAGAATCATTGTATTTGCGACTCTTCGCCCTGAGGGTCAAAGTTTGAGAAATAGCACACCGTTCTCTATTCTCCTGTGGATTCCTTTTTCTCCCACTCTTCCAGGCCTGAGACCGCAAAATCGAAGGTACGGTAAACAAAAACAATCACAGCGTCGAGCCATCTAAACTTGGACCAGCTTCTAACCGCTCGCAGTTTGAACATACATATCAAGGATATTGTAAAATCTTCCTTCGTCGAGTTCAATCCAACTAAAACGTGTAAAGTGTGTGTTTCAAAAGGAAAGCGCAGTGAAACCAGATATATTTGCAAAACATGTTTCGTACCGTTACATGTAGGTGATTGCTATACAGTATACCACGCCCCCCCAAATTACTAAAATATATAATATGTATAAAATATAGTATGTAGCAGAGATGTACCAAGTTTCATTTAAATTCATTATGTATAAATTAAAGTATACTGAAGTTTATTTAGATTGTTTCATTTTCATACTCAATTATGAAAAAATAGCTGGTGACACAAGATAACTTCTGCGTAAAATTGCCGTCAACATTAACACAAGAAAGAAAAGGATAATTTGGAAAGGGTCCCATTGAGAGGTGAATTTGCACTAGATGAGGCTGATGTCCTGACTCCATACCCTGTGGCTCAGCCTGGGTGGTTGAAGTCTTGTGGCTTCTTAGTTGCATATGGTATGAGCCTTGATCTAACCCTAGTCACGTCGCCTAAATGGAATGTTTCTTGCTCCAGCTGTTTATCTGACAGTGCCACCTCTACAATGTTCAGTCCCTCCTTTGCTCCCACAGCGTGAACCTCTCCTGCAGCACTCCATCCACTCCCCTCACAGGCAGCTAGTTGTTTGCATCCTCTGCTGCTGAGTCTTGAACTCATCTCGTAATCCCTACAGCTCCTGGGACTATGCTCTGCTGACAGTGAACTCCGCCAGGACATTCGCTGATTTTAATCTTTTTATTGACACCATTCTGTTCTTGAGCAAGTAAGTTCCCTTTGTATTATCCTCTGTCCTACCCAGTGCTTAAAAACACCCCTTTAATTCAGCTGCTTCTACAAGTGTAATGAATGCGCTGTTTGCATCTTCTCCTAGATAATTAATAAAAACGTTAAATAAGACCACACTGAACATAGATGCCCATCTGCCTCTAGACCCAATCCACTGCCATTTATCATCACACATTCAGTCCTTCAGGCAATTTTCAATCAATCTGACACATTCAAGTCAATCTGAATTCTTTTTCTGAACTAGATCTCATGAGATCCAGTATCAGTTGTTACATTAACTTCTGGATGTGTATAGAAATAATAATGTATCTAGTGCATTCTTTTTCTCCACTTGTTTTCAGATTTTCAAAATGAACCAATTAGGTTTGTCTAACATAAACAATGTCATAAATCCAAGCTGTTGTGGCTCAAGGCCTAATATCCCCTAGATTAGGAGTCGGGAACTTTTTTGGCTGAGAGAGCCATGAATGCCACATATTTTAAAATGTAATTCCATGAGAGCCATACAATGACCTGTGTACGTTATGCATTATCCAATAAAAATTTGGTGTTGTCCCGGGGGATAGCTGTGATTAGCTCCAGCCACCCACAACCATGAACATGAGCGGTAGGAAATGAATGGATTGTAATACATGAGAATTTTATATTTTTCAACGTTATTATTATTTTTTTTTATTAAAGATTTGTCTGTGGCCCTGGCCGGTTGGCTCAGCGGTAGAGCGTCGGCCTGGCGTGCGGGGGACCCGGGTTCAATTCCTGGCCAGGGCACATAGGAGAAGCGCCCATTTGCTTCTCCACCCCCGCCCCCTCCTTCCTTTCTGTCTCTCTCTTCCCCTCCCGCAGCCGAGGCTCCATTGGAGCAAAGATGGCCCGGGCGCTGGGGATGGTCCTTAGCCTCTGCCCCAGGCGCTAGAGTGGCTCTGGTCGCGGCAGAGCGATGCCCCGGAGGGGCAGAGCATCGCCCCCTGGTGGGCAGAGCGTCACCCCGGGTGGGCGTGCTGGGTGGATCCGGATCGGGGAGTCTGTCTGACTGTCTCTCCCCGTTTCCAGCTTCAGAAAGGTACAAAGAAAAAAAAAAGATTTGTCTGTGAACCAGATGCAGCCATCAAAAAGCCACATCTGGCTCGCAAGCCATAGGTTCCCGACCCCTGCCCTAGATGTTGATAGACCTGACCATCCAAATGTTCTGTTAGCAACGTAGTTTTCCTACTTCATTTACTTATTCAACAACTGCCTATGAGTGCTTACTATGGGCAGGTACTGTGCTTGAAACAGGCTTAAAATGAATTCTATTTAGAAATGAGTTACTCAGGGGCAGCTTCTGTGAAATACACAGAACAGTGCTCTCGTAGACTGTTAATTTTTATATACATCAGCACAATGGATCAGAGAGGAGAGAGAGAGTTAAGTCAGGAAACTTATTGATAGCTATGATAAAGTTTCCTGGGGTAAGGATTCTGAAAAAAATAAAAGTGTCTAAAATAAGATATTAGAATGAATCTGTGTTCTGATTACCTGTGACATCTCTGCCGACAATGCTTAGGACAATTTAGAATAGGAATATTCATCCTTTACTTCATTGTCAGTCTGTCTGTCCCATTCTTCTTCATGATTTCCAAAGGAGAGTTTCTGTATAATCATGACTTCATTACTACTGCCAGTAACACTGGTTAACACATCATCCAAGACCTTGCCTATTTGTTTTCCTCTTCTTCTTTTTTTTTTTTTTTAATGAAACAGGTCTTCATTACTGTTTAATTATCCTTATTTGTCTTCTGAAAGGCCAGTTTTAAAAAGCAGTTTGGAAGCACAGCCATTTCTGCCACCAATAGCTCAGTCATTTGAGCATAATCATTAAGCTTATCTCCCTATTCATTTAATTCGAGGCCTCCTTTATCTCTGGTGTGCCTTCCTTTCTCTTCTTTATTATGTTTGTATTATTAGCCTTTGCACCACTGATCGCCATAAATACTTCCTGGCGTAAGTCTGGAGCCTCTTTGATGATTCATGCTCTCTTGTGAGAGTCTTATAGACAGCCTCCATTTACTCACAGGTTTCTCTCTCTCTTTTTTTTTCCTTTCTATTTTTGCACCATTGTCATCATCACTTGCGTATTGCTTCTGGTTTTTCCAGTGATGTCTGGATTCTGTGGTGAAATCAGTGACCTCAAATGAAGCACCTGCCCTAATTTTACAAGTCGGGAAGTGCTGCAGAACTCCTAGGCTCAGCCGCTTGGTCTGAGACTGCTCAGCTACACCTGCTTCTGTCCCAGTGGGACAGATGCCACGTTCTCAGGAAAGCCAAACCCTGCTCGGCGCAGTACAGCACGGAGGCTGATTCCATTGCGGGGAGATCCTCCCTGCTGTGAGCGTCCCATTTGGCCACTTCTAGCACTGGTTCTCCTCAATACTGGCATTACAATTAGGACAATTAATTCTCTCTCTCATTTATCAATTATTCCTCAAAGACCACAAGCCAAGGGAAACACTAACTTATCTTTCTTTTCTGGTAATATCCACGCTGATATTTGGATTTAGATATGTTCACTTTCTCTTTTATTCCTTTCTTATTTGCATGATATCTGAATTTGTGACAGTTAATTATTGGGCTAAATTAATTACCAACTAGTTTTCGCCCTGTTTTGCAATACAGAAGTGCATTTTTTTAACTAAGAAAAAGATTTGTTTTTAAAGAGTGCAAGTAGGAAGAAGTCACAAACTAACAGAAAAAAGGGCTTATGACTATATTAGCAAGTATACTGTATGCAAATATCACATCAATTGTATGCTTCTTTTTCAAAGACTGAAATAAGACACCCATAATTATTACATAAATGCCATTTTTACATCAGTTTGGCAAAGTGTGTGCATTTTTCTTTCTTTTCACTGAAATAAGTAAAGGCGTCAATTTATTATGTTCTTTAAAATTCATCCCAAATCAATCAATCTAAATGTTTTGATCCCAAATTGGTATTTTTTTAACTGAAGTTATTGTGGATAGTTTCAAGAGCTGGCCCTGACAAAACAGGATGATGGAGACAAAAGTAAGGAGGATCTAGTCCCTACTCTGAGTGACAGCTACTCACAAATTCACGCTCTTTTCATTTGGGAGTGAATACAGCATTTCCGTGAATGGGAAGAAATGAATAAAGTGAAGTATAGAGCGACATTTGTCCCCCCACCACATCTCTCTCTCTGCCCATCTCGGCACCTGTGTCCACATGGCCCTGGACTTACATCCCATACAATTCGTTTCTTCCCCTTCAGTTCCGGCACCGACCCTGTCTCCAGTTCAGTCCATCTCTCCCCTCCCATTTTTAGGGGTAACTGCATTCTTCCTCTTGAAATACCACTCCCGCCCCATACATCAGTAACTCCGAGACAGCTCTGCTGGAGAGGATTAGCTTATTTTAAAATTACAACCCTTTATTGACAAACCACCGTGAAAGGCACTGGCTGCCAAACACCAGCTTTGGCGAGGGGCCTGCCCTCCACCGCCCCAACACTTCCCAGGGGAGCGCCTGTCTCTGCGAGGCACAGAGAAGTGCCCCAGGAAGACAGGATCGGCTTTGACTAACTGGTGAGACAAATACAAGGGCCAGGCCTGGACAGCTATTGCAAGGCACCATTGCCCCATCCATCTCCTCCTAGCCTTTCTTTTTCCCGTGACATTTTCCTTCTTCCCCAGCTCCTTTGCTGCTGTATTTCCTAAAAACCACAGGTTCCTTCACCCACCTTGGCTTCTGTCCCTTCTACTCTTAGGCAGTCCGCCCTTCACCCCTCCATTCTGGGCTTTCTGTTCTCCGCTCCCAGGAGAGAGGTGCAAATGCACGCTTCCAACTGCCGCCCTGTAAGCGCTCCCAGAGGAGGGAGTTCTAGGGTCACCCTCTGACACTGGGCAAGCCCCCTAACCCAGGAGCCTGCTTCAACCCCAGGAATAGCAACAATCATCACCATGATTACCTCTCTAAGCACTGCAGCGTGAGCCCGAGCTTGAGGCTCCCGCATTTGGTAATGAGAAACTCGGAAATTACATCGCTTGGTGGGCGCATCAGCACATCACGCTGCCTGACAAACTCAGGCTCCAGTTATCACGACAGGCAGCAGCAGCAGAGGTTCAGACCCAACTGGAAAACAGCTGGCGGACCTAGTGATGATGCTGGACCTGCCCCTTCCTTCCACAGGGCCACCGGCAGGGACTGCTCTCTCCCGTCCATCTATTAAAAGATGTTCAAATGGGGCGTGTAAAACAAATTGGAGCACCAATAGATTAGCCACAAAGAAAGCTTCTCCGTTATCCTTCCAATGCTTACCCATTCTATGATTTAAATATTAATTCCTCAAATATAGCCAGTGTGTGTCCATACGAAAACACCAGAACATGGGTCTTCCACTCTCCTCCAAGGGTCAGAGCTGAGGTTTTGTGTACATAATATTATGGTAGAAAGTATAAATATTTTTAAATGAATTAGGTAATTTTTTTGTATAGACTCAGAGAACAGTTTCACACTGCTTCCAACTCTAAGGAGGTTTGTTACATAATGAGAGGGGACTGGGAAGGTATTAGGGACAGAAAACGACCTTCTCAGCCCATCTCAATTCCTTCCCCTGAAACTTTGTTACATTCTATTTTGATTCAAATCAGCAATATTGGTTATGCAAATGTTTTTCAATGAATGACATTTGTTCAAGTGGAATTTTAGAACAACCCTGTAGGAGTGGCTTGGAAACTTCTATCCATACCTTTTCAAGTTTCATCGGGTTAGTTGCCACATTGTAAAAATGGTAAGATTAGTCAGAAATGTCCTTCTACCATCTTGAATTGCCAAGAGGCATCTGAAAAATGTCTCCTCTCACGAAGATTTTCCTTCTGTCCCGAAGAAGTGTGGTCTCCCCACCCTGCGAGTGATGCTCAGACCCTCCCAGAGTTCTGGTCTATCCGGGCTTTCTCTCCCACTCCAAGCTTGCCTGGAAGAAACTCATTCTGCAGCCTCTGCCCTGGCCGGGAACCTCCCAAAGCCAGTACTACATAAATAAAAAATGTCCATGGAAAATGTGGAATGTGGACCCTGACCCCAGCTCAGCCTCAGACTGACCTCACTCTTGCACTGGGCAGTCTTTCTCCACCCACCGGACAGCATTCTTATTGCTCTTGCTGTAGCCATTATGGATGGAGGTTGACAGTCCTAGAATTACAGAATTGAAAATGGTTTTAGATACTGTTTACTTCAACCCACTCACTTGAAATGACATGGCAGCAACTCAAAGGTGAAGTGCTCTTTTATCAGAGTTAGTGATAAAAGTCAGGCAAAATGGAGAGTGGCTGGTCTGGCCTATTTCTGCAGCAGATGACCAGGCCTTGGAATCTGTTGAACCTCGAACATTGAATTCAGAGCCGTTTTCACCTGAATGGGAACTTCAGGCTTGGAAATGATCCTGTTTTCAAGGAGACTGGAGTTGTTCATCAGTGGCTGTTGAACCAGGTATTTAAAATCATCTTACCTTTCTATTCAGTTCCTCACCAAGCCTAAACACACTCAAAGTCCTTTGACTATACAACTGCGTAGTTATCTGAAAAGTATTTCTATTGCATACGACATAAAAGAAAGAGTGCCACACTCACACACACACTGCTGGTACAAGTAGGTAAACTGGTATATATAATCTTACTGAATGGCATTTAGCAATATATCATAAAAGACTTTTAACATGTGACTGCTCTTCAACTTGTCAATGTCACTTCTAAAAATTTATTCTGCGGAAAACTTACTAGGGACCTAGGAAAAGGATCAATTTTTGTTCTTCCTTCTTGGCACTTTGGATAAATTCCAAATTTTCTTCCAATGAATTTATGTCCTTTCTGCCACTGTTAAAACCTTCTCACTGTTTGTAAAGAGCGAGGGAAAGGAACTGGCTTCTTACTTCCCAACGTCTTTTTTCTGCACTCATGTTCTGGTTGATTTTTTTTTTTTCTGGTCAAAAAGTTACAGAAAAGAAACTGTATTTCCTAGAAAAGGCCATCAGCTTGTGAACAGGTGTTCAGAGCATTAGCTGGTGTTTGAAGAAGAATAAGGTTCCAGCTGAACTTCCTCTTCCCATATGGATTTCACATAATCAATAGACCTAAAAATACTTATTGAACACATCTTATGAGCAGCACTGCATTAAGAGATATGTAGACAAACCTCAAGAACATTTTATTGCCCTCCATATCTATGCCCGGCAGCACTGACATAGACCTTGAAAAGATGACCATAATGAGAGGCAGTAATTACTTTCCAAATACAAAGTGTAGGAATTTAGAAAAGTGAACTAGAATGTCTGATGTGCGGTAATTTGGTTGCGATTAGACTTTGACAGAAATAAAATAGGTTAGCAAAAATTTCACACCCCTAGCCCTGGCCGGTTGGCTCAGCGGTAGAGCGTCAGCCTAGCGTGCGGAGAACCTGGGTTCGATTCCCGGCCAGGGCACACAGGAGAAGCGCCTATTTGCTTCTCCACCCCTCCGCCGCGCTTTCCTCTCTGTCTCTCTCTTCCCCTCCCGCAGCCAAGGCTCCATTGGAGCAAAGATGGCCCGGGCGCTGGGGATGGCTCTGTGGCCTCTGCCTCAGGCGCTAGAATGGCTCTGGTCGCAATATGGCGACGCCCAGGATGGGCAGAGCATCGCCCCCTGGTGGGCAGAGCGTCGCCCCTGGTGGGCATGCCGGGTGGATCCCGGTCGGGCGCATGCGGGAGTCTGTCTGACTGTCTCTCCCTGTTTCCAGCTTTAGAAAAATGCAAAAAAAAATAAAAAAATAAAAAATAAAATAAAAAAATTCACACCCCTAAGAGTTTGCTCTCTAGTGTTCATATATTTATAAATTCGACGATTCAGTAACTGAGCAAATTTGTGTTTTGCTTTGAACTTGAAGGATTTGACACAGGAGCTACCCTGATGTGGAGGGTATAATGAAGGAGGTATTACTATTATTGGATTGTATTTTGACTCCCTGCTTGCATAATTCCAGCAAATTGTCTAATTCCAGTTAATGATATAGAACCAAATCAAATAATGCGTTGGCGGGGGTTACATAAGGGTAGAGGCAGGCAGAGTAATGTTCACAAACCCCACTCGAAAGTCATGACCAGTGCAGTTCAAAAATGTGGTTAGTTGTCCAGCAATATGAGTCAAGGAAGTTCTAAGGTTAAACTCTCACAGATGGCTCATGTTCATGTTCAAAATGAGTTAAAGCAACACAATCCTCCTCAGATCTGATGTATGCTGAACTCAGGACACAGATTTCCCTCCCTGTTTAAGACAGTAGTGCAATTGTTGAAATCATCGCTTAATAAAACACAGCTTTTAAGAGACAAACCACATCTTTACGTCTAGGAAATAGATGGAAGTCTTACCATGAAAGAGGTAAGAGAACAAGAAAGTTCCACTCTACAGTGCTCCATCTCAGGTCGAATGGTCGAGCTGTAGTTTAATTCTTTCCAGAACACGCTGCTCACCTTTTCGTCAGAGTTGCCCTCTGCTCTCTTTCTTATGGAGGTACTCAGAGAAGAACAGCTTAGTTGAGAATGAACTGGGGTGAACTCAAAGCAGAAACACAACCTAGCTATCAAAGGCAATGGATCATATAGGAAGGTAAGGATTGGGACTTATTCTTTGTCTAAATGGCTTGTCACTGTACCTTATTCTCTTAGTAGTATTTCTGCTGTTAACTGAGCTCACATACCCTGCCAATCAAGATTTTCATTAAATAACAAGTGCGTGGGTTTTTCTAATGCATTTGTGGTGCATCCTGACAGGGTCTGTGCTAAGACGAGGCAAGGGGATAATCCATGAGTCGCCCACGTCTCAGCATGCTCTGAGAGCTCTGTGGCTCTCCTGGCGCATTTATGGCAGGTGGATGTAGCAGTCAGGGAGAGGGAGGCAGAGACCTCAGTCACCCAACATGCAGGAATATGTGTATTTACCAGCTCCATCTGCATTGTCCAGGGATACCACGCAGAGAATAAGAGTGACAAGGATTTAAAACCTGCCCCTCTTGAAACCGCCATGCCACCACTGCGCCATGAAATGACCCTTTCAAGTCAGGTGCTAAGCTGGATTGGCACCTTCTCCTCGACCCCTTTGATAGCTCATGTGCAGACTGCACGGTCCCGGCACAGACACTGCAGCACCTCCTTGAGCAGAAGGAACAGAGAAGATGAAAAGGAACACAGTCCCCGTGTTCCCACTCCAAGTGAAATGTGGTTTTTTTGTTCGTTTGTTTGTTAGTGAGAGAGACAGAGAGAGGGACAGATAGGGACAGACAGGAAGGGAGAGAGATGAGAAGCATCAATTCTTCATTGTAGCTCCTTAGTTTCTCATTGATTGCTTTCATTGTAGCTCCTTAGTTTCTCATTGATTGCTTTCTCATATGTGCCTTGACTTGGGGGGGTGGGGGGGGCTACAGCAGAGTGAGTGACTCCTTGCTCAAGCCAGCGACCTTGGGCTCAAGCTGGTGAGCCTTGCTCAAACCAGATGAGCCTGCGCTCAAGCGGGGTTTCAAACCTGGGTCCTCTGCGTCCCAGTTTGACATTTTATCCACTGCACCACTGCCTGGCCATATGAAATGTTGTTTCTTCCCACCTCTGTCCATGTAATAGTCACTCAAGGGTAAGTTACTTAAAAGTCGCTCAGTTACAAAAATAATCATGCTTTCTTTAATTTCCTTTCCTGGCAGTTGGTGTGTGTTTTAGAAAACATTTCCAAGGGGAAGAGGGAATGGGAAGGGATTTGTCAGAGGTACGAAGTTTCAATATGCATGAGAGGAATAAGTTCTGGACATCTGCTCTACAACAGAGCCAATGATTAACAATACTGAACTGTATACTTGCATAAGTTCACCAAGAGGGCAAGTCTTATGTAAGTGCTTTACCACAAAAGAAAAACAATATTTTTTAAATCTTTTAAAAAATAAAATAAAGGGGTGGACAGAAATTTTGGAGGTCATGGATAAGTTCATGGCCATGATCGTGGTGATAATGCTAAAGCTGTAGTCTTATCTCCAAACTTAGCAAGTCGCATACATTAAATACGTACAGCTTTTATTGTCAATCAGGCTTCCAAAAAGTGATTTAAAGGAATAAAAAGGAGAGAAAACCTTAGGAAAATGACGATGCCCCACAGTATGGTACCTGCTGTTCCAGCCATTCCCCTGGGCTCCTCAATTCTACTTCCCAACATGGACTGAAATGTACTTCACCATAAGGATTTATATCAAACCGATAAGTGTCACAAGCTCCTTGTCACATGCCTGGATATTCCTGAGGATCCCAAGCATAAGCTGAGATCACTGTGGCCCTGCTTGGTGGGGACAGAAGTAGAGGACATCATATCACTTCATTGCCGTCTTAGCTGCTGATTGGGTAATGCAACTCAATAGATTACTGGGAAAGTATGGCCCTAAGAGCCCATTTATCTTTTCCAGAAAAATCTCAAAAATCAGTCTATTTATGTCAAAGTGCAATAAATGACTACTGACCCTCTGCTTTAAAATAAAATAAAAAGGACAAGAAGTGATGGAGAAGGTTCCTTGACTTGGGTTTAATGTGAATCCTAAACACGTTACTATCTTTCCTCTCTAAAACCAAAGTTAACACTTCAGAGATTTCAAAAAACTAATGCATGCGCTAGAACAGAAATGGACTACACTAAGCAAGTGACCTGAATGTTATTTCCTCTCACTGGCCGAAGCAACATAAAAAGACAATGTATACCAAAGGAATCTGAGTAATGTCCTATGTCTACAAGATTGCGACTAAGTAGAGCATGTCTCAATGGGACATGACTCACGGGAGGCCCACAGCTTCAGTTCTGAACAAACGGATACAGAGTTTCACTCAGCCTGATGCTAACCAGTGCTAGTTCCACAGCTAACCAGTCATCTAGGCGATCCCTGTCTGAAACGGAACCAGGAGCACACCTTCCTTCAATAAGACAAGGGCCCAGGGAGCTCTGGGGTGACCTCGGGTACACAGATTTTTAAGCCATGTCAAACTGCTTTGCAGAAAAGCATTTCGTGTAACACACTCTCAGCAGGCACTCCAACCAGACTCAATCTAGAAGGACCCTTTGTCTCCGGCCACATTGCTCTGCTGCGTGGGGCGCTCTCCGCGGCCATAATTGGTTTGGCTGTCCATCCCACCCATCAGGTGATATGAAACTATCAATCAGGCTAAATGCAATGTGAGAGAAGTCTCTTTAGCCAATTAGTCAGTAATGAGAACATTAGCCACGATACCTTCTGCAGAGGGCACCTTCGCCATTCCACCGGCGTCTCAGAAGATGACAGTCTCTGTGTGATTAAGAAAGATCACAGGATGCCTGAGAAATTCTACATGGGTGAAGGAGAGGCTCCCAGAGCAATGCACTTGAAAGCGCTGTTCTCGGTGCCCCGAATCGGAGTGCTCTCCACAAAGCCACAGAACCAAACAACCTCAGGGCTGGAAGGGACCTTGACGGTGGTTTTGTCCCAGCTCCCTCATTGCACAGATATGGCAGGGAACAAAATGACTTGTCCAAGGTCATCAGCTTGCTGGCAAAGGCGCTCTCATTGCTCTAAAGAAAAATGTCAGGGCTGTTGCAAACAAACCAAAGGCAACACGTGAATACAGAGAAACCCCTACACGGGTCTGATATTCTCTTATGTGTCTTCTGTCTCTACTGGGGGCGAAGAACTTGTGTTTTACTCCCCTGATGTCCTAGGACCTCAGCACAATGACCACACATGGTCCCTTCAGGAAGTCCTGGGTGTAGTTAAAGCAATACTTTCTAAACCAGATTCTTTGGACCCATAACGCCAGCTCTGCCACTTACTAGATTGGGGCTTTGACAAGTTACTCTGCTCCTGGTACTCCGGCCTCCCCATCTGTAAAATGGGGATAATAATAGTACTGCCTTGCAGGGCTGTTAGGAGGATTAAACGTAAAACAAAGAACAGAGGTGGGCCAGTGCGGCTCAGCTGTTCTTTGGCAAGGAGCATTTGGGCTAACGGCAATGCCAGGGCTGCCTGCGCATGCGCAGGACCACCGCTAAGGTAAACCAGGGCGAAGTAAACCAAAGGTCCTCAGCGTCCTTGAGAAGAAGTCCGAAGGGATGATGGAAAGAAGCGTCAATTCCAAACGGAGAGCCGAAGTGAGGCCGTCATTCATGTAAGTATCACTGAAGCTTTGGGTGATGATGCCATCACATCCTCCTTGCCTGCTGGAATGCCCCTGGGAGAGGCACCTGGGCACAGTCAGTGGAAACCTGTGTGCCCACTACCCTCTCCCCCACAGCCCACCTGCCAAAGGGCCATGCCCCAGGTGACTGCACTGGCCATCCTGACCCTTGTGCACACGAGCGATCTGAGAACTCAGCACGCCTGAGTGGGAAACATCACCATTCACCGAGTCGCCAGGCCCTGACCTCGGAGGTGACTTCAGCCCTTCCAGAGGTTCCCCGAGTCTGCTCCTGTTGGCCTTCACACCCCGTCTGGCCTGGCCCTCCCACGGCACCCGCCCTGCTGTGTCGTCACGGCTTGCTCGCCGGTATGACTCCTCTACTCACTCCTTTTCTGCATTTCCCACTCCCCCACAGTCCTTCCTGAACACAAGACCTGGCGAGTATTTGACAAAAGGGCCACCTCAGTGGGTCGTCCTCACGTAACATACACAAAACACCAAGAGCCACCCTGATGCGGAGCACTCACTGCACGGCCGTAACATGGTAACACACCTCTGAGGTTTTCCTCTCACCTTTCAAGAGCAGATATGCTCTCTATCACCACCACCACCTGCCCCACCCCCTGAACGAGAAAACACATACGAGAGCAAAGGGCAACTCCTTTGCCACTTCTGGCGCAGGTGGGCAAACAAACACATACAAACACTCACGGACCCCCAACCAGACCACAAGGGAAGTGGAGGGCTTGCAGATGGAGGCGGGTGCGCTCTGGAACTGAAAGTTTAGGGTAGAAAGGGCCCACGAAATGGGGAGGGCTGCTGCTGCCTAACATCTGGCTTCTCCCTTTATATAGCATGTGCATCTGGTCTCAAATGAGAAAGACAGAGGGAGCGGGGGAAGGAGAGATCTTACTAGACCTGTGAAGACAGGAATGCCTTTCCATTCTCCCTTTTCTTCCACCATAGTGTTGAGGGCATCTCCAACCACCTGACTGAGCAAATGCTATTGGGTAGGACTAACACCTCGAATCTCACCTAAGCTCCTGAGAGCGAGGTCCTTGTCCTATGTGGTTTTCAACCACTATAAAGAATGTATAAACAAAATTCCTATCTAGGTAGAGGAGGGTCCCTCCCACCTGTAATGCTACTCTCTCTCCCATACAAGGTTCATAGGGCTGCTATCCATCAATCTGTCCATCTCTCCTTCCTCTAATCCTAGTGTGCTGCATTGCACCTAATACTGTGTTCAACAGAAATTAGAAACCGACAAAGCATACCCCTTCCAAAAATAAAAAATATGCAGGGTAAAGTGCTTTAAAAAAATACATCATACTTTTTGTGAAAAATGAAAATGTTAAGTTACATACAGAGCAATTGCTGTATTTATGTCTTTCATGCTGACCTTATCTTGTTGGAGTATGGGAATCAGTGTCAGGAATGAACCCTGCACTAATTTAAATAGGATTCAGATATATTTTTATGCATAATAATAGTCTTCTTCCGCTATTACATAAACATAAAATATTACCCTCCTCCTATTCTGGAGACGTTATGACAATTTAAGCTAATACATTTAATTCCACTCTAGTCCCTGAGAGAACAGAGCTACAATTACTACTTAGCAAGTGTTTGATCCTTTCTGCTTGCCTCTAAAAGGCACTCTATGAAACTTTCATGGAAGATACCATGGAATCACTGTGTGGTATGACACATTGCAAATATTTTTTAAACTTTTATATGCCTGACGTTTAAAATAAGACACTAGTTCTTCAGGCAGAAGTTATTTAATGTCTAATAACATGCAGGCGTTTCTATACAGGTGCATCCGAGGTATCCTAATTTGAGAGGCAAAATCATACTATTTTGGGAGTGAGTCTTAAAGAGTGTGGTTATTTCCGCACGACTGGACATGGACATGTTTGCTAGCTCAGGCTCCATGGAGTAGGGCAGAGGTAGGACAATGGTAGTGACCCAAGAAGAAAGAGAATAGAAGAAACAGCAAGAGAAATGGAGACAGGCAAGGCAGGAGAAGCAGCTACTCAAAATGGAGGGACTGGAATGAAACCTGTACCCCCCTCCCTCAAACAACCAGAGGAGTGATCTCACCTCTTGCGCTAGTTAAGATGGGAGACTATTTATTTCCTAAAAAAATTATTCATACAATGATAACTATAAAAGAAAACCATACCTCAATGGTTTAAAGGGAATGTGGCAATTTCATCACCCAGAGAGCTTAACTATGTCATGAGAGACCTTTAACTAGGGGAGATCGTAGTAAGACTATGTGGGTAGGCGTCCCATGTTCACAGGATCAATGAATAAAGCAGCTAACCTTTACTAAGGTCCTGCTAGGTGGAAGGTGCTATTTGAAGCACATATTAACTCATTTAATCCTCACAAAGCTCCTGGAATATAGGAACTATTATTATCCACATTTTACTAATAAGAAGTAGTGTGCCCAAATCACACAGCTGGGACATGGCAGAGCTGAGATTAAAACCCAGCTGTTGACCTTGGCCGGTTGGCTCAGTGGTAGAGCGTCAGCATGTGGATGTCCCAGGTTCTATTCCCAGTCAGGGCACACAGGAGAAGCGCCCATCTGCTTCTCCACATTCTCTCTCTCTCTCTCTCTCTCTCTCTGTCTGTCTCTCTTTCTGCCTCTCTTCCCCTCATGCAGCCATGGCGCAATTGGAGCGAGTTGGCCCAGGACACTGACGATGGCTCCATGGACTCTGCCTCAGCCACTAAGAAGAGCTCTGTTGCTGAGCAACAGAGCAACAACCCAGATGAGCAGAGCATCACCCCCTAGTAGGCTTGTTGGGTGGATCCCAGTTGGGACACATGCGGAAGTCTGTGTCTGCCTTCCCTCCTCTCACTGAATAAAAAAACCCAAAAAAACAAAAAACAGCTAAGTCCAGAGGCAGCACCATCAACCACTTCATTATGGAGTGAGTCAATGAGTAAATGAATGAATGTATGAAAAAATGAATGCAAAAGTTACACTCACTGTTTCTAACTTGTGGCTTTAAAGCCTGCTCGCAGAGCTGGCCCATACCACAACGAATTGCCTTATAAACAGCTATGGGTCAACAAAACCATGCCTCTACCCCACCCTGATCTAGTAGTCTTCTATTTTAAAGGGACAAAATTCAAAAGGAAGGCTGATATTTCAGTTATCTACCCAGGCACATAGAGACCATGCAAAAAGGCAGAGTTGTGTGTGAGAAGTGACTGTGAGCTTCCTGTGGGCCCCAGGGTGCTTCCTGCTGGAGGAGAGAGATCTATCCTGGTGCTCTGGCAACATTCCAAGTGGGCACAGACTTTACATGCCCTGTGAAGTTTCAGTTAGTGGCAGGGTCTTCACTTCCTGTTTCTCGCTTGTTGAGTAACAGTCTGTACTTCACATTCCGGACGTGTCTACACTGGGTGGTACTGTGACCTGAAAAACTAGGAAACAGAGAGGGATCCAAGTCTGAAAAAAACAGGTCCACCTTTGGGGACAAAGAGACAAATTACTCAAATTTGGGACTGTTCCTACATGCAGGATCCTATTAAGCATATGATCATTTGAACGTGAACCATATATTTTATGCATATATGTTTCCCCCCTTCTCTGCTTCTCACCCCTCTTCTTTCTTCACTTCTCAATTCTTCGTTTACAGAGGCAGACATTTCTGTCTGTCGGATGGGTCCTCCTTTACCCTGCCCCCCACCCCTGCTCAATCGCAGACACCAGATAGCTTTCTCTCCCTCACCCAGATGCAACTTTGTTTCCCTATATTTGAAACATTGTTGTGTCCAAAGCCCTGATTTTTAGTTTTGGGGTTTTTTTTTTTGTTTTTTTTGTTTTGTTTTTGTATTTTTCTGAAGCTGAAAATGGGGAGAGACAGTCAGACAGACTCCCGCATGCGCCCGACCGGGATCCACCCGGCACGCCCACCAGGGGGCGACGCTCTGCCCACCAGGGGGCGATGCTATGCCCCTCCGGGGGTCGCTCTGCCGCGACCAGAGCCACTCTAGCACCTGGGGCAGAGGCCAAGGAGCCATCCCCAGTGCCTGGGCCATCTTTGCTCCAATGGAGCCTTGGCTGCAGGAGGGGAAGAGAGAGACAGAGAGGAAGGAGAGGGGGAGGGGTGGAGAAGCAGATGGGCGCTTCTCCTGTGTGCCCTGGCCAGGAATCGAACCCGGGACTTCTGCACGCCAGGCCGACGCTCTACCACTGAGCCAACCGGCCAGGGCCCCTCATTTTTAGTTTTTAAGAACACTGCTGCAGGAAAGCAATGCTGTGACATTTTCCAAGCAGCCATGGGGGTGTAGGGGGGACCGAGACCTTACAAAAATTTCTGGTGGTTTTTGACATCGAACTTCCTCCCTTCCCTGAACACCCTCCCTCCATCTCCCCACATTCAGCAACACGTTCTAGGGCAAGTAACCGGGCCAGTGGAGAATTTTTTTAAAAATGAGAGAAGTGAATACTTTTCTTTATTTTAAAATTGCAGTACCATCCCTGGAAAAACGTATACAGGTGGCACAGTGCGTTTTAATCCAATCAAGTGTGCCCACCTCGATTTAGCTCTTGGGAAAACTCAAGCAAGGACAACACTGTCCATCAGTTCAAAACAGTTTATTGTGACAGGAAAGTACCTTGAAAACTGGTGAAGACTCACTCATACATAGAACCAACTTCCCCTCCAGGGAAAATCGGTGAATATATTGAATAAATTCATTAGGGGTAGTTAATTCATCCAGGTCAACAGCACTTGACATCACCATTAAATTAATACTTAGAAAAATAAGCAGCCTTTTTTAACGAACAGATTGTAGAATCTAAAGTAAAGAGATCTATATTATATGAAGGGAATAATAATACAGGTTCCTTGTCCATGGAGGTGTTTTAATAATAATACTAATACTTGTAGTTCTTTTGGGTAAGGTACTACCTAATCCCAGGACGGTTCTATAAAAAAAGAAAAAAAAATAGATAGGTGAGTTCTCTGCAGATTCAATGAGGGCTCTGGGCCCCTACTGTTTTAAAAGCAGAAAACTGTTAATGCTGGAGATACTGTCAAAATACATTTCCCTCTGGTGAAGAAAAGGAGAGAGGGAGGGCTAAAGGGTGGAGTAGAAAGGAATTGTCATGAAAGCATTGTTAATATGAACTGAATTATCTTACAATGGCGATACTTCAACATGGGGAATGAAAATTGTTCCGTATTATTGTGGATTGACAATATGACAATTGTTCATTGAATGTGGATGACAGCTGTACCATTATAGCTCAGTGCACAACACGAGATGAATGAGTGTTACAAGTTCTTCCAGAATGGGTCCCTATTTCACAAGGGTTTGCGTCAGCCCAAAATAAATACATGCCAGTTTTCACGATGTCAGCAAATTTAGCACTGCTTTACAAACCAAAGGGTTACTTTACTGGTGGCCTCAGAGCACCCAGTATCATGTCCCTGCTTAGTGGATTTGTAGCAGCTGTGAAATGTCAAGTCAAAATGCCACGACATATCTATACAGCCAGTCTCCTATGCCTGGACGAGTGGGAGCTGACGTCAGACTGTCTCCTGCACCACAGGATCTCTGTTTCGGAACCTCTGTCTTGGCACCAGGCTCACTCCACCGTATATGAAGTCATCTGTGTGCCTCTTATTCCAAACTGCTCACCTAAAAGAAGGAGTGCTTTGCATGTTTCTTTAAATTAACACATGGGAGGCTAGAGGTATTTACATTATCTACTAATGTGCAACAAAAGTCATTCCCACCTACTTGGAAAAAAAATAATGCAAGGAAAAAGCACAAAAACCACTCTGCCTCAAAGAGGTAAGTTCTGTTCCTGTTAGTATTTTTATTTTAATATTTTATATTAGTATTTTTCTTTTTCAGTTATAATCCTTTTTGAGAGAGAAAGAGATAAGAGAGAGAGACAGGAAGTGAGAGAGATGAGAAGCATCAACTCGTAGTTGTGTCACTTTAGTTGTTCATTGATTACTTCTCATACCTGCCTTGACCAGGGAAAGGGGGAGACTCAAGCCAAGCCTGTGACTCATTGCTCAAGCCAGCGACTATGGGGTCATGTCTATGACCTCATGCTCAGGCTGGCGACCCTGCGCTCAAACTGGCGAGCAGTGCTCAAGCTGGAGCCTCAGGGTTTAGAAACGGGGACTTCAGCGTCCCAGGCCAAAGCCCTATCCACTGTACCACCTGTAGTCAGGCGATAATCAATTTTTAAAAAGCAGAATATGCTCTTTTTTCCTGTTCTTGTGCCAGCTTTTAAAAAAAACTCAGCAATCAATATGTTGTGAACATATATGTGAACACATGAACATATTGTAAACATTCGTACAATCTCATTAAAAATTCTTCAGAAATATCATTTTAATGGCTACACATACTCCATTTTCTACGTATCATAACTAACATAGCTAATCCCCTATTGTTGGACACTTGGGTTGTTTCCAGTTTTTCACTGTGAAAAGCAATGCAGCTATTATGTCACATTTGTACACTCTCTAATTTCTTAAGATTAAATTCACAAAACCTTGTCCTGGTTGTCTATGATCCTGGCAGTGGCAACACTCAGAGTGAATTAGGGGATAGTCCTTGGACAGGTGCCTCGAGCAAAATGTACCCATCATAAGAGCCTCTGAGGTATTCGTAAGTACAATGGAAGAGGTATAAAGAATGGGCAGGTTCTCCATTTTATACTTAGAGACAACAGAACCACTTATCCCTTAATTGCTGTAGCCAAGTCTTCTAGTGGAAGCATAGCCATCTGTCTTGGTCAACGAGGAAGAGATTACTACGTGCAAAGGGAAAGAAATTCTGTGAGTATTCTCCATGCTTCCACACTCAGTATGACATATAAACTTCCTCCAAAACACCTTTGAGTGAATAATAAAATGAGGGGTTATTTCATGCTCTTCCTCAAATATTTCTAGCTCTCTCTCTCTCATGAGGGCACACGCAGAAGTGCACTTCCGGGCCCTTGTGTGATTAGACGGGATCATGTGACCAGATCTAGAGCTCTCTTTCTTCGAAGCAACCAGTAGTGTGAGATAGTGGCTAGTTGGGTCACAATGTGTCCCCAACTGACAATGATAAGTCGTTCCTCCCCTCCCCACCAACCCACAGTAAACATGAGGAAGAATTAAATTTGTGTTGTTTTAAACCACTAAGATTTGAGAGTATCTGTTGCTACGTCATTACCTACATTCTCTTGATGGATAAACAAAATGATATTTAGCTGAACTTTGTGACTCCATGATCAGATTTAAAATACTATATTCACATACAGCTCCATGCTTCTCTACACATATTTGAAAACCGGGAGAGTTACAGACATAATCTTTAAGAGTTCCTGAGCTTCGTGATGTGACAATTCGTTAGGCATTTTTCAGTGGGTGGCAGGCACTTACACTAGGTGAGGATGAAGAGACATAGCAATGGACTTGGGAAGTATAAAATAAAGTATGTGTGTGGGGGGTACAGTTTCAGAATTTCTATAAAGGAGGAATTTAGAGTTAACAATTGAGATGCAAAGGGCACTTGGGAGACTGTCTTGACTTAGGGTTTGCATAGCAAATGCAGTCTGTATGGAATCATTTATTTATCTGAAATGAAGTATCTTTGCAGGGTGGCTGGTGGGGATATGGGAGAGGGGTAGTGCTTTGCTTTCCTCCCAGCTATCGACACAACGAAGAAGACAGCCAAGTCCAACTCCGAATTGGTGTGGGGGTGGGGGGGCTCTACAGAGAGGTAAGAAGAAAGGCTATGGTTCTCGTGAGGGCTGTTAGATGCAGTCTGAGTGGGAGAGACAGAGGAAGTTTTTGCCACGGACACTGAATTTGAGATGGACTTTTGGGGCTGACCTGGGAAGAGCAGCAGTCTAGGAGGAATGCCCAGCTTCCCGAAGGAGAACGCGGAGGTCGCAGCCAGTATCTAGGGCAGAGAAGTCATAACTAACGTCTAGAAGGCCTGCGAGACAAGTGCGAATTCGGGGTGAGCGCTGGGGGACTTACAGGGATTTGTGCTCGACAGGCGAAGGCAGGTGATGAAGGGACACGGAGGTGGGCTGAAACAGGGATTGGAAGGGAGAGAATTATCACCCAGAAGGAGCGAAGCAGGAATAGCTGGTCTGGGCAGGTTCCCTTGGCCGAAGCCCGGCGCCTGGATCTGAATAATACACCTGGAAAACCGAGGGGGAGGCACCACGCCGGACACTTCCAGCTCAAAACTCTCAGCACAGGGCTGAACGCAGAACAGATGAACAGGGCACGAATAACAACGGCTAAGAGCACCCCCCGGCCCCCGCTGGCCAGCAGAGGGCGAGTCAGTTGTACAGGGGGTGCTGCTAATCAAGTCATTGCTTTTCTTAAACATCTTTGTCCACTTTGGAAGCTTTAGTTTATCATGAACACCCTGCCTCCCCCCCAAAAGGAGACAGCAGAAGATGAAAGTATCCCTCAGACCAGAGCATTCAGCTACCTGGAAACAGTTTGGGGGTGACCTGGGCGAGGCCAACAGTAAGCAGAATGAGGACTGGAGATGGTCTCGGCATTTTAGCCTTAAAACGGTGGATGTGAGAGCTGGTGGCAACGACTGTCTTTGACTTCATGATAAGACAAAGATAGGCTCTTAAAACAAGCGAAACACATAGCAGTTACTCAGCACTTGGTAAAGTTTCTTGCTGGTAATTCCCTTTTGCTAAACCTGATACTGCAGGCTTCCCTTTATGAAAACATTTTAGTTTGGGTTCAAGGAAGAAAAAAAACAACCCCAAGATAAAAAAAAAATTAGTATAAAGGCTGGAGAAAGGCGGTGTTATGGGAGAAAAATGATCCCTTTTCTATGTGATACTGAGTGAGTGGACTGGATTTCTGGCCCAAAAATCAGGATAGTATTTCAAGAATGAAAGGGAAATTTCTTGAGGGAAATGAACAGTTTAACCATAAACATGGGTCCTTCTAATATCCCATCGAAACACAAGAAACCCAGGAATAGGTTACAGAGGATTACACTACTCAGAAGTAAACGTGTGTGTGTGTGTGTGTGTGTGTGTGTGTGTGTGTGTGTGTGTTTTCAGAAGGCACATGAGCAACGAAACAATAAAACTGTCTTCAAAAGGTTAGGGGAAATTTATTGGGAACCTACTGGGCACAAAACTGAAGAAAGTCTGCTTGTAACTGGACTTCGTGTGGTTGCAAAAACAGTGGATGCCTTTTCTAACTTTTCTCACCAAAGACAGCAAACATTTTCCATGGAAAACTTCCCTGGAATCTGTTTTGTTCTAAGGTCAGATCTACAAAGCCATAATTACCTAGGTAAGTTTGGTCTGATGTTGCCCAAAATATCCAGGTAATTATAGGAGAAAGGTCATTTCCTCTGTATAATCTCGACTGTCCCACTGGCATCTACACTGGCAGTTATCCAGTTAAGAACAGCCTTTTATTGCACTTGGTGCTTGTATAGACCTTGTCAAAGACTGGGATGTTCTGAACAGGTGATTTTGTTTTTAAATGGCCTTTATAAATATTCCTTCTCTCTTATCCCATTCCCTAGAATGATCCAATGACTTCCTCCCCTGGACCTTATAGAAAATACCCTTCGCTAATGTTTACATTTCAGAACATGCATTCTGGCATGGGAGAACACAGTGAGACAGGAAAGAGAGGTGAAGAGGAAGAAAGAACAGGGGCTCCAAGATCTGCAAAACTGTGGAGATTAAAAGATGACTTATAGTCAGAGAGAGAGAGAGAGGCAAAGCAGATACACAGTTCGAAGACCTCTTATTCAGAGTTTGAGCTTTGCCAACACAGGCAGTTTGGGGGCAGAGAGAAGCACATGGCCAGTCTGTGATTGCTCAAGAGAAGCAACCATTCCTTTTCTTCACAAAGAAAAAAAATGGCACTTATCTCAAGTACAGCAAGGCATATTAGGATTCACCTCCCCCATTCTCTTTCTTCCTTCTTCCTCCTACCATCTCCCTCACCGCCTCCCCTTCCTGTTGGAAAAGAAAAGGTGGGAGGGGAGAAGGAGGGGAGAGGACCCATCAGCCACAGATAACACTGTGTGAGTCTCTTTCTTCAGCTTTTACCAGCCTGTGGGGGTCAGGATGCTATTGGTTCAGCTTTCTGTGCGATATGGTGCCTCTCACTTAGCAACAGCAAGCAGGATAGACAGGAAGCAACGCCACCTGGCTCAGTGAACGTTCTGCTGGTTTAAAAGGAGCCACTCACTCAGGGAGACAGAAGGGGAGAGAGAGAGAAAGAGCAGTCTGAGCTTAACATATTGTACCATGAAGAGCAAGGCTCAATCAGGGTGTTAACGACAACCAACAGGCAGGCTGTGGGGGGCAGAGCAGAGACAAGAGATATTTTTTTTAATGAGTATCTATGTAGAAATCACATCCATAATACGTTCATGTGTATTTTTATGGACACACTGCACTGGGTGGTGAGTGGGCAGAGAGGTGGGTTATCTAGGCAAAAGGGAAGAGGAAAGGTCAATCTAAAACTCTACAGTGAGTTTCCCGGGTTTTATTTTGTTTTCACACCAGGGTGCTGCGGACAAAGAAAAGTAAAATTGGGTGTACTTGAAAAAGCAATAGGCTATGTAATCAATCACAGGTTGCTGTTTATTTTTTAATTAGTCACAACACAGTAGTTATTTCTAAATCCTAAATTCTATTTTAGCCTTTGAAAATTAACTTTCTGGATTGGAGACTGGCAAAAGAACATCTCTGCTAGGAAGAGAAGTGTTTTCTTTGCTTCCTTTGTGGCAAAGGGCAATTTCGGAGAAGGGAGTCGGTAGGAGTTCCGGAAGCTCACACGGAATGTTAACAGGGCCCAGGGCCAATAACGACAAGGAAATGTACCCTGCCAGTCCCTCTTCTTCCACCTCTCTTCAGAGAATTTTCCCTTCCCTTCTGTGCTTGGTCCTCCACCAAACTTGAGGACTGTCTCACCTGTGTACGGACCCCAACTCAACCCACCCCATCAGATGGCCTAACCTCACAATGTAGATGGGAAGTTAGCTTTCTCCCCTTCCTAGAGAAAAATGGTGCCTTTCAGTAGGGACGGGGGCCTTTGACTGGATTGAATGGGGCTGGAGAGACACAGAGTACACTCTGGGGTCACAGATGGGCCTCTCTTAGCCCAAATGAACCAGACCCAATTAACCCCTTTGACTCCGAGCAGTAAAAGCCACTGACTACAGTGACCCCTGCTGCTCGGGGCATGGCTGTACAATCTGGCATCGCCTACCAGGTTCTCAAAAGCTGCCATTTGCTCCATGGATGGGAACTCCACTGAACATGTCCCCACGGCTATGGGCTCAGACCTGAATGTGGAGACTTTCAGCCCTGCACTCCCCAGCGAGCCTCAGAGCCTGGAACTCCGCACTCCCAAGAGGCCAGCGGTCTTCAGCCAGCCACAGGGGTTTGCTCAAAGTCACTGGCGTGGGAAAACATAGTCTGATAAGAGCCCGCACCTCCTTCAGAATCCCTGCAAATGTGAAGTTACTTTATTAACAATCTCCTTTGATACCTGATTAGGTCATCCTGGGGAGGGGGGGAGAGGTTTTTATCCAGTATCCACTGAACTATCCTCTACGGAGAAAAATACGACAGTGAAGCAATCATACAACAGGGGTATTTAGGAACTCCAGTTTTTATAATAGCATGGTAATTAATCCATATTTGTTTTACTCTATATGTTTAGACAGATCCCAGAAATTCTCTCCCACTGAGGAATAAAAAACCATTTAATAATGAAAGTCAAAGTTATACTTTTCTGCAAGCATAGGAAAAAGTGCCCACATGTTATTGACAAACATGTTGGTAAGTCTACTACTCTCTTCTCCACTAAGGACAAGAGCAAGGTCATGATCCCCCTCCCCCATACAGGCATTACATTTATTTTTTTTTCTTTTAATAATTTAATTTTTTTAATGGGGTGACATCAATAAATCAGGATACATATATTCAAAGATAACATGTCCAGGTTATCTTGTCGTTCAATTATGTTGCATACCCACCACCCAAAGTCAGATTGTCCTCTGTCACCTTCTATCTTGTTTTCTTTGTGTCCCTCCCCACCCCCTATCCCTCTCCCATTCCCCCCTCCCCCCCGTAACCACCACACTCTTATCAATGTCTCTTAGTTTCACTTTTATGTCCCACCTACGTATGGAATAATGCAGTTCCTGGTTTTTTCTGATTTACTTATTTCACTTCGTATAATGTTATCAAGATCCCACCATTTCGCTGTAAATGATCCGATGTCATCATTTCTTATGGCTGAGTAGTATTCCATAGTGTATATGTGCCACATCTTCTTTATCCAGTCTTCTATTGATGGGCTTTTTGGTTGTTTCCATGTCCTGGCCACTGTGAACAATGCTGCAATGAACATGGGGCTGCATGTGTCTTTACGTATCAATGTTTCTGAGTTTTGGGGGTATATACCCAGTAGAGGGATTGCTGGGTCATAAGGTAGTTCTATTTTCAGTTTTTTGAGGAACCACCATACTTTCTTCCATAATGGTTGTACTACTTTACATTCCCACCAACAGTGTATGAGGGTTCCTTTTTCTCCACAGCCTCTCCAACATTTGCTATTACCTGTCTTGTTAATAATAGCTAATCTAACAGGTGTGAGGTGGTATCTCATTGCAGTTTTGATTTGCATTTCTCTAATAACTAAAGAAGGTGAGCATCTTTTCATATATCTGTTGGCCATTTGTATTTCTTCCTGGGAGAAGTGTCTGTTCATGTCCTCTTCCCATTTTTTATTGGATTGTTTGTTTGTTTGTTGTTGAGTTTTATGAGTTCTTTTTATATTTTGGATATTAGGCCCTTATCTGAGCTGTTGTTTGAAAATATTATTTCCCATTTAGTTGGCTGCCTGTTTATTTTGTTATCAATTTCTCTTGCTGAGCAAAAACTTCTTAGTTTGATGTAGTCCCCAGGCACTACATTTAAAGCCATATTAAGGTCCCAGGAGTAGGAAGGCTGGGTGATTATAAAGGAGTGGGTCAGGAGGTACAACTTGATTCATTTCTGGCAAAGACTATCTAATGAACCTTCCCCATGTTAGGTACACAATGAACAGAACACTAGTAATACTGAGCATTCAAATGTCACCTTTCTTTGAGATGGCTCAAAGTGCTTTGCAAATATTTTGCTTTTTATTCCCAAGCATCCCACTTGGACTAGCTGGATGTTCAATTGTGAAATTCTCATTTCCTAACTGGAAGACAGAGAGGAGCGGTGAGCCTGTAACATCACAGAGCGAGCCAGTGGAAGGCTGAAAGAAGAATCAAGCTTCCTAAATTCATACCCATGCCTTTGCCACTGGGCCACAGGGGCCAGGCGGTGATCACCAAACCACAACGAGGCCCACCTCCTGCCTCTTACGGAGGCCTCATACTGGGTGGACATTTGTGCTACTCTCTCGGAGTTGTGGTGTCATTCTATTGACATTCTCCTTCAAGTGTCTTCTTTTGTGATCTCATTTACCTGTTGCTTTCGCAAAAGGGGCAAAGGGGAAGAAATTAGCAGGTAGGAGGCCTGAGTAAAACCTGTAAAAAATCTAGACATGGTTTAAACATAAGTCAAATTAAAAGGCTAAGTGTTCCCACCCGTTGCTACCTAACTGTCCAACATTTTCACACTAAAACGAGACTGAGAGGCCACTCAGAAAAGGAGCCGCCTGGGCTCACCAGAGACACACTCCATAAGGTGGAGCTACCATGGGGTATCCTGCCGGGCGTCTCCTCAACAGCGCAACCTGCAGTGTCCTTCCCTGTCACAGAACTGCATACCGGCAGAACCCACGGGCACACGAACTTGCATTGTGTGTGCCAAGTGAAGCCCTGGGGCCATGCCCATGCCATGAACCACACAGGCCCCTGTGTAAACACCTGTTCAATGGGGCGAGGTGGCAGAAATGGCATCCTCACGTGCCCCTCAAAAGTCCCGCGTGTTCCCTCTCATGAGGCTCCTTCTTATTGACCCTGCTAAACATTCTTCGATCCACTATCCCCTAATAGGGAAGGTAAATGGTGATAACTCTGCAACCATGACTCATTTCTTTCCCACACACTGTTCTAACACGGAGCCCAAATGGCCAGCATTAACCTAATGGACGTGCGTCACGTATGAGTTGTACACAACAGAAAACAGGTACAGAGAACTTCCCTCATTCGAAACATGAAAGTTGTATTTTATTAAACCAATCACACGAGGTGTGCATGCAGTGAGAGGTTACACAGTCTGCGGTTGGAGAGGAGAGAGCCTTCGACTTCGGCAAGGTCGGCACTTGCCTCTCCAAATGGTCCCTTCCAAGACTTTTCGTGTCGCCCAGCACCAACCTGGTTATGGGGGCCCTTTGACTGCTCCCCACCTCATCTCCCTCAGTGACTCACCCACCGTGCCCCTTGGAGGAGTCCTGGCTCTCCCTCCTATCTGAATGCAGGTAAACCGCTTTACCCTTCCACGGTGCAGGGGCCACGATCCCCGACCCTTGGTTCCCCCTCTGGGCTGTCTGGCTTCAACACACCCTCAGAACTAACAGTGGCTCTTATTTCATGGTTTCACATCTAAAGAATTTTGCCCTAACATCGTTCACACAATCCCTCTTTTATAAACAGAACACAACAAAAATATGCATGATATGTGTGTATCGATAAAATATTTGTTATAATAAACCCACCAGAGCCAGCAAGTCTTTTCTGGAAAGTACCGCCTAGTAAGTATGGTAGGCTTTGGGGTGCCAAAAAGCAAAATTGAGGCTCTTATATAGATATTTATGTAACCAGAGGGAAAATGAATTTCTACAAAATTCTTATTGAAACCACATTCAAAACTTTATTTACGGACACTAAAATTTGAATCTCATATAATTTTCATATCTCATGGAATATTGTTCTTTTGATTTCTTCTCAACCATTTAATTCATAAACATCATTTTTAGCCTGTGGGCCATACAAAAACAGGTCGTGAGCCCATTTTGGTTCATGGTGACTCTTAGAATATACACCAAGTAGTTAAAACTGTGGTTAGGTCTAGGGCATGGGGAGAAAAACAGAAAGATAAATTGGTTTTGTTTTTCCATGTTTGAAATTAAGCCGTTTCTGTATTGTTTGCATCTTATCATAGGCATTTTATGATTTGAAAAACCATAATGGAAGACATTGTTGATTGATTAACATAAAGACTTCTTCAGAGTTTTCAGTTCCTTCATAGCCTTCCTATTGAGCCTAATTTCCATTACTGCCCTCTGAGTCTAGTGGGATGGTGGTCTCTTCGTTATCTGCCTAAAACCCTACGCCCACTGCTGTTTCCACAGCGTTGCTGCCTGGCAAAACCACACTCATATTTCCCGGCCCATTCTGCTACTCCTACCTCTGTCCTTTAAGAATTCCATATACCCGGCAGTAGGGAAGAATCGTCAGTGATCGCGTGTCAGTGTCTTATAATGTGTTTATCTCATCTCCTTATTCTCTGTGAGCTCCCCCCCACCCCCGCAGGGACCACCTCAGAGCCTTAAGTGTCCTCCACAGCACCCAACAGCAAGGGATTTCCATTGAGGCGTGCAACAAACATTTAACAGCTTTTTAGTCACCCTATGCTAAAATACAACTGTAGCATAATAATAAATATTCCGGGATCAGTGGAGGAAAGTTCTAAGAACTGAAATTTTGTTTTAATGTATAAAATATAAGTGTTTAACTCTTGGAACTGTCCAACAATGAAATATGCTGCCCCTTGAAATAACAAATTTCCTGACACTAAAAAGTATTCAAAACACAAGTGTATGACCATCTGTCAGGGCTTCTGGAGAAGGAATTCCTGGATTATTTAGGTCAGAACACATGGCTGCAAGGCTCCTTCTCATTTAAGAATGAGAATTATTCTTTTTTTTTTTTTTTTTTTTTTTTTACAGAGACAGAGAGAGAGTCAGAGAGAGGTACAGACAGGGACAGACAGACAGGAACGAAGAGAGATGAGAAGCATCAATCCTCAGTTTTTCGTTACGACACCTTAGTTGTTCATTGATTGCTTTCTCATATGTGCCCTGACCGTGGGCCTTCAGCAGACCGAGTGACCCCTTGCTCAAGCCAGCGACCTTGGGTCCAAGCTGGTGAGCCTTGCTCAAACCAAATGAGCCTGCGCTCAAGCTGGCGACCTCGGGGTCTCGAACCTGGGTCCCCTGCATCCCAGTCTGACGCTCTATCCACTGCGCCACCGCCTGGTCAGGCAAGAATGAGAATTATTCTTAGCAACATTATTCCCATCCCCCAAATATCTCATTTATTTGTTAAAATTAAGTGAGTTCAAGTAACAGGAGTGAGATGTTCACCGCGCAGATCATCGGAAACTCTACTTGTTTGCTGTTTGTTGCAGTTCTATGGGTATATTATAATGGCATGAATTGGTTTAAGCAGATTTTCATATATTTGATAAACCGTCAATACTAATCTTTAAAAACGATCCCAGAGCAGAGAGCACTGTTGTTCCTTCTTTAGACAGTTCCCTGGGGACAGTTTCCTTATTGTTTTTTTAATTCTTTTTTAAGAAGTAGTTAGGTTAACTAATCAGCTGTCTGAATGACAAGATGTAAAGTCACAACTATACTTATATTCTGCTATCCTGAAGCTAGCTTTCTAGACCTTTAGAATTCCAGGGAAATCCCAGGTTCAAAAGGAACCTAGAAACACATAACCCACTACCTCTTTGGTGGTAAAAACATAACCCCTGAGAACTCAGCCACCACATGTAAACACGACTGCAAAGAGCCAAAGGTCCAACATCACATGTCATGAGTTCTGTCCTCAAGTCCCCACTGACTGCCCACCAGAGCCCAGGCATGAGGATATTCCTACACTCAAGGACATATACCTGTCACCCAATGAAGGCTCCATTTGTTGTAAAAACAACAACAAAAACCAAAGGAAATACACTGACTGGCTTTCACTATCTCTAAAAAACCAAATTTTTAATTCAAAGACCTAGAAATGGAAAGCTGGTTACAGGAAAGAAAAGTGCATGGAAGGACGGGAAGGAAGAAAAAGAGTAAGAACTAGGTGAGCAACGGGCATGTGGCCTGCAGAGGGAGGACAGGGCGCAGTGGGTGCTGAGCGAGAAGAAAGGGTGACTGGGACGTAGCTCGGGGATTAAGACTGATCCCTCTGGAAATCAGTGGGCACCCAGGACAGGGGTGCACACAGCCTCCGTGCCACACGGTTCTTGCCACACAGCACCTTCACTTAGCAAATTAACTGGTGGTCATAGTCAGGAGTAACCTCAATGTCCCGAAAACTTTCTAAGGATGTCATGACACACATTCCCCAAAGCACCTATTTTGAGGCCTGGCCCACAGCGTGCCTTCAGGTAAGGTGTTCCTTTTCATATTCTCCTGGAGTCATGAAGAAAAGAAGTCAATCATGCTCTAAGTCTCCCGGGTAATAAAAACAAATCAGTAGGTGATAACAATAGCTTATCATTACTGAGTGCTTACTGTGTATAGGCACTAAATCAAGCACTTCACATGGACGATTTCAACGGCCCTATTACATGGGCCCATTTTGAGGAGCGGAGGTAGAAACTGAGGATTAGAGAAGCTAAGTAACTTACCCATCTTAAGACTAGTAAATAACAAAGCCAGGCCTGAGCTGTGCTGGTGCAGTGGATAAAGTATCGACCTGGAATGCTGAGGTCGCTAGTTCAAAACCCTGGGCTTGCCTGGTCAAGGCACATATGGGAGTTGATGCTTCCTGCTCCTCTCCTCACCCTTCTCTCTCTCTCTCTCTCTCTCTCTCTCTCTCTCTCTCACTTTCCCCCCTACCTCTTTAAAATGAATAAATTAAAAATAAATAAATAACAGAGCCAGAGTTTAAACCTAAGCAGTCTAATTCCAAATCCCAGGCTGTTTACAACCAAGTTAGAACCGTGTTGACTTGCCTTCTCAACTTCAGAGGTCTGGCCACTTTATAGGATGCAGAAGCAATCTAATTTTTGAAAATCAGAGAATGAGATGGTGTGCCTTGGCTTTATTCTTTAATAAAAGCTTAACTGCAAAGTTGTTCGCTTAAAAACGGACACAATTAATAAAAACCATGTCCTAGGAATCCAAAACGAAATTTGTCCAAAAAGTCTGATATAAACTTCCAAGGACTATGTGCCAGAAGGTTTTCTTTTTCCCTAAAACCACAAAAAAACTATAAACATCAGTCAATTTATTGGCATGAAAAGAAAAGAAGTCTAAGGAACAGCCCCTTGGTCAGCAAAAGAATGTTGGAAAGTGATGGCAAAGAGAATGCTCGATCTATTATGTTCTTAAACAGAAAACACCATCTTCTCGGTGGTTTGTTATATGATTATCATTATGAATATTATCAGTAATAACAGCCTGCTATTCCATTCTCTAGGGGTGTGGGGAAGTGTTGAACTCACTAGAGCTCTGACGCCTGCGGTAAATGACCCTAAACCGCCATGTCTCCCAGCTCTCCAGGGCTGCCCCTTGTTTTTATATTGTTTCTTCCCCTCTCTGCTCCTTGCACTTGTTGCTTTCACCTAGTGTCTAATCTGCTCTCTTACTTTATACACAGGTGACTAGCTGAGTGTCTCAGAGTGAACCATGCCTCTCCGGGGTTAATTGTGAAGGCCACCCCCCCCACACACTCACCTCAGAGTTTTTTTTGGTCATGTTCATTTCCTTTATTCTTTTAAAACTCACTTCCAGGTTCCAGACGGGTGAGGTGGATGGAAGCCTCACCTTCAAACTAGAGTTACTCTACTTTTTCTCTTTAGGAAACTTTCTTATAAACGCAGATGTAAATTTCCAGATTTGTTTTAATTTATTCATTTAAGACACTGGTACCACACCCTTAAAAACTAACTATAAATATATAATGAACTAGGAAGGGGAAAACATATGATTCTCTTAAAAAGTAAAACAGAACTTTGTTTTCTATTCAATGCTTTCTTTGTTTTTGGAAGAACCCCTTCAAGTTTATTACCACTTTTTAAAATTACTAAAGTTACCTTGTTAGGAAAAAGAACCTAACTTGATGTAATTCCTTCCTTATTCTTGCTTGATTTTGGTCAATGCGCGGATGGATATTAGATATGAAATGGAAAGTTTTATGTATGTATAGATGGCATTACTGTCAATGTCTATGTTTCCAGTGTTTGCATTCTGCTTGTCTCAGTTGTTTATTTCATGTTCCCATGTGTCAACATAATGCTCATCACCGTGTTACAGCTGTCTGGGATTCCTATTACTTTCATTTCGCTATTCCCTTCTATTGAGCATTTTGTTTTATTTATGTGTTTATTTATGTGTTTATTTATTGCTGCTTTAAAAAGCTCTCCAATGAGTATTTTCACATAAATAACTTGTTCTTCTGACTTAATCCTTTGGATTTAAACACACATCTTCACATTACTGGCCCCGTTTAAAAAAAAATAGCAAGGTCAATTAGAAAAAAAGAAATGGAAGAAAAAGAAAAGAGGACAGGTATGAGAGAAATGAACGAGTCTGGGGTATGTTTCTCCAGAGAAGACTGCATCCTGTGTGCAATCACATCCTCCCCGCCCTTCTGCGTGAGCTGCGCAACACTACAATGCAGGTGCGGTTATACTTTCTGCACTGTGACTTCGCGAGCTGCCTAGAAATCCTAAGTGCAGAGCAGAATCAGAGTTCACTGTTTTTCTAGACACCTCCCATTATTTCTGAGGTTTATTTTCATTTTTAGAATTTCTTTAAAAGTAGCTGGATCCTACCAAGACATAGTTGTCATTAGAGTATGGAGAACTTTAGGGCGGCTATAAGCTTGATGAAGGCAAGAAAAGCATCTCTCTCACTCAGTGTAACAACCCGAGCACAGTCACAGGAATAAAGCAGGGATTCGGTGGACCCTTCTGGAAGAAAGGGTTGACCGCAGAGGGGCCGCTCCGTTCCCTTAGGCAATCACTTTCCCCGACTGTAATACTTATGGATGGGAAAGTTTTAAAAAATCTGATAACACACAGTCCCTAAAGAATATACTTAAGAACCCTTGCTGACTGGGGATTTGGGTACAAGGTCAACAGAAATGCTCTGACAGTCTCATCATCTGATTTGTAAGGAAATAAAATAAATACTTATTATTTTTAAAAGGATAAAATAAATGCATAAAGAAAGGGATGAATGTTCAATAAAGGGGTTAACATGTCTGGACCAGAAGACAGTCTGATAGAGGTCCCATTTCACACCTTTATATTAGTATATTCCTCGCTGAGAGAGTCCACCCTTATACGGGAGGCTGGGGTAAAAACTGACCTTGGTGATATTAAGTGTGTTTATAAGAGTTAAAGACCATACTAAGAGATAGGAAAAAATAAAATAAAAGAATGTGTTAGTTTTGCAGAAATGGTCAGGGTTTCTGTGGTATTGCAATAGCAAAACTCAAATATGCATCTTTTTCAAATAGGAATGTAGGAGACACTCAAAACATGGGCCAACATGTTTTTCTCCAACAAAATAGTTAGAACTCAAAAGATCCTAAATTTTTGGTATATAATGTCAAATAGGAAGCAATACCAATTTTTATTTAGGTTGATAATGGACCAGAAGAGTCCAGCTGGGATTTGCTAAGGCCAAAAAGAGAAGGGGCAGGAAAGCCATCAGAAACCACAGACATCGTTAGCACAAACATAAAACCAAAGTAAAAACAGTGAGCCAAGGTGGGCTAACTTTTCTTAATTTCACCCAGATACCCTGCCCCTATAAATCTCAGTAACACAGAGCCTCATAAACAACATAAAGATTTCTTTGAACAGGGCATCAGATCAGTGGTAACATTTGCCAGTCACAGTAATGCACAGAAAGCCATTTCAAAGTCAAATACTAAATTAAAAGGAAAATTAAAATTTTGCTTATTTTATGGATTTCTCTTACAGAGAGCATCCATTCCTGCATTAATGTTATAAAACAGCATTTGAATACCCATTGCCTACCTAAAACATCCCTGTTAGCATATTCTGATGTTCCTAAATATTCTAGAATCTATTTATATACAGCTACTAAGTATTTTGTATTGCCATATAGCAGTAAAAGGTTTGACGGCTTCCTAATTACAGTATTAATGCAGTGATCAGCGTGATCACATGTAAACAGAAATTAACTACATGTGGCCCTGGATTTCAGCCAGAGGGTCCAGGTTCTAGCTGCAGTTCAATGACATCAGCAGAGAATGAACTGCTGAGCTAAACAGGCAGGTAGATTAAGCAACATGGTCTCAGGAATCTTTGTTTTTATTCCAAGTTGTCACCAAGGACACGAAGGCTCAGACTTCCCATCAACAGTAGTGACCACAAGGCAAGTGCATCTCATGTGGATGTCTGTGCCACACCCACGCGCAGAGATGGGTTTTCGTAGCGCTCCTCTTCTCCCCTTTTTTCCCTACTTCCTCTGCCACCAAACCCACAGCCATATTTCATTTTTCGTTGATCACCCTGGGAACAGTCATCACTTTTTACTGTAATTAAACTCAAAGGAAAACACCATCCCCAAGTAACAGTTCAATGCACCAAGGAGATTTATCACAGCGCAAGATCTGCCTAATGAAAACAATCCCCAAACTCTGATACTGAAGGCTGCATTCTCTCTCTAGTTAAAAACACATACTGCCTCTGAAACAGGAGGAAGACGGCACCCTAAGATTAGCAGGAAATCAAACACTATTCTTACAATGTCTAGTATGAGAGAATTCTGCAGACTTCTGTCATCAACACAATGATCCAAGTTCCCCACCAAGCAATAGGTCCAATTGGTCAATTCCAGCCAAGGAACAAGACCAAGTTTATTCCCAGTTATTAAAATACAACCTTGGCCAGTAATAATTTGTGCCAACCTAAATACATTGTCCTCCTAGCTAACGGCAAATTTAAACATCAGGTGTTCAGCATGGCAACAGTATTCACAGAGAAGGCTGTCACCTCAGCCCATGACTTGTTCCTTAGCCTTCATTTGGAGTTGGCAGAAATTACCACTAACTGGCAAAAAAAACTGAGAAGAGAATGACAATATGGTGCCTGTATATGCAACTGCCACTGAGCCCAGTGTTTTGACACTGTTACTGAAACAAACTCAACTATTTATGAGAGCTAAGTTGAATCAAACAGTTGGTATGGTAGGGGGAAAAAAATGTTTGTGAAGTCTCTTAGTCTAGAAAGTCCCCAAGAAAAGGAGGAGGAAGCAAAGCAATCATACAAATACCTCTCAAAAACTCAAACAGCATTGTCAGGTAGGAAGAGATGCCTCCCATCCCCACTGTCACAGCACCTAGCAGATGTGGCCATCCAGGAGTCTCAGGCAACATGCCACTGTGGACAGCTAGCTCTGTCTTCTGATAGCTGAACATTCCCTCTTTACACACCTGAAGAGCTGTGTCTTTTTTCTATTAGTTATTTTGAATATCTTTCTAAAATGGAGCACAAGCCCCTTTGCCTTCTTAAACAGAGAACAGTATACACAATTAAACCTTTTTCTTGATCTCTGGATTGTGATAATTAGGCAACATGCTGTGTGATGGTGTACCATCTCTATACTGGTGTGGCCCCAGGGCCAGGTGCCCAAATACTCAGAGTCCTCTGAGACCTGTGGACTCGGACACTCTTGGGGTGAGGTCAAGTGGTCTGTGTTTTGACAAGCCCTCCAGGTATGACACAGCCCAAGGTTTAAGAACCAGTGCCATCCGCTAAATGGCCCTGAAGTTCGGGGCTCTTAGACTTTTCGGTCCATTTTCAATGGGTTTTCCTTCTACTTGCTATTGAGTTATTACTTATTTCTGCCCACTATATAGCTACCTCTATGAGCCCTCTATGCCTTCGAATCTGCTGTATCTAATCTGCAATAGGCTTAGAAGTCAGCGATCACAGTTGATAGAAACCATATGCAAACTATAAATACATAGGATCAAATGAGTAAACAGAACTGAATAACTGGAAATGCACCCCATGAGGAAAGGTCATAGTTCTAAAGACATACACTTTGAATATCTATGACTATTGAGAGGCTTTTTCTGCTTCCTTAATTGTACAATATTTACTTGTTTTATTCACGATCAGTAGCAGAGGTTGCAGGACAACCGAGTCCAAGCAGATGAAATGTATCTGTGGTTTACACGCAAGTCAATGAAACATTCACCTGAACTTCTTTTTAACATAACTAGAATAACTACTGTTCATTAAATATTTGCTATGTGCCAGACACTGTGCTAAGCATTTTGTATAATTATTAAGGTGACCAACTTTTTTACAATGAAAAGGACAAAAATAAATTGAGGAAAACAATATTGTAAATAAAAGAAACATTTTATTCATTGCAACACTACACTACACTATAATATGATAAATGAATAAAAACATTTATAATATTTTATATTATAAGTATGCTTACATGCCTATTAATTTTTAATAATTGTAAGAAAAAAGTACTCATTTAAATACAAATACGTCACATAACACACAATGGATCGACTCTGCTTCTATCGAATACAGACATTTACAGATTAGTCTTCCAATATCAAAAAGGAGGACATGTAGGAGGATACTTTTTGAGGGAGGACGGAACTTTAAAAAGGACTGTCCTCTCTAAAGGAAGACAATTTGTCACCTTAACATTATTCAATTAGATCCTCACAACACAAAGCAGGTATTACTACCTCCATTCTAGATAAGGAAACAAGGCAGAGTAATTGAGAAATTTGCTTAAGATCAGAGCTGTCAAGAAGCAGACCAGACAGACCAGAACTTCTCAGATTAGCTTTCCTTTATCTTTTCTTTCCTCCTCTTCTTCTTTTTTTAAAAAAGAGCATTGGGCTATGTAGCAAAGAGGTAGCCAGGTATGAAGTGCAAGTTTAGAAGAGAAAGAGATGGAATAAATCTTGAGAGTAGGACGGGGCTGTCAAAAATGATCATCATTCAAAAAATGGAATAGATGTGGCTAGCAAGGAACCAAGGAAGACAAATGACTCATGCCATCCTATCTGGGACAACCTGCTGGTGTCCAAGGAGAGGCTCCTCCCTTCTTCCCACGTCTGCACTGTGGGGTACCCTCAGCACTTCCTCTGCTTCCTGCCTGAAGGTGACCCACAGTTTGGACAGCCTTACAGGATGTCCTAATCTCTTTCACTCAAGGGTGCATTTCACTTTACTTCTCTACTTGGGGGGGGGGGTCAAGAGTTATGAGTTAAGTGTGTTTGAAGCATACACAGTCTTCATACTGGTAAACACCATGAGGTCAGGATCTTCTGCCAGATGGCTGAGATACTATAGCTGATAGCACTGGCCTTCCGGAATACTATGAACTGCAATGTCCTGCTTACTTCTTATTCTGGATTAAAATAAAAGTAAACAAAAAGAGATTACAAATTCTCTTTCTTTTAGTCTAAGTAGCACTATGACATGATGGTTGGTTTTCTCTAAAATTTTAATATATAAACAGGAGCCATGGATGAATACTGGTGGAATAAGACACATGAAACATGTTGGAAAGAGAGGAAATTTAAAATGTGTGTCATGAAGTACCCAGGCAGATCTCGTGCTCCCTCAGGATTCTGGGAAAACTCCATTTCTCATGGAGGAAAATCAGAAGCAAATTTTGTATTTCACCAACTTGATTATAATCCACAGTTAATCACATAAATGAGTTTCTGCTTTCTAAATTTCAAGCAATCCACTTTGCTTTGATTCTTTGAAGAATCTGATCTTTGGAGAAGTATTTCATAAAAAAAAAGTTCCTTATAAAGGAACCACCTCCAGGAATGACTGAATTCATAGAGAAACACTGTTTCATAAGTGAGAGTCTCAGCATTCTGATGTAACACTCACACCACAGGATATGTGAGAAGCACATTATTAAGCCTTTTGTGTGTTGATGAGAAAGACATTACATAAGACTGAATGTAAGCAGAATGAATGCACTCTTATCCAAAGTTTACCAAATTGGCAGCATATAAAAGAGCTTTGTCCTTGGCTTTTTCCGAACTGTAAATTATTTCTATTGTTTATATAGTTGACCTAGAGGTGGCTCTTGCTTTTCCACACAGCAAGTACTAGTTTGTCCGCCTGATTCCTTGGGGAGCGGTAGAAGGTAGCCATCGAGCCTGGGCCCTCCGTTCCTGGCAGACCAATAAGGAACAAAGCGTGAGCCCTTCTGACTGTGGTCCAGTCCTCTCTGGAAGCCAGTATTGCACATTCTTGTGTACTGATCCGCTCAGACTATCCAGCATGTCCTCTTTCATGACCCTCACCCTCCTCATCTTACCAAAACAACAGAATAACTGTGCCCTAACACTAAAGTCAGCCGTTTTAGGTTTTATTTCTTAAAGCATGCTTCTAATTACCAGAAGGTTTTCTCAAGCCTCTTTTCAAATTGTTAGAAGAGTCCAATGACTTCAAATGTCCCATCTCCTGAAACTGAAGATGCTCTTTCTCAAACCACCAAATGTTTAAGTCGCAAGCAGAGATCCCATTTTCTCATCCGCGTGTCTGTCTTTGCTTTTATTGACATGTAAGGTACTTAGAAGGTAGAACTTCTATCCACGAAGGTAACTCCTCAGCAAATGCCAAGACCTCACAGGAAAGCAGAAGTGGAGACCTACTTTGCTATAGAGGGTTTGCTAGCGAAATCCAAAAGCCACTCTGTGAAGGGTACATATATGGAAACAAAAGTACAAATTAAGTTGACTTTAAATACTCAGTTGTGTTTGGAATTATGGTCTGCTTTTACTTCCCTTTGTAAAATTCCATCAAAGTAGAATCCCATCTCTTTTGTGATTCCCCCCCCCCCCGATACACAGTGCCAGTATTTACTGAAGTAAAAGGAAAAAAAATAATAAATTAAAAAAATAAATAAATATATATATATAATTATTGCACAAATTTCTGGTTCAAAGGATAGTGCTCTCTCTCATATAAAATGCAGCTGATTCCTTCTGCCTTTAGAAACCAGAAGTCACCTTTCACTCCCAGAGCTGCAACTTTTCAAAATCAGTGTCTCTTGGCTCTACCATCTTCATGACCTTCTGGATGAAACTCAGTCCTGACAGTCTCCTCTGGCCTTCACAAAGCACCCTCCTCGCAAAGCCAACAGGAGATTGCTGCGAGAATCTGGGCCGACTCATCCGGATTAAGATTTTGGATACCTTTCGCAGAACCCTGCCTTAGAACTCTCTTAAGCCTCCACAGGAATTTTAAGTTTTCCTCCTGTTTAAAAACCAGTCAAATGCATAAAATCCAAAGCTCTGGATCAAGAGTATCGATGTGCGATTATTCTAACCATTAGAAGGGCTTTCCTCTACCCGGTCGCCTTGCCGCCACATTCCTGGCATCTCTACCAGGCAGTAGGCTCCACGAAGAGGCATAGCAGACCTGAGCTCCGGGCACGGAGGAGCTGCTCAGTTAGTTTCTGCTAAATTGATGAATGACATCCTCACAGTACAAAAGGATTTACTCAAGGTCTTCCCTGCTTGTAAGAGCTTAAACAGTCAGGCCTCTTCGTGCCCACTGTTAGCAATGATTGATGTGCACACAGTTTTCAGGGACACTGCCATGGGTCTCGTGCACTGGGCAGATGGAAAAGGATGGATGAGAACAGGTAAATCAGATGTACGGAACAGACCTGAGCAGCAGACAGACCTGAGTTTGAATCACAATTCTGTTAGTGGGCAGGACCAGTAATGGCTCTGAGCCTTGGTCTTCTAACAGCAGAAGTGGGAAGAGTGCCTTTGAGCTTGCTGTGAGGAGTAAATAAACTATCCAGTGGCCAGCATACAGCCTTTATGGCACAGGAGACACACAGTAACCGTCAGGTCCTCACATGTGCTGGTTCCCTGAACAAATAGATTGAGGAAGCATTATTCTGACACACACAATTCTCTCTCAAATACGGACCTCAAAGGCCACACAGCTCAGTGCTGCCCAATCTGACACATCTGTGAATGTCAATCTAAGAGGAAGGAGCTCCACCTTAGAATAAGTATATTCACAAAAATAGGAGCGGGGAAAAATTATATTGCTGAAAATAACTAATGTGAAGTGTGGGGATTCAAAGCTGAATGATTACAAGACAAATGGTGTTAAGGGAATGCCAGCCCCATTGTCACTCCGATCACCAGGGGCAGGAAGCACACAGAACAGGGAGGCGCTGTAGGAGCTGCCATGGAGGCTGTCACCTGACCTTGGTGGGTTTCGGCTGAGCCCTTGGCCGGCAGCGCCAGCACTGGCCCAGGTCCTTCCATTCCCCCGGCTGCCGCTTCCTCCCCAGAGAGCCCGTCCCATTTAAGTCTTCATTAGTATCACTTTGAACCCAATATCTTTCAGTCAGTATTGAGAGATGAACCACAGATCTTTTTGTGCCAATTGTTCCGACACAGAATGAAGGAGATTTTATACCACACAGGCTATTTTTAATCTCAAAGACTTCCGCTCTTTTATGTAAATGGGTTAGGGCCAGCATCATTTCCACGAGCAACAGCAACAATAAGGTTCAATACGAATTCCTGAATGATGCATTTTGGCACGCTTTTTCTCCAATGTCAATGCTTACACGGGAGATTTTCATGAGTTTGGAAGCAGAGCCAGAGACTCACGGTAGCAATCAAGGCAATCACTAACGATCACAACCCAGTAGCTCATTCAGGACAAGATTTTATAAGGAGTGTGTGAGTGTGTGTGTGTGTGTGTGTGTGTGTGTGAGAGAGAGAGAGAGAGAGAGAGAGAAGATGAGAAGGAACAGAGAAAAAGAGATCCAAGCCTCTCAGAAAGGGTTCAATTTCCCCTATTACTCAGGGACATGACTTTGAACCCAGTTATCAAAATGGTCAACAGTTTATAAACCTGTCACACAAATTCTCTGAGAAGTGCTGGGGACAGCCACAAAGCCAGTGGAGGGAGGCAGTGTAACTGTATTTACAATAAACCTTGCTGACAATTTCTCTATGCTATGAAATGACAACACTCAAGAATAAAAAATTGGAGTGCGGTGGGGTGATGGGATTAACTTCCAACCACAGCAGTTTTCTGTATTGTCTTCACCATTCTACAAAAAGCATCCTCATCTGCAGAGATTAGGCCGCTGATTCCACTGTGATAATAAATATAAGACTGAGTGCCCCCTGCCCCACATTTAACATTTTCACACATGTAAAATTTACACTGCAGGTAATGTATAAATGTCTATCTTAACCTTATCTTATATACTTTGGTGAACAGAAGAAGAAGGATAAATTGAGGAATAAAGGTCATACAATAATTACAGTAAATAGTGGTAATTTTTAAATGAATACAGAAATCACCTACAGGGAAAATACCATTTAGAATGTATATTATCTCTAAAATAAGTGACCACTGTTAACAATTCAAGATGTTCAGATTGTAAATGCTGATTCTTTCCAAAATATTAGTTTAAAAAAATCATTAAACCATACACTACTTGGTTTCAAAACTTGAAGATTTACACATTTTGTATGCATAGCTGACTACTGTAGTTTTACTAACCAGAGCCAAAACACAGCAGCTTGAATCAACCATTTAGCTTTCGTGAGTCAGGAATGGGGGAAGGGCTCACTTAGGGTTCCTCATGGTTGCAGTCACAAGTCTGCTGGCTCTGCATCACTAGAAGTCTCCACTGGGCTGGCCACCTGACATGGTTCATCCACAACGTGACAACTGATGATAGCTACTGGCTGGGTGACCTGTGGAGCTGTCACCCAGAGTACCTACCTGTGGCTTTTCCAGCACAGCTGCCTCAGGGTAGACAGACTTCTTACGTTACAGCTGGCCTTCCCTAGAGCAAGAGTCCCAGGAAGACTGGTCAAAAGTCACTGTGGCCTTTTCTGACCCAGCTTTGGAAACCTTGGAAATCTTGAAGTATCACTTCCATGTTTCCTATTGGTCTAGGTAGTCACAAGCTCACCCAGATGCAAGGGGATACAGACCTCCCCTCTCAGTGGGAAAAGTGTCCAAAAGTTTTGGTGTCAGGTTTTACAACTAACACGATGGTTTTTCTCAGTCTTTGCATTTTCTATAATTCCTTGCAGATAGTTTAATGTGCACCCATAAACCTTAGCACACACAGGCTTTGTACATAGCAGGTGTTCAATTAATGTTTCGAAGGCATATTAAGACTACTTTTCTCAGAGGGAAGGTATGGCATGGCCACCAGCTTCACGTCAACTCTCAACGGAGTGTTCAAAAACCCAGATGGATAAGGCTTAAATGAGGGTCTCTCTCTCTCTGCCTAGGCACTTTTCAGACTAACTGGGCCAGTTTCTTAAATTTCTAAGACAACGAAAACTAGCACTGTTCAATAAAGAGAAATCGATCAGGAGCATATTATATCAGTTTTCAAGTGAGAAAAATGAGGGGTTGACATTTGACCTTATTACTTATAAACTGGACCTTAAAACAGATTACCTCACCCCTCTAAAATCGGTGTTCTCATTTAACCACCTATCTCATATTTTGTCTTGAGGATTAAATGTGTAAATAGCTACAAAAGGCTAAGAATAGGGCCAGAAACAGAGTTGGCCCTCAATAAATGTGTTGTTTTTATATCATTCTTACGACTCTAAAATTCTTAGGCCCTTCCATAGTACAGGCAAGCACACAATAAAAGGGACCCTTTAATAAACATTTACTCAGTAACCCCTCCTTTTGCCCGGTTTCCAGTAGTCCATCTACCATCCTACTAGGACCCCACATTGAAGCAGCTGCTGACAAATTTCACATTCTGAGCCGTCAGACTTCCAGATCTTCTCACCCTCCTTCTCCGTGCCCTTTGTGTTTTAAGAAGAGCCGGGCTTGATACATTGCTTGAATAATCATATCATTAAATGTGATCTGTATTAGCTGCAACCTGACATAAAAATATTTTTACCCTGATTATTGCAACTTCAAAATGTAACTATTCTGCAGGAAAAGGCAAAAACGTGGAGTCTTTTTTTCTTTCGCCAAGGTTCTACTGCAGTGTGTCTGCCTTTTTCTCCAGGAGAGGAGATCATACTAAGAAACAAAATTCATGTGCTGTGTCCAGGGGTGTGAGGCCGGGAGAGAAGTAGCAGGAACGGCTTTGGTTAGCATAAGGCCGTGATGGCGAACCTTTTCATAAAAACCGCCCACTTTTGCAGTGCTGGTCAACCTAGTGGGCGTTCCAGCTTTCCATGGTGGGCTGGTAGTGGAGCAACCAAACAGTGCTGTGAAAGGCCCACCATGAAAGCTGGGATGCCCACTAGTGGGCAGGAAGGACCAGGTTGACCAGCACTGCAAAAGTGGGCAGTTTTTATAAAAAGGTTTGCCATCACCAGCAGCGGGCCCACATAGAGTCCAGTTCAGTCACACTACATAGAACAGGCACACTGGAGTTGTCAGCTTTTTGTAAAATACTAAACTAAAAATGAGCCAGACTTTAAGTTCTGTGAGGATAGTTACAGTGTCTGTCTGTTCACTGCATTATTTTTTCCAATCTTTTTTTAAAAAATTTTCAACTACAGTTGACAGACAGTATTATATTAATTTCAGGTGTACACCTCAGTGATTAGACACTACATAACTTACTAAGTGATCATCCTGATAAATCTCACACCCATCTGACTTTATAAGTAGTTATTAGAATAGTATTGCCTATATTCCCTGTGCTGTATTTTACAGCCCCATGACTATTCTGTAACCGCCAATCTGTACATCTTAACCCCACACCTTGGTCGTCCATTCCCTCAATATCCCTTCCATCTGGCTGTATCTATGAGTCTGTCTCTGTTTATTTTGTTTTTTAGATTCAATTCTTGATAGATATGTATGTATTGGCATTTTATTATTCATATTTTTTTAATCTTTTTCCCCCCTTCTTTTTCTTAAAGAAGACCCTTTAACATTTCATGTAGTACTGGTTTGGCGGTGATTAACTCCTTTAGCTTTTTCTTGTCTGGGAAGCTCTTCATATGTCCTTAGAGTCTAAATGACAGCTTTGCTGGGGAGAGTAATCCTGGTTGTAGGTCCTTCCTTTTCATCACTTTGAATATTTCTTGCCACTCCCTTCTGAACTACAAAGTTTCTGTTGAAAAATCAGCCGACAGTCCTGTGGGAGCTCCCCTGTAGGTAACTAACTGCTTTTCACTGGCTGCTTTCAGGATTCTCTCTTTGTCTTTAACCTCTGGCATTTTAATTGTGAAGAGAGGCAATTTGCTAGATGCAGAGTTCAAAATACTGGTTACATGGATGCTCAGTGAACTTAGTGAGAATTTCAATGGCATAAAAAAAGGACATGGAAACCATACAAAAGAACCAGTCAGAAATGAAGGCTACACTAACTAAAATGAAGAATAATTTACAGGGAATCAACCATAAAGTAGATGAAGCCAAAAATCAAATCAACAATTGGGAATATAAGGAAGCAAAACAAACAAATACAATCAGAACAGCAAAAAGGAAAGAGAGTTCTTTGAAAATGAAGAGAGGGTAGGCGTCTCTGGGACAACTTTGAGCAGACCAACATTTGCCTCATTGGGGTGCTGGAAGAAGAAGAGAGAGACTAGGAAATTTAAAATCTCTTTGAAACAATAATAACAGACAACTTCCCTAACTTGGTGAAGAAAATAGACATAAAAGTCCAGGAAGCACAGAAAGTCCCAAACAAAATGAACCCAAAGACCACACCAATACTCACCACTGCATTTCTGATACCCACTTCAATATTTGGCACTTCACAAAGGCTTCAGAAACATTCGTTGAATAAGATGCATAAATTTATGTTAAGATAAATGCCTATCAAAAAAGCTGTTTTAAAATATTTTAACCTAAGTAGGTACAGTTGTTCCTTGAACAAGATGAGAGTTTGGGATGTTGACACTGCATAGTCGAAAATCCACATAGTATGATTTCTGACTCCCTCCGTCTCCCAAAACTTATTTTCCCCTTTGGTATCTGCAAGGGATTAATTCCAGGAACCCTGGAAAATACCAAACCCCACAATGCTCAAGTGCCTTATATGAAATGCAAAATGGTGTAGAACAATGCATAGAGTTGGTCTTCCGCATCTTTGAACTCCCAAACACAGATTAAGACAGTACAGGTATTTATTGAAAAAAAAATCTATATATAAGCCAACCCACGCAATGCATAAACTGCACTTTAACTTGGAGGCCTATGAAAACATTTCTCCTTTTTTGAGAGTGAACTACTTTTTTAGTTCACTGCTGAAGATAGTCAGAATAAAGTAGAACACACTCTAAAGGGAAAAACAAGACAAGCCTCACACCTAAAGACAGAACCCACAAAAATAAGCCAACAAATTACCGAGCAGGTCTGCAACTGATCCCAGAAACCAAAATGAAATTGGCTTTTCCTTATTATCAAAGCCCCAATTAGATTCATTAAAAATAAATTCTAGAAATAAAAATGGTACCTATGTGAGGAAGAACAAATTTTAAAGCCTTGACGCTGAGTGCTTAAACACCTTGAAATAAGCCACTTGGAGGGGAGGACACCTACCTAAGGCAACCTCTTGGTGCTTCAGCCTATTGTCATCTGTATTTGAACTTGACTGAGCCTTGGGCACACAGAAGTGATTTTTCCCCTCTGCATTTGGTCAGGAAGTCACAATTCAACAATCACTGGGAAGAAATGCCCCTCTCCCTCTCCAGAGGGGAACCTTCTCCATACTGGCCTGGGTCATTTCCTTGCAGGAAACCCCCTCCCCGCCCCCCACCCTGGATCTGAGACTTTCCAAACTTCCCACCACAGATACAATGTTCCAGGTAAGTAGGAATGTGGCATATTTCTGCACCAATTTCCAGCTTCCAGGATCACGTGCCTACATTTCATCTTCTGTCACCTCCTTCGTCCCTCATGCCCTGCCTTGTCATTGCTGGGGAGGTTTCCCAGCAGCTGTCTGAAAGTGCTGCGGCAGAGGACACACATGCGAAAGGACTTCAGCAGGCGCATGCGCACACGTACCCACTCCCTCCCCTCAGCAATTCCATCCTCGAAGCCGCAAGGCTGCCCTAACTTGTTCCATCCAGCTGACTCTGCCAGCCTTTTCCTGGAGATCCATTCCTGCAGCTCAATTAAACCCTGCAGGAGCAAACGGCTGGCCCAGCTTTCTAAATTTAGGGCTTTTACACTGAGGTAAGCCATCCCCCTCCTCCCCTATGTAAATTTCCATTTCTTCTGTTAGCTTTAAATGTTAAAAACAGGAAAGACACCTACTTTTTTTAACACTGTGAAATCCAAAGGGGCAGAGAATAAATATAAATACATAAATACTAGCCCAGCACTTTAAAAAAAAAATCACTTCATTTCTTAGACTCACAATGTCACAGTAATCATACTTTTAAAAAAAGGTATACATAGACATTCACTTTCACATTCAGTACACAGAAAATCTTTACATTGATCATTTTTACAAGGACCAGGATAGATTTAAAAAAAAAAAAAAGAGCATCTGCCTTGTGTTTTCAGTGACCAGCTGGACAGATGGCCAAGAATATCAGTTAAGAAAGCTCTCATTCATTATCCGCATGTCCCTTGGGCAGGCTGGTGTGAGGTGCAAGAATGTCCTAGAATGTGACATTTGAAGAATGTGTTCATGTCTGAGAGAGGAGGCCATGCAGTGGGTGTGGGGAAGGAAGGGAGAGAACAGACAGCCCATTGTGACCGCACAGCAGCCACCGGCACCTCTCAGCACTGGTCTGTCACCCAGACAGTCCCAGCTTCGGCATCAAGAGCTCCTGTGACGGTATCAATAGTGAGGAAAACCATTTAGAGGTCCCAACAGCTGCCAAGAACACCTCCGCTAGACATGAATATCTCACAAACAGGAAAATATATGGGAAAATGGAAGAGGATATGCAGCTGAAATGATCACTTCTTTGACCCCTCTTCTGAGCTCAAACAAAATACGTAAAGAGAAACAGGGGTTTCTGATGTGTTTATCTCAATCACAGAGGTTCCAGAGTTAAATTTCTCTAAATTTGCCATCCCCATTCCACTCACAGAACAGAAATTGTGTAAGTGTGAGTGTGTTGAGTATTTGGATGGGGAGGAAGAGAGGTCAGAGGACGGTAATAAGCCAGTAGACCTGACGGGAGGACCAGAAATCAACCTTCAGTAAGTCTGATTTCTATACCAATTTATACCTCCTCCTTCAACTCAACCACTTGTGAACCAGCGTGACAATGGTAACAGCAGGTGGGTTCCCTTGGCTCCTGCTTCCAGGACAGTGCTGAGCACCGACTGGGTGTGAGGGGATACAGAAGACCCAGGTATGGAGCCCTTGGTCTGCCATTTGGTGGGGAGGGGATGTGTGCATAAACATCAATCAACATTCAGCTCCAGAAGCTAGAAACAGTGGTCTTCAAAATAACCCATATATTACCCTTTGCCAACAACTCACTTTAGTACTTTGACTGGAGTGTCCTGAAGAGGAAACTGGTGAGAAACAGTCAGGGTTATGAAGGAACCAAGGGGCACCGAAGTCAAACAGAAGGCCAGGTGCTGAGCAGGGAGCAAAGAAATCGGAAAAGGAAGGGCATGCCCTGTGAAGAAGAGGGTTACTGCTCCTCCCCAGCAGGTCCTCAGCTTGTACATGTTTTCCTTCTACCCACCAGCTCTCCCTGGATCTTAGAAAGCGTCTCAGGCAGAATCCTCAGGTGCCACCTCAACTGACCTCTATAGGGGAGAAAACGATGAACAATGATAATAATAATAAACGTTTACTGTGTTGAGTACCTGTAGGCTGGACAGTAGGTTCAATGCCTTAGCTCTACCACCTTACCTGATGCTAATAACATCTCTCTGAGGCAGGTACCATCCCTAATTTACAGATGAGAACCTGACTTGAACAGGTTAAGCTACCTGCCCACGGTCACGATGCTAGCAAGACACAGAGGCAGGAACCAGATCCAGGTGTGTCTCCTTCCTATGTCAGGGTTCTTTTATTTATTTTTTTTAAAGATTTTATTCATTGATTTTTTAGAGAGAGGAGAGAGAGAAGGGGGGAAAGGGGGGGAAGAAGCGAGTAGCTTCTCGTATGTGCCTTGACCAGGCAAGCCCGGGGTTTTGAACCGGCAACCTCAGAATTCCAGGTCAGGCCTGACCTGTGGTGGCGCAGTGGATAAAGCATCGACCTAGAATGCTGAGGTCGCCGGTTCGAAACCGTGGGCTTGCCTGGTCAAGGCACATATGGGAGTTGATGCTTCCAGCTCCTCCCCCCCTTCTCTTCTCTCCTCTCTCTCTCTCTCTCTCTCTCTCTCTCTCTCTCTCTCTCTCCCCCTCTCCCCTCTAAAACAAATAAATAAAAAATAAAATTTTTTTAAAAATTTAAAAAAAAAAAAAGAATTCCAGGTCAACGCTCTATCACTGCGCCACCACAGGTCAGGCCATATGTCAGGGTTCTCAATCACTTCACCATAAGGAATCTTTGCTATGTCCTGGCCACAATTTGGTTGAGATTTTTCCAAAATCAACTTTACTAAAGAATAAAGAAAAGGCCAAATATAAATTCATAGGAAAAAACCTAGTTAATAAAATGCCTCTTGTGCTCATAAACATCAAATCCTAAATGTTTGTCAATTAATAAGTTCACCAACCAATCTCTCTCCCAGGGTGTTATGAAGAATATATAATATATGTATATATACTGTACATATTTTAAAACAATATAAAAGTTAAAAGTTATTATTTATTCTTTCTATAAATATTCCCTCTCTATTCAACAACCCAAGCTCTGTGAAGATCAAATGACATATTATAGTGGCTAAAGATTCTGCTTTAGATTTTTTTATGCAATCTAAAAAAAAAGATATTCAATACCTTTTTTTTTTTTTTTTTTTTTTTTTTTTAGTGAGAGAGATAGGCCCTGGCCGGTTGGCTCAGCGGTAGAGCGTCGGCCTGGCGTGCAGAAGTCCTGGGTTCGATTCCCGGCCAGGGCACACAGGAGAGGTGCCCATCTGCTTCTCCACCCCTCCCCCTCTCCTTCCTCTCTGTCTCTCTCTTCCCCTCCCGAAGCGAGGCTCCACTGGAGCAAAGATGGCCCGGGCGCTGGGGATGGTTCTGTGGCCTCTGCCTCAGGTGCTGAATGGCTCTGGACGCAACAGAGCGACGCCCCAGAGGGGCAAAGCACTGGCCCCTGGTGGGCATGCCGGGTGGATCCCGGTCGGGCGGATGCGGGAGTTTGTCTGACTGCCTCCCTGTTTCCAGCTTTGGAAAAATGAAAAAAAACAAAAAAAACAAAAAACCGAGAGATAGAGAGAGGGACAGATAGGGACAGACAGACAGGAAAGGAGAGAGATGAGAAGCATCAATTCTTCGTTGCAACACCTTAGCTGTTCGTTGATTGCTTTCTCATCTGTGCCTTGACCAGAGGACTCCAGCAGAGCAAGTGACCCCTTGCTCAAGCCAGTGACCTTGAGCTTCAAGCCAGCAGCCTTTGGGCTCAAGTCAGTGACCCCATGCTCAAGCTGGTGAGCCTGCACTCAAGCCGGCAACCTCAGACTTTCGAACCTAGGTCTTCTGTGTCCCAGGGTGATGCTCTATCAATTGTGCCACTGCCTGGTCAGGCAAGATATTTAACACTTAAATTTCATATTTTCAAAATGAAAATATATGCTTGTTGCTCTTGTAAAACAATAGTAGTAAAGTTTGACCAATCCTCTGACGGTGGAGAGCTGAGGAGGAGGTGTGCATGTAAAAATGAGGCAAGTCAGATTCAGTGGTTGGATGGAGACGTCTCCAGTCATTTTGCACTGACTGCCGTCTTCCTTCCGCTGTGGCTCTTCAAGGTCTTAAGCTCTAGGCCCCTGGAAACCTGCCCATGTATGGCCTACTTCTCTTGTTGCCCTTTGGTCCATATAACCTTATGGAGGTTTTTTCTACCCTGCTATCATTTTCTTTGCCATTTATTCTGAGCTAGCATTAGGCCTCTGCACGGGCATCAGCTTCCCCTGAAACCTGTCTGCATCTTTCTTGTTCTTTCTAGCCATCCATGGCTTATCTTCACAAACGTCTGCCAAGCTCTTTAATTTGACACACCCTGAAGACTCTTCCTCTCTCCAGGTCTACAGCAGAAATCGTTATCAGTTTCATTTATTATGCCAATGTTCCTAATTCATACAAACAAACTGTCCTCACCTCCACGAAAGGAATTAGAGGGCTATCCCCTCCACTCCCAACAAAACCGGGGGACCTCACATCACAGGCAGCCCTGAAGTGTCGCTCCAGCGGGGAGGCCAAAGCTCTTATCAGTCATACTGCCTTTTCTCAATACACTAGTAGCTTTGGGGGTCAAACCAGATTTGAACTCTCACAAAGCTCTGTGATATTGGGCGTGGGGGTAAACCACTCCAAGCCATTGTTTACTCATCCACAAAGTGGGGCAAATGATAATAGCTATCTTACAGTCCCTGGGATATTTACTAGGGATAATGTGTATCACATCTCTGCACAGAGGACTAAGTAGCCACCATCTCCTTCTGAGCAAAGCAGGGTTAAAAACAAAGGCAAGTCCTTCTGTTCCCAATACTTCTGGAAATGAAACAGTTGCAACCAACAGTCTTTCCTAGAAGTTAAGTCTTTTCCTCCTTCCTTTTCTTTCGTTCCAAGGCGGCAGAAACAACAGGGAAAAGAGTACAGGCAAAGGACAAGAAGGCACCGAGGAATAGAAATCAGATGTTTTGGTTTTATACTTCCAACTATATCAACCTGCTAAGCAGGAGCCTTACGACCCCTACTTTAGTTTAGAAATGGCAGCAGAACCCTGGAGAAAAATAGGACTCTTTTAATCATTACCATTTTTATTACTTTTGTGCCTCCCACACAATGCTTTGCGCAAAGCTACAAGAGCTCAGGGCTGTTAACGTGACAGCAGCTATGTTGTGGTGATTGGGGTGGGCAGCTCGGAACGTTGCTTTTAGAAGACCCCCGAACTCGGGTCCTGAAGTCGGCTGGGCTTGACGAGTAATTTGTGCCTTTAGAAGAAAATGAAAAACTAAAGATTCAAGGAGAAGAGGAAGTAGAGCAAGAATAGTCAAGAAATACATATGAATGAAAAGACAGCTATGGAATAAAAAAAGTAAGCGTCACCTCCAACATCCACTGCCAGGGGCTCCTCGTGGGAAAAGGAGCTCCCAACTCAGTACAAAGTCACAGGGCCCGTGAGCAGGGCAGAAAAGCAGACGGAGGGGAATTTCTACCTCTCTGTCCTAGCAACCAACGGAAAGATAGGCGGGCCAGAGAAAGACCTGGGTGGGTGCTGTTACTAAACTAGGTTACTAAACTATGTCCACAATGGCAAATGAACATCCCAAGGGCTCTGTTCATCCAGATATTGGGAACTCTGTCTTCCAAATTCAATGCCAGGGTCACTGGCGAAACTGAGATCAGGAGCTCAGTGTCCCCTCTTTTCAGGGGTCTACCACTGACAAGGACACCTCTGCCTCTCTCCAAAAAGGAAGGCCACTTCTTCAGCAGGATGGTCAACGGTCTTTGAAAAAGGAAGGAATTGGGGGGGTATTAAATTCATGAATGAATGTGGGAAATGGTAGTTCTCTACACCAATATTTCTACTCCTTTCATTGGGAAATTAAAGAGTAAACAACCCCATCTCCAAAACAAAGTTTCCCTGAATCCTAAAAAGAAATATTTCGTCGGAGTTGAGCCATGTTTGAGAAAGTGGCTGACATTTTCCAGATGAGTCCAGAGGCAGAGTGCATTCTGTCTTGCTAACACCAAAATCTTCTGATTCACTGCCCCGTTTATAGGCACTCAAAATCAAAGACAGGAACTTAGCAGAAAATTCATTTTTTAAATTGTTATGTAAATGTCTCAGACTGACCTGTAATACATGTGGAATCAGGGAAGGTATAATTCACTCCAAAATATATGTTTACAAAATGCAAGACAGGTGTATGGATTCACTTCAAATGTACTTTAAAAACATTTTTTTAAACTGATACACTACTCCTTTGACCAAAGAATACCACAGAGTGCGTGGTAGTTAATTTTGGGGAAAAGACGCACGTGTAATCACTTACATTTTTGAAGTAAAGGTTAATTTGCAGGAAAGAGGAAGTTAAGATGTGTAATTAACCCACAGGTACACAATAAAAAAATATGGAAGGCAAAGACTAATGAAGGAGCTAGCCCAGGAATGCTTGCACAAATGACAAAGACTGAAATATCTCTTCTTTACTGCTCTTCCTCCTTCAGCTATCACAGACAGAAGCTCTAGTTGTGGGGCAGAATATGCTGGAAGGCAGTGTCACTCAAAGTATGGTCCCTAAACCTCAGTGCTCTGCCTCAAACAAACAACGTTCCGCATCCACCGGAGAAGTGCAGGCTCTGAGAATGCACAGTTCAAAGCCTTAGCAGCAATCTGTAACTGAAGGGACATCCAGGCCAGTAACCATTTTCAGAAATTCCTTTTTACTGTATTTTCTAAATGCGTCTGTCCGCCACGCATTTAGACCCTAAGACGACAGAAAACAGAAGGAGAAGAAGAAACTGGTCTTTCAGCACAGGCCATTGGCAGGGCCCTGCTGAAAACCCCAACGTCTAAAACTGCGGATAGCAAGCACTCAACCTAGAGTGAAGAAAACAGATGAAAATCTCCCATTGCTCAGTCTGATTAATGCTTTCCCAATGCAGAAGCTGGCTTGGCCAGTGCAGGACACGATGAGAGAAGCTAGCAATGATGGCTGCATTAGCTTCCAACACTGCTTCCACTCAGACCAGCACTGTGGCTTTTCAACTGCTGGTCCTGTCCACATCAGGAAAGACCCCAGAGAATCGCCTTGTTTCGTTTGTATGGAAGATGGAATTCTGAATGGAACAGTTTCCAAGAGAGGAAAGAGAAATTAATAGTTTAAGTTATTGAGCTCAGACAAATATTTAGAAATCATTAAGCACAAAATATATATGCTGCTAGGTGGGTTCTTCTCTTTCTGCCCCACCCCGCCTTATTTCAAGGGAAGGTATACTGTGCCGTGAACCACATTATATTTTCTGCCCTTTATTTTTACTTTACTATTTGTGGTTATAGCGATTCCACTTTTCATCTTCCAAAAATATTTTAAATTTTTATCTTCCAAAAATATTTTAGGCTTCTTAAAAATATTTTCGGTGCCTGATCTGTGGTGGCGCAGTGGATAAGGTGTCAACCTGGAAATGCTGAGGTCGCCGGTTCAAAACCCTGGGCTTGCCTGGTCAAGGCACATATGTGAGTTGATGCTTCCAGCTCCTCCCCACCTTCTCTCTCTGTCTCTCTCTCCTCTCTCTCTCTCTCTCTCTCTCTCTGTCTCTCTCTCTCCCTTTCTCTCTCCTCTCTAAAATGAATAAATAAAATTAAAAAAATATATATTTTCGGTGCCTAGATCCTCCCCTCACCCCCCCCACCAGAATTCTCTTTAAGAAGAGATATGGCTAACAAATGTCTCTGTCACACATGCATCATACACATCAGGAAAATCAAAATATACACACACACGTGGACACGACCACAGACGTAAGCACACATTTCTAACCCACTCCCGAAGTCCCACAAGCAAACTCTTCCCTTACTCACTGTGCTCTCGCCGATGGGAACGTGGTATGCCTGGGACCCTAAGACGACAGTCTCATTATTCACCAATACTGTGTGTTGAGTAAAATAAAAGTTTTTTCATTACTGCCTGGGTTATATTAAGCAAGCCAGTTGCAAGTTCAACATGTAAACGTAAATGTCACTAAGTGTGCAGGATGGGTTGGCTGACGAAGGGAGGCTCACTGATACTGCGTGAGCTGAGGGAGAAATGGACGGAGAGTGAAAATAAGCCAGCAGTGACTTGATTGGAGAAATCCTGTTAGTAAACCCTGAAGTCTAACTGGTATGATTTTATCTAGTGGCTCTACTCTTTAGCCATTGCTACCCGATGCTGGGGTCATGCAGTGGGGAGGGTAGGAAACGGACTTCACGCTGATGCCTCTGGAGGATGTAAATAGTGGGGACCTGCCCCTAGATCTCCATAAACAGGGCCTTTTCCCATCAAAGGCCGGAGTTGTTTATCCTGCTTTCTTTTCCTATTAGGTTTACTTTCCCGACGTTAACCCCTGTCAACTTTACTGCCCAGAAACCTGTCCTTAGAATAGGTCTTTCTGCTTTGAAGACTCCTTTTAAGAAATGTCAAGGGGCAGTAAACATAAAATAGGATCCATAGTACCACCAATGACAACAAAAACAGGGCCCAAGCTAATCAGCCTCCTCCATAAAACACACCGGTCTCTTTCTCTCTCCCTCTCCCACACACACAGTAGCAGCCCAATAAGATCTGTTAAGTGAATGTAAGCAACGGAGCACAGAGCTGCTGAAGAGAAAGGAGTCCTGCTGTGTCCTCCCCTTGCGCCTCCTTCCCAGTCACAAGGGTTCCAGCAAGCTAACGACCAGCAGGGCAAGTTGACTCTGCCCAGGGGCCCTAGTGGGATGAGTTTGGTCACCCCCATATGTTCTCGAAGTGAAATTCTTCCCTTTCATTTTTTTCTTTTCTTTTTTTTTTCCCCAGGCATGGTCTAATTGAAAAGACACCCAGGAGAGATGCACCATGCGTACACGCTAAGGTGGCAGGCTCACTCAGAAAGAGAAGACAGGGCCTGACCTGTGGTGGCGCAGTGGGATAAAGCGTCGACCTGGAACACTGAGGTCGCCGGTTCGAAACCCTGCACTTGCCTGGTCAAGGCACATATGGGAGTTGATGCTTTCTGCTCCTCCTCCTTCTCTCTCTCTCTAAAAATCAATAAATAAAATATTTAAAAAAAAAAAAAAAAAGAAAGAGAAGACAGGACTGCCGAACCGGACCCACCTAGCCAGAACCAGAGCGTGGCTTATTTCCATTGCGCCCCCAGGACCCTTCCTCCTTGTTGGTAGCTCCTCGGGCCTAGCCAGCGGCTTTGCCCACGGTCAGTGCCATCGTGGAGGCCACAAGCTGGCACCAACATAAGACCTCCAGAGCCCGCTTCCACCTCACAGTCCGAGTCCGCCGCGGCCAGGGCAGGGGCGAAGGTTCCGGAGACGCAGCCGCCGAAGCACCCACCAGGCTTTCCCCACACCAGAACTAAACCACTCACGGACTTTTATTTTTTATTTTTTTTTAAGAAAGTGAATTGGGACTTGTCCAAATTGCTACTAGTGACGACCAGCGTGAGACTCCTGGGCCCCACTGGGGCGGAGCCCAGCCCAGTAGGCCTCAAATCAAAGAGAACCAGAAAAAGTTCTGATGACAAGTCAGCTCCGCTCCCGAGGCCCATCTGGCAGGAACTCTGAAAACGGGAAGATCAGCCCACAGCACGAGTCAGCACGGGGTGTGTTATTATCCTTTTAAAACAATCATCTTACATGTATGCAGGGTGGGGCAAAAGTAGGTTTACAGTTGTATGTGAAACAGTTTATTCTTATACTATTATTTACTAATCACTGCATTATTTTCCCTACGAACAACTGTAACCCCACTTCTGCCCCAGCTCTGTCTACAGGGCTTCCAGCTTCTTCTGTGTTCTTTCTACCAACAACTTCATTTTGTTCCGAATTCACACAATAGTAGGAGGGAGCAGGGTAGAAATTATTATCTGGAAAAAGAAACTAAGGCTCAGAACTGCTAAGTGATTTCAGAAACAAACTGGCTAAGAAGCACAGAACTGAAAAAAACAAACTTGAGTCACACATCTTTCCATGACACTCACCGTCAGAAGGCAGCTTCACTGTTTTCGAGCAGTAAAACCTGACCCTCCTGTTTCCCCTCCCACCCACTGCCGGTTCTTCTCACCCGTGGGGAGAAGACAGTGAGCGACCCCTTTCCGCATCTAACTCATGCTCAGCAAGTCACGTCTGAATCCATGCGCGCTCCCACCCCAGGCCTTTTCCATTGACCTTCAGCCTTCTTGCCAGGGACCAGATTTAGGGGGTTACCTATGACTAATATGGAATCTTAAGTAGCCAGAAAAACAGGAAGGCATACAGCTGAACATGCTCCCTGTTGGCATAGAAGTGTCCTTCGGGCTTCTCCCACCGGACACTTGAGACGTTTCCACACCATTCGCTTCTCCTAACGTGTAGGTCTGTCGGGAGAAGTTCCACCACCAGACTTGCCAACCACCTCTCTGGACAGTCCAGTTATTCCTTAGTTTTTCCTCTCTCGGCTTTATCAGAAGGTTCTTCTAAATTTTCCCTGTTTAAACTAGGCCAAATGATGTTTGGTCAAGAGCAGGCTTTGGGGGTTTTGTTTTGTTTTTAAAATCAACTTGCGGTTCTTACTTCTCCAGGCTATTAACAGGCATTTGGAGCGCTCTGCTCCCCCTCCGGGCGGTGCTCTCCCACTCATGGACTCCTGCAGGCTTCAAAGAAGCCCAGTGGCAAAAGAAACACCCCAGATTTAAAAAAATAAAATAACCGAACTGCTGACAGTGGCACTTGGCTCTAAGAGGACCAGGTGCAGCTCATGGTGGGCTGCCTGCAGCGACAGAGGATGAGAGTCAGCATGTGGGCCAAACCCACCTCCCAACTCTGGTGAGAAGTCACCATCACTCAGTCTCCACAGATACTGAATGAATGAATGAATGAATGAATGAATGAATGAATAGCTACTAGCATCCTATAATATGCACGACAAAAACTTGACCAAACTCTTTCTGAAAATACAAATTACTGGACAAGCAAAGGCTCCATGACTATTCAGAGATTCACCCTTTCGTGGCAGCTAAAACTTGAAAGCCAATTTTGTCCTGGCACAGTCATGTCAGTTTCACTTGTTTACAAAATTTTTCTCAAGGAGTCTTGACGATCTTCTGTCATATGAGCAACGTAATATGCACGTGCACACACACAGTGCAAGTGTGCAATTTCCAAGTGTCCCTCGGGGACAACTACAGTGCCGTTTCATTACACATTTGTACTAGCAGATCAGCCATTTCAGTTTATTTCTTCCCAATTCTTCATCTTCCTGTATTGAGTATTTCTGTGTCAGATTTCTCCCATCACCTCCTTTCCCGTCACTTTATTCCGAACATTCCCCTTTTCACCTCAAGTTACTATGAAGCATGACCCCAAGCCAGAGTTGATTTCCTGACCTCCAAAATAAAAAAGACTCAAAAAAAGAGGAAGTTTTAGCAACTATTTTTGGACCCCATAAACAAGGCTTTTTTTTTTTTTTCCAGAGAAGGGGATCCTTTAACCTACTTCAAGGACTAAAAACAAATGGCTTGAACACATTGTGCGCAAGGTTTTATGGTAAGATGGGAAAAATACAAAGGTCTAATATTTAAAATGCTACTCTTTTGTTCCCCACAATTAACCATCTAGTCCAATAGTAACCTTAGGGGGGAAAAAAGACACTTCATACGGTTCAGTGTCGAGGGATTGTTCTTGTTACGGTGGCTGCAGTTGCTGGGTGATAATTTGGAAAACGTGCCCCTTTAAAGTCCCCTCTAAGGCTTCCTGCATCTCGTATCTGCTCCCAGCCCACATGCAGCTGCTAGCAGGCTGTGCCCAAGTCACAGAATCCAGGACTTGTTTACATACCAGCCCCAGCATGGAGAAACCAAATGGCCTAACTGGCTGTTGTCTAACCTGTTTTTGTGTTTTCTTTGCTCATTTCTTCCCAAGCTCTCGACAAACAGGGAGTGGGTAGTTAAACATTTGGGACCAGTTACTCATCTTGCTTTGCAGTCACAGGGCTGGTCCAAGTGGAGCAGCCAGTAACTTCAAAGGACACCCCTAGTCTGGATTCGATTCACAGGGGACCCAGTCCAGGCCCAAGGGCACCCTGATAAACCTCTGGAGGCAATGACTTCAGTCCCTGGTTCTCCGACCCCCGACCCCTGGGCACATGCAAGAGCCATTCCTCCTCTACCCTGAACTGAAAGTGTTCTCTACTCACACCTGTCTGACTCTCTCAGGAAAAGGACAACAGGATAGGTCCCTGTACTGGCCCTGCTACTTCATGCTGACTCTCATCCTCTGTCTGAAACAAGCCACTTAGAAAAGTCATGTTTGGAGAGCTGCTTGGCCAAAGCAGGGGAACACATTGTGTAAAACCAAGAATTCTGAAAATACTCCTGATTTCTGTTCTTGTCTCTCACACAACACCGGCTCCAGATGTTATGGGAACGACTGACTCAGAACTAAAGTAGTAACTTTCAGGTTCTCACTGATGGGGTTCATTCACCATACCTCTCTGTCTCGTGACTACACAGTAAATCTAACCGGACCCTGAACCACTTGAGGAGGACAGACAAGGAGAGAGAAAGAGAAAGGGAGGTGTGGTGGCGAACCAATGAATAGTGAACTACCTCACCGGAAATTCAAAACGTTCAAAAACTGTTTTTGAACATGCCATTTGGCTCAGGAAAAAAGAATGAAAACAGAACAGACTCTTCTACCTATCCCTTCCCTGTATTATAAACTTCCATTTTGTGTGTGTGTGTGACTCTAGTTCTTATAGTAAAGCCATGTCCTCTGATTGTCAACAGAGGGTCCATGCTATCTTGCCACTGGATATCATTTTAGATACTCATTCCCATAATAGCATCTCATTCTAAGCCAGATAAGATACCCTATTATGCACTACTTGCCTCGACATTCTGTTTTTTGAGGATCTGTCCTGTTTTTAGCTTTTTTTTTTTTTTTTTTGTATTTTTCTGAAGCTAGAAACGGGGAGAGACAGACAGACTCCCGCATGCGCCCAACCGGGATCCACCCGGAACGCCCACCAGGGGGCGACGCTCTGTCCATCCGCGGCGTCGCAGTGTCACGACCAGAGCCACTCTAGCGCCTGAGGCAGAGGCCACAGAGCCATCCCCAGTGCCCGGGCCATCTTTGCTCCAATGGAGCCTTGGCTGCAGGAGGGGAAGAGAGAGACAGAGAGGAAGGAGAGGGGGAGGGATGGAGAAGCAGATGGGCGCTTCTCCTGTGTGCCCTGGCCGGTAATCGAACCCGGGACTTCTGCACGCCAGGCCGACACTCTACCACTGAGCCAACCGGCCAGGGCCTTGTTTTTAGCTTTTTAACATCGTCAATAATGCTGCCACAAGAGACTTAATGTTTTACAATTATTTGGAAGTTTTCTATGGTTTTAAGGCAATGAAAAGCAAAGTTTCAGCTCTTTATAATTATAGTAAGATTTTTCTCTAGAATATATCATGCCCATTTATAGAAACGTCAGCAAAACGTATATGACGATATCTTCCCACATTTTGAATGTAACTGGGTTTAAAACTTCAATTTACTTTGTTTCTTGTCTTCTAGGCACACAACTTCATGTTCAAGTTGTCTTAATAGTATATGTTCCTTTAACTCCTACCTAGGGTGTGTACTTTTCAGAGTGATAATTTATGGTCTGTATTCCATCCTGTGTAAACTGTCTCCTTCACTACTCACACTGCCTGTTTTTAAGCACTGAATCATGCCAGGCAGGAGAAGTGGTCAAAATAATTGTTTAAAACATAACTATGTCATAACTATGTCTTTAGGGCAAAAACCCAGATATTTTTCTCAAAAAGTAGAAATCATTAGCCTTCTGGAAATGAGCCACAATCAATCATCAACACTGATTAAGAAGTTCACACATGCAGAAGTGGTCATACAAAATTTATCTGGTCAAAGGGAGAAAGCCCTTTCTCTCTTCCTGTCATTCTCCACCGTCTACTCAATGCCTAGACGAACCCCGATTCCCCTATCACGTCAGGACTGCTCACCCAGTTGTCCAGGCCCAATCTCATCATCTTTGAATGCTCCTCCTCTCATTCAGTTATTGCTACCTCCAAATCACCTTTTCCCTTCCACTCCCACGGCCCCAGGGTTTGGGCTTTCCTCACTTCTGCCCAGACTGATACATTTCCCAGCTCCCCGTTTCTGCCTCTCCATTTGTCCTACATGGTGCTACCAGATAAACCTCTTATAGCACAGATTGGACCTTGTCCCTCCTGTGCATAGAATCCTGGGGTGATTCATGCACTGCTAGACCATATCCCCACGTGGTTCCCAACCAAGAAACCACATTTCCAGGAGCATCTGCTTGTACCTCTCTTTGTATTTATAAGCTCCTTGAGGAAAGGGAGTTTGCATTACCGTCTTCCTATCTTCACGATGCTCCCCAAATTTCTAACTGTGCTCAAAACAACTGATTTGAATTAGAATGTTTTGTGTACCTCCTTCATAGTACCTATTCAAATGCAATCTTCTTAAAAACAGTACCTTAAGTATATCCCCCATAGTTCAGTGCTCTCCACACAGAATTCCCACAAATAATTATGTAACAAATGCATAAGGAGTGAATAGCTCTGCATTCCCCTCTGGATCCACTAGCAATGTGCTTGGGAATGAACCACCTAGAAACATATCAGTATTTAAAATGTCAGCTAAATGGGAGATAGTAATAGTCAGAATACTTCCAGAGATTAGATAGCAAAACATTAATATAAACACAAAATTAATATTAGGACTTCAGGTTAAGCTCTATTAACAAATCAAATCATATCTATGATGGATGCCTGTAAAAGAAAAAAATGGGCCACAGAAGCAATGTGTTAGCAAAAGATTTATTCCTTACACTTTCTAAAGAAATTGCACCCCCAGAAATCTACTCCTTCCAAACTTATCATCATAGAAAGGCTCAGTTTGCTTGATTAGATTTTTGACCAAAAATAAGAAGAATAGAACTCCCTCGTGACAATCAGCTAGCTATACATTCTTCTTGATCCCAGCATGACTTAACAGATGCTGCCTGGACTAATAGTAGAATTTCAAGTTCACACTCTTTCTTTAATTAGCTTCATGACCTTGGGCAAGTCACTTTACCCCAGGGGTCTCTGCTTCTTCACCTGGGAAATGAGAGTGTTTGGCTCTGATCTTTCAGATTTCCATCTCGCTCTAGAATTCAATGATTTATGAAATAAAAATGAGCTTTTTACTGATACATGCAACGGCATGAATGCACCTCAAATGCATTATGCTAAGTGAAGAAGTCAGACTCAAAAGGCTACACACTCTCTGATTACATTCACATGACATTCTGGAAAAGGCGAAACTACAGGGATGGAGAGCAGACCTGTGGTTGCTAAGAATGAAAGATAGAGGGAGGGTCTGACTACAAAGGGACTGCAGGAGGAAGTCTGCCTGGCAGCAGGGGCAATGGAATTGTTCTGCGTCTGGGTTGTGGTGGTTCACAGGACTCCATGCAGTGGCCAAAATTCAAAGACCAGGAGACCCCCCAAAAAGTAAATTTTGTGTATGTGAATTAAATGATATAGGGATTAAAAATCATATTTCTCCAAAGCCAATGTACTTTTCGATGACATAATAATGAAACAGTTTTCCCAAAAGAGCAAACACTGACCTTCTGTATTTGCTATCACCATTTCATTCCAAGATGGATGAACCAAGTTCATGTCCAGATGATCTGCTTTTTGTTTTTGTGGAGTCAATGTTGTTTTTAATCTTTAGATAGGTATTCTACAGAATCCTTCCAGTGTGCTACATCTAACAATGAAAATGGAGAATGAACCCAGGTGGGAGCAATCCTTGGGCTGCCCTGGCCCTGCATGGTGCTCGTGGAATGTTAAAATGTTGTTATTACTCTTGTGATTCATACTAAAGATATGAGGTACCAATGGCGGCTGATGTGTAATTAGCATGCACTATGTTCCAGATACTGTTCTGAGTGTTTACCAACAACCTTATTCAGTGCTATAGTAACTCTTAGTTCTCAGAACAATTTGGAAATGGGTTCTATTATCATTCTCATCTGATAGCTGAGAAACTGAATAAACAATTTCTCAAGGTCCAACAGCTAGTAGGTGGCAGAGTCAGAATTCAAACCTAGACAGTCTAACACACTTACACATACATATCTATGGCCCTGCATAGAAAAGCTTTATTTATGAGAACAATTTATTCATATTCTTGGAGGGCCTATAGGTACTATGTGGTTCCGCAAGTTCTTATCTAGGCTTTCTTCAGAAGTTGGACAGAGGCCCTGGCCAGTTGGCTCAACGGTAGAGTGTCGGCCTGGTGTGCGGGGGACCTGGGTTCGATTCCCGGCCAGGGCACATAGGAGAAGCACCCATTTCCTTCTCCACCCCCCCCCCTTCCTCTCTGTCTCTCTCTTCCCCTCCCGCAGCCAAGGCTCCATTGGAGCAAAGATGGCCCGGGCCCTGGGGATGGCTCCTTGGCCTCTGCCCCAGGTGCTAGAGTGGCTCTGGTCGCAGCAGAGCGACGCCCTGGAGGGGCAGAGCATTGCTCCCTGGTGGGCAGAGCGTTATCCCTGGTGGGCGTGCCGGGTGGATTCCGGTCGGGCGCATGCGGGAGTCTGTCTGACTGTCTCTCCCGTTTCCAGCTTCAGGAAGAAAAATACAAAAAAAAATAAAATAAAATAAGTTGGACAGAATGTCTTTTCTAATAAGGCAAGCCAGCACCTCTATCTCTGACTAGTCATTTCATGAAGTATGCACAGCGAAAAGCCTGACATAGATGACTTATCAATCGGGCACAGTGGCAATGTCCTTGCTTCAAGCAAAGCTTGCCGTAGCTTCTAGGGAGCTTTTCTTAAGTCCTCCCAAGACCAGGCAAGAGAAAGCTGAACTTCTCCACCCACCACTACTGAGGGTCTACCTTTTCCTTTAATCATTTTGTTGCTTTATGTACATCTGTGCCTCCAGGTAGAAACTCGTCCCAAAGTAGACAAGTGCCTCTTCCTAAAATGACCAGTTCTCTGCACAAGGCAAAGGAAGCTGTTAGAACCCTTCCAACCAGAAGGGATGGTTAATAAAAAGTGACCAAGCTGCCTAGGCTGAAAGAAACCAACCAAGAAACCAACCAAGAACAATGAGCCCCTTAGACAATACGTGGAAGGTATTCAGACCCTGGGAACTTGTATGAATGTCATAAAAAGGCACACTTCACCCAGAGAAGGGGCCCTCAACTAGTGCATTGGTTTGTTTAGTCTGCTAATCTCGAGTCCAAGCTAATCATCTGAATGGTGTTTATGACCAGGACAGGGTTCAAAGAAAACAGGGCAGGCCTAGCCCACCCTACACTAGATTGCCACTTCCCCTTTCCTCCATTCTCCGCCCCCCCTACCTGCCCTGTTCCCAGGACAGACACCCAGCTTTCCTTCATTAGGCTCTCCACGTTGAACAAGGAAAACCGCATACTTTTATTTATATCCTATCTGTCTCTTCAAACCTGACTGTGAGCTCCGAAAAGGGCAGGGATCATGTCTGTTATTCATTGTCATATCAGGTAGTAGATCACTTTTGGAATAAAGTTTTTTTAAAAAAATAAGAGATTAATGGACTTCTTGGAGGGAATGATAGCAACTGAGAGTTCAAGGCCCTGGTCTTCCCTAATGTAGACATGGGGATCTTGTGCCTGAGACTCAACAGGTCCCTCCTTCCTGCCAGGGCACTGTTACAAAACCTTCAAACCAAATCAACTACCAGTTCACCAAAATCAAGGGCACTCATTTCCAAAATTCTAATCCGGCTGGAGTGGGGGAGGGGCGCGGGGTCTGGAGAGGGAGGCCGTGGACAAAGCAGTCTTTCTCAGGCCACCGACCAACTCCCACTCCTCAAAGCAGAATCAAATGAGACACAGGGAGAGGCATGTTAACCCAGAAGCTCTCCTCCAATTAATGTGTTATTGCTCCTTTAAAACTGAGAACAAACGACCAGGCTGCTCGTGATCCCGGAGGCTGCAGAGCCTAATTGTCACTTAGCCACTTAAATCCCCTCAGCATGGCTCACTCACTCCTTGTGGTTTATCTCTGGGCCAATTACTGCTGTCATTTGCGTTTCAGAATGTGCTGTCAGGGCCCGGCCCAGGCAGCAGTGTAACAGGAAATGCAGGCACAGGGCACAGGCTTCCAGAGGCCAGTGGAGCCCACACTTCGCAGCCGCCTGCTCTGTTTGGATCAGAGACCACTCAGAAAGGCTCCAGAAGGCGCGGAGGCTCCCAACCACGCTCCGGTTGTGTCTGAACCGGGGTCTGCACTGAGGCAACTAAACACAGGCATAGCAGACTCTTAAAGGCCCCAAGCCTATCATAATGATGGGGATGTTCAGGCAGTAGAAGTGTCGCTGCTGAGCATGACGGCAGACAAGAGACAAGCAAGGGACCCAGCAGGGATGACTGCCATACATTATCATGAAATCAAGAAGGGCGCAGTCGCCCAACATGAAGACAGCTAAGCCTTCGCTTGGTTCTCACTGCTCCTTTATGTCCTTAGATTTCCATGCAGAGACTTATCTGCCCGTCATGTGGCCCTAAAGGGTAGGGAGCATGTGAATTTTCTCAGGCAAATTCTGAGTTGAAATATCTAAAAAATATAGGTATCCTAGTGTCCAATTATAGCGTGGTGGCAAATTGGTACTCAGTCACAAAATTTTATTTTTTAATAGTCGTTTTTTAAATTTATTCATTTTAGAGGGGGAGGGGAGGGGAGGGGAGGGGAGGGGAGGGGAGGGGAGGGGAGGGGAGGGGAGGGGAGAGGAGATGAGAGGGAAGTAGGGGAGGAGCAGGAAGCATCAACTCCCATATGTGCCTTGACCGGGCAAGCCCAGGGTTTCGAACCAGTGACCTCAGCATTCCAGGTCAACACTTTATCCACTGTGCCACCACAGGTCAGGCCAAACTTTTATTTTTTAAAAAAGATTCCTAAAAGGTATAACCAGATGTGAATTTTTATAATTAAATCGGGGAGGGGGGAACTTTGCCAGATCATGGGTCCAGATTTTTAATTTCTGAAAAGCTACCCTTTCTGATGGCTCGGTGGGTCCTAACCACAAATGTAAAAGCTCACCTTTCCAAATATTTTGTTTCCTCTGCCTTCCTGGATCAAATCTACATGGCTGTTCACTGCATTGATAAAGCTTTCATCCCAGAAGGTTAAAACCTTTCCTGTTTGCAGAGAAAGAGTCTTCGTTCAAATGTATTAACCTAGCTCGAGACATCTTTTGGAAGGCACTCAGCCTGCTTTAAGGATACAAGCCCAGTTTAAACCTTGACCATGGGGAAGAAAAGGTTGAGGAACAAACAGACTGGGCCTTTTCTAGCCAAGCTGTTGCCTGATGAGCTAGAGTCAATAGCACGGGCAAGGGCAGCGTGAGCTAACGTGGAGGGCAGAGCATCAGTGAGCTGGGTGGCTGCCAGCATCTTCCTCTCCGCAGCTCAATAGCAGTGAGGGCTCCTGCTCGCCCTGCAACTACCAGCGAGCTCCCTCTGACATTCCATCCTCTGAAACCCCAGCGACCGCAGGAGGAGGCCAGCAGCTGAGGCAGAGCCGGAAGGGACCTGTTTTGGCTGGATCTGCACAGCCCAGTCTTTGGGTCTAAAATAAGACTCCACTCCTCTGCCAATGAGCTTCACAAGCCTGGTGATGTAACTTGCAGTCGTCCTCGGTTCCATTTGCAGGCAAGGACCCTGCACCCCAGGATTTCAGCCAGGTAAGGAGGCATTTAGAAGGGGGAGGGAGAGAGGATGGACTGGTCCGCCTACTGTGTGCACAGAGAAGGGCACTGTAATCTCACCTTGTACTGAGCAGAAGAGAGCTGGCCTTGCTGCATGCTCCCCACCGAATACCTGAGAAGGGAATCTGTTCAGTGTGTGGAAAAAAAAAATTGTAAGTCAAATAAAGCTCACCAGGGGCCACCAGTGCTGAGCAGTCACAGGCTGGGAGACTAGAGGGACCCACACTGATCTTCTCTCTCTCGGGCCCTCTAATTAAGAAAACCTTAAACTTGGAAGCAATTTGCTCCTTTCTTTCCCCCTTCAGTCTTCGCCCTGACCTATCACTGATGAAGAGAGAGCACTTCAGAAGGAGAGAAGTTGCTAAGCTAGCTGGTGGCCAGAGGCTAAACTTCCTAATTAAAGGTCTACACAAAAGTAACTTTCTCTTCCTTTCAGCTCTTTGTGTTTGCTTTTTTTTTTAAATGCTGTTTCAAACTAAACAAACTATTTGAATATCCCCTCCTTCTCTCTCTCCCTCTCTCTCTGTCTCTCTCTGTCTCTCTCTCTCTGTTTCTCAGCTGATCACTCTGGGTCGTGAAGTGTGCAGTCAAGGGTTCTTCTTTTCCTTTTGTCTCAAAGCCAAAAGTTACTTTTCGCAGAAACAAGTTCCTATTCTTGGTCAGTCCCCTGTGAGTGGCAGCACAGTGGAAGTTTGGAAAAGCAGCCACTCACTGCTGAGAACAAAATCCAGGCCAGTCAACACAGGTGATCTGAGCCCAGGACCACAGAGGAGCAGTCCCCCCATAGCCTGGGCTGCTGCCGGCTGTCCCAGGAGCTGCCCAGCAGCCTCAGACAGGAGCCCCGCCTCTCTCAAACAATGTCACAGTACCCTGCCGTGGGAAGCAACATACTCTCCTTCCACCTCTTTTGTCACATTCAATTTTTTTTATCTTATTTTTATCAATTTTAATGCAGTGACATTGATAAATCAGGGTACATATGTTCCGAGAAAACATCTCCAGATTATTTTGACATTTGATTATGCTGCATACCCCTGACCCAAAGTCAAATTGTCTTCCATCACCTTCTATCTGGTTTTCTTTGTGCCCCTCCCCTCCCCCCACCTCTCTCTCTCCTTTCTCACCCCCTCTCCACCCCCCCCACCCCACCCCTGTTACCATCACATTCTTTTCCATGTCTCTGAGTCTTATTTTTATGTCCCATCTATGTATGGGTTCAAATAGTTCTTAGTTTTTCTGATTAGATTCTATTTTGACTGAATGGGAAGGACCAGTGCTATTCCCAGCAACTCAATGGCTGTCCCCCAAGTTCAGAGCACATCAGTGGAACAGTGGACCCCGGATGCTCTGAGATCATACTGACTGCTCAGCCTGGACCACCCACGCTTCCCTGGGCATCTCCTTCAATGGGCCAAACCCATGTGTCCAAAGCTGCATCTATTATCTTCTTCTCCGGTGTGGCCCCTCCGTCTGGGACACCACCTGCACTTGGGGCAGGCTGGGGCGTCATACATTACTGCTTCCTGTCCTCCCCTCCTGCAGCCATCTACCAGCTTTCTGAATGTCAGTTCACACACATCTCTCAAATTCATTTACCCGAATTCGGAGATCAGGCCATGACTCTAGTGCAAGCCCATGCCCATACTTCCTTTTAACCCCCAGCCAGGAGGGACCGGATATATAAATCTAATTGTCATCTGGGGTCCCTCTGCCCCACTCTCCAAGCCCCTCAGCATGACATGCGGGAACCTGTGTGGCCCCCACTGCTGCTGGCTCGCTAGCTGCAGCACCTGCCCCACCAGGACGCTTCCTGCCGCCCTGCTCTCGCTCAGGCTCCACCCTCCCCACAGAACCACCACGCCCACCCCTTCATCCAGCTAATGCCTTGGACTGTGCCTGGCAGCATCTTTCTTTGCCTCTCCACCTCCAGACTAGGCTATTTGCCACTCCTCTGGGCCTCGTATGCTGAAGCACATTTCTGTCACTAAATCTGGTTCTTTAAGGTCAGCTTAGGGGCAAGGGGGACTGTGCAATGCTGTCCGCCGTCTCAGCAGCCGGTTACGTTCAGTTGGGCAGCTGTTAGACACAGCAGGCTCTCAGTCACTGGCATCCTGCATTTTGTACTCTGAGATTTCCAGCTAATGCCATCTATTACCACAGAGCAGTCGATACTTGAGTCTGAATTAGATCCATTTCGGTGTTTTCTATTTAAAGAAGAAAGACTCCTAGATACTGAGGAGAATTGTGTCGACGTAACATACTTTAGCCACTTGTGTTCTCTGGGTGCTTAATAATGCAATGGAGCAGAAGATGATGACGAGAACAATGATGTGAATCATGACAGGAAACTGGCGATGATTAGACATCCTTTTATTCTGAGGCTGTGTAGTTGCTTAAAACAGTCCACAACGATGAGTCACAGAATGACAGCTCACTTATCTTGAAACCTTAACTAACCAGAACACAGCCTGGAACCCCGATCGAACACTCCTGAGAGGCCAAACTATCAGACAGTGCACATCAGAGAGCAGGGGGAGAACTTTCTAGGGTCATCGGGTCTGCCCCCAGAGCCCTCATGTTCCCGCTGTAGCTCCACCTCCCATGTTCTGCGCTTTCTCATTCCCCGCAGCAGCAAGTTCCATGTAAAATACGCATCCGCGAGAGGATCCCAGGGACCCACCCAGTGGTGGTGGGTGGGCGGCATAGGCACAGAAGAGGAGACACACTTTAAAAGAACACACAGCACACAGCAGTCTGGGGACACTTCGTGTTTATGGACAATGAGTTCCACACACATTAACAGACCCTAATGACACCATCTCACGATAGGGGTACACTATTTACCCTCGTCACAATGACTGAGACAGCGAGAGCGGAATTCTCTCCAATAGTCTCTCTACTTGAAAAGAAAAGAAAATGTAGAATATTTTAAGAATTTTTACCAACTTTTTTTTTTTTTTAGTTTTAGCTTTTCCTTGGGTCGATTGTATTTGCCTGGAAATGTTACTGCAAAGATATCTGGGAAGTAAGCCACTGGTTCATTTTGTCCAACGTGGGACTCCCTGGTCAGTAACCGAGTCCCAGGCCTGGCCCACCACGAGTGTCCGACTACAACAACTCAACCCCCTAGAGCAGTGGTCCCCAACCTTTTTAGTGCCACGGACTGGTTTAATATCAGAAAATATTTTCACGGACCGGCCTTTAGGGTGAGACGAATAAATGTATCACGTGACCAAGACAAGCGTCAAGAGTGAGTCTTAGATAGATGTAACAGAGGGAATCTGGTCATTTTTTAAAAATAAAACATCGTTCAGATTTAAATATAAATAAAGCAGGAATAATGTAAGTTATTTATTCTTTCTCTGCGGACCGGTACCAAATGGCCCACGGACCAGTACCGGTCCACGGCCCGGGGATTGGGGACCACTGCCCTAGAGAATTTATCTGTATGTGCCGCTTTATTTCAAAACACATGAAACAGGAAACCCCATCTGCCAAAAACACTACCAAATATAGCATGTCCCTCACCTCCCCATCCATGCAAAACGCTAATGGACTAAGATTTAGATTCAGGTCAAGAGCACAACAGATGAATCTATTTCAAGGCAGGTTCTACATGCAAACAATTTTCTTTTGGCCTTGATGACACTCGCTCCTCTGTGTGTGTGTGTGTGTGTGTGTGTGTGTCTCTCTCTCTCTCTCTCTCTCTCTCGTCCTCTCTCCCACCGCCTCTCACCACCTTGCCTCAGACCCTCAAATGTACAGAAGCAGCTTAGCTGAAGGAAAAGGTGAAGAGGGGGCATGTTGACTTCCAGCCAGTCACGTGGTCATCACTTCCTTAGTGGTTCAGCAGGTACAGCTCACGTAAATCCAAAGAAGAAGAGGAGGATGAGAGAGACCTGGTTCTTTTTCACAAAAGAATTTGAAATGGGATCACGAGAAAAGGCTGTTGGATTAAAAAATATTAAAGGAGACATTCTTTTAGAAATTAGGTTATGGCAAGAACACACAAAGGGGAAAGTTAGGGTGGAGGGTGGGCAGGGAAAAAAAAATAAAGCGGTTAATCTTATGAACAATAGGAAAGAGTTAAGTAAAGAGGATGATGGGAAGGAAGTTAAAGTCTGGCCACTTATCTGACCATTCCTGAAAAACCAGAAATTTCACCGCTGCATCTCCTAGTTCACTTTTTCTTCCCTTCCTGATGATGAGAGGGAAGTGAATGCTTTCATCAAGACGAGAGACATGACTACGATATTCCTAATATTGTATTTCTACCAAATGTTTCCAAACTGGCACAGGGTACGGAGCATTAACCAGCTATCAACAACTGGTCTGGCATTATGTCAACTGCCTCTATTAAGAAACTTACCTTGAAAATAACATTTTTAAAGCTAAAAACCTTTAAGCCATCTATCTATACTTAGTCTCCACTACAGCTGACAACAAAGTAGCGGACTTGAGAGAAATAAGCCCTAGTCATTCCTTTACGCAACATTGATCGAGCACCTATTATGTGCTTGGACCAGGGAGTTCTTAGAAGAGTTCTCACATTTTTCAAATTGAAGTAATTTTTCTTTTGCACGTGTGAAAGGTGTTAATTTATACCCAAACGACATTCTGCTAAAGAATGTGATCATGTAGTATATACTCCAAAGGGCCAAAGGGTTTAAGAGCTATACAAATCCAGGTTCAAATCCCAGCCGCAGTAGATGCAAGGCGCTTGTCCTTGGGCAAGTTACTTAGCTTCTCCAGGCACTGATTTCTGCATATGATTAATGAGGGCTGGATTTCATTGATATGTGAAGATTAACTGAGACATCAGATGTCAAGTACCTTTCAGAACCTGGCCCATAGCATGTAAGCAATCATTCATTCAGTATACAATGAGCATCTACTACATGCAAGCTCTGTTCTAGCCATGGAGCCTGAGCAGCATAAAGGAGAAGCAAGATGCCTCCTCTCTCCATACCATCCATCACCAGGACTTCTCAAGGGCTCTGAAAACCTGTGAAGATGAAACAGTGGATACAGTACCAATCCTCCCAATGCCATTATTTTCCAATCACATTGTGATCTGCACCAAGAATTACATTTTCAGGAGAGACCTAGCCTGCAGCCATGAGTCCCATGCCCTTGGGTCCTATGGCTCCTGGTTCACATCAAGCTGTTCACTTGGGAACCCAAACGCTGAAGGAACAACCCACACCTTGGCCATTGTGGGTTTAAGCAGAAACAGAATTTTTTTAAAGTGAGAGCAGGGTTGATACTGAGACAGACTCCAGCAGGTATCCTTACCAGGATCATCTGGGGCCGATGCTTGAATCAACAAAGCTATCCTCAGCGCCTGAGGCCAATGCTTGGACCAACTGAACCACTGGTTATGAGAGGGGAAGAGAGAGAGAGAGAGAGAAGGCAGAGAAGGAGAGGAAGAGAAGCAGATGGTCGCTTCTCATGTGTGTCCTGAGTGGGGACTTAACCTGGGATGTCTGCATGCCGGGCTGATAGTTTATCCACTGACCCAACCAGCCAGAGCCCAGAAATAGAATTTAAGGGACGCGTATTGTTGTCCCTTTTACCTTTTGCTCTCAAAACAAGAAAGGTGACTTAATTTTGGTGGGACAGAAGGATATATAGAGGAAGTTCCCAAATGAACTGCTACCTTGTTTCTTAGACTCTGATTCATTTTTACTTTTCCTTCCCAGCCCTCCCTGAAGTCTTGGTATGTTCTATGTGGCAAAATAGGTCCTTTGTTTTTGTTTTTTTGTTTTGTTTTGTTTTTTTCTTTTTCTGAAGCTGGAAACAGGGAGAGACAGACAGACTCCCGAATGCGCCCAACCGGGATCCACCCGGCACGCCCACCAGGGGGCGACGCTCTGCCCACCAGGGGACGATGCTCTGCCCTTTCAGGGCGTCGCTCTGTTGCGACCAGAGCCACTCTAGCGCCTGGGGCAGAGGCCAAGGAGCCATCCCCAGCGCCCAGGCCATCTTTGCTCCAGTGGAGCCTCGCTGCAGGAGGGGAAGAGAGAGACAGAGAGGAAGGAGAGGGGGAGGGATGGAGAAGCAAATGGGCGCTTCTCCTGTGTGCCCTGGCCGGGAATCGAACCCGGGTCCCCTGCACGCCAGGCCGACGCTCTACCACTGAGCCAACCCGCCAGGGCCAATAGGTCCTTTGTTTACAAGATTCTAATGCGCAATAAAACTGGTGTTTAGGCCAAGAATAATTTCTGCACAAAAAAGAGACAGGGCCCTGGCCAGTTGGCTCAGCGGTAGAGCGTCGGCCTGGAATGCGGTGGACCGGGGTTAGATTCCCGGTCAGGGCACATAAGAGAAGCACCCATTTGCTTCTCCACCCCTCCCCCTCTCCTTCCTCTCTGTCTCTCTCTTCCCCTCCCGCAGCGAGGCTCCATTGGAGCAAAGATGGCCCGGGCGCTGGGGATGGCTCCTTGGCCTCTGCCCCAGGCACTAGAGTGGCTCTGGTCACAACAGAGTGACACCCTGGAAGGGCAGAGCATTGCCCCCTGGTGGGCAGAGCGTGGCCCCATGGTGGGCGTGCCGGGTGGATCCCGGTCGGGCGCATGCGGGAGTCTGTCTGACTGTCTCTCCCCGTTTCCAGCTTCAGAAAAATACAAAAAAAAAAAAAAAGAGAGACAGTATCAGGTAAACTAAGATGAATTGTCTATTTTACTTTCTTATCTCTTAAGTCAATGGACTCGGTCAATTAAAGAAACTAGCTGAAAATTTTGTTTTAAAACTATATTCAGGTGGGAAGTAATTAATTAATACACACTCATATTACATAACTCAGGGGCATTTTTAAAAGCCTTAAACAAAATTCTGTTCTCTATTTTTGTTATTGGCTTTAACCATCCACCTTAGTCTTATGAGTAAGAAATTTCCAGTTATTTTCAACTGGTGAGGCAATGAGGTTTTGTGGACTGTCATAGCTGCCTCGTGGCCAAACACACTTGGCTCTAAATCTCAGTCCTACTCGAGTCTAGCTATCCAGTATCAAGCAGGTTCTTAAATGTCTCAGAGCCTCCGTGACCTCTTCTGAAAAATGGATTTTTGAGAGACATAAATGAGATAAAAGATATAAGCAGACTGTTCGGACATAGGTTAGGCAGTCAGGAAAAGTTGTGCGCCCACCCCATCTTCCAGCCCAACACATACGAAATCTTTCTCTCCCGTTCTATTGCCCAGCAACTGCTCCCCTGGACTATGGCCTTCTAACCGGCTTCCCAGCCTCTTGTCTGTGACCCCTCCCATCCAGCCCAAGCCTGCCATTAGCAACAGCATTCAGAATGAGAAATTTGATCACGGCACTCCTCTGCCACAAATCCTTCTACTGCAATTACATTCAGAATAAATCTGCATTCAGAGCAAAGTCCACATGTCCCCAACCCATCTGCTCAGCCTTGCCTCCCATGACCACCACACCTCTGCCCCCTGAGCGATCGCAGCCCCCACATTCCAGGCTCCCAGCCATTGTTTGCAGAGCACGCCATCTGCTCTGGTGTCTGGACTCTCCTGGCCCCTCCTCTTGGATGCCATCCTCAGCCCACCCCCTCCCATCTCTAGAGACCACCGGCCTTCTCAAGGCTCAGCTAGCTCAAAGGTCACTTCCACTTTGAAACCCTCTCTGATTTCCCTGGCTCCACTTACCCTTCAATGGTACCTTGACTCAATTTTGTTACTTATGCTTTTTGTGTTCTTCAGTTATCCGTATCACATCCATGATGGACTTCCACTGAGCCATTAGTTCCTTCATGATAGGGAACAAATTTCATTCATTTTTTTATTCCCACATTTTATCATTCCTTACATGAAGAAAGTAGAACCAAAAGGTAAAAATGGAACAAGATGCTTCAAATTCTGTCAAAAGAAAACTAAAATGCACTGGAAATTAAGTCTTTAGTGTATTAAAACACACACACACGATTAAAAACCCCAGCAAACCACTGAGATATATGCCATCTGTGGAGGATTAAAAATGGTCACAAATTCTTTGATCCGTCTCCCATTGACAGGTGAGTCTAATTCCCTCCCTTTGAATATGAGCTGCCTGTAACCGTTTTTGACCAATAGAGTGACATTCTGCCACTGCCAACCCTAGCATTTAATATGACTAACAGCTTTGGCCTTGGTCTCTTGAAACCCTGCGCCTCCCTGTGAGTAACCTGATTACCCTGGTAGAGAAATCTCACAGAGAGGCCCAGAGTCTACATGAAGAGGCTGAGGGCCCCAGGGGAGATCAGCCTTCCAGGCATCCTTGCCAAAGTACCAGCCAGGTGAGTAAAACCAGACCAGACCAACCACTAACTGAATACCACTGAATGACCAGAGTCAGTGCTGCACAGAATAGAAGAATCCCCTAGCCGAGTCCTGTTCAATGTCACGACCAGCAAAATTGTGGATATAATTAAATGGTGGTTGGTTTAAACCACCAAATCCTAATGTGGTTTGCTAGCAGCAATAGGTAACTAGAACAGCATCTTAATCGCTTCTGGCTCAGCGTCCTAGCCTATCTTAATAGAATACCTTTCTTCCAAAGGGAATACTTCTCTCACTTGTCAGTCGATAAACATGCATATTACAACCCCAGCTGCCCTAGAGCCTGGTACATCTCTCCTCTCCTCTACTAGGTGATCAGCAACTTGAGAGCAGTTCCCATGTCTGACACCATACCTTTATCCCACAGGATGTGGCACACAGCAGGTGTTCCATCCTGTTTGTTAGAGGACTTGATTTATTGACTGTCGGCTTAATAAAGAGCACTGAGTTACAAAACCTGGAGGTACAGACCCTAAGCGCTATTCTTTGAGAAGGGAAAAAGACAGACTCATCACTAATATGTGGACAGATGTACTGAACAGACAGCTTCGGGAACAACCCAGTAGAACACTGTACAGGAAGCCTGCAGGAGTCTCTCCGGGCCAGTCTTTCCCCACCACACCTCTGAGCACGTGAGGAAGAAATCCCTGTGCCCTAACTCACCTAGCTATCGAATGGGGAGAATTGTACCTGATACCCGAGACCAGCATATATTAGAAAGGAAACAAGGTGATGCACTGAAAGTATCTTCAGTTCCTTGGCCAAACAGTGCTAGTACACTCAAGATACTATCATTATTTTGCAGCTGTATGTGATTCCGTATATAATAGGGCCTGAATTAGCCGATGAAATTCCATGTGCTGGATCAGCTGGGCATTGGTTTGGAATTTACCAGATTTCCCTTTCACTGTCTTAAGAAATAGCAAATAAAACAACGATGAAATATGTGGAGACTTCAGTAAACTTTTCAAGGCAGTATATAACCTGTGTTGTAAGTCTGCGTTTTCTACAAAACATCAGCCAGGCAGAATATGCTGGGAAATTCAAAATATACAGGGTCGGGCCAAAGGAGGTTTACAGGGGGGAGTTTGTGAAACACAGTTTATTCTTGCATCGTTATTTATTGATTATCGTATTATTTTGCATAGGATCAGCTGTAAACCTCCTTCTGCCCACCCTGTCTATAACTAATGGTTTGCGTGGTTTTGTTATCATGCTGCATACTCAGCAAAAGGCCTGGGCTGTTAGAAAGTGGGCACCCGTCCTCTTCCTGTGGGCGTTCATTTCTCCACATACAAGATGACATCCACTGAGGTTCTACGCTGACTGCATTGTGTCATTTCTCAGACAACAACCCTAAGACGTAGAAACAGTCTCTGACTCCATCTTAAATGTAGACGGGGAACTTGAGACCTGGAGAGATTTTGTAATTCTCCTGTATTAGTTCACTACTACTGCCATAACAAAGTACCACAGACTGAGGGTCTCAACAGAAATTTATTTCTCACAGTTCTGGAGGCTGGAAACCAAGCTCAGGGTGCCGGCGAGTTTGGTTTCTGCAGAAGCATCCGTCCTTCGCTTGCAGGCGGCCACCTTCACACTGTGTCCTCATGTGGCCTTTCCTCTGCACAAGCAGGCTCTCCTGGTATCTCTTCCTCTTGTTATAAGTCCACCAGTCATACCAGATCAGGGCCCTACCCTTTGACCTCATTTAACTTTCATTGTCTCCCTAAAGGCACTGTCTCCAAATACAGTCCCACTAGGAGTTAGGGTTTCACGCTATGAATTTTGGGGGAGACCTAAGTCCGTCCACATCTCCCCAGACCACGAAGGTAGTCAATGGTGGAACTGGAGTGTACAGCCTAGCCTCCTGTACTTCTTATGATCCGCCCAGCTGTTGTCTGTGATATGTCATGTACCACCAGTCCCTCGTTCTGTGTCCACAGAAGATGGCCTGGTAAGTTAGGCCCTGGCCGGTTGGCTCAGTGGTAGAGTGTCGGCCTGGCGTGCAGAGGTCCCGGGTTTGATTCCCGGCCGGGGCACACAGGAGAAGTGCCCATCTGCTTCTCCACCCTTCCCCCCTCCTTCCTCTCTGTCTCTCTCTTCCCCTCCCGCAGCCAAGGCTCCATTGGAGCAAAGATGGCCCGGGCGCTGGGGATGGCTCCTTGGCCTCTGCCCCAGGCGCTGGAGTGGCTCTGGTCGCGACAGAGGGACGCCCTGGAGGGGCAGAGCATCGCTCCCTGGTGGGCAGAGCGTCGCCCCCTGGTGGGAATGCTGGGTGGATCCCGGTCGGGTGCATGCGGGAGTCTGTCTGACTGTCTCTCCCCGTTTCCAGCTTCAGAAAAAAATACAAAAAAAAAAAGGCCTGGTGCTATTACCCATTGCCCAAAGTAAAGGGAATGAAAGCCAGAGAAGGGATGTAAAGGAGAGGAAGGTGAAATGCAGGAAGACAGTATAAAATCCACAGAAATGGACCCTTAGCAAAGCACGGAATGTGCCTGACACCAGACCTGTCCTTCCACCACCAGGAGTCCTCTCCCCGTCCCCATGCTGGCTGTGCTGCAAGAGCAGAAAGTCCCCCAGCTTCTCAACAGGTAAGGAAGGCCTGGGGACCAGTGCTTGCTTCCCTCCCAGGACCCACTGGCAGGGAAAATGATGTGCTTTTGCAAAACTACAAAATAATACACATTTTTCATATTTTCCATCACATTTTTGCACCCCTCCAAAAAAAATGTCAGAGACCCTCTTGCAGTGCTACATAGCTCACAAATGCAATTAATAAAGATCTTCTGATTAGCTAAAACATGTTAAATCCAAAAAAGCAAGACACGCTTACCTCTTTCAGATAATGCAAGGAAGCGGCTTACATTTATAAAGCATAGGCTTTCAACTATATTGGATTTTCCTTTTGAAAAGAACAATGATTTAAAGTGGCTGCTAGCAGAGAATTGTTAGGTGCACTCAACTGGGTATTTGTGTTTTGAGGGTCTTAATTGGAATTCCTATTGTTGTTTGTGTCTGTGTTTGTTTGGGTTCTGAGGGCCACTGCAATTCCGGCTTCGTCTAAATTAAACCGGCCTGTTGGAGACGCAACTCTACTGACCAAGTTCAGACAGGCTGAAGTATTGTTTTAAAAGTATACAGAAAAGGAAAATGGTTTTCCTACGTGAATCGTGCTACAACAAATAGGAGACACAGCAGAACTGACGGAATGAGATGAAATCCATGTGGTCCTCCCAACCTCGCTCTCGGGGACCTTCCCTGCGCAGGACAGTCAGGGCCCGGCTTTACCAGCTGCCGCAAGACACTGACGGCTACCTCTGCCTCATCCTCGGATGCGCTGCACGTCCGATCAACACGCACACCGGGAGAGCGGTCTTGGCTTCCCCATGGCAGAGACCACGTTTCGGGGTGCAGGACAGCCCAGCCTCCTGGTTGAGAAGTGACTCGAACAATAATGTTCTCCACACTTTTTCTCCCAGTAAAGAAAGATACAGTATGCACTGTCACACACATCCGGGCAACGTCTGTTCTCAGAGTTATGTTCGTTTGGTACCAAAAGCCAATAATTCTGCACATTAAGTAAGAGAATTAAGGCATCATTATAAAACATTTCTTTTAACCAATCAGAAGAATTTCAAGTCACATACATGTTTTTAACCGGTATATTTTAATAGTCTCCTAGAGGCACTGTCCTTCATCTGAGATACTAATTCAAAGCCTTGGCACACTTTCTATCTAAACTTTCTGAGTGGGTATCGAGGATTCAGGTTGCCTATGCGAGGAGCAAAAGACAGCCCTGATAGTTCCACCAGGGCCCCTGCTTCGCAGAGTATGTGCCAGGGTCCTTGTCCTGAGGGTCCTTGACCACCGCTCCCTGCAAAACCACCCCTCCAGCATAAAAGTTCCTCACTGGGGTCCTTGAGTCCTATCACAAAGGAGATATTGTACAAAATAAAATCCTCTTCTGCTGATTCACATTTTCGGACAAAGCATTTTATTTTTACCTTGAGAAAAAGCCCTTGGAAATGATGATCCAAATCATCATGGCATTAGATTCAACCAGGACACTACCTTATCATGGCCTTAGCCTGCCACAGCATTTCAGATTCTCACCGGGTCCCTGTCTCCCGTTGCACATGCTCAGAGCTAAGCCAAGTGCAGGTAAGTATCGACAGCCCCTCCAGAACCTCTAGAGCAGGGGTCCCCAAACTTTTTACACAGGGGGCCAGTTCACTGTTCCTCAGACCATTGGAGGGCCGGACTAAAAAAAAAAACTATGAACAAATCACTATGCACACTGCACATATCTTATTTTAAAGTAAAAAAACAAAACGGGAACAAATACAATATTTAAAATAAAGAACAAGTAAATTTAAATCAACAAACTGACCAGTATTTCAATGGGAACTATGCTCCTCTCACTGACCACCAATGAAAGAGGTGCTCTTTCCGGAAGTGTGGCGGGGGCGGATAAATGGCCTCAGGGGGCCACATGCGGGCCGTAGTTTGGGGACCCCTGCTCTAGAGGCCTTGCCCAATGAATAAGAAGAATGAAACATGAGAAGACAAAAAGGTCAGCCCTCCTTCTGTCTTGACTACCCAGGATTATTCCCTCCAGGGCATTTCCAAGTTAGATCACATACATTTCTCGTTTACAAAGCCTGGTATTGATAAAGTCTAACAAACAGCAGCCTACTAAAACAGCTTAATTGACAAAGTAATAAGTGAGCATATAACTCTGAGAAGCTGCTTGTAGGGAATATGAAGGGAAAGAAAAATGACACCATGTTCCACAGTCTGGTCAATACATGCATGACACATCAAGCGAATGACGGAGATACTACCCTATCGGTGCTGGTGGAAGTCCTGCGGTCCTGGTATGCGAACACCCAGTGAAATAACTAGGGAGACATTTCTGACCTTGAAAACAATATAAATGAATATGAGGTAGCTATAGCTTTACAAATTAAAAAAAAAATCTTAAATGAGCTAGCATGTTTTTGCTACCTCAATCCTCCTAATCCCTCTTTTAAGACTCCTTGCCAATAATTCTATCACTCTTCATCATCTTGTACCACTAGGGACAGTCATCCCAAAAGGAAGGAATCAACTATCATATTTATTTCAGGATATTTCTTTGTAAAAACTGATTTTTCTTAAAAAAGAAAAAGGAAAAGAAGAGAAAGAAGGAGGAGAAGGAGGAGGAGGAGGAGGAAGAAGAAGAAGAAGAAAAAGAAGGAGAAGGACAAGGAGAAGAGGAAGAAAAGAAGAAAGAAAAAAAAGCTTCCTTAGACATGTAAAAAAATTGGGGAAGAGGAAGCTCAAATTAATTTTCCATTTCCTGTTGTTTCCAAAAATCTTTCTCTCAATTAGACATTTCCTGCTTGGAGGCAAAGGTAGGTTGACTAATCCTTTTATTCAGCCCTGGGTGCTCCAGCTCTATTCTTTTCATTCCAATTGCTTTTGCCTGTCATAAGCCCTATTTCTGGTCAATGCAGCTGTAGTGCTCCAGAGTACATTTCCTTACATAATACACATAGTACATTGCCATATGTACCAGTCCTAGATATACCAACCCAAAAGACGTGTACATTCCCGTGTGCATGCGCACAGCCACAGACAGTGAGACATGAAAGTCAAGAAGAATCTTCTTTATGCACAACAGGGACCTAAGACTCTGGTTTCTTTGTCCAAAACAAAACAAAACACAACAACAAACAGGTACTTCTAAACCCCTCCAAAGTACCAGTATTTGAAATCTTACACTTACAAATTAGTTCAGTGAGACCTGGAGACTGATGCACACCAACACTCCATTTCATCTCAATGTGCACCTTTTTCTTTTGAAAAAGCCATTTGAAAAGTACTGATCAACAATCACAGCTTGAGAACAATCCATTACTTTTCTTTTTTGACCTAAAATAAACAAGGCTTAGCAAAATCCTGAGATTAAGTTCTAGAATGATATCTATTAGCCAAGGAGTTGGGTTTAAAAAGGGTGATGTCTTTAGGAAAACAAGAAAACAAAGAAGCAGAGCATTTAGGAACATTAGTGAATAAAAGACTAACATCTCCATTAAGTATACAAACCATAGGATGAAGACATATTGGTCCACGGTTAACACAGAGACTAAAGCTGAGTCTAGTTTTCAATCAGCAAAGTGGCTTAACGCTGAAGAACCACCAACACTGAGTCCCTTGAACATTACAAATCTTCATCTTAATAATTTCAATTCTTTTCCTGGGAATGATGGGTGGCCTGACTCTTTACTTGTTCTGCCTAATAACTCCTTTTATTTAGTCTCAAACTATGAATTGAAAAAAATGCTTCTTTAGGTAAAGAAAAGAACCTTGAACCAGAATGATGAAAGAAAAAAATGATGTCAGGGTGAGTAAAAAAATATTCTGAAAAAAGAGAGGGCACTGAGAGACTGATAGAAATTAAAACAAAATCTAGAGGGAACTATCACGCAAGTCAACAATCTCTAGCTGATAAGAACTTAAAAGGCAACAACCACAATCTTTGAATCCCAAATCACATATGTAGCAAAAGCTATCCCGGGCTATCCTATGCTATCCCTATAGAAACACTTTATACACCTTTCCCCTCTCTCATCCCTCAACTAATTAACAACTCTCCCCGCCCCCACCACCACATACCATTCCAGAATATGGTCTCATTTCTTGTGTCTTTACTCATGCTGTTCCCTCACTGTGGCCCCTTCCTCTTCATCTACCTTCAGGTGATCTGTTCTACCTCTAATACCCAGCTCCATCATGAGCTCCATTTGGGAGTCAGATGCCCCGATTGGTACCTGTTAGTGCCTTTGTCCATAATAACACTTCACAGACTATATTATAATCATTAAATGCTTCCCAGACTGTCCACTGGAACCATGACTCCTTGAAGGCAGAACTGGTCTTGTATATCTCTTGAAACCACATGGTGGGAAAAGCTGCATGAAGTCTTGAGTATTGGTTTTGTCAGGGTTCTTACTTACGAAATGATAATGGTATATGTTCCTCCCAAGATGACTGTGAAGAGTAAATAATTTAGTTACCTAGCACATACTAGGTACTCAACAAATGTTAGGACTTCTTCGTTTCGAATACTAGTGCAAGCAAAATGTGAGGTCTAAGTTGGCTCCTTTAAATCCCTTTAAAACTCAAATTCTCCTCACCCAACTTCCCACTAGGGCAGCTTCTTCAGTAAACATCTCCTTCACCCAACCTCCCTCTCCCCTTAAGCAACTCCCCCCACCCTGGGAAGGTTCTAAGAAATGTCCTTAAGACAAGGCCATCATGAGGGACCTGAGGGTTGGGAAAGGGAGAGAGTCTGTAACCAAGGTAACAAACCCCAATATGCTAATCTAAGTGTGTCCAAGTAAAGGCAACCCAAGTCTAGCGAATGCCTGCAGCAACCCCTGTATCTATCGCTCCCTCCTGCAGCTCGGGGGCTGACACCCTTTGCTGGTCTCAGCCCTCCTGTATCCAGGTGCTTTTAAAATAAACCTTCCTTTTGGAACACACTAGCCTCGTGTTTTCAGTTTGGCCCCCATGGTTTCTGCCTTTCATAAAATACTTACCATGTACTACAGGTCCAACATGCATGTGGGTAAAACTGAATTGCTAATACTCTGACTGATCATTACATGTCAATGGCATTCAAAGGTAGTTTAAACTAACTTTTGTGAACTTAGATTTCAGTACTGAAGACTACGCCAAAGAAGATATCCCAAGTAAAATGTCAGAAGCCGGGGCCACACTGCCTGACTCAGGGGCCCACCAGGAAAGACCAGATGCCTCATCTGTTATGTATGCCGGTCTCACCCATAAACAGACTGACCTGCCCAGGAACGTGGCTTTTTAAACTTCACAGTTTCCTTTTCCTCAAATATAATGTGAAAATGGAAACATGAATGATTTTCTTCGTCTTATTTAACAAGACAATATGAGTAAATAAGAACTATAAAGCTAGTTTCAGCTTCTTGAGACAAGGCACTACACACACACACACACACACACGTTATACCCATCGCTGTGAGCATTTAAGGATTTCAGTTCAAGGCATTTATAAATTTTAAAGACAGACAGAAGACACTGAGAAAAGAGAAGAGGGGAGAAAATGGGGAAAATAAAGGAAAAGAAAAGTGTGATGACTGTACTTGACAAACAGGAACCTCTTCGTATTTGAATGCACCCTCCCGCATGTAAAAAGACTTAGTCCAATGTGCATAAATGAGTCTAATTCTGTACTCCACATAATACTTAAAGTGGTGTCTTAGAATCCTACAATGATTTCTCAGCACTTCTTACTAAAATTCAGTGAGGCTCTCTGGAAAAGGGAGGACTCCCACCTCATGCAGAACCAGTTCCCTGGCCCCCAAGCAAAGCTTCTAGAGGACACGGGATCCCCCTTACCTCTTCTGGGGCCACCACATTATCACATTAGCTCGAGGGGGGAGCAGAAAGGCCTCGTGCTAATTATGCGTACACAGGCGGCAGCGCAACATCCGGAAAACATTTTTTCCTTTTAATAATCCACTTTCATCTTATTAATAAAAAAGTGAAAACTCCAGCTTCTTCAGAACCAACCAGCGCTTTTAACAGAAATCTTTTCTTCAATGAGGCTAGCTTTTCTCCAGCTGATCCTATAAACACTGCTGACAATTTTTTCCTCAATGCCTCTAACATATTTTCACTTAGCACCAGTTTGATGTATAAGATCTGACAGCCCGGCAGTTATAGGCCACCTGCATCACTGTCGCCATGACAACAGTGAAAGACAATCCATGATCCCATGCCCTGGTCACACGTTTCAATACAGCTTATCTGTCCAAAGCCACCGAGTCTAATGGAAGAGAGTAATTACCATCTTCCACTCATTGTCAAAATTCCCACCATATAATGCTCTTCAAAATTATTTTATTCCTCTCACATGGCTGCTTTGCAAAAACTGAAAGAAACCTTAAGTGCAAAGGGGGGGCGGAGGGGGAGAGAGAGGAGGCTGCGACTGGTATAAATGTAACTGACTCCACGTGAACTGTCCCCTTTGCAGCCAGAGAATGCACCAGACAGCAAGAGAGACACATAAACATCTCCGGTTCACTGAAGACCATCTTTAGACTTTTGAAAATCTGAGTAAGAAAATTAGAAAAATTTACCCATTTCGGCCTACTCTAAAAGCATTTTCATCACTACCATGGCAAGCCTTGTGCAAGTACCGCAATGCCCTGACTGTAGACAGCGTGTGGCAGTCACAGGGACCCTGAACGGTACGGTACGGAGGCGCATGAGGGTGAAAATTAGGATACGCAGAGGTCTTCAGTAGGGACACTCGTCCCGCAGTCACTGTCTTCCAGCGCTTTCCTGTCCCTCTCCGTCACACTCAATAACAGAAATGGGCCGTCGCCTGACATTAGGACTCGGACCCTCACACGTTCAGTGGTGGGTACAACACGGTCTTAGAAAAAAGTCTCATGCAGGCAGTATTAGAAAGTAAACTTAGGCCAGCAAATACTTTTTTACAGAAAAAACCTTGTGGGGAAAAGTACTTCCAGGAAAGAGGAATTCAATTTAAAGGGAAAGTCAAAAGTCACGTGAACACGAAAAGCAAACCACCAAGAGCACAAAATGGATCCAAGAGCACAGAAAGATAACCTTCCTGGGCGGCGGCCCAGCTCTTGGTAAGCTGCTCCACCCTGCTTGAACCCCGGTCATTTTCGCAGAAATCAAGTCATACCCATTGTCTACACAGCAACTCTCAAAAAAGCCATAAGAAGTGGTTCCCAGATTTGTGGTTAACATTAACTACTCCTATTCAGAGAAATAAAGCAATTTCATATGATCGAATATATACCAGTCCACAAAGGGACAAAAGTAATGTCATTTTAAGTATAAAAAAATTCTTAAGACTGGTATTTGTACACTTGTCAGAAGGAGCCTGAAATGTTTTATTTAGGTTTAAATCCTGAAAACCACAGCCATAAACCATTTAACCAGCTGTCAAAACACTGTAGCTGTGAACTAACATCACCTACCCCAGGTATTAAACACAGCTTTATGTACTTTGCACAACATACATGGAAAGCCTGACTCGTCAAAGGCCTCTGCAACACAGCCACTGTACTTGGTGGTTGGTGGACGGGCCTTTTATCTTCCTCGTGACCATCGCTGTTCCTTAGCAGCTCTCAGAGGCAGCACACCAAGGTTGGTACGAGATGAAATGGTGACCAAGCCCCCGGATGGAAAACTTCAAGGGTCTGCGTCATTTTCTATAGATGCTGGCAAACTTATGGGTGTTGCGTAATCGCTCGTCCAAAGGTCAACCCACGACCAGAGCATTCCAATCAATTCTGACAATGTATAACACTTTGATGAACCGTTTTCATATAATCATGTGTGGATCAGTCATCCTAGCTTTGTCCCCTCCCCGTGATGGTGGGATTTGAAAAACATTTAGATAACATGGTAAATGAATATGGGTCTGAGTAGAATAGAGCTAGAAAACTCAAGCTACCATTGGCAAAGAAATTTCCTCTCTAATATTCCTCCTCCCCTCACACAGCTACCGTGGGAGGAGCTCTAACTTGAAACATTCTTCTGTGATGTCTTTGGAAATACTCAATTAAAAGGGTCTTCTCCACTATACCACCTCATTCGAAGAGCAAACTCTGAAAACTGGTTTGGAAACCTCCTCTGGAGAAAGCTCAAAGCTCCTACAACCCTTCCAACTTGCCCAGTCCTATCCTATAGACTCAGCCTTGCCTGGCCCTCCTCAGCAATTATCTTCTTAATCTTGACAGTTCTGAAGGTCACGGCCCGTTCCTTTATAGATTGGCCCTCCGCTTGGGCCTGTCTAATATGTTCTCGAGATTAGATTCAGGTCATTCTTTTTCAGAACACAGAAAGAATTATTCTGTGTCTTCAACGCATCTTAAGGCACATGACGTTGGTTTGTCTCTATTTTAGCAGTTTTAATTTGGATCATTTGGTTAAAGTGATATTGCCTAGATTTCTCTACTATAAATTTACTATATTTGTGCCTTTATAATTTATAGGGAGATAGTTTGTATCATTTTTCATAGGTCATAGATGCTGGCAAAACCACAGATGTTGAAAAACCTCTAGTCAAAATGGTCAACCCATGATCAGAATATTTCAACCATAATGCCAAAGTGGAGAGATACTTTGAAACTATGTAAATATCTTGTTCCTAATCGAATTTTCACCTACCTGTCTTAGCAAACATTGATGATTTTATAACTAATATTTCTTCTGTTTATTAGTGGACCTTCTAAATAAGAGCTTTTTACTCACCGCACTTATTTATTCAATTCCTTTATCAATATGGACTTATGGATTCTTTTTATAAATTGAATTTTACTGGGGTGACACTAGTTAACATAATTACACAGATTTCAGGTGCCAATTCTACAACACATCTCTGTACACTGTGCTGTATTCACCCCGCCATGTGGATTCTTATTTTATTAAATTGGTCATGATATATTACCATATTCATTTCTGACATTCAAAGCCTCCCACTTTAGCCAGTGGGAGCCCATCAAGCAAGTTCCATGGTCCTTTTGACTCTTTGACCATTCCCCCACTTTCTGGCTCAACAGGAGGCTCCAAGCCCATGCTGTGCCTTCCGTACACCAGCCCAGGTAGGTAGCCTTTTCTCCAAGTCATGCTCCATACTTTTTAAAGGTAATATGTTGGCCTAATGCTTTCCAGGATGATGATGGAAATACATCAAAGGAAGCAATGTAGAAATAAGTGTCCATCTGTTCAGGATAGAATGGAAACATCACTGGTCATCTGGAGAAAGTAGCCAAGGAACACATGTACCCAATGCATGTGCTCATTCCCAGTGACATCAGCACTGGCTTTGCATCTGGCCACACACCGCTGGCTGTGAAAGCCCCGGGGCAGCCCTGGCTGGTTGGCTCAGTGGTAGAGCATCGGCCTGGCGTGCAGGAGTCCCGGGTTCGATTCCTGGCCAGGGCACAAGGAGAAGTGCCCATCTGCTTCTCCACCCTCCCCCTCTCCTTCCTCTCTGTCTGTCTCTTCCCCTCCCGCAGCCAAGGCTCCATTGGAGCAAAGTTGGCCTGGGTGCTGAGGATGGCTCCATAGCCTCTGCCTCAGGCACTAGAATGGCTCTGGTTGCAACAGAGCAACGCCCCAGATGAGCAGAGCATCGCCCCCTGGTGGGCATGCTGGGTGGATCCTGGTTGGGTGCATGTGGGAGTCTGTCTGACTGCCTCCCCATTTCCAACTTCAGAAAAATACAAAAAAGAAAAAAGGGAGGAAAAAAAGCCACGGGGCAGCTTCAGGTCAGAGAGAAGAAAAGCGGGAACAGAGATTACAGCGCCAAAGCAATAGTGTAGGGAGAAGGACACGCAGGACAGTGTGCCAGCCAGTCAGTCTTGGGCACAGCCCGACTCAGCAAAGATTCTTTGCAGGACCAGTAGAGCCCACCAGGAAACCTATAAGGAGGAGGCATGGGTTTCTTCCCTTCCTGTGTCACTACCAAATTATCACATTTCACTCACTCAGGAAATAGCTTCCGCTTAACCTGCAATTGCTTAGCAATCTGTGACTGATCTGTACGGAAGACACTATGTACCTTCTTTACAGGAAGAAAAAATAAAGCAGAGACCCTTCTGTAAGATGCTCAGGAGCAGGGGCTGTTCAGGATTCAGGGGGCCTGAAGTCTCTAATATTTCATCTGTTAAGAATAAAATGACTAGAAAATAAAGCGTGAGCAGCTGAAAATTTCTAGGGCCCCTCCTGAACTTTGTGAATAGCTGTGAAAGGCAGAGGACCTAGCTCAAGCTCCACCTGCTTCGCGGTAAAAGTCCACCCCTGCTCAGAAGCAGAGCCGTCTTGGCCTCAGCCAGGGTGCTGAGGTCCAGCAGCAGAGGAGGGATCCTTCAGTGAGGCCAGTGAGACAGCCCTCCGCTGGCCCGAGAGGGTCGGCACCTCCAGCTTCCATTCCGGGAAACAGCAGCAAGGACACACCTACCAGATGGGCTGCAAACCCCACCAATACCATTTGATAAAACAGGAAAGCCAGCAGGAATCCCACAGAGCATGGAAGCCAACCTGTTGGGCAGAGACGAGATGTGGAAGGCCTTGCTAGCTGTCTGTTAGGAAACTTCATCTGTACACAAATGACCATCTGTCCACCCAGGGCAAGTGACATTGCAGCTAGGATACCTAGAACCCCACAAATCAAACTAGGGTGACAAATCCTATCCAAAGTCACAGGTCTAGCTTGAAGCTGGTCTTGACGGTTGGACAGGTCGACATGATGCTGCTCTCCAGGCAGGGGCAGAGCTCATATTTTGGACGTTACCTTCCTGTTTTGGCAGCCTCATCCTCTGCTGCGCCCACCTCATTTTACCCGGCACTCACGCCCACTGAAGCTGTCACCATGGACTGAACTCATTTTCACATGCTGCTTCCTATGCCCGCTAAGGCTTTCCCATCCTCCCAGCCTAGAAAAACCCTGCTCATCCTTCAAGACCCAGGTCAGATGCCAGCCTCCTGGCACAGTCTCCCCTGATGTGCTCTTTTCCTGCTCCCCCTCCCCCAGAGCAGAATTAAATCATTCCAACCTCTGAGTTCCTATAACAGTGTTGGGCAAATGACTTTGTGAAATCTGTATTTTTTTACTTTGCTCACTTTTATTGTTACAAAATGGCGCTGGGCAGCGCCAGGTATATGTGGTCTGTGAAACTGCAAATTACATTCCTGCTTGGAAGGGGCCATTGTTTGCTGGAGGAGAGGTTTTTGTGCCAGAAAGTTTTGAAAGAGAGAGCAGAAGAAGAAGCAGAAAGAAGCCATGTTTGCAGAGTGAGAGCAGAGAGAATGCAGGGTGCTGAAGGAAAAGCCACATTTTGCAGGGAGAGAGAGGGTGTGCAGATGGGGAACCAGAGATGAGGGGCTGTGGGAGCCCTACTGAGACTGGTGGGGCCTGCGATTCTAGGAGATTCTCCTGATTATGGAACCAGAGAATGTGCCAGTGGCTTTGGGAGCCCTGAGTGAGAGGAAAGTGTTTTCCCTGCCTGTTTGCTCGTCGGCCGGTGCAAGACTTTAATAAAGGAATGGGCCACCATTTTTTGGATCCACTGTTTCTTTACCATCTGCCCAAATTCAATGAGAACCTGCATGTGAATGACCATGACGGCGATGGCTGCAACTACTGGCCATACAAACAGTTTTGCAGACCTCTGCAAAACTCTACTCGAGTTCTTACCACATTGTGCTGGGGAATGGCATGTAGAAATCTCACCAGCAACATTAGCAAGAAGCCTGTATCCATGTTCTTTACATCTCCAGCAATCTTCATGGTGCCTGGCACATAGAGGGGCTTTAAAAAAATGTTTGCTGAATTCAAGACCATTGCCAAAACTGCAAGTGTTCTTTTTCCTTTCACCTAAGTACAGGTTTATCACAGTTAAAATAAGTACAATATCACTGGGTTTTAAAATCACGTAGCTGCTTATAGCTACATATAATTGCAATGCAATCAGACCGCTGATATTTTAGGCACCTCCTTCCCTTAACACCTCTGTCTTTGACAAAATATCGATACATGTTTACTGTATAAAAGTTTTGTGCATGCATGTCTCTTTTCCCTTTTTTAAACTTTTTTTTATTTTGGGAAAGTTCAAACATAGAAACCTATGTAAGGTCGGTGGATAATGGGAAATGTCAGACCTGCAGACTTTGGCTAGGACCGTCCACAAACCAAGAGCACCAAAAGAAACTTTGCAGGAACCCTTTGGAAAAAAGCAACCATCTGCCAGCCAGTGAGATTTTACCATATCATATTAGCTCGACCACCCTCGGGACCCTTTAAATATCTCCCACGCGGGTCACCACTTGCGACTTCCCTGGCCTCCATCTTTCCTCGGGGCCAGGGAACCTCATCCGGTGGGAAGCGCGCTCTGTACTCAATAAAGCCTTTTACTATTCCACACTTCTGACTCCGGCCCCTTCCTTCCTTCTCGGCGTGGAAAAATACCTTACAACCTAAACTGCTCAGCTTTGACCCCGGTGTTCTGGTTTCCTCTGCAGCTCAAACCCAATTCTATTCTACTTGTGCCCCTCACCCCCACCCAGTTCATTTGTTGAAATCTGAACCCTCAAAGGTAATGTTAGTATAAGCAGGTGGGCCTTGGGGAGGTGCTTAAGTCATGCAGGTGGAGCCCTCCTGAACAGGATTAGCGCTGTATCAAAGAGGATGCAGAGACCCCAACCCTTTCTGCCCAGTGAGGATGCAAGAAGTGTGCGGCCAGGAAGAGGGCCGTCCCCTGACCATACCGGCACCTGATCTCAGATTTCCAGGCTCTGGAGCCATGAACAATTCATTTCTACAGAAATTTGTTAGAGCAGCCCGAATGAACTAGGACACCCACTTTGCCCTTCATATTGTATTCAAGAAAATCTCAGCCAAATCTCTGTAAAAATTTCAGAATGTATCTTTAAATGTTATTTTCTTTTAAAAAATATATAATCAGACTGCCATTGTCACATCTGACAAGTATTGAATAGCAAACATTCAGTTGTGTTACAATTTCCAATTGTCTGGTTTTTTGCACTAAATTTTTAACAGTGAAAATATAATATCCCTTCACACAACTCAAACAAATTATCTTATTTAAATAAAAATCCCCACCTTGTATCCTATAGCGCCATAACATTCCACAGGATAAGACTCATGACGTCTTCTATTATTGCAATGCACTAATTATGCTGCTGAAATTTTGTTAAACATTTGTCTTATATAGAGATGTAAAATAATTTGTTTTCAGTTCATTACACCTTTCTATCCAAAGATTTTATTCCACTAAGATTTCCACATGAGATAATGCTACTTTTGAGTTATTCATAGCCCCCAACAATGCATTTTAAAGTCTTAAAAGGTAAGCTATTTCCTCTTCCTGAACCCAAGTGCTTACTCTTTATTAACACAAATGCTTTTACTCCAAACTTCCACTTTTAAAATAAAACTATGGTTGGAAAAAACTAATGCCCTCAGTGAACAATTCAGAACTAAGTAAGGTATGCAAACTGATAAAAGATCTCCTATAGCTTTTACTTAGGCAGGCATATTAATTCATAAATGTTTACATCTATAATAACCCAAGTCAAGGAGCAGAAAAGACCAACACCAGGATCCACTGGGAAGTGATTGGTCTCTTCAGGCAGGCAGACCCCAGAATCAAAGGGCTATTCAGAAGCAGGTTTAAAATTTAAGAACAGTTGCATAAATTCACTTCTTTTTTTTTTTTTTTTTTTTGTATTTTTCTGAAGCTGGAAACGGGGAGAGACAGTCAGACAGACTCCTGCATGCGCCCGACCGGGATCCACCCCGCACGCCCACCAGGGGGCAACGCTCTGCCCACCAGGGGGCGATGCTCTGCCCCTCCTGGGCATCGCTCTGTTGCTACCAGAGCCACTCCAGCGCCTGGGGCAGAGGCCAAGGAGCCATCCCCAGCGCCCGGTGCCATCTTTGCTCCAATGGAGCCTGGCTGCGGGAGGGGAAGAGAGAGACAGAGAGGAAGGAAAGGGGGAGGGGTGGAGAAGCAGATGGGCGCTTCTCCTGTGTGCCCTGGCCAGGAATCGAACCCGGGACTTCTGCACGCCAGGCCGACGCTCTACCACTGAGCCAACCAGCCAGGGCCCATAAATTCACTTCTTAATGCCCTTACACACATACTATAGAAGCCCTGACTTGGAATTGAGAATTGATGCATAAAGAACACAAAATAAGTACACCGAATGTATGAACTGTTTCTGAAAAACTGAATACAAATAACCAAACTTTTGTATGGGGAAATCTTGCTATTAAATAAATACTAATATGGAGACTTTGAGAAATTGAGATTCTTAAAATGCAAAATCATCCTTTCAAAATTTATTTTGATATGGGTTTCCCCAAATACACATAGCCTCTGGAAATGAAAATGCCAATTTAAATATAAAAAATATTTACTAATTGAAGGTAAGTCGGGTGGTATGTACTAACAAAAAATAGGGATTACTTAGCAATAGATATAACTATACAGACTACAAATATCTGCTACATACACATCCTTTTAAGATTCTCATTTTGGTGATTTTATTCACAATTATTTCATTGCTTAAAAAGATAGATGATTCTAAATAAGAGAGGTTTATATTTTATGTACAGCCCAAATAGTCTCCCCTACTCCTGTTTTATTTACTCCACTAATTTGTTTGTGGATATTCTTTACTATAAGGTAAAAAGTCATATTATAATGACCACAAATTCTGAACATATGGGTTCAATTGATCAAGCCATGCTGTATTGCTATAGTCTAAATTTTTACTCTTTTTTTTTATGTGTTCCAAACAACCCCATCCTACCTACATCCAGAGCCCCCGAGAACTGGCCCTTTTGTACATTAAGATTCAGGAAGCTCCTAGCCATAGCTAGCCCTGAAGTGCTGCTCACGTGGTCCCCTGGGGAAGACACCGGCACGCATGTTCAGGGCCACTGCATCGTCAGAAATCAGGAGGCTGTCTCCTTCACCTCAGTACAAGACAGGGAGCCTCACAAATGCCAAATACAACACAGGTTACATGGAACCAAGTGCTTTCGGGTGCCTGGAAGGATTCAGTTCCTTCAGAACGTCAGGTTAGAAACTGCCACGCTAACCCCAGGTGCCAACCCCACTGGCCTCCATCCACAGTGGCTTTGTCCATGTCCACACGGAACCACTGGAGCTGGTTTGTACCCTGCAGGGCAGGCAGTGAATCATGCTTCGCTCAACTGTAACTGGAACGGGTTTTAAGGAAACTCAACACGTCAACCAAACTGGATCAGTAACACTTAGCTTGTGAAGAAGAGTCCTGGGATTGTTATCAGTGACAAAAGACTGGCACTTTGGATTTACATCTCTCCTTCCGGATGAGACTTTTAAAAGTATAGGGCATGTCACTCACAAACATTGTGCGGCAACAGGGGCCCCTTCTTCGTTGTGAGCTCTCAGAGCACTCGTGCTAATAACTGCCCCTCAACCCGCGACAGAATCTCTGGAACCCGCCTCGTTCCAGACTCAGTCTTTCCTCTTCCTCCGCAGAATGAAGAAGTTCTGCTTTTACAATGTGTGGTGCCAGGTGGGTACTAGACTTATGGGGGTAATCACTCTGTGTATTATATTATTATACACTATGCTGTACATCTGAAACTACTGTAACTGAAAAATAATTTTTTTTAAAGTTCTGGTTTTTGTTCTCAAAATACAAGTTTCTTTGTCTCTTCATTTATCCTTATTGTGCTCAGTGGTGACTTTTCGGGTCTTAATGCAAGCAAACTCCTAATTATGGGGTGGGAAGTTACTGTATATCTTCGGTACTATAATGCACAAGCAAATGTTTGGGTTCCTAATTATATGGATCCAAATACTTCCCTTCTGTTTTCTGAAATGCTCACTGTTCTCTCTTAAGTAAGACTTCTGAAAGGTTTCTATACACTTCTACTTAGAGCTGCGGACCGCATAAAAATCTAATCTCCAAAAATAAAGTTATATTTGAATGCAATGTTTTGTTTTTAAGCATATTCTAAATACAAAACTTAAAAAGAATGGTTTACAAAGTATTTATTTCCTTAAGAAAATATTTAAAGGATCCAACAGGGACAAAGCCAGGAATCCCACATCAGAAATCCTTTGTAAAATGTAGTTTTCTTTAACTCACTAAACACATCATTAGAATCATCTGTGGAGAAGAGAGAAATTAGCATCCGCTGATGCCACCTTCACAAGTTTCACAAAAACACACATTTAGAAGTTTCTAAATGACAAGTAGAGCCTTAAAATTAAGTTACAAAAGCCTGAGATTGTCAAGGAGCGGAACAGGTTCTCTAAGTACATCAGACAATGTGGGATGTCAGCCGCTTGGATGAAAAAGAATTTTATCTAGAAATTCTCAGGGCAGTTAGTATGTACGTATGTATAGGGCTTCTCACAGATAATCATACCTAGTAATATATGCAACAGAAATCAAACCCTTAGAGAACACACTAAATTTATTTTTTAGATGTTCTCAAATGAGAACCATGACAGCCACCACGGGCATTTATTCAGGGTCTAGAACTAGACATTTACCACAAAAGATTTTCTATCTGATATCAGCTACTACCCGTTAGTCAAAATATTTAAGGGATTTCCCTGTGGAAAATGTTACAAACAGAGTTCGGTCTTTTCAAAAATAATAGTCATGAGGCCCTGGCCAGTGGCTAAATGAACAGAGCATCGGCCTGGCATGCGGACGTCCCGGGCTTGATCCCCAGTCAGGCACACATGAGAAGCAACCATCTACTTCTCCCCCCTTCCCTCTCCCCTTTCTTTCTCTCTTCCCCTCTCAGCCAGTGGCTTGCTTGGTCCAAGTGTCAGCCTCAGCGCTGTGGATAGCTTGGTTGATTCTGGCATTGGCCCTAGATGGGGGTTGCTGGGTGAATCCTGGTCCGGGCTCATGTGGGAGTCTGTCTCTCCATCTCCCCTCCTCTCACTTAAATAAAGTAATAATAATAGTCATGAGCACAGTCTGGTACTAGACTGCCTAAGTTCAAACCACAGCTCTCCCACTTACTAGTTGTATGTTCTGAGTCATGTCACTTAGCCCCTCTGTGCCTCTGTCTCTTCATCTGTAAGTACTCCTATTTCATTGACTGCTTTGGAGTTTAAATGAGTTAGTAAGAGTAAGAGGCTTAGCACAGTCTCTGAAACCTACTAAGTACCACATCAGTATTAGCTAATACTAATGAGGAGGAAGAGGAAGGAAGGAGGGAAGGAGGGAGGGAGGGAGGGGGGGAGGATGAGGAGAAGGAGGAGGAGAAGAAGAAAAATACATATTACGCCCTGGCAGGTTGGCTCAGCGGTAGAGCGTCGGCCTAGCGTGCGGAGGACCCGGGTTCGATTCCCGGCCAGGGCACACAGGAGAAGTGCCCTTGCTTCTCCACCCCTCCGCCGCGCTTTCCTCTCTGTCTCTCTCTTCCCCTCCCGCAGCCAAGGCTCCATTGGAGCAAAGATGGCCCGGGCGCTGGGGATGGCTCTGTGGCCTCTGCCTCAGGCGCTAGAGTGGCTCTGGTCGCAACATGGTGACGCCCAGGATGGGCAGAGCATCGCCCCCTGGTGGGCAGAGCGTCGCCCCTGGTGGGCGTGCCGGGTGGATCCCGGTCGGGCGAATGCGGGAGTCTGTCTGACTGTCTCTCCCTGTTTCCAGCTTCAGAAAAATGAAAAAAAAGAAAAAAAGAAAAATACATATTACATATCTGGTAGTAGAATCAAAACCTTTACTATCTCTGTGGGGCATCTATATTCTGGAGTGAAAAAAAAACAAACGAGTTCCTAACAAGACAGAAGTACATACCACTGAGGATTCTGACATTCTGACAGCCCTGATTCACTCATCTGGTCAATGTTTACATTACAGCCCCATGGAACTGAACAAACTGCAGCAGGATAAGACAGAGGCCTGCTCTCCAAATGCAAAAATAACATCTACAAGAGCCACTTCTGACCAAGCGATCCAAAGTGACTACATTCTCTCCCTCCTGCCGAGACCTCTGACGACACACGAAGAAGGGACACAGGTCCTGTTCTAGAAATGTAGTCATCCAAACCAACCAAATAATTTTTTTTTTTTGACCAGGAATTTGGACATTCATGTAGGCTTGTTAGCTAAAGGAATTGTAGTATTAACAGCAGCTTCAGTTAAAGGGAGCTTCAACACACACTCTAAAAGTCAGAGTCTATGACAGCATTTCACAGGATTCAAGGCAAGTGTTTAGGTATGGTGTGAGGGTGCTTTCCAAATTCACCTCAAGTTCTCGTCCTCAGTGCCAATCTCACCTGATAGAAAAATCCATGCAGTTTCAGTGTTCCACTACATAGCCCTTTCTAGAGATGATTTTAAAGGATGCTACTGTAATTAACAACTTTTAATAGATATGTTTGAGATGAAATTGCAATCATTTGTCTATTCATTTCAGGTGATATGAAAGAAAGCTAGATTCAGCCATTAAAGTATTACATTTAGATAGGAATCCATTTAATTCAAATAATCTGATACCTTCCCTGGATACATTTCTACATCTTTTTTTTTTCTCATACCTCATAACCCATTTATGGATATGAACTGGGAGTTCATTTAGTGTACCTAAATACAGTCATTTCAGAATTCTTCCACAGTCCCCTAAAATAGACACTTGGGGATATACACTATGGGAACACTTGAAGATAGGCCTTGTTCTGTGGTCAAACACCTCTAAATTTCTCCATTTAGTCAACTGCTATTAGCTACTACAAAGGAGCAAATTAATAATTATTGTGGGCTTGAAAAGAGCCTTCCAATCACAATCGAGTTTGTCTCCTGAGGTTAAAAGTTAACCAAAATGTGACGCCTACCCTGTGAATCTAAGTGCCTCTGCTAATGAGTAATGAGCAGTATTAAATTACAGGTTACAACTGATACCTTATACCAAAAGCTGCATATCCAAGCTTGATGATGTATTATAAAAGCAGTTATTAACCAAAGCCAAATTAGTGAAACCTCTGGTTAAATTGATATCATCTTTGTTTCTCTAATTCCTCACTGATACCATGGAACTCTGCAAATGTGTCTGATGTAGATTAATGTTTTAAGGGTATCCAATCCTTAGGCATCTTGCTTCCACATTAATCTTTTGCATTTTGTTGCATATAATCCTTTCCCACAGTTCTAATTTTGAATGTAGCTAGTCCATTAGAATTAATCTTTTCCCATATAAAGACTGGTCACAGCTAAGATCTAATAGTTTCTCCTTAATCTTTTTCTTTCCTCATGGAGGAACATATGGATTATGTTATTAACTATTCCTTTTACTCTCGCTTTTCATTTGACATCACCAGGAGTATGGAAAATATTTCCTTCAGCACTTGCTCCAAGAGCTAAAACGTCACCATCACACTCAGCTTGAAACTCAACAGTGTCCTTAAGTATGGGTTACCTTGTGGCGACCATTAACTTTTTTTTTTTTAATGTACTTCTAGTATCAAAAAAAAGATTTGGGCTAAAAACCTTGAATCCAGACTGAGGGACAGACTTATCATTAAGCTTTTAATATAGTCTGCATTTTTCTAAATTTACAGAAGAGTTATTTTACTGAAATTTCTGCCACTGAAATTTCAGATATGCGAAACAGCGAAAGGCAGAGTTCTCTTCATGTGGGCACAAACACTACGATGAGCTCACTCTCAATGTCTTGGCTCCTTCGAGCTTTGGTTTTCTTTTGCACAGTGGTCTCTGAAGCAGAGACATCTGTTGGCCTCTAGTTGAGCCAAAGTGGTTCAAACATTAAAGTTACATGGGGACTTACATGGTCCAGGTAAAATTTAAACTGTTAAAAGACACCGTATTTTCACATAAATAATCAATCTCTGAAGCCATAGAAAACTGTCTTAGCCTCTTTACAACAAAACATGCCCTTTCTTGGATTCTAATAGCAAGTTCCAATGTCCTTCTGAAAGCAATCAGAAATAGTCTTTGGCTGGCCGTCATACCTATTCCATCACTCGGAAAGGGGTGAAAAGCTGTAAGGCTAGGTAGACTCCAGAGATGAGGGAAAGACCTCTATTCTCGTATCTTAGCCATTGATTTAGGCTCAATACAGTAAAGCAAAAAGTACAGTCCTACAGATAGACTTTATTTAATTGACTTTGTTCCCTCAAAGAGGCATCAAGATCAAGTTTTAGAAACCAAAACAAAATTCAAAAATTGTACTACAGGAATGTATACTTAAAGCACAGTGAGGCAAACTGTTTATCTAAAAAAAAAAAAAAAAAATCAAAACCACTTCAATGACAGGCATAGTCAACCTGGAATCCATGTTGTAAATCTGAATGGACCATCATTTCTTCAAATGAAGCACACCAATGTTTAACCAAATTTTAAGTAAATATCATATGATCCTACTGATAAGGTTGAAGCGTTCCTGAAATAATACTTTTCTTACCATCTCTTACCCTCCAGTCTCCTCCATTCTCTACTAAACCAGTATGTTCATGATACTACAATAAGACAAAAATAGAGATTCTGAGCTTCTCAAATTAGTTCCAGCTAAAGCTCTACCACTCTGTAAAGAGATAGCTACATTCGGGAAAGCACTGGCCCGTCTCGGATCACCGTCACTTTTAGATGACACTGTTGTCCGCATTTACTTAGTCTCACCTTGTTCCCGAAAGGGTTTAAGGTAGCTTACAAAAATACATACAAAAAAACCCAAACATAAGTTATTAAAAGGGCTTAAAAATTTGGAAAAAGGGAAAAAGGTACATGCACATAAATTAAAAAAGATCTGAAACATTATTCCCCAATTTCATAGCAAGGCACCCCTGAATAATAAAGTTATGAATAATTTTTTTACAAAGACATTTGTTTCAAGTTTTTAAAAAGTAGATGAGAAATTGGCACACATTTTCTCGCTCTCTCCCTCTCTCTCAATGTCACTTCTGTTTTCTGGATCCTAAGTCTAAGGGTTTCAGGGAAACCCCCTTCCCACAGAAAAGAAGCAGGCACAGTCCGCCCCACCGGAAGAACCATGCCTGAAGTCCATTATTATTTCCTGCCGTTTAGATCTGAATGAGATGATGCATTTAAAGAGTTTTTCAATTCAGTGTTTTGGGGCAATATCTTTAAAAGATGGTTGGTTTCTTTTCCTGTAGTCAGGCACTGCGTAGATAGACCCTCTGGACAATGAAGAGAGGGAGGTGAGAGGGGTCACTCCTAAGAAATCTTTGCAAGATTTAAGAAATCTTTGCTCTCTTAAGAAAAAGAATAGACTGTAATGGACATTGTAAAAACAACAACTATAAAACCACACATATTCAGGATATCCCTATTTGCAAGAAGAGGCTTACCAACTGTTTGAAATCTTTGCAGGATTTCTGGGGTAGGGTCTTTTGTATTCACCTTCAAGACAAATGTAACTCTCTCTGGGTCACTTTTCACTCCAAACCCCAAAACTAAAACTTGAAATATAAATCCCTATTTTTTACTCCAGTTTTTAGGATAAACCCAGTCAGATTTCCCTCCAAAATTTCCAAACATTTACCAAAAATGACTTCTGAGTTTTCTCTCTTCTTAAACTTCCAACTTGAGTAGCCAAATGCTGTTCCTTCCAACAGGTCTAGCATTACCCTTATCTCTGAGGTTTGCAACAATCATATCCTGTCTTTCCTCTCTGGGGTTTCCTTGCGGCTCCTGTACATCCAGTCTCAACTACCCCTGCACTGTGGACCCTGACATGTCTATGTTAGCATCCCTGGGAATGGAGAGCCAAACAACGATGGCCACTCTGAAATGATGCCCAAGATGCTACCGTCTTAATCTGCCCCTAAATGCATCCAAGACCGAGTCTGTCTTGACTTATTTCTGCAGCTCCTAGCGGGTGCCCGGTGCAGTGCTCTGAGAACCTGATACTATGGCACAGCCTCCTTAAAGTGCATGAACCAGGTCTGGTGGGAAAGGTTCCGAGAAGGCAATACACTCAGGCATTTCCAAGTCTCTCTTAGCATGGAAAGAAATAATAACCATTAGCACGTGCTCTCTCAAGAGCTTGGGGACACCGCACAAGTCGCTGAGAAGCACAATAAAATGTAGATGAAAGAACAAAAGCCATCACAGAGCAGAAGCCCAGGCACTTCTTAAAGGCAGAACCACCAGGGAAGGTGGATTTAGTGCTTGGATTTTCAAGGCTATTGGGCCTGTTTCCAACTCTAATTAGTCTTGAGTTGACCCTTCGTCACAGCCATTTAGCTACTGAATGCCTAGAAAACATGGATTCTACCTTGTCTTTACTACAAGAAAGCCCGCAGTAAAGGCAACAGACACTGGAGCATCCTGAATTCAATTCCGTGAGTGGGGTGAAGAACAGAGTAACTTGTCCGCATCTGAAACTATGACGCAAGCAAGTCTCACCAGGTTGACACTCGCTCTACAAATGCCCCATAGCCCATCCAATCCAGCCTCACCAGAGTCTATATTGCAAAGAGGCAAATTCTCCCAAAAGAAATGATTCATAGAAATTAATTGTTCTCTAATGTTCTTTAATTAAAGAAACTGGGCAACAACTTTGGTTTTTTAATTAAGCCCAACTTTAGCTTATTTTTCAATATCCTGAAATTTTGACATTCAATTCATATAGATTCATTAAAAAGACACTCCAACCCATATCAGAGCAGATATTAATATTAATATGTAAACTAATAAATACTCATTATAAAGCTCTTTTAACAAAATAAAAAGTGATTAAAATGTGTATATTTAGAAATAAAGAACTCACCATGAAAAAATTTACTGACAATCGCATGGCTTTATTACTTGTCTTTTGCAAGAATCCGAATTATATTACAGACATATACTTACTCATACACAATGCAAACCAACTGACCAACCCGCTCCTAGGCAGGGGCGGGTGTGCATGCTTTAAAGAGGCAGCAACATAACTCAATTTAATGGGCTCTCTTAAGAAAAAGAATAGACTGTAATGGACATTGTAAAAACAACAACTATAAAACCACACATATTCAGGATATCCCTATCTGCAAGAGGCTTGCCAACTGTTTGAAAGGGGTCCCTTCTTTTGAACGTGAGATCTCCTCCCAGCCCCCTCCCTACCTCCCAGGCACGCTCTGCATTCTCCCCAAGCCAGCCTCCCCTCTTCCACATTTTCCTTCACTGCCTCCGTGCACACTATCCCATTGCCACTCCCCTGACAGAAAGCCAGGAGCGCCCAGGTGCCAAATCCCAGGGCACTGTTTGGTCCTTGTCTTGCTGCGTGTGACACGAGCAGCAACATCCTCCTTGATCTTCACTGGACCGCTCTCCTGGTTCTCACCAAGGAATGGGGCTGCTCGTTCTTCAGCTTCCTTTGAGGAGCTCCGCCTCCCCTCCGCAAAACCTCTGAATGTTGTTTTGCAGGGCTCCTGCCTAATTCTTCTCTATTTTTTTTCCCCCACTGAGAGGCAGGAGTCAGGGAGGCAAGTCCCCTACAGGGCGATGTTCTGCCCATTTTGGTCTGTTCTGTTGCTCAGCAACCAAGCTATTTCAGCACCTGAGGCAAGGCCATGGAATCATCCTCAGTGCCTGAGGCTAAACTACTCGAACCATTTGAGCCATGGTGGTGGGAGGGGAAGAGAGAGAGAAAAAGAGAGAAGGGGCTTCTCTCAAAAAGCAAAATCAGATAGTTGCTTCTCCTGTGTGCCCTGACCAGGAATTGAACCGGGGACGTATACATACCAGGTAATGCTGTACTGCTGAGCAAACCGGCCAGGGCTAGTTCTTCTCTTTTCGTGCTGCACTCGCTCTGCCATCCCATGCACTCTGAAGTTTTAGCCATGTTTAATGCCTATACCTGCAACTCAGACCTGTAGGCCTTCATATCCAAACAGCTACTGGACTTCCTTCAGGAATACGGCCATCCAACTTTGCATGGCCAAAGATAAACTGATCATCTTCCCTATAAAACCTAAGGCATTTTCTCTATTGAGTAATGATGCCATCACCCAAGCCAGAAACCCTGAAGTCATCTCCGATTCCTTCCAATCATTTCTGTCTACTCCATGATTACTTCCTTAATATTTTTAAAAGTGGTCTCACATCTCCATCTCTACCTACTTCTCACCAACTTCAAGCTCTTTGCCATTTCCTGCTGGAGTATTCAATAATCTCCGAACTGACGGCCCTGCCTCCAGTCCTTATCTCAAACCCATCCTTCTATGGTCAACAGAGTACTTTATTGAAAGTCCACTGACCACATCACTTCCTTTGACGGTTTCTCATCACTTATATTTTTACGCTGTTGAGCGTGACAGATAAGGCCCTCTGAATCCTAACACTTGCCTATCTTACCAGCCTCTTCTCCCGTCACTATGGGCCCTGAAACTTCCATTTCAGCAACACTAAACCACTCACGACTCCCTGCGCATGCCCCGCGCTTCAGACCGCCATCCTGCACCCACCCAAATCCTATTCAAGCTCTTCCAGGGCAGAGGCAGTAGCCCAGCCGTGCTCGTCACTTCAGTGCTTAGCCCAGCTGCTGGCTCACTAGAGGAGCCCTGTGAACGGGCAATGACAAGTCATTGTACATGGCAAGTCCAAAATGAACCACGTCAACAGTGCTGAAGGAATCTGGACTCATGCTGAAAGTCAGAGCAACAGACTCGACACAGGCTAAATACTTTCCATTCGAAAAGTACCAGGGAGCCAGCAACCCAAGCTCCCCTCTCCCCTACAACATCCACCAGAGAGAGTCATGCTCAATTCTTTTTATTTTTTTCTGGAAGAAAACATGCTGGCTACCCACTGAGCCTGACATCACGAGGCACCACAGTGGGCATCTGGGTGACATGCTAATAATAACAGCTGCTATTTATAGAATGCTGAGTGTGGATCCAGAACTCAGCTGAGGAGTCAACATGAATTCTGTCTCTCTCATATCAGCACCATGAGGGCGGAACTGTTACCCCTGCTTTACAGGCAGGGAAACTGAGGCCCATGTATTAAGTAACTCTACTAAAGGCTCAGAGATGTAATATCAAGGCAACTATTTGCCAGGACGCAAGTCTTCATGTACGTATATTTCACTTTGTTTCCAAAACTGTATATGGGTGTCAAGAACTGACCATGAGTGAGAGATCGAAAGAATCTACTGTCACTAAGCTTTTGAGCCACCGCTCCCACCAAATAAAGTCACTTCACTAAAATCACAGACTCGCAGACAGCATCAGCAGCACGTCACGACTGGAGAGCTGTGACAGCTCCTCTTCACCCGGGAGGCGGGAGGCCTTTCTCCCGTGCTCTCTCTTTTACCCCCTCATTGGTCCATCATTCTCCCAGTTTTCCTCCAAACTTCTCCCCCCACTTTTGATTATGGAGGGTACTTGAGAACACATAAGAGATCCTGGGAGCTCTTCTATGAAAACAGTCAACTCATAGCTCGGGAGGTGCAGAAAAGCCCAACTATTCATAGCTTAAGAAGGATTTAGGCAAATTCTTAGATGAGGGAAGTGTTGGTTTATAAAACGGGAAGGATGGTGAGGGAAGTGTGCAACTTAGAGCAGAAACTGTGTGCTAAGGGACAGCCGTGCTTGGCTATAACATCAAGTCAGTCCACAGATATGTACTGAGCACCTACCACGTCCAAAGGACTATTCCAGGGGACTATTCAGAAGACAGCAGGGGACCAAAGGGACAAAAATCCCTGCCTTTATGGAGCTTCAGGCTCTGACCACTGGTTGGTTCCTGTTGGGAAGCAGCCGCTCCTATTAGGCAAGCAGGTCTGGGAACAGAGGCTTCTTCCTAACCCCGAGGACGCAGAAAGCCCTCTGCACATGTGCGGGCTCTCCCCACGCACAGCTCCACAGGCAGCTGTGCTAGTCCTCCAGATCTGTGTTCGACCCCAAAGAAGATGCTGAATTTGGCAATCTGGGAGAAGAACAAACTGAGAGAAGTAGACAGGACAGTCTGAGAACAATTATGGTTATCAGTGCTGACCCCCAGCAACCCAGAAGTATCACCTGTCCTTAAGGTCAGGGAAGAGGAGGGAGAGCCTTTAGGGGAAAAATGGCAACATGTAGCATCTGGACGCAGACCTTCAAGATTTCCCTGCAATCATGCCCACCAGCACAGGGGGACAGTCTCCTGCTGCTGCAGACCGCCGCCAAGGGCAAAGGCTGGAGCGGTCACGGGCACACAGCATCCAGAGAGCACAAGGCAGAGCCACCTTTGGGGAAGGTGGGACGCTGTACGTAAGGGACGAGAGGGAGGACAGCCATTCAAGGGGTGGCCTCACTTCTCCCACAGAACCACAAGCTGCTTCTGCTTAAGACCTCTGTGCAGAGGAGGGAGGCTCCGTGAAATTCAGGCAGAACCACAAAGACGCCTGAGTGGGTAACAAGCCAGGAAGGAAAGTCAGAATAGAATTCCCACAAGTTATCTCCAAGAAAAGTGGAGAAACTTCCCTCTATTTCAAAAATCAAGTCTAGGGCACGAAGACTCCACAGCCAGGTGTCCTCTAGCAGGGCTTGCCCTTTCCTGAGTTCAGTGCTGTTCCTTCTCCCTCCACCTCGCCCATCGCCTCCATCCCATGGGTGATAGCAGTGGGCCGAACACCCGCAGTCAGCCTACAGTCCCCAACATCAGGCCAGACACCATGAAGCAGTGAAGGAGACGGTTCTTTGGATCCACCACCTGTGACCTGAGAGTCTGGGTGCTCCCCACTCCTAGATTCAGGAATGCTCTCTCCAGTTTCCATGTAAAGGCATCAGAGAAGCCATCATCTGCACATGCCTCTCCTAATGAGAAAGTAACATCCTGGCCCTGGATGGTTAGAGCATCTGCTCAAAGAACAGAGGTTGCCAGCTTGATTCCCGGTCAGGGCACAGATAGAAACAGATCGATGTCTCTCTCTCTCTCTCTCTCTCTCTCTCTCTCTCTCTCTCTCTCCCTGCCTTTCTCTCTAAAATCAATCAAATAAACATTAAAAAAAAATTAAAAAACGAAAGTAGCATCCTTCTAAAGGCACGATGGTCATGAGGTTGTGCAGCAATTGGGCAAACAGGTTTCGTTTACTGTAAGGAGGTGTGGGTCGGGGGACTATACCAAAGCATCGCCACTGTTCTCGCAGGTCCACAACTCTGCAGCTTGTACCCAACCTCTTACTGGCATGCCTGCTTCACTAAGAAGGTTAGGGAAGCGGAGAGGCATGGGCTCTATGAACGTACCTACGTACTCCTTTGCCCCTATCTCCTAGAGAAGAGTTCATCGAGCAAGGGGCTCAGTAGAAACTGGAAAAAGAGTTCTTATTCATATATTGACACTTGCCACAAAGCTTGGCCTATCTCCACAATAAGTCACTTTCACATCTACCTGGTCTCTCATAGGACAAAAAATAATAATAAGGAAAAACAAAGACGATGTCCAGATATCTAGACTTCTCACAGCTGTGCAGTCAGGAGGGGGAAATACACCTTTTATAACTTTCTCTGGCACTAACTGAAAACTCTGGGCTTTGGGGAGGCTATTAGAAAAAGGTTAAATATGAGACTAGATAATGACACACCAAGGGACCCATGTCAGGGCTGTTTGAACACGACTCAGAAGCAATTGCTGCCAAGAGTTGGCGACCACTTTAAAGAGCTCTGGAAGGAGGCAAAGTCTGCAGGAAAATGCCTCCATGGGGCCCTGGGAGAAGAAGGCTAAAGACTTCTTATTTTACACAAGCATCGTTGAAAACATCCACTCTCGGTTCTTTAATTCAAAGCTTACTACGTACCCGCATCTAGCAATTACTCTATTTCCTATACGTGGCATATGTTCGCTTATTGTTCTTTGTTTAATGTTAGTTTTACAAAGACATCGCTTTACCTACCCAACAACACCCTCCCTCCTTACTTCCATTGTAAGTGACAGGGTTTCTGGTCTACCTCTGTAGACTTCATATTCCACTGAATTCTAAACAAATTTTTCAGTCAATTGTTTAATACTATCATATCAGTAAGCATCAACTTCAAAAATGTCCCATTTGTGTAACTTAAAAATTAGCATGTAACCCTTTCCTGCCCCTAAATCTAGATTGGTCCCCCTTATAAAATCTGTAGTATTACCCAAAGCACTTTGTGCTATCAAATACAGGGTTATGACCACTTAGCCACTACAGCTACCTGATTGGCTCACCGTCCCCTGGTGCTTTGTAATGAAAACTAGACAGTGTATAATTACAAGGTCCCCAGAAGATACTTATAATTGTATCACAGGGCATTTTGTGAATGTTTGGGACAGCGATTAGACAACCACAAAGTGATAGTATTTCTAAGTCGTGCCAGCTGTAATATAAATGAAGCACCCTAAAATTCAATTATAAGAGTCCTTTAGGTATTAAATAATTATAATACAAATCACACTGGGGAGAGTTTTTTTTTAATTGAACTGAACCCCATAGCCCCCAAAGATGGTATTTCCTAATACTTTATAAAACAATACAGCTGGATTTTCAGATTCACAGTTCTTCATCAGATTGGAAGCTCTGTACCCGAGGTAGAGCATTCACAGTCTGTCCCTTTGCCCTGTCATCTACTTACGAGTGACCTAGTAAGTGAGCTGAGTCTCCTGTAACTCCACAGGCTTAATATGCTGAGACAAATATAAAATGGTTATTATAATATTTACAAATTTAATGAAAACAAGGAGACTTACTTCACCGATTGCAACTTTCACCCGGTCTTAACACCCAGAAACGTCTTATCATTTCTGCCCTTCACCTTCTCCCCTTTCCTCCAGCTTTCCCTCCCAATCCCTCCTTCTGCCTTCTGGGCTCACTCTCCCGCAGGGAAGGAGGTGATCGCTGTGCGAAACCTCCAGGAGTGGCTGTGGCTGGCTCCACCGTGCCCAGGGCAAGGATAGGGAAGAGCCAAGTGTCTTTGGCAGTCATTATCTTCCTGCTTCCACTTTTTTTTTTTTTTTACAGAGACAGAGAGAGTCAGAATGAGGGATAGACAGGGACAGACAGACAGGAACGAAGAGAGATGAGAAGCATCAATCATTAGTTTTTCCTTGCAACACCTTAGTTGTTCATTGATTGCTTTCTCATATGTGCCTTGACGGTGGGCCTCCAGCAGACCGAGTAACCCCTTGCTTGAGCCAGCGACCTTAGGTCCAAGCTGGTGAGCTTTTTAATTTAATTTAATTTATTTATTTATTTTTTACAGAGACAGAGAGAGAGTCAGAGAGAGGGATAGACAGGGACAGACAGACAGGAACAGAGAGAGATGAGAGGCATCAATCATTAGTTTTTCATTGCGTTGCAACACCTTAGTTGCTCATCAGCCGCCCTCTCATATGTGCCCTGAACGCGGGCTTTCAGCGGACCGAGCAACCCCCCGCTGGAGCCAGAGACCTTGGGTTCAAGCTGGTGGGCTTTTGCTCAAACCAGATGAGCCTGCGCTCAAGCTGGCGATCTCAGGGTCTCGAACCTGGGTCCCCCGCATCCCAGTCTGACGCTCCACCCACTGCGCCACCGCCCGGTCAGGGCAAGCTGGTGAACTTTTGCTCAAACCAGATGAGCCCGCACTCAAGCTGACGACCTTGGGGTCTCGAATCCGGGTCCTCCGCATTCCAGTCCGACACTATCCACTGCGCCACCGCCTGGTCAGGCCTGCTTCCATTTCTTAAAGGGAGAGAAGGTAAAAAGTGCTCCTCGAACTCAGGCACCAGGGAAAGGGAAACCAGCCAAGTTTCTCCCCTGGCTTTGACTCGTGTAAACACAGTATCAAGGAGGAACTCCTGTAACCAGCTGGGCACGGAAACAGCCAACGGGCCCTAACCCTCCCTCCCATGTCCCAAAACACAACCAGTCGCAGGGGTCAACTCTCCCGTCCCAAGGAATACTTACCCACTACTGCAGGTTTGTGAGATCCAGTTTCCTCCCTTAAAAACATTTCCATTTCAAGGGCAGTGATTAAAAATGAAAAACTAAGGCCCGCAAAAAGCCTCAGTTCCCCCAGCAGCGCTCCAGGGTTCAAATATAATCTCTGATTAGTGATTAGCAAAACATCACAGAAACAAATGAATATACAAAGACATATATATACATATGTATGTATACATATACATTTTCTCAGTAGACTGGCTTTGTAATGACCTTTGTTGGTGAGAAATAGAAATTCACTCATCTCAACACCAGAATACAACCTTTAAGGGTGTTCTGTAAAAAAAAAAAAAAAAAAAGTCCCGCAGAGACCAAGAATATGGTGACATTTGGTGCTCTTCAATCCAAATAGCAATACCATCAGTTTTCCTTTAGCTCCTGAAATAAAATGATTCTCATGCACGCGCCCAACAGCACCGGCAACGGCCCTTCCTCATGGAGTGTGATTCGCTCCCAGACTCGATTTCTGCGACGTTTGCAGGAACCAGTCCGCCAGGACCGCGGGGCCCTTTCCTGGGTGTTCCCTTGTCCTTGCAAGTCAGGAGTCAAGGAACCAGAGTGGGTGTCCATGACAACACAGAAGTGGAAGTCATAAAGGCTTCGGGATGATGGCGCCACTCGGGCCAACGTGGGGCACGTTCACAGGGCCAGCCGGGAGGAACCCTCCAGACGGAAGCAGACTTAATGAGTCGTTTTATGCACACACACATGCCAGCTTCACACATTAGAGAAACAGGCTCATGCAACGGAACATTTTAGCACCGTCTTGTAAAAACCGGAGAGCTAGGTCCTCTCTCCCCTCTCCGGCCACTGGCCGTCACACACAGCCTTCCCCGCTAGCTCCTCTAGCCTGAGGACTGAAAGAGGTAACTTGCAAAGTGCTCCGGAAAGCACCGAAAGGACACAGTGTTCACACTCACAAAGACAAGTGAGCACTGGTGAGTTAGTACATCTAATCCATAATTGGCATTCCTGTAGAAAATTTTCCTTTTGTGATGGAGTCACTGAGCTGCTATGGAAAAAGGAAGAAAAAAAAAACCGTTTCTTCTAGCTGAACAAATGATCTGATTAGTGACCAGAGTAAGGAGGTGAGAACGGGCTCCCCGTGCCGGGCCTGAGTCCAGCACCACACCAAGAGCCTCCGGCCAATGAGACTAGGAGGTTCTGAAGATCCACCGCAGACCCAACGCTGGGAAAGTCCCCCAAACCAAAGGTGGCCGCTGGGATCACACCTGGCTTGCCACAGCACCTGAGGCCCCACAGTCCTGTCCGCCTGCAGCCCCGAGGTCTGTCTTCAGGGCTCTCGCATGTTGCACAGCTGTTTATCCGGGACCTGTTTCATCATTATTTTCATTGTTTTATTACTTTTCTGGGAATTCAAATCAGTGTAACCGTGTTTGATGCAACAAGTGAAAAATGGTGTCTCCCTCCCCACCCCACCCCTCCTCCAACTTAATGAATTGCCTTTTCTCAAATCAAAGAGTAATGAGCACCAAACTACATAATATTCATTTACGGAACAAAAGGCATAGGAATGGAGGGGGTGGAGGGAGTGGAGGGGGCGGAGGGAGCAGAAGGGGCTCCTGGCTGTGGAGAGAAGGAAAGCTGGACATTGTAAAGGAACTCCTCACTCTGACTCCCAGTGACACCAGGTTCAGGTTACAGGGAAATTCAAACCCTTCAGCTCTTCATACTCTTGCCTTGGAGCCCCTTGTATGCCAGTCCCTAGTCCAGGGGTTGGGAACCTATGGCTCGCAAGCCAGATGTGGCTCTTTTGATGGCTGCATCTGGCTCGCAGACAAATCTTTAATAAAAAAATAATAACGTTAAAAATATAAAACATTCTCATGTATTACAATCCATTCATTTCCTACTGCTCATGTTCATGGTTGCGGGTGGCTGGAGCCAATCACAGCTATCCTCTGGGACAACACCACATTTTTACTGGATAATGCATAACGTACACGGCTCATTGTATGGCTCTCACGGAATCACATTTTAAAATATGTGGCGTTCATGGCTCTCTCAACCAAAATGGTTCCCAACCCCTGCCCTAGTCAGTGCTGAGAGACCCTGAGAGCTGACGGTGACCAAGTGCAACCCAGCCTGTACTTGACTATGAACTGTCTGAACGTTTTCTTTCTCTTTCTTAGTGGAATCCCCCCCCAAAAAAAACCTCTTCTTTTCACTCTGATGAGCAGTAAGCCGGTTACCTAAGAACGTTCTAGATAGATACCTTTCCCCCTGTATCACCACGGCCTTCACTGTGGGCGAAGCATGATGTGGCCCAGGGAGGATGAGCCACAGAAACAGTGGCGATACCGGGTCCTTGCCTGCCTCCGATGGCAGGAATTGTGCGCCCCTTCCCCACCACCTGCTTTGCCTTAATCAATCTCTCACACTCTGTTCCACGTGTTGTCTTTTTAATCCAGAAAGTAGAAAATAATATACAACAGTAGAAATAACAACCTAATCCATAGTTCATCTCCTTCTTTACAGACACTAAGACGTTTTAACTGTCCCCTTTGAGGGAGATCCCTGAGGGGAGCAGGGCAGGATGGACCGGTGAGTCACGTGAATGATGCGTGAGCTGCCTGTTTCCCAAGACCATGCCCACAAATGCACAAGCCACCGAAGTAGAAGGAAAACTACTCTTTAAGATAAGATAGCTATTAAACAAAGGTTCCTCAAAAATGATGCCCACTCACGCTACAGGAGATTCAAGTTAAAGCAGGCCGCAAACAACATGACAAATTTTTTAACACCAGAGGCTGACTTCCTGTTTCTCCCTCCCATTTTCATACTTGGTTTCTTGAATTTCTCCACTTAAAAATTCTATTTGGAGAATAAAAAAATAAAGGGTTTTTTTTTTTTTAACTGTGAAAAATATTTAAGTTTCTAAAAATCACAAAATGATCCACTTCTTCCTATAACCTATACCATGCATACGGTTGGGAGTTTTAACAACGAAAAATTTCTTGTCCGGATAATTTCTCTCAAACCCAATAATGGAATCCTTTTCGTAAGTAACTTCCTTGCTTCTTCTTCTTAAGAGTCTCATTTTCTGTAAGTCTGTCAAGCTAATTATCTCTACTCACAAATTTATTGCTCTTCAGTGTATCATAAACACATATATTATTAAAAGTTGAAGAAAACAAGTGAAGTGTGTGTTATACTGTGAAGGAAAAGACAGGAATAAATAATTATCCAAAGTATCCACTCTTTGTTAATAGAGTAATGAAAATAGCATTAGACTAGACTGAATGAGAACACCAAAGCCAGCCAATCCCCCCTGTCCCCTTCCTTATATGGTTGTCCCCAGCCCCAGGAGCCAATACCAGAAACTGCCACACCATCACTTGAGGTTAAAGAGAGAAGCACAGTTGTCAGGTGTGCAATCCTCTGACATTCCAGACCACAGATAAACACCCAGCCCACCAAACCAGTCACACAGACAACCTGTGCCTCACGGGGGAACAAAGGCATGACTCCCATGAGCACACACTGTCATTAAGCTCCTTCACTGCTGCCTTTTTCCTAGTGTTCTAATTCCCATCTTGGACCACAGACTTCAAGGTAATCAAAGGCCCTGAACGATTCCTATCAGTCCTTTCGGTCTAAGAAAAGGATCAAACACTGAGAAAAAGCAGCTGTCCATTTGAATTTCAACAGCCTGGGTGCTGATATCCCAGATCCACGAATGACCGGTTTCTCATACTGGGTCATCCTCAGATCCCACTGTGTGTTCCTAGTTCACTGTGGCCTCCACTATTCCCCTCTAACAAACACAAGCTGCAAGAAATATTTTTCTGAATATTGTCATTTACTGTTATGAAGAGCGACTTTTTCAAATATTTCTTCTCTAGGTCCTGGGAATTATGTAAAATCCAAATCTAAAAGCATTGTTTCCAAGCCTCACTAAAGAAAATAAATGTTTGTTTTTAAACCCCATAGCAGCAACAAAGCATTTAGGAATCCTAGTTAAACTGCAAGAGACGTTTTTAGTCATTGAACCATAACTTTTAAACTGAGAAAGTTGCTTCTTTACATAAACCACCCCTCCCTGTTTAGCAAACATTTGGTAAAGGGTTAGTGCAGGATGTGAATAGTAGCAGAATGTTACTATCCTGAGGTGCGAATCTACCTGTACACACTGCTGTGAGAAAATACCTAGGGTGATTAAAGATAAACACCACCTGCATGCTTGCAAAGGCAGCCATTGCTGTAGCCACACACTCTGCTCACTGAGACAGGAGAAAGGATGCAGTGAAATACCACAGTGGTTTAGAACTGGGAACAAAAGGAGCCCAGGAGGGAAGATGGGAGTAAGCAAAGGGAATATATGTCTGACCCCCTCTGGGAACTGGCATTATTGTCTCTTAGACCTTCTGAAGGCAAAACACAAGAAGAACCAAGGAAAACGATGTTATCTCATTTCTTTTATTTAGTATCCAGAACATTTTCCTGAGATCTGACATATGTCAAATTCCTTTGAATAAATGTTAACATTAATGCTCAGATACTCTTATTTATGAGTTTGTATCCAATGTTGTTAAGCTCCCTTTTAAAAAATCTAATAGGTCTGAAACACTTTTTGTAATATATGTTTTTAAACAAAGAAACTCCATAAAGCATGGCTTGATTCTAGTCTTTTATTAACTGTTACAAATCATCTCTGTGCCTTTTCTTTTCTCTCTCTCTCTCTCTCCCTCTTTGTTCTTTTCTGCACCTTTTCCAAGATAGGTAAGAAAATGCTTTCCAAAATAATTAGAAAATGGAGGCCTACTGCAACATAGCTGCAAGTCTCGATAGCTTTTAGAAAATAGAGGTTTTTTAGCCCTGGCCGGTTGGTTCCAGTAGAGCCTCTGCTGGGAGTTTAGAAGACCCGGGTTTGATTCACAGGGGAAGTAACCATCTCCTTCTCCAACCCTACTCACCCTTCTCCTCCCACAGCCATGGCTCAAAGGGTTTGAGTGAGTTGGCCCCAGGGCGCTGAGGATGGCTCCAGGGCCTCTGCCTCAGGCGCTAAAATGGCTAGGTTGCAAGCAACAGAGCATCGCCATCTAGTGGGCTTGCCGAGTGGATCCCAGGTGGGTGTATGCGGGGGACTCTGCCTCCCTTCCTCTTACAGAAAAAAAAAAAGAAAGAAAATAGTTTTTATTTCATAACTATAATCAGATAGCTATGAAAGAACATTCCAAACAGATAACCATTTATCTGTTTATAACCAATACAAAAGTAAATATTATACTTCACACAAAAAGCCAGGCAGTTAGTGCCTACCTTGCACAGATGTAGGTGATGTTAAACTATTCTAGTGCTAGAAACAAAACGAACAGAGCCGGGAAAAAATCAGAAGCAAACACAAAAAAAAGGCGAGATGAAAGTCCTCAGAGAGACAGTAAAGTAGCAAAACTAAACCTGACTTTTTAAACTTGACTGTTAGCAGGGGAAGTCAAAGGTTGCCATTTTATTGTATGACTCGTGCAGTAACTTTAAGGATCTCTTTATCACACTGGGCGACTCCATACAGGATCAAGAGTGAGACTATTTATGTACACAGCCAACTCCTGTTATTTAAGCTACTAAAAGAAAAGATCTGGCTGTCTTCAGACTGAAGCCCCTGCCCTTAAAGTCGTGGGCATTAACTTAGCTAGTCAAAGGGGTTTGTTTTTTTCTCACAAAGATGCTATGCTGCCCATAGAAGTGGCAGAAAATGGCTGCTAGTAATTAGCCATTCAGTCATAAATCAGAGATTTTCAACCTTTTCCATCTCATGGTACATATAAATTAATTATTGCTGTACACCAAAAAGTATAATTTTCGCCAATCTGACCAAAAAAAAAGGTATAATTTTGACTTATTCACACTGAACAGCTATTGTGCTGGCGGTTGTCATTTTTTTTCTTTCTTTTCTTTTCTTTCTTTCTTTTTTTTTTTTTTTTTACAAACTAAGGGAAAAGAGGTCAATGCCCCAACTAAATAGTCAGGTACTACATGCTTTAAAATTTTTGGCGGCACACCGGTTGAAAAGCGCTGTCACAAATGGAAGCAGAATGCCTAGTTTAGGCCAGCAAGCACTAACATACCCACCCTTGGGTTATTTCTGTGGCTCCAATAACCACCACTGACATCTTGTACCAGTTTGCAGGTGCCACCATCACTGTGACAAAGGTGAACCGAGGGGCACACAAAGTACATGAGGCCAGGAGCCGACTAAGCGGGGCTCCTCGTGAGGAAACGGGGGGGGGGGGGACAGTGCAGAGTCCAGTGCCACACGTGTCTTCATTTGGGTCCGTGTTCAAAGCTGATCTCAAAACCTGAAGGCACAGCAAGCAGGGGAGGGCTGGTCCCAGGGAGAGCATGGTTGTTAATAAAATGCAGCTAGCTACTCACACCACCTTTTCCAGAAAGAACCCTTCAGCCAGGTGTAGGCAGAATTAACAATACAGCCCAGAGCCTAGAGGCTGGAGCCAAAGTGTCTGGCTACGTAAGAACAGAGACTAGAGTAGTCAGTGTGTCAGGGTAGGGAGGCTGCTAGGCTGAAGGGAAATCCAAGTGGCCAAGGACTCTGCGGAAGGGCCGCCTCCAGACCACTTCCGCCTGCGTGTCATGAAATAGAGAGCGCCCCTCGCTGTCTGAGCAGGTGCTGGCAGGTGGCTGTCAAGGCAAGCACATTTCCATGCCATTTCTACAGTCGGCCAGGTCAGCAGGTTGTGATTACCATGTTATACAGATGACTAGATTAGTCAGGGCGGTTTCATCTGAGCAAGTGGCAGCTCATAGACCTGAGAGTTTTACAACCACTCAAACCTGTGCCCACTGCCACCCGGGTACTGTATCACCAACTGAAACGCAGTTTACACACGAAGGCCCACAGGCCTGTGAAACAGAGCTGGGGAAGGTGACAAGACATGCACTTGTTCAAGGAAGTGCACTGCCCACTCTCCCAGCGTGAACGGGGGTGGGGTGTGGGAGGGTTCCACAGACTCCTCCCAGCTTCCTCCTCAGGACCAGATGAAAAGAAGGAAAGTCATTCCTGGAAGACGTGTTGCCAGATATACAGACTTTGAAAATTAATAATGTTTCCCCCTAGACTGCAAAGAGCCACACCAGTTACTAGAGTCGATGCTTTTTTTAAGCCATATTTTAAAGGAGATACAATTATCATGTGCCCTAAAATGGGTTGTAGTTTGTAGTAAGATTCAGGTGCTATGTTAAATCATATTAGATCAAACAATTTTTTTTGTCAACTTTTTCTGTTTATACAAATTATATACATAGAAAGAAGTCCAAATCTGTGCTACAGAAATGCTCACATTGTAATGTACAAGGGAAGTAGGGATAAGGATATTCATTGTAGCAATGTTAAATTGGCAAAGAGAGAGAGAGAGAGAGAAACAACCAGTGTGTCTATCAACGAATTTGGGACCATTCAACAACTTATGGAACAGTTATATGTATTATGTAATGCTATCTAACAGTTAAAAAGAATGAGTTGAGAATCTCCATGCATTGACTTGGACCAATCTCCAAAATACAGTATGTGGGAAAGTGGGTCTCAGAACCTAATGTGTAATATACTTTCAAATGTAGAAAAAAACTAACATGCAATGATATACAATATTGAGCATACATGTAAGCAAAGAGAAGGTCGGGAGAGAAACATTCTAAGCCATAGTAACTTCTAGAAGGGGGTAACACTGAGGGAGAAGAAGTAAGTCACTTCTTGTTCTACTTACTTGCAGTTAGCACTTTATTCCACAAATGTTTAGTGTCCCCCCGATATAGATAAGTTCTTTTATTTTAGTCATGAGGCTATAAAGATGAAGAAAGAGACAAAGTCCTTGCCCTCAGTTAACTGCCATTTTATTTCTACATTGTTTAAAAGTGTTAATAATTTTTAAAAGAAGATGTTGTAATCCCCTCTGCAACATTTCAGCCAGTTGAAAAACTTTTGCTGGAATAGTTTCAGTCATCAAGACAGTCTGTATCATCTTTGAATAGCTCTGATTTTCAAATAATTGTTTTTTTCTAACATTAAACCAAATCTGGGTCCTAATAACTGCCAACCACTGATCCTAACTTTATCCCCCTGTGGCCATAAAGAGCCCATCTAGTCCTGTCTTACATGACAGGCCTTCAGATATTTTAAGAAAGTAATCATATCATCCCCTAAGTCAGCCTAAACACATCCAGATCTTCCAACTGCTCTTCCTATGACATGGCTTCACGTCCTTGCGCCATCTTGCCTGCTTCTTTCTAAACACTCTCCTCTTTGAGTTCCTCTAAAAGCTTGATGTCAAGCCATGGTGCTCACAAGTCACCTGGTCAAAAAATGGGAAGCAAAGATGATCATCTGCCTCATTTTTAACAACTGTACTGTCATCTTATTCTCTACCATGCCAACGAATCCTTTCCCCCGACAAAGAGATTTTATTTGAAAGATAATGAAATAAATGTTGTCATAGAAAGCAATGCAAGAAAGCTATAGGGAAGAGAAAGCTTGCAAGAAGATACAAAGCATTTAGCACCCTTAGGATTTTCCTCAATGTTAGTTTATTAATGACTTCCATTAGCATGTTCCTATAAAACCACAAAGCCGCATTCATACAGCTGATCTGGAACGTGAAACGATGCCCCGCTGTGCGAGTCCAGTGACAGCACCGAGGCCACTGCACCCCAGCACCTGGAATGGTCACTGCCCAGCCCTCAGACACTGGCCTCTACAGGAGTGAACTATGCCTCCAATCACTCCACCCGAAGTCTACACTTGGGCAGGAGGCAAACAATGAAGTGAAATGAATCTAGTTCACCAACATAGACGTACCGTATAGCGTTTGTATACTGTGATTCGTTTGGGCCTAACAAGCATTCCATGGGGATAAAACAATGGGCCCTGACACCTGACAGACACGGAGACAGAGGTGGACAGGAAGTGGAACGCCAGCCTGTCACACAGTGACAGCTGACATCAACATAGCTTCCCGGGCTCTCTCCCACGTGGAATTGCCTCTTCCTCCCGCCACGCCTTACATCATGAGAGTGTGTGGAAAGTTGTGAGCTAATCCACATGGTGTATTTTCATCATCCTAGCTCCCCCTAGACCAGGGGTCCCCAAACATTTTACACAGGGGGCCAGTTCACTGTCCCTCAGACCGTTGGAGGGCCAGACTATAAAAAAAAACTATGAACAAATCCCTATGCACACTGCACATATCTTATTTTAAAGTAAAAAAACAAAATGGGAACAAATACAATATTTAAAATAAAGAACAAGTAAATTTAAATCAACAAACTGACCAGTATTTCAATGGGAACTATGGGCCTGCTTTTGGCTAATGAGATGGTCAATGTTCGCTTCCATATTTGTCACTGCTAGCCATAACAAGTGATATGATGCGCTTCCGGAGCCGTGACGCATGCATCCCGCGTCACCAGAAGTAGTACTGTACATGAGCAACACCGTGCTTTGCAGTGCCGTCCAGGAGCACAGGATGCGGATGTATCCTGTGCTCCTCTCACTGACCACCAATGAAAGAGGTGCCCCTTCTGGAAGTGCGGCGGGGGCCGGATAAATGGCCTCAGGAGGCCACATGTGGCCCACGAGCTGTAGTTTGGGGACCCCTGCCCTAGACCCTTGTTTAAAGCGGGGTTTCTCAACAGCAGCAACGCTGACATTTGGACTAGGTAAGCCTGCTGTGGCCGCACTGCAGGCTGTCTAGCCACATGGCTGGCTTCTACCCACTGGACAGCAGTAGCACCCCTCCAGTTGTGACAACCAGAATGTCTCCCAGTGCTGCCACATTTGGGGGGGGGGGCACAACCTCCATAGAATAAAAATCGCCGACTTAAAGGAAACCTACAGTAAATCCATTCGAATGGCAGTAGTGATAACTTAACTGTGCGTTACAATAGTCTAGGAAGATGATTTCTTCTTGTACACAAACAATATGGCCATTAGCCTTGGAAAATACATATCTGCATTTTAGTAAAGTCTGCAGGTTCTGAAAGGATTACAACAAGCATCCTTTACCTCTGTCAACTGTCAAGGCACCAAGATGCTGTCTGTTTAGGACAAATGAGCAAAACCCAGCATCTATCTTCTGTCTCTCTCCGTGGTCAGCCACTCCAACTGAGCCAGCCCCTCAACTCCTCCAGCCTCTGCCACCTGACTTACTGCCCCTTCCTTACAGCCCCATCCCTGGGCACCGGTCCCTTTAGATTCACGCTCAATCACTGAGCTACTCTCAGAATCTATCAAACAATCAAAGAAAATAACCAACCACTGTGAGGATAAAGGGCACTACAGAGCTTGTCTTTTAGAGTCGTGCAAGCCTTGGAGTCACAGCTACGACCCAGGTTAAGTGGGCACAGACAGGCTCGGGGCGCTTCAACCTCTTCCTTTGCAGGGACAGACGCGCCTGTCCAGACCTCAGTTTTCTGCAGGTGGAGAAAGACCTTCTGAGAGGGAGGATACACAGTAATGTATCCTAAAAACGTCTTCACGTGCCCAAGCAAATGCCGAAGAATTCACAACAGGAAATGTGGCAGAATCACGTTTTACTCAACAGGATGGAGACTGAGGGAGTTAGAAAGGAAATTCTGGAGGTTGTTAGTTAAAAATTAAATATTCCACTTAAGTTTTCTAAGTTGTTAAGCCATGGCTAAGGAGGATGAATATTAGTTATTCATATTTTAAAAGATAGTACTTCAGCATAAAGGTCATTTCAACCAATATAATTAAAAAGAAGTGTCTGAATTCTTCTTCAGGAATCACTTTCCTTATGTCAGAGGAAGTACTGTACGCCCTTTGAGATTTTTATTAAATTCCCCCAAGGACAGTATGCACAGCTTGCCTTAAAAAAACCCTGAGCCACCAGCAGTCATTTTTTTCCTATGCCTGTGTGTATTTGGCCGTAGGGAATGCTCTACTTCTTTCCTAAATGGAGTTGCTTATCCACAGCTCAAAAGGTAGGCTAAAACAAACAAACAAACAAAAAAGAAACGGTTCCATCCTTCTTGGAATGTGATCTTGAAGCATTTATTATGTAATAGGCTCTCAACTCCATCTTCTGAGTCATCTTATCTAATGTTATTTCTTTAGTTCTTTAAATTTTCTTTGATTTGTGAACACAAAAAGTTTTTTTATGAGTTAAGAATAATCAATTAGTTCTTGGTGATGTCTGATTTACATTTCCAACTCACGAGCATGATGAATTTTTGGAATGTGTCTCTCTGGAAAGCATGCTGTATTTTTAATGAAAATATAATTTGGAGGATCCGAAGACTTGGGAACAGTAGTCTATAAATCAGCTTTCTTGGGCAGGAACCAATGACAAGTCATAGGAAAGTAAAGCATAGTATTTTACTTCAAATATCATGAGAAGGGGATATAACTCAGCCTGAAGCTGTTGAGAAGTCACTGGCATTAGGCCTACTGCTGATGAAAAAACAAGCCACCTGCTATCCCCTGAAACCTAACTAGAATAATACTAAAAGCTACAGAGAACATCCATTGCCCAAGTCTTGGATGCAAGAGTGTGATTGAGCACCTTTGCTTCTAGGAAGCACTACTTCATACCATGTAGTAATATTGCTGAAGGAATGAAGGGAACTTCTAAATTTAGTCTATTCTTTTTCATGTGTGCTAATGAAGAGTAAATGGTATGCAAAACCAAATCCATAATTGATCCAAAATAACTGATATCTCACCCAATGATTTTACTAGTTAAGAGAGTTGTAAGCACCAAAATTAAATCTCTCTTCTTACTGCTTCTTCTTACTCTTTGGCAAAGGTGCTAACGATCAGTGAAAAGACCAAAAGGTTGGCAGCAGGAGGGGGAAGGAAAAACAAAGCCAGCAGCCACAGGATCTGCAAACTGAAAACCAGCTCTGAATAACAGAGTGAAAAACGCAAAGCTATTTGGGATCATTAAAAGGCAGATATTATGTTCGTCTGTCTAAGACTCTGATGTCTGATTGATTGATTTCACAGTTGTCTACAATGGGTAATGTGGAAAAGATGACAGAATTTGGCCATCCTAAACTCAAGAATACAGGGCTTTTAATTAACCAAAATAGAGCACTAATCACAAATAAAATTCCCTAAATGGCATTAAATAAAACATAAGTACTTTGAATGTGTCCAAGAATTACTATGTAATGTGCAACATGGTTTATCACACTAGATTCCTTCTATGTGTGCAGCACACTAAGGGGAGAGAAGGAGGGTGGGATGGAAGGAGGGAAGGTAGAAATGAGGGAGGGAAGGAGAAGGAGAGAGAGGGAGAGAGAAGGAGAGAGAGGGACAGAGAGGGGGTAGAGGGAGGGAGGGACAGAGACCTCCCCCATTATTATCTCACCAAATGGAAGAACCCTGTCAAGAAACCTCTTTAACAACAGTTGGCTCTTGGTGTCAGAGAAGTAATGTTTAAAATCCTTTTTCTTACAGAAATATGAGTAAACCACGCACCTGAACTGTTTATTTTCTTCGTATAGGTCAGCAGAAAACCTACAAAGGCTCTGAAGCTTGCCCTTCTAATTCTAATGAGACAGGATGGAAAGTGTCACCTGTATTCCCGGCCTGAAAACTCAGCTTTCCTTGGGAACCAACTCAGCCTGAGAGCATTTTATAGATTATGATTAATGATTAACTAACTCTGCTTCTACTTTTCTGATCCCTGGCTGCCCAGTACTGCATAAAATGCATGACAATCAAAGAACACAAATAACAATTAATATGCATTGGAGCTTTGGGTGGGGAAATGCTTCTTAAAATTTAAAAGAAAAAAAAACACAAAGCAAGTGAAATTTCGAAAAGTTTTTCACAAACTTCCATAGCTATTGGGCTACAGAAGGCTTTTCAAGAGACACCTGTCAGTCTTACCCAGAACAGAACAGGGAAGCCAATGAAAAGAAAAGGAAAGAATTACAAATGGTCTGACATTACGAGTTTGCCCAAAAAACGTGGATCTTGAGCAAGCAATTTACCTTCAGCAGGGTAAGAAACAGGAAATCAGACTCATTTATAAGGTTTAGCAATGGCTGATACATTGACATTTCCTGGATCTACTTCAGGACTGGATGAGTACATTCTGCACAGGCTAGTTTTCCCCAATATTCAATAATTAATATGTCTATCACCAAATGAATTTTATGTCATAAACTCTTCAGAGCAGGAATCACCTGGATTCCTGCAGTCTGGAAGCTGCATATACATTAAGCATGCTCTGAAAATTATGATGGTGCTAATATAGTGAAAAGGTTATGAAAACACAGGACTTATCCAGGTCAAGGCAGACTACCACCATTTTGAAATTTCTGAAGACTGCACTGTCATGCATTCTGGTGTGCCTGAATGATTGCACCTCTGTCAAGGCTGTCTGTCTTTGGCTTGAAAATGAATTTGTCAGTTGGAATATATCTTAAATTTTCAAGCAGGAGTGCAGCCCACTTACAGAGAATGAACAATGTTTCCTCTGGTTACCACAAATAAAACTATTTTAAGGAAAGTAACTAGTTTTCAACTGAGACTCTCTAACAGGTGAAATTAAATTCACCTTAGGGGGGAACACTTCTGTATAAATAAATTGTGGGCTGGAACACAGAGATTCAACTACAAATCCAGAACTACCTGAAGTGATGTAGCTTTAATCCCAGGCCTGTGCTACCAGCTTTCTAACAGGGCTATGAGAGACCCACACAAAACCCAGACCCCCTCATCCAAGCCTAGACTCAAGGAAGCTTTCTCTTTCACCTCAACCACCTGTTTTTTGTTTGCTCATTTGTTTTTTGTACGTTTTTCATGGATATACTCGTAAATGTGTAAGATAAGAAAACAAATCAAGAGGTAAAGCCCTGATTAGACAGCCTGCTTCACCCAACCCAGGCAGAAAGAGAACTAATCGATATTTAGTACTTTGGACATATTGGTCCTATAAAGGTAAACAATAGCAATAAAACAGAAAAGAATTCTACTCGTCTTTATTTTGATCATCACCCTTATTATTATTTGGCTCCAGTTGATTATTGCTTTTCTTTAGGGCTTCCCAAATAGAGAGCCCAATCTGGGAACTAAATATAATTGCTCTGTGCCCCACCACAGCACAACTGTAAACCAGCAGCCAATTCAAGAAAATCAAGATCAACATTTTCTTTGCAACCTCTGTTTTCAAGATTTGATCTCATACATAAGGTAAATTAAAATACTCTTTCATTTCAGGAGCTAATGTGAATTCTTAAACTACATCTTTTTAAAGGAAAAATAACTTGTAGAGGATGGTGGGTTTTTTTGTTCTGGTTGTAGTACATAGAATTTACATGCAATTCTAAGTTGGCTTAAGTTTTGAGGCTGTTTATTTTCATTACATTCATCACCCATACTAGCCACTGATCTCAGCTGGAGATGGACCTGTGAAATACAGTTGAAGCTAGAATATACTTCGGTCAGCACATAACCTTGGTGTTTACATCAGTCTAATAAACAGGTTAAATTGTCACAAAATTGATTTTTAAAATGTTATTTTCAGGCAATCGTTTCCCAAGTCTATTTTAGTTGCTGGACTGGGATTCACTATGAGATCTACAGCTCATCCATTCAAATAAGCAGTCTCTTTCCATTTTCAAAAGCAAGCTCTGGCTTGGGCTTGCTACCTCCTTCCAGGTAACGTCAGGACCTTCGGCTCGCTTCCACCTGCGGGTGTGTTAGAACCCAGTCGCGCGCACCCGGAGTCCTTCCCTGGACCCCTCCGAGGGCACATGTGGCAACCTAGAAAGAACACAACCCGAACACAAAACTTTCTGCCCGCAAACTACTGCGGTCGCCCCGCGATGAAAAGAGACAGAACACAGGGAATGGCGCGGGCTTTTGTTCCAGCGGTGCCCAGCTGGCGAGGTCAGGCCACAGCAGTCCTCCATCCCCAAAGGTCAGGGGAGATTTCGTGGGACTGAGATTTGGGGGCAACCTCTTTCTAAGCAATCCGCGCGTACAAACACTTGAAAAGGGGGCGTGGAGTAGACAAGGATGAAATCCTTATAGCCTTGCAAATCCTGCATCAGTCTTAGGTTCACAAAGTGAGTCTCCAGATCCACGGAAGACTGCGAGGGGGGCGGGGAGAAGAGCCAAGGCGGACCCGAGAGAAATTGGTTCGAGGAGGGTGCAGAAGATAGTCAAGACGCAGGGCCGGCCCCGCCTCCGGGTACAATCAGACAAACTACAGTGTGCCAGTGGTTTTCGGCTTCCTGTTTGTAAAGAGAGAACCGCCCTGCCTGACTCTGTAACACCCGTCCTTCCCCAAAACTAAGTCCGCCTCTTCTTCGCGCGCCGGGCAGGCTCGGCTACCAGAGGAGCAGGGCGAGGGCGGTCACAGGGAGGAGGCAGGGCCGGGGGGCGCCGCGCCCCTCCTAGCCAGCGGCCTCCGGGGCCGAGCTGGGCCGCGAGGCGGACAAAGCGTTTCCCGCTCCCTCCCCCACGGCCGCGTCCCAGAAGGGAGGGGAAAAGCGGGCGGGAGGGCTGAAGGAGGACAAACTGGGAAAGAAAGGGGAGGAGGAAGGTGCTGCCGGCGGGACTGGGCAGGAGCGCGCCCAGGAGGGAGGAGAGAGAGGAGGGGCTGGGCGGCCTCGGAGAACAGGGAGGAAGGCAGGATTCTAGAAGGCCAAGATAAACAAATTGTTCCTCTTCACGTGCGGGGCGGGGGAGGTGGAAAAGCATAGGGAGCAAATGCGGCGGCCTCGCCTCTTCCCCTCCCCCAAGCCGGCTCTTTGTCACCGAGCGCCGGCCGGAGCGCCCGGCGTTAGCCTGCGGCGGCGGCGGCGGCACCGGCACCAGCCCCGGCGCCGATGACTCCCAGACCCGAGACGTGTGCGATTTATCAACCGCACACTGCGAGGGCCGCCGATCGAGGTGCGGTGTGCCGAAGAAACAGGAAAAGGCGCTCCGCACTCCCGGATTCCCACCACCCCACCCGCTCCGCACACCCGCGGCTCACTAACACGGGTGGCGAGGTGGGGGAAGGGGCTGCAGACACCTTTCCGAGCTTCCGGCCTGCCCCCACCCCCACCTCGAAAGGAGAGCTAAAGAACCTGAAAGAGGAGATAAGAGAAAGGATTCTACCCTCAGGGTTAGGGGGTGGGAACTGCCTCTTCCTCCTCAAGAAGTTAAGCCATTGGCTGCTCAGTCTACCTCGAACCCACCCACCCAGCCATTTAAGACTCTTTCACCTCCCTGCTACCATCCACTCCTCCGGGTTTATTAGACGGGCCTGGAAAGTTGGCGGGGTTGAAACGTAGAGGTTCAGTGCACGCAAGTTTAAGAGGAGGCTACGCAATCCCCAGCGAAGTCGCGTGGTGGGGAGTTCTGGTGCAGACTGAGGACGCAGTTCTCCCCTCCCGCCCTATGGGGCTGTTGGACCCCCTCGACACTACCCGCTGCTCCACCTGCCGAGCCAACCCCGGGTCTGCGGCCGCGGAGGAGCGCACCAGCGCCCCGCATCCGCGCGCGTTCCCGCGAAGGCGCGCGCGCGCGCAGCCATTCTCGTTGGCTTCTCACCCACTTCAAAGTTCATTCACAAAACTCTCAGACTTTCTCAGCCCAAAGGGGGCAAGCCGGGGAGAGCAGGGCGAGAGCCTCTCGCGTCCCCCTCCTGTCCCCGTAGATTGAGGGACTGGTGCCCGCCCAGAATCTGCAACAGCATCAATTTCTCCCCGCACCCGACGGACGTGCGGGGAGGGGTGGGCGAAGGGGGACGGGTCTGGGAGGTGAGGAAGCATTGGCAGGGGTGGGGTGGGAGCAGTGAAGAGGAGGAGCGAGGTTTCAACTCTAGGTTCACTCTCTTTCAAATCAGTATCTAAGAAAAGGAGAGGGGAAAAAAACTTTTCTAGTGCCTCCCTCCGCCGCTCCTCCAGGCTGACCTCCGCCTCTCGCAGTCGTGACTGGCTTCTCCCCTCTCGCCCCCTCTTCCCCAAATCTGACAACCCTGACAGATTAACAGGTAGCGGCGACCGCAGCTCTTACCCCTAGAAAAGTTGGCGTTAACCTTTCGACTTCAGCCCACCTCGACCACCATGCAAATCAGACCCCGTCCCCCTTGTAAGAAGCTCCAGTCCCCCGCCCCCAAACGCGCGCGCGCACCCCATGACCGCCGCCAGCGCGCCCTCACCATGATTAGCGTGTGGTTCCTCTGCTCCGCCGAGGCAGCCTCCGCATCTTGCTGGGGTTTGCTCTGGTGCTGCTGCTTGCCGGCGCCCGATTTCTTGGCCCTCTGCTCCAGGGTGCGCTGGTAGAGGCTCACGGTGTCCCGGCGCTCCAGCTCGAGCTGCTCCACCTGAGCCTGCTGGTACCTGTTCTCGCAGTTGACGTGGTGCCGCCGGCAGCCTTCGATGCGCTGGCGGAGCCGCTCCACTACGGTGCTGTGCTTGGGGACAGCCGCGGAGCCGCCGCCGGGGCCCCCGGAGCCGCCGCCGCAGCCGGCAGCGGGGTGATTGCTACTCGGAGCAGCCGGAGTACTATTGGGAGTATTATTCACACCGATCCCGGCCCCGGCGAGGCTGCTGTTCAGGCTACTGTTGATGCAAATACTACTGCCATTCGCGGCAGCAGCGGGGGCTGCGAAATCCCCCATCCTGCTCCCTGGGCACACTATTTTGGAACAACTTTTTTTATCCACACCCCCCCCCCCCCCTATCAGCCTCCTCCTTGGGTCCAAGGATTAAAATAGTTTAAGTGGAACGCGGGGGAGACGCAAGCACATGGATGGAAACAGCGATCCCGACGGGGCGAAAAAAAAGGGGGAGAGATTTTGGGGTGGGTTTTTTGTTTCCTTTTTTGTAAAAACTGTAAAGATCAAGGAGAAAAAAGGGGGGCTCCGAATGCCACCAGACACCTATTAACAAAAAGAATCACAACAAACTAAGCCAGCTGCAAATCGGGTTGCAACTCAAGGGGAGATCCGCTCCTCGCCTGCCTTCTTTTCATAATCCATTATTTTCTAATAAATTCCAGGAGATTTCCGGTGGTTGGCAAGCATTTTCTCCCTACGTACCGAAAAACACACCCCATGTACACACACAAGCATATGCCTCCAGTGCGGACACGCGCGACACACACTCACTCCGCACCGCATCGGAAAACGGCAAGCTTGCTTATTGCATTTTCCTTCCACAAAAAAGTTTTGGTGTTTATGCCGCCCCGTGTTCTCAAAGTACTTTGGCTGCTCAGTTGCATTTCACAGGATCCTAGATATCGAATCCTCGGGCTGGGGGAAGTAAACACATGGACAGTCCGAGGCGACTGCAAAAGTAGATCGGTGAAGTCCTTTGCAAAACGCCGCGCGGAGAGCAGCCCCTAACGCTCGGCTGGGCTGCCGCTGCCGCCGCTGCTCCTGCCACCATCACAATGATCAACTGCTCGCCGCCGCCGCCGCCGCCTCCTCCTCCTCCTCCTCCTCTCGCTCCTCCACCTCCTCCTCCTCCATGCCAGCGGAGTGATATCAGGACGCGCGAGCTCAGTAAACACGGCAGCGGCGGCGGCTGGAGGCCGTGAGACAAGCCCTGGGACACAGCGCAAAACCCGGCCCGGACTCTCACCCGGCAGGAGCGGGCGCGGCATGCACCGGCACCCGCCTCCTTAGCCTCGCGCTCTCCGCCCTTCCCACGCCCCCAAGCTCACTACAACCCAGGCGGGAACTGGAGCTGCCAGAGAAAAGAAAAAGAAAGATTCTGGTATATCTCGGGAATGAATCAACTTTTGACGTGTGCGTGCGTGTGTGCGTGTGTGTGTGTGTGCGCGTGCACACACACACAGGAGGTGGAGCAGGGGCCACATGGACGCGCCTGGCTGGATTTCCTTATTCCAAGCGAGGTATCAAGCAAGCCCAAGTTGTTATACATTTATGCATTATAGTGCAGAACTGCATGACCAGGCAGAAACATTGAGGCTTCACAGCAGTTGTCTGTCATCCCTATCCATGTGGAAAGAAAAAGGCAAATGAGTGACTTGTTTTTAAAACCCAGGTAATAAGTCTTACCTAGTAATAACCCTCCTTATGGACATCTTTTCAAACTCCAGGCCAGTCTTAACACACAAATACTTAATTCCGAACAAAAAGAAATAGGCACCAAAAAACTTGGAATATTATTTAATTCACTGTACATAATGATTGTTGTCATTAAGGCAATTATTGTTTTAGTTACCCTTGGAAAAAAAATTAAAATAAAGCAAGCAGGGACTTGGAGGTGAGACTAACATAACAGTACATTTTAACAGACTGTTTTGAATACTAGGTGCTAATGACAAGCAGTAATTAAGGGCCCTTCGTAAATCAAGTGGAAAGATTGCAGATTTCATGGACTAGAACTATAGGAAAAACACAGCATTTCACAGTTTGTCATGACCAAAACAAAAACAAGCAAAAATAACAGGCTTACTTTATTACTATATATATTTCTTTCTGTTTAAATGAATTCACAAGTACAATTAATATGGAATAGCAACCACAGAAAGCAATCAAAACTTTCCATCATCTTTCCAGATATTGACAATCTTAAAAAACAATTAAGGTCAGATATAATATCCTTGAATCTGGACTTAACCCATCGCATAATTAAAAAAAAAACTAAATTGGATAAACAATGTTTCTGTGATAATCAGTAGGATAAAATCTTGATTGTGTGCTGTTAAAAATAAGGCATTTTGTATTATCTCAATAAATCTTATAGAATTAGTGTTTAGGATAAAAATACACCCCAGTTTTCTAAAATAGCCAGGAATAAAAGAATTTTGGATCTCATGCATTAGTCATGAGATCTGATTTAAACCATCTTCATTTCTTGGCATCGCAGATTAGCATTGGATGCTATTTCTAACCTCATAAAGTAAGCACTAAGAAGCTATATTTTTCTCCAATTAATCAAGTTTGTATGGTAAACTATATCTTTAACATCCACTGGATTATATGATAAAATGGGCAGCAAAATATTGATTAACATGGTGTGAAGTTTTCTCTAAGTAGTGAAACCAATGTGGGACAGTATCTGTCATTGCAGGTTGTCATAATTTTTCAGAGGGCTAGTTAGTCAGCATACTGCCTTCTGTATCATAACTGCACCTCCAAGCCTGCTAGAAAATTAAACTGAATTAGTCCCGTAGCGAGAAGTCAGAGCATCATAAAATAACAGAGAAAAAATTATTTAAAATTTTAAGAAAAAGACTTCACAAAGTGGCCTTTGTCTTTCACATATTTACTAAATAATATCTCTATTAATTCAGGAAACACAAGGCTTCACTGTAAAGAGGAAGCCATGACTCCACATTAATTCTGATCTCTCTTCACTGTAGTTGAATTCTTATCCTTCTTTCTACTCCATGTGCCTCCATCAGCCACACAAGATGACAATTGGATTTACAGAGGCAACAACTTGGAGGGTCTTGATTCTGTTTTGAGACTTGGGTTCTAATTCCAGCTTTTTCCTGCGCCTTTCAATTTAACTTTTCATTGAGAGTTTGTTATTCTAGGAGCTAAAAAGCAACAACTGCCGTAACATGCATTCCCATAGAGCTGTTTACCTCTCCTATCATGAAGGGAAACCAAAAATACACAAGAATTGGCATCCTTCTCTTTGGGGGATCAGCAGGTGGAGAGGTATACTTGGAAGCTTTACCTTAGAGATCCCCAAGAATAAATGGAACGATTCTTATGTAGCCACAGTATAGTTTGCTGCCCGAGTTTCATGCATGAATGGACTATACAAAAAAGAAAGGTTCACTGTTCATGAGTATGTGTACACATACACACACAGGCACCCATTTTTTATCTCGTCGAGAGGGTAGCAGTGGCAACCACAAGTTCCAAAACTAAAATGTGGGGAAAGGAAGGACTTTAAAACTGTGTGGAGACCAATAGGGGAAGAGTCTCTGAGGAAACTGATCTGTGCAGTACTCTACTATGACATACCTGAGGTCAGAAACCTCCTAATTGTGTAGGACAATTAGAGGAAAGAAACAGGAAATGAACAAGACTTGGGTTTTAAGCAACATCAGCAAGTCACCCTGATGTTGAGATGCTAATCTACTCCAGGCACCTTAGAAGAAGCAGAGGCCTTTATACTGGCTACTTCTAGACTCTCAGGATAGACCCCTGCAGGGTTGCCAGCTTTGTTGGTCACCATCCTAAAGAACTCCTTGAAAGTCACAGAGAAATCCAAGTTCTGGGAAACAATTTTAGTCTCGTCCTACCAAGCGCTCTGATCGCGTGACTATCTTGATCTTCCACGTGAGCCTGCTATGGAAAAAAGCTTCTGGATCGGAGCTATGGGTGCATCATCAGTGCTGTTGCTCTAGAATGGCAAAGAAATCTGCTGAGGTGCCACAGCAGAGATGAGAAGGAAATTACACGGCTTCAGCCCCAGACGTTGATGATATCTCTGGATGCCAAAGAGAAGAAGGGCTTGATGAATTAGTACCTGTACCAGGTTGTCCTGAGGCTCTGGCTGGGAGCCAAAGGTGGCAGTTCTAAGGAGTTAAAGCAGATTCCCTTTTCTTTAGGCCAACTCTGTGTCATCCTCCCATGTCCGTCTGATAGGACCCAATGTCCTAGTGTTAGGGAAAAGGTCTTTGTATAGAAACTCCAGTGTATGTGCCACTTCTGCTGCCCTATTAATGTGGACAATAGAACTGGCTTCATAATTGTACCCTAAAAACATACTTAGCGACTAAGGTAGACTAGGAGCTTCTGCTTCCCACCTATTGTTAAGCAGACAGTTCTACATGCCCATACAGCATATAGAACATAGTCCCAACCTCACTGATGGCCAACCAGACTCCAGGCAGGAAAACACAGTGATGGGACTAAGATGAAATAGGTGTGGGGACACGCAAGAAAGGCTTGGGGGCAGGGTTAGGGGGCGCATGCTTGCAAGTCTAAGACTACTTCTCCAGAACTCACTCTGAAAACTGGGTAGAAGCAAGCCAACCAAAGGTCGGTGGCTGGTAGGCAGGGGGAGCTAGGAACCAGCCAGATCGAGGCCCAGAGGCCTGTTGTGTCAGCAGGCCCACCAGCAGCGTCCTCTCACGGGATTGTGAGCGTGAGCGTGAAAAACCCTGAGGCCGAAGCTCGGAGATACGTGGAGCCAGCTCGTGAAGGCCACGCACTTGCACAAGTTTTGTCTGTCTCCTTGGGACAATGCCACTGTTGGAAGGATTCCAGCTGCTTCCCTCTTCTTACTTCAGCAGTGCAGTGCAGGTATTATGCTAGGGCTTTTTGGAATGCCTTGTGAAGAAGCGGGTCCTATACATTGTCTCACCAGAAAAGCTTCTGAGCCAGTAAGTGGAGGAGGTGGTATGTACCGCATCTCTTTAAGATTCCTTACCACCCGGAAGGCCACAGGACACCTTGAAGTAGAGCATGCTGGACTTTGTTTAACCTAGCATTGCCCAAATCCTGGTAGGTCCCACGGAACAAAACACTGCAGAAAGCTCTGTGTAGGAGGGGATGAATTGAAGGCAGCTGTACACTCACTTATGTTCACAACATTGCCTGGGCAGGTAATCTGTGACAAAGACCACACTCCCCAGACCATCTTCTCTGCCCTAGTGCAGAGCACTAGCCAGAATCACTGAGGGCTCACGGCCCTTCCCTAACCTTGACTGGATGTGTTGAATTGTGACCTTAAAGTGGTGGAAAAAGAGCAATACAAAGGCAAAAGTCCCAGAAGGCTGACAGTGAGTAGCCCTTTTAGCATCAGTACTTTGAGTGTGATATATAAAGGTCAGATGTATTTAACTGGAAAAAAAAATTTTTTTTTTTTTGTATTTTTCTGAAGCTGGAAACAGGGATAGACAGTCAGACAGACTCCCGCATGCGCCTGACCGGGATCCACTCGGCACGCCCACCAGGGGGCAACGCTCTGCCCACCAGGGGGCGATGCTCTGCCCCTCCTGGGCATCGCTCTGTTGCTACCAGAGCCACTCCAGCGCCTGGGGCAGAGGCCAAGGAGCCATCCCCAGCGCCCGGGCCATCTTTGCTCCAATGGAGCCTTGGCTGCGGGAGGGGAAGAGAGAGACAGAGAGGAAGGAGAGGGGGAGGGGTGGAGAAGCAGATGGGCGCTTCTCCTGTGTGCCGCGGCCGGGAATCGAACCTGGGACTTCTGCACGCCAGGCCGATGCTCTACCACTGAGCCAACCAGCCAGGGCTGGAAATTTTAATTGTGTAATATCTTTAAAGATAGAGTTTCATTACTTTTGAAGCATGCACTCTGTCTAGTCTAATAATTACTGGCCCCTTGGAGCTATTTTAATAAGCACGTTCTCCTTAGTAAACCAGCTGTATGTAGGTGACATCCCCTGTGGACCAGGGGCATTTTAAAAGTTTATTTCCTTAAGTATTTAAAAATTCTTAGCAAGACCTTGTTTACATGATTAATTTTCACTTTTTATGAAGAAGGGGTTTACTAAGTTCTAGACCATGTCATAAATTTTGAGAAAAATATGAATTATTGGAGTTTATTTTCTTATTCATTTATTTTAATATATACATATAAGAGTTTTATGGTTGTTAGGAGAAAGGCTGTCTAAAGTCCATGGCAGACACATTTTTTAAAAGCCTATTTCTGTTTTACATATACCTCTACTCTCAGGGCTAAATAATTTGATATAATAAAGCATTTGCCTGGAAGAAGGTCGGCTTCCAAGGAAGATGTTAAAGACTTCTGAAACTTGGGGGGAAATATTTAGGGAATCTTTTATGTATTGGAGGAGTATCAGCAGACAAACTGTTAACTTTTGAAACAATTATTTAACAAATAAAGAACTGAATAATCGTGACTTTTTCTTATAGATATTTACTGGTGATCAGCAATAGCATAGGGTATAATTTTAATGGCGAAGACTCATTGAAAACTTGCTCTTTTCCAGGGTTTATTATTAGCTCCCCACTGCACTGGTATTAAAAGTAGTAGAGTCCGAATTCACGTGGTATAAGGTCTGTCCCCAGGACACACACTATTGAAGGAATGTGACCTGCAGTCGGCTCCTCAGTTTGCTTCCAGTGTTAAGATTCTACATTTTTGTGAAACTGAAATTACTGCATTTTAGCTGGATGGCGTTTGAACAGAAGCCTGTTGCCATTCTGTTTAGAAGGGATTCAGCTCCAGAGTCATCCTTCCAGAAGGCTGTCCTGGGCATGCCTTCCTCAGTCCTCATTCTCGGGGCTCTGAGAACCCAGAGCACTTCTCTCTGTCTTGGCACTTACATCGTCACCTTGCATTGCAACGGTCTGCTCACCTGTCTGCCTCTCAGTTGTGTTTTGTCAGTGTTTGGCCCTCATGTAGGGCTGGGCGTGACAGAGCTCTGTCACTGCGTTTGGGGAAGAGTAACGTGAAGGACCGAGCAGTTCACAGTTTATCAGTTATAAAGCTAGAAAGGGTGTTGTGACCAGTCCTGGACAGGAGTCCCAGAGGAGACGAATGCTAGGAACCATTCTGCAGAAACCATTTGAATGAAATATAAGAAAATCATAGTAAGATGTGACTTGTTTTTCAAAATGCTGTTTCTTAGGCACTTGGGGTACTGTATGAGTTGTCTTGGAGAGGCGCAGGGTGGAAGAGAGGTGGAGAGGCAGGCCAGCCTCATGCTCTGCTGTCTGTCGGCAAGGGGAAGGGCTCACAGCTATGGTCCATCCATCTGCCGTGTGTCAGATACAAGGCAAGGCTTCTTCCAGATGTTCACCCCAACAGCCCGAGAGGGTGCACAAACCAGAGCTGCCTCAACTGTGCTCTTAACATGAATTCGGCTCTCTGCTCTTCTATTCCCTTCATTTGTCCATCAGGGCTTGGCAGGTCTGTTCTGGAGTTGCTGAGAGGAATGTACCAAACCTTGAGTGCTTCTTCTACTTCATGGATAATGGCAGGGTTTTAAGGTTGTTACAACCACATGCCTGAGAAAGATGTAACACCACTATATTACCGCTCCCACCTTCTAGATGAGAGAACAGAGGGGTGGAGAGTTTATATAACTTGCATTTACGTCAGCTCCAAAGCCTTCATCCTAGGCACCTGGATTCCCCTTTGGGTTGTTCGGTCACTACTGTTGGGACTCTGTAGCCATACTGTCACTGCTATTGTCATTCATTCAGCAAATACTTATTGAGGATTGACAAGCCCTGTGTTAGGCACAAGGAATGCATTCCTGAACAGAAACATTTTCCTCCCCAGGGGCGCTTAATAATCTAGCGGGGGGGGGGGGGGGGGGAGAAGGCCGTGTAAGCATTACAGCAGGCTCACAATAAGAAAAGTATAGTTAGCTCTCAACTGACCTGAGTTTGAGGGAGGGCTAGGAAAAGGTGTGTTACAGTTCACACGCAACTGGTAAGAAGGGGATTGGGAAAAACAACTCACCTGAGCTTAGTTAGAATCACACGCAAATATGAAGGAAAGGTTTACCGCCCTACACATGTCATTGAAAAGATATAAAATAATAAGACACAACAGTTTAAGAACACAGAGCCTCGGCCCTGGCCGGTTGGCTCAGTGGTAGAGCATCGGCCTGGCGTGCAGAAGTCCCGGGTTCGATTCCCGGCCAGGGCACACATGAGAAGCGCCCATATGCTTCTCCACCCCTCCCCCTATCCTTCCTCTCTGTCTCTCTCTTCCCCTCCCACAGCCGAGGCTCCATTGGAGCAAAGATGGCCTGGGCGCAGGGGATGTCTCCTTGGCCTCTGCCCCAGGCGCTAGAGTGGCTCTGGTAGCAACAGAGCGACACCCCGGAGGGGCAGAGCATCGCCCCCTGGTGGGCAGAGCGTTGCCCCTGGTGGGCATGCTGGGTGGATCCCGGTCGGGCGCATGCAGGAGTCTGTCTGACTGTCTATCCCCGTTTCCAGCTTCAGAAAAATACAAAAAAAAAAAAAAAAGAACACAGAGCCTCATATTTCACTGTTGTATGAAAACTTGCCCAAAGGTATGTTTAATGGTTTGATGGTGTCTGGTCCCCGGCTGCTTGCTCCCTTTTTAACATTGGAACAAAGCCTAGGCAACATGGGTTTGTCTCCCAGTAAACTGCATTCTTCACTGCTGCTCTTGTAGACAGTCTAGGTCAGTGTTTTTTAAGCCACATGGAGTCCGAAGAATTCCCTCCGAGGGGCCTGAGGCCTGTCATAGGTGGGCAGAAGAACTGGTTGGCTCTTGGCTCCTCTTCAACGCAACCGCCTTCTCTTTCTTTTTTTTTTTTTTTTTTTTTTTTTTCATTTTTCTGAAGCTGGAAACAGGGAGAGACAGTCAGACAGACTCCCGCATGCGCCCGACCGGGATCCACCCGGCACGCCCACCAGGGGCGATGCTCTGCCCACCAGGGGGCGATGCTCTGCCCCTCCGGGGCGTCGCCATGTTGCGACCAGAGCCACTCTAGCGCCTGAGGCAGAGGCCACAGAGCCATGCCCAGCACCCGGGCCATCTCTGCTCCAATGGAGCCTTGGCTGCGGGAGGGGAAGAGAGAGACAGAGAGGAAAGCGCGGCAGAGGGGTGGAGAAGCAAATGGGCGCTTCTCCTGTGTGCCCTGGCCGGGAATCGAACCCGGGTCCTCCGCACGCTAGGCCGACGCTCTACCGCTGAGCCAACCGGCCAGGGCCCGCCTTCTCTTTCAATGTGGAGTAAGATTTCCTTTGAATGAGGGGTTCCACAGCTAAAAAGAGTTTGGAATATTGTTCTATGTTTCATCTTGTTTTTGCGGGCAAACTCTCTCTCCTCCACCCATTCGCCACCCTCCATCCCACACAGAGTATCACTTCCTCCTCCTCTTCTGGAGGGCACCAAACCCTGGTTCATATCGCCTCCGAAATGGTTAACTTTGGCTCCAGGGTTTTAATGATCCACTTGCTTAACGTCAGCATCCTCAATTTTTTCTTCATGTGTCCTCTGAGTTGGGCCGCTTAAGGATGGTCCAACCAAGTGTGTGATAGGATGGAGAAAACTGTGTTTTCTAGAACCCCAGTGGGGAGTACTGTGTGCGTTCAGAAGCAATACCAGGATTCTCTGCCTGTGTGGGAGTGGGTGGTGTTAGCCAGACCCCAGAGTCACGCAAAGGCCGATGGTTAAACCTGCCTGCTCGGAAGGGTGTGTCCTTTTATCCCAAGGCTTCTGTCTCGCTGAGTGGGGTGGGAAGTCTGGGACTGCGGAGGGGAGACAGCTCCCGGTGACTTGGCTCTCCCACTACCCTCAGTTTCTCCTTAGACAAATGCCAAACAAAGTGACTCCATGGGCCACCACATGACGACCCTACTCAGGTCATCCACATACCTTGGTCTGGTTATACACTGGCCTTTGGTAAGGCCAGAAAACAAATTGGAAATGCAACAATTTTAGGAACAGTGCATCAGTGCCCATGAGATTCAAAGCAAAGGTCTCAGCTTTGGCTGCCACGCCCTCCATTTGTTTTGTATCCCCTCCTGCCGGTTCTCTGTTAGAGACCATTTCAGCATGGGAGAGGCAAAAAGTCCGTGACACCTCAGCTGCCATAAGGAACAGACCCAGCTCGGCAATGAAGCCGTGGCTGGGAATGACCACCTGGCACAGGGGAAGTTCATTGATCCAGTTCTGCTCAGTGGTGGGTGAGTCACTGACAGATGCTGCAAGAAGACAAAAGGAGAAGGCTACCATCTGGCCTTGAAGTGGAAACAGAGTGGCATCTGTTGGTTACAATGAAGTTTATGTACATAGTCATCTTATAGCTTGATGTTACACTGATTTGTACTCATTCAATACTTTTTCCCCTACAAAAGCACTGGTGTTTTTTTTCATTTTGTTTTTAAACTATGTTAACCCACCTTAAGTACTCTTGTTTTGGCTTCTCAATTAATACGCCGCCCATGTCATCCGATAACAGAACCCCTTTGTATCTTTTCAAAATCCTTCTACCTCCATTCTCAGCTCATGAAGTTTGCAGAAGAGAGAGGTGACTGAGCCTCCCCTGGGTCCAGGGGCATGTTGGTCCCCCAGATCACCCCCCTCTTGACCACAGTGATTGACTGAAAGACAGATGTGTGACTCAGGTTGGTCCACTTCAAGCTTTTTCTGGGAATTCTGTTGGAATTCCCAAAAAAGGAACATTTTCTCATCTAGAAATCATGGAAGTGAAGGACTAACAGCCTGCAACTGCCTGGGGCCAGTTTGCTAGAACATGGACAAAGACTGTTGGAAAATAAAGCCAATCTAGAGAAACACAGAACTAAGAAACAGACAGAGTCCTCATGACACCATTCCCATCCTGGATTCAGTTGGACCCAAAGCCTGAAGGGGATGGGGAAAATAAAGTATATTATATCATACCCTCAAATAGGCAACTGTTAAATGAGTCATCTTCCACTATACCAATCAACATTAGAAGAGTTTTATGACTTAGTGTTGATTTTTAAAAAGCAGGCTATATAACATATTACAAAAATACTCATAAAATTATGTCATTTCATATATATAAATCTAGCAAACTCTAGAAAGCTAGTTAACCATTATTCTGGGATTTTAGGTGTTTCTTACTATCATTTATTCTTTTCTGTACTGCTTTAATTGTATATGTATACTATATACAAAGAGAAATAAATGAAAACTTTCTATCTTTTAGAAAAAAAGAAAAATAGAGAAAGGAAAATAGAAAAGAGGAAGAATCTGAAGAGAAAGAAGAACAGGAGTGTGTGCAGTCTGAAGTTTGCTAGGTGGCTCAGGAAAAGATTCCAGGAGAAGGTGATACCCTCTCGTGAATCTTCAAAAGGTGTTTTCCAGGTGGGCAGATGAGGGGAGGGCATTCAGGCTAATGAGACAGCAAAGGAGGAGGCTCAAAAAAGTGCGAGGCCGTGTCAAGGAATAAGTTTTCTGATTGAGCTAAATAAGTGTCAGTGAGTTAGCCATTTTATCTTAATAACTAGGGCAGAGTCCATTAAAGTCCATGTTAACACAAGGCATTTCATATCCGCACTGCGTACGGGATGTATGAGGGAAAAGAAGAGTACTGTGTCTCAAGCACACTGGTCTCTACACACAATTGCTTAACCACATCTCTCCTCCAAGCTTTAATACATATCTTCAGCTTAATATGTCTGAAGCAAAATTCTTGATTTCTTCTTCAAATCTGTTCCTCCTCTGTGGTAGTTAATTTTCTGTGTCAACCTGACTGGACCATGGGATGCCCAGATATTTGGTATAACATTATTCTGGGTATTCCTTTTCTTTTTCTTCTCTTCTTATTTTTTTATTAAGTGAGAGTCAGGGAGGGAGAGAGACAGACATCCACATGCACCCTGAGATCCACCCAGCAAGCCCCCTACCAGAGGATGCTCTGCCTGTCTGGGGCCATTGCTCCATTGCTCAGCAACTGAGCTATTTTAGAGCTTGAGGTGGGGCCGTGGAGCTATCCTCAGCACCTGGGGTCAACTTGCTTGTACCATTCAAGCCATGGCTGCGGGAAAGGAAGAGAGAAGGGGGAAGAGGAGGAGTGGAGAAGCTACTGGTTGCTTCTCCTGTGTGCTCTGACCAAAAATCCTGGGACTTCCACATGCCAGCCAACGCTCTACTGCTGAACCAACTGGCCAGAGCCTATTCTTGATGAGATTAACATTTAAATCAAAAGACAGTGAAGCAGATTGTCCTCCCAAATGTGGGTGGGCTTCATCCAATCAGTTGAAGGCCTGAATAGAATAAAACAGCTGACCTTCCTGTAAGTAAGAGAGAATTTCTCCTGCCTGACTGTCTTCAGACTGGAACATCAGATTTTTTCCTGCCTTTACCCTTAAATTTAAATACATTGGCCCTTCCTGGAGCCATAGCCAGCCGACCTTGGGATTGAATCTACAGCATCAGCTCCTTGAATCTGCAGTTTGCTAACACACCATGCAGATGTGGGGGACTTATTAGCCTCCATAATCATGTGAGCCATGTCCTATCTACCTGCCTATCTGTCTATCCATGTCTGTCTGTATATCTATCTATCTATCTATCTATCTATCTATCTATCTATCTATCTATTATCTGTCTATCTACATATTTTATTGGTTCTGTTTCTGGAGAACCTTGACTAAAATATTCTTCCTTTCCAGCATCCTCATAACATAAAAAATGGCAAAATGAATGTATCGATGCCTTGATATAAAAACCTTGGGGTGATTATTGACTCTCCTCTTTCTCTCACACTTATTATAATCCAGCCCAGAGAAAATCATGTCAGTTTTCCCTTTAAAATACCTCCAGAACTGGACCATCACTTATCTTGCCTCCTGCTGCTGTCATGGTGTAAACCTCCCTTGTCCCTCAGCAGGCCCAATGGAGCAGTGCCCTCACTGGACCCCCTGCCCCCTGACAGTCAGCTGTCCACACAGCAGCCGCCGTGTTCCTCCACGACCATGTCAGATCATGGCCGTCCTCTGCTCACAACCCACAATGGTCCCCAGCTCACGCAGGGCAGAATCCCAGTCCTCACCATGGCCTGCAGCCCCCGCGGGGCCTGGCTCCCCTCTGCCTCACCGGCTCCATCTCCTTCTACTCCTACTCTGGCTCACTCGGCTTCCTGGCACCCTAGCCTCATGGCAATAGGCCAGGCTTCTTTCTGTTGAAATGCTCTATTCTCGGGTGTCTGTAGGGACGAGCCTCACTCCTTCAGGTGTGCTCCCCACAGATCTTCCCTGCCATCTTATGTGAAATAACCCCCGCCATCGCCTACATCCTCTCCCCCTTCTTTGAGCCACATTTCACCCCAAACATATAGAGCATCTTATTCATTTTATTTACCTTTCAAATCTCCTTCTGGAGCAGGAGGCCCATGAAAGCAGACAGTGAGCCTCGTTTCTGTATCCCCTGCCCGTGGAGCAGAGGCCGGCGCTCAGGGGCCACTCAATACCTGTTGGCTGAGGATCGAATTTTCTTTCGGTACATGGAAGGAAACAAGGTACTGCTGGTGTTAATACTAGTTGCCATTTATTGAACACATCCTCTTGAGCACTATGCCATGCTTTTTAACATGAATTCATTCATTTAGCCCTCACAATGCCCCAGGGGGTGCGTCACGTTTTCTGAATGAGGAAACTGAGGTGGAGATAACTGTAGTGATGCCACACGGCTGACAAGGCCAACCGCAGACACCGGGCTTACCCACCAGTTCTCCCATCCAGAATGTACTTCTTGCAAATTCATTAACGGACACTGAAGAACAGCAAGGATTGAAAAAGGCTTATTATCCTTAGGTGTATTTTCCAGGGATACAAATAAGCCCCACTACGCAGTCTCCCCACCAGTTTTCAATAAACAGAATAGCAGAGAGCAAATCATTCACTCCAGGGACTCTTGTGAGGTTCACATGCTGACCCCTTGGAAGTGGTGTGCTGGATACTACAAGGGAGCTGTAGAGACGTGTTTGAAAGCTCTCCTGGGTCCTGCAAACCTTATAAATGCGGTAGGACCTTGACAAGCCCTTTGAAGAGCAGGCGGTTCTTGTTACTCTTGGTAATAGACTCGTGTATGTCCAACAAATATTTACTAAGCACGCCAGGCACAGTTCTAGACACAGGGAATATAGGAATATCTTCTTTCATGAATTCTCATCCCGACCTATAATAGAACGAAGCTCATATAGCATAGTGATTTGGAGCTAAACTCTGAGTCGGAGAGACATGGGTACAAATCCCAGCCCTGCTGGTACTGGCTACATGACCCAGGGCAAGTTACACAACTTGTCTGAATCTCAGTTTCTTTGTTTATCACACAGAGGCAGCATCCCATATAAGATCCTATTACAGTGGTTTACTAGGGAAATTAAATGAGATTGCCTTCTGCCCACTAAGCTTTTGGAAATATACCACCTGTGATGCAGAGGCCGGGCTTGTCAAATCTTTGTGATTTTGAATATGGTTTGGCACATATGATGAATTTACAGTTGTGTAGGTCTTCCTTTATTCAAGTGACAAGAGCTTGTTCTAATATTAGTATCCTGAAGATTGCAAGTTTAGTCGACATTTTTTTCATTTAAGTTATTGGCGTGACCCTGCTTAACAAAATTACCTAGGTTTCAGCTGCTCCATTCGACAACACATTTCTGTACACCATGCTGTGTGTCACCTGCCCCCCACCCCCAAATCAAGTCTTTGTCCATCACCATCTATCCCTGCTAAACCATCCTCCGCCTCTCCCCACCCTGGGCAATTGCCACACTGTTATCCATGTCCATGAGTTTTCTCTCTTTTCTTTTCTGTCCTTCTGTGCTCAATCCCTCCGCCTCCCTCAGCACTCGCCTCCACGCGTGTTGGCCTGCTCTCTGTCTGGGAGTCTGTCTCTATGTGGTCGACACTTTCAATCAGAGTGCTGAACTTTGTGATGAAGACAGAGTGTCTTACATTCACAGTCAGACACCATGCTAGAACTAGTAAAAGAACGCTGATTCCTAAATTTATTCATTCTTTCCTCGTGGGGCCATCGAGGAGAGTTGCCCATTTGCAGAGGGTCCCCTTGGCTATTCTCCTTTGCCTTGCAAAGCCCTCAAAACAATGTTCTTAGGTATCTCATAGTGGGTTCATGAGATCGTTGATTTTTGTTTGTAACATGCCAGAGGTGACAATTTTTATACTGCTAATAAACTCATTACAAAGTATAAGGAATGGCTCATGTGGTTTCTGAATGGACCAAACATTCATCTTTGTTTATAGGCCCTTCTGCCTTCGTGGACATTAGACCAGAAGTTACAAACCATGAATTCTAATCCCAGGTCTGGTGCTAATTACATGTTTGATCTTGACTTTCCTGGTGATTTGGTGTTCATATAGCTATAACAGAAGGTTAATGTCTATATCATCTTTCAACTCTAAAATTCTACAGTTTCCCATAAATAAAGCTAACCTAAAACAAGATACCTGTCCTACTTGGTCCACAGAACTGAATGTGAAAATACAGGAACGTGCTAGAGAACAGAGGGGCACGGGGGTGGTCCTGTTTCAGGTTGTAGACTCTGTGCTATGGCCCTGCATAAGAAGACAGTAACCAGGGTTAAAGACAGTGCATCTTTTCTTTAAAAAAGCATAAAGATAAAATAGCTACATTCATTCTCTTGAAAATTTTGAATAATATCTGGAATTAAAAACCTATTGAAAATAGAAATGCCAATATATCTAATACCATGTACAAAAAGTTGAAAACTGTGGCCTTCCTTGCCTAGTCAATGACTTTTATCAACCCCTTGGCGCATTTAGTCAGAATCAATCTTAGATTTAAGATTTAGTTCAGTCTGCCACTTCAGAAGGGGCTGGTCTTCAGATGAGGGGTTGTCATCTGGCACACAATGTTTTGAGGACTTCGGGATCTTTTGAAAGAAAAGGGACACTTTCAGCCTGAGCTGAAGAATATCTTAGCTTAAAAACATTTACCCTGGGAATCAAAGAGCTCACCCAGGACAACTGGCTAGATTTTGCAGACTGCACAGGCCGTCGGGTAAGTGCTTTGCAGCTAACATTCTCTTGGTGGGGAAAATGTCTCCTCACATCCCTTCTGTCTCTCTCTAAGTTGGGCTCCTTTGCATAGAAGGACTGACTCTGAGGTGCTTTCTGCAGGAAGTTTGGAGATAGCTTGTCAGAAATGTGTCTCAGCCACTAGTATCCTGAATCCACAGAGCTGCTAGTTACTGCAAATTCACCTGGACCCTTTGCACTGCCTGAGGAGAAATGAGATAAGTCAATGAGTGACTGTATTGTTGCCTGTTTCCTTTCAGTGTGATTTTCCTAGGAACTGTGTGTGGTGTGACAATGTCTCATACACAGAGATTGCCAATCCCGGCAGCTGCATGGAATAGGAGCTACCAAAACATGAGACATTTTAAGACTCCTTGTCACTGCAGTGATTTTTATATAAAGTGGACTTGATTTATGAAAACTATTACTACGTAAGAATGAGTTTAAAGCGTTTAACCTCCTGAGAATTTAACAGGTCAAAGTCCTGAACTTTCCTTACTTCAATGCATGACCATGGATATTTACACAATTGAGTAGTTATTTATAGGAACCCACTGAAAATCAACATCCTCAAGAACAAGTAGATATGAAAAAAAATGACAAGAAATTTTGGAAACATGCATTCTTTTGACATTAAAGATTTCAGTAGATGGGATAAAGTCTGGACTGAAATTGGTCAAAGGGAGAATTGGAAATAGTGCTGAAAACTTCACAGAGAATGCAGCACAAAGAGAGACCCACTAGGGACGGGAAGTTAAGAGTCAAATAATGATGGAGGGGTCCCAGAATAAGTCTTCAGGAGTCCCAGGGAAAGCTCAATGCAGCAGAAAGACATAGGAACAATATTTGATGTGGCGGAGGAATTTCAAAAATGGAAGACACACCTTCATACTAAAGGTTCACAATAAATTCCAAGCAGCATAAATAGAAATGAAATCGCATTGTAGGGAAACTGAAACATCAAGGGCAAATTGAACAACCCTAAAAGACAAGTAACCTACAAAAGAATGACAACTAGGCTGGGAGCAGTCTTCTCATCAGCACTGTTGGATGAAATTATTCAAACAGCCAAAGGAAAATGATTTTTGATCTAACTAGAGTCTTGTATGGAAACTCAACTGTTACTCAAAATAGTGACAAAATAAGACATTTCACCCATGAAAGGTCTGCCCCCTCGTAGGCCCTTAAAGAATTAATTTGATTATAAAGAAAAGAGCCAAATAATAATTAGAACAATAGTTAACAGTTTACATACATCAACTACTTCTAATCTTCACAATAACACTATGGGGCAGATACACTTTTAACCTCATTTTCCTGTGAGGAAATGAGGTACAGAGAGATTAAGATATTGTAGCTAGTAAGAATTAGAGTCTGAGCCAGGCAGGCTGGGAAGATAATTGAATGAAAGAATAATAATTAAGGAAGTTGACAAAATAAATGGATATATTTTAATTAGCCATTGACTGAAATAATTAACTTTTTGTGCTAAAAAAAGAAAAAACTGAAACTTTTCTGTAATAATAATATCAGTCGTTGTTTCATAAGTTTCAGGACCCTCAGAGTGTTTAACAGAATAATGATAAAGAATAACTTGCAACTTTATAAAACTTTATAGTTACATGAGTTAAAAATACCAGGGCAACAACGATAGAAATATAGTTTCAAAATCAGCAGAAGGAATTAAAAATAAAAGAAAGGCATTTGTCAATTCAGCAGAGAGCAGAAAAAGGACAATTATATAAAGAAAAAGGTTGATAAAAAGGAAACAAAGTAAACAATTAAAGACAGTAGAGTGGATGAAAAAGGGACCACCTACTAAACCCGACAAGCTCAGGGGAGGCCAGCATGACAGCCTTGCAGACTCAGAGACCTAAAGGAACCACACAAGGTAGTTTGAAATGAAAAGTTTTTAACTAAAAGCTAGTCATGATGGGTAGTCATGCTGTAGGCAGGTGTCTTCCCTGACAAAGGTCAATCTTCACCATAACTGAGCCTGTCTATTATCTTTTTGCATCTACAACCACATACATATTTGGAATATCAGGGTAATTTCCTTTTTTCAGACCCCTCAGGGCACAATTACCACACCAGGGAAGAGACACAAAACCCCTCATTGTTAACAATATCGTGTTAATTATAAACTACTCTATACCCACCAAAGTAAAAGAAGTATGTCCATTCCTTTTACTTTGTATCCAATCCCAGAGATTTCCCTGCTTTGCTCTTCCCCTCGCCTACCTAATCTATCACCCGAGCCTACTTTTTTTCATTGTGATGCATAAAATAAGCTGCAAAACTGCCATTCTCTGGAGCATTTCCTCAATCCATTGAGATTTTGCTTCCTGGCAAATGTCATCAGTTTGGCTCAAATAAACTGATAAAAATTCTCTAAGGTTTGGACATTTCTTAGGTCAACAGTAGTAAAGACATTCAAATATTATCTCTAATCACAACAAATAATTGTGAAATGAACTTTACTTATTAAAGGAATTTACTAATCTATAGTAATTTTAAAAATCAGCCCCCAAGTGTTATTATCCATGTTTTATAGCTGCCTCTTACAGACTAGTAGTATTTTAATCAATGATACATTAAGAATACTCAAGAGAGGTATCTGATTTAAAAACTCATATTTAAAATTTGAGACTTGTGTTTGCATAACATTGATGATAAGGGAAATTAAAACCCAAATGAACAGATATTTATAAAAACTGCTATTTCAAAAAAGGACTTGAGGTGAGAAGTTCTCTCCAACTCCTACTTTGATTGGAGAGCCACTATTCTAGAATAGAGTTTTTCTTCACTGTTCTCCAAAGTATGTCAAAGGGAAGGTATTTAGCGATCTCAAAACTTTTTGCCTTCTAAAATTGTAGATGGGTTGCCAACATGATAGAAAATCTTCTAGTTGATAAAATGCCAAATATCTACATACTTCTTAAAAGCTAAGTGATTTTTTTAAATGTATTAATATAGATGCCACCCAGTATTTAATATACTGAACCTGAAGGAATAATTTATATTGTCCATGTACTGTATGAATATGAAATTAAAATTTAATTCTCATTGATCAATAATGTAGTTTCCATGTCACGATCAATTCCAAGAACACAAATGTCTACATCTTCCGCGGATACTGTACTTTTCTGTTGTAACGACATTCTCAGAGAGTTTTCAGGCTCTTGTTATCTTGCTCTTTTTGACAGCAAAGTGCAAAAGATTCCTGAACAAACTGCTGTCACATCAAGAGCTTCCTGTAACTACCATCACAAGCAAGACAGAAAACTTCCATCACCATCGGTCTCCCTCTTGTTACCCCTTGAAAGTCACACCCACCTCCTCTCTCACCCAGCCCTAATCCCTGGCAACCACTAATCTTTTTTCTATCTCTATAATTTTGTTATTTCAAGAGGGTTATATATATGGAATCATTCAGTCTGTAACCTTCTTTTTTTATCATCCATCATTCCCTTGATTTTCATTCAGATTGTAGCATTTATCAATATTTTATTCATTGTATTGCTGAGTACTCTTCCTTGGCTTGGATATACCACAGTTTGTTGATCCATTCCCCCACTAAAGGACAACTGGATAGTTTCCAGTCTTGGGCTATTAGAAATAAAGCTGCTATGAACAATCAGGTACAAGTTTCTGCATGACTTGAATTTTCATTCCTCTGTGGTAAAACCCCAGGAGTGCAGTTGCTGAATCATATGGTAAGTGCATGTTTAATGTTCAAAGAAACTGCCAAACTACTTTCCAGAGTGGCTGTGTTGGCGGTGAAATAGCACCAGGTGTGTGGGACCGGTGGAGTCAGGCCAGATCTCGGTTCAGCAACCTGGGTCCTTGAGTTCTGGCTAGGGAAGAATTCAGAGCCAAGACTCAAACTAGAAGAGAATGTTTATTTGGGAAGTCAGAGCAGTAGAGGGAGTGAGGGGTGGAAGAAATGGGCTCAGGAAACAAGTTACAGAGGCAACTAAGGGCCCTTGGAGTTTAGGAGAGATGAGGGTAAAGACAGTGCACCTGAGGGGTGGGGACTGTGAGGGAAGAGAAAGGTGTGGTCATGCTCCTGGGAGGACCAGTTCTCTGTCCTAAGGGCTTTTAAGGACGGGGATTTTAGGGGAGGTACCAGGGAAAGATCTCAGCGCAACATTCATCCGCTTTCCAGGTGTGCTTTTTAAAGGGTTCTGGACTCCACTATTGGCCAGTACCAGGGCAGCTTGATCCTGATGTCCGCTATGGCATCCCTTGTCTGGTTTTGCTACTTTTCTGGTACCAGAGCTAAAACACGGCTGAGGCCGAGATGTTATCCCTAGGGGTGAACACTTAAGGAAGTGGTCATACAAGGGCTTAAATGGGAGTCTCATGAGGCTACTCTTTGTCCCCTTGTTCCTCCTTTAAAGGAGTCTACCATATTACTAGTGACATGCCAGGGAAGGGTCTGAACTGCATGGTTAGTGACAGGAAAGGTCAGGGGTCTAAACCACAGGACCAGCAATAAGCTAGGGGAAGAAAGGTACCCTGGGGGCTAGGTCCCTGTTGTCCCAGTTTTGTCAGTTGCTAGGCACCTGGGGCTTTCTGCCCTGGTGGCCTTCGGTACCTGGACCATGGTCTTTGCTCTGCTCATGTCTGTCTGACTGCGTACACAGTTGTACCATTGAACATTCCTACTAGCACTGTGTGAGTAAGCCAGTTTCTCCGCATTCTTGTCAGCATTTGGTACAGTCATTATTTTTAATTTTAGCCATTCTGAGAGTTGAGTAGTGATATCTCATTGTTGTTTGAATTTACATTTCCTTACACGCTAATCAAGTTGAACATCGTTTTATGTGTTTACTTGCCATCTGTTGGTTCTCTTTGGTGAAGAGTTTGTTCATGTCTTTGGCCCATTTTCTAATTGATTGTTTATTTACCATTGTGCTTTGAGAATTCTTTATATTTTCTAGAGACAAGTTATTCATCATATTTGTGTTTTGTAAATATTTTTTCCCAAGTTGTGATTTGTCTTTTTATCCTGTTAAGAAAGTCTTTCTGGGAGCAAACATCTTTAATTTTGATAAAGCCCAAATAATTAGCTTTTCCTTGTATGGACCTTTCCTTTTGGTATCAAGGTGGAGAACTGCCTCGCTCTGGTTCCTTAAGATCTTCTCTTATGATTTTTTCCAAACTTCTATAGTTACTAAATTTTTTTTAAATTAATTTTTTACAGAGAGAGGAGAAAGAGAAACATCAATTTGTTGTTCTACTTATGTATGCATTCATTGGTTGATTCCTGAATGTGCCCTGACCAGGGATGGAAAACCAGCCACCATGGTGTATCAGGACAGTGCTCTAACCAGCTGAGCCACTGGGCCAGCACTGAACTTTTATAGTTTTAAACTTACATTTAAGTATGTGATTTATTTTGAATTAACTCAGTTAATTTTTGTATACAGTATGAAGGTGTTCTGTTTTGTTTTTTAATGGATGTCCAGTTGGTTCAACCCATTTGTTGGAAAAGCTATTCTCACTTCACTGAATTGCTTTTGCACCTTCATCAAAAATAATGCTTCTTTCAAGACACATAATTTTAAAATATTCTGAAAATTTAAAAACAAAGAATTGAAAAAGATATACCAGGCTAATACACACACACACACACACACACACACACACACACACACACACACACGATAGTAGAGACTTAATATCAGAAAACATAGAATATAAAAATTAATAACTATAAACAATGAGACGTTACATAATATAAGTATCAATCACCAAGAATACAGTTATCATAAACTTCTCTGTAACTAACAACATGGTCTTGATATTTGTAAAGTAAAAACTCACAATTATAAAGACAATTTGGCAAAATACAGTGGGATAGTTGTATTCACATATACTGCTCACAGAAATTAGGGGATGTTTTATAGCTTTATATTCATTTTTAAATATCCCTAATTTTTGTGAGCAGTATATTAAAAACTAACTGATCAATCAGAAAAAATTGTAAGAAAATAAAATTTTGAAAGATAAAATTATAGAGTTTGAGTCAACGTGAGTGCATGTGATCCCCAGCCAACTCATAGAATATACACTTTGATTCCAAGCATTAGTGGAACTTGTATAAAATGGACAACCCAAGTGAGGTTACAAATTTCAAAGTAAAGTTGCCGTATAGACTGCAATCTCTTGTCATGGTACATTTAAGTTAGAAATCAACAATATAAAGAAAATCTTAAAAGCACATAGGTTTGAAATATTAAAGATACACTTACATAATCCAATGATTAAGAAAAAATCTTGATAGAAATATAAATAAGATTTTTAAAAATTAAAAACTATGAAATTACCACCTGTAAAAAACTGAGATAGAATAAATAATATTTAAAGATAAATTATAGTCTTAAGTTCATTTATTAAAAGGCTAAAACTTTAAATAAGTGATGTAGAAAAACAGAGGGAACCTAGAAAGAGTGAAAGGCAAGAAGTGATGATTTTAAAAGCAGAAATTAATAAAATTGAAAACAAATATATAAGAGAAGAGCAAGCGAATCCACACTGCACTTGTGCACTATTTTACATGGTTCAAAATTCAAAATGTAGAAACTCATATGTAATTAAAAGCTTTCTTTCCACCTCTTTTGCCTGGCCATCCAGTTTCTCTCTCACAGACAACCAATAGCATCTCCTTTTTCATCCTCCCAGTGACAGTTTTCATTCATTAAGCCAGTATACATAGTATAGTGCCCCCAGCTCTGGGTTTTTTTGGCTCAAATGGTAAACTGGATACATTTTTTTTTTCAGATCTTTAGGAGGATTGAAGAAAGAGAAAGAGGAAGGAGGGAGAGAGAAGCCATAAATAATATTAGGAATGAAAAAGAAGATATAACTAGGATATGGTAGAGGTTCTAAAATCCTAACTAAATATTATGCCAATAATTTTTCAAATGTATGCCAATAAACTGGATAGCCCAAATGAAGTAGATGACTTTTAGAAAGATATAAACTACCCACAGCAGTCATGGCCCAGTCAGGAAAACAGAGCTCTCTAGGTAGTCCAATAAAAGGAATTTAATACAGGAGATTCACTACAAAGAACTTCAAAGTGAACCAGCAGGTGTGAGGCAACCCTGAGATTAATACCATCAGGAAGCTATTACCACCCCTAGGGCCTGAGGGACCAAGGGGGTGGTCGGCATTACTGGAGTGTAAGAAGCAGGGTCATCGGTAGGAACTGGATTTATGGCGAGGCTGAGAGGGAGCTGGACCCAAAGGAAAGGCTGTTTAGTGGGAGCTGGAACTTTAGAAGAGACAGCCACTGCTGGAGGCAGAGGGGGACAGGAGAGAGGGTGTGCTTCCTCCCGTCTTCCACCCCACTAGTCTTCTGCTAGTACTCACAGTTCACTAAAACTTGCCAATTGGATAGGGACTCTCAGAAATGTAGTTTGCAGCAGGAAGGCAGAGAAATAATCTGAGAACAGATAGGAAAGAAATGACGTCCTTAAAACTGACTGAAGAAGAAGGAAGAAAAAATAAACTAACAACAAACCTGTAACCATTACAGCGATGGAATCTGCAAGTAAAATATTCTGTATACACTCCATAGTCTCCTAATCTCCAAACATCTGGGACCTAGACAGTTTTATAAGAAATAAACCAATAATTCTAGTATTATGTAAATTATTTTAGATAAATGGAAGAGTAGAAAAGCTGCCTAATTCATTGTACACAGCTAGTATAACTTGGAAACTAAAACTAGAAAGGGATAGCCTAAGAAAAGATCATCATAAGACAATCGTATCTCATTTACGAACATAGACAAAAAATCCTAAGTAAAATAAGAACAAATTAAATTCAACATACACATATGTATCAATCCATATAAAGGATCCATCATACTTAAGCAGAGTTTTCCCATCATGTAAGGCTATTTCAATATCATAAAATATATGAATGCAATCAGCATTGTCTGAATGAAAGCAAAAAATCATTCTCAACAGATGCAAAAAAAAAATGTTGGCATAAAATTAAATATTTAAGATTTTTTAAAAACAGTGAATTATGAATAGAAGGAAATTCTCTTCATCTTATATATCTAGACTCACTTTTTCCACTTCATCACCTAATATTTTTCCCTCCAGCAACTAAATCAGGCAATAATCTTCACCATTTCACTGCCAAATTGAATGTAAAATTGTTATTTTAGTCTCTCAGCAGCTTTTGACACAGAGGCTCTTTCCGTCCTCCTTGCGATACTGTCTTCTCCCGGCTACTATGACTCTACCCTGCCCTGATTTCTACTCCTAGATCAGTGGCCATCCACTCTCATTATTTCATACTCTTCTGATACGTAAAAGTTACTGTTCCCTGGAGTTTGGTCCTCCATCCCTTCATTTCCCTCTTCTCTTTCCACTGGTCACCCTGAAGACCTCATCCTCTCCTGTGACCAGAAATGCCACACACACACTGGTGTCATCCAAGAGCATGTCCAGCACTGCACCCCCAGCTGACATCTTCACCGGGTGTAAAGTAAGTCCCGCAGACCGAACTCTCCGGAGCAGATCCCTTGGTTCCCCATGGCCCCTACCAACACACCACCTTCTCTTCCCCAGGGCCGTCCTGACACTGTGAAGGCCACTCCGAGTACCGGCCGCTCGGGTAAGACTTGTACTGTCATTCTGGATAGAGTCAACCTCAACCTGACAGCCAATTCATTATTCAAGCTTGTTGGTTTTATCTTTTTTTTTTATTAAACATTTTTTTTTATTTCGATCACAGTTTACATTCAATGTTTTTTATTAGTGTCAGGCGTCCAGCATGGTGGTTAGACAATCCTATACTTTACAAAGTATCCCCCCCCCCCATAGTCCCAGGACCCACCTGGCAGCGCCCACAGTTATCACAGTATCACTGCCCCTATTCCCCGCACCGCACTTTACATCCGGGGGACTGCTCTGTAGCCGCCAATCTGTGCTTCTCCATCCCCTCACCTTTCTCACCCAGGCCCCCAGCGCCCCTCCCCCTCTGGCCACCCTCAGTCTGCTCTCTGTATCTGTTTGTTTTGTTTGTTCATTTATATATTGTTCTTTAGGTTCCACACATCTTCAGATACACCGTTCATCTAACGAGTCCTTACTGTCTTCACAGCGACAGCACAGTCGCCCGCATAGTGGCCCGCACAGCGCGGTGGCGGCTTTCTATGGGTCCTACAGCTTCTGCTCGAGTTCCACACAGTCAATTCCGCCAACAGCAGCCAGAGAGAACCTCTGAAAACGTAATCAATTCCCATCATGTCCCTTCTTAGAACTCCCCAAAGTCCTCTATTGGTACTCAGAGTGAATTCCAAACTTCTTGCGGTCACCTACGCGGCCTGACAATGCTATCTCTAACGTGCTCTCCGTCTGCTTCTGGGGCATGCAGGACTCACGCCTACCACAGGGACTGCGGTTCTTCCAGATCGCCACGTGACCAGTGGTGCTCAGCCAGATCCTCTGCAAGGGCTCCCTTACCTCACCTTCTAGAGTTGCGGTGGACAGCCTTGCAATGGGTGGTCTCCTCAGCCTTCGCTGAAGAGCGCCACCTTGTTCCTGGTCATGCTACGTCCTGAGGATGGCTCCCTAGATGACAGCACATCCAAGACAGTACTATGTAGCAATCAAACGCATGTGTTTGAAGAATATCTAACAAGGTGAAACACGCCCATGGATAAAAGCAGGCTATAAGATACATAATCTTGTCTTATATACAAAATTTAACAGGCCAGAAGACACACATTGAAATGTAACAGTGATTAATTACACTGAGAGGTTAGATGATAGTGATTTTTACTTTTGAATCTATTTCTGTATTTTTTTAAGTTGTATAACAAACATAAATTCTATGGCCTGAAAAGGCAACTTTTTAATAAAGAAAAAGCTTTCGTCTCTGCCCTGTCTCGTCTCAGCACTTCCTTCCCCTCGCAGACCAGCTGGCACTAGGCCGCAGAGCACAGCGATCCTGGGTTACCATCCGCTGTGGGTCATTACAAACCACCACTTTGTAAATTGCCCCTTTGTCCAGACTCTTTTCAGAAATGTAAGCAGGGTAAGATGGTTGTGCAAGTCAACAAACAAGAAAAGCCAGCAAAGGATAAGCTTTATTTTTTAAGCATTTTATTCCCCAATCTTGCTTAAATATATAAATATATTTTTATTATCCACTGCCCCAGGTGTAGCCATTGCCCTGTCCTGAACTGGTTTGTGACGTGAACTGATGACATTTCTTACCCCCAGCGAAGGGTTAAACTATGAAAAAAGAAGGGTGGATGAAGCAAGGAAGAAACACTATCAATATGTCATAAAATATACATGCTATTCCTAATTTATTCCTGCTCATTTGAGGCAACATATCTAATGTGTTACTAACATTTCTGGCAATACAGTATCGCAGTGCTCTTTAACAATGTGTTAGTGTCTGTCACTCTCATTTGGACTTGGTGAATTACTGTTTTATTTAATGAAAAAAAGATAAATTGTACTTGATTTGTGTTTATTAATTTCTATGAATTTGGTCTATGACATTTATGAAAGCTTAGGCACACAATTTCTCCTTTCTTTAATTTACAGCTGGGGTACTGTTTAAATATCATTTTTAATGACGCAGAAAATGCTTCCTGACATATTTGTTTCCTGAATTTCTAACGTGCATATTTACCATTTCTATATGATGAACAAACTGTCCCGAATGGTGGAGAAAGAAAAATGTTACCTGTTTAGGATTCCTTTATTAAATCTTAGCTCCTGAATTTTGGTGGCAGCAGGCTGAGTTTCCCAGAGGCTGATAAGTTTAGTGCAATTGCGATCTGGTGCACGCTAACTCAATTTGATAGGTAAGGCTTTGCAGGTGTAGCAATCATCAATTTGGTGCAAAGCCTCAGAACAAAGTCTAAAAATAGATATCACTTTGATAGTATTTTGGAGGAATAGAAGAAATTAAATAACAGATCAAGTACATTTCTCAAAGAAAATTATTATTTCTCTGATTATTTTCTAAGGAAGAAATAGCTTTTACAGCAAAATAGGTATTTTTCTTCATATTTAATTTCTTTAATTCTATTTTACCTATTCTGCATTTTGGTCATATTAATTTGTAAGTCCTTTATCAAGCTATGTAGCCATTGGTCAGACAATGTTAACTTATTCTAAAATTTCAATTGCTGGATTTTCAAATAAACACGGGCGTTACGTGGCATCTTTTTCTTTCAGAATAAGAGTCAAGTATTTATTTTGCTTTATTTTTAATCAAAGCACATTTGAAAAAAAATCACCAGCTCTTTTATGAGCAATCAATGAATAAAAAATGGAGAGGCTGAAAAGGCTGCTCTTCTACTGACTTCTGTCATTAAAACAGATGTTCTCTATAACCTTGACCAAACAACTTCATCCTCTAATCAGAAAGGAGCGGACTTGTTTGTGGATTTATGATAGATGTCTGTGCCAGAGCTTGGAAGACTGTCTAGGACTGTGGGCTCTTACGGACTCATTTTTGTGCTGAAATCTGGCATGTAATTCTTATTTTAATTTGTTTTATATACTTCCACCTAAACATGATTTTCTTTCTTTTTCTTTTTTTTTAAAGCTCTTCTTATTAATTGGATAGTTCAAATATATTCATCACAATTATGAGTAGCTATAGCTTTAAGTGTATGACGGACTTGCTGATGTCAGCAGCTAAAACGAATGCGGCCAGTATCAGCTGACAGGACACTAATTACTAGTTATGTGGCTGTTGCCTGCCGAAGGAGCCACTCAGCGAGTTATGATTTAGGAAGGCTGCAGAGCGTGGGGCTGACTGGTGAGGAGACATCTCAGATGAAAATACCACACAAGTTCTCGGATTGATCCCCCTGACAGAGATCTGCCTAATTAGGAAGCGTCTATTTTAATACGAAACCACAAAAAAGAGCCCAGCTGGAAGAGAAGTTATAGGAAGACACAGAGCCATCCCTAGCTCGGCTGACAGCAAATGCAACCTAAGCATGTTTCCCGGCGTTTAATCAATAGCGGCTCCAGGACAATTACTCCCGTGCAGACGGTCTATCTGGTCAGATCAAGAGGCAGGGTCTCCCTGAGTGATCGGTAGGGAGAGCCCCTCTTCAACACCACTTGTCTGACTTTCAGAGCTGGGGCCTCTCTGGGAGCCAGGCTCTGACTGCATCACCACGGAGAAGAAGCAGGACCGGCCCCCTTCTGTCCTTGGGTGACTGAGGAAGTCAGTCACTCTGTGCTCTGAGGTCCAGGTGAGGCCCTGGCAATGGAGAGAGCCAAGATGTTTGGTTCCACTGAAGAATGAGGTCGGTAAATTCTGTGATAAGACCCTCAAGTTTTTGAGGACAAAAACGAGCTGCTAAGTTTATGTTCCATATGTGCTCAATAAAGACAGACCCTAGAGAGGTCTTCGGAAATCACAACAACAAAGAAACTATGGCTTTACTCAGAGGCTGAAACAAACAAACAAAAAATCTGGTCACCTGTTTGTCAAGTCTGTGGAGCCCATCAGGCGACGTCCGCATGGTGGCTCAGGACGGTTTGGCGGAGTGAAGCCGGGCACACAGGTGCAGGTAGCAGTCTTCACACCTCTGCCGTTCTGTCCTTTCTCGCCTCTGTGTGTCATCAGTTGGCACGTGGAGACTTCTACAGGCCGGCCCGCTGATCAGGCTGCCCCTGAGTCATGTCTGCTCCCTGCCTTAACGTGGGCACAGTCTCAGTCTCCACGAGGAGACACAGGGCCGGGAAGAAAAAGGTATTTTGCAAGCCCTTGCTTGTGTTGCTACATGTTTGATCTTTCCACAGAATTGGTAATAGGGTGACAAATCATCAGAGGTTGTTTCAGAAATATCAGTAAATGGATTCCATACACTTCTGAGTCTTTATTCCAGAATGGGAAGCCCTTGTTGGGGCCACAGGGTCAGACGGAGACAGGGTAACCTTCAGGCCACAGAGAACGGTGAGAGGCCTGTGTCCAGCCTGGGTTCTGAGCTGCTACATGACCACGGGGACATTCTGTGTCCTTCTGACCTTCGGGTTGCTCATCAGGAAGTAGCCCCCTGTCTCCCTGTCGCTGTGGTGAGGGCTAAACAAAACACACCTGTAACAGTCTGAGCACAGTGCTGGGCACCATGGACATCCTGTAACTCAGTGGTCCCCAACCCTCAGGTCACGGACCTGTACCGGTCTGTGGGCCATTTGATACCAGTCTGCAGAGAAAGAATAAATAACTTACATTACTTCCGTTTCATTTATATTTAAGTCTGAATGATGTTTTATTTTTAAAAAATGACCAGATTCCCTCTGTTACATCCATCTAAGACTCACTCTTGACGCTTGTCTCGGTCACATGATACATTTATCTGTCCCACCCTGAAGGCCAGTCCGTGAAAATATTTTCTGACATTAAACCAGTCCGTGGCCCAAAAAAGGTTAGGGACCACTGCATTGTTACCTGCCTTCCCCACTTTGTCTTTTTTTTTTTTTAATTTTTTTTTTTTTGCATTTTTCTGAAGCTGGAAACGGGGAGAGACAGTCAGACAGACTCCCACATGCGCCGGACCGGGATCCACCCGGCACGGCCACCAGGGGCGACGCTCTGCCCACCGGGGGCGATGCTCTGCCCCTCCGGGGCATCGCTCTGCCACGACCAGAGCCACTCTAGCACCTGGGGCAGAGGCCAAAGAGCCATCCCCAGCGCCCGGGCCATCTTTGCTCCAATGGAGCCTTGGCTGCGGGAGGGGAAGAGAGAGAGACAGAGAGGAAGGAGGGGGTGGGGGGTGGAGAAGCAAATGGGCGCTTCTCCTATGTGCCCTGGCCGGGAATCTAACCCGGGTCCCCCGCACACCAGGCCGACGCTCTACCGCTGAGCCAACCGGCCAGGGCCCCCACTTTGTCTTATGTTGTGTTCCCGCCACGGCCGGCCCAGAGACAAGAACTCCAGGGCCTAGATGTTCCAGGGGGAAGTGACACAGACACTGGGAACAGTCAGTGAGGGCGTGGGAGTGAACTAGACCAGTGGGGGTGTCGGGAACTCAATCCGTTAAGGACACAGTCCAACACAGAGCCTAGAGCAGGGGTCCCAAACTTTTTACACAGGGGGCCAGTTCACTGTCCCTCAGACTGTTGGAGGGCCAGACTATAAAAAAAAACTACGAACAAATCCCTATGCACACTGCACATATCTTATTTTAAAGTAAAAAAACAAAACGGGAACAAATACAATATTTAAAATAAAAGAACAAGTAAATTTCAATCAACAAACTGACCAATATTTCAGTGGGAACTATGCTCCTCTCACTGACCACCAATGAAAGAGGTGCCCCTTCCGGAATTGCGGCGGGGGCCGGATAAATGGCTTCAGGGGGCCACATGTGGCCCGCAGGCCGTAGTTTGGGGACCCCTGGCCTAGAACTATCCCCCCTGAGGGAGGGAAGTGCTGAGGTATACGCACCTCTTCCCGAGGCTCATTGGTTGAAGACTGTGAGGAGGGGAGGGGGTTGGCTGTCAGGCCATTCCAGCCTACTGCATGCCTTCTGCAGTTCTGGGGCAAGGCCCCCGGCATGGAGGTGGGATTCTGGCCCTTGGAAGTCAGCTGAGCCACACTGAAATGTCCTACCTAGGCATGTGGGCAGACACCATAGAGCACACCAAGACATCCAAAACATGGTGATTTCCATCAAGAAACCACTGATCTAATAAGGAAGGTAGGTCAGTTGCAACTTCAAAGGAAAAGGCTTGTAATGCCAAGATGTCTGCAGTTTCGGGGAGCAGTCAGCACTTGGATCTCCCCAGGGTGGCACTTGGTATGCCGGACCTCTGCTCTTAGCCCTGCAGCTGAGCGGGCAGCATCCAGAGCGTGAACTCCAGGGAGCACCCAGACTCACATTAACCAAAACTCACAGTCTGAGCACAAATCTGGGATGCCCATGAGTTCACCTTCATTCTCCCTTTGTAGGCTGTGCTCCATAAAAGACCAAATTATGACCTTAAAGTGGATTTATTAGAGGAGACTCAGAAAAATGGATGCTGCTAAGAATCTCTCCTTACTGTATTTAGCTTGAAGAACTCCCCGCCATTGAAGGGATGGCCCTGCCACCATAGTTGTTTAGAAGGAAACAGTTTGTTCCCAGTTTCCATCTGGCTCTGCCAAGGGTGAACGCTAGCACTTTAATCTGTGGCTCCTAGGAAAGCAGGATGTACAGAGGTTCAGAGTGAAAACTGCAGAGTCAGGCTATCCTGGTTTAATCTTGTCCCACCATTGGACTAGCTGTGTGACCTTGGTAGCAATTTAATCTCTCTGTGCCTCAGGTTTCTCACCTGTAATTGTACCTGTTCTGTATAGTTCTAAGGATTAAATGTATCATAATAAATAGAATGTGATACACGAGTCCACAGTAGCTGGCACAGAGTTAAATGCTAGTTACCATTATAGAGCTATAAAGAACGTCTTTTTAGGTTGACACCATCCTTCTTTAGGTATGGCAGGAGCTTTCAACAAATTTTATTCTGTTCTGGGAACCTGTTTTTCTCATTAAGGTATCTTTGCTTATCATTGCTCTGAAAGGTCTGTCATTTGTGTGTTGGGGAGGGGGAATGCTTCATTTCTCCTTCCATTTTCCTGATTATACATATAAATGCAAAAACAACTCAGCTGCAGACAACTTGGGTGGGGCTCCAGGGACTATCACAAAGTGCAAGGCAGTTCAGGGACTCCCTGAAGTCCTGGGTGGGAACATTGCTACTGCATTTGGCTAATGGCTGAACAGCAGCCTGTCTGGAATTGTATGTTGGGATAGCATTATTGAACGTTGCCTGATTGAGAACATCTTTACGTATCTAACCCTGGAACGCACTCTGGGATTCTGCCAAACATGACTGTCTTACAACTTGGGGGCAAAGCAACAAATCAAAGCCACTGTCAGATGTAGCCCTGATACGTGAAGTTCCTTGATGGAACCAAAGATTCCTAAACCTTCCAGGACAACAGGATTCCCTGAAAAGTAAGTGAAATGCATCAGTATGGAATGCACACGCTGAAAGAAGTTAGGGATGTTGAGCTTACAGACCCTGCACAGTTGAGGAGAATAAAAGGCTTCCTTGAATGGTGAGTTAAAAGTATCACTACAGAATGTAGACATTGAGAGACCTGTTAAGGACACAGATCAATCGCAAGAAAAGATACAGACTTGGAGTGAGAAGCTCAGGTTCTATTTCAAATGGGTCATTAATTAACTGCAAGACACTGTGAAGGTCATTTAACCTTCTGGACTTTCTTTGGGTTTGGCTAGTTGATCTCTAAGATATATTCCAAGTCTAACGCTACTCTATGATTCTAAATATGGAGAAAGATGAGCGGAAGAGCTTTTTCAACTGGAAGACAAAAATTTCAGTGTTCCTTAAAATTTTCCCCCATCAATCCAGTCCCTGGGAAGAAATTTAAGTGTGCTAAAATGAAGCCAATTAACATTCCTTACAACTGCTCTGTCATAAATCATTGAAACTCAGAGGAGGCAGGCGGGTAAAAAGCTATAAGACACATTTCCGTAGACTGGTTTGTTCATATCCCACAAACTGGATTTCATAAAAGAGGAAGCTCGTTCCATTGTTGAGAAGCATGAGGTACCGTGGACTCTCCAGGCAAACGCAGACGGGAGAGGTGCTGATAGATGTATGGTGAGGGCCACACACTGCCACTGCAGCTGAGCAGTGAGGAGCCATCGGTGACTTGACAGAGCAGCTTGGTGGAGTGGTAGTGGGGACAGCCCGAGTGGAATGAGCTTAAGGCAGGAGGGGACAAGAGAAACTGCAAACAGTGAGAATAGATAGTTGTTTTCTTAAGTTTTTCTCTAAAGGGGGAGAGATAAATGGAGTGCAGTAGAGTCAGAAGGGGTTTTTCCACATTGGCAAATGACAACAGGCTTATTCATTAATGACAACTATCCAGTAGAGAGGGAACAGCTGGTGACACCGGAGGAGAAAAGGGACGCTAGCTGGGGCAATGTCCTTGGCAGTCAGAGAGGACGGCTCCCAAAGGCAGAGTCTATGGGTACCGGTGAGTAGTGGTTGGATGTGGTGTTGGGAGACTTCTGTTTTCTCAGTGCAACAGGAAGCAATGCCATCAGCAGAGAGCAAAGATGGAGGAGGAAGTGTTGGAGGTTTGAAGAGATAGAAGACTGAACTGGCCACTTGGGAACATGACAAAGTGATGGAACCAGGAGGAGTTCTGGGCAATATGACAATTGAGGTTAGTGGCCATCAACTTTAAGTGAAATCAGTCAGCATATTTGGCTGTTTGTTTTGTTTTTGTTTTTTTTTCTGGCCATCTTTGGGTGTTTGGCCTTGCTGTTAGGGTATAAGTACCTAGTAGGTAGAGTGGAAATTTAACTGGGACTTTGGTGTCATTAAGCCAGTACTAGGGAGAGAGGGATGAGGAGTCAAGTCTGGATAGCTCTGATTGGTTGGCTTAGTGGTAGAGCATCAGCCCAGCGTGTGTATGTCTTGGGTTCGATTACTAGTCAGGGCACACTGGAGAAGCACCCGTCTGCTTCTCCACCCCTCCCTCTTTCCCTTTTCTTTCTCCCCCCCTCTCTTTCTCCTCCCCTCCTGCAGCCATGGCTCAATTGGAGCGAGTTGGCCCTGGGGGGCTGAAGATGGCTTCATGGCCTCTGCCTCAAGCACTAAAAAAGAGCTCAGTTGCTGAGCAAAGGAACAACACCCCAGATGGGCAGAGCATCCACCCCCTAGTGGGTTTGCCGGGTGGATCTCAGTAGGGGTGCATGGCAGTCTGTCTCTCTGCCTCCCCTCCTCTCACTGAATAAAAAAAAAAAAGTAAAAATAGTCTGTATGGAAGAGAATGCTTGTAAAGATAGACTATGGACTTTAACTAGATTGGGTGGAGAGAGAAGATGTCCAGGGTGGAGCAGTGAGAATAATATAGGCATGTTGGAGTCAAGTCCTAGTAGTATAGAAGGATTGTTTGTGTTGTGCTACTAGAGTGAAAGGGCTCTGAAGATATCAGGTGGTGGCAAGAGAGTAGGATATCTGAAATTAAGATTTTTGTGGTTTTGAAATTATTAATAATGGAAAGGTCAAAGGTATGACCATAGATGTGAGTAGCAGAGAGGGAAGATATTGGAGAAAAGAAATTAAGGAACTGAAAGGCCAGGGTATTGAAAAGAAGAGCTGGTTATTGAAATCACATGAATAATAATGGGATTGATTTTGAAGACAAGGAGCAAGGAGTAGTGGCCTTGGGGCCAGTAGATAGTGGGAAATAGGACGTGGTAGCATCTGAAGAGGAGATTCAGAGCTGAGTGCTTTGGGAAGAAGAGAAGGAGCAGAGTTACAGATCAGCAGTGTGGGATGTGGAGAACACCTATTCCACCTCTGGTTCCATAGCACAGAGACCAAATAACTCCCAGGCCACCCAAGAGGGCTATAGAGAAGACAGGTTCAAGGGGAAGCCAGGTGTGAGCCAGAAAAAAAAAATCAAAAACCATTGTCAGAAGAGGTTGAGACTACAGAGTCAGTGTCAGCAAACTACAGCCCAGGGACCCCACTGGTTTTGTAATAGTCCTGCAGAGAGGCATGGAGTCCAGAAAGAGAGAAAGTGGGACTTCCACTTGACTCCTACTGCCACTCACCTGCCAAGTGTTAGGCTTATCCTGAGTACACATTCTTTCTTTACCTGGACCCAGATTTCTCCAGGTCAACAGATAGTCCTGGTTAGAACACGTCCGCAGAATGTAGCTTTAGTTAACCTTGCATTCATTCCTCTTCTTAGAGTGGGCATTGCTTAACAGAGTCTCCAATACAAATTTCCTAATTCCAATTTAATATTGCTGCTTCATTAAACTGGAGGGCCTTCAGCCTGACCTTCAGCAAGATAACTTGATTCTGCTTTATGACTAATAGTACTAAACACCATCCATGTGCAATAACATTAAAGACTTCAGTTAGATATTCAAAGGCAGATGACTTTCTAAAGTACTTTGTTTTAAAATAAAAATATTCTTCCTGCACATGTAAAGACCAGTGATTCAACTTGGACCCTTGCACAAGTGGTCAGACCTAAGAGGAAGCTGTGATACACACAAAGCTTGCTACCTTTCTTGTTTTAACAACAAGAGAATGAAGTGAAAGGTCTTTCAAACAATAGAAAATTGGATTGAAGTCACATCTCTGCAAATATTTCCCAGCCTGGGTCACGTCTTGCTCAAAGGATCTAAACACTTGAGGGTTGTCACATTGGCTAGGCAGCTCATTTACCTGGTGTCAGGACCAGCTCATGTTTCTGCCTCTCTGTGAATCCCTTTCATGCAGTGAGCACTGTCAGACCCCCTTCTGTATCACCCAGAAGGACCAGGGAACAGAGTCCCTTTGCTGGCATTACCCAGTGTTACATATTTATTTTGATAATTTCATTTAAGTTGTCTTGAAGATTTTGTTGAATAATGATCAGTTATTTTTCATTCATTCATTCATTTAACATTTATTAAGCAACTACTTTCTACTTTCCAAAACAGTACTCAGCAAAGATGATACCAATCCAAGGAAGACATGGTCCCTGTCCTCATTCTCAGAAAGGGGTGAGGGAAAGGTGGGAATGGATTCTGGAAATCAAAAAGCTTACTGATGATTTCAGTCAAGGTTCTAGAAAAGGTTATTAAACAGATATTTTTTGAGCACCTGGACAAGAAGGCAGTGATCATTGGAAGTTAGTGTGCACCCAGCAGGGATGCACTGAGCCTGACATAATTTTCTCTTTTGATAACGTTCACAGACTAGTAGACCAAGGAAATCATGTAAGTCTGGTGGTTTCAGTAACATTTGGGAGTCTTTCACTTTTTCCCTTGTGAATTTACAGGAAGATGAATATTAAAACAGTGGATCCTCAGCTAGTTAATGCCTTCTTTCTTTTGATTCATTCAGTCAGTGAATGTTTATGGTACCAAATATAGAATACTTGTTAGGTACTCTCTTAAGTGACAAGATGTACAGATAATCCCTGCCTTCATGAGCTTTCCATCTCTGGCAGGAATGAGATAACCACCAAGCAAAAGACATGCAGTGAAATGGGTGATTGACAGGGGAATCACCAAGAAGACTGATTAATTGATTAGCATAACCTAAAAGGAAGCTTCTAGTGGTTTGCATGGTGGACTTGGACTTTTCCAAAGTTTTATCATAAATTGGATGAACATATGGAAGACTTTATAATAGTTTGGGGGGATTAATTTATGCCCACATGTAAATAACCAGCAAAATCAGTCTAAAATAGATTAAAAGTACTAAATGATTCAGAATTATATGAAAGTATGGTAGAAAATAAAATAAAATGTAGATCTGTGGAGGAATCATAATGTTCTTACCTATGAAGAAACATAAACAACCTAAACACAAGAGATTGGCAAATGATAGTTCTGAGTAAGCAGACTTTTAAAATACCCATACAATGCAAAACCACATCACTAACATTAAAAGGAAAAAAATTTGGCTGTGGAAAAGATTTGCATCAAGTATTACAGAAAAATATCTATTATATGTAAAACACTGGATTCAGAGTTATAAGAAAAAAGATGGTGAAAAGAAGCAGTAATTCACCAAACAGGAAATACACAACAAAAGACGTTCTCAGGAAGAGAGTTCAGTGGGGGTCTCAGAGTCTCTGGCTATGGCCATCGCACTGCAGGTCTGCCTTTGTAATGGATGGAGGGCTCTCAGCAAGAGAATCCCCACCAATAGGAGAGAGGGTCACGTTCCCTGGCTGTGTTCCCTCACAGCCTTTGTGCTCCTCTGCTATCCTGGTAACTTTCCTCTCCCTGTGCTTGTTACTTTGTGTTCTCTATAAATGCTTATGTGCAGATCTCTTCCCATTAAATTGGAAGCTTCTTGAGTCAAAGAACTATATATCTCGTATCTTTGTATTCCTGGTACCCTGAGAGGGGCCAATGATTGTGAGTTATGAAATAAGTGGCATGCACATCCTGGATGGAAGGACGGTGGTTCATGGGAGGCCACGGAATGATTTGAACTCAGCAAAATAAAGAGTGAGCCGGTCTCCACACCTCCATTCTGTGAGTCTAAGCCAGGCCCTTGGAGCTTCTGTCTTCAGAACCTGCCCCTCCCCAGGTATCTTCTCCTCATCAGGAAGAGGTAAGAGTCGGCACCAGGACTTGGCATGTTCCTGGTGTGACCCTCCTGCTTCTCTCCATCCCCCCTGAACACTGGCAGCGTCAGCAGCATTATTTGCGATGGGACCATCCAGACCAACCCCATTATAGCCCTCGTTCCTGTTTATGTCAGTCATCAGGTAAGCACTCTGGCCTCTTGCCCCCTTTCAGTGGCAACAGCCCCTGTTTGTTGGCAGCCCCTGGGCACTACATTCTTTGTCGGTTTCCTTAACTCCTGGTCATATTTGTGATGATCCCTTCATTCAACTCTTCTCAGTTATGCAGGAAGAGGGTGCCTTCTGTTTCCTGCTGGGATTTAGACTAAGATGTTGCTGAATAATTCACTGTTGGATGAATGAATGACTTTGAGTCTCTGTCAGAAATCCAAGATCACCAGGAAGTACTCTTTGCAGCAAGGCTAGTGGCGGCGGGGATGTGGAGAATTGTCCCTATTGTGACAATCTGACTCTGGACGCACAGAAGGGAGCAGCAACTCCTTATAAATAAGGCGGAGGACATGGGGGCAGTCACGGTGAGGGGGAGGGCATGCAGACCGATGGAGCCCAGCCCAAGCAGCCCTCGGTGGGAACCACAGGAAAGGAGATGCCACCAGGCAGACACTTCAGGAGACCTGAGGAAGGGGCCGTGTGGTGTGGCAGTTCTAGAGGTGGAGACGTGACTGGAGAAACAGTGCCTCCCCTCTCACTTCCTCCTACTGCTCCGCCCACTGCTTCCTTGTGGCCTTGATGGGTACTCGTGGCAGGAGTCATCAAAGAAAGGAGCGCAAAAGCCACCTGGGTCACATTTCCTCTGCAAAACCAGCAGTTATGTATCTGCTGGAACTAACACACTCGCAGACTTCAGCAATGTTACAAACCAATGCAACTCTTTCCAAGAGCTCCACGGTCACCGGCACTACATTTTAAGTAACACTTTGTGTCTGGTGACCCTCTCATCCCATTCCTACATGTTCATCCTGAAGAAAGGATATAAAGACAAATTTGCAGTAAGTACAGCATTACCCCTAGTGTTGACCATATATACTATATAGTATTCAGTAAAAGGAATAAAGTATTAAAGCATATGTGCAGTGGGCAGAGATATAGAAATAGTCAAGGATTGAACATATAGAATATAGCATATAAATAAGCAAGATATAGAATGTAGCATATAGGCAAGGATTGAAGAGAATAGGCAGAAATGAACGTATTGATAAAATGACATTTATTTTTCTAAACTTTTTGAATGTTTAAACATCTAGACCATCTTTACAATTTAGTATAAAAGGAGAAAAGCTTATACTTTTCAGTGAACCCCACTAGGAAGGGTCATACCCTTCACCCGCCTATAACCCTGCAAGCCCCCTATGGTTTTGTTGTGCACTAAAAATGCCAGGCAGATCCCCAGCCAGGGTCTCCCGGGTTGTCGATGTCAGGCCTCTGCCACCTCCTGGCTGTCACCTCGGGACTCTCTGCCCTCCTGTCCACTACGCTGCAGCCTCCTTGGGACTTTGTGTCCCACGGAAACACCAAGCTTACTCCAGCTCCTGCTGTTCCCTTGAGCTAGACTGTGTTTCCTTCAGCTCTTCATATGGCTGTTTTCTTCTCATAATTCAGATGGCATTTCAAATGTCACCTTTTTTAGAAAGGCTGTAGAGACACTGTCTGTTACGTGCCCAACAACCAAACATCTCTGGCTCCAACCACTGGGACTTCTGAAGGCCCGGTGTTTGGGCGCTCTCTTTCCCTCCCTGCAGGAACTTAGTCGTGGGCACATGCCCTGCGTGCAGCCCATCAATTCCTGACCCTGAGTGTCAAATCTCAAGAGACTGAGGCACAGGGGTGGGGCAGGGCGGTTCCCAGGGCTGCTCTGGCACCATGGAGAGTCCTGCTCCTGAGGCTGGTGGAGCTCCTGTGGGGGCTGGCTGCCCAGTGCTGGCGCCTTAGCTGTGGCCGTGGCCGGGTGGCGTGGAGGTGGCAAGCAAACTGCCGAGTGAGTTGATCTGGGTTCCGCAGCCTGAGTATCAGTGCTATTGGCTACCTGAAGCTCTTCCCAAAAATGTCTTTTCTGCTTACTGAAGTGAGTTGTTTTCTATTGTTTGCAACCAGCAGCCCATACAAAGAGCTTCCCTGGAAATCTAAACTAGCAGAGCGGCCACTCCCTTGCCTTGGCTAGTCTTTGTCACAGCATTCAGTTTTGTTTTCTTCGGAACATTTGGCATAATTTGAAACAATCCATTTGTGTATCTGTTGTCACTCCGAAAATGTTAGCTCCATGAGAACAAGACTGGTGTTTAAATCTCCCCGGCCCCCACTGCCGTATCATTTAGAACAATGCCAGACACATGATTGGCACTGGAAAATATTTATTTAATAAATGTGATAGTAGCATGGGTGATGGAAGCAATATTCAAAATACCTAAGAGCCAACATTAATATGAATAATAAATATGAGCACTGGCTTGAAGTTGCTCTATGAATCACATACATACAAAATCAGGGAGCCCTTACTTTCCAGGAATTTGGGTGTAAAAATGGAAAACCTGCAGGTTGCAATAGACCGAAAACTTAGTGAAACTTGGCTTCTACAACAGGTCAAAGCAACTTCTACACCAACAGGAATACACCAGGGATTTCTGCTTCTGGTCAAGCTAAGTGAACGAAAACCACATGTTCCTTCCCTCTTAAACAATTACAAACACCAGGTGAAGTGTGTGGAACCATGTTTCTCAGACACTGGATGAGTAGCACAGAAGAGTGACCACTTAGGTGAAACAAACATACGATCTTTCGATTGCCCCGTGTCCATCCTGGCTAAAGTTTTTAGGCCACAGAACAGGATGGGGGGGGGGGGACCCAGGCATGGCCTGGCCACATCCCTAAATTGAGGAGAGGCAGGGAGGACTGCACGGGGGTCGCTGAAGTTCATTAGGAAGTGAGCGCCTCCGAGGAAAGAGAGTGGCACAGAGAACCACAGAGCTCAGTCCGTGGGCCCCGGAGTCATCGGCTAAGTACTGACTGGTGCATGTGTGCAAGAAAATGAGCCGAGACTAGGACAGGAGCCACCAGAGAAGAGGTAACGATTTACGGGGCTTACACAGAGCTGGGGATAGTTTGCGTCTTCACCAGCTGGAGTGGAGGAGTCTCACAGTGCACAGGGCAGCAGATAGAACACCTAGAACAGGGGTCCCCAAACTATGGCCCGCAGGCTGCATGCAGCCCCCTGAGGCCATTTATCCAGCCCCCGCCGCACTTCCGGAAGGGGCACCTCTTTCATTGGTGGTCAGTGAGAGGAGCACATTGACCATCTCATTAGCCAAAAGCAGGCCCATAGTTCCCATTGAAATACTAGTCAGTTTGTTGTTTTAAATTTACTTGTTCTTTATTTTAAATATTGTATTTGTTCCCGTTTTGTTTTTTTACTTTAAAATAAGATATGTGCAGTGTGCATAGGGATTTGTTCATAGTTTTTTTTATAGTCCAGCCCTCCAACGGTCTGAGGGACAGTGAACTGGCCCCCTGTGTAAAAAAGTTTGGGGACTCCTGACCTAGAGGGTATGGCTTCAATAGTTGGGTCGAATTAACCCTAGACTAAAGAAACTGAATTGAGTTTAAAGCCTTCTCACAAAGAAAACTCCAGTCCCAGGTAGCTCCCTGGTGAAACTGCCTAATATTTAAAGTAGAATTAATACTAATACTAAACTTTTTTTTTCTTCAGAAAAAGAAAGAATTCTCAACTCATTTCATAACTCCAGTATCACCATGATATCAAAATGTTAAAAAAATGCATTACAAGAAAGGAAAACTCTAATACCCCACATGAAAAAGATAAAATTTTTTAATAATTTTAGCAAATTGAATCTAACAATATACAGAAAGGATAATGCATTATGATCAAGTGGAGTTTCTCCTAGGAATACAAAGTTGCTTTAAAATACAAAAAATCAATATAACCCTCCATATTGACAGGCTTTAAAAACACTCACACATGGAAAGGAAAACCATACAAGCATTTCAGTGCTGCAGAAAGAGCGGAGGAGCCCGTCTGCAGCATGTAGAGATGCCATGCTGTGCCAAGAGAACGAGAGGGGAGGCAGGGAGAACCCGCCGGCATGTGCTCATCCTAGGACCTCTTCCTCGACTGTCCAAAGGGTCCACTGTATCCGTCCCACAAATTTCCACTTGTTGCTTAAAGTAGTTGGAGTTGAGCTTGAGGGTCTTATATCGAGTACTCTGGGAAACCAACGGCTACCTGGCGTTTAGTTCATACACAACAGAGGGGCTGTGTGACAGGGTGTTCAGGACTGAGAGGAGACTTTCAGAAACGGCTAAAGCCTGCTGTCCGGCAGTCAGGCCGACACAAAAGACAGAGGCCAGAGAGTCTGCTCCAACCAGGAGCGAGCTGGAGCCCCTCCGGGGCAGGACACGGCGCACACAGAGAGAAGCAGCTGCCTTTGGGGACCGGAAGCATTGCTACCACGTCAAGTTGCCTGGCTCAACCTGCCCTGTCCCACCAGGCAGAAAGATGCTGTAGCCATGGGAGGAGTGGAGTCCTGTTTTGCCCACTGAAGACTCCTTGAGATACTACCATACTTCAGAGGATGCAATGGACATCTGTAACATAGTCATTCATACTTTAGTATGTTGAGCATCACTAAGGTGACACAAAGGAGGCTCGATAGGAACAGCCCTGTGTGAACAGGGCATGCTGGTTACCACTCCCCCTCCACGGTTAGTGAAGGACTGACATCATAAACACATGGATGGGCACTCAGGTCTCTCTCCCAATCACCATGCCATCTGCAGAGAAGTGGTGAGTGCGGGTGAGGGCTGGGGTGGGGAGGAGCTTAAAGGCTCAAATATGAGCCTGACCAAGCGTTGGCATAGTGGATAGAGTGTCAGTCTGGGATGCAGAGGACTCAAATTCAAAAACCCGCGGTCACTGGCTTGAGTGCGGGCTTATCTGGCTTGAGCAGAGGCTCACCAGCTTTAGCGCGGGGTCGCTGGCTTGAGCATGGGATCATAGACATGACCCCATGGTCGCTGGCTTAAGCCTAAAGGTCGCTAGCTTAAAGCCCAAGGTCGCTGGCTTGAGCAAGGGGTCACTCACTCTGCTGTAGCCCCCCAGTCAAGGCACATATGAGAAAGCAATCAGTGAACAACTAAGGAGCCACAATAAAGAATTGATGCTTCCATCTCTCTCCCTTCCTGTCTGTCTGTCCCTATCTGTCCCTTTCTCTCTCTGTCTCTGTCAAAAAAAAAAAATGGCTTTCACATTAGGATCAGGCTCCCTGTGGCACAGATGGCAGCTGAGCACTGAAATTCACACTCCCTGCAAAGCAGAGAAAAAGCAGCTACACAGCTGGGACCATGGTTCCCTTTCCATCCACGTGCAGCGATTCTTACAACAAAAACCAAATAATCCCCCTTGAAGATAAACTCACACACAGAAATTACAGGTCACACAAAAGCAACAACTCCTTAAAGAAAAAGAAACGTCAGCAAAAACATCAAGCAGGGACATGTCTCTGAAGGAGACAACACATTAGCTACATTTATTTTTATGAAAGATACGACATTTGGAATAGAATCCATAAGGAAAGATAATAAACTATAGGGGGAACATAAAAAATTAATGGGAGGAAAGGAAATAGAGACAAGAGGAGGGGACATTTTTGTTCATCAATTCAACAGGTACCATATTGGGTGCAGGTAGAGAAATGGACAAAAGACCATAGGAAGAATGAAAAAGTAAACAGAGGGAAGGAATGAGAAAGATGGGAAGAGAAAACAAAGCAGTGAGTTTCTCAGCAGGAAAGGGGAAGGCAGGGAGAGAGAGATACATTGTACTTACTGCCCCACAGTGAAAAAAATACAACAGTGTATCAAGAGAAATGAACCCTTTAAGGCCTTGAGGGCTAAGAAAATTTTATTGTGGGAGCATTTTTACATAAAATGAATCTACTAACATTGTAAACTCTGTCCTCAACAATAGACTTACCCAAAATGCAGAGTTCACAGTTGGCTTTTGCTTGATCAACCCTTGATGAAAGCTGAGGAAGTGACTTAAATCGTAAAAGCCAAAAAAAAAAAAAAAAAAAATCTAGAAAGTAAAGATGATAACAAACGTACTACAGGAAGAAAGGAAAACCTAAACACAATGATATTATGTAATAATGTATATATTATGAAAGTGTCATAAAAATTTTGGAACAATGAGAGAATATCATTCCAATTCTGGGTTTCTCAACCTTGGCACTGTTGACATTTTGTAGTGGACACTTACTTATTGTAGAGAGAGGCCCTAAGCATGGTCAGATGCCTCTGCCCAGTAGATGTAGAAGTGCTGCCCACCTCCTGCCCACAACCCCAAGCATCCCCTCTGGCCAGTTGCCACAAACAAAAAATACCTCTAGGTATCATAAAAAGTCTCTGGGGACAAAACCAAGTCTAGTTGAGTACTACTGTTCTAATCTTACTAACTAAATACAATTTGTTTCACAGTTGAGTAGTCCATTGCAATGTTTTTCGTGTTATACATCTGATCACAAAAATTAGGAGATATTTCAAAATAAATATGAAGTGATAAAAAAAGAAGCATTTGATTTTTTAAATTAAACAAGAACATCAGAAAAGCAAACAACAAGTTAAAGAAAGTTGTTAGATTATGCGAATGAGATAAAAAGCAACTTTTATTTCATTGGTGAAAATGCACTATACAAAAGGCTGAAAGTACTGGAGTATCTGCACGTTCCCGGATCCACTAATGTTTGTGAGCAGTGTATATGCATACACAGACTGTATCCTGTGCTTGTTATTTTCAAAGAATGTTGTGGATGACTGGAGGAGACTCCTGGTCTTTGAGAAGGATACCTATGACCTTTGTAAATCCCCAAATAGGCAAATCCCACTTTATCATATAACATTGACACCATTTTGCTGAAGAATAAAGAGAGAACAGTGAAACTGCTCCAAGATGCAGATCAGGAGTGGGTGACTAGGTTCATTCAGGAGCTAAAGAATCTGGCGTCTCCAATCTTACAGCTCACTTCAATCAAATTTGTCTTAGCCAAACTACAAATCACGTAGGTCAAGAGTCCCTGGCGTCTCTCTGGAGCAATTCAAGCAGTGAATACAAACTCTTCAAATGCCAAGGGACTGCAGTGGCTCTCAGGGCCTGGGCTGTACACAGGCAACAGTCCTTGGAAGTGTTATGGAGGCCCATGAGCTAGTGCACTGTTAAAGGGTGTTCATTTACGCAAGATAAGAAAGATCATAAGTCAACATATATTCAAGTGGTTTGTTATATAGATAAAAATATTTCAAAACATAAGAAATGGAGTAGAAGGATGATAAAACAAAATAGAGATGCAAATTTAGAGGTTGGGTGTAAGTTGGCTATCACTCGTTAATGTCATCTCCAAGGCCACTAAAGCTCATCCCGTTACGACCCAACTGGGGGACTGCAGGACCAGCCTGGAAAATTTGCCTTCTGCCCCAAGGCAGAAGAAATCCTTTCTGTCCTAGGACAAGCTCTAAGGTCCGCTTAGATTCAGGACCTCAGAGACAATCCGAACATAATCTCAGGCAGTGGCATAACTAACAAAGGTCTTTGGTGCAGGCAGAGCACGCTGTATTGGAGAAGAGGACTGGATCAGAGTCAGCAGGAAGATCTGTGTTCTGATAAGGAAGGACTTCGCTGCTGACCACCCGGTCTCCCGGTGCCGCCGTCATTTCATTCTTGCTAAGGTTCTCCATGGGGTCAGTGGCTCCTGTGAAGGCTTCTGGATTGTGAGAAATAAATAAAAGCAAAGAGCATGAAAAGCACACGGGAAACTTTAAAATGCAAGGTACCTGTGGCAAACTCATCTCAGCCCTAAGCATTCCAACGCACTACAGAGTGATAGGAAGTAGGTTCTGGCTGTACCCTTTCTTCCGGACAGCACAGCAGTGCCTGACACTGCTCGGCTCTGAAGTCCTAGCAGGCCAGCAGCCAGGGCGAATGTAGGATGTGGGGATTCACTCAGAATGGGACTGTCTCTGTGCTCACACCCAGAGGTTAGAGGAGATGATGACACATCAGGAAAAACTGTTTACCAAGTTTTCAAGTCATTCAAGCCTCTCATTCCTCCTTGTTTCCACGTCGAGGTGCCTAATGCTTGGTGGTGCAGGGAGGGAGGGACACTGGATTTTGCACCTCTCAGCTTTCTAAAGGGGCCCCTTGCAAAGTCTTCTAATCTCTCTAGACCTTGAGGCCCTCACTTGTCAAACTGGAAATTTGGGGCATACCTGCCTCCTATGGTGTGGAGAGGATTAAATGCAATGGTATGCTTGCGTGACTTCAAGCACAAGACCTTCCACAAGTATCAGGTGTTATTTGGCAAATTCGTTGTTCACTATCAGCTCCATTCTTACTTGTTGTTAAAGATGGGCAAAGAAGGTTGGAGGTAGGAATAAAAAAAAATGAGAACTGCCCATAGAGGTTTCAAATTTGTACCATTTTGCCTAAACTTCAAGGTGAGAGAGGCAAAACAGTACACCAGTGTGAATGAAACTAACATAATTCCTTCAAAAAGGAGTCTCAAAAGAATACACAGAATATAATTATGTTTATATAAAACTCAGGGAAACACATACAACCAATGAACTGCTTCATGATAAACACTGCTGTGGTGAAATTATATATAAAAGTGAGGAGAGGAAAGATGCTGGGAGGGTATAAAGAGCATCTTAAAAATGTATTTCTTAAAAAAGTGTATTTCTTAATCTGGGTGGGAGGTATAAGTATGATCATTTTATTATTTTCATTTAAACTATGGTTTAAATAGTGATAATTTAATAAGAACATAATTATTTAATCTATATTTCAGTATATAAGTATATATACTATATATGTATATGTACATATATAGTATGTGTATATATACCTATATACTGATATAGATTCCATATATATAATATACTTTATAAAAACTTCTTAAAGACTCTCTATGCCACTAGAATCATACCATAATAAAATCTTATTAATGTAATTCTTTTTTTTCTCTTGGTTTGGTGCTCATGGTTCAGCCCACACCAGTCCCCCTCTCCACTCCCCTGGTCCCACCATGTCCCACCCACTGTGGCCTTCATTTCCTGCCTCCCCCAGGGGCTTTGCACTCTCCTAGGCACTCACTCCCCAGTCCTCTCCTTTAGGTCTCAGTTTAAGCATTATTTCTTCTAGGAAGTCTTTTGACATCACTGACTAGGTTAGGGTCTCCTGTGACAACCATCCAGAGCATCCTTCCTGGTTTCTTCCTAATATTACTTGGTTCCCTGTAAATACTTAATTTCTGTCTTCCCAGCAGTCTAGAAACCCTAAAAAAGCAAGACTACATCTGTTTGGCTTTCTGCTGAATTGCTGCTAGTGCTTAGCCCAGGCATCTAGTGGTCATGCAACAATATGTTTGAGGAATGGATGGATGGGTGGATGGATAAATGGGTAGGTAGATGAATTGGTGGATGCATGCATGCATGAATAAATGGACAAATGGATGGACGAATAGAAGGATGGTTGGATGGATGGTTGCATGGATGGCAAAGCCAGTGGATTCTCACTTGTACGTATGAGTATCAGATTATACAATAAATTTTATCAGCTCCATTTTGGGTCTGGCTTCATCTACTCTTTTCTAAGAGCTTGATGACCAATTAGCACCAACTCTAAACAGCGAGATTTGGCTTTGTTGCGTTTAATCTGGTCTAACAGTTGCTTCCTACTTATTGTAATAGGTGGGAATAGCATGGTGTTATGACTTTAAATGCCACTGTGCGGTCTTTCTTTCACTGCTCTGCAAGAAACAGTGCAGATTCCTTGCAGAGAGGGGCACAGGATAATGCATTATCGGAGTTATCACTGTTCCATCAAAAAGTGTGTGAAGGAGCCACATAATTCATCTAGACAGCAGACACCATGGAGTTATGCAGGTCTCTTATGCAGGTGATGAAACAGCCAAATTCCCTGACAGTGGTGAATTACTCCTCATGTCACTAATAGCGATGCCAAAAGAAGTGTCAAGGCCACAGACATGGGGAATGAGGGGCTCTTCAAATGGCACGAATAAAAATTTGGTATGTTTTATTGCTTTCTTTTCATCTTGATCATTGAGGTTTTAAAATGAAACTACAGGGATGCAAAGCCCAGCCAATGGCGAGGATGATTCATTTCTGCTTGGCAACCGTGTCAGTGTGGTGGCTCCTGTCCAGGCCAAGCCTGGGCTGGGGCCCCTGAGCCTCGGTGCTCCGCCACCATCCCCACGGCTTAGCTGGCACCTCACAGCCCAACAAAGGGTACGTGACATATGGGGTATTTTTTTTTCTTTTTCATCTACAAACAATTCGGCAAATCTCTCTCTCTCTCTCACTTTCTCTCATAGTTAAAATATTGACCTGATGTAATAAATCTCTGACTTTTTACAAAGCCTGGGCACAGGACAGACAGGCTCACACACGGATTGGAAATCTGGCGATTATGAAGTGTTTCGAATGGCTTTGAGAACTGCAGGTAAAACATTAAGTTATACTAATATTCTTGAGTAGTTAAACTTTTTAGCATTTCTTTTTCTTTTCTTTTTTTTAAACAAAGCCCTTCATAATATTATGGATAAGTAAATTCTTGGATCTGATTTCAATTTGAGTCAAATTCCAACTAATAATGTTATACTCATAAACCTTCCCCTTAACAGCCCATAACATTAAAACTGAAAACAGAATTCTTAAAGCATATGCTTGTGCTGTCTAGTCATGAAATAAGCATTACAGACTTTCAACAGATGTCTTTAATAGACATTGTTATTAAAGAGAATATTACAGAAAATAAATTTAGACTGTTAGTCTAGCACAATGACAAAGGAAGACTGCTATACACTCTGATAATCACATCTCTACTTAATTGGGAGAAAAAGGAGCTCTCTGGACATTCTGACCATCGGGTGGTAGCTGTGCACTCATTTACCTATCAGCTCATTACCCCAGCTCAGGATGTCAGTGCCGTCTCCACGTCATAAGCCCCAATTTTCAGGAAATTAAAAGTTGGTCAGAAAAAAAGAACTCCAGTTAACAAGCATCAGCCTAAGAGCAAATTCCTTATAAAAAAAATCTTGGGGGGGGGGGGTATTCAGCTCTTTTCCAGCTATGAGTGCCAAAAAAAAAAAACCCTCAAAAAAAAAATCAAACCAATTTTGTGGTTTCAGGCACTTTTGAATTTTATAATTTGAAAATAAGTTAGACTTTCAGCAGAAAAAAAGAAAGTTTTAAGTCTATAATATGGATTAATGCCTCTGGTATGTTTTGAAGGCACAAAGCTAGTAAGAGCAACCAAAGTATTTTGTTAGGAAATGTTGTGTTGTGCATGGATATTAAAAAACAAACAAACAAACAAAAAACCCAACAGACTACTACTGATGCCAGCACTGAATTTTGGTTTCTGCCCTTAGGCCTGTCGTATGAGAATATTATCTATCCACTCTAGTTGATTAAGTGATAACTGGAATTTACCTGACATCACTCATTCTGAGGTATTAAAGCAGAAAAGGCCCCCATTTCTGGTCAATGGTTCATGCTTTTGGTGGTAAGCTCTAATGGAGGTAAATGAGAGGTCAGTGGCCAGTGAGATGACCCTTATGTTGTCACTCCCTGGACACAGAGGAAGGACAGGCAAGACGTCTTCAGATCACATGGCAAATACAAGCTGAAGTTCACAGCTTTCCCAGGTGTATATTTGCAGTGGCTTCATCGTCTCTATTTAGATGCTCTGCGTTCAGGCAGGTCTGTCTGGGAGCACGGGATGACTCAGCACTTCTAACTGGCAGAGCTGCTGGCAGCTGAGGCTGCATGGAGGAGCAGGGAGGAGTGTGGGTTCTGAATCAGACAAACATCGATTTGATCCTTGCTCTACAGCTTACTGGTTACGAGACTTTGGAAAGTTACCTGAGCCTCTGTTTATTCGTCTGTAAAATGAGGCTAAAAGAAATATATATCTCAGGAGCAGTTGGAGGGGTTGAATATACAAGAGAGTAGTAACAATCAATAAATGTTAGCTATTATCATTCTCAACGATTGCTTTCCAGTTATCTATACATATACTATAGAAAAGGATAGACCTTACCGTTTTCTATATGCAGAAAGTAGCAGGCTCTGATCTGTTAGTTTTATCGGTTTGTTTTTTTTTTTTTTTTTTTGAAACCTGGGTATAGAATTATGGAAGTAGCAATGAAAAGAGGACCCAGGTAGTATTCGGAAACCCTGATTTCTGCTTCTACCCTTTACAACCTGAGCAAACTGTTTAAGCCCTCTGAGCTCCATGTTTTGTTTTGTTTTCATCTGTAAAGTTGAATGATAAAGCTTACCTACCTCACACAGTTCCTGGGAGGACTGAATGAGAATATGGATTGGAAAACTATAAAGCCCTTAGTAGAAATAAATTAAGAGTGTTTTTTGTAATTTTTATCACATTCAAAGCCACATCTAATGACAGATTTGTATGTCCTTAATTTTATTCCTTGAAAGTTTATTCTTATTTGGAACAATTGTTATTTATCACTCACTTATTAATAAACATAAAATTACTTTCGAAGACAGCCTTTTTGCTAACAATAGAACAGAAATGGATTCATGGTTCAGCAGTGCTGCTCAGCTTCTCTGCTTTTTTGAAAAGTTGAGCCTTCAAAATTTGTTGCAGCAAAAAGGGTTGCATTGCTTAATAAGTGTTCTGCAGAGTTCCCCAAATTGTACCTGATGTTCTGACATGTATTGCTTACATAGAATATGTGTTCTCCACCTGGCTTAATTAAGCATACACACACACACACACACACACACACACACACACTCTTGCTTTGACCAAAGTGCTCACAGAAGCATGGTTAAAACAACTAGAGAAATTCAATTCGTCTAAAACTTCAGGGCTTCAAGAGCTAATCTCAAGTGACAAAGTTATTGAGAAATTTTACCAAGAGAAGAACCTCTCCTTAGGAAAAGGTCAAACACTTTGTGTAAACATGCTGGCTCTCTCCTCTGGCAAGGTTGTTCATGCTTAGTCACTGGGAAAGTTTCAGCAGAACTTTGATCAACACCGCTCAGTAATAACCAAGCCATCGACTACTGACTACCGACAGCTTGGGTAGAAAAGGGAAAACCTGACCGCCTTGCAGCCTGGATGCCTGAAAAAGTAACTCACGGTAGTAAAACGTTTCCCTGGGAATGCCGTCCCTTTAAGCTCACAGTCACACCTACTGTGGCCCCTTTGATAGCAGGTCTGCTTTGCCCCAGGAGTAAGGAACTTTGCAGGTAGGAGAGCATCACGGTCAGACCTCCATACATTATTCAGTGTCATCCAGACTTCCAAGTCTTCAGTACACTTCCTGCCAATCTTCAAGGGCGCAATCAATGCATACTAAAGCATGAGACCTCCTGGTTATGAAGTTACTGTCTCTCCGCGTCCCACGTGCCCTCGTATCCTGAGCTCTACAGTGCTGGAGCCAAGACTCTGCAAACCTCATTTCTTCTGAGCCAGCCCCCCCCCCCCCCCGTGTGAGGCTCTTAAGACCCTGGGCAGCAGAGGAAGCCTGCATGGCTGGGGAAGGAGAAGGGACGGACTCCATCCTCTTTTCTCCTACTGGCTCGAGGTCTGCTTGCGGTCACTGAGAGCTGTCCCCCGGCCACACCTGTTCACTCAGCAAAAGCAGTTCTTCCCCACCAAGGCGAGTGAAGCGGTACTCAGCCCGCCCAATCCCTGCACCCCCGGGCATGGTGTGCACACCCCACCCTCAGCACCAGCCACGCATCGCCCCTGCCCAGAGGTCTGAGTTGTAACCATAGGGCATTTCTTCCAAGCTTCTAAATTTTCATAATTCCATCTTCTTCCCTTCCCTCCTTGGCCTTGGAATCTTATTAACATCCTCTTTTTACATTTTAGTTACCTAGTTAACAACTTTATACTTGTCATGAATTCCTTACATTAAATTCTCTCTGTTGAGAGAACTGGAGTGGTTTCCATATCCTGAGTAGACCTTGACTGATACAGCAGCTGACATCCTAGATTCACACCATGATATTTTCTATTCTATAGTGGCTGGCGGGAGACATCTATTGCATTTGTCCAGAAACCAGTCATTTTATTTTGGCAAATCCCTCAAACTCACTCCCTGTAGTTTAGGTAGAACTGTCTCTAACCCTTGCTCCAATGGGTAGCCTTGTGACCCAAGTCTAACCTATGACATTTTTGCGTGTCCCACCCAGCATGATTGGCTTAGTGGGTAGACACGTGTTCCAGATGTGCTTGAAGTCAGTGACACCGTCTTAAACTCCCAAATTATATAAGCCAGTAAATTTCCATTTCTTAAAAAAAAAAAAAAAAGTTAGCTTGAGTCGTATGTTGGTCCCTACCAAGCTCTTAAACAAAAGGAATGAAACTTGAACAGTGGTTACGTTAGCAGAAACGTGGATGTGTGGGGTAAGTGGTAGACAACACAGTATGGGTTTCCAAACATCCCCCAGCACAGAGCTGGGAGTGGCAGGTGGGGACACACCTCATGGGGCTCTCCTCCAGCCTGGAGCCCGTTGGGAACTCTGCCCACCACCCTCAGGACTAATTCCATGCCACCGCTTGCTGATGAGCATGCAAGAGGCTTAGAACAGGGGCTTGGTGCTTCAATATTCACAGCGTGAGAGCAAAATAACTGTAGATGCACATTCTAATGGACAGCTTAGCTTAATTACCTTACATGATGATAGGGGTGGGGCAAAAATGCTCCCTCATCTTATCCTCTAACTGTGGTTTTATCTGGGACCGATATCTACGTGAACACTGGAACAGGAAGAGGATTGACCATTTATGGAATACCTTCATCAGTAGAGACTGGGCGAAGCACTTTTCATTTCACAACCAACTCAAGGACTATGTATCGTCATCCACTTTTTTAAAGACAAGAAGAAAAGGGAGGCTTAGAAAGGTTGAGCAGCCATTCAAGGTCACAAACTAATAAATTCAAATCCTTTTTTCCCTTTGACACTGAAGTTCATTCTTACCGCATCAGTTGATGAATTCCCTGAAGAAGTCAACAGATAGTTCAAAGAGAAAAGATGATCACTGAAAATGTGCTGTCTCCTGGCTTTCCCCCTTGTTCTTCCACACCGAGAGCCCCAAGCAGAAGTGTGACTGGAATCCTGCTCTTCGGCACTCCGGTGGGCCGGACTTTCTCCCGCGGACCCCAGCCAGTGATTCCGAAAGTAGGCATACTTGGGATGCTAGAAAAGTCTGAAGCTGTTTCTGGTCTGGCCACAAATAAATAGAGGTTTATTTGTGCAGAGTGATTTATTGTCATTTATCAGTGTATTTTATACTTCACTGAACTTAGATAGGCAAATTATATAAACACTGTGAATATATAAGCCAAACATGTCACATGTCAGGACTCAAAATATGTGTTTAATTAAAAAAAATACAACTCTTAGAACCAAAGCCCTAAATACATATTAAATGCTTCCATAATCTGAAGGTAAATGAGACATGCCACCTGGCAGGTATTAGGTAACCCACATACACAGTGACACCCCCATTAGTGAGGCACATGCATTCCGACGGCACACGTTAGTGTCAGAAACTTCGTAACCCACCGAGGCAATGGCATAGAAATCATGAGGACCCATCCAAGGAGGACAGAGAAGAAGTGGGTTCGGTGTGGAATTATTAAATATTAAGCAGAATAATAAAAGTCAGCCCCCAGAAAAACAAGATTCTGGAAGTTCAAAGGGAGGCAGGAATCAAGAGGGGAAGGAACACGGGCTAGTCTATGATCCGGCCGGGAAGTGGGGGGAATGTTTGGGTGGAGCCTGCGGGTACCCTGGCCTGGAGCAGAATGATCTCAGCCTGACGGGGTCCCCCCCCCCCGGCAGCCCAGAACAGGCCTGAGGAGCTGGGGCTGAGCTGGTCCAGACATGTCTCAGACAATCTAGAGGGGAGACATGTCACTTCTGAGACCCCCAAAGTTCCCACACCCAGCAAGGGCAGGTTCACTGTTGGGGTTACATGGACATGACTTCACTGTGTTCCTTTTCACCCTGTGCACATGCAAGTCCTCTCCTAAAGGCCGTGTCTTCTATTACTCCATTAGAGCAAAAAGACAGGACATATTAGCCTGGCTGAGGTTTCGCATTGACCAAACTGTCACTCCTCAAAGAATCAGTCAATCAATACACGAAAATGACCCTGACCAGGTCCTTTTCTTTCTTGTCAAAGGTCAGGGAGCAGGGAGGAGGGTTGACACAGGGCAGTTGAAAGGGATGGAGGAGGCAAGGCAGACAAGGGGTTATGAAAGGCCAGGGAACCCCTACATATATGCTGATTTCTTATTTATCCCATAAACCATGCAGGACAAACACGCTCTATTCACGGAGGTATTTTTGTCCTACGCAGCTGTGTGGCTTAGCGGGAGCTTTGCTGTCGAGCCATATGAGTCATGCCAACATCGCTGCACATGATTTATGAAGACTTAAAGAAAAAGCAAACAGCCAGCTTCATTAGGAAGGAGCTTCGTTTTCAGAGGGTTTGTCCCTCATGGATCAGGGTACCATTGGGTCCTTTCTCGCTCTCTGGGTGAGACTGTGAGCCCCCCGCAGCTACTCGTGGCTGGAACGACACCCTTCTGCCTCCCTGATCTCCACCTGCCCCATTCCCCTCTTAAATGAGGGCACCCCTAGTTCAAGAAGTGACGACCCCTGATCCTCGCTATAGCCAGAGGATCAGGGGTCGTCAGCTGCCACCCCATCGGAGGTGCTGCTTGGGGCTGGAGCAGCCCTCAAAGGCAGGGTCTGCAGCCCAAGGCCAGCGAAAAAAGCTGCAAAGCCACCAGGTTTCACTGGAACTCAGTTTGGCTGCTTCTGTCAGTCTGCCTCCCTTCCCCCCCTCCCTGACTGGAAGAGCAAACCCACCTGATTTTCTGAAACGCCAGGCAGAGACTGTTCAACTACTCTCCAGCTGTCCAGTCCCACCCCACACGCCCCACTGGGCGTCAGAAAGAAAAGGGTTGGGTCTCTTAGGCTAGAAAGTTTCTAACCCTGACCCTCCAAACTTTCCAAGCTGGCCTTGGTAAGTCTTGTCTCTTTTCTTCTCTCCTCGTGTTTCAGCTTTCGCTTTCAGACGAGGCCCAGCCCACGTTTACTCCTTGAAAAAGGGGGAAAATCAAGCCAGCCCATAGCGCAGGTTGGTGGCTGTAACACATAACGGCTGCTTTGTGATAAAGTAGCTTGGACTAAAAAAGTGACTTGGGTAATATCCTGTTTATCTGCTTCCAGGAACGCGCTGTTGCCCACCAATACCCTCGCCACAATGGAGCCAAGTACGAGTTCATGAGCATCTGTGAATAACCCTGTGGGCACAGAGCCTGCACTACGGACACTTTCATCTTAAATTAAATTGTGGGAGGCTTGGGATACAGTTTGCATTCAGGTTGTCTAACTTGTTAATAAGATACATTGTTTGTCCTTCCTCTGAGAGATGAGAATAGAGTAGATTTGGACATTTTTGCCAAAAGAAACTTGACAATTTTTTTTTTTAAATATTGAAAGTATACGTCATATGCCAACAAGATAGTATTTTAAACTAGAAAATTTTAAAGTCAATAAACGTTTGGGTGCAATTATTTTTATTTTCCAGTGAAAGTGTTAAAGGTCCTATCCTTTGTTTCCTCCAGCTGTAGTTCAGTGTGGGTACAGTGTGTGAAGTGTGGCTTTTGGTTTATTTGTTTAAGTTTGTGTGGTCTGATCCCTGATGCCACCAAGACACACACACAAAAGACCCGAACAATTGGTGACAGGTAGCTGGTGTGATCTCTCCCGCTGGACTCTTCGAAGGTGCACCAGCTGCATCGGAGGGCTGCCTTCCTGGGTGCATCTTCACTCACCTTTCATACTCGTGGCAGGGATTCGTGGTGCCAGATACCATGTAGTTCTGACGTGGCTAGCACTCTCTGTTTCTTGTGCAAAGTTTCACTGAGATACCTGATACCCTCCTTGACTCACTGCTTCACCTCAGAGTAGCTCCTTGTAGCTCTTATTAAGAACTGTCCAGGAGGCCCTGGCTGGTTGGCTCAGCGGTAGAGCGTCGGCTCTGCGTGTGGAGGTCTCAGGTTCGATTCCTGGTCAAGGCACAAAGGAGAAGTACCCATCTGGTTCTTCACCCCTCTCCTCCTCCTTTCTCTCTGCCTCTCTCTTTCCCTCCCACAGACAAGGCTCCACTGAAGCAACGTTGGCCCAGGCACTGAGGATGGCTCTATGGCCTCTGCCTCAGGTACTAGAATGGTTCCAGTTGCAATGGAACAACCACCCAGATGGGCAGAGTATCGCCCCCTAGTGGGCATGCCCGGTGGATCCCGGTCGGCGCATGCAGGAGTCTGTCTCTCTGCCTCTCCACTTCTCACTTCAGAAAAATACAAAAAATCCAAAAAATAAAAATAAAAAAAAAAGAACTGTCCAGGAAAAGTACCTGGAGGAACAGGTTAGGGTCAGATTGCCTGAACCTAATCCTGTAGCCTTCATGTCCTTTCAGGACCCAGGATACCACCCACTGTTTATTTAAAAGGTTCTACCAGCACAGAGGCTAGGGAGCTTTCTCTTAGAAGCCTAGAAGAAGCTAATTAGTTTAAAGTGGTGCTCAAGGAAAAAAAATAAGTTTCACCTTTTATAGGAATTACTGGGAGGGGATTCTTTCTGAGGAAACTAGAATGCTGTGTCATAATAGCAAACACGTAGATGCTCTAGGCCAGGAGGGGCAGCAGAACTTTCTGCAACAAGAGAGACTTTCTGCAATGCTGTGCTGTCCACTGTGGCGGCCCCTAGCCACACGAGGCTGCCGAGCACTTGAAACGTAGCTAGAGTGCCTGAAACACTAAATTAACAATGCTATCTAATTTAAATTAATTGAAATTGCCTTAAGTGGCTAGTAGCTACTTACTGTATTGAACAGCATAGCTATAGGAATTAATTGTGTGTGTGTGTGTGTGTGTTTAGAAAATGTAAGACCTCAGATGGAAGAAAAAGAAGGAAAATGAAGAATAAAAATATTGCCTACTTGGACCCTTCTGGAAAAATCCTTTCAACCTGTCACCATAATCTCTCCACCCAGGCAATAAGGAGATTCCAGCAATCAGTTCTAAAGAGAATAGTGTCATCATTTATGTTCATTAATCACCAGGGAACAAGGCTGCCATGCCCACATCCAGGCTGGCACTTCTCTGCACTCACGCCTACTGATTGATGGCATTTCAAGTAATCTCGTGCTAGGCAGGGGACAAGGGGAAGGGTAATGAAATTGCCTCCCCATTTACCAGCCCCAGCCCATCATGCCTCACTGTGCGTGGCTGTCAGTTTTATACATCCAGGGTGCCCAACGCCAGGTAGGACACCCGCCCTTTTAAAGCGACATAAATCAGGAGTTACAACTGCAGAGGGGTCATGGAGAGGCCACGGGAATCTCAGGCCTGTCCACCTGTCTGATTTGGGGCCCTGAAATTGTTCCTGGAGCTGAGGAAAACGTGGGGTTCTGAACACTTGGTGGGGGTTTCCAAGCCTGGTTGATGCTGATAGAGAGGTGGCGTGGGTTGGACCGTCCATGTAGGGGAAGAGAAGACCTTTGATGGCATGAGGGCTGGGAGGTCCCAAACATAGCAGCGGGGAAGACAGTCCCCGCCCCCCCCCCCCCAAACCCTGCTCCGACGTTCACTTTCCTGCTGTGTTCTAAATAGGAAATACCTGGCCATAGAGGGAAGTATTAAAAACCAGACACTAATAAGTGGTTCTCCATCCGGAAAACAACAGCAACTTGTTAATTAACCTCCATTTCACTTCTGCAAAGTTGTCCGTTCGTCCTTCCCTCCTGACCTATACGCATCTGGGCGCAGCGGTCAGCAAGGTCCTGAAATGCCTAACTACTGCCGGACACTGAGGTCCTTCCCAGGCAAGAGAGATTTGCCTTTTTCATCGTGACTTCTACTGTCCGCCCCACCCCCACCCAGGAGCCAGCTGCTAAAATGATGCATCAAAGTAGGTTAAACAGGCTGAGAAGTGCTATTCAGTCTGCCAGCCAGGCACACGTCTCTAAACCCAGTGTTCAGCAGGTACTGCTTGCTTTTAAAACAAAGTCTGGGGGCTGCTCCCAGGGCGCCGCAGACTTGGTTTCTTTGCCTGGGAACAGGAGCTGGGACCCTTGGCTTGAGGCCCGGGGTTCTCAATGTCCCGCGCTGGGGGCGGCTGCGCTCTTTCTATCTGCCTGTCTTCACCCGGTTCCGCTCGCTCCTCCCTTCTCCTCTTCTGCCGGCTTCTATCTCCATTGTTCCCTTACGCCCGGCAGCCGGCAGCCAGTGCGCAGCCAGGCCCTGCACACGCTCCGCAGCCAGCAACTTCCTCTGAAGCTGCGACGCATAATTACAACCAGCTGCTCCGGGCTGCTGGCTGGCCAGCTCTGCAAACAAGCATCCTGATACCCGGAGTTCCAGGGAGCCAACAGCCTGCTTCTTGGCAGCTGCAGATTCTCTGAAGGAAGTGCCCACACCCTCGGAAGAAAAGGGAGCGGTCCCTCTCTCTCTGTGGCTCCCAGAGGCCAGTGCCTGTGGGCCTCCTCACTTCTCTCCCAGAGCACGGAGTTATTTTTACTGTCATAGGAAGCTGCCACCTGCAGCTGCCCTCATCCTGCTGGCCTAGTGTCTGTGCTGGTGCCACCTCGGGCAGGCTGGCACGTCCTGGGCCTGACTCAGGGAAGCACTGCACGAGGAACCCGGGCTGCCCGTTGGCATCGCAGCTGGGACAGTTTGTGATCACGGACAGAGCTATCGGGGGTAGGAGATGTGCCCTGCCCTCAGCTAGTAGGAGGCAAAAAGGCATCTGATGTGGCTTCAAAAAAACAACAACAGGAAAATCCAAAGAAGCCCAACTTAACCTCCCCAAGGGGAGCAGCCTGTGGGCAAGAAAGATGAGGGTTCACCCAGGCCCCACCTCTGAGCTGTGGGCTCATTTGGGGGCCTCACTGATCTTTCAGGGTTAGCTACAAATATGACTCTAATCCAAAATTAGGCTTTGGATGTGTGACACAAGGCTCCCGCCCCACCCACCACCTCTCTCTGCCCTACGCGGAGTCTTCAGAGCCTGGCTGCGGGCCAGGTCTGGCCCTGTTGCCTCTGGGGGAAGGGCTGCCGCAGTGTTCTGTTTCCAGGCCGGGCTTCCTGGTGGGTGGCGGTGCATGGTGCTGTTCAGGGAGAGGCGGAGAGACTGATAGGCTTGGGAAGGACTCCCCACCCTCAGATCACCCACCCCCTCAACCCACAGCTGGAGAAGATCGTGCAGGGCAGAGGGCAAGTGTGTCCCTCAGGGCTGCCACTTTGCTTCTGCCCAGCTGGGCCTTCCAGCTCGGGCTCCTAATAGGCCTTCCGCAGGGAGAGATCCGAGCCAGGCTGGGCTGGCCGCTCTGTTGTGCCCAGCGGTGGCCCTGGAGGTGGGGAGCAGCTGGGACTCTGCTGTTGAGAGGGAGCTGCTCATTTTCCAGGGCTCTTTCCCAGTTATGCTGGCCCTGGCCCTCACAGCGTGGGGGGCAGGGGCAGGGGCGTCTTCAAGAAGGCTTGTTCTTACTGATGGAGCTTCAGCAGCCAGACCACGGCCAGTCCATCATGATGAGCTCCCCTTCGCAGCTTTCTTTGTTTCACTGTTTACAAATCGCAATAGAACTTTTTTTGCTGAGTGGTACCAGGCAAGGGGGGCGCACACTCGGAAAGCACTGTAGTAGCAACTGGGATTGGCTAAGGGAGTGCAGAGAAGCCAAGCCCTGTGCGACATGTGTACGCCATGGAGCCAGTGCCTCCTCCCTGCTGGCTCTTCTGTTCCTGCATCAGCCTCTGATCATCTCTGCACTTTAATTCCCCCACAGAAAAAATAAACGTCTGTTTCAAGTACCGTCTGGGTGTTCAACCCGTTTTCCCTGCTGGGTCTTCAGCCTCAGCACACCGTACAAGCGCCTTCAGAGCAAACGCGTGTCTGGAACAACATCACAGCGCGGCTATTTCAGCCTGAACGTTCCTCGTGTGGCTTCACGGGCTCTGTCACTCACAGCAGTTTAGGACTCAGTCATGTGACTCTTGGCAGGTGTTTCTTGGAGCTTCGCAATGAGAGGGAAGCTTAACAAGTTGTGTCTGAGCTCTCACTTTACCGAAAACCCTCATTGAGAAGATTCTGATGAGAGTGTTGCCTCCTAGGGCTCCGTTCCTTAGAGAAAGAATGTGGCGAGGGTGCCCAGAGCCCGGTTACAGCAGTAAGTAGAGGGGAAAACGATGTAGAAGACAGAAAGAGGGAAAAGTTCGGTCTCCAGGATCATCAGAAATGAAGCTAGAGTGATTGGCATCAGAGTTTGAGACAAGAGACTTTGATTATGTTCTTAACTCTGTCCCTAAGTATCCACGGGACATGGCAATCCATTCACTTCTCCTGGTTTAAGTTTTCTCACTGATAACATAGGAGGAAGATGCCATAGGGGTGTGTGTGTGCGCGCGCGCGGTGAGAGCAAGCACACTAGAAATGTTAAAAGCCGTATGAAAATGCATTCTGTAGTTGAAAAATCCACTCGTGGCAATAATAAGAGCCACTGTGCCTTGTGGGTACTTGTGCTTGTTTATTATTTAAAGAAAGATTTAGGCTCAGCGATTGAAGTCGGTTTTATGGAACATCATCTACTGAAGAATAATAATAATAAAGATAATAAACACGAGTACTTTTGCAGGTATCAGATCACCTTCTTTTTTTAAGAAAATAATGCTGTCCTGTGATTTGTAGCCCGTTGGAGGGTTTGTTTTACTGCATCAAGGGCAGCACGCAGTCTTTCCCCTTCCGGCATCTCCCCGGGCTTTCCAAAGATGTTGGCGACACTCTGAGAGCAAGGTGTCGTGTGTCATTCCTTCCACCAACAGATGGAGAAACTGAAGCATGAAGAGGTGCTGTGAGGTCACCGGGGAAGCGGGTGATGGACCGGCTGCTGGTCCCTCGTTGCACACCCTGCTCTGCTTTGTGTCCCTCATAAACTTCCCCCCAGACTTTGTCTCCTGGCCACACACAGCCTACTGGGACCCACCCAGAGTGTGCAAAGCCATTGTGTGCAGTCGGGATGCCCACCATCTTGGGGGTACAACAGAGGGTCCTGGAGAGAAATAGAGGAGAGGGAACGAGTGTGACTCTGGAGGGTGGTCTCACAGTGACATGCCAGGGACAGGAAGGAGTGAGTGGCACGCTCATCAGCATTGATCAGCCCACCACTCACAGAGCGAGACCCTATGAGCTGAATGGCAGGACTTCCTACACATGTACCTTATTTACTAACTGATCTTTGACACCCTGCTTATATTTACAGATTTTCCTGCCTTAACTCCTGAACTGCGCAGAGAAACAGACTGATGACAAAATAATTAAAATTTCATGTCTGTGTGCACGTGGTGTGATGCATGTCATTATGCCTAGCTTACACAAATGCTTAGGCTGATCGAACATTTCTGTTTAAAAATTAAGGTTGTGACCCATTTTCCTTGTACGTATTGTGCACACAGGTATATACCTCGTCCCTTCAGTTCCTCACTAGTTCTGGGACGTTAGGCCAAAGGTCTGAGCCTCAATTTCCTCCTCTTTGTATTGAACACAACCCCTGGTACACTGAGGGTGCTTAGCGAGTACTATCTCCTTCTTCCCCATCTTCGGTTATATTCCTCATGCGTGCTTTAACCGTTGGAAGTACTTTCACATATATTGCACACAATTCAGTAAGGCAGCTCAGGAATGTGGAGCCATGGTTTCCAAATAGGTGAGAAAACTCTGTCTGACAGAGGTTAAGGAATTTGCTCAGAGTCACACAGTAACTGGGGCAGAACTGGAAGCCTAGCTACCAGTCTTGTGCCCCCCCATCCTGTGATCGTTCCAGAAACTTCTGTTTATTGCCACCACTGCCTCCACTGAATGGAAGGAGCTGGCTTGCAGTCCCCCCCCAAACCAATTCCAACTTGCAGGTGCCCCCTTCCCAGCCCTCCCTACACCATGGACCCAGCTTCCTGTGCCAATCCTCAGGGACGTCCCGCTGCCTTCACCTGGACTGGATGCTCAGGGACTAGTTGATGTGGCGCAGGAGTCTAAAGAAATTGAGAGGGAATGTTCTTTGAGACGAAAGAGGTTGAATTAGATAACACTACACACATTATGTTGTTAAATATCTACAGCATGATAAAATCATCCCAAATGTCACCAATCCCCTGGGGGACTTATTAATAATTAAGCATTTTTAGTTCAGTTAGGAATGCAAATTCCATTTAACAAGAGAATGTACACTAAATATGTCCATTATATTGCAGCTTGCAACCAAATATGTTAGCGATCCCAGCTGGATTTCTCCAGGACAGATGACAAAAGTTAATGCAAGGTATCAGTCTTTCCTACAGGCAGCAGAGGAGCCGAAAGTAGCATCCTGGATTGGTTTATAGGGCTTGTGGTTATTAGGAGTGTTTATTAGAATGACTAATAATAAAAGAGAGACTTGGCAAGGGCTGGAGAGAGCTGGGGGAAGCCCAAAGGAAACCGGATGATCTCGCAGAACACAGGGCAGAGCAGAGCCCTGTCTGCGGGGAGGGAACACTTGTCCCCGCACTGATTTTTAGGGTTTTTAAGGACTAGAAAAGGCAAAGAAGGCCTCTTTCTATATGTTCCTCTCAACAGGAAGGCCACTTAAGTTTTTTAAAGCTTAACTGGAAGAGCTATATGGCCCTGGTTTTACACACACACACACACACACACACACACACACACCCTCACACACACACACACACACACACACACACGTCCTTTTTTTAAAAAAAAGCAGTTTTTCTTATATGCTTGTTTTTCAAGATATCTGACCTGCTTTTCTATTTCTTCTCTCTCTACTTCCTGGGAAAAGTCAGAATGCTAAGTACCTTGAAAGAAAGCCAGGGAAGCTAGCAAACAGGTTGCCAATCTTCTTTGTCTCTTTCTGAGATGACTACTTTTTCTTAGGCCCACCAAAGAAGGTCCTTTTGAAGATGATCAGGGGGAGAGAGAGAGGGAGCGTGCGTGTGTGTGCGCGCGCGCGCGCGCACGCGTGTGTGTGTGTGTGTGTGTGTGTGTGTGTGTGTGTGGTGAGATCTGGGGAAATCAGTTTATCCAGCCTTTAGTCCTGAGGCTCTGCTAACTAGCTCTGCAATGTCTGATCTGTTGGCCTACTAGTTAACCTCTCTCTCTGGGTCCCGTTTCCTACCTGAAGCAGCTTTCATGATCTAGAAATCCCTTCTGGCCTTATGTATCAGACAGCTAGGCTTGAAGCAGAGATAAGTCTTCTTCTCAGTGGTGCCTGAATGAAGAATTTCATCAGAAAATGTGAATAAATCCTTTCACTTCCTTGTTTCCTGAACCGAAACTACATGCAAATCGTGCCATTTCTTTCCTTCCTCACTTCAAGCACCTGCCAACCTAATAAAAGAGCCATAAATTCAGTTGTAAGGGCCCCAAAGAAGGATCCTCTCCTGACCAGGGAGGTCAGTGTGACAGGCTGTCATCAGGAGGTAAAAACCACAGGGGGGCTTGTTCTTGTGCCCACTGTCATCAATCCGGGTGCCGATGACCCAGGGAAGCCGAGAAGCAGCAGGAAACGTGGAGCGTGGATGTGGCCTGCCCCTGGCTGTCCACTCTCATCCTGATGTTGTTCGGGTTCAAGGTCCAATCAGCACCGCCTTTGGGGGACTTCTGGTCTGAAAAAGTTACCTGCGTATGTATAGAACTCACTCCCCAAGCGTTTTCTCTGAAACACTTCCCTGTTGTGTTGTTAGAGTCCAGGCAAGTGGACTGTTGGGTAGAAGTTCCCACTCTGCTCTCGGGGAAGAGTGGACAAAAGTGAGGGAGGAATGTGAGAAGACGTGGGGGAGAGAGCAGGGAGGGCACGTTGAACTATTCCTCATGTCACAGCCTTGAGAGAAGCAGAGCAGGAGAGCCTGAGTTTCCAAAACAATTTGTGGACTTAGACACTATAAAGCTGGTCGAGAAAAGAAGATTGAAAGTCAAATAGACTAATACACTCGATGATTCTGGATGATTCTCTTTAGCCCTGGTTTTTCCATTCTAAAAGTCACTGTTGGTTTTTCCTGCTAATAAGCAGCTCGTCCCAAATGACAACAGTGTGCATTATATTTCACAGTTTATAGCAGCAAGGGGCGAAGCTTCGCACTTTGCCTTTACAGATACAAGCACCACCACCACCACCCTGGTAGTTTGAGGAATTACTTTGCTCTGTCTCTTTAAAAAAAAATCTAGAAAACTCTTTGGGTACTGTCAAGGCTAATCGATCAGAACTATACTTATAAGCAAATGGGATCCCATCTCTTCATAAGTTATCTCACATAGGGACTGAGGGGTCATAGTCAAAAGGGCATGACCACATTCTTCAACAGATTAAAAAATACGTGTATGCACGCATGTGTGTTTGTGTATGTTGGGGGGTTGTTACTTGATTTTGCTGTTATAATTTCTTACACTTTGCTCCTGGCAGGAAAAAAAAAGCATCTTTGCAATTTCTCAAGCTCTAAGCATAATTAGAGACTTTCCAAACTGGTAGAGTCAACCAATTTATTACATAGATGACTGACCCGTGGCCCAGAGAAGTTAGTCAGATCACATGTGGGTCACTCAGCTGGTCAGCCGCAGGTCCAGTGAAGGAACAGGGCATCCAGCCTCCCTGTTCTGTGCTTTTGCTGCCCACGGTGGATTCTGTAAGATCTGGTTTGCAGAGACTCTCCTCTCTGCTTTGGACTCAGTGGGAGACAATAAATCATATTATAGGTTTGTGTAGCCAAAATCTTTACCAGTGAAATCAATGGCCCAACTAAGTGGAACAATGAGTTGATGCTTCTCTTTTAGAAAGCAAAACAAAACAAAACAAAACAACAAAGCCTTTACCAGTCCAATGTTTCCTGATGCCTCCTCTCTCACCCACACCGTGGGAAGGCCACATACTTGCACAGGGACATGGCAGGGACACTCTGCTCCCATAGGACATATGTTGTTTTCCATCAAAGTCCTTTTTCTTTGCCCCAAGGTTAATTTCACCTTTTTCTCTCTCTGTTAACTTATATTCGTTTGTATACCGACACATATACACCACATTTAAACTGGGAGACACTAAACACAGCTAAATGCAACCCATAGGACTTAAAAAAAATAATCAAGCTTAATATTTCTTATGTTCTCCCCTTAGTGATCATGTAATGGGTGGGAATTCCGAAGTCATATCAGTATGAAATCTCTCCTGAAGATGAAGTTGAGTGACTTGCCCAAGACTAGTAGGCCAAAAGGGGAATGGAATGGTTCCCAAGGCTCAGCACTGACTTGTCTCCCTTCCATGATGTCACAAAACCAACCTGCCAAAATCAGGTTCTACATTCTCTTTTCACTCTTGTCCAACCCCTGGTAGAGACACTGATGACCAACAACTAGACATGACATGAGCACAGATGGAAATGGAGGGGACAGGATGAGGCCTGAGCCACCCAGCCTGCACTGTTCAATACATACTGTACAAGTCATATGTGGATAATTTAATGAAAATGAAATGAAATGAAGTCTAGCTCTTCAGATGCTCTAGCCACCTTTCAGGTCTCGGTAGCCACAAGCGGCTACCATATTGGGCAACACAGACAGGGAGCATTTCTCTATCACAGAAACTCCTATCAGACACCTCTGCCAGACCCCAGGCAGTCAGAGCTTCATAATAATAACTGGCATTTCTTTAGCTCCAAAAAAGCACAGCTGGCCAAGTTGTTGGTATTTCACACCTATTGTTCCATTAATCTTTATAAACCCCACAAAGCATTGTTACTTGTATTGGAAAGAGGAAGAAACTCGTGCAGTCTGGCTCTAGAACCCGGGTACCGAACTACCACAGCACACTGATGAACAGCTCGCTGATGCTTCAGTGTTGTATAAAACGGGAGGCCTACCCTCTGGCCTACGATTCCACCCCGGCTTCCCAGGGCCGGTTGCTCTCGCCATATGAGCTCTCTCATGGAGCTGGCTGTCAGAGGCCTTTGCTCACTCCTCCTTGGAGTCTGCTGTCTCCCTGCCAAGCTGCCATGGCTTGAAGTCAGCACGAAAGTCGTGCTTGAGCAAGTCTGAAAGGACTCTTTTGGCCTTCTCCTTGGAGCGGGCCATCCTCAACCCGCCACAGGGCAGCTTTAAGAGCACCCTGTCAACGTTCCTTCTTGACCTTTGGAAGGCCTGCTGGCCATCCTTTCAGTCCTGGTGGGCTGGCTATGTTCCAGACATGCTGATGAAACTGTCCTGACTTTAAGGCGACACAACTCTAGGAGGCAATCCTCGTGAGCTGGCTCAGGTAGGTGGGTGTGACATTTATGGCACTGATTTGTAGATTTTTATTTAGTCTGGTCTAGAACCAGGCACCACATGGGCACTGTATTCTACCAGCTAGTGCTACCAGAGAAGCAAAATTCAATGGAGGTTTTCCTTGTCTTTCAGTAGTAAAATTCTTTTGGCTGCCAAGAGAATTTTTAATTGCATAGTTAGCATTTAATCTTGGGGTCATCTGACTTTTCCCACCCTTAGCAGCAGTACTTTATTTATTTATTTATTTCTGTTGATTGACTTTAAAGAGGCAGAGGAAAGGAAAGAGGGAGGAAGAGAAAGAGGGAGAGAGAGATAGAGAGAGAGAGAGAGAGAGAGAGAGAGAGATAAGCATTCGTTTTTGTTGTTCCACTTAGTTGTACACCCATTGGTAACTTCCTGTTATGTGCCCTGACCAGGGATCAAACCCACAACCTTGGTGTTTCAGGACAACACTCTAACTGACCAGCTAACCAGCCAGGGCCTACACCCTTAGTACTAGTATAACTTTGCAAGATGGCCCAAAACCCTTTGGAAGATGTCTCAAGTAGGGTAGCTTAGCAGTGACCCTAGATAATAGTTCATAAATGGCTGGAAGAAGAATGGCCTGTGGGTTGTGCAGTTGGAAGTACCTCCCTACGACCCTGAAACTTAGGTTTCTTGATGTACTTAGGTTTCTAGAAGAAATAAATACTCAAACCAGCCTCACACTCTCAGTGCTGGGGACTGGCTATGGGAATACCTTCACATCACTGGCAGAATCCTTGTGGGATCCCACCGAACTTCTTCAGTCAGGTCAACTTTACAGGTTGTGTGTAAGCCAACTGACGTTATCAAGGCCGTCTGTAAAACTGGTGGGTCCAGTGCACTTCCTCGACGCGATGGGCCACAGATACCACAGGAGAACCGGCCGGCCCCTTAGCCCCTGGAGCCTGGGCACACGGCTGTCTGTCAAGAGCAGAAGTGACCTTGCTGTGCAGTTGCTGGTTGCCAGGGGGACGCTGATACGAATTTTACTACAGTGGAGAAGTGTGAGAAGTTTATGAGAACTGTTTTAGCATTCCGATATTCTGTTCTTCTCGCAAAGGGCTATGAACTTTAAATCCTGTGGTCCGTTCTTGGCACTCCACCTACTAAAGACGGGTCAACACGGCGATCTAAGTGGCTTCTTCCATTTCTGCTTGAAAATTTCCCCAGGTGCAGGCCCGTGTCCACAATTCCAGTTCCAGCTTCCTGGTTGGAACAAATGCATGTTTTTAACCTAAACTGGTTTGGGTACGTCGAGAGGTAGTGCATTCCCTCTTGTGAAGAGACGTGAGCACAAGGTGATTGGCTGTTTGGAGAGCTTATCATGAGGGAGATTCAAGAGCTGGTCAGGAGGCCAGACTGAATCTCCCAATCCAACCCTGAGAAGCTATGTTTCAGCACGTTCTCTCGTCTGCAAGGTTCTGTATTCATAACGTTCTCCTCTTCTTCAAACACATCACACTGTTTTCCTCTCAGGGTCTTTGCTCACACTGTTGTTGTTTTCCCTGGAATGTTGGCACATTCCAGGCTAGAGTTGACTTTGTATTTTCTTTTTTATTGTTCAGATGTTGATTTAAATGCTTTCTTCCTGGAGAGGCCATTGCTAATCCCTCTATCTCTGTGCACTGTGTTATTCTCTATCTCTGAACCCATGTGATTTTTTTCCAGGGCACATGCAATTCCGGGTACATTCATACTTGTTTGTCAGTTGGTTGTCTGCAGACTGTAAGAGCGAGTCAAGTCTGTTTTATTCACTGATGTATATCTGTGCTTAGCATGTATTAGGCATTAAATAATTATTGAATATCTCACTGACTTAATAAATATTAATGTCAGAGTAAAGCCATTTCTGGAATCTACGCTGCAGAATTTTTGAACTGGGACACATGTTGAAAGATACTCAACTCCACTATTTATCAGTGAAATAGAAATACCCTCAGTCCTTCTTCCTCTGAAAGGTTTAAAGTCGAGCCACGTAAATTTGTAAGTGCCGTATAGCTATCTTTGATTAGGCTACACCTTAGGACTTGTGTACTATACCATCAGAAATCTTAGCAGAAGAAAAAAGGATTTTGTTTTGTTACATTTGTTTTTTTTTTTTTTAAATATCCAGAGCTTGGATATACACTGATAAGATGTCTATCAGTTCCTTTCTAGATCATTTGGAATAGCCTTATCATCTTGCAGACTCTTCAGAGATCCAGTTTATCTGCCTGAAGTGGGTGAGTCCTCAAGGTCTTCCTCTGGTCCCCTGGGTGAACAATGACCCTGCCAGTCTGACTCTTGGTCACCATGGTGAACTCTTCAGGTTGGGGGTGGGGGCTGTCAGGATGAATATAAGAGGACCAAAGTCGAAGACACCAATGACCAGATGCATTATGGGACAAAGAGGGAGGAACAGCTTCCTGAAAATAGGAATCACATCAAAAATTGGATGATGAGTTGATAATGCTGCAGGCCTCTGCTCAGGACCACTCTGGCACTAGAAAGGGAAACGGGACTGCGCCATATTCCTCTGCAGAGTGTGAGTCGGTTTGTCTTCAAAAATTCTTCCCACTGGTGAAAATTTAGCATCCGTACTGAAATGTAAAACTATGAGACATATGTAGGATTTCAAAGTCTTAGTATAAAAAATAATGTAAAGGATCTCAATTTTTATACTGGTTACATATTGAAGTGATAATTTTTTGGATATGAGTTAAATAAAATTTATTTTCAAAAAAAAAAAAAAGAGAATTCTTCCCAAAGAAGGTTTTGTGGGTTGTGCCTGTTTTCCATTTTTACTAGATTTGTTTTTAACGCAAATGTTATTCTTTTTCCAAGGATTGCTGTATCATCACATGAACAATAAGATAAACAAACTTGACAAAAATTCCCTGAAAACAATAAGTGTGGTAATTGCATTGTCTTGTCTTTTTGTTCTCAATTAAAAAGCAGTTCACGCAGTTGTGTGTGCTGTATCATTTGTTCACCTTAAATAAATACTTCTGAATCTAAAAATACAGCAGAAATAAAACTTTCTGAAAAAATAAAATAAAAAACTGGTACTTAGAATCACATCAAAACTAAGAAATGGATTTTTAGGGGATCAGGATGGTTTTCAAGAGGCTGAGGTTTCCTAACAAGCCAACTCTATGGTCCTTGATCTAGGGGGCGTCAGGGTTTACACAAAATAGTCAGCCACAGACCTCAGGCTGAGTGGTCTAGTTGCCTAGTCATATTTTAAATGTGCTTAGATTTAACAAAGCCATGTGTTAATTGTGCTCACTGGCAGATATTTCAGGAAAGAACAGGATTGCAAGTAGCATTTGGTCAGTTCAAGACTGTCATCTAATAAATCATTTTAAATTTCCTCTGCTTGAATTAAACACGTGCTTCTTCACAGTGACTAACAGTGAGAGAGTGTGACACTCCTGCTAGGGAGAGTTGGAGCACAAGAACGAGCCTGCCACTTTTGGGGGCCTGGGCTTGACCACATGTTCCATCATCAGCTAACTGATGACAATGCCCAGGGAAACTCAAGCAAGAAGCAAAGTGGAGTGCTGACTCTTAGCTTTCACCCCTGATCCATGAAGTGCCATCGCTCTACACACATCAGGACACAGTCACCTGACCCCTCCCACCAGACCCATGTGCTTTTCAGCAGTAGGTTTCTACTGGGAAGAAAAATGTGACACAGCCTCCTCTTCTGTGCTCACGCTTCCCCATGACGTGCTGAAACCAGCACCACTGAACACTCACATTCATAATAAGACCAAAAAGCAGTGACGGGGCTGGCAGTCTCATGCCCCAGCCAAGTGCCAGAACAGGCCAGGAAAGAGGGGCAGGGAGGGGAGGGAATGGCCTACTCTCAACCCTTCTCAGAAAACAAAGGTTAGGGCTACTGTGAGCTCAGTGCTGCTGGGAGATGCTAGCCTGAGGTCCCCCCCCCCCACCTTTGGGGATGGGCCATTCAGGTGAGGTCTACAGGGCTTTTCAGATCCCAGCCATTATGGAACCAGCCCAGATGACCAAGTGAGAGGGCGGGACACTCCTTACCAGCTCCATCAGCTCCAGTTCAGGCAGTGGAAGCTTCTTCTCTTTGGAGTGTTGCTGAGTTAGTTATCCACATAGCATCTATATACATCAAACAGATGTGTGTGTGTGTGTGTGTGTGTGTGTGTGTTAATTTCACACAGTTTTTCTGTGAGTTAGGAATTCAGGAATGGCTTATCTGTGGTTTGGGTTTAGGGTCTCTCATGAAGCCAAGATGTCAGCCAGGGCTGCCGTCACATGAAGGCTTGGCTGGGGTTAGAGGGTCCTCATTCGGATGGCTCACTCACATGGCCGGCATGTTTGGGCTGGTTGGTAGCAGAAGGCTCCTTACTAAGTGGACCACTCCATCCAGCTGCGTGAGTGTTCTCATGACATGGTGGCCCGCTTTTCCCACAGTGAGTAACACAAGAAAGAACAAAGTGGAAGTCACAGGGACTTTTGTGTGCTAGCTTTGGAAGTACATACTGTCATTTCACAATATTCACTTGGTTATATAAGTCAGCTCTTAACATCTAAGGGGACTATCTAGGACATGAATATCAGGATGCAATAATTGTGGGGGCCATCTTAGAGGCGGGCACCACAACTACCTACTGGCCTTTCCACTGTCCATGGGAACTGGTCTGCCCAACGACTAAGCTTTCCCCAAGAGTTATACAAATCTGACGCTCAGAGGAATGCCCAAGTGGCCTTTCAGAGAAAGGTCAACAGCTCCTGATCTGCCTACTTCAGGCAGGTGGTGGTTCGTGTCACACCCCGGGCACCACACCTCTGCTTAGGAAGCAGTATGCACGTGATGAGTGTTAAGAAGGAGCCACCAAACCACCCATCAGCCTGACACATACCATGGCTCAGAATGCAACTTAAAGCAAGACCCGCCCCTAGAGGATCTTCCAGATGGAGTGTTGCTCTAATATGGGCATCTGGTGGCCCCAAAGAGTTAAGCCCTATGTAAGTGTCTGAGGTATACCTGTGAGGCTCCAGGGGAGAATGTGCCCTCATTAGATTTCTGCTCTTTTCCTGGAGGAGAAATGAACCTTGCTGACTCACATGGGGGTGGAGAAGCAAACTGCTAGCAGTTGCTGGGCTCACCTCTGCTGGGTATCTGTGGAAACTCTAGTGAACTTCCATTATCTTCCACAAGACAATCTAACCTAATTTCCACTGTGGAATAGAAATTTTAGAATGTACTGAAGAGAAGGTACGTACCAGGCAGTTCGTATACACCAGGTGCCCTGTGAGGGGCGTATCATCGACCACCCTTTTCACAGAAGAGCAGACAGAAGCCCAGGGACGATAAATGACTTGCCCAACTTCCCAGCTAGCAGATGTGGGAGCCAAGATCCCGGCTGGGTGTGTCAGACTTCAGAGCCCATGCTGCCCTCTCTCTAGGGATTCTCCCAATAAGTAAGGGGTTAAAAACCAGTGACAATGTACATCCATGGGGAGGAAGTGGAGAAGGATTTAACAGCTACAGCGCAGCCTTGGGGTCAGGAGGAGGGATGGCTGAGGCTGGCTGTGGGACAGAGGGAACCTTCCATTAGGAGGGACCCATCTGAGGGCGTTCCTCTTAGACCCTTTCCCCTCGGTCCCTGCAACAGTGATTGTCAGATCTGTCTTAGGCAGCAAACTGCACGTCTCCCTCCCCCTCCAAGGAGAGGTGGGTTGTTAATAATAATAGCTACTTCAACCATGACCTCCTGCTAAGTTAAGCACCACTTTTTAGAAATCCTCACAACATTCCTATGAGGTAAGCATTACTGCCATGTTTTATAGCTGGGGAGATGGAGGGTTGGAGAGTTTAGGAACATCCCCAAGGTCACAAAGCCCCAGGTGTTAATGCTGGGGCAGGGGGTGGTGGTGGTGGTGGTGGTGGTGTGTGTGTGTGTGTACACCCAGCCCTCTGGCTTTGAAGCCCTCAGGAATCTTAACCTCTTGTCCTCTACCAGACAGAGGTTGGGTGTCAGGATGGCCCGTACATCATCGCAGGAACTGACAGCGCCAATCCCCACACCTAAGAGGCAGGGTAGCTGCTGGTCCTTTGGAAGGAGGCTCGCTGATGGCGCCACTCAGGCCCAGGCACCCACACGGGACCCTGCTGCTCGGGGACCTGGCCGCACGCAGGTCCTGTCTCCCCGTGCAGACAGCTGCAAGTCCAGAGTCGGAAGGCAGCCCCGCGTCGGGCTGGACAGCGTTTGGGGTGGGCCTGGGGTGTGACGCCGGGGATGGGCGAGCTGGGGACGGAGGTGACCAGGGCTTCGCTGGGCGCGAGGGGCTTCGCACGGATGTCACTATGTCCCTCCCAGCGGTCTGTCTGCCCCTCCGGTCGCAGCCGTGGCTCGGGTGTGGGGGTGGCGGTGGGAAGGCGAAGAGAAGGGGGCGCCGAGACCCCGGAGGCTTTGTGTATTCGGAACCGGATTCCCTACCTCCCTTCCCCGCCTCCCATTCCCGCTCTCTCTTCCCCTAACCGAAGTCCCAGTAGAAAATCCAGCAATTAGCACACTAGGCGGGGGTGGAGAACGGCGGTGCGAGGGGAGGGGGCGGCGAGACCCCCCCTCGGGACGGCCCGCGCTCCCGCCTGCGCTGCCTTCGTGCGCCACCTACCGGCCTCTCGGGGCCACTGCGAGCCCGCCGGAGCTGTTCCTAGGCAGATCTTGATCTCCGTGGACAATAGACAATGGAATTTTTTTTTTCTTTTTGGAACAATGATTTATTTCGCGGGGCGGGGAGAAGGAGGAAGGAGGGAGGGAGGAAGCAGCAGTGTGTTTGTCATCGCTTCGGAAAAAAAAAAAAATCTCTGTTCTATCATTGTTTCTGCATATCCATTATATTGAAGACAAAAGAATACCGTTCTGGAACAACAAAGCCACGGGAAATATTTTCTGTGGCTGACATTTAATTGTGTGCACAAGGTACTACATTATCATGGGGAGAGACTGCAGAAGGGAATAGGGCACAGCTTCGGTTCAAAAGACTGGCTTTTCTGTGTTAAGATGTGGGCTTTCTCACCTGAGCCCCATTATACTGGCCCCTCTATCTCAGATCCCTCATGTTGTACGCTGCACGCAATTTGATGTTTCTGTGTAGTTTCCCAACCCATCACAAGGATTCCTGGAGGATTATTTTCACACCATGTCCAAGGTCTACTCTTTCACAGCTAACAGCGATAATTATGCTTTGCTTCACAACCTCCCCACATGGCACTTACCAAAAGGATCTTAATTTTTAGGAGCTGTTAAGAACCTTGGAGAACACTCAGCCCAGCCCTCCTTGTTTTATAGATGAAAGAAGTGGAATGTCTTGTCCAGAGTCACACAGATAATTAGAGATGGAGGCAGGACCAAAACCCTGCTTCCTGAGCCCTGGCTCCTATAATGACCTGTTGTTTGTTTGATGTCCTGATGATCTCCCCAGACACACACACACACACACACACCACCACCACCACCACTCACCCTTGTGACCACCTTTCTGGCAGGAGAAACACACCGTGCGTGCGGGAATATGGGCCATAGCTCAGGGTGGGGGAGGGGGGTAGAAGGTTAAGTATCTTTGCTAAGTGGCCGTCCCTTTCACTCCCCTTCTGTACAATCAAGCAAGGGCAATGTGGGTGTCACCTTTATTTATTTATTTTGTTATTTTGCTATAAGTGAATATGTGAAATCTACTGCGATTATCTAAACTCTCCAGAAAATGCTTTTCCTGGGAGGCAGGGTTTGGGCTCCCCTCTGGCCCAGCGCTAACCCGGGAAGATAAGAAGAAATGTCTTTTATCTTTGGAAACTGTGCTCAGGAGTCTCCTGGAAAAGGGGGTTTGCCCTTGGAAACCAAATCATACAGATTTTCTTCTAAGGTTTAGGAAAAATACTTGGGAAGATGCAAATCGCTGATCATGCTATAGAACAGAGACATTTTTCTTCCGCCACCTTATAAAAGATGCTACAACAGACGGCACTCTCCTTTAAACTCTTGACTATGTCATACTGAGACAGAAGTTTTCAAATCTTAGATGAGTTCAGTCAACATTTTTGTACATTCCAAGCAAGTCAGCCCTGCTGTAGGCGTCTGCTTATATTAGAGGTTGTTCAGTCTGTTTAAAGGAAATAGCCTGATCTCACAGTCAGCAGACAAGTAGACAACAAGCTAGAGGAAGTTTCAAAACAAATGGCCAACGCATCCCCCGACTCTCTTTAAACTGTCTTCCAAAGGCTTAGAAAAGAAGAAAACGCATTTGGGTTGCAAGGAAGTCCTGAACCTTTCTGCTGGGTTTTGGTATGTGAAGAGCTTCGGTTTACACAGGGGCCATGTGTTATGTTAACAGGGAGCTTAGATCTCTAAACCTCCTAGTTTTCATTTGTTTGTTCCTTTTTTTTTCCCTACCGTGATTCATCCTGTCTGTACAAAAAGACCCACAGTTCAATAATATTTTAATATGACAACCACACATTTACAAACACCTCGCCTGAAGGATTCTGTGAGAATCAGATGTAATCAAAGGAGATGATGGAGGTGTAGGCACTTCTAAAAACCTGAAGTGCTCTTCAGATGTGCGGTGGGATGGTCGGATTCCCGTACACTTGAGGTTCTGAAGGTGCTGATACCATTCAGTGGAGCAGGACCATGGCTGTTCTGAACAGCTGTCTCGGCCTATTTTTCAGATAGCAGCTGAGAGGTTAAATGTCAGGGAGAAACCTTCCTGCAGAAATGTAGAGTACTATCTAAAGAATGCCCCCATATCATGCTGGAATCTGGTAAATGCTAGGACACCAGTTGGTGACTCACTGCTTCCCTAATCTCCTTATTTGGTAGCATGCAAATAAAAAGGATCATCTTCAGATTTAGGTTTTTTCTAACTGTGGTGCAAGCAACTATTTTTGCTTCTGCTTCAGTCACCATTCTCTGTAGTAGAAAGTGTATTTAGAGTTGTAAAAACTGTTTTTGCATTTGCAGCCTAAATTTAAATATGGATATAGCAACTCAAGTATTTTCTTCTTGGTCAGACACAGAAGTTACCGTCTATCAATCTAGCGCTGCCAGCTGACCCTTGTGTGTCTGTTCCCGCAAGGACTCCGCATCCCTACCTTGACAAGGGCAAGACTGTTTCTGTATTGCCTGTTTATGCAGCCTCTCTCTCTTTAGGACACCTTAAGTGATTTGCCGATGTTATATAACCATTTCTCTTAACATCTGTATTGGAGAGATATGGATCCATTGAGGAAAGTGAAACCCAACCCAGTCAGCTGCCTTATTACAGGCTCAGGAGCTGCATAACCCAACCCTGCACTGAACTCCACAGGAGGACATGGTGATTCCGGCGGATGAGTAAGTTTTGGAACCCCAATCTCCCCAAGAGTTTTCCTGCCTTGCTACGAGCAAGCCTGCTAGCAAGTTTCCCCAGAGATCAAAGGCTAGCTCTGACTGCTTGCTGATGAAGTTGGCTACTAGGTCAGGGGAGTTTGGGACCTGTAACCTGATTTCACCCAGGCTTGTCCACGGTTCACGTCCCAGGCCTGACTCAGCAGCCTGCACCCTACAAACTTCCTGTGACTGGGTGTTTGAATGCTAATGACAATGCCCCTTCCGGCATAACCAGCCCAGACTGGCCAGCTGCAAGAATGATTTCATGCTGGTTTCAGTTAAACCACATTCTGGCGTCTCTTCCTTTCTCTTTTCTAAAACCCCCGTGGTTCCTTGGGGCCTGGTTGGTGGCTCTGGCTTCTCGGAAGCTGCTGTGGATGGGGCTTTGTAGGGCAGATAGATGAACGTCAGCAGAGTCTCCTCGTGCCTCCGGACTGTCCTGGCTGCCCTTGCATGTTCCAGATGTTGTGGGGACGCGAATCTGATACCAAATCCTGCAGAAACACGGGACAGGGTATTGCCACTGAGGTGGCTAAGAGCAGGTGGCCGGCGGCGGGGAATAAAGAGGACCCTGGCAGGTGATGCGCTTTAGTCAAGTGGGTGAGCTCTCTGTGCCTGAAGCCACCTGCCTTTCATCCAACCCAGACCAGGGCTCAGGTGAGGGTCTCCTCCTCGGAGGGTCTGGGCATGTTGCTGCTGGCTGTCCCTCCATCCCCTCCAGCCTTACCCTCTGTATCGAGGACTTCTGCTCCTATAAATTCTTGGAATGGAGGAAATGCCCAGTGGAAATGCAAAAATAATTATGTCATCTTTCACACATTTATGGTATTTGGGCAATGTTTCTAACAGCCACTAAGGGACAAGAGTTTATCTTTCCATCTTACAGCTCAAATCTTTTCCCTTTTTTTTTTTTTTTCATCACTAGCGTAAATTGTGCTTAGTCCAATAACAAGGTTAAAATTATAGTGCCTTTCATCATGACAGAGATGCGCTTGCCTGTGGTGGGGACGACGGCTGCGTCTGAGACTGGGCAAATTTATTTTCTCTCCGCGCCTGCATCTGGATGTCGTCTGGAAGATGAGTAAAGAGTCTCACTTTGCTGTGCACGGGCTGGGTTGCAGGCCTCTGTCTGTGAGCGCACATGCTGACGGGCCCAGGGCAGGGTCAGTGCGCCTGTACCTCAGTTTTTCCCCTAACCAAGAAAAAGGGGTGGGGGGTCACTTGAGGTTTCTGGTAGTGGTAAGAAATCCAGGCTGGCCTGACCAGGCAGTGGCACAGTGGATACAGCGTCAGACTGGGACACAGAAAACCCAGTTTGAAACCCGGAGGTCTTCAGCTTGAGCATGGGCTCATCCAGCTTGAGTGCGGGGTTGCTGGCTTGAGTGTGGGATCATAGACATGACCCCATGGTCACTGGTTTGAGCCCAAATGTTGCTGGCTTGAAGCCCAAGGCCCCTGACGTGAGCTCAAGGTCACTGGCTTGAACAAGGGGTCACTCACTCTGCTGTAGTCCCTCAGCCAAGGCACATATGAGAAAGCAATCAATGAACAACTAAGAAGACCAAGAAGCTGCAACAAAGACTTGATGCTTTTCATCTCTCTCCCTTCCTGTCTGTCTGTCCCTATTTGTCCCTTTGTCTCTGTCACACAAAAAAAGAAGGAAAGAAATCCAGGCTGCAAATCTAGACATGTTTTTTAACCTCTGGGTCTCAGTCTCCTCATTTGGAGATAGTAATAGTGTCTTTGTGAGGTTTTAAAGCAGCAGAACGTGAAAGAACGGAGTACAGTCCCTGGCACATTGTAGGTCCTCATGAGTGTCTCCCAGAAGGAGCAGCATGATACGTAGTGGCTTCCTGTTTCCACGTGACAGCCCCCTGCCCTTGCAGGTCTCTAGAGCTTCCAGAAGAATCCATACACTACTGTGGTTCCATACTTCTGGCTCTGGTTTCCTGATCCCCCATGTTGGCTTCTGCTCCTTGGGCAGGGAACTGGTGACAAACTGGCAGGAACTCCAATTCCAGGCAGGAGTGTGGTCCTCAAACAGTCCAGCCTCTGTTTCCCACTGCTGATGGCTGCTTCTCCTCATGCAGGTGGGCACTGGCCACCCCCAGCTGCCCCCACTGAGAGGGCATCTCTCAAGGAGGCTGTCTGCGGATGGACCTCTCTGTCTGCCCTCTGCCAAGCAGCTCAGCTCCTTGGACCCTTGCCAACTGCCCACACAACTCCAAAAGGCCCAGGCCCAGGTGTGCAACTCACCCTTCAGTTGTGAGAGGAAGTTTATTAACAAATTCTGTCCAGCTTTTACTCATCTCTGAACTGATGTTGCATCTTGCTCTTTTTTCCAGAAGGACGTCCTCAACGAGCACTTTCTGCAGAATTCTGTGTCTTCCCTTGAGACCAGCTTCTGTTCTCAAATGTCTAGGAAGCAGTTCCACCTCCATCCCCACTGGACACCTCATTTCCCATCAAGGGTTAGGGTGAGACCTTTTCTGCCTCTCTGCACGTAAGACACAGTCTGTGCAGTCAGGCCGTCCTTACCCGAGAAGTTGGCCTTCCTCTCTGGACTATGAGGCCAGTGCCATGCCAACCTTCCTCTCATTTGATCTCCCTATTTCAAGTTCTTTATCTTCAAACTGGGTCAGACAGGCATTCCATTGTTGATGCAGAAGGATGCCTTCAGATGGGGGTGGAGTTGGGACACAGCTGTCCCTCTGGAGCCTCGGGGTCTGCTTTCTCTTCTCCTCCGGAGTTAACGAGGAAGCCTCAGGGATGGCTTGCATTTTCTGCTCTTAGGAACTAAACTCAGAATGGACACTAAAGTTCAGGTACAGTCTTTTGGAAATATGTGCTATTTCCTCCTTATGATTCTTCTATCATCTGTCTATCTATCTATCTATCTATCTATCTATCTATCTATCTCTATCTATCATCTATCATCATCTGTCTGTGGTTTGTTGTTGGCTATTTCCTCACACGGACACCTCTTCGGTAACAACTCACTTTAGTGTGCAACAGAGAAATGCCTGGAAATGCACATCGTCCCAGTTACTACTGACGCTGCTGTAAGTCTGTGGGAAAACACACCGGCGAGGCTCAGAGCCAGAGGAAACACCTGTGTACAAAGATGCAGCTGACCAGTGATCCCTACTACAGGATTAAAAAGGATGCCGGCTGACATTCTTCTTTCTCCTTGGCAGCCCCGCCACTTCACTGGTCACTGAGTTCTGTCGTCGTTTCTTCACAATCTCTGTCTCATCGATCATTTCTTTCTCTCCATTCCTGCTACATGCAAGTCCCGGTTACAGTTTTCTCATCTCGCGTCTGGTTCACGGCAACAGTCTTCTAACTGGTCTGTCCACTTCACATCTTTTCTCTTTAAACATCACTTTTACATTGCCACCTGATTATAATCTTATTAAAATATTACTTTCTCCAAACTGTACTAACCCCCAATCCTCCATTTTCCCTACAGGAAAATGCCCCAAATTCTCTTGGTATATTAGAAGCCTCCACAGAGCGGGTTTCCAACTTACTCATCAATTTCCCATTTTTCTTGATTGAACCCTGACCCAAGCCAATGGTTTTACCCCACCTCATCTAAAACGTGCCTGTGCCACTCCAAGTCCTGGCTTTTCTGGTCCTTCCTGCCTTTCAGATCTGCCCACCCCACATTCTAGGAGGTTGGACTCAAATGCACTTCCAGCTTGACCTGATCGCTGTCTTCAGAACACGCTGAGGTGTTATTATTGTATGATTAATTTCATGTAGTCAACCAACACTGCCTTCTGACTTTTCTTCCAGTGTGTTGAGCTGTATCCTAACTTTTGTAGGCTGATTTCTGGTCACATGTCCTGCATGTCCAGGGTAGTGAGTTCCTTACCAATGGTCAATTCAGATTCTAAGTTTCTTTTAAAGTATCTTAAGCCTTGCACTAAGAAGGCACTCAAGAATATTGGATTTCATTAATAGGAGAAAAAACATTTGACACCAGTCAAGCCGTTTTTATCCCTAGTAGAGAAATGACGGGTCCGGAGTTTTGTTCCTGTGCATGTTGAATGTGAGGGGATGAGAGATGATGTAATTTTCATAGTAGTACATGTTTCAAAAGAATCTAGGAGGTTATCCTGTCCAGTTTTCTGGCTCTAAGCCATCTAAGACAAAAAGAGACCCATCATGTTCTTAGCCCACAGATAGAATTCTTTGGATCATTGGATAATTAAGTTTCAGAGTTGCCTCAAGTCTCGTTATAGTTTTCTCACTTGTCACTCTTGGCCAATGTCTTGAAAATTTAGTTTACCACAGCAACCCTTAAAAAGTGCTCTTTAGAATTTAAATTCTCAGGTTTATGCCAAAGAATAACATTCTGGGGTGGAGGCATATAAATTTGAAATACATGTATATTATGTATATCTTGTATTCATATATATATTCTAATACAGGTGATCTAGAGAATACACTCTCAGCAGAAAAACACTGCTCTGATTTAATATTAAAAATTTTTTTTTAGCCTGACCAGGCGGTGGCGCAGTGGATAGAGCGTTGGACTGGGATGCGGAAGACCCAGGTTCGAGACCCGGAGGTCGCCAGCTTGAGCGTGAGCTCATCTGGTTTGAGCAAAGCTCACCAGCTTGGACCCAAGGTCGCTGGCTCCAGCAAGGGGTTACTCAGTCTGCTGAAGGCCCGCGGTCAAGGCACGTATGAGAAAGCAATCAATGAACAACTAAGGTGTCGCAATGCGCAATGAAAAACTAATGATTGATGCTTCTCATTTCTCCGTTCCTGTCTGTCTGTCTCTGTCTATCCCTCACTCTGACTCCCTCTCTGTCTCTGTAAAAAAATAAAATAAAATAATAATAATAATAAAATGAATAAATAAAGTCTTTAAAAATTTTTTTTTAGTTCAAGCATATTGATTCTAGGACCACTTTCTGTGAGCATTAAAAAACAGCTGATAATTATGTCCGCACATGAGAAGTTTAAAGCTCGTCTCTATTAAGCCCTAAGAAACACTTGACATCCATACCTATGTCCTGAGCACCAGAATGCTAGGCATTATAGTGATAAAGAAGAATGAATTAAGTGATAAAGTTGGTAGGTCTTCGTTCTCAGGAAGCCCAAAGTACAGTGGGAATATGAAAAAAATGTTAATGATGGTGCTACCCTATCATCTTTCAGGTGAAGTTTGTAGACACTGTATGTATTTGTGGTTGTCCAGAAAAAGCAGGGTCTTGGGGTTCATTGCCTATGACACTGGGCAGAAAGTAGGTATAACCTGTCCCCTGACTCTAGCTCCTGACTCTGTACCTGTAGAGTTATTGAAAAGTAAATGCCACCATCCTGGCACTCTGACAGTTTTCTAAAAGAGACAAGTGTTAGCCCATCACTCATTCATCCTTCTTTGAACGTTTGGAATGACTAGCACTCAGTAAGTCACTCGGAGAGGACAGTGTGCTCCCTGCCTCCTCACCATAGACTTAGCCATAATAGTGGTACAGTTCTTCTCTGTTGTCTAGGTCCCTTTGATATTACTGCCACCAACACTAAAGGCTGATAGCCCTCTCCATTTGTGAATTAAATATGTAGTGGGTTCTCCAAAGCACAAGGCACTTGCTAAATGATGTCATAAACATAAAGAAGAATGAGGTATGGGTCCTACTCTTCAGGAACTTACAGTCTAATGTAGAATACATTTAGTATTTACCATATTTTTCGCTTCATAAGATGCACTTTTTTTCCCACAAAAGTGGAGGGGGAAATGCCCGGGTATCTTACAGAGCAAAAAATATAGTATTTTATTGATTTTTTTTTTCTCTGAAGTTGGAAATGAGGAGGCAGTCAGACAGACTCCCACATGCACCCGACCGGGATCCACCCGGCATGCCCACCAGGGGGAGATGCTCTGCCCATCTGGGGCATCGCTCTGTTGCAACCAGAGCCATTCTAGCGCCTAAGGCAGAGGCCACAGAGCCATCCTCAGCGCCTGGGCCAACTCCGCTCCAATGGAGCCTTGGCTGCGAGAGAGAGACAGAGAGGAAGGAGAGGGGGAGGGGTTGAGAAGCAGATGGGTGCTTCTCCTGTGTGCCCTGGCTGGGAATCGAACCCGGGACTCCTGCACGCCAGGTTGACACTCTACCACTGAACCAACCGGCCAGGGCCAATTAAATATTTTAACATACCATTTGGTTCAGAATATTTTTTTTTCTTTTTTTTCTCCTTAAAACCCTAGGTATGTCTTATGATCAGGTGCATCTTATGGAACAAAAAATACGGTAAATACCCTGTCACAAAGGAGGATATAAGCAAAATATACAGTGGGGTTACATGCAGCCAGGATTTGGGTCAGGGGCTGCGAGTGTAGACAGGATGGGAAATGGGGCTTGCATGAGGCAAGGCGAGTTCAAGTTTGTACATGTCCAGTTAGAGGTGTTAGGGACGTCGTGTGAAGACTGCCAGTGACTAGTTGGAAAAACGTGTGCCCAGACCTTGGAAGGACATAAAGGTGAAAGATCCCAGTGGCATGTAAGATGAGGTTTTATTATCAAAAAAGGGTCTAGCAGGCAGAAGAATGCAAACAGAAACACAGGAGCAATGACTCAGAAGTACCATTTTCTTTCTTTCGTTCTTTTTTGTGACAGAGACAGAGAGAGGGACAGATAGAGACAGGCAGGAAGAGAGAGATAAGAAGCATCAATTCTTCGTTGCAGCTCCTTTGTTGTTCATTGATTGCTTTCTCATACGTGCCTTGTCCACGGGCCTATAGCTGACCGAGTGACCCCTTGCTCAAGCCAGTGACCTTAGGCTCAACCCAGAGACCTTGGGCTTCAAGCCAGTGATCTTTGGGTTCAAGATAGTGACCATGGGGCCATGTCTATGATCCCATACTCAAGCCAGTGACCCTATGCTTAAGCTGGATTAGTCCATGCTCAAGCCAGCAACCTCGGGGTTTTGAACCTGGTCAGGCAATACCGTGTTTTCTTAACAGACAGCATGTGATCACTGACAGGTTGATCTTGTGAAGTCTGAAAGATGAATTAATATATATATTTTATTTACTGATGTAACTAATAAAACACATTTTTCCCCCTCTTGCTTTTCATGGGAGAAGAGCTTATAATATTTCCAGATAGCTTGACCAATGTCTCTACTAGACCTGTGAGAGAGGAAAGACTCTCTAGTATTAGACCAATGCCTCTTTGTTGTATTCAGGAGAAAGTGGAAGGAAGGATATATTGATGGAAGAAAGGAAAGAAGAGAATGAGAACAAGATCTCTCTTTCGTGGCACCTATCCGTACTTGTAGATGTACGGATCTGAGAACACATGGTGTATTCCAATTGTGACTTGATTGGTTTTCTGTGCTTTTCAGAAAGCTCGATGCTGAAGACCCCCTGTCTTTGACCCATTGGATTAAAACCATCATCTCTTAAAAACTCTTCCCCCTTGTCCTCCTGTGCTTTGCTTCCTGTATTTTTTTTTATCATCCTCTCTCCTTGTTTCTGTTGTAGAGAGTTGGGTTCAATGATAGGAGCAAATAGAAAAAGGCTACAGGGTTGGCAGGGAGAAATAGTCATAAGAGAATAACACTAAAGTGCTGAGTTGAAAATTCCGCTGAAGTAACTGTTACAGGCACACACAAATGAAAACCATGTGTATAATCCCGTCCGAATGCATCTGTGTCTCTTTAAGAGAGCGCGCACCGCAGGACGCTGTCCTCGAGGAGGTGCTGGCGGGGGCCTGGCCCCAGTAACTAGTAGACTTCCAAAGGCCTGGTGTGTTATATTGACTTAGTTGACATCAAGGTCCCTGGAGGAAAGTGAGACCTTGTCTTCCACTCCTTAACTTAGAACCAGCAGTGTCACAGGGCCTGCCACCAACGTGCCTGAGAAAGCCGAGGACTTGTGGATTTTGAGGGAGGGAGGAGTCAGCCCGAGCAGGCACTCTGCCCTCTAGACTGCTCTCAGACACGCGTGGAGTAGCTGCAGCTGAGAGGTGAGCTCATTGTTTCTGGAGCACCGTGCCTGGCCAAGTGGGCCTTTGCTTGAAAGTACCCAGGGAGTGAGCGCAGGTCACCAGCCCCATACCCGGTGTTCTGACAAATGAACGGCAGAGCTCTGGGAGGCGAAGAGAAAAGGAGTGCGGCCCCAGTGGGGTAACTGGAAAAGCAGAAGGAAGGCGGTACATTATGCTTATTTCACATAGTTTAGTTATCGTGTCATAAGAATGAATGGAGTAGGTCGGTGACTCACAGACGGAAAGCCAGATCAGAAAGGGGCTTGGGGGTGTGCTCTGCCAGGACTTGTGAGGACCATCCCAAATGGGGCTTCCAGTGTCACACTTGGAGAGAGAGACGTGACGGAATAAGCAAACAGAGTGTCCTGGGATTGTCTGGAGATCTTCTTCATGCTATCAGAGTCCAGGACTGTCAGTAGGGAACAGGTGGGTGGAGGGAGAAGGGGGAAGTCTCTTAAATGGAGAAGCAAATCAAGCAAGGGGTGATGGGCCCTGGCTGGTTGGCTTAGTGGTAGAGCATTGGCCAGCATGTGGAAGTCTTGGGTTCGATTCCCTGCCAGGGCACACAGAAGAAGGGACTATCTGCTTCTTTTTTTTTTTTTTTTATAATTTTATTTTTTTAATGGGGTGACATCAATAAATCAGGATACATATATTCAAAGATAACAAGTCCAGGTTATCTTGTCGTTCAATTATGTTGCATACCCACCACCCAAAGTCAGATTGTCCTCTGTCACCTTCTATCTTGTTTTCTTTGTGCCCCTCCCACCCCCTATCCCTCTCCCATTCCCCCCTCCCCCCCGTAACCACCACACTCTTATCAATGTCTCTTAGTTTCACTATTATGTCCCACCTACGTATGGAATAATACAGTTCCTGTTTTTTTCTGATTTACTTATTTCGCTTCGTATCATGTTATCAAGATCCCACCATTTTGCTGTAAATGTTCCGATGTCATCATTTCTTATGGCTGAGTAGTATTCCATAGTGTATATGTGCCACATCTTCTTTATCCAGTCATCTATTGATGGGCTTTTTGGTTGTTTCCATGTCCTGGCCACTGTGAACAATGCTGCAATAAACATGGGGCTGCATGTGTCTTTACGTATCAATGTTTCTGAGTTTTGGGGATATATACCCAGTAGAGGGATTGCTGGGTCATAAGGTAGTTCTATTTTTAGTTTTTTGAGGAACCACCATACTTTCTTCCATAATGGTTGTACTACTTTACATTCCCACCAACAGTGTATGAGGGTTCCTTTTTCTCCACAGCCTCTCCAACATTTGCTATTACCTGACTTGCTAATAACAGCTAATTGAACAGGTGTGAGGTGGTATCTCATTGCCGTTTTGATTTGCATTTCTCTAATAGCTAAAGAAGATGAGCATCTTTTCATATATCTGTTGGCCATTTGTATTTCTTCCTGGGAGAAGTGTCTATTCATATCCTCTTCCCATTTTTTTATTGGATTGTTTGTTTGTTTGTTGTTGAATTTTATGAGTTCTTTGTATATTTTGGATATTAGGCCCTTATCTGAGCTGTTGTTTGAAAATATCATTTCCCATTTAGTTGGCTTTCTGTTTATTTTGTTATCAGTTTCCCTTGCTGAGCAAAAACTTCTTAGTCTGATGTAGTCCCATTCATTAATTTTTGCCTTCACTTCTCTTGCCATTGGAGTCAGATTCATAAAATGCTCTTTAAAACCCAGGTCCATGAGTTGAGTACCTATGTCTTCTTCTATGTACTTAATTGTTTCAGGTCTTATGTTTAGATCTTTGATCCATTTTGAGTTAATTTTTGTACAGGGGGAGAGACTGTAGTCCAGTTTCATTCTTTTGCATGTGGCTTTCCAGTTTTCCCAGCACCATTTATTGAAGAGGCTTTCTTTTCTCCATTGTGTGTTGTTGGCCCCTTTATCAAAAATTATTTGACTATATATATGTGGTTTTATTTCTGGACTTTCTATTCTGTTCCATTGGTCTGAGTGTCTATTTTTCTGCCAATACCATGCTGTTTTGATTGTCGTGGCCCTATAATAGAGTTTGAAGTCAGGTATTGTTATGCCCCCAGCTTCATTCTTTTTCTTTAGGATTGCTTTGGCTATTCGGGGTTTTTTATAGTTCCATATAAATCTGATGATTTTTTGCTCTATTTCTTTAAAAAATGTCATTGGAATTTTGATGGGAATTGCATTAAATTTGTATATTGCTTTGGGTAATATAGCCATCTTGATTATATTTATTCTTCCTAGCCAAGAACAAGTTATATTCTTCCATCTCATTATATCTTTTTCGATTTCCCTTAACAATGGTTTATAGTTTTCATTATATAAGTCCTTTACATTCTTTGTTATGTTTATTCCTAAGTATTTTATTTTTTTTGTTGCAATCGTGAAGGGGATTATTCTTTTGAGTTCCTTCTCAGTTGTTTCATTGTTGGCATATAGAAAGGCTATTGACTTCTGTATGTTAATTTTGTATCCTGCGACCTTACTGTATTGGCTTATTGTTTCTAGTAGTCTTTTTGTGGATTCTTTGGGGTTTTCGATGTATAGGATCATATCATCTGCAAAAAGTGATCCCTTTACTTCTTCTTTTCCGATATGGATGCCTTTTATTTCTTTGTCTTGTCTGATTGCTCTGGCTAGAACCTCTAGTACCACATTAAATAAGAGTGGAGAGAGTGGACAACCCTGTCTTGTTCCTGATTTAAGGGGGAAAGCCTTCAGTTTAGTGCCATTTAATATGATGTTAGCTGATGGTTTATCATATATGGCCTTTATCATGTTGAGATATTTTCCTTCTATACCCATTTTGTTGAGAGTCTTAAACATAAAATTGTGTTGTATTTTATCGAAAGCCTTTTCTGCGTCTATTGATAAGATCATGTGGTTTTTGTTCTTTGTTTTGTTGATATGGTGTATTACATTAACCGTTTTACGTATGTTGAACCATCCTTGAGATTCTGGGATGAATCCCACTTGATCATGATGTATTATTTTTTTAATATGTTGTTGTATTCGATTTGCTAGTATTTTGTTTAGTATTTTAGCATCTGTATTCATTAGAGATATTGGTCTGTAGTTTTCTTTTTTTGTGCCATCCTTGCCTGGTTTTGGTATGAGGGTTATGTTGGCCTCATAAAATGTGTTTGGAAGTATTGCTTCTTCTTCAATTTTTTGGAAGACTTTGAGTAGAATAGGAACCAAGTCTTCTTTGAATGTTTGATAAAATTCGCTGGTATAGCCGTCAGGGCCTGGACTTTTATTTTTGGGGAGGTTTTTAATGGTTTTTTCTATTTCTTCTCTACTGATAGGTCTGTTTAGGCTTTCTGCTTCTTCTTGACTCAGTCTAGGAAGGTTGTATTGTTCTAGGAATTTATCCATTTCTTCTAGGTTGTTGAATTTAGTGGCATAAAGTTTTTCATAGTATTCTACAATAATTCTTTGTATATCTACGGTGTCCGTGGTGATTTCTCCTCTTTCATTTTGGATTTTGTTTATATGAGTTCTTTCTCTTTTTTCCTTGGTAAGTCTTGCCAAGGGTTTGTCAATTTTGTTGATCTTTTCAAAGAACCAGCTCCTTGTTCTATTAATTTTTTCTATAGTTTTTCTGTTCTCTAATTCATTTATTTCTGCTCTGATTTTTATTATCTCCTTTCTTCGGCTGGTTTTGGGTTGTCTTTGTTCTTCTTTTTCTAGTTCCTTAAGGTGGGAAGTTAAGTGGTTCACTTGGGCTCTCTCTTGTTTGTTCATATATGCCTGAAGCGATATGAACTTCCCTCTTATCACTGCTTTTGCTGCATCCCATAGATTCTGATATGTCGTATTGTCATTTTCATTAGTCTGTATATATCTTTTGATCTCTGCACTTATTTCTTCTTTGACCCATTCATTTTTTAAAAGTATGTTGTTTAGTTTCCACATTTTTGTGGGATTTTTTTCCTCTTTTTTGCAGTTGAATTCTAGTTTCAAGGCTTTATGATCAGAAAATATGCTTGGTACAACTTCAATTTTTCTGAATTTGCTGATATTGTTTTTGTGGCCCAACATATGGTCAATTCTTGAGAATGATCCATGTACACTGGAGAAAAATGTATACTCAGTCACTTTGGGATGAAATGTCCTATAGATGTCTATCATATCCAGGTGCTCTAGTGTTTTGTTTAAGGCCACTATGTCTTTGTTGATTCTCTGTTTGGATGACCGATCTAGAGCCGTCAGCGGTGTATTGAGGTCTCCAAGTATGATTGTATTTTTGTCAGTTTTTGTTTTAAGATCAATAAGTAGCTGTCTTATATATTTTGGTGCTCCTTGGTTTGGTGCATATATATTAAGAATTGTTATGTCTTCTTGATTCAGTGTCCCCTTAGCCATTATGAAATGGCCATTTTTGTCTCTAAGTACTTTTCCTGTCTTGTAGTCAGCATTATCCGATATGAGTATTGCTACACCTGCTTTTTTTTGGATGTTATTTGCTTGGAGTATTGTTTTCCAGCCTTTCACTTTGAATTTGTTTTTATCCTTGTTACTTAGATGAGTTTCCTGTAGGCAGCATACAGTTGGATTTTCTTTTTTAATCCATTCTGCTACTCTGTGCCTTTTTATTGGTGAGTTTAATCTGTTTACATTTAGTGTAATTATTGATACTTGTGAGTTCCCTATTGCCATTTTATATCTTGCTTTCTGTTAGTTTTGTGTCTTGTTTGATCCTTCTCTTTCGTTTTTCTATCTTTTGTTTTTATTTGGTTGTATTCCATACATGTTTCCTCTGTTGCTATCTTTTTTATCTCATGTGCTTCTGTGGTGGTTTTTTCAATGGTGGTTACCTTTGAGTAATGAAAAGGGTCCCTACCCTGTTCATTGTAGCGAACTATTTTGTGAGTACTTTTGCACTCCATCGTCCTTTGCTACTGTTAATCTCCGTCTTCTCCCCCTCTTTCTTTTTGTTGTTGTCACAGTTTAAATTTGGTTTTATTGTGTTCTTCTTGAAGCTTTTACTTGTGGCTCTGTTTTTTTTTGTTCTTTGTATCTGATTGGAGAACCCCCTTTAGTAATTCCTGGAGTGGGGGTTTTCTGATGATAAATTCCCTCATCTTTTCTGTATCTGTGAATGTTTTTATTTCTCCTTCGTATTTGAAGGATAGCTTTGATGGGTATAGTATTCGTGGCTGAAAGTTCCTCTCTTTCAGGACTTTAAATATTGGGGTCCACTCTCTTCTAGCTTGTAGAGTTTCTGCTGAGAAATCTGATGATAATCTAATGGGCCTTCCTTTATATGTTGTATTCTTCTTTTCCCTGGCTGCCTTGAGAATTTTTTCTTTGCTGTTGGTTTGTGTCAATTTCATTATGATATGCCTTGGAGTAGGTTTGTTGGGGTTAAGAAAACTTGGAGTTCTGTTTGCATCTTGAACTTGAGGCTTTAGTTCTTTCCACAGGCTTGGGAAGTTCTCATCAATTATTTGTTTAAGTATGTTCTCCATTCCATTTTCTCTCTCTTCTCCCTCTGATATACCTATTATTCTTATGTTATTCTTTTTGATGGAGTCAGATAATTCTTGTAGGGCTATCTCATTTTTTTTAATTTTTGAGTCTCTTTCTTCTTCTCTCTGTTGTGCCTCAAGTTGCTTGTCTTCTATTTCACTAATCCTCTCTTCTATCTGACCTGTTCTATTAGCTAAGCTTGTTACTTTGTTTTTCAGCTCGTGAATTGAGTTTTTCATCTCTGTTTGATTTGTTTTTATAGTTTCAATTTCCTTGGACATATATTCTTTGTGTTCATGGAGTTGTTTTCTGAGCTCCCTATATTGCCTTTCTGTGTTTTCTTGTATATCTCGGAGGATTTTTAGGATTTCTATCTTGAATTCTCTGTCATTTAGCTCCAAGGTTTCCAATATATTAAATTTTTTCTCCATAGATTTTTCCTCATCTAGCTGTGTTACCTCTCTTTCTTTTGTATCCATGATATTCGATTTTCTCTTCCTTAATGGCATCTGAGGGTGGTTTTGTTGATAGTATTAATGAGATTTAATAAAGAATAAAAAGTTAAAAAAAATAAAAAAATAACAAATCGAAAAGAGTTGTTTTTTTTAAAAAAAAATTAATAATGAAATAAAGAAAAATAAAATAAAATAAAAATTTTTTAAAAAAGGAAATTATTCCCCCCCTCTTTTTTTCCTCTCCTCTCCTCTCCCCTCTTTCTTGAGAAAATCTTGTGGTGGACTGTGAGTTATAACAAACAATGCCTGTGATGGAGGGGCCTGAATTGGGGAAAAGTAATAAAGGGGCAAAAAAGAGAGAAAGAAAAGAAAAAAAAAAGGAAAAAAAAAAAAAAAAAAAGAAAAAAGAAAAAAAAAAAGAGCGTATGGACCCACAAAAAGCAAATAAGGAAAAAATTTGGGTCAAGAATAAAATGATTTGCTTTTAGGTGTTGGTTTTCTAAGAGTTATGATGAGAGGAATAAAAGGAAAATGGAAAAATGGGGGGACAAATTAAAAACTTACTATTGTATTTAGTGGAACAAGAACTAGATAATATGGAGAGCCAGGGATGGGAGCACTGCTAGTGAGTTAAAAAGGTGAAGTAAAAACCCCCCAAAATGCCACAAACATAGGTTTGAGTCCCAGATAAGATAATTTGTTTGTTATTGAGGTTTGAATGAGAGGAGATGTAAAGGAGAAAGGAAGAAACTAATATAGAAGGAGAAAAGAAAGAGAGAGAGAGAAAAAAAGAGGGAACCACTAAAAGAAGAAAAAAGAAAGGAGAGAGAGAGAGAGAGAGTTAAGGGTTTTGGAGTGCAACCCTCATAGAGAGAAAGGAAGAGAAGAGAAAAGATAATGGGAGATGTAACACTTATGGGTAGTGTAGTTCCAGGAGAGGAGAGAGTAAGACCGGTAGAGAGTTAATCGGCCAAATTGGAGGAGGAAAAAAAAGTATCAAGAATGAAGATAAGAGAAACAAATGAACAAATATAATAAAATGGGATAGGTTATAAAGTCTGCAGATTATTCTTGATTTTGAGAGGTTATCTTCTTGCTTTTTCTTTTCTCTCCCTCTTCCTGGTCGGTGACTCTGTACCCCGGGTTCTGCCCCTTTGGCACGCTTAGGTAGAGGTTTGCAGTTGATAAGTCTCTATGGCAATGTCATGTATTGTGCTTTATTCTCGTTGGGAGTCGAGGCTCATTAGCATTTATAGGCTCCGACAGTGAGAGAGTCCGTGTTCCTGGAGCCTTTCTCCTAGTCTTTCCTTCCTCAATTAGTAGCCTGATAGTCCAGGTATGGGGTTGCTGCTGCCTCTGCCTGGATAGTAAGAGGCTCAAATTGCTGGCAACTCCCCACTCTATTTCCACTCAGCACAGGGCTCTGGGTAAGGCTCAGTCAGTCAGAGCTGCTAGCATAATCAGGCGGGCTTTCCGCCCACTCGAAGACCTCTGGCTCTGCCACTCTATCCGGTAACACAAGCGGGCGCCCACTTCCGGGGCGCTTGGAGGAAACTCTCACTCACTGTCTGCAACCAGGATATCCGGCCAGCAGTCTCACGCTCTGAGTGAAACCCCCAACCGCAGGGAAAAGTTGCAGCGTTGGAATTGAGTCTCGCTCCGTCCCCGTGTGCGGCTTTTGCAAGGCGCTGGGGCGGCCCGAGATTCCGCTTTGGCCCACACAAAGGCCCCTGACTCTGCCCCTCTGTGCGATAACACGGGCGCGCACTGCCGAGGCACTCGGAGGAATCGCTCACTCCTTATCTGCGCGCGCAAACCAGGATATGAGGCCGGCCGCGGTTCCCTCTGAGTGAAACCCTCACCAGCACGGAAAATCTCCACCGTTGGGATTAGTTCTCACTCCCTCCCGTGCGTGGCTTTCCCAGGGCGCCGGGGCTGCCCAGAGAGTCTGCCCTCAGCCCACAGAAAGGCCTCTGACCCTGCCTCTCCATGGGGCAACACGGGCACCCACTTCCGCGGCTTAGGAAGAAATCTCTCTTCCACTAACTGCGCACCGACCAGGAGACCGGGTAAAATGGCCGCTCCGCTTGTCTTTCTTTGTTTGGGTTTGGCGCGAGTGTTAGCTTGTATTGCCCGGGTTGCCACAGGATCAGATTTTCCTCGGCTTGGATCTCTGAGCCACAGCCTGGTTCGGCCGTTTTTGCTGCGGCGGCCTGGATCTATTCACCCCCTTTGCCCGCCTCAGTTTCTATATTCACAGTTACCAGAGAAAGCCGCCCCGTTTAGGTTAGTGAGGAAGGCGGAGCATTTCTTACTCCCTATTTCCTTCGGGGTTTGGTTATATATTTAGCCAATTTTTCACTCAATCATACCTTTGGGTGTATTGCGAAGAATCTGGAAGCTCCAAGTATAGATTTTTCTGTTTCTGGTTGAAGATCTTGTTGAGTTTTGGGGGAGATTTATCGGTATCGCTTCCTACTCCGCCATTACTCTGACGTCATCTCCGGGACTATCTGCTTCTTTACCCTTCCCCCTCTCACCTTCCTCTCTGTCTCTCTCTTCTCCTCCCACAGCCAAGGCTCCATTGGAGCAAAGCTTTGGCACCTGAGGACAGCTCCATAGCCTCCGCCTCAGGTGCTAGAATGGCTCCAGCCACAACAAAGCAGTGCCCCAGATAGGCCGAGCATCGCCCCCTGGTGGGCATGCCGGATGGATCCTGGTCGGGTGCATGCGGGAGTTTGTCTGCCTCCCTGCTTCTCACTTCGGAAAAATACAAAAAAAAAAGAAAGGAGTGATGGCAGATGTGGGTTCTGGAAGGCTTAGGTTTGTCTTCCACCCCACATGCATCCTTGTTTTGGGAAGTTACGCATGCCTCAGTTTTCCCATGTGTGATACAGAAATAACAATTGTGCCAATAATGCCATTCATCTAAAGCTCTTAGAACTGTTCCGAGTGCTTAGAAAACACTCAAGAAGTGCTTTCTGATGAACACTGTGGAGCAGCTAGTTCCAACCTGTGTGCCATAAGACTTTTTAAAACATGCAATCCCTGCCTATTTAGTCAGGGGCACTGACCTCTCTTCCCTCGGACTGTCAAAAAAAAATAACAACAGCCAACACAGCAATAGCTGTCCTTTGTGAATCAATCAAAATTATACCGACTTGTTTTGTCAGATCGGCAAAAAATATATTTTTTGGTGTGCTGCAGAATTTTAGTAATTAGTTTATGTGCCGTGAGATAAAGAAAGTTGAAAATTATTGCTTTACGTCATGGTTTTCAATGTCCTGTGGGTACTTTGGAAATCTGGGAGGGCCTCATTTTGTTTCTAACAAGGATATGAGGTACTACTGCCATTGTGTGGATGGAGGTCAAACAACAAAAAAATTATCCTGCATCTCACATGACTTTTGAATCTTATAGGATATTCCCGTGTGCGAAATACCTGACTGAGGTGATCAGAACTCAGAACCTACGCAGTTTTAAATTTTGATATGAAGTCTTTTTGCATTGTTTTAATATACACCGAATTTTACCCAACCATATAAAATCGAGAAGCTGATTACACTCTGTTCTGCTCAGAGTACTGTCAAGAGTTGCTCACCATTTCAGGAAATCACATCACGGGTGGCGAGGACAGCCACCAGCGGGGCTGTGTTTGTAGCGACAGCTGACCCTTAGACAGCGCGAGTCTGAACTACACATGTCTACGTATATGTGAATTTCTGCCCATAAAGACGTACAGCACTGTAAATGTTCCTTCTATTGCTTCTGATTTTCTTTATAACATTTTCTCTTCTCTAGCTTACTTTTTTATTTTGTAACAAAATATGATTGCTTGACTGTTTATGTTAATCAGTACGGCTTCTGGTCGACAGTAGGCTTATAGAAGTTAGGATTTCAGGGGGTCAGAAGTTATACAAAGGTTTTCAACTGCATGCAGGCTGTGGTTCAAGGGTCAGCTGTAGTACTTTCCTGGGGCCTTTCTACCTGGATGAAGTCAGACAACTTCATTGACTTCTAGTATCACAATGCACAGTGCCTGAGTCCTTACCTATTGAAATGCCCATTATTTTATTATAAAGAATGTGTCTTTCTTTTATATCAGTTAAGACACTACATTGATTTCTTTTTGAAATGTGTGAAGATGAATTATGTGTATTAATCTTATTCAGGATATTTAAGGGGCATTACAAAATATAAGGTAACCGGAAAGTTCTGTCTGTTTCTGGAATAAAACAAAATACAAATTTTCTTACTGTCAATAAACTTTATTAAATAATTTATTTCCACACCAATCCTATCTTCCGAATATGGTCTGAAATGGTTTGCTGAGCTGAATTAAGCCTTTCTGTGATCTCCGATGTTGTCAGAAAAGGATCTTGCTCCAACATGGTCTTAACAACATCGTCATCAATCAAAGATGGTCGCCCAAAACGTGGCTTATCAGAAAGGTCGAAATCACCTGTTTCGAATTTTTCGAACCATCTTCTGCATGTCCTATCAGAAACTGTACCTTCACCAAACACTTTCAACAAATTTCTACATGCTTCTGTAGCATTTCTTCCTTGTCGAAATTCGTATACAATACAGTGGTGTAAATGAACTTTATCAGTAGCCATGGGTACACTATCGCTTCACACATAAGACTAACGTGAATCAACTTTGTTTTAGTTAATTTGCTACATCAGTATGTATATATTAAGTGAAAAAAATAGAGAGGCACACATGCGCCAAATAAACATGTGCTTATGTGTCAAAAATTGTTGTGATAGAAACGGACAGAACTTTCTGGTAGACCTTAATACTTACTATAATAATAGAGAGAATTTAGCTCTGGTCTGTTGGAAAACCATAGATTTTTAGGACCACACTCAACACAATCATAACTGTTGCAGTTTCTGGAAATTAACCTCTGAGACAAATTGGAACCCAAAGAGAAAGAAGGTTATTTGAGCACACCCAGAGAGTCAGTGCACAGAAACGGCCTTGTGCCCTTTAACTCTGATACCAAATTGGTAGACATTCCAGTGAGCCAGTGAGAACCACGTGCCCAGGACAGCAGGAAAGATGCCAGCAGGAAGCCCTGGAGGAGCCAGCTGACCGAACCTGGAAATCTGACCAGAGTGGGGTGTTAATGAAAAAGGTTGGTATTGGTTAAGGCTACATCAGTGCTGTCAGAATAGATGTGAGTGGCTGAGACCTTCAAGCAGCTAACATTGACCTTGGGCTGGAGGACAGATCTGTGCTGGGCCCTGGAGAGACCAGAGAGTGGGGTGAGAATAGCTTTGCAGGGTCACTGCAATACACCCCCTGGTTGTTACCTCCAGGTCTTCTTCTTGCCCCTTCCCTATCCTATTCTGAACCAAAGGGTGTGCCCCCTGTAGGGTGCTTTCCCAAAGCTGGTGGACAGGAGGCACCCGGATAGGAAGGGGAAAATAGGCCCTCCTCCTCCCTTTCTACAGCTGTACAAGCTCTCTGGCCCAGTTGTTGCTGGCCAAGTCCACAGGTCTGTGTGATTCCAGCCAGCACCTGGTGACAATACCCTGAGCTCTGTACACCTCCCCCCGTCCCCCATCATCTCTGTAGCAGTATCAGCTTCCTGTCTTTGCAATTTCTGGATTCTTCACCACCCCCTGGCTGGCCTCTGGGCGCTTCCATCCTAGGTGTAATCAATCCCTACATCAAAGCCCTTCGGTTTCAAATCCTCCAGTGATTTCTGGTTCCTGGCTGGACCCTGACCGACTCACTGGTCTCGGGAGCTGGTCAGCTCATATTCAAGGTGACTGCTGTGAAGGACCAACCTGGGCACACATGGCTGGGACAGGTTTGTTGGAAAGCAAGGGATCTTCGGGACAGCTGGGTGTGTGCTTGCCTGCTCCCATCCTCTCCAGATCCACCTGAGCTGCTGTCTAAAGGGCTTTGACAGAGGAATTGATATGGGGGGGGGGGGGAAAGTAGCTAAAACATTCACTAAAATAAGGCATCTAGGTCAAGGAGAAAGCTATGTCAACTCAGTTTTGAAACAGCCAAGGGGCTCTGGGGGGCCCATGAATCACTGAATTACCGTGGCACTCTTAGGCCTCTATCATCTCTGTGCCTTGCATCTGTTTTCAAACAGAACAGAGAATAATGTTGAGTGCCACTAATTTAATATTCCAATGATATTTCCTCGGCATTGAGGTTCCACTAGGACACATGTATACAAATGAATCATTACAAACTCCCCCCCCCCCCGACCCCAGCTAAGTCACTTGGGCCTCTGTTAAGAAATGATAAAAGTAATAAAACAAAACAAAGCAGACATGACAACATCATTAAAAAAAAAAAGATTTCCAGAAGATCCTTTGTTGTACTGGAAGAGCACAAGCTGCCTTTTTAAATGACACTTTGTTTTCCCTTTTGGATAATCGAGGAGAGTAATGCAACCCGAACAATCTCTGGCTGCTGGTGAGGTCATCATTTAGCTCCAGCTGCCATGCTGAGCAGCTCCGAGAGCCCGGATCTCACAGGGGACACGGCAGCCCCAGAGACACGAGAGAAGGCATCCCTCAGAGAGCAAGAGCTTCACGCTGGAGTCCGGTTGTACAGAGCCCATGGCCACGCCGGGGAAGGGGACACGAGCCCACCTGTATCACAGGTGCTGGAGACTGCAACGCGGGGAGAGGAACGCCCTCTGGGACTGTGTCCTTGGCAGATGCCATTTTTCACGCTGTGTAATGAACTTGCAACAGGGACGGGCATTTCGTCGTGGGTTTTACTGCACTAGGCGATTCTGACAGGTATATGGGTACTTCTTCCATGTCAGAGTCATACGATGAAGACAGTAGTGGGGAGGTTGTCTGGCTTGCAAAGATATATTCGGGGAGAAGAGGTAACATGAAAAGTTCGGAATGCAGAAGGGCAGAGTAAAATGATAAAGCCCTAGGGTCATGTACTTATTTTCTCTATTCATAGGAAACAGGGCTGCAGCCAATGTTCTGTGAGGGCGTAAAAACACAGCCAACAAATTCTATCACACTCTTCCCCTTAAAATGTGGGAGCCACATCCCCTACCCTTTGGAGGGAAGGGGGGCGGTGTTGTATATCCTTTGACTAATAGACTGCAGTAAAAGTCACACAATGGGACTTCTGAGACAGCATCTTAAAAAGCCACATAGGGCTTGACCTGTGGTGGCGCAGTGGATAAAGCATCAACCTGGAATACTGAGGTCACTAGTTCAAAACCCTGGGCTTGCCTGGTCAAGGCACATATGGGAGTTGATGCTTCCTGCTCCTCCCCCTCCTTTTCTCTCTCTCTCTCTCTCCTCTCTAAAATGAATAAATAAAGTCTTTTTTTAAAAGCTACATAGTTTTCACCCTGTTGGCTGGAACATTCTTAGAGTCCTCAACTGCCCTGTAATGAGTCTGACTAGCATGAGGTCACCATGAGAACTGGCCATGTGGGGGCACTCAGGTTGACTGTCCCATGGAGCCCTGTTATCCAGCCACTCCAGCACAGTATCAGACTGTGGATGAATGACCCCATCAGCCATTGAGAAGCTTCCATCAGTGCCCCACAAAACAAGACCAGTTAGCCGGGCCCTGCCCAGCTTCCTGACCCACAAAATCATCAGATATAATAAAATAGTTGTTTAAGCCACTAAATTTGGGGGCAATTTGTTATGCAGTAATAGCTAACTGGAACATATGCCTACTCAGACAAGTTTCTAATCAAGTCCCAAATGTACCTTAGTAAGTAGAGTTCACCACTTAGTAATGCTTCAAAGTCAAATAGCGATCAGCCTCTTTCATGAAGTGCCTGTTGCAAACCCCAGAGATGTATAGGACATGAAGTTTAAGGCTCAGTGTCTGAATTAAATGACCTGATAAAATAATACGGTAACAATGATGAGATGTTTATTAAATGACTGCTATGAATTAGGCTAAGGCGGCTCCAACACCATCAGTATCACCTTGGAAACCGTTAGAGGTGTAAGTCTCCAGGCCCTGTCCCAGACTTACTGAGTTAGAGACTCCAGGAGTGGGCCCAGCAACATGAATTTTAATGAGCCCTCCAGGTGATCCTGACACACACTATAATCTGAGAGTCACTTTAGTAAGTATTTTACTGTGACCCAGGGTTTCTCAACGTTGCTATGCTTGACATTTTAGACAGGATAATTCTTTTCCATTGATTTGAGAGAGAGAAGACAGATAGAGAGAGGCATCAACTTGTTATTCTACTTAGTTGTTCTATTTAGTTGTGCACTCATTGATTACTTCTCATTTGTGCCCTGACTGGGGTTTGAACCCATGACCTCAGCAAGCTGGGACAATGCTTTATCCACTGAGCCACCTGGCCAGAGCAGGCAAGATAATTCTTGTTTTGGGTGACCGTTCTGTGCACTATAGGATGGTTAGCAGCATATCTGGCCTCTACACACTGGATGCCAGTAGCACCTCTTTCCCGTGTTAACTAAAAATGTCACCAAAGGTTGCCAAAAGTCCCCCGGGAGTCAAAGATCACCTCCAGTGGAGAACCACAATCATAAACATAGGGGGTCTTACTTAAAAACATATACAGGATTAGTTTTAATCAGGCATGGAAATGACTGTCATAAAGAAGTTTCTAGTCACAGTTCCCTAGATACAAGAGACAGCATGGCATAGCACAGGGGCCACATGGGGAAGCACAGGGTCAGGCATCAAGCAGAGGGAGCGGGCAAACCGTGGGCAGGAAGCTCTGTGTGGCTTCTGTGGGAAGGGCATGGTGAGGCAGGGCAAGCCAGCTCAGCACCGACTGGTTTAGATCATTTTAGTGGCAGCCGGGTCCCTAGGGTCTGCCCCTAGTTGCCCTGGAGGGATTAGGGCAAGGGACTAATGGCGTAAAGATGGGAGACCATAAAGCAGGTGGCTGGGGGTGGGTTCTAGACGGTCTGGTATGCCCATGAAAGCCCTGCTTGCAAGCCAGTCCCTTGCCAATTGCAGAAGTGGCTGGCTCCGGGAAGGGCAGTCTCTCCGGGTTAGCCAGGCTCCAGATGTCAAAGTATCTGAATAAAACAAAACAAAACATGCTGAATACGGGCAGATACAATGACCCTGGCTTACAGATGGCAGAGCTGAAATCTAGAGAGGTCCTTTCTTCATGAAGAGGAAGGCCTGGACGGAAGCCTGGGTCTGCTGGATCCCTCACCCCACGCTTTTACCCACGTGCTATCCTGCTGGTCATCCAGCCCCTCAAGTACACAGGTGAGTAGCTCTAACTGTATAAAATGGTAAGCTGTTGGATAATGTCTACAAAAAATAATCACACTAAGCAATGAAAGGGAGAAGAGATGATTTGTAGTATCCAAAACGGCTTTGTAGGGGGAAAAAAAATGTCATTCAGATTGCTAGTCCCCCCACTCAGAGATGACAGGGCCATCATGCTTGCTAGGTGGATCTTGAAAGTTGAATAAAAGGAGCTCAGACAAAACTGAGGAGAAAGGCTATTGTGAAAAGACGGGAAATGGTATGATCACAAGGCTCAAAGGAGGCACAAAAGGTGCGAGATCTTATGAAAACACCAAGTGTTAATAGGTTGCCTTGGTTACTTGAAAGAAGATTAGAAGGAAAGAGAAGGGAGGGGAGATGTGGCGGAGGCCACTCACTTTAATAAGCGAAATCCATCAGAAGCAGCGCACAGCGTACAAAACACTCAGCACGTCGCACTAAACATCAACAAAATGTCCCCACCTAAATGCAGTGCCACAATTTAAATGCCTAGGGTAGATGACATTTAGAGTAAGAATGTAGCTGGAAATTTCCAATTTGACACCCTGTCAGATAGTAAGTTTCACTGAGGGTCTGTGACCAATAGGGAGAACACAGACCATGTTCTTTGCACGTGGACGGAACAGAGTGTCGAAAGTTTGGGCAAGCAAAGTTGACAACCATTAATTCATTTAGAGGTTGCTGAGTGCTCATGCTGGGCCAGGCACTGTGCTAGGGAGTTATACATCACTATGCATGTTACTAAGACAGAATCTCTGCCTTTGAAGAACTAACGAAGTTGTGAGCTCTAGTCTCTGCAGCACAGGACAGAGCAAAGGAGGTACCTGTGCAGGCCAGCCTTCCAAAGGGGCACCTGTCCATGAGGGGAAAGTCAAAGAGGCACCTGGAAATCTCCTGGCAGCACCAGATTAACCATTTTACAAAGGTCCCACTGTCTCCAGTGGGGGAGTTGCACCCTGAGTCATCTCTCTCACAGTTCTGGAGGGTCCGAATCACGACCCTCCGGGAGTTTAACAATGCACACTATCCATGGACCCTACCTACAGAGACACTGAGTCCCTGAGTGACAAAGCAAGCTCTGCCTTAAATCCTCGATAGCTTTGTCCGTGCCTTTGTTCTCAGTTAACATTTCAGCAGCTGGAATTAGCAAGACTTTACCTAGACGGTAAGTTCCAGACGGGCAGAGATCTTTGTCTGTTTTGTTCACTGCTCTATCCAGTGTTTAGCCAATAGCAGACACTTACCAGGTCTTTGTTAAATGAAGGAATTGGGCACATAGGCATGGCGGAGGCAGGGAAGAGTCAAGTCAGGAAGAAACAACAAGAAAGGGGTAAAATGAATAAGGGAGGTGGAAAGGTATGAAGTGCGTTTACACAAGTTCTGCCATATTGGAGAGAAACCTCAGGTCTTCACGTTGCTGAACGAGAATTTCAAGGTGAACGGGCAGCTCTCAAATCACTGCCCTAAGAAACACTGTGCTTGTGGAAAAATAACCACTCAATACCTTTCAAGTCTTCCATCCTCTGTTTCTAACTTCAGCCCGTGCCATATTCAGAGAGCACAAATGCCAAACATTTCTGAGCTACAAGAATTCTCCCACAGGGCCCCATGTGCTCACAGTACACATGATCACGATCAGCTCAGTGTGAACTCGGGCCGCAGCCACCGCCCAGGAAAGCCCCTCTACCCCACCACCCTCCCAAGGAGATGAGCACGCCAGTCTGAACCCATGGTGCGAAAGACAGGGGTCTGGGAAAACATCAGGCTATCCCACTACATGAAGCACACGCCCAGGCCAAACAGCTGGATGAAAAGACTGTGCTGTCTTTGTCTAAAATCATTTCCACTGGGAAATGCTATGTTACTCCACATCTATTAGGCACCAGGTTTTCAATGTTCCCCACACTCTAAGTCCTTAAGTGTTTTTAAAAATTCTCAGTTTCACTTTTGAATCTAATTCGTTCTCCTACTCACACACACCTTCTTGGGAAAGATTTCTTTTTTCTTATATGCTTTTGCTTTTTTTTTTCTTGCCCCTCTCACTCATCATATCTGTATTTGGCTTCGCTGTCTGCCCTGGGCCAGTGATGGGTGGGCCTCCAAAGGCAGGGGGGAAGGGGGCTGGTCTTTTTAACGGAACCAAGCAGATGACACAGTGTCTGTCAAATGAACAGGTCTGCCTCAAGCTTCCCATTCTGACAGGCTCCGCGCTGCACTCTGATTTGCTCTAGTTAAAAAAAAAAAAATCCCCTAATTTCACTGTCAAGATTTTGAGAAGCATTCTCATGGTTTTAAAGAGAGTATTGCATAATTTGTTCATGTTTAAAGAATTATATTGTTAAGTAAATTTAGCTCTCCAGATTCTAAATGACAAAAACAAGCGAAGTTACATCATTTGAATTATGAAGTGATAATGTCTTCCAATTCTGCCCCAATCAAAAGTGTAACAGTTTAAAGCTTATAATAATCATGTTCAAACATATTCAGATTATAATTACTTTTCTTCTGATAATGATAGCCCGTCTGATTGGATGATTACCTATTTGACTTTGATAAGTCTCAGAGGTCAAAAAACGGATAATTGCAGACATCTGTTTTCTATGGAAAATATAATCTCACAAAATAGTGTTTAAAGTGACATCTGCAAATATGTGTTTTAGAAAAGAAACCCGTTGCACATTTAAAATCATGGCGAAAAGAAGCAACCCCTAAGTTACTATGTACCACACTGTCGTAAATAGGGGAACAACTCTACTGACTAGTATTCATGTATGCATGAGTAATTACAAGCAGGCAGAATTCTATTTCGTGCAGGTGGAATTAGAAATGGAAATAGACTATGAGAAAGGAATGTGAAAGAGTCTAGGACATGGAACGGTGCAGATGCTGCTGCTTCTCCCTTTTGTGTAGCTCAGTCTAGACACACCTAGGTGTAACAACTTTTCTGTTTGTTTTTCATTTTGAAATGGGAGCTGGAAGATCCTGTCCGCTGGGTCTCTCCTTGTAAGTGACCTCCCTCACTTATGAGATGCTCTTCGTGGAGGAAAAGATTCATCCATGGCTGCCACCATCCTCTCCGTAGAGGAGGTCCCAGTTTCTCTCTCTGCAGGTGTTTCAATTCCCTAAACCTCCCAGGGAGATGCCAAAGCCTCCCCCGCCCCGCCCCGCCCCCAAGCCAGCAGCTGTATTCTGCAGTAAAAAGGGAGAGTTTTCTCTAATACCCCCTTCCGCATGTGTTAACACTCTCTTGGCTTTAATTCACTAACTCAGAGTCTTTTCTAAATCATACAAGACCCGGGGAATGACTTTGGCCAGATTAAGCTTCTGACAACATGACTCTCACCGCAGCATTTCCTGTCTCAGAAGCCTCCAGTGGGTCCCCAGTGTCTACAGGGCAGTTTCAAACTTTGCGGCAATTCACAATCCTTTAGCATCTGACCTTTACCTAGTTTTCTCAAACTCACCTTCCATGCGGAACTCCCTTCTTTTGTTAAAGCCACTGCACACCCAGGGGCGGTAAGCTGTCTTGCCTCTAGTCTGTACTTGGGGCGATGCCACTACACTCTGCTATATCATCTCTGCCTATTCATCTTATTGGTGTTGGTTAGTTTCTGCACCTTGGGTGCAGAGAACTGGATCAATCATAATCTTTGATTCATACCGTAGTAGTATAGTTGGCCTGTGCAAGAGCCTCTTTTATATCTATTTATACATATTAAAAGTTTACCCAAGTCTATCTTAAATCCTATCTTTTTCTAAAAAAGATTTTATTTATTGATAGAGAGAAAGGGGGTAGGAGCGGGAAGCATCAACTCATAGTAATTGCTTCTCCCATATGTGCCTTGACCAGGCAAGGCCAGGGTTTTGAACTGGTGATCTCAGCGTTCCAGGTCGATGCTTTATCCACGGCACCCCCACAGGTCAGGCAAATCCTGTCTTTTCAATAAGGTCTTCCTCTGGACACACAAAGATAATCACTGTTCAGAGAAGGTTCTGAACAATTGCAGTATTTATTAGTTAGAGTCCAGACCACCACTTGCCTGAAACATCACAGACAGCTTGGTCCATGTTTGTGTCTGCCTCTATCTGCAGCGACAGTTAGCCGTGTCCTGCTGTGTCGCATGTGCCGGGGACTTCACCGCACGCTATGATAGCCCTTACCGCATTGTGCTGTATTTTATCTGGGTCTGTCTTCCTCACAGAAGAGTCAGCTCCTGAGTCCAGACACAGGTTCTCATTCATCTTTGCATCCCAAGCACCCACCACAAGGCCTGATGACAAGTAGTATTTACTAAGCAGGCAGCGAATATTTCAGGGAAATTAGGTTATAAAGCCCTGGGGGGCAATGAAGGAGCCGCAGAGTTTCAGGCGAGGGACAGACCTCATGACTCCTCTTCCTTCTGTACCTTTCACGGCGCCTAGCAGGGTACTGAGCAGGCAGAAATCCTCACTTATTGATCTATTCATGCTTTTCACTTCTTGAGAAAATTAACAAACCTTATATATTAGGAAGGGTGCCCAACTTATCTCAGTTTTTCCCTAACTATTTCAGTTTTAAAACAAAAATTCCTGCCTCCAGGAATTACGCTAGGTCCTGGGTAAACTGGGATGGTTGGTCAGCCTAGTTAGAGGTTTCATGCACCTACTAACAGCATAAATGCAAGGCCCATGTCTGAAAACTTAACTTGAGTTTTTGTATATGTGGAAATGACTTTTTAAAAAAGTTTCTTGAAGATGAGCCTAAAATTCAGGCTCTTCAGAATTAAATAAAAAGAAAATATTGTTATTTCCCCTACTCTAAATTAATAAAATTTTGAAAGGCAACTAAGAGATTTCATTCTTTAGAGTAGGGTTTTTTTTTGTTTGTTTGTTTTTAAGCTTAAAGAGCTACATACAGCTCAACACAGACTCATGTCTGTGACTTTTTGGGCAAGCAGGAATCTGCAGACCCCACCTACTGAGAGGTAGGGGGCGCTGTTGCGAGTCACCAAACCCTTTGGTGTAAGACTAGCCTCCTGGGATCCTCTGAGAAATCTTTTATTAAACCTCAAAGAATTTCCATATTCTCCACACTGTTCCATTTTTATTCCATTCCACAGCCATTGTTAGGGAGGGAATATTTACTTGCTATTGAAGAAGGTCATGAGGGATGTATAGTCAATAATTTCATCAAGGGATAACTGATCTTCGTGCTTTTGGTGGAAAATGGAGAGAAATAGTTTCAAGCAGCTTAGGAGATTTTGAAGAATATTTACAAAGTGATATTTTTAGATAGACAGAGAGATGATTATTTTCCCATTTTAGTAGAAAAGCAGCATAAAAACAAACAAAGCCTAAAATGAAACAGTGGGGACTTATCCAGAGACTGTGATGACCACTGATTTCTGTATCAGTCACTTAACAAATATCGCCCACAGAGGATGCAGGCTGCTGTCCAGGGAAGGCTCACGTGAGAGTGGTCCTGGATAGAATTTATATGATCAGAAGTTTGTTGGTTTTCTAAGGAGACGGAGAAAGTAAAACAAATACAAACAGTTTTAAAAAACCTCTTTACTGTATCTGAGCCCAGGCTGGGTAGCTCAGTTGGTTAGAGTATCATCCTGATAAGCCAAGGTTGCAGGTTCGACCCCTGGTCAGGACACATACAAGAATCAACCAATGAATGCATAAATAAGTGGAACAACAGATCAATGCTTCTGTCTCTCTCTCCCTCGTCAATAAAAAAAAAAAAATCTCTATTTTCAAAATATTTAGTAAAAGCAAATTTTTGTCATAGTGAATTTTGGAACTTGGGTACACTTGCAATTCTTCTTGTTTACATAATCTGTAGTTTCCTTTTTGCGTCTTTTGAAATATCTGTGTGAACTAAGTCTAGCTGCCTAAGAGTGTGATTCTCCTTTAGGCCAGGAAATGGACTACCCACTACCAACCAGCTCTACTCCCTGACATAATTCTGGTCCTAACGCTCACCTACTGTGGATGGGAAAGGGCCACACACTAAACCTGACAAGCTCGGGCGAGGCCTGCATGGCGGGCCTTAGAAACTCAGAGACCGAAAGTAACCGCATCAGATGGTATGAACATAAAAATTCCTAACTAAAAGCAAGTCAGGGCAGGTAGTCACGTTGTAAGCCTGAAGCTTCCTTGTCAAAGGTCCATTTTTACCATAAATAAGCCTGTCTATTGTCTTTTTGCGTCTAAGATAACAGAGTAATCTTTTTTGGGACCCCTCAGGTCACACCCACTACACCAGAAGAGGAGACCTCGAACCTCTCGTTGTTCCCAACATACCATCTCTATGTGCTATAAATGTTCATTGTTAACTATCCTGTACCCACCGATGTCTCCGTTTTACTCTTTATCCAGTCTCAGAGATGCTCCTGCTTCGCATTTTCCTCCTCCCTAATCTACCACAAATGCACTTCATGTAACCGCTTTACCTCTCCTCCTAGGGCTGTGATGTATAAATAAGCTGCAAAATGGCTACTCTCAGAAGCATTTCCTTAATCCATTGAGATTTTGCTTCCCAGCGATTATCATCAGGTTGGCTCAGATAAACTCATAAAACTCCTCTACAGGTTTGGATGTTTCTTACATCAACATGAGGCAAATGCAATCATTTTTATGTATTCACTCTGCCCCCTACCCCATGTGTTCTTCCCAGTGCAGACAGAATCCATGTTCAGTTTATAAGTGTGATCATGTCATCCTCCACCCTCCCTATTCTCTGCTTAAATCCTTACTGGGGTATAAAGTACCCTGAGGATGAAGACCAAGATCCTTAACATGGTCATCGGGACCTGTGTATTTTGGCCACATCTACCTTTCCAGCTCATCACACACACTCTCTCTCTGTCTCTCTGCACTTAGCCCAGTTTCACCCAGTTCCTCACATGGGACACAGGGCCTTTGCACACACTGTTGCTTCCACCAGAACATTTTGTCTTTCCCATTCTCCACTTGATTAAATCCTTTTCTTCCTTCAGAGTGCAGGTCAAGCACGTGCCATCAGGAAAACCCATACCCAGGTCAGATTGCTTTGTGCTATGTTCTCTTGGACCCATGCTCTCCTTTTAGTGAACTTGTATGAGCATATAATGATATGCCCAGTTTTGTGATTAAGTAACTTCTATTACCAACAAAGGAATCCCTTGATGGAGATGTGGGGATTTGAGAGGCCCCAATAAATCTGCTGGAATTCAGAACCAGTTGAGAAACAAGACAAAAGACTGAGGTAGATGGAGGTCAAACTTTCACCTACGTTACTACCAAAGCTCAAGTTTGGAATGCGGCTTTAATGTTTTGGAAGACAAGGACAAGTGGTCTTCCAAATACTGAACACTAGATTTTTTTTATTAAGTGAGAGGTGGGGAGGCAGAGACAGACTCCTGCATATAGCCCCAACCCAGTTCCACCCAGCAAGCCCCCTACCAGGTAATGCTCTGCCTGTCTGGGCTGCTGCTCAGCAACTAAGCTATTTTAATGCCTGAGGCAAGGCCATGGAGCCATCCTCAGTGCCCAGGGCCAACTTAGAATCATTCAAGCCATGGCTGAGAGAAGGGAAGAGAGAGAGAGAAAGAGAGATAAAGTAGGGGGAGGGGTGGAGAAGCAGATGGTCACTTCTCCTGTGTGTCCTGACCAGGAATGGAACCCAGGAATTTCCACACACCTACTGATGCCCTAAAGCTGAGCCAACAGGTCAGGGCCCGAACACCAGATTTAAACCAACTTACTCAACAGCCCTATACCTGAGCACACCATCTTATTCCCTCCCCACAAGGGACCACTGTCCCTGAAGGAGGTGAACAGAACCTGCTTCCAGTGTACAAGAGAGATTGAGAGAGAGAGAGAGAGAGAGAGAGAGAGAGAGAGAGAGACCAGGTGGCCTGCACTCAGTTTCTTCTTCTCAAAGTCTGCACCGTATTAAATCACTCTTTCTTTCCCTGGGGCTGAGTAAAGATTTGGGGTGGGGGTGGAGTTTTATGCTAATGATGCTCCTTCTACAGGTGTAGGGAAGAAGGGTTTTCCCCAAATAATAAATACTGACAAATTATTTCTGGTAATTAGCCCCTCATTTCTTTACTAAGGAAATTCCAAAGCCTTGCCCAGTTCCCAAATATATTAAGTAATTCCAACTGTAATATTCATGACTTAACTTTTTGGTTACTTGGGTTACGTGGAAGCTTAATTAGGCTGTGCTGCATTTCCGGCTTTTTAGCCCCAGTTTTTGTCACCTGGGTCCCAGAGAACTTGCCTCTCTACCTTGCAAGTCTCTCATCCAGCTAGCCAGGGCTGGAGAGCAGGCAGCCTTCCCCACATCTGCAATTTAGGACCATCTGGGGCCAGGGGGATGTGGAGGGCTTCCCTCAAACACTCTTCCTGCTCCTGTAATCAGCATGCCCGGGAAAAGCAGAAGTGGGAAATGGGAGGATTGAAAATAAAGCCCCCTCAGCTACTGTCTCCAGAGTCTTGATATGTTGGTCCCTGACCTTGATTATCCCTGTTTATAGGGGAACAATGCATTTTCCTGTTTGCCTACTCTCTAGAAGGCATCCTTGCAAATACTAAGGAAAGTGAGTATCTTGTATGCATATAAAGAGCATCCTTAATTATCATTAACCAGTGCTCTGCGCCCTCCTTATGGAGTTTCGGGAACTCAATCAGGGCATTCCCATGGCCTTCGGAGGGATTTTCCTTGATTCTGCAAAGCCCTGAGTAATAGTGAAGCTCTGTAATAACACCGAGCTACTTTTGCATTTATTCTAGTCTTGGGTTTGAATATTATGATATTAGTTGTTTAAATTTTCATGGATTCCAAGGTTCAGAAGAGTTCTGGGGATGTCATTGAAATTCATCCTCCTGCGGGTCTCCAGGTAGGGCTGCTAGTTGGCTAACAAAGACAAATGGTTTTCTCTCTGATTCTGAAAGGTCTCTGAGGCGGGAACACTCTGTAACCAACCGCAGTAATCACAAATTACTAACATGAGTGTGTCCCGACTCTAAGAAAACCTGCGTGGAAGGCCTCTGCGGCAGGATAATGTATTGAGATGCTAATCTGTGCTTTGTTTGCTGTATTTGGCTCCCTGCTCTCCTTCCCTCCGTGAAGGCGGCCAGTCCTACTTTCCTTCTTCAAGAGGCTGTGAACTGCACTTGCGCTGGGTCCTTATCGCTCCAGTTGACAGAGGCATGGAGAAATGCGGTGCACTTGCCCAGGGGCTAATTCGAAAGTCAGAATCTCACTCCTCAGGGAGGCATGGTCCTTAGAGGGAGTGGCACTGCCCTGGGAGACGGGCAGGGAGCTCTGTGTTCTTAGAAAATGGCTTTTATCTCTGGGACCTCTATTTGATCATCTGCAAAATGAAAGGTTGATTTAATGATGGGTAGGTTGCTCCTTGCTCTTGATACTGTGGGGTTATTTGTCTCGTTAGCTCGGACTCCCCAGGACAGCTGTGGGGCGTATGCTTAAAAGCTTGTGGGGTAGGGTGGCCAATTTTCGCTAAGGAAAAACTGTATGCAATTATTGGGTCAAACATATCAAAAATTATTTTTTGTTTATCTTAAATTCACATTTAACTGGGCATCCTGTATTTGATCTGATAACCCTAATGGGAGCACCTGTGTTTCGGGAGCTGGGAGGCCGAGGGTGAAAGAAATTGACGTTTGCCTGCCTAGACTGTGTCCAGTGTTCAAAAATGTCTGTGTATGTTCCCGTATTTCCTTTCCCTTTGAGTACGCCTGTTTTACTTTCAAGTTTAGAGAGTGTGTGTGTGGAATGAAAACTAACAGCACAGTTTTCTTCCAAATCTTCAAAATAAGCTATTTAATAGAAAAAAAAGAACAGAAATGGGATCTACCCATTTTACTAAAGGTCAGCATTTCTAACCTTTACAGAAATTAAGAGACCAGACCAATGAATCCTAAAGCAAGGAGAAACTGGCTGCTCAACTGATCAAGACGCTAGGAGCTCTTCCTTGTCACCTCTCCTGGGGAACACATGACAGGTGTCACTGGTGGGAATTACATGTTTCTTTTATGCTCAACATTTCCATGACACAGGAAAGCCCATGGGGTCAAGGTTCTCACTGCATTTTCTATACCGCTAGAAGCTTTTCAAAAAATATCCCTATAAACTTTTCATTCCTTATTTAAAATTGCATTTAATATCATTCAATGTTTTAAGGAAGCCATCTTTGAATTGAGCCAGGCTGGATGACACAGGATGGTTTCCCTGTGATTTCTTGACACCACACAGGTCAGGATCCCAAACTGAATATGGAAAGCAGAAAGAAACATGATTTATATTTCATCTAATTAGAGCGTAGCTGACCTCCATGTGAAAGGGACACAGCTTTGGGTAAAAGGACTCTCATTGATTTATCCCATTTTTAATCAAAGTGAGATACCACCACATGTAGGATGCACTCATTCACAGTCTCAGGATTGAATGCTGTAAAATCTGTGGCATATTTAGTATCAAATATAGCCTCACTCATAACAAGGAGGTCACTTTATTAGTGAGGTGAAAGTCTATGGTCCAGTTTTAATAATTTAGTGGAATTTAAAGATTTTTAAATATGAATGACTGACCCCTAATGCCTCAAGTGCATCTGTGTTTGAATTGAGTTTAACATAAGTATGATCTGCAGGAACTAGGCACCCTTTCAAGATGTGTATGTGAGAGAGAGAGAGACAGAGACAGAGAGACAGAGAGAGAAAGAGACAGAGAAAGACAGTGAGAGGAGAAAAAGAGAACTTGAAAGGCTGAGTAAAAGCAATTCATTCATCAATGTTCAATGTTCCTCAATGTCAACCAGATCTTTCTCTCTTTTCATACTTTACTATCTAGAAATAGGTTTGCTTTGAGTCACCAGCAGTGCCCCAAACCCGCCTATTACTCCTAATTTGCTTTGTCAGGAGAGTTTACTTTATTGCGTTTCTAGGAAGAGCCAGGGAAGACACTTCAGGGCCATGGAAGAATACAAATGCCATTAGGCTGGTAAATCCACAGACGTGGTCCGGATTCAGGACCCTGCTTTTGACCCGCAGTTCAAAACAAGTTAACACGCTCAAGCATTCTCTGAGGGGCAGGACGGTCCTGCAGAACTGATAAAACGGTCCAACTTTAAGTAGGCAGACACAGTTTAAAAGAAAACAATTTTGGATGCCTAGCCTTGGCAGTGTCTGATGCTAAGCGGGGTTGGAGAGGCGAGACAGTGCTGAGCCCGGGGAGCAGGGATGGGTTGAAGGTGGGGAGAACTTGGATCAGGATGTGACCTTGTTTAATCAAGGTGAAATCTTAGCCAGGTATCAGGGAGAGGAAGAGCCCATGAACCTGACTACATAATGGCTATTTATCTCTCTAAAACAAACAAACAAATAAATAACTGGGAAAGAAGAGAGGAAGGAAAAGACAAACTTAGACTCTGTAGGTTATTTCTGAATAATGGAGATATTTGAAATTCTTGTTATAATTAATCAAATCTGTGTTCTTTTGGACTAGAAATCTAAATGGATGCATCATTTAATGGCTTACAGTAAAAGGACAATCATGCAAATGTAACATAGTCTCCTCTTCATTCTAATTAAAAACTCTAATGATAGCAGTGAACGTTCATCCTGCGCCAGACATCCACGGGTCAGCTCTGCACACTTCACTGTCCTCACAACCACAGGTGAGGAAACTGAGGCTTACAGAAAGAAAGCAAATTGCCGTATCACTGAATTTGTATACGGTGTAAACAGGATTTGAGTCTCTGAGGTCTTATCCAAAATTGTGCTCATTGTGGTCATCGTCACTGTGTTCTTTTTGTCTCCTGCCTCCATGCCACAGACACATTCTTGCTAGCAGGGACAGGTTTTTCTTAAGGAGCCAAAGGAGAGAAGAGCCAATTTAGACAATAGGAGGAACACTGTGGCAGAGCACACCTCTGCCACAAACAGGCCTGTGAACATCCCAGAGGACTGGACTGAAACTGATGGAGGAAGTCTCCTGATCCGGTGCAGGGCAGGGTTAGCTGCTACCGCAGATCAGCCCTGCACAAGGGGACCGTCCTTTGAAGACACAGATCGATGGCCAAGCAACAGGAAAGCAGCCCTTGGTCACTACTTTCTTGGTTGGAGTAGTGAACAGCTGCAGCATTTTGTGGGTGTCTCTAGATTTTAATTTTTGTCCTTTGGCTAACAGAAATGCCAAAAGAAAGAATATGGAAATGGAGCTTTGCTCCATTGGGAGAAATTCAGATAAGAATGCAGCATCCCCCTCCCCTGCAATAAAGCTTAGAGAGGGAAGAAGCCCCTCCTCTTTCTAGCACACCCAGACAACGCTAGGCACTGGCTGCTGCCATGTGGGTGGCCCCGCATGTGAGTGGTACAATGGGAAGGGACAGAGGGACCTGGCTTCCACCCACACTGCTCCAGCAGGCAGGCCCTCAGCCTCCTGGATTCAGTTTCCTTATCTGTTCCAGTGAGATTAGAACGCCGACCTCGCTGGTTATCCCGAGGATCAGAGGTCCTGTAGGGTCATACCTGCCGCAGAGTAAGTACTTGATAAATGGCTATTATCAAGGTCCACAGTTTTTACTGGGTGGGTAAGAGAAGGAAGGTTAAGCCAAGAAAGGAAAGCATGTTAAAGGCTGAAAAAGAAAAAGAGGGAGAAATGGATGGAGGCATCTGGCCATGAGCCCTGCCGCTGCCCCCGCCGGACTCCGTCCCTGGATGGGGACACAGGCAGCTTCTGAGAGAAGAGCTCCGCTGTCTGCAAAGACAGCGCTGGACCAGACGGCGACGCAACACGGAACTGCAGACCGCACATCCCTCTCACGAGCCAGCCTGCTGGTTAGGAATGCCGTGCTGTGTGGAGCCCAGACAGGGTGATGCATGCGGCTGTGTGCCTGCGCCCCTGTCACATGCACAGGGGTGGTTTGAGCATGAGTGTGACTGCTGATGTCACAGTTGATTAGTTCCCAGCCCAACGTGCTGGGTGGTGTGGTGTACATGGGAGGTGATGCCCTGGAGTCCAGTTGTCAAGGGCAACTAAGGGAGTCACACAGCCTTCAAGCTACTTGAGAAATGGGCTCCCATCAGCCAACAATGCTCTCAAGACCTTGCTGAGTGATGAGATACTCTGGAAGTGACAGGAGTAAGAGACACTAGCTGTCCCCAAAGGGCTTAATGTCCAGCTGGAAGACCACACACACCCCGTGCATGTTCACATCATACATGCAGTCTACACAGGCTACACACACCCATATATACATACACCATGTATCATATTGTACACATACCATATGCACCAGACACATATGCACGCAGGCACACCAAACATGTACACAACCCAACACACACATTCTCTACATATACCACACACCTATGCACACATCATCCATATATATGCCACACACAGACTGCAGATTCATAAAATAGACCACGTATCACACATGTTTACGTATACCCCATGCACCAAACACATGTGCACACACCACAGTATGCATACTACACATACATGCATGCCACATACATGCATGCCACACACAGCACAATACACATATCCATATATATCACACACATATACACACTAACCCCACACTGTACTCCTGCACATATGCCACACACACAGTACACATGTGTACATACGTGCTGCATACGTGGACACCACAGTTTTAGAAGGTCACTCCAGAATTCTGAGACTGGCAGATATGGGATGGGCATGATGGGTGATGCAATGAGGGATCCCCTGTGTCCACCTTATTTCCTTCACGGTGACGTGGGTCCCCTGCTGGGGGCTATACTGTTAGGGATTCTGAAACTGTGCATCACGCATACTGTAAACACCTGGATAGTGAAGCCAGTGATGACCTTTGGGCAGCAGGTGTCACTTAGCATTTTTTGTATTGCCTTACAGGGATTGGAGCTCAGGGAACTGGTGCAAACAAACAAAAAAATGCTGATACCCCAACTATTGCTATTGCATTGAGTTAGAAAGTTCTTTGTTTCTGATCTTGCACAACGGTGGCAGGATAACCTGTTCACTCACAGGGTAAGGGAGGTAAAATATCGGCCCTTCCCCAGTCCTTGACAAGTTGACCCATCATAAATCAAGCCTGGGCTTTCTCTCTCCTCCCTCAGTTGGTCATATGCGATGCTCTTTGGCAATAGGTGAGAGCTGGGAATAGGCACTCTTGTAACCCTGATGGGTGACCAGGGAGTCTGGGCTCCCTGCTTGTGCAACTCCCTCCTGTTTCTGGTCCCACCCATCTCCATCTCTCAGTGGACAGCTTCTGAGCCTGTCTGACTTTGTGACTTGCCAGTTCTCACAGGCCCCGATCACAGTAGACAGCCTGGATGCAATGGTCACAGGACGTCTCCCCGGACTAGCATTCAGTAAGAAACATGCCCAGAAACGTGCTAGGAGCTTTCTCAAAAGCTATAGAATACTGCTGGCGATGGCATGGCCATCCTCCAGAATCCCAGAGGCCTGAATTGTTGTTTTGTCACTGGGAACTGCCACGATCTCTTTTTATTCAAATGACGCTTCCAGAACCCGAGGGTCTATTGGATGGATGGCCCGAGTGGCAGGGCAGCTTGTCCCACAGGTGGGAGCTGCTACAAGAGTCCATTTCTCGTCCAGCCCCCAGGGAGAGCTGGCGATCCTTTGGCCACCTGGTAAACAGGCAGGGACAGTACTCCTGGGTGTGGCATGTGCTGTCTCCAGAAGAAACCAAGTGTCTGGTGCTGCAATCCCTTTCACGCAAAAGAGGATGTCAGGCATTGGTCTTTTACCCAGTAGGGGATATCCTGGGCCCTCCAAGACTCCACTGCAGTGGCTGCAACCCGATTCTTTATACATGCCACCCTCTGGAGGGCAGGTGTCTTCCCCAGGCCTCCAGGGGACAGCAACCTTTTTCTCATCTTTCCCCATCAGCATGATATCATCCATCTACTGGATGCATGTGACGTTCCATAGAATGCCCAGACGGTCCAGATCTCCAGGGACTCCATCTCTGGGCAAAGGGTGAGTGAATTAAAAAAGCTCTGGAACAAAACTGAATTATAATGACATTGTTTCTTAGTCACTTACTGGTGAATGTCCCATGTTCCTGAGGCTCACTGATCAGCGCTAGTGATGAAGTCACGGCTGGTGCGGCAGCCTCAATGTGGATTAGTACTCGGCTAAATCAGCAGTGCATAGCGGGTGCTCGGGGGCCCACCTCGTTGCCTCAGGGGCGGGCCGGCGAATCAAACAGAGACATGTTGGGAACCACCACCCCTGTATCCTCTGAGTCTGTAATGAACACAAATTGTCGTCGTCCCCCCCTCCCCCCGCCCCAACATATGATATTGCTGTTGATTGCAGTTTTAGCTGGGGACAGGGCGGGGGGTGGTGGTGGTGTGATTTCAGAATGTTTCCTTTCGCCTTTCCTACTGTGATGGTTCCTATTTAACAGGCTGAGGCCCCAGTGTGGGGCTGACACCAACTGCAAGTGCAGCAGTTCCAATTACACACTCAGGGACTGGAGATGTGACTTCTGCGTGGGTCCACGGACCACCCAGGGACACACTGTAAGTCAGGCCTTAGCCAAGACTACCTGTGAGCCTCAGCTCCAGCAGGGGGGTCTGTGACCACACTGCAGACCCCCAGGTCTCAGTGCCAGCTCAGACCTGAGTCTGACAGCCTCCACAGGTCTGGGTATTTTCCGTCTCTCCGTGTCTGTAGGTCTTTTTGGAGAATGACTGGGGTAATCGTCATGCTGTAGACTAGGTGTGGCAGGGTCTCTCTGCCTGGGGATCTGGCCACCTCCTTCGTTCAGTGGGATCCAGATCTGAAAATCTTGTTGGGTCCAGAAAACAGAGCACACGGTGATTACTTTGATTGGCTGCTCTTGTTCGTTCCTCCATTTATGCCGTCTTCTGATTCCTCATTGGCTGACCGTCTGTATTGCCCCTGCCCCCTCAGCCGTACTTTGTTCAAACGTCCTAATCAGGCATGCTGAAAATCTAACCCCAGGGTTACTCTCCTGGCTCCTGCTGGTTCATGCTAGCTAATTCTTGCAGCTTCTTTGGGATATGGTCTCTTTCTTTCCTTATCAAACCCCATATATCCCCTTCTAGATTATGCTGACATTTAATTTTAATTGTTGGTCTGGCAACCAGAATAAAAAATGGGACAGCCCTCGAGGAGGGCACCTGCTATTTGTTCCCTTGCTGAGGAGAAGAAGTGTGTTTCTGAATTGGAAAAACGCTAGCTCTTACTCAGGGGCGGGGGCACCTCTGAAAGCTCTGAGGGTTCAGGAAGGTCAGAAACATCAAATACTTGGGCATATCCACTCCATGTCCCCGTCCCAGGGTTAGTGTTTTCAGTTTCCCCACCTGGGCCCGAGTCCGTAACAGATCTGCCTTGGCTGAGCACTTAGCTATGGCCAGGTCTTTGTGCTCTTAGCTGTCAGGTTGTGAGTTGGCTCTTCCACGGTGCCTGCTCTGCCCCTGCAGGAGTGGCAGCCTCTCTATCAGCCACCAGCAAGGCCCTCGGACCCCTACACCAGCTTTTATCATCTGGTAACTGCTCTCCATTTCTCATTATTCCCCCACAGGCCACCAGTACAATTTAGAAGCAACAGGCACACTCTACTGTCCTTGTGGGCCAGGTCTACTCCACCCCACCTCTTTTAAATCTCTTAGTGATCACACAAAGGCATTCTCACCCCAGAATGTTTTTTTAGGGAACCATGCCACATCCCGCGCAACGAGTCTATTCCAGGGTCTCGAGTGGGAAATGGTACGAGATTGAATTGAAGATAGACAGAGACTTAAAGATATGTACAGGATGGGTTCAGGAGGATGCCATGGCTTGCCAACAGTCACTACTGTCTTGGCCGCCAAAACACAGCTGTCCCCAGAAAGACATCCGTCTTTATTCTGGGTTAACACGGGCCATTAGAAATTCAATGACATTTCCAAGGCAACTCAAAAACAACCCCCACCATACTAATCAATCTAACTTTACACCAAGAAGAAACTAGCTTCCAGTATCTTTGGGGAACATGGGCGGTCAGGTCGAGTACTGAAGCACAGCCCTTTGTTAACTTAATTAGGCAAGTGAGGTGGGGGGGGGGTTGGGCCCAACCCCTCTCTCCCCTAGATATCCAAACTGCAAAATACAGTTTACTTATTTGGTCCCCAATAGAACCACACGTAAAATTGCCAACAAGTGGGGTGCCACTGTGAGCCAGGGAATACCTGTAGGTCCTTTTTGTTGTGAGTAACCCAGTTGCAAAACCTCATCGCACTGCCGGCTTTCTCAAACCACTCCCAGTATCTCCTGTGTATTTTCAGCAGCAGAGCACACAGGGTGAGGTGCGTAAGATATTTCTTGGAGAAAACATCCATAATGACTAAAAGAGGAGCACAGGTAGGAAGGGCAAGCCGTTAGACAGCGACGCAGGTCTGCCATTGGTGAGAGAAGAGAGGAAAGGAAGGGGTGAGTAGGAGGCGCTGTGGACCATCGTGCAGTTCTAGGTAAATAGGGACCAGGTTGATGGGAAGGCCCTACTCCAAAGTTGCTCATCATGGAGTTCCAAGTTAGGCAGGAATGGACTGGTTTAGCAAACCTTGCATTCTCTCGCATTCACTGGGAGCAGTCCAGAATCCATAGTTGAGTCAAAGATGCAGGAGCCGACGGCTGTCACTCAGCCAGCCTCCCCATGGCGGTTCTCTTAAAGGAAGGTCTGAGTGATGCCCCTCCATAGCCACCATGACAGGAGAGTGACCCCACTTACAGGATTGGTGCAGACAGCTACCAAGAAGGCAGCAAAGCAGAACCAGCCTCTTGGCATTCTTCAGGAATGAAGAAGTTACTCAGGCAACAGAAAAGTTAGAGTAAAGAGTCCCCAGAAACCAACTCCTAACTCAGCTTTCCCCCATTCAGTCACAACTCGACTACCCCTTTGGTTAAGTTTGGGAATAAATTAAAGAAAACCCTTTAGGGTCCAAAGTACTTAAAACCAGAGACACCTGGAACCAGGGCCTAAAACCCACACTGGTAGGTATGGTAACCATCACATGCCAAAGCACCAAGTCACGCTGAGAGTGGCAGTCCCAGGCATACGTCCCTGACATGTGTCAGGCCAGGTCACACCACCTAGAATCCCCATCTCCCTCCACCTTCCAAGTGACTCCATCTAGAATGGGAGAATGAGGCAGTGTCCACATCAGGGACAGGTACTAAAGGAGGGGGCAGTACTGCCAAACAGTTCTCAGTTCCCTCCCACAGAAGTGCTGGATGCCGACATGAAAACAAAGTATATACTTCAGCATAAAAGTTTGCTGCATGCATGAATGCAATTCTTCAACTAATTACCCAATTACCCAGTCCATTGCCAGGAAAGGAATTGGGCCCTGGAGAGCTCATCTAGGGACATGTTAATTGGCTGGCCAACTGACTGAGTTTCTCCTGTTCAGAAACTTGGAGGAAATGAGTCCAAACTCTGACAGCAGCAAATTTTAGTGGCTGTGTTCAGTTCCTTGGGCTCATGGAGTCACGTTCATCTCCAGACCCACATCTGACCACTGGGTTAGCCATTCTAGCATCATGGAGTTTCACCGGAAGAAGGGACCATACAAGCCATCTCACCCAACCACCTGTGACTGGACAAGTTGACAATACTGTCACGTAGAAGGACAGACCTGTTGTGCCCATTCATGTCAGCTCTGGTATCACATTTGTTTCCCTTTCCCTGATCTGGACACAGCTAGAAGTGGTCGCTGGTTCATGTTCTGGTTCTTACAGTTATCAGCTGTCCAAGGTTTTCTGTGTCCAAACGTCTGAGCCCTGTAACATGAGAGCTTACACGCTTGTGCCTAAATGTAGTTATCACAACAGATTTGAACTCCAGCCCCACCCTAACTTTCCCAGCCATCCTACACATTCCCACATCACACGGTCTGCTGGCACATGGCGTCGGAAATACCAACCACGCATCAGTAAAAACAAGGCACAGTTGGGAAGCATCCCTTCTGTCCAGAAACCGTGCCATTAATTTCCAAGTAAAACTAATTGGATTCTCTGTGCCATGGCTTGCTTCATCACTGCAGATAATTGGGAGGTTTATAGTAGTATATTTCCTTCTTTCTTAAAGAAAAGGTTTATGATGTAATGATGAAGATTCCTCCCCTGTAGGTTTGCCCTGGGTGGGAGTTTGCAGGTGCTTACGTCTGGTACCTTTCATTGTTAGGTAAAGGATAAAGTACTAAGAAAAGTAACCGTGGCGGCCCAGAGCATGAAAAAACCAAACAAACACTAAATCCCTGAGTATCACTGCACACCGCCACCCCGTGTGAATGACATCTGCCCCATACTGCCATGCTGGGACTGAAGCCACACAGTCGCATGCTCTCCAGGAGGAGTCAGTGGTCAGACTCGGGTGGGGCCCAGTGCGACCTGGCAATGGAGTCGCAGAGGAAGTCCAGGCAGGAAGGATCCTGAAGGCGAAGGCCGAGAGTCAGCACAGACTGCAGGGAGGGAAGGGGACAGCCAGGAGGAGAGGGAACTGGTCTACCCTCCATGGCGCCCTGCCTGCTGGCTGCGCTTGGCTCTCTCTGAGCTTGCCAACAAGACCTGCAGGAAGATCACCCGAGGAGCTCCCAAAGGTGCTGATTCCCAGTTCCCTGCCACAGACCTGTTTCCTTATCATCTTTGGGATCCAGGCCCAGGAATCTGGATTTTAACAAGTTCCCTGGGTGATTTGCATACAGTGAAGGTCTCAGACTCACTGCTCTGGGCACATTGTGCACATTGCGGCCGGGGAGTCCCACCTGCCTGGGTGTGAATCCGTAACTGACTGTGGCAGGTTCATCATGGCGGGGGGTCCTTGACAGCCCCCCCCACACACTGCCCCTGGCATCAGTATTCACTAGGATCAACCCCACAGTGGCTTACTGAGCGTGTTCTTTTGGAGAACTGCTGTATGAAAATCCCAAACCAGCAATAGGTCATCTCTTACAGAAGAAAGGCTGAGAATAAGTAACCATTTATTTTCTCAGAACTGGTAAGGGTGGTGTGGCTGTCTTTTCTAGCTGGCTGTACTGAATCAGAACCATGCAAAACAAATACAGGTCCCCCGGGGCCATGTGCAAGATTTATTTCCAGTTTTAATGGATGGCCACGTGCCTGGGTTAGTGGAAAATAACCCGGAGATGAGCTCATCCCTGAAGTGCGGTAGAAAGGCTCTCTTGCTGACGCCACAGAAGGACGCTGCCCAGTGCCCACATCCTCATCTCCACAGCAAGGCCGGTGACACGGCAGGTGGCCAAGGGACACAGGTTGCCTGCTTTGCCTCTGAGGACAGTTCCTCAGCATGCTATATAAAATGTCTATTGATTTGAGCATGTAGCTGATGTCAACACTGATTGTCTAAAGGGAGGCTACTCAATCTCACAAGGTAGGTCATGATGAGGGGAGAAAACCCTGTAATAATTCACTATCCTGATACACAAAGGTTTGGGCATTGTTTTTCTTCCTTCTTAATAACATCTTTCTGTGGCTGCCGAGTGACTCTCCCTGTCACTGACCTGCGGGATTTAGGTCTTCTGTTCGCGTCCGTGTACCTGCTGCTCCCCTGGCATACTTTCAGATTCATGTCACAGCAAACACCTGCATTCCACGCTGTCTCTGCGGCAGCCTCACTCACAAAGGCTGATCTAACTCCTCAGGAGAAAGCCATGATTTCACGAGCCCTAGGACGTCTTTGAACCGTGGGGCCTGTGAGGAGCACCATTTCTAGACCAAAATAATGTTGATCAGCCTTGGGCTGTTTTCACGGGCACCTGCCTTGCAGGTGGACGTTGGGTTTCGGGAATCCCTTAGGCCTGCGGTATTCGCAGAGGGCGGGCTGGTCGGCGACTGTGCTGGGCACCGCGGCCGTAGCCCACGCGGCACTTACACGGTGGGCACTTACAGTTGTGTGTGTTAGATGAAACACACAATGTGCAGCCCCTCCCTGGGAAAGGCGGCCGCCCTGAGGTTTTCAGCAGGGCGGTGTTTTGTAACACAGAGCTAGCTCTACACTTCTGGCTGCCTCTACCCCAAATTACAAGGCAAGCCGAGTTTGTAGCCAGAAGTGTCACTTTCCCTTTCTTTTTGCACGTTATTTTGTGCCTTGATTAATTCCTTCTTCGCTGTCCACCCACACCCTCCTTTCCTTCCACCTCAGGCTCTTTCTCCCTCCTCTTACCTGGAAAGCATCCCTCACTTGCACCCTACTGTCAGAACAACATAGAATAAACCACCCATGTTAAGGGGTAAGGGACTCCTGAGGAAACATCCCTCAAGAGCATGTGTATTTTAAGAGGAAAATCTAAGGGGAAAAAACACGTTCTAATGGTGGAAATTCACACACTAGCACAGAAGTGAGGGAGAAAGTGTGGTTTTCATCATTCTAGAAATCACGATACTCATCACATGCTTTTGCCTTCTGTTTAAAGCTAATAAACACCCATTTCTTGGATCACATGTAAGAGGTATCCATTCCCCTTCACATATTCAGGTGTGTCAGAAATATAATTCTTTGTTTGCCTTTCTTTTTTAAGCCTCCATTCCTTTGGGGCTGCAGAAATTTAATTTTAATTAATTTGGCTTCTCTGCTGCTGCCGTTCCCTGGGTCCCCTCTACATTCTGGAGACTTACCCAGTGCCAGGTACCTGGAGGGGACATCTGGTCCTCAGGATCATTCACTGTCCATGCTGGTCTCCCCCAAGGTGTCCACCTTGCCATCTGGTATTTGGTTATTGGTTCCCCAGGTGGCCGCTGACTCACCCTTATCCTTGACCACGAGCCACGTGCAGGTCTTATCTACCTCCAGGACCTCTTCGGCATGTAGATATGAACCATTTCTGCCACACAATGCTGGGCCTCAGAAATGGCAAAAAGCCATTTCTCTGCCACTCACATGGATCCAGCACCACGTCAGGGCGTGAGAACAGCATGGTTTTGCGGGACCGTGCCACTTCCTGGGCTCCCGCTGGGAACCTGGATGCACGTTGCTACCTGTTCTAGGCACAACCAACCAAGGCGGGTAAAGAGGGCACCTGTCTTTCCTGCCCTGTCGTGTCCCTGGCTGACCTCCTGAAGGGGGCGTGGGACGTGTCTCAGGGGCGCCCCAGCCTCTGAGAGCCGGGGGCTTACTTCTGTCTCCCTCTCTGTGGCTAACCAGTGACTCCTCTTCCTCCCATTAATACTCTATCACCCTTTTCATGAGTCCAAAAAGGCAAAATGACTGAATAGAGCAGGGGTCGGGAACCATTTTGGCTGAGAGAGCCATGAACGCCACATATTTTAAAATGTAATTCCGTGAGATTCATGCAATATGTTTAACACTAAATACAAGTAAATGTGTGCATTTTATGTAAGACCAACACTTTTAAAGTACAAAAAGTCTCTGAATTCTTTTTAATAACGTTGTTATGCTGTTGCTAACCGATGATGAATAAAGTACTTCTTACCATTAATGTGACTTCTGGTGCTGCATGGTTTTGCTGATGGCTTTGTAGTCTGGTTGATGTGGTGAGGTTAAGCTTCATGCAGGTGTTGAGACTTCCATCTGTTAAACATGATCGTAGGTTGGTCTTAACGTTCTTTAGATGTGAGAAAGACTGCTCACATGCATACGAAGAGCCAAACATTGTCAGTACAGCAATACTCACACACTGCAGTGTGTGGTATGTGAAGGGAAGCCCGTTCCAAGTTTTGACAATCAGCTGGTCCACGGGTTAAAATTTTTTCATTTCTCCCCACTTGTGTTTGCTCACCAACTCTGCTTGTTGTCGTGCAAGTCTTTCCAAATCTTCATTCAGTGATTTGAATTTATTCACCCACATGTCTGAGGCCTTCAGGTCAGCAGCTTGTAGCTCAAAATCTCTGATGGAGGCACTGGGGATGTAACTCAGGTTGGCACTGTCCACTGCACACTCGTGTGGATGAGTGATGAACTTAAAAAGATGAGTGCGCTCACGAAATTCTCCAAAGCGCACTTTGAATGACTGCAGGAGATTAGATGTGAAGCCCACTAGCTGCTGGAGATCAAGATGTTGAGCAGGGTCACTTGTTGTGCATGCATCTTTAAACTCTCCCAGTTTTTCAAAGTGCAGTAAACAACCTGTTTCAATGTCTGCGATTAAGAGTTCCAGCTTGTTTTCAAATGCAAACACTGCTTGTTGAAGGGATAAGACTGTATTTCCAACGCCTTGCATTTTCACATTGAGCTGGTTCAGATGTTCAGTCATGTCCATGAGATAGTAGAACTTCAGGAGCCACTCAGTGTTAGCTAACTCAGGATGCTCGATGTTTTTCATTTCAAGAAAAGTCCGGATTTCGCTCAGACAAGCCACGAAATGGCTGAGCACCTTCTTTCTTGACAACCAATGCACATTGCTGTGCAGAAGCAGACCAGGATAATTATTCCCAACTTCATCCAACAGTGTTTTAAACTGGCGATCATTTAAAGCTCGGGCAACAATAAAGTTGACCACCTGAACGACCAGCGACATCACCTCACCAAGCTGCTTGCCACACATCTGAGCACAAAGTGCCTCCTGATGTAGGATGCAGTAAAAACTTAGGATGGGTTTCTTTTCATGTTCACGAAGAAGCACTACGAATCCTCTGTTTTTCCTCACCATGCACGGAGCACCATCAGTACACACTGAAATAAGTTTATCCATTGGTAGATTTTTTTCTTTAGCAAACTCAGTGAAAGACTTGAATAAGTCCTCCCCTTTGTTGTCTCTTTCATAGGCAAAATAGCAAGACTTTCCTCATGTAGTGTGTCACGGACAGCATCCCTTGAAATCACATTGAACTGGGATAAATGGCTTACATCTATTGACTCATCCAAAGCGAGAGAAAAGAATGGTGCTGCATTTATGTCCTTCACTTGTGTTGCCTCAATTTGATTTGCCATCATGATGGTACGATCGTGAACAGTTCTTGCCGACAGAAGCATGTCTTTTATTCGTTTGATTATCTTGTCTTTATCTGAAAAGTCATCAAAAAGTTCACTGACAACATCAAGCATGAATGTTTTGGCATACTCCCCATCTGTGAATGGCTTTCCGTTTCTCACAATTGCTAAAGCACCAGCAAAGCTAGCCGAATTCCAGTCACCTTGTTGAGTCCAAACATGGAGTTGTTGCTGACTAGCTTGCACTCTGCACAGTAGCTTGTGACATGCTTTCTTCCTGCTGTCCCCCACTGGATGTTTCGATGCAAATGTAGTATGGCATGTGTCGAAGTGCCGTTTTATATTTGACCGTTTCATTGATGCAATTTTATCATTGCATATTAGACACACTGCAGAACCTGCTCTCTCCACAAAGGCGAATTCCTCAGTCCATTCCTGCTGAAAAGTACGATACTCCTCATCTTTTTTTCTTTTAGCTATCTTCTTTGTCAAAAGGGTTTCTGCAATTAGCTAGCTGATTACTTGATTAAAAGGAGGGAAGTTTACTTCCTGACCTCACAACAACCCATGTATGTTATGCATTATCCAATAAAAATTTGGTGTTGTCCCGGAGGACAGCTGTGATTGGCTCCAGCCACCCACAACCATGAACAGGAGCGGTAGGAAATGAATGGATTGTAATACATGAGAATGTCTTATATTTTTAATATTATTTTTTTTATTAAAGATTTGTCTGCGAGCCAGATGCAGCCATCAAAAGAGCCACATCTGGCTCGCAAGCCATAGGTTCCTGACCCCTGGAATAGAGGATGATCTGAGGGATGTAAAAATAAAGGATGGAAAAAGATTGATTATATTTTAAATATCCTTCAAACTTTCAAATGCTGTGCTAGCTGCCATTAGAGATATGAGATGTTGTAATGTGTGGGCCTTGTTGGCACGAAACTCACATACATCAATGTATGCCAAACACCAACTCAGGAGTCATATGAATTTATAAGGAAAATGGAAGTCAGTTTATAATGGCCCCCAAATGGCTTTTCTTTTTCCCATTTTTTCCTCTTCTTAAGGAATTAGGATATGTCATCTGTACTTTTGTAAAGTTAGAAGCTAAATAGGATACTGGTCAGACTCTATATCAGTAAATAGTCTATAGATCAAATCTGTGATTAAACTATAACTATCAAAGCTTGGCCATGAAATTTACTTACTTTGAGCAGTGCTGGAAACCAGTGAATTATAAGACTAAAGGATTTGGACACACATACCCTCCCCCTTAGAATTGTAATGTCATTTGCCTTTTTAAAGATATATGTTTGGAGAGTTTATTTCTTTATTTTATTTTTTATTTTTATTTAAGTGAGAGGATGGGAGATAGACAGACTCCTGCATGTGCTTCGACTGGGATCCACCTGGCAACTCCCATCTGGAGCCAATACTCTGCCTATCTGGGGCCTATACTCTCAACTGAGCAATTTTTAGTGCCTGAGGCAGAGGCTCCATGGAGCCATCCTCAGCTCCTGGGGCCAATGCACTCTTACCAATTGAGCCATGGCTGTGGGAAAGAAAGGGGACAGGGGGAAGGGAAGAGAAGCAGATGAGTGCTTCTCCTGTGTGCCCTGACTAGGAATCAAACCTGGGACTTCCACACACTAGGTTGATGCTCTACCACTGAGCCAACCAGCCAGGGCTGAGAGTTTATTTCTTATACAAAATAATGGAGAGCAGCAGCCACACCATTTGGGGACTGGTATGGAAGGAGAATGCCATATTAGGACAAGTAAGGCCAGCTGCTGCAACAACCACCCCAGAGTCTCCATGGCTAACACAGGGGAGGTGATTTATCACTCACTTCATGGTTCATTGCTTCCCACAGTCATCTGGGGACTCTTCCTTTAATGCATGGTGCCCTAGTTCACCCTGGGTGACACTGAGCCTGCTCTTGGGGAGGAGAGAGCAGGCAGGCTTGAGCATGAGGTCTTTTGCCCTAGAAGTAACACACATCACTTCCTCTTCTCTTCCCTGCCTAGAACTCAGTCCCATGGCTCCATCCAAGCACAGAGCCTGGGAAATGTCACCTAGTAGTGGGTCCAGAAGAAAAAGGCAACTGGTGTGGTGAGCACACTGCAGCAAATATGGCCTCTGCAATATTTGTTAGCAAAATTGTCAGACTGCACAAGGTTCCAGTGCCTAAAGCTTTGTCAGCAAAATTGTTTCAGATACAAAGAGAACTGGCATATCAGAGAGCCACAATGCTCTGTCTGATCTCCTTCCCTTTCTCCTGCTCCCCCTTCCTCATCTCAGTCCACTCTCCTTGGGAGGAAGGACAAGCAAGGTGACAGTGGTGTCTGCATACTCACCTACACCGTCTACACTTTCATCAGAAAGCAGAGGCACTAGCATTCGGAGCCTGGCTCCTCCTCCAGGTGCTCGGCAGTGCCCAGCCCACTCAGAAAGCTCAGTGCACAAACGTCAGCACTAATGAACAAATGTCAGCCTCACCGCTGGATGTTGGAAGAGGCTCAGAATGGCCCAGACAGAGCCGGGCGGCGTGTGGGGTGGGCAAGGAACTCAGACCCGCTGAGCATGTGGCTGGAGGCCTGTCTGTGCCTGGAGGGTTCTGGTGGAAGGGATGTTGGTCTCTTCTGAGCTGTTCAAACCAAGCCCAGGCCGTATAAAGCACTCACTTTGTTGATTGAAAGGGAACCGTTCCGAGGCAAAAAATGTCAACGGCGCTAGTGGGAATTCTGCTTTTGCTCTTCCGCCTCTAAATGAATGGTTTTAAGGAAATGGATTAACTCGGCATTTTCAGATGAAGTAGTCTTCACTTCCCATTCTCAAACACACTGTGTAGGCAAGGCAGCCTTCTTCTGGAAGCAGCCACCACCGCAGGACAGAAGGCTGGCACCTCCTTAATGGTAGTGACATTTTTATCTTCTCCCATTACACATACCTCAAGAAACTGGGGCCTGAGGCAGGAACATTTGTGCCATAAGCCATGCTCACACACACACACCACACACACAGTAGCAGCAAGGGTATTTAGGTTATGGTCCCGGAGAAAGGCAGTTGTCACCCAAGAGTGGAATTAGGGGTGGAGGATGACGGAGAACTAACCTGGGCTTTGCAGATGGGGGCACAGGTAAGGCTGCAGGTGAGGCGGATGACTGTATCTGAGGAAAGTTGCACAGTTGAAAGAACTCTGTTGTTTCATTTTTACTTCTAGTAAGTTCTAAAAATGGCAAGATATTGAATGTCCCTTTCTAGGGTCTTTCAGCTAACAAATAACCCACCTTCTATTCATCTCTGAGCATTCAGGGGAGGGAGGAATATATGAAATTTGAAAGAATCTTCTTTCTGACTTCTCTCTACTCATAGGCTTCTCAAATATTCAATCCAACCAAGTCTTCACTGCTATGTACAACCTCATAAGCCTTTTATGTACCAGAGAAGGTCAAGGTTTTAATCACAGCTTTCCTCCGAGAAGGCTATTGTGTCAGATGTTGGCTTCAGACAGACTCTCTCTGTGTGTCTCCCGGAACTGTCCCAACACCATTTCCTTCTAAAGGGAGGTGGGGGTCATCAGAACTTCCTCCTGGGAAGATCCTTGTCCAATTCTGCCCAGCTTAGACCATCCCAGTGTCTAAGCTTAGACCATTGGAAGCCTGGTGTCAACTGTGAAGTTATAGTTATTGTTGAAGGTTGACATATTTTCCCATTTGCTATCAACTCGCCATGGAATTATATAATCACTCTTTTTCTGAGGATTTGTGTTTCCGGAAAGAAGCCTGAGAGCCAAAAGCACAAGGAGCATGCTTTGATAGCTCAAGTAGTGGTTTGGATCACTGTTGTTTTCACATTACAAAACTATGAGACAAAGTCATTGCATCTCCTAACCAGATTTTAGAGAGAGAAGAGGGACGAGAGAGAGAGAGAGAAAGAGAGAGAGACATTGACTTCTTGCTCCACTCACCCATGTTATTCCTGTATGTGCCCTGACTGGGGATCAAACCAACAACCTTGGCATCTCGGGACGACACTCAAACCAACTGAGCTACCCGACCAGGGCTCCCCTCTCCTTTCTATGGGATTGTCTCCCAAACTTCTGACTTCAGCTGGAGCTATGGGGACAATACCAGGGGCCCTTCCTGTCTTCAGAAATACCTATGCGAATCCAGGAAAGGGGATGTGGAACTCAGCCCAGTGAAGCAGGGACTGGAGACCCTGCACCCCAACGTCCTGAGAAGTGGCTCATCCCTCCCCGCTCTGCCCTGTTGTACACTCTCGGGGTAGAGGCCATAAAGAAACCAGATACGGCCTGGGCCACCTCCGCTGCCTGCTAGTAGCTCTGCTCATTCAATTGTTTAGCCAACACACTCTAATTGCCAGTCTACCACAGCTGTGCTTATCTCTTTGGGACATTCAAAGATGGTAAAGACATGACCCATACCCTGAAGAGGCTCGCTGTGTACTCTGAGAGATGACACGTGTACGAAATGTATAACATCAGCTAGACTGTGACGAGTGCTATGAGAAAACCCAAGGACCGTGGGAGAGAGTGACACTCGAGCTGGGCCTTGAAGTGGAGGAGCATGGTGCCCTGGCACGGTGAGCCCAAGGTGTGGGTGCCACTGACTGGGATAACAGGGGATAACAGAGGGAAAGGGCGCAATGGGCAGTAAGGTAGCAGGTTGGGGTGGGGTGGAGGGAGCTATGGAAGTGACACCCCAGTTCCAGACATGCTGAATCTGACATTCCAGTTAGAGACCTCAGTGGAGTTTTCCAGCAGGCAGAAAAGAGCAGAGTCTTGCGGAAGGTTAAACGTGGGATCATATGTCTGCACAGACGTCTGCTGAGATATTGGATGTTGCCTAGGAACTGAAGCTAAGCACTGCCGTGAAGCAATTAATGCTCCAAGCAACAGACACTAATGTCTTTATTATGTGCCGGCCTGCCATATACCAGCACAGAGGGAGAAATTCAGCTTGTTTTCTGCAGACTTTCTGGAACACTCAGCAACGTGGGGAGACTCTTGGCTGGATTAGAGCAGCAAGGTTGGTCTTTGGTAAGTGGATAAGATTGGGGGCATTTTGGTGCAGTGAGCTCCATGACTAAAAGCTGACCTATCCATTTAAATAAAAAACAAAACAAAAAAAAGACCCCCAAAAAACCCACTGCACTTTCCTTCTCATTCAGAACCGCTTTGAGGTTGACATCATGAGCACCCCTCTCCTCCTCTTGCTATCTGGTGGACCCTGTCTTCTCAGAATGATGCAGACATGCATTCCAGCTCTTCTGTGATTTGTCCGTGCTGTACTATTATAAGCATTATTGATCACACAGTCCATTAGGGCACCATTCACCATAAATAATTTATCTCTTCAGGCATGAGCTCGTCTCTGCCACAGATGCCATCAGCAAGAATCCCCTTCAGGAGGTCTGGGCTGGGATAAAAACAACCGCATTGCAAATGTAGTTGAAACATGCCAGGCCCAGGGAGAAATGAAAATGATGACTGAGCCCACCTCCTGTCTGGAGACTGCAGTCCACTGGGGAAGCCAGTCGAAGGGAGGACAGACCTGAAGTGTTGCAGACCAGTCTTGCTCCTGCAGAAAGCATGCTGTCCAGACAGAGGGACATAGCCTGTCTTCCGAGCTGAGGGAATCTGTTTAGGCAGCATGTCAGTATTTGTTGACCATTCTAGGGCCGTGCTAAATGTGATTCTAGCGGGGGATGGGGACCGCCGGGCCAGGGGGCTGAGGGAGGGGCAGGAACAGGAAGCGAAAGACGTAGCAGACATGCTCTCAGAGCCCCATAGATCTGAAACTTCTGTGGGTCAAAGAAGAAAACATGCGTAATGAAAACTCCAGGATCTCCAGTAAAAACAAAGGGCAAAAGAGTACAGGCAGGCCCTGATGGCACCTGTAACTTGCTGAAGGCCAGTAGCACTACAGAGGGCTCGGGTTTCAGGCTTTAAGCGGGGTCTCCGAGGAGGAAGAGCCCGGTAGACAGCGGAGGTGGAGAAGTGTGGGGAGCTCACCCATCATGGGTGCCAGCAACCCGACTGCAGCGGGGGCAGAGTCCACAGTGGACAGCCGGCGCAACCGGTCAGGATGGTGGGCGAGGGCTGCAGGGTTACAGCTTTCCCACGTGACACTGGGGTCGGAGGGGCCTTTGCAGGGCTGACAACACCTGGGGAGACTCTCCACCTTTTCTCCTCTCTGAGGCCTGGCCCGAGCTCTCTGGGACTCCACTGCTGCTGTCCGTCTTGCAGAGAAATAAATCATTCCTCTCTCTTTATAATGTCTATATGTTAACCCTCGGAATAAGACAGGGTTGAGTCAGGGGGTTTACATTAGGGAATTCACAGGGAAACTCACTGCAGAGAGGTTGGGAGGGCTGAAGCGCCAACAAGGGACGGTGAGGCAGGGGCCAGTGACAGCTAGAGCTGGGGGGACCGAGGGACAAGAGCCTGGACCACCAGGAGGACACTGCAGCTGGGGCTGAGCTGCCTGGTGGGAGTCGGAACCGGAGAGGAGACCGGAAGAGACGCTGCGGAGGCAGAGAGAGAAGAGCAGCCCCAGCCCCCCTCCCCTCCCCTCCCCTCCCCCCCCCAGCCCCCGACGTCCCGCCGGCGCGTGCCTCTGGCCAGCCTGACGGGAAGTCTGTCGGTAAGGAAGCCTAGGAAACACGGTCTGTACACTGTAGGGGTCAGCAGGCGAAGGGTGGGGAACGATGGGCATTTCCTATGTAGTGCTGGCAGAGGACTCTCAAAGAAAAGCAGTGGGCGACTCTCTCAACTGGGTTCATGATGGTGGAATTAGTCATCACATGAAGCAGAATTTAGGGGGAAGGTCTTCCTGGTGACTCTGTAGCGGGCAGGGCGCAGTCCCCCTGCCCGCACCGCGGCGCGGTAGCTGGAGTCAGAATGGCAGCCTACGCGGGGAGCTGCCCAGTCTCTCTCGAGGAGTCTGAGTTTCCTTCCGCCACCATCGCTGCCCTAAGATTTGTTCTGGAGAAGAGCCAGCCAACACCTGTTGGACCGGACCGAGCAATGAAAGGGCCGCGGGCTCCGTAAAAGCTGAGCAGAAACTGGGCAAAGCCTACGGTTTCTGCTTCTCTGACTCCATCCCAGACGCAAAGTCCTCTGCTGCTGTTTCTGAGGCCCTCGTATTCCCGGAGAGCTCGCACAGCCCATCACAGTCTCTCAGGTGGCTTTGAGTAACAGATTAAATCATGCACAAGTGTTACCAAGGGGACTTGTGCCAAAACATTCCAGGGTCCAATGGACACCTGACACCGGGTCTCCCACAGAGATCCTGTCCCCAAGAAGATGCCACTCAGTAACCTTTAGGAGTTATATGCCTTTCCTTTAAATAGTTCAGTTATTTCAAATGACACTCATGACAAGGGATGATACTAAGAGGAAAGATGGCTGTGGTTTTTTTTATCCCCAGAAGTTACCATTGAGGAGTATCACATTGATTTAATATAGTTTACCTAACATGGATTGATCACCCACAGGGCAGATGGCTTCACAGAGACATGATTTGATCCCTGCCCTTACGATAATTTAGTCAGGGTCAAGAAGAGAGTGTCAGATGTCGACTGAGGCAGGGTCTGCTACAAGCCCAGGGCTGTGTAGGCTGAGCACTGGGTTTTGAGAGTGAGGTTTGATCACTGCACTGTTCATCTGTTTAGTGCTACTGCTGCAATTCACTGGTTATTAAACCGAGCTCGACAAAACAGACTTGTTGTTAAGCCAGGCTGCTAATTGTGCTGGTAATTAAAAATTGGCAGTCTTGAGTTTGGCCCACTTTCCCTACCTTGAAACCTTCCAAATCAGTACTCGCCTCACACAACGAGCAAAACACCTGCTCAGTTTCCCCCACTCATTTTCTAGGACTTTCGAATGCCACTTAGCTGATGCTTTTGCAGAGCCTGGAAGGATTTCTGGTATTTCATTCAGAAAGACTGCGTGTGTGCCGCAGCACACAGGGTTACATATAGCTGGGTGGACCAGAGGGCAACCTCTGGGAACACTCCAAGGGGCCGGGGCCACGACTGCGCTCACGGCCTCCGCTCACCCTCTTGCCAGGCTTCTTTGATGACCACATTCCGCTCAGACTTCCTGGCTGCAGGAGTCTTGAGGCTGATTCCTGGAGGCGGAGGGCCACGTGGCAGTCCACAGCTCACAGCTTGTTTGTGCATGCACGCTCACGCGCATGCATCCTCTCAGAGTTCATGCGTCATCCTTCTATATTTATCCACCGGCTGCTTCAGTAGCTCTGAGACGTGTCTGTAGGAAAACAAAGCCGCCTCCTCTTGCTATGCAAGCTGTTGAGCTCCAGAGACAAGCACAGCTGTCTCAATCTGTGTGTGCGCACGTGGTGGGCTGCGGGTCCCAGAACGCCTGGGTCACCGTGGAGACCTGCTCCCTCACTTTGTTAGCTTAGAGCTTCAGATTAAGAAGCATGTGGCTGTCCTGTTCAAGCAGTGGCTCCACTGTCCTGCTCGCTCCCCATGAGGTCTGACTGGGACGGGCATGCTGTGAGTGGGATGAACTGCTTGCTGGGGAAGGGGAGGCGGCCAGGCCCCTGGCCCAGGATAGATCGGCACCAATAATGGCAGTGTGGAACAAGCACCTGTTTGGGTATCTTGGGCTGTTAGAACTAAAAGGGATCATTGAAGTCACCTTCCCAGGATGGTTGTTTCACAGGTGAGGAAACCGAGGCCAAGCAGGTGGAGAGTCGTCTAGCACCAGCACTGATCACAAAGCCCAGCACAGAGACCTTTATAACACTGTGCTCCCCTTGCCAGCAGGCCGTTCTCTCCAGCAAGCACCCTTCCGGATGGAAGTCCCTAGGACGGCTTGCCAAAGGCCATTCACAAGTCCCGGCCAGGGGGCCCATTGATAGGAGACAGAAAGTGAGTTGGCAAAGAGTGACTGAAAACATGATAGTCCCTCAGATCTCCGGCATCTGCCAAGGACCACTGTCTAACATCTCTATCACCACTCCATGCTTGGGCCATGGTCACATCCTGCTGTACACTCTGGCTTCCTCCCAGGCACAGCTTTTTACAGTTGCTACTTGCCAGTACCCACTGGAGGACTCACTCTAGAAAGATCCAAATTGATAGATGCAAACGGACCTGGGCTTCCCTGCCACTCCTCCCAGCCTATCCCCTCACAATAATATATCCAAGAGAAGAACAAATCCCATCCCCAGATCTCGAGGTGTGATGAAGACCATCACTAAGGCTGTTGTCTGATGTGGGGGATAGAAAGTGACACAGACGTACCTATTGCAAACTTGCCACAAATCTCCTTCCCTCTCGTCCCCAAACCCGCGGCTCCTGGAAGCCTGGGGACAGAGGGTGCTAGCTGACTCACTCCTATGTAACACACTCCTCTGTATATCATGCAATTCAGTTTCCAACTGTTCGCCACGAGTGAGTCTAAAGAAAGAGAAACAGTAAGGCCGTCCTAGGTAAGTCCCTAGGATGACATCAAGGATGAGGATGGAGACCTCAGACTTCGCCATCCAATTTACAGGGGATTTTATCTCAATGTCAGACTAGCTATGAAATGTCCCACCTCTTCCCGGTGAACTTGGCGTTAGTTGGTCGCAGCACCATGGTGTGGATAAGGGGGCGGTTCAGGGCCTGTGCACTAGTTCATCCTTTCTCCGCCTCAACCCTCAGACTGTGGGCTGGTTCCTTAGACTCCTTTTTCCTTCAATTCCTTTTCTGGGGAACTGGGACCATACGTCTTATCATTGTAGGAACGAGAGAATGGTCTGAGGATCTTAGAACACCACCGGCCAGGAGTAGCAAGCCCTCAATAAATGTTAGTGATTGTTATTAGTAGTAATAAACTATTCTTCTGTCACCCAAAATATCCCAGAAGGATGCAGCTTTAGAATGTTTCAATGAGAAAAATGTGTTTTACTTTTAAAATAATTTTGTTTGGCAAACTTTTTAGGAAAAACACTTTAAGTGAAAACAGCTCTGTAGCTTTCTAGCAAATATGAATTGGAATTGGCTTGTTAGAAAATAGGAATGCCATTTTTATTGCTTTTCCTCACCCACACCATCTGAAGGAACATTTCTTAGCAGCTGTTGCCCAAAGACACATGTCAGACCTAAGATCTAGTGACAGCTCTCTTCTGAAAGTCCTGATGTGGGTCCCTAAGAGGGGACATTTCCAATTTTGAAATGAACCATGTGATTCAAAAGCTCCGTGCTTTCCAACAAGTTGATGATTGATAAGACTTTCTCGTTCACTGATCAAACTTGGTCAAAAGGAAAAACAGAAACTAAAAATACCCTTGGAGTTTGAACTAGGGGCACAGCAAAACCCAGATTTACATATGTGATTACATAATTATATATTTAATTGGTAGGTTGGAATAAAACTATTCTGAAATCTGGGGATTTTTGTTGTCTCATCTCATAATCGTGCTGTTGTTACTACAAAGAACAGAATGATTCTTTGCTGATTTTTTTGTTTTTAATTCAAGGTACTGGTCATTGTACCATCTGGTAATTTTGCACCCTACAGAAAGAACTACCAAGAAGGAAATTCATTTGAAGGTCACATCAACCTTCAGTTTCCTGTAAAATTGAGATGACGTTTTCTATGTTGACAAAGTGAAGGAGACATATTAAGTGACGGTCATTCAGGTTCTATTCCTCGCCTCCAGTCGGACTGTCCAGAGGAAGGGCACCTTGGAGTGCCTCACACTAAGTCGGTCTTCCGTGTTTCCATGCCAGGGGATCCTCATGTCATTTTCATGCATTTGTCATAAATTGTTGAATTTCTTTTTGAACAACGTAACTAACAGTCACTAAGCTGAAATTTATCCTGCAAGCAAAAAGTTATCAAATTGGAAGTATAGGTTTCAAACTTAGTATATGACCTAGTGTGGAGAGTAATAAGAACAGAAAATTTGGGCCCTGACCAGGCAACTCAGTTGGTTAGAGAATTGTCCCGACACCTCAAGCGAGGTTGCAGGTTCAATCACCAGTCAGGACACATACAAGAATCAACCAATGGATGCATAAGTAAGTGGAACAACAAAATCGATGTTTCTCTCAATCTCTCTCTCTCTTTCTCTCTCTCTCTCTCCCCCCCCCCTTCCTCTATCTCTAAAACCAACCAAAAAGAAGAAGAAGAAGAGAATATCCATTTCTATTACAAATCTTCTATCTGCACCTAAGAGAGAGGAGTCTCAGCTCCAAGGACCTAAGCTAGTATCCTGCAGAGGCAGCCACTGAATTCAAGATTCTCTTACTAATTTACAAAGTAAAGCCAAGGATAAAGGCAGTAAGTCATCACTTCATGAAAGAATTGGGTCCTGTTTATTTCTGTCCTTTGGGGTTCTAGTACTTTCTGTGAGTGAGAACTCCGCCCCATACCAGGAGCCCTATCCACCAGAGAAGACAATGTCCCACAGCCATTCTCTGTCTGGGGTCTGAATTTCAAGGAGGCAGGGAATCAAGAGCAGCAGGTGGAGAAGTTGACGGAGTGGCTGGCCAGATGTTCGGTGGAGACACTGCTGGAGTCAAGAGCGATGAGAAGTTTGTCTCAGAGGGTGAAGAGATGACCATGGCCAGAGGGGCCCCTGGGACTCAAGAGCCTGTGATTGCCCCTCTGATTCTCCAGGAGGCATGGCTCTGGGGCTGCTGACATAGTTGCATGATATTTTTACCTCTCTGTCTATTCTTACAATAAGCCTCTTCCACCAAATGAGCCTGAATCTCTTGGACTCAAGACAATCAAACACTGGACCGCACTTTCTACCAAGAATCCAAGGGCTGGCCCTGGCTGGTTTTCTCAGTGGTAGAGTGTCAGCCTGGTGTGCAGGAGTCCTGGGTTAGATTCCCAGCCAGGGCACACAGGAGAAGCGCCCATCTGCTTCTCCACCCCTCCCCTTCTCCTTCCTCTCTGTCTCTCTCTTCCCCTCCCGCAGCCAAGAATCCATTGGAGAAAAGCTGGCCCAGGTGCTGAGGATGGCTCTGTGGCCTCTGCCTCAGGCACTAGAATGGCTCTGGATGCAGCAGTGACGCCCCAGAGGGGCACAGCATCGCCCCCTGGTGGGCATGTGGGTGGATCCCGGTTGGGCGCATGGGGGAGTCTGTCTGACTGTCTCCCCGTTTCCAGCTTTGGAAAAATACAAAAAAAAAAAAAAAAAAAAAAGAATCCGAGGGCTAGGTGGTAATTCACTGTCCCCATAATACTTTTGGGCCTTCTACATGAAGGACCTAGCTGTATGACCCTAGCAAATCCCCTGAAAAGAATGTGAAGTTCTCTCTTCTCAGTAAGCGAAATAATAAAAATGCAAATCTCTATTCTTCTGGATGTTAACAGACATTCCTTTTCTAGGGGGCGTGGCCTTTGGGTAATGGTACAAAGTAGTATGCTGTGGCTTAAAACTTAAAAGGGAGGCACACAGCCAACAGAATCCAGCAGTGACTGCACAGATCCTCCGGCTCTGCACTGTATCACCTCATCTAACCTCATAACAGCCTGTAGAGATAGGTGTTGTCTTATCTCCTTTTTATATTTTAGTGACTAACTGGAAGTCACACCGTTAGTAAGTGGGGTTCAAATTCAGCTTTAATTCCAGAGCTTGGGCTCCTAACCAGGGTGCTGTAAGAGGAGCGAACTCTTAAAAAATACCTTCTATCCAGGCTCCGGATGGGACATTTTCTGTTCCCAGTAGTGTCTTCCACTAGCAGGTCCAAGAAGCAGCCCACACCCAGCCTCTCTGGGCAGCAACTAGACTCTTTCAGCGAGTGGCCAGCTACACCCACACTGTCTGATGGGACGATGGTGTTTTCTGGGCTCCATTAAATCACCTTTTTTTTTTTTAATAATTTTATTTTTTTAATGGGGTGACATCAATAAATCAGGGTACATATATTCAAAGATAACAGGTCCAGGTTATCTTGTCGTTCAATTATGTTGCATACCCACCACCCAAAGTCAGATTGTCCTCTGTCACCTTCTATCTTGTTTTCTTTGTGCCCCTCCCCACCCCCTATCCCTCTCCCATTCCCCCCTCCCCCCCATAACCACCACACTCTTATCAATGTCTCTTAGTTTCACTATTATGTCCCACCTACGTATGGAATAATACAGTTCCTGTTTTTTTCTGATTTACTTATTTCGCTTCGTATCATGTTATCAAGATCCCACCATTTTGCTGTAAATGTTCCGATGTCATCATTTCTTATGGCTGAGTAGTATTCCATAGTGTATATGTGCCACATCTTCTTTATCCAGTCATCTATTGATGGGCTTTATGGTTGTTTCCATGTCCTGGCCACTGTGAACAATGCTGCAATAAACATGGGGCTGCATGTGTCTTTACGTATCAATGTGTCTGAGTTTTGGGGATATATACCCAGTAGAGGGATTGCTGGGTCATAAGGTAGTTCTATTTTCAGTTTTTTGAGGAACCACCATACTTTCTTCCATAATGGTTGTACTACTTTACATTCCCACCAACAGTGTATGAGGGTTCCTTTTTCTCCACAGCCTCTCCAACATTTGCTATTACCTGACTTGCTAATAACAGCTAATTGAACAGGTGTGAGGTGGTATCTCATTGCCGTTTTGATTTGCATTTCTCTAATAGCTAAAGAAGATGAGCATCTTTTCATATATCTGTTGGCCATTTGTATTTCTTCCTGGGAGAAGTGTCTATTCATATCCTCTTCCCATTTTTTTATTGGATTGTTTGTTTGTTTGTCATTGAGTTTTATGAGTTCTTTGTATATTTTGGATATTAGGCCCTTATCTGAGCTGTTGTTTGAAAAAATCATTTCCCATTTAGTTGGCTTTCTGTTTATTTTGTTATCAGTTTCTCTTGCTGAGCAAAAACTTCTTAGTCTGATGTAGTCCCATTCATTAATTTTTGCCTTCACTTCTCTTGCCATTGGAGTCAAATTCATAAAATGCTCTTTAAAACCCAGGTCCATGAGTTGAGTACCTATGTCTTCTTCTATGTACTTAATTGTTTCAGGTCTTATGTTTAGATCTTTGATCCATTTTGAGTTAATTTTTGTACAGGGGGAGAGACTGTAGTCCAGTTTCATTCTTTTGCATGTGGCTTTCCAGTTTTCCCAGCACCATTTATTGAAGAGGCTTTCTTTTCTCCATTGTGTGTTGTTGGCCCCTTTATCAAAAATTATTTGACTATATATATGTGGTTTTATTTCTGGACTTTCTATTCTGTTCCATTGGTCTGAGTGTCTATTTTTCTGCCAATACCATGCTGTTTTGATTGTCGTGGCCCTATAATAGAGTTTGAAGTCAGGTATTGTAATGCCCCCAGCTTCATTCTTTTTCTTTAGGATTGCTTTGGCTATTTGGGGTTTTTTATAGTTCCATATAAATCTGATGATTTTTTGCTCTATTTCTTTAAAAAATGTCATTGGAATTTTGATGGGAATTGCATTAAATTTGTATATTGCTTTGGGTAATATGGCCATCTTGATTATATTTATTCTTCCTAGCCAAGAACAAGTTATATTCTTCCATCTCATTATATCTTTTTCGATTTCCCTTAACAATGGTTTATAGTTTTCATTATATAAGTCCTTTACATTCTTTGTTATGTTTATTCCTAAGTATTTTATTTTTTTTGTTGCAATCGTGAAGGGGATTATTCTTTTGAGTTCCTTCTCAGTTGTTTCATTGTTGGCATATAGAAAGGCTATTGACTTCTGTATGTTAATTTTGTATCCTGCGACCTTACTGTATTGGCTTATTGTTTCTAGTAGTCTTTTTGTGGATTCTTTGGGGTTTTCGATGTATAGGATCATATCATCTGCAAAAAGTGATACCTTTACTTCTTCTTTTCCGATATGAATGCCTTTTATTTCTTTGTCTTGTCTGATTGCTCTGGCTAGAACCTCTAGTACCACATTAAATAAGAGTGGAGAGAGTGGACAACCCTGTCTTGTTCCTGATTTAAGGGGGAAAGCCTTCAGTTTAGTGCCATTTAATATGATGTTAGCTGATGGTTTATCATATATGGCCTTTATCATGTTGAGATATTTTCCTTCTATACCCATTTTGTTGAGAGTCTTAAACATAAAATTGTGTTGTATTTTATCGAAAGCCTTTTCTGCGTCTATTGATAAGATCATGTGGTTTTTGTTCTTTGTTTTGTTGATATGGTGTATTACATTAACCGTTTTACGTATGTTGAACCATCCTTGAGATTCTGGGATGAATCCCACTTGATCATGATGTATTATTTTTTTAATATGTTGTTGTATTCGATTTGCTAGTATTTTGTTTAGTATTTTAGCATCTGTATTCATTAGAGATATTGGTCTGTAGTTTTCTTTTTTTGTGCCATCCTTGCCTGGTTTTGGTATGAGGGTTATGTTGGCCTCATAAAATGTGTTTGGAAGTATTGCTTCTTCAATTTTTTGGAAGACTTTGAGTAGAATAGGAACCAAGTCTTCTTTGAATGTTTGATAAAATTCGCTGGTATAGCCGTCAGGGCCTGGACTTTTATTTTTGGGGAGCTTTTTAATGGTTTTTTTCTATTTCTTCTCTACTGATAGGTCTGTTTAGGCTTTCTGCTTCTTCTTGACTCAGTCTAGGAAGGTTGTATTTTTCTAGGAATTTATCCATTTCTTCTAGGTTGTTGAATTTAGTGGCATAAAGTTTTTCATAGTATTCTACAATAATTCTTTGTATATCTACAGTGTCCGTGGTGATTTCTCCTCTTTCATTTTGGATTTTGTTTATATGAGTTCTTTCTCTTTTTTCCTTGGTAAGTCTTGCCAAGGGTTTGTCAATTTTGTTGATCTTTTCAAAGAACCAGCTCCTTGTTCTATTAATTTTTTCTAGTTTTTCTGTTCTCTAATTCATTTATTTCTGCTCTGATTTTTATTATCTCCTTTCTTCGGCTGGTTTTGGGTTGTCTTTGTTCTTCTTTTTCTAGTTCCTTAAGGTGTGAAGTTAAATGGTTCACTTGGGCTCTCTCTTGTTTGTTCATATATGCCTGAAGTGATAGGAACTTCCCTCTTATCACTGCTTTTGCTGCATCCCATAGATTCTGATATGTCGTATTGTCATTTTCATTAGTCTGTATATATCTTTTGATCTCTGCACTTATTTCTTCTTTGACCCATTCATTTTTTAAAAGTATGTTGTTTAGTTTCCACATTTTTGTGGGATTTTTTTCCTCTTTTTTGCAGTTGAATTCTAGTTTCAAGGCTTTATGATCAGAAAATATGCTTGGTACAACTTCAATTTTTCTGAATTTGCTGATGTTGTTTTTGTGGCCCAACATATGGTCAATTCTTGAGAATGATCCATGTACACTGGAGAAAAATGTATACTCAGTCACTTTGGGATGAAATGTCCTGTAGATGTCTATCATATCCAGGTGCTCTAGTGTTTTGTTTAAGGCCACTATGTCTTTGTTGATTCTCTGTTTGGATGACCGATCTAGAGCCGTCAGCGGTGTATTGAGGTCTCCAAGTATGATTGTATTTTTGTCAGTTTTTGTTTTAAGATCAATAAGTAGCTGTCTTATATATTTTGGTGCTCCTTGGTTTGGTGCATATATATTAAGAATTGTTATGTCTTCTTGCTTCAGTGTCCCCTTAGCCATTATGAAATGGCCATTTTTGTCTCTGAGTACTTTTCCTGTCTTGTAGTCAGCATTATCTGATATGAATATTGTTACACCTGCTTTTTTTTGGATGTTATTTGCTTGGAGTATTGTTTTCTAGCCTTTCACTTTGAATTTGTTTTTATCCTTGTTACTTAGATGAGTTTCCTGTAGGCAGCATACAGTTGGATTTTCTTTTTTAATCCATTCTGCTACTCTGTGCCTTTTTATTGGTGAGTTTAATCTGTTTACATTTAGTGTAATTATTGATACTTGTGAGTTCCCTATTGCCATTTTATATCTTGCTTTCTGTTAGTTTTGTGTCTTGTTTGATCCTTCTCTTTCGTTTTTCTATCTTTTGTTTTTATTTGGTTGTATTCCATACATGTTTCCTCTGTTGCTATCTTTTTTATCTCATGTGCTTCTGTGGTGGTTTTTTCAATGGTGGTTACCTTTGAGTAATGAAAAGGGTCCCTACCCTGTTCATTGTAGCGAACTATTTTGTGAGTACTTTTGCACTCCATCGTCCTTTGCTACTGTTAATCTCCATCTTCTCCCCCTCTTTCTTTTTGTTGTTGTCACAGTTTAAATTTGGCTTTATTGTGTTCTTCTTGGAGCTTTTACTTGTGGCTCTGTTTTTTTTTTGTTCTTTGTATCTGATTGGAGAACCCCCTTTAGTAATTCCTGGAGTGGGGGTTTTCTGATGATAAATTCCCTCATCTTTTCTGTATCTGTGAATGTTTTTATTTCTCCTTCATATTTGAAGGATAGCTTTGATGGGTATAGTATTCATGGCTGAAAGTTCCTCTCTTTCAGGACTTTAAATATTGGGGTCCACTCTCTTCTAGCTTGTAGAGTTTCTGCTGAGAAATCTGATGATAATCTAATGGGCCTTCCTTTATATGTTGTATTCTTCTTTTCCCTGGCTGCCTTGAGAATTTTTTCTTTGCTGTTGGTTTGTGTCAATTTCATTATGATATGCCTTGGAGTAGGTTTGTTGGGGTTAAGAAAACTTGGAGTTCTGTTTGCTTCTTGAACTTGAGGCTTTAGTTCTTTCCACAGGCTTGGGAAGTTCTCATCTATTATTTGTTTGAGTATGTTCTCCATTCCATTTTCTCTCTCTTCTCCCTCTGATATACCTATTATTCTTATGTTATTCTTTTTGATGGAGTCAGATAATTCTTGTAGGGCTATCTCATTTTTTTAAATTTTTGAGTCTCTTTCTTCTTCTCTCTGTTGTGCCTCAAGTTGCTTGTCTTCTATTTCACTAATCCTCTCTTCTATCTGACCTGTTCTATTAGCTAAGCTTGTTACTTTGTTTTTCAGCTCGTGAATTGAGTTTTTCATCTCTGTTTGATTTGTTTTTATAGTTTCAATTTCCTTGGACATATATTCTTTGTGTTCATTGAGTTGTTTTCTGAGCTCCCTAAATTGCCTTTCTGTGTTTTCTTGTATATCTCGAAGGATTTTTAGGATTTCTATCTTGAATTCTCTGTCATTTAGCTCCAAGGTTTCCAATATATTAAATTTTTTCTCCATAGATTTTTCCTCATCTAGCTGTGTTACCTCTCTTTCTTTTGTATCCATGATATTCGATTTTCTCTTCCTTAATGGCATCTGAGGGTGGTTTTGTTGATAGTATTAATGAGATTTAATAAAGAATAAAAAGTTAAAAAAAATAATAAAAAGAATAAAAAATCGAAGAGTTGTTTTTTAAAAAAAATTAATAATGAAATAAAGAAAAATAAAATAAAATTAAAATAAAAAAAGGAAATTATTCCCCCCCTCCTTTTTTCCTCTCCTCTCCACTCCCCTCTTTCTTGATAAAATCTTGTGGTGCACTGTGAATTATAACAAACAATGCCTGTGATGGAGGGCCTGAATTGGGGGAAAGTAATAAAGGGGCAAAAAAAAAGGAAAAAAAAAAGAAAAGAAAAAAAAAGACTGTATGGACCCACAAAAAGCAAATAAGGAAAAAATTTGGGTCAAGAATAAAATGATTTGCTTTTAGGTGTTGGTTGTCTAAGAGTTATGATGAGAGGAGTAAGAGGAAAACGGAAAAATGGGGGAACAAATTAAAAAAATTACTATTGTATTTAGTGGAACAAGAACTAGATAATATGGAGAGCCAGGGATGGGAGCACTGCTAGTGAGTTAAAAAGGTGAAGTAAAAACCCCCCAAAATGCCACAAACATAAGTTTGAGTCCCAGATAAGATAATTTGTTTGTTATTGAGGTTTGAATGAGAGGAGATGTAAAGGAGAAAGGAAGAAACTAATGTAGAGGGAGAAAAGAAAGAGAGAGAGAGAAAAAAAGAGGGAACCACTAAAAGAAGAAAAAAGAAAGGAGAGAGAGAGAGAGAGAGAGTTAAGGGTTTTGGAGTGCAACCCTCATAGAGAGAAAGGAAGAGAAGAGAAAAGATAATGGGAGATGTAACACTTATGGGTAGTGTAGTTCAAGGAGAGGAGAGAGTAAGACCGGCAGAGAGTTAATCGGCCAAATTGGAGGAGGAAAAAAAAGTATCAAGAATGAAGATAAGAGAAACAAATGAACAAATATAATAAAATGGGATAGGTTATAAAGTCTGCAGATTATTCTTGATTTTGAGAGGTTATCTTCTTGCTTTTTCTTTTCTCTCCCTCTTCCTGGTCGGTGACTCTGTACCCCGGGTTCTGCCCCTTTGGCACGCTCAGGTAGAGGTTTGCAGTTGATAAGTCTCTATGGCAATGTCATGTATTGTGCTTTAGTCTCGTTGGCAGTCGAAGCTCATTAGCATTTATAGGCTCCGACAGTGAGAGAGTCCATGTTCCTGGAGCCTTTCTCCTAGTCTTTCCTTCCTCAATTAGTAGCCTGATAATCCAGCTATGGGGTTGCTGCTGCCTCTGCCTGGATAGTAAGAGGCTCAAAGAGCTGGCAACTCCCCACTCTATTTCTACTCAGCACAGGGCTCTGGGTAAGGCTCAGTCAGTCAGAGCTGCTAGCATAATCAGGCGGGCTTTCCGCCCAATCAAAGACCTCTGGCTCTGCCACTCTGTCCGGTAACACAAGCGGGCGCCCACTTCCGGGGCGCTTGGAGGAAACTCTCACTCACTGTCTGCGACCAGGATATCTGGCCAGCAGTCTCACGCTCTGAGTGAAACCCCCAACCGCAGGGAAAAGTTGCAGCATTGGAATTGAGTCTCGCTCCGTCCCCGTGCGCGACTTTTGCAAGGCGCTGGGGTGGCCCGAGATTCCGCTTTGGCCCACACAAAGGCCCCTGACTCTGCCTCTCTGTGCAATAACACGGGCGCGCACTGCCGAGGCACTCAGAGGAATTGCTCACTCCTTATCTGCGTGCGCAAACCAGGATATGAGGCCGGTCGCGTTTCCCTCTGAGTGAAACACCCTCCAGCACGGAAAATCTCCACCATTGGAATTAGTTCTCACTCCCTCCAGTGCGTGGCTTTCCCAGGGCGCTGGGGCTGCCCAGAGACTCTGCCCTCGGCCCACAGAAAGGCCTCTGACCCTGCCTCTCCGTGGGGCAACACGGGCACCCACTCTCGGGGCCTAGGAAGAAATTCTCGCTCACTAACTGCGCACCGACCAGGAGACCGGGTAAAATGGCCGCTCTGCTTGTCTTTCTTTGTTTGGGTTTGGCGCGAGTGTTAGCTTGTATTGCCCGGGTTGCCACAGGATCAGATTTTCCTCGGCTTGGATCTCCGTGCCACCGCCTGGTTCAGCCGTTCGTGTCGCAGTCTGAATCTATTCACCCCCTTTGCCCGCCTCAGTTTCTATATTCAGTTACTAGAGAAAGCCGCCCTGTTTAGGTTAGTGAGGAAGGCGGAACATTTCTTACTCCCTATTTCCTTCGGGGTTTGGTTATATATTTAGCCAATTTTTCACTCAATCATACCTTTGGGTGTATTGCGAAGCATCTGGAAGCTCCAAGTATAGGTTTTTCTGTTTCTGGCTGAAGATCTTGTTGAGTTTTGGTGGAGATTTATTGGTATCGCTTCCTACCCTGCCATTACTCTGACGTCATCTTAAATCACCTTTTGAATATTTCAGCCTAGGTTTTCAGAAGTCTCGACCTAGTTTTCGCTTTTTGCTTCCGTCCTTAGGAAAGAGAAGAAATGCTGTAATAGGATTGTATTAGATAAGACAGGCAGGCACCGCTGGCACAGAGGCTTTAAGGTATCAGGTTGCTGTGACCTTATGTGTTGGTGAGACATTGACAGAAACAAGAATACGAGCTCCACAGCTGGGTCTCTGTGTTTCTCCACAGTGCCATCAGACAGATGCTCTGGGGAACTGAGTGCAAAAGGTGTCGTCCCCCCCACCCTGTCCTATTCCATGGGCAGAAACGCCAGCCAAACCCCACACCTCCGCTCCGTCACTCATCATGTCGAGGACCTCTCATCAACACACCAGCTCCAGCCCTCAGTCCCCAGAACTGAATGGGAGAAATGCAGTAACTCTCGCCATCATTCACCTTGGGGACATCTTCATTCGGATGCTTCTGTGTTTCACGTGGGAGGCTGGGTCGGAAGAACAGTTTCCCAAGCCAACACCCACATCATCGGGAGGAAACCCATGTTTCTCTCTCTCCTAGCTGCAGATCGCAAGCACTCTCACTCTTTTGTTGTTTGTAATGCAAATTACAGTTTATTTCAACTTATGTATCTAGCACTGCATGTTTTCACAGAAATGTGTTTGCTTTTACATGCATCCTTATAAGATCTTGCTTCCTGCTTAAAATAACGCACCTGTGACCTTGTTTCAGTGACGAGACAGAGACAAACAAGCACAGAGACCAAGAGAGGGGACCAGGGATTCACAGGGACCCGTGAGCCAAGGGGGTGAGTGTGGGGGAGGGGTCGTTTTTGGAATCACCTGGAAAATACATTCAAACTGCCTTTTCCTTACAGTCTCTACCTCCCCCACTCACCCCCAGGGGTAATCTATGTGATTGATGGCACATTGAACCCCTCAGATGTATCAGAGTGGGGAAAAAAATCTTGAGTCACTAGAATCCCAAACTTTTCCAACAAAACAAGACGACAGCCAGGTCCCCGGGAATGGGGTCCTCTCGTGGCAGGTATGATTCTCAGTCCACAAATCAGGGTGTGCAGACAATAGCAAACCCGTATCTTCTAGAAATCTACTATACTGGACTGGGTGCCTCGCTCTCTCCGTGCTCCTGAGGTAACCTCTGTCGTTGATGGAGCCTCCCCGCCTTCTCTCGGGGTCACGCCCGGTGTCCTGCGTGCTCTGCAGCATGAAACTATCTTGTGGAGGTGGAGAACTCTGGGATTTGTCCCAGATTTCCACTGAGACTTCCGTTGCCTTTGGTCCTGTGTCTTTTCAGGACTGGTGGTGCTTTCTGCTTCCAGGTCACACCAAGATGGGAATGTCGTGTAAGGTGGCTCAGGGGTCCTGTCTGCCAGGCAGTGCACACGGTGCCTCCTCGAAGGAGTTGGTGGCACGCTTTCTGCTCGGTCCCAGGCCTTCCTCTGTATCCGTTCCTGCCGCAGGCAACTTCTCTCTCGTCTGGGAAGTGCCCTGTTCCCTTCTGTTACCCTCTCTGCTTTTTATGAGGCCTTATGCCTTTCCTTCTCTGCAAACTGTCTAAGTTCGACTATAGGCTCAGGCTTCTGGGAACAAAACCCAGAAATTCTAGGAAGTTACTTCTTTATGTTCTACCACTGCTCACTACCTCGGCCCCCAGCAAGGCAATGGAGCACAGAATCAGCTCCAAATTTTGAGTAGTAGGAAAAAAATATGTATAAAATATTTTTGTTTACCCGAGACAGATGCTGCTGAATCCCATAAAAGCTAGTAAGGAAACTAAACTAAAAATCATTAAAGAATTGCTAAAGACCAAGTGTGGGCTAGCGCGAAAGTGTGAGGCCCAGGGGCCGCAAACACAGGAGGGTTCACACCCCCTGTGGTTTCTCCTCTGAGAATAAACACCAGGTACTCACGGGGAAGATCAAGAAGAACCCTAAGAAAATGTCCTGTGAGGTGCTAACTGGGGAAGGAGAACAGCAGCCCCTGCCCAGGTCACCCTGAGAACTCTCTGTTGTCTCACTGTCAAACAAAGCCTCAGTTTACAGAGGGAAGAAAATTAAAACTGCGCTGCGGGCCCTGGTGGAAACTGCCTGCAGCTAGGAAGGAGGATGGGGGGGGGCGGAAGTCCTCCCCCTGGGGGAGGAGCGAGGGTACTTCCTGGGGCCATGACTATAGTTGAAGAAGGGGCAGGAACACTGAGACCCAGGTCCCCAGTGTCTAAGATGGAGGCTTCACCAGAACAAGAGGCCAACCCTCCGCCATCTCCCACCACCATGCGAAGAAGAATTGCAGTGGAATGCTGCTGAGAAATACAAGGTGCAGACGCACAAGGTTAGCCCAAATAAAGACCCAAAACCAAGAGGCGAGACAAAAATCCAAGGGTCACTAGAGGAATTAGAAGCCTCTGGAGCCCTGAGAGTAACCATAGCAACAACAAACTTCCAGTCCAATTTCTGACTAGATTAACACAAAATGTCACATTAAAGGCCTAGCAGAAGGAAAGTCATGCTGCTGATTGCTAGGCATAAAATATATTTACTTAGTGTCTGTGTCCTATACAGTATGTCTACCTTTCCACCGAAAAAAAATGGCAGAGCATACAAACAGGCAAGAAAAAACACAGTCTGCAAAGACAGAGGAATCCCCAAACCCAGACTTGGACATATGTTGGATTTATCGACAGGGAATTTAAGGTTATTATGATTAATATGTGAAAGGACCAAATGGAAAAAGTGGACAAAATGCAAAATCAGATAATTTCAGTACAGAAATAGAAAGAGTAAGAGAATGGAATGAAATAAAGAAACTCAGTAACAGGTAAGAAGAATATCTATGACAGGTCATCAGTAAAGTTGATGCAGTCAAAGAAACAACCAATGAAGGTGAATGCAGGTCAATAAAATTTACCCAAACTGAAACACAAGGAGAAAAGAGAGTTAAAAAAATAGAACAAAGTGTGAGACAATATCAAATAGTCGAATGTATGCATAATTTAGACTCTTGAAATGAGAATAAAGAGAGAATGGACAGAAGAAATAGTCAAGAAATAATGGCCAAAAATTTTCTAAATTAGTGACTAACACCAAATCCTAGATCCAAGAAGCTCAGAGGACACCAAAAAGAGTTAAAAAAACAAAAACAAAACAAAACAAATAAACAAAAAAACAAAACAAAAATAAAACACCAAAACATACCAAAGTCAAAGAGAAAATCTTAAAGGAATCCAAAGGAAAAACACATTACCTACAAAAGAACAGGGATAAAAACTACAGCAGCTTTTTTGTGAGAAACTGTAAACACTAACAAAGTATTTACATTAATTTTAGACATAGTAGATATCATAATAGAGAATATTATTTGATAGAAAGAGGATTCTACATTATGAAAAAGAAGTCAATTCTCCAAGAAAACATAAATGTCTTAAGAGTATATGCACCAAACATAAAGCTTTAAAATGCACGAGACAAAAACTGGTAGACCTTACAGGAGAAATAAACAAACCCACAATTTTAGATAAAGACTTTAACATGCCTGCTTCAGACGCTGACAGAATGAGTAGGCAGAAAAATCAGTAAGGATATAGATGACCAGAATACCATTAACCAACGTGTCCCATTTGACATTTACAGAGCACCAAGTCCAACAAGCAGTAGAACATACATTCTCAGGTGCACAGGGAATGTTCTCAGACATACAGACCCTCAACAATATGAGAGAATAGAAAATATACAAAGTTTATTCTCAAATCACATGAAATTAAATAAGAAATTAATAATAGATATCTATGTGGTAAATATCAAATGGTTACAGATTGAGCAATATATATCTAAATAATCCATGGGTCAAAGAGTTAGCCTTCAGGGAAATGAAAAAAGTTTTGAATTAAATGCAAATGAAAGTACAGTATATCAAAAATTTGTAGAGTGCAGTCCTGGTCGGTTGGCTCAGCGGTAGAGCGTCGGCCTGGCATGTGGGGGACCCGGGTTTGATTCCCGGCCAGGGCACATAGGAGAAGCGCCCATTTGCTTCTCCACCCCCTCCCTCCTTCCTCTCTGTCTCTCTCTTCCCCTCCCACGGCCAAGGCTCCATTGGAGCAAAGATGGCCCGGGCGCTGGGGATGGCTCCTTGGCCTCTGCCCCAGGCGCTAGAGTGGCTCTGGTCGCGGCAGAGCGTCGCCCCTGGTGGGTGTGCCGAGTGGATCCTGGTCCAGCGCATGCGGGAGTCTCTCCCTGTTTCCAGCTTCAGAAAAATACAAAAAGTAAAACAAACAAACAAATAAATAAATAAATAAATTTGTAGAGTGCAGCCAAAACATCTTTAGATGGAAATTTATAGCATTAAATGCATGTATTAGAAAAGAGCTATTGAAAGACCTAAATTTAGTGACCTATTCTTTCTCCATTAGAAATTAAAGGGCAGCAGATGAAAGGCAAAAATACAAATTAAATACAAAAATAGACATTAAATCAATTAAACCAAAAGATGATTCTTTGACTAAGTTATAACATTGATAAGCTGCTGGGCAGGCTGACCAAGAGAAAGACATACTTTACCAATACCTGGAATGAAAAGGAATGTCATGACCAATCTCACAGGCATTAAAGCTAGTAAGAGAATTACTATATCTATGTTCATAAATTCACCAACTTAGATAGAATGGACCAATTCCCTGAAAAGCCCAAACCTCTAAAACTTATTCAATAAGAAATACTTAACTAAATAGTAATATATCTATAGAAGAAATTGAATGTATAGTTTAACCCCCCCCAAAAAAAAATACCTCCAGATGGGTTCACTAGTAAATTTGGTAAAACATGTAAGAAAGAAGGAATGTCAGTTATACACCATATTGTTCAAAATAGAAAAGGGGAGGGAATATTTTTTTCAACTCATTTTATGAAATCAGCAGTATTCTGAGGCCAGGCCAGACTATCTATTGTAAGAAAAGAAAACTATAGACCCAGATACCTCATATATATAAAGGCAAAATACTTTATTTAAATTTAATTAATTGTGTTTACACAGATTCTAGTGTCGCCCCAAATGCATGCCCCTCCCCCTTGTTCCCTTCAAAATCTCCCTTGCCCCCCTCCCAACAGCGCCCTCCCCCCTTCCCTTCAGGTTTATGTCATCCTCTCATCCCCTTTCCCTCTGTCTTCTTTTCCTCTGGTCCCTTTGATCCCTCCTCTGTCTCAATTCTGTTCCTCAGTTCTCATTGTTCCTTGGATTCCTCAAATGAATAAGGCCATATGACATTTTTCTTTCTCTGTAAAGGCAAAATTCTTAACAAAATATGAGCAAATTGAATCTAGCAATATATAAAAAGGATAACACATGGCCATAAATATATAAGTGAATGAATATATGTAAAAATAAATAAGTAAATAACTATATACATAGTCATAAATAAATAGGCCAGATCCCAGGAATACAATGCTGGTTCAAATTTTAAAATCAAACAATATAAATTCATGATTTCAATAGCTTAAAAAAAGAAAAATTACTCAATATGGACTATAAACCTAAATGTAAAACTATAAAATGTCTAAAAGTGAACAACAAAAAGCATGTGTTATCTTGAGTCTGGCAAGGAGGTGTTAGATACCAAATCAAAAGCACAATCCATGAAAGAAAAATGGATGAGTTGGATTTTATTTAAGACCTAAGTCTTTTCTCTGCCAAAGATATAGTTAAGAAAATGAAAAAAACAAGGCACTGTCTGGGGGAAAAAAATTTACAGATCATGTATCTGACCAAAATTTGTATCCAAAATTAATAACATCTTCAAATTCAACAATCAGGAAAGACACAATCTAATTTTTAAACTGGGCAAAAGATCTAAACCAATATATCACCAAAGAAGATAACAAAGGCAAATTAGCATATAAAAGATGCTCAACCAACATCATTTCCTATCAGGAAAATGCAAATGAAATCCATAATGTGCTAGCACGACACATTTATTAGAATTGCTGAACTAAAAGGTATCCTGACGGGTACCAAATTCTGGTAAGAATGCTGAGCAACTGGAACTCCTTCACTGCAGCTGAGCATGCAAAATAGTACAACCATGGCCATGGACAGCAACGGTCATTTCTCATCAAGTTATATGGATACTTATGACATGACCCAGAAATCCCACTCCTAAAGTTTTCAACTCCAAACCTATTTTTACACAAAAGTTTATATATGTTTGTTTATAACAACTTCATTCATGGTTGTCCCAAACAGGAAACAACCAAGATGTCCTTCAACAGGGTAATGGATGAGTGAACTTGACATATCCATAATGGACTATTACTCAGCAACGACCACAAAGGAGTTATGACTCATGCATAGTAACATGGGTCAATCTTAAGTACAGTCTGTAAGTGAAAGAGGTCAGACCCAACACGCTACCTATTGTATAATTACAGCTTTATAAAATTATGGAAAAGGTACCTCTATAGGGATAGAAAACAGGTTGGTGGTTGCCATGCGTTAGGGGTAAGGTTTTCTACAAAAGGGCCACAGCAGGTAGTTTTTAGAGTGATGGAATGTTCTATATGGTACGGGGGTGTGGATACATGACTCATATATGTATTTATCAAACTCCATAAAACTGTACATTACAAAGAATGGACTTTACTGTGTGTACATTCAAAGGAAATGAACCAGGATGTCAGGGAGATTCCAAAAGGAAATACAGAATAAAACTATTTGCTAAGTAGCAACTTTTAAAGAGTTGTCTTACAGTAGAGAATACAAACAGCAATAATGTACTGTCATCACTTCAAAAAAGTTGATATATAGCTTCACTATTGTCCACTGCAATGGATGAAGGCTGCAAAGGTGGCTCCTGACCAGCGAGGCCTGTGTTTGTCTCCCCCTGCAGGCCAGATGGGTACAATACAGTGTTTCTCAAATGTGAGGAACAGACCCCCTTTCAAGGAGGAAAACCAGGTTGTCAGCTCATAATGTTGATGTCTTTAATCATCTTGTTTTAAGAACAGGTGTAAGGATATAAATATATGTCTGTGCTGATAATTTTTTACAGCTCTGAAACCATAACAATTAAAAGTTAGAAGTAGAACCGCAACCCCAACAAAGCTCAATCTAGTAACATTAAATTGATAAAAACCAAATCACTGCTCACAATGTGGTTGGGTCTTTTGAGGTGGGCAGGCCTGATGACAGCTGGGACTGCTCCATGTTCTTGCCTTATTGTCTCAATTTCAGAAACCTCCTTTTTACAGCACGTCTTGGGGTCATAGAAGATGGCTTGAGAGGGTTGGCAATCACTTCCCAAATTAACATCACCCCCACTACTACTAGACCCTGTTCTAATTTTTCTTTTCCCATTTGCACCTAGCCTGTGACAAGTAAAATTTAAGTTAAACTTGGATCTTGTCCTCCAAGGAGTCCAAGTGTGAAGACATCACAATAAAGCAGATGGACAGAATTCATCTATGTTCAAGGGGAAAAGACTCTACTGACTTCAAGTGAAGGCTTTGCTATATTTGTCCCGAGTCTGCCAACTTTAAAAAATCTGACAAGAGTAAGATGCAAACACCACCCTCAGGTAGGATTCCAAAATCTTGCATCACCACACCGATCTGTTTTGAACTATTTGGAACACCCTAAGGGTACAGGGATGGTTTCTACCGTGCTTTCGAGACTGAAAAAAAAATATCACTGATAGGTGCGCAGCACTCATAACTCATCAATTTAAATAGAAATGTTTAAAACATCGTTTGACACCTGATTCAGTTGGTTACCCGTGCTTTGGAGAGATCTACATCATAACAGTGAAGAGTCAAGTGTTCATTCTGGAGTCATGTTTGCTATATCTCAGTGGGGCAGCCAGTTTTTGCCCAAGTCTGTCCGATAGCAAGTTGGGGACTGGACTAGAGGTGGGTCAGGAAAAAAGCACCACCTGGCATAGTTCTTTGCAGTGCTGAGCACGGCTCCTTGTTGGGCAGCTCAACAGACCAGACAGTCAAAGACCTCCCTGTACCCCCTCCTCGCCTTGCAAGTGCCTCCAACACCATGCTTGAGCAACAGTGGAAGAGAAGCCAACACCTGCGTGGTGGTGGAGCAAATCCTGATCACCACACAGGCCAGCTGTTTTGTCCTCGGGCAAATCACCAGCCTCCCTGTGCTCTCATTTTCTCACAAGTGAGGTAATAGTGACGAGGCTCAAATGAGGAGACGCAGAGAACATCCTGACAGAAATACTAGGATGATCTACTTTATAAATGTCAGCTGTTATCACTGTCACCCTCAACCCATCGGTTTGGAATCACCTATCTCCTCTTCTTGCTGTGAACTCAGCTGTTCCCTGAACTTTCGGAAGGCAGGAACGTCCCTTCTTCCCCTCTGCCCCCACAGTCCTGAGCACACAGCACTCAATCGGGGGCTTTGGACTGAAGAAAGGGGATAAGGTTGGAAAATTGTTCCAGAGAGAGCAAAGAGATTGCAGCCGAGCAAAGGGACGAAGTTGAGTCATTTTCACTTTAGAGTGGAAGATAGTCAATACCCGTGTGCCACCCCCGAGCCACCCTCTGTGCACAACACACAACATCTCAGCTGCCACTTGACAAACCATTCCTCACAGTCACGTTAGGACTTAGGTGGATGGCGCTGGCAGTTGTCACCACTGCTGGTTTCCTCTGCTGCCAGGCAGATATGAATGCTCACAAGCAAACCCGTTTCTACAAAGCCTCACCTTTGCTGCTGGAAGTGTTTTTGATCTGGGTGCTGGATAGACATCATATATGTATCATCTTGCAATTTGCACACTTTATACATCAAAACAACATTTTTAAAAGCCCTTTGCCCATCAATAGCAATTCAATTTGACGTCTGTTTATAAAATCACCAAGGAAGTTTCTTCCTTGGAACGGTAGCACCTACTCAGAGGAAATTTGTTACTTACTTGGAAGAGGCAAAATCAAGGTTTCAAAACACTTTGTTATAACAGAGAGCATTCAAAATGAATGTTCACATAATTTGACCACCAGAGGGCGCCAACATAGCAGAATAATAAACAGACTGACCTTTGCAAGCCACCAGTCAAGCTTTTCAGACAGGGACTGCAGAGTTGCGGCACAAACAGGAATCAATGTCTTCGTTCCTGGGAGGACCTTGAAAAATTCAATTCATGGGTTTATTTTTCTCCTCAACTGTACACATGTTTTAATAAGAAGAGATGACTCTTATTATTAATAGTCACAAAGGCCTAGTAAGGCGATGGACACAAAGATGAGGATAGCGCACCTTTGAAAACTACTTTACAGATTAGGAAGACTTCAAATAAAGAAGTAAGTGCTGGCAATTTTTCTCCTTCCAACAGGAATTTAATGTTTAAATACAGTTTGTGCCTGTGGGAGATGAAAGGAGCAGTAAGTTCCCATTGTATCGAGGTAGGGCCACCACCGGCATGTATGCAGATTAGAAACAGGCGCACCTGCCCGGTCTGGGGTGTGGCTTGGCGTGCAGAGCCTGGGATGAATTTCAGGCTCCCTCTCCCCTACCAGGCGACTCTGGACTGGGACAACCGCAGGTATGGAAGCCCAGGTTGCGGCCATGGTGGCTCCCAGGGGATGCTTGGGGGAGTGTTTAACCCTTCCTCTACCCAGTTCTTTGATAAGGACAATGATGGTTTCTTAATCTCACATAAAACACCTCTCCAAGACACGTTACCCACCTGCCTCCTTCCGACCAGAATTCTGATCTTAAGTGTTTCCTTCAGCAAAATTCTGGATCCGACACTGAGCTGTGGAAAGGGGTGTTTTCCATTCTGTTCTCTGCCTCCGGTCTGCCCAGCTGGAAGGGTCTTCCTCACGTTCTCCAGGTTGCTTTTTTTTTTCCTTTATAATTCCTATTTCCTGATTACTCCCCGGCCCCTGAGTTTTGTAACCTCATTTTTTTTTCTCATTGGCGAAGATTTTTGGAACGGCAACTTGAAACCAGGCTTTCATGTAAACATCTTCCATGTGACTATTTCTCAGTCATTACCTTATTTGGCCTGACAACAGCACGTAATCCCTGTGATCACACTGTCTTTCGGAAACAGTTTCTACATGTGGCTTCGAGGACTGCTCCTTCTCAGCCTCCTGAATGGATTCATCCTCCTATTCCTGATTTCTAAGTGCGGATAGTCAAGAACCATCCTCTCTCTGCTCTGTCTACACCGTCGCCCCGGCTTCTACACACGATCACAGACAGCTCTCAAATCTCCACCTCCACCCACCTCTGCCCTGCCCTGTGGACTCATACTCAACTGTCTCCTCAGCATCTCCAGCTGAATGTTCAAAGGCGTCTCAAACTCGGCATGCCCAAAAGCAGACGCTTCTTTCGGCCCCCGCCACGTGCTCCTCGCTCAGTCTTTCTCACCTGAGCACATGACAACTCCTTTTCTAGTTGCTCATGGCAACGGCCTGGGCGTCACGCCGGGCCCATCTCTGCTTCTTGCTTGCCCCTCAGCAAATGCTGCTGGCTCCGGGTCTGAGTTGCATCCAGAATCAGATGACCTCAGACCACCTCCTCAGCGATCACTAAGGTCTACAGCAGTGTCACCTGGTGGCCCAGATTCTTGCAACAGTCTTCTAATTGACACCCCTGGTTCTGCCCTTCCTGCGCTCTCCGCTCTCCAGCCCGAGCCACTGTTCTCCCGCACAGCCCGAGCAATCCCAGGCGAACCTCGGTGAGATGGTCACCTACGTGAGCTCACGCTTCATCTGGCCTGCCCCACGGTGTGAACCTCCAGGTGCCGGAGAGGGTCTGTACGGTTCCTGTGGGCACCCCCTACAGTGCTTCTGGACACCGCTCCAGCGTCCCTGTCCTTCGCGCCTTGAACATCTGGACCTGCTCCCACCTCCAGTTCCTGTGCTCGCTGGCCTCTCTGTCAGGGATGGCTTCCTTCCCACGTCCTATGCTTGCCCCCCAACTCCTTTAGCGGCTACTCACATGCCATCTATTAGACAGGCTCTCCCACCATCCCCCTGCCCTTAGCCTGCATGGTTTCCCTTCCTAGAACATCACAGCACTTCTCTCCACTCTACGTGTGTGTGTTGGGTACATATATGTACACACACATATGGTATTTATATTTGTGTATCTACACGAGGGCGTGAGTGATCGCTGTGGGTCTTCCCCTCCGAGAGAGTAAGTGCTCTGACAGGTAGCATTTTGTTTCATTCACTGTTATATCCCGAGTGCCTAGGGAAAGGCCCAGTGCTTGGCTGGTGTTTGATAATTATTTGTCGAGTGAATCTAGGCAGTTGATACACTGACTAAAGTCACATGCAAGACATGAAAGAAAATACTGTATGTTAGAATTTGACTTAAATTTTCCTGTGTTGTCCAAGCAGAATTGGGCATCTTGAAAAGAAATAGTGTTTCCCCTTGAAGCCCAGGGAAGCCACACAACATTTGGTGACAACTGGAGTGAAACGTGCCATCACTGTGCTCGGTAGGTAGATGGATTGCTTAAAGGGAATCGGGCAAAACAGCCGCTACAAACTGACACTGCTAACCCCTACTGGCCTGTGTTGAGTCAGAAAATATTATATTTACTATACGTTTGTTTGTTTTTACCAATTGCTAACAAGTTCTATTAGTAAACAGGATTTGTATACATATTATGTGACCATTTAAATGAGTATATTATGCATGTCGTGGTTCACTGTTGCAGATGCTGAAGAATTCAGGCTGATGTCTCGTGAAAAAATACTCATCAGCAAAGTCAGAACTGTGCTCCCATTGATCAGCCTATTGCGAAAGCCAAGTGTTTACGTAGAGATTCCTTGATGTGAGCTGTTAGCATGTTAAGGTATATTTACTGAAATTGAATACATGATTTAAATGACATACAATTTAAATTTACTTATGAAAATCAAAAGATAAATCCATGTAAAAGAGGGTATAATTAAGAAAAATTGTTTTACTTAAAAACAAAACAAAACACACTAATAGCTCACCTGGTTTGGTAGCCTAAAGCAGCAATTTTCAACCGGTGTGCTGCAAGAATTTTTAAAACATGCACTACCTAGCCCTGGCTGGCTGGCTCGGCTGGTTAGAACATTGTCCTGTACACAAAGGTTATGGGTTCAATCCCCGGTCAGGGCACATACAGGAACAGATTGATGTTTCTGATTCTCTACTTCTCCCTTCCTCTCTCTCTAAAGTCATTTTTTAAAAAACATGTAATATCTGACAATTAATCAGGGGCACTGACTTCTTTTCCCTTTGACTGTCAAATAGAAAAATGACAAGAACAACACAACAACAGCCATCTGGTGTGAAGCCCTCTGTTGAATCATAAATATACAGGTCATATAATACAGTTGCATTTTGTTGGTCACGTTGCATAATAAATTTTCACCTGATTTGTTAATTCTTGGTACCAGAAATCCTTATATGCAAGTATAGGTACCTGATGTTTTAGAAAGTCACTTTGGAGCAAAAAGAATAGGTAATTACTATTACTATTTTTCTTATAAATCAATCAAAATTATGCCCACTTTTTGTGTCAGATTGGTGAAAAATACATATTTTTTTGGTGTGCTGCAGAACTTTAGTCATGAGTTTATGTGTGCCATGAGATGAAAAAGGTTGAAAGTTGCTGGCCTCAAGGATATACATCTAAAATTTTCTAATATTTCCATTCTTACATAATTTGCTGTTTGCTCTTAATCTTTGAAATGAACACGTAGAGGTAAAAATACAATATTAATCAGATTGTGCATTTTAATGACCGGTATGAGAGAGGCCACGCAGCAAGGTGGTTGGAATGTGAGCTTTGGACTTGGACTGCCTGGTTCTGAATTTGGCTCTGGCTCCTCCCAGCCGGGGTGCTGGGCACAGTATTTTGTCCACATGTCTCCATTTCCTTACAGCAGTGCTGTGAGGAAGGATGGGATGGTTACAGGGAAACCACTTAGAATAGTGCTGAGCATAGAATAGTCACTCAGTAAATGCCAGCTGTTATTATTAGCTACATATCATAAAAATAAAGTTCTGCCGTCACATCACCCTTTGTAGCCAATGGGCTGAATTAATCCAATTTGCACAAATTTGTCCAAAGTATCCCCATAGTTTCACGTGAAGTTACTCCTAAAGGGAGAGACCCTTTCATGCAGGAGAGGAGTGCTGAGTACCTGCTCTCGGATGCCAGGGACTCTCCAGGAAGCTACTGATGGCACACGCTTCCGATGCCGTAACGGGTACTCGGGGCCTTAGAGATGTCTCCTGGGTTACTGCTTAGAGAAAGCTCTGAGGAAGCCCACAGCAAACATGGGCTTCCGGTGTGCTTCATTATTATATTATATTTTGAGATCATGGCAAAGGGATTATTAGAATCCTGGTTAGTTTACTAATGTCTTTAAGTTATACTTTCTTCAGCTGTTACCCCAACACCTATTAATACGTACACATGTACACACACACATTTATAATTCACATTACCCATTTGAAAATGACTTCTTATAGAACCAGATTAACCATAGCATTTATGCTTTTACATCTGTTTTAAGAAAGATTATATTATAATGAAGATTTGTATCCTCAACTTAACTTGCTTTCTAGCCTTATTAATTCTAGAAGACACAGTAGATACGATATGAGGCCCATTCTAGCCTTATTAATTCTATAGTACATGATAGACCAATCTTAAGTTGAATTTGAAATTGTAGAGTATGTGATGATTTAGAATTCTTAAGTCAATTTATTCATTCATATGATGGAGAAACAGGTACACCATTGCTAATTTTTTTTTCTGGGTTGGATTTTCTCAAACTTTTTAAAAAATTGAAGTGAAATTCACATAACTTGCAATTAATCAGTTATAAAGTACATAACTCAAGGGCATTTAGTGTATTCCTGATGTGGTTAAACAGCCACCCCTCTAGTTTAAAACATTTCATCATCCCAGGAAAACACTCCTCCCCATTTAGTAACCGTATTTCACCTCCTCTCTTCCCTCCACTTCGTTTGCTGCCTCTATGGACCTGCCTATTCTGATTATATCATATAAAAAGAATAAAGCAATATGTGATATTTTTGTGTCTTACTTCTTTCACTTAATATTGTTAAGGTTCATTTAAGTTGTAGCATGGACCAGTACTTTGTCCTTGTTTGTTGTTGAAAAGTATCCCATCTTGTTTATATCACAATTTGTCCATTCATCCATTGATAGGCATTTGGCTTCTATGAATAAAGCTGCTATAAACATTCATATACAAGCTTCCGTGAGGATCCATGTTCTTATTTCTCTTGGGTACATATCTAGGAGTGGAAATTCTGGCTTATATAGTAACTTTATACTTAACTTTTTGAGGAACTGTCAAAATGTTTCCCACAGTGGCTGCATCATTGTACATTCCCATCAGCAATGTACGAAGGTCCTTATTTCTCCATATCCTTGCCAACACTTATTTTTCATTTTCTTAAAGTCATCCTAGTGGATGTGAAGTGGTATTTCACTATAATTTTGATTTGCATTTTCTTAATGACCAATGATATTGAACGTTTGTTCATGTGCTTATTGGCTATGTATATCTTCTTTGGAGAAATGTCTGTTCATGTTCTTTGCCGTTTTAAAAATTGGGCTGCTTTTTGTTGTTGAGTTGTAAGAGTTCTTCATATAAGCAGGATATTAAACACTTATCAGATTTATGATTTGCAAATACTTTCTCCCATTCTGTATATTGCCCTTTCATATTCTTGGTAGTGCCCTTTGATGCACAGATGTTTTAAATTTCTATGAAGTCCAACTTATTTATTTTTCTTTTGTTACTGATGCTTTTTGTGTCAAATCTAAAAATCCATTGCCAAATTTATGCTAATACTTAAATTCATACAGAACTGCAAGAGACCCCAGAAAGTCAAACATTTGTGTGTGTGACAAAAACAGAGAGAGAGACAAATAGGGACAGACAGGCAGGAAGGGAGAGAGATGAGAAGCATCAATTCTTCGTTGCATCACCCTACTTGTTCATTGATTACTTTCCCATATGTGCCTTGACCGGGGGGCTATAGCAGAGCAAGTGACCCCTTGCTCAAGCCAGTGACCTTGGGCTTTAAGCCAACAACCTCTGGACTCAAACCAGCAACCATGGAGTCATGTCTATGATCCCATGCTCCACATTCAAGCTGGTGAGCCTGTGCTCAAGCTGGATGAGCCTGTGCTCAAGCCGGTGACCTCAGGTTTTGAACCTGGGTCCTCTGCATACTAGTTCAATGCTCTATCCACTGACTGGTCAGGCAAAGTCAAACATTATTTAAAAGTGAAAAACAAACTTGGGGTACTCACATTTTTCAATTTCAAAATGTATCACAAAGCTATAGTAATCAAAAACAGTGTGTTACTAACATAAAGACAGACATATAGACCAATGGAGAAGAACTGAGATTCTGGAAATAAACACAACTATCTATGGCCAATTGATTTTTGACAAGAATGTGAAGACCGTTAAATGGGGGGAAATTTTTTTTTAAATAACAAATGATGTTGGAACAACTGGATAACCAAAAGCAAAAGAATGGAGCTACACCCCTACCTCACTCCATAGACAAAAACTACTCAAAAATAAATCAATGATCTAAAACAATAAAAATATTAGAATAAAACATAGAGGTAAATATCCACTATGGATAATCTAAATCTACAGTGGAGATAATTCTCCACTCTAGTTAAAAGGTGTATCTTCAGCATAGCTTTTGCCCAAAGACTGTGAGGATGGTAGCAATGCTGACAGACTTGAGATTTATCTCCTTTCATTCCCTGATTCATTAGGATATATACTTCATGAGAAATAACCATGAAGGTCATCAGAAAGAAGAAAAGAACCCAGTGCCTAGGCTAATCCTAACAAAAAGTACATTTGAGCATGCACTATAAAAAATAAAACCTAAATACACAAGTTAAACCAAAAGTACCCTTTGGCTTCTAAATCCTTTTTTAGGTTCATTAATTCTTCTTTTCCATCCCCTCTATGACCCAATAATTTTATTAGGAATAGTTAATATAGTGGCTAAGAACACAGACCCTTGTCTTTTATTTAATCTCTCTCTATGCCTCAGCTCTCTCATATTATAAATGAGAATATTAGTGCCTACCTCATGGGATTGTTCTGTAGTACATAGTAAGCACTTCTTAAGTGTGTGCTATTATTTCTAGGACTGACAGAAGATGGATTAGGCAAGAGAGGTATTTCTATGCTTCCCAAAGTACTGGTCCATGATTATTTATACAGTTGCTAGGAAAAGAGCAGTTCGTATGGTGGCCCAGATCATATGCCTTGTAAACATCCAAGTACAGGGACTGAAACTGACCAGGAGCCCCAGCTGCTGTGCTCTGAAATCCACCGCATGTCTGGACAGAGGCCCTGCTCCCCACCAGCTGCTCCTAGCCAGTGACTAAGTGTTGCTGGCATGCTAAGGGTTCCTGGGAGGCCCAGGACTTCTCTTCTGGTCAACTATGGATCGGGTACTCACTGACAACCTTGTTGAAGCTTCCTTAGTCTGAAGGACAAACTAGACTTTCCATCTTGTCTTCGCTCTGGGTCAGTCTCGCATCATCGTCTGAGGCTTCCCCAGACCTTCCTGGCTCCCTCTCAATTTCTTCTCATGCTTTTAATCCCATCTCAGTGTCAGGTTCAAAGCTCTCTCAGAAATGATCTTACCTATATCCCACCTTGGTTCCCAAATGTGCCTAATGCTTTCTCAACTCTGAGCCTTTGCCCAGGCCTTTTCATTGGGATGGCACTCACCACCTGACCATGTAGGCCTATTGGGTCCCACTTGTCATTCAGCATGTAACTCCAATGACACCTTCTCTAAGCCTTTCAAGGCCTGCCAGCCAGGTATACTCTTTCTCTTCCGTAAACCTCCAGGACTCTTGCCTTTGAGTGATCATATATATATATATATATATATATATATATATATATATATATGCTTATCATTAGCAATAACTATTTCTTACTTTGAATCCTCCAAAGTCCCTAGCTTGGATAGAACAGACACTCAACATTTGTAGAATGTAACTGGCAAATTGGGAGGAATTTTATTCTAGTGAATTTAATTTTTAACAGTAAGGATTTATGATAGCTCACATCCATTTGGCTTGAGGTAGCAATAGTGAACTCGAATGAATAAAAAAAATCCTATGTATCAAAGCACTTAGGGCAGAACGTAGCATGTAGTAACTCAGTTTTAATAGCTGCTAAGGCCCTGGCTCAGCAGTCAAGTGTCAGCCCAGCATGTGAAAGTCTCAGGTTTGATTCCTAGTTGGGGCACACAGGAGAAGCACCCATCTGCTTCTCCACCCCTTCCTCTCCCCCACCTCTCTATCTCTCTCTTCCCCTCCCACAGCCATGGCTTGAATGGTTCAAGCAAAGTCGACCCCAGGCGCTGAGAATGGTTTCATGGCTTCACCTCAGGTGCTAAAATAGCTCAGTAGCCAAGCAACAGAGCAGGGTCCCAGACAGGCAGAGTATCACCTGGTAGGGGGCCTGCCGGGTGGATCCCAGATGGTTGGGGTACCTGCAGGAGTCTGGAGTCTGTCTCTGCCTCTCCGCCTCTCACTGAATACAAAACAAAACAAACAAAAAAATCTGTTAAAAATTCATCATCAAATTTGGCTCATCTGTTTTTCTCCCAAAAGAGGGATGACAGGAAATTCTTAAACAGTTTCAGGTTTGTCTGTGTATATGAATGTGGACCAGGGGGCCAAGAAAACGAGGTGTAAACTAATGGTTCGTTCTCTAACAAAGGGCCCTTGCCCTAAAGGCTGGTCCGGCCAACATTCCTCCCCCGGGGGCTCCTTTAGAAACGGACAAGGGAGGCCCTGCCATTCTAATGAATTTCTGGAAGGCAAATACAGATATAATAGCATGACAGGGCATGGATGAGTTCAATCCACGGAGAGAACTCCTCTCATATGCCTGGTCTTCTATGGTCCTTATTGTGGTTGACTTTTATCAAATATATGTTATTCACTTTTAACCCTAACCACAGACCTGTTCTGGTATAGGACAGGAAACTGAGGCTCGGTGACCAAGTCACGCTGCCGGGTCACTGACCGAAGTCCTTGAGAAGTTTATTGTTGGTGTCTGAAAGATCTGCATGTTATATAAAATGTTATTTTTTTCTCCCAACCTCATTCCATTTTTTGTTGGTGTTGGTTTTTTTTGTTTGTTTGTTTTTTGGCAATGTTCTTGGAAACTCAGCCCAAGGAAACTGTCGTAGGGTTGAAGGCAAAGGTTGGCCTCTAGCCAAAGTACAGCACCAGTGCTGACTCAACAGCTGCAGGTGAAGGCTATGACTCCACTTAGATCTCTAACCACTTCCGGTTAAGAACACAGCACTCGGTAGGACCTTCTCAGGTGCAAAGCGGAAAGAGCCCGGCTAGTGCAAGGATCAGGTAGCACCTGCTCCAGCTAGCACTTATTAATGATTTAACAAGGGCAACCACACAGGGCAAGGCTGCTTATCCCTGCCCTCGTTTTTCTCACTAGCAAACCCAGAGTGCATCCAAGATGGACGGGTCCAGCATAGAGACGGAGGAGGAGGACAGCACCTTCACCAACATTTCCCTTGCAGACGACACAGGTAAGGGAGAATCTGTTGGTTGCTGAAACACACACTCCAGCCACGGCTCAGCAGTTTTTTAAAAATACAAATTTTATTACTTTTATTATAATGGCAAAACACACCCATTGTAGAAAACTTGAAAAAAAATATAGCTACAAAAATAAGACAAAAAGTTTTTAAGAGCTATTTTTTCTTTTTTTCCTTTCCGATTGACTATTTAAAAAGTTCCTGTGGTTGCATTGCATGTACTTTGCAAAATAAATCAACACATGAAAATATAAAATATTTTATTTCCTAAAAGCACAGGAAACATGACTTCAAAGTTGTTACTAAAACAACCTGTGATGTTATCATCTTTTGTTCAAGTAGAGTCCATTTCTTCTCTGTTCTGTGAAGTAATTTTATCCTTTTAGCATTTCTGAAGAATGAACTGGAATACGTTGTAATTTACTTTAAGAATTGTTTCAGAAAATGTCAGGTTTTTAAGCAAGGACAAAGTTTGCTGAATTGAACGCGAGAAGGACAAAAGCAGGGGTTGAGGAGGGCAGTAGTCCTAAACTGCTGACGGAAGGATCGCTGTCCCTGAGGAATTAACCATGCTGAATTGTACAGTGTTAACTGGAAACACTTCAAACCTAGAAGCACCCACAACTTGGGGTGTGTGTGTGTGTGTGTGTGTGTGTGCGCGCGCACGTGCGTGCTTGGCACTGTTTTGTATCCACTTCCTTCAGCACATCCCTAGGAAGAAGCCCGGGCTGCCGCTAAGCAATGGGGGTGGCTGATTTTGGTGAACAGAGAGCAGGGCATGAATATTTAACATCAACTGCTTTTTCATACAGCCACGCTTCTCCACTTGCTCCCTAAATGCCCAGATTCAAAAAGCCTCTTTCTACAGCCTGGCCAGACAATTAGCACAGCCACCAGCCAGCCGGTGCTAAGCTCCCCCGCCTGGCACCGCATAAAATGCTGGGGGCTTTGGAAAGCAAAGAGGAGCACTTTCCGCTTTTGTGCGGGAAGGAGAGAGACAAGGTTCCGGGGCTGCTGGAGCTATGGGATACCCTCGGCCTTAACATGATCCCACCAGGGCGGTTTAGAAAATGACAGAGTGACAGAAAGCGGCGAGGGAAGGAAACAAAGCCCAAGGGAAGCCTGTTTCTGAGCGTCTGGCAGGAGCCCTGCGTGCGCGCGTGGGCAGGTGTGGTTCCCACGCAGTGCGTGAGCTCCGAATCCGCCCCCCGTCAGGATTCTTGCTCCATTGTTACGCAGCCGAGCCTTCCTGAAAGGGGGACGCAATGGTGTGGCTGGGCAACGGACAGCTCTGGAACCACGCTCGGCCCCAGCCCGGGGCTCGCTTGAGCCCTGCCCTCGGCGTCTCCTCTCCGTCCTCTTCGGCCTCCCTCACACATGCAGCGCGGACAACGGCAGAGGAGGGCGGGGGACTTGAACTCAGGCCCCGTCCACTGCCAGCGCCTGTCGGGGTTGCTTGTTAAGTGAGCCTGAGGCCGTGGGCAGAAAGGCTGAATGAGCTGGGACGGGGTAAGCAGTCCCCCTGGGCTGGCAGGGACAGTGGTGGCAGCCTAGTGACGGTGCCTGTGGCTCCTGCTCGCACTCGCCACCTCCTCATGCTGAGTGAGACGACTCACAGACTCTTAGGGCACAAAAGGACCTTACGGAATGATGGTCCGGCATGGTGACCAGTGGTGGGCCCAGGGACTAGTGCTGATGTGTGCCCTTTCAGCATCCTGAGAGGTTAAATAGAAATTGTTCATTTACTCATAACAGCAATGAACTGAAACATCATATGTTTGGCTTTTGGAGATAACTGTATAAATTTGATGTGGTAGCACTGGTTTGCGTTGCTAATAAGAGATTCTTGGTCTTTGGTGAATAAAACTAGGAAAAGTATTAGGAAATTAATGCAGCTTCTTTAATAGACATCATGGAGTCTAGGCTAGAGCAAAGCATTAAAAAAGTATTGCTTGTATTATAAAAAGTTTAATCCGATTTCTTTTCTTTTTGTTCTATATTACATATTCTATATAGTGAATATCTAGGTATATAATATATATTAAATATGTAAATACACATGCATATACACACATATATAAAAAAGCCCAGAAAAGTTAAGTGACTTGCCCAAGATACACCCTGGCTAGCTCAGTGTTGTATTTGAAACGGCTAGGTACAGAGGCTATTGTATAAGGATAATTCATTTTTATTTCTGAACACACAGTCAGGCCTCAAGTGCCCTGATGCTGATTCCCAGTGTGGGTGTCTCTACCCCTGCCCACCCAACCCCACCCTGCATCATCACACTGCTTCTTTTCCTATTCAGAGGATAGCAAGAGAAAAGAGAAGAAAACATTAGCTAACTCTGAGGAAAGATTTGTTTGGGAAGAGGACTGAAGGCATTAAACTTCAGCGTATTTCAGGGTTAATTTATTAAGGCGACCCCACGTCCTGTGAGTCTGGAGGCATGTGAACTGGCAGGAGCAGCACTTAGTTCCTCAAATCGCAGCCTGACCTGTGGTGGCGCAGTGGATAAAGCACTGACCTGGAACGCTGAGGTCGCCGGTTCAAAACCCCGGGCTTGCCTGGTCAAGGCACATATGGGAGTTGATGCTTCCTGCCCCTCCCCCCTTTCTCTCTCTCTCTCTCTCTCTCTCTCTCTCTCTCATTCCAACTCTCTCTCCTCTCTCTCAAAAAAAATGAATAAATAAAAATTTTTAAAAAATCGCAAACCAGTTGTGCTCCATGAAGTCATTTGTAGGTTAGTTGTATGGATTTCAGATCAGATACCTGCATAGAAACAAGGTTGTATATGATAGGATTCTTGGCCAGCTTTTACCCCCCAATGCCCAGTCTGTGTGCCATGGTGCCCTAGGGAAGTAAAGCAAACCAATGGGGGCTCTGTGAGGCGCCTCCACCTCTGTGAGATGCTGGGAATGAACAGCTACACGCTGTCCACAGTTTCACGTTAGATGAGCTACATTTCTGTCGGTGCCATCTCTTTCCATGCTGGGTTTTCTGTGGTTGCTATGATCAAGTCAATGTAGATAGAACGGTGAATGGCAGTATCAATTTGAGAAGACGGGAGAATTTGTGAAATGCTTAAGAGGCACATATGTCCCACCATTAAGTAATTGTGTGGGTTTTTTTTTTTAAGAATGAAATTAAAAAATTGACATCTCTTTCAGTTCAGGTGTAGTATTTTTTCAAGTGCTTACTAAGTTTGAAGGATACAAATACTTGTATTAAGACGTTTGGACCTAAATATGATACTTCCTTCATGGAACTGTTTGGTATTTCTCTGGGCTTTGGAGTATTGTGAAAAAATGACTTAGACGTAAGGGCACTGGGGAGTCTCCGGTCTAAGCAGCGCTGCAGCTGGACTGGTCTCCCTTCCGGGTGGGAGACATGGGGTAGAGCAAACATTTGATTGTATTGGTCTCTCTTTCCTTCCTGTGTTTCAGCTCTCCTGGCTCTGATGCTACCACGCTGCTCGGCTTCTCTCTTCATTCTCTTCCTTCAAGTGTTTCCCTAAGAGTCTGCCCTTGGCCTACTTTTCTTCTCTCCAGACACAGGCTCGGGATGATCTCATCGACGCCTCCAAGTTCCATTCTCTCTGCCCATGCTGCAGACCAAGGACTCTGAGACTGGGCTTGCAAATTCAACACCTGCAGGGCCAGGCAGTGTATTTGTGGGACAGAGGCAATAGTATATCATCATTTATTTCATTCAGTTTTTTCAGTTTATTGGGTTTTCTGTCATGTGTCTTTAAAAAAATTTTTTTTAACTTTAATGAAGGACACAACATGAGACATACCCTCTTAACTGTTTTTAAGTGTACAATACAGTATTGTTAACTATAGTCACAATGTTGTACATCAGACCTCTAGAAAGTCTTCATTTTACACACCTGAAATTTTATACCTTTTGGTTAGTCACTGTTCCTTCCCTTCCAATCAGCATCTGCAACTACCATTCTATTCTTTGCTTCCATGAGTCTATTTTAGATAACTCATATCTCATATAAGTGAAATCATACACTATTTATCCTTCTGTGACAGGCTTATTTCACTTAATAAAATGTCCCCAAGGTTCATGTTGTGGCATCTTGCAGGGTTTCTTTCTTTTTTAAGTTGTAATAAGACTCCACGTGTATATATATCACATTTTTATCCATTCATATGCTGATGGACATTTAGGTTGTTTCCACGTCTTAGCTATTATGGATGGTTCTGCAATGAACACGGGAGTGCCAATATTTCTTTAAGATCTTGATTTCAATTATTTTGGATAAATATCTAGAAGTAGGATTGCTAGATCATATGGTAATTCTATTTTGAGGAAACTCTGTACTGTTTTACATTCCCACCAATAGTGCAGAAGACTTCCACTTTCTCTACATCCTCAAGAGCACTTGCTGTCTTTGTTTTTTTTGATGGCTATCTAACAGGTGTGAGGTGCTACCTCATTATGGTTTTGATTTACATTTCCCTGGTGATTAATGACATTGAGCATCTTTGCACCTACGTGTTGGCTATTTGTATGTCTTCCTTGATGACATACAAAGATGTCTTCTATCTTTAACTGAGCTCTTAGTACTTTTGTGACTGAGTTGTAGGAGTTGCTTATATATTTTGGAAAGTGCCCTTACCAGATATATGATTTACAAATACTTTCTCCCATTTTGTTGGGTGCATTTTCACTCTGTTGACTCTTTGCTTTATTGTGCAGAAGCATTTTAGTTTGATGTAGTCTCAGTTATCCATTTTTTTGCTCCTGTTGCCCATACTTTTGGTGGCATGTCCACAAACCAGCATCATGAAGCTTTTTCTCTATTTTTCCTTCTAGGAGTTTTACAGCTCTGGTCTTTCATTTAAGCCTTTAATTCATTTTGAGTTGTTTTGTGTATGATGTAAAATAAGAGTCCAATTTTATTCCTTTGCATGTGAATATTCAGTTTTCCCAACACTTTATTGAAGAGACTGTCCTTTCCCCACTGTGCAGTCTTGGCACACTTGCTAAAGATTAGTGACCAACATATGCATAGGCACAGATTTCTTTTTGGGCTCTCTATTCTGTTCCATTGGTGTATATGTGTCTGTCTTATTCCAGTACCATGATTTTTAAATTACTCTAGTTTTGTAATATATTTTTATTACACTGGAATTAGGAAGTGTGATGCCTGTAGCTTTGTTCTCCCCCCCCCCCCAGATTTTTTTGTTTGAATATTTGGTGTCTTTTGTGGTTTCATCCAAATTTTATAGTTCTTTTTTTTCTGTAAAAAAGTGCCATTGGGATTTTGATAGGAATTGCATTGACTCTCTAGATTGCTCTGGGTAGTATGGACATTTTAACAATATTAAAGACTTGTAAAATGAAAACTAGAAAACATTGACGGAAGACATTAAAAGTGATACAAACAAATGGAAAGTCGTTATGCATCTTCTGAATAGGGCAGCAATTGCTTTGAATATAGTTTATTTCACAATGGTATCTCAAATTTAATTCTTTAACCAGGATATACTTTGTCTGCATATCAGATATATGGGAACTTTCCTCATTTCTCACAGCCATTTTTCTTGAAACACACAGTCATCTTGGACTAGATTTTATTTTCTATTTTTCATTGAGATAAGGGAACAAGAAAAGTTTACTTTCCTTTTAACTCTGCTATAAGAAAGGCAACAGAGAAAGTGGTTAGGATAAAATGGCAACAAATGCTTAGTCTCACTTTGGGCCAGGGGTCCAGCCTGGTGAAGACTAAGGCTCCACAGAGAGCATGCGCCCTGCTCAGAGAGCTGGGCTGCTTCCCGTTTCTAGCTGACTGTTGCCATGGAAGAATGGAAAATGCAAAGAAGCAGAATTTTCAACAGCTACTAGAAATACAGAATTTTTTTTGTGTGTGACTTCCTTATGTTTCCATGTTTTTGATTCTGAGTTAAAAACAGTATCACAAAGGTCCATACAAAACACACCTGCAGGATAGATGAGACTGCAAAAGAAACTATTTTCAGACTTCTGCTCTTGAATCTTTCTCTCTCCTCAGAGTTTCTGATTCATTAAGCCAACTAACTGTCAGACACCTAGATATATTCCAAGTCACAAATGAACCCATCTTCCCCACCCCTACCTCCAAATCTGCTCCCACACCTGATTCATAATTTTAATGAATGGTCCATCATTCAGCCATTTCCTTAAGCTAGAAATTCATATGTCATCATCCCAGTCTCATCACTCACCATCCAATCAGTCACTGATTTCTATTGACTTGACCTTGAAAATGTTTCTCCAGTACCTCTGCCCTCTCTAACCTTACCACCCGCTCCCTGATTAAGGTCCTCAGTTTCCCCACATAACTCACAGCGTCCACCTCCTAATGGGTCTTCCTATTTCCATTCTTATCCTTCCCACTGACCCCTCTCCTTGCAGGGAACAATCAGTGCCTCTCTTCTTCTGATGGACGAAGTCTAAGACACTTAGCATGGTGTTTAAAGTGTTCCTCTTCTGGGCTTGACCTCTCTCTTCAGTGTCATTTTTTGCCTCACAGTTTGGGATTGGTAGGAAACAGTGTTCCAACTACATGCTGTCTATTTCATACCTCTGACTTTGTTCACACTGCTCTCTTTGTCTGAAATAACACCACTCACCCTGCTCTCACCTGGCTAATTCTTACCCTGTAAGAACTCACTCAGGCATCACCTCCTCCAAGAAGCCTCCTTTGACCTTTCCCAATTCCCTCTCCTTCCTGAAACTGCAAGCTTCTACCTGTATTTTTTCACAGCATATTATACTTGATGTATATGTGTCCTACCCAACAGACTGTGAGCTGTGAGGGGTCACAGCTGGGTTTTTTAATGCCTGTACTTCCAGCATCTAGCACATACTAGACACTCAGCACTTTTTTTCCAAACAATTGTACCTGAGTTTGTGTGTATATGGGGGTGAGAGCCAGTTAGGCTGGCCGTCCCCTAGCTGGGAATTTACTCCCTAGCATCAGCTGTCCTATATTAATTCTACTTTTTAGAGTCTCCCTCCCCTTTCTGCTGCTGCTTTAATTTAGTTGTGCTTTCAGAAAACATTTATTGAGTGCATACTGCCACGTGCCAAGACTTAAGATATTGAAGAACTGACTCAGGACAATGTGGCAGGAAGGGCCTTCCTTAACTTTGGAATCAGAAATGGCTGAATTTGAATCTGTTAGACTTTGAGCAAGTCGTATTGCATCTCGAAGCCTGTGACTCCTCCGTTGCAACGTGATCTAACAACATGTCCCAGTATTGCTTTGGAGGGTAAATGGAATTATAAAGGAGGCTTCTTGAACCAGCCTGGTGTACAGTGAGTGTTCATTCAGCACATTAGTTCCTCCTTGGCCCCCTTCAAGGAGCTCACACAAAAGTTTCTTTAAAGGCTCGAGATTTGTTCACATCAGTTGTCATGGTAACTGCAGTGTCCTGTGGACACTGTTGACATCCTCCTGATAAGAAGCCTTGCAGAAGGAGGGGGAGGTGGATGTGAAGAAACTCTTTAAACAAGAGCGTGGATCTTTTCTGATGAAAATAATGCAGCTCCTCTTCTCCGCGGCCCTCACCTCTTCCCCGACGATGTTCTTCCCACGGCTGTGCTCCCTTATGCGCCCCCCGCAAAACCTCTCCCAAATAATATTCAGAGCTGCTTCTGCATCTGCTTTTGGCCTCAGCCAATTAGCCCACATTGTAAGGTTGTAATAAGCTTCCCAGAGAAATGGCACCATTGTTGCGGGCTTTCATTTGATGCTGCTTCCTACCACTGCACAGAGAACAGAACAATGCCCCCTCATGCCCTGCTGAAGGCAGTCTGGGTTTGAAAAGCTTTCAGAAGGCCATCTGCCGTCCCCTTGGCCAAGCAGAAGATCAGACACGAGGCCCTGCATTAGTTAGCACTCCACGTAAAAGGTCTCAAGGGCCTGCGTTCCTTTTCATCACAGCCTCGCTTATAATACAGGCAAAGAAGGAAATAGACTTGGGGCTGCCTGGCTGGGAGACACACTGAGCGCTAGCAGAAGTCTCGCCCATGCAACAGGAGCAGGCCTTTCTTTCCTGGCAGGAAATGGAGCCAGGATTTGCAGCCAGCACCAAGCTCCCTTGTGTCTGCTGCACCGCGCTGAGTGGCTTTGCCAGGTGAGAACTGTACCGCTTGGGATGATACGACGCCGACGCCCTTGAGAGTCCCCAAGTGAAGGGGTCATTCAATAAGTACACAAGGGTGAGGCGAGTGTCGCCAAGTGTGCTTGTCAGGAACAGTGAAGGGCTCCCTAAGTCATCCCATTGTATGCCCCCCAGTGAATTTGGCCATGAATATTAACCTAAAAGATGATTCAGATGTTCTTAGGGATGTCATAAAAGATCATCTCAAGTAGGGTAGAAAATTTTTTTTTTTTATTTCGGGGAAATTGAACAAAATACATTCACTGCTCCAGCCATGGTAGGAAGTTTCTGCAAATCTTAATTGGCATTTGGGAGCCATAGAAGCACAGATAATGGCACTGGTCGAGCAAAACGTCTGTTCTTGGAACCTGAAGGTAATGTGGACAGTGACATTAAGAGCACCTCCCCTGGCCCAGCAAAATGCCTTAGAGACTTTAGCATCAGAGATTCAATAAGAGAAAGAGGAGATTAACTCTGCTTTTCAGTAGCTTCTGAGAGTAGGATGGCTCTAGGGTCACTAATGTATCGCTTGAAATTGTAAGTGCTCTTTCTGTGAAAATACCTTCAATCAGAGGAAATCCACTTAACTGAAATAAATGATTTAGCATAATGCAAAATCTACTTGTAATAAACAGGCTTAAGAAATGCAGTGTCAGGGCAGCATCCACATGTGTACGGTAATCTAGAGTATTCTCTCATTTTCTCATCAAAGGATACATATCAATATTTTGATTCTTCTTTTAAAAGACAAACCACCCATCAGTCAGTTACCTTGTATCAGCAATATGTTTTATTTTGTGTTAACCTATCCAAAAAAGAAAAAAGAGAGAGAATGTTTTGTGCTCAAGATATATGAAATCTTCATAAATATGCTAGTTTCTTTTTCTAGAGAAAAACCCAGAGATGACCCAAAAAGACAGGGGTGGATCTTGCTTATCTGCGCTCATGAACCAAGGCGGGCTGACCTTTTCCGAGTCCTCTTCCTGCTGAGAAAGGAGCCAGGTGGCTGTTTCCCAACACGGAGACCTGCATTTTATAAAAGCCTGAGTTGGACTGGGTCAGCTTTGGACACAGCTCCCTGTCACAGGCCTCTATCTGACTTGTTCAGAATTTGAGGGTCAGAGTCTAGTTTCCTTAGATACCCTTTGGGGTTCTCTTGAGAAACCCTTGGAAGGTTCTCTGAGCCTTCCAGGGGAACCTGGAGTGGGCAGAGGAGGAGACCTCTAAAAGCACAGGGCACCCTGGGTGAGCCAGCTTCAGCTGTGCCTCTCAACCTTAGGGATACAAGCATTAAATGACCCGAAAGCTACGAGTGACCCTACTGGAAATAACAAGTGCTCCCATCACAGAACCAGAGTTACTAGAACAGCTCCTCCAGAAAGACATGTTTTGCTGTCACCGATACTTTCGCGTTCATTTTCAGTCCTCAGCGTTGGCAAGGGAAGGGACTCAGTGGAGGCCCACATGAACGGTCCAGGAGAATAATGTCCACTCTCTGCTCCTCTGTACCAGTCGGGGACCTGGGCCTTCCCTTCACCAGCCTTCCCGGGATGCACACAGCCAATGGCTAACTCTTTTCAGCCCTTACCGGTTCCCTTCCCCATTCATTCATTCTTTCCTTGTTTCTCCTCACACACGTTTTCCATTGTCAGCTTTAAGGTTTTGGCTCGGAGAACTGGGCTGTGCGCATGCGTGGTTTTCTCCCTGCAGGTAGCACATCACTAAAAGCTGTTTGAAAGAGCCTGCATTTTAAAACACAGTTTTCCTTTCTTATCCCTCAGAATCTTCACTGCCTTTTCCCAGCAGACAAAAGATTTATTTGTTCACCCATGATATTTTGCTTTCAAGTTCATTCTTGGTGGCAAGATTAGTGGATTTTTCTAACGTTGCATTAACTCTTTATAGAAATATTTAGAAGAAAGTTTCCAATGATGTTTCTTATCCTTTTTTATTTTAGTATTTTAAATGGCTTGAACTTCATGACAGTAAATGAACCTCAATTTACATAGTGGGTTCCTGTCCCTTCTGCTTTCAAATAGTCTAAAAACAGAATTTCTGTCAACAAGACGTAATTGATGTTTGAGAGACTCGGTCACGCTAGGCAGTGACAGTTGGCTCCTAAACACTAAATTTCTCAGCCAGTGCCTTTCTGTGAAACATTTCATGATTGCCCGAGGAGAGTCTATATTTCAAGGAATTTCTTGTTTCCAAGGAATTTATTAAAGAACCACTTTTGTAGAATGTCTTTTTACTAACATAAACATTAATTCCTTTATTGGTCCATTTTGTAAGTTGAGACATCATCCTTTCTCCAAAATATGTAATCACTTGACTGTGAAAGGAATTTGGTAAATTCACAGCTCACTGATCACTTTTAAAAAGCAAACACTGTATGTGTAATATTTCTTTCATGTTCCAGTGACTACATCTGTAAGCATTTTGGTTTTTTTAAAACTTCTTTTGGAAGGCAGAAAACACTAAGCAGGTGTTGGAGAAAGATGACTAATCAGCTGTCACTCTAGTTTTCCTGTGTGTTCTCACCTCTGACGATGATTAGACACTCAGTTGGTTTCTTTAGAATTCCTACTGAACTCTTTGGGTACTTGATACTACCTAAAACATAACCCATCACTCTTCACAAATCAAACTACAAGAGTCACAAAATCAAATATTTGGAGTAAGCCCAATTTTACAAACTAGTCATGCATCTCTTTAGATGAATAACAATAATAACCAACATTTATAGAGAATGTATTACATACCAGTCGCAGTCTAAGAACTTCATGTTCATTATCCACTTCATCCTCATGAACATCATGGAATGAATATTATCCTGGTTTTTCAGACTGAACACTAGAACTCGGAAAGATTTAGTAACTTTTACAAATCAGAGTTGGAATTCAAGCCCAGCTCTGAGTGACCTCAATGCTGTTGTCAAATGACAATGCATCAGGATGGAAATTACTAGATAGATAGCATAACTGTATTATACTGACTAGGTAGAAGCAATAAGGTGCCTGCATTGCAGGTATTGAATAATGAAATATGATCCCCTAGTTATGTTATGAGGTCAGTGTTTCAAAAATGTAATCACAGAATCAGAGGGCAGGAAGAGCCCCAGAGGCTCAATGACAACACTGGAATATGTTCAGAGGAGAAAAGTAGAATATAAAATCGTACCTATGCTGTGATTACAACCATTTGAGAATAATTTATGTATATGAAATAGGATGGGAGGAGAACTTGGAAAACTGTATTTATTAGTGTGAAGGGATAATAGGTTATTATATTTTCATGTTATATTTATAAAATAATTTTTTAAAAAAAATAAGATGAACATTAGTTTTTCCAATATGTAGAAGCAAGATATGAATCCTCACATTGAGTGCTGATTTTGAGAGGCACGTGAAAACCCCAGTGCTAAGATTAGGGACATCTGTCAAAATTGCACGACTGCTTTTTGCAGCTTCTGTGCTGCATGCAAAAAGTTGTCTTAGAAAAATAAAGTGCCTCAGCGGTAGAGCGTCGGCCTGGCGTGCGGGGGACCCGGGTTCGATTCCCGGCCAGGGCACATAGGAGAAGCGCCCATTTGCTTCTCCACCCCCCCCCCTTCCTCTCTGTCTCTCTCTTCCCCTCCCGCAGCCGAGGCTCCATTGGAGCAAAGATGGCCCGGGCACTGGGGTTGGCTCCTTGGCCTCTGCCCCAGGCGCTAGAGTGGCTCTGGTCACGCCAGAGTGATGGCTCGGAGGGGCAGAGCATCGCCCCCTGGTGGGCAGAGCATTGCCCCTGGTGGGTGTGCCGGGTGGATCCCGGTCGGGTGCATGCAGGAGTCTTTGACTGTCTCTCCCTGTTTCCAGCTTCAGAAAAATACAAAAAAAAAAAAAAAAAAAAAAAGAAAAATAAAGTGCATAAAGTGGCAAATTCAGTTATAGGACACACAAGACACAGGAGGAGGAGGGCAGGAGATAAAACAAACTATCAGGGCCACCCTTCAGCACAGGCATATCTTGTTTATTTTAATTTTTATTTTGAAACAATCTCAACTACTGAAAATTTGCAAGTACACCAAGAAGGATTCCTTTTTTTTTTCCTAAAAACTTGAGATTTACTTGCCAAACCAATGCCCTGTCACCCCTTAGACACTTTAGTGCATATTTCTCACAAGCCAGGACTTTCTCCTTCATAAGCACAATACACCTGACACACTGAGGAAAATGACATTTGTACATCACCATCATCTAACCTTCAAAGCGCACTGAAGTTTCACCGGTTGTCTTGACAATGTGTGTTAACAGCAAAAGCACTTGATTCAGGACCATACATGGCATTTCATTGTGTCACTTCAGCTTCCTTCAAGTTGGAACAATTCTCCAGTCCTTACTTGACTTTCATGACCTGAATGCTTTTGAAGATTAGAGGATAGTTATTTTTTTAAAATATTTCTCAATACATTGGCCAGAAAATCCCAGAAGCAAGGCTGTGCCCCTCGCACTGCACCCTATCAGTGGGACTCAATCTGTCTCTTCACTAGTGAGATTACTTTGATGCCTTGATTATTTATGGCGATGGATTACTCCTTTTTCTTTTAATAACTAGGAAATATTTGGGGGGGAGATATTTTGGGACTGTGTAAATATTCCATTTCACATCCAACCACTTATTTATTTCAGAATAGACTCATGGTTTCCTAATCCAGTGAGTGGGACATAATCCTTAGTCTGTCCTTAGAGAAGAAGACCGGAACTACACAGCATCTGAAATCTTTTCTGTGTAGGATTTTAATCAGGTGTACCGAGATTCTACTCCTACTGCCTTGAATTACTAAAATGCTCACTTATACTGGCTTTTCTTATTCTCTTGTAAATCAGCCTCCAAAAGAGAGATAGGGCAGGATGACCAACAGGGAAAAATGGAATATTCCTGTGTCCCTTCACACATTTAGCAAGCATGTGATGAGAGCTGACCATCTACTAGGCACTCAGCTCAGGCTGGGAGTGTAGAGCTTCTGCTCTGAGCCACAAGCTGGGCTCAAAGTGGCCTCCGCAGCTGATGACCACCGGGCAGAGGCAGGCGGAAGGAGGGCCCCTGTGCTCTGACTACCACATGGCTGGCCTCCCCAAAGCTGTGCGCTTTCTGAGGACGGCATGTTTACACACCGAACATATCTTTCACATGGATCTCAAATTCAGAACTCAGGTTAGGAGTAGGACCTTAACTTCTACGTGTCAGGTAAGGCACCTTGACACAATGGTGATACACAGCAGAGCTGTCCTTGTCACTTCACTATGTACGACTTCCCATAACCCTTCCTCCTACATTTGTTTAGGGAGCAACACCATCCCATTTGGCCTCAGTTTCAGCCTTATGATAGAGGCAGATAATAAAGACAGCAGCATCTTTCATCGATTGGACCTCACGCCTTCTCTTTTTCTCCCTCTTCACTCATAACCTCCATGAGTCTTCTTTATCCACTCTATTCCTTCCCATCACGTCGTTTTTCCAACCTCCCTGATTGCCTTCTGCGGCCTCGTTTCTCCCGTGCACGCCTCACTGTCCCCCCTTCTCCCTTCCCTCTCTCACATCTCTGATGTCTTCAGTTCTCCTTCTTTTCTCTGCTTTCTGATCTTGCAGCCTGACCTTCGCACTTCTTTGCTCCTATTTTACTGTTGGCTTACGGGTTTGGAGACTAAGCAATACCTTTGCCAATCTAAGTTGAATACTTTTTTATTTTTACTTTTAGTTTTATTATTTTAACTATGCAGAAAGGAAGTCTTTGGCTCAGATAAATTTAAGTTTTAGCGTTTACAATTTGCATGTTACTGGACAATTAAACTCTTTGCTGCTAAGTCTTATTAGCTGTTCACATACAAATATTGCTGCTAAGACTAGTATTTCTTTTGTTAGTCACTTATGAAGTATGCTTTTTCCTTAGGTAGCACGGACATGGAATATCTACATAGTCTCAAAATACACATCCCCCCTGGCCCGCCAAGTAATTGCTAATTATGGAAAGTAAAAGAAGTTAGACACCACCATAATCAAGACATCAAAGTGAACCTCACTAGTGAAGAGATAAACAGAGTATGTACCACTGATAGGGTGCTGTGAGCGGAACCCAGCACCACTTCTGTGATATTCTTACCAGCTATTGGTTTTAAGAAATATTTTAAAAATAATAACTCCTATTATCTTTAAAAGCATCAAAGTCATGAAAGTCAAGTAAGGATTGAGGAATTGTTCCTGATCGAAGAAAGCTAAAGCCACATGACAAGTACTGGATTTTTTGCTCCAGAAGATGCACTTTTTTCCCCAAAAAGTGGAGGGGAAAATGCCTATGTGTCTTATGGGAGAATGTTCATTTTTTTAGCTGCTGCAGGTTCTCAGACAACTAGAAGAGTATGTGAACATTAAAGTCTCTTCTCATTTGTTAATAACAGTGCTAATGGTTGCTAATACTGCTGTTGAGTTTACATAGTTGAAATATTATTGTGGTATATTTTACTAAATATTTTAATATATCATTTGGTTCAGAATATTTTTTTCTTATTTTCCTCCTTAAAACCCTCGGTGCACCGCCTGACCAGGCGGTGGCGCAGTGGATAGAGCGTCGGACTGGGATGAGGAAGGACCCAGGTTCGAGACCCCGAGGTCACCAGCTTGAGCGCGGGCTCATCTGGTTTGAGCAAAGCTCACCAGCTTGAGCCCAAGGTCGCTGGCTCCAGCAAGGGATTACTTGGTCTGCTGAAGGCCAACGGTCAAGGCACATATGAGAAAGCAATCAATGAACAACTAAGGTGTCGCAACGCACAACGAAAAACTGATGATTGATACTTCTCATCTCTCTTCGTTCCTGTCTGTCTGTCCCTGTCTATCCCTCTCTCTGACTCTCTGTCTCTGTAAAAAAAAAATTAAATTAAATTAAAAACAAACAAACAAAACCCTAGGTGCACCTTATGGAGCGAAAAATATGGTAAATGCAATGTATGGTTCTGAACTGAATGCTTTTTCTGGAACAGACATTGTCAGGCAGCTGGTGAGAACCTTCCACATGCTTTGAAGAATAGATGGGATAAATGCATAAATGTAGTCTCCCTCCTCTTGTCAGCTGTTTTGTGATTATGAAGGAGAAAATCCTTGTTTGTAGGAAATACGAACTAAAGTATCCAGGGTGACAGGGCATTGGTTTGGCAACTCACTCTTAAATTATTCAGGGAAAAAAAATCCTTCTTGATATACTTGTAAATTTGGGATAGTTGAGATTGTTTCAAAACTAAAACTAAAACTAAATATGACTGTGCTGAAGGGTAGTGTTTACAATTTACACCTATGTCCTCTGCTGCCCTCCTTCTGTCTTGTGTGTCCTATAACTAATTTGCCACTTTCTGCACTTTATTTTTCTTAGACATTTTTTTTTGCATGCAGCACAGAAGCTGTAAAGGGCAGTAGTGTACGTAGTTTTGACAGATGTCCCTAATCTTAGCACTGGGGTCTTCACGTGCCTCTCAAAATCAGCACTCACCTTAGGATTCGTATCTTGCTTCCACATAGTAGAAAACTTATTTTGAATCAATTTCACCACTAGAGGTCACCAGTGTACCATCTCAAAGAGAAGACATAAACATGATCAAGTCATTAGCCGTTTCCTACCTCTGCCCTTACAGGGCATTGTTCACCGTGTCTTCTAGTTTGTTCTGAGTATCTCCTGACAGGTGTCAGATATATGTTATGAGGGGACATCAGTTGTCACTCTAGGTGATGTTGCATGTGTGTCTCATGTTCCGTAAGGGTGAAGGGCCACGACTCTAACCACAAGGAATATCACTTCTCACTGGGATGTAATGGGGGGGGGGGGAGAGAGAAGCATAAGATAATCTGAGAGAAAGTAGTGTGAACTCTGAGGTGAGAAGACACTGTGGGAATCCAGACTCACCCTCTAATGTAGCTCAGACATGCCTGCTTTTTATGCAATAGGGAAAGTAAGGACCCAGAGCAGAACATTCATTCATTCAGGACATACATGTACTTGGCAGTGAGGCTACACTGATGAAGATCAGTTGGTGCCCTAAGGAACTTAAGCAATCAGGCATTGGAGATCTCTATCCAAATACAATTAGTGCTTCCGGAGCACCATGCAGGCCACTTTCCCTCAGATTTTCTTATACCATCTTCCCAACAGACATATAGAAAAGAGCTGTGATTCTCATTTCTGGTCACCTGAAGCACAGCAAGGGCCAGTGGCTTTTAAAGTTGACGACACTTTTCTGAGGCTACGTTAACAGCAGGCTGCACATATTTTACATCAAATCCACAATGGAACCGCAGGGATACTTGCAAGAAAACGTTAAAAAGCTGAGCTGTCTTGTGGCCAATGATGCTTTTAAAAAATATTAAAATTTATTTTAATATAAAACTCTTGTATGAGAGAAGCAATACTCTAAGAAAAAAAAAATTAATACCCTGAGACATAAGATCTCTGAAGAAACTTCTGTACATGAAAAGGAGCAACTCCACAATATCTCTGAAGGCCAAATCAGTTTTCTTCCCAAAGGAATATTACATGATATTTTATTATAATATGCTTCATCTCGCACATAAAGAAAACGCGCAAATTCCAGAACTCACGATTGCATCATCAAGGACAAGCGGCAAGGAGTAAGGAATTCCATGCTCCTTCCATAATCTGGAGAGCTATTTCTTCTACAGCTTTAATTTAAATTACTCATCAGCGGTTACAGGACATACAGGCCAGGCTGTTCCCAGGCTTTTTCTCGTTTTCCGGCATCCTGGGAGGAGAAAGGAGCCTGGCCAGAGCTCTGCTTCAGGCTGGGGAAGCCTTGATGGGCTTTTGCTGGGATGAGTGTTACTAAGTACGCTGGAGGTGATTCATTGTAACCATTTGTTTTAAAACTAACCACAGACAGGCTTGTCCTTCTTTCTGAATGTTAAAGTTTCATTAGATAGTGAAAAACAAAGGGTGGTGTGGAGAGGGAGAGCTACAAACTATGATTTGGTTTATTTTTAAAACACTATTATCATTGTGCCATTGACTTCCGGTGCTGCTTCCGTCACCAGCTAGTGTAGTTCTTTTCTTTTTTTTACTTCTAGCCATCCCATCAACACTTTAGGAGACATTTTGTACCATTTCCCTTGAGATCATTGTATAAGGGAGGAAGAAAAAACAAAACAAAAACAGAAATTCGTTGCAAAACTAAAGATTATTCACAATGGTCCAAAATAACCAAACCATCAAAGGTTCACTCTTCAATATGGGGAACCACCCATTATCACTCATTATTATTATTTGAGAAATTCCTCAATGTTATTTTATACAATATTAGAGAAGCAGAATTAACTCTATTCCAATTCCTCACTTGAGGAAACGGGTCTATAGTAAAGTGACTCACCCCCCCAACGGCTTATGGTTAATTTCAAATATTTGGACACTCTATTGCACTATCTAGCTCATAATAAACACTACAATAAATTGTCTAACTAGCAAACATATGAAGAATTGAACAAATACAGACTGAGCCAGAACGGGAACCCAGGTTTTCTTTTTTTCAAACCAATGCTTGTTCCACTTTTGATAGATCAGGGTTTCCAAGTCAGTCATTTGCTTACCAACATCAAAGTTTTTGCTATGTTACATTAACCATTTAATTAACATTATTTTTTTTAAAAAACCTTTCTTTGTTCTAGGCAACAGCATCTGCAAATTGAGAGCTGGTTATATTCATGTATATTTTGGGATACACTGATTACACAAGACTTTGCCTAGAGAAAGAGAAACATCAAGATTGCATAATCATTCCTAATTATTTTCATTTTTGTCACAAAGTTCAAATCTTGATTCCATGGAGATCCTAATGTCCCTCTGAATTCTCATTTGAGAAACTCTAAAAATACACTGGTAATTTTTTCTTAGCTATTGAACAGATAAATGAAAATGACTCTGATCAAATTAGCCAACTATTGCTCTTTACCAGGAAATAATGATCTTGATAAAAGTATACATGACCAACCTAAATTTTTTAAAATCATTTTTTAAATTTTATTTATTTATTTTAGAGAGGAGAGAGAAAGGGAGAGAGAGAGACAGAGAGGGAGACAGAGAGAGAAGGTGGGTAGGAGCTGGAAGCATCAACTCCCATATGTGCCTTGACCAGGCAAGCCCAGGGTTTCGAACCGGCAACCTCAGCATTTCCAGGTCGACGCTTTATCCTCTGCGCCACCACAGGCATGACCAACCTAATTTACCAAATAACAGTAGGGTGGACTATTACGTCTAGTTTTGAAATCAAGTTTCAGCAAGTAGAATATATTCTTTACTTACCAAATTCAGGACAGTGCTCATTCGTCAATGAATTCAATAACCTTTCCAGGGGGAAAAAAAGTAGAAAGGAAAATGTGAGTTCTTATTTAGGAATGAGATGAAACACATTTTGCAAATTAATGAGCTTAAAGTATCAGGAAACACACCTGCTTACACTTGAAAGTTATCAAAATGCCTCATTTAACATATTTCACTTTTAAAATATCCAAGGTATGTTTAGACCCCTTTAATTACTTAGATAAGTTAGAAGTTTTTATGTGGACTATGGCAGTATTCAGATTGGAAGATCCAAATGATCTGGAAGTTCTCTATGTTATCAATCATTTCTTCCTCACCTAAGTCATTGCTTTGTAATAACACTTTTCAGTTTGGAGTTCCCCATCCTCTGTGGAAAATACCTTAATTTTATGCTTCTATTTAGAGGGTTTACAATATTAATAGATGCATATTCCAGATCACATGAGTGTTCATTATAACCAAATATTTCTGGGCAATTTCAGTGGTTTCCATTTGTACTTGTATGCTTTCCTTAGCCAAAAGAAGATAACTTCTGTGCCTATATTTAAACCAGGTTTTAATGAAAAATATTATTCAAGTACGAAACACTGTGTAAAATAAAAGAGTTTAATGAATGTTTACTTCAGGACTAGTTTGCCAAAATTTCAACTCCCATTTGATCTTCACTTGGATGTACTTTTCTTTCTTTTTTTTGTGTGTCAGTTTCGTTATTTCAAGGGCAAATCTTATTATCAGCAACATTTTGTGAATGTTATATTGCTAACATTATTATTTTTTAATGTTATCTTTTTTAGATTGTTTGTCTTAGACTTCCTTTGCAGGGGTCCCCAAACTTTTTACACAGGGGGCCAGTTCACTGTCCCTCAGACCATTGGAGGGCTGCCACATACAGTGCTCCTCTCACTGACCACCAATGAAAGAGGTGCCCCTTCTGGAAGTGTGGTGGGGGGCCGGGCCGTAGTTTGGGGATGCCTGCTTTAAAGTTTAAATTATCTAGCCAAATGCCCTAATAACCATCTCCTACTTTATGGCAATCATTTTATTGCATCTTTTTAATGGTTTTTATCATTCAAGGGTGCATCCTATATAAACCACAGGATTTATGTGTTTTTAAAAAATGTGTATTTTAACTGTCTTTCTACTTACAGGTTTTCTTTCTTTCCATTTTCCCCCCCCCCCGTGCAAATTATTGTTTTTTTGTTAAAGAAAAGAGCTTTATATTTTGTTGTTTTTCTCTTGTTATTTTGTTCCATAGTCAGATCTTGCTAATTTTATCCAGGAGGTGGATTTAACATATATATCTCTGCCCTCTGCATTTTATGTTAAATTGCTACTTTGAGCTTGATCTGGTGAGAGTGGGGTTCTTTTTGTTTGTTTTTGGCAAGAGTATTTCCCAGGTGGTGGTACATCCTTCTTCCATCAGAAAGTAAGTGCTACCCGCGTGTCTCTTTGTGGTGTTAGGGGTGTTGGTACTCAATGTCTAGATCAGTGCTTCTCAAAAGTCTTTTTCATTACCCCCTATCTGCAGAGCCTTTTAGACATTATTTCCCTAATCATCCCCTCCTCTTACGGAATTGTCTTTTTGCAAACTTGGAGAGCCATCATTTCTGCAAATACATAGGCATGCAGATTATGAGTGTTATAAAAGCTTTATTAACCCAAAAGAATAAACTGTTTTGTGTACTCAACACTGCAAAACTACTTTTTCAACCCCCGTATTTCAGTACCATATTCTATTCCCTTTGTTTCTGGGACTCTGATGATCTTTTCTGTTGTCTCTCCCTCCTGAGGTCTTGGGGTGTTTTCTTCCCAACGGTTTTTCTCTCTGTTGCTCAGACTGATTTCTACTGAGGTACCCTTCCTCCAGTTTACGCCTCCCTCCTTCATCTCCGTCCTGCCACCGAGTCTTTGCAGACAGGTCTTGATTTCAATTGTTTTATTTTTCAGATATAAAATTTCTATTGTATCACTTATACTTTCAATTATAACCTATATCTCAGGGTTTTTCATGATCACTTATTCAAGTATTTTTTAATAGTTGCTTAAAGTCTTTTCCAGATAATTTCAACATTTGTGCCATCTTAGTGTTGGTTATCTGTTGATTGTCCTTTTCATGTAAATTGAGACTCTCACAGTTCTTCATAAACTGAATAACTGTGGCTTGGATTCTAGATATTTTGACTGTTACACTATGAGTCCCCGGATTTTGTTCCAGTCTTGTGAAGAATGATGGTATTTTTGTTTTAGTAGAAACTTGAGTTGGTTAGGTTGAGCCTACAAGTTTCAACCCACCTTCTTAGGACTGTGGTTCCAAAGTCATTTCAATTTGGAAAGTCTTTGCAGTACTTTATTTTTACTTACTTTTAACAATCCTACTACAATAACAATTCAATAAAGTAGGTATTATGATACTCACTTTATAGATAAAAAGATAGGTTTGAATTCAGCCTATCACTACTATAAGATATTAGCCAAGACACCCTTTGGCTCTTGATTTTCTCATCTGCAATATGGGATTGATAATACCTACATCACTGGATTGCTTAAGTATTGAGTAAAATTATCATATGTAACATGCTTAGCATATTGCAAACCCTAAAGAAATCCTGGATAGTCTTTTTCTCATTTAAAAACATGAGTTTTACAAACTGAATGGGAGATGATATTTGCAAACAACAGCTCCAACAAGGGGTTAATATCCACAATATATACAGAACTCATACAACTCAACACCAAACAAACAATCCAATTAAAAAATGGGCAAAGGATCTGAACAGATACCTTTCCTATGAAGAGATATAAATGGCCAACAGATATATGAAATTCATACATTCAACTTTACTAGCTATCAGGGAAATGCAAATCAAAACTACAATGAGAGACTACCTCATACGTATTAGAATGGCTGTTATGAACAAGACAGGTAATAGCAAGTTGTGGAGAAAAGGGAACCCTCATTCACTGCTGGTGGAACTGTAAACTGGTACTGCCACTATGGAAGACCGTATGGCAGTTGCTCAAGAAATTAAGAATAGTTGCCATAAGATCCAGCAATCCCTCTCTGTGTATCTATCCTGAAAACTTGAAAACATTTATTGGCAAAGACATATGCCCCTCTATGTTCACGGCACCATTATTCATGGTGTCCAAAACATGTAGACAACCAAATTGTCCTTCGAAAGAGGACTGGGTAAAGAAGATGTAGCACACATGCACTATGGAATACTTACTACTCAGCCATAAGAAAAGGTGAAATACTGCCGTTTGCAGCAACAAGGATGGACCTTGAGAATATTATGCTAAGTGAATAAGTCAGTCAGAAAGAGCTAATAATCATATTTTTTCATTCATATGTGGGATATAAAACTGAAACTTATAGACACAGAACAGCAGTATGTGGTTACCAGAGGGAAGGAGGTAGGGGTAGGGGACACTGAAGGGTAAAGGGAGTCAAATGTATGGTGACAGAAGATAATTTGACTCTGGGTGGTGGGCACACAATGCAATACAAAAATAAGGTATTATAGAAAGTTACACTTGAAATCTGTAAGATCTTATTAACCAATGTCACCCCAATAAAATTAATAAAAAATAAAGCATTGGAAAAAATAATAAAAACATCAGTTTTATTGAATATAATAAGTAATCAAATCCATACATTTTAAGTTACAAGAGATGACTTTTGACAATTGTACACACTGTGTAACCACCACTTCAATCACGGTGTTACAGGTCATAAACATTACACCAGGAAGTTGCCGGTATCCTTCACGGCCAACCCTCCACTTACCTTCCACCACAGGTGACCACTGATCTGACTTCTAGCACCATAGATAAGTTTTGTCTGCTCTAGAACTTTATATTAATAAAATCATAGTTTGGGCCCTGGCTGGTTGGCTCAGTGGTAGAGCATTGGCCTGGCATGCGGAAGTCCCGGGTTCGATTCCCGGCCACGGCACATAGGAGAGGCGCCCATCTGCTTCTCCACCCCTCCCCCTCTCCTTCCTCTCTGTCTCTCTCTTCCCCTCCCGCAGCCGAGGCTCCACTGGAGCAAAAGATGGCCCGGGCGCTGGGGATGGCTCCTTGGCCTCTGCCCCAGGTGCTAGAGTGGCTCTGGTCGCGACAGAGTGACGCCCTGGATGGGCAGAGCATCGCCCCCTGGTGGGCGTGCCGGGTGGATCCCGGTCGAGCGCATGCAGGAGTCTGTCTGACCGCCTCCCCATTTCCAGCTTCAGAAAAATACAAAAAAAATAAAAAATAAAATCATAGTTTGTACATTTTCTGTCTGTTTTCACTCAGCATAATATAATTCAGGTTCATTCATATCAGCACTTTGTTCCTTTTTTTTCTGACTAGTATTCTGTAATTTTACTGTGATTTTTTAAATACTGATTGAAAGAGTTCTTACATAGTCTTAATTCAAGTCCTTTATTAGATGGTGTATCGATTTCCCAGTCCATAGATGATCTTTTCATGGTTTCTTTCATAGAGCAGAAAAATTTAATTTTTATACTTTAAGTAATCATTTTTTTTCTGTTACAGTTGTTTTTGGGGGGACCTTTGTCAAATTTTGCCAACACTAAGGGGACAAAAATTTTCTTCTCTGTCTTCTTCTAGAAGATTTGTAGTTTTGCTTTTGTATTTTAGTCTACAATCCATTTTAAATTAACTTTTTGTATATGCTATAAGGTAGGTGTTGAGGATAGGTGCTGAGGTGCATTTTTTCCCATACTGATATCCAATTGTTCCAACACTGCTTGTTAAAAAATATATATATATCCTTTTTCATGAAGTTACCTTGATACCATTGTGAAAATCAATTGATCCTGTTATATGTGAGTTTATTCCCAGATTCTGTTGTTTCATTTACTTGTGTGTCTTTACACTAAATACTCTATTTACTTTATTGCTATAGCTTTGAAAGACATAAAATAAGGTACTACAAGTCCTCTAACTTTGTGGTTCTTTTACAAAATTATTTTGGCTATTCTAGATTGTTTTTCCATATGGATTTTAAAATCAGTTTCAGACTATAGTCACAGAGAAGTGACACTCATGGGGCCAGAACCACAATTGTCCAGGCTTTCTGTCTAGGGACAATTGTTGTATTGTATCCTAATAATTGCTCTGGATTTTTGTGTCTACGTTCAATTTTATGTCTTTTAATATCTTTATCTAGGTTTTGTATTAGCAGAATGCTGTTATCATAAAATGAGTTGAAACGTGTTCTTTCCTATTTTATTTTCTGGAAGAGTTTGTATAAGATTTATATTTCTCAAAATAGTTGGAAGACTTTACCAGTGAGTTCATTGATTTCTGGAGTATTCTTTGTGGGAAGGTTAACCTAGTAATGATATTTTATAGATATAGAGCTACTCATATCACATATTCTTCTTGAGTGAGCTTTTGTATTTTTTTTTCTCAAGGGATTTGTCCATTTCCTCCAAATTATCAAATTTATTGCTATAGGGTTGTTCATAATATTCCTTGATTAGCATTAAAATGCTATATTAATATTTATAGGATCTATAGTGATATCCCTCTTTTCATTCTTGATATCTATAATTTATGATGTTTTCTCTTATTTTTAAAAGAAGAAAAGTCTATTCAGAGCTTTTAATTTCTTTAAAAGAGTCATATTTTGGCTTTATTGATTTTTAAATTTTATAGTTGTTCAATATGATTAGAATTTACTATGTTGGTGTATAGCCTCTTCTTTGAAATTATTAAGAGATTCCCAAGTGAGTCTAATGTAAAGCCAAGTTTGGGACCTGGGTTCTGTATCCTTACTGATTTTCTGCACACTTGTTTACAAATTACAGTGAGGGGAGTGATGAAGTCTCCAACTACTGCTGTGGGTTAGTCTCTTATTTCAGTTCTGTAAGTTTTTGCTTCGGAGCTATTTTGTAGCACTATTAGGATTTTTCATCTTAATGAAATGACACTTTTATCTTGTTTTAATATGAATTTCCACGATTGCACATGAAGATAAACATTAATAAAAACCTTTCTGGCCATTCAGTTTTACTTTTCTTTCAGGTGCCTATTTATGTTATTAGAATATATTTTTTAAAATCTTGAATTATCAGAATTCTTTATATTTTCAGAGCTTTACAATAGTTTTCCAGTCTGTGGTTTGTTTTTAACTGGATTAAAAATGTCTTCTCTTTGGGTTTTTAAAATTTTTAGCTCTTCTGTTTGTAAAACAATCAAAATCTAAAATAATTTCCTTAACAAATGGTGCTGTTTTGACTGGTTTGACAAATTCTTCCCTATGGTGACGTCATAAAGACATCCGTTTTCTAAAAGTTTACCTTTGTATATCACATTTTACATTTATTTCCCTTGGAATTTAATTGTATTTGTGGTGTGAGATCAGGATATAATTTCATATTTTTATATGAATGGCCCATTTAACTAGAACCACCATAGTTTCTCTTTTCGAAAGCCAATTAATAAAGTTATTGCACCACTTACACTCCCAACGGTAAAGAAGAGATCTTTCCCACGACCTCACCAAATATATTCCTTCTCAGACACTTTTACTGTATACCAATCTGCAGGTACAGGAACTCTCCTGATTTTCTCTTTATTCTTATGTCACTACTACATTTTTAAAAGTTGCTTTCAAAACAATTATCATGATCCAGTGATTACATTTCTGGATATATACCTGAAACAATTGAAGGCAGTCTCTCAAAGAGATATTGCACACACCATGTTCATAACAGCACTCATAATAATTAAAAGGTGGAAACAGCCCAAGTGTGCACTAACAGATGAATGGATCAACAAAATACATGTATATAATGGAATATTATTCAGGCTTAGAAAGAATGGCTGTTGCCAGGTGCCAGGGGAGAGCTAAGTGGGGAATTGTTGTCTAATGGGTATATTGTTTCAGTTTTGCAAAATGAAAGAATTCTGGTAATTGATAGAACAATGTGAATATACTTAACACTACTGAAATATAGTTTTTTAAAAATATACATTTTAATATAGTCCGTAAAAGGATTAAGGCCATACGTCACCAAACTGTATCATAACTAAAAAGCCAAGAATATGAGGATCACCCCTAGAACTCCGGAGAATGTGCCCAAGTCAAAACACTAAGGCATTATTACTACCTTGTTCTCACCTGTGGGTGGTTGCGAGTCAACATGGAATACGGTGAAAGAAAGCGCCAAATGCCAAAGTACTAGTAAGATATCTCAGCTCTAAAATATGAAATGATCAGGTGTATTATGCATTTGGAGGGGTTGCAGAGAAGAAAAATCTACTGGGGGTACATTTGGGAGCTTTCCGACTTGGGGGGGAAATATAGAAAAGTCTACCTTTAGAATTGAGGAACCACGGAATTACTCTGGCTCTCTTTATCTGTTACATCCATAAATGTCCTTTCCTTACATTTGATAACTTCTCTTTTGCCCAGTTTCTTTTTACCGACCTCCTTCATGACAGCTCTCAGAATTTTCCATAGTGAATGTCCGACCCCAATTTTCACGCTCCCGCTGAGACAGAAGAAACCCTGCGCTTGGATTCGCTTTCTCAAGCTTAAGTTCTCTTCTGCGCTGTCATTGGTTGTTGCTCTTCCAGGACCCGCCCACAACTATCTCAACCCTGATTGGGTGCCAATGTCCCCCCCCCCCCCTTTTTTTTGGCAAAAGATGGATCCCGGAGCTTGGAGAGAGGGTGATAGGAGCACCGGGCAGCCAATGCGCCGGCGTGCCGTTTTGAGTGGCGATTGGTGGGAGGGGGCGGGACTCCCGGCGCTGCGCACGCTCCGTGGGCGGAGAGGGAGGAGCTGCCGATGTCAGTAGCTCCGGGTGTCCCGGTCTGAAGCATCCTCCCTGTCCCTGCCCCTCCCAGCGCCTCCAGCGGCAGGTAAGGGCCGTCTTGGGCCCCGGACGGCCGGAGGTGCGGCCTCGGTACTGTGGAGGGCCCCGAGGGCGGGGCACTCAGGATGCAGTTGGACGCACAGGGGTTCAGGATGAGCGGCCTCGGGCCTGGGCGTCCGTGGGCGGCGGCGACCCGGCTCCCCGCGGGACCCCCGCGCGGCCCCCTTTTCTCGTCTCATCACCGGGCCCAGAGGCTCCTCGGAGCGGGGGCATCCTGCCGCCGGTCCCCGCAGCTCCCGAGGCCGAAGCCGTTGTCCACCACCCCCACGCCGAGATGGGGCGGCGGGAGGGGCGTGGGGGAGCGAGGGTATCGGTGCGCCTGGCCTGGCGGGGCCGGGGCCGGGGTCGAGGTGGGCCGGGGCCGGACTGCTGTGCGGACCCCGGCAGGTGGGGCGAGAGGCCGCCGGACCGGGCCGGGGCGGCCGGCAGGTGAACGGCCCGGGGAGGGCTCCGACGTCTCTCCAGGCGGTAGGGCGGCCCCCGGGTCAGCTTCTCGTGGGCTTCTCCCGGGCCCGGCGGAACTAGTTTCGGGGAGTTAGCATGGGAACCGAGAAAGATGCATTCCTGAGCGGCAGGGCTTTTGTTGTACCTCGTCTGGATTCCGGCTCTGTGACGTCACAGGCCTGAGGGCGTGCTAGGCGGGGTCCCCGCGCCTATCTGTACCTGAGGACCTGCAGCTATCTCTGTGCATTCTGCGCCTGGAGTCATTAAGCTGAACATAGAGAGTCGTTTTCTGGGGCTCTAGCTGCCGTTCAGACCCTCGTTTGGCCGAACAGTTCCTTAATTTGGGGATTTGTGTAGCTAGAACAAGTCGGAACTTGAACGGACCCGAACTAAACATGTTGACAGTTAACTGCAGCTTGAAGGGAGTGAAATTTATCTTCAGTTACTTAGTTAGTAGAACTAGCAAAGGATTTTGACATCAACAGTTGCAAAATGTTTGGCAAATTTAGGTAAGGCTTGTATTTAAAGTTTCTTCCATTACATAATGGATAAAGTGACTTTACAGTTAGACCTAGGTTCAAATAATTGGTACAGACATTGGCTCTAAAGTTTAAGGCAAGATACAGCCTTTTTTGAGATAGTGTCCACATCTGTAAATTGCAATGTCCTCCATGGATCTGATGACTTAATAATATATGTGAAGTATTTAGTATATGAATACCCGACTTTATTTTAGTAATTCTTCCATAACTGCTAACATTGATCATTGTCTAAAAATTTAAATAAGTGGACAATGGTATTACGTGTTTTGTTTTGTTTTTTATAACAAACAGCATTTTCTTCTGTTTACTTCTCTTTCTAAACTATTTGCACATATCCTTTGCTTACTTACCCATTGGGTGTTTATTTTCTTCTTAGAGTAAAGCATGTGAAATGGTCCTACTGGGTCACATAATTTTCTTTTGAAAAACAAGCTGACATTTTATTTCTCTATGAGTTTATCATTTTTTTCTTATTGCAGAACACTCATCAAGGATTTTGTATCCAAGGCCCAAAAGTTTGTTACCCAAGATGATGAATGCTGACATGGATGGTATGTTCTTTATTTTCCTTTGAATAGAGAAGAATGTTTACAGTTTTGGATTTGGCTAATTTACTTATATATTTATATATATCTATTAGTTCTGCAGAGGACTAGAGGCAACTTCTGTCCCTTAACTGTGAAGTGTTGGCAAAAACACTTTATCTTTAGCTTGGTGTCCTTATCTGCAATGTGGGGATAGAACTTTTTACTTCATAGGGCTCCTGTATAAGTCAAGTTAGATAATATAAAACATTTTGCAGATCTTTTAAGTGCTACACTATATAAATGGTATCAAATATTAATAGCAAATTTGAACCTTTTTTATTACAGCAGTGGATGCTGAAAATCAGGTGGAACTGGAGGAAAAAACACGACTTATTAATCAAGTGTTGGAACTCCAACACACACTTGAAGGTTAGCTTGCATGTTGTAGTTTTCTTGAATAACATCAATTAATTCAGGGGGCCAGTTCACTGTCCCTCAGACCGTTGGAGGGCCAGACTATAAAAAAAACTATGAACAAATCCCTATGCACACTGCACATATCTTATTTTAAAGTAAAAAAACAAAACGGGAACAAATACAATATTTAAAATAAAGAACAAGTAAATTTAAATCAACAAACTGACCAGTATTTCAATGGGAACTATGCTCCTCTCGCCGACCACCAATGAAAGAGGTGCCCCTTCTGGAAGTGCGGCGGGGGCCGGATAAATGGCCTCAGGGGGCCGTAGTTTGGGGACCCCTGAATTAATTGAAATTGTAAGGCTTTCTGATGTTACATTTTGTTATTGTACACAGTTTAAAAAGTATACATTTCAAGTCCATTTCAATAGTTTTTCCCCCTTCCTGCCCATAGCTTTGACTGGCTTTTTTTGTTTGTTTGTTTTTTGGGGGTTTTTTTGTATTTTTCTGAAGTTGGAAACCAGGAGGCAGTCAGACAGACTTCCGCATGCACCCGGCCAGGATCCACCTGGCACTCCCACCAGGGGGCGATGCTCTGCCCATCTGGGTCGTTGCTCTGTCGCAACCAGAGCCATTCTAGTGCCTGAGGCAGAGCCCACGTAGCCATCCCCAGTGCCCGGGCCAACTTTGCTCCAATGGAGCCTTGGCTGCGGGAGAAGAGAGAGACAGAGAGGAAGGAGAGGAGGAAGGGTGGAGAAGCAGATGGGCGCTTCTCCTGTGTGCCCTGGCCGGGAATCGAACCCAGGACTCCTGCACACCAGGCCGACGCTCTACCACTGAGCCAATAGGCCAGGGCTTGGCTGGTGATTTTAAAGAACAGGTATGTTTCAGTAAGAAAGTCAAATAATGTTCTTAAGCTTCCCTCTTTAAGGTCTAACATAATGCTTTTTAGTATGAGAGCCCCTTTTAATAAAGCCCCTGCATTGTGTTACTAAGTCCACTTGTACTTAAAACCTCAGAGATGAAGGGAATTGATCTGAGTTTTTTCATTTTCTAAATGCTTCACATAAAATTAATACTAACACAGCAACATTTTGTTTTTAGTGAAATTGAGATTTTTTTCTTTTGACATCAAAGTGAGCAGATCATGTTGTTCCAGTGACTTCCTGTGTTACAATTAATAAAAGCCAGTTACTTTGGAAGTCTCCTTCCCCCTTACCTTTCAGAGCCACGGCGTGCACATGCAAGGCCTCGTCCACCCTGCTGCAGACACTGCCCCCTTCTACTGCACACACTTCTTACCGTGTGCCTTTGCTCAGGGGCTCAGTAGCTGCTGTTCCCCTCTGGGTCACTCTTTTTCCTCTAGTTATTTGCATATCTCTAGGCTCTTTCTCTCACTTTAAATTTCTGATAAAATTTCCTTGATCAAAATACCTGTCCCTGACTGTACTGTATGAATGGGCGGCTTCCCTTTTGCTTCTCTGATCTTGCTTCTTCCATCTTGCTTTTTCTCCTGATCACCACTTGGAGCCCCCTCAATGCATATGTGCCCACATGCACCTCAGAAAGTCAGCCCTGTGAGGACAGGGGCCTTTCCTTTTCGTTACTGTTGCCTCTAGAACAGAGCCTGGCTCTAGAGGGCACCCAGTTCTTAGTTGTTTCATGAATGGGTATAGGTGATGTTTTATCATCAAGAACTGCATCTTTTGGAATTTCTTGCTAATGTAAAAATACAAAATATTCAATTGCTTGGAAACTCTGTATCCAGTAATGAATTCAGTTGTGTTCACCTACCACCTTTTCTTAAACTTTACTAGTGGAGATGTTAGGGTATGAACCCAAATTCACATTTTAAGAACAGTCTGTATGTTTTAAATAGTAATTTTAAGAATTAAGTAGTCAACATAAATGCCATTTACAAAGAACATTGATTCTACCGTGAAATCTCTTTAGGAATTTTGGCTATTGATTTGCACTTTACTTTGTTACCTTCTCATCTGAATTTAAAACTTAAAATTTAACGGTTGTGTTCTCTTAGAAATGAATCTTAAGCATTTTATAATATCATTTTATTGATAATGGGCTTTTTTGTTTTTAATATAGATCTGTCTGCACGAGTAGATGCAGTTAAGGAAGAAAATCTGAAGCTAAAGTCAGAAAACCAAGTTCTTGGACAATATATAGAAAACCTCATGTCAGCTTCTAGTGTTTTTCAAACGACTGACACAAAGAGCAAAAGAAAGTAAGGGGTTGAGATCCCTGTCTCACGGAATTGCTGCTCGTCTCTTTTCTTTACAACGTGCATAGATTCCAGACGTTGTAGTACTTTTGTTTGTGGCTTAGTTGAATATTTATGAGGATAATGTCAGATTTAGGCAAAGTCAGGAGCATAACAGAGGACTTCCATGAGTTTGTGTATTATGTTAGTCTATGAAAACACGTTGTAGAGACTTTATAATTAGAAATGCATATATTTATGAAACTTGATAATGAACATTGTTTTATCAAATTTGCTTTGATTTATAGGTTTAGCGCTTTTATTAGAGGCATAGAAGATACAGGAAAATAACCACCATGTTGTGAAAAAGTGACCAAATCATGTACTGAATGCACAGCTTTATGTACCTTGTCTACCATCTTGTGCCTCTTCTCCATTGACTGCTTCCTTCACACTCCCCTCCCCCGAAGGAAAGGCTGGTTTCAACATTTGTAAAAGTGATTTTAGTAGTCAATCATTTATGAGAGTAACCTGAGCTCTATTGTTGAAACTTATATTTGTTATACAGCCATGTGCCCACATGATGACATTTCAGTTGATGACAGACTGAAGCTGTGACGGGTGGCATGCCATGTAGCCGAGGTGTGTAGTCAGTTACACTGTGTGAGTGCACTCAATGACGTCTGCACAACAAAGTTCCCTGATGACGCTTTTCTCAGAACGTATGTCTGTCCTTAAATGGTGCATGACTGTATTTAGTACTGGGTTAGACAGGATTGTTGGTTTCTCTTGAATCAATTGAAAGCTGAAGCTATACAAATGAAGATTTTTTTTTCCTTGAAGCTTAATTGGGAAAATTTGTTGTTGAAACTTCCTTTTATATAGATAACTTGGTATCTGAAAAGATAAGCTTTGGTTGTGCATATGTTTGAAAGAGAAGATTTTGAGGAAAAATAAAAATAGTATGGAAAAAGTATTCAGTAAATATTAAGTCACCAAGTCCAGATGTTTTTCTCCCGATTTGTGTTATCTGGCACAGATTGGACTGTCTGGGGAATGTAATTATGAGTGGATTGAGTCTGACTGACTGTAAACCACATCTAGAATAGTCACAAAGCGTTTTGGCTTGATGTATATTTATAGTATCCAGTAGGTCAATTTTTGCAAAATCCTTTGAGTGTATTAGTATCAGAATCTTGACTGAACTGGGAGAGTTTTACATGTATAATAAGTGATCATGTTCTCAGTATTTTATTTCACTATTTCAGAGTTTCTGTAAGCCCAGCTACTAGTTTGCAGAGTTTGTCATTCTTTAAAAATTTTTAAAAATTTAGTTTGTAGATTCCACTTGCTAGAAAATTAATGTCATAAGTAATGTTAAGATGTTAAATAGGAACAGAGATTCATTAATATAGCTTATATTAGATTTGGGCTTCTTTAATCATAGAATAAACTTATGTTTGTATTGGTGTATGATTCAGTGAATGACTTGAGCTGTATGAATATATATATCATCATGCTGCAAAACATTTTGCATCCCTTTTGTGACCTAATTTATAAACATTTAAAATTGTATTGCAGTTTCGCTTTGCTGTTTAATAAAAAGCTGTTTCCGAAATTGTGTGTGTTTTGACATAGTCACCCAAGTATCTGGGTGGCACAGTGGTGTATTCCTGGTTGTTCAAGGCCACAGGGAAGTAGCATGTGTTCCTTAAGTTCCAAATTACTGGATGTTTAGGGGAATAGCAATTTTATTAAAACAAATATTACAAGATATTATACATTAACTTAAAAAATAAAAGCAAAGAATTCAAAGACGGATCCGATATTTCCAGGGGAAAAGTAATTGTAGTTTTTAGGTTAGGCTACTCTGATAAGTAATACAGAAGTTTTTCTCCCAACTAATAGTTCTGAGGTGAGTGCTGCGAGCTAGCAGACTGGAAGAGAGCTCTGGCGTTTCTAACCATGACTTCCAAGCCACACTAATTATCGCCATTCTAACTTGCAGAAAAGTGCAGGATGCATAGATGCAAAATTTTCAAAAAGCCACTAATTCTAGTAATTGTCTCTTCCTAGAAAAACAACCATTGGAAGCAAGGCTATCTAAAAAAAATAATTCAAGAAAAAGGAAGCTACTTTAGGCTGGTCAAGTAAGAAAGACCCCAACTAAAATAAAAGCAAAATATAATTATATTTTTCTCCTTTATTAGAGAAAAGGACAAAATGTAAGTCATTTTCAAGTCAGATTAGGGGTAAAAGGACAAAGCTATCCTGTTATTAAGGAAGACTGTCTGTCTCCAGCATGGACCCAGTACACACGCTCAAGGTGAAGTTCTGTTAACCCTGTCAGCTGTGGTCCCAGAGGGTGCATGCACAGGAAGGAACAGGGACTTGCCAGACTGGTTCCTCAGATTTTTACCACTGCAAGCTCTTGGAGTTGAACCAAATGTTAAAATTAAAATGGATCTTCAACCAGGAAAGTAATAAAAGCTTTAATAAGTCTTCAGAGAAAAAAAAAAGTTCAAATACAAGATACCTATCTGATGGGGTTTCCATAATAAAGGATTTGTCTCCTGAAGTAGCTTACTTTCTGAAACTCATCTAGAATCATTCAATATGTCTAGTTCATTTGGATATTCCAAATACAAAGCCAGAAAGGGGGTTCTTGCAAGATGTGTGCAGTTAGTATTAAATAAATACAAAGTATGGTTAACTATGTATTAAGATTGCCACCACTAATTTATGGCAGTTCAGAACACAGTGATGGAATAAAGCACTTATTTTCATTTTCAATTTAGTCTTTGAAATAAGTGGGCGGTGTCTGACTGCCTTTAGTGAAAGAAGCTGGAGACTCACTGTCCTTATACATATGCTCTAAATGCACTGCTGGGGAGGGGGTGGGTGGGAACGTGATTGGTGCTTGCCCAGAGATGAGGTGTACATGTCCATGAAGGGATCCAGAGTAGTACCTGAACAGTATCGAGTATCGAGTCCTCTATCAGTATTAAAGTCGTTTTGTAGTCCCAGAGGTTTAGATCACCTTCCAAAGGGTCTAACCTGTTACCCAAACACAAAAGCTTAAAATATTTTAAATGGAACAACACAGCTCTATTATACTGTTCCATGACCTTTGGTAACTATATATGACAGTTTAAAATGAGAAGCAATCGTAATTATGGCTGCTATCTATCTTAGACACTTTTTTGAAGCTAGAAGAGAGAATAGACAAAGTAGGTTTGAATTTGTCAGGAAAAAAGGCAAGACAAAAATTCATAGCCATTATAACTTCTTAAAGATCATAAAAATAAAGCCTCCCAATAATAACTTACCTATTAAAGTGGACATATATTAAAGAAGAAAAAATATATTTTCAAGAGCAATGTACATATAAGCAATACTCTGAGTCGTGTAAACCATACTGGCATAAAACAACTACAGAAGCTTAAAGAAAATTTGTTTTGATGAACCTATTATCTTTGTATTCAAATGTAAAATACGCCGCTGTACTATCAACCAGTGATTCTGTGAATGACAGGCCTTTCTGTTTTGTTGACTTGTCTGCCAACAAAGCGCCTCTTGAAAGGAATTTACAATTTAAGTGAACAGACCATAACTATAATTTAACACAAACTAGGTATATGTGTGTCACCACGCTTTCAAATGTTGACAGAATTAAGCATACAGAAACTTTATTGCATTTAGCTCTGTATAACAGGACACACTCATTTTTGTGGTAGAACTAGCTGTTATATTGTAGGAGAGCCGTTGAAGGGGAAATTCTCAGAACTGATTTTTTTCCAATAGCAGGGAAGCTGCTGCATATTATTTTGCTCTGTACAAACCAAAACTTTCTCCAAACTATCAAAACTGTGTAACTTCTAATGATATCAATCTCTTAAATCTGACATGCAATGTGCCACTTTTATTCTAAATTCAAAGACCAGGTAACTTCAAGGTGTCTGAAATGGATGTCTGAAATGGACGTCTGAAAGAATAACATTACTAGATATTAGAAGGAAGATGCGTAGATCGATTCAAGTTCAGCCTGACACGCTGGTTTCAGAATGCACGTTCCTCTGAGGAAATGAGACGGCGGAGCAGTCTACTCCTTCCGCACCTTCCTCCTGCGTACCGACTTCACCGGCCCATCTCCAGACCCTGTGCTCTCATCTGCTTCCTTCATCTGGAAAAAGAGAATGATGACAATGCCTATTTTCATATAGTATGTAAACTAATAGACAGGAATCAATAATATAGTTCTTATTCTCTAAAATACTATCATATATATGCTCCTTTACTTCAAGCAGTTGTCCAAATATGTGTATATAAATTATGTTTTCATTGTTCATCTTTTGGCATGATTACATTTTTAGAATGACTGCTTCTCAAATATGCACCTGACAAGGAATACTGCTACCAACTCAACTCACAATTTTATTTTATGATTTAGAACTTAATCTCAATGTCAAAATGAAAGGTTATGTGATATTTTCACTGTGGGTTATTAAGCACTAACTACTCACATCATTTCTGTAAGTACTGAATTGTTGAGGTGGTTTTACAGGGGCTTTTACAGAAGTTCTGGCACATACTACTTTGACAAAAATTTGAAGAGAAGAAAGGGAAACATCAAATTTATGGTTTTATTTTCCCTTTAACTTTCATCCTCCTAGATTAGAATAAGCACTTATACATAAATTAAACTTGTGATGCAATATAAAATAATATAGGTATTACTTATACAGAAGAGATCTCTCGGTTATGGTATATAAAAATTGGCTGATTTTAGCTCACTAACTTATATAAGAAGACTAAAAGACTGGAAGATGGAATTAAGATATTTTTTTAAGGTACACAAAATATTTTGTGAAGCAAAACTGTAGACTATATACTCAAGTGAATAATTGCAACTATTATTGTTTAGAGAATGACAGTTGAAACAATGGTTATTTAAAACTCCATTCTGGAAGAAATTATCTTTATCCAGCCTCCTCTAAATGTGGATATTCATACTAGGTAATGATCTCTTTATAACCTCACAAGACAGTTAAGACCAGTCACCAGCCATAGGTTCTGAATAAGCTTTAGAAAACAATAACAATAAAAAGTTTATTTGGGAAATTTGTTCAAATAGACAAAATAGAAAGTTTATTGCATCATCTGCAAGAGGCCAGGCCAGACTGTGCTGTTCCCCTCCCTAGTGGGGACTGGGAGGCACTATTATGTCGTTCTTATGGGCTGGAGAAGTAGAGAGCACGGGCATTTGGTGCATGCTGATTTTAAAATAAAGTTCTGATTCTGAATTGTACCCTGGATGGTTTCTGACTCCATTACAACTGATTAGAAAAAGGCACTGTGAAAAGTACTGCTACATATCAGGATATAAAAAGGGGTAGATCTATCAAGTTAGCGGGAAAACTAGTTTACTAAAGATTTGAGAAAAACAACAAGTCAGTACTCAGCTCCTCAAATGAATGAAATATTTCAAAGTGGACGATGGAAATTATTGAGACAATGTTTTTACAATGGCTATTAAGAAAAATTGTAATAAACACAATTACCTTTTAAATATTTAAGTGCTGTTTATTATACCATTCAAAAGACTACTTTAATAATAAAGTCATGCTTTTTTATAGATGTAGCACTCTCTTTATATTTTGTAAAGCAAAGGCTTACTTTATACTGTTTTATTAGGCATTAAAAGGATATAAATAATAGAATTTTCTTGCCTTTTTTACAGACACATCTAAAAAAAAATACAGAGCCTCTTAAGAAAGCTCAAAAAAATATGAAAAAATCCTTCACAAACGAGATTGCTGCTTTTATTGAAATAATTTTTTGGATAATGATCATACTGAAAACTCATTTGTTTTCTGTTAGAGTTCTTACCTCATCCTCTGACCCAGACTTATTTGATTTATTGCCTTCCTCTTGTCCTTCTATGATCTCAATTTCTTCCTCACTCTTTTCCTCAGGGTCAGCTTCTTCTGGAATACAGATTTTATTAAAGGCAAGGGCTGGATGAATTAGAATTCTGCTACTGAAAGTATTAAATACAAAAAGGGGAGTTTATTTAAATTTCAATGTTTAAAAGTGAATTCTTTCATTAGAACTTTATAAAAATTAATTACAAATACTCATTATTTTACCACATTTTATAAATAAATCCTATTTGAGGAAAGGGACAGTTTTAAATTACTCTTAAGCATTCAGTCTGTATGTAATATGACAACCAAAGAATCTGTATGTGTGTGTTACAGGTGTGAATTTACATGTGTCTATTTCTAGATTATTGTTTTTAAATTAACTGTTCCATCAACTATTAAGTTAAAACAGACATAATTTAAGTCACAGAGGGTTCAAATATTGACAGTTTTACATCTATCTAGTTGTGCATGAGGATGTCCCAATGGAGAGCCACCAAAAGCCTCAGCTCCTTAGTTCTAACATCTTCAGGAGCTTAGTGGAGGGTGGGAAGGGGACATATGATTCAGCAATCCTTCCGGGAGATCAAATCACTTATTGTAACAAGCCATCCGATGAACAACAGCCATCGGCAGACTCGGTGTTGGTTCTGTGGCTGCAGCCACCTGCCTTCCACCTGTTTCTCCAGTACAGAGGCCGTGGTCTCCACCACCCATTTCATCTGCACTCTTGGAGGCAAGAAAAGTTCTTGAATGAAGCTACAGTATATGGGACTTACAGTTGCTATGCTTGTAAGCAACTGGACAATATTTAAATGTCTTCCTAGAAGTGACTAGATTGACGCTGCTCAGGGCATAACACCCAGGCAGGGACGTGACCCCTCTGCCACAGTCACGCGTTCTTGGGGTTCAGATGGTATACATTTGACAAGAAGCCAGGGCAAGAGCTAGTGTTCACCAGGCTGTCTACATTTTCATGAGCTCCGCCTCGGGTCCCCGTTATAAATCACTGTCACTGTCTTACCTTTTTCGAGAATTTCACCATCACTTTGCTTCTTTTCCTCTTCCAAGTCGACTGGCTTCTCCAGGGCCCCTTTCTCTTCCTTCATTGCTTGCTCTAGCCCTCCCTTTGTTTGTGGTCTGCAGATATCAGTTTTCTTATACTCGGCATCTTCATATCTTTTCTGTGGTAGTTTAACAGAAGCTGTTTTTACTAAAGGCAACATACTTTTTTTAAAAGGTTTTTGCAATAACTAACATCATACACAGTAAAAATTTATACAAAATTTAGTTTATTACTTTTAAGAACCACTTGCTCAATTCACAGAACTTTTAAACCCTTAGAGGTTTTTATTCTCAGTTGGAGGAAATTTATTTTATTTACCTTTGCTCTTCTTGGCCAGCAAAATGAAATGACCAATGCTATCGGAAGCCCTGCTGTCACAATGTAAACGATCCAAAGCCACGGGTTCTCTTCAGCAGCTGTCCTTAGCTGTGTGAGCACACCGGGCTGTGGAAGAAATGAGCAGAAACCTCTTCAGATTTTACAAGCCTTCATTAGGAAATACAGCCTACCCCCAAACCTCTTTTACCCAGGTGTTTTCTATTAGGGAGTGTGCACCTGTTAAGCTAAAACATTACTTCATTTTCCTAATTTTACTTTGTAAAGTTTAAACCTTTTAACTATTAGCACGCATGGCTACTGGAGACTTTGTAGTAGAAGGTATGTTACTACATAGATGGAAACCACTGATCTACCAGCAAGAATAATGACAATTTTCTTTTTTGGTAAATTTCAGGATGCAGTTAGTTTTTATGGATATACTCAGGGTGGGCAAAAGTTGGTTTATGGTTTTGAGTACACAAAACAGTTCATTATTGTATTACTATTTATTAATTTTTGTATTACTTTCAATATGAATAACCATAAACTTACTTTTGCCTCCCCCCCAAATTATCTGGTTCATTTGGAAGCATACAACTCTCTGATAAATCAGTCTGTACTTGTAAAGAACTTATTAATAAAATCAATCTGAGAATTATTGCTACCCTGGAATTGACAAGGTGACAAAAAGTTATAGACAAAGACTACAGATATAGCTCAACCAAGTGGTGGTGCAGTGGATAGAGCATTGACCTGGAATGTTGAGGACCCAGGTTGGATACCCCAAGGTCACTGGCTTGAGCACGGGGTCGCCGGCTTGGTATGGGATCATAGACATGACCCCATAGTCACTGGCTTGAACCCAGAGGTCGCTGGCTTTAGCAAGGGTTCACTGGCTTGGCTGGAGCCCCCAGTCAAGGCATGTATGAGAAAGCAATCAATGAACAACTAAGGTGCCACAACTTCAAGTTGATGCTTCTCATCTCTCTCCCTTCCCATCTGTCTCTCGCTAAAAAAAAAAAAGACTTACAGATATAAATATTAAGTAGTATCATTTCTATAAACAGCAAATAATTCCATTATAGCTATCATAATTTAATAAATGAAATGAAGACTTACATATACATATGTAGTTCATTATATAGTTTATAATAAAGTTGTATCATAATATAGCTAAATATCTGTCTTTATAAATTTAAGTGCATTTCTTTGGCAATTAGTAATTATTACATATTTATATTTTAAGGGTAATTTCTATAACTATAACAGGACCAAGTCCTATTATTACTATATGATCAGTGCCATACCTCGTTCGCTTTTTCCATCATTCTTTTCACTCTCCAACCATCTGCAGCCCAGTGATCTGCTACTTCCTTTTCTGAACAGATAATAAAATTATCAAAGTAGATATCTGAGGTCATAGACCAAAGCTCTAAACCAAGAGCAAGGAAAGAAGTCAGACGAAACGGATGATCATCTTCAAAATAATCTGGATTAGGAATTTTTCGAGGACTCCAGATTCCCTGGAAGAAAAGCAATTTGAAGACATTTTCAAATAAAATAATTTCATTATAAATGCTACTTAAGAGGCAGTTGCTGTTGAATGAAATCAGCCGGAGAAAAAAGAAAACTTTAATTGACATTAATTCATTAGTAATTCACTGGAAATAAAATCTTGTTCTTATTCTGTACATGATGTTCCTATAAAACAGAACTGACTTTAAACTGCAGAAAAAGGCGGAGTGAAAATCCAACACACACAGAAACTAGAGTAAATTTCACACGTAAATACTACTACTTTAGACAAGTTTTTACATTTAGTCAAGTTATTTAAGATAAGATGTTACTAAAACTTCCCAAATCAAAGAGATAACTGTTTGGCAGAAACGGAGCTACCCCTTTTAACATATGCCCATTACAGGCATCATTAATCCGTTATGGCTGAGCCTCAGAACGATCATTCTGCATCAAGTTCCATTAGATCTGAAATGATCAAATGCAATGAAATCAAATAAATTCAACAGTGTGATTTCTCACTGATTCACTCAACCCATATATGTGTCAAGCACTACCAGAGCTAGGGGTACAGTGATGGACAAGGTCCTTGTATTATGGAGCTTAAAGCCTAATGAGGGAGACGGACATTAAAGACATAATAAACATTTTTGTGATAAATGCTATGAAGAAAAACTAAAGTGAGCAACTAGAATACGTAACTGCGTATGTATAATACATGTTAGAAAATGTCAATGAAAAATTAGATAAAAATACAGGGTTAAATTAGAATAACATAGGGACTTCTACTACAAAAAGTTAGGTACACTCAAAATGTTTCTGATTCATATTAGGGAAAAAATCCAAATTTCAGTAACATCAGAAAGTAAGCAGCACATTAAATAGAATTCTTTTGATCCAGAACTCATTTCTTATATTTAACTGTAAAATAGAACTTTATTCCATATGATCATCAAATAGTTATTAGGGAATAATATAGTATCAAGTGACTTATCTCCAGCTCTTATATTTGTTTCTCCAGAAACTTAAAGAACGCTTTACTTTTTAATCTGAGAGAATTGTTTTTACTGTATTTGCAGGAATAGTTTATATATTGATTTTAGAAAGAAAGGAAGGGGGGAAGGGAAAGAGAGGTGGGGGAAGAAAAGAAGAGAGGAAGAGGGGGAGAAGGAGAAAAGTAGGTTGATTTGTTGTTTCACTGATGTATCCATTCACTAGCTAATTCCTGTACGTGTCCTGACTGGGGACTGAACCTGCCACCTTGCCATATCGGGATCTATGACCATAACCAACTGAGCTCCCTGGCCAGGGCCTGCTTTACTTTTTACATATAAATTAGTTGGAGTTTAACTTCTTGGATTTCTTACAATAGCCAAGGCATACTATTACAAATCAGTTTTCTAAAGTTAACATTATCAATAACTAGATAGAAAGCAGAAATAACATTTTTGACTCTACAGTGCGATTAGAACTAGTGGCCATTACCTGGTAGCTAGGATTGTCTATCATTGGCGGTCTCCACACGCCCTTGTATTTTGGGTTATCTATCATGGGAGGATTCCACTCACCGCACCCAACCTGACATGCTGGGTTAGAAATAAGAGGTGCCTCCCATTCTCCATCCATGTCTTCATTCCTTAGGGTAGTAGAACAAAGCAAATATAAGAACCTCAATTCTCCCGTCAGTCATATACACTAGTAAAACAAAGCAAAGAAGCACAAACTTGACCTTTGAAGATGAAGAATGCTTACCAGTCCACAGGCATTTTAGCACTAGGATCTGGAATTAATTTTGGTTCATCTTCAAGCCAGCCATCGGGTTTATTTACATTTAAATCTTCTATTTTGGCAGGTTCACTTTCATCCCTGTAAACACAGATTTTATGTCAATTATTAATTATTTGAAGGTAGAAAAAGGCATGTTACAAAATTCAGAAAGTACCAAAAGGGATTTCCTACCCTCTGTGCCTGTGCCCACTACGTCCCTATCTCTCCTCCCCGACATCTTCTGCTAACTTGCCAGACTTCTGTACATCTGCCCGGTTGTGCTCTCGGAAGATGTACAGAATATGTATGTGTTCTTTTTTATAGAAATAACATTCTATAGGAAGTTGTTAAATGTTGCTTTGGTCACTTAAAAACTCACTTATTAACAAATACATACTGGATGGTGACTATGTGTGAGGACTGCTCTAGGCGCCCTATTTTATACACACACATATCTGCTGCATTCCTCCTAACAGCTGTATAGTCTCCCATTTTGTGGCTATACCCTAATTTATTCAACCTATCGACTCTTGAGGGACATTTAGTATTCCCCAAAACTTAGTAATACAAATAATGTTATAACAAATATGCTTGAATATATTAGAAATTAGTAAGAAATCAGATCTCTACTATATGAATCTAAAATAAATTTTCCAGTTTCTCATGTATTTTTTATTATAGCTCATGATGAGGTTTTTTTGCCATATACAAATAATTTATTTTAATGTAGTTAAATTTTTTAAAATTTTCTTCTATATAATTTTTCAATTTTGTCATATTTATAAAGGTCTTCCCTACTGAAATACTTTAAAACTGTATTTAATTTTAGCAATTTTATATTTTCCTTTAAAAATTACACTTAGTAAATTCTAAAATATATAATCATAGTATGTATGAAAAGAACTACTAATACAATTTTCATCTTCATAGAAAAGTAGAAATTTTAAACAAGAGACTATGTTATAGTTTTCCAAACAAAACTTAAGCGAACCAGATAAACTGAAACAATCAACTCTCTATATGTAAAGACTTGTACTTGCCTGATATCCATGTTATCTTGAGTCTCTGAGAGTTCAGAGTAACCAGATTTTAAAATTGAAGGGAGCATTTATTTTAGCACTGTATATAGGACAACTCAATCTAATCACCAACCAGAATGAGGTTTCTATATGCAGTTTCCCTCACTTAGGGGCAAGCTTATTTCCCAGGGTATACTTTTTAGGGAAATAAATCTGAAGCAATGTTAGGAAACCTACACAAGGAGGGATGGGGTCCTACCTTTTCTGATAGAATAAATTCATGAGATGATATACCAATAAGTGATTTTTTTATTATTTAAGAAACTGACTAAAAAAAAATATAAGGAACCTTTTAGGATGCGTAAATATTCTATATCACGATTGTGGTAGTAGAGACATCACTGTATATGTTCATAAAAACTAACAGAACTATATGCAAAATATATAAATTTAACGGTATAAAATTATACTTCAATGCATCTGACAGAAAATGCACTTAGAATTCAGCAAATATATGAAGGACAATATTTATTGACCAAGTGAATGGTAATATTAGCCCAACATTAGAAAATCAAGCAATATAATTTATCATACTAAGAAAATAAAGGAGAAAATCAATATGCTCATCTTAATAGATGCAAATTTTTTTATAAAATCCAACTTCCAATCATGAAAAAAATACTCTTAGGAAACTAAGAACAGAATTTTATAAACTCATACTTAGTATTCACACCACTCAGCTAGCCACTCCCTTATCTTGATGTCTCAAGAACTGAATGAGTTATCTTGTTTTCAGCTGCTAAATTTTAAGGTAATTTGTTACACAACATAGATAAGTAATATGGTGGGTTAAATACAAGAAGACAGATAATCTACTTAGCAAAACCATAACTGTTACCCAATCAGCAGAAAAAAATAAGGTTCTTAGGAATAAATGTATCAAGATCTTTATGGAGAAATTATAGAACATATTTAAGGACAAAAAATACCTTTGTAAGTGGAGAGACATACAGGTATCTCACCATCTGAACTCAAGCTATGGGCACTTAGGAACTGAATACATTTCTTTTAGGAAAAATATTCATAATCCTGTAGAATGAAAATGACACAAAAACTTAGCTAGCAAAAAAATTACAGTTAAACAAACTGGTATGAGTGAATCCTATAAAGTTTTATAAGATGTTGAAGATATGCCTGTTTTAATACTAATTAATGGAAAAGACTACAACTATGTAAAATATGCACACATGATGAAGATTAAACTAGAAATTAAAGTGTTGGTGTTTTAAAGTCACGGAATTTTCTGCCTACAGAACTGAAAGCATGAAAATGAAAGTATATTGAAAAAAGCAACATTAAAATATTAAGATAAAAATTAAGACAATTAAAAAGGGAAGTGCAAAATCCGTTTCAAAAAAGCATTTCAGACAAAATAATCAAGGTGAGTAGCTCTGAAGTTTAAAGTCTACATTTCATTGGTTGTACACTTATCTGTTTTGTCATTACTTAATACGCCAAATACTGCTTTACTACTGAATTCCTCGCTTACCAGTCGTCTGGTTTGGTGGCGGACGGATCAGGGATTTTTGCTCTTTCATCCCAATCATCAGGCTTTTCATCACTGAGATCTTCAATTTCTTTGGGAGGATTGACAGGAGGACTCATGTCCTCTAGAAGGCTTCCTTTGTTTACAACTATTTGATCAATTAATACTTCAAATGTGTTATCTGGATTCATCACTAAAGAGCAATTTAAATATAGTTATCATATTAACAGACATTAAAACATAATCTAAATAATAAAGCTACCCTAAAATTCACAGGTAAAATTCTCTCTCAGGCAGAAATAGATGAGTTACCAACGTATTAAATCAACATACGCTGAAATCACTAGATTTAGTGCTTTCTAAAATCAAAGATAAAATATTAAGTGATAACAACTTAATAAAATACTCCACTACTTCTCAAATAAAAATATCCAGTAGCTAGCTCAGTTTGGGACTCATACAACCAGACAGCTTCACTATTTTAGTTACAGAATACAACTCAATCTTCTTCAATATTTGTAAATAATCTTTTTAAACATCCTCAAACTTTATATTATTTTAAATGTATCTGATAATGTATTTTTATTAGTTTTTAAATTTTATTTATTTTAGAGAGCGAGAAAGGAAGGAAGGGGGAGGGATAGAGGGAGAGAGACAGACAGACAGAAACATCAGTCTATTCCTGTATATATTCTGACTGGGGATTGAACCTACAACCTTTGCATCTGGGACAGTGGCTCTAACTAACCGAGCTATCTGGCCAGGGCCAACCTCAAACTTTAAAAGTTGTAAGAACACAACAAAAAATGTTACTTTTTCCTGAACCACCTGAGAGTAAGTTACTAACCTCATAGACATCATTCTTGAATGTTTTAATATATATTATACAAGAACATTCTCCTACATAACCCCAATCTAGGAAATTAGCATCAATACATTACTATTATTTCCTAGAAATTCTTAAAGTTCATTAGCATTTCTAATTCAATGACTCATCAACAGTGTAAAATATCTTAAGGATGATTGAAATTATTTAAGCTTATACTTATCAGTATGTCGAGGTAAATTCTAGCTAACTGTCCCCATGCCAAAAATGTCATAAAGAATTCCCTTCTCCTTTGTAAGGACAAGAGAGAAGCTCTTTCCCTTTGTGAACATGGAAGGGGGTCACTGGGCAAAATGTATACCTTTGGCAAGAATGATAGGTGAAAACAGCTGCCTAAGATTTGCTTTCACTAAGCTAAGGAAGCAGGAGCTATCAACAGATGTCAGGATCGTCTCAACTCTTCTAGTTAAATGGGCTACGACTTCCTAAAGGAACAGTTCTGAAGTAATACCAATCTCCAGAGGTTTCAGTCACAACAGTGCCAAATTCTGTCAAATTCAAATGCAAAAACACACTCAATATTTTCTCCTTTCTCCTATTCTCCTCTATTTCCTCTTTTATTAACAGCTGAGATTATAATTTCCTCTTTTATTAACAGCTGAAAAAAGTTAAGCTAAGAGTAAGACCTTAAATGCAGAAAAGGTACTAACTAGATCCTTTCTAATTCAAAAATGGAGTTTCTCAAGAAAAATCTTGGAAAAAAGAATGTTTTCTGAATAAATTTTGTAACAAATGTTTTTGTTTTTTTTTTAATTACAGTTAAAACAAAAAAGGTACACGACAAATAGATGTGGGAAAAAAATCTTTGTCCAAAATCTTTGGAGAAAAACATTTTCATTTAGAAAACTATAATATTAAACATTTTATGATGAATGTACAATAAAAGGCATTGGTTTATAAAGTTAAGGTACTCGATAAGATTCTTAGAACAATTACAGAACAGTGTTACAAAAATATAATAGTATTATAGAGGTTTTTTTAAAAAGGAAAGAAAAATGTCAATCTTAGCACAACAAGTTTTTATAAATAGTAGTAAGCAAAGCAAATGTTTAAGTCAAGCTTTAATTTCAATTCCAGCTCGAGCAGGGGATTACTGTTGCTTCCCAGAGCAAGTTACTTCAGCTAAGCCCAAACAGAGAGAAAGCACTCACCTCACATGACAGTTCTACACGAAGTGCCCAGCGCAGATGACAGTGCATCTAAGATGATTAATGACAATAGTATTTTTCTAGTTTTTTTTCCCTATGTGCCAGCATACTTTGCCTAGTGGCTACCATGATGTCCCTCAAATTTGAATCTTGTTTTCTTTTCCCATGTTAATATTCTAAGCATTTTTTATTCTTGCTAGACATTTCACACTTAGTCATTTTGTGTCGTATAGAAAAGCCTTGGGTCAATAACACTTGGGTCATTTCCAGTGCACAGCATATTTTCACATGGAGGGTCATTTGGATGAATTCTTGAAAATGAGATTGTGGTTTCAAAGGCCTATGATATATACTCCCAAACTGCTCTGACCAGCTCTGTGCAGCTAAGTCTGATTAAATTCACTGTTCTTAGTTATAATTTCTCATGATTTCTATAAGTTATGTTCTCCAAAATGTCCAGTACTATATAAATATTTTCTAATTTCATATACAGTCTTTGATGTCAATAGCGACATTAAAAATAAAATTGGACACTGCCTTGGCAAAACAAATGAATATTTCTGCAACTGCAGGCTTTGGAAAGTAAGCTGAAATATCTTATTCTCAGATGGAGCTGTCCTGTGGGGTTCTGATGTGCTACGATTTCATGTATATGAGCATAACCGCATATATGTGCTTGGGAAGAGGAGACACATCCCTTATAGCATTCTACCTTCACCCGCAACATCTATGCAAACTCCTACTTACAGGAGGCAAAGCTAAGTGTGTTAACAGATGGTATGTACACAACTACCACGAGGCAGGACCAACAATAATCACAACTGCCTGTAGAATCAAGTCTAGGATTTTCAGCTTGGCCTCATAAAGTTCTTCCTTTTTTATCTTATTTCCAGTTTTCTATTCTTAACCACACCAATAGTGTCACAGTATCTGAAATAGCCATTCACCTCCTATATTCCACAGTCTACCTACACTTCAAGACAAGTTCAAATACAATCTCCTTCACCAGGTTTTCTCAAGGTGACCAAACCGGAAGTGATACTGCTTTTGAACTCTGGACTGTACCTCATCTGCACCTCTCAAATGGTACTTGACTTTCTACCTATAGTAGAATGATGTCTTATTTTCCTAAAAACATAATAAACTCCTTAAAGGTAGAATGCATGTTTGTTTCTCCCAAAGTACTTGTCTTGAAAATATTAGTGGTCAGCAAATATTTTGGAATGAATGAATTAATTAATTAAAAGGATATACCAAGGGTATATAGATGAGTCTTCCTGTCTGTAAAGAACTTTTTAAGGTCTACTTCTGGAGGTTTGGCATGCTTCTCTTCAAGAACTCCAGTTTTTGGATGTCTATGTCTGAAGATAAAATGAAGTTTATAATCTTCTCCACATTTATCTGGTCCAAACATAATGGTATAGGATGTTTTATCATAAAAGTTTTCCTTCAAAGAAAGATGAGTGATGGGGATTAGTCTAGAGTTAGAGTATTTAATGAATATTTCTATTTTATCCAATTGGGTAGAGTTTACAAAAATGCATGAAATTGTTAATTCATCAAAGAATTATTTGACACAAGTGACAATAAAAGATGTGGAAAAATGACAAATTTTATTTCAAAACAGATTTTTTTTTTAAATCACACACTACTTCCTTCATAAAGATATAGGAGGGAAGCTGAAATCCCCCTGCAACATCATAATAAGCCTTAATTATTTTATGTAAATCTGTATTATTTTTTTATTAATAAGTTAAACAGAGAGAAAAGCATACTTATGAACTTAAGACTACAATGGTCATCCATTACTATTTTTCAGAATACACTCAGAGTGAAGAGAAATTCAGACACAAAAACAGACACAGAGACTGTTTTTAACTACTAGTAACTTCTCTTCATTTGACATGGTCTACTGATCAAGAGCATGGGGTCTGGAGTCAAAACCGGGGCTCAAGTCCTACCACTGCCCTTCAATTAACTGCACGGGGCCCTGCGCAAATGTCTTAACCTCTTTACAGTTTGGTTTCATCTCCTCTAAAATATGGAGACGATAATAACACCTACCTTCTATGGTTGCTCTGAGGATTAACTGAGTTTAGATAAAGTGTTAGAAAAATACTTGGCATTAGATTTTATTATTGTCATACATTCGGGTGATTGTCACCTGATAAAACATAAAACAAGAGGTTCCGCATGTACTACGCATCACCTCCCTTTCACCTGGTCTAAAAACAGGACACAAATCTTCCCAGGCATGATTCACACACAGGCTGAGCACAGCCGAGCAAGCTGACACATACCGCACTGCCTCACACAGTGCATTTCTGTTGTATGCAGGAACCTGATGCAGCCCCCTGCCAGAGAATGCCACAAGAAACGCGTCCCACCTGCAAACAGGCCTAACACACCCTCCTTCATTATGAAAACATTTTTAGTTACTTCTTGTGGGCTGCCAGCTGTGAACTGGCCACTACTTTTATTTAGTTGTTTGGGATTCTGTTTCAGTGCTTTGCTCTGTTATCTCGTTTCTCTGAACAAACTTCTGTTTCTTATTTTGTAAAGAAAATAACTCTAAGCTGATCTTTCAATGACATTTCTAAGGCACTATGTCATTTTTTATTTACAGACATTGCAAATTTTTTGTTGTTGTTGCTAAAGATTACAGAAATGGATGCCATCAAGTAACCCAGCTGTTTGGGACACTTGAAAGCCAACTATAAAAGCCACATAAACTCACGCTGGAGAAAGATTTTCAAAGTTCTTTTCAATTTCAGTTGAAAACAAAAATTTTCATTTTACTAATTACTCCTTAAGATACTTATTAACTTTAATACTTATTAACATTAAAATAGCCTACCAGATTCAAATCGTCAGTGTCTGCCAGGAGTTTAATGTATGCACCTCCACAATCAATACCATCTTGAAAATTTACTTCGTATCTAAGTAAAGGGAAAAAACCGTACTGCTGATAAATAAAAAATACTAATTGCTCTTAAAAAATCTACTGTATCATTCTCAATTCATTTAAACATACCTGTTACATTGCCAGCAAGCCTATAGTAAGCTTGGCCCAGGAAATAAGAAGAAACCTTTTTCCTATGCACAGCCTCAAAATATTAAAAGTAGAATGAATATCAACTAATAAAAAGTCAACTAATTTTTAAAATAATTTCCCATCAAAACTGCTGAATTGGCCCTGGCCAGTTGGCTCAGTAGTAGAGCTTCAGCCCGGCGTGTATAAGTCCCAGGTTCGATTCCTGGCCAGGGCACACAGGAGAAGCACCCATCTGCTTCTCTGCCCTTCCCCTTCTCCTTTCTCTCTATCTCTCTCTTCCCCTCCTGCAGCCAAGGCTCCACTGGAGCAAAGTTGGCCTGGGCACTGAGGATGGCTCCATGGTCTCTGCCTCAGGCACTAGAATGGCTCCAGTTGCAACAGAGCGATGCCCCAGCTGGGCAGAGCATTGCCCCCTGGTGGGCATGCCCAGCGGATCCCAGTTGGGCACATGTGGGTGTCTGTCTGCCTCTCTGTTTCTCACTTCAGAAAAAATACAAAAAACAAAACAAAACAAAAACTACTAAATTAAGAAAAATATTTTGACTACAACTATAACAGGAAACTTCAAATTCAGATAAGATATGCACTTTGCACATAGTCTTAATAGACTAATAATAATCAAAGACTATGGAGACCATAGCTACAGCAACAGATTTCTAAGAAATTAGTAATGATCTTAAATATCCAGTTCACTAACAGTTTGTCTTTTAGTTCAATTATACTAAATCATGCTAAATAATTGTACATTTAATTAAATACCTCCAGCAAATGGATCTCAATCAATAAGCTGGAGTACTTAGGGCTTTAACCGCTAGGAGCTATGGGAAACCATAGTATCACAGCTAAAAGAGCAAACTGACATGAGAGTCTTTTCGTGGATTTACAACACTGAGTAATTCTCAGCAAAAGTAATTTTAAGGAAATCATCTTGTTTAGGCAATGAGACACAGACTTATTAAACAGTATTTAGAAGAGAATTTTGGTAAACTGATGAATTACAAATGACAAAAATCAATGAGGTAATGGCTCTCAGTGAAAAAATGTGAAGACAAAAATAGTTGTGATTTGGTTTAGTGAATTAAGAAAAAATAACAATGAGAGAAGCAACAGGAACTAGTGATTTTGATGCACTATTTAAAATCTTTCTGAAGAAACTTGAGTGACAATAAAGTAAAAAAATAGCATACAAACCTTTGACAATTTGAACTCATTAGTGTATATATTTTGTAATGAAAAGAACAGGAAATACAGTAACATTTTAAGTGATTATCTCTTAACTGCCAGACCATGGAATTCCCTCCTCCCCATTTTCTACTCAGCTTTATTTCGCAAGATCTCTACAATATGGTGATATGCATGCACTTTGGAGTAAAAAAGACCTGAGGTTTATTCTTGATTCTGCCACTTACTCTCATTACTCAAAGGGTAAAGGCAAGTGATTTCAGTTCTAAGTCTATTTGCTCATCTGTCAGATGGGTGCATTGCCCAAACCTACACCTCACAGGCCTGTCACAACGATGAAAGGCTATCATGCACAGCAATGCTCAAAATGTCCGCTTCTCTTAGGATCAGGAGAAAGGTTTTATTTTGTTCTTTTTCATGTTTTTAAATAAAGGACAGTTTGTTTTTCTCAAAACTTTATCAGTATTTTTATTTTAAGCAGTAGCTGACAAAGAAACTCATGTCTTAGAAGACTATAAAGTAAATGGTGCTCAATGTGATTTAAATTTATATATCCACTCCATTAAGTAAAAGAAAACAAAAAAAGATATAGCTTTATTATAGGTTATTTAAGCTAATAACTAGAAAGAACAATTTATAAACTGTATCCATAAATGTAAACATAGATTAGTTATCCTATTATGTCTAGACTCAATCACTGTCTATTCTTATACTGAAAACTTTCAGAGTTTTCAAACCATTAACTTGTGCCTAGTAAAAATAATTCACAATGGGTTAGAGACATGTATATCACATAGCCTGACTGCTGCTAAACTTTAGTCACAGAAAAAATGACAATGTATACAGAGTATATGTTAACCCTATTTTCTTCAGAGTATCATTTCCCAAACTGTCCCATGAAACTGTAATTGTTGTTAATAGGAAAAAAAACCCAACTTCTGTGGTCAAATAAAGTTTGTTAAACACAGTATTAAAATTAAAAACCAGTTTTTATGTGTAGAACTTCTCTCAAAATCTTTAATGGGCAAATAATGCATCCTTACCTTTAAGGTTATGGTATTCTTAGTTTCTAAAACTTATATGACTACATTGCACATTAACACGTAGACAATTTGGAAAAAAGCAGCTTTGGAGAAAAGTTTTGCCATAAATCCATAATATTTATAGAATTTGATATGTAATTCTTTATTTTCTTTATCCCATTTCATTTCATCGATATAATGAGAAGAGAAACAGTCACTCTCTACAAAGTTGTTAAGTGTATAGGAGGCTGCCATTCTTCTTGTCCCTTCCTTCTTTCAGGATAATAATTTCACAACTGCTTTAATAATTTTTAGTTTTTATCCAATCTTTGCTTCTAATTTTGCAAATTAACTTTTGCTTACATGCCTAGTAGTGATTCATACTTCCTGGAAATACTAAACTTGATTCATTTTTCTCTGGAGAAGTTAAGCTTTATATTATTTTCCTTTACCCTTTCATTTATAATACAAAAGGTCAAAATAGAAAGTGATATTATATTTATCTAAGTTTCCACAGAATAATAACATTACTTTCAAATTTTCATTAGAAAAGAAAAACCAAATCCTGAATAATGATAAATACTATCAAGCTCAAATATTAGTCCCAATAAGTACCTGTAATGATATTTTTGTTTAAATAATAGTCATATACTCTTTGACACATTTTACATTTATTGAAATAATCATGCAACTAAGTCAAAGCATCACAACTGAAAAATTAAGCCAATTACACCAAATGCCATACTTAAAAAATAAATTCCTACAGTGCACAAAGGCATTTTAGTCATACCGGGTAGGAACATGTTTAACTTATGTTAACAAAAACTGAAGGAGTTTTAAAGCAATATAGTTTATGGTTAATGATATTTCCTCATGCTCTAATTAATGTTGGACAGAGAAACCTTCTGATATAAAGTAGAAAATAACATTTACACATTTCCTTTTCTTCATTTTTAATTTCAATTTTATTAGTTTTTTCACTGTACTGGATAAATCTATTTTGGTGTTATACCAGTATAGGTGAAAAAAGCTTTAGGAATTTATAACTTGATTTTATGCTAATATACATGCATACAAGGAACATCACAGTAAACCTAGTTTATGTAACATTGTGGGGGAGGGGAGGCTTATCTCTGAAAACAAGTGCCCTTTCAAAGGTGTTCATGTTTGATAGATACTAATATATTTATGCACTTCCTTTTAAAAATAAATTTGCTGTCTTTGAATCTTACTCCTGGTTTAATAGCAATACTATGGTTCCATTATAAATATATTGAGGTTAATATCTTAATAGCAAGTAATTTTAAGAAAAGAGTTAAGATAAAAATAATTTTAATATGCAGTATACAGCTTATGGTGGAAAAATTTCATACATCACAATTTATTTTTAAATTAACCTGCTTTTCATTCAAAACCCTGGGGTGTTTGTGTGTATACACGCATTGTGTTTAAGTGAAACTGAAAAGGAAAACCTGCATTTTTATGCCCATTTTATAACCATTATACCCATATTCAGAAGTCCAATTCCACAAAACTAATATAAACTTCAGAAAATGTTCAAAGACATAACACAACTTACTGAACTATCAAAGGCTTGTCTGCAAAAACAAAGGCTTTCGCTAGCCCAGCAGATATGGCGTGATGCCTGGCTCTGGACTTCAGCACCAGCCCCCTGTCACCGGGTACCGGGTGTTCTTTCAATTCTTCTATTTCCCATCTTCCTAAAATACATAAAGCAAAGAAGGTGAAACTACAATAAAAACACTGATTTGATTAAAAATTATTTGAAAAAATAATTTATCAGCAGTGGTGACCAGTAGGATTTTTCCATGAAGGCTGATTTGATAAAAATAAAAATTTTAAATCAGGAAATAGTATCTGCAACTGTAGATATGTTTACTCTTTTCTCCAACCAGAGTGGTTTCCCTTCCTTAGCTAAAACTGTGGAAATGAACATATCATATAATACACACTACAGTATCTGATTAAAGTGCTTCTAGAGCTGGCTGGGCTAGGATTCCTCCAAAAGGCTTTTGAGTCAATGAAATGACAAACTATGCTTTGTCTCAGAGGGCCTATCACCACTGTATTTTATAATTCTGTTAACCAGTGTCACCCCAATAAACTCAATAAAAAGGGGTGAAAGTGACATATTTTAATATCACCTATGAGACAAAGAGCATCTTTAACACAAAATGTGCAGTTTGCTTCAGTCTTATTTAGAAACACCTGATATTCCATAGCTACATATTTTTATTCTGCAGACGTTATTGTGGGAATTTAAATTTTATTTTGAAAACTGTGAGCCCAGTGAACAGAAACTCACTGCTTCCCAGGGTGAGCCAGCCAGCTCGCGGAACTCTGGGCCAGGAGAGAAGCGAGCACTGGACGGGCCCTCTCTCGGCCGGCCAGGTTTCCCACGGGTAAGGTTAGAAAGCTCCTGAAATCAGATCGTGGGCTGCATGAGATGCAAAGCTGGGAGGGCTCCCTGTAGCCCAGATGTAGTATATTAGATTTTTCTCCTTTCCTCTTTTTAGAAAAGGAAATACCAACTTATATTTATTTTAGTTTTGAATATTGTAGGGCTGCATATTCTAAAAAACCTCAATTTAAGAAAAATTGGCTATGTTCCAGCAGTGTGCCAACTTGAAATTTTAACAGGCACTTGTGAATCACTAATGCTCTTTCAATCACTAATACTCTTTATATTACTTTGTTTCTTTCTAAAAAAATAAAAACAAAAAACCGTGCAAGAACAATTTTACACATCAGAGAGAGGTGTTTTGGTCTATCGTGCAGGTTTTATCGGAATTTTGAAAGTGCATTTTTAAAAGTTTTCAAGTTTCTTTTTCTTTTACCCCTCTAATATGGTTATACAATACTGTTCTTTAAAAATGAGTTTATTGATGTTTCTACTCTCATGCTGATGACAAATTATATTACCACTACTAATCTGTGGTTGGACCAAAATAAAAAGGTCTTTAAGTAACAACTTTATCTTTAGGATTTTCAGGATATTTATAATAAAGGATTTTAAAAACTATGTTGCTTTTATTTTTTCAATTATTCACAGACACTTATCAGCTATGAAAAAGGTACCCTCTAGTACAGGGGTTGGGAACTTATGGCTCGCGAGCCAGATGTGGTTCTTTTGATGACTGCATCTGGCTCGCAGACAAATCTTTAATAAAAAAATAATATTAAAAATATAAAACATTGTCATGTATAACAATTCATTCATTTCCTACTGTTCATGTTCATGGTTGCGGGTGGCTGGAGCCAATCACAGCTGTCCTCCGGGACAACACCAAATTTTTATTGGATAATGCATAACGTACACGGGTCGTTGTATGGCTCTCACAGAATTACATTTTAAAATATGTGGCATTCATGGTTTTCTTAGCCAAAAAGATTCCTGACCCCTGCTCTAGTACTTTAATTTTAGAAAATTTGTCACAAGGTAATTCCTCAATGACAGAAGATTCTTCCCAACTTCAAATAAACAATAACTCTCTATTAACCTTCATTTGCCCAAATGTAGACAATATTAATATTAGGTAATATAAATTCTAATGTAAATAAAATTTCAAATAGAATTTATGTTTTTCATAAGAAATCCTGAAAATCAGTCATTTAAAGAATTGGTATTTATTAAACATCTATTGTACTTCTATTAACAACCTAAGCTGAAAAAAATTTTAAAGTACACTCCCTACGCAAACCCTATATTCCAGTACATGAAGTTTTATGCGGATTTGCTTAGTCCTGAAAATAGGGAAATAAATGAATCTTATGTAAGTAGCACTTGACAGAAACTCTCATTAATTACTTGAATACTTAATAGTTCTGAAAAGAAATCTGACATTGGCGGATTAAGTATGGATTACTCAGAGTCTTCCAGAAATACTGGGAAAGAGACAAAACAAAAGACTGGATGTTACATTGTGCAGACTGAGGCCCCATGTATATAGTTAATAGCAACATAATCTCAAAAGCTAGTGAACTTTGGGTCATAATAGTTACATGGAATATTTAAATAAACATTTTACCATTATATATAGAGGTCTCGATGTCTGTATCATCTTTCTTTGCTTTTGATAAGACCCACCTATAAAGGTAAAAGCAAATATATATCATTAAAAATAAAATCATCAATTTATAGATACAAAGTATATTACACACACACACACACACAAATACCCAACAATCACTTCTCATTCAAAAATAAAGAAATACTTAGAGGGTAGATAAGGACATCTATACATCATCCTGCCAGGCTAGAGTTCAGTCAGCTTTGCAATTTACTAGCTGTATATAACCATGGGTGAGACACACTGGGCCTCAGTTTCTCACCTATAAAATGAGATAAAGAAAGTTCTCACCTACCTACCTAGGATAGTGTGTGGCATATAATAATCAGTAAGTAACAACTCTTCTTGTTTTACCATTATTTAGAATGAAGAGTAAATTGAATTTGCCATGTGAAATTAAATTGTTATTAATATCTGTCCTAAGGGATGATGAAATGTTATACATTTTTACTTCATATTCATAATTTACTTGTTTACTTTCTTTACATAAATGAATATTCAAACTAAACATTTCTATCAATAACAAAAATGTGTTAAGGCACTGCTTTACGCTATCAAATAAAGTACTTTAAAATTTTTTATAGTTCTAGAGAAGGGGCAATTATCATAGGCCAATAACCAATAATTTCAAAAAAGCTAATCAAGTCAAGGAAAAAACTCTCTTGAATGAATACTCACCCAGCCAACCTTCCACTATCAAAAGTTTCTGTAAAATATACTTCTCCTATAGGTTGAGGCGTTTTATATTTAATCTAGAAAATAATTTTTAAAAATCTTAAGTTACTCATCTTCACAAATATTTTAATTAAATAATCTCACTAGTTAAGGACTTATTGTGAATGGACATATAGGTAATATAGATATAAGCTAACATGGTCTCTAACCTCAACACTTTGTATCCTAGTGGTGATGAGATATGAGAGACCATAGGATAGGGCGACAGGAACAAATACTATGCATGCAAACAAAGGGTACACCCATTTCTTCTAACACAGAAGTAACAGAAAAGGCCTCATGACACAGTTGACACGGCCTTAAAAGGATTCCAACATGTGACAATATTTGGAGATATCAATCATTAGAAGCAAAAGAAATAGCATGATCAAAAACATATAAGATGAAAAACTAAGGAAGCACGGAGGCTAGTTTAACATAAACTCTTAAATCTCACGGATATGTGACCAGAGGATGATACTATGTTGAGAGATTAGGAACCCAGAAAAGAAAATTATTCAACAGAGAGAGCACTGCAAAGCAAGTTATCTGCACAGCTACTAGTGATGATGATGATGGGATGGGGGTTGGGGATGGGGGGTGAGGATGGGAGGTCGGGGGAGAGGGGTGGTTATGGTAGAAACACCGTGGCTCTTTTAATCCTCACAGTATCTCCCTGAAGGGATATTGTCGCACCGATTTTACGCGTGATGGAACTATCGGAGAGATGCACAGGAAATTGCCCACTGTCTTGCAGTTAGACAACTACTGGACTTAAAGGTATGAGCCCAGGCTGTCTGGCTCCAAAACCTGTATACTTAACCACTACACTATGTAGAACATACCAACAGAAGAACTTAAAATATTAAAGATAACTTATTAACAAATTATTGAAAAATAATTTAAAAGATAATTTGAATTGGTGACAAATGATTAATTTTTGCCAAATGTGATAGATCTGGGTCCTTTCTGAATCAGCCTTTGAGATTTCATTTGTCTGATGAATTATAAAATATCTTCTCTTAGTTTTTAGAGAAAAGGATGCAGAAATACTTTTCCTATTTTCATTGTCCCTACTCTGGCCTGACAGTATAACATTTCCTGTCACTTTAAGGGAGGAAAATCAGTAATTCAACAAAATTCCACATAATTATTGACAAGGTCAAGATTCTGCTATCAAAGTAGTCCATGTACTAGGAAGGACTGAAAGTTAACTTCACTGTTCTCTATATTTTTATAGATTGGCAAAATGAAAAACGGGCAAAGGGTCACAAGAAGCTTCCTTCTTCTGTCAGACCACCCTTTAAGTCACCAGCAGTTTATTTTATCCTTTATTTATACTTTATCATACCTAGATTACTCATACTTCGAAATCAGAAGGATCAAAAATCAGAATTGCTCACAATACAATGTGCAGATAATGTATTATAGTTATACACCTGAAACCTATGTAATTTTATTAAACAGTGTGACCCCAATAAATTCAATATAAAAAGAAAACAAAAAAAATGAAATTTTCTTTCCCACTTCTTAGCATCTTTTCAAATTATCCTCAAATAGAGTTCAGAGGGGTAGGTATCTGACAATTCCTTTGAAGTAGTCACCTCCAAAGGCCCTGAAATAGCTGTATCTTCTCAGTACTTACGTACTATGGTTCATAACTAGGTTGTTTTAAAAATGTGCTTGTGGAGCTTAAAATTTAACAGGAGAATGAATATTCAATCACCTTAAGCAGCTGAGCTACACTTGCATTTGCAGATAAAAAACTTTAAAAGAAGGTTGTAACAACCATCTATCACTCTGTTGTTGGCCCTGTAAGCAGTAGCTGGCATAGCACAATCGATGCTTTCTCACCATCAAAGTGAGAAAAAATTTGTTTGTCCTAACATTATATATGAATATTTCTCAATGTTAAAGCTCTTGTGGATTGTCAATCTATACAAACTCTCTGCAAAGGTTTGCAGACTCCTGCTGGTCACCCCCTCACAGCACACCTTAACATATCTTAACACATCCGAGACAGAAACGCAGCTGAGTTTACTCACTGCCCACCTTGTCACCCCTTCCCTTTCTAATTCATCCCCCTATCTAGGACATTCTTCCCTCAAAAAAATAAAATAAATAAGTGAGAAGCTGCTTCCTTTACTTCTAGGAGAACGACAAATAATTCTACCTTTTCTTTTATCTGAGGAGAGCTGGCAGTATCAGAAATAAGCCTTGAAAAGCTTCCTCATAGCAAAAAGTCCTCCTTAGCCAGAGATGAACTCCTATTTTAATAGTAAAAACCTTCCCCATATTTATTTGCTAATAAAACCATGCTAAGAGCTGGGCACAAATTTCTGTAGTACACAGGCACTCTAAAACACACAGCAACAAATAGCTGGGAAAAGGAGTGCTTTTCTATTTACATAGAAAAGGAAGATTATTAGGACTGAAATAAGTGTTAAGAGATAGTCACTCCTGTGCATCATGTAAAGGAATAATTTGCAACTGATTTCTCAATAACCTTACCTCTGAGAAGAGTTCATCTTCATTAACAACAGTCTCTTCTGAATTTTCATTATAATCTGCCATCTCAACATCCTCATTCATAAATTCTGCATTAATGGAGAGGCACAGAAGACCCAAACATAGCCAAAAGCCTTGGAAATGCATAGTGATTATCTGTGAAGTTAAAAGTTATCAGTGAAAATGAAAGTTGTGGAAAATATGTGTGAGTATATTTACAAAGAAATATTTTCTCCTAATAACCTCCTTTATTCCAGAAGTTTTATAACAAATTAAGAAAATTACTTATATTATGCTTTGAACAAGTGATAATAAAAACTTGAATCTCATAGGACACAGATGCTATTGCCACCAGTCTGCCTCTAACAACAAAGAGCCAATGGTACAAACCTAAAGGTACAAACAACAGTAACCACCAATCTCAAATAAGTGGACCCCATTAAAGGAAAGAAAAAAGGGACGATTCCTAAATGTTCACTTGAGTTGCTTTATTACAATGTGTGCAAGTGTATAAAAAACACACAACTGGAAATTTTATAACTATAAAGCCAAAATACATTTATAAACACCAAATATTAAAGAGAAAGAACTTTATCACAATTTAATGTGATTGACTTTAGCTGAAACCAAATCACAGCTTAAACACCAAACAGATATGGGGGTATGGGGGTTTCATTGCAACCAGGTTGACTGCTACAGATAAAGCTCTTTTGCATTTGCCATTCTCTAGTAGCATGATGACTCGATTATCTAACCAATTCTCTATTCAAATACTATGACACTTTTTTTTTCTTATTCATTTTAGAGAGGAGAGGGAGAGAAAGAGAGAGAGAGAGAGAGAGAGGAGAGACAGAGAGAGAGAAGGGGGGAGGAGCTGGAAGCATCAACTCCTATATGTGCCTTGACCAGGCAAGCCCAGGGTTTTGAACTGGCAACCTCAGCATTTCCAGGTCGACGCTTTATCCACTGCACCACCACAGGTCAGGCAACTATGACACTTCTGATCCTCGAGCATTAATTGAAATGAGAAGCCAAGAATAATATGGCTGCCACCTGGCAAAAATACATGGTTTATATGTTCTCCTCTATTCCCCTTAGCTTGTTACAATTCAAGTTTTGTTTTGTGGTGCCAATGGACTTTTAAATACCATGTAAATGTGAACAAAGAAATGGTGTGAATGACTGACCACCTTGTAACCCTTAAAAAATGGGCAAATTCATAGAAATGAAAAATAGATTAGTGATTACCTAGAGAAAAGAGTGGAAAGAAAGGCTTAATGGATATAGAATTTTAGGGAGAAGAGTGATAAAAAATGTTCTAAAATTGGAACAGGGTAATGGTTGCATAACTGTGTATTAAAACCCACTGATTTTCACACATTAAACAGGTGAACTGGCAGGTGCAAACAATAGAGCTGTTTCTAAAAATCGAAGCTTCAGACTATAGAAAGCTTTTTCCACAGTTAATTCAACTGATCAGAACCCTTCCTAATGAGATCAAAACTTTATGTGGATGTGTGAGACCAAAACTTCATATGAATGAGATCAAACTTCACAAGGCAAACTCTTAGTCTGCCTTCGTTTCTTCTAAAGGCCATTGGTTACAACTCTAAAGTTGAAAAACATGAAAATGCATGTTTCTTTTTTAAATCAACAACAATCTATAATAATATGAACATTCTATATTAAAAGGCATGTTATCACTAATCATTAGAGAAATGCAAATTAAAACCACGATGAGATATCACCTCACACCAGCCAGAATGGTGCTCATCAACAAAACAACACAGAATAAGTGCTGGCAAGGATGTGAAGAAAAGGGAACCCTCCTGCACTGCTGGTGGGAATGCAGACTGGTGCAGCCACTATGGAAAACGGTATGGAGATTCCTCAAAAAACTGAAAATCGAACTGCCTTTTGACCCAGCTATCCCACTTTTAGGAATATACCCCAAGAACACCATAGAATGGCTCCAAAAGGAGAAATGCACCCTCATGTTTGTGGCAGCATTGTTCACAATAGCGAAGATCTGGAAACAGCCCAAGTGTCCGTCAGAGGACGAGTGGATTAAAAAGCTTTGGTACATATATACTATGGAATACTACTCAGCCATAAGAAATGATGACATCAGATCATTTACAGTAACATATGTGGCTTAAGTGTCCGTTTGTCGCCGATAGCTTATTGGTTGCTTGTGTAACTGTACTAGCCAATGGGGTGAAGTTGCCACGGCTGAACGCAAATTGAGCGGGTCAGGGGGAAGGTGAACACTTGTTTGCATCGGCAATCATCTGCTTTTGAAACAATTTAAAGCTGAACGCAAATTGAGCGTGTCAGGGGGAAGGTGAACATTTGTTTGCATTGGCAATTATCTGTTTTACTTAAAAACTACGTCTTAAATTAATTTCTTTTAAGAATGCCTCCTAGAAAATACAGCACTGAAGAGAAGAGAAAAGGAGCTAAAGCTGCACAAAAACGGCTTTCTCAACAAAAAGAAACGACTGAGCAGAGACAGACAAGGCTTGCTTCAGTCACAGAGCAAATGCGTCTTTCTCAGAAAAATGAGACTGATGAGCATAGAGAAACAAGGCTTGCCTCAGATGCAAGACAAAAAAGCCTGTCTCGACAAAATGAGTCTCTTGAACAAAGGCAGGAGAGAAATGCAAAAAAACGACAGAGTAATGCTGACCAAAACGCAAAAAGGATTAAAACAGTTTCAAACAGAGATAGCGGTGGCTCTTAAGAAATGTACCGCCAGTGGTTTCCTTCATTGCACTCTACTTTAAGCAATTAAGCAAGTAGAAGGGGGACACCCCGTGGGGCACTAAGCAAAGGGGCATCCTCGCCGCCTGCCCTGGGTAATTCAGTTTGAATTAGCAGACACCTTTGCACAAATCATTTTAATTACAATTTATAATATCTAGAACAGCGGTCATTTTGTATGACCGCTGGGCTTTCTAGTTTACAACAACATGGATGGACCTTGATAACATTATACGGAGTGAAGTAAATCAGAAAAAACTAAGATCTATATGAATCCATATATAGATGGGACATAAAAATGAGACTCAGAGACATGAACAAGAATGTGATGGCAACGGGGGTGGGGGGTGGGGGGAGGGGGCGAGGAAGGAGAGGGGGGTAGTGGAGGGGAGGGGCACAAAGAAAACCAGATAGGTGACAGAAGACAATTTGACTTTGGGGGAGGGGTATACAGCACAATCAAATGTCAAAATAATCTGGAGATGTTTTCTCTCAAAATATGTACCCTGATTTATCAATGTCACTGCATTAAATTTAATAATAATAAAAAAGCAACCCCCCCAAAAAAAAGGTATGTTAATATCACCATCTTTATGGACAAACACAACAATAAAAATGAAGCATGCTGTCATCTGGTTGAAGAGTTTGAGCTCTCTGAATCATAAGAGGTATAACTGGGATAGGAAGTAAATGCAAGAGAGCAATTTCACTTGATAACAAGACATAGGTTTGGCCCTGGCACAGTGGTCGGGAACCTATGGCTCACGAGCCAGATGTGGCTCTTTTGATGCCTGCATCTAGCTCACAAATCTTTAATAATAAAAAAATAGTAACGTTAAAAATATAAAACATTCTCATGTATTACAATCCATTCATTTCCTACTGCTCATGTTCATGGTTGCGGGTGACTGGAGCCAATCACAGCTGTCCTCCGGGACAACACCAAATTTTTATTGGATAATGAGTAACGTACATGGGTCGTTGTATGGCTCTCACGGAATTACATTTTAAAATATGTGGCGTTCATGTCTCTCTCAGCCAAAAAGGTTCCCAACCCCTGCCCTGGCTGGTTGGCTCAGTGGTAGAGCGTCAGCCCCGCTTGTAGAAGTCCTGGGTTCAATTCCTGGTCAAGGCACACAGGAGAAGTGCCTATCTGCTTCTCCACCCTTCCACCTCTTCTTTCTTTCCCTCTCTCTCTCTCTCTCTCTCTCTTCCCCTCCCACAGCCAAGACTCCATTGGAGCAAAAGGGCCAGGAGGGCACTGAGGATGGCTCAGTGGCCTCTGCCTCAGGTGCTGGAATGGCTCTGGCTGCAATGGAGCAAGGCCCCAGATGGGCACAGCATCGCCCCCTAGTGGGCATGCCAGGTGGATCCTGGTCGGGCGCATGCAGGAGTCTGACTGCCTCCCTGCTCCTAACTTTGGAAAAATAAAAATAAAAAAGACATAGGTTTATTTTTTTTATTTTCACTATTAGCACAGAAATTAGTATATTTGAAATGTGCTTATCAATTGTTAATAATCCTAGAAGCTTCATTGTTCTAAAATTTTAAGAGTCTTCTATAATTTATAAAATGTAAGACGTATTTTGCCTGCTTCTCAACAACTTTGAGTAAAACAGAAATGTATAAAGTAATAATAGCAGTAATAATGAACATTACTATCACTCTGAACCCATATCTTCTCCTTCAAAGTAAACGCACACTTTAGGTTCTTAATCTGCTGGGGGCAAAAAAATTCCTAAGTGCTTTGTTTGAGCTCTGGTGTACGGGCCGGCTAGGGAAGAATGAATGGGAAGCCAGGCAGGCAGTGCTGTCTCCAGAACTCTACTCTAGAAAACATCATCTTTGCAGGCTAGGAAAAAACAGGATAGGCATTAATCATGTCCAGTCGACAAACTGAAATCAGAATTTAAATCAGATTTAAAAAAACTAGTCAAAGTCACATGATTAGAAATGTGAAACAAGATTGGAATCCAGAAACACTACACCAATACACCATGCTATCTCCTATTTTAATTTGACCCCACAGCATTATTGTAAGCTTACTGGTAAAGCAATGGAAAGAAATCACACCAGTGTTAACAGCATGCATTATCAAACATCTTAGAAATTTACAACATTTAGATTATTAGTAGTATTAAGCCATAAAGATATTTACCCAGAAATGGCTATATTTACCTTACAGGTGAAATACTTAAAAATAAACTGCAAGCAGTCACAAACCATAGACAATGCAGTTCTAAAGGATATCAGTCTCCATTAAAAAAAATTATATAGTCCAACGTTGTCATTGCCCCTTACTTTTTTTTAAAATTAGAAATGTAGAGCTGATGGTTTCTGCTTAATTCTTCAGTGCTCTACCATTATCACAGTATTACTTGAACATCTATCACACTATGGTACCAACATGCCATCAAGCTCCAAACAAAATTGTGAGGTTTGTCACATATTCTTTTTTTTTTTTTTTTTTTTTGACAGAGACAGAGAGAGTCAGAGAGAGGAAGAGATAGGGACAGAGAGGAAGGGAGAGAGATGAGAAGCATAAATTTTTCATTGCACCACCTTAGTTCATTGATTGATTTCTCATATGTGCCTTCAATGGGGGGGCTCCAAGCAGAGCGAGTGATCCCTTGCTCAAGCCAACGACCTTGGGCTCAAGCCAACACGACAATAGGCTTCAAGCCAGCGATCTTTGGGCTCAAGCCAGCAACCATGGGGTCATGTCTATGATCCTAAGCTCAAGCTGGCAACCCCATGTTCAAGCTCATGAACCCTCACTCAAGCCAGGGACCTCAGGGTTTCGAACCTGAGTCCTCGGTGTCTCAGGCTGATGCTCTATCCACTGCACCATCACTTGGTCAGGCTGTTTAATATTTTTTATAAAAGGGTGCTGAATCTTGTCAAATGCTGTTTCTGCATCAATTGATCATCGTTTCGTTTTTCGTTGTTTTATTTTTGTTTTTTGTTTTGTCTCCATTTTGATAATGTGGTGTTTTATGCTGACTGATTTTTATATGTTGAACCATCTTTGCATTCCAGGAATAAATCTCATCCGATCACGGTATATAACCATTTTAATTGGTAAGGATTTGTGCATTAAGGATATTGCTCTGTAGTTTTCTTACAGTTTCTTTTTTGGGGGGGAGAGGGAAGATGGGGGGTAGAGATAAAAAACATCAACTCATAGTTGCTTCACTTAAGTTGTTTTTTATTGCTTCTCCTATGTGCCTTGTCCAGGGCCTCCAGCTGAGCCAGTGACCACTTACTCAAGCCAGCAAGCTTGGGCTCAAGCAAGCGACACTGGTCCTCAAGCCAGTGACCTTTGGGCTCAAGCCAGAGACCTTGGGATCACGCTGATGATCCTGCGCTGAAGCCAGCAGCCCTGCGCTCAAGCTGGCAAGCCTGTGCTTCTTAAAATGCCTTTCTTCTAGTCAGTTTTAATGGCCAACTTGGGACTCATCCAAACACTAGTATGCCTCAAAACCAGTGTTTGAAAATCACTATTATTTCAAGTTTGAGTTGTTATGGAGCTTCAGGCACTCAACTACAGAGTGATATAATACAAAATACATTGAACTTGGCACCACAGCACCAAGTTTCTAGTTCTATGTTTAATAAGGCAAGGGGGTAACGCTGTTCTGGGCCCGTTTCATCATTTGTTATGTAAAAAGGGTTAAACTAGATAATCAAACAGTCAGCTAAAGTGAACAATTCTACTTTCCTATTTAAGAACACTAACACTTACTAGGTACTGTAAATAAACAATAAGGCTTACGGACAGCACTGTTCAATTTCTATGGTTGCATCAATATACATCATTTACACACAATAATTAGCTTTATGAACTATATAAATAAAGAATACAGAATATACCTTTTCTAAAGATTTAGGAATAAGGTGTAAATGTGACTGGAAGACGAAACCAATTAAATGTGAAGGCAAAACTGTGCAAACTGAAGAGGTCAAACTCATAATTTTACAAACTTAAAAATCACCAGAAGGAGAACTATCCAGAGTAGGATGACGTGAAAATGTTAAAGCAACCAAAATCTTAAGATGATACCAGGGTCTTAATTGGTTTTATGTATCAAAACGTTTCAATATAAATTAACTCTCTTCTAATTTGAGACTTCTCTCCCTACGGACATCGGGGTGACTTTCTCTCCCTCACCCTCCTCCTTTCTGATCTTTGCCGTTACCTGGGGAGATGTTACACATAAGATCAGCTAAAGCGTCTGACTGATCATAAACAGGCTCTAGGCGTTAATGAGTCTCTAGTAATTAGGGCTTCTCCGGGTCTCAACCGACTTCCCAGCTGGTCCGCAGCGGCGCATCCAGGGAGCTGCCCGGGGCCCCAGGCCACCGCCGCTCGCAGGGTGGGGTCCTTTCGCCTCCACAGGGGCGGGAATTGTATGAGCTGAGCCTGTGTCCGTTTCCTCGGCGCTTCCGTGAGAAGGAGCCCGTGGAATGAGCAGCGTGGCGACGCCCCGCCCCCGCCCCTCCGTACCCCCTGGGAGCGCGCCCGGGGCTCGAGCGTGGAATGGGGCTGAAGTGGTAACCGCTGGAATAACGGACCCGGCTCCCGGGGCCCCTGCGCCCTCAGGGACCGCCGAGACCCGGCGGGCACGCAGCCGTCTTCGCTCGCGCCTGAGCCCCAGCGCAGCAGGTGGCCACAGCGGTTCCAGGGGACCCAATGGACTCGAAGTGGCAGCAACCCCGCCGCCCGGAGCTGACCCTCCGGCTCCCAAGGCCGGGAGAGCCCGCCCAGGAACTCACCCGCGGCCCCTCCATCCCCGAACTCAGCCTCCGCCCCTCGCCCGGCCCCAACGCCGCCCGCCTGGCGGGGCGCCAAAGAAAGGGGTGCGGCCAGGAGCCCGGGACCGGGGCCTCCGACTCCTCGCCCCAGCCCGAGCGCAGAGGGCGGCGGGAAAGTGTCTCACCACCCACGCACCTGTCTTGCGGGCCCGTTTTCGGCAGTGGCAGCTCATATGTCCGAATCGCTGCCACACGGTCCCGCGTCTCCCCAGACCGATCTCGCCCGAGGCTGCCCAGCCGCGACTGCTAACCGCGCATGCGCGGAGCGCGAGCCGCGCGCACCTGCACGGAGATGCTCAACCGCCCGCGGCCGCAGTGGACTCGGCTTCGGGATGGGCAGGGGAGTTCCCCGTTATTACTCCTGCAACTATTTCCTCCCATCGAGCGCCTGCCCACTCTGCAAACAGTGGGATTCTGCCTCCCGGTGCGCGTAACTGGGTCCTGAATTCTACGAAAATCGTGTTTTTGAACAGCGTGCAGTTAGTGCCCCAGGCTTTCCCTAGAGTTCTTTAGGTGATGAGAAGTCACTGTGGTCATCATGAGGACTTCCTATTTCGTGCGTGTGAAATAGGAGTAAATGTTAACATAAAAATATTATCAGGCTTCTGTCCTAAATACTCAAGAATTGCTAACATTTATTGTGCTCGCTGAACTATTAAGGGTTTTACATTTATTATCTTATTTCACAACCATCCAGATTAAAAAACTGAAGATACTTACCAGTGCTTTTGACTAGTAAGTGTCGAAATAGTAGGGTTCAAATCCAGGCCTGTCTCTTTCAGAACCTGTAGTTTTATTCAACAGTCTAAACATAAAAATACAGCACAAATGTACTACTGAGTCAGTTTTGTTTTGTTTATTTGTTTTTTCTCCCTGGATTTTGGATCATGCAGCTTTTACTGCTTACAGTTTGTAGGAAATCTTGACTTTGGTATAATCACGGTTCAATTTTGTTGGAAGAATACTGTAATAGTTGACTTGTGATATCTCTATTGAAGTGTTTCAGATTAAGAGATTGATGGCGATCCATGCACGAGATGTAATTATTGGCTAGTCATCAAAATCACCAAACATTTTCCACACTGTGTCAGTCATAAGGCCATATCATTTCTAAACTTTTGACACTGTCGCCTTTTTTAGTGTGTTTGGATAGCACTTATTAGCTAAAAATTTCACTTGAGGTACTTTGTAATAATATTTCTTTATTCAGTCTTTCCAACTTTTATTATTCGTCATAATTCTGTGGCCCATCACCAAGACACTTATACTTGTCAGAAAGGATTTCTGAGGGATATATTCAGAGGCTGCAATGAAGAAGCTGAAGACTAAAAATTCTTGCTTCATTCCTGACCTTAGTGCAAAGACCTCTAGTGTTTCCCCATTAAATAAGAACCATCTTTAAGAAGTCCAAGCAAGCCCTTTACGAGGAATATTGCCATCTTTTCAAGAAATACTGCATCTGGACTTAGTTTTAATTTTTCACATTAGCCTGAAATGTGCTATGGCAAATTTAATTTTAAACATTCAAAGTTTAAGTCAAATTTAAGTTTTTGTTACATATATATGTCTTTTTTTCCTTCTCAGTGACCCCTGCTACCAACTTTGAGATACTGCATCTTTTCCTCTACAGGGAGAGAATGAAAAGGACACATGACTAGTTCATCTTTCACACTTGCTTTATACATTGGTGATACATTTTATACTGAGGTAAATGCATGAAATTTTGGCACTCAAGGATAAAACAGTATGAATTAAGATTTTCATATTTGATGAAGGATAAAAAAGAAAGTATCTCTTATTTTCAAAATAAATAAACTAAAACTCAATAGAATAACATGAAGAATAATAAATTTGAATAGACTCTCCTATAAGAAGATGATGGCTCAAAGCAGACAAAATTGGTAAGGATTTAAAAGACTTGAACAAATAAACTTAAAAACCTGATATAAGAGAATCCTTTACCCAATAAGTAGGAATATTTTAAGAAGACATTTTTAAAGCAAAAAACTAAAATTTATAAGAACAAATTAATGCAACATATTTTAAAGGGGCTATCTTTCAAATGTTTATAGAGACTATACATTCTTTTCAAAATTGTATTGAGACATGAGAATTCCTAACAATTCTCAAATTTTATTACACCAAGTTCTCTAACAATAACATAATAAAATAAGCAATCAACAAAAGAAGATGGCAGAACCAACATTATTAAAAAACCCATACACATTCCCAAATAACCTCTGAGTTAAGAAGGCAATAATAAGAGAAAGTATGGACTCTTTAGAACTGAATGACTATCAAAATATAGACATATCAAGATGCTTGGTAATCAGCTCAAATGGCATTTAGGGCTAAGTTTATAGGCTTAAATGCATTTATTTAAAAGGCAAGCAGATATTATGGCACCATCAGACCTTGGCTTGCTCCATCTGAACTTTCTATTTCTTTAGCTGTCTTAACAAAATGGATAAGAGATTAAACCAACTCATGCAGAAGCTGTCTATGACAATGTCAAGTTTCTGAAAATTTAGCTATTTACTGAGATTATACAATAGCATCACTAACTAAGTCAACAAAATACATTTATAACAGTAAGGGTACAAATATTATAAATAAACATTTTAATTTTTCTTGATATAAGAGATAGTTTAATGCTTTCTGGTCTACTAGTTTATTGTTTTCTCCTTTTCTCTATCTACTCTCCTTATTATAATGTCTGAAAGATAACATTAGAAAGTACAATTACTGAGGTTCCAAGGAATAGAGTTTCTTCTTATTATGGTTATCAGCTTCATATTTTCTGAAATAAAAATAATAAATCTGTAAATAATGCTGCAATGAACATAGGGGTGCAAATATTCTTTCACATGGAAGCAACACAAATGCCTATAAATAGACTAGTGGGTAAAAAAAAAATGTGGTAAATATATACAATGGACTATTACTCAGCCATAAAGTCAGACTCCATCAAAAAGAATAACATAAGAATAATAGGTATATCAGAGGGAGAAGAGAGAGAAAATGGAATGGAGAATATATTCAAAGAAATAATAGAGAACTTCCCAAGCTTGTGGAAAGAACTAAAGCCTCAAATTCAAGAAGCAAACAGAACACCGAGTTTCGTAACCACAACAAACCTACTCCAAGGCTCCTCATAATGAAAATGGCACAAACCAATGACAAAGAAAAAATTCTCAAGACAGCCAGGGAAAAGAAGAATACAACATATAAAGGAAGGCCTATTAGATTATCATCAGATTTCTCAGCAGAAACTCTACAAGCTAGAAGAGAGTGGACCCCAATATTTAAAGTCCTGAAAGAGAGGAACTTTCAGCCAAGAATACTATACCTATCAAAGCTATCATTCAAGTATGAAGGAGAAATAAAAACATTCACAAATACAGAAAAGATGAGGGAATTTATCATCAGAAAACCCCCACTCCAGGAAATACTAAAGGAGGTTTTCCAACAAGATTCAAAGAACAAAACAAAACAAAACAAAACCAAATTTAAACTGTGACAACAAAAGCAAAAAAAAAAAAAGAGGAGAGGACGGAGATTAACAGTAGCAAAGGACAATGAAGTGCAGAAACACTCATAAGATAGGGTACTACAATGAATATGATAGGTACCCTTTTCATTACTTAATGGTAACCACACTTGAAAAAACCACCACAGAAGCACATGACTTAAAAAAGATAGCAACGGAGGAAAGAAGTATGAAATACAAACAAACAAAAATAAATGATAGAAAAAGAAAAGAGAAGAATCAAATAAAATACAAAACTAACAGAAAGCAATTTATAAAATGGCAATAGGGAACCCACAGGTGGAGATAATTACACTAAATGTAAAAAGATTAAACTCACCAATAAAAAGACACAGAGTAGCAGAATGGATTAAAAAAGAAAATCCAACTGTATTCTGCCTACAAGAAACACATCAAAGCAACAAGGATAAAAACAAATTCAAAGTGAAAGGCTGGAAAACAATACTCCAAGCAAATAACATCCAAAAAAAAGCAGATGTAGCAATACTCATATCTGATAATGCTGACTACAAGACAGAAAAAGTACTCAGAGACAAAAATGGTCATTTCATAATGATTAAGGGGACACTGAATCAAGAAGATATAACAATCCTTAATATATATGCACCAAACCAAGGAGCACCAAAATATATAAGACAGCTACTTACTGACCTAAAAACAAAAACTGACAAAAATACAATCATACTTGGAGACCTCAATACACCGCTGACGGCTCTAGATCAGTCATCCAAACAGAGAATCAACAAAGATATTGTGGCCTTAAACAAAACACTAGAGCACCTGGATATGATAGACATCTACAGGACACTTCATACCAAAGCAACAGGGTATACATTTTTCTCTAGAATTGACCATATGTTGGGCCACAAAAACAACATCTGCAAATTCAGAAAAATCGAAGTTGTACGAAGCATATTTTCTGATCATAAAGCCTTGAAACTAGAATTCAACTGCAAAAAAGAGGGGAAAACCCCCCACAAAAATGTGGAAACTAAAAAACATACTTTTATAAATGAATGGGTCAAAGAAGAAATAAGTGCAGAGATCAAAAGATATATACAGACTAATGAAAATAAAAATACGACATATCAGAATCTCTGGGATGCAGCAAAAGCAGTAAGAAGAGGGAAGTTCATATCACTTCAGGCCTATATAAACAAACAAGGGAGAGCCCAAGTGAACCACTTAACTTCACACCTTAAGGAACTGGAAAAAGAAGAACAAAAACAACCCAAAACCAGCCGAAGAAAGGAGATAGTAAAAATCAGAGCAGAAATAAATGAAATAGAGAACAGAAAAACTATAGAAAAAATTAATAAAACAAGGAGCTGGTTCTTTGAAACGATCAACAAAATTGACAAACCCTTGGCAAGACTTACCAAGAAAAAAAGAGAAAGGACTCATATAAACAAAATCCAAAATGAAAGAGGAGAAATCACCATAATAGATATACAAAGAATTATTGTAGAATACTACGAAAAACTATATGCCACCAAATTCAACAATCTAGAAGAAATGGATAAATTCCTAGAATAATACAACCTTCCTAGACTGAGTCATGAAGAAGCAGAAAGCTGCCCTGGCCGGTTGGCTCAGCGGTAGAGCGTCGGCCTAGCGTGCGGAGGACCCGGGTTCGATTCCCGGCCAGGGCACACAGGAGAAGCGCCCATTTGCTTCTCCACCCCTCCGCCGCGCTTTCCTCTCTGTCTCTCTCGTCCCCTCCCGCAGCCAAGGCTCCATTGGAGCAAAGATGGCCCGGGCGCTGGGGATGGCTCTGTGGCCTCTGCCCCAGGAGCTAGAGTGGCTCTGGTCGCAACATGGCGACGCCCAGGATGGGCAGAGCATCGCCCCCTGGTGGGCAGAGCGTCGCCCCTAGTGGGCGTGCCGGGTGGATCCCGGTCGGGCGCATGCGGGAGTCTGTCTGACTGTCTCTCCCTGTTTCCAGCTTCAGAAAAATGAAAGAAAAAAAAAAAAAAAAAAAAAAAAAAAAAAAAAAAAGCAGAAAGCTTAAACAGACCAATTAGCAGGGAGGAAATAGAAAAAACTATTAAAAAACTCCCCCAAAATAGAAGTCCAGGCCCAGATGTTATACTAGTGAATTCTATCAAACATTCAAAGAAGACATGGTTCCTATTCTACTCAAAGTCTTCCAAAAAATTGAAGAAGAAGCAATACTTCCAAACACATTTTATGAGGCCAACATAACCCTCATACCGAAACCAGGCAAGGATAGCACAAAAAAAGAAAACTACAGACCAATATCTCTAATGAATACAGATGCTAAAATACTAAACAAAATACTGGCAAATTGAATACAACAAATATTAAAAAAAATAATACATCATGATCAAGTGGGATTCATCCCAGAATCTCAAGGATAGTTCAATATACGTAAAACGGTTAATGTAATACACCATATCAACAAAACAAAGAATAAAAACCACATGATCTTATCAATAGATGCAGAAAAGCATTTGATAAAATACAACACAACTTTATGTTTAAGACACTCAACAAAATGGGTATATAAGGAAAATATCTCAACATGATAAAGGCCATATATGATAAACCATCAGCCAACAACATATTAAATAGCATAAAACTGAGGACTTTCCACCTTAAATCAGGAACAAGACAGGGTTGTCCACTCTCTCCACTCTTATTTAATGTGGTGCTAGAAGTTCTGGCCAGAGTAATCAGACAAGAGAAAGAAATAAAAGGCATCCATATTGCAAAAGAAGAAGTAAAGGTATCACTTCTGCAGATGATATGATCCTATACATCGATAACCCCAAAGACTCCACCAAAAAATTACTAGAAACAATAAACCAATACAGTAAGGTTGCAGGATACAAAATTAACATACAAAAGTCTATAGCCTTTCTATATGCCAACAATGAAATATTAGAAAACGAGCTGAAAAAAATAATCCCGTTCACGATTGCAACAACAACAAAAAATACCTAGGAATAAACATAACAAAGAATGTAAAGGACCTATATAATGAAAACTACAAAGCATTGTTAAGGTAAATTGAAAAAGATACAATGAGATGAAAAAATATTCCTTGTTCTTGGATAGAAAGAATAAATATAATCAAAATAGCCATATTACTCAAAGCAATTTATAAATTTAATGCAATTCCCATCAAAATTCCTATGACATTTTTTAAAGAAATGGAACAAAAAATCATCAGATTTATATGGAACTATAAAAACCCCTGAATAGCCAAAGCAATCCTAAAGAAAAAGAATGAAGCTGGGGGCATTACAATACCTGACTTCAAACTCTATTATAGGGCCACGACAATCAAAGCAGCATGGTATTGGCAGAAAAATAGACACTCAGACCAATGGAACAGAATGGAAAGTCCAGAAATATAACCACATATATATGGTCAAATAATTTTTGATAAAGGGGCCAACAACACACAATGGAGAAAAGAAAGCCTCTTCAACAAATGGTGCTGGGAAAACTGGAAAGCCACATGCAAAAGAATGAAACTCAACTACAGCTTGTCCCCTTGTACTAAAACTAATTCAAAATGGTTCAAAGACCTAAATATAAGATCTGAAACAATAAAGTACCTAGATGAAGACATAGGTACTAAACTCATGGACCTTGGTTTTAAAGAGCATTTTATGAATTTGACTCCAAAGGCAAGAGAAGTGAAGGCAAAGATAAATGAATGGGACTACATCAGACTAAAAAGTTTTTGCTCAGCAAGAGAAACTGGCAACAAAATAAATGGACAGCCAACTAAATGGGAAATTATATTTTCAAACAACAGCTCAGATAAGGGCCTAATATCCAAAATTTACAAAGAACTCATAAAACTCAACAACAAACAAACAATCCAATAAAAAAATGGGAAGAGGACATGAACAGACATTTCTCTCAGGAAGAAATACAAATGGCCAACAGATATATGAAAAGATGCTCATCTTCATTAGTTATTAGAGAAATGCAAATCAAAACTACAATGAGATACCACCTCACACCTGTTAGATTAGCTATTATCAACAAGACAGGTAATAGCAAATGTTGGAGAGGCTGTGGAGAAAAAGGAACCCTCATTCACTGTTGGTGGGACTGTAAAGTAGTATAACCATTATGGAAGAAAGTATGGTGGTTCCTCAAAAAACTGAAAATAGAACTACCTTATGACCCAGCAATCCCTCTACTGGGTATATACCCCCAAAACTCAGAAACATTGATACGTAAAGACACATGCAGCCCCATGTTCATTGCAGCATTGTTCACGTGGCCAAGACATGGAAACAACCAAAAAGCCCTTCAATAGAAGACTGGATAAAGAAAATGTGGCACATATACACTATGGAATACTACTCAGCCATAAGAAATGATGACATCGGATCATTTACAACAAAATGGTGGGATCTTGATAACATTATACGCAGTGAAATAAGTAAATCAGAAAAAACCAAGAACTACATGATTCCATACATTGGTGGGACATAAAATCGAGACTAAGAGACATGGACAAGAGTGTGGTTGTTACTGGGGGTGGCTGGGAGGGGGGGGGCGTGAGAGGGAAGGAGGGAGAGGGGAAGGGGTAGGGGGAGGGGCACAAAGAAAACTAGATAGAGGGTGACGGAGGACAATCTGACTTTGGGTGATGAGTATGCAACATAACTGAATGACAAGATAACCTGGACATGTTTTCTTTGAATATATGTACCCTGATTTATTGATGTCATCCCATTAACGTTAATAAAAATTTATTTATAAAAAAATAAATAAAATTAAAAGTTTTAAAAAACTAAAATGAAATATCCAAACCTTTTCATTCAAGGTAGTGGATCAGTAGACCTCATGAAATGCCAGTAAATGAGTAAAAAGGTGTAATTCCAAACAATGCACAGGATGCAGGGGGCTCTCAGTCTAGGAGACACTTCATCCAATTTATGAGAGTTGTGAATCTAATGGAAGAATAAGGACGGATGGGGAGGAGATGAGAACTCTGTGACAGACACTGGACGGGGTCGCCGCAGAGATGGATAGAAGACTGGAGCTTAGCTGGGGCAGATGAACCCTGCAGAACGAAACAAGAGCAGCCGCAACCCATACTTGAGGGGCCAGAACACCGCAGCCCAGGCAATGCGCACACCTAGTCTTGTCGAACCAAAGCTGAATGAGGACTGATAGAACCAGAGAAGGCAGTGCGCATGCCGGTGCCCAAAACAAAGTTCTCTGAGTTCTGGCATGTTCGTGCCCCTTCTCCCAAACCACTAGGGGAAAAAATAAACACATGACACAACACAACAGCAATCTAGCCACTCATGCTCATAGTTGCAAACCAACAAATTCTACCCATGTACCAAACCTCTCAGGAAGCGCCTTCATTATTTACATTTTTATAAAGAAATACGAAGATAAGTGCAGTGTGGGGGACAAGGGATGGCAGAGACAGTTTACCAATATTGTCACCATTTAAAAGTGACCAATATTAACATTTTCTAAAAAGCTCATGAAAATTCAGACAACACTGAATCACTGACCATTTGAGAAAGCATATAACATGACAGAGAAAGATAAAAAATAAACAAGCAGACACTATTAAGAAAATGAAAGAGGCTCTGGCTGGTTGGCTCAGTGGTAGAGCGTTGGCCTGGCGAGCGCGGGACCCGGGTTTGATTCCCGGCCAGGGCACATAGGAGAAGCGCCCATTTGCTTCTCCACCCCCACCCCCTCCTTCCTCTCTGTCTCTCTCTTCCTCTCCCTCAGCCAAGGCTCCATTGGAACAAAGATGGCCCAGGCACTGGGGATGGCTCCTTGGCCTCTGCCCCAGGTGCTAGAGTGGCTCTGGTCGCGGCAGAGTGACCCCCGGAGGGGCAGAGCATCGCCCCCTGATGGGCAGAGCGTTAACCCTGGTGGGCGTGCTGGGTGGATCCCGGCCGGGCGCATGCGGAAGTCTGTCTGACTGTCTCTCCCCATTTCCAGCTTCAGAAAAATACAAAAAAAAAAAAAGAAAATGAAAGATAAGCCATGGCTGAGACCTGTGGTCAGACTATATAAAGGAATATTATGATTCAAATTAAAAAGGCAAACAACCCAATTTTTAAAAATAGACAAATAGCTGAATAGACATTTCACAAATACATATTTTACAACATACATTTCATTATTGTATTTATATATACACATATATGTGTATATCTATAACAAGCACATGAAAAGATGCTCAACATCATTGGTCATTAAAGATACACAAATTAAATCACAATGAGACATAAGGACCAGTTTTTCTTAAATTGTATCCAAATAGAATCATAGTTTAGAGTCTTTTGCATCTGGCTTTTTCCACTTAGAGATTCATCCATATTGTTATATTTTCTGATAAAAATGAGGCCTCAAACTTAGATCTGTTGTCTCCAAATTCATTGTACATCTACAATCCATGATTAAAAGGAAAATGATTGATTCTTCTAATACAAAATATTATAGAATGTATCAAAAAGTTATATGCACAGCCTGACCAGGCAGTGGTACAGTGGGTAGAACATTGGATTGGGACGCGGAGGACCCAGATTAGAAAACCTGAGGTTGCCAGCTTGAGTGCAGGCTCATCTGGTTTGAGAAAAGTTCATCAGCTTGAGCTCAAGGTCGCTGGCTTGAGCAGGGGTCACTCGGTCTGCTGTAGCCACCCCTGGTCAAGGCACATATGAGAAAACAATCAATGAGAACTAAGGAGCTGCAACAAAGAATTGATACTTCTCATATCTCTCCCCTCCTGTCTGTCTGTCCCTCCCTATCTATCCCTCTCTCTGTCTGTCTCTCTCTGTCTCTGTCACACACACAAAAAGAAATTATACGCACAAAACTAAAAAGTACACAGAAGGCACCTGACCAGGCGGTGGCGCAGTGAATAGAGCATCGGACTGGGATTGCAGAGGACCCAGGTTCGAGACCCCGAGGTTGCCAGCTTGAGTGCGGGCTCATCTGGTTTGAGGAAAAGCCCACCAGCTTGAACCCAAGGTCGCTGCCTCCAGCAAGGATTTACTCGGTCTGCTGAAGGCCCGCGGTCAAGGCACATATGAGAAAGCAATCAATGAACAACTAAGGTGTTGCAACGCGCAATGAAAAACTAATGATTGATGCTTCTCATCTCTCTCCGTTCCTATCTGTCTGTTCCTGTCAATCCCTCTCTGTGACTCACTCTCTGTCTCTGTAAAAAAAAAAAAAGAAAAGAAAAAGTACACAGAAGGCTATGAAATAAGATTAAAGAATATCTAATAATTTTCTATATGTTTATATAAATTTTTATACTTACCAGTTTATTATGGAAGGTTTAACTATTAAAAAATATGATGTAGTCTCTTGCCCACTATGAAGAAGGTTGAGAAAGAGTCTAATCCTTGTTATGCCATTTTTCCCAAAGAATGATTCTGATCATTTTAAAAGAAGGTGTTAGAATTATGAAACTCCTAATAGTAGATATCCTGTTAGAAATTTAAAAAATAATTCAAATTTAATCATATTTGACAAGTCATTAGATTGTTATTTATTCCTAGTTTATGTGGCACAGAGTATAAAGAGAAAAGCTAGAATTATAACATCAAAAACTTAGTGACTAGATGCAAATTCTACTTAATCTGTTGTAAATTTTACAAAGGTAAGGTTAAAAGATTTTATCTAGCAATATACATATATATACACACATATATATATATACAATGAAAGAAAAATATTCCATTATAATAGCAGCAAAAAATAGAACAGTAAAGACCAATTTCTCCAACATCTGCACCTGTCTCATATTCTGTTGGTGATACTTTTTGCATAAAGATTCGTAACTGTTAAATTTTCATTATACCAGACATGCATTTGTCTTGTTTAACAATTACTTTTTATCTTGAATCCCACCTTGCCTGAGAGCTGAGGGCTGACACTGACTGAGTTCACGCTAGGTTCCAGGCACTGGTTTAGACAGTGCCGTACAACAACTGCCCAAGAGAAGAAAAGGTGGAAAGAGGGCAGGCCATAAATAACGGATAAAATGATGGGAAGATACAGATGTGCCGTTCTCTCCTTTCAACTGACAAAGAATTAAAAGCAGTCATTTGCTTTGTTGTTTGTAGAGATGTCAACAGTATTTCAAAGATACAAGAAATTTCAAGGATCATCTCATTTAAACCCCTCGTTTTACAGGCAAGAACACAGGGCCAGGCTTGCCCAGTACTTTGTACAAAGGCCACTAAACCTAAACAGTAGGTGGCTCTGACTCCAAAGTCTTCCTTTCTTCTACCCCCAACAAGATGCTAAGTCACTGTTCAGGAACATTGTTTCCAAAAATGATGGAAAATTTAAGAAAGACTAAAAACCAAATAATGTTGAATTTTTGTTGATCTGGCAAATAGTGGTCTGAAATAAGAATGAAAATACATTGAATTCAATAGTAGGAGCATTTAATTTATGAAATATTCTTGTATAATTTTGAATATTAGTTAAAAATAATAAAATAATTAATTTTATTATGATTTTTCAAAACACTTCTTTTAGGTTTTCTATTTGAAGTGCACAGCTAGAAACAGTGAGACAAAAAAGATTCTGTCGGCTGGATTTTTTTTCTATCTGTGAGAGATAACCTGGGTCTTGAACAGATGATTGGTCTTCACATCATAGGCCTGGCATAACATAAACTGTGTTTAAACAACCACATTTTACAGCCCCTCTCATGCTCTTATCACTGCCTTTCTAAATATTATTTTATAAGTTCATGAAACATTGCCTCTTTTTCAAATTATGTTTCAAAAACCTTACTTTTAAATATTGTTCTCTTCCATGTAGTGATGACTGTATATCCACATGTTGGAAAAGAGATGGTTTATATCGAAAACGAATTTGCTTATTTCGTTCTGCACATCTCTCCTGGGAAAAAAGAGAAACAACAATCTTTGGTTAAAATCCAAATATTCTTCTTTATTCCATTTACTGATGGAAATTTTTTTGTTGTTGTTAGTTTTTTTCAGCAGTCTATATTAACTTTTTTTTTTTGTATTTTCTGAAGCTAGAAACGGGGAGAGACAGTCAGACAGACTCCCGCCATGCCCACCCGGCATGCCCACCAGGGGGCGATGCTCTGCCCACCAGGGGGCGATGCTCTGCCCCTCTGGGGCATCGCTCTGTTGCGACCAGAGCCACTCTAGCGCCTGGGGCAGAGGCCAAGGAGCCATCCCCAGCGCCTGGGCCATCTTTGCTCCAATGGAGCCTCGCTGCGGGAGGGGAAAAGAGAGAGAGGAAGGAGAGGGGGAGGGGTGGAGAAGCAGATGGGCGCTTCTCCTGTGTGCCCTGGCCAGGAATCGAACCCAGGACTTCTGCACGCCAGGCCGACGCTCTATCACTGAGCCAACTGGCCAGGGCCTATATTAACATTTTTTAATTTAAACAAACTATTTCATTCTTAGACTTTTCCTTGTAAGAATACACTGGGGAACAATTTTTTTTTTTCACTTTCTGTTGCATGAGGTTTTAGAACTGTTTCTATATATTTCTGCATCACTGATTCCAAATCTGAAATCCGTTTTGGTGCATGCTCTAGTTTTTATGCAATTTTAATTTCTTTTTGTTACAGTTAATGGCATGCATTGTTTTTTAAATTGGAGTTAAAGGGCAACACTCTTGGATTGAACATAACCACAAGGCAATTAATGTTTTACAAACATAACTTTTACATAATTGTAGTTGTTTTTAAATGTAAAAAATTATTATCTGATAAAAACACCCTCTTATTTTGTTTTAAGATTGAATCATGGCTTCTTCGAGTAGGCGTAAATGTAAGAATAGTCCTGACACCTTCTGCTATATATGTGGCTGTTACACACTTCAACGTCAAAGGCGCAATATTTCATCATTTGTGACATGTGCATATATTGTTTATTTTCAAGTTCCCCTTGGCGGTCAAGACAAGAATTGGGTTCCTCATATTGTGTGTCGTAATTGTGAGGAAATGCTTCATGACTGGACAAAAGGAAAATGCAAAGAAATGCCTTTTGGTATTCCCATGGTTTGGCGTGACCCTAAGGACCACAGCAGTGGCTGTTATTCTTGTCTGATCCATACAAAGGGCATCGGCAAGGAAAAACAGCATATGCTCACATATCTTAATATTCCTTCAGCAATACGACCTATCCCACACTCTGAGACACTCCCTGTTCCAGTTTTCAATGGTTTTATTTCTTCTAAGGACAAAGAAAGTGAACATGGTGATAGTGTATTTTGATAAGATGCATGAGGAAATGGTTGTAGAATCTGAAGGGTCTTCTTCTGATGCCAAGCAGTTATTAATCCCTCAGCAGTTTAGCCAACCCGAATTGAATGACTTAGTAAGAGATTTGGGCCTATCAAAGAAAGCAGCTAAGTTATTACCCTCTAGGCTTTAAGAAAAGAATGCACTTCACTGGTGCAGCTAAAGTATCCCATTTCAGGAAGTGTGAACAAATTTTTGTGGACTTTTTTTCCAAAGACAAAAACTTTATTTACTGTCATGATATCAGTAGTCTTCTCAGCCAGCTAGTTGTTACCACTTACAGTCCAACAGAATGGCGGCTATTTCTTAACAGCTCTAATCGGAGTCTGAAATGTGTTCTCCTACACAACGGTAATGTTTATGCAGTGGTTCCAGTTGGTTATTCAACACATCTGCAAGAAGATTATAATGACATAAAAATTGTCCTCAACTTTCTGAAGTATGAGGAGCATAACTGGATCATTTGTGTGGATCTTAAAATGGTTAAGTTCCTGCTAGGACAACAGAGAGGTTTCACGAAGTATCCTTGCTTTCTGTGTTTGTGGGACAGCCAAGCTCGGGAGAAAATCTGGACACAGAAGGAGTGGCTGAAACATGAAGCTCTGGAAGTAGGGATGCAGAATATTGTAAATGAACCTGTAGTTAATCGAGACAGGATCATTTTTCCCCTACTTCACATCAAACTTGGCTTAATGAAGCGTTTGTTCAGGCTTTGAATAGAGAAAGTGAATGATTTCAATATATTATTTCAGCTTTTCCTGCCTTGTCTTTTGAGAAGATAAAAGCAGGTATATTTGATGGACCTCAAATTCGAACCCTCATATGTGACAAAGAATTTGCCAGGAAGATGAATAAGGAGGAGAAAGCAGCATGGCAGTCTTTTGTGGCAGTTACAAAGAACTTCCTTGGCAACAAAAAAGCAGAAAACTATGAACTTCTGGTTCAAAGGATGCTGTTGGCTTTCCGCAACATTGGATGTAACATGAGCATTAAGATTCACTTCCTGAACAGTCACCTTGATAAGTTTCCCGAAAATCTTGGAGCTGTTAGTAATGATCAGACTACTGCTGGAGCATCAAATGAGATTGTCCTCACCAAGTACACAAATGCAAGAGCTACAAATGCAATTTTTTTGCCTGAATAGAATTTAAATAAGTTTTGCGCAAATTTTATAATTAAAATAAGTGTTTTAATATGTTCTATTTCAAAATTGTAGACAAATTCTGATGCAATCATATCTTTTAGTGTATTTACTGCATTATATAAATTATTATATTTTCACAAAGATGATGCCCAAGAAGACATTCTACTTCATTATGTTAAACTAAATGTTGAAAATTTTACAATAAGAAGAAAACCTAAAATCTTGAATTGCAAAATAAAAACTGTAGCTTACAGAGAAAAACTAATGTCATATTTGAGATCAGCATACTCAAATTAGGTAAGAACAAGTGTTTTTGTGGATGCAACAAAAATTTTGTTCCTCAGTGTAATTGAACAAGCTTGACCACGTGGTGGCGCAGTGCATAGAGCTTTGGACAGGGACATGGAGGACTCAAGTTCAAAAGCCCGAGGTCGCCGGCTTGAGCGCAAGCTCATTCGTATTGAGAATGGGCTTACCAGCTTGAGCACAGGGTCACTGGCTCGAGCATGGGATCATAGATATGACTGACCCCATGGTTGCTGGCTTGAGCCCAAGGTCGCTGGCTTGAGCAAGGGGTCACTTGCTCTGTTATAGCCCCCCAGTCAAGACACATATAAGAAAGCAATCAATGAATGAACAACTATGATGCTGCAACAAAGAATTGATGCTTCTCATCTCTCTCCCTTCCTGTGTTTCCCTATCTATCCCTCTCTCTGACTCTCTCTCTGTCTCTGACAAAAAAAAAAAAAAAAAAAGAAGAATTGAACAAAAGTGTTGAGATACAAAAGAGCTTTAATTAAGGAAGTATTTTCATGAACTCCATCTTAGCAAATTAGGCTAGTGTTGTACCAACTACAGGTGTCTTCCCCCATCTGCCCAAGCTGTGTTCCAAGACCCCAGTGGACGTCTGCTACTGCAGGTAGTGCTAAGTCCATAGACAATGTTTATTCCTTTCCAAACATACCTGTGATAATGTTTAAGTTATAAATTAGGCACAGTAAAAGATTAACAACAGTAACTAATAATAAAATAGAACAATTATAACAACAGACTGGAATAAAAGGTATGTGAATGTGGCATTATTAAGTAAAATAAGGATTACTTAAATGCAATACTGGACAGTTGAGTGGATGACTGAGCTGGTCCTAAGTGGCTAACGGGAAGGAACCACGTACAGCATAGAGATGCCGGGCAGAGGGAGATGCACATGCTGATCCTGACGAACCTGGATGGCACAAGGTTGCATCACGCTACTCAGAACAGTGTGTGATTTCAAACTTATAAAATGTTTATGTCTGGAATTTTCCATTTAATATTTTCAGACTGTGGTTGACAATGGATAACTGAAACTGTGAAAACTGAAACTGAAAATAAGGGGAAGGGATACTGTATAATTTTCCTCTCCCTTTCTATTTAATCAAAACATAAATGAAGTTTTTAGTGTTTTCCTAACTACTAATTTTCCTCAGAATACATTATTCTTTCTCTTCCCATATTCGTTAATTCCTATACTAAATTAAACCTGTCTCGTTTCTTCTTAAATAGTAAAAAGTATAGAATTGAACCAGTGAGCCAATATTTTACTTAATGAAAAAAGATTTGGATAATCTCCTTAAAAATAAAAATCAGATGACCTGTAGCATTATTAAAAACAAACATTTAAAATTACTCTGACTGCTATCTGAAAATTATATTATATACTTATTTATGGAAACATCATTAAAATACATCTCCAACATAGACATATAATTATTTTTAAAACTGCAGGCTTATTTAAATGCATTTATCCTCAGTAGTGAAGCTCCTCTTCCAGGTCTGCGACCCTGTATTTTGAGGCTCTGTTGTTAGTTGCATACGTTTTTAGGATTGTTGTATCATTTTGGTGATTTGACACTTTTATAAAGATACAACATCTTCCTTGATCCCTGGTCAATTTTTTTTCTCTGAAATCTACTTTGATATTACTATACATACTACAGATTTCCTTTTATTAGTGTCTGCATAGAATGTCTTTTTCTGTCTTTTATTTTTAACCTATCTATAGCATTGTATTTGAACTAAGTATAGACAACAATTCATTGCATGGTGTTTTTGAATCCATTCTGACAAATTGCATCTCAATTGGTATATCTTGGCTATTTATATTCATTTAATGTAAATAATGACACATTTGGGGTTACATGTACCATTTTGTTGGGGTTTTTTTCCTGTTTGTTCACTGTTTTTTGCCCCCTTGTTTCCATTGTCCACTGCCTTTGGGCTCTCATCACTTTCTTTAGTAGACAGAAGTGTCAGTAAAAATTTATAATATTGAAAGTTAAAAAATTGATACCCTCATCAGATTTGGTTTGGTAAACAAATTTTAAGTAATTATATTAGACAGATATTATTTTCCTAACATATTTAATATTTACTTACAAAGTAAAGAAATACTCACATTAGTTTCTCCTGGTTCACACATCTTTACCCAAAAAATGTCCTCCAAGAGCAAGTCTATAGGTTTATCTTTGTAGAATATTAAAAAAAAACGTATGAAGTCAGTTAGGTCCTCAGATTTAAATAGCTTTCCTGTGGAGAAAAAGTAAACAAAGCCAAATAACTCTTGAGTATTTATTCTATATATATATTACAATATAACCCTTGTATATAGTTGTTCATTCTGTTAGCATGAAAAAAAGCAAAAAATTATTAAAAGTTAACATATCTTATTCCTTAGAAATAAAGTTTAAAGCATTAATGAAGTTGAAGAATAATAAAGCAAAATAGTATGTCTGCTTACGGATTACAGCTTCTAGGGGGAGAGAGTGTGAAGCCTGTTGAGAATAGCTAATATGCTCAGGAAATCAATGCTGATAACTCATTAAAGAATCAACTGTCTAAACAAAGTGAAATCTATGTAAGTAAAATCTAAAGTAAAGGAGCTATAATCTTTTACTTAATTATCCAGAAACTGTGATTTGTAACCTGACTTTTGTAGTACCAGTCTACCACGTTTTTACTTAGAGTAATTTTGATTAGTATACAGTATTATTTCAATATTTGAACATTATTTTTATAAGAATGTTATTTTTTTATACTTACAATTCTTACAACTTTGCCATATTTTAAAGTATAATTTCGGGATGACATCAGAGTAATGGTGGGGTAGGAAGCGATACCAATAAATCTCCCCCAAAACTCAACAAGATCTTCAACCAGAAACAGAAAAACCTATCCTTGGAGCCTCCAGATGTTTCGCAATACACCCAAAGGTATGGTCGAGCGAAAAATTGGCTAAATATATAACCAAACCCCGAAGGAAATAGGGAGTAAGAAATGCTCCGCCTTCCTCACTAACCTAAACAGGGCGGCTATCTCTGGGAACTGAGAATATAGAAACTAAGGCGGGCAAAGGGGGTGAATAGATCCAGGCCGCAGCACAAACGGCCGAACCAGGCTGTGGCACGGAGATCCAAACCGAGGAAAAACTGTTCCTGTGGCAACCCGGGCAATACAAGCTAACACTCGCACCAAACCCAGATAAAGAAAGACAAGTGGGGCAGCCATTTTCCCTGATCCCCTGGTTGGTGCACACAGATAGTGGGTGAGAGATTTCTTCCAAAGCCCTGGGAGTGGGCGCCCATGTTATCCCACAAAGAGGCAGAGTCAGAGGCCTTTGTGTGGGCCGAAAGCGGAATCTCCAGACCGCCCCAGCACCCTGAAAAAGCTGCGCAGGGGGAGGGAGTGAGAACTAATTCCAATGCTGGAACTTTTCCGTGTGGGTGGGGGTTTCACTCAGAGGTTGAGGCGGCCGGACTGATATCCTGGTCTGCACATGCAGATAGTGAGCGAGAGATTCCTCCGAGTGCCTCGGCAGTGTGCGCCCATGTTATCCCACAGAGGGGCAGAGTCAGAGGCCTTTGTGTGGGCCCAAAGCGGAATCTCGGGCCGCGCCTTGAAAAAGCCACGCACGGGGACGGAGCGAGGGCCAATTCCAACGCTGGAACTTTTCTGTGCGGGTGGAGGTTTCACTTAGACTGTGAAACTTCCGGCCTGATATCCTGGTCTGCGCGCGCAGATAGTGAGCGAGAGTTTCCTCCAGGCGCCCCGGGAGTGGGCGCCACCCGTGTTACCGGACAGAATGGCAGAGCCAGAGGTCTTTGAGTGGGCAGAAACCCCACCTGATTATGCTAGCAGCTCTGATTGACTGAGCCTTACCCAGAGCCCTGTGCTGAGTGGGAATAGAGTGGGGAGTGGCCAGCTCTTTGAGGCTCTTAATATCCAGGCAGAGGCAGCAGCAACCCCATACCTGGATTATCAGGCTACTAATTGAGGAAGGAAAGACTAGGAGAAAGGCTCCAAGAACATGGACTCTCTCACTGGCGGAGCCTATAAATGCTAATGAGCCTCGACTGCCAATGAGATTAAAGCACAATACATGACATCGCCATAGAGACTTATCAACAGCAAACCTCTACCTGAGCGGGCCAAAGGGGCAGAACCCGGGGTACAGAGTCACCGACCAGGAAGAGGGAGAGAAAAGAAAAAGAAAGAAGATAACCTCTCAAAATCAAGAATAATCTGCAGACTTTATAACCTATCCCATTTTATTATATTTGTTCGTTTGTTTCTCTTATCTTCATTCTTGATTTTTTTTTTTTCATCCTCCAATTTGGTCGATTAACTCTCTGCCGGTCTTACTCTCTTCTCTCCTTCAACTACACTACCCATAAGTGTTACATCTCCCATTATCTTTTCTTTCCTCTTCCTTTCTCTCGATGAGGGTTGCACTCCAAAACCCTTAACTCTCTCTCTCTCTTTTTATTTTTTCTTCTTTTAGTGGTTCCCTCTTTTTTTTCTCTCTCTCTCTCTTTCTTTTCTCCCTCTATATTAGTTTCTTCCTTTCTCCTTTACATCTCCTCTCATTCAAACCTCAATAATGAACAAATTATCTTATCTGGGACTCAAACTTATGTTTGTGGCATTTTGGGGGGTTTTTACTTCACCTTTTTAACTCACTAGCAGTGCTCCCATCCCTGGCTCTCCATTTTATCTAGTTCTTGTTCCACTAAATACAATAGTAATTTTTTAATTTGTCCCCCCATTTTCCTGTTTCCCTCTTATTCCTCTCATCATAATTCTTAGTCAACCAACACCTAAAAGCAAATCATTTTATTCTTGACCCAAATTTTTCCTTATTTGCTTTTTGTGGGTCCATACCCCCTTCTTTTTTATTTTTATTTTTTCTCCTTTATTACTTTTCCCCAATTCAGGCCTTCCATTACAGGCATTGTTTGTTCTATTTAATACAATATAATTCACAGTTCACCACAAGATTTTCTCAAGAAAGAGGGGAGAGAAGAGGAGAGGTAAAAAGGAGGGGGGGAATAATTTCCTTTTTTTAATTTTAATTTTATTTTATTTTTCTTTATTTCATTAAATTTTTTTTAAAAAAAACTCTTTTTTATTTTTTATTTTTTAACTTTTTATTCTTTATTAAATCTCATTAGTACTATCAACAAAACCACCCTCAGATGCCATTAAGGAAGAGAAAATCGAATATCATGGATACAAAAGAAAGAGAGGTAACACAGCTAGATGAGGAAAAATCTGTGGAGAAAAAATTTAATATATTGGAAACCTTGGAGCTAAATGACAGATAATTCAAGATAGAAATCCTAAAAATCCTCTGAGATATAGAAGAAAACACAGAAAGGCAATTTAGGGAGCTCAGAAAACAACTCAATGAACACAAAGAATATATGTCCAAGGAAATTGAAACTATAAAAACAAATCAAAGAGAGATGAAAAATTCAATTTACGAGCTGAAAAATGAGGTAACAAGCTTAGCTAATAGAACAGGCCAGATCGAAGAGAGGATTAGTGAAATAGAAGACAAGCAACTTGAGACACAACAGAGAGAAGAAGAAAGAGACTCAAAAATTAAAAAAAATGAGATAGCCCTACAAGAATTATCTGACTCCATCAAAAAGAATAACATAAGAATAATAGGTATATCAGAGGGAGAAGAGAGAGAAAATGGAATGAAGAACATAAACAAATAATAGATGAGAACTTCCCAAGCCTGTGGAAAGAACTAAAGCCTCAAATTCAAGAAGCAAACAGAACTCCGAGTTTTCTTAACCCCAACAAACCTACTCCAAGGCACATCATAATGAAATTGGCACAAACCAATGACAAAGAAAAAATTCTCAAGGCAGCCAGGGAAAAGAAGAATACAACATATAAAGGAAGGCCCATTAGATTATCATCAGATTTCTCAGCAGAAACTCTACAAGCTAGAAGAGAGTGGACCCCAATATTTAAAGTCCTGAAAGAGAGGAACTTTCAGCCATGAATACTATACCCATCAAAGCTATCCTTCAAATATGAATAAAAACATTCACAGATACAGAAAAGATGAGGGAATTTATCATCAGAAAACCCCCACTCCATGAATTACTAAAGGGGGTTCTCTAATCAGATAGAAAGAACAAAAAAAAAACAAAGCCACAAGTAAAAGCTCCAAGAAGAACACAATAAAACCAAATTTAAACTGTGACAACAACAAAAAGAAAGGGGGAGAGAGGATGGAGATTAACAGTAGCAAAGGACGATGGAGTGCAAAAGTACTCACAAAATAGTGCTCTATAGTGAACAGGGTAGGAACCTTTTCAATTACTTAAAGGTTACCACCATTGAAAAAACCACCACAGAAGCACATGAGATAAAAAAGATAGCAACAGTGGAAAGATGTATGGAATACAACCAAATAAAAACAAAAGATAGAAAAACGAAAGAGAAGGATCAAACAAGACACAAAACTAACAGAAAGCAAGATATAAAATGGCAATAGGGAACTCACAAGTGTCAATAATTACACTAAATGTAAACGGATTAAACTCACCAATAAAAAGGCACAGAGTAGCAGAATGGATTAAAAAAGAAAATCCAACTGTATGCTGCCTACAGAAAACTCATCTAAGTAACAAGGATAAAAACAAATTCAAAGTGAAAGGCTGGAAAACAATACTCCAAGCAAATAACATCCAAAAAAAAGCAGGTGTAGCAATACTCATATCTGATAATGCTGACTACAAGACAGAAAAAGTACTCAGAGACAAAAATGGCCATTTCATAATGGCTAAGGGGACACTGAATCAAGAAGACCTAACAATTCTTAATATATATGCACCAAACCAAGGAGCACCAAAATATATAAGACAGCTACTTATTGACCTTAAAACAAAAACTGACAAAAATACAATCATACTTGGAGACCTCAATACACCGCTGACGGCTCTAGATCGGTCATCCAAACAGAGAATCAACAAAGATACTGTGGCCTTAAACAAAACGCTAGAGCACCTGGATATGATAGACATCTACAGGACATTTCATCCCAAAGTGACTGAGTATACATTTTCTCCAGTGTACATGGATCATTCTCAAGAATTGACCATATGTTGGGCCACAAAAACAACATCAGCAAATTTAGAAAAATCGAAGTTGTACGAAGCATATTTTCTGATCATAAAGCCTTGAAACTAGAATTCAACTGCAAAAAAGAGGATAAAAATTCCACAAAAATGTGGAAACTAAACAACATACTTTTAAAAAATGAATGGGTCAAAGAAGAAATAAGTGCAGAGATCAAAAGATATATACAGACTAATGAAAATGACAATACGACATATCAGAATCTATGGGATGCAGCAAAAGCAATGATAAGAGGGAAGTTCCTATCACTTCAGGCATATATGAACAAACAAGAGAGAACCCAAGTAAGCCACTTAACTTCACACCTTAAGGAACTAGAAAAAGAAGAACAAAGACAACCCAAAACCAGCCAAAGAAAGGAGATAATAAAAATCAGAGCAGAAATAAATGAAATAGAGAACAGAAAAACTATAGAAAAAATTAATAAAACAAGGAGGTGGTTCTTTGAAAAGATCAACAAAATTGATGAACCCTTGGCAAGACTTACCAAGGAAAAAAGAGAAAGGACTCATATAAACAAAATCCAAAATGAAAGAGGAGAAATCACCACGGACACCGTAGACATACAAGGAATTATTGTAGAATACTATGAAAAACTTTATGCCACTAAATTCAACAACCTAGAAGAAATGGATAAATTCCTAGAACAATACAACCTTCCTAGACTGAGTCATGAAGAAGCAGAAAGCCTAAACAGACCTATTAGTAGAGAAGAAATAGAAAAAACCATTAAAAACCTCCCTAAAAATAAAATTCCAGGCCCTGACAGCTATACCAACAAATTTTATCAAACATTCAAAGAAGATTTGGTTCCTATTCTACTCAAAGTCTTCCAAAAAATTGAAGAAGAAGCAATACTTCCAAACACATTTTATGAGGCCAACATAACCCTCATACCAAAACCAGGCAAGGATGGCACAAAAAAAGAAAACTACAGACCAATATCTCTAATGAATACAGATGCTAAAATACTAAAGAAAATACTAGCAAATCGAATACAACAAAATATTAAAAAAATCATACATCATGATCAAGTGGGATTTATCCCAGAATCTCAAGGATGGTTCAACATACGTAAAACAGTTAACGTAATACACCATATCAACAAAACAAAGAAGAAAAACTACATGATCTTATCAATAGATGCAGAAAAGGTTTTCAATAAAATACAACACAATTTTATGTTTAAGACACTCAACAAAATGGGTATAGAAGGAAAATATCTCAACATGATAAAGGCCATATATGATAAACCATCAGCTAACATCATATTAAATGGCACTAAACTGAAGGCTTTCCCTCTAAATCAGGAACAAGACAGGGTTGTCCACTCTCTCCACTGTTATTTAATGTGGTACTAGAGGTTCTAGCCAGAGCAATCAGACAAGACAAAGAAATAAAAGGCATCCATATCGGAAAAGAAGAAGTAAAGGTATCACTTTTTGCAGATGATATGATCCTACACATCGAATACCCCCAAAGACTCCACAAAAAGACTACTAGAAACAATAAGCCAATACAGTAAGGTCGCAGGATACAAAATTAACATACAGAAGTCAATAGCCTTTCTATATGCCAACAATGAAACAATTGAGAACGAACTCAAAAGAATAATCCCCTTCACGATTGCAACAAAAATAAAATAAAATACTTAGGAATAAACATAACAAAGAATGTAAAGGACTTATATAATGAAAACTATAAAAAAATTGTTAAGGGAAATCGAAAAAGATATAATGAAATGGAAGAATATACCTTGTTCTTGGTTAGGAAGAATAAATATAATCAAGATGGCCATATTACCCAAAGCAATATACAAATTTAATGCAATTCCCATCAAAATTCCAATGACATTTTTTAAAGAAATAGAGCAAAAAATCATCAGATTTATATGGAACTATAAAAAACCCCGAATAGCCAAAGCAATCCTAAAGAAAAAGAATGAAGCTGGGGGCATTACAATACCTGACTTCAAACTCTATTATAGGGCCACGACAATCAAAACAGCATGGTATTGGCAGAAAAAATAGACACTCAGACCAATGGAACAGAATAGAAAGTCCAGAAATAAGACCACATATATATAGTCAAATAATTTTTGATAAAGGGGCCAACAACACATAATGGAGAAAAGAAAGCCTCTTCAATAAATGGTGCTGGGAAAACTGGAAAGCCACATGCAAAAGAATGAAACTGGACTACAGTCTCTCCCCCTGTACAAAAATTAACTCAAAATGGATCAAAGATCTAAACATAAGACCTGAAACAATTAAGTACATAGAAGAAGACATAGGTACTCAACTCATGGACCTGGGTTTTAAAGAACATTTTATGAATTTGACTCCAAAGGCAAGAGAAGTGAAGGCAAAAATTAATGAATGGGACTACATCAAACTAAGAAGTTTTTGCTCAGCAAGAGAAACTGATAACAAAATAAACAGAAAGCCAGCTAAATGGGAAATGATATTTTCAAACAACAGCTCAGATAAGGGCCTAATATCCAAAATATACAAAGAACTCATAAAACTCAACAACAAACAAACAATCCAATAAAAAAATGGGAAGAGGACATGAACAGACACTTCTCTCAGGAAGAAATACAAATGGCCAACAGATATATGAAAAGATGCTCATCTTCTTTAGTTATTAGAGAATTGCAAATCAAAACTGCAATGAGATACCACCTCACACCTGTTAGATTAGCTATTATCAACAAGACAGGTAATAGCAAATGTTGGAGAGGCTGTGGAGAAAAAGGTACCCTCATACACTATTGGTGGGAGTGTAAAGTAGTACAATCATTATGGAAGAAAGTATGGTGGTTCCTCAAAAAACTGAAAATAGAACTACCTTATGACCCAGCAATCCCTCTACTGGGTATATACCCCCAAAACTCAGAAATATTGATACGTAAAGACACATGCAGCCCCATGTTCATTGCAGCATTGTTCACAGTGGCCAGGACATGGAAACAACCAAAATGTCCGTCAATAAATGACTGGATAAAGAAAATGTGGCACATATACACTATAGAATACTACTCAGCCATAAGAAGTGATGACATCGGATCATTTACAGCAAAATGGTGGGATCTTGATAACATTATGTGAAGTGAAATAAGTAAATCAGAAAAAACCAGGAACTGCATTATTCCATACGTAGGTGGGACATAAAAGTGAAACTAAGAGACATTGATAAGAGTGTGGTGGTTACAGGGGGAGGGGAGAGAGGGAGAGGGAAAGGGGGAGGGGGAGGGGCACAAAGAAAACTAGATAGAAGGTGACAGAGGACAATCTGACTTTGGGTGATGGGTATGCAACATAATTGAACAACAAGATAACCTGGATTTATTACCTTTGAATATATGTATCCTGATTTATTGATGTCACCCCATTAAAAAAATAAAATTATTTAAAAAATAATAATAAAGTATAATTTCATTACATCCAATTACTTTTTTTTAATACATTGCATCTTTAATTTTAAAATGAAGCTGAAGTTATAAGATTCAGAGAAATGTTCACTTGAAATAAAGTAAAATACAGCAAGCCACTTAATGAGCATGACAGCCAGCATGCCGCATTTTTCACTAGCACTTGAGCCTATCTAGGTCACTCAGTCAAATCAAACTGAATGTTATATAGTAACCCAGGCAAGTTATTCAGTGACAATTTCATAGTTATGCTTTCCTTATCTTCTCTTAGCAGAATGTAAAATCCTATTTAGCAGCTTATATTTTTGGTAAATATTGAGTAAAGAACTATTACTATGATAAAAAGAAATAAAGCTTTTATAAAGTTAAGCTTAAAGAAGACTTCAGCATCACACATAGTATAGTGCCCCTTGTTTGATGTGCTCTTGTGATCAGAAAGTCAATGTTCTCCAGCCTCCTTATGCCTTGACTTTGCTGAGAAAGAAGAAAAGAATTTAAAATTCTCAAAGTAGTATGCCATCAAATTAATTCCTCGCAAGATTCTCACAGGTATTACTGTTACCTATAATTTTTCTTCCCATTTTAGCCAAAGCTGAGCCAAAACCTTCAGGACCTTAAAATTGAACTCCATACCACCTGAGAGAAAATTTGGGAAAGAATGTAGTCAAGGAAGTATATGAAGAACAGATGGATTTTACCAGCAACCAGGGAGATGCTTTACACTCCTCCCAACAGCAAGGACAACCTCTGATAGCTAAAATCAAATGTTCTCGAGCACACGGGGAAGTAGGAGGTCATCTACACTGCCAGATGGCCTCGCAGAATGGCTGTACAGCTTCGTGACCCTTCTCCAGGGGACACATAAGTCACGTCATTTCTTTGTGCCCACAGAGCGCTGCACGCCATCGAGGTCCACCACTCCAGTAATGGGTGAGTCAGATAGAGTCTTATGTAGCAAGCACTTAGGCACCACTAAGAATGAACTAAATGAACAGAAAGCAACATGCTGGCAGTTTTAACATTTCGTTCGGAAGACAAAAATGTAAGGAATAGGAATAGGCTTAGCACATCACCACTTATGTAGATTCTAAACAGGTACGAACATATAATTCATATATTTTAGTATTTTTTATAATATCAGCTTTGGAACACAGAAAATTGCAGAACATCAAATTATTATATCCTAAGTTAAAATTCCTTTCTCTACAACTGTTTTTTCTTTGCAGTTCAGTATCTTTCTATGTAAGATTGAGTGAAGTTCATCTTAGTTACAGAGCTCACATTTGTGCCACACACAGCAAGCATTTAACAAGGGGGGATGGCCTATGTTTTTATAACATATGTGCATATATGTCAATCTGCTTATTTATATTGTTCATCCAGTAAAATATTTGGTTTAAAAATACATTACCTGAAATTCAGATTCTTGACTCTGATTTTACTATTGAAGTAATTATCTCTTTGTAGAAATCATGCCATTTCTTTTCACTTGGTAACAAACTCTTTGATAAGTTCTTAAGAACCTGTAAGGTTATTGTATGCTACAATGCTGGACCCCACAAAATAGATCCATTGCTTACCTATGAGTCCAAGAATTGAAAACTCAATATAAAACCAATTCTTTGAAGTGATACTATGTACAAAGTCTGTGATTTTTGTAAAGTACATCTGTTTAGCTATGATATCATCTTCTAGCTGGAAAATAAAAACAAACAATACAAAAAGGCATTAGTACTTTTGATCCTTCCATTGAATAAGTTACATTAGCTTTAAAACTGAAACAAATTTCAATAGACTATACTGAGAATGTATTTATGAGGTCATAATGTATTTATGAGGTGTTTACTGTTGGTCAAATTTCATTTTCTGATCCTAAGACCAGAGATGATCTATTTCTTTCTAAATGCTAACGTGTAAAATTCACTCTACCCCCTCCTTGGGGAAGTCTGTTTATCTGACTCCATTTTCATCCTCACAAATACTTCAGTTTCTGGTTGAAGACTGGCCAGCTTTATGCTGAGATGACAAGTGTCACGTTCTATCATCAGATATTATGGTAGACAAGAGGCTGGTTAGAGTGATGGTGCCGGTAAGCCCCCAAATATTTCTCCATAAGAAAGGGGGGAAGGGAAACTTGATTTTTCTTTCTGAATGTAACTTATATTATGCACAATCTAGACTCAGAGAGTGCCCTAAATGATCTAGTAGAAGAATTTGGAAGTCCTCAGGCACATTACCAGTGCACAAAATAGAATTGTGCTGTTTCTAAGAGTACATTGGCTGGATTTCATTTTTTAATTTCATTGTCACTAACTAAGGAATTGAAAGAATTTTTATTCTCTTCCAATAGAAGACAAGACCCTGTGTCAGACCTTCTCCTTACTCTCTCTGTTCTCCAATGATATTCTTCAAACTCTTCTCACACTGCAGTGTCTCATGTAGTGGGTATACAGTTACTATTGGGGGACATAACATTCTTATTTATCTATATGCAGGCGCTTAGGGGGTGCAAACTATATAATTGATTTATTTCACAAATACAGTATAGGCACTGTAGAACTAGGTTACTCATAAAGTCCAAAGCAATGTAGGGTAGCAGTGATAAGCCTAGACACTAGCTGGCATTAAATAAGTGCTTGAATTATGTTTATTTAATGCAATAAACTGTGGGCAGAGAAATGTAGGTGGTACCATTTCTATTTTTTTTCTAAGTTGGTAAATTCTTTTCAGTTTGCTTCAGGTAACTATAATTTCTTCTGATAATAGTGACCCCAAGAAGACTAATATATAGTCAGTTTTAAGCTTCATTTTGGTATTTTAAAATAGTGAGAATCTTCTATTTTCTGAGCACCAAGTAGAGTGGAGGGATGCATTAAGGAAGGAAGGAGTCAGAGGAGAGAAGGAGAATGTTAGACTCCCACTGTAAATTATGTTTGGACCAAGGTCATACCTGTAAATAATATGCGGCCTTGGGCTGGGCATACAGCATCAGAAAACAAAAATCCAAAGACTGTTTGATTTGCCAACTAAAGATAAATAATAAAATATGTTAATATTTGTTAATTTTGGTTAATTTTTGCTTATAAGAACACTTCAGTAATGAAAAACAAACTTTTTTTATACTTTGCTAATATAGAGCTCTATTTACATTAAATAAAATTGAAAATGTTATACTCAAAAGTTTCCCATCTTTATTTAGTGGACAGTGTCTGCCATTGCTAAACTAGGATACACAAAGCCTATTTATCTTAAATTTGGGTTTGTTAAATTTTGATTTATATAGAAAAGTTAATATTCTTTCATAGGTCTGGTTCAAATGAAAGCATAAAGAAACTTCATTCTAATGTAATGCTAAGCTGGGTACTCGGCCAGGGCCTGAAGGTATGAAGAGGAATACACAGTGCAGTTCTTGCCCTCCTGGGTCTCATAATCCAGCAAGAAAGACAGAAAAATCATACAACTAGAACACCTATGTAAGAGCCCTGTAGAGATACTGGTCACGATGGTTTACAGAGAGACAGGGAGCGAACACAGGAGGCTGCAGGACATCCAGTATAGAGGACAGTATTGCAAAGGAACAGAATGTGTGAAACAGCAGCCCCCTTAGATTTAGGGCACAGAGAGCTGATGGAAGAGATGCTACTGACAGGAAGGTTGGCAGAGACCAGATCATCAAGGACATTTTATGACACGCTGGAAAACTCTGGACTTGCTCTTATATGAAAAGACTCTTCTGCCTACAGTGTGGAAAATGAATTGGAGGAAAGGCTAGCCTAGAGTAGGGTTAGGGAAAGCAAATGGATCTGGAATGGCCTGAACTAAGTCCAAGGCAGAGAAATGGGGAGGAGAGGGATGATGTGGAGAGAAATTTCAAAAGAAAAATGATGATAGAGACATAAAGGGCAGAAGGAAAAACAAGGATCTAGAGCAGGGGTCCCCAATTTTTTTTACACAGGGGGCCAGTTCACTGTCCCTCAGACCGTTGGAGGGCCACATACAGTGCTCCTCTCACTGACCACCAATGAAAGAGGTGCCCCTCCTGGAAGTGCAGCAGGGGCGGGGGCCAGATAAACGGCCTCAGGGGCCACATGCAGCCCGTGAGCCATAGTTTTGGGACACCTGATCTAAGGAGACTCCCAGTACTATGACTCTAAAAGCTAGGCTTAATGTGGGTCAATAACTAAAAGCAAAATAAAACCCTTAAAAGATTTCCAAGTCCTGGCTAGTATGCTCAGTGGATAGAGCATTGGCCTGGTGTATGGATATCCTGGGTTCAATTCTGGTCAGGACACACAAGAGAAATGACCATCTACTTTTCTCCCTTTCTCTCTCCCCCTTCTCTTTCTCTTCCCCTCCCGCAGCCAGTGGTTCGATTGGTTCAATCGTGGTCCTGGGCACTGAGGATAGCTTGGTTGGTCTGAGTGCATCAGAATCAGGTGCTGAAGATAGCTCAGATGAGCACTGGCCCCAGACAGGGGTTGCCAAGTGGATTCCGGTCAGGGGTGCATGCGGGAGCCTATCTCCCCTTTCCTCACTTAAAAAAAATTCTACATTCTGACACACCATTTATTATTTTAAAACAAAACAGATCTAATACATTTCCTGGGATAAGACCTTTTTTCTGAATTCTGGCACATCTTTTGCTTTATTAAGTTTTGAGATCCAAATTAGTACACTTCTTATAATATCTACTACCTTTATAACCAAACAATCCTTCGTATACATACACTGAACTTTAATTTTTCAAAATTCTTGCATAAATCCTATAGTTTACTCTTACAACAACTTTTCCAAATATGAAATGTAAATTTTATTATACACACACATAAAAGTTGGGGAAGCTAATTAAAAAAAAGGCTAAATTGCCTGACTAGAATGATCAATAAATAGAAAAACTGGGTCTAGAATCCAGGTGTAATGATTTATAACCCTAGGATTTTTTCTCCATTATGCTTTTTCTCATTACAGTCTGTAAACATGAATATAGATAGTCAGTGGTGTGCTGATGGTAAATGTTTATCAACTGTCTCTCTTTGAGGAAGAGGAGGTAAGCTCTGGTTTAGCTTTTGCCCATTTCTGTGGTGTAAATGCTCCTGATTTCACGTTACCAAATGATGTCACTGAACACAGATCTGGACATCAATGCATATAGTCAGCTCTTGCAAGTCTGTGGAGCTGGCTGTGTTTGGCAAAGGATCCAATTTGAAATAGGATCTGTATTTGAAATTAGATGCTGATTCCATCATTTCATCAAATGAAGTTAGCTATTTAAGGATACAATTTTCTAAATGTCATACCGCTTCAATTTTTGTGACTCCTTAGTTGATTGCTTGGCATGTAATGTGTCTGGATAAAAAAAGGCAGGTATTGAAATGACTTCTAAGGATCCAGACTTCAGTTGCCTCTTGAATCTATAAACAGAAGTAAATGGAGGCTTATAATTGAACATTTGATACACCAAAAATAACACAAATAGTTAAAAAAGAATTTCTTTATGCATATCTTCATAATATTTTTATTTGAATTATTTTACATGTTGATACATAATATCAATATCATAGAATTAATACTTTTTAGCCAAAGTATATCTTTTATAAAGTAGAGACAGACATGTCAAAAAATTAAAATACCAAATCCCACATCCTGGGATGTACTTATACTTCCAAAATCTAGCATATTGCATTCTCAGGCAATTCTATTTGCTAGGCATTCCCTTTCTCCTCTTTTCTGCTGGAAGAATCCCTACTTATACCCTTAGTCTTAGCTCAATTGTTTCCTTCTCAAGAAAGTCCTTCCTGATATCTGTAAGTACAGTGAAATACTTCCTCCTACAGGTTTTCATATTGTACCCCCACCACCGCCACGATAACATTAGCCCCTTGTGATTTGGTTTTTGCCAGTTTTATCGCCCACTGGAACATAAACATGTGGAAGGCTGGGACCATTCCACATTTTGCTTGATCAATAGCTTTATATCGGTTTATCTGCACACAGCAGGAGATCATAAGCAGGAGCAGTGAAAGTAACCTCCTATGGTAAGGAACAGAACAATGTTCTAAAGATAAGCTAGTAGGGGCCCTGGATGGGTGGCTCAGTGGACAGAGTGTCATCCTGGCACACTGAGGTCCCGGGTTTGAGACCTGGCCTCAGTCTCTGGTTAGGGCATGTACGAGAAGCGATCAATGAGTGCACAACTAAGTGGAACAAGAGGGTGCTTCTCCTCTCTCCCTTCCGCTCCCCCACTTCCTCTCTCTCTCTCAAGTCAATGAAAAAAAGGTTTAAAGATAAACTAGTAGGCCTCTCACAGAGACAATGAATTTCAGGGAGAACAGATATTATACCAATAAGATGAAAAATATGGACTGTATTAGGAAGATAACCTACACAATTGGGGGAAATTATAAGCTATAATTCATCAGAGCTTAGATAGAACTGCAGGCTCTTTCTGCAGAGATACACATTAAAAATAATATAATCACTAATAAAATAATTGAACAGGAAAAGTAAAATAGAAAAAAGAATAGCCATTTAAAAATTTATCCAGTAGTACTTACTTTTTTGTAATCATGTCAACAACAGAGTTTAAATAATTTTCATTACTCTAAAAATGAGAAAAATAGTTTACTGAAACTAAGCATGCCTCATAGTTTTATTAATACATGATTGCTATGTGTAAATCTACTTTATGTGTGGAATGTCATTATGTCCTAATCACTTCTAGTGTTTTCAGTTCTAAAAAATAATTTCAAATATCCATGTGTCTAAAAGGTGTGACTTGAATAATCAAAATATTTTATTCTTTCCTTTGTCACAATATAAAATATACTACATTATTTATCCTTAAAAATTAGTAGTACACAAAACTATGCCATCGAAAACATTTTTGCCCTAAAAATCAGATGGCTTATCTCAAAGAACTGCTCTTTTTTGAAGATATCTTTATTTTGTGAGTAGTATACGACAATAAGCCTACTTCTAAACCATTTCACATTTTTCCAGACAGTATTTCTCAGCTTAACCCTCAAATTTCCTTCCATCAACAAACTTTGTGTGCCTACTCTTTCTTGAACACTGGGCTTAGATAACAAACTTATTTGTAAATAGCTTTTGGTGGTTTATTTTCTCAGGTGATTTTTTTTAAACAATCAATGGTGTTTACAAGATGTAGCCTCAAGGCCCACAAGCATTCTCAATATAAAATTCTGAAAATATTTTGAATAAAGACAGTTTTAGCATGAAATCTGAGTTTTCTGGAAGGCACTTCTGAATGTATATAGTTAGGTTGTTTGTTAAAAATATCAGTCACTATGCAAATAACGCTATTATAGAACTTAAGGTCATTAAGACAGCCATAAATTGAATCACCAGCTACTTGCTCATCTAAAAGATATTATACTTTAAACATAGTATTAATATTTATTCAGGATTTATTATGTGATAGGTGTCTTACATGTACTATAACAGTTCTAAAGACAAGTAGTAAAAAATAAGGGGTATAAGCCCCATTTTATTGATGAGAAAATTGAGGTTCAGAGCATTTAATCAACTTCACAGGCACAGAGTAAGAGGAACACCACCACTAACAAAAAGAAACAATCAGAAACAAAACGGAGCTCCTAGTTACGTATTTAACAATGCAAATATGATACTTAAATAATCTTTTTAGATTGACATATTTAATTCCCTTTTGGTAGTACCAAAAAAGTATTAAATACATTGTCTGCTCTCCAAAAAAGGCCTGTGTGGATTACTTTGTTAAATTTAAGGGGCATGTGCAATGATATGGCGATTAGCATGCAGCCGGACTGGGCTAAAGACAGCGGTTACCCTCACACGTACATCTGCAATGGAGACGATCACGACCGAGTCCCGCTGCTCTGCCAGCGTCATCCTGGAGAAGAGCGAGGTCAGCGTCTGCTTCAGGTAACTGTGATCTCCTCGCTTAACCGTGGGAACACCCAGCGCAAAAGCCGCTGCAGGCACCCAAGCACGGAACCCCCATTTCAAACCGCGGAGGAAAAGACAATTGAGCATCAATATCTCTGTTTACTTCTATGTCTGGGTGAGTTGTATGGTCATATTACTTGCATATTCAGATATTTTGTGAGGATGAACTGTTATGGAACCATATTGCAAAGTTTAAAATAAACTATAATTTGATGTTTTGAATCCATTGTAGTAAAACTGTAAAAACAAACACCAGTCCATGTGTGCAATGGGCCAGTGTGACTTCCACCCATAAACAAGGTAAGGTCCTGAGAACCACTGACCTTTGCTTTCACATCAAGGTGCTGGCAGGAATAAAATGTGAGCCATGTTTGTAAGTTTACATTCTCTACTATTCACATTTAAAAAGGTGAAAATAAACAAGTGAAAGTGATTAAAAATATTAGGAGCTCACTCAATGGAATGGGTGAAGTCTGTGAGAAGGCACGTTTCTGTGTGTGTGTGTGTGTGACAGAGACAGAGAGAGAGATGGATGAGGACAGACAGATTTGGAGAGAGATGCAAAGCATCAGTTCCTCATTGCAGCTCCTTAGTGTTGTTAGTTGTTCATTGATTGCTTTCTCATATGTGCCTTGACCGAGGGGCTATATAGCACAGCAAGTAACCCCAGGGCCACAGCAAAGCGAGTGGCCCCTTGCTCAAGCCAGTGACCCTGCGCTCAAGCTGGATGAGCTCGAGCTCAAGCCGGCGACCTTGGGAGTTTGCGAACCTTGGTCCTCCGCATCCCAGCCCAATGCTCTTATCCACTGTGCCACCGCCTGGTCAGGCAAGAGAAAGGCACGTTTCTGAGAGTTGGCTTAACATCCCCCTTCTAACTAAATGCTTTCTCCCTACCCGGCAAGCTTGAACTAATTCTTCAAGGCTTAGCTCAAACAACACTTCTGTACAGCCTTTGCAGACCTCAGTCCTCATCAAGATGGGGAAATAAGATGACCAGATGAGAAGAAGATTTATCCAAACCAAAGGAGGAATGATGGACATCAGCATATTCGTCTGTACTGTTTGTGCTTTCTATATATGGATTACTGGGGCTAAGTATTTTAGTGGTTTTAAGAATCTATGGAATCTTCAGAGTGCTGGATTATTTGTAGGGAGAGAGTACAAAAAAGGAGGCAGTAGCTCTTTAATGAGAAAAGTTTAAAGCAGTTGAGCATTTAAAGGAAAACGTTTCTGAAGTTTTACATCCTGTTGTGTAGCCCAGTTATTATGGTATTACGTCCACGTGGGAGCAAGCAAGGCTGTGTAATCAGAAAAATCTGATGTTGAAAATGTCTTCAATTGCTCACCCCTCTGTACAATTAGTAAATCTCTGGGCTTCATTTTGTAAAATCTGTAAAACTAGTTAGCAATAAGATCTATTTGCCTCAGCTGTTGGGAAGTTAAATGAAATGATGAATGTGAAGCACAGAGTCTGGCACATAAGAAGCCCAACATGTTCTATCCTTCATGTTTGTGCCAACAATGTTACACCAGATTAAAAGCTAAATGGTAAGGATTTGAGCTAAGCCCTGGTGCCAGGGAACAAACTAATTAGGCCACGTAAGAACTGAATCCATCCCCACTGACCCCATACTATGCACTAGCAATGGTCAACATATTTTTTAACAGCATTTTGGGCACAAGTTTTGCAATTCCTTTGATTAGAGTCAGTAGAGAATTGTCTGTGATAAACAAAATAGAAACAGAGGCATGGATGTATGGAATAGACTGATAGGTGTCAGAGGGGAGGGGGTTGGGGACTGGATGCAAGAAGATGAAGAGATTAAGCAAAAAACATATATAACACAAAGACACAGGCAACAGTGTGGTGATAGACAGGAGGGAAGGGGGTGGGACTAGGTAGAGGTGGGCAAAGAGGTGGGTAGTGAAGATGGAAAGACACCTTGCTTGGGGCAATGGACACAAGATGCTTTGTGCAGATGATGTTTTGTTGAGTTGTATACTTGAAAACTATATGGTTTTATCAATCAATGACACTCCAATAAATACAATTAAAAAAGAGAAAAGAGTCACCAAGTACTGAGCAGATGCTTAACATATATTTGATTTATATTGACTTATTTTCAAAGCATCTGTATTAAAATTGAATTCAAATCTCCAAATATTTATTAAACTACTTTTTCAGCCAGACAATGTACTGATTTCTGGTGATCCAAATTAGTGCCAGATAGGCTGGTGGTCTAAATATCACACAGAGTATATTTTAATAGATTACATTTTAAAACTTAAAAGCATGTCCCCGAAGAACAAAATGCCTGTATTTGATATTACAATTCTAATTTTCTTACCGCCTGTTTTTCCTTTGCTAATGATTACATTAGGATAAATTCTGCCTATGTTTCTCAGATGAGGGAAAAAGAACTTCAAGTCTTCAAATGCATTAGATATTGTTTCACTCTTATCCAATGTACTCACTTTCTTCCCAACTGAAAGAGAGAAAAAAAATAGGGCTTTGAATTCATGACTATAGGAATTTTTCTCCCTCTGGTACAATTTTTTTAAAGAGAGTTAATAAATCAATTCACTGATTAATAAATAAGAGAAATACTATTAAGTGTAAATAATAAAAATCATAAGGCTACAAATTATAACTCAAAAATCAATTCATATTTATTTAAAAAGCAATATGGCAGGTCCTCCAATAACATCATGTTGTTCAACATCCTTTCGTTAACATTGATGAGATGCCATAGAAACTTAACTCCTGTTTATATCAATTAGCATAGGGTAAAATTGGTTTCCTTATATGTCATTTACCTTCAAGTCACAGGATTGATCGATGACATGAAGTGAGGGCTTCCTGTACCTGACTGAAGTCTAGCATTGTGAGCTACACAGCTGGAGGCTAATGGATCTGTCAATTCCAAGTGAAGGACGTGTAAGTGAAGCATACTATAGAGAAGTATACGGTAACAGAAAATATTTCCAAATCTCATATCCATTGGTTCTGCTACTTTGATCAATATCAGTAAAGTCTGTATCCTTATCATTTTTGTAGCCCCCTCAATATTTAATGACTCTATTTTTACCACTCATTTGAATTTTCCTCTACAATTTTGAAAATAAAAGAACAAAGTTGGAGGATTCCCACTACTCAATTTTAATTCATAATATGTTAATCAAGATAGATAGATAGATATACACGTAGGCCAATGGAACAGAACAGAGAACCCAGAAACAGATCCACACAACTATAGAAGATTTTTGTTCTAACATGCAAAGGCAATTCAATGCAGAAAAGACAGCTTTTTTTTTTTTTTTTTTTTTTTTTTTTTTGTATTTTTCTGAAGCTGGAAACGGGGAGAGACAGTCAGACAGACTCCCGCATGCGCCCGACCAGGATCCACCCAGCACGCCCACCAGGGGCGACGCTCTGCCCACCAGGGGGCGATGCTCTGCCCCTCCGGGGCGTCGCTCTGCTGCGACCAGAGCCACTCTAGCACCTGGGGCAGAGGCCAAGGAGCCATCCCCAGCGCCCGGGCCATCTTTGCTCCAATGGAGCCTTGGCTGCGGGAGGGGAAGAGAGAGACAGAGAGGAAGGGCGGGGGGTGGAGAAGCAAATGGGCGCTTCTCCTATGTGCCCTGGCCGGGAATCAAACCCAGATCCCCCGCACGCCAGGCCGATGCTCTACCGCTGAGCCAACCGGCCAGGGCCAGGACAACTTTTTTGACAAATAGCGCTAGAATACTTGGACATCCATAGGAAAAAGACTGAATCTCAACCTATACTTCACACACCGTTTATAAAAGTCAACTCAAAGTTTTCATAGATCTAAAATGTAAAACCTAAACCTATAAAATAAAATAAAAAACATTAAAAAAATTCTCATGATTCAAAGAGTTCTTAGATACATCAAAATACATAATACATAAAAAGAAAAAGTGATAAATTGGACTTCATCAAAATTAAAAATGTTTGCTTTCTGAAAGATGCCATAAGGAGAAAGGAAAGATAAGCCACAGACTGGGAGAAAATATTTCTAATCACATATCCATCCGATATGTATCCAAGATGTACTAAAAAACTCTTAAAACACAACAAGAAAACAAATATTTACAAAATGTCCAAAAGATTTGCACAGACAGAAAGAAGATAGACGGGCAGAAAATAAGCACCTAAAAATGTTCAACACCATCACATTAAAGAAATGTACCTTAAAGCTATGAGAAAGCATGGCATTGCAACAGCCATAATAAATGGGAGGACTGGAATTCTCACAAAATTGCTGCAGGGAATGCAAAATGGTACAGCCATTCTAGAAAACAGTTTGGTAGTTTCTTATAAGTTAAACACGTACTTGCCATATGGTCATGAACTCCAGATACTTATCCTAAAGAAAATGAAAATTCAAACAAACGAACAAACAACAACAAAACCCTCCATACATGAGTGCTTATAGCAACAGGTACTTGTAATCACCCAAAACACCAAAAACAACCCAAATACCCCTCAGTTGGTAAAACAGACTTCATTGTACATTCATACAATGAAATGCCACTTGGCAATGAAAAAGAACAAACAATTGGTCACACGACAACTTGGATGAATCTACACCAAGTGGAAGAAGCTGGTCTCAAAGGGTTCCACACTGTGTGGTTCCATTTGCATGGCATTAGGGAAAGTGGAAAACTATAGGAATAGAGAACTGATGATTTCCGGGCATTTAAGGTCGGGCGAGGACTTGGGGGAAGGACTTGGGGGGAGCACATGGCAGGACTCTTCCTCCTAAAGGAAAAGGAAACCACTGAATGTTGATATACAAGGCAGCGCAGCCTTCACTTTGGCTACAGGGAGGATGGGCAGGTGGGAACAACACTGGAGAGAGAGAAAACAGGAGTGTGTTAGCAGTCATTCCACTGAAACATGAGGCACCCGACCAGGGTGATGGAGACAGTGATGGAAGAATACCGGCAGATTTGTGAGAGGTAGAGGAACACGAACCAACGAGCTTGCTTACTGACGGACATGGAAGCAAGCAGGAGGGAGAGGAGGAGTCAAGAGGTGATGCTCAGGCTTCTGGCTGCATCTGTTGGATGGATTTATGGATGGTGGTGCAATTCACAGAGATGGAAAACACAGAAAGACCATCTTCCAGGTAGAGATGAGAGGCAGAGTATCAGTGAAGTCTCTTACCTGATTTTTCCATGTCTGACCGTAAAAGAACAAGTATTGATTCAGTTATATTAGGGAGAAATGTCTTAAAATCATGAAGCAACAAATCTAAAGTTCCGAACACAAAACATAAACAAACCACCCTACACAAAAACAAAAGGAACACAAACCTAAGTTTACTGATACATTTCTTCTCTGTCTACTGTCATCCTTCAGTTTACTCAAGGCTCCCATCAGCTCTTGGCGATTTCTTTCAGTTTTGTTTCTTAAATGTAGAATAGTTTCTTTAAACTCCAAAATATGGTTTCTACAATTGATTAATTGATTACCTGCAAAGAAAACACATGTGTATGTTTATATATGTAGTAATGGTATCATACAATTTTCAAAATGTATAACAAAAATATAAAATATATGCTTCAATATAGCTTTGTACCTAGCACTAAATGTGTGTATACAAGTATATATTGTCTATATACATGTGGTATATATATGCACATAAAAGACTGAAGAAAAAGGTTGAAATGTTAAAAATACTAATATCTGGAAGGCACGTGTATCAGATTTGTAATTAGAGGGGACAACCAATTGATTCAGAAAATTCACTTCCAAGAGTTTATCTAAAGAAAAAGACTTGAAATAGGTACACAGATTTGGCTCTAAGGATGTTCAACATAGGCAGCATTATTTATCATTATAAGAAAACTGGAAAACACCTTAAGTACCTAACAATGGAAATATGCTAAATGAATTACAGAATATCTTTTTAACAGTTCTGGTGGCTCTGGTGTTAAATCACATATAACTGAATCTCAGTTTTGCCACTTAATATTTGTGCAGCCTGGGCAAGCTGTCCAATTTTTGTTAGCCTCTGTTCCTTTATGTCTAAATGGACATATTCGAATCCCTGCCTCAGAGTTCTTGTGAAAACATGATTCAATAATGCATGTAAACCACATGGATAAGCACATTAAAAATGCTTTGACAAATGTATAATAAGTACTACTTATTCATGAACTATTATTTATTCACTTATCAATGGAATACTATGCAGTTATGAAAAGAATAATGTCATAAAAGCAATTGTGATGCCTATGAGGCTTCCAAATAAAAGGCAAACATTTGACTATATGACTTTGAAGTTCAAGGGAGAGATAGGTCTATTAATATAGATTTGAGAGCAAAAGTCTAGAGATGCACTTGTAAAAAGGAGCAAGACAATGTAGTGATAGGGTATGATCCTAGCCTTACCTGGGGATGTTTCCTGCATCCCTGCCTTGGCTTCCACTAACCTTAGTCCAGGGCAGAGGGTTCAGTCTTTGAGATCTGGGGTGCCATTACTGAATGAATGGACTTGCCCACATAGGAACTGATTAAAGGGATTCTAAAACAGAACCATACTCCCCAAAAGAACTGCACCCAGATAAATCTTGAATATCCACATAGTGACCACCACTTAGGAGCACTCAGAAATTTAAATGGGGATATAGTTTTAACCAGTTTAACCCTATGTTTCTGGGGTTCCCTGAGTAATTTTCTCTTTGCAAAATGGGTCATGTGTTTGGAGTTGATATATCACAGGTGATGCAACATCTCTGGGCCAATATAAGCCAGACCCTGCGGGATCAATTTGGTAAACATGAAAAGAAAGTGTTTTCTCTAGAGGAAGTGGTATTTGCAGAGACAACTACACAGAAACATTAAAGGACATAATCTCTAGTCTCAGATCTATTTCTTGTACATTCTTACCTGATAATTCAATTCATCAATATTCTATTAAAAATATATTACTTGCATATTCAGATATTTTGTGAGGATGAACTGTTATGGAACCATCTTGCAAAGTTTAAAATAAACTATAATTTGATGTTTTGAATCCATTGTAGTAAAACTGTAGAAATAAATACCAGTCCACGTGTGCAATGGGCCAGTGTGACTTCCACCCATAAACAAGGTAAGGTCCTGAGAACCACTGACCTTTGCTTTCACATCGAGGGGCTGGCAGGAATAAAATGTGAGCCACATTTGTAAGTTTATGTTCTCTACTATCCACATTTTAAAAGGTGAAAATAAATAAGTGAAAGTGATTAAAAATATTATTTTTAATCCAATATATCTAACATATTTTTTCAGTATGTATTCAGCATAAAAAGTAATTAATGAGCCTGACCAGTGGTGGTGCAGTGGATAGAATGTCAGCCTGGGATTCTGAGGACCCAGGTTTGAAACCCTGAGGTCACTGGCTTGAGAACAGGGTTGCTGGCTTGAGCATAAGATCATAAACATGACCCCATGGTCGCTGGCTTAAGCTAGGGTCACTGGCTTGACTGGAGCCTCCTGGTCAAGGCATGTATGAGAAGCAATCAATGAACACCTAAAGTGATGCAACTATGAGGTGATGCTTCTCATCTTTCTCCCTTCCTATCTGTCTGTCTCTTTCTGTGTGTGTTTCTCCCTCACTAAAAAAAAACAAAAACAAACAAACAAACAAACCAAAAAACCACAAAAATGTAATTAATGAGCCCTAGGCAGGTTGCTCAGTTGGTTATAGCAGTGGTTCCCAACCTTTTCTGGGCCACGGACTGGTTTAATGTCAGAAAATATTTTCACAGACCGGCCTTTAGAGTGGGATGGATAAATGTATCATGTGACCGAGACAAGTGTCAAGAGTGAGTCTTAGATGAATGTAACAGAGGGACAGGTCCTGGCCGGTTGGCTCAGTGATAGAGCGTCGGCCTGGCGTGCAGGAGTCCCGAGTTCGATTCCTGGCCAGGGCACACAGGAGAGGCACCTATCTGCTTCTCCACCCCTCCCCCTCTCCTTACTCTCTGTCTCTCTCTTCCCCTCCTGCAGCCAAGGCTCCATTGGAGCAAAGTTGGCCTGGGCATTGAGGATGGCTCTATGGCCTCTGCCTCAGACGCTAGAATGGCTCTGGTTGCAACAGAGCAACGCCCCAGATGGGCAGAGCATCGTCCCCTGATGGGCATGCCAGGTAGATCCCAGTCGGGCGCATGCGGGAGTCTGTCTGACTGCCTCCCCGTTTCCAACTTCAGAAAAATACAAAATATAAATAAATAAAATAAAACTGTTCAGACTTAAATATAAATAAAACAGAAATAATGTAACTTATTTATTCTTTCTCTGCGGACCAGTATCAAATGGCCCATGGACCGGTACTGGTCTGTGGCCCGGGGGTTGGGGACCACTGGGTTATACTGTCATCCCAATAAGCCAAGGTTGGGTGTTCGAACCCTAGTTAGGGCTCCTACTGGAATCAACAATTGAATGCACAAACAGGTAGAACAACAAATCAGTGTTTCTCTCTCCCCCTTCCTCTCCCTCTAAAATCAATAAATAAAAAAATTTAAAGAAGTGATTCATAAAATAGTTTACACTTTTTTGTACTAAGTATTTTAAAAACTGTGTTTTATACTTACAGTACATCTTAATTCAGATGCTAAATGCTAAGTTACAGTAAAATGTAGTCTTACCAAAACAATAAAATTTTGCTTAATGGAGAAATATTTCACTGCTTGCTTTCATTTAAAAAGTAAATTTAGATTACCTTAAAATAAAATGAGATTAAAGTTCAGTTCCCCAGTTGCACACACTCCACTTCCAGTGCCCAGTGCCACCTGAGGAGCCACCACACCAGACAGCACAGTCTGTGACACCAGCTGTGAGCTTATTAGAATGTACTCTCAGGTCTCTCTGCAGACCGACTGAGCCAGCATCGCATTCTAATAAGATTCACAGGAGACTGGTATGCCCCGTTAAAATGTGAGAAGCACTGTGATAGGCCTCTGTTTTATCTTTCTCATTGTCTCTTTGCTACAGAGTTCAGGTCTTTATTGCCTCTTGCTGTACTGTTATTATAATTGCCTCTTAATTGGACTCTCACCTGCAATCCACAATTAGTCTTCTGGAAATTGTTTGAAGACTTTAAAAGGTTTCCTAAATGCTAGCTGAATCAGGTCCAAGGATTTGCCTTAGTATACAAGGTCCTATACAATGGGGGGCTGTGACCCAGCTTTCCCTCCGCATGTCGTCCACTAAACAACTTCGCTAAGGAGAAGCACGCAGAGATACTCATTCTCTCTTCCATTTCCTATGTGTCATGTGCCACTTACCGACAGGTAAACAAGGCAGGATAAAGTCAGGTTCCTACTCTAAACTAACTAACCATCAGGCTTGCAGGGGAAGGGGAAAAGAAGCATGCATTTAAACAACAAAGTCTAATGGAATTGTCCAAATGCAATTACCTCAAAGTGCACAGGCAAAGGGCGTCAGGAATGACCAAGAGCCCAAGGGCCCTTGGCTCCCAGACTCTGCTGACTAACCTGGGAGCTGCTCTACTCAGCAGTTCTTCTGCTCATGGCATTTGATCGGCACAAGGTCATACACCTTGGTGATTCTATATCATCCACCACTCGAATGGGGAGGAGGGCACTTTCCTTCCACCAATGAAATAAAGAGACCCCCAAAAACTCACTCATGAAGTTTGGGTGCCCCAAAACAAGCCCTCTCTCTGGGGCTGGGTAACATCTCTGCCCTGAAAATTGCTGAGGTGCTGGGCCTACAAAGTGCCATGCTGCCGAGTGAGAAGGGGCGAGAGAGGGGGAAAAATTGGTAAGCTAAGAGAAGATCTGCGAGGCAGCCTGTGGGTGCGCGACTGTGAAAACAAAGATGCCACATTTGCTGTGGCTCAGTGCGTAGTGTTTGTGTTTCCTTCAGACAGGAAGCCAGAAGTGGAGTTGCAGGACCATATGATAGTTCTGTGTTTAGTTTTCCAGGAACCTCCATCCTGTTTTCATAGTGGCTGCACCAATTTACATCCCCAATAGTGTACATCCCTTTCTCCACCTCTTCACCAACACCTGCTTTTTCTCATATTTTTTTGATAATAGCTGGTATGAGATGATACCTCACTGATTTGCATTTTCCTAATTAGTGATGATGAGTGCCTTTTCATGCACATGGCTTCCTATGTCACTCAGGACAAAAGTCATAGTTCTTACTATTGTCTCCATGATCTCATCCCTCTACAACTCTCCATGTTATTTTTTATCGTTGGCTGAACATATCAAACTAATTCTACCACAGGTCCTTTGCATGTGCTTTTGTCACTGCCAGGAAAACTCTTTCCCCCGATAGCTATACAAAATGCTTTAGTTGTATATATCAGATAATATAGATTTTTAATCTTTGGAACAAATGGGGTACAATATTGGTATTGTAAGTATAGGACAAAATTTAGTATTAATCAGGGGACAAAAACATAGTTTAAACATTAATTAGAGGACTTAACACCACTTCCAAACTTTATCCTTGACCCTACTGCCAAGATTGCTTTGTGTGCACCGAGTCATAAATGAGCTTAAGAAGAGGAATGCAAGTGTAACCTAAAACAACTTAAGCTGGGTTAATATATTTGCAGAATCCCTAAGTCTTCAACTCAAAACTCAACTGTGTGAATGCTAAAATGTTACACTATAGACCAGAGTTGAAACAGAAAACCAGTTAAATTTGAACTACAGATAAACAATTTTCTAGTATCAATATATCCCATTCAATTTTTACACTATAAACCTATTTATTGTTTATCTCAAATTCAAATTTAACTGGGCAACCTCTATTGTTATTTGCTAAATTGACAACCTTTTCGACAACAATAAATGAAACCCTTGGTGTGTTTCAAAGTGGTAATGCGAGCAGATGGCCCATTGGAGATAGTTCGGCTGCGCAACCGGTGCTGTGAGTTGTCGAGTATGTTGGTCTCCATCATCCCACGCGGTTTGAGCTTCCCAGAAAATACTTTAGGGCAGGGCCTTGAAGTAGGGTCCAGTGACACAGAACGAGGAGGAGGAAACATGTTGGCTGTGTGGGAAAAGCTCCTGGAGTCAGCCATTTACGTTTCCGGAAATAATGGGGTGCAGGGTGGGGCAGCTGGGCACAGATCCGGCCCTGGAACCCACGAAGGGAATGGCGCGCAGGGAGTCCAGACAGGGCCCGAGGCCCACGGGCCAACGTGTAAGCGCGCGTCCCACGGCAGTCAAGGCCACGGGGGTGGACCACTTACCCGTTGAGGTGCCCGTTACCACTCAACCGCCCGCGGGACGGGGACTGGGCCGGGGGTTGGGGGGGGGGGACATCAGAAAGGCCCCTGAGATGAGGGCCGGCAACCCTGTCGGGTGCCCGTGTCACCCCTCCCATCCCCTTCTCTCCCGCCCGGCCACACACGCTCACTGGTCTGAGTTATCCTGGCTACGAAGAGGCACCAGAAGCTGAAGAGAGTGACCGCGCTGAACGTGAGCAGCAGGCCCTCGTGCCTGGTCCTCATGGCGCTGGCCCCGGGCGCCCACACACCAGGGGAGACGCACGCAACACAGTGCCTGCGCCCTCGCGCATGGCCCCCGCCGCGTGCCTGGGACCCTGCACACTGCCCTCCGTCGCCCCTTTCCTAAGGTAATTGCCCCTTTGCCTCTGCACTTAGAACTCAAACCGCGTGGTAGGGCCGCTGGGAGTCAGATGCCATGAACCATGGCCAAGCTCCCACCACCCCCACCCCCCGTGCCTGGCACGTGGTGGGGGCTCAGTCACTTTATTTTCCTACAGTAGTGATTTTTATGCCAGGCTCTGGGCTACACAATTTGCATATAGCATCTCCTTGAATCCTCACAAAATCCCAATTTTGTAAAGTAGAGCATGAAGATAACGCAAGCATCTACCTAATGTGGTATCATCTTCATTTTACCTTGAAAATAATTGAGCCATAGCAAAATTGAACAATTTGCCTCAGGTCACACGGTTGGAAATGGTTCCTCAATTATTGTACATAGATTTAAAAAAAATCGTAAAGAAAATACTCGGGGATTATTAGCTGTAAATGGTAGCCATCACATGACTACCCAAGTGACTGAAATAGTTTAGATGATTTTTTAGGGGAAGTGACGAACCCCAGGCCTTCAGTTTACTCCCCTTACCTTTATTAATTTATTTGTTGGTAACTCCTCCTCCAGGAAAGGAGCATGAAGTCAACTTTTGTGAAAGAAAAAGCAAAAGCAATGTGTACCATGAGAAGCAGCCCTAGGAATACTTGCTGAGCTTTGCCAAGGTATCAGTTTCTGAGATCTTTAGCCTAGGCTGGGAAACACTATGTGAACTTCACTAGGGTCATATTCTCTCTAGCCCCGTACACGTGGTTTTCTATTGGGGTTCTCCTCGCTCAGATTGGTCTCCTCTTCTTTGGGAATCCCTGGCAGTGCCTGGTAACGTGGGTGCTACTTCAGACCAGTACAGCCCCACAGGGCTGGATTCTGGCCCGGTAGAGGGAGGTAGATTTGAGCACATACAAGGGTGAGCATGTCATTATCAGCTATTTTCTCATGAGCTAATGGCCAGGAGCTGCGGCCTTCATTTCAGCAGTGACCCCACCAGCTCCCAAAATAGTGAACTGGGAGAAATAATGTCAACTTTTTCCTCCTTGCCCCAGCAGTCCCCTGCCAGTCTACACTGGGGCTAAGCTCTCCCAGAAGCCAGAATGCAAGGCAGTCCAGGCTGATGTAGGAGATCCGGCAAGCCTGCCTCCTGGGCTGCGGAGCAGAGCAGAGGGAGATGTAGGCTAGGCTGAGGTGGGGAAGGGAGCTACTTGGCTCCAACATATCTTCAGTGTTTCATTGTTCTTTTACTGGAACATCGGTTTCACATTTTTGGCTGCCTTTAAGATTCAGACAAAGCACTTGGCTCTCACACCTTAATGTTTCTGAAATCAGCATGTCTTCCAATCGATTTTTACATTTTATAAAACTGTATCTTCTTATTTTGTCTTTTTTGCAAAGAAAGAAAAAACCAAAACCTGCTAGTCAGTCAATGGTCTGTCTACGACAGATCACATGATATTTATGGAGCGCCTATGCTGTGTCAGTCACTGACTAGGTGCTGGGGATACAAATAGTCATCTGCGGGTTCTCGGCTCCACCTTCTTCATGCTCAGACACGGCCCACGGCCCACGCACACTCATACTCCTACGTGTCAAAGGTACCCAAGATTAATCAGAAATGCCAATTCCTCCAGGAAGCCTGGTCACCACCCATAAAGGAATTTCTATCTTCTTTGAACTCTATAACACTGAGATCCTTTCTCAGGGCACTCAATCTGCATCATATTTGTTATGCACATATTTTATTTACAGATTATAAGCCCCTAGAAGTGAAAGATCATGTCTTTTACACATTTTTATATTATAGTTCACTGTGCATTTCAGAGTGTGTTACATATCAAAGGTACTGACTAAAACACAAGCCTGTGGTAAAACTGCACTATAGTCACAACTGATCACCTGCAGTCACTCCTCAGTCCCATCTAAGCCACAATAAGTATCACTCCAGGAAATCCAGGAGATAAAGGACAGTAGCATTCTCAAAGCCCTTCAGACTTCCCTTTTGTGATTTGTATTTCAGTGTCAGATTCAGACCATGGGAAGTAGAGAAGTACCAACCTAAAGATAAATATTTGCTAAATAATAGGAATGGGAAAGGTAGCCTTTGGGGATATTACCAGCACGAGAGGCCTCGAGGCTTCTTCAGTTAACCTTGGTCTGAACACTGGTCTCAGAACTGTGATTAGCACAGAAAAGTCAACAGTGGGGACAGACTTTGCTTGTCTCATGTATAGGCAGGACTCTGAAGGTGAAAACAATCTGAAAGATAACTGTTGACAAAATGTTAGTGGTCCTGGCCCCCGTTTCTGTTTAAAGTTACTTAGAAATAAGTCATCTGGACCCAGAGTGAGTGCCATCTGCTCAGCACAATCCAGGAAAGTGGCAGGAGGGAAAGGGACTTTTATGGGCCGTGTATGACTGCTGTTCTTAAATTTTAGCACGCACAGAACCATCTGGAACCCTTGTTAAACACAGATGCTGGGCCCACCCTCAGAGTTTCTCATTCAGTGGGTTTTAAGGCTGGGACCCCAAATTTTGCATTTCTAACAAGTCCCAGATGGTACTGACGCTGCTGGTTCAAGGAACCACTGCATACTAGCACTCATAGAACCATAGGTTAGACTTAGAAAGATGGCCCACAACCACAGGATACTTATTTAATAAAGATACCACATCCTCCACCCTAGTAAGGGGGATTCCATATGTCCCTTGGCCGTTATATTCTAGAAGTTAATAACAGGTACCAAAAAAGTGTCTCATATTCATGAATGTACCAACATGGTTTGATTAGCAGGAAAAGAGCTACCGAACTTCTAGGACTGTCCCCTGAATTGAAAGGCCCAGCTGTAGATGAATCGAGGACGTCCCTTCCAGCAAGTAGAGCTCACCCCCCAACAACTAGGTGGACAGAAACAGAAATATGGTGCAGACAAGCAGCAAGCCTCGGAGGGTCCAACCTGGATCAAAAAGCATTGAGTGGTCTTTTTTCATTTTTAACTGGCTTCCTGTGACAAGAAGGCACTTCAGTTTTCCGTAGCCGAAGTGTGGTACCTCGCTGACGATCCTTCATGCGTGCGCACTGCTCCTCTCGAGCAGAGCGGAGCCACCACCCACATAACTCACAGTGGGCAACAGGAATTAGCGGAGGATGTTCTGGGACTGTCCGAGGACAGGCCACTTTCACCTTCTCTTTTTTGCAGCCCAGCCGCCATGCTGTAAGGAAGTCCAAACCAGATTGCCGACTGTAGAGACTACATGGAGAGGAGCACGAGGATGAGAGGCCATCCTGGATGCTCCAGCACCAGCCGCTGTCACTGAATGCGGCTGCGCGGGGACCCCACACGAAACCAGCAGAGCCGCCCGGCTGAAGCCAGGCAACCCACAGAATCGCAAGAAATAACAAGTTATTGTTTTAAGCCGCAAAATGAGGAATGGTTGATTCATGTCCAACATCCCATGACCTTCTTAAAAACTGTTCCCCCTTTACTTCTCATATTTGAACAAAACACATATCCACCTAAGTCGGTGTTTCCCAACGTGGGGCCCACGCCTCACAGGGGGGCAATTCGATAGTTAAGGGGGGCAATTTGAAAATGGCCTCGACACGACTTGAACTCTTTCGCCCTGGGCCATTTAAATGCAATGCTAGATATCGGTGCCAAATTTAACAAAAAATGCAATTCTTAAATAATTGCGGTAAATAATTATTAAGTATAATTTCGTTTGAAGAGACCAAAATATCAACTGGGTGATTGGCGTCGTCAAGTAAACTTCGTCCTGGGTTCACTGCGGAGCGTGCCGTCTGCCGCGGGGAACCCCGGATGTTTTAAAAACTCGCTAAACAATGCAGTTATTCTCACCTAATTGGCCCATCGCAACTTCTGTAGTGTTTCACATCATTCAGTTGGTGTTAATTTGAAATAAGAGTCAGTCAAAACTGTTGAAAAAGCTCGTTGATTTAATAAATATACATATATATTGTATAGATATAACTGGTAAGTATTTGATTTTATTTTTATCAATATTAAACTCTTTATTAAGTACTTCTTGCATCGGGGCTAGAAAGCACTAATATTTTATAAATATTATTGGGGCTATAATAGTGCATGCACGACAATTTTAATTTTAGAAACATAACTTTCCAGAAAATTTTGTCAAGTGGAAAAAATATAGATACCTTTTGATTTGTGGTGGTTGTGTAGTAAATGTGTTATATACATTTAAATAAATATGAATTTTTAGTATACGTTTACTCTATGTCACATTGAATATATTTTAACACATATTTTACTATTAGTTTTTAATTGTCTTTTATGCCAGCAATGCTTGACCAATGAATCAATGAAACGAGGTCGTCTTGAGGCGCATTTGAAGGCGAAACATAGTGCTCATATTAATTCAGATTTGAGTTACTTTAAAACTTTTAAAAAAATTTTGAAAAAAGAACAACATTAAAGTCTCTATTTACTGCTCATACTTAAACTAATAATCATGTTCTTGAGGCTAGTTATCAAATTTCTTTATTCATTGCTAAAACTGGAGAAAATCACACTATAGGAGAGAATTTAATAAAACCGTCAACATCAGCATTTCTTAAAACAGTTCTTGAAAAAGATGACAAAGATGTAAAAGCTATGCCACTCAGTGACAATACTGTTAGAAGAATAGACGAAATGAGTGAGGATATTGAAAAACAACTTATTGAAAAGCTGAAAACAAGAAAATTCTCCTTGCAAATGGATGAATCAACTTTGAGAGACAGTGAGGCAGTATTGATAACTTACGTAAGATATATTGATAAAGGACATTTTGCTTAAGAAATGTTGTTCTGTAAAAGATTAGAAAGCACCACTACCTCCAAAGATATATATAATAAGCTAAAAAACTACTTAGATGTCAATGATATACCAATGAAAAATAGAACATCTTGTGCTGCAGATGGTGCTCCCAATATGATGGGCAAGAAAAATGGCTGCTTAAAATTGATGAAAGATGCAAATCCAGAAATGATTCTTGTGCATTGTGTTATTCATAGGGAAAACTTGGTAGCTAAAAACATCTCGCCTGTTCTGAATGAAGTATTATATACAGTAATAAAGTGTGTTAATGCTATTAAAGCTAGTGCCAAATGTGAGTGTCTTTTCAAGCTATTTTGTGAAGAACAAAATGAAGACCATGTGAGACTTTTACTTCATACTGAAGTAAGATGGCTATCTAAAGGAAACTGTTTGAAAAGATTTATGGAACTGTTTGATACTCTTAGTGATTTTTTAAGCGACAAACCTGAAATGAAGTATCTGTTAACAATAGATGGTAAAGCATTTGTGAGTTATTTAGCGATATCTTTGAAAAACTAAATATATTAAATAAGCAACTTCAAGGAACAAATAAAACTCTTGTCGATGCAAAAGCAAAGATATTTGGTTTCATTACCAATATTGAGTTATGTCAGAAACATATTAACAACAAAAACTTTAAACAGTTTCACTGGCTCCAAAAATGTGAAGTAACTTATACCGCTTTACTTGTTATTGTCAATCATTTGAATATTCTATCGGCTGATTTAAAAGAAAGATTTTCTGATTTAAAACAAATTGATTTCCCAACATGGATGATGCAGCCAATGTTAGTGGATTTGTCTGATATATCAAATATGCAGTATCAAGAAGAACTCGCAGAATTGCAAAATGATGAGTCAGTTAAAGCTTTATTTAATATCAAAGGAGCGATGGCATGGCTTTGTGAGGGAACAGAAATCAAATACCCAAATTCAACCAAATGTGCAAGAAAACTATTGCTACCGTTTCCATCTTCATTTTTAGCTGAATGTGGATTTAGTGCTGTAAATGATTTACTGGTAAAAAAAAAAAAAAAGAAATCGGCTGGATATAACACAATGTGGAGACTTGAGACTAAAGCTAACCAAATTGGAACCTAATATAAAATCTGTGCAGCAAGCATCAAGCGCAAGGATCACACTAAATTAAAATAATAAATTAATATAGAAAAATCTGTATTAAAATTATTTGGAATTTAAATTTCTGTTTTTCATTATATGTTTTGAAATTTTACTTACTGTGTTTTGTTAACAATTTCATAGTGATTTCTTCCTAGAACCTATCATTTATGTTTATTAAGTGAACAAATCAATTTTTTAATGTTAAAAGTTATGTATGTTACATAGGGGGGGACATAAAAATTTTAGAAAGGTTAAGGTGGGGCATGGCACAAAAAAGGTTGGGAAACACTGACCTAAGTGATCCAGCCAGCCCTCCAAATCTTTACACTGTATTTTCAATTTAGCTATTTATAGATGGTAAGGAATGCAATATGTCCATGTCATGTTGGGGTTCTGGGGTACCTATTTCTGCATACTGGAGTGTAGAATGCATTCTTTGGTCCAGTGAGCTGTATGACTGGGATCCAGATAGACCTTGTCAGGGTTTGGGTTCCAGTCCAAGAGAGAATAAATGTCAACCTCACTTGAATTCCCTAGAGACTGCAAATTGTAACCTTATACAGTTCACTTGTTTATATGCTTGGATCCCTGTTTCCAGGAGATTTTTCCATATGCCATCTCTAAGTGGCTACTTTTTTGTTGCTGTTATTAGCATTCAACAGTCTCTTCCCACATTAATGACTTAGGTAAGAGACAAGTGATTTATATAATTATTCCACCACTCCTGCATGGCTTTGGCACCACTGTACCTAATGAAATGACCTAGGTGGCTACTTCTAGGGGAGTGGCAGGGCATTAACCTGATAATCCATTCCCCCTCTTGAACCAACTCAATCCTTGATGCGGGCATTTCTGTGACCCACTCTGACCCTCCCTTGGAAGTTCCTTAGGGTTTTCCACAATCGCATCCCCTACACTGGGGCTATTCCTAATGTTTGCCCACTAAGATTCTCATATTGGTTACTGCCTATGACTCTTTAAGTGTCCACACCTTGCCCTGAGGTACAAAACTACGTTCTTCCTCCACTGTCACGTATATTGCTCTCACTTCAGCCCACTGCGTTAAGTCATTAGACTGGGTTTGTACTGTTCACAGAGCAGAGCAGCTGACTTTGATAATGGAGGTTCTACTAAATGCCACCTCTCAGGGATACACCAAGAAACGTGTTTTATTTAGACCACTCAGCAACAGAAATCAACTGTGAATTAGTTCTAAAGTAGATGTGCTACCTGCTTGTATGTGTGATAACACCTCAGAAATACCTCTCATGACACGAATTCCATTTTATTAGAAAATTTTGTTGTGCAACTTCCTCTTTATCACTGCCTTTTTCTGATACTGCCCATATTGTACCATAGATATTTCATACCTTACGTAATTTGCCGTTCTTAAATTACAGGGATTGTTTTCATGAGAGCCTAATAACACGCTGGCAAACTAGCTCTCTAGCACCACCAACAGGAACTTTGTGAATTAAAAAAAATCCCCGTGTTCGCCACAAGGGGACAGTATTATGTTTCATTCAAAGCTTCTAATTTTCATGTATTCTGGTTTCAGAAATTTGTAAAATTATGTGTGCATGTGCTCAAATGATAGGGTCTGAGCAGCATGCGTGGGCCACTGCCTATTATACATGTAATTTATAGCTTGCCAAATAGTCCTTCAATGTGATATGCCTCCTTTTTACTTCCTGGGGGGAAAGTAATTTACTATTTACTGTAATACCTCTGGTGACCCAAAGTTATTTTAGAAAGTTCACCGATTGTGCTAAGTACCAAACCTTAGCTGGATTTACTAACCATTCAACTAACAGGCATCCCCAAACTATGGCCCACAGGCCACATGCGGCCCCCTGAGGCCATTTATCTGGCCCCCTGCCACACTTCTGGAAGGGGCACCTCTTTCATTGGTGGTCAGTAAGAGGAGCACTGTATGTGGCGGCCCTTCAATGGTCTGAGGGACAGTGAACTGGCCCCTATGTAAAAAGTTTGGGGACCCCTGGACTAGCATATGTACAACTACCGCTCTCAGATCTTCTAAGTTTCTCTTTCAGAGGGATAAGGATCAAAATGTCATCAACATAATGAATTAACTTAAATGTTATGGTGATTATGTCTAATCTCACCATATTGGGGAAGTGAGCTGGAGAGGTCCAAAAGGTCCTTGTGGAAGGACCATAAATATACAACACACTCCTTCTCATGTGCAACCAAACTGTCCCTGACTTATCCTTGAGAGTGAGATCAAGAAGACAGCATTTACCAAATATCTATCTCTCTCTCTCTCTCTCTCTCTCTCTCTCTCACACACACACACACACACACACACACAGTCTCAGTTAGCTTGTTGAACTTCTTATACAGTTTTTACAATTCCTGGAACAACGGACACTTGTTTAAATCATGGCAACTACCTTGTTTAAAGCATAATGATGAACAGCTCTTCCTAAGAGCCTTCTCTCTTTCTCCTGGGCCACAGAGGATTGATGGCTGGAGATTAGCACACCTGCTCCCACTGTTTCCCAATGAAAGATGAGATTTCCTGTGTCCTTCCGGAGTCTGACACTGCCTGACATTCACTGCAAAAGAAGGTTTGAACAATACCCAGGGCTTACATTTTGCATGTCCCATTAAACCACTGTGAAGGGTAGACTTTTATGTTGCTTAAACAGGTTTCACTTTAAACTGGTAGTGACAAGGATCTTCATCACATCCATATTAATTAAGTCAAGGAAAGAACTAGGTCTTTCTTATTGCTCCAGCTTCAGCTTCATAGTGATTCTGGTGCAACCTATCATAACATTTTCACCTGCCCCAAACCTCAATTTTCATACCTCAAGATTGCCTTTCCATTACCCTACTGGTATTATGGTACATATCACATCATCATTCAATAATCCCACAGAGGTTTGCCACAATACTCTGCCACTCATCACTGACCATATCATATAATCTTGGACCTCTTAACTGGGGCCAAATTAAGATTTCTTGACCCTCAAGTTGTGGGAACATTAACAGAAGAATTTAAATTACCCTGTGCTAAACAGGCCTTCTTTCCCTTCTTCAGCATCACTGGCTTTACCTGTGTCCAGGCTGGGACAATGGGAACAGAGGTGGTAGGTTAACTTCAGTGAGGTGGATGCAGGAGCTAGGGTGGCTTGCCCTCATCTCAACTATAGTTCATGTGCCACCAAGCCTTTTGTAATTGTCCTGTCAATTTTTCTGCTTCTCTATTCCCCTTCATACCCTGCCTTTACAAAAAAATCATATAAATAATTATAACTGATTCAGTGTTCCTTTGTTCTGGTTACCATTTCCACCCCAACCTGTAACTTAATTGAATAGCTTAAACTTTCTTTTTATTGGGAAAGCCCACTACTAGTAGCTGTGAAAACAAATGAGCCTTAGCATTCTGTATATTTCACTCTTCTCCCATTAAAAAGTCATCGGGGGAACCCAAACATGAAGCATTCCCCCTAACCAATGTCTAACATATAGTTTCAGGGAAGTGCGACACAGATCAGCATAAACTACTCAGGGTTGCCACCGTCCTTAATATTTTTAATGCTTCCACAAGGGTAACAACCCATTTCACTCTTAGTAAAAGGACTACACAATTTCCCTCCTCAGTATAAATTTGCTGCATTCCAAACATCATGCACTCTAAAAGGGGGTGTTGTTGTTTCACTTGGTTTCTCTATAGATCAAATGTTGAATATTACAGCAAGTTGTTGATTCACAGTCATACTAATCAATTCTTTTCATTAAGCAGTTTCTAAAACTCAACAGTATCTTACTTGTTTAGCCTGAGAATCCAGGACAGCAGACACTCCTCGGTACTACTCAAAAATATAACCAAACACCATGAGAGCACACAGCCGAGTTCAGAGACCTATGTAGGTCCCACCTTCTCCTGGAAACCAGAGTTCTAATCCTGGGATTTCACCACCATTAAGCCAGCCATATAAAAGAAGAAAATCAGAGAATGAAGAAAGAAAGAAAGAAAGTCAATCTTTCCCGAGGGATAGATCTGGTTTAACGTATCTGTCAGTTACATGCAAATGAATTAATGGCAAAGAAAAGAGGCATTCATTCAATAAATGATGTTGGGAAAACTGGGCAGATATGTGCAAAGAAAGAAAGAAAGAGAAATTGAACCACCTTCTCAAACACAAGAATAAACTCAAAATAGATTAAGGACTTAAATGTTAGACATGAAACTATAAAAATTATAGAAGAAAACACAGGAAGCACTATCTCACATATATCTTGTAGCAATATTTTTTCTGCTATATCACACTGGACAAGGGAAATAAAAGAAAAAATTTACAATGGGACTACAGCAAACAAGTTTTTGCACAGCAAACCCAACAAAATGAAAAGACAACCCACTGAATGGGACAACATATTCGCTGATACATCTGATAAGTACTTAATATCCAAAATTTACAAGGAACTTATAAAACTCAACACACACACACACACACACACACAAAAAAAAAAACAAAAAACAAAAACAAAACCCCACAATCGATTATGAAATAAGCAAAGGACCTGAATAGGTACTTCTCCAAAAAAGACATACAGATGGCCAATAGACACATGAAAAGATGCTTGACATCGTTAATCATCAGAGAAATGCAATTTAAAATCACAATGAGATACCACTTCACACCTTTCAGAATGACTATCATCAATAAATCAACAAACCACAAGCGTTGGTGAGGGTGTGAAAAAAAAGGACCCCTGTGCACTGTTGGTGGGAATAGAGACTGATGCAGCCACTGTGGAAAGCAATACAAAATTAACTCAAAAAAATTAAAAATGGAACAGCCTTATAACCAAGTAATTTCTCTTCTGGGAATATATCAAAAGAAACCTGAAACACTAATTCAAAAGACTATATGCACCCTTGTAGTATTATTTACAGTAGCCAAGATCTGGAAGCAGCCCCAGTGCCCATCAGTAGATGAGTGGATAAAAGAGCTGTGGCACCTTTACACAGTGGCATACTACTCAGCTAAAAAAAAACCAGAAGGAAAGCTTACCTTTTGCGACAGCATGGATTATGACACTAAGTGAAACAAGCCAGTCAGAAAAGGACATGTACCATGTGATTTCACTTACACATGAAATCTAGTGGACAAAATAAACTAACAAATAAAATAGAAACAGATTCATAGATACGGAGGACAGACAGCTGTCAGAGGGGGTGGAGGTGGGGGGCTGGGTGAAAAAAGTAAAGGAATTAAGCAAAGAAAAAAACTGATAGACACAGACAACAGTGGGATTGCAGAAGGAAAGGGGGCAGTAGATGAGGGTAGAGAGGGAATAGATGGTGATGGAGGGAAAAGAAAAAGGGGCAGTCACATACACATGACATTGTAATGTACAGGGACCCTGCTTCTAATAAGTGCAGTTCAGTTCACTTCTCAGGGTCTGACCGAACAGGTTAGCATTTTCTTCTCCTGGAGGAAAACCTGACTGAAGCACGCCACCAGGCAGCGTGGAGACAGGAAGAGCTCTCTGCACTGCCTACTCTCAGCACAGTACATTGAAGGCAAAAGGATTCCATCATTGTGCTACAAGATGATCTCACTTGCTATTTTATGACGGTCTGGTGACCTAATGGAGAGAACCCTGAAATAGAAGGTAGTTTCTACATCTTAACTTCCCAAATTGGCTGTGTACTTTGCCTTTCTGAATCTTATGTAGAATAAAAAATATGCATCAGGTGAACTTTAAGTTCCCTTCAAGATCTAAGAGTTTATGATTTTATTATTCTATGTCCAGATTTCATTAGTGTTGGGAAAATGGCTGTGTTAGGCTTGCTCGCTGGTTTACTGGCTGTAAGCACTTAGCACAATTAGTGTGTGAGCACGTGACGGTGCCACGTGCGTATAGTCTATGTAAGGCTACGAGTGCTTGCGCTCAGGGTGGATAGCAGATTGTGGATCGCCTGTCCGTCACTGTAAGGGGTCGTTTTTGCTGTTCACTTGTTTGCTGCTATGAGAAGAGGTTTACCCCTGCCTGTTTGCTTGCCTGCTGTCGCAAGACTTTATTAAACGGTAATGGCTAAGGCTGTCTAGTGCCGCAGTTTTTCTACCATCTGCTCAAACCCAGTGTGGACCTGCCTGGCCTCGGCCACCTGCATTACAATTAGCAAGTTGACTGTCAGTTGCTTCTATGGGGCAGGTATGATGGCTTATGCACCCTTCACACATCTGGTGTTTTACAATTAGTACTTTTTAAAAAGTGTTGGTTGAGGTATAGAAAAAAAGTGTACTGATGTTTCAATTTGTGTTAACAAGGGGATGGAGGGAATATATATTTACATAGGATATTTCTGGAGATATAAGCCAAAAACTAATACTGGCTGCTTTTGAGCAAGAGGGCTGAGAGACCAGGAGTCTTGGGTGAGTGGGAGGAAGTTATTTTTCAATGTAAGATATCCTTTGTACTTTTTTTCTTCTTTTCCAAGTGAGAGGAGGGGAGATAGACAGATTCCCACATGCACCCCAACCAGGATCCACCTGGCAACCTGCATCTGGGGCCATGCTTGCAACAAGCTGTTTTCAGTGCCTGAGGCAGAGGCTGCAGATGGTCACCTCTCCTGTGCGCCCTGACTGGGAATTGATTCCAGGACATCCACACCCCAGGCTGACGCTTTATCGCTGAGCCAACTGGCTAGGAGTCGTTGGTACTTAAATTCTGCTTTTTCTTTGCTCTTCCTCCTCCAGCCACCCTGGCCTTTTTGCTACTCCTCCACTTTACAAAGTATGCTCCTGATTCAGGGCCTTTGCACTTGCCATTCTAGTGCCTGGAATCCTCTTCCTACACATTCTCTTGGGGTTCACTGCCTTACTTCATCCTGGACCTGCTCCAATGTCACCTTAACACAGACTCCCCTGACTACCTGTATGTAAAAATTCCCCCTCCCCATACACTTCATTTTAGCACCACCTGGCATACTAAATATTTGCTTATATTTTCTGTATGATTCCCTTTCGGAACCCTGACTGGTACACAATCGGCAAACAACAAATACTTGAATTAATGAATGTACTGTTTGAGATGGGACTTTTCAAATATCGTGTGCATCAGTTTCTTTTCCAAGAAAAACAACCAGTTAAGGACAGTAGCGTGGGATGGGGGTGGGGGGGGCAACGGGGTCTATCATACCCCTGGCACTGCTCGCAGAGGGGCGCCAAATGGTCTCCAAGACAAAAGTGTAGTGGAAGGGGAGGGGGCGCCAGTTATGTTCGCTATGCCACTGGTTAAAGAATAAAATGTTTGATGAAATTAGCTGTTCGATGTTTGTTATTCTAGAACTAAACCCAAACGTCTTTCCTCAATATACGGGGCTTTCCTTATCTGCCACTGATTAGCCACGGGTAAATTATTAAACGTAGCAGTTTCCTCATCTATAAAGGGGGGCTAATAATAATTACAGTTGACCCTCGAACTAGGCAGGGCTGGGGTTCAACATAGAATAGAAAATCTGCGTCTAATTTAAGTCGGCCCGCGCAGAGCAGATGCGAGTTCCTAACGGCGGATTGAAAATACACAGAATTAAGGTTAAATGTAGGCGCAGGCTCTAAAATAGTTACCAAAAGCGCACTACTCCATCCGCGCTTTGAGCGTGGAGACACGACACAGTGTCAGCTTGCGTGAAAGAACGCAAGAGAAGTCTCCAAGGCAGCGCCAGGTGAGGACAACCTTTGGAGCGGGGCGTGCCCCCAGGTAGACGTTGCTGGGGGAACCGTCCTGCATCCCCAGAATCCGAGCGTGCGCACCCCACGGCAACTCCGCTCAAACTTCCTGCTGCGTTAGCAATTGGTGGAGCGCGGACCAATCGGATGAGCCTGGCGGGGCGGGCCGGGGCGGGCCGTGTCTCAGGAAAGGCGTTCTCGCAGCCTCGCTCCGTGACTTCCGGGTCATGGTGCTCGCGGGAACTCTGTGCGAGTAGCGTCGTTTCCGTTGCTGGCTGTGTGCAGTTGGGGAAACCGAGGCAGACTCCGGCTCCCCCTAGTTCTTCCGCTGCTGTGAGGTGGCTGCTGTTTCTTTTCTCTCGCCCCGTTCGGGTGCGCTGAGATCGCGCGGGCCGCGCCAGCCCCGGGGTGTTCTACTGCTGATCGGCGGGGTGCCCCGGCCGGCAGGGCTTTGTGCTAGAGCCGTTCCCTGCGGCTTGCAGGCTCCGCGGGGCTCCAGCCCGGGACTCGGCGCAGCGACTCCCCAAGGTCTGGGGAGCTGGAGCGCCGTGAGACTTGCGTCCCCAACGCTTAGCAGTTCTTTTGTCACGACGAGCGCGGACTCGATGGGCTGCTTTTCACGTCACAGTCCAGCCCATCTCTGATGTGCGCCTTTTCTGCGCAGACCTGCGGGGATTTTGAAATTGACAGTTTCTCAGGCCCTAGTCTGAAGATGATGAATAGATGGGGATGTTGAAGGCGGGAAGGAGATGAGCATTTTTGTTTGTTTTCCAATAATTACTCATGTGCATCACCCCCATCGCACTTCGTTTAGGGGCTGGGCTGCAGGTTTTTCTTACAAAGATTCAGTTTTATTGAGGGTGTAATTCATTGTCCTCCATAGCAGTGGTCCCCAACCCCCGGCCGTGGAGTGGTACCGATCCGCAGAGAAAGAATAAATAACTTACATTATTTCCATTTTATTTATATTTAAGTCTGAACCATGTTTTATTTTTTAAAAATGACCAGATTCCCTCTATTACATCCGTCTAAGACTCACTCTTGATACTTGTCTTATAAGTTCGACAATTATATTTAAAAATACCACAGTTTTTACGCTGGTCGCATAATTTTATTTTGTGCATTTATCCGTCCCACCCTAAAGGCTGGTCTGTGAAAATATTTTCTGAAGTTAAACTGGTCCGTGGCTCAAAAAAGGTTGGGGACCACTGCTCCATAGTACTTCAGCCCTGCACCTGTTGAATGAAAAATCAAGACTTAGCCAGGATGCGATCTACTCAGGGGTTAACTTGTATATTTCAATTTGTAAGTCATAACGTAGTGTTTTTATTTGCTGGTATTACCTGACTGTGGGTTAGGTATAACTGGAATCATCCATACGGGATTAAGAACAATTTATTCCTTATAATAACAATTCTGATATGTGGTTTATTGTTACTTAGTTAGGGTTCCTTTTGTTCCTGAACTGTTGCCCCAGTTCTCAAAGTGGAAAAATTAAAATAGGGAGCTTGAATCTTAAGTAGTTTTGATTTTTACAGTTGATTTTTAAAAAAGTGATAATTGGCATTTATCCAGCGATTATTTAATCTAAATAGTATATTTTAAACCTGTCATTGTCTTCTTAGATTCCTTAAACACTACTACAAAATAGACACAGTGGAAAATAGCACAACAGATATTTATATAATTTGAGATTTGATGAGTTGTATAAACTAATTTTATCCATTTTAAAATTCAATTTAAGATCATTAAACCTGTCATATATTTCCTTCTCCAGGGGAAAATGTTTATCTCTTTGTGGGACTTCTTCTATGGGCACTTTTTTCGATTTTGGATGAAATGGCTCTTACGACAGATGACTGGAAAGTGTGAACTGCAACGAATTTTTGATACCTATATAGGCGCACAAAGAACACACAGGATAGGTAATGTTATTTGAAAAAGAATAATTAAAAACAAAATTTTAACTGGATGAATATTTTTTCTTAATATTTACAGTGACACATGCCCTCATTGTGTATCCTGATCGAGTCACTTAAACTCAGTTTCATAGTCTTTGAAATCTAGCATTGAATCCTTCCAACTCTAAAACTGTATGATTATAGAAAAAGAAAAGGATTATTATTTAATTCCCCATCTGCATGCAGTTATTTTTTTCTGGCTCCTGAAATTCATCAGTTCTTCAGATTGTAGATATAACCTGCTATCCAGAGAAAAACCTCTGTACTTCTTATAAGCCCTTTGTAGTTTTCACCCACGTGGTGGGAAATAGTATCTGGACCTGGATCCATGTTTATACTCAGTTTCCTTCATCAATCTTTTAGTCTCTTGTATGATTCATGAAAGGACAGTAATAGGTATCCAGTGATCCCTAGGGAAGATTATTAGAGTCAAAATATGCCCTGCCCAGTACTCGAGCCAGTAGCCTCATAGGGCTGTTGAGCACTTGAAATGTGATTAGTACAAACCGAGATACACGGAAGTATAAAATATAACTGGGGTCTTAAAGACTTCATGTGAACAAAGGATGTAAAGTTTATCGCCTTAGTAGTTGCTCATATTTATTATATGTTGAAATATTTTGGATATATTGGTTTTCTATGTTTTGGATATATTGTTTAAACTAGAAAAATTAATTGTATTTGTCTCTTTTACTCTAAGGTGGCCACTAGAAAAATTTAAGGGACACGTGGTTCACATGATGGCTTGCATTATATTTCTGTTGGATAACACTGCTCCTTTATCTTCTGAAATTAATTAGCTTTCAATGTGCAATTGAAAAGATTGCTTTAAATTTGGACACAGATGAGTGACAAATGTGGAGGTCATTTCTCTTTGGCCAGGGTAGAGGAGACCAGGGATCAGCAGCAGTTCAAGCTCACTGTGTTAAGTGGAAAACCATGACATAACCAGGCCTCTTTTTGTATGGAACAAGTGTGCTTCAACAAAGAAACCCACCCTGTAAGATTGGGGAGTGGGTGATGGTATCCAGGGCAACATAATAGGATGACAGACAGAAGGAGAGACAGAGCCTCAGGCAGCTAAGTGATTGGAGCTGAGTGACTTCCCTACTTTTCTCACAACTTTGTGGCTGACTTAAATTATTGCCTGCTCTTTTGATTTGCCCTTTTGACTGTTCTGAGAACAAAGTACCCCTTGATAAGAAATCTTGGCAGTATTGGTGTTTTATAGTGTGGGGGGAAATCATATGTTAAGGCCTTACTTTGTAGGAAAAACATTTTTTTCTAAATTTTTCAAATTGCTGAGAAAAAAAGGCTATAAGTAAATGTGCCAGAAAAACATTTAAATAAACCAACAAAAATGTTCTAGTCATTCTTGGAACAGAAGACAAGAATGGAGAAGTTGTTTTGCTGTTTGTTTGCTTATAGGATGGTTAGGCAAATAATCTGGAGTCTTCCTTTTTGCCCCTGTGTTGTATGATTCAGTTGCTAGCTCCTGAAATTGAGGTGTATACTGTATACTCCTTAAGGCTAACAAACAAAATAAAGTAGAGAGTACTCTCAATGTAGTCTTAAGATGAGTTTCTGGGACACAAACTCTTCTGAGGCAGCCTGTGTGTTCTTGCAGTGGAGAGTAGACCCTCGGGGATCTGCACAGAAAAATGATGAGAAATGAGGCTGACTTTGCCTATTTGGCTATGCTGTGTCATGTTGGGTTGAGTATTTGGGGATCATATCTAGTTTTCTATACTCTAAGGATGAAATTTTAAAATGTTTATTGTGTTATTCATGTAAAAATTTTATCTTCTAGAACTATGGAAGTAATTTATTATTGACTTGCTATTTATACTCTGTTACAAACAACATTTAATTGATAAGATTCTTTTTTTAATTTATTTCAGAAAATTCCTTGATGTACTCCAAGAATAAGGTAGGATTATATCAATGTGATATAGTTCTAGAAAACTGGGAGATACTTTTTCATTAAAAGAGTACCTCAGCCCTGGCTGGTTGGCTGAGCAGTAGAGTGTGGGCCTGGCGTGTGGAAGTCCCGGGTTCGATTTCCACCAGGGTACACAGGAGAAGTGCCCATCTACTTCTCTACCCTTCCCCCTCTCCTTTCTCTCTGTCTCTCTTCCCCTCCTGCAACCAAGGCTCCATTGGAGCAAAGTTGGCCCGGTGCTGAGGATGGCTCCATGGTCTCTGGCTCAGGCACTAGAATGGCTCTGGTTGCAACAGAGCGATGCCCCAGATGGGCAGAACATCGCCCCCTGATGGGCATGCCGGGTGGATCCCGATCGGGCGCATGTGGGAGTCTGTCAGTCTGCCCCTCTCGCTTCTCATTTCGGAAAAATACAAAGAAAAAAAAAAAAAGAATGCCTCAATTTCAGAGTTAATTATTAACATCCTACCAGAAGAGTCTTTGCTATAGAAAGTATTCAGTGAAATTTTCCCACTTTAGAAGTAATATTCTATTTTAAAAATACTTTCTCTGTGTGTATGTGCTGCTCAAACACAAAGAAGGCATTTCAATAAGTTGTTCTGAGGTTTTGCTTGTTTATTTTGCCTCAAGACTTGATAGTTTTGGGGGACAACTATGTCCTTAGGATAGGTTCTTATGTGAGAAAAAAAAGCACGCAATTTTGGGTAGTTATAGAACACCCTGGGTCATGTACCTTTTGATCTAAAAGAAGTCATACTGCATGATATTTATTAGTTAGCTTTTGCTGTGTCACAAACTTATATAGTCTCGGGAGCATGTAACAATATGTTATTGATTTCTTGCTTGTATGTCTGTTGGCTAGCTAGAGAGAGTCTTCTTAAAGCTGGTGCCAAGTTCATGTCTCTTCTAGTTGTCTCGTTCTGGGACCCAGTTTGGAAAAGTAGTGAGTGCTTGGGAACTGGTCTTCTCAGAGTGGATCATTGAAGCCCTAACCATGCAGACACACATTAAGTTTTCTGGTGTCACCTGACCAGGTGGTGGTGCAGTAGAGAGAGTGTCGGACTGGGATGCGGAAGACCCAGGTTCGAGACCCTGAGGTCGCCAACTTGAGCGCAGGCTCATCTGGTTTGAGCAAAGTTCACCAGCTTGGACCCAAGGTCACTGGCTTGAGCAAGGGGTTACTCAGTCTGCTATAGCCCCATGATCGAGGCACATATGAGAAAGCAATCAATGAACAACTAAGGTGTCGCAACGAAAAACTAATGATTGATGCCTCTCATCTCTCTTCATTCCTGTCTGTCCCTATCTATCTTTCTCTTTGATTCTTTCTCTGTCTCTGTAAAAAGAAAAAAAAAGTTTCCTGGTGTCATATCCATTCCTTTCCCATTGGTTTTATGACCAAAGCCAAGTCAGGATAGAGAAATACACTAGACCCACCATAATACCATGGTAGGCATATGGGCATATAATTCAATTATAGGGCAGGGAAAAATTGGGACCAATAATTCAGACTAGTACATGCTTTACTTCCCTGTAGTAGTTCACATCCTTTCCTATGTATACTTACTGTCTGGCAGAGGTAGAGCATGGGTCACTTGGACCTTTGCTTGAAATCTCATCATAGATCACATCCAACATTAAACAACTACTACTAAAGGAATAGAATAGAAAACATTTGTCATAATAAGGTTAAATATTGTTTTATGAAATTTTAATTTTAGTTTTCTGTATGTGCATCCATATATTTTGATATTCATATGTATGTGTGTACTTGGTCGTGGTGCATTGTACAAGTCAAAATATAGGATCAAAACATGTTAACTTGCCACTGTCTAGTGATACTGCTCTGCATTACTGATTCATGCCAGAAACAATATGACCAGCAAATCAGTTATGTTCTGGAGAGTGACGTATGAAAAACTGAAACATTCACACTCTCAATACACTAACACAACTGTATGTAAGTATTTGTCAATGATCTCTTATACACAGGATATGGAAATATAAACTTAATATAATCTGTCCTCAAAGAATTTTCCGCTTAATATGTAATATAGGAAGTGGTAAGGGTCATAGAAAGAGTCCAGATAAATTACAGTGGGGATTCCAAGAGGAGAGGTTACTTCCACTGAGCAGACTCAAGGAATGCTTCCTGGACCTGCTGTGTGAGCTAGATTAAAAAAGCAAGGATTCGTAAGTTTAGACCTGGAGGAGAGGAGCGCTGCAGATAAGCACAGGGTCAGCGGAGAAGTGAGTGGGGTGCTCTGTCTGGAGTGTGAAGGGCGGCAGAGAGGGACAGGTGGTAAAGCAATAAGGTAAGTAAGACCTGCATGTGCTTGTTCAATGGGAGGCAGGGTCCGGGGCACATTACAGGATGTATTACAAGAGATCTGTTGTGTGTGCATAGAAACAAGGCTGGAAGCATACGTGCTAATCCGTTACCAGTGGCTGTCACTGGTGGTAAGATTACAAGATTATTTGTGTTTTCTTCTTTGTGCTCTTCTGCATTTAAAATGTTTTGACGTGTGCATTAAAATGTTTGTACATATATTTTTATTATGTAATTTCTGAATTTTAAAAAAGAGTGTCTGCTTCATAAGCACACTACAGTGGCAGCTCATTCACTAAGAGAACCTTTGGAGTCTCAATTAAGGAAGCCTTCACTTGAACCATATATGGCCTCTCTTTCAATTAGTTAAATTAATTGCTTGAATGATTTAAGCTCCAGTGAAAATTTGAGACAAATTTGGTTTCATTTTGCATTTTAATATCTGTACTGTAGAGTTGACAATGTAGAGTTACAACTATCTGAAAACTTACTGTTCTTTTTTCAGCTATAAGGGATTTTTCTCAGTCAGCTTTTTGTCAAATTAATAGGTTTTACAGAAAGCGACAGTTGCTGTTCAGGATGAAGTGGACAAATGCGTAGAAGATATAATGAAAGAAAAGAATATTAACCCTGAGAAGGATGTCAGGTATGCTGTTTGGACAGGACTCTTTCCTTACGCGCCTGCGCCCTGTGAGCTGTGCAGATCCCACATGGGTGTCAAGCGTTAGAGCGGAAAGGACTGTGGAGGTCGTCTGACCCTCCCCCTCACCTCACTCCTGTCACTCAGGAACTGAGGCCCAGAGAGGGGAGTGATGGGGGCACTAACGCTGTGTTCTTGGTTCCCAGCCAGTACTGTTGCCAGTATACTGCCTGCCTTCTCTAAGGTAACCGACTATTGCTTTCCCAGTATAACTGTGGTTACTGTGTCCTTCTTGTCCTTCAAAATTCAGTTCCTCAGGCCGCGTCCAGGCAGGTGCCCTGCGGTCCCCCAGTTTGAGCTGGGGGCCATTGCTGTGTCCTGTCACAGAGCCCTCCAGCACAGCACAGCCCATTGTAGCAGCATCACTGACTCTCGTCCTTCCCCTGATACATTTAAGTTCCGTAAGAGAGGACTTGACTTATGCATTCTTGAGTTCTCAGGACCAGTACGTTGACTTCTAAGTATTTAGCAAATTGTTCTTTATTCAGCATTTTATGTGTAAATGTAAAGGAAGGAGCACTTTTATTTTGGCTGCAACAGGGAAGGGTACAGGGGAGAAGGGAACTATCCTCACAGTGTCACAGAGGTGACATTTGAGCTGGACCTCGTTGACTGGCAGGGAGGTGGCCATGCAGAGGAGGAATGCCAACAAGACACAAAGTGCTGCAGTGTCTGGGAGGGACAGGGAGCTTTGGAGCTGGCACATTGACTTTGTGCTGAGCGGCGGTTGAAGAAGTGAACAATCCCAGATTGCATGTCACACAGGGACAGATGTTCTCTGGGTTTCTTTTTCTACTTCTTTTTAAGCAAAGAAGTTCTATTATCATATATGTATTTTGAAGAGGATGGACAATGGAGGGTAAATTTGGGGATATGGGAGGCTGGCAGAAGGAATAAAGACAGGACAGTTAGGAAACTCATTCAGGCAAGAGGTTACAAAGCCACAAATGCGACAGCACGAATGTATATATGATGATTGCTTTGAGGGACACTTCAGACAGATAGGATGAGGGTTTGGAGCCCATTTGATGTATTTGGTGGAGGGAGGAAAGTTGGAACTTGAAGGGTTCTAGCTTGGAGAACTGATAATTAGTCACATCATTAATAAGTTTAGTGACTTATTAAGAAAAATCATGCTTCCTCAGGGAAGATAAGCTGTTGTGTTTGTTGTGAGATAACCTGTCCTGGACCTGTTTGTTATATGTACTCTTGGAAAATTAGGTCTGTTGGTGATAACTGGCCTTGGAAGATCTGGGAATGCATGAGATTGGCCAGGAGGCAGTTATACAGTTAGCCTTTCCGACCGAGCCTTGTCCCCTGCTAGACGCTGATTCATCATATCCTTCCCAATACTTTCTACAGTTTTGTGCATCAGGAGGCTGTCGATGCTTCTTGTGTTCAACCGAAAGCCAGGCAATGGTTTCTACATAGACATAGGAGCCACAAACTATGGGAAGTGTTATTTTGTTGTGATAAGTAGGAGTGGTTTTTAAAAATAATTTTATCATTTTCAGTTTTAAAATATGCATGAAGGCATGCTTACTGCAGATATCTGGTTATAAACAGCTGTATTTGGATGTGGAAAGCATGAGGAAAAGACCGTATGATTCAGATAACCTGCAACATGAAAAGCTGCTTCTCAAGGTGAGTGTCGTTTCCTGCATTTGGAGTTGTCTGACACTGGAAAGCAAGTCAGGCTTGAGCAGGGCAGGTCTGTGTGCAAATTCTCGAGGTTTGTATAGCCATCCAGTTTCTCTGCTCCTTAGAGTTTTATTCCAGTGGTGAAAGGTTTGTAGTTAACTCTTTTAATAATTTTCCGGTAAGGATGAAAAAATTGAAATAAATTTTATTTCAAATGCTTTTAACTCTGAAATATATTATAAACCTATAAAGGGAAATCTGTTAGGAATGGAATCTAATTACTGGACTTGGATTTAGTGTCAGGGCCAGCACTCAGGACTCTGTTTTAGAGCAAGGTCACAGCTCTTCACATTTTATTTTGGGCAGCAGGGTTCTCCTTTTATTAGGAGTACCTTATTCAGCAAAGCCAGAAATGGAAGTGAAATGGAAAAGAGAATGCAAGTATTTCTGCTTTGCAAGTTTTCATAAACTTACCAACTTTTTTGAGTTTGTTTTGTTTGATGACGTGTCAAATTTAGAAAATGATTAATTTTTTTAACTTTAGTTTGCACTGATTAGTTTGTTGCTATCTAATACTTGATGGCTGTCTTATGTTGATAGCTGTCTGATATTTTATATCAGTCATAAAGAATATATTCCGTTAAAACCAAGTCATATTATTTTTTTCTTTTAAAACTATGAAAACGTGTAAAATAATTATTATATGAGTTGGAATACTATCAGTATCGTTTTTTCATGATCCCCTCTGTTACTCAGACCTATTTTCCTTTTCTGATTAGGGACAAATCACCCCCTCTTTGAATAGAGCCTACTTATAAGTGTTTCACAGCAGTTTTCAACCTTATTCATCTCATGGCACACAGAAACTAATTACTAAATTCTGTGCACACCATAAAATGTATTTTTTGCCTATCTGACAAAAGATACGGGTCTAATTTTTTTTATTGAGAGAAGTTGGATGTCCATAACTTTTATATAATTCTCACGGGTATTTTAAACCCCCAGAAGGTGAAAAATATTAAAATAGAAGACATTAATATGAAGGTTTAAAACAAATGTAGACCATTTATATTAGGATAAACTGGAGAGCTTGTTTTTAATATAAATCTTTGGACCTCAACCCAGAACTCTTGAATTAGAAAATTGGGGGGGGGGACCCCTAGAATCTGCATTTAAAAATCTGCCTAGAAGATGTACTTTAAAATTTGAGATCCACTGGCTTTACATGGGTCTAGATCCATGTTTGGTGATATTTTAGAATTTGAACAGAGTATAATTACCCATATTTCTGAATTCTAAAATTTGAATAGTTAGTTCCTTGGGTTTTTCTGAAAGACAATCATTGTCAGAAATAATTATAATTTCCCTCCTTTGTTAAATATTTATGATTATTTCTTTTTCTTTTCTTATTGCTATATTATAGAATGGGGATTAGCAAACTATGGCTCACAGTCTTAATTCAGCCACCACCTATTTTTGTATGAACTATGAGCTAGGACTGGTTCTCTAAATGTCATCTTTGTTGAACCTAAAACTTTCTGTTAAACAACAGAAAGTATTTAACTTACTAGTTATATCAGCTATGAGAAGGAAAAAATCTTGGTAACTTAAGAACATTGCTATTATTTGTAATATGGAAGCATGTTTGTACAGCTTTGGAATCTTCTAATGCCCACGAAAAAGTTGAAGGCTAGAATCTCCAAGCAGTGGAGTGACATTGGTTTCCAGGGTGATGATCCCAAAACAGACTTCAGAGGCATGGGCATACTTGGATTAATCAACCTTGTGTAAGTGAAAATCCACTTTTCTTCTCTAAATAAATTACATGTAATTGCCAATCTAGTTTCATACTACTTCTAAATTTTAATAGCTGCATTATGAGATGATCCAAAGGTTGAATAGATTTGCCCCCAATCTTTAAGAACTCAAAGAGGTTGCATAAGTTCAAGCCAAGAGGATGTATAAACCTACAGATGGATAGCTCTATCTATTTCTCCTAATACTTTTGTTTTATGGCCAGTACTTTAGTTATATCACTGATCATGGAGGGGTTTCTTTTTTCATAGTGCAAAATGAAAGTTATTGACTGCCTTCTGATTGCATTGAAATGGCATTAAGCAATACAGACTTAAATTGCCGTAGAAGGAATAAGCCCAGGTGAGAGGAAGAGTGTCCTAATAGGTGCACAGTGACTATTTTATAGAAAATGTAGAACAAATAAAAAGAACTCTAATTTTTTTTTAAAGTAAGTAAAAAGTCTCTTGTTAGATCTCTTATTCAAATACCTTAAAGTCTTGTCAGGGGCCTATGTCCTGTGCTAGAGGCCTGACAGCTAAGAATTAAATTTTGATTCAGAAGCATTTCTGAGTCATTGGAATGGCTGAGATGGAGACTGAGCCGGATGGTTGGGCAGCACAGGGCCTGCCATTTTGATGGTAACTTTTTAACTTGTTTCTGGATAGTTTCAGTTGGAATGACTTCTGTTAATTTCATTATTTTCCTTAAAATTTTTTAGGTATTTCAGTGAAAATTATACCAGGGAAGCTCATCAGATTCTTTCCCATTCAAATCATCCAAAATTAGGGTAAGCTGGATGTAGCAAAGAAACTGTAAGCTTTTGAATTTAAGTTGATTAGATGATATAATTTAAAAGTATTTTAAGGTATTTTTTAAATGAGGATATTTTAGTGAATAAGAACTTTAAAGGATGTTGCGTGACACATTATTTTAGGCTAAGTATGATCATAAACCAATTTTGTATGTATTTAAATATTTTTACCACAAGATGTCATTTATCTATAAAATGGAGATAAGGACCTTTATAAAGATATTTTGAGAAATAGATTTGAAAATAGGAATAGTAAATAGTTTTGAAATTAGGATTAGGAATATGAGAAATAGCTTTGAAATTTGTGACATGAAATGCAAGTTGAGGTCATAGTAATAGCTTCATCATATATTATTATTTTATTTTTATATTCCAGTGATACCTATCTTTGAAAACTCAATATTACATTGTAAAAATAAATACCCTGAGAATGGGAGAGAAAATGTCAGACTACCTACTTTCTTTTATAAATCAATGAGTATATGTAGTCCTCCTTTAAGATTCTAAAAGAATTTGGTTGACATATTCATGTGACCAGAGCTTTATTTCTTAGATTTTATTTCTTAGATTATATCCAGAAAATCAACAGCCTCCTTAAGAACAGATTTTTAAAAATCTATTCTGGTTTATTTTTCTTAATATGAGAGATTATTGTAACGGCAATACTGTGTTAGAAATGGATTCAACTAACGTTTTACTAATTTCTTGCATAATTTTAAATTTATTTGATGAGCTACTTGGCTAGCTAGTATAACTAGTAATGTTTCTGACATAGGTATTCTTATGCAATAGTTGGAATCAACCTGACAGAGATGGCTTATAGCTTACTGAAGAGTGGAGCTCTGAAATTTCATCTCTACAACCTCGTTCCTGGGGTGCCCACAATGGAGCACTTCCATCAGTTCTACTGTGAGTACTAAAGGGAGTTGACACTGGATGTTTCTAAGGGCATTTCTAAATCATTAGGAAGGTATAGTATCTAATACCTCTATCAAGTATATGACTTGTCATTTTATTATTTAGGATCTTTGTAAAAATTGAAAATAGGTTTCCAAGAGTATTTTGTACTTTCATTTGTATATTCTGAGTAAAAAAATTCAGTGAGACAGTTTTTTCACATGTATGCTAACTGTAGTGTTTACACAGTTTTTCTGGAGATGTTCATTTTTCAATCAACTTTGAAATGTATTTTTCCTCTCGAATACTGGTTAGTGAATGCTGTTATGTCAAGGACAGACCGTTCACAGATCATTTTGTTATTCTCTTAAGGAAATTTAATGTAAAAAAACACTTTTCACCACCCCTCCCCCACTTAGTTCAAGTCCAGGTCGTCTTGCCTTTGGCTGAGGCTGCTTCCTGATTTCTCCTAAGTCAGGCAGCGCTGCCACTGCCGTGAGCATTGGTTCCAATGGTATTCAAACACTGCAAGTGTAATGCACAAACCCATCTTCTGAAGATACGGCTCAGAAGCAAAGAATTCAAATCCAGCTCAGCTCTTCTTGATCCCTTGGTGTCTTTAGAATGCCATTTTTGTGTTGGCAGTATATACAGGAGACTGCTTAGGTGATAAATGTCCACAGCGTAACTTCTGCAGCTCCATGGTTGAGAGTGTCATACAGTCTCTTCCCACAGCCTCTCTGGCTTTTCTTAAGCCTGAATTCTAGGTTTGTCTGAATTCCTCTTGTGTATGTTCTGTTTCCCACCCCCATGGTAACTGTGTGCCCTTGTCACCAAGTCACTGTAACCCCTTTTACCATCTTTCCATGTTGGAACTCCCCTGCACTGAGGGCACAGTTATTTAAAATGGAAATCTACTCATTCTACTCCACTGCCCAAAATGTTTCAAAGGACCCACGGCAAGGTCCTACAACATCCATACCTGTCACCTTCCAGACTCCCCTTCTGCCACACCCCAAGTCCCCGCAGTCTGAAATTAGGCACACACCCCTGTTAGGGCACTGACATGGCAGCTGTCTAGTGAGCCTGGGCCCTTCCCCCGGCCGGGAGCACTGTTCCTGCTCCCTCTGTCCTTCTCAGGTGTCACCTGCTCATCCTTCAGATCTCAGCGCACACGTGACCTTCTCTGGGGTCTAATTGGAGACTCTTCTTGCGGTTATCCATTTCTCTCTCCATTGTTCGTCTTTCCTTCTCTGTGGCATGCTGCCGTTAGACTACAGACCTGCTCTGTGCCTCCCACTCGTTCATTCTCGACTGTGTGGCCCATGCTTTTCCGGGCACTGGGAATCCCGCAGAGAGCAAGGCAAAGTCTCTGCACTTATGGAGCTTTTCTTCCCAAAAGTAAACCTTTCCCTGCATGTAGCGGTGTAGCATCCACCTCCAGAGACTGCATTTGTCTGCTCCTTCTATTCATAAAGCTTGTCAAGTAAGCGCTATTTTCATTTTCTCACCTGCAGTTGTGTTCCAACTCCGTTTTGTTTCTGCCCTTACCACTTTGCTGAAATTGGTTTTTTCAAAGATACAATCCTTTTTATTGCCAAAATCACCTGCCACGTTTTTGCCTCCATGTTATTTGACTCTTTTCACAGCACTGGGCATAAACAGACTGTTCTTGAAACGTTCTCTGGGCTTTTCTGACACCGCACTCTGGCTTGGCCCCGCCACCGGCTCTCCATAGCCTGTGCGCTGACTCCTCACCCATCGTTTTCCTAAATGTAGGAGCACCTCCGAGCCAGCCCTGGCCCCTTCCCTCTTTGGCCTCCTGTGTCCCTGAGTGACCTGATCCAGTTCCCTGCTTGTCAGTGGGCTGGGGGCTGGTGATGCCCCAGCACTTGTATGTATACATCTTCTTTTAATGGATAAGGATGAAGGTTCTTACGGGGATGATGTCACAAAGTAGGTGTCAGTGCAACACGTTTTTAGATGGAGGGACAGGCTTTTCAGGTCCCTACGGCTACTGTTGATTTTGCCTGGGTAGTCTGCAGGTCCTGGCGGGTGTAAGATGCTTTCTGCTCACCATTCCAAAGTTGTCGTTGGTGCTCTGCGCTAACATCCTCCTGGCCCTTCCCGACCTGATCGCAGACTCTGCATACCTGTGTGCTCCTGGATGGGAACAGTGAAACCGGGTAAAACAGCCCCAGCTCTCTGTCCTCAGTGGAGGCTGGGAGCTGACAAGGCCCCTTGCCCTCAGCCTGCTTCGCCCTAGACTCGGCGGGTCCCCCTTCTCCGGGGTTAGGCATTTTGAACAGATCTTCATCCACGTCTAGATCTTCCTTCTCCCTACTCTCCTGTTAATTTCTTTCATTTAGTTGCTGGGAACTATCAATATTTTCCCCCACACGCTACTCTGGTGTGATTTCCTCTCCTAAATCTCTCTGACTTTAAGCTTAGTGCCCAAATGCCCGGGATTTTGCTAGCTGATACTTGTTTTCTCAATGTGCAACATATGCTTGTTAAATACTTCCACTGAACATAAAACAAATGTAAAAAGAAACCACCAGCGCCCCTCCAAGTGAAGTATTTTACCACATGTAAACCAGTTCAGGAGTGTGACAGGTGGGGAGCAGTGCAGAAGGACCTCTGTCCAGTACTTTTTCCCACAAAGTCAGGTCACTTGAGCATCTTTGGCTACTCTTGGTCCCCAGTGCCCTCAACCCCGGCACGGCACCCTGTTCGACCCTGTCTAGAAAGAGCATCACAGGACTACCCGAGGTTCAGTAGTCAGCACGGGTGCAATCGAAATAAGGTTTGGGAGTGGCTTCAAATTCACACTTTGTTAGAAATGTATTGATTTTAATGTTGATTCTCATTAAATACTTTTAACATTTTTAGGGTTATATTGGCTACTATAATGAGAATATTGAAAAATAAAAATGTTAAGCCTCTTTAGAGTTTATATATATTTTTAAAGAGAGAAGTTGCTTATAGTTCATTGAAAAAAAGTGGAAATATCTCTGAGATTTAGAAATCAAATAGAAAACAACTTTTTGATAAATTATCCTTGTCCAACATTTTCTTGTTAATTTCAATTTTGTGTTTCAGGGGTCTTTGGGGACAACATTTTATCCTGTTCTCAGGATATCTTCGGACAGTATTATCTCTCTCAAGTTTGAGGGATTTTATTTGTTTATTTTGAATATACAAAAATATTTCTAATGAAGTTTCTCAGGTTTCTAGTAGTTTAAGATGATTTCTAATTAATATATCCTAATAAGGAATTTAAAGGGTGGTTTTATGCTTTTAAAATGAATTGGTTTGGATGTGATATCACTATTGAGCACGATATGTTTTATTTCTTTTTTAACTACAGGTTACCTTGTCTATGAATTTGACAAGTTTTGGTTTGAAGAAAAGCCAGAAAGTATTATGTATTTCAACATATATAGAGAGAAGTTTCATGAAAAGATGAAAGGACTCTTACTGGATTATAATGTATCACTTACTTTACAGATATGACTCATCTGTAGTGTCTTCTATTTCTACCACATTTTGCACACACAACAGAATTTATATGTTGTAATAGAAATGATCTGATCAATTACACTGCTTATATATAATTTCCTACGAAAATATTTCAGAAATTCTATTTAAGACAGCTAGTGGACAATCAGTGTATGTTTACGGTTGTTTATACACTGTCCTCCAAAGGTGCCGTATCCTTCCAAAGATCCCCACTGTGGAGTCAGGCGAGCTACAGTTTGGAACTTGGGACTTAGCTCATTTAGTATGAAGCTGCAAATCAGGTATTTGTATTAAACTGGTTGATTAAAATATTTCAACATCAGTTTTCACTTTCATGTATTATAGTTATCAGGTTGGTATCTTTGCAAAGCTCTTAAAATTTTTTGTTTTTGCGTTTGGAAACAGTTGTTCTTTAATTCCTTTCTCTTATTTTACTTGTATATTAATTAGGAGGGAGAGTAGTTTTCATGGTCTTTTTTGTTTAAATCTCACTCATGTGTCAGTGTTGCTTCATTAGCGGCAGGGCATAGACATGTCAGAGAAGATGAAGGCCCAGGGCCTCTTTCGGTCTGTCTGACTAGTAATAGATAATGAGGGGATGACAGTGTTGGTGATGAGCTTGCTTGTTTTTAAACACAACACTTTATCACAAGGTTATTTTAAAGCTTAAAGACATTTTCTCATCTTCAGTCTTTGCTTTTTGTCAGTTGTAGAAAAGAACCTTTCTTAGTGCTTGATATGAGAGCCTCTTAACGGGGCTCATCTACCTGCGTGTGTCTATGAAGAGGGAAGTACTTGCTCAGAATATCTTGCTTGTATTGAAAAGACAGTTGCTATTTCAATAAAGCTGTTTTTATTAAATAAGAAGAAAACTTAAAGCTTTTTAAAAATCTTGGTTAAACATCATTGATTTATTTTACTTACATTACTTTACTTACTGTTGTTTACTTACTGTTCTTCTTAGTGTGTTTTAGACTTCAGTTCTCATAGCAAAGCAAAAAAAGTTTGAAGATAGAGTCATGTCATTACTAAGTTCTCCTTAAATGCTGCAGAGCCCAGTCTGTTAAAGACATAATTAAATCTAAAACATGTCAGCTGGTACATCCGCTAATGTGATATAGGTCAAGTGTCTAAGGACTGGCTCTTATATGATTTCTCAAGACCTGAGACTTGCGTGTCTATTAACAAACCTCTCTTCAAACTTACCAAAGAGAAGAGTGGTAAGAAAAATATTTGATTGGAAAATAACAGATGTGGTGTTGTATATAGCACATGAAAAGTGGATGCATTAAAATCATGATTTTCTCAAGAAGATAAAACTATTTTAAAAGCTGGGTTCATTTTATTACAATTGTGGCAGTTTAGCTGTTCAGTGTTATAGGAGTTTAAAAATTAATTTCTTATAGGGAACTCAACCTTGGGAGTATCTTAATTTTTTTTGTTTCCAATGCCTTATCATCCAACTAGAGTTCTATGAGATGTAGCTAACTCCTGAGAGGGACCAAGCGTTAACCATTAATGTTCCTTTTATCAAGATGTTTGCTGTGAATGGAAAGTGATTCTGTTAGTCTTTGAATATTTGGGCAGAAAATACTTTATATTTTAATCTTACAACAGCTGAGATTGTGAACTGACTTAAACCTTTGTCAGAATGATTAATAAAAGAATGACTCATGCCTGACCAGGCAGTGGTGCAGTGGATAGAGCATTGGAGGACCCAGATTCAAGACCCCGAGGTCGCCAGCTTGAGCATGAGCTCATCTGGTTTGAGCAAAGCTCACCAGCTTGGACCCAAGGTCACTGGCTTGAGCAAGGGGTTATTCAGTCTGCTATAGCCCCATGGTCAAGGCACATATGAGAAAGCAACCAATGAACAACTAAAGTGCTGCAGCGAAAAACTGATGATTGATACTTCTCATCTCTCCGTTCCTGTCTGTCTGTCCCTGTCTATCTCTCTCTCTGACTCTTTCTCTGTCTCTGTAAAAAAAAAAAAAAAAAAAGGAATGACTCATGTATGGAAGGGGAACGTTTAATTTTTTCTCTTTCTAGAGAGAAAATCTTTTAAATAATATTTTTAAAATGTCATTAGAAAGTTTGCTCAATAATATGTTCTTTAAATCCACCTTTATTTGTACAGTATAAATATTTTTCTGTTTTTGCTTAAAATAGTCAGCAAACATTTCAGGTAGTTCTAGAGTGAACTAGGTCTAAGCCACCAACACAGTCTCTAAGGCTTGAGAGGCTGGAAGCAAAGCTGAATGTCACGGTTGTAAATGACAGTGTAACGAACCTTCTGACTTCTACCTGATAGCAACGTAGATGGAAAGAAAATTGTGATAATTGTGTCTGCCTTCCTACTTTTCCTTGCTTTACGCATATGTTATGTTAGACTTTCATGTAGTCTTAAAATCCATGTTTGGAACCTTTCCTGATTTTATAATAATTAATAACTAACAAGGTAGCAATAGAACCGAAGTAGCAGAAAAATTGTTTTAACATAAAAAAAGTGAGTATCAAAATGAATTTTTTATGTGCCAAACCACAGAAACTGCCAGTGACAAGAATAGTCTAAAAAAAGAAGCAATTCAAATATGTCCTGAGAGACAATCTTTGAAGAATGGGAGAAATCAGGGGACAGCAGTGAAGCTGGACCCCCCCCCCTCTCTTTGTATATAAGTATGGGACATCGTTAGATAGGAAAATCAGTGTCTTCCTGGCACCGTTCATAGCTTAGAAAACAGTCTTGCTCTTGAGAGTGCCCATCCCGATTGTTTCTGTTTTAAGAATGACTTGGATGTGTCTGTGTTTTTCTCTGTGTAAACATACACACCCTTCATTCTCATTCATGTTCACAATTGTTTGTTTCTCCCCTTTGCATCCAGTGAGGTAGAACTTGCTCATTACATGAGCGTGAAAAGTGGAACGCTTGTGGCCAGAGCAGGAAAGGTTACACATGTCATAGCACAGAAGAGGAGTTTGGCTCAGAGGGCAATGGTGCTTATCCTTGAATGATGGTGGGGACCAGCAGCTGTTTTCTCAGGATAAAGGGTCCACCCTCCTTTGCTATGAACAGGTCTGGGGAGGCTTAATTTCCATTTTCATATTTAGGAACCTCTCTACATCAGCAACTTTTTTCATAAGAGTTAATGGAATCATTAAGAATCTGAGAGAAAAAAAACCATGAGGGAGCTTTTTCATTTTCTGGCTTCAGCTTTTGACCAGAAAAAATGTAGATGTAGTACAGGTACGACCCAAGTGCTACAATGCTATTGTAGGGCTACTACATTTCTATTGTTCGGCAAACATTGTAGCAGTGGCTCTCCTTGGAGGGAAACGTGCTAGCTTAGCAACTAAAAGAAATAGATTTTCATCTGCTTTGGATAAAGCAGTTAATTTCTATGTAAAAGCAATAGTTGAAATGTGATGTCGTTTTGTTCGGAATGTTGTGAGCAAATAAACATGTTGAAACTGTTACAAGTCTTGCTGTTAGTACTTCCGTCCTCCCATTTCATATTTAAGTCATTTAATGTTCATGAAACATTGCTTCTCTTATTATTCAAATAAAATTCACAGATTTTTTTTTTTGTATGACTAACTCATCAGCTAATTACTTTCTGTTTATGAAGTAATTGGCTAAGAACAATTTGGATTTCCTGGCTCTGTTGTTACCACTCCTTCTGTTTGGCTTTAGACTTCTTTTGATCTCTTGTTTACTCTTTCCCTACTTCTGCACTCAGCTTGTAGGCGGAACAAGGTTCTAAGGGTTTTAGTGACAAACTTGGCTTTGCTGTAGAGGCCCTGAAGGCTCATTTTCAGTGTGCTCCTGCATCTAAAATGTACCTTGTAGCTCTAAAAGTTTGTGATTCTAGGATGGGCACCATGACTAAAAACAATACCCAAATGGATCAAGTATCTTAGACTAGACCTTGTTATATGTGCCCTAAAATATAGACTAAAAATTAAAAATCTTTACTAATAACATTTAAAATAAGTTTATGCTTCTTGAGTCTGAAGACCGTCACTCGCTATTGGGCAGTTTTGTATAGACTGCTGTTCTGTGCAGATGCTGTAGGTGGGCTTCAAGTCTTATATTCGCTATAGACCCAAGAAGACAAACTTTACAAGGTTTTAGCAATTAGCAACACTTTACTGGATATAGTAACTGACAGCTGGGTTAGTAAATAAAAACTAATATTTTCTTTGAGAACTTCTCATTTTTAAGTATTTATAAATATAAAATACACTTTACTCAGTTACCCTTTTTCATCAGTTTGAATTATAATTAAGACGTGTCAAAGTTTTTCATATTCAATCATAAACCACACACACACACACACACACACACACACACACCACTCAAACGCAGTAACTTATCTGAACAGTACTTGCCAGAATGCATGGAGAATAAAAGGCACAAGAAATAATAGGTATTAGTTTTCCTTTGGAAAAAAAGAGTCAAAAGTTTTCTACTCTTATCAGAATTCCTTTAATCTTTTTATTGAAGTAAAATGAATAGTTTTTGTTTTTAATCATCCAGTTAGCAAAGATCCCCACTGGTGTGTCCCCGTCTTCTCCTGAAGATGATTATGTATCATAGTCCGTGGTCTGCCTTGACATCAACTCGCGTTTCAGCTGCTCGAAGCACACAAACATAATCACGTTCCAGGACCCCAGTCGCAGGAAGGAAGGTATCAGCCTGGAAAAGGGCGCATCCCCCCCGTCTGTTAGTTTGCTTGAAACTCTTAAAACTATTATGGTACAAATTTTGCCTTTCATTTTACCATTCTTCTCAAATGAAGCTGCCTCAACGTACCTCTTCTTTATCTGTCCTTCTGCCTTTTTTCATCTACATCTACTGCTTCAAAACATCTATACAGCCTGGCATGTTAGCTCAGTCAGTTAAGAGCGTTGTCCCAAAACAACAGGGTTGTGGGTGCGATCCCTGGTCAGGATACACATGGGAAGCAGCCAGTGAGTGCACCACTGAGGGGAACAACAAGTGAGTGCTTCCCTTCCCCCCTCCTCTCCCTCCCTCTCTGTCTTTCTGAAAAAAAAAAAAAATTAAGCCCTGGCTGTATGCTTGGTTGGTTAGAACTGTCATCCCAGAGCTCAGAGGTTGCTGGTTCAATTCCCCAGTCAGGGGACATACCTCCCTCTCTCTCAAAAAACAAAAACATCTATCCAAACACATTCCCAACCAAACCAAATTTTGTCTCCTCCTTTGTCAGGGCCTTCTTTTTGGAGGGGAGGGAAATTTTTGTTTAGCTTTGCTTTCTGAATGAGAAGTAGGAAACATTGAAAGAGGAAGTAGACCATTTTTCCACAGTCAAGAAATTAGTGCTGTCTAGATTTTGGCAATTCTTGTCCTTAGAGAGGCTGTCAAGCATCTAGGTGTGTATTTTAGGTTTTTGTTTTGGAGTGGTCCTTATTTTTAAGAAGTCTTCTGCCAAACTGTGTAGATTAAATGATTGATTTTTATTGCCTGTTTGCAGCAATGAAAGATTCCAGGAGAAGAAGATGACTTCAGTTAAATCTGCCTTAAGTAAATTTTATTTAAAGTGATCTGGCCAATATCCCCCAAAATTTTGGGGGTGTCTCTTAACATATTTCTCCTGACTCTTAGATGTGTACTGTATTTTTTGCTCCATAAGATGCACCTGACCATAAGACACACCTAGGATTTTAAGGAGGAAAATATTCTGAAGCAAATGGTGTGTTAAAATATTTAATAAAATACCGAATTTTTCACTCCATGAGATGCATGGGTATTTTCCCTTCCACTTTTTTTTGGGGGGGAAGTGCGTCTTATAGAGCAAAAAATATGGTATCTCTGTGTTTTAATTAAGATAAAATATACCAAATATAAATTTACCATGTTAACCATTTTTAGTGCATAATTCAGTAGCATTTAATACATTCACTTTGTGTGCGACCATTACCATTATCCATCTCCAGAAGCTTTTTGTCATCCCAAATGGAAACTCTATACCCATTAAAAAGTAACTCCCCAGGTAACCACCATTCCACTTTCTGTCTCTATAAATTTGACTACTATAGGTACCTCAGATAAGTAGAATCATTCAATATTTGTCTTTCTGTGTCTGGCTCATTTTATTTAGCATAACGTTTTCAGAGTTCATCCTTATTGTAATACGTAATCCCCCAAAGGGTTTTTTTTTTTTTTTTTTTTTTTTTGTATTTTTCTTAAGTTAGAAACGGGGAGGCAGACAGACTCTAGCATACGCCCTACTGGGATCCACCCGGCATGCCCACCAGGGGGCGATGCTCTGCCCATCTGGGGTGTTGCTCTGCCGTGATCAGAGCCATTCTAGCGCCTGAGGCAGAGGCCACAGAGCCATTCTCAGTGCCCGGGCAAACTTTGCTCCAATGAAGCAATGGAGCCTTGGCTACGGGAGTGGAAGAGAGAGACAGAGAGGAAGGAGAGGGGGAGGGGTGGAGAAGCAGATGGGCGCTTCTGTGTGCCCTGGCCGGGAATCGAACCCAGGACTCCTGCATGCCAGGCCGATGCTCTACCACTGAGCCAAGCAGGCCAGGGCCCCCAAAGGGTTTTAAATTTGAAAAAAAAAAATGTAATGGATGATGTTAATTTTATGTATTTCATTTGTATTAATGGATCATAAGTGCAGATTATGGTGAAGTGAAACCTTCTGTATAATGAACATAATGAATTTATGCTTATTTTATTAGGTTTGAGGCACTGCCTTACAATTTTTAAGAGTTAATAGAATTTTGTTATTTTACCTCTTGTATAAAATCCTTGTTGAGTATATCCATAAATCCATAGTTGATGCTATATTTTCTTAGGAAGGTAATTTCCAATATAATATAATACTGCTTTATGGGGAAATGTACAATACTAATTTCTATGTAAGTGTAATCAAACCACATCATTTTCTGCATCCCTTTTCTAGATCGATGACAATGATTTTTCTCTAGTTTTGCTTTCATACAATTTAAAAACCCAAATCCATTACATTTTTAAAAATCAAGCTTGTGTTCTCATATCATATTCCTCTATTACACTTTGCCTTCACTTTGAGTTCGGCCCAGAAGGCTTTAAAAGCTGTCTATATTTCGAATAGATTTGGACCAGGGGAAAGGTCACTGATTTTGAATAAGTGTCTGATCAAGGTTGAGAAAATTAATTTTAATTTTCCTGTACAGTGGAATTGGTGGACTTTGTGGCAAGGAAGTATACTGCATATACTAGGTCAGGTCAGCTGTGTCCATTGTTTAGCTGAGACAGTGCCCCAAAGTACAGGTAGCCTGAGCACAACACTAAATATGGAAGAGCATAGCCTACCCTTTGAAGAAAGCTGATGGCCCTTCCTTGGAGAGCATTGTTGTTGCGCAGTTGATCACACCTTTGTAATGTCCTGGTGTGGAATTGATAAATCTGGTTTTCACCACATCCACCGGGGAAGACAGCACTGTTGTACAGAATCCGGCAATAAGAGCCGACACTAAGTGGCAGGGGACGTCATCTAAAATGGATCAATGACACAGGTCAACATCAGACCGTAGGGAGGGTCTGCTAGTTTTTAGTTTTCAGACCATTGTAAACCTGCTGATAAACAGGAAGGCACTCTGGGATGTGTTGCAAATAAATAGAACAGGAAGATTATACTTACAATAGAAAATGATGGTAAACAGTACAGGGCATAGTGGACTGTGTCTTTAGGAAACTACCCTGTCAGGTTCCTCTGTGCCTTTAGGGAAGGGCACAATGCCTGATACATAAGCATCTAATAAGTTTTTTTTTTTTATTAAAGTCATTGTCCAAAGAGAATTTCATTGTCTGCTAGAATATTATTTTTAGGAACCTATCTGATGGTTCTACATTTGGATGAAACCACGAATGAACTCATGGAGCCAGCTCATTTGGATAGACTGCAGAGTGGACTCCCCACCCAAGTCGTGCTATATAAAGAATTAGATGTTCCCAAAGGCCCCACTTGTATTAAGTGAGAAAAATGCTGACAGAATACAGTTGCATTTTGGTTTTGTTGCAAAAAAAATTTTGTTGCAGGGAAACTTCAAAAAAGAATATGTTGGTCTTTTTTGCTCCTCAAAAGTTATACCTAATGTTCAAAGTCACTTAATTGTTTTAAAGGGAAACTGTTACAATTAAGGGATTCAGTTGAATGTGGCCAGGGAAGCTCTGAGGTGAAACTGTAAGTGCAGACCTGGTTGTTATGTAACAAGAGGTTACCTGCTAGTATTTTATTTTTCACAAAGGTGTCCTTCATTAGGTCATACGTTACTAGCTCTGTACAATTGATGATGACGTTTCTCGCCAGATTGGGAGTTGTCCCTGGGGGAAAGAAAGAAAACGTGTATTGCTCCGTTATATGATAAAGGCACTAATTGGATATGTGTGTTTTAATGGTTTTAAAACCCACCCCGAAATGACTTACCTTTCCAAAGAGTTGTCAAGCTTTCCGTGGTTGCTATAATTCTGTAAGCATTGTAAGTCCCGGTGTAGCGAGGTTTCGGACCGTGTAGATGGCTCTGCGCTTGAAGCCTGACCTTCACGACCTCTGTGGGCTGCCCAATGAACACTGCCACCCCTCCTGTGGTCAGGCCAGCCAACATCCTGCTTCTTAAAGTAGCTGTTGAAATCCACAAGGAGGATAAAGTTTATTGAGCAAAAATGAAAAAAAAAAAAAAGACCTAGAATGCATCTGTTGTTGTCTTTTCAATTTTAGTGGTTGGTGTCATGTACCTTTATATCTCTTCTACTTCCCTGATGCTTGTGCATGTCTTGATCAGGTACTGAATACGAGCTAAGTCAGAGTGGAGGCTAGAAGACTTCAAAGCTGAATTTTATTTTTTTTAATGAAGACTTTTAAAGAAAAAGAAAACAATGCCTATTTACACAGGGGCTTAGTTTCTTTCCTGTACTGTAGTTAGTTTTTGTTGTTGTTTCTTCAGCCCTTCCTAACTGGGCACTGGTGTGTGTTTGCCAGTTCATTAGGAAGCCTACCACCCCGTGTGGAACATGTAGGAATGCAGCTGGGCCTGGGGCGTGCAGTGCCTCTGGCTGTCTGGGCCCCACCACCGCTCCCCTCCCAGGAATTCACTGCCCACCTTCTTCCCCGGTGCTGAAGAACTCCTGGACGGTGTCATAGAGCCCGATCCTGAGAGAGGCAAAGCTTATCTGTCTCTGGAGGCCAGCAGGCAGCCCACCGTAGAGTTTCATTGGCCCTTCTGTTTTTGCCAGCGTGGTGATCGTTCCGAGGATACCTTTATACCGAAGGCCACTGGGCATTGGGTATTCTCCCTGGACCTGGAAACGAGAACGGCAGAGGGAAGTAAACACTGAGTAGGAGTACCACCTGGTGAGGAAAAATCAAAGACTGCTGTCAGGCTGCCCTCTGTGGAGAAAGCTTAAGCCTGTGTTCCTATATTCAATTGCTTTTCCCATCTCAGCAGCATCTCCATTATCTATCCATCTACCTGGCTGTCTATCCATCTTTCTATATCTATCATTTTCTATCATATTACTCTATATCAATGGGGCAAGACTAACTACTATGCACATTTTGAACGTCCCCCTCTCCCCCAGCCCTGTGAAGTCTCCAGAACCCCCAGGGCAGTAGGGTGGGAAGATGCCCCTGCTGAATCAAAGATGGAGGGAGAAAGAACCTGTCTGGTAAACTCCGGAGGGTGGCGCATTCTCAGCTCTGAGAACACTCAGTGCACCCCTAATTTCTGGAATTTGACAGTAGCCATGGTGATCTCTTGTGATTCAATCCTGTGACAAGGCTCAACTGGGTTTTAAGGTGGCCACCTGCAGTTCCTACTGGAAAAAGGGTGGTTAAACCACAGCCGAATCAAAGGGATGCACACCGCAGGTGTCCCCTCTCTGCCCTGAGATGCTCCCCATCCTCATCCCGCTCTCTACCTGTAGCCGGACTTTCGTGGTGTCCAGCGGGAAGGTGATCACATCCGCCACACAGGCCCCCACGCCGGCTGAGATGATCTTGACCGCCATTGTCGGGTGCACGTCGGTGGCTGCCGGGGCCACCATCCTCGCTCAGATTGCAGAGCGAGCGCCGGTGCCGGGGAGTAGGGCTGCAGGCCCGAAGGTGGCAGTTCTCTCTGCCTGGGCAGCGAACCCGCTCTGTCAGCCCTCCAGGAAGCCTGGGGCAGCCGGCAACTTGGCCCGCAGGCCGGGCGCAAGGGGCAGGAAGAGCGCCGGAGTGGGGCCGAGTCGGGCAGCGCTCCCTCCCCACCCTTGCGCCGGGAGCATTCGCTGCGCCCAGACTGGCTGCGCCCTGCCCTTGGTGAGGGACTTATGTAGCCGGCTGCTCGGGTGAGCATGCCAGATCTCGAAGGACCCGGGCTTGCGAGCTGCGGGGCGGACCCTGGGGCGCCGGATCCCTCCTACCCGCAACCTCGCTGGGTGCCTGGGGAGTTGCACTTTCCCCAAGGGCACTGGAAGCGCACCTGGCCCTCCGCGCCCTGCGCTTGGCGCTTGGGGAAGGGCACACAATAGGCGCAACTTAGCGATTCTGCTACAAGTTCCTGCCAATCTGCAGTTGTCCGAGGAGGCAGGAGTGAGGTTCCCCAGAAACCTGACAGACACTGGGCTTCCCCTTCTCACCTTCCAACGCATCCTCCTTTCTCCGCTCTAACCAAGAAAAATGGTTTTCCAGACCCGGAAAAATCCCGGCCAGAAACCAAGAACACCCTGATCTTTTCAAAGGAATAATGTTTCCTTCGAGCACTTTTTGTAGGAGGATATTCAATGAGGTAGACATAGTAGAAAGCAAATGGTAAATTGCTAAACGCTGCATTGACACGTCTCTTGCTCCTTTTAATTTCACTTCTTAGGAGGGTGCAGCGGAAAGGACAATGCAGGTGGCTTGGCTCCAGGTGCAACATTCCGTGACCTGGGGCCAGTCACCTCCACGCCCCCTTAGCTTCCTAGTAGAATGTGGTTCCAGAGCCATCCCAGGTGAGAAGTCCTGCTGCGAACTTATACACAGTGATAAGTTACACATTGTAACGCTGTGTTTGTTGGTGGTTGTGCACAGGGTTATTCTGAGCGCTCCTTTATTCTTTTGGTCCAGGAGCAGGGGACTGAAGACACGCTGCCCCAGAAGAGTAATTTCCACATCCTCTCTAAGAACAGGTTGTATGTCCTGTGTGACCAGCCAGTCCTAAGGGGCTTACAAGGGAGAGCAGGTTGGAGGGACTTTGAGGAGGAGGAGACGTTGGGTTTTCTCCTCTGTTGAAATAAAGAGCACTTGAGAGAGGGAAGCCTTGCATGGGGAAGGCAAAGATGTGGGGGGACACCACATGACTAGATGGGGATGCGCTCTGTTGGCCTGACCAGGAAGCAGATGGGGGGGAGGACACCACCTTCACAATGGGGAGCTGGAGGCAGGGTGTGGATGTGGAATGTGTGGATTTGGACTCAAAAGGAAGTTACAGCACATTTTGAAGGAGAAGCAGGGTCAACTAAAAGTTGTTTTGTTTCCATAGGCACATGTTTACGTGTTTGAAAAAGGCAGAGGATGACAAATTAGAGGAGGGGGTGAAATGGAAGCTATTAGAGGGGGGGAGGGATATGAGAAAGATACCCGTTAGAAAGGAGGAGGTGCAGCCCAGAGTAGGTAAGGACAGGTGAGGAGAGGGGTCTGATGGAAGGAAGGAAGGCAACAGGAGCCTCTGGGTTATGAACTGACGTAGTCAGTGAGAGACTTCTCTGGGAGACAGTGTAGCTCAGTGGTGACTGAGCACCCAAGGTGTGCTGGGCACACTGCCCATTCTAGGGGCCTAGGGAGTGTGACATTCGAATAAAAGCTATAAAATATATCAATAGGCTTTAGAAATAACTTCAAAGGAACTAGTCCAGTAAACAGGTGAGCCCAGACTCCCAGGATGGCTAGGAGCTGAAGAGTCCTTGAGATAGAGAAGTTGTTAGACTCCCAGGATGGTTAGGAGCTAAGGAGTCCTTGAGATAAGGAAGTCACAAGAACTCCTAAGACAGTAAATGTAACCACATCCTAGGGGATAGATAGGGATATTTCCAGCTGGGGCTTTCAACTGTATGACTAGTTACTAAGGCACGTGACTAGAATTTAATTTGGGGGAGCCAATTGCTAAATGCCAAATTTGCTTCTATATGAACTGCTTGCTTGCTACGCTATAAAAACCCCTAGACTGTAGGCGCTCGGTGTGGCTCTTGTTACTACCACTAGAGTCCACCCCTGCGCAGGTTTATTTTCCTTTGTTTTGTTCTCTAATTCTTTTGGCCATAAAGATTTGTCTTAAACTCTCCAAGCGTCTCCAGTGTCTGTTTTACCTGGCGAGTGCTACATTTTATGGGGGCCCGTCCGGGATTGCCCATTACGGGTATCTTGACTGGAGACAGGCGGAACAGCTGTTTAAGCTGGTGAGTATTTTGTTGTAGAATTTCTTGGTTTTGTATTCTGGCTCCGGAGCTCTTACAGTCTGTGGTGGCAGACAGGACGCTGTCAGTGACCCGCCCAGACACTCGGGCCAAAGGGCAGGATGCTGCCGGCCGAGGTTTCTGTTTCTGTCTGAAATCGATCGATCGTTTCAAAGTAGTGAGCTCACTCGCGCTGCGCCGCGCTGCTGTCTGGTTGTCTGTTTAGCCTGAATGACTGTGTGGGAAATTTTGTGTATTGCCCTCCTAGGATTTGCTGCATTGTTGTGTTTAGTGTTAATTTGTTTGCCAGTACAGTGTGATCAGCGCTCATCTATTTGGATTACCCTGCTTATAGGGTGGGGAATCCTGTGTGTTGTCTTTGTAGGACTAGAAGCATACCTGGCTGAGAAGAACAAGCACTGCGAGATGGGACAGCAAGAATCTACTCTTAAGTCCCCTCTTGATTGCATTTTAAGTAACTTCTCTGATTTTCAGAAGAGAGCTCAGGGTTATAGGGGACCTCCACCCGATCGAGAAACTCTCCGGACCTTAAGCCAAGTAGAGTGGCCATCTCTTAAGGTTGGATGGCCATCTGAAGGAACTTTTGATCTGCCCATAGTTTTTGCAGTAAGAGCTATTATATATCAGGCACCTCACCCAGACCAATATGTGTATATAAATGTTTGGATAGATATAGCTACAGATAAACCTAGGTACATTAAGAGGTGCATAAAAGCAAATCAAAAGGTTAAGAGAGCTATTTGTGTGAGCGCTGCGGACATTAAGCCTCGCCCTCCCTCCGCTCCACCTGCACCTGAAAAAGAGCATCCCAAATCGTATCCGGTCCTTTCTGATGTTACTGAGGATATAGCAGACCCTGTAAATTATCCTCCTCCTTATCAGAAGCCCAGGGAGCCAGATTCAACTGTGCCCGAGAATGTCCAGAGTCCTCCCCACACCGGGGGGGGGGGGAACTCCTTATGCTCAACCTTCCTTTGCCGGAGGTGCCCCAATGTTACCTCTTAGGGAGGTGTTGCCCCCACTAGATGAAGGATCACATGCACCGTCCCGAATGATTTATATTCCTTTCTCTACTAGTGACATTTATAACTGGAAACATCAGACCCCGCCATTTTCAGAGAAACCTCAGGGGTTAATTTCTTTGCTTGAGACTGTTTTCAGGACCCATCAACCAACTTGGGATGATTGTCAGCAGCTTTTGCACACTTTGTTCACAACGGAAGAAAGAACCCGCATCAGCCAAGAAGCTAAAAAAGTATTTAGGGAAGAAGGGGGCACTGAAAAGGACCTAGAGAGGACTCTCCCCAGGAGCCCCCCCAGTTGGGATCCAAACAATGACAGGGATAGGGAATCGCTTACCCAATATCGCCAGGCTCTATTAAGGGGAATAAGGGCAGCTGCTAAGAAACCAACCAACTTTAGTAAGGTAGGTGAGGTAACTCAGGGGAGAGATGAGTCCCCTGCTGCATATTTAGAGCGGCTAATAGAGGCCTACCGGGTTTATACCCCTATTGATCCTGAGGCAGAGGAAAATCGCAAGCTAATAAACATAACCTTTGTCACTCAGGCAGCGACAGACATTAGAAAGAAGCTCCAGAAAATAGAAGGATTTGAGGGAAAGAATAGGAGTGAATTATTAGAAATAGCACAGAGAGTCTTTGTCAATCGCGATGACCCTGAGTTAGGGAAAGCAGCTGTAAAACTACTCTTGGCACAGCAATCAAAAGGAAAGAAAGGGAAACAGCAGCCCTTTAAGGGAAAGAAGGAAACTTTCCCGCAGAAGCAATTAGATAGAGACCAGTGTGCTTATTGCAAAGAGAAGGGTCATTAGAAGAAGGATTGCCCTAAGCTACAGGCCGTAAATCAGGAACAAGGCTCACAAGTTTTGCTCCAATTAGATTGACGGGGCCAAGGCTCCATTTCCGTTGGCCCCCAGGAGCCTATGGTCACATTGTCAATTGAAGGGAAACCAACTACCTTTCTAGTTGACACGGGGGCCACTTATTCCGTCCTAAAGAGACCACTTGGGACATTACAAAAGGAATCCACAAAGGTAATAGGGGTCACTGGCAAAGCTGTCACATATCCTCGAGCCACTGCACGGATTACGGACCTGGCGCGAGGGACTATTACTCATTCCTTCCTGATTATTCCAGACTGCCCTTACCCGCTGTTAGGACAAGATCTGTTGCAAAAATTTCAAGCAACAATAACCTTCAACCAGGAGAAGGATGCAGAAGGCAAGGTATTAGTGACTGTGCCAATATCAGAAGAATACCTGATTGCCTCCCTCCCGGAAGGTAAGAGCGGGTTTAAGGGCGTCCCCGAGGAAGTAAAGCAGCAGGTTCCTGGAGTTTGGGAAGAGAACAATCCTCCGGGATTGGCAATACATCAGCCGCCTGTAGTAGTGCTGTTGCGGAGCGATGCTAGCCCAGTACGCATCAGACAGTATCCTGTGCCTGCTCGGGCTAAACAGGGTATAGCGCAGCACTTGAGGCGCTTATTGGAAGCCGGGATTCTCCGGGAATGCCAATCTGCCTGGAACACTCCTTTGCTACCAGTACAAAAGCCTGGAACTCAAGACTATCGCCCAGTGCAGGACCTGCGTAAAGTAAATGCTCGGGTAGAGACCATACATCCTACTGTGCCAAACCCCTATACCCTATTAAGTTCATTGCCACCGACTCATGTTTTCTATTCAGTATTGAATTTGAAAGATGCCTTCTTTTGCATTCCATTAGCAAAGCAAAGTCAGGAAATGTTTGCCTTTGAGTGGAATAATCCCGAGAATGGACTTTCAGGCCAATACACTTGGACCAGGCTCCCTCAGGGTTTTAAGAACTCCCCAACCATATTTAATGAGGCTTTATGCAAAGACTTACAGGAGTTTCGAGCCGGCCACTCTTCAATTGTACTGCTGCAGTATGTAGACGATCTCCTTATCGCGGCCCCAAACCAGGAGAGTTGCCAGGAAGCTACGTTAGAACTACTCCAAGAATTGCAACGGATGGGCTATCGAGTATCTGCTAAGAAGGCCCAAATTGTCACCCAAACCGTGAGTTACTTGGGGTATGACTTGAGGGGAGGACAACATAGTTTGTCTAGCCAAAGAATTCAGACCATATTACAGATTCCTGAGCCTGTCAGTAAAAGACAAGTGCGAGAATTTTTAGGTACTGTGGGATATTACAGACTTTGGATACTAGGATTTGCAGAACTGGCCAAACCTTTGCATGAGTTAACACGGGGAAAAGAGGAACAATTTTTATGGACAGAGGAGGCACAAGAGTCTTTTCAAAAACTTAAGGAAGCCCTAGTTGCAGCCCCGGCATTAACCCTGCCAGACTTGTCTAAGTCCTTTCAACTATTTGTGACTGAGAAAAAGGGCATTGCTCTAGGGGTCCTCTGTCAAGAACTGGGACCTTGGAAGAGACCAATAGCCTATCTGTCCAGAAGACTAAATCCCGTGTCATCAGGATGGCCCAATTGTTTGAGAGCACTTTGCTGATCGAGCGGCACGGAATGCAGCAGAAGAGGAGGAACACGTTAACCAACTGCTACTCATCCCACCCCCTACTTTGCAAATAGAACCGAGGTATGAGCCTAAAGAAGAAGAGAAAGTCCTTACAGGCATTACAACTGATACGTGTAGAAGTACGGGCGCTTAGAGACCAGCAGAAGGACCAACTCAAAGGACTTCCACTGCCAACTCCACCGGAGCCAGGACAATGGGTATAGATTCTTAACCACCGTCGCGGGAACCTTGACGCTCGGTGGCAAGGACCGTTCCAGGTACTGTTCAGCACGCCCACGGCTGTAAGAATAGCTGAAAAACCTTACTGGATTCATCTATCACATGTAAAGTTAGCTCAAAAACCGAGCTTGAAGGAAGCAAAATAGAAAGTCAAAGCAAATCCCCACAATCCCTTAAAAGTGCGGTTCTTACCCGAATTGTAGCAATAGTTTTCTTTTGTATGTTATTCAGTATTAAACCAGTACCTGCTTTCCAGGAAACCCTGAATCATCCAGAGAATTTATGGGTGGCTTTAGCACGCACCCTAAATGTCTCATCATTTTGCCTTGAACAGGATAGTCATACTCATTTCATGCTAGGAAAATGTCTACGCCCGGTATGTAAACCGGCAGCTGATAGTTAAGGATTTAACTAGGACAAAGAAGAGGAGGAAATGTGACATTCGAATAAAAGCTATAAAATATATCAATAGGCTTTAGAAATAACTTCAAAGGAACTAGTCCAGTAAACAGGTGAGCCCAGACTCCCAGGATGGCTAGGAGCTAAGGAGTCCTTGAGATAAGGAAGTCACAAGAACTCCTAAGACAGTAAATGTAACCACATCCTAGGGGATAGATAGGGATATTTCCAGCTGGGGCTTTCAACTGTATGACTAGTTACTAAGGCACGTGACTAGAATTTAATTTGGGGGAGCCAATTGCTAAATGCCAAATTTGCTTCTATATGAACTGCTTGCTTGCTACGCTATAAAAACCCCTAGACTGTAGGCGCTCGGTGTGGCTCTTGTTACTATCCACTAGAGTCCACCCCTGCGCAGGTTTATTTTCCTTTGTTTTGTTCTCTAATTCTTTTGGCCATAAAGATTTGTCTTAAACTCTCCAAGCGTCTCCAGTGTCTGTTTTACCCGGCGAGTGCTACAGGAGAAGCAGACGTCAAAAACTTCCTGTGAGTTCACAGGAGGTCATGACTCTGAAAACGGTGCTGATTCCAAGGAGCAGGAGAGCTCTTTGAGAGAGGCTCTGAGAAGTGGGAGAAAGTTTGCCTCAGGTTGGAGAGAACAGTAGGGGAGAGGGTGGTGTCCCCAAAGGGTCAGTCTTCTCTTCTGGCCCAAAGAACAAGTGAGGAGGTAAAGAATAGGTCAGTGTGACAAAGGTGGCGGACCTGTTGTGATGTAGCTAAGGCAGGCAGCAAGTCCCTAATGCACTGGATTCCTATTTTCATCTTTTAAAATTTAGAACATTTACGACTTCCCTTGCTCAAACTATGATCAGTCAGGAATCATGAACAGAATGTCTTCACAGTAAATAGAAGTGCTGTGCATTTGAATAATGTTCTTCACGTTCCCATGACTCTGTCATCAACCACCGGTAGGAAATAGCAAGTTGTAATTTTGTATATAAATGTACAAGTGGCAGAAGAGACAATTTATAAAAGAAGAAATGCAAACTCTAAAAAAGAGCAGAGGAGGATATACTATTTCATATCAGTAATAAAGAAATGTACCTCTTTCACTTTATAAATTAATCCCATGTCCCAACCTAAATTATAACTACCAGAACAGGTGCATGTACATTTAAAATGTAATAGTATAAATATAAAAAAATGAATGTTATAAGTACAAATTATGAATAGTAAAATAGAATTATAGTACTAGTGCCATATTAATGATGGCCTTCTAACATTCACATAATTTCTTTAGAAAACAATTTGACATCAAACCCAGAAACTTGTGCATATCCTTTGATTCAATAATTCTATATCTGGATATCTACCTTAGAATAATTAACCAAAAATATGAAAAAGTCATATATAGCATGATGCTTATTACAGCTAAATATTTAAAATGGCAATCACTGGGAGTCCCAACCTCAGCTGGATCTAGATGGAATCACCGGGTTTGTCTGTGAGCTGTGCACATGCGTGGTGCACTGGTGTCTGTCTACACATATATGTTGATATGTAGGTGGGGAGGGAGGCTGGCCTCGGGAATAGGGAGAGAGTGGGAAGAGCACAGGATGGGGTCTTTTTGGCCCTGCCCAGCCAATAGAATAAGAGAGAACTGATGCTCCAAGAGACTACTGAACTCTGCGTTAAGAAGAAAATATTCCGTGTCCGTTCTCATTAAGTGGGTGTAGCACAGTGATTAAGACACTAGCTGGGTCAGCATGGGAAAACTACTGAACTTCTCTGCATCTCCAGTTCTTCCCTTTCCCAATGACTATTCCGCATCATGAGGTTATTCTTACTAGTAGTAGATTGCTCTTGGGCTGCAATTGCTATACATAACCCTCCTAATCCCGTGAAAGATTTATCCATTTCATGCAGCCAAGACACCATATTTCACAAGTACTAACCTCTGTCCTAAGCACTTTACAGAACTGAACACATTCCATCCTGGTCAGAGCCCCTGACATCTGAACTCTTGTTATCTCGCTTCGCGGATGGGGAAACTCGGAACTCAGAGCAGCAAGCAAGTTCTCTTCGGTCAGGTAACCATGAATGGCACCCAGAGCCTCAGTCACATAGGACACCGACTTCCTTCCCCGTATGTGTACGACATGGTACTTCCCTGTGCTCTGAAGGTATAGAATGGCTAGACATACTCATATATTTTTTTCTATAAGTCACACCAAAAGTTACCCCCCCCAAATCACATTATTTAGATATCATTTACTTGGTTTGTATACATTACTAGGGGACTTCTGAAGAAAAGAACAAACATTACCATACGTTTACTTTAAAAATTACTTTATTTCATTTCATCTTCAGTAGAACCTGGTGGAAGAGGTGGGGAAGGTCATATATGAAATTTAGGAAGATGAGATTTATAGCGATTAAGGCCCAGTGAGGGGCCAGCGAACGAAGAGGAAGAGACGGTTTAGCAGGACATCCCTGTCCTCAGATCCTGAAGGACAGCCAGTGGGCAGGTTATATCCATTCTGTACACAGTTAAGGGAAAGAGTTAGTGTGAGGGGCATGAAGAGTAAGTGGACAGATTTTAGACAAGGGTCAAAAGTGTTCGACTAGTCAGTGTGGTCAGAGATGAGGCGTGATGCTATTTTGGGTAATGAGTTCTCTATCACTACAGATATTAAATTTCAGATACTTGGGTATAATATTCATTCAGGGCATCAGATTTAATGTCAGAAGGACCTGGATTTCAATCTGCCATTTGCCACCTATGTGGACTCAGACAACTTATTTAATCTCTGTACACTCTGTTTTTCTGTCTGTAAAATGGGGACATGATGAGAATGATAGTGATGTGAGGATATAATTAAATAACACCGGCAAAAATCTTGGTGCAATGACTGCAGAGTGGCACCTAGAAAGGGCATAACAGTGATGATTACAATGGCATTTTTTTTATTAATACAGGTTGATTGATCACGTTGCAGGGTGTTGTAGGGATCCAAAGCATTGAACCAAAGATTTTACTGGAAGATGGGAAAGGTCCCCTGCCCTCTGCGACCTTGAGCCCCTGACTCTGTGACCCACCCTGGGATACTGTATCACATAAGAGAAGTAGGACTGGATCTCAGATCTCTCAATTTAGAGCAGCCAAGGGGGAGTAAAGGTGACATGGGGACACTCCAGCTGAGGAAACACCTTGAGGCTCCTGGTTCTGAGCAGCTGCTGGGCCTCCGTTCGCTCGTTCATTCGGAGAAGGACATGGGTGCCAGGTCAGGGGTCGCAGCCCAGGTCCAGAGCCCTCTCCTGCCATCAGCCCTCCTCTTCCCAGTCTCCCAGATGAATGGAGATTTCAGAGTCCAGAGTCCTGTCTGGCAGACACGATTTGGCTAAAGGTCCGGGATTGCAGCCCAAGTGTGAGTGTGACCCAGAGACCCAGAGACTGGGGGAAGGGGCAGAGGCTAACTGAGGTTACGTAGGAAGCGTCCTTGCCGTGCCTGCCGTCATTGCTGCAAATGCCGTTGGCCTCTGTCCTCCACTCCGTGGACTCAGGGACACACAGAAGCCATCTCAACCTGTGTCTCCTAACAAATCTCCACTATTCAATAGTGTTATTAACTATAGTCATCATCCACACCAAACTGAGCAGTTTTTACTGCCACTTAAAAACAAAGCAGATTCTTTTTTCTGTGACTGTTGAGAAGCAGCAGAGAAGTTTACATTTCCACTGTGGCCTGACTTCTGATGTTCACAGACGGAAGATAAGGGACACCGGCCCCCATCTGTCCAGTGCATGCTAAAAAGAAGCAGGACATAAACAGCCCAGAGCCGACATAAGTGTGTAGGGCTGCCTGGGGCAAGGTTCCCTCCAGGGCCATAGAGAAAAGCACTGTGAAGTCCTAGCACTTCTCAGAGAGAACTTGTCTGTTGATATTTGTGCCCAACACAAGGCTTCGACAAATTCCAGCACTTGGCACTCTCAGTTTCTTTAGATGTCTGGGAATTAGATAGGACTGAAATGGAAGATTGCCAGGTTCACTTTTGTTTCATCAGATGGAGGAACACACGCTGAGGCTCTGTTCCCTCCCCTGGAAGACTGGGAAATTGGAGGAGGTCCTCGTGATCCTCTTCTACAGGGTGTTCGTAAAGTCATGGTGCACTTTTGACCGGTCACAGGAAAGCAACAAAAGACGATAGAAATGTGAAATCTGCACCAAATAAAACGAAAACCCTTTTATTCTGTAGGATGATGTGGCAGCATGTGTGCATGTGCAGATGATGACGTAACACTGTGTGTACAGCGGAGCAGCCCACGGTCATGCCAGTCGAGATGTGGATGGTACAGAGGAAAGTTCAGTGTGTTCTGTGGCTGGTTAAATTCGAATCCATGACCAAAGTGCAACATGAATATCGGTGCGTTTAGAACAAAGCGCCACCTCATAGGAATAACATTACTTGGTGGGATAAGCAGTTGAAGGAAACCGGCAGTTTGGTGGAGAAACCTGGTTCTGGTAGGCCATCAGTCAGTGACGAGTCTGTAGAGGCTATACGGGATAGCTACCTAAGGAGCCCTAAAAAATCTGTGTATGCGTGTGCTCAACAATTACATCTAAGCAAGGTTATAGTTCATAAGGTGTTAAAGAAATGACTCTTGTACGAGGTACAAATTGTGGCTGTTGCACGCTATCGAACCGGCTGATAGACCCACACGATGTGCATTTGCTATAGATATGCTTCATGAGATTGACAATGAATCAAGATTTTTGCAGAAGATTGTGTTTAGCGATGAGGCGACCTTCCATATCTGTGGACATGTTCATCGCCATAATGTCAGAATATGGGCTGCTGAATATCCTCATGCCTGCATTGAGTATGAACGTAACACCCCTAAAGTGAACATGTGGTGTGGCCTGATGCATGATCAGGTGATAGGCCCATTTTTTTTTCGCGGAGCAGTCTGTGACGGCAAAGTCCTATCTTGACATGTTGGAATTGTATGCAATGCCACAATTTCCAGAAGGTGTCATCTTTCAACAGGACGGCGCTCCTCCACACTGCGCCACCATTGTTTGTGAGTTTCTGGATAGAACACTCCCCCGGCGGTGGATAGGCAGGGGGTCTGTCACGCCATGGCCACCACGATCCCCAGATCTGACGCCTTTAGACTTTTACTTTTGGGGTTATGTAAAGCAACATGTGTACATTGAACGTATCAACGACATTAATCACTTAAAACAGAGAATCACAGACGTTATTCACTCTGTTACACCAGATATCCTTACCCGTGTGTGGCAAGAACTTCACTATCCTTTGGATGTGTGTAGGGCAGGCATCCCCAAACTACAGCCCATGGGCCGCATGTGGCCCCTGAGGCTATTTATCCGCCCCCCCCCCCCGCCGCACTTCCGGAAGGGGCACCTCTTTCATTGGTGGTCAGTGGAGGAGCACTGTATGTGGCAGCCCTCCAACGGTCTGAGGGACAGTGAACTGGCCCCCTGTGTAAAAAGTTTGGGGACCCCTGGTGTAGGGCAACAAATGGAGCCCACATCGAACTGCACTGAATAGGTATGAAACTGGGAGAGTTTTCCTTTTATTTGGTGCAGATTTCACATTTTTACTGTCTTTTGTTGTTTTCCTGTGACCGGTCAAAAGTGCACCATGATTTTACGGACACACTGTACAGTATATTAAAATCTTATTCTGTAAATATGAGTTTTGCCAAACAGTGGGTGGGAGTGTGCTTGGCTACCTTCATAGCCCAAGCTCAGTGCCCGGTCATTTTGACCTCAACCCAGCCATATGGGCTGAAGTCAATCTGCTTGGACTTCAGGAAGGTCACTGGTATCTACCAGTACTCCTCAAATACCCAAGGCTGCTTACACAGGCAAAATGCTGGATTGCAGCTTTCTTTTTTTCTTTCTTTCTTTTTTTTTTTTTAGGTGAGAGGAGGGGAGATAGCGAGACAGACTCCCACATGTGCTCCAACTGGGATCCACTCGGCAATGCCTGGCTGGGGCCCATGACCAAATCAACCGAGCCACTCTCTACAGGAGGGGAAGAGAGAGAAAAGGGGGAGAAGAAGGGGAAGAGAAGCAGAGGGTCGCTTCTCATGTGTGCTTTGACCAGGGATCGTCCACACACCAGCCTGACACTCTATCCACTGAGCTAACCAGCCAGGGCCTGATTGTTGCTTTTAAAAGAGCAACTCAGGCTGCCTTCTTTACAGAGAAAATGAAAAGTGTGAAATAGAATAAAATGACCTTGGAGAGAGAGTTTTAAGAGGTTGAAGGGCAATCTAATCTAAATCATGCTTTTGGACCTACTATAGAGGGTACAGAGGAAACTGGCCTCCACCCACTGTGTCATAGAGGCCACCAGGAGTCACCGGTGTCCCAGGCCAGGGCTCTGGTGGGAGACACCAGACGGGCACTAGCTGTGAAGGATGGCGCTCTATGCCCTGTGTGACTGGCTGGCACTGGCGGAAATGTGACACTAACAGGACTGGGGAGGGGCATTTTGCCAGCTTAAGGACATGAACCCAGGGGAAATTAATTACACTTGAAGCAAAAATATAGGCCTGTGGAAATATTTAATGTTAGGTAATGTTTGCGTCACGAAGGACATCATCTGCCTTCCTTTTACTCTTTTCTTACTCAATCCTTGGCTTCAGGTGATCATGGCAGAATAAAGTGCCCAGTGTCTGCTGAAGCAGACGCCTCTGCTGAGCTGGGTGTTTCAGTTATCCTTGGGTTCAGAGCCCCGCCCTCCTCTGCTCTCACTGTCTGGAGTATTATGGAGCCCTGTATCCTTTCAGTTGTGACTGAAGAAATAAAACTTTCCCCAGAATATATCAAATGCCACAGGGAAGGGTCTTTAGCTCACCATCACCCCCTAGGTCTGCTTTGTGGCAACTACAAGTGGCTAAGAATCGCTTAAAGATGTATCTTTCCCTTGAAAAGCCACTAGTCTTCAGGGAGGGGAGAGCAATTTATTATGCTTAATAACCTCCTCATTCTTTTCCATTTTATTATCTCATTGTTGTCACAGTGAGTGACATTTAAGAACTAGAAAAATAACAACAACAACAAAACCCAAAAGGCATCTATAACAAGATCTCACGGAAATCACTTGCTCCTATAGGGCACAAGATACCAAAGGTTAGGAGATGAATGTAAAAGCAATCTAAAGGACCAGGAAATGTTTCAAAAAAATATGCAACCTCTCTGCTATGAGGGCAATTCAAAGGAAAACAAAATATCATCTTTCACCTATCAGATTAGTAAAAATTAAGAGTGTGAACATCACCTGTCAGGAAAGGTGTGTAAGGAGAGAGCCCCTTGATGGCTGTTTGATGGGAGTGTGGAGGGCAGCCCAGATGTGGCTGAAGAAGACAGACGCTGGTAATGATTCAAGGTTTGGGGATGCCAGAGTGGCTACCACGATGGCAGCCACAGAAGATGGGGAAACGGAGTTGAGATTAATAGAAGACCAGCATGCCAAGATCAAGGTAGTTGGAGTGACAGAGCTGGAGAGTGGGGAGGGTCATCTGTCGGTGGCTGGAGAGTCCCAGAAACCAAGGTTGGAGTGCTTGCTGGGCTCTCAGTGTAGATGTTGAAGCTCTCTGAATGGTGGCAAAACTTGTGAGAGCAAGGACATCTGGAGCCAGATGCTAAGTATTTCGTGAATCTTGGGGAAGACTCAGGAAAACCCAGCATTCTAAATCCTGCTTCCCCCTTTATTTTCTTATTTTCTTATTTCAGGTCACCAACATATCAAACATGGTAGAGATCTTGTGTATAGTCTGTCTCCCTTACCAGAATGTGAATTTCTCTTACGGGCAGGGATTTTTTATCTGTGTCATTCACCGCCATGCCGAATGCCTACAACAGTATCTGGCATGTGGTCGGTGGTGGGTATTGAAGGAATGAGTGAATTCACTAGACCTTGTCTTGAGCTCAAAATATTATCTCCAGTCCAGTCTTAGGGATACGGCACCACTCTGATGCTTTGCCCTTCAGGTATTCTAAGAAGAGCAACAGGATTTAGGTTTGTAGAGTCTGGCCTCTCGGTGAAGGCTGAAAGGAGGAGGTACGTGTGAATCTGGTAGGCACTTATCTACAGGTTGGCCCTCTGCCGCCTGCCCTGAGCTGCTGTGCAGAGCTGGCTCCTGGCAGCCGGTGGTATTCACAAAGTGCACAGAAGAGCTGCCCACCCCTAGTCTACACTCACTCTGAGCCCATCTACAAATCCCTTTGTCTAGCTCCCTAAGCTTTCCGTTTAAAGAATTAGGCTGTCAAGGCTATGTTTAACAAAAGGCACAGGCCCCTAAACGTTACATAAAAGAGTCCTCTGATAGCAGAAAGGAGTGTGAGATGCTTTGTACTCACACCATCAACTGTTATTCATTAGAGGGTTAGAAGTCGATACTATAACAAGAGCCGGCTCTCAGGCTGGGTGGTGGAAAGGGTGATCAGAGCCACCCCTCACCAGAGGTAGGCGCAATGAGGCGGCTTCTGTGCCTCCTTCTGTTAGAGTCCAAACCAAAGCAGCTCTAAGTTTAGCCCCCTAGACAGAGCTGCAGTTAGAGAGCAGGCCCACCAGGCTGGTCCCCACTGAGACTGGGAAGCTGCTCTATCTCTGGGGGCAGGGAAGGGAGGAGGAGAAGCCTAGACCCCTCCCTCCTTGCCATGACAAGGGCGGGCCGTGGCAGCTGCCCTCTGCCTGGTGCCAGGCTTCCCCGCCTGCATACCTGGGTGCGGGGGGGGGGGGAGACCGTGAGCCTACCCACAGCCCCTGGCCGCCTTGTGGCCCTTCCGTGTGGCTTACCCCCTCCTGTCCAGAATCAGAATTGCAGTCATGCTGGATGGGACGTGTGGCCAGACCTACAGTTTCTCAGGCACACTCACTTCCCTGGGTCCTGTGGTCTCCTTCTTGCCCTGGGCAATAGTTTTCTCTTTAGAGTTTTCCTCTCTGAAAGCACCACTGAGGCTGGTGCCCAGTGCTCTGCAGCCTGAACTCATGGGGACGCTAGTTCCAGTCTCGAAGGACAGAGACATTGAGCCCATATCTGTGGCGGTGGGACGGTGAGCTCGGAAAACATGTTATCACCGAGCTCGATCGAAAGGGACCATTAAGAGAAGAAGATGGCAAATCACAGTAAATTGAAATTGAAGAGAACGGTCCACGGAGATACTACAGAGACATAACCCAGCCATTAAACACTAGGGAGGAATTTTTCATCTTTTCAGAAAAAATCCTCTTTGAGATGCACTGGCTGCTTCTGGAATGAGCCAACAAGCCTACTGGTCTCCTAGCCTAAGCCGGAAATCATCAACTCAGAAGCTCAGGGCCCTCCATACGCAGCCTGGGAAGCAGGCGCAGGCTGACACCGGCCACTGGGGGTACAGTGCTGCCGGGGTGAATAGCGCCATGACGCGCCTGAACAACAGGACACCACTGCGACAGCATCAAGAGAGACCTACGTTTTCAGAGATCGAGTCCCTTTCTCGGTGACAACGGAAAATTCTGGCTCCTCTCATTTATCTAGGGCTCCACATGCTTATTCCTCTCCCAAGCCTGAGAGTATCAGATTTTGAAGTTATTTCCTGAGGCATCTTTCTAGTGATTTAAAGATAGAAACACACAATAGAAAATGTGTAACAATCTTACAACCATGTTGCGTCAATGACTAGTCACTAGATTGAATACACAACGAATGGTATTGCATCCTAATAAGGATGAAACAGGAATTTTCACTCTATTGGCTAGGATACTTAAATAATCAGATAACTGATAAAAATCCCCTTATTTTAAATCCATGCATTCATATGCACACCACTAGATATTGTATTTCTTATCTCAAAATGCTTTGCCTACAATGTTTACTTAGTCAAAAACAGTTGCCTAATACAATTTCCCCTGCAAAGCTGTCAAAAGAATAATGTTATTGCCTTGGGCCGGAACTCAAGCATTGAGATTAAAGCCATATTTGAGTATCTGATGTTTTTTATTTGTTCACATTTATCTTATTTGAGGTTAACACTACTTCACTTGACAGTTTAAAAATCATTCTGTAAACAAAATTTTTAAAAAATGGCAGCAACAGCTAAAGGAAGGGACACAATATATAATAAAATAATGCATCAAAAGGAATATTCTCAAGAAGCAAAAGGAATTGTGACCATGACTATGGATTCAACAATAAGACGGGAAAAACCTCCAACATCTGAAACGCGAATAGTAATAAAAAAAGCAGCACGACTCCAAAGTGCAGGTGTGCTAGTTCTCACTTCCACATCCATTCAGGAAATAGGTAGAACAAACGATTCTTTTATATAAAGTGACAAGCTCTGCTTTAACACATTCAGTTACGTTACCTTGCAGGGTATTTTTTGTTTCAGTTTACATGATCTCTACATTGATTAGATCAGAAAGATGGTAGTATGTGATACATAGTATAATTTCTGGAATCTATGGAGAGTATGGACATGGTAAAGTTTATTTATGTATGTATTTATTTGTTTTATTTGTAACAAGTAACAAGAAGCTGAAAACCCAGTATCAGAAGCATCAGTATTTTTACTCTTTCCAAACCCCCTCCAAAACAAGAAAACAAATCCCCAAGCCCTCTGTCATCTTGTTGCCACTTTGATTCTTTGTAGCAAAAGCCTGTTCATTTTCACTGAATCCTGACAGCTGACATAAATAATAACTGTGTTTTCAATGCAAAATTGATCTGGCGTCTATCCGAATTGACCAAATAGAACCACTCTTCTGGCATCACATAAAAATCACACTTTTGTGATTGTTTAGAAACTCAAATGTTTCCCCCTTGAAGGGGAATATCTATTGAATATAATTTTTGAATAGAAGAATGTTTATGAAATATACTTCAAATCTTAAAAAATAGTTTCAGCACTCCCCAAAGTGGTACAGGATTCACCCCCGCTGACAATGCCGATTCCATGTGAGAACATCTCATTTTCTGACAGCTCTGAGTTTAAAAAGCCCAAAGACACGAACGGCTGCTGCCTTATTTAGCATTAAGCAGCACTATTTTTTTTTAAACCAAGTATACAGCTCAACAGCAAGACTAAGAAGTTATAATACATTCAGATCACAGACAGATTCATCTTTTTTCTTTTTTTTGGAATTCACTGAATAAACTGTATTCTGATAGACCCCTCCTCCCACCCCACAACAAGAAAATGTACTGTACCTGCCGACAGTGAGGTGTTAAATGTTTCTCCAACAGTTTTCATTGCATTATAGTATGAAAACATTATATTTCAAGCTGGGTACTAATAAATATTTAATTTAAAAGAAAGAAAGAAACCCCCAACAGAGAACATAAAAAAGGCCTTTGCCCCGCCCCTCCTGCCCCTCCCTCGCCCCGCCCCGCCCCCTCCCAGGGAAGGTGCAGGTCAGCCAGACATGGCCGAGATCTCGTAGTCACTGGCCAAGGGGAGGGCCTTGCCCATCATCCGGATGTTCTTTGCACTGGTGATCCTGGCCATCATGCACACGGGCTTGTCAAAGTACCTCACCAGGGCAGGCTCCGTTAGGAGGGAGGCCAGGAACTGCTCGAAGGTGATGGCCCAGTCCCGGTCCAGGCTGGTGCTCCCTGGCAGCGCCGCTGTGCCCTGGCCACTGCGCACCAGCACGGTGTCCTCCCCAATGTCCTCGCAGTGCAGCTTGTCCTCTTCGTGGGAACCGGCACTCAGCACCGAGTACGAGGACATGGAGCTGTCGTCCTTGGTGTCGTCCTCAGAGATGAGCATGGAGGAGCAGGCCCCGTTGTCCCGGGGGGAGGAGTCCTCCAGCTTTATGTCCTCCATCTGTCCTCCCAGGGAGTGTTCCTCGCTGTCGCCCGCCAAGCTGGCCGGGTGGGACTCCATGGACTCCACCGCGTAAGGCTGGCCTGGCCCTTTCTTGGGGAAGGGCATGCCTGGGATGCCCTGGTGACAGGCCCCGCTGCCTCCACTGCCCGCCTCCTTGGCAGGCTGGGTGACGAAGAGCTTGCCCACCTCCCCGATCTCCAGCAGGAGGCTGGTCACCGCTGCCGTGGCGTGGTACAGCTCCTGCTCATTGGGGTCCTCGCTGAACATGTTATACATTGTCTTACACAGCTCAATAAACTGCCCCTGAAAAGGGATTTGGAAAAGCACAGAGAATGTCACCATTTCACAGAGAGCACGGAGGCAGGACTGAAGTGGCCTGCCAAGCCATCTCACCCCAGGCCTACTACAAGACCCCTGAGAAGTTCTACAGATAGGGTGGGTCGATTGGGTTATCTAAAGTCTCTTGCCTGACCTGTGGTAGCGCAGTGGATAAAGTGTTGACCTGGAAATGCTGAGGTTGCCGGTTCAAAACCCTGGGCTTGCCTGGTCAAGGCACATATGGGAGTTGGTGCTTCCAGCTCCTCCCCCCTTCTCTCTCTTTCTGTCTTTCCTCTCTCTCTGTCTCTCTCTGTCTCTCCCTCTCCTCTCTAAAATGAATAAATAAAAAATTAAAGTCTCTTTATGAATGGTTCCATTTGCTACAATCTGAAAAATTTCCTAACATCCCTGAGAGTATAAAGAATGAAATAATGAATCTGAATCTCTGTGTATCCATTACTTAAGAGCTAAGACTGTTACACCATTGCTTCCTTAACATGCTTATCCTTAGGTGACGTATCTGGTAAATCCCAAACCTCATCTCATGGACCACCCACACGCTTTAGCAGGCATCTTGGGGTTTCCCACGGCTAGCTCATACCCCCTCTCCCATGACACATCTGTCGGGGACCCTGGACAACAGAAGCGCCTCCCAACCCCCACCCAAATGACTCATCTGTTTTTGTGAGGCAAGTCAGCATTTCCATACTGTGTTCTAATTACCTATATTATTCTATCTCCCTCATTACATTTCAGCTTTTTTTAAGGAAAAAGTCTGTCAGAAATATTCGTAGCTGAGCACAGAGATGTGAAAAGAGCACAGCCTTGTCTTTTGAGAATCTGAGGGTATTTATTTGTAAGGCTTGGGATGAGATGTGTCCTCGCAAAACTGAATAGTTGGTGATTCACATGCTCTTTGAGGAGGTAATTTTCTCCCAACAAAGCATATGTTTGAGGCACAAAAGAATGCACAAAACAGATGTAAACGGATACTAAGTGCCCCAAGTCACCATTATCTTTGAGGGGTATTTATTCTACATTTATCAACGACTGGAAAACTGTCCGGGTTTAGAATGAACGAACTGCCCTGTTGAGAGCTCACCTGATTCAGTTTGGGTAAATCCTTTGCATTCTTCGATCTTGACTTGTTTTCTGCAGTCCAGAGCCTCAGATAAATACGGTTTTCTTGAGAATTTGCCCTCTTTCCTAAAACCCAAACGTCAAGAAGTAAGTGTTCAAAGGGTCAAGAGTCAGCGTCCAGCCAGCGGGAAGGAAACACACAGAAGAGGACGCCGTACCTCTGTCCGGCTTCAGGCTCACAGCGACGAAGCTGCCGTCAGCGCTGTGTCTGCCCCTGCTGTCCAGTCCGACCACTGCCCAGAGTCATTCAGAAGGAAGAAAGGAGACAGTCACATTACAAACCCACACAGTTAGCATTTGTCGCAGAAAACAGAGAAACCGCTAGGTAGGTTTACCTGATTTCACAAAACAAATCAAAACAAAACCAAGCCCCTGCACACTGAGTTCCATTTGAATTTAAGATCAACAACAAGTCATTTTTTTTTTTTAGTATAAGTGTATCTCAAAATAGTGCCTGGGACCCACTTAGGCTACACAAATGACTGTTTGCTTATCTGAAATCTTGCCGGGTGTCCCATAATTTATCTGACAACCCTATTTCTAGGTGAAGGAATAACTGCCCCAGAATTCTTTGTCACAACTGGGGTTTGGTGTACGACCAAGAAATAAAGGGACGATGCCATGTCATCTTCAGAACTTAAGAAAAGGTGGTGCTTGCCTCAAGGAATGTGGATTTCCCCTCCCCTCTGCTATACTGTCGTCCTAACTTGGCATACACCAGACTGATTTTCTGTCAGGCCCCACAAAAGACCAGAAACTCACTTTCTAAAAAGAAATGAAAATCTATGTTGATGAAACACACACACACACACACACACACACACAAAATGTTATATGTTACAAAATTCTTCAGATTTATAATCTGGTGCTTCAAAAATAAAACTTTAAGAAAAACGACTCAACTTTTTTTTCCTTCTTAAAACAGATTATTACAAGGCCCACAAGGACTTCAGATATGATTAGTTACCCTGATATTGTAAGAGTTTAAGATATCTTAAACTTATTTTATATATTTTATCTATATTTAAAATTTTTTAACACAAGGCAATGGTACTTTTGGAGTTAGAAAACATTTTTTTGAAATGGATCTCTTAATAATTATTAAATGCTACTGGCATGTGACCATTCCTGAAGCATTCTGAAATAAGTGGGTTCTTTTCTGAAACGAATGTCCACTAACAGATACGCAGAAGGAAACTGAGGCTCAGGGATGCAGGAGCCTCCCTGAGGTCACCTAGGTGACAACGTACAGAGCTAGCATCCCGTCCAGAACTCTGACTCTCAGTTCGTATTGCCAATCATCGTAAGACTGGGTCTGGCTCACTCCTCTACTCAGTGACTTAGTGCTCCCAGTTTACAATCACGTCTGAGCTGTTTCATTTTGGGATGGCAAGATTTAACAGGCAAAGGGACTCAGGAGCAACCCACAGTTACTGTCAGACTTGGGTAAAGTCATGAAGCTGTCCCAGTGATGAAAAGACCTCACTGCAGTGGCAAGAAGAGACGTTGCTTAGATCACACAAGACAAAGCAGTACACGCCTCAGTATAAGAATTGGGAGAGATATACAATCATGTCTCTGTCGACCTAACAGCCGCCTAGGCAGCAGTCAGCAAACTTTTTCTGTAAAAGGCCCAATAAGTGCAGGGTGGGGCCAAAGGAGATTTACAGTTGTCCTTATGGAAACTCACACACTAATGAATAAATAATAATATAAGAGGAAACCCTGTGTTTCATGTGCTCACAGCTGCAGACCTGCTTTGGCCTCACCCATGTCTTAGGCTCTGGGGCCGTGCAACTGTCTCAACTCCTCGGCTCCGGCCCCCAGCAGGGAGGCAGCCACAGACAACACATGAGTGACTAACGGCTCGGCTATGTGCCACGAAAGCTTTATTTATAGGCACTGAGTTTAAATTGGATATAACCTTCCCATGTCAATGAAATATTATTTTACTTATGATTTTTAAAAACCATGTAGAAATGTAACCCTTCTGAGCACACGAGCTGCACAGCCAGGCACGGCTGAGGTTGGGGACGCCTGTCTCCTAGGAATGACTGTCCAGGTTGTGCAGAGCAGCCTAACAACAGAATGGCATTCCTAATGGGTCTGATGCTTGTGGGGAGAGGGGAGCAAAGTATATAGCTTGGCAGGACATGTCTTTTTTTCCATTTAGACTTTATTTATTCATTTAGAGAGGAGAGACAGAGAGAGAAGGGGGGAGGAGCAGGAAACATCAACTCCCATATGTGCCTTGACCAGGCAAGCCCGGGGTTTTGAACTGGCGACCTCAGTGTTCCAGGCTGACGCTTTGTCCACTGAACCACCACAAGTTAGGCAGGATATGTCCTTTCTAAGCTAGTGGGATGTGCTGGCCATGGTCCCTTCAGCAGGCGGAAGTACCTGTTCTCCAATAGTTGCCCAACTTTAAAAATTTTGGGGAAAAGGTAACATATTATAGAAAGAAAAATACCACATGATTTCACTTATGTATGGAATCTAAAGAATAATATAAACAAGTAAGCAAAACAGAAACAAACTCACAGATACAGAGAACAGACTGGGGGTGGCCAGAGGGGGAGGGGCGCTGGGGGCCTGGGTGAGAAAGGTGAGGGGATGGAGAAGCACAGATTGGCGGCTACAGAGCAGTCCCCCGGATGTAAAGTGCGGTGCGGGGAATAGGGGCAGTGATACTGTGATAACTGTGGGCGCTGCCAGGTGGGTCCTGGGACTATGGGGGGGGATACTTTGTAAAGTATATGATTGTCTAACCACCATGCTGGACGCCTGACACTAATACAAAATAATATTGAATGTCAACTGTGATTTTAAAAATGTTAAATAAAAAAAAAAAAAAAGGAAAGTAACATATCAAGCCATCACATGCACACACTTCTTTGACTGACTGGCGTTAATACTCCCGGTGAGGAAGGTCACTTACCATGTGTGCATTCTGGGGTGATATCTTCAAAGAAATACTGAGTTGCTTCAAAAGCAGAATCTGGCTCATCTTGATCAGAGGACGGCTCTAGGGAGGACAGGAAAGACCGGTCCCACACAGGTAGGGCCACGGCTCATGACTATGTGGTACTCATTACAGAAATGACCCGGGGGAGGGCAGGGGAGGTCACAGTCTAAGGTTCGACCCTGTTTCTATCCTAGTGCCCAACCTCCCTCTTTTTTTTTTTTTTTTTTAAGTTTTGTTAGATAACAGCTGGAGGCCAATCTCATTTAAAACTTAAATTCTCACCATCTTTTCTACTTGTTTTTGTCCGTGCTAGACGACTCCTCCTGGACTCAGAATCTCAGAGTCTCAGGAACCCCAGGTGTTACCAAATGCTAGTCATCTTTCTCTTGCCGAGGTCTGCTCTGCTCTTTGCGATCAACACAACTCACACTTCAGACAGGTAAACGACTGTAGACTCAAGGACATACCAACTCAGGCAGGTATGTGGAGTCACTATCCCACTCCTTCTAGGTGACCAAGGAGTGATTCTGTATATCAGAAATCGGCAAACAGGTCACCCCCCACCAAAAATAAACTTCAATGTAGCTCATGGTTGCAGGTGCCTGTGCAGCCACACGCAGCTCACTTACCAGGCAAGACGTGCATTTTGTAGAGGAGTTTGAGTTTCTCCGTGAGGTCCCCATGGCAGGCAGCACCTGGAAGACCAAAAGTCCCACTGTGAAATGTACTGTGTGGTCCGGAACCCCCACCAGGCTTAGCCTTGTTTCCCCTGAAAGGCCTACTTTTTATAAACTGAAACCAAAACTCTAGGTGACACAAGGTCTGGCCGGGGCATGTGTGGGTTAAGAGCTCTGGAACCAGGATTTCCAGTTCCAAATCCTTTGTATTTACTCAGTGATGCTGGCAGAGTTGACCTCACTGTACCTCAGTTTCCCCTCTATAAAGCAGGATGATAAACAAAGACACTACCAATGGTTCGGACATCAGGACCCATGAAGTGGGAGAACTAGGTGTGTTAATATGTATAAAACACTTCAAAGAGTGCCTGGCACTTTATACACTGTGTTATGAATGAGCTTCAACATCCTAAACACCTGAGCTCAGAAATAATTTCAAACTATATTTGACATTGCTTCAAATCATTCATTTAAAAAGTTCTTTTTGTTGTTGTTTTGGGTTCTCCTGAATGTTTCTTCATTTCACTTATTTGAATCTATCTGGATTATGACACCATAACTTCAATCAAAAGAATCCTGTTACCCTTTCCTTTAAAGTACACACGTGTCTCAGGAATCAGAAAATCCTTTGTCAGTATCTATTCTCAGAGCACCTAGTTGAAGATCAATCAGATTTGGAAAAAGAAAAAAAGGAACAGAGGAATCTGGGTTAGCCAGGACATCGGGGTCATCTTGTCCAACCTCCACTTACTGTGGGGACCTGTGAGCACATTCTCGGACACGGAGCTCAGCACCAGAGGCAGCGCGCTTCCCTGATCATTCTCTCAATGCGGAAAGTTCTTCCGTAATTTTTACTTTAGTCTTAGGATCCTTAACCTGCGGATCCAACTTCATCAAGTCCATGAACCCCGTAAAATGTAAAAGTTAGGTCTAAAATGTCATTTGGGGGGAAGAAAATGTACATAAGTCCTTGTCAGCTCTCAAAGAGTCCATGACTCAAAAAACAGTTTAGAATGACTCCTCTTCCCCTTATTCTTCTCTTTAAAACCAAACAGGGTCTACTGCCCCTTTAATTCAACAGTCCACATGTGAAGGACAGCTGTGCTGTCCCCTCCAGCTTATCTTTTCAAGGCAAGTTTGTCCTTCTGAGATATACCTTCCAAATGTCCCAACTTCCTCATAGGATATGGTTTCTATCTGCACCCTTCCCTATTCTTATTCACATCTACCTTCTGTGTTACTTTGTCAGCCAGCAGACCTCTAGACAGAGTTCCAGAAGTCTCTTGGCCACTTCAGAAAATTGTAGGACTGTCCTCAGCTCTTCCACTTATATAGCTTACGTCTGCATCCCACTTTTTATACCCCTCCACCCCAGAGATTTATACTGACCACATGGTTACTGAACCCCAAGATGTCTGCGTACTAATACTAATCATGAAAATAACAGCAGACCTTTATTAACCTCGTATTAAGTCCACGCTAAGTACTTTCCATGTGCATTTCACTTCTTCTTACAATAATTCTATGCAATAGGCACAATTATCATCCTGACGTTACAGATGAGAAAAATCGACCTTAGTGATGTTTAGTAATTTATTCAAGGCCATAGCTGGTAAGTAGCAGGCCCAGGATTTGAACTCAGATTTGTCAGACTCTAGATCCCATGCTTAAAAACACACGATGCCAAAACCGTAGCTAGTTCTTCTACCAGCATTTAAATTTAGGATATCAGATTTACCCCTATCAATTTGTTCTGGCCAATCATTTCCTCCTCTCATATTTGTTAAAAAATATCTTTTCGTCATTCAGCATATTGGCTGTCTCTCCCAGCTTCGTGCAGCCCACACATTTGTCTGGCTTTCTCTACCTTTACGATTTTAAGTTGCCAACTGAGTCAAGTAGAGGAGAGGGGTATAAATAGTAATTATAGTGACAATAATAACTACCCCTTTGAGCCAGCCACTGTACTAGACACTTGATTTGAATGATCACATTTAGTCCTGACAGTAAGTCTATTTTTAAATTAGGAAACAACCACAGAAGTTAAATACCAGGCGCCAGGTCCTAGAGAACTCTCAGTAGAAGCGGACTCATTAACTATTGCGCTTGGGGCGGGGGCAGTGTTCAGCCAGTCACGCGATCACCGACTTCTGTATCCTTCCAGCTTTTCCGTTTATAAGGACCGGCTGCACCATGACCTCTGGGCAGTGCTTACAGACTCTGCCTTTCAGCGATTGGAGAAGGAGAGACAGCTCATTTCTGGCTTCTGATAGCAAGCCCTTATTTCTAATTCCAGGTAGACCACTTTTTTTTTTTTTTTTTTTTTATAGATTTCTAGAGGCATCTTTCTGGGGATTGATACCAAAATTACTGACTCATTGTTACCCAAATATCATTTATTTAAAAAATTTTTTAAAACCTGGAATAGGCTTTCTCTCCTGGTCTACCTGTCTGTGTGCATAGTGACAACTGACCCACCTGCCTGACAACAACTCATTCCCCACCGCCCGGGGCGTGGCCAACCTTGCTCAGGAGCACCACTGCACATCAGGACGTTCAGGTATTCTCTGCCATGTTTTCACTACTTGGGACCTTTCTTTCCTTTCTTAAAGATTTTACAAAATATTTTTCTTGTTGGAGTTGACTGAACAGAATAAATTAAATATTTATATTTTTTCTATTACTTTCTACATGCAGAACCTGCCTCTTTTTCATCTTCCTTGTTTTTGTCCAAAGATTTAAAAAAAAAAAAAAGACACCTTCTCATAAGATGCCAATATGATCAGAAGTCGTTACCTTGGGGCAGGAAAGGTTAGGACAGGGTCAAAGGGGTGCTTAGCCTTGTATGGATTGTCTCACTTTTTAAATTTTTATTTTGTTATATATATATATTTATCTCACTTTTTAAAAAAAGCAGAATGTACTTAGGAATACCTTGTGTACTTCAAAACTTAATACCTCCGTCTTCCCTAAAAAGAAAAAAAAAATCCCATTTGCTGTCCTCCGCATAGAGTAATAAGGAAAAAATGAGCTTTCAGGACAGAGAGCTCTCATCAGAACCCTGGGCCCAGCATGTGCTGACTGTGCCCAGATGAGTTCAACAAAAGAGAAGTGTTGACGTTCTGAAAACGAATGTCCCCGCAGTGGCGAGGCACTTAACTTCTCTGAGCTTCCATTTCTTTAACTGAAAATGGGGACAAGCATAATAAGCAGGCAGGTAACAAAGCGCAGTGGTAACAGCACCGGCCGTGCCTCCCAGATGCCTGAGTCCGAGCGCCCGCGGTGCAGCCATGCGCCTCCAGGCACACTGAAGGCACAGAAAGCTTCAGGGCTGCGCCTGGCACCCAGCAAATGCCGTGTAAATGTCCCTCACTGTCGTCACTGTCCTTACTCCAAGGGCTGCTGTTTGCAGTAGATAACAAAGTTCAGATTCTAAAGCATCAGAACAGGCATGCACCTAACAAAGGCTGGCATCACCACGCACCTCTTTTTAAGCAGACTTGTGAGTGCTTAGACAAGCAATTCTTTCTCTTACAAAGAGGACCTCATCTACACCCACCTTTGTCTGTGTACAGAGCCATCAGCTTCCTTGGCTGGTCAGCCTTCCTGTCACTATTCCTAAAGACTGAAGGTGCTTTTTGGAATCCTCACTGGCTCTACACCTGATACTTTCCTATCTCCCTGGGCATGTCATTTGAAAGTCCATGGCCCAAGGTCACAGAGTGGCACAAAATTTGAATAAACATCTTTCCTTCCTCTCTCATTCTGGCAGACTGATGTATGCCTGCTCCATCCACAGCTCGTATCAGCGGGCTATCCTCAACTACGAGGCAGCTTATCCCCTCAATTATAAATGGGGCAAGAGCCCGCTAGAACATGGGGCAGTGAACAGGCCCCGTGAATTCTCTGACAATGTTTTTCAGCTGGGGAAACTATCTAAAGCAGAAGGCAATGATTTAACCATATTACATATATCCACTAGCTAAAAAGGAACTTTACAGTCAGTTTGCAAACCCTAAAATGTACTGCTCTGCCCTCTCACCTCCCTCTTCTGAGGCAGTTCGGGCTGTGGCCTGGGTTGGGGGGGGTGCAGTGCTGAACACCACAGGGGTCACTACCCCACCACCCCACCCCTCCTCCTCTCCCTCCCCCAAATCACGCAACTGCACCGCATCCTTACTTAGCCCAGAGACGAACTCTCGGAAGTTAATCAGAGAGTCTCCATTCTCATCCAGTAACTGGAACAAGCGGGAGGCCAGCACGTCGGAGTGAGCGCCACAGGCCCAGGGAAAGAGGAGGGCAAACATCCCTTTGAACTGCTCGAAGTCAATGCGGTACTGTTCGAGGTAAGGCAGGCTGGGGTCGTGCCGGTCCAGGGCATTGCTGCTCCCGCCCCAGTAGCAGCTGGTTAGATGTTCTGCCTGAAAAACAAAAGAGCAGGAAGATACTGAAGACTCTACCCCACAGCAGATACCAGGAGGAAAAGACACCCTCAAATTTGGAAACAGGCATCTGGTCAACCATGTGCATCTCCTGACCTGCGGTATCACTGTGGTCCAGTTCCCCTTTTCCTTGCTCTGTTCATATCTCCACTTGCCCACCCCCACCAGCTCCATGGCAACCATCTCTGCAGGTAACATCAGGCATGAAGGATCCGAGTCAGTGGCTAGAATAGCTGAAGAAAGAAAGGGAACCCCCCACCCCCCCTTCCTCTCCTACACACTCTCACAGGTATTTTAAGAAATAACTCCCATAAAGATAAACACTTTTTGTTTGTTTGTTTGTTTGTTTAATTTAAAAGAAATAAAGAGAATGTTAACCTGAAAGAGATCTGTAATTGAGGCCATGTGACCACCTTATTTTCTAGATGAGGATGACAAAGTCCTGGGGTCAGGTGACCTAGAACAGGTCACCCAACCTATTCGCTTACCCTAAGCAGATCATAACAAAATTTTGAGTTTCCCAATTCATAGGTCAGTGTTCCATAAAACCTCTGTCTCTTGGTCACCAAAACCACGTAAACATCCTCCTAGCCATACAGTAGTCAACCTACAAATATGTGGTCCTCCTATTTCACACATCTGACAACAGCGCTAGGAAAAGTACGAGCAGGAGCCACTATGGTGTGGAGGAGAGAGAGCCGGATACAAACAAAAACCTCCAGTCTCTGTCCCTGGAAACTCTTTCCTCACAAAGTCATATTGATTCTGGTAGAAACAGATGCCCATTCTAAGAAGGCCACAAAGATAAAAGTCTCTAGAAAAGACCGTAGAAAAACTGCCCTTTCTCCCACGCAAGGACGTTTATGTTAGTTCTGGATGGTAAGTGGGGGCAGGGAGGACATGAAGAGGGGGCTGTATTCTCACTTCATTATTGAACTGAGCATCTCACAGTGAGCATGTATAAATCCTGCAACAGAAAATAGCCCGTTCTGATCTCTGCGTCTCCTTTGCCGCCCGCCCAGAGGGTCTGGAGAGGGGGAAGACTCAGTTGTGAGTGTACAGCACTTCCAAAGAAGACCAATGTCCTTATCACAGTAGCTTACTGGGAACTGCAGCTAATAATCTAGAAAAGAGGGGAGTGGGAGAAGGAAGGAGAGGGGAAGGAGAGGAGGAGAGGGGAAGGAGAGGGCAAAGGAGAGGGGGGTGAAGAGGGGGAAAGAGAGGGGAAGGAGAGGGGAAGGAGAGGGGAAGGAGAGGGGGGTGAAGAGGGGGAAGGAGAGAGGAAGGAGAGGGGGAAGGAGAGGGGGAGAAGAAGGGAAGGAGAGGGGGAGGAGAGGGGAAGGAGAGGGGAAGGAGAGGGGGGTGAAGAGGGGTAAGGAGAGGGTAAGGAGAGGGTAAGGAGAGGGGGAAGGAGAGGGGGAGGAGAGGGGAAGGAGAGGGGGGTGAAGAGGGGTAAGGAGAGGGTAAGGAGAGGGGGAAGGAGAGGGGGAGGGAGAGGGGGAGGAGAGGGGAAGGAGAGGGGGGTGAAGAGGGGTAAGGAGAGGGGAAGGAGAGGGGAAGGAGAGGGGGAAGGAGAGGGGGAGGGAGAGGGGAAGGAGAGGGGGAAGAAGAGAGGAAGGAGAGGGGGAAGGAGAGGGGGAAGGAGAGGGGAAGGAGAGGGGAAGGAGAGGGGGTGAAGAGGGGGAAGGAGAGGGGAAGGAGAGGGGTAAGGAGAGGGTAAGGAGAGGGGAAGGAGAGGGGAAGGAGAGGGGAAGGAAAGGGGGAGGGAGAGGGGAAGGAGAGGGGAAGGAGAGGGGAAGGAGAGGGGAAGGAGAGGGGAAGGAGAGGGGAAGGAGAGGGGGAAGGAGAGAGGAAGGAGAGGGGGAAGGAGAGGGGAAGGAGGGGGGAAGGAGAGGGGAAGGAGAGGAGGGAGGAGAGGGGGAAGGAGAGGGGGAAGGAGAGGGGGAGGAGAGGGGGGTGAAGAGGGGGAAGGAGAGGGGTAAGGAGAGGGGAAGGAGAGGGGAAGGAGAAGGGAAGGAGAAGGGGAGGAGAGGGGGGTGAAGAGGGGAAAGGAGAGGGGAAGGAGAGGGGAAGGAGAGGGGGAAGGAGAGGAGGAAGGCGGAAGGAGAGGGGAAGGAGAGGGGGAAGAAGAGGGGGAGGGAGAGGGGGAGGGAGAGGGGGAAGGAGAGGAGGAAGGGGGGAAGGAGAGGGGGGTGGAGAGGGGGAGAAAGGAAGCAAAACCAGGTTTTCCACGGGGCACCCTTGGGAGAATCCTGGAAGCCTGCAGCAGTTCTCTAGGGCTTGGGGATGCATTCCTGGCTGCAGACAGAGGCAGGGGTGATGTCGGAGGGAAGAAGGTGGAGGCTGAGGTCCCAGGGGCCTGCATGGGTTGGGCTGTACTCTGATCTATCACCAGTGATGATCAGTGACTCTCTCTGGGTCACTCATGTTGGTGACACATCCTGGGAGGTGTATCTTTTACTTGAGTAATGTCAGTGGATAAAGGTCGCCCAGGGCATTTGCTCCTAACTGAGGCTCCCAAGTGACTCTGGAACCAGCCTGGATGTGGTGCAGGCACGTTCATGGTGCTCACGGACATCAGGAAAGACAAGCCAGGAGGATCATTGTCAGTCCGTGCTGAGGCTGCACAACCCATTGTTTGAAGGACAGGGACCCAAAAATAGAAAGGGACTAGAGGGATGAATTTGGAGAGTTCAGAATAAACTAGGGCAAGGGGGTCCTGGACTGCATTTTCCACCAAATTCATGTTAGGGTAGCAGCTTCCACCTTTTCCACCAAGTTTAGCCCAAAGCCCACAGGGCCTGGCTTGTGGTGGTGCAGTGGATAAAGCATCGACCTGGAATGCGGAGTTCACCAGTTCAAAACCATGGGCTTGCTTGGGCAACCATGGGCACATATGAGAAGCAACTACTATGAGCTGACGTTTCCCACTTGAACCCTTGCCCCTTCCTTTCTTTCTCTTGCTCCTCTCTCTAAAAAGCAATATAAAATCTTTAAAGAAAATTTTAAAAAGCCCAAGAGTAAGTGCCCTGGGAGAGGACTGTATCTTTCCTTTGCATCTGCAGGAAGCCGCCCCAGAAACTGGCTTCTTAAAGAACTGAGAGGTCTGGCAGGGTGGGTGTCGACACACTGTAATGCCTTCATGTTCGTTTAATGAATTAAAGCCACTTAAAGTGTTCAAAGGACTCAAGAAAGAGCCCAGAACTGAAGTTTTTACCTGGTCCAACAGCACCAGAGACCCCTTCTCACCCCGACACCGATAAGGGTCTCGTGTTCTTTGTCGGGGTGAGAACTCATGTTTCTCAACACGCCCTTAGGACAGAGTTTCTGAGCGGAAGAAAGGCTAGCTTTCTTCGGGCATACACTAAGGGTATGAATGACACACCATGTCCTGGAGAGGCCCAGACAAGACTGCAGGGTGCTCAGGTCAGAAGATGGCTTCACCCATCTCTGTTGAGAAGTAGGAAGTCATCCTTATGGGGGCTCCTTTGTAGGTGATAGCCTTTTTTTTTCTCTAGCAGCTTTTAATATTTTCTCTTTATCACTTAGCTTTGGTATTTCAATTATGATGTGTCTTGGTGTAGGTTTCTTTGGGTTTCTCTTTAATGGAGTTCTCTGTGCTTCTTGAACTTGTGAGAGTTTCTCCTGCATTAATTTAGGAAAGTTTTCAGCTATGATATAATTGAACAAAGTCTCTATCCCTTGTTCTTTCTCTTCTTCTTCAGGAACCCCTATGATGTGGATGTTATTTCTCTTCATGTTGTCACAGAGCTCTCAGAGTTTCCTCAGACTTTTTGAGTCTCTTTTCTTTTTTCTGCTCTGCTTCCATGCCTTCATTTATCTTGTCCTCTAACTCGCTGATTCAATTCTCAGCTTCATCCATCCTGCTTTTAATTCCTTTCATTGTGGTCTTCACTTCTGATATTGTATTTGTCATCTCCGATTGATTCTTTTTTAATATTTCAATGTCCTGTTTTATACTTGCTATCTCTTTATTTAGGTGTTCGTAATGACCATCTATTGTTGTTCTAGTATCTTTGAGCATCCTAACAGTCATTATTTTAAACTCTGCATGTGGTAATTTGGTTATATCTGACTCATTCAGGTCCTTTTCTGGGGATTTCTCTTGATTCATTTGTGTTGCATTTCTCTGTCTTCCCATTTTGTCAGTCTCTGTGTGGCTTCTTCAGTGTTCCTTGGTTGAAGAGTCCTCTTAGTTTAGTCCAAAGTTGGTTTTTCTAGATGATGGTTCTTAAAATTTTTCACACCTCTCTGGATCTGGGACCTCTGCACAGCCAGTGCTGTCCCTCCTTTTCCTGGTGTCCCCCAAAGTTGGCCTCTTTCTAATGTCATAGTCCTTTCCATTATCTGTCCATAGCGTTGCTCCCTCCAGCTGCTACACCCAATTCTGTTTCATTACCCCAAATCCTGGCCCTACCTCCCTACGGCCCGTGAAGCAGATTTCTTCTGGTCCTTAGCATCCCTTTCAAATCGGATCTTGATGGGATCATTATATGTATTTTGTCCTTTGGGAAACAAAGAGGGATCCCCTTCCTTATGCATAACCTACTTACACCAAGCAATTAATTAGCTGCAGGGCTTCAGAGAGATGGATAAACTGTGAATGAGATGACACAGTACGGAGACTTTACCCTCAAGAGCAGACTGGGGACTGGTGAGGGCACTGCTGTCCGCTCTGTGAGTCAAGCTGCTGGGCTGACACAGCGTGTCACTAACCAGCTATGAAACCTCAATCTCTCTGAGCCCAGATCCAGAGCATGGAGTGTGTGTACTAGATTGGTAATGGATTGCAACTTGCCTCTGTACTCAACACCCGTGTTTGGAACACCTACCAAGGACAGACATGATGCCAGGCACCAGTGAAATAAAACATCCCCCACTATCATGCTCTCTGATTTTGTTAGTGGCCAACTCAGACCATTATGTCTCTGCCTTTATGGTTGGTTCCTGTACTACCTTTGCAGTTCTCGATATAGCCCAGTTCAGTGCTGGCAGTCACACACACTGCAGACACAAAGCTGCCCAATTAGAGATCAGGATAAAATCAGTACCTGCATAAAAGGCATCTTTAAAACATTTTTATTCCTGGTCCTGGCCAGTTGGCTCCATGGTAGAGCATCGGCCTGGCGTGCAGGAGTCCCGGGTTCGATTCCCGGCCAGGGCACACAGGAGAAGCGCCCATTTGCTTCTCCACCCCTCCCCCTCTCCTTCTTCTCTGTCTTTCTCTTCCCCTCCTGCAGCCAAGGCTCCGTCGGAGCAAAGATGGCCCGGGCGCTGAGGATGGCTCTGTGGCCTCTGCCTCAGGCACTAGAATGGCTCTGATTGCAGCAGAGTGATGCCCCAAGATGGGCAGAGCATCGCCCCCTGGTGGGTATGCTGGGTGGATCCCGGTCAGGCGTATGCGGGAGTCTGTCTGACTGCCTCCTCGTTTCAAGCTTCAGAAAAATACAAAAAAAAACAAAAAACCCAACATTTTTATTCCTGTCAGTTGCCACATTTTCACCTAGGATGTTGACGATGGTCATGACTAAACTATTTTTTTTTTTTTGACAGGGACAGAGAATCAGAGAGAGGGACAGATAGGGACAGACAGACAGGAAGGGAGAGAGATGAGAAACATCAATTCTTTGTTGCAGCACTTTAGTTGTTCATTGATTGTTTTCTCATATGTGCCTTGACTGTGGGGTTACAGCAGAACGAGTGACCCCTTGCTCAAGCCAGCGACCTTGGGCACAAGCTGGTGAGCTTTGCTCAAACCAGATGAACCTGCGCTCAAACTGGCGACCTCGGGGTCTCAAACCTGGGTCCTCTGCATCCCAGTCCAGTGCTCTATTCACTGCGCCACTGCCTAGTCAGGCTAAAGTATTTTTTTTTTTAATTTTATTTATTTATTTATTCATTTTAGAGAGGAGAGGGAGGGAGAGACAGAGAGAGAGAGAGAAGTGGGGGAGGAGCTGGAAGCATCAACTCCCATATGTGCCTTGACCAGGCAAGCCCAGGGTTTCGAACCGGTAACCTCAGCATTTCCAGGTTGACGCTTTATCCACTGCGCCACCACAGGTCAGGCAGGCTAAAGTATTTTATCTAAAGAAAAAAAATTCTACATTGCTTCATTTACTAATGTAATATATTCTTATTCAGGATCAAGACTGGTATGGGATGAATTGTGAAGTGGAAATCACAGACATTTAACCAATTGGCTTTTCCTTAGCTATTTAAGTAACTTTACTCTTATTCTAGCTACACATCTTTTTTTTTCCCCCTGAAGTTGGAAACAGGGAGTCAGACAGACTCCCACATGCGCCCGACCAGGATCCACCCAGCATGCCCACCAGGGGACGTTGCTCTGTTGCAACCAGACGCATTCTAGCGCCTGAGGCAGAGGCCATAGAGCCATCCTCAGCGCCTGGGCCATCTTTGCTCCAATGGAGCCTTGGCTGCGGGAGGGGAAGAGAGAGACAGAGAGGAAGGAGGGGGGAGAGGTGGAGAAGCAGATGGGCATTTCTCCTGTGTGCCCTGGCCGGGAATTGAACCCGGGACTCCTGCATGCCAGGCCGACGCTCTACCACTGAGCCAACCGGCCAGGCCTAGCTACAGATCTTTTAAAAGGTATATTAATGTAGCTCACTGTAGGAGATTTAACTTTTGTTATTCCAAAGAGTATTATACAGGGTGGGTAAAAGTAGGTTTACAGGTGTTTATATGGAAAAAGATATGCATATTACAATTATAATACAAGAATAAACTTTGTTGCATGCACTCTCAACTGTAAACCTACTTTTTCACACCCCAATAAAGTAATATCCTATTTTCTTTTCTTTTTTCCTCTTCTTTTCCAAGTGAGAAGAGGAGAGATAGATTCCCGCATGCACCCCTACTGGGATCTACCCAGCAACCCCCATCTGGGGCCATGCTAGCAATCAAACTATTTCTAACTTCTGAGGGAGGAGGCTCCATGGAGCCATCTCAGTGCCTTGGGCCAATCAAGCCATGGCTCCAGGAAGGGAAGAAGAGAGAGAGAGAGAGAGAGAGAGAGAGAAGAAGAAGAAGAAGAAGAAGAAGAAGAAGAAGAAGAAGAAGAAGAGGAGAAGGAGGAGGAGGAGGGTTGAAGAAGCATATGGTAGCTTCTCCTGTGTGCTCTGACTAGGAATCAAACTTGAGACATCTATACACCTGGCCGATGCTCTACCACTAAGCCAACCAGCCAGGGCCAGGGATACCCTATTTTCTTAATTCCAAGGAAATTGCTAAAATATCATATGGAGTAGAAAAAAAGCTAAAACATCAACTTAAATGAATTGGAAGAATATGTTTTTCATATTAACTATTTGTATATATACTCTCAGCTCTATCTTCCTAGTCAGGCATGTTGTAAGTCACTTCATCTCTTAAAAATCAGCAGGGAAATCTAAAACTGAATTATTAAAGCGACCTTTATTACTCCCCTGAATGTACCTGAATTTACTCTGAGACCCACCTTGAAAAGAGCATAAAGTTCTTCTAGCTCATCAATGGTAAAGGAAGTTTCTGTCACAATGGTTCGCACCTATAAAAATAATAAACACAATGAATTCCACAATCTCAAAAATGTCACCTTGGGAAAGTTCCTGCTGTTCTCCTAAGTCACCGCCCATGCGCCAGGCAGGACTGGAGGCGCAGTGGGCATGTGGGGAAGGGGTGAGGGACAAGGTGGCCGCACTATTTCTCCAGGACTCACCACATTCCGTTTCGTGGTGTCCTCCAGGGTCTGGATCACCTTCAGCCTCTGTTTGAATCTCATCTGCTCAATCAGATCCGCCCGGATAGTTCCAAATTTCTGCAAGAGAGCGAGAGTGGCACTTCTCAGGACTCCGTTGAAACACAGTGTCATGTCTGCAGGGCTGATGGGACACAGTCCTGATACATATGAGAAATTTCTTGTCACCGCACAGGCATGCGAGACTATACCTTTATTTACGACATTGCCTTGATTTACACTGACGCCATTTAACAACTATAAACAACAGGCAATTCTCAAGCTTCTTAACTATTCAACCAAATTTCAAAGCTGATGAGTCTTCCTCAAATCCACAGTTCATGGGGCAAGACAAGAGGCTAAATAAGGCTATGAGAGCCATTATGTACGAAAAAATGCTTTAAAAGAAGAATTTTCTTGTCAAGGAAAGAGGAAGTATCTAAGGTTAATTAGACTGGAATGCTGGAAGAAACACTGGTGTGAGGCTCCCTGCTCCTTATCTTAGTTCAAAGAGCATTTATCCTGGTCCAGAAACCCACAGTGTTTGCTCTGGAGGGCGACACGGTGAGCTAGCTTTCTTTTCAAACTCTGAAATGTCTAGTGTTGCCTGGATGTATGTTGAATTCAATTTCAAAAACCAAGTGAGTTTTCCAACCTGAAGGTAGACAAGTAATATGTAAGATATCACCTCTTAGTGGTGCAGAAGAAAAAACAAAGAAATTCAGCTTAAAGCATGAAGTTTAATCCACGGAAGCAAAGGATGCAATGGCTAAAGACATTTAAAAGCTAAAGGAAAAAGTTGATAGACAATATCAAGTGTTGGCAAGGGTGTGGTACAACCAAAACTCTCGTATGTGGCTGCTTAGAGTAGCAATTGGCACAACCATTCTGGAAGCCTACCTGGCACTAGCTATTAAATCTGGTCAAAGGTATACCTATGACCCAGAAATGCCTCTCCCTAACTATATAAAAAAAGTGCATATTCTTTTACCACCCCCCGATACTAGAATATTCCTAGTGCCACTGTTAGCCAAAAGCAAGTAACCACTCAAATGCTCACTAACAGTAGTATAGATCAGTAAATTATGGTACTGTCACATAATGAACCACTAAGCAGCAAGGAAAATGAACAATTTGGAGAAAATCTCACAATCATAATGCTGAGCAAAATAAACCAGAACCAAAACACAATTTGCTGTATAATTTTATTTACATGAAGTTCAAAACCAAGCAAAACTGATCTATGGTGTTAAACATTGCCCTGGCCAGTTGGCTCAGTGGTAGAGCATTGGCCTGGCATGTGGATGTCCTGGGTTCAATTTCCAGTCAGGGCACACAGGAGAAGAAGCCATCTGCTTTTCTACCCCTTCCCCTTCTTGGGTTTTTTTTTTTTTTGTATTTTTCTGAAGCAGGAAACGGGGAGAGACAGACAGACTCCCACATGCGCCTGACCGGGATCCACCCGGCATGCCCACCAGGGGCGACGCTCTGCCCACCAGGGGGCGATGTTCTGCCCCTCCGGGGCGTCACTCTGCCGAGACCAGAGCCACTCTAGCGCCTGGGGCAGAGGCCAAGGAGCCATCCCCAGCGCCTGGGCCATCTTTGCTCCAATGGAGCCTTGGCTGCGGGAGGGGAAGAGAGAGACAGAGAGGAAGGAGGGGGGAGGGGTGGAGAAGCAAATGGGCACTTCTCCTATGTGCCCTGGCTGGGAATCGAACTCAGGTCCCCCGCACGCCAGGCCGACGCACTACCGCTGAGCCAACCGGCCAGGGCCCCTTCTTGTTTTTTTCTCTCTCTCTCCCCTTCCTGCAGCCATGGCTCAATTGGAGCGAGTTGGCTCTGGGCACTGAGGATGATTCCATGGCCTCCACCTCAGGTGCTAAGAAGAGCTAGGTTGCTCAGCAATGGGCAGAGCATCACCCTCTAGTGGGCTTGCCAGGTGGATCCCACTCAGGATGCATGCAGGAGTCTGTCTCCTCTCCTCTCCTCTCCATAATAATAATAAAAAAGTCAGAAGTATATTAATCTTGGTTGGAAAGGGCATTTATGGGGTACTTGCATTAATCTGGGTAATAATTACACAGGTATGTTAAACAGAAGGTTTAAAGCCAGTGTGTTGGTATACATATACCATAGGATACTATTCAGAAATTAAAGAAAAAAACCCAGCTATTGATATATACAATGACTTGGATGAACCTGAAAGAACTTATGCTGGATGAAAAAAGAGCCAGCCTGACCAGGTGGTGGCACAGCAGATAGAGAGCATCAGCCTGGGGTGAAGAGGACCCAGGTTTTGAAACCCAGAAGTTGCTGGCTTGAGTGTGGGCTCATCTGGCTTTAGCATGGGCTCACCAGCTTGAGCACTGGGTCACTGGCTTGAGCGTAGGATCATAGACATGACCCCATGGTCACTGGCTTGTGCCCAAGGCCCTGGCTTGAGCAAGGGGTCACTGGCTCGGCTGTAGCCCCCCTGGTCAAGGCACGTATGAGAAAGCAATCAATGAACAAATAAGGTGCTGCAAAGAAGTACTGATGCTTCTCATCTCTCTCCCTTCTTGTCTGTCCCTATCTGTCCCTCTCTCTGTCTCTTTCATTACCAAAAATAAAAAAGACAGATCCAAAAAAGATATATTTTGCATGATGTTTATGTAACAATCGTGAAATGACATAGTCACAGAGTGGTGATCAGATTAGTGGCTGCCGGATTAGCAATGGTGGGAAAGAGGGTGGTGGGGCTCTGAAGGGATCACAGGGAATCAGCTTCGGGGACGGCTGAATCAGCAAGTGTCCTGGCTGTGGGGGTGCTTGTGCAAGGCTCTGCATGTGGCACAGCTGCATCAACTACACACACACACACAAAGTGTGTGTATAACTGGAAAACCTGAATAAACTGTGTGGATTGTGTCAGTGTCAAGTTCTTATGCTGATTCCGCATGGTGGTTATTTGGGATGTGAGCAGGGTGAGGAGGGGCTGGAGGAGAAGGTGCAGATAGATCCCATCCCTGTTCCTTTCCCTGCTACCTCCTGAGGATCCACAATTATTTCACAATAAAAGTGCTTTGTGCTGTGTTTTTTAAGAGTTAATTTCAAGTTATGGCGTAACCTTTTTAGGACAGACAATGGTGAAGCCATCTGAAAAGTGAGCGACAATCAGGGAGTTGAGAACGTCCCTTTTGGTTCAAGAACAGTATCGGCAGCAGACAGAGAGAACACAGCCTTTCTGAGATTACGGAATGAGAGCCAGCATCACCCAGCTGAGTCGAACGTGAGTGACGCTTCACGGTTGCCACCTCACTGGCAGGAGCATCCCAGTATCTATCTGTTCTCCCTTCATCTACGGAACTCAGACGTTCAGCTCTGAGCACCTGGATGTTCAACAAACTCTCCAGCCTCCCTCGTAGCCCTCTGTGGCCAGGTAACAAGATTCTGGCCAACAGGACCTGAGTAGATGTTTTATGACAATGGCCCTCAAAAGGAAAGGAGCAGAGCCACCCTGGCCCTCTGCCTGTGGGGTGTAGACATACTTCAAGAGGAGGTGAGAGAAAGCCTGGGTCCCTGATGCCACTGAGCTCTATAACCAGCCTGAATAACTGATGGAGACTGAAAAGCAATAGAAAAACAAGTGTCTATGTTATTTAACTCTAGCTTGAATCTGCTGTGGCAACAGTCTAGCTTGTATTCCAACAGAATATAAGAGCCAACACTTCTACACTGTTTATTCTAGTGCTGGGCACAGGTGTGCACGCTTTCATGTCACTCAGTCTCCTTGTCCTGGTTCTCGCTATACTCCGCTGGCCACTTCTTTGCTGTCTCTCTGCACATCCTCTCCACCTCGAAACCTTGGGGAACACTGAGGCTCAGTCTTTAGATCTCTACCCATCTCCTTCTACTCAGGCAACCTCCCTCGGCTCTGGCTGTAACGCTCGCAAGCTCTTATTTGGATCCTGACTCTGCCACTTTCTAAGTATGTGGCTTGGAAAAACTAACTCAACCTCTCTCAACTTACTTTTCTGCTTTAAACAGGGTTAATGTTTACCTGGCGGGACTGTGTGGGCAGACCCCCACCGAGCAGTCTACCCCACAAAGGGCAGGCTCTCCAGGTGGTAGCCATCATGGTCATTATTCATACACCTGACACATTATTTTGAACTTTCATAACTGTTTGTCCTTCTGCACAAAGTCCTCCTTGCATTTTATGAGTCATATCTTTTTCCAGCTTAACACTTCTCGGATGAAACCTACTGGACTGAATCGTCCTGAACACAGGAAACTGTGGTGGCCATATGCCTGCTGTAAATTAATGTGCCCCTAAAGGTCATCTCGGTGCCTGAGTCCAGTTTGAGGCTGTGACTTAGTCTTTTACTTCTGGATAACTCTACGAGATGGCGCAGCCTCACCCACGAGTCCCACACAGAGGAAAACTGTTACTGTCTCTACAATCCCTTCCAGTAGGGGCTGGGGAGGGCATACCATGAACAAGATTTTTCCTTTTGTGGCATTCATGAATAAAGTTATCACCTCTTCTCGCCAGGAGGAACTGGATCAATGTATCAGAGCAACCTCCCAACAGCTGGGGAGCGCTGGACCAGACCTCAAACCTGAATGGGCTTCTGGTATTTCTCCTACCTCTCTTCCCAGGCTAATTCTCCTGAAGTTCAGAAAGAAATGCATCGCGAGCCTCAGAACACTCTGGTGTCACACCAGGTCCTAACCAGGTGACTGTCGGCTCGGCAACGCATGGCCCCATTCTAAAACTAGGGCAGTGGTTCTCAGCCCTCCCCGGGCACTGGAATCAGCTGCAGAACTTTTTAAAAACACTGATTCTTGGGTCTCATGACAGAGAATCAGATTAAGTTGGTCTGCAATGGAGCCTAGCAATTTATATTTTTAAAAGAGCAGCTTAAAAATGTTTTAAAGTAATTAAAAAAAATTTTATTGATTGATTTTTAGAGAGATAGGGAGAGTGAGAAAGAGGGGGGAGAAGCAGAAAATGTCTACTCGCAGTAGTTGCTTTCTGTATGTGCCTTGACTGGGCAAGCCCAGGGATCGAACCAGTGACCTCAGTGTTCCAGGCTGATGCTTTATTCACTGCGCCACCACAGGTCAGGCCTTAAAGTCATTTTTAAAGTATTGAGAACCAGTCATCCAAAGGTTAGGAGGAGGAAAAAGATAAAGATAAGCAGGGGTGTATGGTGTTCTTTACTATGGAGACCTGTAAAGCATTGGAGAGCCACTGGACATTTAAGAGCAAGAGGTGACACTAAGCAGAGAAAATAAATAAATAAATAAAAGCAGTCAGCGTGCATGGCAAGACCAGGTAATGCAGGCTTTGACACAAACGAAAGGGGCTGTCTCCCGGGCAGAGGCAGGAGACTGCACTGTCCTGTGATAAGATGTTAGGCAGCCTAAGGGCCTGCACAGGGCTCAGCCACCCGGGGATGTAAATAGAAACCAGCGCTTGGTCTCGTCTCCATTCTCTTTCCCATTACAAATGGGCCTAGTAATGATGTCAGCATGATGTTAGCTTGACTGCTGTCAAGAATAAAGCTGAGTATCCACACACTAAGCTTTATTACTTTGATTCAGAATTCTCTTAACAATAAAGGTTTCAGAAGTTGCCTTTAGAAAATCCACAGGTAAATGAAAAAAAAAAAAAAAGATTGCTTTAATCACATGGGCTCTTTCTCTGGACAAATAATCATCCACAATTTCCAATAGAGTACTATTAAAAAGTCGTAGAGCTGTGACCTTTTTAAAAAACGCATTGTGATAATAAGCAGTGTCGAGGAGAGGGAAGTGAAACAGCCACGTCCAGTCACTATTAGTGGGAATATAAATTGGGACAATCTCCCTGAAACTTGGACAGTGTATGTGAAGAGCTTGGAAATAATTTACACTTTTTGAGCTACCGCTGTAAATCTCTTCCTAAGAATGGACTCTAAGAAAATAATCAGAGATATGATATTTGTGTATAAGTTTATCACATAATACATATCATATGATACATATACAATACCATATGTTTGCCATTGAATACTGAAAGTTTGGAAGCAACCAGTGTCCAACAAAAGGGAATCAGCTAAATAAATTTTGGTAACTCACATTAAAGGAGAATACTAAGAATCTATTAAAACCATGCCATTGGACAATATTTAATATATTAGGGAATGCTCATATATATTTTACATAAAATTGGAATGTTGCAAAGCCCTTTTTAGTAGGGACTTACTTTTTCAGTGTATACTACAAATGTAAAAACAACTCAAGAAGCCTGACCAGGTGGTGGCACAGTGGATAGAGCACTGGCCTAGGATGCTGAGGACCCAGGTTCAAAACCCTAAGGTTGCCAGCTTGAGCACGGGCTCATCCAGCTTGAGTGTGGGGTTGTGGGGTTGCTGGATTGAGTGTGGGATCATAGACAAGACCCTATGGTTGCTGGCTTGAGCCCAGAGGTCACTGATGTGAAGCCCAAAGTCACTGGCACAAGCCTTAGGTCACTGGCTTGAGCAAGGGGTCACTGGCTTGGTTGGAGGCCCCTAGATCAAAGCAAATATGAAAAAGCAATCAATGAACAACTAAGATGCATTGATGCTTCTCATCTCTCTCCCTTCTAGTCTGTCTGTCCCTGTCTGTCCCTGTCTCTCTCGCTAAAAAACAAATCAACAAAACAAAACATACTTGAGGGAAATATGGTGAAATAAATGCTCATAAGATATAGGATGTATTTTTCTTCATATTTTCTCATAGTTCCTACATTTTTTATAATAAAGGTGCATTACTTTTATGATTCTAAGACATACTAAAAATGTTTAGTTTTTAATATACACAGAGTGTCAGTGAACATTTTAAAATAATAAATTAACAGTTGCTCTCCCATTAGTAGTTAAGGACAATCATTTCTGAAAAGGCTTCTAGATCCATACTATTAAAAAGTAAATAAATAAATAAAAAATAAACACCAACTTCTTGACTCCAAGAAAGACTTCTTGACCTCAGCCTACGCCTCACTATTTGTCTCTTCTCCAGGTTGTTGCAAGCTGGAGTGCTGACAATCACCAGTCATGTCATCCTAAAGCACTGCAGCAGGCAAGAGTGTGCTCAGCAGAACACTCATGCTCTTTCTTAACGATCATTTCTGTAAACGTTTGCAAAGCTAAAGATTGGGAAATGAAGACAATCTCACGAGGAGTTATGGGCACCGAGTCCTTGGGGCTCCACAAACCACCGAATGCTATGAGACACATGGTCCTGTGGTTCTGACACCCTGAGAAGCGCTACTTTGAGATTCAAGACCAGATTGAGGGTCACGCTGGCCCAGAAAGCAGCCTCCCCCACGGGGCTAAGCAATTCCAGAGGAGTTGTAGGCCGGCTCTTCTCTCGGATGGTGCAGGGTACTCAACGTGCCTTGGGCTGAAGAGGATCAGCTTATCCACCTCAGAGAAGCCCTGAGCACTTGTCACAAGAACAGGAAGGGGACTGGTTTGTGCAGGGCAGCCTCCCCAGGCCAGCCCTGTCTCAGGCCACCCAGAGTTGAATCTGAGTCGCTACTCAATCAGGTTTCAGAGTGGGTATAGTAAAGAACTAGAGAGCGAGTGCTTGTCATGCCATTTAGTGACACCCAGACGTCATGGGCCCCATTCAGAGTCCATCTCCACAGCTCGTGTCAGCTGGTCGATAGCTACTTACTCCTGCAACTAGTTCTGAGCAGGTAAAAGGCAGCAGGTACACCCAGGGGTCAGCAAGAGAAGAGTGTGGCACATGTCCAGCCAAGCCCTGCCTAGCAATCTCAGGGGGCTGTGACACTGAGCCAGCAAACAAGATCTACCTCGTAGGAAGTTCTGATGAGTCTGAAGATGTCCACCTCGGGGTAAGGCTCCACATCATCACTGAGCAGGGAGTGTAGGTGAGGAATGGGCGGCAGGGTGCTGTCTTTATTGGTCACACTGTCTAAATACCTGCAAGAAAAACGCATCAGACGTCACTGGAGGTGAAGCTGGAATTCTCCCATCACAGTTCTCCATATATTTTCTGCAAACTCTGCACTTGAAAACAGAAGACTAGAATTCCCTTAAAACCAGAATGAAACTCCCTTAACTTCTAAAAACAAAGCCTATGAAATTAAATCCTCAGCCACTGAGAGAAGTGGGCACGATGAAACCCAGCAGACAGATGGAAGTCCAGGGAAGAACTCGGTTTTCTTTTTTTCCCTTTTCCTGTTTTCATTTTTAAGTGACAGGTGGGGAGGTAGAGAAACTCCCGCATGCGCCTCAACCAGGATCCACCTGGCAAGCCCACTAAGGGGTGGTGCTCTGCCCATCTGGGTCCTTGCTCTGTTGCTCAGCAACCGAGCTATTTTAGCACCTAAGGCCAGGCCTTGGTGCCATCCTCAGTACCCAGGCCCAACTTGCTTGAATGAGCCATGGCTACAGGAGGGGGGAAGGGGGAGAAAGAGAGAGAAAGGGGAGGGGTGGAGAAGCAGATGGTCACTTCTCCTGTGTGCCCTGACTGGGAATTGAACCTGGGACTAGCACACAGGACCACCACATGCCGGGCTGATGCTCTACCACTGAGCCAACCAGCCAGGGCCAAGAACCTGGTTTTCAAGAAGCCTCAGTACTTTACCTTCCCAAAACAGTCATGGCCTCCCCGTCGTCCTTACAGTTCAACAGTTTGTCCACATTTGCATCCAGCACAGCCAGGGCCAGCTGGAAGATCACCTTGATTCCTTCATAGAAGAAACAGTCGACAACCACGACTGCACTTTCAAAGGGCATCACGCTCAGAAACAGGGTGAGGAACCAAGACAGGGAGATGGTGGAAATCACACCCAGGTCCTGCATGCAGTCATAGAGCTGAGGGACGTAGTCTCGCGCCAGTTCCTCGAAGACACCCTGGTCCACCAGTGCACCTGCAGCGGGGTAGACACAGGGCCCTGGATGAACCCCTATACTTCTTACTAATGCACCCAAGTGAATGGCTTGACTAAAACAATGCAGTTCAGAACTGCTACTGAGACAGAGCTCTGTTCCCTTCTCTAATTGTTTCACTGTTACTATGTTACTAGTTACTATGTTACCATGTCACTATGTTACTGGTTACTACTACCAGTCACTATGCTACAGTTACTATATTACATGTTAGGATGTTTCTATGTTACTAGCTACTATGTTATTAGTTCCTAGGTGACTAGTCATTGTGTTACGTGTTACTATGTTGCATGCTGCTATGTTTCAATGTTACTAGTTACTGTGATAGATAGACCAAGGTGTCAACACAGTCCAGTCACCAGATTAGTTCAGCCTGCATCTTCCCTCTCTGGGGTCTTCCTGTCCTGCTTTCCCCACCATAAAAAGCAATACAACAACCATGAGAGTTATTGAGAAAGTCAGTTTACAAAGACTGAATACATACAATCAATTATTTCGCTGGCAACATTTTTGGTTAGGTATAAAATGTATACCTAAGCAGTTCCATTTCTTGGAAAACTCTTATTTATTTTTTTAAATCGCTCTTTTGGATGTATGGTTCCCATGCAGAAATTCTTTTTTAAATAACTAGCTTCTTTAAAACTAAAAAGTATGCCAGCCAGCTGCACACATTCATGATCAACTTACATTTCTGGAGAATATTGTCAGTGATTCAGATTAGGGTGCAAAAGTTTAGAAATGAAGATAGAACACAAGAGGAAGGCATAAAGCACACATTTTACTGTACGAGCAACAAAAAGCTTGTCCCGCCAACACCAATGCCTAACACTTGCGGGGAGTAACCACAACATTTTGTTGAAATACTCACGATTGTTGTTTGCTTTGCAATGAAATCAGTGCTGGGGAAAAATGCCGTAGAAACTTCATTTCTGGATAAGCCATTCTATGCTCTTTTGCCCACCCCAGGGAACCCTTTTTTGGATATTTCTGCTTTCTATAGATTCTATCCTCTTCGTGAAATAATTCTTTGTCAAACCTTTTGGGTTGATGGTCAGTGACCTTAGTGTAGTTCTCGCGGCTCACAGAGTGGCACCCACCTCAAATGTTTTCTGAAATAATTTTTGTATCAGGGACACACAGGGACGCTTTCAGGTCCCATGGGCCCCCTTGGACATAACTATATTGCGTCAAGCCCTCTCCTTTCCAGTGTGGAAAACTAGAGTCATCTGAGACTCTTCTGGCTAACTGGGGACTGGAATTGGTGTTCCAGCTGGTATTGGGGCTCTATTCACATCTTGATGAGAGATGGATTAAAACGTGACGTGCATCCCCACGTACCAACAACTCGGGTGTTGTAGTAGTCAGGGAGCATGCGTTCACACAGAGCCACGAGCAGCCAGAAAGCCTCCTCCTCTTTGGCATACAGCAGCAGCACTGACGTGACAATGTTCATGGCCTGCACAAGTGAAAGGAACGTCAGCACACACCTGCTCACTAATAAGCAATCTGCTAGCATAAAAAATGACGGAGGCCAGATAAATAAAAATACTTAAAGGCTTTGCAAGCCACACACATAATCCTTTGCATTTTGTTTTGTTTACAGCCCTTTAAAAATGTGAAACCACTGAGCCCTTGGCCTGTAACTAAGAGTCTTCAGGAACACCAATAGCCACCACGGTGGGAGACAGGCAAACCCTCCTTCAAACACTTTGTCCAAAGGTTATTTGAGAAAGCTTTTAACTTGCTAAAATTTGTGTCTTAATCCTTAATTCAGTGAGGTACAGATTTCCTTTAGAATTTATCCGAATGGGTTTAATAACCAGGAACACGTGGCTCTTCTTAGAGCACAATGAAACCTTTAAACTCAGGGCCCCAGCCGCTTATTTCCATCTGGATAAGGAAGGCAGTGATAAGTACTAGTGACTTAAATTCTAAAGTAACCTCCTTTATTAAAAGATATTATCAGATAGCTCATAAGCAGACATAGGCTCAATTACTTTAATAGTCCTTTTAATTAAAAAGAGGAAGATCAAAAGATAAATTGAACTCCTGTATAGCAGAAGCCAACTAATTTCTGTACTTCTTTGATCTTCCAGAAACCAGTAGTTGTTCATCAGATTTCTACAATATCAACGTCAAAAAAGGAATTTTGGTCTAATAGGCTCTTTCTTGTAGTAAGGCTTACTCAATAGTTTCCCAAATTAAATCATTACTAAAATAACTTTTAAGAATTAACCAAATGGTTCCAGTATATGACATGATCATGGTCCTTGTTGGCTTCTTAGTCATCCAATCAAGGTAAGTTTTTTTAAAGGTCAAGTTTGTTAACAGTCTCTGAACTAGGTATCGGGGAGTGGGAAGGGGGAACACAGGTGGTGACAAGTTTGCACAGGGCTTATTTTATTTATTTATTTTGAGAGAGACAGAAAGACACACAGGAAGTGAGAGAGAGGAGAAGCATCTACTCATAGTTGTGGCACTTTAGTTGTTCAGTGATTGCTTTCACATATGTGCCTTGACTGGAGGGGCTCCAGCCGTACTAGTGACCCCTTTCTCAAGCCAGTGACCTTGGGCTTCAAGCCAGCAACCATAGGGTCATGTCGATGATCCCAAGCTCAAGCCAGCAACCTCAGGGTTTCAATCCTGGGACCTCAGCGTCCCAGGCTGACATTATTCATGGCGCCACCACCAGTCAGGCTCACAGGCTTAAATGTTGGTGTCAGAAAGATTAAAATGTGAAGGTTAATCATTTTTTGGTATATTTAAATTGTGCTATCAAATAGACAAAATAATGTGGTACAAGGAGATTTGCACTCTGTGTGTGTGTGTGTGTGTGTGTGTGTGTGTGTGTAGAGGAATTAAGCCTGTAGCTTTTAGCTGGATGGCCACATTAAGGTCATATCATCTGTATTACCCAATTGTGATATATGTACTAGAGATAATTTTAGTTGGTATATGGGGAAACACTTTTTAAATATCCAACTTAGCTTTATTTTAATGTGTATTAAAATCTATCTATCACATATAGAAGTTCTAGTCTCAAGGACATCACTGCTTAGGAGGATGCGGAGGAGGAGCACGGTGGGACCTAGAATGCAGAAGTAATGCCCTAGTGCTCAGGGGTGCTCTCTGTTATCCCACGACGAGGGGAGACCAGAGAGTGACCCCCAGGGACTCTGAGGTCGCCCCGCTAGATGGTGGTGACTCTGGTAAGGGCAACCCTTGTCTCCTGGCTCCTCTGCTCAGTGCGGTGGTTCTCACCGGGGGTTTCACTCCGCAGCGGACATCGGGCAGTGTCTAGAGACATTCAGGTTGTCATGATTGGGAGGGTCCACTGGCATTTACTGGGTAGATGCTATTCAACATTTTATTAAAAAGGAATGTTATGAAACATCCTAAAAAGCACAGGACAGCCCCACACAAAGAACTGTCCAGTCCACAATGCTCACAACACCAAGGTCAAGAAACCCTGGTGGAGTGAAGTGAGAGTTCTGATGACCATAAAGTCTTTCGTCTTCTTATTTCCCAGCTAGTAAAACAATTATGAGCACAAAGCACCCGGATGCGCACCTGGCAATACCCTATGTTCGGGTTCCGGAACGCATAGGCTGTTAGGACTCTCCTCAGAGCAGCAATACCCATCTCGTTCTGGAAAGCGGGGTGTTCCGGCAGGGAGCGGTGCAAATCCCTCTCAATCTCCTCTGTGGCCAGATTGTACTTCCCCATGGACTTCTCCACCAGGTCTCCATAGTACCCAGGGTGCGTGGCCTTCTCGTTGATGGCCCCTGGGAGATACCCAACAGACAGCACATCAAAAAACGAAAGCCCTGCCCTTGGTCTGCAGCCTCAACTTACCCATCAGACCTCTTCACTTTCCTGACCACTCAAAGGACACTTGCAAAATAACCGTGAAGTCCCACAGATAATGTGGTATGCTGCAATCACAGCTAGCCGGGGTCATTTAAATAGGCCTCTTTCTGTCTCAGCTGCACAGGGAGATGCCATTTAAAAAGGCCTCCCAAGGCAGAGGCCTCCAAGCTGAAGAACAGTGTTCCCAGCAACTTCCGCAGACCACCGTGAGGGGTCGCCAGTGAGCAGAGGAGCCCGTCTGGGTCCCAGCCCTCCTTCCACACAAAGCGGCTCCTCTTTCACTGCATTGGGGTTTTCCTTCTGCTTTTGCCTGAGGAAGGAGATTTTCCTCCCAAAACAAGTTTGCAAACTGCTGAAATGTAAGCTCTGAAGGGCTTCAAAAGCCATATTGAAGGACAGAAAGCCATATGGAGAGGGGCTAATAGAACATGTAGGGGCCGGTCAAACAGCAGGGGTTGTGAGGGTGTGCCCAGCAGTAGTGGACTGCTGTGGAGGGCAGCCCTCAGGGCGTGGGCAGGGGGGCTGAGAGAGGTCCAGGTTAAGAGGTCTGGTTATTCTTGCAGGGAGAAAAACCCTGTATACAAAGAACTAAACCTAAACCTAATATATATGATTTATATAAATATAAGTATAAATTACACTTTCCAGTAAGTTATATAATATATATGTATTAACTATATAAACATACATATATAATATAAATACATACAAAATATATACACACATATATACTATATAATGTGTGTATATATATATATATACACACACGTGTGTGTTTAATCTGTCAGCGATCTGAATCAGATGGTCAGGGTGACCAGTTCACCAAACACAAGGAAGACAGAAGACTGGACAGTAAGGATCATTTCTGGCTGGACTTGTAATTAGACAGACATTGACTCAAACTGGGTTTCTAATGAAGGAGCTATGGCTGGTCTACTTAAGAAATATGAAAACCAAGACTTGTAAATGAGGATAGGACAAACTAGTTTCATGTAAAACAGCTAAAACCAATTATTCTTCAGCATTCTATCACCCTACTTCTGAGATGTTAATAACATCTCACTACGGGCCTTTAGCATTCACACCTGACTTTAGGAAGAGCTATGAGAGTTTTTTTTTTTTTTAAGGCTTTCCTATGAATCTGGAAACTTTTAATTTTAGTGTTATTTTTTTTAAATGAAAGGCTTTAATAACAGCACTAGAGTCGGACCATCTTGGGTTCAAATAAAAATATTCACATCCACCTATTATAATGATTACATTTCAGGCCTCGACCCGAGTAGAGCAGCTGATGTACAGATTGAAGACTGGTGACGGCTGAAGGAAGGCCCGATGTCCGTGAAGGACTAGGCTACCAGGAAGGGGCTTAGAGGACTTCTGGGATCTGACGCAGGGCTCCAAGGTGTGACCTGAGGGCGTTATGTTCTGGCCAGAGCATGGCTTGTGGACCAGTAAGGTGGACACATCTTCCCACGCGTCCATGATGTGTCCACTCTGTCCTTCCTGACATCTCCAGCTTGAGGCGCAAGTATGATCTGTATAAGCTCCTGGTTCCAGAGCAGACTCAGGTCTCTCCTCTTCACCTCCAGTGCCAACCAGTGAACCCAGGCGGTGGCTGAGGTCAAGGACAGGACTTCCATACTCCTCCCACTTCCTCCCTCTCTGTGACCCCAACGACTGCTCTGACCGCGTGCCACACTTCGACAAAGTCAATGAAGCTGACAACAGCTGGGAAGGGAAAAGGACTCCCTAAGTCACAGAGAATGATGCTCTGGTCCTTCAAGTTCTCTTTTTCCCTAAATAATGTTGGTAAGTAAAAGGCGAAAGATTTATGCGATCTGAAGAGAAACCAGGGTATTAATGTTGGTAAGTAAACAAGGGGTTATCAGGACTCTGAGGTGGTGGCTTTGACATTTGGGTGGCTGGATATGTGTCCTGTTATTTTTATTCAGGGGACTTCAGCGCTCTGGCGAGGAGAAGACATTTAGCTCTGCGCTGGCGTTTGCATATCTGAGAGCGCCCTGGAGCATGAGGAAGGGTGAGGGGAAGCCGCAGACCCGGAACCACTGCCCTATCGGCCCGCCCCCCGGCCGCCGCACCTGAGAGCAGCAGCCACAGCTCCCCGCGCATGCTCTCTGGGATGCCCTTCAGCACCAGCTCTCGTGTCTTCTCCGTGCGGTACATGCAGATCCCTTGTCCGTACTCGGCAAAGTGGATCTTCCAGGCTTGCTCTTTCAGAAACTCCTTGGCCTGAAAGGGAGAATCATGCATGACTACATCCCCGAAGTACCTCGAGGTTGGTGAGAAGTTTGATGGAAAGTCAGACCACTTCCCCTCGTGAACAGAGCAGTGATTCTGGACGGATCAGGAGAGCAAAGCACTCGGATTCTCTGGCATCCTTCCCTAAACTGACCCTTCTATCCCATCCGACTGTTCTGCTGAGAAGCTCTCTGGCCCGGAGTCAGAATTATTCTTCCCTGAGACAGTCAGCAGGCTGCAGATTATATGAATGGCTTTATGTCTATGCCTCCCCATTAAAGTAAGTTATGTTTCTTTTTTTAAAATGTGGGCTGAGAACTTATTCTCTGGTTGATTTAAACAATAGTGAAACCAAGACCAAAAAAAGTCACCCAAATTCTCCATAACTCGTCTCCATCTGTGAAAAGCCACTCTCAAACCTAATGACCTATTGAGACGAGATCTGCCTTACTTATAGAAAAATATCTATTTACATACATATGCATTTACTTTTATTAAAAAAACAACAACAATAGTTTCAAACGTTAGTTTTCTATCATAGAAAGTTTCAGGGAAGACGAACAGGAGGGACCCACCAGTTTCGGGTTGAACTCCTCGGGAGACCGCCGCCGGTACATGGTCATCAGGGTCTGTGTGGCCGTGGGGACGCTGTTCCCATTCAGGTTGAACTGGCGCTCTCCCTCAGCGTCCGAGCTGGTGCTTTGCTGGGGGCTGGAGGAGACCAGGCTGCTGGGCCGGGAATACACCTGCAGGGGCAGAGAGGGACAAGGTATGGGGAGGGTCCTCTACAGGAAACAGGAGCTCTGTCATGGTTCCCCAGATGCTTCTTGCTTTGTGAAGAAACAGAAGACAGCAAGCAAGTCAGCATTTCAGTGGGGACAAGACAGGCGCACAGGCCATAGGCTACAGAGCTTCAGTCCTCAAAATTGGTTTTCCCTGGACTGCAACTGCATCTTTGCAACAAACCGGTTGGCCATTTGTCTCTGATGTGCATATATTCAAAGCATGCTGTGGTTGGATCAGCGGTTTATGGGAGCCCCTCCCTCTCTTCCTCTCTAAAATTTCCACAGAAGTTTTGGGCAGGGATGTTCCTTATGAGCTCATCATCTTTTCAACTGGTTGCCAGTAACTTGCTCTATTACGTAAGCTAGTGACCTGTCTGCCTGGCTCCAGACTCCCTGGATGTTGGTTCAGGTATAAGTCAACAGGGACACAACATGTATTTTATCATAATAAAATCATCATAGTGATGTTGTAGTTCAGGCTTGAAACCTTATCTGCTGACCTTTGTAACCTTCCCAACAACATCATTATATGGACCAGCGTCATTTGTTGTGTCACCAGGACAAATGACTTAATAATTCTTCAACCGTAAAATAAGAGGGTTAGATCGGACGATCTACAAGGTTCTGCCCAGATCTCTGGTCCCTCATACAAACTCCATGAGATTTAAATGAGACATTGCTCTGGGCATCAGGGTAGCTGAGTATCTGAGCACAGCTGCAAAGCTTGAAGGTCAAACCGAACAGGCAAGGAGGCGAATGCTTCAGGCAGAGGAACGGAGGAACCCAAACCCCCGCGGGGGTCCTCCACAGACCTCGTCGTCAGAACTGTTGTAGCTCCCGGAGAACTCCTTGTCCGAGTATATTCTGGAGGTCGTCTGCTGCAGGAAGTCGGAGATCCTCTGCACCAGAAAGTCTCTGTCTTTCAGATTGGCAAACAGGAAAGTCATCTTGTTCCGGGTGCTGATGGACAGAGGACTAGGGAGCACGCTGGAGCTGTCGGCCTTCTCTACAATGGTCACCTGGTAAGAAACAGGAGACAAAGGGCATTGCCTTCCAGGGATTTCTACAGCAGCCCCTGCTCGGCGCTGAGGAGGGGTCACAGCACTGGTCCGTGCCGTATGAACCAGGCATGTATTATTGAGGCAAACTGAGAGGCTGTAACTGTTCTAATCAGATAAAACAGCAAACCAAACTGGTGCTTATACCAGAAGCTGGAATCATCTTGCCGGTTTCTCTAAATCATCACTTCTAAACTTAAAAGTGATTTTATGCCCCAGGAGACATTGGGCAACATCAGGAGGCATTGCTGGTTGTCACAGTGGAGGGTCCGGCTGGCACATAGTAGGCAGAGGCCAGAGGGCCACTAGGCATCCTACAGTGCACAGGACAGCCTGCCCCCAACCAAGTCCAGCCCGAGACATCCACGGTGCCAAGGCTGAGAAGCCTTGTTGTGAAGGAATTCTTTGATTTTCATTAAAATTTCATGGAGCCATAAAGGAGAAGACTCCTAGCTGCTGCATTATGCATATGAGACAGAAAGCAGTCCCGATACCGGCTCGTTTTACCGAGTTTAACGTTGGGGTGGTTTTCAAAGCTCCGGCAATCCTACGTATGTCTCATTTGGACTCCCAGGCTTTGCAGTCTTCACCCTTGAATGTTTTAAAGACTTGATTCTGAACAGACATGATGTAAACAGCTTAACTGCAATCCTATCTGCACTAGGGGACTGTGAGGTGTGTGAGTGTGTATGAGTGTGTGTGAGTGTGTATGAGTGTGTGTGTGTGTGTGTGTGATGAAGTAGGCTTACCACACCAATAGGTTTTCAACAGCTAGAAACTAGGATAGGTGCATTAGAACTTTCGTGCTTTAGCACATTAGGAGAAACAACAACTAAACAACAGCAACAAAAACCCTTAAGGCAAGCCCAGATGAGTGTTTTTTTGTTTTGTTTTGTTTTGTTTTGGGTTTTTTTCTACAGAGACAGAGAGTCAGAAAGAGGGATAGACAGGGACAGACAGACAGGAACGGAGAGAGATGAGAAGCATCAATCATCAGTTTTTCGTTGTGACACCTTAGTTGTTCATTGATTGCTTTCTCATATGTACCTTGACCACAGGCCTTCAGCAGACTGAATAACCCCTTGCTCGAGCCAGCGACCTTGGGTCCAAGCTGGTGAGCTTTGCTCAAACCAGATGAACCTGCGCTCAGGCTGGTGACCTCGGGGTCTCCAGCCTGGGTCCTCTGCACCCCAGTCCGATGCTCTATCCACTGTACCACCGCCTGGTCAGGCCAGATGAGTGGTTTATTTGCGGTGGCTCTGACTATATAATTAAAGTCCCTGCCCCCTCTATTTCTACCTGCAAGCTGTCCGGACAGGTCCAGCTTGACCCTCTTCAGCAGCATTCCCTGTGAACTATATTTCCTTCAAAGCAGAACTGGACAAACTTTCCTCTTCAAAGCTAAGAAACCTACTGGCGTGGCCTAAGAAGTTCATGGCCCAGGGCACAGTGGCCACCGCTGGGACCCATAAAGGGACGGGACCCGCCCTCGACTCTCAGGCTTTATAAACACACTGTCCAATATCTACTTTAAAGGAGACACTGGGAATTGTATGGAGACACTTCCTCTTTTTCCTCCTGGAAAAGCGACAGCTAGAGAAGCGGAGCAGGCAGGGAGGAGAATCCCTCCTCATCTCCCCTGACACTTAGGGGGACACTAAAGAGCCCTTCCTTTTAAAAGATCTATTAAAAGCTCCTTTTCTCACACAAAAATTTTTTTCCTGATTCCTTTGGCCACCAGATGTGGGGACTAGATGACAGACACCAAGAGAATCAAAGGTTCAAGTCCTGTACCTACAAGCCACGTGGATCTTGATCAAGTCCAAGTGCAAAAAGTCTTTGATCTGCCTGGGCCCTGAATGCAGAGACAACCAGCAATCTCCCACACGAGACAGGAACACTCACACGGGCTACAAGCTAGCTGTCACTGGCAAACGAGTTCCGGTGGCTCTGTACCCCCTAAGCTCCGTGCCACCAGGAAAGGGGAATAGCGATGTTCGAGGATTCTACACACATTTTCATTACCTCGGGTTATAAAACAGACCGGGACTTAATCAAATCTTGGAGTTTAATATGGAACATTTACAGGGTGATTTATGATTAAAAAAAAAAAAAGACTTCATCTGGAATCTCTATCTAATGAGGAACATGGTTAGTTCACTTTCTCCTCCCACTTTGCTGCCTCAGAAATTTTCTTCAAAATCCATAGCAATGTGATTCTGTGTGTTCGTGGGCCATCTGTCAATGTGGTCTGCCTTAAGTCTAGATGTGGGGTATATATTAATAATCCCCAGTCAGTATTGCAGTTTATTTATAAAAAATTAAATGAGGCAATTCCTAGTCTATCTAATGCCCAAAATGGCCATTCCAAATAGGACTTAATGTTCCCATGGGGACCCCTGCAGGTCCATCAGCTTAACTCAGTTCTGAAAGGTACCAGGTCCATGGAGAGACCCCCGAGCAGATCCCGGAAGGAGGGTGAGGGCCCTGCCTCTTGGCTTTGTCATTATTGTTACCGAAAGGTAATAAAAATTACATTAAGCCCTTTCCTTCTTCCATTAGTTGGGCTTCGGGCTCCACCGTGAATATATCTTAGAGATTCGTCAGGTTAAGGGGAGGGCACTGCCGTTTCACTGAGCTGTGTCCTCCAACCAAAGCATGCCTTATTCTAAATGCTACCTCCACTACTGCCCCTGCTCTGCTGCACCTGACACGTGACTGAGTTATCTCTCCCCTGCTTCCTCTTAGAAAACTACTGAGCAGGAGATGGGCTGGGAACACCAACCCCCATTCTCCCAACCCCCCTGGCTCCCACTGTTGTATTGTAATCGCACTGAAATGTAAACAGAGCTGCTGGACCCAGGACCCTGGCAGGTGGTGAACAGGAGAGTTAACTTGTGGGCAGCACCCTCAGCCCTCCTCTGCTCACATCCCTCTGGTTCAAAGAGCAATGGCTCGCTCTGATTCATAAACGGCACATTCAGGGCACGTCCCTAATCCCAACATGGGTTTCTCGAGTCATTTCAGGTAGCCCTGCTTTACTGCATTCAGGTAGTACTTGACGAAGAAAATTAAGATAGTAACAGTTGATGGCAAAGAAGGTAAATTGGCTAGAAAAGTTATGAACTCCATTTCAGAGTCAAGTGTCAATACTATAGAATTACCCATCTCAGAATTCACCACCAACAAGGTATCTTGGCCTCAGAAAGTGTTCTAATACCAGGTAGCTCAGCCTATAAGAACTGCCTGACATTTCCCGTCCTTCCCAGCCCACCAATTCAGCTTCTAGGAATTTATAATAAAGGGAAACTATACCTGTGATTGGGAGAAAACTAAAAATAATGCAAAGGTCCAATCATAGGTAACTGAATATATAAAGTATATATCCAGCCCTGGCCGGTTGGCTCAGTGGTAGAGCGTCGGCCTGGCGTGCAGAGGTCCCGGGTTCGATTCCCGGCCAGGGCACACAGGAGAAGCGCCCATCTGCTTCCCCACCCCTCCTTCCTCTCTGTCTCTCTCTTCCCCTCCCGCAGGTGAGGCTCTATTGGAGCAAAAGATGGCCCGGGCGCTGGGGATGGCTCCTTGGCCTCTGCCCCAGGCGCTGGAGTGGCTCTGGTCACAGCAGAGCGACGCCCCGGAGGGGCAGAGCATCGCCCCCTGGTGGGCAAAGCGTCGCCCCCTGGTGGGCGTGCCGGGTGGATCCCGGTCGGGCATGTGGGAGTCTGTCTGACTGTCTCTCCCCGTTTCCAGCTTCAGAAAAATACAAAAAAAAAAAGAAAAAAAAGTATATATGCATTTAATTAAATAATATGCAGTCATTAAAAATTACATTGTAGACGAATATTTCATGATATAGGGAAAAGTTTACATAGATACTCGCTGTTAAAGGATATAAACAAAACTAAAAATCCCCTTTTTATAACTGCATAACATTTACACACAGTTTTATAAAATCCAGTTTTATAACTGCATAACATTTACACACAGTAAAGAGTAAAAAAGTCTGAAACGTGTACAGCAGAATGTTCACAGTGGTTGTCTTTGAACAGTGGGGCGAGGAGTTCATTTATGTGTGCTATTTCTTGAATTGACTTTGTTGGGGGACAGCTTCAGGTGTGAAACTCAGTGAAACACCCTCTGCAGAGGGGTGGATTTTGTTTTCTTTTTGTCTACACTTCTACAAATTTTCTGGGACAGTGGTGCATTATTCTTAAAAGAAAAAGGAAACAGAGAAGAAAAATAGCTTACACTAACAGTTTTAAAATAAAAAAGGAAGGCAGAGGGAAATGTGAATCCTTTACTACAGGGACTCTAAACAAAGGATCCGTCTTAATAACCAAAGCTTCTAGAAAAGGGCCAGGGTAGGTGGAGGGTTTTTCGGTTAGAAACTCAGCACTGCCAACCCTGGACATCCTAAGCCTAGAGTTTCTTCTAAACCAGCAGTTGGCAACTTTTTGGCTGAGAGAGCCATGAACGCCACATATTTTAAAATGTAATTCCGTGAGAGCCATACAAAGACTGGTGTACAGCCCTGGCCGGTTGGCTCAGTGATAGAGCGTCGGCCTGGCGCGCAGGAGTCCTGGGTTCGATTCCCGGCCAGGGCACACAGGAGAAGCGCCCATCTGCTTCTCCACCCCTCCCCCTCTCCTTCCTCTCTGTCTCTCTCTTCCCCTCCCACAGCCAAGGCTCCATTGGAGCAAAGTTTGCCAGGGCGCTGAGGATGGCTCTGTGGCCTCTGCCTCAGGTGCTAGAATGGCTCTGGTTGCAACAAAGCAACACCCCAGATGGATAGAGCATCGCCCCCTGGTGGGAGTGCCGGGTGGATCCCGGTCAGGCGCATGCGGGAGTCTGTCTGACTGCCTCCTCGTTTCCAACTTCAGAAAAATACAAAAAAAAAAAAAAAAAAAAAAGACTGGTGTACAATACACATTATCCAATAAAAATTTGGTGTTGTCCCGGACGACAGCTGTGATTGGCGCCAGCCACCCGCAACCATGAACATGAGCAGTAGGAAATGAATGGATTGTAATACATGAAAATGTTTTATATTTTTAACGTTATTATTATTTTTTTTAAAAGATCTGTCTGTGAGCCAGATGCAGCCATCAAAAGAGCCACATCTGGTTCACGAGCCATAGGTTCCTGACCCCTGTTCTAAACTCCCAACCTCACAGCAAACTTCCACACAAGGACCCCTGTGACGGCACGCTAGGACCCTCCTCCAGCCCAGATACATACGCATCTTAGTCTCGACTGTACATGAGAATCACCTGGGACTTGTTTAGAAGGCAGATTCTAGAACTTGCCGAGCTTCAGACTCAGCAGGTCTGGGTGGGCCCGGGAGCCTGCCAGTCCCAGTGGTTCCAGTGCAGGGACTCAGAGGACCAGATCGGCTGTCCCCTTTACACCAAGCTGCTCTCAAGCTGTGAACCAGGTGCAATAATGACATTTTCTAGTTTCTGTTTTGATGCTTTGACATCTTGGGGCCCTGCAGACCCTGGGAGGGCCCCCCTGTCAGAGTTAGAAAATAGCTAAAGACTCACCTGGGGCCAGGCCTTGCATATGCAAACAATCCATCCAGAGCCTACAGCCCAGCCACTTCCGCTGCCATATCAGGGCCACTGTCCACCTATCCTCATCACCCAGGCCAGAGACTTCTAGGAACAGCCCCCATGCCTCAGAGCCCATTGAAACTGTCCAAACCAGCCAGGACTGAGCCTGCTGACCTTGCCTCGTCTGTTCCTTCCCTTGTAAACCACAATAAATACTCTTACCCAGACTTTGCCCTGTCTGCTCTGCCTGCTGACCGACCCTGGTGCTTATCCAAGAGGCCCACATGGCCCCTCCCAGTGGGATCCATGAGTCTAACAATCTCTTTTTTTTTTTCTTTGATTTTATTACGTTCTCTTTTATTTATTTACTTGTTTTATTTATTGGAGTGACATTGGTTAATAAAATTATATAGGTTTCAAGTGTACAGTTCTATATTACACCACTGGATACTGTGTTGTGCATTTGCCACCCCAAGGAGAAAACCTATCTTTCCAATGGCAGTCATCTCCTGATATGCTGGCCTCACCATCCCTGAGTAATAATAAAATCTCCATTGAAAAACAACGGGCTGCCATTGGACCAACCGCTGGTTCACTTCAATCAACAGCAGCACACAAAAGGGTGGCAGATGTCACCAAAGAATTATGACCATTGACTTCTGATTAAAAGCCAGCCAACTACTGGTTCACACAGACAAGTGCTAAAAACATAGTACAAATGAAACCTAAAATAACTGTTTTCACCCAACGCTTACCTCCCGTAATGGGATAATGAGGCTACAAAAATTTTCCTCCTTGCTGGTAAAGCAGATGTAGTTTGTGGACACAAACATCTGCCCCAAAATGTGCATTTTATTAAATGGAGTCCAGAGGGTGCAGTCCGTGTGGCCGTCTAACTTCTCATCTTTGGGCAGCCGGAACAGTGCGCGGTACCTCTCACTCTTGGCCCGGGCGTCGAGGTCGCTGGAAAGCAATAATAATAACTAATGTTAGGCAAAAGAAAGGTTTCCACTCCTTCTAAATGATACACACATAAAGCTTCCCAGTGCATCATGCCTCTCCCCAACCTTGCCGCTTATCCCTACCTCTTGGCTTTCTATTGGGGCTAAGGCCACCCTAAGACCTAAAAGCATAATAAAATTATTTTAATATAATTCAGTCCCTGTGTAGTCATTTTATAATCAATATCTGTAAAAGTTCAAGCATCTTAGGGAAACTGGCCTGGACAGGAAAGCCATGTTTTTTCTAAAGGAATACAATAATTTACAAAGAGATGATTACTTTTACACTTATCCAGATCACTTTTCTGGGGCCTTATCTTTTAAGAAAGACCTTGTGAGAAGGAATACGAGCCTCCAGAATCTGCAGGCATCTCTGTCCGTCCTAAACAGACAACACGGCCTGACATACAGGAACAGCCCACCTCATGGACAACTCGGCTTTCCTGCCTCGGCTGCGCCCCCTGTTGATACCAGTCTGTTCCCTGACTGCCCTTGTCCTGTTCATCATCGAGGTTGTGAAAGCCTCTCCCCTCAAGCTCTACCCGAGCGTAGCCTCTTGGTGGTCTAGTTTTTCCCTTCAGAGAGCAGAGAGCTGAGCGGGAGCTCCCTCCCTCTATCTCCAAAATTACCTCCTTACTCACGACTCTTACTTCCTTTCCCCATTTCAAGAGGAGAGGTCCCGGCACACACGAGCATCCTTTCCCATGCCCTATGAGATGACACTGTTCTCTGACACTGAAATCTCTGTGCTCCCTTCTGCCCCTGTGCCTACCTTCGCCAACACACTCTTCCCATCCTGCCCTATGTTCAAGTCTTCTACATTCTAAAGAGAGCAACAGCCCTGCTTTACCACTGAATTTCTCAACAAGGCCGTTTGCCCTTGCCCTGTTCCCTGTCCTTGCCTTTCATTTGCTATTTAATCCACTGCAGTCACTCCATTCACCCTCTACTGCTCTATGGAAACATGCCTCAGGTCACCAAAGACATCTTCATTGCAGTGACCTTCATCAGGTTCCAACCACCAGCTGGAGGCCAGTGATTTCCAATTCCACATCTCCAACTGGTCCAATCTCCAACTAGCTGTCCTGTAGGCAACTCAACTGGACAGGGTCAGAACTGAGCTGTCACACCTGGGACATGCTGGTCCCTGTCTCATTCATTCCCCATCTCACTTAGGACAACTCCCTGCATGCAGTCCCACTGCAGAGTGTCCGTGTCCCCTCTCCCCCTAGCTCTACTCCCACATCCAGATGTCCTGGATTCTCAGCAGCCTCCCCACCCCGCCACGCCCTGCCTCCCTCCAGACATGTGATGACCTCCTCCCCTCTGGGCCTTTCCCTGTGCTTCCCCATCACGCTGTTCCCTCTTCTGGGAACAGCCATCCACTGAATCCACAGGGGTAGCTCCTACTACCTGTGAGACTCTGGCTTCTAGCAGCCTCCACTGAGAAGCCTCTGCCCCATTGCCCCCTGTGTGTGCCAGGGCGTCCTGCATACAGGACCAGAAGGGTCCTCGTTACGTTGTGCTGGAACTGGCCACGTCTTCCTCACTTACTGCACTGTGAGGGCCACAAGCAGTCTTTGTTGCCTCTGTTTCTAAACCCCGAAAAGCATTCGAAACCCTTGAGTTGTTCAGAGAATATTCAATTTCATAACCGGATGGATGGGTCTCTTATTCTAAAGTCTGTAAGACTCAGTCTCTTGTCACCTACCGTTTAAGAGCAGACACTTTCTTGGGAGATTTCTTCTTCAGTTTGGGCAGGGACCGGTCTTGTTCAAAGCCCTCATTGTCTAAGAGCTGCCGCATGGCTATGTTGGCGAGCTGCTCCATCAGCTTGAAGGTCTCGTTGATGTTGAGAAATACCGAGAAGAAATGCTCACTGGACCGTGTGCTCACTTTGATCACGTCGGGCAAAAGTAGGGTGGCATTCTTCTCGAGCTGAGTGATGTCCACCCACCGGATGACCAGCTTGGCTGAGCATTGAGAACAAAGCTCCTTAAAATCCCTTCAAGATCCTGCAGTCTCACACCCCAACCCCTAGCTGCACTGAGCTCCTTATCATTTGTGTGCCCGTTTCTACTATTGTTCTGTTTGTTAGTTACAAGGGGCTAATTCAGACCACGCAAATTGGGTTCATGATTATTATCAATTTAATTCAATGTCTACTAAATTAATTATACCTTTGGGAAACCTTTATGACTTAATGGACTTTTTTTTTTACAAATATTAAAGTGAAAATAATGCACGTGTTAAGCAGTGAAAAGACAGTGACGACAAAGTCACAACTATAGATTTCTTTCTGGTATTTTGATGTGATTTGAGTTCGGGGCAAAGCCTCAGGAGACTTTTCCAAAGCTTCCCTCTGAGATCCTAGATGACTCACCTTCCCTTCCCATGAGAAAAGAGTAAAAGCAAAGGTGGTTAATACTGAGGTACATCCAACCCTGACGGGGGACCTTTCCCTTCCAGTAGCTGCAAGAGTAGTAGTTGACGAGCTTCTCTTCCTCCGGCATCCCAAACAGCCTGTGGAATTTCACAATGGCCTCCTTAAACTTCTCCGTGTCATCGTCTTCCTTCACGTCGTTGATCTTGTTGTACTCTGCAATGATACCCTGGGCGGGGGTGAGACACAAAGCACACACCTGTATTACTCTAACTGGAGCTGCTTTCTTATGTATGCCTCACATATGGGAAGGAGAAAAAAAACAAATTGCAAGGCTAGAATTTTCTGTTTTAATTGATGAATTATTTTCAAAAGGAACCCTCACATTCTGAGCCAATTAACAAGTAGCATTTGTGTATAGGAAAGGTTTTCAAAGCAAGAATATGGATTTTACAGTATTATCTGTTTACTGGTGCTAATCATTTTATTAAGTTGACTTAGAATCAAGTCCATAATTTTGTTTTATAAATGAGGAAATGTAAAGCGTTTGTTAGTTCTACTGATTTTCCTATTTTTATCATGATAGTCATCTCAAAGGTCAATTTCTGCCTTTCTCAAAAATCAACAGAAATTCATCCTAAATGTACAAGGAAGGAAAGACAGACCAGAAGGCATGTCACTAACTAACAGTTGGTCATAGATTCACTGTCTTAAGGCCATGAATGATATCAGGGAACCTAGAGAAAAGGAACAAGCAACCATTTAAACAGAAAAGAGATGAATGGGACCAAAAATTATATTAGAAACACAATTTGTAGTCAGTGGGACAGAAAATGAACTATTTGCACAGCAAGTGACTGGCTTAATGTACTGTTTAATAATTTTAGTAGATTAAGAGGCCATTCTATTATTATCCAATTCCCCCATAATTCCCTATAAACTGGCTTCTATACCTCTCTCGATAAAAGAAATGCTCTCTTCAGTTCCAGCTTTGACTTTGCACTCTTCACCCCCTCTTCATTTTCTCTGATCTCGGGGTAGCACTGACCAGCATGAGCTCCTAAGTGTTGTGGGTTCAGATCTCAGTGATACCACATTACTGTGTGAAGTGGGGCAACCTTTTGGGGTTCTCCTTGATGTGCCTGAACCCTCCAAGTTCCTAGGACAGAAAACTACGCCTGCCTCTTACCTAGCGTTCCTGCCTCTGGGCCCTTACACATCCAGTACATTCTAGGTGCTTCCTACAAATTTCTCTTCCTAACACTTATTTTCATTTTTTAAATTATTTTTATTTATTTATTCATTTTATAGAATAGAGAGAGAGAAAGAAAGAGAGAGAGAAAAGGGGGAGGAGCAGGAACCATCAACTCCCATATGTGCTTTGACCGGGCAAGCCCAGGGTTTTGAACTGGTGACCTCAGCATTCCAGGTCAAGGCTTTATCCACTGCACCACCACAGGTCAGGCCTAACACTTATTTTGACTACAAGATTCTTATTTCAAAAATGTTTAGTGGTTCCCTACCACTACCAGTCTAAAATCCAAAATTGTCGACCATTCACACTTTGGATCCACTGGTAGGCTCTTACCTAGAGTCAGAATAAGGAGGATGAGGAAGGGAGCGATGAATAACAAACCAAATGACACCATACGCTTCGAGTGGGAAACATTAAGTTTATACTCTGTTACCCAAAGATCTACTAAATACCATATCTGGAGTGCTCACTTTAATTTAAAAATTAAAAAAAATATTTTTAAACATGAGAAGATTCATGAAGATATGGCACTGAGAAACACCACTCTGAAACATTCTAGGGCCTAATACACTCATATGGACAGACCAGACCTCACCAGCTAGTTTCTCCTAGTGAGGACGATGGTCTCCATAAAACTGCATTCCCAAATCACCCACCTTTAAGAAAAGAGAGGATCTAGAATGCAGTACCTCTTCCTGGTGAGCTGTAATTGGTCAGCCAGGTAGACCAGATGATGGAACAAAGGGATGGAGTATCTCCTTCCTGTATGTTCTACAGGTTCTACATAATATAAACTAGGTCACCTGGTTCTAGGCAACAGCTCCATATGACTTTGGAAAATTACTGCAATCCAAATGAACAAGGGACATTGACAGGCAACACACACGTTCACACACACACACAAACACACACACAAAGAAGGAAAAAAGGAAAGAAAATGAACTTAGTAAACATGAAACAGTGTTCAATCTCATAATCAAAGACAGAAAATTAAAACAGTAAGATACCAACTTTGACCTGTTTAATTTGAAAAACTTAATATAATGCTGAAAGTAAGCGACAGTGTAAATGCATAGGGATTCTAATATACTGACAATATCTACTAAGGTGCATTAAAATGTTAAACTGTGCCCTGGCTGGTTGGCTCAGTAGTAGAGCATTGGACAGCATGTGGAAGTCCTGGGTTCGATTCCTGGCCAGGGCACACAAGAGAAGTGCTCATCTGCTTCTTCGCCTTTCCCCGTCTCCTTTCTATCTCTTTCTTCCCCTTCCACAGCCAAGGCTCCATTGGAGCAAAGTTGGCCCGGGTGCTGAGGATGGCTCCATGGCCTCCGCCTCAGGCACTAGAAGGGCTCCAGTTGTAAGAAGCAACACCCAAGATGGGCAGAGCATCGCCCCCTGGTGGGCTTGCTGAGTGGATCCCGGTTGGGCGCATGCAGGAGTCTGTCTGACTGCCTCCCCGTTTCCAACTTCAGAGAAAAAAAAAAGTTAAACTGCTTACCCCATTAACCAACATTTTGGAACCCATCCTATAGGAAAAAAGCAAAAGCTATAAGAAAAATTATATAAACTAAAGTGTTCAGGGTATTATTTGTTTGTGCCTACCCTCCACTAGCCTAGAAGCTAAAGAGACATCTAGAGAGAAGGGAATGGTAAGATCAATTATGGGATAATATTTAGCTATTAAAATAACAAAAATTTATATAATAACATAGTACATTATTTATAGTACTGATAAAAAGAGACATGACACAAAAGTATATGTACAATAAGGTTACTATTATAACTTTCATATTAGAAATCTAAAAAGAAATATACAAAATATTATCTATGGTGTTTGAATTATGGTTGCCTCTATAGTTAATTATTACATTCAGAACTTATAAAAATTAATTAGATCTCAAAACAAATCTGTGGGTTTTCTTAACTATTGGACAATTGGTGAAAGCGTGAACCATTCATTTACACATGAATGACACTCTTTCACACATAATTGCATTAATAGCCATTTCTTCCTCATAATTGGTTTCAGGAGAATGAAATCTGACATTTTGGATGTCATGAAAAATGGACAAAAGAATGGTTATCTGACAAAATTGGTTCTTGTTTCATTTTTATTTCTTTCTCCTGGCAGCTGTCACTTCTAAGCTCCAGAGTCTTGCTACAGCTCTTTCTCTGTACCGATTTCCCAATGACAAAAAATGAACAGGCAACCGAGAACATGAACAGGCAACCGAGAACCTCGGTCGTGGCTCCTGGGTAGAGGAGAGGCTCCCTCTCTCTGGGATTCCTACACCACTGGCCGCCCCTTCCATCCAGACCCTCCTGCAGGATCAAACAAGGGATCCTCAGACTCTCTCGATTTCCATTACTTCCCAGAAATGACTCTGCAGCAAAATGAAGATCTTATAAAATCTAAATGGCGTTATCCTTAAAACAACTCCTAATTATTCTAGAATAATTTGGGGGGTCTGGAGTCTGCTGTCTCCCCCCAGCCTCACACTGACCATTGGCAATGTCTCCCCCTCTCATTTTCATCTTCTCCCTCCTCTTCCAATCTCTTTAATAAGGATGGAGAAGAACCTTCAATCACCAATCCTGAAGCAGCGGTTTATTAAATACTTGTTCTGAGGGGTAGGGGTGGGAGTATGGCAGAAGTTGATATTATTATTTGCACTTTCGTTCTTCTCGGCCCTCACTAAGTCTTTTGTGGTCCAGTTCAAATTCAGCTCCCGCCTTCCAAAACATCAGACTCCAAAGTACAATGAGATTCCATTTATATGCTTTTCCAAGTATAAAATTACTACATGTCCATGTAAAGCAGAAGAAATAAAATAAAAATAGAACATTCTATGAAAATTTAATAAGCCCACTGTCAGATCACTTCCTAGAATTCTTCCCAGGTGTAAAGAAAGCTTTTGTCCCTGTGATTACAACTCTAGATGTTGCAATAGAAAAAAAATGCTAATTCTAAATAAATAAAGTTTAAACTTTGCATGGCAAAGACTATCATGAGCAAAGACAAATGACAAACTGAGAGAAAAATATTTGAGCATATCTCATCAATAAAGGGCTACTAACCTTTATATAAAAAGGACATTTAAAAAATAAGGGAAAATAAGACCACAAGTCCTATAGAAAAGTAGGTAAAAGACAGGAGCAGACAGTCTACAAATGGTGATGTAAAAAATGACCCATAAACATAGTGAGATAAATACAGAATAAAACAACACTAAAATACTTCTCTCCCCATCAGATTGGCAAACACTCAACAACTTGGTAATCCACCCTTTTGGTGGAGCTGTGGTGAAACAGACACTCCCACACATACCAGGGGGCATGAAAAATGGCACCACTCCTGGGAAGGGGCATTTGGCACACACAGCAGAACAACACCTACGTTTACCATCTGACCTGGTGATCCCACTTCCACCACTTTATCTCAAAGATACATCCCCAACAACACAAAAACACACATCTGCATATATGTGTGAAGCATTATTTATAATTGCACAACTTTAGAATATGCTTCCATGTCCACAGGTGAGTGGCTAAATAATCTGTGGTACATACGTACATAATACACAGCTTAAACAAATAAAGGACTGAATGCAACATGGGACCTTGGATTGGGCCATGGAATACAAAAAGGACATGAAGTGGAAAAACTGGTAAAATCCAAATAAAATCTGCATTTTCATTAACAATATCATGTCGATGTCAGTCGCTCACGATGTTGATGACATGTGGACAATCTCTACAGCATGTTATTGAGGGGTTATTAAGTGAAGATACAAAGGAGCATATCAATGAAGGCTTGCGTGTAAGAATTAAAGAAAAATATATACATCTGCCTATTTTTACAACTTTGCCATAAGTTTTACATGATTCCCACTTGAAAAGTTTAATAGCAAAATGGAACACCCCCTACCTGTATCTTTCCTCTCACAAAGGTGGTGATATCGTTCTCATTCTCAAAGATGGACAGCGTCTGCAGCAGATTCTGTTCAAGCCATTCCCAGTGTTCGGTGATCTCTTTCCTGGAACCACCTGTACGAATGTAAGAATGATGATAATAAGTGTCGGAATTTAAAAGACACCTAAAAGGTCAGGCTCATGGCATCACTGCTCAATGCCATAAAATGCTTTTTCTCGTCTGGAGACAGGCAGAAGACACGTAAGGAAGTGAAAACCCAAGAGTAATAAGGACATTTGAGTCTTCACTTAATGTTCTCAATAGGTTCTGTGACTTTAAGTGAAATGATGTATCATGAAATCCATTTTAGCATAGGCTAATTGATATAAATCAGAGCTAAGTTCTTCCAGGATTTCATCAATGTTACAGTAACATTACTCCAGGACCTGCTGTATTGTGTTTTGGTCAAGTCTGACGAGGTGAGTCCAGAAACTTTCAGTTAGGACACTTTCAGATCAGAAGGCAGCAACACTTTCCTCATTCACTTTTCTGGATTGGGAGTGTAACACCCCCACCCCCAACCCCCTGTTCTCCTCCCAGAACCTGCTCCTCACAGGGTAAGGTAGATCTTGTTTAGGACACACAGTTACAGCAAGTTAAATTGTGACAGTACAAGAGTTTGGTATGCCACTGGAGACATGATGTAATCACCTCCTACAATGGGCAGAAAAGGATCCTCACACACTTCAATTATAAATGAGATGTGAAAACGGACTATCGCGAGGGAATAGCAGCCCGGCTCTCAAGAGCAGTTGCCTTGAAATGTAATGGAATGAGGTCATCCCCACAGCTGCCAACCAACTCACGGCACTTGGGCCAGTAATAAGAAGCATAAGTCTACTCGCCTGGCAACCTCCAAATCGAAACAACATTAGCCTGGTAGCATGTGGCACCAGCACTGTCTCTGCTCACAGCTGCTGGGCACAATGAGGAGGACACCCTCCACTGGGGCTGTGCAGACAAAGGGATAAATTCCTACCCCTTTTGTCCTGCTCTGGGACTATTAATGATCTTGCAGAAAAAGAGTGTCTTATACATCACCTGTCTATGATAGATGTAAATTATATAGATATCATATATATCATAGATAGAAAGTCATTGCAGAATTAAAGAATGCTTTTGTAATTCCACTGATTCACCCTTTAGGATGCTCCTTAGATTTCCAAGTTACCTTTTCATTGATTTCTTTAAAAGGTCCTGTCTTTGTTCTTTGTTATCAGCAATTCAATATATCTCAGAACCTTGGTCTGATTCCTGACAAAGAAAGGTGTCCGTGGTGACACTCAGTACTGTGGGAGCAGAACTGAAACTTCTTTGAGGATGGCAGGTAGGCTTGAGGGGTTTCAGACCCACTGTGTGAGGAGAGGCAGAACCCAACCCAAGTTCATATTTGTTTTTGTATTTTTCTGAAGTGAGACAGAGAGACAGGTGTCTCTCTGCCTCCCTGCTTCTCACTTCAGAAAAATGGAACTGCCTTTTGTCCCACTAGGGGGCGATACTCTGCCTATCTAGGGTGTTGCTCCATTGTGGATGGACTGAGCCATTCTAGTGCCTGAGGTGGAGGCCACGGAGGCATCCTCAGTGCCTGAGCCAACTTTGCTCCAATGGAGCCTTGGCTGCGGGAGGGGAAGAAAGAGACAGAGAGGAAGGAGAGGGAAGAGAGGAGAAGCAGATGGGCACTTCTCCTGTGTGCCCTGGCCGGGAATCAAACCCAGGACTTCCACATGCTGGGCTGACGCTCTACCACTGAGCCAAATGGCCAGGGCCCCCAGTTCGTATTTGTTTACATAAAGCCCGAACACCAAACTGGCCATGTGGAATGCTTGTGCAGCAGATGAAAAGCATATCTCCGAGTAGCGAGGCAGCCTCATGAAAACACGACTGTAGCTCTTCTGGGCCTTTTTCATGGCTCACTCATCCGGGATGACAGTCACCCACAGGTAAAAACAATCGGTGACTCGGTACTATGACGTCACGGCAAGAGCTGGAACTCGGGATACCTGATCCCCCTCCTTCTGCCACCAGCCAGTTGGGTGACTTTAAACATTTTGCTTAATTTCTCTCTTTCTCTCTCAAATTCTTTACATGTAAAATAGAGACAAATGAAGAACAAAACCAAATCCTTACCCATCTCAGAACAATGTGCTAAAAATGACAAGGAATAATGTCTACAGATACATTTCGGAAAGTAGAAAACACTTTTCAGATGCAAAGAATGCGGCCCATTTGGAATATTTAGGGAATGAGTCACTCTGGAGTTTGCCAGAGAGCTTTGAAACATTTTAGGCTTAAAAATTTTTAAATAGCCGTGGGAAAAATCTGTTTACTGACAAGGAAAGCTGCCGTATGCTTTCCAACTTTTTTGATGATTATTTAAAAAAATTTTAAAACATATTGCGCTCTACCTTGTCTTCACACTACTGCCACCAGCTATGAACGGCTGAGGTACACAGGTGAAGTCCCGTCGAGGGTAAGTGCCAGCCGTGCAGTTACCGTACTGGTTGATACTGTCAGATACATGCACCTGAGGACAGAGGCACTCCTGGGCACTCACAGGACCCATCAAGCCATGCAGTTACCGTACTGGTTGATACTGTCAGATACATGCACCTGAGGACAGAGGCACTCCTGGGCACTCACAGGACCCATCAGGCACAATTCCCAGATGCTGACTGTGCCCCTCCTCTGTCCCTGCCTATGCTGACCACAGATGTGCCTTCTAGAACTGGTTTCCACGTGTGCCCTGGGCTCAGCCGGACCGGTCTGGCTGCTACTGGTAACTCACCATGCTCTACCCTCCCCCAGGTCCTCACACTGGGTACTCGACTTCACAGTCCCTGTTCCAGTGGTGGTGGAATTCCACAATTCACTGTTCCTCAGTTATCCTGGATGGAAAAGCCCATCAGCGACAAGTTCTAGGGCAGAACAGGTGTGCCCTCAGCTTTACATATGCTGCCCTTCAGTTTCCTTCACGCACGGATTTATATAAGTACCCCCCCCCACACACACACACACACATACCCAGGGTAGAACAATAAATGCAGGCATGCACTCATTCAACAAATGTTTACCCACATCTCCCACTTTCATGGCATTGTGTGAAGGTTGACATGCCTGACCTTGTACTGAAGTTCAATTCTACTGTCCACACTGGTTTTCCCACCTGTCACCATCTTGTGGCCCCAGGACCTGGTGCTCCTCACCCTGCCCGGCCCACGGTCCTCATCTCCACGATCTCCGCCTTCCCCACCCAACACCAGCTGCACCATGAGCTCTTTTCTCTACTTCTCGCCGCCTGGGATAAAAATCCCCACCTCTCTGGCTTCGATTCCCACCACTGGTGCCCTCCTACCACAGCTGCTTGTGCTGTTTCTCTCCAGTTCCCCTTTCCTGTTGCTTCTCCCACACCTGTCAGTGTCACACGAAAAGACTGGCCGTTCAGAGTCATCACCAGCCACCCAGTGTCCCCGTGGGCAGGGCAGGGCAGGGACTGGGAATGCCAATCTCAGCGTCTTCAGGTCTTCAACTCTCAGAGCTTACTTGGGCCTTTGGGCCCATGCCTGGACGACCAGAGAGTCTTGGGAGGTTTCTCCTGGCCACATCCAGACCTAAGAGTCCAAAGTTCCAGAAGATGGGGTTCTAGATAAGGGAAGAATGTTGTGCTCCACTATATAAAATCATTCTCACCATACAGTATTTGAGGAAAGAAAATGACACACATGCCATCAGCCAATGGTAGTTTCAGGAACTATGGATTCCTATCTCTACCCATCAGATAGTTCCAGGGAGAGGGATGGAAATGTGCCTGGCATGCATATATTTACTGTGGAATGCACCGTATCTTCGGAACCCTTTCCTTAATGCACACAGAATAAGCGAGGACAGGTGTTCATGCTCCAGGCTCTGGGGACTGAGGTATGAGGACACCTGTGAAGCAGTGCTGACTGATTCCCTCTACCAGCGGACGAGACACATCTGAAGACTTCAAATGAGTACAAACTAGTCCTGAAAGCAGGCATCCATTTCTGTCCATGTCTTGCCCCAGAACAAAGGATCCACATTACGTCTCAGAATCACAGGGCTCATGTCCTGTTAACAGGCTGGGATGGTCACTTTGGGCGGACCAGCAAGGCTGGGCAGGACATGTGCTGGAATCCTAAGTGTTCCCTGTAAATGGTCTTTCATTCCCCCAGAAAAGAAGACGGTGCTGCCATATCTCAGGTCTTGGAACTCCTCTTTTGTTATTGCTTCAGGTGAGATAACAGGGAGCTTCTCATCCTGATTCCAGAAAGGGACTGGTTTACTTAACCTGATGTGTGAGCAAAATGTGTCAGGTGCTCGGAAGAGAAGGAAAGGGCTTGGCTGCGGCCCTGGAAGGGCCTCGTTTACAGAGAGCGGCAGCGGGAAGAAAGGCTGACCCGGCTGGGCGCTGAGCCGGAACAGCAGCACCAGCTGGCACTGGCTCCGAGAACCCTTCCAGAAGTCCACGTTACAGCGTCGGCTGGGCCACCGCTAAATCAACCCCTGATGGGCTTAAGGCTACTCAGAAATCAGTTCTGGAAAAATGAGGTATCCAAATATCATTTGGAGTTTTGTTGTGTGTGTTTTTTTTAAGAATATTAGCCACAGGTCCTGAGCATATTTCTGGGCAAAATTTCAACATTACCTAAGATGATTAAAAAAACAAAAACTAAACCATCCTAAGTTCTATTTGTCACCTAGTTTGAAATGAATCTTAAATCACACAAAGTCTGCACGGAAGAAAAAGGAAGAAGCACTGAGGTGGACCCACAGCCGGATTCCACCATATCCGGCCGCAGAGGATTAAGAACAAAGGTAGGTAAGGCAACCCTGACAGATACTCGGTGGACAGTTCTTTGTGCTGCATGAGTTGTAACACGTTTTGGTTCTGAGACCGCAGCACTAACTTACAAACCTGAGTTCCAGGACAACAGAGATGGCAAATTCTCATGGATCAAGCCCGTGTGCGTGCACGTGTGGGCACGTGTCCGTGGGCACAGGAAAGAAGGAAAGCCACTCATGACACAGCAAGACGCAAAATCCAGCAAAACCAACTTACCAAACTTCCTGGGGATTAAAAGGCAACCAACCCAGTTATTTCCAGGTATCAGGGCAGGTTCGTGGGACCCCAGAGCTGATCCGGTCCTCAAATGAACTTCCCTTGAAGCCACTTACATAAAGGAAACCAATGGGAGGAAATGCCTATTCTATGGCCTTACCCCAAAACAACCTTAGCCACAAAGATAGTTTTTAAATTTAAACACTAAATGAAGGCAAGTGTAAGACCCAATCCACTAGAGTAACATCTACTGTCCCGGTAGTATTTACAAAGCCACCTTGTATTCTCTACACCCAGAACAATGACAAACTTGTATATGGACAGGGCAGGAGATAAAACCCCAAAGTAAGGTAGATGATTTAAAAACACTTTTAGAAACAAAAAAGAAGATGTGTTTTAAATATTTGAATTAAATTTATTTAAATGTAATTAAAGCTATAATTATAAACAGGTTAAAGATAAGGATCATAACAATGTTATCCATTACTTATTTATAATTATCAAGACCAGACACCAAGCTTTAACTTTATACACATTATTGATAAGGAGCCTGGTTATCTTTATACACATTATTGATAAGGAGCCTGGTTATCAGGAAGACCATATTATATAATGGTTCAGACCACAGACTTTGTCAAGGAAGTGCATCTGGTTTCAAGTCCCCACCATGCCACATACTACATTGTGACTGTGGGTAAGTTAAGTTAGCCTCTCTGTTCTTCAGATTCCTCATCTGTAATACGGAGGTAACATCACCTACCACATGGGTCTATGCTGGGGTTAAAAGAAAATAACACATGTAAAATCTTTAGCCTGGGCCTAGAACACACAGAACACTGAATGAACAGACACTTTTGTTATCATCATCGTAGGCAACAAGAACACAACGATCGCATCCTGACGTGAGACACAAGAGGTACCTCCCACTGCCAAGGACAGGACACCAAGATATCAGCTGTGTAACTGCTGCCCTGCGCACACACAGTCCGCAGCTGGCCTGGCCCTAGCACGACGGGGTCGGGACAGCAAACATACTAGCTAATGAGGAAGGCATGGCTACAGCTCCCTGTGTAAGTAACTATTATAAGCTTCTTACATAACTCTGCTTATAATCTCTTGCAGGTCATACCCGTATGCATATAGCTTTACAGTCACTTTGAGAAAAGAGAGGCCCAGGTAACTCATCCAACGTTGGCAGTAAGAGTCAGCGGGTAATGTCCTTATTCTACTCAAGCGCCAAGGTCTTTCCCTATCCTGAAGGAGAGAATGCAAATGGCTATCATTTTACAGGGAAGTCGGTCTAGAAACACTAAAAGCCTTACATACCTGTGTTGACTCACACACCTAATCCTATAAATGTATCCTAAGGTGATAATTAAGGGAATGTGAAAGATTTTGTTCAGAGGATATTCACTAAGGTTGTTCAAAATGCAGATACCACTAGGGGGGAAAATCCTAGATTTCTAACAATAGCATAGCATAAATTATGTTGTATACACAATAAAATATTATCTATTAAAATTGACATTATAGAAATATATTTTATTGACATGGAAAGTCTGTAATATGTATAGACACATTTTATATAATATAAAGTCTCAAATGTGATTTGTGATATAATATTATTGTTTTTTAAGTTTAAGTTTTTATTCTTTTTACTTGTCTATATTTTCTAATTTTCTGCTAAGAATATGTATTGCTTAAAGAGAAAAGGCAAGTTCTTTTTTTTTTTTCTTTTAATCATCTCTCTAAAGCACGGGTAGTCAACCTTTCTATACCTACCGCCCATTTTTGTATCTGTGTTAGTAGTAAAATTTTCTAACCACCCACCGGTTCCGCAGTAATGGTGATTTATAAAGTAGGGAAGTAACTTTACTTTATAAAATTTATAAAGCAGAGTTACAGCAAGTTAAAGCATATAATAATAATTACTTACCAAGTACTTTATGTCAGATTTTTGCTAAGTTTGGCAGAATAAATCTCTATAAAACAACTTACTATAGTTAAATCTATCTTTTTATTTATACTTTGGTTGCTCCGCTACCGCCCACCATGAAAGCTGGAATGCCCACTAGTGGGCGGTAGGGACCAGGTTGACTACCACTGCAAAGGATCCAAGACTAGTTCTTGAGGTCCACAAACCAGGAAAGGATGGTCAAATACTGACCATTTTCACATTCCTGTATCTCATGTGGAAGGCATCTTTGCCACCCGACATTCTCTCTAGCTACTGTAGGGAAACAGCAGATGCAGAATGAATTGACAATCTTCAGTTAAATCCTGGGCCTGACCAGCTGCTGAGTAAAAGAATGTTGAACCCTAAAAACCAGCTTGTTGCTGCTTAAAAAGTTCCGGGCTGGTTGGGGGGGGGGGCGGGGAGGCTGAGGAAGGCATGGCCGAGAACCTGGTCGCAGCCTGTACTCCCTGGCTGTGCCTAGCGATGTGAACCAGACAGTTCTGGTAGTCTATTATATTAAGAGTGTTGAACAAGGTGGTGGCTAACACATCTTACTGTTCAAAAACAAATGAGCGGCCCTGGCCGGTTGGCTCAGTGGTAGAGCGTCGGCCTAGCGTGCGGAGGACCCGGGTTCGATTCCTGGCCAGGGCACACAGGAGAAGCGCCCATTTGCTTCTCCACCCCTCCGCCGCGCCTTCCTCTCTGTCTCTCTCTTTCCCTCCTGCAGCCAAGGCTCCATTGGAGCAAAGATGGCCTGGGCGCTGGGGATGGCTCTGTGGCCTCTGCCTCAGGTGCTAGAGTGGCTCTGGTCGCAACATGGCGACGCCCCGGAGGGGCAGAGCATCGCCCCCTGGTGGGCAGAGCATCGCCCCTGGTGGGCGTGCAGGGTGGATCCCGGTCGGGCGCATGCGGGAGTCTGTCTGACTGTCTCTCCCTGTTTCCAGCTTCAGAAAAATGCAAACAAACAAACAAACAAACAAACAAATGAGCATCTTGGCCCAGAGAAGATTCTGGGTGGTAAAGAAAGGGGGGAATGAAATCAATGTGCAGCTGAATCAGCGCTATTCAGGGCTGTGCTGTCAGTGAGGGGCCCAGCAGACACATCCTCTTCATCCCATTTCCTTCCCAGGGCTGCTGGAAGGTCAAGAGTATCCAAAGGGAAGTGTCAACAGCTCCCTTTGTCCTTCTGTTTATGACTCTTTCCCCCAGTTATCCTATAGAACCTCTTTAGATAATATCTTTGTGATTACCTGAATTTCTGTGTCCACATTCTCACGGAGGCTGTATAATAATGTGACAGAGACAGAGAGACAGAAAGAGGGACAGATAGGGACAGACAGACAAGAAGGAAGAGAGATAAGAAGCATCAATTCTTCATTGCGGCACCTTAGTTGTTCATTAATTTCTCATATGTGCCTTGACCAGGGGGCTACAGCAGAGTAAGTGACCCCTTGCTTAAGCCAGCAACTTTATGTTCAAGCCAACGACCTTGGGCTTCAAGTCAGCAATCTCTGGGTTCAAGCCAGTGACCATGGGGTCATGTCTATGAGTCCAGCTTAAGCCAGCAACCCCATGCTCAAGCTAGATGAGCCCGCACTCAAGCTGGTGACCTCGGGGTTTTGAACCTGGGTCCTCTGAATCCCAGTCCGACACTCTATCCACTGCACCACCACCTGGTCAGGCTGCATAACAATTCTTACTGTTAGAACCTTCGAGTTCTCCTAGTGGGGGCAGCCAAATGGGCTCTTTTCACGTAAGTCCCCTGAAGGCCAAGGAGAGCAAAGAACTGGGTGGGCTCTCTCCCGCCTCTGCCTCTGGGACATCAAGGCCACAATGCCAGCTGTTGGGGGGAGACCTACTGCTGTTTGGTTCCTGGTGAACCTCATTCTCCAGGTGCAAAGTCATCAGTCAACTGCCTCTGGGCAGAGAGGTGGAACTATCCCAGTATAACCAGCTCAACAAAATGGACAGATTCCCACAGTACAAATTCCTTTATGTTCTTTACAGTGAAAAGTGTCATTTATTGCGCAGGCTACTGAGCAAAATACGATTCAGCAGGCTAGAGCTGATGGCACAATGGCCTAGCAGCCAAAGAGAAGACTGACTTAATTTTTGTGTAGCAGTGAAGAAAAGAGTCATTACAAGGAAGGTTTTTGGTTCCCCTTCCTAATTAAAGGTCTCAATGCCAAGGAAATGCAAAAAAAAAAAAAGCAACTTTTTCTTTTTTTTTTTTTTTTTTTATAATTTTATTTTTTTAATGGGGTGACATCAATAAATCAGGATACATATATTCAAAAATAACAAGTCCAGGTTATCTTGTCGTTCAATTATGTTGCATACCCACCACCCAAAGTCAGATTGTCCTCTGTCACCTTCTATCTTGTTTTCTTTGTGCCCCTCCCCACCCCCTATCCCTCTCCCATTCCCCCCTCCCCCCCGTAACCACCACACTCTTATCAATGTCTCTTAGTTTCACTATTATGTCCCACCTACGTATGGAATAATACAGTTCCTGTTTTTTTCTGATTTACTTATTTCGCTTCGTATCATGTTATCAAGATCCCACCATTTTGCTGTAAATGATTCGATGCCATCATTTCTTATGGCTGAGTAGTATTCCATAGTGTATATGTGCCACATCTTCTTTATCCAGTCATCTATTGATGGGCTTTTTGGTTGTTTCCATGTCCTGGCCACTGTGAACAATGCTGCAATGAACATGGGGCTGCATGTGTCTTTACGTATCAATGTTTCTGAGTTTTGGGGATATATACCCAGTAGAGGGATTGCTGGGTCATAAGGTAGTTCTATTTTCAGTTTTTTGAGGAACCACCATACTTTCTTCCATAATGGTTGTACTACTTTACATTCCCACCAACAGTGTATGAGGGTTCCTTTTTCTCCACAGCCTCTCCAACATTTGCTATTACCTGACTTGCTAATAACAGCTAATCAAACAGGTGTGAGGGGGTATCTCATTGCCGTTTTGATTTGCATTTCTCTAATAACTAAAGAAGATGAGCATCTTTTCATATATCTGTTGGCCATTTGTATTTCTTCCTGGGAGAAGTGTCTATTCATATCCTCTTCCCATTTTTTTATTGGATTGTTTGTTTGTTTGTTTGTTGTTGAGTTTTATGAGTTCTTTGTATATTTTGGATATTAGGCCTTTATCTGAGCTGTTGTTTGAAAATATCATTTCCCATTTAGTTGGCTTTCTGTTTATTTTGTTATCAGTTTCTCTTGCTGAGCAAAAACTTCTTAGTCTGATGTAGTCCCATTCATTAATTTTTGCCTTCACTTCTCTTGCCATTGGAGTCAAATTCATAAAATGCTCTTTAAAACCCAGGTCCATGAGTTGAGTACCTATGTCTTCTTCTATGTACTTAATTGTTTCAGGTCTTATGTTTAGATCTTTGATCCATTTTGAGTTAATTTTAGTATAGGGGGACAAACTGTAGTCCAGTTTCATTCTTTTGCATGTGGCTTTCCAGTTTTCCCAGCACCATTTATTGAAGAGGCTTTCTTTTCTCCATTGTATGTTCTTGGCACCTTTATCAAAAATTATTTGACTATATATATGTGGTTTTATTTCTGGACTTTCTATTCTGTTCCATTGGTCTGAGTGTCTATTTTTCTGCCAATACCATGCTGTTTTGATTGTCGTGGCCCTATAATAGAGTTTGAAGTCAGGTATTGTTATGCCCCCAGCTTCATTCTTTTTCTTTAGGATTGCTTTGGCTATTTGGGGTTTTTTATAGTTCCATATAAATCTGATGATTTTTTGCTCTATTTCTTTAAAAAATGTCATTGGAAGTTTGATGGGAATTGCATTAAATTTGTATATTGCTTTGGGTAATATAGCCATCTTGATTATATTTATTCTTCCTAGCCAAGAACAAGGTATATTCTTCCATCTCATTATATCTTTTTTGATTTCCCTTAACAATGGTTTATAGTTTTCATTATATAAGTCCTTTACATTCTTTGTTATGTTTATTCCTAAGTATTTTATTTTTTTTTGTTGCAATCGTGAAGGGGATTATTCTTTTGAGTTCCTTCTCAGTTGTTTCATTGTTGGCATATAGAAAGGCTATTGACTTCTGTATGTTAATTTTGTATCCTGCGACCTTACTGTATTGGCTTATTGTTTCTAGTAGTCTTTTTGTGGATTCTTTGGGGTTTTCGATGTATAGGATCATATCATCTGCAAAAAGTGATACCTTTACTTCTTCTTTTCCGATATGGATGCCTTTTATTTCTTTGTCTTGTCTGATTGCTCTGGCTAGAACCTCTAGTACCACATTAAATAAGAGTGGAGAGAGTGGACAACCCTGTCTTGTTCCTGATTTAAGGGGGAAAGCCTTCAGTTTAGTGCCATTTAATATGATGTTAGCTGATGGTTTATCATATATGGCCTTTATCATGTTGAGATATTTTCCTTCTATACCCATTTTGTTGAGAGTCTTAAACATAAAATTGTGTTGTATTTTATCGAAAGCCTTTTCTGCGTCTATTGATAAGATCATGTGGTTTTTGTTCTTTGTTTTGTTGATATGGTGTATTATGTTAACCGTTTTACGTATGTTGAACCATCCTTGAGATTCTGGGATGAATCCCACTTGATCATGATGTATTATTTTTTTAATATGTTGTTGTATTTGATTTGCTAGTATTTTGTTTAGTATTTTAGCATCTGTATTCATTAGAGATATTGGTCTGTAGTTTTCTTTTTTTGTGCCATCCTTGCCTGGTTTTGGTATGAGGGTTATGTTGGCCTCATAAAATGTGTTTGGAAGTATTGCTTCTTCTTCAATTTTTTGGAAGACTTTGAGTAGAATAGGAACCAAGTCTTCTTTGAATGTTTGATAAAATTCGCTGGTATAGCCGTCAGGGTCTGGACTTTTATTTTTGGGGAGGTTTTTAATGGTTTTTTCTATTTCTTCTCTACTGATAGGTCTGTTTAGGCTTTCTGCTTCTTCTTGACTCAGTCTAGGAAGGTTGTATTTTTCTAGGAATTTATCCATTTCTTCTAGGTTGTTGAATTTAGTGGCATAAAGTTTTTCATAGTATTCTATAATAATTCTTTGTATATCTACGGTGTCCGTGGTGATTTCTCCTCTTTCATTTTGGATTTTGTTTATATGAGTTCTTTCTCTTTTTTCCTTGGTAAGTCTTGCCAAGGGTTTGTCAATTTTGTTGATCTTTTCAAAGAACCAGCTCCTTGTTCTATTAATTTTTTCTATAGTTTTTCTGTTCTCTAATTCATTTATTTCTGCTCTGATTTTTATTATCTCCTTTCTTCGGCTGGTTTTGGGTTGTCTCTGTTCTTCTTTTTCTAGTTCCTTAAGGTGGGAAGTTAAGTGGTTAAAAGCAACTTTTTCAAATTAATCTGGACACAGACTGTTAGGAGGTAATAAGAAAGCAGCAGAGGAAACCGACATTTCACCAAATAACTTGCTTTTCCCCCACTCCGTTTCAGTATGGCTCATATTGCCAAGGGCGAGGTGATCATTCTACTGGCAGCAAGTTAGACTAGGTCCAAAAGATTCTTCCTCTCGCCTAATTCCATGTGGCTCAGGTCTAAGGCAAATCACACGGCTAGGAGTCTCCACTAAGACTACTGCTCTTCTATAAAAAGCAGTCCCGATGAAGACATTGATTCCAGACCAGGCGTGGCCAACAGACAGCCTGCAGGCCGGATCTGGCCCGCATAATGAGTTTATACGGCCCATGATTAAATCTTTAATATTCTCTACTACTTTAAAATCTCAGCTACTCAGAAGCGGAAAGCGTCTTTGATTATTGAAAATCGAGATATTTAAGAAGACAGTGATACGCAGAAAAGAATTCCGCATGTGACTAATCTAGGGTTAACTTCCAATAATTGGTCGAATGGATTCGTGATACTTTATTTTTTAAAGATTTTATTTATTGCCTGACCAGGTGATGGCGCAGTGGATAGAGCGTCGGACTGGGCTGTGGAGGACCCAGATTCGAGACCCCGAGATCACCAGCTTGAGCGCGGGGTTCATCTGGTTTGAGCAAAAAGCCCACCAGCTTGAACCCAAGGTCACTGGCTCCAGCAAGGGGTTACTTGGTCTGCTGAAGGCCCGCGGTCAAGGCACATATGAGAAAGTAATCAATGAACAACTAAGGTGTTGCAACGCGTGCAATGAAAAACTAATGATTTATGCTTCTCATCTCTCTCTGTTCCTGTCTGTCTGTCCCTGTCTATCCCTCTCTCTGATTCACTCTCTCTCTGTAAAAAAAAAAAAAAAAATTAAAAAGATTTTATTTATTCATTTTAGAGAAGGGGAGAGAGAGAGGAGGGGGAGGAGCAGTAAGCATCAACTCCCATATGTGCCTTGACTGGGCAAGCCCAGGGTTTCGAACCGACGACCTCAGCATTTCAGGTCGACGCTTTATCCACTGCGCCACCAAAAGTCAGGCGTGATACTTTTGCACTCATCTGAACTCGATATGAACTATTTAATGTTTAGCGGTGATGTGAAACCCACATTCTTTTAGACGGAGTTTGCCAGTGTGCACCCAAGGTCAAACAATTCATTATTTTTGTGGCCAAGTGTGCTGAATCAAGTGGCATTGTAGTGTAGGCAATAGCTACAGTTGATAACTGAAAACATGTCCAGGCTGTTTGTAAAACAAAATAATTGTTTTATTTGCGATATAACCCCTTCAAGCTCATTCTATTAATTAAATATTGTTTTGATTGATTGCGATACAGTTTGGATATTTATATGGTATATAGTTATATTTTTATTAAAATATATTTTATTAAAATATTGTATATTAAAATTTTTTCACTCTTATATTTATTCATAAACAAATTACATAATAAAATTTTGTTTACTTAAACAAATCATTTTTGTATTTAACATTTTTTAATTTTAATATTTCATCTGGCCTGTGAAAAAAGTTTTCTTTCTAATCTGGCCCGGGGGCAGAAACTGTTGGCTGACACCTGTTCTAGATGCTCCCTTTAACTCCCTTCACGCCTACCGAAGATTCTCAGGTCATGCGGCCTGGAGCAAGGTTTCGGAATCCTCTGTATTCTATGGGCAGTGACTTCAACCCACCCATTTTTCTGCCGAAGCCTACCTTACAGCAATGAGTCATGAAATTCAAGAAAATAAATAAAGCTTTCAATATGCTATCCTACCAAATGCCAACTTTGTACTTTATGGGAAGAAAAAAAAAAACTTTAAAATTACAAACCAGAAGGTCAGCACATCAAAGAAATCTTTATGGCAGCAGCCTCTGCTCTTGAAATCCTCCTATGAAAGGGAGCCAGCAATTCGGGCTCAAACAGAAATCGATGAGAAGGAACAACTAATGGGTGAATGGGGCTTTCACGATGGCGGTCACTTCCGCGGGGTCTTCCACAGGACATGCTGGTGCGATGACTATGGGTAATCAATGGAGACAGAAGCTAAACCTGCCCTGGGTTTATCATAACGAGATCATGCAGTGGTGATAAGGCATTACTGGCTGGGGAAACGGAAGTACATCTCTTTGTAGCATAAACCATGCCATCAGCATTTATTGCCTGGCCCTCCTGAGCCGTGGCTTGGCAGATAACTCGGGGATAATTCAGCTTTGGAAGTCTGGGCTCTTTCCCACGTGAGCATTCATAGGGTCAGCTTCATAGAATGGCAGAGTCCCAGAAACAGACTGAGGAGGAGTAATCAGGCGACAAGAAAAAGAGGAGTCACAAGAGCATGAACCAGCTGCTCACGTCACTGTCCACGGACACCGACCCAGGACGGCCAAGCTGAGAGGACCCAGGAGAGATCAGCGGAGCTCTGGGCTCCAGAGGAACTCAAAAGCGTCCGGCACAAGTGGTGGAAGGGAGTGAGAATGTGTCACAGTGTCCTTTCCACACCCTGGTTGACTGAGTGGTTTAATGGCTCTGCCTGATTTCTCATTTCCTTTCTTTATACTTCCTCACTTGCTGGCTACAATGTCTATTTTAACACTATTCTAGATGGTCTGCCAACTAAATGTGATACTTTCCCAACCAATAGAGCACAGGCCACCTCCCCTTCTACAGTGGCTACTGCGTGTATCACTTTGTACTTAATGAACCACATGGGGTCGGACTGTGATCACACTCAGCCTGGACTACACAGCTAACTGTCTTCTTCCTTCCTTTATCCTTTATCCCCTTCCTCTCTCTCCAATCCCTATCCTTCAGTCTCTTCGTGCCCTGAAACCCGATGGTGGCTTTCTTCATGCCCTGAACCCCGATGTCATCCCTCCATGCACAATGACTGATATATTCCATTGTTTCCCCTGGGGCTGTTTGCATCTTAACCAGAATAACTTTAAAAGGCTACAGCTACAATTGTGGGTACTATAAAATCCTTCAGGGAGCATTACTAGGGCACTGGAACCCTCCAGCAGCCTGCAATCAACCCAGATAACTCTCCTTACCTATGCAGAAGGCCAGCCAAGGTTCCTGGATTGAGCCAGGAGCCTCATTAACTAGAACAAATGTTCCACACTCAGGTGTTAATAGGGCAAACTATGTATGTGGAGGGTATAGAGAAGCTCTCCAAACTATCTGTTTGACTTTTCTGTAAATCTAAAACATATCTTTAAAAAAATATATTAATAATAATAATAAAAAATGAAGTGGAGGCAAAGAAATGAAAAAGAGTGCTCAGTGCCCTTGCTTTTTCTGTGGTTATTGGAAAAGCCACATGCAGACAAAGAACTGAAATGATGGTGGCCATTCTGGATTAGACTTTCTTGTAAGAGATCCAATAATAACATAATTATTACAGCAGATTATTACAGAGTATCGTCAGGAGAAATAAACAATCCCTATCCAGTGGGAAGTTGTGCGCTAGGATATATAAGCATTACTTAGTCCCCTAAATATTCTCGGTGTTTCTTTTTATTTCCCAGCTCCCCCTGAAAATAAGTTGTGGCTAAATGACTAGTTCCAGCCAATGGAGTGACAAAGCAGGAAGGAAGTTAGACACAGGTGAACCTTCCACTTGTCCCTTGTAAGCTGACCCTGGAGGCTTTGTGCCCCATGTCACTACAAATTGAGGATCCTTATAAGACTTCACCAGAATGAGAAAGAAACCTTTCCAGTGTTAAGGCCTTGAGATTTGGGGTTCACCTGTTAAAATGGCTATGGTTACCGACCCTAAAATACCAAGTGATTGCATTCCACAAATAAAGGTTTCTCCCCTTCTGACAGAACGTTGTTAATCATAACATTTCTTCGTATTTCCAAATACTACTCACCACAGGCGATGGTCCAATAGACCAAAGAGTCTGGAGTCTGGTACAGGATCCGGTAGGGAGCAACTCGGGCACTGGAGTCCAACACGACATCAAGGGTACCCACCAGGAGGCCTAAGGGCAGGAAAGAGGGAAAAACGTGTAAGGGTCTCCTCAGTGCATTCCCATTCCAGGGACAGTGTGGGAACGCTAATTTGACTTTTACTTAGATTGCACGTTTACTAAGGATGCCTTTGGGACGGAACCGAAGATACTTGAGGTTGGGAGGGGAAGGAAGAAGCCCCTCCCCAACCTCTTGGGAGGGTAAGGATGAAGACTCTCTTGCTTGGCCACAGTGGAAAATAAACAGCCCCCTGGAAAGCACCAAGCTCAGTGCCTGCCCCCTTAGCAGGCTTTCCATGAAGTTCTGCTGAATCTGAACCACACGTTTTTCTGAAATTGTCACCACCAGTATCTTTTTATGTTTCTTCTTGAGGGGTGGTTCTGGCCATCCTGCATGCCACCTTGACAGGCACAATACTATTGGAATTCACCTCCTTCTGGCTGGCAGTCTGGGGTCACGGAAAAAGCTATATGGATGAGTCAACTAGAGTTCAGAAGAGCTTGGTTCCGGCTCTGACTCCATTACAACCAATTCTGTGGGATGGATGCTCAGGCCATTTAACTTCTCATCGCTTTGACTTCCTCAGCTGTAAAGTGACCATAATAGCACCTGCCTTCCTGAACCAGGGTTATTAATCAAGAAGCCTAAGGGAGGTTAACATGGGGAAGTCCTACAGTTGTCCTTGGTCTGCGTCCAAGGACACGAATCCATTTAGGTTTACTTGAAACCAGAGTGACCATTAGCTGACCTGAATGCACCAGGAAAAACAAACTTTGGCAGAAGTGGAAGCTAATTTGTTGCTTTTCTCTGGCCTATATGAAGTATATTAAAAATTAATCATTAGAGCCTGCAGAGGTTTTGAGGAGATGGATTTCCACGTAACACCACACATGTGTGCATTTCTCTTTTCTCTACTGTGACTTGGGTTTGCTGCAAAGATCTCTAATTACTTTCCAGTTATCTGCAGATATTAATAGGAAAAGCAGAAGAGTGCCAGCTAAACTGGACCTCTTTCTGCATTAATTAGAAAATACAAATGCATCACCCGTGGTAACTGACTATTTATAACACTTCCCTCTTCAGTGGAAAGGGGAAATGAAGTGCCCCAATACTGGAAGTGTCACATATGCTGGTTCTAAGATGCACAAACTTCAGTCTGGGGTCAGGGAGTGGCTGTTCAGGAATAGCTTACATGAATCAATGAGCCTCTAACAGAGTGTCCTGGGACATAAAGATCGTCCAAGGGCAAGTGCAGCTCTCTGGGCAGAGCAACGGACTCGACTTCTGTACTCTGGAACATCAAGGAGGGGAGACCTCTGAAAACTTCTGATCAACCCACACATCCTGATGGCCACAAATGGCCCCGATTAAATCCATCTTCAGGGGCTGCTGGCCAAGATGGTGGTATAGATAAATGTGGTACCTGCATCCTCCCACAACCACAACTAAACTGCAGAACAACCCTCTTTGAGAACCGCCCGGATTCTGGAATATAGCTGAGCAGAGTGCTAGAACTAAGGCTACAAAGAAGGCACACAGAGACTGGCAGGAGGGGTGGAGGAGCAGAACAGGCTGGCCTCCCACCATGGGTGATGGATAAAAATCAGGGTGGATTGCCTCAGCTGCAGGGGTTCCCCCTGAGGAATGAGGGGTCCCAGCCCTACAACAGGCTTCCCAGCTAGGGTTCCAGTGCCAGTAAGAGAAGTCCTCATTATTTCTGGCTATAAAACCCAGTAGGGATTGTGACTGGGTGAGACACAGAGCTGCTAGAGCTCCAGGTGTTGCTCTTAAAGGGCCATGCAGGGACTTACTTGGACCCCCCTGCTCTGAACTCCAGAGCTGGGGCAGCAGGGACACATGGGAGGAACCGAGTTATCTGGCATTAGAACGAGGGCTGGAGGGGCAGCTTTCTCCCAGACAGAAGTGTTGGCAGAGGCCATTGTCCCTTTGCTGGCAAGCAGGTGCCATATCTGAGTCTCCATCAACCTGGCTATCACCTGGCTAACCGCCCTGGTAATTGCCTGAGGCCCTGCCCCAACTACCTTGCACATCAGCTAAAATTAAAAAATTATTTTAAAAAATCCATTTCGAATATCCATTATTCCAATGAACAAAACCTCTCACATCACCCAGACATAAAGAATACTGAGCTGCTCAAAGCAGACCCCCCCTGTAGTGCAGGCTTCTGCACAGATGCCAGCTCACCCACGCTGAGAGTGCATTCACAACGGGCACCCACTTCCTCTAAGACATGGACGGAAACTAAGGGGGCGCGCTGCAGTATCTTCAAGGAAGTCACAGACAACAGAACATCGCACTCACATTAGGTACACATACAAATTAGAACATTTTGGTGACAATTCTCTGAAAACTGGATATCCAAATGAAAGTAATTCTGTGAACCGAGGGAGTAGTTGGCCAAATTGATAAACATACTCTTTCACTGTCACCCAAGAGTGCCCTCTTGCTTTGTGACCCTGACCAATCTTCCCCCTCCGTTTGGAATGTTGTGTGTCCAGCTCTCAGGCCCCATGGTTTCAGAAGACAAACTCTTGATTATCTAAAGCCCTGATCTCCCTCCAAGCCCTGCTCCTATCATGCCCACTGCATTTCTCCAGACCGGGAGCTCCTTCACCACAGAGTCTCACTCATTCTTTCCGACTCCCAGGCCGTGCACTTTGCTGGGAGCACCGTAAGCTCTGAACCCATGTTGGAGGGATGAAGAAGTTAGCACTTTTGTTTTCAATTACAGTTGACACGCGATATTTATTTTATTAGTCCAGGTGTACGGCATAGTGACTCGACATATAATTTAAGAAGTTCTGCCTGACCTGTGGTGACACAGTGGATAAAGTGTCGACCTGGAATGCTGAGGTCACCAGTTCAAAACCCTGTGCTTGCCCACCAGTCAAGGCACATACAGGAAGCAACTACTACAAACTGATGCTTCCCATTCCTCCCTCACCTTCTCTCTCTCTCCTCTTTCTAAAATCAATAAACAAAATTTTAAAGAAAAAAACCCCCAATAAGTCAAGTACCCACCTGGCACTATACCTAGTTATTATAATATTATTGACTATATTCCCTATGCTGTACTTTACATCTTCGGGACTATTCTGTAACTACCAATTCATAGAAGTTAGGTATTTTTTGAGAATCCAAATAAATTCAGGCTGCACTGCCCAACCTCTATGAATACAAGGAGTCAAGACTTTGGGAAGGAGAAAATGCCCTCCTCTGTCCTCTGTGCACACGGATGGGGAATGGGGTTGAGAGAATCCAAAAACAGCAGCCATCAGGATGTTCTTAGAAGTCTTATTACTCACACCTCTGGAGTGGGCTGTCAAAATACTGAACCTTTCATCATTTCCCACACAGAGCATTGCTTTAGCAGCTGTTTGACTATTTCGGGTGTTGAACAATCTTTGATGGTCAGAGATAATAATCACATTACATCCCTCAAAAGAACTCTCCTCTGCATCTACCTATTACATGAGTGCGGGGGCATTGAGCAACCCAGAAGTGCTGTTTTCAAGAAGATGCAGAAAACGTTCTGCAAAACTGGTACAATGAGGCTTCCCACGTGGCCATGGGCACCAGGGTGTGTGACGCACAGTCACACATAGTCACGTCTCCATTCTTGGGCAACAGCGCTCTGGCAGGAACAGGGGTGTGTGACAGGAGCGGGTTATACACATAGGAATGTGCTCATGACAAAGACCAACCCATCTACTGATAACCCTGTAAGAATTTGGGTTAAAGTGGACAGAATCCTCAAGATCTCTTGACCTCCCTCTGTTCCCTCAGCCTTGCAGCCAGTGGGGGATGAGGCCAGATCTATAAAAATGAAGTTAGGGTAGTCCGGGAAGTGGCCTTGGCCTTGGCCCCAGTCCTAACATGGAAAGAACAACGGTACCGGCTCGGAGACTGCCCTGTGTGTGCTAAGCACTATTGTTTAACGAAGTAAACAAAACCACTGAAAAGTACTAGCAATTACAAAATACATGTACCACCCTCTGACTTGATCATAACACACAGCAAACGGCCCCTTGTGCCTCCTCCATCATCCTATTTCCCTCTCCAATCACCACTGCCAAGTTGTTCTGTATTCTTCCTATCCGGGTCCTTGTCCATTCATTGCCTTGTGTGGAGGCACATGATATATTTTTATTTTTTATTTATTATTTATTCATTTTTTTAGAGAAGAGAGAGAGAGAGAGAAAGAAAGGGGGGAAGGAGCAGGAAGCATCAACTCCCATATGTGCCTTGACCGGGCAAGCCCAGGGTTTTGAACCGGTGACCGCAGCATTCCAAGTTGACGCTTGATCCACTGCGCCACCACAGGTCAGGCCATGAGGCACACGATATAGATTTAACACTGATGTGTATTTAAAAACTTACATTGTTGATAAAGAGTGAATATTGTTCGGCAATATTTTTCTGACCCAGGAACAAGTTTTCAAAATTCACCCATGCTGTACTTGTAAATCTGATTTATTCATTTAAATATTGTGTTATGTTTCAGTTTATAACTTATCCATTTTTTTCTAATAAAGGACCTTTGGGTTGATCTCCAATTATTTTCTTTACACCTGATCCTTAAGCAAGTGAACACATTTTTTTTTAAATGGAATAATTGGTCATGGGTGAGTGCATTTAAACTTCACTATATGACAAAATCGCTCCCCAAAGTGTTTGTGCCAATTTACATTATTGAGCAAGTGAGAGTATCTGTTACCCCATTTCTCCAACACTTAGTAGTATCATTTTTTTTTCATTTATGGCCTATCAAGGGTAAGAAATGTTTTCTATTTGTTGCTTAAATTTGCATTTCTCTGATTACTCATGAGTTTGAATATTTATTTCCTGTTTACTGGCCATTCCAATTTCCTGTTCTAGGAGTTGTTTTTCCTATTGTACTTGATTGGAAATGTCCTTCCTTTTTTCTCTTTCTGGCAAATGTCTATCTCCCTCAATATCCAGGTCAAGGTCACCCAGCATGTTTGTTCTGCTTCATTCCAACACTCTCCCCATCCTCTCAATTTCCAGATCTCCTGTCAATGAACTGCTCCCCTTCCTGTGATCTGCCAGCCACCTTGCACTTTTTATTACTAAGTAAGGAGATTATCACATGGTTTCCTACTGAGAAAAAAAAATACAGTCTCTGCCCACCAATCTATGAGCTCCTTGAGGGCAGACATGGCCTTATTTATCTTGGAATTCCCAGAGTCTACACTAATGTCTAGCACACGACACTAAAAATTTACAAAGTGGGCCCCAAGGTTTTCAATTTGATGGACAATGGGAGAAACTGAAATTATTTACAGAACTTATCATCTTGGTACCTTGTACACAATACATTTTGTTCTAGCAAATCGGCCTTAAATAATTAAAAGTATCTAAGAATATTATGATGAAAACCAAGACAGGAGAAGAAGGTGGGAAAAACCCACCTCAGAGACTCAGAGATAATCCAGGCCAAATTCATGTCTGAAACTTTGCATCGTGGGGAATACACTTCTTTAGTTTCAGAAGTAATTTCTCACTTTTTAATAAATATTCAGATTTATATTAAGTTGGATCAAAAGCAGAGATATTTAGGGAAAACTCAAGTCTTTCTAGTCTCTTACTTTTGGAAACAGTCCAGCAATTCACAGTAGTCAAAAAACAAGAAAACCTAAAGATTTAATTAACCAATTTCAATTGTGTCCAACACGCAGATTGGTAAACACTGGTTCACATATCATACCAGTCAGAGGACCAGGTGTGAGATTTGGGGAACTGTCTTGCAGCACAGCCATGAAGAAGAGGGAATGCTGGCATTGCCTGGTAAGGGTCAGCTCCAACCGTATAAACACACTTGAGTTCAATGTCACCATGAACACTGTGAAAGCACACTTGGGCAGCTGTAGAAGAGCCACACAGCGTGCATGAAACACAGAAGATAGCTGCTCTACATAAGCAGGTGGGGGCGTGGGAGGTTTGTTGGGAGAGGTGGCCAGGATCGGACAGGGGGCACTGTGTTTTTCTCAGTTTCATAATCGCAGAGTGTAACAGGCATTCTCCAGTTTGAGTAATACTGGCTACGAGAGGGGGACCAGTCCCAACAGTGGGATTCTACCTTCAGTGCAGAATAGACTGGGAGTGTTCCTATTACCATAAGAGTTGCATGGTCTCCAACCCCTCCAACATATTTCTGTAAAAATGGCCTTGCAATCACTGCTGTTTGAACAGACCATTCATAACACTTTCCTGTCAACGTCAACACTGCCTCTCGTGACACCATTCCAGGGAGAAGTACACCGTGGCCAACTTAAAATAAATAGGACAAGATTCTTTCTCTCTCTCTCTCTCCCTCCCTCCCTCCCTCCCTCCCTCCCTCCTTCTCACACACACACACTTACACACAGGGACTCATCTCTCTTTGTGGAAAGGTGATTAGTGAGAAGTCTAGTAACAAAGCAAATACATTGCTGACTCCATCAATTAGGAGAGTACCTCTCAAACTATTTGTACTTAGAGTCAGTCTCTGTTTTTTGGTTTCCCATCTGTGGAAGACAGATACTTTTGTAAAATAAGGTGCATATAAAACACACACACACACACTCACACACACAAATACATATAGGATGTGAAAAAAGAAAATGCAAGTCTCCCATAGTTTTATCACTTAATTAAGTGGGCAAATTTTTCCCTGTTCTGACGGCTTCACCTTAGTTCTGTTCTTCAGCTCGAGGCAGTGACGGCAGGTGGGCACTAAGCTAGCGGAGCGGAGGCCCAGGGGGTCATTTCCAGTGTTTATTAGGGTCCTGTGTACAGTGTGAAAGAGAACATTCAATGCTGACAACTTCTCATTTGAGAAATGAAAGAAATTATTTTCCCCTAATACAAATTAAAATGAAACTCAACAAAATCAGTTCTCAGTTGAAGGCAAGAGGATGTGGACAGGGGAGGCAAGGGTTGTGGTCTAGCCCATGGGTCAACGGTTTAAAGTGTGGAGAATGTGAACAAGTGCTGTGGGTGGTCCCTGAAAGACCCCCAGCTAATTTCTTAACAAGAGGGGGGCAGGCTCAATGATTTCTCATGGGGTAGGCAGAAGAATGACAGTTCAGGGAGGCGCCTACTGCAGCTTTGCAGATTATTTCTTGATCATGGGTCTTTGACATTCTTGCTTCTTCTATAAGACCCAGAAAGTTAGGGCTCAAAAAATACAGCATAGGCACAGTTATTACCAAGCAAATAGAAAACTGAAATCTGAAGAGCATTTTGTCTGCTGAGCAGGCCATGCAGCCAATTAGCATGTGCTGCTGGAATCTCCTGCCCCACAGAAGGCCGGCCGGCCCCCCAGAGGCAGGCCCGGGAGCTGCTCCATTCCACCCTTTCCACCCTGGGCCAGGCTCTTGAGGGAGCACACATATCTCCCCCTGTGAGAAAGGAGGGCAGCTGGAATTGATTTTTCCTCCTCCTTGGGGCGGTGTTGGAGAAGGAATCATTAAAACATTTTCTTTCTCCCTTATGGCATAGTCCAGTTAGGACCACCTACATTATCTGCAAGGCCGCATACAAAATGAAAATGCAGGTCCTCCTGCCCATTCTTAAGACTTTCCAGGAGGCTCTACAGAACATTAAGCCAAGTCTGGGCCCCTCCAGAAAGTGCAGGTCCCCATGCAACAGGGCGGGCAACATACCCAGCAGGCCGACCCTGATCCCAGCAGTGCCATGGTGACTTCTTCCCCTCAGACAAGCGTGTTGTTTTCAGACCTTTGTCAGGGATTCAAGTCTGCTTTGAAACAGGCCAATGAGGACAATGGACTGAATTTACTCAAAAGACACTCCGGGCACCTGTGTGCTCCGCGTCCTCAGACGGGCCCTCCCCACGACAAGGAGGGTAGATGCAGTTCCGTGATGGTCACTGCTGCTGCCATTTGTACAACAGGAAGGTGCACGGTTCCCATCTGTTCTGGACAGGCCAAGGTCAGCCTGGACGGCAAGGATGGAGGAGCCCTTCCGGTGCTGGCGAAGTTGTGACGCCCACCACATGCCCATGGGGAACCGGAGGCCCTCGACCTCTAGTTTCAGGTGGAATCTGTGGGAGCCACTTCCAGCCCACAGCTGACCGCCAGACCTGCTAACTCACAGAACCTTCTCCATGATGAATACTATTATGAGATAGAAACAATTTTGACCTTAAAATTAATTACATTTAGGAAAAACCTAAAATGTCTAAGTAGATTATAGTACATCTCTATAATAATACTTGGTCATTTAAAAGCATGTCCTCAATTATTTAATGACATGGCAAAATGCATCTGGTATATTATGTTCAAAAAAAGTACAAAACTCTAATTTTTGTTCTGTATGATCTCAATCTGTCACAATATATAATAAATATATATTAAAATTATATTGGTGTATTATTTTTAAGGATTACAAAAATGAACATATTGGTATATCCACAATGATTGGTTTATCCAAAAATCCAAAATGGTAATTTTGCTTTCTTCTTTGTTCTTTCGTGATCTTGGGGGGAAAAAATGGACATTCAATACTTCTATGATGTAAGCAAAATGATTTTTTTTGTTTTGTTTTGTTTTGTTTTCTCAATTATTTCCAACCTCCCCTCCCACTTTGGGCCTTCTTTATTCACAGCTCACCGCACTGCGTAAATGGACAGCTACTGCGCTTGCAACAGAACTGCTGCTTCCTGTCAGAGAGCTGGAGGTCAACAGGCTTTTGCTAGGACACAATGTGTCAGCCAAGAGTCCATACCTAAATGACGTTATCCTCAAAAACACACTGCAAAACAACAAGCAAACAAACAAACAAACAAAACCACTGCAATGGAGAGAGACCTGATCTTAGCCTTTGGGACACTTTTTAACCCTTTGAGTAGTGAGTTTTTTTCATGCTCGCAGACCCCCAGCAGTGAGTTTTTTTGTTGGTTTTATTTTTTCAAAAAATGAAATTAGTTTCAGTTAGTTTTATTAACTTAAAATCATGTTTGTTTGATAACCAGTTCGTGGAAACACAAAGAACATACACTTGCTTTTTTTTAATGCTACCTTACACACGTATGGTTGTACGCTGGATGGGCAGGAGGCACAAGGATGGACATGAACGTTCGTACTACTCAGAGGGTTAAAGTTCATTTTTCCCCTCTAGCACGTGAAGTGCACCACACCAATGCTACCAATGGATACATATTCACAGACATAGCCCTATACTGTTCGCCCCAGCTACAGGAACAGTGTACTTAATAACTAGCTTATCTTGAGTCAGCAGGTTTCTAGCCCCCAGATGAACACTACAAATGCTATTTTGAATGAAATTAGTTTCACTACTTCCATCACTGGCTTTTGCTACTTTCATCACTGAGTATTCATTACTTTCACCCCTGGTGGTGCTTTTGGCTGTATTTAAGCAAAGAAAAAAGAAAAAAAGAAAAGAGGCTGTCTTACATCTATATAGTAAAAGTCTGGAAGGATATACCTTAAATTGTTAGTAATGGTTAGCTCTGTGGAATGACATTGATATGGGAGAGATCCCATAGGGAAGAAATCAGGGACTTTTTTGACTATGAGAACTGTACTGAAAAAGTAATTGTTACATTATTGGAACTATATTTTATAAAACTGTGCTCTTATTATGTACAATGTGCATGCACTATAAAGTAACAATAAAAAACAAAGGAATAATGATATATTATAATGAAGATCTTGCTATCAGATGTTATAAAAGATGAAACTATGCAATGAATCAGCTCTCACTGTTCTGTTATGGGCTCTGGCTACCCTAAGAATGGGTTGACCTTAGTTAGCATGCTGTGGTTGGGACAGGGGGCAGGAGGAATGCTACACTCTGCAAAACAAGGCTGCCTTTACCCAGGGTCTATGGTCAGGGCAAACATTTAGGGCTCCAATGTGGCCCAGTGTGAAGAAAGAGGCAGGTCCGTCACCCCTTCTCAAGGGAATCTGGGCTGGGACGTGCTCAGAGAAAAGCCGAGAAGCTACAGAAGTAGGAGCCGAAAGGATTCCAGGGAAAGGGATGTAGCGAGCAAGCCAGACCATGCAGGAGCAGCAACACTGAGGCCCGGACATAACTCTGAGGCTGAGAGGACCCCGCATGAGCAGGAAGAGAAGGGGGTACAGGTGTGGGGGGCGACCCGTGATCCCTGGGGGCTGAGTGGAGCTGCTTTGGGGCTGTCTGGCTTCCTGGTAGCTCTACAGGCTTAGTTCCTGTCCCCACATACAGTGACCACAAAATCAGGTACTTGGGGTAACCCGAGTCTCTGTTCCTTGCAACCAAAAGTGCCCAGTTAACACCCTAACTAAGCCCCTAGGCTCCCCCTGAGAGGGACTTGGAGCAAACATCCCCTTCTGTAAGACAGCGAGACGAGTGTTACATAACGAACAACCAAGGCATTAACAACAACTTAACGATAGGCTTTCCAGCCCTGCATCCAAATATTCCACAAAAGATAGAAACAGCGACTACAGAACAGTAATGAAAACACTCGGGCTGCTTACAGGGGAGAGAGACAGGAAGGAGCAGCCCAGCTGGATGGCCGGGAGTCTCCTCCGACCTTATACCATACTGAGGGCATGAAACTCCCTTTGCAAGTACAGTTCAAGCTTAGATCCAAGTCACCTGGATCCGACTCAGGGATATTTCACAGGGACATTGCAGTTTGCAAAAGACCAGGTGAGAGCCATCTTCACCGAAGGTCCAGATAAAGTCTTTATGGAGAAAGCCGAGCTGGGAGGACCTTAACATAAAGAGAAATCCTGTCACCACCAAGTGGAGGACACCAAGCAAGACGCCATCTGTGAAGTCAGGTGCACAGTGGCAGGGAGGGCCCTGGTTGTGTCGAGGTGCCTATTGTAACATTCTGTGTTCCCCAATATACGTAAACAACCTGCAAATGCAGAGGAGTCCCTTATGGAAAACATTAGATCCAACTGAGATTTCCTACGAGATAGTGCAGGGAGGGTCTAGAAATAGCTTGCAAGCAACTCTGAAAAATACCGATGATGGACGGGAGAAAAGGCTCGTTGGCCACAACAAAAGCAGTAAGTACACCGGGAGAGGGGCCCTCCCTTTGCAAAGTCAGCTCAAAGTCATTTCCAAGGAACTGTTCTTTCATTCATGCTGTAACCCACACCGTGTACAACAGATACAGGGCAGTAGGACTCCCAACATCTGACAGCAGCAATGTCACGGACCCATAGACCTCCCTCGAGAGCCGGATGAACAGAGAGGAGAGATGGACAAATTATCTTTATAGTATTATTTTATTAACTAAAGGGAGACATTAAAAACACGAAGGCCTTGTTACATATTTCTTACACCTTGTCTTCGATCTTCTATGCCTAGCTCCTCAATCTCTAAGGGAAATAACATGTACCCATCCATGCCTATACCGACATACTACATACTACATGCATGCACACATACTACAACACACCATGCTCATTCACACTGAAGGGATAGCCGTGGGAGCTCTCAAGTAACCCTCACAAGTTGGCTTTTCCCTCTGGATTTAATGAGACACAATGATGCAACATAGAAATAAGATGACATCAAACTTAATATTTTAAAACTTTTTAAAAGGGCAGTACATGCAAGAATTCCTCTCCCTTTTCCGTTTACACATGACTCCCCTTTTCCCATCGTGGCAATATCTCATTTGTGGCTGTCAACCCAATTTCCCAACCGCATGTCCTCTGTCACCACAGAGGGCAAGGAAGACCCTGGGAACCGCAGCGGAGCTGAGGCAGCCACGCCCCTCAGGATGGGCAACCGAGGCAGCCACGCCCCTCAGGATGGGCAACAGAGGCAGCCACGCCCCTCAGGATGGGCTTCGCAGAGCGGGGCCTCTCACCCAGCACTTGCTGGCTTCGGAGTTTTTCCTATGTTGGTCGAGAGCCAGGGCCCCTGTGAAATCTAGAACATCGATCAGGAAAACAGATTCTTTCCACATCTCAGCAGGGCATGAAGATTAGACGATTGGGAGAGGTATGTGCCTCAGACACTTAGGGTTCCCACGGGGGTGACACTGTGCTGTCCAGGAGAGACAGAGACAGAGCAGGGCTCCAAGGCTTCCCAGGTGCCTGCCCCTTAATTCTCTACTTCTCTGTGTCTGTTAGGCCACAACTTCACAGCGGGAGTGCCAAGAGAGGGCAACAAGTGTTGCCACATACAGATTCCTCAGCACGAGGGCAGCTAGGTGGGGCCTTCCCTGTGGGTCCTGCAAACACTACTGTTTTCACAGTGCGATGATGTGAAAATGGGTGGAAAGCTCCAGATCAGGCTAAACACAGCACAAAAAGTCTTTCAAATAATAGCACATTGCAAAATTTCTATACATTTAATTTCAATGCAAATTCACATCATTCAGTTGACAGTCTGTAGTTGTTCCAGTTTACCTAAAAAGTAAATATGATTTACTTTATTTACATGAAATATATATATTTTTCTTTTTCTTATTAAAAAAAGGTACATCTGCCCTGGCTGATGGATAGTTCAGTTGGTTAGAACATTGTCCTGAAAAGAGAGGGTTGTGGATTCAATTCCCAGTCAGGCCACATACAGGAACAGATTGATGTTTCTCTCTTTCTTTCTCTCTCAAATCAATAAATAAATTTTTTAAAAAGAAAAAAACTATTGATAAATATGTACATCAGAGGGTGACTCATTGACATTTGCTTGATCTTTGCTTGTCTTTGTGCTAGTTCTTGGAAAATTGTCATTAGGATAGCAAAATCCTTTCTTGACAAAAGCTTTCTGATCCTTATTCCTTGCTCCCCTGAATGGACCCCAAAGAAAAGTGGGTAAGGCCATCCCATACGATCTATGTCCAGGGTCAAGGGCCTCCTGAGCCTCCCCAGAGAGTCCAGTGAATAAACAACCACAGTGACCAAACACTTCCATGATGAGCAAACTCAATGAATAGGGAATTACCAACATGCATATTTCAAATCATTTCCAAAAAAATCATCAGGGAGACCCCTAGAAAAACTAAGGTTTAACTTACATTTGGGAGAGTACCTAGCAATATAAAGCAAACATTTAGATGTAGTCTAATTCCTTGATGGAAATAGAAACGTTCCTAACATGTTAGGGCTCACTCAGGATTGTGCAAAGTAGTCAGAGGGGATGGGTTCCAGCTCCCACTCCCCCCGAGAAGCTGTGTGACTTCAAACAAGTCAGCCTCTCTGAGCCAGGATGATATATCTTCTCTGCCAGTTTCCCAGTGTTGTTGGGAAAATCAGATGACATCGTAGATATGGAATTGCTACATAAACTGTGGAATATCTTGCCGTGTAATGTATCTACTATTTTTTTTAAAATAACGTATAAATTCAGAGCGAGAAAGCTCTCATATGCCTCCATCTGCTTGTATTACTTAGAAGGAGACTGAGCATTAGATGAGAAATTGCTTGCCAAGGTTATGTTTTGAAACTAAATAAACAATCACCATGGTTATTAGTATCTAAAAGAGGCAGAGGAATAAAGACGTTCTCATTCCTGAACGTGTGTGTTTTTATCCTTATCATCATGACACGGAGCACCCTTAAAGGAAGCACGCTGCTGGGCACTGGAAATGCAATCTCTCTGCTGTCTTAGAGAACAGGATCTGGTTGGAAAGACAGACACAGAACATATGAAGAGTAACCATTACAATGATCATTTGCTCACTGCGGTCCCGGGTACATACACTAGATGCTGCTTAACTGTCAAGCGCACTCACTAAACTTCCTGCACACAAGGTGCAAGGGCCACGGGCTACCAGGTACAGCAAGAAAAAGTGAATAGTACTGCCCTACTACTTGGGCAGTAAAACCGGCCAGCTCAGAGAAGGTGGCAAATTCTCTGCTGTTATTAGTTCTATCAAGGTGAAGCCTTCCTAATCTACTCTTGCCCAGGGGGACTAGGCTTTGATGGGTTGGTTTCCGAGGTGACCCCTAAACTTCTAACAACAGTGCTGAGTTCCAGGCTCAGTCAAGTTTAGTATTTTCTGTTTATTCTCCAGAAGGAATAATGGACCTTGGTTAATGGGGACCACAGAGCGGCTCTGTGGGGGCGCCCCGAGGAAGCCGCTGTGGCCCAAGCAGCACGTGCAGCTCCTTTCCTGGCTCCTAGAACATGCTCTCTCTGAGATAAATGCCCTCATTGTATAGCACAGCCAGCGCTCAAAGTACGGTAAGTTCCCAGAATTACTCTGGCAACTAACCAGCAGTGATAACCAAACCTAAAGCATGGGGGAAGACTCTAGAGATCCCAAGGGTCTTGAAATGGAGTTCACGTCTTCACTAGAAGCCTTGTTCCCTCTCTGGTAAGAGAAACGAAAACGTGGCATAGATGCCAAGCACTCGCGTATTACTCCCACTGGCCTTTAACACAATCACCAGTAACAGCTAACAGCTGTGACCATATCCCAGCCGCTTCCCTAATCAGTTTGTGTGCATTTTTTACCTTACTCCTCACACCATCCTATGGCATGCAGACAACTATGACCCCTGCTGGCTGGATGAGGACCCTGGGACTCAGAGAAGCGAAGTCACTTGCCCAGCGGGCACACAGGTACAGAAGTGACCGCGCTGGGTCTAGGGCAGCGACTCCAAGGCCTGTGGTGGTTTTGTTGCGTTGGCTTCTAGAATAATGTATGGAGGATGCTCAGAGGGGGGCAGCACAAATAAAAAGAGTAATAATCAGGACTTTCTCTAGCTTCCAGAAAATTCGACCTTATTTCCATCCTTTTCTACTTTAGATCCTACAGAGTGCCGCATCTTTCCAGTTCCTTTATTGCCTTTGACCATCAATCTATAAAAATGGCAGGCTTCTCTTTAACCCCTGCTGGTGTAACTGTTACGAAATTTTCATAAATAAAGATGCTTCACAGTTAGGATGAATGACTCACAACAGACATCGCCTTGGAAACCGTAAGCCAGCTGAGAGTCCTGGTTAGCGGGCTTTTGCCCCCAGTTTCACCACCAGCCTGTGAGCCTGCAGTGGCCCCAGTTAACTCCTCCATCCCCTCTTTCTGTAGCCTCTGAAATCCCAGAGTAGGGGGGAGATGAAATACTGCACTTGGCTATAGGCTCTGTTTTGTGTCAAAGAGTATTTAAGGAACCTCCAACCTTCTAGTGGGTCTTATTAACAACGGATCATTTTAACCCCTGTGCCTGAAATTGTTCTTCAGTGGCTGAGTGTCTGTCTGTCTTGGCATTTTGCTCAATACCCCAATTCCCTTTAGCACACTATCTCCCTTCTTGCTAACACCTGTTCGTCTCTGCCTAGGCCTTACCTGACTGCCTGCTGCTAGATGCCTCAGTGGTTCGAAGTTCTTCGCTCCATTCTCCCAGGTATGTCCTGTCCCATCACCATCTCCAGTCCTTCATTCCCACAGGCCTGGACCCTGTTTTTCAATCAATGGAAGTAATAATTGAGGGTCAATCCATAGCAGCAGGGGGCCATTGGTGGATGAGAGGTTTACTCAGGCCAACCTTCAACAATTAGAATAGCTCCAGTGTCAAGGAAGTCAAGGCAAAAAACATACTATCCCCTGGGTATATGAACAGTTATTGTTCTATTAAAGTGACCCACCACGGATGTCATGGGTGAAAAAGGTGTTTGGTCATTTGGGAAGTTCCATGTATCACTGATCAGTTGTCAACTCCTTCACTCATTCCCCAGCAATATAGAAATATAGAAGGAATAGCTCAGAAATATAGAAGGAATAGTGTGGCCATGTAAACTGAGCCCAAGTGTGGTTGTTGAAATCCTTGCTAACCTATTTATTTGGTTCTCCAAACAGATAGGTGAGTCACTGTTATGATAAAGCCAAGACCGTAAACATATTTGTTTAGTCTGAACTTGGGTCACAGGTCTAAATATGAGGCAAACAGGTCATTCATTTATCATTCATCCATCCATCCATCCTGCAAACATTTGCACAGTGACTTCCCATCAATCTGGTGTCCAGCTGTGACAATGTTATATCAATCTTAAGAAAAAGCTGATTGATTGGGGAGTCAGTAGACTTGACAATAACATATTAGTGATAAGGTTCTGATTCTGGTCTAATGACAATTCTTAAAAATGACACCATTCTAAACCTCTCATGCTTCAACTACTACTCAACAATTAAACCATTGTTTTCTGCTGCACAATGCTCTTCATTGATGCTTTACTTTGAAAAGACCACGAGCACCGTTTGTCTGAAGTGTCATTCTCTCCACTTCCTGGGTGCGTCCCATCCTCCCCTCTGCCTCCGGCTCAGAACACTGGGTCCCGCCGGTAACCCTCCTCCCTGTTCACTGACCTATGGCTACCTACTCTATGGGGTTCTCTCCCCTCATTGCTCATTCCCTCCCTTCCCCACCTCCTTTCCTCCCTCTTCTTGATTTCCTTCAACCTCCTTTGGGAGGAGGTGAGTTTTTCATTTTTTCTAAGATTATCAAATTACATCGTATAATAGAAATCACAGCACCTACTCATTAGAGTCCTTTTAAACAAGAAAGGCCTTACTGTGTCTGAGTGATTTAGGCATCTTGAATTACAAATTCCTATAAGTCCTAGAAATTATCCCTCATGAGCTATACACTCTCAGCTTCTCTTCTAAAGACCCTGGGCAACAGGCATAAGAAAAAAGATGTCCAGAGACCGCAACTTCATCATTACGGTTTCCTTTGAAGAGTTTAACACGAGCGTGTCACCAATAGACTTGGCCTCACACTAACTGATTTACATCATGACTTCCATCTAGGACAGCTTCCTTCTGAGCTGCACAGGCTTAGAATTACCGAAATGAGAAAATATTAATATAGGCGCTATAAAAAAAAGTCAAGTTTGATGTTCAGATCGCTACTTTTCAGCTATACAGGTAGCACTGCTATCTGAATACATTTCAGATAGTAAAAGTCACCAAAATAACAAGTGACAAGATATTCGTGGGATGAATGGTCTGATGAATGCAAAGTCTCTGCACAGTTTCCAGGGTCAGCTGGTCATTTCTGTTCTACCCTTCTTTCTTTCCACCCTCTCAAATAAAAAAATAAAAATTAAAAAAAAAGTCAAGAAAACAAAACAAGATCCAGACTAAGGACAGAGTTGGTCTGTTACTGGCTCATTCGGCCACTGAAAATAGCCTCGTTCCACCTCAGCTCCCTGAAGCAGCACTATGGACAAGGATGACACAGGATGAACCACAGCCAGGTCAAATGTCACATGGCCATGATATAGCTCAGGGAAGCAGTCCACTCAGCACTGGTGAGTAAATGGTTCTGAAAGACCTCTTCAAAATCCCCTTTGAATCTGAGCGTAGAAAGGGCTTCTATTTATGATTCACAATCAAGAAACCATTCTATATATAAAAAAAGATATATTCTTCTACATAAACCCCCATATTTCTACAGGGCAAAAATTCAATATATGTGCTCACTCAAAAGATATACTAAAAAAAAAAAGATGCAGTTCAGATCACAGGCAAGGGCTCATGCCCCTAATATATAAATAGTCCCTTAATATTGGTAAGAAAAGGAGCAGCCACCTGATTAAAAAGTAGGCAAAGAACAATGCCAGACAGTATACAAAAGAAAATGTAGAAATGACTCGTACACATACGAAAAATGTCCAACATCACTTGTAAGAAAAACGTAAAATAAAGATATACTGAGCTACCATTTTCCCATGTCGGAAAGGCAAGGATCCCAGTTTGATCACGCATCCCTTTAACACGACAGGGGACAGAGGTCCTCCTCCTCCCGCACTGCTGTGAGGGTGTCACTTGCTAACACCCCGAAGGAGGGTGATTTGGCACTAGCTCTCAAAATTCCAAATGCACTACCCAGTTTCCCTGCAATGCCACTTCTTGGTGTTTATTCTACAGACATATTTCACTTGGCTAAAGGACATGCACAAGGTTATTTATTGCAGCATCAGTTTCATAGTAAATGTATGAACATCACCTAAGTGTCGATTAATAGGGAAGTGGTTAAATATATGGCATTGCCAGATAGTGGGATAAGAGCAGCTATAAAAAAAAAAAGAAGACAGAGAAATGATGACACCTATGTCCTGATATACAGGAAGATACACCGCTCACGGAAAAGAGCATGGTGCAGAAAAAGCTTTCTGTACAAAGGGTGGGGGGGGAGGCTGGGAGCAAGCCAGATACCGGCTGGTCTTCGCTCGTATTTGCAAAAAGGATCAGGGGAAGATCCACAAAAAATGAACACGAAACATCAAGAGTGGGTAACAGGGTGGAGATATTTCCCACTACCTTTTAATATCATTGGATCTTTGAACCCTATAAATGAATGTATCATTATTCAAAACATTTAAATTTTCAAAAGTGTCTTGATGACTGTGTCAAAGGCATTGTTTGCTGAGAACATTAATCATTAACTGCAAGAATTAGGGGAAGGCTTGGGGAAAGGGGCTGCTAAGGGTGATGTTTTGTAGTCTCTCCTCTCTTGCAGTTTCCCAACCTTAAAGACAGAAACATTTTCATAACCCCACTCCACACTACCTTTTCTTAAAGTGGACTTACTTTATACAAATACACACATAAACCCAAGTATAAACTTCTTATGCACAAAGTTCATGTACAATCAGAAAACCAAAATATATTTTCAAATTAAATGCAGCGAAATTATAAAGCCAATAAGGGTCTGGAAAAAGAATCTCATTATCCTTTTGTGACCAGTGAGGTTGTTTTGTTGACTGTGAACTGTCACTTGGACCTGAACATTGCACAGGTTCTCTGGAATGCGGCTCAGGCATTATTACCTTTTGTTATACAATGTGGTGACTCTCATCTTCCTCCGTCCAGATTCAGACACCCTGTGCAGTGTGTTGTGAGATTAACTGACCCTTCTTTGCCCAAACTCACCTTTTGTGTATCCAGGCCACCTCTGCTGCGTTCTCAATGGCAAGCCATCGCCATCATAAACACAAGTGCTAACTTGAGCACGAATACTGGGCGTCAACTGTACTGCGGTCATTCCGATAATCCAGAATGATTTGTATTAAGGTTATTTTATTTTCATGTTATTAATTATTAGCACAATAAAAATGAAATATCACATTTAAAAATGATGGAGAATTCAGGCCGAGCATGCACATAGACCCCGCCCCCCAATCGTTACAGATCCTAGTACACAAAACCTAGCTGGAACTAGTCAATATATTTGAGAGGAGGTGCCTCCAATCACTGCCCCAGAGGAAGACTCTGCCTTGGGCCTGATTCTCAAGTCTCTGAGGGGGTCAGACTCTCTGAGCCCCGAGTCTGCCTTCACCTTGGATTCCCCTGTTGTGTCACGGCCCACAGCTGGGGATCAGCCTGGCCCCACTGCTGAGCTCCTGTCCAGGTCTCAAACCCCAGCCTGGGGCAGAGTCTCAAACCACCTGGGCCTAGGATGAGAGGGTGGACAACCCAGGATGACATAATCCCCATAGCACACAAATAACAATTTTCCATACAGGCACATACACTGCAATCTGCATGGCAAAGCCTCTCTCAATCAGTCTCAACACAAACCAAGAAACCAACTTCCATCTAAATAGCTGTGCCGATTCTTGCTGAATCCGTCTCTCAAACACAGAGATGATGTCATATCTTTTTGCATCTTCAGTAAAAAGAGAGGAAAAAAGATGTGGCAAGTGCTTAATATTTGCTTGATGAATGGATGAGTGAATGGATGAACAAATAAACAAATGTGTGAATGATGAATTAGCCAGGTAGTGAAAATAGAGAAAAGAAATAAAAAATTTAAAAACCTCATCCAACCACTGCACACTGGTAGACTCCACCTGAGACATCACTTTGCCTCTCTCTTCGATTACCCAAAGGCCCTGCAGAAGCGGTAAAACCCTTTTCTAATTAAAATCTTCCCCCACATAGAACGTTCTTTAAAAAAAGTCTACCAAAAATTATAAGGGGGTTCTCATATGCGTTTATTTTTAAAGCATTGGCAGGCGCAGTATTGGAAATCATCATGTGATTTGTCGTGCTGCCAAGGCTAAAGCTAAAAACAAGCATATTCTACTGCACTCTAGTTAAAGTGGTAAACACTTTCCCACCAAAAGTACAGTGATTATAAAGGTCATTGGCTGCAGACTTCAGGCACATTCTTTTGATACCATGTTCAACAGTCAGGAATGTTGGCCACCATCCAATATTAGAGGAAAGGAAACGATTCTTTCAAGTTCAAGCAGTTTCTGAGTTGCATGAAGGTATATTAAATAATATATTACTTCATTTTTTAATATATGTATGTGTGTGTAAAATGATAGAAAAGTAATGGTTCTGTCAAAGCTTTCAATTAATTTCTTAGCCACTTTATAGAAGGTGAAAATCTATTTCCTGTGATGAAAATGTGGGCGTATGTAACGCAAATAAATGGAAGCATTTAGTGCCATCCTGAGGTCCATGCCAGAGCCTTCTGGCATTGCTCTGGTCCTTCTAGGATCCTTGATTCTTATTCTTTCTGCTTTCTGGATTTTCCCGATCACTCACAGTCCTCATTCACCATAGCTACAGAATTGCCATTAACTGATCTCTCTGTGTCTCTCTCTCTCAACATTTCAGGCTTTATGGGAGGACACAGTGAAACCACCGCACTGGATTTCAGAACGGTGAAGCTCTCATAAAAGCAATGATGGTCACGATGCACGTTAGCTACTTTGTTTCTCTGAGATGTTAAAGATGTATATGGTTTGAATAAATCCCTACAGTTTTAATGAGACTCAGCTAATGCTAGCAGATTCTGATGAACAGGAAAATGGGACTGCGTTCAACCACATTCCCCAAGTTCAGCTTCTCTATCATGACAGCAAAGAGCCCAGGGCACGCAGGTAGGGAGACGAGGACTTCAGTCCCTTATAACAGGCTATGCTCTCTTTCCTCCTGGTTTCCAAAATAAAACGCAGACAAATGATGCAGCAGGCTTTTTTCCCTTACCATGTTCCTTTGTAAAAAGAAGAAAAAGAAGGAGGAGGAAAAGGAGGAGGAGGGAGGGAGGGAGGGAGGGAGGGAGGGAGGGAGGGAGGGAGGGAGGGAGGAAGGAAGGAAGGAGAGAGAAAAAGGAGAAGACAAAAACAACAAGAAACCCTTTTGGGTAATTATTCCATTTGAATCTGAGGAACCCCTCTATTTTGGAGGGTGATGCCCACTTGCCCAGGCATTTTGTGGTGGCCTCTATGGGGCCCCAAATCTCAGTGTTAGCGGGTAGCAGGAATTTTGTCTCATTAGGATCACTAATTATTATGAGGGATCTCACTGCCAAAATCCAGAAATTTCCTTCTGACTAACTCATTAAAAAAGAAAAGAATAAAAAGCTTTTGGGACCACCAAAATGACTGATTCACAAAAGGGCAAATGGTTTGCAAGCTGGTGTCTGTCTTGTGGAGCAAATCCTTGGTCCTAAGACCCAATGCAACCTCCGAGTAAAACACAATGAAACATCTGAGTCCTTCCGTGCATCCGGAGTCATTATTCACTTGCTCTTAGTGAAAATCCTGAGAAGCCACTATTTTTCTTACCCAATTCCTATATGAAAAAACTGAAATTGGCAGAATTGGGTCTCAAGGCCAGGCCTTCTTACTCCAAATCCTTTCCTCTGTCCATTACACCATGAAGCGAAATGTGTTTTTGAACCCGTGTTCTGGACCTCACTGCTGAGCCGGTCAGAAGCATGGCTACTGTGATCAAAGCATGGAAACCAACCTCTAATATCAATAAAGCCCGAGGAACACAGGTTGAACCTTCCTACTCCTAATTCTGTAACTCCTCCTAACAATGGCCACGCCTTACTGAGCTCTTGCTAGGTTCCAAGTGCCTTTCTCAACACTTTTCGTTTATAAATATAAACGACTCCAATATATGGGCACTACTTTTACCCTGATTTTAAAGAGGAGACTGAGGCAGGGAAATGCAATTTGCCCAAAATCACGGCAGTGAGAAATGAGAAGTGGATTTCAACTACAGAGCTATTCCACATCCCTGAAGAGTATATGCTTTGCATCAAGATACCTGGACAGGAGGAATGTGTGGTGCCAAAGTCTAACCCAGCTCCACCTGGGGCTGTGTCTGCCCAGGGGCAGAGCTCAGAAGGGGCACCATTTTCTAAGGGCACAATGCCCTGTATAAGAACCCGCTCGGGTAGCGGTTCCAAAGCCATGCTTCTAACCACGTGTCTACACTCTTAAACACTAGCCTGCTGTCCCTAGAGGTGGTATCAGTTGAAAATATAAACTCAGAAGAGTATTGATGAATGTATGAATAATGTATACTATGAAATGGGTTCTAAGTTACTAAAGGGAAATGGGATTTAGAGATACGGGATAGACTGTACCACAGACTTCTCCCGCTAACTTCCAGGACAGCAGGTCTCCATGGACAATTGCTCATCCTTGTCAGACACCTGTCTTAGGTCTTGTTTGGAAACAAAATCATGAACTAACTGGTATCTTTGTACATTTGCAAATAGATTCAAATATGCAAATATTTGAATCCTGGTTTAATAGCTAGATATTAATGTAAGATGTCCCAAATACAAAAACAAGAAGACTTTGGGAAATCTTCTGGTTTAATAGCTAGATATTAATGTAAGATGTCCCAAATACAAAAACAAGAAGACTTTGGGAAATCAGGACACCTTTCCGGATTAGGACATTGTTATTGAGTATTTGCTCATGTCCTTCCAGAGCTAAATAAAACACTGCTCAGTCTCCCTCTCATCTCATTAAGAGTTTTATTTGGTTAACCGAAATGAAATCTGGCCTTAGTCAGGTAACATCAGCCACACTGTCACCAGTTAAGTTAAAACTGGTTTCAATATAGAATGCAAGTCTTTCCAGAGCTGTTTAGACCAAGGCCCCCAAATTCCCTCACTGTTTTCAGGAAACCAGGTTTTCTGTGGAAAGTGTGAATATTTGAATCAGTAACACTTTGAGGCTCATTTCAATGATGTTGGATGAATATCAGAAAATGAACATAACTACTGAAACAATCGAACCAATAGCATGTATTTGTAAATTATAATAATGCATCGTGGTGGCACTGGACTATCCATTTGGCAGTGTAAATAACATCCTGTGACTATTTGTACAGGGCAGGGACTCCCCATTGTGCCCTGATCCTATCACTCCTGACCGTCTCCCTGACATTGGGGCTGTCAGTTTCGATTTATCATCTTGTACTCTAAAATACTATCATCATTGTTCATAGCAATGAAACATGTTTCCAAAACCATAAACTATATCTATATCAAAGCTGGAAAAACAAAAGACTAAGAGGACTACATATTTCAAAATATTTGGGAAAAGATATTTCTTTGTGCAAGAAAGACTATTTCTAAGATTTTAACGTTTTAAAAACTTGACCTTTATAATATAGGCCATATCCCTTTTCCTTCCATTCCTTTCTCCCTTACTCCCCTTCAAAAATAATTACGAGTTAAAAATGCCAGGAGTTATAAAACATCCAGGTACTAATCCCTCCTTTATTTAGCGGGGATCAGGACTAGACTTGCCCAGGAAAAGAGTCTGCCCAGAGAAATTTCTGGGAAATGTTTTTCTAGAGCCTTTAGGGAATTTTTGGGACTAAATCTGATAATTTTTTAAGCCTGGATTTTCATTTTCCCTGTTAATTTCAGCAAACAACCCTACAACTTCACCCTAAACAACATTAAATGCTTCTTACGTGCATTTACACACTTATTTCCATAAACCCAGATTCTTCCTGATTGTAACTAGGCAACCTGGACAAAAGCCACCCTTTCCCAGAAGAGCTGAACAAGCTTTGTTTCCACTTCCTACTTCGATTGTGCCAGAAACAAGGTACATAGAATCTAAAGATAATGGAGTCTAATGTGATCAAATCATGGAAACCAGCCTCTAATAAGAATAAAGCCCGAGGATCACAGGTTGAACCTTCCTACTCCTAATACTGTAACTCCTCATAATAGTGGCCACGCCTTACTGAGATTCCTGTGAATCCACTCTGCAGCCAAGTCTTCCTATAAATGGCCAATCCATCTTGGGTGGGATGGGAGCTTAATTGAAAGTAGTTTTCTTCTGCCAGAATATGTTTTAAATACATGAGACTGTTTAACTGTGAGTGTGATGTAAAAATAATGCATTATTCTAATTCCAAAGACATAAGGAATAGTCAGTTTCACCTAGATCTAAGAAACAAATGGCCTGACAAGTTCCCATCTCAGTTACCAAACCATTTTTCTTTTCTTTTCTTCTCTTTTCACTTCTTATCCCTTATTTCTTCCTCCCGTCTGCCCTTCATTCTTCCTTTCCTCCTTTTCTTTCTTTTCTTCCTTCTTTCTAAGGACTGCCTGCTCTTTGTGAGTGAGGCTGTTTTATTTACACGTTGTTTTGACTTAGTCCATGCTGGTGGTCACTTAGTAGATTTCTGCCACTGCCGTCGACCTGATTTTGTTGAGAAGATGGATGAGACTTTGCTAAGAGAGAACTTTATTTGGAAAGACAGCATCCTAAATACCATATTAAACCTGACTAGTGGTTTTGGCTGCCAAAGGACTTTCAGTATCTTATTTGACCCTCACAATAAACACGTGAGGTGGGTAGGGGGAAGTATCCGCATTTTCAGATGAAAGACACTCTGAGAGAAATTAAATACCATGGTCACGTACGTATTTAGTAAATGACATTGCCAGGTCTCCTTCCCTTCTGGAAAGTCCTTTAAGATAGCACCCACCAGAAATATTTCAATTCCTTCATAGCAAATATAATTTACAATGAAAGATAAAGATTTTCTTTTTATCAAACTCTTTCTATCTGCCACAATCAATCTAAAAAAAAACCAAAACCATTCTCCTTGACATTTACACTTTAGTGGTAAGACATTTGCAAAGCCCTTTCAAAAATGATTACACCCATTTCCTAAGCTTTTTAAACAACAATACTCTTTCCCATTCTGTGTAAGCATTATGGATCCTCCAAGACAAAGATCTAGCTGGTGAGTAACAGCAAAGAAAGTAAGCATTCAGACTATTAAATCCCTGTGCTTATTTAAACCTTAATCAAGCGGGTTATAAGCACAACAGAAATAGAACACAACAGAAATTTGTAAGTGGCCTTTAAAAGCACACATACTAATGTGCAGTAGTACAGCTACAAGAGCCAATTGTACACGGTCCCCATGACAAACCGGAATGTCCACAACAAACAAAGGTGTCAGAGGTGTTCTCTGCTTGCCAACGTTTACACTGGCACAAAGTCTTATTTGGGGAAGATCCCAACTCAGTATAGATATTTCTACCAAGAGTACCACTTAAGCTGTTTAAGTTGTGAAAAAGTCACAGAGTGCTTGCTGGGTCAAACACACCCTGAAACTGGAATCATACAGCCAAGATGAGCAGGGTTCTGACAAAGCCAGCCCATGAATATATGAATCTTTATAAAAATAAACATACATGATGTTTTTTATGAAGACTCCATGGAATTTACCATGGAGACAGGGGTTGTCAGAAGAGCAGGAAGCTAGCTTTCATGGGAAATAAGTGAGGGGGAAGGCGACAGCAGGTAAAATAAACAAACAGGTGATGGCAGATAAATGGTTCAAGTCAGAGAGCATATGTCACCCTGTTCCTAAAGACCACAGCTTCCATTCAGGCAGGGCCACATTAGAGAGACCAGAGGTGGCCCAGCTGTGAAACAGAGAGAAGGAAGAAAGTGAGCTTTGCCGTTTTCATCCTGAGGTTAGCATCCCGAGAGCTGTTAGGGGAAGCAGAGCGCATGGTCTGCATGGATTGGTCAGGCCGGCCAATCAGAGCTGCACACTGATGAGGCTGGTAGCTGGAGTTAGAGTGTAACAGGGAAATGCCAACTCACTGTTCTGTTCAGACCCCCAACAGTCGCCCCATTGGCCTGTAGGGAAGGAGAACTGACAAGGGGGAGCCAAAGGCATGATTTATCAGAGCTGGGTGCTCTACATTACAGGGGTGGGGGGACCCTGAGAGGGGCATCTGTCAGGAAGGGAGCAGTCAGGGCAACATCAGGTGTGAGACAGAAACTACAGCCCCCACGGGCTCCCTCCACGCCCTCTGGTCTCTCCCCGGTGGCCCTCTCCCAAAACAGACAGACACATACACTCACATCCCTAGTGAGAACTATAGTCAGAGGGCCCTACATTTAGGTACCAGGATAAAAGTTAGAAAGAAGCACTAACATTTTTATCATTTTATTCAAAGACAGTGATATATTCCTATGCTTTAAACACTATATAGCAAGCTCAACATTTGTAACAATTTGGAAGGATGACAGAATTACTTGGAAATGGTAAAAGACTTCTTACAAGTTACAGTAATCCTGTTGCAAGCAACCAGAAATTCCTGAAAACCACTTTGTCGGAAAATTCAGCACTGAGATGGTAAGACTCTAGGTTCTCTGTCTGTTTGATCCACAACCTACTTTAAGGAACTGATAAAATCGGCGGGGTCTCAGTTCCAAAAAAACATGCACACATTCCTAATTAATTTCACAAATCTTGTATGTGATTCATGGCATTCAAGGACCTCCTGAAATTCTCACCTGTTTAATGTCCAAAAGAAAATATAAGTTTGGGGAAGCCAAACTATTGTAATGATCCTATACAAAGCACAATAATATTTTTATATCTTCAAAGAGAAAAGAAGCAGATGTTAGAGAAAATCTTTATGACATCTGACACAAATCACATTAATAAAAATCAATGTTATATGTCAAATTAATATTTTCCTCCTTTGGTCACCATAAACATTTTGAGACTGTCCTCCCTCACAATAAACAGAGTATTTGTTCGCTCTGTGAAAGCCCATACAAACAAGCCTTTCCCTTGTCTGGTCCTAAACCCAAAGGTTCGGTGCCTCTTTATTGCACAACTTGGAGTGCCTCCAAAATTTGGTCCCAACATCAGCTGAATTAGAAAGCTGGAAATGGGGAATGTTTGGAAACCTTTTTTAGGAAAATCTATTAATAGTTAGTTTTCAGACTTCCCCCCTGGCAGACAGCATCATGTATCTGTAACCCATGAAGCACTGGACAACATCATGGCAATGACATCAGAGCAATGACATCGCAACATGCAGAAGGTAGAGCCTTGCTCCGCTGGTTCCCTTCATTCCCACACTCAAGATTGCATTTCAAGACTGGGGTTCACTCTGCCTCGGTTTCCATTAGCTTCCCAAAGGGTGCATTCCAATTTCATCTTCCTCTCTTCTTTTTGTCTTGCTTTTATCCTTCTCTTTCTATATTCAGTCAAAACTAAGTACAAATCCAAGCTCTGCCCGTTACCATAATGGTGTCTTCAAGTTAGACTCAACTTCTCCAAGCACTCAGCCTCCTCATCCACAACAGAGGGAGTAATGTCTAACCTATGGAATTGTTAACCCAAATCAAATCACTGATGTATGAAAAGTCTCAGCACAATATCTGACTCATAGAAGGATTTCAAAGGTTAGCCCCTTTGCCTGTATATACTGTCTATGCTAATTATAAAATTAATAAAAAATATAATCAAGCATTAATAAAACAGTATGATCAAAATAACAATGACTTTTTCAAATTTAGCTTTAGATCCCACAGATTTGAAAATTTATTATGAATATGCTTTTATATTTATTTATTTTGCAAGAGACAGACAGACAGACAGACAGATGAGAAGCATCAACTTGTAGCTACAGCACTTTAGTTGTTCTTTGGTTGCTTCTCATAAGTGCCTTGACGGGTAGGGGTGCTCCAGCTGAGCCAGTGACCTTGGGCTCAAGCCAGTGACTCCATACTTAGACTGGTGAGCCTACACTCAAGCCAGATGAGCCCACGCTCAAGCTGGCAACCTCAGGTTTCAAACCTGGGACTTCAGCATCCCAGGTCAACACTCTATGCAATGAACCACCACTGGTCAGGCTGAAGATGCTTTCAGAGGCAATGTATTTTACATTATTCATCATAGTAATAGATAATGTAAATGTTATAAAATACCAATGAAGTGAAAGAAAGCAAATGAATTAACGATTTTTTCATGCTTTAATTAAAGAGTCCAAATGTTAACTTATTGTCTTGCTTATTTCTCTAAGAGACTACCCTGGTTCTGAGACTTCACAGATTTTAAAAATTGATTTGTATGACTGACATGTAAATGGTTTTCCTTATTAAGAAATATCACACATAATCTAAAACAAAGTAAATGGATTGACAGGGCTCACTCTTTTTGTTTAGAGTGTAAACAGAGCTCAAGTCCCCACTATCCTACTTGACCTTGACTTCCCTCCAGCAAACACTTGCCCAGCAAGTCTTAGAATACCTGAGTAAAGGTTTGGGGTGCATCTCTCAGACCTCACCTCATGAGCTGGATAGCTATTCACCCAGCTTTGTGCAACCTGGACCCAAACAGAGAAGGGCTGATTCATCCAAATGAAAATTCTAACCCAGCTCTTCACGGAATATCACATGGAGAACCTTAATGGAGCCCACTGACAGGACACCTAGCTCCCTGAGAGAACGTGGAAATCCAAACTGCAAGATGCCATTTGAAGCAAACCAGAAGCCAGGTGACAACTTCAAAGCACCTTAAAAAATGATGGACCTATCCTCTGAGCTTTCTAGAACATACACCTGATAGGAAAAAGAAGAAGAAAAAAAAAGAAATGGGGAAAGTGAGTTAATAAGTGCTTCCCGGCTCTCTGGTTTAACTATAGCGCCCCCCTCCTTCTCCATGGGGGATAGTTCAAGACTCCCAGCAGATGCCTAAAACCATGGGAAGTATACTCTGGGATTTCCTACACATCCATACCTATGATAAAGTGATATTTACACAGGCACAGTAAAAAATTAACAACAATAGCTAATAATAAAATAGAACAACTATAAAATATACTGTGGTAAAAGGTATGTGTATGTCTCTGGGGCCATTAAGTAAAAAGAGGGTGACCTGAACACAGGCACTGTGATACCAGACAGCTGATACGTTACTTTCAGACAGGTAACACAGGCAGCGTGGACATGATGGACAAAAGGATGATGATTCACATCCCCAGCAGGATAAAGTGGGATGACTCGAGGTTTCATCACCCTACTCAGAATGATGCATGATTTAACACTTATGAATTGTTTATTTATGGAACCTTCCATTTAATATTTTTGACTGCACTTGACCATGAGTAACTAAACCCACAGAAAGCAAAACTGAAATTAAGGGGGCACAACTGTACCAAAGCCGATGTTTCTAAATTACAAATTCCCAATTGACTAACCATCTATCTATAACTACCTATCTCTACTTTTACGTAAGTCTGTATCTGTGTCTGTATATGGAAAGAGAAGGTGGCCCCCCTGTCTTCTACCCCAGTCCTCTCTCTGTTAGAGCCATGTGCCACTGTCAGAGTCATCTGTGCAAGGAGAGACAGAGAGGAAGAGAGAAAGGGGAGAGGAGAGAGACAAGAGGAGGGGAGGGAGGGGAGGAGTGCAGAGGGTGCCTGCCTGACTCACAATTGTCCGACTGAGTTTTTGACTTGACAATGCTGAGAAACTGATATGCATAATATATTACATGAGATATTCAACACTTTATTATAAAATAGGCTTTGTGTTAGATGATTTTGCCCATCTTCAGGCTAAGGTTAAGTGCTCTGAGCACATTTAATGTAAGCTGAACTACTATTTTCAGTAGATTAAGTGCATTAAATGCATTTTCAACCTAGGATATTTTCAACTTATGATGGGTTTATCGGCATGTAACCCCACGGTAAGTCGAAGAGCATCTGCACTGTGTTTACTGGCAGCCGCTTTCAAAATGTGCATATCCAGGAAGGGCAGAGGGGGGAGGGAGGAAAGAAAACAGGTATGGAGAAACAGTTTAAAGCTACAGATAAAAAATTACCTTCTTCAAAATAGCCTGAATATTTGACTTAACTTTTTAAGCTACCTAAATATCAGATACATACTGTTTGTTTTAATAGCGCCCTTTGAAAAATGTATGTCTCTGTAAACTGCAGAAGTCTTGAATTGCTTACATGCTGGTGTGAAATGGACATGCTGGTGTGAATTGGTTAGAGCAGCTGCCTCCTAATACCTGCATGAGATCATTTGCAAGGGGAAGAAAATGATGTTATGTCATCTATGAATGGCTCTTTATGTTTCTTGTGTTTTCCATAACATCTCCCAGAATCCCCACAATGATTGCTAAGAGGCTATTAAATCATCTTATACACACACACACACACGTGTGTGTGTGTGTGTGTGTGTGTGTGTGTGTGTGTGTGTGTATATATCTCAAGCTCAAAAAGGAACAAGGAAGAGACTTCCCACATCACATCACAGTTGGGCTGGGGTTAGAATCCAGTTGTCTGCTTGCTAAGGGAAGGACGAAAAAAAACCCAGAGAGCCCTGTGAGAGGCGGAGAACACAGAGCTGTGTGAAGAGCAGACTTGGTGGCTTTCCAATTTGCCTGTGGCATTATCTGCCCTCCAGTGGCCATGAAGCATGCACAGGGACCCAGATCTCATCTCAAGGTAGTACCTACCGCAGCTGTTAGCATGGCAAACTGCCTAGTCTCAAAGGACAAATACCTGATTTATATACAACTACAAAACAGGCTCTTGTGGCCAGACCCAGAAACCATCCCACAATCAGAACCTGATCTCTTCATAAAGTGAGTCCTCTCCGTGCATGACGACAGCAAAGCAGAAAGTACACACACTGTCCCTAGAACAGGAAGCCAGCCTCGTCCCTTTGACTTACAAAAGGCTCGCAGTAATTTTTCTCTTTCCTACTTTCTTGAGACCGGTTTATGAACACCCAGAAGGTGTCAAAAGCCACCTCAAATATTCCATAATGATATGCATTTATTCTTACTTCTTTGTAGAGTAAGGTCAAGTCTTGGGACAAATTGGGATGGGTGACTATGAAAAAGTACAAGCCAATTCTATTCATTTATAAGAATGTAAAAATCTTAAATAAAATATTAGTAAGCATTGAAAACAAGAATATATAGCACAGCCAAATTGATTATTTTAGGTATGCAAATTTGGTTTGAACATTTGAAAAATCTGTTAATTAAGAAGTCACCATACTAACAGAACAAAAGAAAAATATATCATACAATTTCATCAATAGACATAAAAAGCATTTGAAAAAATTTAGCATCCACATATAATTAAAAACATTTGGCACACTAGAAATATAAACTCCCTCTAAATGAAAAAAAATTATCTCAAAAATCACCATAGTCAATGAACAAATATTGAAAGTGTTTCTTATGTCCCTAGAAAGGGAAAAGGATATGTAAAATCAACACATCTAATCAACACTGCAAAGGTGCCTGTGCAAACAGGCAAAGAAAATCTTCTAAAGCATGAAGATTAGAAGAGAAGAAATAAATTGTCAATGTGTAGCCCTGGCCAGTTGGCTCAGTGGTAGAGTGTTAGCCTGGCAACCAGGAGTCCTGGGTTCGATTCCTGGCCAGGGCACACAGGAGAAGCACCCATCTGCTTCTCCGCCCCTCACCCTCTCTTTCCTCTCTGTCTCTCTCTTCCCCTCCCACAGCCAAGGCTCCATTGGAGCAAAGTTGACCCGGGCGCTGAGGATGGATCCATGGCCTCTGCCTCAGGCACTAGAATGGCCCTGGTTGCAATAGAGCAATGCCCCAGATGGGCAGAGCATCGCCCCCTGGTGGGCATGCCGAGTGGATCCCAGTTGGGCGCATGTGGGAGTCTGTCTGACTGCCTCCCCATTACCAACTTCAGAAAAATACAATAAAAAAAAATTGTCAATGTGCTCAAGATAATATGATTGTATATGTAGAAAATATCAAAGAATCTACAGATAAATTACTGGATATCATTTGATTAGTTAGCTCTGTTCTGAACACAGGTCAATATAATAAGAGCAAAACCTAAAAAATACAAAATATCTAGGAATAATCTAATAAAAGATGTGTAATGCTTCTCTACACAGAAAACTATGAAACATCACTGAGAGAAAATTTAGAAGATCTAAATAAATAGAGGAACATACCATGTTCATGGACCAACAGTCTCAATATTATAATATCAATTTTGCCCAAATTTATTTATAGAGTTTAATCTCAATAAAAACTCCAGGAGTTCAAAAGTCTTTGTTGCTGCTCTTGCTTTGTTTTGGTGGAACTTAATCAGCAGATCTGAACATGTTGTGTAAATATGAAAAACAAAGAATGCCAAGAAACTCTTAGAGGACAAAGAGCAAGATAAGAGGCTTGATCTAATGAATGTGAACTTATTATAAAAGCACTGTGTGGCCTGACCTGTGGTGGCGCAGTGGATAAAGCGTCAACCTGGAAATGCTGAGGTTGCTGGCTCAAAACCCTGGGCTTGCCTGGTCAAGGCACATATGGGAGTGATGCTTCCTGCTCCTCTCCCTTCTCTCTCTCTCTCTCTCCCCTCTTTATAATGAATAAATAAAATCTTTATAAAAAAATTAAAAAAAAAGCACTGTGTGGTATTGGTACAAAAAACATATTCTAATAGACACAAGGCATAGACTAGGGATCCCAAACAAATCAACACACATTTGGGCACTTGATTTAAGACCAAGATAGCCCCATAAATCAGTGGGAACATAATAGATTTGCCAAATAAATCTTGCTGAGGCAACTGGCTGCCCATGAAAGTTTGTTTTGTTTTGTTTTTTAATAAAACTTGATGCCTACTTACACAATATGCAAAAATTAATTCCCACTGCATTGTAAATATAATGGGTGTTAAAGCTGAAAAGTTTCTAGAAGATAATATAGAAGAATACCTTTATCACTTCAGGGTAGGAAACGGCTTATTGAACAGGACACAATAAAACACTAACCATGATGGAAAGAGAATCAATAAAGGATTTAGACACTAAAAGTAAGAACCCCTGTTCATCCTAAAGAGAGTACACAGCCCAAGAACAGAATGAATATTTTGTCACAAATGTATATAATCAGCAATGCAATCATATCCAGAGTATGTTAAAAATACCTATAAATCAGTAAGAAAAAGATAGTCAACCCAATTGAAGAGTAGGCAAGAGACTTGAACAACCATGTCACAAAATATGTCATATTGCCAGCACACATGAAAAAGGGCTCAACCTCATCAGTTGGGATAAAGCAAATTAACTCCACAGTGTGCCATCACTACAAAGTCCCCAGAATGGCTAAAATGACGTCTGACAATGTTGGTAAGGACATAGAGCAAGGGAAATTCCCATATGCTGCTTGCTGGTGGGAGTATATTGGTATGAGTACTTTGGAAAGCAGTTTGGTTTTATCTCTGAAGTGAATGATATACATAACCCGTAAGCTGGCATTCCTTTCCTGGGTAGAGACAAATAGAAACGCACGTCCACAGTCAACAAAAAGTACAATGATTATAACCACCCCATCCATTCAGATGTGCCCCCATTCAGATCATCCAAAGGTCCACCAACAATACAGTGGATAAGTATGGATAAGTGGCCAGCGTACACTCGTAAAATAGTTTTCTGTACATCACAGGAAAATAAACAAATTACAGCTACAAGCAACAACATGCATAAATATCACAAACATAATGTTAAGCAAAGAATTCAGACACATGAATACATATTCTATGATTCCATCCATTTTTACTCAAAACACAAAGGCAAAACCAAAATATGGTCTGTTTAGGGATCTGTTCTTTGAAAATTCATAAAGTCAAGGAAATGTTTACTAAAAAAAAAAAAAATCAGGATAGTTTTTTTTTTTCCCACCTTTGGGAGATGGTGAGTAGTGTTTGGGAGGGGGTCACAGGTGGACGTTTAGGGCATTGGAAATGCTCTCTTGGTTATTCTGGTATTGGTTTGAAGGTATCACTGTGATAAATCATTATACTTTGCATCTTTATTTTGTGAACTTTTCTGTATGATTATGAAACCTCAGTTAAAGGGGTTTAAGTAATAAATCAAATGAATCTACATAAAAGACATCATTGTGTCAATACCGATGTATATTGCCTGGACTCAGGAACAGAATAACTTAATCTTTAAAAAAGGGCAAATGGGCTCACTGTGGCCCATTATTTTTCACAGCCTTTGCACTAATGTTACTGAGCACCATGGACCATTGAGCCTCCTAGCCCACTCACCCTGAGCAGGTTTCTCACTCATCTATCCTCCACTTGATGAATAGACCATGGGGTACTGCTCTAAGTGATGCACATTACAGAAAAGTCCTGAGACCTTCCAGAAACTCTCCAATGACTGGTACCCAGCACTTGCTCCTTCCTCCACTCCTCACAGGTTGATCTCTTCATTCTTCAGGTGTCAACTCAACTGTCACTTCTTCAGGGAATGGTTCCTTGCCTGCACTCAGACCCTCATCCCTGACTGGGGTGGCCAACATCATGATCCTCTCCTTCTGATTTAGTGCTGATCGTTCTCAGTTAGGTCCCACCTCTCAGGTCCCTCCTTGGAGGCTGACCCCTAGGGATTAGATCACCAGGCCACCCTGCCCAGACGGCCTGTTGGGCTCCAGTGATGAGAGGCAATGTTAGAAGCTGGAGGCTGGGAGAAAAGAAGGAAGTCTGGCGTGTCCTCCCCATTCCCTTTTGGCTGTGGTCTGCATTTCCAGGGGTGGCTGCTTCTCTTGGGGCCTGAGCCTAGCTCCACCCAGCTCACGCTGCCTCCGGCACCATCGTTCCTGCCACCTAGGGTGTGACGGAGCCCCACTGATGTGCCTTTCACTGGCTCTGGTCACCTTGCCTCTATGTTTCTAAGCTGTTCTCCCACTAAACTCCCTTCACTTAACTGGGCTGGACTCTGTTCTCTGCTGGGACCCTGCGGAGTGGCAATTTTATATCAATTTATTTGTATGATTATTTTTGATAAACATTTGTTTTCTTTCACTGTGAGCTTCATGACACTGGTCCTTCAGGAATCGCCAACAAATATTTATTAAATGATTTAGTGAGTTAATGAATGCATGAACGTATTCACATTAGAATCAGAATATACTCTATATAGTAATGAAGATTTCAAAAATGTTTTACATTTGACATGGCACAAATCTAACAGAGCAAACATTTTTCTTCCTGTGGGTTGAAAATAGCCTTTGTTGGCAGGAATATTTTTAGTCATAATAATAATTTCAATTATTCCAGTCAAAAATGTAAAAGCTATGATTTCTCAATTAAAAAGCTGTAACTTCATCTGAAACAAATCATCAATGATGAGATGCAGTCAGTTATAGCTCTAACAGTCAGGAATACAATAAAATGTTAACTAGAAAATGAATGCTCTGCATCTTGGAATATTTCATAACCTATTGCAAATGGCTCTAGAAAATAAACATTTAGTAGTTCTGTGGTGTGGGAGGGTTAGCAGCAGGCGGACATGTTCTCTGTTAATACAATAAACTATCAACTCCACAGTGTTGTTTTCGACTTAAAGGACAATCTGCGCTGATTCCAATATTGACATGCAAGTTACGCATTAATGCATATAGTTAGACAATTACAAAATGAACTGGAAAATTCTGATTCTAGGACACATCAGAATTTCCAGAACGGGGTCTGCAGCTCTACAGATTCCTTTCTCTTTTATGGTAGAAAAAGTGCAGAAAAATCAGGTTCCTTACAGGCGATCTGATGCACTAGCCAAGATCTTTCAAACCAGTATATTGTGTACGATGTGCCAGTTGAATTCTAATCTTGAGAAAACTATTTATTCATGATAATCACAGCTAAATAAATACAAACGACATCAGGAATGTCTCCTTCTAAGGGCATTCTAACAGCACCAATTTACCTAGCAAGCAAGCTCCTGGAGGCTAACTTATCTAAAGAGGTCAAGGGTCGTCTCTTTTCTGCAGTCTCTTTCCTGGTTGAACCTCTCCTGTTTCTTCTGCTAACCATTTCATTGTAAAAAGTAGCCAGTTCTGTTCATTCTAACCAATAGGGAGAGCAAAGGTCCACTTTCTCTAGTATGGTAGGACTTCAAGATTATTTACAATCTATCACCAAGCAAACTTGTTAGTTAATAAAAGAAGACCTTTCTAATATGGCTGGACTTGGGGTACAGGTCTCATTTTATAATACTGAGTGATATGTATGGCATGCTTTTAGGAATAGCTACGATACTAATCATACCTTGCGAGAGGGTTCACGAAGAAGTGATTGAGTAAAAATAGTTAAAATGCAGTTATACTGCTAATTCCTTTTACCACCTCATAACTTGCTTTGCTATGTCTAATTTGGTGCGACAAAAAATTCCTTTTTCCTTGTTCATTCTCTTCCGTGGCAGTACTGTAGGAAATGACCACACCAGCTCCTTACTGACTGCTTCCCTGCAAACAAAAGAGCATTTTATACCTGATCCTGCCATTACCAGTAAAGAGAATGAAGTAAAAATGAACAGTCCTCTACCGTTCTTACTCATACAAAGCGATATTGTTTTTTGGCTTTTTATTTTTTTTAAGGAAGGGTGAGAAGGAAGCACCACATTCAGTTCAGAAAGGCTGATAACCACCCCCCACCCCCACCCCAGACTCACTCATCTCCATTTCCATCAACATACACACTTATGGGGCGCCCAGAATAGAAGGGCCCCTGGCCTAACAGGGTCAGAAGGGAAGCAGCTCTCTCACGGTCTGAAAATCACGTCTCTCGATGTTTTCCCAGCACCAACGCGGGGCGGGTGGCCCAGCCCCCGGGGACCGGGCGGCGTCCTGGGCGCCTGCAGCCCAGAGCCGCGTCTGGCGCCGCAGCGCCCGTGTCGTCCCCCCCCCCCCCACACACCCCCCCGGGGACCGGCCGCGGGTCCTTACCCGCCAGTCCGCCGCCGCCGCCGCCCCCGTCGCCCGCGTGGCCCTTCCTCCGCTGCAGGATGAAGTAGGGGTTGGCCCTCTCGGTGATCCACAGTGCATTGGCCAGCAGCACCTCCTCGGGGTTCAGCCACATGTTCCCGGGCGCCGCGGGAGGACGCACAATGGGCGGCCGGGCGGCTCCTGCACACGGCTGCGCTCCGGGGCGCGCTCCCCGGGCTCACGCTTGCCCGCACGCCCGCTGGGGGCCGCGGCGGAGAGCGACTTCAGCGGAGGGTGGCCCGCGGCGCCCCGGCCACAACAAAGCTCCAGCGGGTGGCCGGGGTGGACGGCGAGGACGCGGGCGCCGCGAGCAGCATCCTACCCGCGCGACGCCGCCTCCTGTGAGCCCGCGGCCGCAGACGCCCAGGCCCGCCGCCCGCAGCCCGGCCGCGGCCCAGCGCGGCTGGAGGAGCGGGAGGAGGGAGCGGGCGGCTCTGTCTGGGATCTGGCGGGGCGGCGGGCCGGGCTGCGAGCGACACAAGCGGGGCTGGGGCGCGGCTGTCCCCCCGGCGCCGACCGGAGCTCCGGGCCGCCTCGGTCCCGCGCAGCTCAGAGCCACAGCGCGCTCACACTCCGCGTCGGGGCCGCTTGCTACGCGGCGAAGCGCAGCTCTCCCTGGAAGGACGCTCCGGACACTGCGAATGAATGACGACAGCGCGGCTCACTTGGAGCAAGCCCGGGTGGCACCTGCTTCCTCAGGCGCGGGTCCTCTGTGCGCTCTGCACGCTGCGATCTGCCGCTGCAGCTGGCTGTGGAGGATCCTTCTGGGGACCCTGCAACAAGCCCTAGGCCCCACGCCCATCCCAGCAGAGAGGACGTCCAGCCTCCGGAGGGGGTGGTGTGTACCGTATGTGCCGTGTGTGTTTATGGTTGAATCTCTGCAGGCTAGCGCCACCCCTCTTCCCAGGAAATAAGTGTTTCAGGGTTCCAGACCTGGGGCTAGATACCCGTGTCGGAAGTGGACGCAGCCAATGGCTGTCGATGTTTTTGTTTCCTGCATCCCTAGGGCAAGTCATGCGCTAAACTTGTCACCGCCAGTGACCCCTCCCCCTCTCCGTTCCTTTGTAATTAATGTGGCCCAGCTAAGTGCATTACATCACTTCTTTCCTTGACCTGTGGGGCATGAGCAAAAGCGAAGCTGGCAGCAGCCCAAAAGCTTAGACCAACTAATTCACACCACAGCTGTTCCTGTATTAGGCAGGCATTGGGGGCTCTGAGAACAAGGCATAGCAGAATTCTGGGATTCATCCACACTTAATAGGTGGATTAAATCTTTTTTTTTTATCACTGAAATCAGAAACACAGAAACCAGGCCAGCTTTATCCCTAGACAGTTCTGCCTTCTCCCCCATCCTTCAGTTCTCTTGTGGTGATCACAGCTCATCTACCTAAGTATCTGATGAACTTTCGGCTCTTTTTACACCCAGGAGACCTGTAGATGGCTCAGCACAAAAGGGTTTCTCTTCCCAGGTGATGGGAATTCACCAAGCTCGGCTTTGTGGTGGAAGTTGAACAATCCTAGGGACTTCTCCCTTTCCCAATGAGCAGAGCATTCAAATGACACTTTCTTGGGTGGACTTCAATTTTTTTACTTAGGGGGCTCTCAGCTGGATTGCTGACTTCCTTCAAATTGCCTAGTGGGCACGTGCAGCCAGTTTCACAAGGCTGTTTCTGCACCTGTTGGTGTCCAACCAGTGGGCTCTCAAGGAATGAAAGTTTCCCTTTATGTTATCACACTAACAAATCTGCCTGTTCAGAAACCATTGTAGACCTCCAGACATTTACGGTAATTTTGCATACTTAAACAGGCTCAAGAAAATGTCTTTTGGCACCTTCATTCACAGCACAGTTTTGAATCACAAAATTGTTACAAATAGAAAATAATCAATACAATTGCAAAACACACATGTAAAAATTCTATTAATAATATATTTATATTACTTTTAATATTTTAAGTGCTTCCATAGATAATCTTTCATTTTATGTAATTAGCGTTTTAAAAAAACTTAAAGGAGTGTCTTCATACTATCTTTCGGAGTGTCCTTGTTATATTGCTCAATGTTGTGGCTTAACATTTCTACTCTAGCACTAAAGTGTGAAATTAGATTAGCATTTTTAGCCATTGGTGCAAAAATGCCTTCTTATATAATTCATTCCTGTATTCATGGAATTGTTGAATGCCTGCTATACTCTAGACCAGTGGTTCTCAAAGTGTGCACCAGGGTGCACTGGTGTGCCCTAGATTTCCAGGTGCACCCTATGGTATTCCAGAGAAATATGTGGCTGTTGGGGACCAAAAAAACCAACAGGGTTTTTGGAGATTCGATTTTGGGGGGACAGAGGTGTGGGGAATTGGCTGTAAGCTGACAGTCTGCCCAACCCCCACCTCACTTGCCTGGTTAGGTTACAAAAGGCTGTAAAGCTGTGGTGCTGGATTGTTTACACTACTCCCCATGTTCCCCGGAAAGACTGGAGGCAAGTTTCTTCTATCCTTTGTTTGGTGTAAAGTTAAGATGATATGTATTATGTATGGTGGGGGTTTTCTGCACTCAACACAATTAAGAGTAAAAAGAAAGGAATTCTTCAATGTATTGATGAGGAAATGAGAGTTTGCCTTTCAAATATATGCCCAAACATTGAAGAAATTGCTAGGATACATCAGGCTCATATTTCTCATAAATACAAGAATGAAAAAACTTAACACATTCGTGGGACCTGCCAAGTTTACTAAATCTTTCTAAGAATGTATCTATATATATAAAAAGATAACTTTTTGTCATTTTTTTATTTTTTAGCCCCTCTTTTTTAGGAATTCTAAAAAGCATAACAAAAAATGTAACATAAAAATGTTTTTAATATCAGAATAAATTAAATTTTGTCATATTTATTTCATTTAATTACCATAAAAGCATGCTTGGACTTTATATTTTTCTTTAATATTTGACTTAATTAATATAACATATTTCTCAGAAATTTGTATATAGTGCACCTACAATTATTTGTAGGCTTTTAAATGTGCTCCGACTTCAAAAAGTTTGAGAACCACTGCTCTAGACTCTGGAAGTAACAGATGAACAAAACATACAAAATCTCTCCTTCATGAAGATTTAAATGTAACATTATAAATAAAAACAAAAACAGATTTACAAAAACTTATTTTGAAAACAAGGTTGGACACCAACAGGAAAGAGAAAAAAATTTTAAGTCCTTAGCTACTTCCTACTTCCTTGAAAGAATTATAGAGAATATTCTCTCCAGAAAACCAGGGCTTCCATTATAATAATGGATTGTGATCACCTGAAGGGGAAGGATGTCACATAGAATCTGAGAAATTCCAAGGAGTTTGTGGCAGCCCACTGGTCCCATACTGCTAACAGCTCTTTTATTAAAATGTGGCTTTGTTAAAAAGAAGAAATAGGAGGAGAAAAAAAAAGGAAGAGGAGGAGGAGAAAGAAAAATCAAATACACCTGAACTAGAAATAATGCAAAGAGAACCTAATTAATTGAACCAGTTTCTCGGTGAAATGAGTGAGCATTTTTAGCTTTCAATTCATTCTTGGTGGTATTAAACCCAAGGATTGTCTCAAACCACTCACAGAGAAAAGGCATTGAACAGATGCCTTGGTAAGGTAAGGGTAAATGGAATCGTAGTCTTTGTGTCTTGCTGAAATCTCTCACTCTCCCCCTCCCCCAAATGGCAAGTGTCAGCTACCATAGAGTGCAGGTGACCCCACTTTGGAACAGTCAGTGGATTTACTATTTAATAAGCAGATCAGCAATACTGTGAGGGTAGTAAATTTGTTTTTTGTTTTTTTTTTAATTTTATTTATTCATTTTTTAGAGAGGAGAGAGATGGGGAGAGAGAGAGACAGAGAGGGAGAGAGAGGAGAGACAGAGAGAGAGAAGGGGGGAGGAGCTGGAAGCATCAACTCCCATATGTGCCTTGACCAGGCAAGCCCAAGGTTTCGAACCGGCGACCTCAGCATTTCCAGGTTGATGTTTTATCCACGGCGCCACCACAGGTCAGGCCGGTAGTAAATTTGTTGTTGGCATTTCTCACTCCTGTGCCTATCATGTTCCCAACCTTTCTGCTTTCTTTTTTAACCTTCACAGTGGAGTGTTTCCCTGCCCATGCTCACCCTTCTCCCAGTAAGTCCTCTACCTTGCTGTCTCGGGACTTGCCCCTCCCCTGGAAATACCATGGCGCTCCATGGAGTTCAGGGAACTTTATTTCTGCCCACACCTGTCACCTCCCACACCTGTGCCCTCCTTCATGGCCCAGGTCTTTCGGAGGTAAGGACTAAAAGCCGCAGAACATTCGTCTTACCATGCATTCCATCGCCCAGTACTCAGAGTGGTCAGGGCAAAATTCAGTGCTAGTTCCCACTGTGAGAATTCACCCAACAGAATAATAAAATGCTCATGCTGTTTTGGGAGAAGGCAATACCTCTCTAGCCTTCTAGTTGAAGGTAACATGTTAACATGGACCATTAAAAACAAACAAACAGACACACAAACAAAGAAAACCCAGATACCCTCCCCCCTCTAGCCTGGAAGAGCAGTAGCTCCAATAGGGTATTGGGGATGTCTAGTGTTGGTGAGTTAGAGAAGAGTGATCAGTAGGGGTAGGCAAGTGATATCATTCCCAAGATCCAAGACTTTGCAATTACCTTTGATAATCTGATTTAGAGACCTTTACATGGGATCCTCCGCGCTGCTTGCTAATCCAGCTGGAAAAACTAGATCAACCAGTCATTGCAACATCTACTCTGCAAGCAATAGACCCCATTGCTGATGCAGAAGGCACAGTTCGGTTCTTTCAGCTTTAAGTGGCTGAACAGGTCTGTGGGCAGGACCAGCTGACGTAAAGTGGGATTTGAGGGAAGAGATTCTTCCACATAGCTATGATTGGTGTAGACCAAAAAGGGGCCACATGCTGGACCGACAAGCTCAGGGGAGGCCTGCACGGTGGCCTTGCAAACTCAGAGACCTAAAGTATCACACAGGACGGTCTGAAATGGAAACTTTCTAACTAAAAGCAGTTCTTGGCAGGTAGTCCTGTCCTAAGGTGGTATTTTTCCCTAACAGAGGTCCATGCTTACCTTAATTGGGCCTGCCTGTTGTCTTTTTTGCATCTACAAAGACATACCTGATAAAATGTAAGAGTGACATGCCTTTAAATGTAAGAGTAATCACCTTTACCAGACCCCTTGGGGCACGAGAGCAGAGACCACAAATCCCCTCGTTGTTATTATCACGTTAATTGTTAGCTGTTAACTATTCTATATCTGCCTATCTGTCCATACATTTTACTTTCTATCCAATCCAAGACATTTCCCACACACCCCCTTTGCTTTCTCCAGCCTCCCTTATCTGTCACCTGTGGATTTCCTGTAACCCTCTTATGTCTTCCCTCTTGATTCTGATGTATAAAATAAGTGGTGAAACTGCCATTTTCTGGAGCATTTTCTCAGTTCGTTGAGCTTTTGCTTCCTGGCAGTTGTCGACAGTTTGGCTTAAATAAATTCATAAAAATTCTTACAGGTCTGGACGTTTCTTGCATTGACATCTGTAATGGTATCGCCTTGCCTCTGTTCAGAAGATCACTCTGATGGGGGGGTGTTGGGCAGATAAAATATATTATGCTCACTTTGTTAAAGATGGTGCTGCCCACGTGGAGGCCGTTGCCCAGGTGATATTAATGTGTGTCTCTGAGGGCTGTGGGCAGGCAGGATCCTTATAGCCTGGGGCTTGGTTTTAGGACTAAGCCTTTCCCACCCTTTTTGATTCAATTATGCCTCAGATAAGTGACTTTGTATCAGAGACTTTCTTGTTTTGTATATTGGATTAAAGGTTTTTATTTCTGCACTATAAAATGAGGGCAGAACAGGAGCTTGCTCTCTCTTGGTTCCTGAGATTAATATTAGAGGAGAGAGCAGAGGAGAGCAGAGAAAGGCCACGTGGAGGAGGCCAGGAAAAGCAGCCAAGATGGTGGAGTGTTGAGTGAGAGGCCAGTTTGTGCAGAGTTTGTATCTGGGAAAAGGAAGGAGATGGGGAACAGAGGTGAATAAGTCTGGTGAGCTAGAAACCTTTGATTCTAGGAAACTCAGATAAGTCAGTGGTTTTGTGAGCACTGAATGTGAGTGGGTTTTGGAGCCCAGTGTGTGTTTTTACTTGCCCGCCAGGTGCAAGCTAGGATTAAAGATGATGGCCCACCAGTTTTTGGCTCCGTTGTTTCTTTACCGACTGTCCGAATCCAATGCGAACCTTCATGGGCCAGGCTGCTGTGATAGTGGCCCTGGCTTCTGGCTTTACGGGGGGACTTAAGAGTTAGAATTTTAGCTTGAGTTTTGGTGGCTTTGGTTATGGCCTGTGGGCTTTATGGTTAATGCGGGCAGAGGCTTTGTTCCCAGAGCTGGGGTGCCTGAGCCAGCCTGCAAGGAGTCCCCTGTTGTGCCCCACGTGTCTGCAAACAAAGCCTTTGTGCTCCAAGGATGGAATGCCCACTGACAATCAGATCATAGTCAAAGTTAATTAAATCATCATCTCTGCCTTAAAATCCCAAAATCCTTACTGACCTTTTTCTTCCCATTATAAAAAAGTTGGCTAGGGATAGGGGGGTGAGGCAACTTTGAGAAGGTAACCCCCATCTCCTCAGATGGCCAGCCATCTAAATCAAGTGCCCATAAAAGATTCAACCCCATATCTCTACTTATTTGGCTGAAATAATGACAGGCTGCACAAACCCCAATATTTCCAGTTTCAACTTCACCCTTTGAATTCTGAGATGCTCTGAAAACCAAAAAGAATAAATCTTTATTTCTGTTCACAGTAAAGATACTGCAGCCAGGTGACCTGTGTTGAAGGCATCTATGTTCCTGGACCGAAGGAAAGAAGACAGCAACCTCTTCAGAAGGAAAAAAAAAATGAAGCAAGGTATTAACAGAGTTTTGTCTTCTGATTAACCATATAATATGAAAGAGGGGAAGTATTAATGAGAGGGGAAGAATGATTGAGTAAAGAGCCTAGACCACAGGGGAGGGTGGGGAGACCGTTGCCTGTTTCAAAATTGTCTCCTGTGAGTTCCCTAAAGGCCAAGACTATGAGAAGACCATGTAAAAATCCCAGGCTTAGCACAGGGCCTTTGAACATGCCCAACAAGGAGGTGCTTATGTAACTGTTCAGACATTCTTTCAAACTTAAGAAAGGCTTAGAGATACAGGATGGAGAAAGACTTCTGAGGCCCTGATTATAGTTACACTGAGCTCCTTGTTTTGTATGCAGGGAAATTAAGCTCAGAAAAGGAAAGGGACTCACTAGGTCACTTGACCACGAGCAGAACTGGAAGTTGGTCTTATTGTTTAGGAGACAATCATGGCCCCAAGCCTTCATTGCAACTTTTCCTTCTTCCTCAACAAATTATTTGTCACACATTTTTTTCTCAAGAATTAAGTGTCCAGCCTGACCTGTGGTGGCGCAGTGGAATAAAGCACCAACCTGGAACACTGAGGTTGCCGGTTCGAAATCTTGGGCTTGCCTGGTCAAGGCATATATGGGAGTTGATGCTTCCTGCTCCTCCCCCTTCTCTTTCTCTCTCTCTCCTCTCTCTCTAAAAATCAATAAATAATAATAAAAAAAAGAATTAAGTGTCCATAATTATATAATGCTTCCATGGCCATTTTCATCATGGTGGTCTGGGTGTTGGGATCCACTGGTTGAGTAAACCTGAGTCTCATGTCCATCCTGGAGGGGTGGTGACAGAGGCTGGGGCAGGGGTGTTGGTGAGTATGGGACAGTTCCCAAAGAAAAATCAAAGAACCATGATCAGAATAAGGTGCAGGGTTGTGGGCATGTCTACACGGTATACTAGACAACCTAGTTTTGACAATTTGTTATTTAATGACTATATCTTCTTGGTTTGCAATTTTGTTTTATATAAATACAACATAATTTTAAAATTTAATGCTAACAAACCTAGTGGTTTGATCCTTTTGATAATTAAGGTCAGAGCTCATTCAAGTTACCTTAGAAAAAAGAGAGAGATTTTTTTAATTTTTTTTTTTCAAAACAACAACAAAAAGAGATACCAAAGTTGGAAATGGGGAGAGTAATGGCGGAGTAGGAAGCGATACCGATAAATCTCCCCCAAACCTCAACAAGATCTTCAACCAGAAACAGAAAAACCTATCCTTGGAGCCTCCAGATGTTTCGCAATACACCCAAAGGTATGATCGAGCGAAAAATTGGCTAAATATATAACCAAACCCCGAAGGAAATAGGGAGTAAGAAATGCTCCGCCTTCCTCACTAACCTAAACAGGGCGGCTTTCTCTGGTAACTGTGAATATAGAAATTGAGGCGGACAAAGGGGGTGAATAGATCCAGGTCGAGGCACAAACGGCCGAACCAGGCTGTGGTACAGAGATCCAAGCCAAGGAAAATCTGATCCTGTGACAACCTGGGCAATACAGCTAACACTCGCGCCAAACCCAAACAAAGAAAGACAAGCGGGGCGGCCATTTTACCTGATCCCCTGGTAGCCGCATAATGGGCGAGAGATTCCTTCCAAAGCCCCCGGAGGGTGCACCCGTGTTACTCCACAGAGAGGCAGAGTCAGAGGCCTTTGTGTGGGCCGAAAGCCTCCGGGCCGCCCCAGCACCTGGGGAGAGCCACACACGGGGAGGAAGCGAGAGCTAATTCCAACACTGGAACTTTTCAGTGCGGGCGGGAGGTTTCACTCAGAGGGCGAGACTCTGACCTCACATCCTGGTCTGCGCGCACGGAGAGTGGGAAGGAGACTCCTCCCAGCACCTCCAGAGTGGGAGCCCGTGTTGTCCCACGGAGGGGCAGAGTCGGGGGCCTTTGTGTGGGCCGAGGGTGGAGTCACAGGCTGCCCCAGCGCCTTGAAAGAGTGGCACACGGGGACGAGCGAGAGCCAATTCCAACATTGGAACTTTTCAGTGCGGGCGGGGGGTTTCACTCAGAGGGCGAGACTTCTGGTCTAACATCCTGGTCTGCACGTGCAGACCCGCCTGTGTTACCGGACAGAGTGACAGAGCCAGAGGTCTTTGAGTAGGCGAAAGCCCCGGCTGATTATGCTAGCAGCTCTGACTGACTGAGCCTTACCCAGAGCCCTGTGCTGAGTGGAAATAAGAGTGGGGAGTTAACCACTCTTTGAGCCTCTTACTATCCAGGCAGAGGCAGCAGCAACCCCATAGTTGGATTCTCAGGCTGCTGGTTGAGGAAGGAAACACTAGGAGAGAGGCTCCTGGAACACAGACTCTCTCACTGTCGGAGCCTATAAACGCTAATGAGCCTTGACTGCAAACGAGACTGAAGCACAATACATGACATCGCCATAGAGACTTATCAACTGCAAACCTCTACCTGAGCGTGCCAAAGGGGCAGAACCCGGGGTACAGAGTCGCCGACCAGGAAGAGGGAGAGAAAAGAAAAAGCAAGAAGATAACCTCTCAAAATCAGAATAATCTGCAGACTTTATAACCTATCCCATTTTATTATATTTGTTCGTTTGTTTCTCTTATCTTCATCCTTGATTTTTTTTTTCTTCTTTTTTCTTTTTTTTTTCCTCCTCCAATTTGATCGTTTAACTCCCTACCGGTCTTACTCTCTCCTCTCCTTGAACTACACTACCCATAAGTGTTACATCTCCCATCATCTTTTCTTTCCTCTTCCTTTCTCTCTATGAGGGTTGCACTCCAAAACCCTTAACTCTCTCTCTCTCTCTCCTCTTTTTTCTTCTTTTAGTGGTTCCCTCTTTTTTTTTTCTCTCTCTCTTCTTTTCTCCCTCTATATTAGTTTCTTCCTTTTCCCTTTACATCTCCTCTCATTCAAACCTCAATAACAAACAAATTATTTTATCTGGGACTCAAACTTATGTTTGTGGCATTTTGGGGGTTTTTTACTTCACCTTTTTAACTCACTAGCAGTGCTCCCATCCCTGGCTCTCCAATTTATCAAGCTCTTGTTCCACTAAATACAATAGTAATTTTTTAATTTGTCCCCCCATTTTCCTGTTTCCCTCTTACTCCTCTCATCATAACTCTTAGTCAACCAACACCTAAATGCAAATCATTTTATTCTTGATCCGAATTTTTTCATTATTTGCTTTTTGTGGGTCCACACCACCACCCCTTTTTTTATTTATTTATTTTTTCTTGCCCCATTATTACTTTTCCCCAATTCAGGCCCTCCATTACAGGCATTGTTTGTTCTATTAAATACAATATAATTCACAGTTCACCACAAGATTTTCTCAAGAAAGAGGGGAGAGGAGAGGAGAGAAAAAAAGGAGGGGGGGAATAATTTCCTTTTTTTAAATTTTTATTTTATTTTATTTTTCTTTATTTCATTATTAATTTTTTTAAAAAAAAACAACTTTTTTCAATTTTTTATTTTTTTAACTTTTTATTTTTTATTAAATCTCATTAATACTATCAACAAAACCACCCTCAGATGCCATTAAGGAAGAGAAAATCGAATATCATGGATACAAAAGAAAGAGAGGTAACACAGATAGAAGAGGAAAAATCTATGGAGAAAAAATTTAATATATTGGAAACCTTGGAGTTAAATGACAGAGAATTCAAGATAGAAATTTTAAAAATACTCAGAGATATACAAGAACACACAGAAAGGCAATTTAGGGAGCTCAGAAAACAACTCAATGAACACAAAGAATATATGTCCAAGGAAATTGAAACTATAAAAACAAATCAAACACAGATGAAAAACTCAATTCACGAGCTGAAAAACGAGGTAACAAGCTTGGCTAATAGAACAGGCCAGATAGAAGAGAGGATTAGTGAAATAGAAGACAAGCAACTTGAGGCACAACAGAGAGAGGAAGAAAGAGACTCAAAAATTAAAAAAAATGAGATAGCCCTACAAGAATTATCTGACTCCATCAGAAAGAATAACATAAGAATAATAGGTATATCAGAGGGAGAAGAGAGAGAAAATGGAATGGAGAACATACTCAAACAAATAATAGATGAGAACTTCCCAAGCCTGTGGAAAGAACTAAAGCCTCAAATTCATGAAGCAAACAGAACTCCAAGTTTTCTTAACCCCAACAAACCTACTCCAAGGCACATCATAATGAAATTGGCACAAACCAATAGCAAAGAAAAAATTCTCAAGGCAGCTAAGGAAAAGAAGAATACAACATATAAAGAAAGGCCCATTAGACTATCATCAGATTTCTCAGCAGAAACCCTACAAGCTAGAAGAGAGTGGACCCCAATATTTAAAGTCCTGAAAGAGAGGAACTTTCAGCCACAAATACTATACCCATCAAAGCTATCCTTCAAATATGAAGGAGAAATAAAAACATTCACAGATACAGAAAAGATGAGGGAATTTATCATCAGAAAACCCCCACTCCAGGAATTACTAAAGGGGGTTCTCCAATCAGATACAAAGAACAAAAAAAAAATAAAGCCACAAGTAAAAGCTCCAAGAAGAACACAATAAAACCAAATTTAAACTGTGACAACAACAAAAAGAAAGGGGGGAGAGGATGGAGATTAACAGTAGCAAAGGACGATGGAGTGCAAAAGTACTCACAAAATAGTGCGCTACAATGAACAGGGTAGGAACCCTTTTCATTACCTAAAGGTAACCACCATTGAAAAAACCACCACAGAAGCACATGAAATAAAAAAGATAGCAACAGTGGAAAGATGTATGGAATACAACCAAATAAAAACAAAAGATAAAAAAACAAAAGAGAAGGATCAAACAAGACACAAAACTAACAGAAAGCAATCTATAAAATGGCAATAGGGAACTCACAAGTGTCAATAATTACACTAAATGTAAACGGATTAAACTCACCAATAAAAAGACACAGAGTAGCAGAATGGATTAAAAAAGAAAATCCAACTGTATGCTGCCTACAGGAAACGCATCTAAGTAACAAGGATAAAAACAAACTCAAAGTGAAAGGCTGGAAAACAATACTCCAAGCAAATAACATCCAAAAAAAAGCAGGCGTAGCAATACTCATATCTGATAATGCTGACTACAAGACAACAAAAGTACTCAGAGACAAAAATGGCCATTTCATAATGGCTAAGGGGACACTGAATCAAGAAGACATAACAATTCTTAATATATATGCACCAAACCAAGGAGCACCAAAATATATAAGACAGCTACTTATTGACCTTAAAACAAAAACTGACAAAAATACAATCATACTTGGAGACCTCAATACACCGCTGACAGCTCTAGATCGGTCATCCAAACAGAGAATCAACAAAGATATAGTGGCCTTAAACAAAACACTAGAGCACCTGGATATGATAGACATCTACAGGACATTTCATCCCAAAGTGACTGAGTATACATTTTTCTCCAGTGTACATGGATCATTCTCAAGAATTGACCATATGTTGGGCCACAAAAACAACATCAGCAAATTCAGAAAAATTGAAGTTGTACCAAGCATATTTTCTGATCATAAAGCCTTGAAACTAGGATTCAACTGCAAAAAGGAGGAAAAAAATCCCACAAAAATGTGGAAACTAAACAACATACTTTTAAAAAATGAATGGGTCAAAGAAGAAATAAGTGCAGAGATCAAAAGATATATACAGACTAATGAAAATGACAATACGACATATCAGAATCTATGGGATGCAGCAAAAGCAGTGATAAGAGGGAAGTTAATATCACTTCAGGCATATATGAACAAACAAGAGACAGCTCAAGTGAACCACTTAACTTCATACCTTAAGGAACTAGAAAAAGAAGAACAAAAACAACCCAAAACTAGCCGAAGAAAGGAGATAATAAAAATCAGAGTAGAAATAAATGAAATAGAGAACAGTAAAACTATAGAAAAAATTAATAGAACAAAGAGCTGGTTCTTTGAAAAGATCAATAAAATTGACAAACCCTTGGCAAGACTTACCAAGGAAAAAAGAGAAAGAATTCATATAAACAAAATCCAAAATGAAAGAGGAGAAATCACCACGGACACCGTAGATATACAAAGAATTATTGTAGAATACTATGAAAAACTTTATGCCACTAAATTCAACAATCTAGAAGAAATGGATAAATTCCTAGAACAATACAACCTTCCTAGACTGAGTCAAGAAGAAACAGAAAGCCTAAACAGACCTATTAGTAGAGAAGAAATAGAAAAAACCATTAAAAACCTCCCCAAAAATAAAAGTCCAGGCCCTGACGGCTATACCAGCGAATTTTATCAAACATTCAAAGACTTGGTTCCTATTCTACTCAAAGTCTTCCAAAAAATTGAAGAAGAAGCAATACTTCCAAACACATTTTATGAGGCCAACATAACCCTCATACCAAAACCAGGCAAGGATGGCACAAAAAAAGAAAATTACAGACCAATATCTCTAATGAATACAGATGCTAAAATACTAAACAAAATACTAGCAAAACGAATACAACAAAATATTAAAAAAATAATACATCACGATCAAGTGGGATTCATCCCAGAATCTCAAGGATGGTTCAACATATGTAAAACGGTTAACATAATACACCATATCAACAAAACAAAGAACAAAAACCACATGATCTTATCAATAGACGCAGAAAAGGCTTTCGATAAAATACAACACAATTTTATGTTTAAGACTCTCAACAAAATGAGTATAGAAGGAAAATATCTCAACATGATAAAGGCCATATATGATAAACCATCAGCTAACATCATATTAAATGGCACTAAACTGAAGGCTTTCCCCCTTAAATCAGGAACAAGACAGGGTTGTCCACTCTCTCCACTCTTATTTAATGTGGTACTAGAGGTTCTAGCCAGAGCAATCAGACAAGACAAAGAAATAAAAGGCATCCATATCGGAAAAGAAGAAGTAAAGGTATTAATTACTTTTTGCAGATGATATGATCCTATACATGGAAAACCCCAAAGAATCCACAAAAAGACTACTAGAAACAATAAGCCAATACAGTAAGGTCGCAGGATACAAAATTAACATACAGAAGTCAATAGCCTTTCTATATGCCAACAATGAAACAATTGAGAATGAACTCAAAAGAATAATCCCCTTCACAATTGCAACAAAAAAAATAAAATACTTAGGAATAAACATAACAAAGAATGTAAAGGACTTATATAATGAAAACTATAAACCATTGTTAAGAGATATTGAGAAAGATACAATGAGATGGAAGAATATTCCTTGTTCTTGGTTAGGAAGAATAAATATAATCAAGATGGCTATATTACCCAAAGCAATATACAAATTTAATGCAATTCCCATCAAAATTCCAATGACATTTTTAAAAAAAATAGAGCAAAAAATCATCAGATTTATATGGAACTATAAAAAACCCCGAATAGCCAAAGCAATCCTAAAGAAAAAGAATGAAGCTGGGGGCATTACAATACCTGACTTCAAACTCTATTATAGGGCCATGACAATCAAAACAGCATGGTATTGGCAGAAAAATAGACACTCAGATCAATGGAACAGAATAGAAAGTCCAGAAATAAAACCACATATATATAGTCAAATAATTTTTGATAAAGGTGCCAAGAACATACAATGGAGAAAAGAAAGCCTCTTCAATAAATGGTGCTGGGAAAACTGGAAAGCCACATGCAAAAGAATGAAACTGGACTACAGTTTGTCCCCCTATACTAAAATTAACTCAAAATGGATCAAAGATCTAAACATAAGACCTGAAACAATTAAGTACATAGAAGAAGACATAGGTACTCAACTCATGGACCTGGGTTTTAAAGAGCATTTTATGAATTTGACTCCAATGGCAAGAGAAGTGAAGGCAAAAATTAATGAATGGGACTACATCAGACTAAGAAGTTTTGCTCAGCAAGAGAAACTGATAACAAAATAAACAGAAAGCCAACTAAATGGGAAATGATATTTTCAAACAACAGCTCAGATAAGGGCCTAATATCCAAAATATACAAAGAACTCATAAAACTCAACAACAAACAAACAAACAATCCAATAAAAAAATGGGAAGAGGACATGAACAGACACTTTTCCCAGGAGGAAGTACAAATGGCCAACAGATATATGAAAAGATGCTCATCTTCTTTAGTTATTAGAGAAATTCAAATCAAAACTGCAATGAGATACCACCTCACACCTGTTAGATTAGCTATTATTAACAAGACAGGTAATAGCAAATGTTGGAGAGGCTGTGGAGAAAAAGGAACCCTCATACACTGTTGGTGGGAATGTAAAGTAGTACAACCATTATGGAAGAAAGTATGGTGGTTCCTCAAAAAACTGAAAATAGAACTACCTTATGACCCAGCAATCCCTCTACTGGGTATATACCCCCAAAACTTAGAAACATTGATACGTAAAGACACATGCAGCCCCATGTTCATTGCAGCATTGTTCACAGTGGCCAGGACATGGAAACAACCAAAAAGCCCGTCAATAGACGACTGGATAAAGAAGATGTGGCACATATACACTATGGAATACTACTCAGCCATAAGAAATGATGACATCGGATCATTTACAGCAAAATGGTGGGATCTAGATAACATTATACGAAGTGAAATAAGTAAATCAGAAAAAAACAGGAACTGCATTATTCCATACGTAGGTGGGACATAAAAGTGAAATTAGGAGACATTGATAAGAGTGTGGTGGTTACGGGGGGAGGGGGGAAAGGGAGAGGGAAAGGGGGAGGGCGAGGGGCACAAAGGAAACTAGATAGAAGGTGACAGAGGAAATCTGACTTTGGGTGATGGGTATGCAACATAATTGAAAGACAACAAAGCCTGGACTTGTTGATGTTTGAATATATGTAACCTGATTTATTGATGTCGCCCCATTAAAAAAATAAAATTATAATTAAAAAAAAAAAAGTTGGAAATGGGGAGGCAGTCAGACTCCCGCATGCGCTCAACCGGGATCCACCGGCATGCCCACCAGGGGGCGATGCGCTGCCCATCCGGGGTGTCGCTTTGCCACAATCAGAGCCATTCTAGCACCTGAGGCAGAGGCCACAGAGCCATCCTTGGCACCCAGGCAAACTTTGCTTGAATGGAGCCTTGGCTGCGGGAGGGGAAGAGAGAGACAGAGAGGAAGGAGAGGGGGAGGGATGGAGAAGCAGATGGGCGCTTCTCCTGTGTGCCCTGGCCGGGAATTGAACCCAGGACTCCCGCACGCCAGGCCAATGCTCTACCACTGAGCCAACCAGCCAGAGCCAAGAGAGAGATTATTGTAAGACTCACACAGACTAAAGTAGAGCAAAGACCTTCAGGAAGCTCTGGGACAGGTCTGTGTCTCTGTCTCTTTCTGTCTCTTTCTCTCTCTCTCCCTCTGCCTCTGAATCTCTACTTCTCTCTTTGTTCTAGTGACTTTCCTCCACCAGCCAAGCTCCTTTCCTTACATAGTTTCTGTTCCTCCTGACTTAAGCATGCACATGATTCATGGAAGCCTCGCTGGTTCCATCTTCTATGGTTGTTTTCAAGCTGTAACTGCCACTATTAACAAAATACTTTATGTATTACTTAGCTGTGATTCATGAGAATGAAGTTGTCATGACAGGAAAATTGTCATAAGAGGGAAATCGGTTGGCTTACTTTATCTTTTTTATCTATGAGACAGGGTGCTGCCCAGCCTATGACCTACTGCCATTTGGTCAGATGACCATGATGTGGCCACTATGTATGTAAGCATATTTTATACAACTGATGCTTTGCCAATTCTCACTTGAAGTTCATTTTTATTACAAAATCAGTCATTCTGAAAGTTGACCCATTACTTGGATTTCAGATGCCCTACTAGTTGGGAAATATCTGAAGTCTCCCCTTTTTCTACACTAGCAAATCAGACACACCAACCAAGGCAAAAGCTCTTCCATGTGCTGTGTGGTGTGGGCTCTGATGATTGTGAAGTGGCCTCCTCATTCCTCTCAGGGGTGAATATGTTTTCCACAGTCATGCTGTTCTTCTGCCAGTGACTTGTTTGTCCATTTTCTCTCTCATTAAAATCACAAACAAACAAACAAACAAACACTGCATCAGTGTGGTTTCTTCAATAACCACAAGTACTAGTGCCAAACATGTAAATATGGGTAACAAGCAGACTGGGACATTGATATCAGGGTATCGGTAGTGTTTTCTCTGAATTGCAACCATGTCTATAAACCTAATAGTTTTTTTCTTTTAAATAGAAGAGTACAATCTTTTCCCTCTGGGGATAAGAGCCTACATTTGTCCTGATATTTTTGAAATGAAATTCTTGTATTTGCACCTATATGTTTTTAAGAAAGAAAATTAATTTTACACAGATTCTATAATTCAGGACTCGAGGGGGAAATTGCATAGTTTTCTTTTCAGAATAAGACAGGCTGGCTCTCTTTTATTATACTGACATTGCTCATTAGTGAAAACACTGTATTCTATTTTGATTCTCAAATCTTTAAATCATTTTTTATGGTGCATTTGACTAAATGTTTTTAAAAAAAAGAGGAATATCTAGACATTACCACTAACACAAAATAACTTACCACCCAAACACTCTAATTGATCAACTATATTTAAATCTTTTACTCTTTAATTTCCAGCTTCCCAGAGCTTCCAAACAAGATTACAGATCATAAAACGCAACACGATCTGAAGATCTCAAATCTTTGAAAAACTTTAGCTACGGAACATTAAGTGAGAAAATAAATGTATTCACTGCACTGAAGAAGATCACTTCACTCCCACAGGGCAAGCATGAGTTGGCTATTGGGGCTATCTTTATCAAACTTAAGAGAAAGGCAAAAAAAAAAAAAAAAAGCCTCAATCTTTCTTTGTTCCCAGAGCATTCCACATTCTCTCTTTAGGCATTTGTCATTGAGATTTCTTTTTACAGAATGTATTGCCTCTCAATGACATCTTTTAGCTCTCTTTATAAAACACAGACCTCAATAAGCATTTTCATTATAACTTTGTACCGGTGAGAATTTTGCTTTTCTTGTCACTTGTGATCCTCTTATAGGCTGTGAAATGTGATGATCTCCCATAAAAAGGAATGTGTTAAGTCACACCGATTTCTGTTCCAATGAAAATTGCAGTTTGCTTTTAATGGGAATGACTCAGTCAATCAAACTAGAAGCTTAGACATTCTGTCCCTGAATGAAACTTCTCTAAAACATATTTTTTTCTTTCTTCCCTTACAATCCTCACTGAAGAATGCTGAGTTGAAAGGCACAAACTGAAAACAAAAGTAAATACCTATTGAATACATCCTTCTCTAGAAACTGTGGCCCTTGGATTTTAACAAGGAGTTCCAATTAATAAACCTTTTGAGAGAAATGAGAATATTCTTTCAGATATGCCAATCAAAGATGACAGAATTCTAGATAAAAGATAGCTTACTGGTGGTTAAATGGACTGTACTATGTTCAAGGTGATATTTGATTAAATCAACTCCATGTAACTATTTTTATGGCTGCATTGAGACCCCTTGAAACTGATGCCAGGTCATATACAAATTTTACCAGAACCTGGAGCAAGGTACCATCTACATCAGCAATTTTCAACCGGTGTGCTGCAAGAATTTTTAAAACATGCAATACTCACCCTCATTGTCTTCTATGTGAGTGTCCCTGGTTGTATAAGAGCATTCTAACCTGTGAACCATAACGTATCGGAAGGGATCTTGTCCCATAGGATAATTTACAAACTGTCTAAGGGAGAAAGCTTGATGGTCCAAGCTGGCCGTGTTTTTGCATTCAATGCTTTCTGGGGCATGGAAAGCACACCCAGCATGCATGAGAAACCCACGAAAATGAAGGAGGTGGAAAAAGCCAGGTCAGACGGGAGTCAGAGGTCATGTGGCAACTCTGATGGGTGCGTTTGGCCTTCTGTGCACTCCTGCAGCGGTTCACTACAGCTTTCCAGATAAAGTCTCAGCCTGGTCTGCAAAGGCTTCATCTTGAAGACCCCTCTTTCTGCTCCTTGGTGCCCTGACAATGCAGAGCTGCTCTGGGAGCTAATGTCTACCCCTTCACGCTGATTCTAGATTCTTTGTCTCAGCTCAAGCTGCGTCCCAGCCTGAAATGTCCTTTCTATTTGTCTTTGCTTTGATAAGTCTATCTAATCTTGATAGAATTATCAAAGCAAAGACTTCCACATTCAGTGTAATAGTCCTGGCCTCTGGGGAGACCTGTTTAAGGACTGAAGGCTAAATACCTCTCTTCTGCCCTTCCTCACCTCTCCCCACACCCCCTCCTGACATGTCCTAAACAGTGGCATGGTGCCTGGTACACAGTAGGTATTTAAAAAGACACAATTTTAATCCAACAGTTCAAATTTCCTCAGTTCAGAGTGACCAGAACTTTCTCCTAGTTAAACTGGTGACTGTGGATGACTAGACTCAAAATTAGAGGTAGAATACCTACCCACAATAGTATCACTCACAGGCATTCAGAGCACAAAGCTGCCCACCTGCTTACCTTGGTTCCGGAAGTCAGACCAGGGAAAGACCTCTTCATACTGTGAGAAGTCAGAGAACAGGTGCAGCGCCCAGAGCTCTTTCCCCTGGGATCTGGGTGAAGGCTCATCATTCATTTATTTATTGCAGCCTCACTTCAAGGAGGGCCTGGTACTACACATGAGAGACAACACATCCTCTGGTCTCCTGGAATCCACAATCTTGTTTGGGTGACAGATGTGTAAACAGACTGGCCTGAGCCCTCTCCTCCAATGTTTCAAATGTACTGTTTTGACCTGAAGGCACTTAAGTAGTGATTTGTCTTTCTTGCTGGGACCCCAGTGTCAGAGAACATGAACTCTTAGCTAGTGAGTGAGCTGAACAACAACCCAACACCTAAGCTTAAACTGGCTTTACTCTATTATTCCTGTCTCAAAATGGCGACTGCCATAGCTCAGTATGTTCCTGAGGGTAGTAAATTAAAGTCTCCACTATCCCGCTCTTTATAAGGAAAATAAGTTCTATCATAATTTTTGAGAATTTGGACACATGCAGAGCAGATGTAGAACATCTCCTGTCATTACTATGCACTGTGAAAAGTACATATTTAATATTGTAAGGCCATTTTCCTTGGGAAGGGGTAAATGAATAGCGGAGGTTTTGTGAAGAAAGTAACAGAGAAAGCAAAGATCCCATTTTCAGCATGGAAAGCATATCCTCTGTTTTGTCCAAAACAGACCAGACTCCTAACAAGACTTAGTGATGTAAACAGTGGCTCCTAAGGAGATTTTTTTTTTTTGCCACCCAGAGTGTGATTTAGGGCTAGCCCTAAAATCCAGGGCACAATTTCTTTCAAGAAACACATTCTTGACTCTAGAAAATAAAAAATGTAACCCAACCGGACTGTTGCAGCAGGCTCTGGTCATCTGGAAAGCTCCATGGGGCAGCAGGGATGGGGGTGGGTGGGGGTGGAGGGGACTTGGGGCCAGTGGATAGCGGAGGATAGGATGGTGGTGAGATTATGGAGAAGAAACCTGAACCAAGTTGCTAGGTCCTTCCTCTGTTTAAAAAGGTTCCCATGACAAGGGCAGAGGGACTGCCTGCAATGGCATGCCTTCACTTTATTTTCATTTTTATTTTTTATGCCTTCACTTTAAACAAGCATATGTGAGACTACTGTGATTACATAAAGTACAGATACGGTGCAAAAAATGCCACGTGACCTACCATTGCCACAGAGGCACGGTGTAAATACTTTGTTTTGAATGGTTTCAACTAGGCAGTGATGAGTAGTTAGTAAATTGAATAGTGAGTTTGAGTTGTGCACAGTAGGGAAATCTTGCATAAATGGTGGGAGTTTGGTCTCTTTCCCTAACGAATGTCACTGCATGTAGGCAAGCATTTTTCAGCATGTGAAACATTTTCAGTGCTGAGGACTGACACGCTTGCCTACATCTGTTCAAGAATGAGAAAGGGCAGCACCACCTTTGGTAAATTCCACTCTTTAGAATTCAGTGAGTCACAGCTGTTTTCCCTCTGTAACATCCTGTGAACTTGAATAGTGTTGAGTTCTGTCTAATATGGACTCCTGGATTAGAGAAAAAGTTCTTTATCAACAGACACGGCATTCAGCACAATCTAGAGATTAGACTGATCAAATGAAATGGGTCCCGGGTAGTCAGATTCTAAGAATACATCAAGTGGTAAATCTGGTTTTCTTTTAAAAAGTGAATGCTTCAAAAAAATGAAAATTTTATTTTTAAAACTGAGTGGTGTCAATATCACTCTTTTTAATGAAGCATAAAGTGTGCATGTTATCACACCCTATACTTACCCTGAAAATCTATCAGTGGTTTGTGGGAGGGTGTTTCATGTGAATGAGATTAACTTTTTCAAACAATTTTTGGGTTTACATGTGAATCAGCTATTTTGACTGATAAACTCATTCTTGTTCATCTAACAGCAAATTGATTGAATTAAATGACTAACTTGATTGATGTTTGTCGTCATTAAGTTGACTGCTTAAAACATTTGGCCCAGTAAACTTCTTCTTTTGGTATTTAGTAGGCACAATGAAAGAAGCTCATTAATTAAACCAACATTTCTTAAAAGGTCTATTAAATATTGGTTAAATATTAGTACTTTCCTAGGCACTGTGGTGAACCATTCATCAACCAGGAAATTGGTCCACTTGACCACAATTTCAGAACACTCCAGAGGTTTATTCAGTTTAGCATACCATGACTAGTTTTCCTAGTTTCTCTCATTGGTACACAGAGAACAAATAGCTCTTTTCTGAGATGGTCTCTTCTATCTCTAACACTCTGTATTCTATTTCTGAAGAGATGTTAATCCAGGTTAAAGGGAATTAAGAGAATGAAAGGGAACATTCATTATTTATGTGAGCAGGTATGCTGTAGAACAGCACACAAAGTCCTGGAAGATTAATTATAGTTAAGAACTCACAAAATATTTACTGAGCATTGAGTACGATAGCAGGTGTAAGAGATCAGACACAGCCTGTGACTTTAGCTGCAGTTTGTTTAGTAAAGAGAGTTAAAATAAGCCTACTAATGAGATGAAAAATGGGGGACCCCCGTTTTTTAAGGGTATGACTTTGGGCATGTTAATTTCAACTCTATGATTTTGTTCTCTTATATCTAAAATTGGCTAATAATACCAAATTTATATTGTTGTAAAATTTCAAAGAAAAAAGCATACATGGAGGAAATTTGTATGTGGTTGAGATCTAGAAAAACTTGCTGTCATATATGTTACAGGTACATGTGTAGCTATCGTACTATATGTACATTATATGTATGCATACATATATTATGAATATATTTAAAGGGAAATAGAGGAAGATGGGATTCCAAAGGAAAGAGAATACCTGATTCACTGTTGGAGGGAGCTGGATTATTTTCATAGAAGAGGGAGAATAGGAACAGGGACTCAGAGAATTAGATTTCTAAAGATGAAGATGAAGAGCAGGAAAGGGAAGACACTTAAGGCAGGCGGAAAGCACTTGCAGGTGGAAAGTCTGTGCAGTGGTCCCAGAGGGCATTTGCTTGGGGGTTTTTTTTTGTCTGGTTTTTTTTTTTTTTTTGTATTTTTCTGAAGCTGGAAATGGGGAGAGACAGACAGACTCCCGCATGCGCCGACTGGGATCCACCTGGCACGCCCACCAGGGGGCGATGCTCTGCCCCTCCGGGGCATTGCTCTGTTGCAACCAGAGCCACTCTAGCGCCTGGGGCAGAGGCCAAGGAGCCATCCCCAGCGCCCGGGCCATCTTTGCTCCAATGGAGCCTCATCTGCCGGAGGGGAAGAGAGAGACAGAGAGGAAGGAGAGGGGGAGGAGTGGAGAAGCAGATGGGCGCTTCTCCTGTGTGCTCTGGCCGGGAATCGAACCCGGGACTTCTGCATGCCAGGCCGACGCTCTACCACTGAGCCAACCAGCCAGTGCTGCTTGGGTTTTTGATGCTCAGAAATACTATGTGTTGGTGCAGAAATCAGGTGGTTAGAGTTATAATTTCACGTATCACCATCTTGTTGGAAAATGATTAAGCAGAATCAAGAGGTCCTGCTTAAATGGTCCTTACAAAAGTCCTTACAAAAAGTCCAAGAGGGAAACAGGAATGCCCAAGTTGGAGAGAGGTGACCACACTAGCTGTTGGTTTTAAAGATGGAAGAAAAGGCCACAAGGCAAGGCAACCTCTAGAAGCTTCAAAAAACAGAGACACTAATTCTCCCGGAGGGCTTCCAGAAGGAACATGATCACTTTGATGGCTTGATTTTAGCCCAGGAAGAGGCATTTTGGAAATTCGACCTCCAATATTAATTGAATAATTATAGTGTTTGTTATTTTAAGCCACTCAGTTCGTGGTAATTTGTTATGACAGGAAACTAATAAAGAAAACGGGAAGTAGCATTGCCCTGGGGTTTGATGAGCAAAGCTGGGGATGAGGGAGCCTGATCTCTCAGTAGAGAAATTCTGGAAAGAGGTGATGTTTGAACATATTTTCTTTAATTTTTACGTTCTTTCATTCTCTCTCTCTCTCTCTCTCTCTCTCTCTCTCTCTCTCTCTCATACACACACACTCACACACACACATTTTATAAACTCTGGAGTTCTCTCACTCTCAAGTCCAGACCCAAGCCTCTCAAGTTCTCCCAGTACCAGTGCCGCTCATTTCCTCCCTGACCCAAACAGAGGTCAAAATAAAGCCCCTCTCTTACTTTCCCCTTAGCCCAGTTGAAATACACGGGGAGTTTCAATAGGAAATTTACCAAAATCAAAGAGAATCCAGAAGAAACGAATATCACTCTGTGGAAATACTTGAAAAGGCATTAAAGTGATCCTGCTTAAATGGCACAGTCTTTACACCCGATATTACCTAATATACTGCTGTCTATGAATTCCAAGATGTCAACACCCACCACCAATGGTCCTCCCTATCACCAGGGCCAAAAAATTGCTTCTAGACTCCTAGGACGCCCTCATTTTCTTATTCCATTCTAGTCCAAACACATATCTAACTTGATGTTGTGGTAATGATTCCAGATGATTCCAGTTTAATAATACTCAGAATGGAGTCTGCAAGTGGGAAATGAAGAGAGATGATAGCCCATCACTTGATGAATAGAGGAGTCTTCTTCTTGTTGGTAATGTTGATGTAGAACCCACTATCTCAGAACCAATGTAAACTTTCCTGCCTTCAGAAAAGTCCTCTTTGGGGAAGATTTAAGAAGCATTTTCTTCCCCGAGGAAATATAAAAGAAATATGCATCGATAAAAGTTTTAGAAGAGTCATTTATTTGAAGCTATTGAACAATGTCATGGGCAAGCTCACAATAAGGACTGATTATTGATTGTGGAGACCACTAGTTCACCTTTTTGACTCTTGCCCTCCTCATTGAACTGATGGTAAAACCCTTTTATTATTGTAACTGTAGTGGGATAGAATTATGAACGTGGGAGTATTTTTATATCCCCCCTCTTCTGTAGGCCCTTCATAAGAATCCTGTCCTATTTCAACCCAGTTTCCCTGTCCTGGGAAGGACTTCTTCCTGTCTAAGGAAGGATTTCTTCTTGCTAGACCAGATCTAAATCCATCTGCGCAATACATTGTTATTATTTTTTATTTTTTGTAAACAGGGACAGAGAGAGACAGAGAGAAGGAAAGATAGGGACAGATAGGAAGGGAGAGAGATGAGAAGTATCAATTCTTTTTTGTGGCCCCTTAGTTGTTTACTGATTGCTTTTTCATATGTGCCTTGACCGCGGTGGGGGAGGGGGAGCTACAGCAGACAGAGTGACCCCTTGCTCAAGCTGGCAGCCTTGGGCTCAAGCTGGTGAGCCTTGCTGAAACCAGATGAGCCCGCACTCAAACTGGTGACCTCAGGGAGCTACAGCAGACAGAGTGACCCCTTGCTCAAGCTGGCAGCCTTGGGCTCAAGCTGGTGAGCCTTGCTGAAACCAGATGAGCCCGCACTCAAACTGGTGACCTCAGGTTTTGAACCTGGGTGCTCCGCGTCCCAGTCTGATGCTCTATCCACTGCACCACTGCCTAGTCAGGCTGTGCAATACATTATTGAGGGAGAAAGGAAGAAGGAAGAGGAAAAGGAAAAGGAAAACAGCTGATACTTTAAGCGTAGACAGAGTACTTTTCTTCTGGAGAGAGGCCTAAGGAGGGCTGAGCTGGAGCACTTATGGGCGTGAAAAGAGTGACAACAAGAAAAATGAGGTTTTCGCAAGTGTTGCTGTGGATAATCTGTCTGGATTTCTTTTTGTAAAGATATCTGCATTGTAAATAATGTAATTTATTTTTTGTAACTCCTGCCAGTTAAACTGTTCCGTAAACATAATACCAAGACTGAGCCACGTGGGTTCTGGATATATAGTTCATTATTCTACAATATTTCACATGTGCTTACCATGTGGTAGGCTATATAGCGTCTGTGGATGCAGTGAGGAATATGATGGCCTCCACTTTCAAAGAGGTTGAAGTGTCCACAGCAGAGATGGATGTAGTATATGCAGTGAGTGAAACAAGGTGTTTGGATACTAATATATACCAGACCACATGTTTCTAAAACACAGCATCAAGGGGTGTTGAGGGTTGCTGGGGGATGGTAGACACCAGAAAGGTCATCACCACTCCAGAGATGTTCCCTGATTGACCTAGGGAGGTGGCAATGGAAAAAGGGAAGAGATACAGTGAGTAGTAAAGAATGGAACCATGTGCTAGTTTCTTCCTGGGAAGTCTCAGCTGCTAATTTTTTTTCCTGTGGATACATTTAAGGTTTGATTTGCCATCTAGATAAGCCAAGATGGCCAGAGTGCTCTAAGTCATGATTGTAAAAGGAGAAAATCAGAGGACCAAGTCAGGTGATTGCCTCATCTAATATGTAGACTACAAGATTTCTTAAGGAGAAAAAAACCCAGAAGTGCACTGTGATATTACTAAGGACAGATCAAGGGATTGCCAACTTCCTTCAAAACTGAAACTGGAAGGCTCATGTGATGGCAGATGCTGCCCTTGCACAATTCAATGTGCAAAGTGCCTGGCACAGGGAAGTGTGAGTAATCCGGGCATTCTGTTCCACATGAGGCACACAGCATAGTGTGACTAACTAGGGATGCTTCCCCTCCTGGTGGTTTCCAGACAGTGGAGCAAGGAGATAATCAGGAAGGAAGAGGAAGACATTCTTTTTAAAATGGCATCTCCTATTTCACGTACTTTATATTTTGTCTTGTGTGTAAGCATGAGAAAGGATGTATGAGTTGGAATTTGAATTGGGGTTCTCTTTTCAAAGTTACTCATTACCTTATCAAATAAAAGTGTCTCTGTGATTTGGCTTATCTCTCAGTGAGGAGGGTGATGTAGGAAAGGAACATGACTGACGTTTCCTGAGCGCTCATTCTGTTCCAAGGACGGTGCTGGGCACCTCACCTTAACGTCACTGACTAAGAGCAGCAGGACCAAGAGTTAAAAATGGACCCCAGGAGCAAGCTCCCTAGTTGGAGTCCTGGTTTGGCCACTTACTCCTGTGACTTTGAGCAAGTTACTTAGCAACAAACACTCATTAAGCTTTTACTCTGTACTAGGTTGCGTCTCAAGGGCTGTAACTTTTTCCTTATCCTCATACCATCTTGTACTAAGGTACTATTAGTATTATTCGATCACATTGAGGTAGAGCGATGTTAAGGAAGAGAGAATGATGTAAAGATGAAAAGCATCTGGTTCTAGGCTAATACTGCTGGTGTTATTTATTATTTTTATTTATTTATTTATTTTTTTACAGAGACAGAAAGAGAGTCAGAGAGAGGGATAGATAGGGACAGACAGACAGGAACGGAGAGAGATGAGAAGCATCAATCATCAGTTTTTCGTTGCGACACCTTAGTTCGGTGTTTCCCAATGTGGGGCCCACGCCTCACAGGGGGGGCAATTCGATAGTTAAGGGGGGCAATTTGAAAATGGACTCGACACGACTTGAACTCTTTTGCCCTGGGCCATTTAAATGCAATGCTAGATATCGGTGCCAAATTTAACAAAAAATGCAATTCTTAAATAATTGCGGTAAATAATTATTAAGTATAATTTCGTTTGAAGAGACCAAAATATCAACTGGGTGATTGGCGTCGTCGTCAAGTAAACTTCGTCCTGGGTTCACTGTGGAGCGTGCCGTCTGCCGCGGGGAACCCCGGACGTTTTAAAAACTCGCTAAACAACGCAGTTATTCTCACCTAATTGGCCCATCGCAACTTCTGTAGTGTTTCACATCATCCAGTTGGTGTTAATTTGAAATAAGAGTCAGTCAAAACTGTTGTAAAAGCTTGTTGATTTAATAAATATACATATATATTGTATAGATATAATTGGTAAGTATTTGATTTTATTTTTATCAATATTAAACTCTTTATTAAGTACTTCTTGCATCGGGGCTAGAAAGCACTAATATTTTATAAATATTATTGGGGCTATAATAGTGCATGCACGACAATTTTAATTTTAGAAGCATAACTTTCCAGAAAATTTTGTCAAGTGGAAAAAATATAGATACCTTTTGATTTGTGGTGGTTGTGTAGTAAATGTGTTATATACATTTAAATAAATATGAATTTTTAGTATATGTTTACTCTATGTCACATTGAATATATTTTAACACATATTTTACTATTAGTTTTTAATTGTTCTTATTTTTGTTTCTTATAGCCCATAGTAAAATGAGTGGTGCAGGCAAGAAAAAAACTTGTCAATATTTGGAGGAATATTTAAAATTCGGGTTCATACCCGCTGTTCACGATGAGCGGATTCCTTTTTGTCTTTTATGCCAGCAATGCTTGACCAATGAATCAATGAAACGAGGTCGTCTTGAGGCGCATTTGAAGGCGAAATATAGTGCTCATATTAATTCAGATTTGAGTTACTTTAAAACTTAAAAAAAATTTTTGAAAAAAGAACAACATTAAAGTCTCTATTTACTGCTCATACTTCAACTAATAATCGTGTTCTTGAGGCTAGTTATCAAATTTCTTTATTCATTGCTAAAACTGGAGAAAATCACACTATAGGAGAGAATTTAATAAAACCGTCAACATCAGCATTTCTTAAAACGGTTCTTGAAAAAGATGACAAAGATGTAAAAGCTATGCCACTCAGTGACAATACTGTTAGAAGAATAGACGAAATGAGTGAGGATATTGAAAAACAACTTATTGAAAAGCTGAAAACAAGAAAATTCTCCTTGCAAATGGATGAATCAACTTTGAGAGACAGTGAGGCAGTATTGATAACTTACGTAAGATATATTGATAAAGGACATTTTGCTGAAGAAATGTTGTTCTGTAAAAGATTAGAAAGCACCACTACCTCCAAAGATATATATATAATAAGCTAAAAAACTACTTAGATGTCAATGATATACCAATGAAAAATAGAACATCTTGTGCTGCAGATGGTGCTCCCAATATGATGGGCAAGAAAAATGGCTGCTTAAAATTGATGAAAGATGCAAATCCAGAAATGATCCTTGTGCATTGTGTTATTCATAGGGAAAACTTGGTAGCTAAAAACATCTCGCCTGTTCTGAATGAAGTATTACATACAGTAATAAAGTGTGTTAATGCTATTAAAGCTAGTGCCAAATGTGAACGTCTTTTCAAGCTATTTTGTGAAGAACAAAATGAAGACCATGTGAGACTTTTACTTCATACTGAAGTAAGATGGCTATCTAAAGGAAACTGTTTGAAAAGATTTATGGAACTGTTTGATATTCTTAGTGATTTTTTAAGCGACAAACCTGAAATGAAGTATCTGTTAACAATAGATGGTAAAGCATTTGTGAGTTATTTAGCGATATCTTTGAAAAACTAAATATATTAAATAAGCAACTTCAAGGAACAAATAAAACTCTTGTCAATGCAAAAGCAAAGATATTTGGTTTCATTACCAATATTGAGTTATGTCAGAAACATATTAACAACAAAAACTTTAAACAGTTTCACTGGCTCCAAAAATGTGAAGTAACTTATACCGCTTTACTTGTTATTGTCAATCATTTGAATATTCTATCGGCTGATTTAAAAGAAAGATTTTCTGATTTAAAACAAATTGATTTCCCAACATGGATGATGCAGCCAATGTTAGTGGATTTGTCTGATATATCAAATATGCAGTATCAAGAAGAACTCGCAGAATTGCAAAATGATGAGTCAGTTAAAGCTTTATTTAATATCAAAGGAACAATGGCATGGCTTTGTGAGGGAACAGAAATCAAATACCCAAATTCAACCAAATGTGCAAGAAAACTATTGCTACCGTTTCCATCTTCATTTTTAGCTGAATGTGGATTTAGTGCTGTAAATGATTTACTGGTAAAAAAAAAAAAAAAAAAGAAATCGGCTGGATATAACACAATGTGGAGACTTGAGACTAAAGCTAACCAAATTGGAACCTAATATAAAATCTGTGCAGCAAGCATCAAGCGCAAGGATCACACTAAATTAAAATAATAAATTAATATAGAAAAATCTGTATTAAAATTATTTGGAATTTAAATTTCTGTTTTTCATTATATGTTTTGAAATTTTACTTACTGTGTTTTGTTAACAATTTCATAGTGATTTCTTCCTAGAACCTATCATTTATGTTTATTAAGTGAACAAATCAATTTTTTAATGTTAAAAGTTATATGTTACATAGGGGGGGACATAAAAATTTTAGAAAGGTTAAGGTGGGGCATGGCACAAAAAAGGTTGGGAAGCACTGCCTTAGTTGTTCATTAATTGCTTTCTCATATGTGCCTTGACCTTGGGGCTACAGCTTAGCGAGTAACCCCTTGCTCAAGCCAGCGGCCTTAGGCTCAAGCTGTTGAGCTGTTTTTTGCTCAAACCAGATGAGCCTGCGCTCAAGCTGGCGACCTCGGGGTCTCAAACCTGGGTCCTCCGCATCCCAGTTCAACGCCCTATCCGCTGTACCACCTCCAGGTCAGGCACTGCTGGTTTTATTAACTGGTGTTATCAATGGTCCCAGCTAGATCATTTATTAACTGTGTCAGTTTAGGCAAATTATTAGGCTCTCCTGAGAAACGGGTGGCATACTTTGAACAGTGCTTGGCACATAGGAAAAGCTCAGTAAATGCCAGCTGTTGTTCGTGAATGGCTGGTATCCCCATTGGTGTAGCACATATTCTGCCTGGTCCTGAGTAACCTAGAGGGAGAACAGGTGTCTTGTGTTGAGGACTCCGATGAGCCCGGTCACGGCACAGCACACTCAGGTATTTGTGCGTGGAAATTTAGGGTTGTGCATGTGCTTGCACGCTGGTCTGCCTCCACCACCTCGGGTCTGTGTTCCCCTTTCGGTTCCCCATTGGGTTTGAGGTGAGGATGAGGGGGAGGGGAGGGGTGCCTTGTGATGTCTCTGAAGAGCAAATCAGGGCTGCAGCAATAGGTGTTACACACTGCTCTGAGTTGACCAGGTCCAAGGCCATAAGCATCCTGACAAAGGTTGTATCTGTGACCTGTAGCACACCCAACAGAAATAAACCTCATTGACTCAGAATTGTGTTTGGGAGATGCTTTAGTTGTTCTCCAGAATTTATTTTACAATATTTACAGGATTCTTTATCTCAAGATTTGTGAATGTAGCAAAGAGACTAGTTTAAAAAGATGAAACTCTCTCTTGCAATAAAAAATTTATGAACTATTTATTGATCCCAATAAAAGGATGAATTGGATATGTGCTTAGTTCCTTTACAAAACTAGTTCTTTTTTTTTTTTTTTATAAATTTTTATTAATGGTAATGGGATGACATTAATAAATCAGGGTACATATATTCAAAGAAAACATGTCTAGGTTATTTTGTCATCAAATTATGTTGCAAACCCCTCGCCCAAAGTCAGATTGTCCTCCGTCACCCTCTATCTAGTTCTCTGTGCCCCTCCCCCTCCCCCTAACTCTCTCCCTCCCTCCCTCCCATGTCCTCCCTCCCCCCCCCCACCCTTGGTAACCACCACACTCTTGTCCATGTCTCTTAGTCTCATTTTTATGTTCCACCAATGTATGGAATCATGTAGTTCTTGTTTTTTTCTGATTTACTTATTTCACTCCTTATAATGTTATCAAGATCCCACCATTTTGCTGTAAATGATCTGATGTCATCATTTCTTATGGCTGAGTAGTATTCCATAGTGTATATGTGCCACATCTTCTTTATCCAGTCTTCTATTGAAGGGCTTTTTGGTTGTTTCCATGTCTTGGCCACTGTGAACAGTGCTGCAATGAACATGGGGCTACATGTGTCTTCACGTATCAATGTTTCTGAGGTTTTGGGGTATATACCCAGTAGAGGGATTGCTGGGTCATAAGGTAGTTCTATTTGCAGTTTTCAAAACTAGTTCTTAGATGTTAAAAAATTACCTTTTATTGTTAAACTGCTGAAGCTCCTAAGAGAAGACAGCCAGTTTAAGGGCAATTATCTGTTTCTTAAGAAATGAAACAAAGAATTTTGCAGCCCTGGCCAGTTGGCTCAGTGGTAGAGCATCAGCCTGGCATGTAGTCTTGGATTTGATTCCTGGCCAGGGCACACAGGAGAAGCGCCCATCTGCTCTCTCTCTCTCTCTCCTCCCCTCCCATAGCCAAGGCTCCATTGAAGCAAAGTTGGCCCTGGATGCTAAGTTTGGCACCATGGCCTCCGCTTCAGGCGCTAGAATGGCTCCGGTTGTAACGGAGCAATGCCCCAGATGGGTGGAGCATCGTCCCCTGGCAGGCATGCCTGGTGGATCCTGGTCGGATGCATGTGGGAGTCTGTCTCTCTGCTTTCCCCCACCCCCAGCTTCTCACTTCAGAAAAAGAAAAATACATAAATAAAAATAAATAAATAAAAGAATTTCACTAAAGCTCCTCCTTTATGAATTGCTACACTTTCTAAGTCTCTTTAATATAGAAGGCACTGTATGCTGCTGGCTGTGGGTGCCAGAGATCCCAGCTAGGACTAGCCCAGCTTGTCCGCCACTTTGACAATTTGAAGAGCCAGGGCCTGGACCCTGCATCCCCAGAAGCAAATAGGTGTTCAGACCCATTGTCAGCTGCGCACCTTCCCAATGCTGCTTTGGTGCTGCCACGTTCCTCTTTTCCTTAGCCCACTGCCTCCCCAGGTTGGCCCTCCAGCCTGTGAGGATGCGGGCTTGGCCCGGCTACCTGGACCCATCTGCAGATGGAGGCTGAACGATCTTGGGGACAAAGTAGCCACAAAATTTGAGAGGTTTTCAGGCATCTCCTTTGAGGGTGTTTGATGGACCGTTGCCTAAGCAACCAGCATCGTTCGCAACGCACCACTTAGTGTTTCCTATCTGACTATAGTTAGGTCTTTACTGAGATCACCATGGTAATTTGCTTAGAGCATAAAAATGCCTGTTTTAAGGCCAAGTGGAGAGGAGACATATACTCCCCAGGAGGGGAGAGCAGACTGCCATTTGTTCCTTTGTAAAGACAACATTTTCTGTTTCCAATGTGAAAACAGATAACACTTAAAATGAGCTGATAGAAATAATCAAATAATGCACACAAAAGTTAAGGAAAAACAATTACCCAATAACGTTAAACCATAAATAACACTTAAAATTACCTTGAGAGTGTTTTCTGCCATGAAAAGAAATTAGCTTAAAAACCTGATAAATATAATGAAATAAAATTATGCAAAATAGGGTGAGACTATTTCTGAATGATCGGAAAAAATATAAATAAAAGATTCAATTCAATGGTTTCCGGATACTGCTGGCAATGGCTAGTTTGTCCCTGGTGTCGGGGGACAGGATGGAGCGTAAGGCAGGGCCCAGCACTGCGTTTCTTCTCTGCCTCCGTGTTCCTGCCCAGCCTCTCATTCCTGCCCGGTCTCCCAACTCATCCTCGGGCAGCAGACAGGACCAATCTGAGGGCCATCGCCCTGACTTAGGTGGATGCTGTGTACATTGTGGTGTGGATGAGCACTGGAATCTGAACCCAGACTCAAAAAGTGTGTGTGTGTGTCCATTCAAGCACCAAGTTGTGTTACTCAGGAGGTTTATTGGGTAATGCTCTGCTTTGCTTTTTAGTGGCCTTTTGAGTTTTCATCTTTTGTTGAGGGTGATTTTAAGGCCGGTCCAGCACCTTGAAAGCCTTCCTTCCCGGCTTCCCTGCTCTGTGGCAGGTCAGAGGCCTCATCCCCCAACACAACAGCTCCAGGGACATCATCCCAGTTTCCCAGTTGCCTGATTCTTCTTTCTCGCTTTTTAAACCCAGAGCTTGTTTTGAATAGGGTTGTCGCTCAGTCCTTTCTCACCTGTGATGTTGGCTCTGGCCAGCACCAGTCCGCTGCTGCACTGTGTGGGTGTCTGGTGTCTTGGCCCGGGCAGAGCCGCCATCGTCTCTGAGCTGATGGAACGTCTGCTGTTCTCCGGATTCTCTCAGCTGTGAGAGGAAAGGGCCGCGGAGGAACTAAGCCATCTAGGAGCGATACCACTGCACATCCCTCCAGGTCCTCAGGTCCCCGTTTGACTCAGGTGAAGGACCCTGGAGCTACCCTATGGGTCTGCACGGCACCCTGAACCTTTATAGAAGGAAAGACTAAAATAACTTTCTACCCGAGACAGGCAGGGAGTCTTAGACCTGGGAGGTCTGCAAGGAGGAGTCAGAGATCCACTGCTTGGCGAGAACTGAATTCATACGCACCGCAGAGCCAGCCAGCTATTGGGCGGTCCACATGCTAGTTCCTCTCGTTCCCACCTCTGGTTTCTCCTCTTGGAGTAATTCCTTCATTGCATGTCATATCTCTTTATGTCTTCCTCACAAGACCACTGAATAAAATGATAGGCCTGAGGGCATAAACTTGGCCTCCACACCTGCAGACCCGGCTTCTCCAGGCGCATGCGCGCGTGCACACACATGTGCGGACACGTACATACACACACACGCACGCACACACGCACACACGAAGGACTTGAACAAACACTGGTGTGGTATCTGACAGCTTGGGGATGACTCCAGCCCCCCAACCCCGCCCCCCCAAAGTGCCAGCGTGGCACAGCTTTGTGCTGCTGGGAGCATTCCCTGCTCGTTCCAGCCCAGCCTGGAGACAGACAGGCGGCTGAGCCTCCTCCCATGGTGGTGACTTTAGGAAGTCTGCAATTATTGATACAACTGTGGTCTCGGCCCGTAGAGACAGAATTCTTCTGCTCCCCAGAGCTGTCTTTCCAGGGACCCGAGAGCTGTCTCTCTGAAATGTGCACGTTCGAGGAGACAGTGTCACTCTCTGCTCCATGAGGCAACTTGCTATAATCTAGATCACGGCTTTCGGTCGTAAACATACGAGAAATTTGTGGCTCCCCACACAAGCAGCAGTGAACAAACACAGAGGGCCTAGCCGCACACAGTTGGCGCCCTTCCTAAGTGTGCCCCACCTTCAAGGGTCTCCTGCCTCTGATGCAGCCAAGATGAGTTCAGCTCACGCTGGACTTTCCCGCATCGCCGAGGTGATCACTGGATCCAGTCCACCCTTCTCGCCTTCCCTGGAGTCTGGCTTTGTTTTCCTTAACCACCCACATTGCTTTTATTCTGCTTCTCCTGATCGCCACGTGCCCTTGATGTGTTCTCGCCCCTCTTACGTTTTCATCTTTCTTGTCCCTGAATATTGGAAGTGCAGGGGTCAGGCTCTTCTCATGCAGGACGGGCCTGACTCACCCCAGAGCTCAGCAGAGGTTGTGTGGTGGCACCGTGGCCAGGGGATAGTCATTAGCAAATTATCTGAGGGTTTTTTTTTTTCTGGATGATTGACTCCAATATTGGGTAAGGCTGAATAAAAACTCACTTTCTCTGGGCTTTTCTCTTTCCCTCAACCTTTTCTGTGTTTCTTTCCTTATCCATTTTGTATCAGGCTGTTCTTAGAATATGATGTTGGGGGGTGGTCTTAAATTATAGTTCATGTATAAAATGAGATGCATTTTCCCAATGTGGCTCCGCTTACCAAGAGTAAACCTTCTGGGCTCTACCCACCTTCCCATGGCAGTTGAGGAGCTGGAAGGGATGCCCAGGTAGCGATTCCCAGGAGGAATCCACCTGAGGTTCAGGCTAACATTGGCAGAGGAGGCTGGAGGTGACTGGGTTTCCTGCTGATGCTTCATAAACAACAGTCAGGGCGCGGGATGGCTTAGCTGAATGTCTGGTCAGCCCCTCGAAGAAGACCAACCCAGTGTCACCGCTGAGAAGCTGGAGAGTTTGAGTGAGTATCCAGTGACCCACCTGCATTCAAGTCAGTGACTGTGGCTCTTCCAGATGTCCCCGTTCATACTAATGTGCCCAAGGGCAGCTGTGGTTGTCAGGGACAAGAATTCCACTGGACAGGCATCTCCACCAGCCAGACCAGCAGAACAGAGATAGGAGCATGATACCAATGACAAAACCCTACCTTCCAGGTGGGACAAAATTCTTCATCCAGACACCATCAGTACCTCCAGTAAATGCCGCAGGGCATTGAAAAAGTTGTATAGCCAACACCCAGGGGCTGTACCTGTGTGGCAGATGGTGTGTTAAATGCTTTATAAACATTATCTCATTTAATCCTCTCAAGGTCCTCTGTGGGTGATTTCCACTATTACCTGTATTGATCAAGAAAATGGAGCCGAGAGAAGGGAAGTCACTTGTCTGAGGAAGAGCAGACTCCGACCCAGTGGTGGAGGAAGGACGGGAACTCGCACTTCCATCCCTCCCCACCTCCCCACTCTTTTTCTTCTCTGTTCACAGTTACCAAACCCAGTGTTCCAGGTCCCGGACTGGATTTTCAAACAGCTGCGATGATGAGGCCTGGTCCTCAAGAACAAAGTCAAAACGCTCCTGCCACGTGCCAGCACAGAGGGTGCAGCCAGGAAGGGTGAGTCCCTGTTCCTTTCTCGGGCGGGCGGGGCGCAGGGAAGGCGCACCCCAGTTCAGCTGTGAGCTGGGGTGCGCAGGGAGGAGGCAGAGCCCGGAGCAGGCTGGCTCTCCATACTTCCCCTCATTTGCATCGACCTTTAGAATGTGGAAGTGAGAGTCCCTGTCCGGCCACCCCTCTGCCCCTCAGGGCCTTTCTTGGGCTTCCTCTTCACCATGAGAACAGGTGCCAAGGGCCACACAAGCATGCTTTGGGCATGTCCTTCTTGAGTATTGCAGCCACACCCTTGCTAACGCTGGGATGCAAATCATATTCTTCTGCCCTTTAGTGAAAGGGGGTCCCCCATCTGTAGAATGAGTATATTATTTTCTCTGTTAGTGTTGCGAGCCCAGCACCTGTCCCAGGTCTGCTGACTTACGCGGTAGAGGTGCTTCTGAAACCCTTCAATGAGAATGTTGTGTCTGGAACAGGACCGAGCACCTACCTGCACAGGACTTTTTAGAGAATACTGACGTGGGAATGGAGAAGGGGGTATAATTCCAGGACTTGGCAGCCGATGGCTGTGACATAAACAGGAGAGAGAGGTTTTGGAGCGAAAGGCATCACGTGCCATCGTTCTCCAGGCCTTTCCCCACCTGGGCAGTGCTTTTGTGAGCGCTGGATCAAGTCACCCCTCTGGGGACAGGCTGGATTTCCAGTGCTCCTGTCCAGTCATCTGTCATAGGCGGCAATCCTGGTGTCCCGCCTGGAAGCGGGGGGGCCTAGGCAGCATCGGAGGTGGGCTGCTTGGCAGAGTGGTAGGTTTTGTTTGTTTGATGTAGTAGAATATCCATCTATCTGCAGGTATGAGAGCAGGTAGGTGGGAATGGGGGGTGGGGTGGCTACTGCTTCTTTAAGCCCAGAGGTGGAGCCTACAGCTGTTAGCACAGTAGCAAAGGCCAAAGGCCAGGCCTTGTTCGGTACAGCCAGAGAGGAGCTCAGAGATGGGAAGCAGAGCTCCCTGGGTCTCCAGTGTAACTGGTGGCAGCGGAACTAAATGCAGGGGACTGAACAGTCACTTAGAAAGTAACCAACGGTTGAACAGAATTCCCTCCCATAAACTTAGGGGTTTTTTTGTTTGTTTGTTTTTTCCCCCTGAAACTTAGCCTGAAAACAGTAAGAAATTCTATGGATAGGTAACAGAAGGCCGCAGGAAAAAGTAGAACAGAGAAAGAAACTTTGTGGGAATTTACAAACTGCATCACATTTTCCAAAGTCAAACAATGGAGGGCATACTAACTAAACAGACACCTGGTGACATTAAATACAGCCTCAGTGAAAGGGCACAGGGCAGTTTGTCACCATGCACCATCTCGGGCCTACCAGATACTTGTCAGGCCCCCCCCCATTTAATTAAGACGATTAAAAGGTCATTTTGCTTTATTGCTGATAATGTTTATTTGCACTTGAAGATACATTTTTGTTTTTTTTCTCCCCTGGGTCTGGTTTCCTGCTCAAGTATCCAGTCCTTTCTGACTTCTGAGATGTTTTGTTCTGCTTCAGAGAATAACTCAGATGTTTGTCGGAGGAAGATTTGCATAGGGGGGAGGTCACTTCTCCACTTCTGTGCTAGGTCATGGACGTTTCATCAGAAGAGAGCTGAGCACTGCAGCCCGGCTCTGGGGGTTCCGCCCCGAGGTTTCGGTTCTCTTCTTTGGCCAAATGATGTCTAATAATACAATCAACATTTGTTAACATACCTACACACTGAGTGCTTTCTATCCGTTGTGCTGTTTACCTCTACGATAACAATGTGAGGCAGGAATTATCATCTCTGTTTTAGAGAAACTAACAGTAATGCTAAAAAATTTGGTCAAGGTAATATCACCGGTCAGTGACCAGTGAAGTCAATAGGCCAGAAACAACCCAGGGCAGATTTTTTCTCCGGAGTCGGTGTGTGAAGTCAGGAGGAGTGTTTCGGGGGAGGCCACATGATACGGGAACCTGAGCTGTGACCCTGGCCTGTGCCGCCCGAGCTGTGGGCTGAGAGTCAGGGACGGAACTCCTAGAGTGTTGAAGGGCAGGAGGGAGAAATTATGGTGACATATCTGGAGGTGTCCCCTGTGGCAGTTTCAAGCTGCCTTTTTTAAGCCTAAATTGTCTGTGAAGAGAAAATGCATCTAAGGAGAGTGGATCTTTTTTCTTCGGTCTTTTAGGAGAATTTCTACTGCAATCTGACTTCATGCGTTGATGCTTTAAGAAATCTCCATTTTGGTGTTAAGATCAACGTCTCTCTGAGGTTCTTAGGCTGCAGGTGGAATACCTTCTTATGTGATGCACAGAATAGGAAACTGTGCATCACATTCTGGATGGCTCACACAATTCTGGAGGCTTGGTAAAGGCAAGATCTACAGGTTGGACACTCACAGAAGAGCTGCGGTTCAAGTTCAAATACAGTCTACTAGCAGAATTCCTTTCTGCTCAGGGGAGGGCAGCCTTTGTTCTGTGAAAGCCTTCACCTGATGTGATGAGGCCCACTTACACAAGGCAGGGTAATCGACAAAGTCCACAGATGTAAATTGTAATCTCCAAAGACACACCCTCACAGAGACATCTAAAGTGATGCTTGACCCACTGTCTGTGCATGGTGGTCCAGACAGGTTAACCATCACAGCCAGGGACAGCTGGGAGCGGCAAGGTATTTGCTCTCACATGAGGGAGCTCTACCACCGCTGGATTGACTGACAAATATAGAGGCTTTTGGGGACAAACTTGTGGAAACATTTCCAAATGAGATCAGAAAACAAGTAAACTGAGTTTTTTAAATGGGAAACAGTCAAAAGGGAGAGGTGCCTGCAGGTCCAGACTGCTGATTTTGACAGGAGGATGAAGAGATGGAAAGCTGTCCTGGGGAGACATAAGGCACCTCCCGGAGACAGCTGTTGAGGGAGCCTGAGAGCCCCCTGTGCTGCCCAGATGCTGTGGGTGGGCTCCTCCACTGGCCTGCTGCGGCCCCCACAGATCCCTGGCAGGATCCCTCACCTCTGGGCATCCTGCCAGAAAAGCCATGGGGGCAGAGAGCTGAGCATCCCTCAGAGCTGCACCGAACCCCTGCACCCCCTGCAGTCCCCCTGGACCCCCTGCAGTCCCCCTACACCCCCTGCAGTCCCCCTGCACCCCCTGCAGTCCCCCTACACCCCCTGCAGTCCCCCTGCACCCCCTGCAGTCCCCCTGCACCCCCTGCAGTCCCCCTGTACCCCTGCAGTCCCCCTATACCCCCTGCAGTCCCCCTGCACCCCCTGCAGTCCCCCTGCACCCCCTGCAGTCCCCCTGTACCCCTGCAGTCCCCCTACACCCCCTGCAGTCCCCCTGCACCCCCTGCAGTCCCCCTGTACCCCTGCAGTCCCCCTACACCCCCTGCAGTCCCCCTGCACCCCCTGCAGTCCCCCTGCATCCCCTGCAGCCGTGGAGCAGAGCGGGACTCACGGCCTTCCTCCTTCACTGGGAGGGTCCCCATGATTCTTTCTCATGCTGGCTCAGCTCTGAAGGTTGATGCTAAATGAGAAACAATACAGTGCAAAAACCATGCAAAACCCTCGTCCCACGGCGAAGCGCTAGGTTACCCAGATCACCATCAGAAGTGGACGGGACCAGTGCTGAGCACACCGATGGCTCCAGGGCGTCGCATGAGAAAGTAGAAACCACGTGAATCCTGTATGCTGCTTCTTCTCGGAGGATGCCTCCCATCTTCTTGACGGTGACAAGCTCTCCTGCAAGGCAGTGGAGTCAGCCTTCCCCTGGCAGCTGATGGCCCCCACTGAGCCTTCCTGGTGGCAATGAGCAGCTTGGGGACATGATGATGGAACACTTGGCAAACGTCCAGTGAATGATGACAGCAGCTTCTGTAACACACACTGCAGTATCCTTTAGCTGTCTGGATACCACAGAAGGGACCAAGGGCCGATATGATATTCCCTACGTATGCTTTTCTCCCTGACATTGACTTTATCTTTTGGGCATAATGAAATGTATGCTCAAAAACTGTCATCATGGAAGAATTTGCTCACATCTTTCTGAGTGTGATTCTAACGCCAGGGATTTTGATGGGTCTGGGCATTTTGCTTTGCAGAACGTAATATGTTAACTAAGGAAAGGGATGGCATTCACTCTGGCTCAAGTGTATGCAAAGAACAGTTGTCAGGGCATCAGTGAAGGGTGGCTCGTGGCCCTGGTTCATATTTTAGCACCTGGGGAAGAAAATCCTATGAATGCTGGGGATCTTACACCTAGATGGGCGTCGTTCTTGTTTTGCTAGGACCTAGGCTAGCCCCTCCTCTCCTGCTCCCCATGCCCTCTGGCCACCCGGGCTCTGCCCCCCCCAAGGTGCCAGATGTTGGATGCTAGTGAGAAATGAGAGATGAAGGAGTTGCAGCTCTCACTCAGTGAAAGCTTCATGGTGAAACACTAATGTCATCACAATGGCCCGATGGTGGAGTAATGGTGGAAACAAGACCTTTTTATAGCTGCTTAGAAGGTGCAAGAAAGCAATGCGGACAGAAGCCTGGTGGGAGGGGGAGAACTGGGGGGAGAGTGTGGGCTTTACCTGAGAGTTTCTTCTCCTGCTAATCTCACGGACTTGTGCCTGTGTCTTGGGTAGAAGGGACGATGAACAGAAACGTCAAGGATGGTTTTCACACACATAGGGCATTGGGGAACCAGGGCACGCCTCTGGGATCATGGTGACGAAGGGTGGCAGAGGACGCCACGTTCCCCACTTTGGTGGGGCTGTTTTAAAGCAGATCTGGGCGGGCTTATTGTGACTTTGATAACCCAACCCTGGTGGTAGAGGAGAGGCATCCTCGATGTGCCCGGCCAGCAAAGTCGTGGAAGAGAGCTGGAGGAGAGGAAAGGAAAGCGCAAAGGCCCAAGAGCTGCATGACATGTTTGTCTAGGAGTTATTCCCCCGCCCCCCCAGCGAGGCCCCTGGGAAGGGAGCAGGAAACCAGACCCAAGTGGATGGGATGAACCAGATAAATGTGTTCAATCAGCCTGACCTGTGGTGGCGCAGTGGATAAAGCATCAACCTAGAAACACTGAGGTTGCCAGTTCAAAACCCTGGCTAGCCTAGTCAAGGCACATATGGGAGTTGATGCTTCCTGCTCCTCCCCCTTCTCTCTCTCTCTATCTCTCTCTCACTATCTCCCCCCTTCTCTCTAAAATAAAATTAAAAAAATGTGTTCAATCAAATCACCAAAATAAGGTGTCCTCAATACCCATCAACTGATACCAAACCTTCAGTCATGACATCCTTGAAGAGACTGGTGGTTGCTCTTTTTCCAATTTAATTTGAAGGCTTGGAAATGTCACTTGATGCAATCCAGTTGGATATCAACAAAGGTTGCACATGCTGCTGTAGATTTGCTCTTCCGAGAGGACTGCAAAGACACGTCATGTTTCTCTCCTAGATGTTCCTCCCAAAATTAAGCTGTTAAAAGATGAACTTCATGTTTTTAATTTTTCACTTTATACATATATGTACATTTGGTTTTATTAGGAAGGATGCCTGCACAGTTGGAGATTATATAGGTGTATTTGATTTCTGTATCTGCCATCTGCTCTTGTTGGACTTCTCAGGGGTCAATGTAAGCAATTTCCAATCATCCTTTCTTGCTATTACTAATAATTGTCCCCTTTTATAATGCTCTTAAAATCAAAGAGCACATTGGCCCAACCCCTTAATGTATTTTCTCCTTACAAGAAGTTGTGGGCCATGTTTTACGGATGAGGAAACTAGGACTTGAGCATTTTCTGCAAGGTCTAGCCACTAACGGGCCAGGGGCTGCCTGAACCCAGACCTGGCATTGCACCTGTATTCTCTCTGTACATAGAGGGGTCATGTGCCACCACTGTTATTCGTGAATAATTTCTAAAATGTTCTTTCATTCATACCTCATCAACCAGATCATCTGGCTGGAAAAAAAAAATGATAGTGTTTCCCCTCTTTTATGTCACTCAGAAAATAGACCAAAATGCAGCCTGCAGGGTGATAAGGCATTGTGAGAAATCTTAGGCTGTGATTTTGGTGTGTGTTTCTCAGAAGTCTTCCAATCCCATGTACAACGTTGGTGGTGTGCAATTCTGTTCTTTCCTACGCGCTGGTGTCCCTGTCCACGGTGCAGGGCTGGCTCTCTCTGTCCACGAACGAGCTGCCTTCCCTTGTGTCTGCCCTCCTCATCTGAAAGCTAGGCATGCCGGAAAGCTTGGCTCCCTCATTGCTAAAACAACAGCATGCCTAAAGCTATGAAATCTACTCTGAAACCCTGTTAAACTCCACAAGGCAGAGTAGGCATGGCCACCCCTTTCCCTTAGTCACCCCCTCCCCGCCCACACTGCCTTTTCTGACTTCTTTGTCCTTCCACACCATTCGTGGAGATCATTGTATCTAGCTGACTCTCTTTTGACAATGTCATTGGGAGCCCCATTGTTTCATTTGCCCTGTTCAGGCACAAAACAATTCCCTCTTCTCTTGTTGAATGACAGATTTTGTGTGTTCCTCCTACAGTTGTCTTCCAAAAACCCACTTGACTTTCATGTTGTCTTAAGGTGAAAAGCTCATATGATAGATGCAGGTAGAAGTTTGCAGCCATGGCGCCTGCCCACTGGTGACGTCTGGACCCCAGCGTGGACACCCTCCCCCCTCGCTGCTGTTGGAGCAATAACTCATGGTCAGTTCATTAATGCAGGAGAGCTCTTTAAGGACCACAGCTAAGCACAGGGTCAAGCAGAAGAATGCCCTACCTGGGGGGTGCTTAATTGGAGACATTTGCTGAGCGAGGCCAGGTACAGCCTTCCCGGGCATATTGTTTCAGTACCAACTGTGCTGTTTTCGTTTCTTTTTTTTTAATTTTTATTTTTTTTATTTTTTATTTTTTTCATTTTTCTGAAGCTGGAAACAGGGAGAGACAGTCAGACAGACTCCCGCATGCGCCCGACCGGGATCCACCCAGCACGCCCACCATGGGGCGAAGCTCTGCCCACCAGGGGGCGATGCTCTGCCCATCCTGGGCGTCGCCATGTTGCGACCAGAGTCACTCTAGTGCCTGAGGCAGAGGCCACAGAGCCATCCCCAGTGCCCGGGCCATCTTTGCTCCAATGGAGCCTCGGCTGCGGGAGGGGAAGAGAGAGACAGAGAGGAAAGCGCGGCGGAGGGGTGGAGAAACAAATGGGCGCTTCTCCTGTGTGCCCTGGCCGGGAATCGAACCCTGGTCCTCCGCACGCTAGGCCGATGCTCTACCACTGAGCCAACCGGCCAGGGCCTGTTTTCGTTTCTTAAGTACAAAAGCAGGGGCAATGTTTGAAAAAATACACATTTGTATATGAGTTGGAGCACCTTTTCTTTTTCTGACAGTGGTTGGCTCGGTTCCCCTAATTTGGTTCCTGTTTGTGCATAGCATACCTCCCAGATAGCTGAGGCCTGTGTGGCTTTGACTGCACTAAGGGGGACCCGGGCTTGTCCTCACACTGGGGCAACTAAGTGCTCAGCTCGCTCTCTTGAGGGGGGCTGGACCCTTCACATGACGCTGGAGCTACGGAGAACCACGTGGAGGTGCAGGAAACCGGGTCGCAGGAGCTTTCTAATCACTTGTCTTATATTGATAATGTCTTCACATTTGTGCCTGAAATATATGTTCCAAAGCACTTCCAAGTTTCTCCTGAGGGCTGCAAGGGAAGAAGGGTCTGGTCCAGGCTCTATGCCGTGCAAGGGAGCTGCCTGGAAGAAGCCACGGAGCCTTGGGATGCGTGGTCCCTTGCGAAGGAGCCAGGGGTCCAGTGCAGTTGGGGCGGAGGGCATGTTGACAGATGTCTCCTTCTCCAGGAGGGGACAGCTCCAGTCTGGTGTATGCTGACTCTGGACCTACAGTTCATTACATCATTATCTATACTTGTCTATTTTAATGTTTCATATAGTTATTGGTCCTCATACACAGTAAGTGACTCTCTCGGGCCTGAGAATGCTCTGGTTCTAGGGAAAAGCAGATTTAGGAAAGAGGAACAGAGAAAAATGAGGATCTTGTGTCCGGGTCTAATTTCCTCTGAAGTCTAAGCTTGAATGTCATAGGGTCCCCTTGAAATTTGGTTGTGTAAAATTAAACCAATTAACACAATTGCCTTACCCGAGTATAGAGTTAATCATTATCTTTACTTGGAAATAAATCAACACTGTTGAATATTTTTAACATGGATCATTCCCTTCACAATTTACATGATTTTGTTCTATTTATAAGTTAGTTTTGTGAGGATCTGTAGTTAGCAATGGCTCTTAGTGTTTATTTATGCATTTATTTGTTTGGAAAATGCCCTCATTTAAGCCACAGGCTGGGGGCCAGGAGAAGATGCTCGAATACGAGCTCTGTCTCCTGAGTTGCTCTCCAGTGATCTAGGACGGTCAGTAAATCTCACGACAGAGGAGAAGCCAGGAAAGGAAGTTGGGAAAGACCAGAAAGGATAGTATGGCATTGTGGAAAATGCATAGATAGCATTTAGTCTAGAAGAGTTGAGGCTGAAGGCCAGCTCTTTCATTGCCGAATTTTCTTTTTTTTTTTTTTAAATGGATTGATTTTATTATTTATTTATTTATGTTGATAGGGGCAGGAACATCGAGCGGCCCCTGTATGTGCCCTGGCTGGAGAATTTACTGATTGATTTTAAAGACAGAGGGGGGAGGGGTCAAAGGGCAACAATGGTTTACATAGTGCACGAATATCAGACACCAGGGGGCAGGGACCAGGGGGCATCCTAAGGCTGTCTCCCGATCCCCTGCAGGACCCAGCCCTGGAGGACAGAAAGCAGGGACTGCAGGAAGCGAATGCACTGGTTTAAACAGAACAGAGCTGCTGATACCCCCGACATAGGACAGGCACAGCCACCTGGAGATGTCCCTACTGCTGCCCTGTCTCCCGTGGCCAGGGCTCTCTCTCCTGGGCCAGGCAGCCTGATCTCCTGTCTAGGGGGAGCAGGAAGATGGGGGTCCACTGGGGAATCAGCACGACCCCTGGGGACATTGCTCCAGTGGCTCTCTGGCAATGTCTTCCTTGAATGGTGCATTATCTATAGATAGCAGGAGATTGGTTGGTCATTCATTCACCAGAGATTGATTGGGCACTTTCCATGGGCCAGGCCCTGGGGTCCGGTGAAGAGAAGGATGCCCCTGCCTGGTAGTGCAGCCTGCCTGGTAGTAGTTATTTTCCTTTTAAGATTAAAATGTTTTCTCTACTAGTTTAGGGGAAAGGAAGCCAGACTTGATTGCACCTTCCTTGCTCTGTCATGAAGGCCCCGGAAGAAATAGGAAGACGTTCCTGTGCTATGAGGAAGACATTCGCTCGTAGTAGGAGGGCTGCTACTTCCCTGACTCACCTTCTTAAGTCACCTCTTCAACAAGGCTCATCCTGACCGTCCTGTTTACAGTGCAGGATTCCTCAATACCCACTCTCACTTCTTCTGTAAGTTTTATCCCCCATATCACTTACTACCTCCCAGCAGACTTCTAACTTACTTATTATCATTGCTATCCAGTGTCTGTCTCCCCTTGGCTTGAATATAAGTTTCCTAAGGGGGTGGGCCTTTCCTTCTGTTTCCTCTGCCATCTACCCAAAGCCTAGAACAGTGCTTGGCACAGTTGGTGCTCAGCACATTTTGTTGAATGAATAAATGGAGTCTGCCCAGGCCAGGCTTCCATGTGCAGGCCACCCTTTGCAGTCTGGGGACATTTTCAGGAAAGGTTAGAGATGCATAGAAAACCAACCGGTAATGCTCTTAGCTGTGGCTATCGGTTCCTCGAAATGGAATTAGATTTAATTTGTTTGTAAGGTCAAGAAAGGAGATGTGATTAGTGAATGCCACACTTGTCTGTGAGGGATGTATGGGCAGCATTCTCTCCTGCTCCCTCTGTCTGCCATGGAGCCCGTCCCACAGACATCTGGTTTTCTCTCCATCTCACAGCATCTTTGTGCATGGAGGCTGAGCAGGTGGGGCCACGAGAGCCTGGGGTTGCCTGGGGATGTGGGGTGACTTGTGTCTCATAGGAACCGAATCAGTTGGGGAATACCTCAAGCAGTTTAGAACATTTAATGCCACACATTTTCCAGGCCTTGCGGGGACCGGGAAGTGATTGAGGGAAGTGAACTTACTCTGGCTGACCTTACATTCCGGTTTAACTTCGTTCTCACTGTGTCTGACTCCCTGTGCTCTTCATGCTTGGCGGTGCGAAGTTAACCTTAATCTTTTAGCTAAATTTTTAGCTGTCACAAAGTTTTACTTTGTAACTGGATGAAGGTCACACATCCAGAGGGGGATTTAAAGCAGAAGTAGTCTTTGTTCCTTGGCAGAGTCAATCCACTGAGCCGTTTTCTCATCTTCTCTCTTCTCTGTCTGCCCCGGAGTCTCATTCGTGTTTCTCTGGCCTTGGCCGTCATTCATTTATTTTAATTCACCCAGTCGTCCCTGAGAAGTGGCTCCAAGTGACATACAGATAAGGAAGAAATGAAGGGAACAGGATTGGAGGTCCTCAGTGTGAGGATGAACCGCACCTTCCCGGAACTCTAGGAGTTGTCTGACTCCTGCTGCTCAGACTGGAGTGGAAATGAAACACTAGCTCAGTGGGTAGGCGCGCTCCCTCTGTAAGTAGTTGAAAGTGCTTGGAGAAGACACAATGTGATGGTTCAGCATCACCTCCTTAATCCAAGAGTCTGTGCTCTGGAGGCTTGTTTTTATTTTAGTTTCCATTTTAAATTTATATTTTATACTTTAAAGTGTAATATACTCATTTAATATAAAGTGAAGGAAAACAGAGAAGTAGAGAGAGAATTCTGATCGGTCTAGCCCAGCGCAGTATACTCTTGCATTGAATATGGCTTTCCCTGACACCTATTACAGAGTTCTCTCTCTCTCTCTAGATCTCTGCTCTGCTCAGTAGAGGCTGAGCTGAGTTATCCAGGTTTCCTGGTTTAATGCCAGTATTCAGCTTCACCTGAATGAATATGTAGAAATGCTAACCTGCCCTCCACCCTGTCAATACAAGCATCCTGCCCCCCACCCCGTCAACACAGGCATCCTTAAAATATGCCCTTTTGGTAACTGTGGCAGATAGGACAACATTTTAGTTTTGTCATCTCTTATTTTTTTTCTCTGTATTTTGCAGTTAACATTTAAGTACTTTGTTTACACCATTTTCCCCAAATGTCCCAAATAGCCTGGTATATAATACCCAAATTTTACTCATTCTAATTTCTGGGTGAAAAAAATTGTTAATAGGTAGGAGAGTGCTGAACAGCTGACAGGCTCCTGGCTGTTTCTTCAATCATTTATTTTACAGATATATTAAAAAAAAAAAGACTCTAAACCCAGCCATGGGCTGGGCACTAGGACATGTGGAGAATAAAAGCATGAGCCCTAAACTCAAGGAACGTGTGATCTAGAGAGTAGACTGGATATCATCTGACAGTGGCATACGTGAATCATGGGTGCTAACCATTATTTAGTGCCATGTTTAGCAGAGGAAGCCAACTTATCAATAGAGCTTTGAAGACAAAGTACAAGGTGCTCTTGTGAGCATCTTACCTCGGGGTGCAGGTTTCTCCAAGAGAAAGCAGTTGAGCTGAGATCCAGAGGACGAACAGGCAACGACTAGCAGAAGGGACAGAGTGGGAGCGTGGAGGAAGATCACCCCACAGACGGTGTCGGGGGGCCAGATTGTGAGGGACCGAGATCATGGTGAGTCTTTTCTATTATACTCGGGCTCAGAAGAAATGGGAGGGCAGTAAAGGGTTTTAATTGAGTTAGTGTCTGTGTGTGTTTATCTGTGTGTCTGTGCGCGTGTACAGAGGCTGATCTTGCTACTGTGTTTAGGTAAAGAATCAAGTGCAGGGGCTATTTGTGGTCAATCAATCAGTAGATCAAGCTCTAAGACTATTCCCCCTACATTTTTTTTTCTTTCAGGAACACAGGTCTGGCTCAGAATAAGGCGTTTCTAGTTTTGTCAGTTCTAACCTGCTCTTCGTTCAGTAATATGTAAATCTAAGGGCTGGTATCTGGTGCAGTCCAATATACTTTCTCCCGTCTACGAAACACACCCTTCTCCAGCCATGTGGGTTGGTATGGTCTGACTCTCCCTTTTCTGCTGTACAAGTACTCCCAGAAAAGATTTCTGAATGGGTTTTCTTCTTGTAAGTTACCTTATAAAGGTCAAGGTGGAATCCATGCACTTGTGTCTGCTGCTGCCAGGGTTTCTTTCCATTTGATGGTCAATAGAGCCCCCTACTGGCAGACATGGCTCAATGACAATAAACACGACAAAAGCTAGGGGCTCTGTAACATTTGGTGTTTTGGTGTCTATGTGGTTTACCCATCCAATATTAAATATGTATTACTGATGTTAATATGAGAGCAGTACTCGTGAGGACTGTGTATTTATTTTAAAGTCACTGTTGAGTTTATTTTTCAGAGCCAGGAGCAGCAAAATTCTCAACACATCCTTCCTTCTATGAATATGCTGGTCTGGACTTGGGCCCTTTAGGCTAAAAGGCTGTGCCCTGTGAGAGTGACGCCCCCTGGCGTTTGGGAATGTGGTCCTCTCACCTTTCCCTAGGGAGAGGTCTTACAACCCAGGCATTAATTAGCCTTGACGATCTTCACGGAATAACTCTGGAGCACTGAGGACACAGGGTTGAGCCAACAAAGTGTAACGGCAACCTCGACAGTCAGGAAGCAAGTTCAGCTCCCTGGGAGATGGGAGATAAAGGCAGGGTTGGGTCACATGGGACCCTACAGGATAACCTAGATTATTCTCTCCCTGTAAGCAAGTCAAATAACCTCGAGCAATAAACATTTTATGAATGAAATTCAGTCTCCTCCAAACCTACCATCATAAGATCAAAGTGGCTGAGCCAAAGTGCTGTCACCTGTTCCCCAGTCCCCTCTGCCCTGGGGGCCCTGCTGCCCGCCTCTGCAATGACCAGGTGAATTTTCTATCTTGTACCTGACACCTCCCACACTGTGGACCTCTCTGAGTCTGACTCCAGACTCCCTTCCTCCCAACGGCTCACTTCTCTGGGTGTTGTGTTGTGATCTTTGACTGTGAGTTCATATTCCTGAAACCTGGTCTGTCTGTGAGGATTTCTAGGAGGCGTGGATCTAAAGACTGTACCTTCAGTGAGATGAGGGTGTGATTCTACCAAACCCTTCGTGCGACAATGCCTCGGAGACCACTCTAAATCTGTACCTCGTCTATCCCTACTGCGGGTGCTGGTTTGGAGCCAAGGTCTCTGACTCTGACCCTGGGCTTTGTCTCTGTCTTCTGAAAGCCCTTCCTGAGGCCATTCTACTGTGGCCTTTGAGCTAATGACAGTTTGTACATTTTAAAAGGATTATTATTATTATTATTATTTTGTATTTTTTCTGAAGCCAGAAATGGGGAGGCAGTCAGACAGACTCCCGCATGCGCCCGACTGGGATTCCACCCGGCATGCCCACCAGGGGGCGATGCTCTGCCCATCTGGGGCGTTGCTCTGCCGCAATCAGAGCCACTCTAGCACCTGAGGCAGAGGCCACAGAGCCATCCTCAGCACCTGGGCCAACTTTGCTCCAATGGAGCCTTGGCTGCGAGAGGGGAAGAGAGAGACAGAGAGGAAGGAGAGGGGGAGGGGTGGAGAAGCAGATGGGTGCTTCTGTGTGTCCTGGCCGGGAATCGAACCCGGGACTCCTGCACGCCAGGCCGACGCTCTACCACTGAGCCAAATGGCCAGGGCCTAAAAGGATTATTAATACGACAATAGTGAAAGACAGTTATAGAAATCATATGTGATCCACAAAGCCTAAAATATTTATTATCTGGCCCTTTAAAGAAAAAATAAATTGTGGACCCCAGGGCCATGGAGGATCAGCCTATGAAGCCAGGGCAAACTCCCTTTCTCATGGTCATTTTCTCCTCTGGGTGGTGCTTTCTTTTTTCTTTTAAAAAAATTTCCCATTGATTTGAGAGAGAGGAATGAGGGGAAACAGAGAGAGAAAGAAAGAGAGAGAAGCATCAACTCACTGTTCCACTTAGTTGTTCCATTGAGTTGTGCGCTCATTGGTTATTTCTCATTTGTGCCCTGACTGAGGATTGAACCCATGACCTCGGTGTACTGGGAAGATGCTCTGTCCACTGAGCCAACCAAGCAGAAGTTTCTGGATTTCAGGGATCTCTCTTATTTTCCCAACCTCTTAGGAGATTTAAGGTATTTTATCCCCATGTTTTCGAGTGTTCTGTGGTGTCTCTGACTTCTAGGCCCTCCATAATACGAGACAAAGAAGTCCTTCCTCTGTACTTCTCATCAAGCCACTCTCAGCACCAGACTGGGGGCCAGAAGGAGGGCCGGCCATTGCCTGTGGGTTCGTTTTGGAAAGCACAAAATAATAACTAATTTTATTTTGAAGCAGTGATTCTGGAAAGTAGTAACTCCCATTGGGATCTTAATGCAATGAGCTTTCTGGTGTAGTTGAAGTGAGACAGCAGGTACCTACCGGTGGTGCTGGTGGTGGTGCGTGCGAGTGAATGAGTGTGTGGGTGTGTGTGAGTGTGTATGTTTGTGTCTGCTTACATATCGAGTGTGCCTCACCCTATTCTGTTTGCAGGTTAAAATTGTTCCTGTTCGGGGAGTATTTCTGGACTGTACGATAATCTCCCCATCACTATAATCAAGTCCAACTTCTTGTTTTTCTTGCTTCCAATTCCAGAGAGTCTTGAGCCGTGTGGAGCTGCCTACATTTATGGAAGAATGCTAAATCCCAGAGCACGGCCCAGAGAGCTGGCAATGGGGTCAGGAAACCCAAGTTCTAGCCCTGGCGCTGGCCCGAATTAACACCCTCCCTTTCCTCTTTCTCCTTTTTGCAAGCAGAGGAAATAAAAAAGAGGGTAAGGGAAAATGACAAGAGGCAATGGGCCCCTTTAATTTTCCCTGTTGTGAGGGAAGTCTGCGTGTTGTTAGACTTCCTGGGAGTTTTGCTGGTGCAGCACCAGACCCAGGCCCATAGTGACGGGACCTTATCCTACATTCCCAATTAACTTCTCTGCTCTCACAGTTATTTATAGATGCTGATGCCATTTCCAAAGTGCTGGATTATGTGTGTTTCTTTCTTAGAGATGTGAGAGCCTTGGCTCCCGCTAGAGCTATAATATCAGCGACAGCTGTGTTGTGTATACAGCTCTCATAGCAACCAAGGGCAGCTGCCTGCGTGGGGGCTGGCTGTGGCTCCCAGTTTAGTAGAAGATCCTGGAGAACAAAGCAGGCAAGCATGTTGGAGGGAGACACGGAGGGGGTGCTGAGGTTGTGTGTGGGGGGACACGACTCTGACCAGACCTTCTGAATGTTCCCACGGGGACAGTGTGGAAATGCTTTCCAAAACAGAAAGATCAGACGGGCTCGGAAGTTTAGTGTCCACCTCCCACTGTGCCCACGAGCAGAGGCTCCACCATCTGGAGACTTCAGGTGGCATCCTGCCTGTGACAGCGAATCGGTGAAGGGAGACCCAATCACGGTGAGCACAGGGCTCCCCTGGGCTTAGATGGCACTGTAGAAAGGTCACCGTCCCTCACTCTTCTCACAGCCAGGAACAGATGGTCACAATGAGACTGGAGGGAGACTCCATTTCGATGGGTGTGATGGGATAAGAGGTGAACTAATTTTCTGTGCTTGGATTACTAAAGATGATGGAACACTTGCCCTAAAACATCTCATAAGTTGTCACCTGAAGTTTTCGTGAGCTGGTACTATCGCTCCCCTGTGTGATCATCACAGAGCAACAATAATTCACCTTCTCCCCTCGCCTGTCCCATCCCCCCATCTGGCACAGTGTATTTCTCAGCCAAGGCGAGACGAGCAGGGGTACTGATGTGGGCTTAGAAGGCGTTGTGAGACCTAGGAGGGACCAACCCTTCAGTTCCTTTCCCATCAGATCTGAACACTGGTTTCTGTGGTCATAAAGGGAGGAAAAGTAGCCCTGGCCAGTTGGCTCAGTGGTAGAGTGTCAGCTCAGCGTGTGGATGTCCCATGTTCGATTCCCGGCCTGGGCACACAGGAGAAGCGACCATCTGCCTCTCCATCCCTCCCCCTTTTCTCTCTCCCTCTACCCCTCTCTCTTCCCCTCCCGCAGCCATGGCTCCATTGATTCAGGTGCTGAGGATGGCTCCGTGGAGCCTCTGCCTCAGGTGCTAAAAATAGCTCAGTTGTGAGTATGACCCCAGATGGGCAGAGCATCAGCCTCAGATGGGGGTTGCTGGGTGAATCCTGGTTGAAGTGCATGCAGGGATTTGTTTCTATCTCCCTTCCTCTCACTTGGAAAAAGAAGGAAAAAATAAACAAAAGGAGGAAAAATAATACTGAAGCTGGCCTCACAGTGCTTGTAGTCTGTTGTATAGCATATGGGCTAGTTTCAAACAAGGTTGAAGAAAATGAAAAACAACAAGAAAGAAAAGACTGACCTCCCCTTCTTTGTTTTCTGAATAGTGGTTTAGCTATGAGTACCCCAAATAGAGGCGTTCATAGACTAAGAATGGGGTGCAGAGCTGGCCTGCTGACTTGTTATAAACCTCTGGGGAGTTTTCCATTTTTCATCCCCAAAAGGACAAATATGCTGCCTGACTTCTCAAACAAAAGCCCAGCATAGAACCTGATGAAGAGACAGTGAGCCATGTGGCTGCCCAGGGCTCCCTGGCACATGGTGTCTCTGAGCTAGCCGGGTCCCCTGTTCCCTGGGGCATCTCCACTCCAGGTGAAGCAGGAAGTGGGCTGACCGTCCTGTAGGGACCAGAGGGAGACAAGACAGTCTGTGGGGCACCCGCGATGGGGAGGCGGCAAACCGGTTCCAGCAGCTTTTCCCCAATTCGGACACCAACACGTCCCACACATGGTCTCGTCTCATGCAATGTCGAAACATACGACCCTTGAAAAATGGAGTCCTGTCATCAGCTTTAGAAAAGCTGAGCAACACACAGTTACATTGGTGACTTAATAAAAGCCTTCAAGGAAGCTTTTCATAGCTGCTTTGTGCCTTATTCCAACCAAACTGACCTCGGTTCTCTGTGCTGCATCTAGCATCGCAGTGCCTGATGTCAGCTTCATTGAAGACAACCGGCGTCCAGGGAGAGAAATATCGTAACACGGGAAGCATAAAAAACACCTAAGGGGCCTTCTAATGGGGCACACTCATTATGGTTCCTGACTGCCCCTGGAGAACAGCTTCCTATCTGGGAGCTGAGCAGGGACTGGCCCCAAGAGCAGAGCCTCCAGGCGCTGATGTTTCCCACTGTTGTCCCAGCAGCACCCTGTCTGGGTAGCAGAGGGCTCAGGAGGACACCCGCGGTGCCCAGTGCAGTTTGGGTTTCTGCCAGGAGGTTGTGTGGCCGCCACACCCCTGGAGGGGCCAGGTGGAAGGAAGGCTGGGCTGCGCTGGGCAGGGCCAACCCCCCTGTTCCTGCAGGGGCCAAGCTGCAACCCTGGGCGGGCCACACCCACCGAGCAGCCTGGTCCTTCCATGGGAGCGACAGCAATGAACAGGGGCCTCTCCTTTCCTCCCTCCAAGGTTGGCGGCTCCCACCTTTCTTATTTCCTTAGCATTCCCTCGCCTTGCTTAGGGACCTGGCCACCCCAGCCCTTCGGGTGAGCCCTCCCGCGGTGTAACCCTGCGTGGGGTCAGAACAGAGCTCCGTTCCTGTGTGCCAGCACCACAGGCATGGTTAGCACCCCTTCTTCCAAATTGTTCGAACTCCTTTAATCAACTCACTGAGAGGAACAGAGCTACGAGGAGGTCTGGTGCCCAGCACTTGCCTCACCTGAGAGAAATGACGAGGTGATTCATGTCCATTCTTTTTATTCCAATCTGGGTTGCATGATAAATATCAGGGTTTGAAAATCCACAACCCCCCCCCCCCCCCAGCACTCTAAACCGGGCAACACAGCGAGGACATACGAACGACACAAACGCAAGCGTCTGGTTCCATTTTATTAAAAAACAAAACCAAACAAAATTCTGCAATGAAATTTCCTGGAATTCACAATCCTTTTCAATCATGAGAGTTGCATTTTGTTTTTTTAACCAGTACATAAGAACATGATGGCACTTATTTACACAATAGTCTTCTATATAACAAAAATAGCCATGTTGCACGTTTGAGTGGTTCCGACTCTCATCCCGAACACTGTATCACTCCCAGCACAAGACACACTGGTTAGGCTCTTTCCAAGCACACAGAGAGTAGACTCAACGAAAGAAAAGCCCGTGTCTCCTAATAGAAGACAAATCCCTTTCAAAACTGTTTTTGTTTGTTTTATTTTTTTTTAACTTCTTTGTATTTCGAGACATAAAGTGCTTTGGAAGTAATAAGGTAGGTGCCCATCGTGGGGAAGAAGAAATGAGATTTATACAAGAAAAAAGAAAGGAAAATCAACATTGCCTTAACTGTTTACATATGCCTGTTACTTTGGACAGAAAACGGTGGTTGGGTAAAATAGCTACATAGTTGATGATTAAATTTTTCAGCAATTAAGAGCTAACCAAAGCCCAAATGACAGGTTACCCACGCAAAGGGCATCAGGAATAACTTGGCTGATTTTGAGTCGTGTGGCAAATACATCATGGAAGCTCAGTCTCACGATCCGAACGTGGACAGGGTAGGGAATGCCGTGATGGGACCATTGTCACGTGTGTGGTCAGCAGGTGGGCCAGAAAGACCTCACGGGGAAACAGAGTCAAATTCTACCTGTGACATCATTCATTTCCCCAATAAAAGCACACAATTCCTGTTTAGAAAAGACAAATAAACCCACTGGATTTTTTTCCTTGCTATGAGGGAGCTATAAGAGATTGATTTTTGATGCCCCCCCCCCCGACTATTTCATAACGGTCAATTCATTCTTTACAGCAGATGTCTTTTTCAGGGGAAATAATGTGCTATATACACAGGGTTGTTCAAGTAAGTTGGATTTTTCTTTTTTCACATTATTGAATTGACAATTGCTGGTCATGGCCCACAGTCTATGGACTTGGGCGTCATGTACGTACTTCTTGGAAGGCTCCCTTGGAAACCAGAATTATCATTCTCCCAGCTCACAATCACTTGGAAGAATAAGACCCATTGTTTTTGCAGGAAGTGAATGGAATGTAACTTTTCACAAATACAAAATTACTCCAAGTTTTCTAAATATAAGGAACATCCCACTATAAAAATAACAGCCCTTCCACCCCTCCCCTACTTCGACATCTCTTTCTAATTAGAAAATGGCACAACCATTTCAGATTACTAACGTGAAAGTAGGATGTCAATATATTATTATGTACATGTACAAAACAGGTCCGTATTTCATATCTACATTCATATGAAAGAAGTCTGTTTATTGATTTTCCTTTGCAGTTTGACAAGAATCAAGCTGAGATAACTTACAAAACAATCAGGCCCTTGCCTTATAACTCTGTACAAACATTCCAGCCAGAGGCAATTTTTTTTTTAATTTTGCAAACAGAGCCAACAACACGTGTCAACATTCTGCTGAAGAAAGGGCTGTTGACAGTGAGGTCTTCGGTAGGGTTCTTTTTCAACTTTTCAGGGTTTGTGACATTCGTTGCTCTTTTGATATACTCAATTCTCAACTACTGAGAGAATTGGAAGATAAAAGGCAAATAACTAAGTTGCTGATGAAATGAGGACTCTAAAATTTACAGGCTGAAAGAATAATGGCGATTTTACAGCAGGGGGCGCTCTGCCCCTTTGCAATAATGTCCTACAGAAAGTAAGTACCATAGATGCCAACACAAAAGCAGACTGAAAAGTTCCTATGTTAGTAGTCCTTCTTCAACCGCTCTACCAACTAGTACTGGTGACAGTTTGGTATTTTCTTCAGAAGAGTGGGGTATTAATTAACTAACTCTTACCCAGGAAAACTCTTTGGCTATTTAAAACCGTCACATTCTCCAAGAGAACAATATTCTGAGTTGAATAAAGCGCTAGATTTGTCAAAAACTTTTCAGATATTTACGATGCTGTGGGACTTAAGGCCACAAGGCGTTTTATTTAGATTTTCAGATTTAGTAAGGTCAATTAGCAGCCTGCAAGAGAAACCCCCCCACCCTGAAGATTTCAGTTTCCATCAACTAGGCAATTCACCTTCTGGGTTTTTTTTTTTTTTTCTTACAAGAACATTAGGAGAGAATTAAACTAGTCAATGGGAGAAATGTGTGCCATTTAGATGGTAATTTGTCTTTGGTTTATTGGGCACATGTGGTCCCCACATTTTCCCTGCTTCTCCAAGCCCTCTGCTGGAAGGACAATGATAAGACTGTAGACTTCCTGCCCAGCGGTGACTATGGCAACCCAGGCTGAACTACCTTCTCCACAGGTTTTTCTCCCGTGCTTTGTGCACACCTGCAGACCTCTTAAGAGATGTGTGTGTCTTCTTGCCTTATGGAATCATCAGCAAGTATTGATTGGTGGCTCCAGAGTGAATGGCTCTGTAGGAAGTGCAGACGTCAATAATAATAAGGATGAGGTCTTCGATCACTGAGATTCCTGACAAAAGCCACTTGTGGACGCCCCGGGCAGGCCTAGAGCAGAGGGTGGCCAGCAGAGATGTGAATGGCCTTAGCAGGTTCTTGGCAGAAGAAGCAAGTTTTCTGCAATTAAAGGGTTCGATCATTAAGGGTCCACATCTAGGATCCTTAGTTTTGGGATGACAATTTAGCGCTGCCAAAAGACTCAGAGGGGAAGAATGTGGCTACTGATCAAAGGATCTTGAAAAACGATTGTTTCTATTGTGAGATGGGGAGACGAGTAGGAAAAGGGAAGAGGTAAGTGATGAGAAACTCATACTCGCTTCTCAGAATTTAACTTTGTTTTCAGGCTATCCAAACTTTCCCTGCAATCATGAGTTTAACTCCTTAACACACATACACACACACACACACACACACACACACACAGGTCAGCTCCAAACCTAGGGGTTGAGAATTTATTTGGGAAAAGCATCCATGTTCACATCCTGCCATCCTCTGTTCTGACTACCTGCAGGGTAGTATTCATACCGTCCCCTTAACTGCCATCAGCAACGTGCTCTTCAGTCCCCGCCCTGCGATCGCATGAATGAGGGGCTTCTGGGGCACAGAGCAGTGCCTGAGGAGCCCTGTGCCCCTCACTTTAGGATGGTTGCTTTGTGTCTGTTTTTCAGTCTAAAGGGAGAAGTGGCCTCTCAGATCACTTACAAAGAGCAAGCCCTCATGCTACAATGTTAACAAGTATGAGTGGCCACTAGCTACCGCCTGGCCCATACATTTTTCTAAGAAATCCTAACCCCAGGGACCTAGGAAGGTCACAGGTGCTGGAGGGGGTGGATAGCACATCTAGACAGCGTTCTGGAGTCGCTTCCTCACCATTATTTACCTGGGAGACTTTTCCGGCAAGGAAACCTGGCGGGGGGGGGGGCAGTCATTACAGAGGGTCTGTGATACAGTTAGATCTGAGAAGTGAAAACGGGGGCTAGCTCCTTTACAGAGGAAGGTCATTTGCCTTTAGAATGAACTGGGCGTCCTCTGCTGTGTAAACACAGGCGCTGCCATGAAATAAGAAGAAAACTCTGGCCACACGGACAATGGCCACCACGTTAGTAACTCGCTCGATCTAGAACCACCGGGTCCTGACAGGCGGGAGGAGAATGTGTGTGGGTGTGCGTATGAAGAATGAGACAGGCAGTCAGAGAAAGCCGACACAGAGACAGAAAAGAGAACGTAGTCTAGGTGACAGCACAGACAAAGTGCTCCTGGAAATTGCCTCGGGGACCCCGGGACTGTGGAGGTCTGAGTCCTCACTCCCTAGAGGACTCTATATCCCAGACTGTTTTCCTGAAAGAGTTTTGATAGAATGAAATTGCTTTGTGTTCAGTCAAGGGGAGGCCCTCCACGGATAACTAGATGTCATGTATTGTGTTCACACTGCAAGAATTTCTAACAAAAATTCGTAAATAAGAAAGATTCCGATGTTAGGCTGTCAGCGTTTTGAGTTCTAGAAGCATGGCGACCACGAAGAGGTCAACGCACTAACTGGAGTTGCCACGGGGCACCACACTTTTTCATATGACCAAAAACAGAGCCGTGAACGTCCAGAGATGTTTCCACCAGAAATGAAGGAAATGCCGAAAACAAAACAAAACAAACCAACCTCTTTGGACAGAGACTTGCCTCCATGGTTATGACGCTCCTACGTGATGACAGAATAGGCAGGTGCCTTTGCCGCTCTTCACTTTCCGCCTTCTCAAACACGCCAGGCTGTTGACATTTCAGGGGAGTTTGTGAACTCACCCTCGAGGCTCCACCAGGCGTCAGGTGCTGTATTCATGATCAAGGCTCAGTACCTTCCAAAGGGACCAGCTACAGAGGGGCAGCGATTCCCAGAGGCGACTCTACCTTACTCTATGGAATAGAAATGCTCCTTCTCTCGTCCACAGCCTCGGGGTGGGAGGGGGACGCTGACTTCAAGTGTGGAGAGATGGGCTGTTGGCAGGCAGCCGTAACTCACCGTGGCTGGGCAGTCACAAACCCCAAAGATGTTTTCTCAGTAAGGCCATAGGCAGTCTTATATTTGGAGTCAATATGGAACTTCCCGCATTTCCCTCCCAAATCCCTAGGGGGCAGGGGACTGGGAGAAGACCCCCTGCCCCGCTGGGAGGCAGGACAGCGAGGGGCTAAGGCTTGGAATTCTCTTTGGCCCCTGGGTGCCACATCAGCTGTCTAAGGGTTTCTGCCATAGATGTGAGGGATGTAATTTTGTTTCAGCACCAAATCAACCTGGTTTGTGTGACATTTTTAAAAATAAAAACTGGTCAGGGAAATAACAGTAAATGGTAATGGACATTGTGGTGCGGTTGGAAAGTTCACGCAGAGATCTCAGAAAGGGCGGCCTGAATGTTTATCTATTACCAGACAAATGGATCTCTGGGCCCGTCCTTAGGCAGTTTGGGTGAAGTCTAGTTCTCTTGGGAAGTAAATAAGGTTTAACCCTTTTCCCCTGTGAGGGCCAGGGGACCAGGTGAGACCATCTGAGACGCCGGAGACCTGTGCTGTCCTGTGGGGCTCTTGTCCACACCAAGGTGTGCCGTGAGCCTCTGCAGAAGACTGAGGACAAACAAGGATGTGACGTATTTCATTAACACTTTTTACATGAACTCCATGTTGAAACAATAATATTGGATTAAATAAATATATTATTATTTTTACGTTTTATTTATTGATTTTTTTTTTAATGTGGCCGGTAGAAAACTTAAAACTACACGTGCGACTCGTACTCCATGTCCATTGGACAGGACTGGTCTAGACACTCAGGACAGAAAGATGCACACTAGTGAACACACATAAAGTTTGCATATACGTCTAGAGGGTCCCTAACCTTTTGATACCCTTTGGGAATCATGGGGTCCCCAGGTCTTTGGTAGGAGGTGAGCAGGAACATTTGAGGTGAAGGGCTGTTTCCATTTCTTTTGTACCCTACCATGTTGGTTAAAACACATTTTTTAAAGCTACCAAAGCCACAAGAGACTCCTCCAGAAACAGACCTTTGGTAAGTAAAGAACCTTGTAGAGCCAGGGTGTTTGCAGCAGAACCCCCTTGGGGACAGGCCCACGGGCCACAGTAAGCTCCTGGGCCCCTCGCGTCTCCACAGCGTCAGAGGGGCAGCCGCGGCCTATGTGCTCAGTCCTGCTGCACCTGTCCCCGGCAGGTGGCGACAGGGCGATGTCCCCAGACAGAGGACGATGCACACTAAAAGGCATCACTCTCTGGGTGTGGAATACAAGGCGTATTTCTTTTGCTGTTGAATTATCCTTCTAATTATCCTTCTAATTCCACTCGACTTAATACCAGAATTGCTCTGGGCCACGCAGACTGGAGGCGGGGCAGGGGTGCAGGCCCATGCTGTCCGAGAAGGAAACGCCGTGCGGGCAGGAACTGCACCCTGAGAACCAGGCTCTGAGGGCGCCTGCCGATGGCGAACTTGTGGCTAACGGTGGATTTAAACCAAGGGGAAACCAAACAACTCCTGCTGGGGCTTAAAACGTCCATCATTGGGATCATTCATTCTCAGCAGCCTGGGAGAGCCAGATCTCAGAAGCTGTTACTGCATGTTCTACAACCAGCAACCCTGCCTCCCAAGGTAGAAAGTCAGCTATGGGCCCTCACTACAGGAAAAAATGGACTCCTGCCCTTTGCCACTGGGGAAAAATGCTCACTGGTGGTCCAAAGGCTGGCAGGGGCCTTGGGCACCGTGTTGATAAACTCCTCCACTTTACATATGGAGAAGCTGAGGCCTAGCAAGCGTGCGGCTCCGCGGGATCTCCTGAGCCCTGGCTCAGTGCTGTCCCCGTAACTCCCTGGATTTCCGTACAGGAAGGGTGGGCCCCTAGACAGATGCAACATTTCTGAAGGTGACGACCGTGTTCCTTGCCCTGCTACCTCCTTAGAAAGCATCCAGTAGGACACGGTTGAAGGAGGTGACAGAGGAGCATCCAGCGGTGTCCCCTGAGCCACACTTGGCAGGCAGCAGGGCTTTCCGGAGGAACCAAACTCTACTTGCGAACAGGTATGAGCGTGAGGAGAGAGCTCGTCCACAGTGCAGAGACCTCAGCGAGGGAGCCTCCTCCCCCGAGGTCAGCCCACGCATTCGCCTCCTGCAGAGGGCCAGGTGATCCCTGACTCTTCCAAGAAACCAGTCACTACCTTAGTCGTCTATGCACCAGGGAGAGTCTAATGTATTACAACATTGCCCACTGGAGAAAAAATAGCACAATTCTGTCACGGTTACAAAAAAAAAGATTACAAACATAAACAGTTTCAAAACATGGGGTGGTTTGTAGAATCCATTCCAGAGCTCGTTTCCTTTCCCTCTTTGTCTCTCTCAGGAGACACTTGATGAGCCAACATTTTTTAGACCCCATGGTTCACCAACTCACACCCCCTTCTTTACTTAAAATCTGGACCCACGCAGGGAGCCCTAGGAAGCCATCTGTAATGGCTTCATTTCACCCTTCCTGGAGGAACAGACGTGTGCTGGGAACTAGGGTAACACCCAGGCGCCCCTGCCGCCTGCAGGCGTGGTGGACACCAGGCTCAAAGCTGACTTTTCTAAAGGCTCCATCTCCTGCCAAGCCACTGGATGTACCAGAGCCTATTCTAGCCTTGGGGAAACCAGTTCAACAGACATTTTGCTTTCAGGAAGAATTTGTGTGATACTTGGTTTTAAGACTGGGCTTGTAGTTCCAGCTATAAGCCCTACAGCCATGGAGAATGGCCAGAATGCCCTGGAGGGAACTTCTGAGTTCAGAATTTCAGCCAAAGACTGTGAGAATCCAAATTAAAGTGCCTCCCTAGAGCTTCCTTCTCCTGTCGCGTGGGCCGTTCGCAGAGCCTGGCAAGTGGAAGTCAGTGTGATGTCCCACTGAGACCCACGAGCAATGGTCTCAGCAGACTCAGTGCTGAGTGTGGGGTGTCTGGCAGCTGGGGCTTTAAAGATCCATTGGAGAGAATTTAGATTCTTAATGAAAGCTGGCCTGTGACTGTTTCGGGGTGTTGAAGCACTTCCCAAAGCCATGCACACTTCACACTGAGCGGTCAAGGTCATTAATCTCAGAGATGAAATACAAACTGATCTCAGCAGGAACTGGCGCTTCTAAACACAACCCTATAGGAAAGCTGGAGTGAATCAGAAGGAAAACAAAAGTTTGGACCTGAAGGCAACTAAACAGTCTTTAAAAAGAAACTTGCCAAAGAAATTAAACAAACACAACATTTCTGTTCCACAACAAGAAAATAAGACCCGGAATACATTGAAGCCCTAAAGTGTCCTCTCAGTCTGTGTTAGGAGCTTGTGAAGTGTGTGTCTACAAAGACACAGGAGGGAAAAATCAGCCTTCAACTTCCCAGCTGCCAAGGCCGTGGGCTGTTGGCTGTTATAGAGACAGAGAAACTGCGCCTTGATCAACTTGACTTTGGATATTGCTTTTCGTGACTGTTCTTGAGCAGAGCGCCCTGCAGGTGGCCAGGCGTTCTGGAGTTGTGTGTGCCTGGTCCAAGTCTTGGGGCACTGCTCCCTTCCTTCCCCTTGGGTCCTACCGTCCTTTTTTTTTCTTCTTCTACATTTGCCATTTCACGATTTCACCTCTTCGCAGTCTTGGTCAGTGGAAAGTTCTATGTCAGAGAGTCCAACCTCCATCGCCATAATCAGCGAGATATCGGAATCACTGCTTACGGCTGGCTCCTGTTCACCTGGGAGGAGAGAGCAAAGTTCATAGGTCAATGAAACTACCGGACTTCCTATAAATGAAGGCTTTCTTTTCCAAATGCCCAGTAAGGAGGGTGGGGAACTGAAGCCAGAGATCCACACCCCCCAGATCCCGCTCCTCCAGAGCATCTGACTGGGGTGCACCTCTCCCCTTCACCGTGTTTGCAGAAGGCAGACTGTCCAGGGAAGCAGCCCTCCTCCTTTCTGCACACCTGGCCCCCACACCTCTCTGCACCCCCCTTTGTAACTATGTGAAAAGGGCAGATCTGCAAACTTGGAGCTCCCTCCACCTGTGACTTCTAACTCTGTAATAACAGACAGGGAACGCTGTTGGAGTTCTAAGACTGTGTGGCTGTGTAATTTCTGTACATTTGCAATTAGAAATATTAAAGATTTATTTAGCTATTTTTAAAAAAAGAAAAAACGTTCATGGTGAACACTGAGCTATGTCTTTGGGTGCTGGTTATTTCAGTATAATTCTCTTTAATAGCATTTCTTTGGAGGTCGAGAGAAGATATTTTAAAAATTGACAATTTTGTAAAAAAGACAAACATCTAGTTAGAGCCCCTTCTCACACTGTTGCCCAAAATAAATCCTTAAAGATCAAAATGTTAAATGGAAAAAACCCATTAATCAAGCTAGAAGAAAATATTTCTAAGTAAGAAAATATATATCTAAGCAGAGAAATAAATTCTTTATAAAAAAACAATTGAACAGTTCACAAAAGAAAAGATGGATAAATATGCATAAAATTTAAAAAATAAAAACACTAAAAGTAAGATCAAAGACTTATATCACACTAGAAATATTTGTCAAAATTTCACAAAAGATTGTATTTTTAACAAATTTGGAGCATTTAAATTTATGAGAAAACTAGGTCTGACTTGTGGTGGCATGGTGGACAGAATGGCGACTTGGAACGCTGAGGTTGCTGGTTCGAACCCTGGGCTTGCCTGGTCAAGGCACATATGGAAGTTGATGATTCCTGCTCCTCTCCCCTTCTCTCTCTCTCTCTCTAAAAATGAATAAATTAAAAAATCTAAAGAAAAATTTCTTATAAAAAAAGAAACAGGCCAACAGAAAAATGGGCAAGTTACTATTGTACCATCCACAGAAGAGTATAATAAAAATGACCAATAAATATGAGGTAAAAACAAGCTAGTCTTTTTGTTCATGAAGTCTTCATTCTTTAAAAAAGATAGCCTTGCCCTATAGCCAGTTGGTTCAGTGGTGGAGCGTTGGTCCAACGTTTGAAAGTCCTGGATTCAATTCCAATTCAGGGCACACAGGGGAAGTGCCTGTTTATCACCCCTTCCCCTCTTGCTTTTCTTTCTCTCAATTGGAGGAAATTGGCCCCGGGCACTGAGGATGGCTCCATGGCCTCAGCCTCAGGGACTAAAGAGGAGTTCAGTTGCTAAGCAATGGAGCAACGCCCTCAATGGGCAGAGCATTGCCCCTAGTGGGCTTGCTGAGTGGATCCTGGTCAGGGCACATGTAGGAATCTCTCTGCCTCCCTGCCTCTTATTAAAAAAAAAAAAAAGATAGCCTTATAGTACATTGAGGTAAGTAGTACATTATATGTAGAACTGTGAAATTTTCACCGAGTAATTTCATTTCTAGAATGTATTATAGAGAAATAATCAGAGATGCAAAAACATTCATTTAATCATTATTTATAGCAGCATAACATCCCACATAACAAAGTCTAACAATAGAGAATATCTGAATAAACTGTGTTAGTTTCTAAAGGACATCTTGTTACAACCATTAAAGCGACATTTCCAGAGAATTTGAAGTTACATAAGAAGGTGCTTGCAGTACACTATGAAGTAAAGACAGAAATACTCAACACTTTTTATGCAGTGAGGTTGACTAAGAAAGTTAACTAGAGGCAAGGGAACCAAAAAATGCTAGTGACTATATCATTCTTCACTCAAGACATAAAGAGTCCCCACTCTATGTTAAGAATTGTGCTAAGTGCTAAGAATACAGGTAAGAGTGAGATGATTCCCATTCAGGTGGCGGCCCATTAGCTCGTCAATCATAAGACAATGGGATAAGCATTATGGTGGAAGAGGTACCTGGTGTTATAGGAGCAGGTAAGAAGGCTATGTAACCCTTCTCTGAGTCAAAGAAGGCTTCCCATAGGGTGTGATGTCTAAATTGAGTCCTACAAGATAACTTGTGTTTTAGCCAAGTGAATGAGGAAGAGAATCTTTTAAGCATAGCAATAGCACATACAGATGTCTGGAGGTGATAGTGAGCCTTAGATGGACATCATATCATAGTTAAATATGACTGGAATGCAGAGTCAAGCTAGGGAGTATGAACAAAGGAGTCAGGGGAGCTCAGCTGCATGAAAGGCAGCTTTAAAACCAAAAGACTTTGAAAAAAAGAAAAAGATTAAAGCAACAACAGCAAAATAAAACCAGAAGACCTTGTATGTCCAATGAAACATGCAATTAAAAGATGTAATAAAAAATGTCTAAGTATAGCAGAAAGCTGATGATTATAAAACTTTTGCTCTGATATAACTTATTTCATGTTGAGGTACCGTTAAGAGCTCCATCATGGTGATATTGTGACTTTCATACAGATCTAGTAAGAAAAAAAAAAGGCAGCACAGATTCAGGGTCCCATGGAGATAGTTGACAGCACTGGCATGGGGGGCTTCTCACCCTCGCTCCTGCTCTTCAGCCACCAGCCTCAGCAGATTTCATGAATTCAACCCCACTGTGGTGTTTTCTAAATAGAAATGTGTGAATTAAAAGCAAAAAGGGGCCATGGGGATTGCCAACACTCTATGGGCTGCTAAAATCACGATGCTATTTTGGAAATCGGCTGTCCTGCACCGCTCAAGGCAAAGATGAATTCAAAACAATAAAAATAGAGATTTGCAAAAGAATGGTTCAGTTTTTATGAGGTGTGACATTTGCATCAACTACATTATCTAATTATTTTCCATTTCAACACGTTGAAAAATGATCTGAAGACATTTGAAATTATTTTTTTATTCATTTTAGAGAGGAGAGAGAGAGGGAGAAGGGAGGGAGGAGCAGGAAGCATCAACTCCCATATGTGCCTTGACCAGGCAAGCCCAGGATTTCGAACTGGCAACCTCAGTATTCTAGGTTGACATTTATCCACTGCGCCACCACAGTTCAAGCTGAAATTATTCTTTACTGTGCCTTATGTTTTTAATTGAGCTTGGTCTGTTCCATAATTATTAAAAGCAGAATTTTATCCTTTAATCAAGAGAGATCATTTACTTTGAGACCATGATTACATAAAGGAAAACACTGCCATTAAGACATTTAGAAGGTTCTCCGCAGGTGACTGTAAAGTAGCCAATAACAACAGAAATTTTAAGTCCTGCCCTGCAAAGGCTAATACAAAAATAACAAAAATAACAGTGGCCTTTATTGAATTCTCACAACAGCCCTTCAATGTGGATATTATTAGTACTGCTTTACAGATGAAAGAAATCCTCTTAGTCCTTTTAACACAGTAGTATCATGCCTACTTGACATACTTCCTCCTTTTGGCTTTCCTTCATGGTAAAGACATTCAGAGAATCTAAACAGGGAATGATGCGATCCAGTTCATACTGTAAAGTAGTGGTCCCCAACCCCCGGGCTGTGGACTGGTACCGGTCCTTGGGCCATTTGGTACCAGTCCGCAGAGAAAGAATAAATAACTTACATTATTTCCGTTTTATTTATATTTAAGTCTGAACGATGTTTTATTTTTAAAAAATGACCAGATTCCCTCTGTTACATCCGTCTAAGACTCACTCTTGACGCTTGTCTTGGTCACATGATACATTTATCCGTCCCCCCTAAAGTCCTGTCCGTGAAAATATTTTCTGACATTAAACCGGTCCGTGGCCCAAAAAAGGTTGGAGACCACTGCTGTAAAGGATCACTCTGGCTGTTACGTGAAGACTAGACCAATAGGACAAAGGCTGGAGGGAATCCAGGGGAAACTACTGCAGAAAACAGATGAAACCTGACGGTGGCTTACTGTGGCAACAGGAATGGAGATAAGGGGACACACTGAAGAATTCATTTAGAAGAGCACGACAGAGACAAATGATGGACTGGCCAATGGCAGCAGGACAGGAGAAAGTCAAGTAACCCCCATTTTTTAAAGCAATACAGAGACTTTTTACTGAGCGAGAGAAACTGGAAGCTGGGTAGGTGGGGATAGATCAAGAGCTGAGTTTTGCACATGTGCTGTGTGAGGTGCCCGTAGGAAGTCCAAGGTTGATGTGGGGATGGTGGCTAGATATAGTCTGGAGTTTAGAGGAGAGGCTGTGACAATCAGTACATCTGGGAGGCTGCAACACAGAGAAGGTATTATATACACACCATGGGAGCAGATGAGGTTGTCCAAGAAGAGACCAAGAACAGAAAGACAACTCAGGTGCAGAGCACTTAACACCAAAGATCAAACTGGTGCCTCCGACATGATTCGTTTTTAAAAAGTCAGGTATTATTTACCATTATTAAAAAGTCAGGTATTTCACATACAATTTTATATTTAAATTTATCTTGGGAAATAAGTATGTAGCAACATGTGCCCGGTTCCCAGATGGAAATCACTGGGGTGAGCTGGGCAAGTGCTGCCCCTCCCCCCCCCCAGCACGAAGCACAGAGGCTCATGGGCACCACGGTTGGCCAACAGTCTGCTGCATTGGATCAGATTATGGAGTTGGCCTGTGTAGAAATTTGAGTTGCAAATCTATTTAGGGGAAGGGCAGAGCACTGCAGGGGGGGAGCCCCTAAGAGCTTGAAAATGGCCAGAGAACATCGTGCCATTGATTTATTTCCCTTTTCTTCCTTTTAAATAGATTCTGCTTCTTGACCTCCCTTATAGGCACTGACTCACAACGTCCACCCCCCAAGGAAACGAGGTTCTGTGGGTGTTCCTGAATCGGTGAGGGTGGACTTACAGGCTGACCCCAAGTCATCTCGTTCTCAGCCTGGCACCTCTATCGCAGTGTTAAAAGGAATCTCATTAGCTGGTAAGCAGAAAAGACTGTTTTAAATCAAGCCTTGTAACCTACTTTGTTGACCTATAACTACTGCTTTCATATATGTATTTCCACATTTGATTCTGAAGAAATTCAATCAGTAGCTTAACTGTGGTTAACCAAAAAATTCTCAGCAGTGGGATTTTGTTTTATTAATTTCACAATGTATTATTATTAATATGGTTATTTTTACTTTTTAATTGTATTTATTTGGGGTGACATTGGTCAATAAAATTATACAGATTTCAGGTGTATAATTCTACAATACATCTTCTGCATATTGCATTGTGTGTTCACCACCCAAGTCAGGTCTCCTTTCATCATCACCATTTATCCCCTCTTACCCTCTTCTTCCTCCCCACCCCCTTTTGAATATCACAATTTTATTTTTTTTACAGAGACAGAGAGATAGAGTCAGAGAGAGGGATAGACAGGGACAAACAGACAGGAACAAAGAGAGATGAGAAGCATCAATCATTGGTTTTTCGTTGCGACACCTTAGTTGTTCATTGATTACTATCTCATATGTACCTTGACTGTGGGGCTACAGCAAACCAAGTGACCCCTTGCTCAAGCCAGTGACCTTGGGTCCAAGCTGGTGAGCTTTGCTCAAACCAGATGAGCCTGCGCTCAAGCTGGCGACCTCAGGGTCTCGAACCTGGGTCCTCTGCATACCAGTCTGACGCTCTATCCACTGTGCCACCACCTGGTCAGGCAAATATCACAAATTATTACTATCTTTGGGTTATGTCTTCCCCCTTTAATACATAAGATGTTACCTAAGGAGTCACAGGTTTCCCTTTGAGAAATAGGCATTGCAATTGTTGGTGTCTTTCAACCTGAACTGTAAGGTTCTGAAGGCTGTCCTGTCTGGGCTTGGGCACACCTAGCCTATCTTTATCACTTCCCTGCCTCAGGCCGATGCTATTGTCAACATTCTCATGTTAGAATCCCATCACTGGTAAATGTTTATAACAGTGAAATTGTACTGAAGTTCCACTCTGGCTTTGTCAGGACCAAGTTTTGTATATTATTAGCTAATAACAATAGTAAAGATCATTAAGTACTTAGTATATGCCAGGGACTATGGGAAGTTCTTTAAATAGATTGTCTAATTTAATATTCATGATTAACTTATGACACAGGAAGAATTATTATTTCCACTTTTAGGTGATAAAACTAAGGTTAAAAACTTTCTGAGCTCACAGGGCGGGCGGTCGAGTTGAAACCAGATTTCAAACGGAGCTCTGACTGACTCTGGAGTCCATGAACTTCACCGTATGTATCTACCATTCAGAGTTGAGACTCTTAACCAAAGGATAAGTGGACTTTCAGGAGAGTTCAAGTACCCAGAGCACACATATTTTCATGGTCATGAGCATATATGCATTTTTCAGGTGAAAGGGTTGCTTTTACCAGAATCTCACAGAAACCAGCAAAGGCTGAGAGTCACCCACGGCAGTGTGCCTATGTCCTGGCTGAGCTGGAGGATGCATTCTGGGACGCAACAGGAGGGGTGTGGCTTTTTTTTTTTTTTTTTATCAAAGCATAATTTTGGTTCCCATTTCACTGAGCATATGTTCTATTAACCAGATACGACTCTTTCGATGTGAAGTCAGTGCTTTCCTAACTTAATTGTTTCTTTATGGTGGCCATTCAAAGCTAAAGCAGGAAATTCTCCTTCCTAGAGTGAGGTTTGACATTTATTTACTCGGCTGCCTTCCTTCTGAACGAAGACACAGGTGGCGGTAGGCCGGGTGAGCCTCCTCGATTAGGCGATGACGTGCGTTGCGCCCAGAAGAAGAGTTCTCTGGGGTGGGAGAAAAGAACGTGGCAGTGAGTATCCTCTCCCAGGTGTTCTGATTCTCCAGGGTGCACACGCTGGGAGCTGCTCTGGGTCACATAAAAGCTGGATTTTTTTTTTCCCCCAATGTTCTTGAAAAATAAAGTTTCAAAGCAAAACGGCATCTTTTTGTCCACGCCACCGATGCCTATCTTCTTGAAAGTAGGACATCTTTTCCAGTCACCCCATGTCACACAAGAACACCACTGTGGAGATGCCCCAGCAGACTGGCTTTTCATCTTGTTCTTAGCACTGAGTTTTTTAGCGCTGGGTTGCCGCCCATATATTCCCTATCACAATCTTAGTGGGAAAGTTAATCAGACTTCAAATGCAGAGTGTTTTCAATAAGGAAATGTAGTCCTTTGGATTCTTTTGTTAACAAGAATTTCTGAGAAGAAAAGCTTCCCAATGTGGTTTGAATGTTCCCTCTCACGAGGGGTTTCTGCTGTGCGGATGGCAGGCCTCTGGGTCACTTTGCTTAGAGGTGGTGCGGTAACAGTAATAGCTAGCATGTACCGACTCCTCTGTACGTGTCAGACACTGTGCTAAGCCATTACATACCTTGTGGATGTTTATCCTCACAGCCACTCTCTGAAAGTAGGCGTCTGATGACTCCAGTGACTGCTTCACATTTTACAGGTGAAGGCAACTTGTCCAAGGTCACGTACATAGAAAGGGGCAGAAATGTTATCCTACTGTTGACAACTGTGCTATTCTGGAATGGCAGACCTGTCATATTTTTCTCTGGCTGCTAAGCTGTCCTCACCATCAATGCTTGGCCACCTCTAGGAACATGTGTTCTAGGCTGATGATATAAATTCATTCATTTGGCCAAGTGACTCCTAAAATCATTTGGATGTAAGTGGTACTTTTGCCTTTTTAAATTCTTGCCTCATGATTATAAAAAAAAAACCAACATGGTCTCAAATCAAGAAAATTCTTGGCCCTGGCTGGTTGGCTCAGTGGTAGAGTGTTGACCTGGCATGCAGGAGTCCCAGGTTCAATTCCTGGCCAGGGCACACAGGAGAAATGCCCATCTGCTTCTCCACCCCTCCCCCTCTCCTTCCTCTCTATCTCTCTCTTCCCCTCCTGCAGCCAGGGCTTCACTGGAGCAAAGGTGGCCCGGGTGCTGGGGGTGGCTCTATGGCCTCTGCCTCAGGTGCTAGAGTGGCTCTGGTTGCAACAGAGCAATGCCCCAGATGGGCAGAGCATCGTCCCCTGGTGGATCCCGGTTGGGCGCATGTGGGAGTCTGTCTGACTGCCTCCCCGTTTCCAACTTCAGAAAAATAAAAAAATAAAAAAAATTCTTTCTCACCTTTTAGATGGGAGGGGGATGTAAAGCACTGTTTCTATTCTGACTTGGTAAAGGAGAACTACCTGGAAGTCTCTGTATTAAATTAGGCCACAGAGTTATGAATTCAATTGGCTCTTCTCTCTTCATCATTGGTTTTCTTCTGTTCCTTTTTTTAAATGTTACATGTTTTTAAAATTTTATTGATTTCGGAGAGAGAGAGGAAAGGAGAGAGACAGACAGAAACATCGATCTGTTCCTGAATGTGCCCTGACCGGGATCAAACCCGTGACGCCTGCATTTCAGGATGATGCTCTAACCAACTGAGCCATCTGGCCAGGGCTGGTTTTCTTTCCCTGTGACACTTCATCTAGCAAGAGAAATATTTTCTTCAATGGCTCAAACTTTTTACTAATTTCCTTAACCGTTCAATTTATTAATTCCTTACTAAGTGCCAAGAGAAGGGACATGGTGACTTTTGCATTAGCTTTACATTAATTTTTGCAGTGAAAGAGGCAAAATCTAGTGAACATTTATGCTGTCAATGGCTATTTTACAATCCTGAGTTAGAAAAACCTATAGAAAACCATGAACATAAGACATAATATTTGGTTTATGGCAGGTTCCTGGCAATGTGAACATGATAGGAATGAAAAGAGCAAGAAAGAGGAAGGTACTGGATGGAGAGAGAGAGGCAGGGATTGTGCAGACACACCTATTTCTGCAACTGTATAAGGTTATCCATAGGCTTTATTTATCCATCAATTTATTTATTCACTCATTCATTCAACAGGTATTCACTGAACACCTATTAGGTACACAGCACTGCTGATGAGGTTTGGAGGAGACAAAGATGACCTAAACACAGGCTCTGCCTCTAAGTTGAATTCTATCCAGTAAAAGAGGTCAGACTTGTATCTACACATTTAATACAAGGTGATCTATGCTAAAAAACCAGGAATAAACAAAATAATAAGGAAATAAAGGGGTGGGGGAAGTTTCACCTCCAATTGAATAACCAAGAGGGTTCAGAAAGTAGGTGATGTGTAATCCAGTAGCAAGAAGTCTGATTAGTATGTTAAGGGTAAAGATTAGAAAAAATGGCATTCCTTTTGGGAGAACCAGCGTGACAGGGTATCAACAGAGCAAACGTCAGGCATGTGGATGGTTTGGTTTGGCTGTAACTCAGATTTTGGAGAAAGATAAGCTATGTGCCAGATGGAGCTGGTAGGTACTCCACCCTTTCCTGTTTTACAGGGAGCTAGAAAGCTGGGAACTACATTTCCCAGACTCCCTTGCCAGCTGGCTTTCTCTTAAGTCCTGCCAAGGAGATTGGAAAGCAATAGGAAGAGGGAAGCTATTGTTCTTCTGGTTCAGGCAGGTTACTGTGGGCTACAGGAGTGCTGGCAGTGGTTTCTACAGCATTTGAAGGAGGAAGATCCTGACTTCTTAATTAGCAGCAGTGCCAGGGGTTTCCCCAGCAGAAGCAGGACAGCTCAGCAACAGCTGATCTCTATATTTCCTGACTGGTCTCACTGAATACAGACCACAGGTTTGGAAAGATAGGGTGTATGCAAGGCCAGTAGCCACGGCCACCATCAAAGCCGCCTGGCCCGTATAGGTTTGCATTTAATCCGGATAAATCATAAAGAAACTGTGGAGTCAAAAACTGGTGGTCCATTTTCCTTTATTCTAGACCAGGGGTCAGGAAACTTTTTGGCTGAGGGAGCCATACATATTTTAAATGCCACATATTTTAAAATGTAATTCTGTGAGAGCCATACAACAACCTGTGTACATTAGGCATTATCCAATAAAAATTTAGTGTTGTCCTGGAGGACAGCTGTGATTGGCTCCAGCCACCCGCAACCATGAACATGAGCAGAAGGAAATGAATGGATTGTAATACATGAGAAAGTTTTATATTTTTAACGTTATTTTTTTTATTAAAGATTTGTCTGCAAGCCAGATGCAGCCATCAAAAGAGCCACATCTGGCTTGCGAGCCATAGGTTCTCGACCCCTATTCTCGACTCACTCTTGGTAATCAAGTGAAAACACACAATTGAAAAACACTTCCCTTTCCATTCAGGGCTCCCAAAGCCACTAACTCATCCGAATTTTTCTAGAATTAAAGGCTTCTACCTCACCAGTCTTATTCACCTCTGTTCCCCATGTCCTTCTCCTGTACAAACTGGCTCCTCCTTCACCATTCTGCCATTTTGGCTGCCTCCTCCACGTGGCCTCCCTGCCTGCTACAGCATGGGCTCTTCCTCTCTACAACAATGTGGTCACTCTCCCTAAAATGGCCTCCTAGCTCGTCCTTTTAAAACTTTTGGCATGAAAGTCCCTCCCCTAACACACATTAGCATAACCAAGCCCCTTCCCAAGCAAGAAGGGCAATCAGCTGTATCATGTGAGAGCATCAGCACATGAGAGCAGCGGCCATCTTTAGCAGTGTGAGCAAATGATAACTTATCTGCCCGACAGTGTACTGAAACTATAGAGGGATTTGAATGCTAACACGTGTCATGGCTTTACTTAACATGCGTGGATTATGTTTGTGCATAAGAAATACTTGTTTGGATAAACTGCTTGAAAAATCAATCACATTGGTTTCGTTATATAAAATAGTGATAATAGTAACACACTGCTTCACTTCACAGTGTGCCTGGCACATGCTAAGCCAGATAACACATGGCTTTAGTGTATTTCATATATTTACTGAGGACTTGCTTTATTCCTTTCCCATTAAGCCTCTTGGCTTCCTTCTTTGTCCACTGATGTGCTGATGGACAAAGGCTGTCCTTTCTTCCCCTGACCACTACCCCACTGTTTCTAAAATGTTCTCTTTCTTCAGTGTTGCTAGATGTAGGTCAATGCATCAACATTTTGTAGACAGCTCATTTGCCATGTGACAGCCTCATCCCCATGGCTTGCACAAGGATCACCCTGTTATAAGATCGTTCAACGTGAGAGCCAAGAGAAACTCGAGAACAGGCCTCTGATGGAAACACAGAGGCTAGCTGAAAGGTCAGGCTGCAGGACACAGCACATCTTCTCCCTCTCTCTGGGAGGGCTTATGGAGGGGAGGACAGAAGTAAGAACACACATTCTCACCTATATATTTTCAAAAGGAAAGAAGTACTTTAAATATAACTTGCTCACATATCAGTCCTCAAGAAGAGCATCACCAAATCACAAGGTAAATAAGGAGCTCAGTGCTAGATTACAGACCAAACAGCCATGAGCACATCTCTTAGCAGGCTTCAGGTTGCATCCACCTATTCTATCACCACAGTCAATTTAAGGACTTTAGACCCACTCTGACCATCAGCTTCCCCAGAAAGCACCTGAGAAGCCTGTTTATAAAGCTTCAAGACTGCAAGTCATTTGTTTAGAAGAACCCCTGGCTACCTGTACCTCCTCCAATAAAGGCTGCATCGTTCATCTGTGGCAGGTTTGAGAACTAGTCACTAACTGGTGTTCTGGGTGATGGGCAAGTGGAAAAATGAATAAGCTCTCAAAAACATATTGACTCACTCTCAGTTCAAGAAAAGAGGCCTGATATTTTGACCCAGAGTGTGGGCTGATATCTCACCATATATTTCTGAAATTCCATTTATAGTTGGACCATCATGACTGAGTGAGCATATCTATGATAAACACAGGATTAAGAAAAGGAATTAAAACCTAGCAATTTTTGCTCTGGCCGGGTAGCTCAGTTGGTTAAAGTATCATCCCGATATGCCAAGGTTGTAGGTTTGATTTTGGGTCAGGGCACACACAAGAATCAAACAATGAATCCATAAATACGTGGAAAAACAAAGCAGTGTTTTTCTTTCCCTTCTTCTTGACCTAAAATCAATAATAATAATAATAACAATAAAAAAAAAACACCAGGAATTTTCCAGTAGTAAAGATGGAAATCTAAGACAGAGGCACTTTATCCTAATAGCCTTGAACATATGTTTAAAAGGCCAAGTTCTCTGAACAAATCCCAGGGGCACTTTCTGGAATTTACTATGCGGGGTTAAGGTCTTACTCTTTCCTGCATCAGCCCCAAAGTGATCACTTTTCTCTTTTTCCCTCCTTTCTCATAAACTAATAAAAGTTCTACAAATCCCTTATATAGACAGAATTTTTAGCAGATATGGCAAATGAGACCTATATTTTTTATATAGCACTTGGACAAATAACTTCCAGTTTGTAGACATCTGTTAGAATCTAACTTTATTTAAAAGCGGTTTCATCCCAGCTCAAAGCAGGCATTAATAAATATTAGACTACATCCTTGATATCATTGTTAAAATGGCTTTCTTTAATGAATAAAACAGACTTCTAGATTAACTTCTGATGATGTCTTATAGGTATTTTCAGAGTATGTCACGATGTCTTTTTTCCTCACTTATTCTTTTTTTTTTTTTTTTTGTATTTTTTTCTGAAGTTGGAAACAGGGAGGCAATCAGACTCCCGCATGCGCCCGACTGGGATCCACCCGGTATGCCCATCAGGGAGCAATGCTCTGCCCATCTGGGGTGTCACTCTGCTGCAACTAGAGCCATTCTAGTGCCTGAGGCAGAGGCCATAGAGCCATTCTCAGTGCCCGGGCCAACTTTGCTCCAATGGAGCCTTGGCTGCGGGAGGGGAAGAGAGAGACAGAGAGGAAGGAGAGGGGGAGGGGTGGAGAAGCAGATGGGTGCTTCTCCTGTTGTGCCCTGGCCAGGAATCAAACCCAGGACTCCTGCATGCCAGGCCAATGCTCTACCACTGAGCCAACCAGCCAGGGTCTCCTCACTTATTCTTAATATGTTGTGTGAGCTTTGTACATGTGGCCCATCTAGATTCTGGATTTTGGTATCTTTTAAGGACTGTGCTGCTGCTATTTGTCATGACTCCTGATGTTCACGATGAGTGCCCTCTCCCCTTGAACTCACAGCTGGCCTAAATATGTGTCCTTGAGAGAGCCCCTGCCTTGACCCCTTTGTTGGCAGCATGCTGTATTGATCATTTTGCCTATACTTCTCAGTAGCACACAACCCATGAACATTTGAAACCTGTAATTCCGAAGAATCTGCAGCCACGAGCAGAACCCGCGTCCCAAACAGGAGGTGCTCTGTCGCTGCATAGGTCTTATCATGCAGTCATCAACGTTTATTTTTTCCTGCTTGCAAATATTTTATATTGCTTTGCCACAGAACAATAGCTGCCCACACTATTTCTAAAGTCTCCTGTAATGTGGGCTGCATTGTCAATAATGATAGATATGGCATTGAGTGGTTAAAAATCCATAAATCCCCTAATTACATGGAACCCCACTGCTCATCTTGTGCTGAGCTGCATCTCCACAGACACCAAGGGAGCATCTTCAATTCCCAGGAATCCTGGGGAGAGCAGACACCCTCATCCTGGGGATCAGCAAGTCAGGCAGAAAGCAGCGAGTATCCTGCGAACTTCACCTTTGCAGTTGCAGAGCCGTTCGTTTTTTTCCCACTCCCCCTAAGAGAAAGACTCCTGGGCAGGGGCAGGGAGTGAGGGTAGAGGAAAAGCTGGGTGGGATTTCTGGGACTGTTTGAACATTTTTCCTTTAAAACTCTGTAACTCCAGCCACAGGGGTGAGTACCTTTTCTGCTTTGTGGCCGTGTTTTTAGACGTTGGGTTTCTCTGAGAAGGGGAGGCACTTGCAGGCACAAGAAAACCCTGGACCTAGAGAGTGAGGGTATCACACACGCAGACCTGCACCAGGATAAAGGCAAATTCTCAGTGACACGCCTCGGAGGAGGACAGCGTGGGACTCTCAGAGATTAGTTGTATATCATGTGCCAGTTAAGTCATAGTTCTGTGTTCCATAAGTGCAATTACTCATCAAGATAGAAAAAGAATAACAAAGATAGAGTTCCTACCATTATTACCTCCTTTCAAGAATTTAGCTTCCCGAAGATATTATCCACACTGTCTTTGGAGGAAAAGAAAATGCTGCCTAGCTGTGCCCCACTAATTAATTCTAAGTAATTCGTAGATCTTAGCTGCTGTGAATCCAAAGGAACTATAAAATATAACCTTGTGCCTTATCTTTGTTGTTGTTGTTCAGCACTTAATTCTCTGACACTAAGACCATTTTCCTAAGTGAAATAACATATCTGAAATAACCAAATACAATTCTTCCCAAGTTCATCTTTTGCTCTGCTGGATCAAGGACGGAACTTTAGTATCTCCGCCTGTTAAAGGGTTTTCTCTAGGAATAGCGCCTGCTGTCACCAGTTGACAATGCTGGAGTCCCTGCTCATGCTGACAATGAGGGTGGATGCCTGAACCACAACCTGCAAAGGAGCAATGATTGTAACAGTAAAGAGTCAGTGCCTTCTGTCCTAGCAACGTGTGTGCCTGTACGCACAGGGAACCTGGCTTGATCCTCACCTGGGTGTCCCGGTGCGTGCTTCACGGGAAGCCCCCAGAGTGGGGAGGAGGGGCAGTCTCCCTCCCATACTGGCATTCTCAGACTCATCACATCAAGTTCAGTGGGACCTGACAGATCACCATCAGAGCTGTGTCTTGTATGGAGCTGGGGAGGAGAGTTCGCCGAAATCACTTAAGCACTACATACTTTCTTTTCTCTAGAAATGTCCCTGCAAATTCTTTATTTCCCAAAAGGGAGGAAGAAAGTGCAGTGAAGATCATGCTATAAGAAGATAATGAGTTAGAAAATACTCTGAATGTTCATATGTTCCCTAGTGGATTTTCTAGGTGGGGCTGTGGGACTCCATTGCTGTGAACTTGGAGGTTTATATCAATGGGCACTTCCAAAATTATTGCTCCCAACTGTCCCCTCAGGTGAAACTTATCAACACCAAAAGCACATCAAGACTTAGCAAGTCTGAATTTATTATTTCTCAACAGATCATCTGTCTGGATGAACACCCTCTAAGATTATCTGGTAGGGTGGTTGTCTTTGGAATACAACCAAGAGAGAGCCATGTGGAAGAAGACATAATTGTGACTTTCTAGGAATGGACACTAATGGGCATTTGACTGATTGATGGCCGGCCTAGTGATGACGCTCATACCTGAGAGGCTTCTCTGTGAATGGTGCTGTAAGAACGGTCATTACTTTCTATGAGATCATGGTAATAAAGGCTGCAGTTTGTATCAGTAGCACTCCAATGGTCAGTTAATGAAAAAGATAATGACAGGCAAGCATGTGGTTCTGGCTCAGGAAGTAAAGGGACTGTGATCATCGGAGACAAGCCAGGTCCTGTCGATTTTCATGCCCAGAGACAAATGGTTTAGGCTACAACCTAAAGCTTCCAGGCTTTGAGATCTGTTTGAGAAAGGTGCTGTGCAGACATTTTTATATCAAGACGTTCCGTTGCGCCAAATAGGCACTTGGGATGTGCCTGTCCAACGTGTGTTCCCACAGGGACAGACGTGCACAGTGGGAACAGAGGTAACATTTATGATTGATTGAGTGCCGGGCCCTGAGTCAGCAGCAGTATCAGCTTTGATACATTTCACCGTGAGGTGGATTTTATCTGGAGAATTTTAAAGATGAGGAAACTGAGGCCCCAGGAGGTTAAATGAGCATGGCTACTAATTCAGTGACCAGCCGGGATTGAAGCCCAGATCCGTCCAATGCCCAAGTTATTGGGTTTCCCCAAGCCTGTATTCTCTCTCTGTAGGGTCATCTTGATTGATTCTGGGTTCATGTTAAGAATACTACTACTACCAAGGGTATAGAACAAAAATCACGAGCTTCACTTAAGCTGCTCCGGTTTCTGGGCATTTGGTTTTATAAGGTTTCCAGGGTGTCCATGGAAAGTGACGCATGGTCAGGTGTGCGGGTCTTTCTCCATCACATCTCCCTTTGCTGCTGTGTCCGCTGCTCCGTCCCTCTCCACTGCTCTTCATCCCGGCTTCTGCTGTGCAGTCCAGTATCAATAGTGATAAATAATAAATCATCAATCCATTTCTACAAGGCATTAATCTCCCGCCTTCCTCATGATGGAGGAACAGCTTAGCATCTGTGTTCCTGTCACGGAGGAAAGGGTCACAGTGTCATCCCATAGGAACCGGCTCTAGGGAGGCTGGTCTGCTGGGGCCTTGGAAGAATTTATATACACATGCATATATATTATTTTCATTAGAAGACAAAATGCAAATACATATTGTGATATAGTCTTTTCCATTTCTAACTGGTGCTATTGTTTGGTTTCCTTTAAAATTCGGCCTAGTCAATTCATTCGGCTAATGTTTACTGAGTCTGACCGGATGCCATAAACTGAGCTGAGTTTTGGAGCATGAAGGTGAACAGCCGGAGTCCAAATTCTGTAAGGACCTATAAGCTTAGAGGAGTGACAGAGGCTTTCTCAAGGAATCCTAACAGAGATGACTGTTTGAAAGGAGATAACTGGAGGAGGAACACCAGGTCCCGCTTGGAGTAGCAGAGAAGTCGTCTCAGAGAACACAGCAGAAGGATCTGTGCAGCTGAGCAGGAGAGGGCAGGTGGAAGGGTCAGGGACACTGTATCTGGAACCACTAGTGACTTGGAAATGCTTCTGTATGAACGGCCAGGTGGGAACGGTGGAAAGTTGGAGAGAGATGCAGAGGCCAAATGCTTACAGATCTGTTGAGATTAGCCAGCTTGAGAGAGTTGATCAAGATGTTTTAAGTAAAACAGTGAACAAAGATCAGATTTCCACAGATGATTATCGAGGAAGCAGGACCAGGACAGACCAGGAATGATAAGGCTAGAAACAGGGGGAGTCAGATAATAGCCTTGGCAAAAGTCCAGGTAAGAGATAATAAGGTCTTGAAGGATAGCAGCGGCAGGGGGAAACGGCACAGGGAGAGAGACTGAAAGGAAGAATGAACATGGCGTGGTGATTGTTTTCCTATGGAGAGCAACAGAGTGGAAAGAATATAGGATAATCACACATTATTGCCTTGAGCACTGGGAAGAAATTTCACTGTAAAAACTGAAGTCACTAACTTATAACATAAGTCTATACACTAGTGTGTTGCAAATACAACACAAATGTAGCATACAATAAGAAAAAAAAACTCTTGAAAGATTGGTTCCATACATAGTGTCTGAAGTCAGGTATGCCACACAAGGCCATAACTTTCACTAGGAGAAAAAGCACAATTTGGGGGTAGTGTGTGAGATGCTAATACAAAATGTATGTTGAATTTTGGATTAATTTTTTAATAGTAAGTCAACTGACCCTTTTTTATTCTTTTATTTTTAAATTTAATTTTTTCAATCAAAAAAAATTTTTTTTTTTAATTTCACACCAAGAACACAGTTTAACAAGACAAATAGTACTTTATCTTTGACTTTCTTTTTTAACCATTCTATGGGAATTTTAATCCTGCTGTATATATACTTTTTAATTTTCAAGAGCTCTTTCTCATTCTCTAAAAATTCCTTGCATCGGTTTCTTTCCCATGGATGTAATATTATCTCCTATCTCCAAGGGTACAAAGGATGGTTTATAGAATTCTATGCTCTGAATTATCTTAGTGTTCCTGAAATTTTATTCATTATCTTTGCTCTTTTAGATTTAATGGTTTCTTGCAACTGTCTAGCCATCCTTGCTTTCCAATCATATTCACAAACGAGGCACTGTGATTAAGTAAGCCTGGATGGGGCTTGCCAGTGGGGGAAACGGACCTCAGCATGGGCCCAAGGCAACTGGCAGGTGGCTCAGGATGGGGAGGGAGCCTGGGAGGCCTAAATGCTCTACAGAGTCTCTCACCGGACCTTCCTTTGAGCATCACTCTATACCGCAGCCTTCCCGGGGACCTGGGGCTCTGTATCCTAAGGATCTCCAGAGCTCTGAGGGTAAAACCACCTGTATCCTGAGGATCTCCAGAGCTCTGAGGGTAAAACCACCTGTATCCTGAGGATCTCCAGAGCTCTGAGGGTAAAACCACCTGTATCCTGAGGATCTCCAGGGCTCTGAGGGTAAAACCACCTGTTTCTTATTGACTTCACCTTAGGAGGCACTTAAGAGGCCAGCTTCCTGCATTTAAGAGAATTTCCACTCACTTGTCATCGAAAATATGTTGACATATTGTCTTGTAATCTTTTCTCTATTCTTATGTTCCTTGCAGGTTTATACCTTTTATAAGGTTGGTGGAACTTGGTTGGGTAGCAGAGATGAACCTACAGGTTCAATTGACCATCTGCAGCCAGAAATCTTCAGCTGATTCTAGATGGCTCATTGACCAAGATGACCAATACTGATGCCCTTGAGTCTTAAATCACCTTGTAGGGCCCTGTTTTAATTCCCTGTTCCACTCTGTACTCTTAATTTGGAACAGGTGAGCTTCTCAGGGGCCTGGTTTCTTTGCAGGGCAGGGACCCAGTTTAACGATGTGATCCAGTATTGGAGAGACAACTGAGCCAGGGTAGAAAATTCAGGTACTTCCTCTGCTTCAGTTTTCCCTTTGGGGATAAATATTACTACAGAATTTGTTTCTATTGTACAAGAATGCTGTGCAGCCAGAACAAGATATTTTGGGTGAATTATGCTTTGAGGTCCTAGGAAGAACAATCAACTAACAAATTCAGGATATTTCTTTTGGCTAGTAGAAGTGGCTCATTTGACAACTGAAGAAATGAAAGTGCAGAGAGGGTAAGTGACTTGCCCAAGGGCACACCAGCTAATTGGAAGCCAAATTGGGACTAAAGGCCAAATTTTTTGCCTCTGGCTAGTGGTGTTTCCAGTAATGTTCTGGTGGTTTTACTATTTTTTCCCCCTCTGAGACATTAAATTTCATTTCTGAAATACTTTCACTTACAAAACCCTGAGAGTCTGAATTTTTGCAGCCAATTCTTATGTCATCCAGAAGGCATTTTTAGCTGTTTCTGCTGTCTCGATCTCTGAAGGAAGGAAGTGCCCCTGATCTGCTTTAGAACTGAGATGCAAAGAGAAACCTTCTCTTTTTTACACTGACAAGGTGTGGACCTGCCAACTGTGATTCCTGCCATTAGCGGCCACCTCCTTGCTGAGATCCACATTCAGTGTCAACGTGTCTGGTAAAATGCAGATCTGTGCCACAGCCCTTGCCCCGGCTCACTCTGATAACAGCTGCCTAACCACGACATTTGGTACAAGCAAGACAGCATTGGGAGGAATTCATCCAACTGGAGGTGGTGCCACCACAGAACACAGAACACGACAATCTCCCAGAAATAGGTGAATTTAATCCACTGACTGAGCTACATCGTTTTTTAGAGAGACAAGTTTCTTCCAAGAAGATGGTATGTGTCATGCCTAAGCTGAGTGTTTCAAGTGGCAATATATGTGCGGTCTAAATGAATTAACTCCCTTCCGGGCTGTTAGTGAATTTGTGGGTCCTCAGCAGTCCCTGTCAGAGGCACTAGACACACAAGACAGAAGAGGCCTGGGAGTCCGGCCTTGTGTGGGCTTTCTTGGACTGCCATGTGTTTTTAATCCAGGAGGAATGTTACTATGGACAACCCAGCAGCTTGTTGATTGGACAGCAGCCATCTGGGTCACTTGATGATCAGGGCATGTGCTTACTGCAAAGATCTTTGCTCCTCCGAACAGCTGTCCATCTGTGGAAGCTGTCATTTGAGCTTGTGAGCCAGAGGGCTCAGAAACAAGAAGGTGATGTTGCTTCAGGGACCTGGCACATTAGGAGACATACAGCTGATTGTGGGGAGCAGTCCTGCAACCTGCAAGTGCTGTGTTCTGTATGGGAATCGTCCGCCGCGGCTTAGCTATTTCCTGAGAGGGGGGATGAGAAGTTGGGGTCTACAATCTTCAAGCATTGACTGATTCTGTTGTCTGACGCAACAGATTCTGCTCACATCAAAGCCGTCTCCCTAACAGGGCTTATGTGACTTTTATGAGCACTGAGGGAGCCCTTTCTCATTGCGGGATCCAGCCAGCATATTACCCACAGTCAGGAGTAGCTATTTGGCCATTTCAGGCTTTGGTGCGTGTTAGAAAAGCAGGCGTGGCTGCTCACACTTGCCCTCCCTTGTAGATGTGTTTATTTCTGGAAGCACCAGTGTATTTTACAGTCACATAAAACCTTGAAATTGCTGCTTAGCAAATGTAGCAAAGTGTAGCTGCACATTGGAAACAGAAATATGATCTTCACGCCAGCCTCCCCCCTTCTCTCCCCGTTGTCTCGAGTCGGAGGTTCAAAATGGAGTTTCCTGGAAAAGTCCTGAAGACACACTCTTTCTGTTTAGACTGTGGTCAGAGCAAGCCGAAGGGCATTTAAAACTTGGATAGAGAGGATCTGAATGTTTCACGAATTTATCCCTAAACAATAAACACAGAACTTTAAAAATGTGAGAGCGAATGTCATTTCTGGCCTAATTTTCAGAGGATGTGTCGTTAGCAATGAAGAATCCCCAGAGAGGTTTACAACTGAGTTCCTCAAATAAGCCAAAGTAGTTCCTTCCAGAGACTCCAGGCAGTGTCTGAATAAACTCTTTGGAAGTCTTTTCAAAATCAGTGTGGATCGTGTGTCCCTGGAGAACCCCCAGAGATCGGGTGATGGCAGCTAATGACTTTTTTTTTTCCCTGAAGATGACTTTTTTTTTCTTTCCAGGCTGGAGTTTCAGCTGTGCTGAGACAATTATTTTTGTCTCGCAAGTGTGTTTTGAAGAGCATGAACATTTTTCCCCCCTAAAAAGGCAACTGTATTTCTAGGTTCTTCACAAAGGGACCGTAGCTTGATAGCCGTATCCACTAAGGTGTGTCCTCTGGTGAAGATCATTAAGACGTTCAGGAGCTCACTCTTTTGCACACTCATGGATGCTTCCTGCCTCTGTTTCTACTGAGGGATGTGGATGGCAAAGAAAGCGCGGCAGTGTCTCGACCTCCCGCCCGCTGCTCCCTGCCCACGGCCCGCGGTACAAGGGACAGGAAGGGGGACCAGTCCCGCCATTCTGGACTCTATCCACCAGTCTGAGATAATAAAAAAAAGAGAGAGGGAGAGGGAGCTGGGCAAATTGGCAAAGAGACGGTCTATGGAGAGGGTGTTTTCATGCTGAATCCATTCCTCTGGCCAAACCAGTGGGGAAGGACTCCGTCCCATGCCCACACCTAGTGCAGGAACCCTGGGGGATTCAGAACTGTGTGCCCTGTAGGTGGGACTCAGGGTGACCTGGCCCGGCCTCAGCAAAGCTAATGCAGGTGGACTGTGGGCTCAGGTCTCCTTCCGCCTGGCATTCGGAGAGAGTAGGTGAAGGCCTGGGGGGGGGGGAGGTCAGGGGCAAGCCAGAGAATGGCTGCTATACTGGACAGGCTGTCAGGGTAGGTGATGTGTGAGTGTCCCAGGGCTGGCCATGGGGGCAGCGAGTGGGACTGGGCTCCACGTGGTCCTATCCTAAAGGACCTCTCGGAGGGTCAGCAGACAGAAGCTGCAGACTGGCTGTATGCCTGGGGGCTGCAAGGCCTCATGAGGAAGCCTCAGAAGCCAGTCTGCCCCAGTCACCACCGGAACTCTGACAGGGGAGGGGGAGGGAGAGGGGGAAGACTCCGCAGAAAAAAATTTCTTTGTTTGTGTGTGAGTCCTGAAGGGATTCTTAGGACTTTTAGTGACTTTAAAATGAGCAGAAAATTCTTGCTGGAGTTTTCATCCAGGGGCTGGGGAGCATCACAGTCACCAGCACAGTTGTGGCAGGCTGTGCAGCAAACACAAAGAAGCCTTGTGACTGTGTCACCAACGATATCAGCTCAGCATATTTGATGTACCGTGCGTCTGGCCAGGATCAGGGTGGATAGGAATTTAGCAAAGGAAGTTTCTGAGAGGAACTGCAGACCACATTTCACTCCAACCGGCGGAGGCTTAGCTGTGATCCCTGAGTCCTGCTTTCTGCTGCAGAACTGGAAGACCAGCTGCGCTTCGGGTGGTCACCATGATGCCCTGTGCTCCCCAGGGTGTACTGGGGCAGACTGGAGACACCCTGATTCCCACCGGCTCCCAGCTCCCCCGCCCTCCCAGGTGAGGTGAAGGAATGGCCAATGCGGAGTGATCTAGAGGTGTTGCTAATGGGTGTGTAGCAATTCAATACAGGAAATAGATGGTGGTGTCAACACTGTCCTCGAGAAACAAAGGGAAGGTTTCTGGCCCTGGCCCTCCCAACAGTGTGGAACGACAAGGAATGTTTTGGGAAGAGGTGGTAGACTTCTCCTTTGTGTCTTTTTCTAGCTCCTCTCTGGGGTCTCCAAACACCCAGAGCTGTTTGTCCAGCTGTGTTTTTCTTCGATTCTGAGGAACGTTTTCTCCTGCTGAAGCAAAGCCCGCAACTGCAGCCCAGGCATGGGGAATCGGAAGCAAAGTTCACCGCTGGTGCAGCCGGCCAGCAAACAAAGGCTGGGAGGGACGTCTCTGCGGCCCTTCGCCCTTCGCACCAGTGACCCCTAGCACTCACTAAGAGGGGACGCACTGCCATGTGAGGTTATAAAAGGCGGAATGCCAGAAACAGGAAAGATGCACATAAAGAATGTCTTGCTCTCAAACGTCAGACCTGCAACAAGTTTGGATTTCTTCTGCCATATGAATGCTTTTCTTTCTTTCTTTTTTCTTTTCCTGGGAGCTGAAGCTGATCCTGTGAGGCTGGATTTTCCCATCTTCACTCTAAAGGCAATCTGCCTCACACCCTCCCCCTCCCCCTCCCCCTGAGGGCTGAGATGACTTTTTCATGCATTTGAGAGCCACATGCCAAAAGTCTTTGCCAGTAAAGGAAGAACAGAGGTAGGGATGAATGAGCATTCAGGTAGGCACTACACACATCTCTGCTCTTTCCGAGGTGGGGGGAAATGGAGGAAAAGAACAAATAAATAAAATAGGAAGGGAGTGAACAACTGTGTGTGTTTCCTCCCCTACTTCACCTTCGAGCATGGAGTGGTTTTAATCTGGGACTCTGGAGCCCGGGGTGCCCCTGACATCCAGCTCTGTTGGTCACCAGCATGTGACCGTGGGCAGATACTTTCATCTCTCTGTGTCTCCATTTCTGCTTCAATAACATGAGGATAAAAATAATATTTACTTCACAGAGTTGTTGTGAGCTAACATACAGAGGGTGCCTGGTGTATCGCTGGTGTTACATATTTGTGAGTTGCTGTTATTCCCTCATTTTCTAGTAATTGTTTGGGTCTGTAGAGATGTGAGCTGGGAAGAGATAATGCCAAGAAAAGTTAGGTCCAACCACCAGTGTGCTACTTATTTGTGATTTGTAGCAATACCATATCCCAATTACATTTATATTTCCAGCCACATTGTCGGTCAAATAAGTTTGTAAATATGATATATATGTTTGCTTGCTTATAGTTTGCATTGGGTGTGGGGGACAGGCTGTAAGTAGGCAGGGTCCTTATAGCCTAAGGTTTAGTTTTAAGACTAAGCCTTTCCCACCCTTTTATTACTAAGATCTAGCTTTTCTCCACACCCTTGACTGTTGCATGATGTGGGGTGGTGCACTTTCATGAGGAATCCCATTTATGCTTCAGATAAGTGACTTTGTATCAGAGACTTCCTTGTTTGTATACTGGATTAAAGGTTTTGATTTCTATACTACTATAAAATGGGGCAGAGGAGCCCATGCTGGAGGAGAGCAGAGAAAGACCACGTGGAGGAGGCCAGGAGAAGCAGCCAAGATGGCGGAGTGCTGAAGGAGAAGCCAGTTTGTGCAGAGTTTGTGCAGAGAGAAGGAGATGGGGAACAGAGGTGAATAAGGCTGGTGAGGTAGAAACCTTTGATTCTAGGAAACTTGGATAAGTCAGTGGCTTTGGGAGCCCTGAATGGAAAGGGAAGTGTTTTCCCACTGTGTGTATTTCTTGCCCACCGGGTGCAAGCTAGGATTAAAGATAATGGCCAACCAGTTCTTGGCTCTGTTGTTTCATTACCATCTGTCCAAATCAAATTCGAACCTGCACGGGCCAGGTGGCTGTGATGGTAGCCACGGCTACTGGCTTTACACACTTTTTTTTAAAGATAGCATTAGAGGCTTGGTTACAATAATGTTGATGAGAACTTGAATTTTTTTTCTCTTTTTTATTTATGCATCTGTGATTGTTCACTTATTGATTATTTATTTCAATTAGGGTACAAGGCAATTTACAAACCTGTGGAGAGCAGAGAATTTTCCCCTTAAGAAATCTACAATCATTCGGTAAATGGTATAAACCATTAACGTCTAATCAGAATGATGATGTCCAGACTACTCTGTTAAATCCTCATAAAGTAAGCAAATCACTAATAAATGGCCTAGAAAAAGAAATTCAGTTTCTATATTATAACACTGGTCTTTCTAGCAATACATATATAATATATGCCATCAGTCTTCAGATTGTAGATGTGGTCATATGCCTCTTTTTGTCTTTATCAATACTTCTCTTTGAAATTACCTGGCATCTTTCCTTCTCTTGTGAACAGAAGCTCCCGGTTTCAAGCTGGGATCGAATCTTTTCACCTCAGATCAGTCAATAAACATCTACGGAGTGCTTGCAAGGACGGAAACACTCAAAGTCAAAATAGTTTGTTTTATAAATCACATGGATACCAACCATAATTTTCAGTTTCATTTTTGGAAGTATTTAACCTACAAACTATGCCTTTTCATGTTTTCCTAAGATGTATGAAGTATGTAGTCACTTTTCAAAATAATAACTGTAACAAAGGACAACTTCTCTCCTGAATATTAAAGAAACATTTTACTGCGAGGAAAATAGTGCATTTCTGACTTGGTTCTTCCCATGGGCTCAGAGAAGGCTCACACCTTCAAGGTTTTTGAACTGTTAGCAAAATTTTCTCAGGCCTTCCAATATACTTCACACAAGCCACTAATGCTGATATACCGATGGTAACTAAAGATGTCAATAACTGGAAATCTCATGGGACAATCTCCGACTCTGAAAAGAGAACTTATTCTTTGACCTGAACCAGCCACTTCCTTCTCTGGGCCACAACTTTCCCATGGTAAAAATTAGAAGTTCATCATGGTGAAAATTAAACAGCCTTCAAGGTCCTTCCCCCCCTTAAATGACTAGGGTTCTCAGTGCGCGTCCTCCCACATGGAGCCACGAGCCCCACGTGGCTTTCCTGCACTTGAAACATGGCCAGCGTACCAGAGATGTGCTTTGAGTGTCCAGCTCACCGGATTCTGAACTAGTATATAAAAATGCAAACCATTCTGGCTACATTGGGTTAAAATATTGTTAACATGAACTTCACCCATGATTTTTGTGTGGCTACAGGAAATCTAAAGTGGCTTTCGTGGCCTGCATTATTAATATTGGACAACACCACTCTGAACCTTCAAAACCAAAGGATCACAACCTACCTTTAAGGACTGTTAACGTTTAAACATCAGTGTTTCAATATTGTGGTCCTTATGCCTCTACAAGTCCAGTGAAAACTCCGATCTACCCTAAACAATAAGCCTTGCATGGGCAGACATTTATCACCAAGTTCCTTTAGGAGCTGCGTCCTGCCGAGGTCCTGTGGAAGTCCGACAGTTACAATACTCAGCGGTCAGCCCCTGCGGCTCTGCCTCAACTGGATCATAACAGACGGCCAGGAAATGCGCCAAAACGTTAAGAATGATTATTTCTGGGAAATGGGGTCCTGTGATTTTTGAATTTTTAAAATTCTCTTCTTCCTCTTTCAATATTTAACAATGAGGACCATTACGTTTCTTTATTAGAAAAATGCATATCTTTACATTTCAACATGAATGATGATAACTCATGTAAACATCACAAACACGCAAAAGAGAGACCAACTTAAAAGAAAATAATATCCCAGAATGCTTTAATCTGCTATGCTGTATTTCCAAATATTCTATAGTGAATTGGTTATTTCTACCGAGGGATAAAATACACCTTATTTAACAATTGCAACATCCACCCCCAGTTTTAACCTTCAACCTCTGTTAAATAGCAGGCGGGTTTTTTTAGAACTCCTGAAGTAATCTTTACTGTATTAGGTTGAGGAGTAAAACTTTAGGTATTTTTTTTTGCTTCAATCTTTTTTTTTTTTTTTTTTTAGAGACACAGAGAGTGTGTCAGACAGGGATAGACAGGGAGAGACAGACAGGAAAGGAGAGAGATGAGAAGCATCAATCCTTAGTTTTTTGTTGCAACACCTTAGTTGTTCATTGATTGCTTTCTCATATGTTCCTTGACCGTGGCCCTTCAGCAGACCGAGTAACCCCTTGCTCGAGCCAGTGACCTTGGGTCCAAGCTGGTGAGCTTTGCTCAAACCAGATGAGCCCGTGCTCAAGCTGGCAACCTTGGGGTCTCAAACCTGGGTCCTCTGCATCCCAGTCCGATGCTCTATCCACTGTGCCACTGCCTGGTCAGGCTTTTTTGCTTCAATCTTGATGCTAATAACACCTACTTTAATATTTTTATTACTAACATCAAACAGGACAGTATGGAGTTTGTGTCTATGTGATAGATGGGGAAGGGACCCAAAGGTATTTTAATGTGTCATATACAAGGAGTTAGGTTGTACTGGGAAAATTCCCATCTAAATGGTGCCGCTAACATCTGAGTCCTGCAACTACAGAGCCCCCTCCTGCGTGCAGTCCAGACCAGCGCGCGCGCGTACACACACACACACACACACACACACACACACACACACACACACGAGTGAGGGGGTTGGGCTCCATCCCAGTCCCACTGAGCATCCCCTGCCTGTTTTTCTCACCTGCCCTCCATTCTTGAGGCCACACCCACTGCCCCACTGGCTTCAGGTGTCCTAGGGTACTTCAGAGCCAGGTGTGCTATCTGCCCTGCTGGATCTGGAAAGAGCTGGGCCTCTAAAAGCTTATAGGGTACAACTGCTTAACCTGAAAAAAAAATTTTTTTGTCTTCCTGAGGTAATGGGTCTTTCTTCAACTCCCACAAGGCAACAGCCCTTTGGACTATAGCACGATTCAGCACAGAACTTACTGTTGGTAGAAAAGATGACTTCTCCCTCCGGGGGGGTGGAGTCTGTGTCCTGGACCACCTGCAAGGCTCCCACAGTCCGAACAGCAGGGTCCAAGGTGACTGAACTTTCGTTTACGGTAGTGTCGCTTGCGCCTGTGATCTGGTTGGTGGGTGGACCTCCCAGCGATCCCTCGAAGTCGGTGGGCAGGTCGTCCATGCAGTCGGCATTGGGCTGATGGGAGCAGAAAAGGATCTATTCTTAGAGTGTGCCATCAAGTCAGAGGTGAGGTGTCTATGGCCTAAATATTTTGTCTGGATGGAAAACCAAGTTCTTCATTGCTTTCTTCCTGAACCATTTTGTGTAATAAAATTTCTACATAGAGTTCTATAATGAACATAAAAACATCTTCCAATTTTTCCTTTCCAAAAGTTTCATTTAGATCTAGATACAAGGTTTTAATTCCAAGAGTAGCAATTTTCATATATTAATATAATTACTTAGGGGCAATAACATGATATTTATTTATAATGCCAGCCTTCCTTACAGGGAGTGTTAATTTCTCCTCTAGGAAGTAGCTGGCAGCCTGATAATGACCCCCGAAGACCCATGCATTATTTGCAAATATACTGATGATACTAGAGGGGGATAGAACTTGACATTGTGAATTGTTCAGTAAGGATAAACACACACACACACACACATACACACAAGCGGCGCGCAAACACAGAATGGGGTGAGGCTATTCGTTGTTGTTAAATATAAGCCAAAAACTAGCCACAGAAAAAAGTCCTATTTACTTAATATGCAATTGATCAGACAGTTATCAAATGTTCTAAACGAAAACCTTAGAATCATAACATAGGGTGAGACGGCTGCGTGTAACTACCCACTCACTGCAGGCCTCTTTCCCCCCAATATCCTCTTGAACAACAAAGAAATGAGAGCTCTCTGCTTTGCAAGGTGGCCTACGTTGCTCAGTTTCATTAGACTATTTACTATGGGGCAACACAGCAAGTTTAACTCTTTGGCCTCAGTTCTGCGGTTTGAAGTGATTTTGAATATATTTATAATATCCTCCATAAGCAGCTTTCTAAAATGACTTACAGTTGTTATACCTCTATACCCAAATTCATAATAAAGGGTAGTGTTGGAGAGATATGGGCTTGAGAAATATTGAGAATAGCTATTAATTAATTATTTTTCCTCCAAACATCAACACTGCCTTGAGTGATACAATAAAATGGTTTTGCACTCCCAGTGGATAAAGAATAGGGTAGGTTGGGTTCAGTGAGAAGTCTCGGTTACTGATTATGACATTGGACATTACGTTGTGTTAAAAGTTCATTAAAAGAGAAAACCCGCAGCTCGTGGTCCCTTTGGGAGCACAAAGCAAGATTGTCGACATGCTGGACTCCTGTCCTAGTTTTCCATTGTCCTGAGCACCACACCTGTGGTGACTGTGTTTCCAGCAGTCAGCTGGAAATCTCCATCACCCCACAAAACCTTCAAATGCAGTTAGTGCCCTTTTTTTTGTATTCTCTTTTCTTTTTGCTTCTTCACCTCTACTGGAAATGAGTCAGTGCACTGAAACTCAAGTTGTTGCAAGTCAATTCACTCAATGGCCGAGCCACCAAATTCACTGCTTGTGACATTGGACAGGAGCAGTTATGGTACAAACATTCCTCATTCCATTACTGGGCTCCTCCTCTCCCTACAGTGTCTGCCTAATATATCCCAGTGCCTGCTTTCTCACCAGACCACTCTTTTCTTTTTAAAACAAATAAACAAACAAAAACACAGGTGTGATTCTTCTTTTCCCCCAAAGAATGAATTGCCATGTTAGAATGGCAAGACTGGCACGCTGCAGCCTCGCCCAGCCTACTCTCTGGCTCACCTGCAGCCCTTGGAAACACACCAAACACCACACAGTCCCTGTCTCAGAGCTTTCGCTCATGCTGCCCCTCTACTCAAGGTGACATCCGTCCCAACCATCCTGCTCCCCTTCCCCACCCCAAGGTCTCAAACAAGCCCTCCTGGTGAACTTCTAATCACCCTTCATTTCACAGTCCAAGTGTCACCTTTTCTAAGCCATGCCCCCTCCCGGGTAGCCATCTGAGGTGCTGTGACACCTCACTCATACTTCTCCCACGTTGTTATGGTCATGGCTCACTGTGTTTGTCTCCCTCTACTAGTCTGCAGCTTTTTAATTTCCTGTTTTATTAAGATATAATCGACATGTAATATTTATTGCATTAGTTTAAGGTGTACAACGTAATGATTATACAACATATGTATATGTTACCAAATGATCACCACAATCAGTTCAGTCAACATCTAGCACCTCACACGTACATTTTTTTTCCCATGGGATGAGAATGTTGAAGAGCTACTGTCTTGGCAACTTTCCAATATACCACATAGTACTGTCAACTAGAGTCACCATACTGTGCATTATGTCCCCAGAACTTATTTATCTCATCATTGGATGTTTGTACCTTTTCACCATCTTCTCACCTTTGCCCACCCCTCCACCCCGCCTCTGCCAACCACCTTTCTGTTCTCTGTTTCTATGAGTTCAGTTTTTTAGATGTCACGTATAAGTGGGACACAAGCTTCTGAAAGTAACTCAACGGCATTATATTGCTCTTGAATTCCAAGACTTTACATAGTGCCTGAAAATTATTAAATGGTTAGTAACTGTTGATTTAAAATTTTTATCTGAGTCTCAGTTTATTGCTCTGAGAACTTGGGAACATGAGAATCTACCCTAGATTAAGGAAGGGTTTGAGAAAACACTTCAAACACTGACAAGTTCTGGGCAAAGGTAAGGTATGCTATTGAAGGGCAGCAGAACATGCCGCTGCGAAATGTGTTATGTTGGCATAAAGGTCATTTTGAGCTGAAACAATTGGGAAATCTATAAAGAAAGGTTGTTTGTCCTCCCCCATGTGCCAAAAAGCAGGACATAAATTTATGAAGGTGTGCTCCTCTCTGAACCAAGGAGAGAAGAACATTCTTATCACCAATGACTGGGAATCGACTCTGAAATGGGTCTGTACAAACAGAACAGACCTTACCAATGTGGCCTTGTCCACCATTAGTTTCTCCCATATATTTACTTCCTCACAATTTGCTGTTTTAGAAACTCAGAGCCCTTTTCCTTTGGATTGTTACTTCTCTAAAAGTTTATTGCTTTTTAATTTTTTCCCCGAAGATGCAATATAAGCTCAAGTGCTCACCACCCCTTTGAGTTACTCATCTCTAAGTGTTCCCCTGTACTGTATATGTGCGATGCATGTGTTGCTAAATTTTGGGTTGCTTTTCTCTTGTATTGAGTCTAATGTACAGGTCCCAAAATGGAGAACCTGGAAAGGGTGAAGGAGAAATCACTTTTTCCCCTTCCTTATACTATGCAAAGATGCTTCTAAGCAAAACCCATTATGTGGGGCATCAGGGATGAAAAGGTTTCCCAATGTGGATAGCGTGCGGGCTGTTCTTTCAGCCATAAGAATCTGAGTGCAACTATGTAAGTGATAACAACTGCCACGTTTTTCAAAATCTTGTGTTTGCCTGTTGATATTGTTCCTTTATTTCTTTTCTTTCTTTAAAAATATTTTTATTCATTTTTATGCAGGGTGTTTGCCTTTACTTTGTGGACTAGTAGGAACAGGACTGTATCTTTAACCGAGAAAGGAGAGGAAAGAGCAGAGAATAAGCTCTGTGAGACAGTGTCAGCAGGCATAAGTAATCAGGCTTTTCGGTTCAAATAGTCATCCCGTCATAGCTGGATAACAGTGATGGGGGAACGTGTTTGTTGGGATATAAAAACACCCAGTTTATATGGTACCTCACAGACGTGGTCACGGAAACCTATGTTCTGCCATTGGAGAAAGACACACCTGATTGGATAGAAAGGAGGGTAAAGCACTGTATTGTAGACAAAGAGATGAAAAGACTTCTGACAATACAGGAACCCCTTGCCCCCCTCACCTTTCAGTTCAGCATGTTATTTCTCCTAGAAAACGATACTGAGGAAAGATACCCATCGGAACAGGAATTCTGTGGGCCCTGAGCTTGCTTTCATTCTTTAGTTCCTTTTAGAGAGGAACCCACTTACACAATGAAAATGTTTCCAACTCTTAGCTTTCAGCTTACTTTTATTTGCCTTATAGCATGGCAGCCACAAGGATACTCAGCTAAAAACAACAACAAAAACACAAAAAACCCTTGCCACTCTCTAGTGGGTCAGGATTACAGCCAAGCTGTTGATGAGTGGATGTTGTTCAAAGAGAGGATCAGGGTGAAATTCATAAATGTGATTCTGTGACTGGCAGCCTTCAGACTCGGATGGGCTACAATGTCACAGACATTTATTGAGCGCTTAGCACATGTAAGGGGCACAGAGATGAAGGACCGACAGGTACCAATTATCAAGAGAAAGTAACAGGGTCTTTTCAGCCTTCCTTGACTAAGAAAAAATGGAGTATAGAAGCTTAGGAAGGTTGTAAAACAATTCTCTAAGCTGCATAAAGAAGATTTGGGTTAGCTGCAGGAAGTGTTTTCTAGTTGGGAGGGCTATGAGCTTGTCCAGTGACATGGAAAGTTCTGAGAATAGAGTACAAACCTCATCTCTTTGGTAGAATTTAGGCATGGTGCTACCCTACTCCATGATGGAGGCTGGCGTGGAAACAACATCCAAAATTCCTCCCAGATCCCGACTTCAGTATAGTCCACCAGATGAAAACAGGAACTCAAGGAGGGGAGCCCCAGGCCTCGGTGCTTCGTGGGAAGTAGCACAACCCAGGTGCCTCCGCACAGAGCATGTTCTATTCTCCGGGGTGTGCTGGGATGCGTGTCATGTTCCTGTTCGGCTAGCCTTTAAGAATCTTTGACAAAATCCAAAAGGGGTGCTAGTGATGGTTATTTTTCAAGTGTGCTCAGTATAATCTTATCCAGAGTTGATTAGGTATAAACCCAGGCCAGAAGGCCCAACCGCTAAAGGTCACAAAATTACTTCTAGGAATAAGCCAAATGGCCACCAATAATTCTATTTTAAAAACAATTCATAGCTGTAGTCTCAACTCATTTAAAGGTAGCTTATGGAGAAGTCACATCTCCCCAGGGAGACTCTGGATCAAAAGCTACGTAATACACAATTTGCTTTCATTGTCCTGACCAAGAAGCATTAGAATCGACCCTTAGGAGCTCTGAAAATATCTTGAGCAATAAAAACTAGGTCAAGTGACATATTCTCAAGATTTCAGAGACCAAAGACACGCAGACATACATGAAAGTGCGCGCACACACACATGCCCCCCCTTCCTTGTAAGAATCAGTCACAGCCAGGAATGTAAAAAGGGTCAACATTTGAGTGCATTTTCTAAGTCAGCAGAATCTGGTAGAGATGTTGGGATTTTACTGATGATAGTTCATGTTCTCAGTAATTGATTTTCACCTCAAATGCATTATGCATTTACAACTCTGGCCTGAAAACTTTATCCATTGCCTTTCAAAATCTAGCTCAAAGCCAAAGTCACACAAGTTGGTTTGTATCTGGTGTATCAGCCGTGACAGTCGGCATTCGGCTGGTTCAGGGGAGAAAATTCCGCCAGTGCCTGACATCATGATGCTTCAGGTGTGCCCTCTCCGAAGGAAGGCACTCTCATAGTCCTAGAATAACCCTTTGGCACTAAGGAAACCCTTTGATATCTGATCCGATCCTTCCCCCTTCAGTGACATCCTGGGACTATTAACGTTCTCTTTATTCTCTGCCATCAGTGTAGTGAGGAGTGACAACAGGGAGGCTGCAGCCCAGTGTGGGGAGCAGGAGGAGCTGGTTCCTGTTTCCTGCCTGTCTAGTTTCTTTTAGAAGGTGGGCGCCTGTGTTTTTCTGACATCTCTCTGAGCAGCCCTCGGATTGGGTGGCCCAGCCCGCTTCCTGCCCTCACACAGTATCTGATGTCACCAGCTCTGGAAACCTTGCCCTGGACTGCCGGGCTGGCCAGCTGGTGGGATTCTCTTTGCACTGGCAGAGAGATCTGGGCTTAAGAAACATGTAATAGAGGCCCTAGCTGGATGGTCACACCAGAATTAAGTGGTTCTGGTGTGGGTTTCCTGCTCCCTCCAGGTCTACGCAGAGATCTGAGCTCAGCAGAGGTTCTGGGCCGGGTTCCCAGCAGCTGTCTTCCCCTCCCCGGGTTGGGAAGAGCTTGTTTCCTCTGGAAGCTAAGTGGCTGGGGCAGGACCAGAAAACATGGCCCACAGAGCTCTGTGATGACACTGCGGGGACAATGGCACAAGAGGACATAGATGCACAATGGGCCCACCGGGCCTCTGCGGATGTCCCGCCTGCCTGCATGTACACTCTGCGGCCTGGAACAGATGCCCGTGGGCTGTGCACACAGGACTCTGACTCACAGACAAATAAAATGGACATGGTGAGAGAAGGTCATGGTGTTCTCAGACAGAGAAAAAAGTGAGAGGAGAAGCATTTTCAGACAGGGGAGGTCTCCTAGGGCCTCATCAGATGCCGCCGTTGCTGTGGGACTGAGGGGACAGGAGAGAGCCAGGTGTGATGTTTCCTCGCTGCTTTGGAGAGTAATACAGAGAGACAGACAGTACGATGCTGTAGGCTGTGCTGTGCTTACCGGGATCCCTAGGGCTTTAAGAATGTTCATCTTGCACATGGGACAGGTGCGATGGTCTAGAAGCCAGGGGTCAACACAGGACTTGTGGAAAAGATGCCTGCAATGAGAACCACACATCTTAGAGCGGCGGCAATGGCAGAGACTCCCTCGTCCACTACAGGCCAGAGACTCGGTCAAGGTCCCTCAGCTGCTCAGTGGCAGAGCCGATCCTCAAACCTCCTTCTCCTAACCCCTGGGCCAATGTGCTTCCTGCTACCCCTGTGGTGATGCAGTCAAAGCTTGTCTGTCTCCCAGGAGTGTCCTACATGATTCCAAGTTTCAGAAAATGGAGAGACAGAGAGATGTTTTCCTCTCTCTCAATAAGAAGAATGTTTATGTGGGAAGAATACAAGGGGAGAAACTTGTGGGGACCTTTCCGGGTAACTTGATAGACACTACATTTATATAGCTCCTGAATTTCTTTTCCTACAGTTGGAAGACAATTAGAAAATAAAGGCGCATTTCCATTCATACTATTTGGGGTCTCAGATAAAGGGCAGAAGAGCTATTGGAAGCACTTAACAACATGCACGACCTTTTAAGTTGTTACGGTTGCTGGTTGTCAGATCAGAAGCCAGAGTGAAGGGCTGTCACCTTTGTGGTTTTGCAGCTGACACACTCAGCTCCATTGCTGTCCCCCTGCACCAGTGCTGCGAGCCTCACCCTGGGTGGCAGGACGAGGGTGGCATCTGGTAGATGTGTGTGGGGGCTCCTACTGAGCTTCCACTGAGCCCGTTCTCAGGAGCCCACTCAGAAATTGTCTTCTCACTCTCAAGACTCCAGACCAGGGGAAGAAGCAGTCAGAAGTCCCTGCCCAGGGCAGGAAGAGAGAGAACTGTCTGTCTTGAGAGTGAGGGCTTTCCTCGGACACTTTATCCACATGTGACCCTCCCTCAGTGTCGCTCTATACCTGGGGTACTTCCGCTCGCTCCTCTCGTTTGTTCTAACAGTTCTCACAATTTTCTTTGTGTTAGATGGCTTTAGGCCACATGCTTAAAAAATGACACCCCCCCCCTTCAAATTAGAGAAACATGCAGAAAGAGGCCGCCTTTCAAGTGGGAACTACCCATTAGCTGTCTACAGGATATGATGGATTGGCGATGAGAAGAAAGGAGAGTAGTAACCAGATGCGTCATTGTGTTTGCAAATTATTGTTTAGAATGCCCTGCAGATTCACGCCCTAGAAGGGGCACATTGCATTCATTCATTCTCTCACCCATGCATTCATCCCACAGGCCCTGTCTGCCAAGAATTGTGCTCATTGCTGGGAGTGCGCACAATAGAGATCTGACCCCTTCCCTTGGGGAGTATAATAGGAAAGGCCAACATTAATAAAATAATAATGTAAATCAACTGCTTACTGACAACGGGGACCAGGTACCACATTAGGAGACCCGGGAGTAGGGAGAATTCTAACTGGGAGATTCACCTTAGTTTGAACACACAGGGCAAGTGTCCCTGACCAGGTGTCAGAACTGAGACCTAGGAGCTGCACAGACATTATCCACAGGAGGGGAGGGGAGAGGAAGGGGGTATTCTAGGCAGAGACAGTGGCTCAGATAAGAGCCTTGAGCTGAGCCTGGAAGAAAGGGGTTCCAGCACTGTGCAGAGGGGCTGATGCTGGATGGAGTCCTAGCCTGAAAAACCGTCCCCACCCTCCTGACCCCCATGCAATACCTCCCTCCCTATGTTCAGGCTGCACACCCAACATGCAGGAAACACATTCCTGGTCTGAATGTGCTCACCACTTGGTGCTCCTTCTGGGGACGAAGTCAAACATTCTGGTCCCTCTGGCTCTTCCTGGGAGGCGGGCTCTATTGTCTCTCCTGAATGCATGTTGGACTCAGAATGAGGGCGGGGCCCGTCATTAGCTGTTTTAGCTTCACTAAGTCAGCTTAATTGCTCCCAGTCTCATTTGCCTCCTCTGTAAGGTGAAGATCTGTCTGCGCACGTAGAGGAGACTTCCCTGAGTGTCCAACCCACAGAAGTCGGTACTTACTCTCTAACACCCTAACTGATTTCTTCCTATGCACTAGTCCTTCTGCAGACTCTGTGATGGTTAAGGTTAGTGTTACATGTCAACTGGGCCAGGCTATTCCAATCGAACACTAATCTAGGCTGCTCTGTACACGTGATGAGTACCTACACTCAAAGGACACTATCCTAAATAATCTAGGTGGGCCTATTCTAATCAGTTGAAAGGTGTTCAGAGCAAAACCTTTGTATGAAAAGATATTGTGCTTCTAAAAGGCAGCATGAGCCCCTGCTCAGAATCCCCAGCCTGTAGGCCTGACCTGCAGGTCTCAGATGGGCCAGCCCCTACAATCACGTAAGCCAGTACTTTGAAAATCCATAGTTGGATATAGTGGTGCTGACCGATACATCCTCCAGTGAGAGTATGAGCTCCACGAGAGCAAAGCCCCGTTTGCCTGACCCACTGCTGCATCCCAGCGTCGAGAATAGTTCCCGGCACTCAGAGGACGCTCCAGAAATAAGTGCTACCTAAATGGATATTCACCAGAGGCCCTGGCGCTCCTCGCTGCCGGCACATGGCCACGAGTCCCATGGAGTCACTCTTCCTACGTTTCTTTCACATTCACTGCTTTTCTTTTCACAGTGCTGCTCTCTCATTCAAAATTCCATTATCATTTTTCTTTTTCCGTATTATTTCAATAACATCCAAACTGGTCTCCATGCCACCAGTCTCCTTCTGTTCTCTTCATCCCACTCTTTCTGGCCTGATTCATCTTCTTAAAATAAAGGAAGAGTGACTGACATCACCCCTTTGTTCCATTCTGTGCTGTGCTAGGAGCTGGGGACAGAGATGAATAAGACGACATCCCTCTTTTCAAGACAGGGCCACAGTCCTTCTGTGGTCCCCTGGGAACTAAAATGTGAAGGCCACACTCTTGGATCTGTTTTCTGGTTGTTTGATGTCAGGTACATTTTAGCTCTCTGAGACTCAGATCCTTACTTGTGACAGTTTATCTTATAGATGCGGAGTTCACAGGTGAATAAGTGTGTGTGTGAATACAAGAGAGGAAATAAATAATGCTCACAAAGCTTAAACCAGAAGTCTGGGTCCTCATTAATTACAAGCTACTATTAATCTTATCAATACCACTATTGCATCTTGTTTTTAAATATTACATTAGTCCTTGATTTCTGTTCTTCAGAATTATCTTTCTAATGTTGAAAGCAAGTAACTGGAAACTTTTTAAAAATCAAAGAAAGAACTAAAGACCAAAATAAAAGTGCTGATATGATACATAGGGTGATCACACTGATTATTAGCTAACATTTTTAGCACCGTATTTCTTGTGTTAACCATTAAATACTAAGACTAGATCTTTGTACTTGGATTGCAAAACAATCTGCCCTCCCAAATGAAAGAAAAGTAAAAGTTACTGGACTAAATAAATAAACAAATGAATAGGTAAAGAATCTGAAATTTACTGAAATGCACCAACAGTTTAGTGACCATCTTTAGGGCATAGTCACCCTGTTTGTAGGATTCTCAGTAGAGCACCATCCCTTCTCATGTTGTAACAAAGGCTGCGTGAGGACGTTCATTCATAAGAACAAAGCACAAGGCATTCCATCGCTCAGGAATCTTGCCAAGCTGGACATGCTACAGGGGGTTGACCAAATTCTTCTCCTTTATTCACCCAAAGGAAGCAAACATTTGAAAAGCGTTCTTCAAACACCTGACAAAACATGGTGTCAACAGCTGCATAATGATGCAGAAAGGGTTATGAATGATAAAATAAGTCCTCACATTTTTAGCAGGGCTGAAAACCCATTTCACCATCTAGTGATTCTCGTTTTCTGTTGTCTTTTCACCTGTATGTGTGAATCCCAACCCAGTAAAATGGCATTCTTTTCGTCCACTTAGAGGAGAAAGGTGTTCCGGCCTTGCCATCTCATTCCCTTTTGGACCCTGCCACTTGCCACCGAGGTTAGGGTCCCATGGTGTCCCTTTGGCACCAATGCAAGCTGTTTCATTCTCGTCGGGAAATGGTCATCAAAGAGCGTGAGTCACGAGGACCTACGAATCCCACTCTCCCAGCCCACAAGAACTATTTAAATAAGACATAGACAGTACGTCTATGGGTAGTCCAGATGTTTCTTCAGAGCCTCTGAATTTTATTTGCAAAGTTGTGAGTGAAATAAGAGTAGATTTTTGATGAATAAAACTAATTTAATTGAATTAATAAAGCAATACTTACTGGTTACTGAATGCCTACCATGTTCCAGGCATGTAACATATATTAACTCACAATAGCACCAAAAGGTAAAAATTATCATTCCCATTTTATGGAGGAGGAGGCTGAACCCATTAAGGTAAATTAACTTACCCCTAGAGCTGGTAAGCTGCAGAGGTAGGATTCAAACCCAGTTCCGGCCCAGTCCTACGGCCTGTGTCTTTGCCGGACTCTGCACTCCACTGCCCTTCCCCTCCCAATAAACTGTCACGGGCAGGTGTGGGCGAGTTGGAGAAATTCAAATGTTTGTTCTTTCTAAATGTATTTCTTGTGCACTGCTTCAAATAGGCAGTATCTTAGTTACAAAGGGTGGCGATCAGGCAAAACCAAAGGGAAAGGCGATCTGCCTCTTGATGTATTCACTTGGCTACAGAAGGGCCAGGCTGTCATATCGTGGCCTCAGCAGGCCCGTCCTTAGATAATAGTCTGCTTGATTTACACGCGAAGAAAGTAACACTGCCACTGGTGCTCTGCACTCCCCTTCTCCACAGCACAGTGGACCTGGGCAATGGGAAGCGGACAGCCCATCACCTCTCCACCAAATGTTCAAGTTCGAACAGTGCAGTGCCCCAGAAAGTAACATCCACTATTTTGCCAAAGCTCTTCTCGGCCTAGTCTGGCTTTTCTTTCTGGCCTTAGCTTTCTAAAATACCAATGAGTAGGATATCTCTCCCCAGGCTTTCTCTTCCTTCCTTCCTTCCTTCCTTCCTTCCTTCCTTCCTTCCTTCCTTCCTTCCTTCCTTCCTTCCTTCCTCCCTCCCTCCCTCCCTCCCTCCCTCCCTCCCTCCCTCCTGTTCTCTTCCCTTCCTTTCCCTCCCTCGCTCCCTCCCTCCCTCTCTTTTCTTTTTTCTTTTCTTTTTCTTTCTTTCTCTCTCTTTCTTTCTCTCTCTCTCTCTTTCCTTCCTTTCTTCCTTCCTTCTTCTTAGCTTTCTAAAATACCAATGAGTAGGATATCTCTCCCCAGACTTTTTCCTTCCTTCCTTCCTTCCTTCCTTCCTTCCTTCCTTCCTTCCTTCCTTCCTTCCTTCCTTCCTTCTTCCCTCCCTCCTTCCTTCCCTCCTTCCTTTCTCTCTCTCTCTCTTTCTTTTCTTTTTGTGTGACAGAGACAGAGAAAGAGACAGAGAGAAGGACAGATAGGGATAGACAGACAGGAAGGGACAGAGATTAGAAGCATCAATTCTTCGTTGTGGCTCCTTAGTTGTTCATTGATTTCTTTTTCATGTGTGCTTTGACCAAGGGGCTACAGCAGAGCCAGTGACACCTTGCTCAAGCCAGTGACCCTGGACTCAAGCCAGCACCCTTGGGCTTCAAGCCAGTGACCTTTGGGCTCAAGCCAGCGACCATGGGGTCATGTCTGTGATTCCACGCTAAAGCCAATGACGCTGTGCTCAATCTGGTGAGCCCTCACTCAAGCTGGATGAGCCCACACTCAAGCCGGTGACCTTGAGGTTTCAAACCTGGGTCCTCTACATCCCAGTCCAATGTTCTATCCACTGCACCACTGCCTGGTCAGGCTCTCTCCAGACTTTTCATGCTTCTACGGCTCCCACTGCCCATAGCACAGAGTCAAAATGCTGGAGGCAGCACACGAGGGAAGTTCATCCAACCTGCCTTGTCACATCTGCCAGTGCCTGTTCACCCCACACTCTCACTGGAACTCTGCAACATCCTTTTCACTTTTTTTTTTGGAGGGGCTGTGGCAAATCTTGTTCATATTTCAACTCACAGCTTCAGATGTCCCTTCTCCTCCCTGGCCAACCCACCTCTCTTTTCCAAACCCTGCCAGAGACAGTCAGTTTCCTTTCCTTCCTCTCTGTTTTTGGCCTGCATACGTTGCAGCTGATGAGAATGCACTCTGGTTTCCGGGGTGTGCAGACCAGGCCTCAGCTTTGTGGTCTTGGGTGTTCTATGACAATGCCCTTTAATTGTCACAACAACCCTTTGAAGTATAATTATTGTCAGGGATACTCTTTCAGAGGATTGTTATGACAATCAAAAGACAAAGGACATAGACACTTAGAATACTACCTGGCACTTAAGAGGCTAGAGCATCATGATGTTTTGTGTTTTCTTATTTGTTTGTTTTGAATCACTTATTTAAATATAGGTAGAATTACAAATATTTTAACTACTGGTACCACTTGGGCACTGACCAATTAGAATGCATGCCATCTATAAACAGTGAGCACAGCCCTACCAGGCTCTGTGGTCACCTTCATTTCTTTTTTTTTTTTTTTTCTGAAGCTGGAAACAGGGAGAGACAGTCAGACAGACTCCCGGGATCCACCCGGCACGCCCACCAGGAGCGAAGCTCTGCCCACCAGGGGGCGATGCTCTGTCCCTCCGGGGCATCGCTCTGTAGCGACCAGAGCCACTCCAGCGCCTGGGGCAGAGGCCAAGGAGCCATCCCAAGCGCCCGGGCCATCTTTGCTCCAATGGAGCCTTGGCTGAGAGAGGGGAAGAGAGAAACAGAGAGGAAGGAGAGGGGGAGGGGTGGAGAAGCAGATGGGCGCTTCTCCTGTTGTGCCCTGGCTAGGAATCAAACCCGGGACTTCTGCACGCCAGGCCAATGCTCTACCACTGAGCCAACTGGCCAGGGCCCGTTTCTTACACTATGTCCTGAGTGAGCCTGTGATACATTCGACAGCAGAGATGAAGAGTTTCTATTTGCAAAACCTAGGAGTGTACCTGTCGTGTGTGCTCAGTATGGCTTGCTGACAAAAAGATTTCCTTACGTTCCTATTTCCCAGGTCATTTCATTCACAGTGATGCAGCTCCTTGCAGGCAGCCTTCTGCAGCCGAGCATAGCCTGGGAGTTCTCTTCATTGTTATGGATCCTGAAAACATGGAAGACTCCTGCCTTCTCCTGGGAGCCAGTGACCATGCACGAGGACATTACAGGCATTGTTGAGCCCTGACTGCCTGGGAGATAGCACACGAGGCTGCTGCTTCTGTGCAAATCTCATTCTGGCACATCAATTTATGGATCTGGGCACAGGCATTACTTGGTTGGAATGCCTAAAATGGCAGCGGTGACGGTGCTTACCCACTGCTGACTGAGCCCGGACATAGTGAATGAACGCTGCATATGAGAAACGTACACTACTCCTATCCAGGGAACAAAGGAAATCTAATAAATTGCTCTCGTTGGTGTTCTAATTGGTCGAACTGCTCCTAAAATCAAGAGAATTCCATGAGAACTTCACCAGCATCTTGACTGCCATGACTTTGAAAATCACATGGAAATCATTGGCTTTTTCTGTGCATTATCTTTGGCTGGCCCCTACCCGTGCGCGTGGTCTAATTTTAGCAGCCCAGGATCTCAATGTATATTTCCCACTGGGCGGTATTACACAAACCACTAGGTTCAACCCTCATCCCTGTCACTCAGAAGAGAGCCCTGGTATAGAGTGGATGCGGTATTTCTCAGTCAGACACGAGGAAGCTCGAGAAGTAATATTTCTGTGTATTGTTAAAGAGATTCCAAAACTGACACCAAAACTAATCATTACTAGGAATTCAGGGCTCTGAGACAAAGTGGGAAAATTAACAGAAAGTAACACGTTCCTTAATGCACAGAGGTTATATAGAACTACTTTATCAGAGCGTTGTGATAGGTGCTGGGGCGTACAGAGATGAATCAGACACGCAGCTTGTTGGTGAGGTGCTTTTAATACAGAATTAATAGGCTCATAGGAAGATGCATAGGCCATACTGTGTGAAGGCTAAAAAGGGGTTCATTCTTAATCTTGGATGACTGTCCTGGGATAACCTCTTACTGTCTCTGAGCCTTACTTCCTTCATTTATCAAATAAGGCTAATGATAGTATCTATCTGAGGCACTCATTAATATGGTTCATCCAATATACTTGGACCATATCTTTTAGGCACATGAGAAGATGACAGGTTCTCCTGATGGCAGCTATGACCAAGTGGCTAACTCTGGCCACGATGCTATGAAAACAACAGATTTCACTTCAAACCATGGCATTCGTTACTGACCTGTCAATGAACAATGTGGTGATGGTGACTGCTTTGTGGGTCCAACTGACACTCAACAGGCACAGAACATTAGTAAGAAGGCCCTGGCTGGTTTGCTCAGTTGTTTACAGTGTTGTCCTGAAACACCAAGCTTGCAAGTTCAATCCTCAATCAGGGTACATATGGGAAGTGACCAATGAATGAAAAACTAAATGGAACAACAAATGAATGCCTCTCTCTCTCTCCCCCTTCCTCTTTCTGTCTTTCTAAAATCAATCAATAAAAACAAAGGAAAAAAACGTAAGAACTCTTTGTTGTGTTAAGCCACTCAGAGTTGGAGGGTTTTTTTGTTGTTTTGTTTATTTTTGCTGCAGCAAAACCTAGCCTAGCCTGACTAGTAAAATACCCTACAGGTTATTGGAAGAACCAAAAACTTGTTTGCAAAGTACTTAGTGTTCAGTAGGTCAGAGTGACATTAACTATTTTAAGTGATATAAGTACAACATGTAAAGAAAATGACAGGTCATAAATAGATACAAGTAAAAGTGCCACTGAATTCAAGGAAAGGCAGTTACTTTGTGAGAAAATTAGGAAACAGGAGGATGGGAAGAGCTTTGATGTGTGGAGACTGGACGAGAGAAACCCAGGAGAAGGGGCTGACATGGTTCAAGGCATAGCTGCACCTTGTGACGTGCAGGACAAACTCAGCTGGGTGGAAAGCTGGACAATTTTAGAAGAACATGCAATCCAGTTGGAACGTGTGGGTCCACATCAGCATTCGGAAATAATCTAGATGGACCGAGTGGAAAAGACGTACGAATAGTGAGGTAACAATCATGGATGTGAGCCAGACTGTATCATTCCTTCTGATGATGAATATCTTGTCATGATTTCCTTTCATACTGTCCCGTCTTTCTACGTGTGCTGTAGAGAAAGTCCCTACAGGGTCACCATGTTGTATTTTGGGGCTCGGTGTGGAGCAGGTCAGTTAAGCAGACATGGCCGCTCCTGCCACAGACGCCATTCGATTGGACCGCTCCGTGAGGGCAACTCTGCTAGTGCGCTTCATCTGGAAAGTGTGGACCAATTACGAGAAACGGCTGTTTCCCCCGATTCCCTCCATTTAGGTTATGCAAACATTATGTCAGAAAGAAAAAGAAGAAAAAGGAAGGGGGAAAAAAGAGCTGTCACAGAACCAGTAGTGACCGTGCTCTGGCTTTCTGTAAACACGACTGCTTTGTCTTGGCAAGCTAAGATGCTATGCCAGCAGGTTTACTGGATGGAGGAAATAAAAGGATACAATAAAGTAAATTACTGCTCACCGTACCAGCGGGGCACTGCCCTCGCTCTGGGAAGAGGACGGGTCTGTTTTCAGGCCCATAATCACAAGCTGGGAGAAAGTGAACTCCTTAACCGCTTGAGTAGTGAGTTTCTTTCATGCTCGCTGACCACCACCCCTCACCCCGGGAGTGAGGTTTTTTTTTCCCCCAAAATTGAAATTGGTTCCAGTTATTGTTTTATTGACTTAAAATCATGTTTGTTTGATAACCAATTTATGGAAACACAAAGAACATACACTTGCTTTTTTTAATGTTGCCATCGTACATGTACGATCGTACTCTGGATGGGCAGGAGGCATGAGGACGTACGTACAGGAACGTTCGTGCTACTCGGAGGGTTAACCGCGGGCTAGATTTGATTCAGTGTGCTTGGGGCTCTGGGACATTTGGCTTAGAGGAAAATGAAGGTTTCTGAGGCAGATCTTTAGCCAAAACCATATTCTCAGAGAGTTGAGAACACAGCAGAGCACCCTTATAGCACAGGGGAGGGTGGGGCTAAGGTGACCATGCAAGGGGACAGGGGACAGACTGGCTCCACAGTCAGAAAACCTGGCTTTGCTTTGGGCCCTGTAAACAAACTCTCTGAGTTAGGTTATTTTTATCTATTATCTATCATCTATCTATCTATCTATCTATCTATCTATCTATCATCTATCTATTAAAAATAATGAGGCAGTAATGGTATCTGCTGTATCTATACTATAGGCTACCGTGATATCAATTAGCTATTATATGTAAAAGAGCTTTGCAAACAGGAACATTTTATTTCACCCAGTTAAAGTATTATGACAAACAGCCACTTATTTCACCCAGGTGGCCATAGTATTGCATTTAAACAGCAGTAAAGGAAAAACAACAAAATGTTAAAAAAAAAACTAAGACACTGCCTCAGATCCTCCTGCTACTGAACTCAGTTTCTTTCTTTCTTAGCTGTAGTGGAAGAAATCGATCCTCTGGGAATGCCAGTGAGGAGGGCATCGCCCCGCCCTCCTTTGTAGCCAGTCTCACTCACTCCTCTGGCTTCTGGTGGAGGGAGACTGTGCTGAAAACCTGACCCCGATCTAATTATATCTTTTGGCTGGAGCAGCAAAGCGGGTTGGCATTCGTCCCGTCTGTCTAGTTGATTAATATAACTGGGGATCAGGACATTTGAAGTCAGAATGCCGTATTTAACAAGGTTATTATAGTTCAGGACTTCTTTCCTAAGGCAGCATTTGCTCTGCTGAAAAGACGACAAAGTAACACATCAGACATCATTTTTCAGTTCTGCCATCTCCTTTCATGTCCTCTTTCTTTAATTCCTTTGATCAAATGATGCACCTAATTTTGGGCTGGGTATGCATACACATCCAAAGTAATCAAAGAAAAAATCATTAGAAAACACCATCAGCACACTTTGGACTTAAAATTTGTCATTTTGACTAAGGCACAAAGTGAACTTTTTTTTTAAGTGTACAGCATAGCTTCTTTGGTCCTTTAAAGTTTTTTTCAGCAATTGAAGTGTGTATATATGTCCACACTACTCAGATGAAGGTATACAGTTTTCATCACCCTGGGAGAGCTCTCCTGCCCTTACCAGTCAATACCCACTCTGCCACCATTATGACATCTGTCAGCATCAATAAGCTTTGCTTGTGATTAAATTTATATAAATAGGATCATAAAGCACATATTCTTCTTCTTACCTGGGTTTCTTTTGCTCAACATAATGTTTTCAGGCTCACATGTGTTTTGATTTATACTTCTTAATATACGTTGAGTAATATTCCATTTCATGTATGTAGCCCAATTTGTTTATACATTTTTCTGTTGTTAGACATTTGAGTTGTTTTCCTTTTTTGGCTATTATGAATAAATGTGCAATGACAAGTCTTATACAAGTGTTTCTGTGGACGTATGCATTCATTTTTCCTGGGTATATATCTAAGACCAGAACTGATAGGTCAGAGGATAGTATATGTTTAACTTTAGTAGAAACTGTCAGATTTCCAAAGCAGTTGAGCCATTTTAAGTTCCCATCATGCTATATAACTTTTAATTTGGCAAAGTATGTAAAGTTATGTTCTTGTAAGTATGAGTTTTTTAATAATGGTTTCCAAACAATGACTATTGAATGGGAGCCTTACAATAACATAAATATGAGATATGTTTTTTTAAATGTAGTTAATCAAGGTTATTTTATTTCTTGATAGGGAAGCATAAAGAGAATGAGATAAAACTGAGCAAAGATAAAAATGTATAAATCTATAAAATTTTTACTGTTAATCAAAAAGCATTATCAAAGTATTAAAATATTTAAATGAAAAAAATGCTACTTATTAAAACTATGAAAACAAAAATTTAAAAATAGTTAACATTGCCTGACCAGGCGGTGGCACAGTGGATAGACCATCAGACTGGGATGCAGAGGACCCAGGTTCGAGACCCCGAGATCGCCAGCTTGAGTGTGGGCTCATCTGGTTTGAGCAAAAGCTCACCAGCTTGGACCCAAGGTCGCTGGCTCGAGCAAGGGGTTACTCAGTCTGCTGAAGGCCCACAGTCAAGGCACATATGAGAAAGCAATCAATGAACAACTAAGGTGTTGCAATGCGCAACAAAAAACTAATGATTGATACTTCTCATCTCTCCGTTCCTATCTGTCTGTTCCTATCTATCCCTCTCTCTGACTCTCTGTTTCTGTAAAAAAAAAAAAAAAAAGTTAAAAAAGTTAACATCGCATTTTATCACTTCTCGTCATACCATTTACTATATCCCCCCCCTTAACATCTTTAAAATTAGTAAGCATCTCAAAATAGACAGACAGCCAACTAAATGGAAGAGGATATTTTTAAACAACAGCTCAGATAAGGGCCAAATATCCAAAATATACAAAGAACTAACAAAACTTAACAACAAACAAGCAAATAATCCAATAAAAAAAATGAGAAGAAAACATGAACAGATATTTCTCCCAAGAAGAAATATAAATGGCCAATAGGTATATGAAAAGATGCTCATCTTCACTAGCTATTCGAGAAAAGCAAATCAAAACTACAATGAAATACCACCTCACACTTGTTAGATTAGCTATTATCAACAAGACAGGTAATAACAAGTGTTGGAGAGGCTGTGGAGAAAAAGGAACCCTCATTCACTGCTGTGGGAATGTAAAGTAGTACAACCATTATGGAAGAAAGTGTGGTGGTTCCTCAAAAAATTAAGAATAGAACTACCATATGACCCAGCAATCCCTCTACTGGGTATCTACCCCCAAAACTTGAAAACATGGGTACATAAAGACTCATGCAGCCCTATGTTCATCACATCATTGTTCACAGTGGCCAAGACATGGAAACAACTAAAATGTTCTTCAATAGATGATTGGATAAAGAATATGTGGTACATATACACTATAGAATACTACTCAGCCATAAGAAATGATGATATAGTATCATTTACGACAATGTAGATGGAACTTGAGAACATTATACTGAGTGAAATAAGTAAATCAGAAAAAACTAAGAACTGTATGATTTTATACATAGGTGGGGCACAAAATTGAGACTCATGGACATAGATAAGAGTGCAGTGTTTACCAGGGGGAGGGGAAGGGACGAGAGAGAAGGGGTGGGTAAGGGGAGGAGCATAAAGAAAACCAAATAAAAGGTGACAGAGGACAATTTGACTTTGGGTGATTCGATTAAAACATAATTAAATGTCAAAATGATGTGGAGATGTTTTCTCTAAATCGACGTACTTTAGTTGACCAATGTCACCCCATTAAAATTAATTGTCTAAATAAAAAAATTGGCATGCATCTTACAATCAATTACAATTTAGAGTTAATATGATATTATATATAAAGACCTTGAATTAGTCAACAGTAATATCTCAGAGAAATCAAAGACATGGGAATGAAAACTAATGCTGCCTTTACACTTGGCTATCAGATGAGAAAGATGTGTAAGATGGCACTACCTCACAGTTCCACAGTGTCACCAACATAAGCATTCACATGCACCACTAGTGAGGTGTAAACTATTACCGCCTTTCAAGAAAGCAGTTGGACAAAACTTATCAAGGTCCTTTAAAATCACTTTGATCCAGTAAGTTCATTTTTAGGACTAAATTCTAATAATGGGCTACTCTGCCACCACCAAGATACTTAAAAATGATTTCTAATTATGAAAAAATGCTCACTTTTTTTTTTTTTGTATTTTTTCGAAGCTGGAAACGGGGAGACAGTCAGACAGACTCCCGCATGCGCCCGACCGGGATCCACCCGGCACGCCCACCAGGGGCCGACGCTCTGCCCACCAGGGGGCGATGCTCTGCCCCTCCGGGGCATCGCTCTGTCGTGACCAGAGCCACTCTAGCGCCTGGGGCAGAGGCCAAGAAGCCATCCCCAGCGCCCGGGCCATCCCCGCTCCAATGGAGCCTCGGCTGCGGGAGGGGAAGAGAGAGACAGAGAGGAAGGAGAGGGGGAGGGGTAGAGAAGCAGATGGGCGCTTTTCCTCTTGTGCCCTGGCTGGGAATCGAACCCAGGACCTTTGCACACCAGGCCGACGCTCCACCACTGAGCCAACCGGCCAGGGCCAAATGCTCACTTTTTAATATTAAATAAAAAGTAGAATAAAAATTTTATTAATGGCAAGACTCTACAACTTTTAATGTATATGTGACAATATTTAACAACATGCAATGCATAACAATATATATGCTATTTATATACATGTATTAAAAAATTAAATACACTAATATTAATAATAATTATTTCTGGGTGGTGAGATTTTTTTTGTTCGTTTAGTTCGGTACACTTTCCTCTATTGTCAAAATGTCATAATTAGCAAGAAAACCTTGAAAGTTATTTTAAAAATCACTTCTCTAAGCAAACAGAGTGCCCCATAATCTAACTTGCGTAACATGGGCTTGAAAGAGTAACTCAAACCTTATGAAAACCAGCCAGCATTTATCATTCTTTTCAAATAAAGCCACTTGGGAGAATATCTGTTCCTAATCAAGCCTGTGTCGCAGGCACGCAGGGTAGAGTCAGGACAGACGCTGCTGCCCTGCGAGAAAGCCTTCCTTTGTCTCCCGCTTCACGAGTTATAGGACTCATGCTCAGAATCCTGATCATGTTTCAGCATTTTGTAAATTTCTTTTACTCATAAAGAGATTGGAATTTTCTGTCCACACAGACATTCAGTTCACTTGAATCATCTAAAAATCAGACTGGCCCCTAGGGAAAACTTCTTAAGGGGCTAGTGTTTATATTTCGTGTTTTCAATAAAAAAGTTGGCTGTGACGCTTAGTATTTTCAAATATTAAAATGATGTCCATTTTCTTCTTTACATCAGATTGTAATTCTTCTTTATGTCATGTTGTTTCCAATGATCATGTCATGTCTGGCAAGAAGTGTGAATGAAAGTCCCCTCCCCACAACCCACCCACCCCCTACAAAGAGAAGTTCCCAGATGAATATCAGCATCCAATTGTGATGTCACCTTGAGCTGTCATTAAAGGATCCAAAACATGGATCGCACAGTAGAGTTACAGGAGAGTCAGGGGAGGCTATGAACTGCCCAGGTGGGTTTGGTTGGAGCAGACAATATGAGCAAGGAAACTCTCTGGGACACACTGACCAAACAGCCTTCCAGGGAGGCGCAGTGGACGCCAGCCGCCCAATGAGTGTACTACTGTGCTCTCGCCTGCATTAGATCAGCGAATCTCATTTATTTGACTTTAACGAGGCTGGGCCGTGGCAGGCAAGTCACTCTGGAAGTCTTACAATATGTGCTTGTTTAGAAAGCTCTACAAATGGATCTCTTCACTGTTTGCTGTGTGCTTTATACTACATGTCTCCCAGAGCTACTTCTCCGGTAGAAGAAAATGCCATCTGCCTTTGGGGACAGGAGTTAATGGATTCTGGGATTTGTGGAAGCAATTAACAATAAGGTTCATGTTAAAAATATGCCAGTCACATCAACTAAAAAAGAAAAGCAGTTGTCTGACTGGTTAGATAGATGGGGATGAGCTGCGTGTCTTTGTCAATGGTAGACGCATGGTACATAACAGCCCTTCAAAGAATCTGCTGAAACTACGTAGTAGACCGAAACTGGGCTTTGACTTAACAGCCGTTGAAAAATTCTTATTTCAATAATTTTCAGGCCTTATCGCTCTTAGGTTCTATCCGACTCAGATATTAAAATGCTACTAAGGAATTTCTTTGCCATTTAGGTTATCTATGACCCCAATTTGCACTGACAAGCTTCATTTGTCCGTTTACTATTAATTAGTAACTGCACTTTAATGGTAACCCCTCATTCTGGTTTTGGCTTTTAATCTGGCATATTACTGTGTTTCAATCTCCATTTCATCTTTGTCAACAGGAATACTGTTAGTGATGTTCTGATCTCTGTAAAAATGTAGGCTTAGGTGTCAAAGGAAAACATATATCTTGTATGTCCCAAATTACCAAAGAGAGCTCATATACTGATACAATTGAAATTTAGTCTCATTCCTAAAACAGAGAGAGAAGAAAGAGGAAGGGAAGCACAGCATTTATATACAGAATCAAGCAAGTATCTACTCAAAATGGGATTGTGCCTCAATGAGCCAGTTATCGGAGTGTTCTGGGCCAACGTAACTCAGAAGAACATTTCCAAACGCTAAGCTGAAGTTGGTCATCAAGTATTTTGAGTGATAGAGGAAGTCTATCTCAGTGCTTGAACTCCATTTCTTCTGTTCTGGCGTCAGAGCAATAGTGTGCTAGCCGCTCAATTTTTTTCTATTGTTTAGAACCCAAATGAAAAGATATGAGCATGTTTTAAATAGAAGCAAATACAGAGGTATCTACCAGTCACCAACCGATACAGGCAGCCATTTACAACTCTTCCAAATGCTGAGCTGGGGTTCCCTCCCAAATCCCTCCTGACCAGGTCCTTCTCCCTGCCCCCCCCACCAGGTCCTTCTCCCTGCCCCCCCCCCCCCCCACTCCTCTTCAGGCCTCCGCCACTTCCTACCTCGGCTCTACAACAGGCTTGAGGAAAGAGTGAAGAGAGGGAATGTACAAAATGGAGTCACTTTAACCAAGCTGCTATAATGATTAACATTATGAAAGTCGTGGCATGAGGAAGGACTCTATTCCTGTTTTCACTCGTTGGAAAACTTAAACATTTTTTTTTAACTTTCCAGTCCTACCTTAATGCATAGATATACATCTGGGCCTGCAGATAACTTAACACTCATATTACTCACTGAAAGACTCACATATCCAGGCCACATGATTACACCCCAAAATACTCACACATCCATCCACCTGACATCCATTATCCAGACCACTGGACATGACCAGACCTCCTGGTACTCATCTCCCGGACCACCTGGTATCCATCATCCAGGGTGTCTGACATCTGACTGATAACCATCCCGCACCAATTTCTATAGGGCTAAGAATGCTGGACTGATAATTCTCAGGAATGTACTTTTTACTTTAAGAGCTTTGTACTTTTCTTTCTTCTTTGGAACACTATTTGGGTTTCTGCTTGAATCAGTGTTTCCAGCATAACTTTTTTTCTTAATCTCAAATCAGCATTTAATAACTACAGTATAAAAACACCCCCTTGCTTGGGAGAAATGCAATTATTCCATACATGAATTGCTGTGGCAAGTATCCACCGAGAAGGGTACAAAATATTAAGAAAAGACACATGGCAGTTTTCCTAAGGGTTATTCATACAGAAATTCCTTTGATTGCACCAGCCAACTCAGTCCTCTTGTAAGGAGCCCAAAGGTACAACACACATTTTTACATTTTTAGTTTTCTGTGAATCTACGTACCTTGTTGCAGAAGTGCAATTTAATAAATAGAGGACTGGAGTATATTTCAATTAATCCTCCCCCCAAATAATTTTTCTTGTCACACTTCTGATACACTTAGTGAATTTAAAGTTGCACTCACTGAAAAGTACGTGGAGTCAAGCTAATCTGTCTGCATAATTAAAAATAGACTTATCAGAATGAATGATTAAGGGGCAGGAGTAGAAGCAGACAGCTTAGAGAGAGGCTACTGCAGAAAGACAGTAAAGCATGAAGATGTAATGACGTGGTGATGGCACTAGGAACAGTAATGGTTCTAATAATGGTGATAAGAATAACGTCACAGGCCCTGGCCGGTTGGCTTAGTGGTAGAGCGTTGGCCTGGCATGCAGAAGTCCCGGGTTCAATTCCCAGCCAGGGCACACAGGAGAAGTGCCCATCTGCTTCTCCACCCCTCCCCCTTTCCTTCCTCTCTGTCTCTCTCTTCCCCTCCCGCAGCCAAGGCTCCGTTGGAGCAAAGATGGCCTGGGCGCTGGGGATGGCTCCTTGGCCTCTGCCCCAGGCGCTAGAGTGGCTCTGGTCGCAACAGAGCGAGGCCCCGGAGGGGCAAAGCATCGCCCCCTGGTGGGCGTGCCGGGTGGATCCTGGTTGGGCGCATGCAGGAGTCTGTCTGACTGTCTCTCCCCGTTTCCAGCTTCAGAAAGATACCAAAAAAAAAAGAATAACGTCACATTATATTGTAATGATAGCAATAATAATAACTATCGATGTGTACAATTTTTACTTGGCAGGTTTTGAATTAAATATGTAAAGACCAATTTTTAGTTAGATAAATTAGATTCCTGAATCAAAATTTAAGTTCCTTCAATGACATTTTCTTCTGTCAATAAAGGTCAAGCTTAAATTGAAAAACCAACACACAGGTAGCTGGTGCTCTCTCCTAGATTCTAAAAGTTTCAGTGGCACTGTTACATTTTGTTTCTGTTAGTAAGAAGATCAAGGGAAGTGGAATCTGCCTTTGATTTCTTACTTACCCTGATCATATTCTGGCTACTGTTCCCTTCAAGATCATTCATAAAGTTTTCTTTTTTAAAGTGAGATGAGGGGAGACAGACTCACACATGCGCACCAGGATCTACCTAACAACGCTGCTCAAATTGATTGAGCTGTCCTCAGTGCCTGAGGCTGATGCTTGGACCAATCAAACCACTGGCTGCAAGAGGGGAAGAGAGAGAGAAGGATGAGAGGGAAAGGAATGTGTGTTCTGACTGGGGATCGAACCTGGGATGTCCGCATGCCGGGGCTGATGCTCAATCCACTGAGCCAAGCATCTAGGGCCCATTCATAAAGTATTTTAAAGAGTTTATCCATTTTAAGTAAAGTAGCACCTGTAAAAGCAAGAACTGATTTCCAAATTCATAGGTGTGTTGTTAAAGAAAACTTGTACTTGGAGCTGGTAGGCACTTCCTTCGATCTAATCATCACCATGACTACAAATGGGCCGGGGGAAATCATTTATTAGTCCCTTCTAACTTGTGCATGGGTCTCTCAGAGACAAACAGGAGAATGATTCTGAAAACATGGTGGTTCAGAGCATCCATTGCTGAGTAGCATGGAAAATGCTGGGCAAATAAGAGTGTTAGGTTGGCTCGCTTGTCCTTTGCCTGATTGGTGCATGAGCACGGGGCAGCACCACGTGTGTACAGTCTGTGTAAGGCTGCAGGTGCTTGTCCTCAGGGGGCAGACTGTAGATCAGGGGTCCCCAAACTTTTTACACAGGGGGCCAGTTCACTGTCCCTCAGACCGTTGGAGGGCCAGACTATAAAAAAAACTATGAACAAATCCCTATGCACACTGCACATATCTTATTTTAAAGTAAAAAAAAAAACCAAAATGGGAACAAATACAATATTTAAAATAAAGAACAAGTAAATTTAAATAAACAAACTGACCAGTATTCCAATGGGAACTATGCTCCTCTCACTGACCACCAATGAAAGAGATGCCCCTTCCAGAAGTGCGGCGGGGGCCGGATAAATGGCCTCAGGGGGCCGCATGTGGCCCGCGGGCCATAGTTTGGGGGCCCCTGCAGTAGATTGTAGATTGCAGATTGCCTGCTGTCATTGGGAAGGGCGATTGTTTGCTATTGTTTGCTGGAGAAGGGATTTTTCCTCCTCAGCCCAGAGAGAGGGAAGCAGTTTCCCCTGCCTGTTTGCTTGTCCTCAGGTACGAGACTCTAATAAACGGAATGGCCCACCATTTTTCTGCTCCATAGTTCCTTTATCATCTGCCTGAATCCAATGGGAACCTGCATGGCCACAGCCACCGGCCTTACAGAGAGACATCCAACCAGGCAACAACAGAGGAGAGAGGTACCCAGCGTGCCAGGAGTGAGGAGGCCACAGAAAAGAGTATCAGAGAAAGAAGACAATAAACTGGAACATTTTTGGAAAGTCTGTACTCCAAGGAGATGCAAAGAATCCTGTGGATGAGTCAGCCTGGAAATAATGGGAAAGAACGTCTATGAAGTTCATAGGAGCAAAGGCTTAATAATACTTTGGAGGAAATTATCTAGCAAAAAGCAAAAGCCAGTGCATTTGTTTGGTAACATCCATTAGTACAAACTGTCAGGCAGAAACAAGCAATGGGCATAAACATATCTTGATTTTAAAGTCAGCATGGGTAAGAAAATGTCTGAGTTCTTCCAAGAGTGACTTGGTGTGGTGAGCCTAAGATCCAGCAGTCGTTCAGTAAAACCTGTGTGGGATGCTCAATGCATTTTGCTGTTATTTAAAGCAGGGCTCACGGTTAGGAAATAAAAGCAGATGGACAGTACAGAGCTTGAAGTACAAAGAACCAAGGAGTTAGCTGAGGACCAAATATAATGATGTAAAAAGGAAAAGCTTGAGGCCAGACTGAACAGGCCTAAGGTAAGGGCTAATGTAAATAAAATAGATGCTTCTAAGGTTTTGTTGTGTGTGTGTGTGTGTGTGATAAATATAAAAATGCTTTTTTTTAATTGGTTCATATTTCCAAAACACGAAATATGTTACTGTGAAAGGAGATCTGGCATGCTATATCACGACAATCTGAATACTGCTAAAGCCATGTAATTTGTCACAATTAAAAGTTGCCATCAGCCAGAGGTTACACAATAGGGACACAGTGGAGTAAACTGCAGGAACAGAAAACATTCTCGAGACAGAGCTCTACATGAACAGCTATTTCATACCGCATGAATGACAGAGTGAAAGTGGTGTTGCATCTAGTGCTGAAAACAGATTTTCTGAATTATATTTGTCAAGTTCTTTGGCGTATCAGGAAAAACTTGCTATTTAACTTGGATGTGCTTTGGATGTATTTTGAATAGAGACGGCCTCACAGGACTGTAAATCTCCAAGAAATAGAATAAAGGAAAGCACTTTCTTGTCTTATAATGATCAGGTTTTATAAAACCCTTAATAGAATCTGCAGAGATGGAAGACATTGCGCTGAGAGGCTCTGTTGGTTCACGCACTGTCATTCTTTGCCAGCGTTTCTAGACGTCACCGAGTGAACACCCACGAAAGGGTCTAGGGGGAGAATTTATGGATAGTGCTCTCACATGAAGGAAACCACTGTGTCTTCACGTGCCCACCTTAAAATTTCATCTTAGAGATGGAGGAGCATCAATGAACCAAGAAAAGGAACCCCACTGGAAGGCCTTGGCTGGGGCCACCTGAGTACACTTGCCTCAGGCCTGGTTTCCTAATAAGCAATTTGCCTAAAATTTTTTTTTTTTGTATTTTTCTGAAGTTGGAAACAGGGAGGCAGTCAGACAGATTCCCACATGCGCCTGACTAGGATCCACCCAGCATGCCCACCAAGGGGTGATGCTCTGCCCATCTGGGGCGTCGCTCTGTTGCGACCAGAGCCATTCTAGCACCTGGGGCAGAGGCCAAGGAGCCATCCCCGGTGCCCGGGTCAACTTTGCTCCAATGGAGCCTTGGCTGTGGGAGGGGAAGAGAGAGACAGAGAGGAAGGAAGGGGGGTGGAGAAGCAGATGGGTGCCTCTCCTGTGTGCCCTGGCTGGGAATTGAACCCGGGACTCCTGCACGCCAGGCCGATGCTTTACCACTGAGCCAACCGGCCAGGGCCTTCATTTCTAAAAGAAGAAAGATATATCCTCAAATCAACTAAATTCATACTATACTTAAAGAAAACAAAAGGCTGATTCTTAGAAAAAAAAATAAAACAAAAGAAAAACAAAAACAAGGGAAATGGAATCATGGCCTCTGCTTTTGGCTTCCTCCACATTCCTGACCATATTCTGGCTGCTGATCCCTTCATGATCATTCACAAAATATCTTAAAGATTTTATTCACTTAATTAAAACAGCACTGCAAAGTCGAGACTTGATTCTGAGTACCGCAAATCCGTTGTAAAGAAAACTGTACCCACAACCTCATCAGACGGTATCATGAGGTCCTCGTTCATTGTGGCATACTTCCTTTGGCACAAAGAGGACCAGGAGACTATTTCAAGGAGAAAGGTTACACCAAAAAGAACGAGCTTTTTAGTTGTTTGGGACTGACAAACGGCAACGTTTGTGCACGTGGACCTAGCAGGTCTGCGCCGGCGTCACCACACACCCACCCCAGCCTAGGGACTCACCGGCAGGGCAAGATCCGGACCACGTCGCTGGGCTTGTAGCCTTCAATACACACTGCACAGTTGTCAAAGTCGGGCTCTGTTTCCTGCAACAGAGGAAGCACTCGTGAGCCTACCTTCCTTTGTAGCTTCAACTCCTGTGAAAATACCCAAATAATATGCCAAAAGACAGCTTGCCCTGGACCCAGGCTTCGGCAGTGGTGGGGTCAGCGTTCTTAATTGATAATTTATTGTATATTGCCTTAGTTTCCCTTCCTTCTAACCTCCACTATTTGTTTCTGGGTTTCCCTGAAAGCACTTTTGTGAGGAAGCAATTTTTCATGTATCGTTACTGATAATGCATCATTCAGCACGTGACATTGTCTTCCTTGCAAAGATTCATGAAAAACTTTTTCAAGTCCGAATACAGTAACAATCATTTAAAAAAAAAATGTCTGGTAGGACACTGGAGTAGGAATTAGCTACTGCTTAAAAACTGAATTTTTTTTCTCTTTGTATTGGCTGCTAGAAAGCCCCAACATAAATTTGGGGCTCATCTGCTATACATTTTTGGTAATGCATTTGTGTATTAATTTCATCTAGGTTTCATCTGGGGGTTTTTTCTATACTTCCTTTTTAATTTCTCGTATTTTCTGCACGAACTACTTTGTTGTCCTATTGTATCCATTTTATAAAGTGCTTTAAGTTATATTTGATAAAGATGGGTGTAATAACAGAGGCGAATGGGACAACTATTAACACTATAGTCTCCCTTTTCCCATCCTCCTCTCCTTCTACCCTGCTGGCCAGGAGAGCCAGGGGCTTGTCTGAGCAGCTCCTCCCCGAGAAGAAAAAAGGCCATCGTTACCTTGTCCCCCTTCCTGATGGTTCTGACCTGGAGCTTGCTGATGGCTTTCTTAGCTGCATCTCCCAGCCGGCGCTGCAACACCAAAAGCTGCTTGTTAGTAAGAAAGGCCTGGCATTCTTGACTTTGTTTCTGGCAGCATTTACTAAACCAGGGTGGCCGTCTCTGAAATCGTGCACAATTGGCGTGCATGATGTCTGGAAGAGACAGGGTGGTGATATCTGTGCTCAGTGACTAAGGACTATTAGAGAGAGAGAAGCTCATTGTGCCCAATGTTAAGCAAGTGGCATATGACATTGAAAGGTCCTACCCTATGGGGACAGTAGTGCAGGTTACACCTAGACAGACTAGCAAAAAAAAAAAAAAAAAAAAGTTTGGTAATTTGCTACTCTAGCCACTTAATTTGTGACATAGAGCAAGTCAACCTGGAGTAGTTAGACTAAACTTCATGTTCTCTTTTTTCACAATCAGGATTTATTGTTTGTGTATTCCTTTCAATTTGGAATTTTAAGGGATTTCCTTTGCTTACGTAGACCTAAATGAGGTTTATATTTAGTCTGTACTATCCTGTTTCACCACATTCTTACAAGCTAATTTCACCCCTTTCGTGTGTGTATAAGTGTAAGTGTGGATATAGGGAAATACATAAAATAGATATGTTTAGTTTAACAAATAATTATAAAGAAAAAACCTAGGTAACCACTATGATTCATGTCAAGAGGGAATACACACTATTTTTTTTAAATAAAGTTACTTTCTAGTGAGTGCTACAATAATGCAAAGAGGAAGAGTGAGAGACAAAGAGGGTGGGAAGGGAATTAAGTTTTTATCTGTCAAGGAAACAAGCTTCTGTGCTTGTGAGTGTTTTGTGTATTATATCACCCCCTAGGTACATGTACTACCTGTCTGTTATAGATGTGTATTTGAAGCACTAAGACAGATTTGAAGAACTGAGATAAATGGGACAAACATTTAAATAGAATAAGCATTTGTTTTCACTAATTTTGTTTCTCTTGGAAGTCACATTCAAGCTTCTTTCTCTTCTTTAAAATGGCAAACATATACTAGCAAACAGTTAATTTACCTGGGTACCATGCCAAAGCTTTATGTGCAGTATCCTTTATCCCTACAGCAATGGTATGAGAAAAATATTATTTCATAGAATGAACTGCGACTTAGAGAGTTTATATAAATTGTTTTAATATTATAGTGTTAGTGAAAGGTCAGTTAGAATCTGAAAAAAATTAAGTCTGACTTTAAAGCCAAATCTAAACTACCATTCTCATTATTCACCAACCAGCCAGTCCGTTAACCAACCAACTTCTGCCCAGTCAGACAACCAAGTAACCACTCAGGCAGCCAGCCAACCAATTCACATTTGGCCACCCAGCCAACCAACCAATCAACTGGCCAGCTAGCAAGCCATCCTAGCCAACTAACCAATCAGCTGGCCAAACAACCAACATCTGACAAGCCAGCTATCCAATCAACTACCAATTCAGCCAACCAACTAACCAACCTGCTGGCTAACCAATCAAAATCTCTGAAGTACCTATCACAAGGCACTTCTCTTAACACACGGTAGGTATAGTAAATAAGAATAAAAGAGATGTTCTCCTTATTAATTTACTTTATTTTTAATTGTTTAATTTCTAGTTTTTAAAATAACCACTGGCATTTTAAGTAGGATAGTAAAAGTTGGCTGTTCCCTAAAAGGATACCTATATATAAATACAATTGAGATTTATGCAGAAGTCCATGAGTAGGTAACAAACTAAGCTGGCAGAAAAAATAAGAAGAGTCTGTGACAAATATCAATTGGGAACATACAGTGAGAGGGAAAGAAAAGAGACTGAGGTAAAACTAAACAGGATGCAACTCTCTTTTCTCTCTTCTTCTCTGGTCTCAACTCAAGGCAATTTTGGGGGGATCCCCCCCTGGATGTCTTCCAGAAAAGAGGAGCCCTTGGTTCAAACCACGCGTGGCCAACAGTTTTTGCCCCCCGGGCCAGATTAGAAAGAAAACTTTTTTCACGGGCCAGACATTTAAAATATTAAACATTTAAAATATTAAAATTAAAAAATGTTAAGTACAAAAAATGATTTGTGTAAGTAAACAAAATTTTATTATGTAATTTGTTTATGAATAAATATAAGAGTGAAAAAATTTTAACATACAATATTATTTTAATAAAAATATATTTTAATAAAAATATAATTCCATACCATATAAATATCTAAACTATATTGCAATCAATTAAAACAATATTTAATCAATAGAATGAGCTTGAAGGGTTATATTGCAAATAAAACAATTATTTCGTTTTACAAAGTCTGGACACGTTTTCAGTTATCAACTGCAGCTATTGTCTATGCTACAATGTCACTTGATTCAGCATACTTGACCACAAAAATAATGAATTGTTTGAACTTGGGTGTGCACTGGCAAACTCCGTCTAAAAGAATGTGGGTTTCACATTGGGGCTAAATGTCAAACAGTTCATATCAAATACAAACAAATACAAAAGTTGCAAATCTTTATAATGGAATTTTTTAAAAAAAATAAAGAAGTATCACAAATCCATTTGACTAATTATTGGAAGTTAACCCAAGATTAGTCACACCCGGAATTCTTTTCTGCTTATCACTATCTTCTTAAATATCTCAATTTCCAATAATCAAAGATGCTTCCACTTCTGAGTAGCTGAGATTTTAAAGTAGCAGAGAATATTAAAGATTTAATCCCTGGCCGCATAAACTCATTAGGTGGGCTGGATCCGGCCCGCGGGGCCGTATGTTGGCCATGCCTGGTCTAAACCCTCACAGGGCCTGGTCCAAACCCTCACAGGGCCTGGTCCCTCTGCCTCATAGCACTGTGACAACATCAGCTGTTTTTAAGATCAACCCAGGTACCTTTCTCTTGAATAAGCAGCCCCAGGACAGGGCTGTGTTTATGTTTTCTTCCCTTTAATCTCAACAAAGCTGCCTTGCCTAATTGACACTGGATGATTCAACCCATATTTCAGATCCCTTACTTTGTCTCAGGCACAGCTCTGGGTTTTGAAAAAAGAAAATAAAAATAAAAAAAGAGTGAAAACAGATACACAAATTCTTGCTCTCTCTAGTTTACTATCTAGTAGAAATTCCATTAATGGTTGATGAATGAATAAAATCTTAAACCAAGAGATTTTTTTTTTTTTAGTATGGAAAACAACCTGAGAAATTTAGCCAGTTAATGGGAAAATACACGCACAAACTACAAGCGGTGCTTGTGGTGAGGTAAGCAGAGCTATGGTACTGACCATGGCAAAACCAGCCTGTCTCAACTAAGCTGCTTTTCATTGAAGAAGTCGGGGCCTGACCTGTGGTGGAGCAGTGGGATAAAGCGTCAACCTGGAACACTGAGATTGCCGGTTCGAAACCTTGGGCTTGCCTGGTCAAGGCACATATGGGAGTTGATGCTCCCTGCTCCTCCCCCTTCTCTCTCTCTCTGTCTCTCTCTCTCACTCCTCTCTCTCTAAAAAAATCAATAAATAAAATATTTTAAAAAGGCGTGGGGAAGGGGCTACTAGTTATGGAGTAAACATGGCAAAGCTGCAGAATATGATATTCAGAACAAGAGATCTCTAAAGCCAACAAGTTTTGATTCTTTTAATTTTAAGTTATGAGAGCAAATATTGCTGTAATTGTGTTGAATTGGTATTATATAATATCTGGCTCCAATTCAATCACTTAAAGTATTATTTTCAAAGGCTAAGCAGAGCAATTAGGCAGCAAAGATTATTTTCAAACAATGTTATTGGATCATACTCAGAGAAGACCAACTTTTTTTCAAGAAAGTGAACCAGAAATAATGTTTTCAAATTTTAATTTATTTAAAATTATTTTTAGCAAATGAAGTATGCCTTTCTTAAATGTGAACATGTAAGGTAAACTCAAACACTGCTTCCTGTCTTGTCCCTGTGTTTAAACTTTACTTTTGGCTATATCTAAATAAAAATGGGGCATATAAAAAATCTATCCCTTTCTCTCTTCCAGAAATAATAATAATAATAAAAGCCTTTTCCATGCCCCTTTAAAGAAAAATGCAAGCTGCCTTTATTGAAAAGAGAAAAAGGTGTCTCTATTCAGGAAATGTAAGTAAACTGACATTAGGGTACCAGGGATTATGGCTAACAGCAGAGTTAATGGTTAGGGAATTAGAAAGAGGAATTCTATTACTGGCATTCTGGTGACTGAGGGCTGGGAGGTTACAGGAGGTCAGTGGAGGATAAAGGCATTTGGGAAACGGGCTTCTCAAATTGCAGAATTAACAGATGGAGAATTTAGAGAAAAAAAAGAGGAAATGAGCAGATCCTCTCAACATCAAGTCTATGAGGTCTTCTTGTCTGAAAGTCCAAGTAATTCACAGAGGAAGGAAGGACGCATTTTCTTTGATTGTTCTGAAGAAATGGTTAAATGGTATTCCTTTCCCAGGAAGTGCCTTGAGCCCAACCTCATTTTAGATGTTAATTCACATATACCTGTCTTCAGAAGGAAAAGGGTGACCTTTGGTGAGTGACTGATGACATATAGGGAAGTCTGGCCTTCCAGGGAAAGGAGAGATGTTCTAGATACCCTGGAGGGAAGAGAAAAGTCTGCTTCTGAGATCCATATGATAGCTAGGAAACCATGGCATGCTAGATTTCTCAACAGGAATCCAGATTAACAAAAGAAGGTGAAAAACACCATAAAGGTTTTAAAAATGCTTTTTGCATATAGTCAAATTTTGTCAAGAGATGTATGCCTTTGCATATGACACACAGAAGTATTGACTTCTGAATATATAAAAAAAATGGACTCACTTGCATCAATTTTTTAACTAGTATTATTGGACTTCCTAAATGCAAACTGAAGAGATAATGAGTAAAAACATAATCTTCTTAATGAACGGGCCCAAGTAGAGCAGTTGTCTCTTTGGTAGTTGGTCTCTTCTGTCTTCGGGTTTTTAACTGCACCAAGTGTAAAGGAGAGGAAACCTCTAGTGCAGGGGTCAGGAACCTTTTTGGCTGAGAGAGCCATGAATGCCACATATTTTAAAATGTAATTCCATGAGAGCCATACAACGACCCATGTATGTTAAGCATTATCCAATAAAAAATTGAAGTTGTCCTGGAAGACAGCTGTGATTGGCTCCAGCCACCTGCAACCATGAACATGAGCAGTAGGAAATAAATGGATTATAATACATGAGAATGTTTTATATTTTTAACGTTATTTTTTTTAATTAAAGATTTGTCTGTGAGCCAGATGCAGCCATCAAAAGAGCCACATCTGGCTCATGAGCCATAGGTTCCTGACCCCTGCTTAGGCCCTGCTCAGTGAGCCCTGCCTGGGGCCTGAACAGAGAGAATCTGGGGATTGGAGCCAGAAGTCTGTCTCAGAACAAATTCTTTCCTTGGTGATTCTCAGAATGTGGACTAACGGGATGCTAATGGAAGACCCAGGGACCGCCTCAGGTAGATTTAGGGGTCAACTCTAGTTTCTAGAGGCTTTTGTTTTAAGTGGGCATTCCTCTCCCTTGTCTGGGGGTCTCCCACAGATTGGCTCTAACCCAACCAGATCCAAGTCATGCTTTTCACTGAAGATTATCAGGAGTTGGGTCATTTTAGTAATTAGATTTATCCATCAACTTAATCTAAATGAGTATAAGAAAGTATTCACCGAGGTTGTTGGTTCATTGACAATAGTAAAGATAAGGGGCTTCATGGAAAATAAAAACAGAACCATTTATTAAAAGAATAAAGTTCTATATAAATGCCAGTGAAGAGGGTAAACGATTATAGACTCTAGTTCAACCCAAGATACAGAAGTTAGTGACCTCCTAAATATTTAGGAAACAGAGAAAAAGAAGACACTTTTCTCTTGTCCCCTTCCATGTTATAAACAGATATGCAATGAAGATAATAAAAAACTAAGAACATAAAGACACCAAAACAGCATCAAAATTGAGTTCATGTTCTATCTCATTTATTGGATAGTTTGTTGCATTTACTGATAGCTGTATTTTATGATCATGATTATCACCACCACCACCAAGTGGAAAAATAACAAAGTGTTCTTATGTTTTAGGTGAAGAGAGGACACTGCAGACATAAATAGAGTTGGTCCCAGTATCTAGAACCTCGTGTGGCCATGGTGACTCAGACATTTCCCTCATGCTCTCTAATATTATTATTAATGATGCTTCCAGGCCTGGTTGTTGCAACAGCAATCAGTGCACCACCAGTCCAGTCAATTTCTATGGTGTAGATCACCACTCCACAAGTCTAGCGAAATGGCTAAGAGAATTAGACTGACTGATGACTTTAAGCAGTTTGTACACATATGAAATAAGGTAAGGGTATCATGGTTATTTTTGTGAGAGGTGTTGTAGAGAAGGCAATGGCTTGGAAGTTAGAAGATGTAGCTTTTAGTCCTATTTCTGTCACTGTGTGACTTTGGCCAAGTCACTTAACCACTCTGGACCTCAGGTCCCTTGTTAGGAAAATCAGGTATGTAGAGTCATGTCATTTCCAGTTTTAGCAGCTCAGGATTTCTTCCCCGCAGAACAGAACTGGGAGGCAAAGATCCTTTGAGATCTGGATTATCTAAATACGTCTGGCAGATTGGTGGCTAATTCCCTCACTGCCTACTGCCCGGACACCACACCCAGTCCGCCTTTCTGTCCCCTGGGGCTCTGCACTCTCTCCAGGGAAACACCAGGAATCATTTTAGTTACTGCTCTTTGGGAGACAGAAACACCCCTGACCCCTGGGAGAGGACCTGGGTAGCTAAGGGGCACACGTGGGAAGGCAGCTACTTTTCATTTATACCTTTTGCACTTTATACCATGTGTATTATCTGTTCCAAAATTGCTTTTTTAAAAAAGTTTTATCTCCTTTTCTTCCATCCACAAGGAGGAAATCCTTGCTCTTCACAAATTATGTTGCCACTATCAGCATAATCTTAGTTCACGCCCCCTTTCTCCCTTTATTATGTGCCTAAATAAATAATTGTCCAGAAGATGAGCAGTAGCGACGTGGGACAACGCACGTCCCTTTTAAAGAACAGTGCTTGCTACCAAACCATCAAAGTACGTGTATTTGGAAAAGATCTGAAAACTATATGGCAGACATTAAACACTTATTTCGAATGGGGCATAATAGGTACTTTTGGTCTTGTCTCGATATTTTCTATGATTTCCAAAGTTCATACAATAACATGTCTTCCTTATGTAATCATTTTTAATTTTTTTTTTTAAACTTGTTGCTACTCACCTGGTTCCTGTCCCTGGCATTTGCATATCGAAACCTCTGGATATAATAAAAGACCAGCCATGCGAGGGAAATGATCATTAGGACGATGAAGGAGATGGAGACGAACACGACCGAAGTGCGGCTCACGTATTTCTGCAAGTTCCGCGTTCCGATGGTGATGGACATCATCACAGTGATGTTCCTTTCCAGCAGGCTGACGATCTCCTTCCCCTTCGGCTCTGGAATCATTATGGCCACAATATCTTCTACGCCTGTTGTGAGAGAACAAAGGATGAGGCCACAAGAAAAGGGGGACGAGAGAGCCAGGGAAAAGGATAGAGAGTGCAGTGTCTGGATAAAGTACCACACAACCAGATAATGACACCATTTGTGACAATTATTTGCCGGATCTAATCTCCAGGTCTAAGTCTAAGATCTAACAGCCAAAAACCGAGTCAAATTTTCTATTTCTTCAGCTCCCTTGGGATGTTGCTGTCTTGTATCTCAGAAAAGAACCTAAACTGAATTCATAATTTTGGTACCAGACAAGTCGTTAACCAAGTTATCCTTCAATTGTCCAAGGTATTGTTGACCCTGGTAGAGGTGGACCCTTTCCAATTAATTCAAGTTTATGGTCCTATGTTGCATTCCATACCCCACACTTCCTGCAGAGGCGAAAAGTCACTCTGTAACCCATGGCACAAGGGTAAAAGGCAGTTTTACCCCATTGGTCTGTGAGCTTTCTCTTTCTGTCACTCAGACACTATGAATACTTGATCACAGATCACTACCTATCATATCAAATTCTTCCTACAGTGAGTACCCAAAGCAATCCTACCTAGGGTTTCTTAATGAGCTCTACCATGATCTGTCAACATAAAATAATGGTCTCACAACTATTTTTTGCTTATTTTACCCAATTCAATGTAAACAACATGTGTATCCTCACCCAAGCGAGGGAAGATGGGAGGCTATACAGATAACTCCAGGCTTGTTTCATCCCCACTTCCAGTCTCCCACCACAACGCCCCTGTGATTGGACAGCTTAAAGCAAGAGTGGCAACTTTCTTGGGTCTGAGTTATCTGGATCATTGTCCCTATTCTTCAGGACACTATGTGAGGCACATCCTCTCGGTGAGCAGTTCTGGGGCCTCCACAAGGGGGTCTTTAGTAATATTATACCAGTTCCAAAAGCACCAACTTGACATATCACTGTGGCTGTTCCATAGAACAGCAACTTCACTAGGGTAAATTCTCAGGAATCACCTATTTCAAATTGATGCCCACAGAGCTCTCCATGGGTCCCATTTCCACACGGAGGTATCCTGCTACCTGTGGTCACTACAAATTAAAGAGAGCAGATTTACAATTAGGATGTTGTAGCTTAGAGACAAAATTAAACATGGCTGTAGCTGCTTAACTCTGGCCTCATACACATGCTGAGGTCAGCCAGCTAGACGGAACTACCAGATTATATTTGCTCAGGATGTTGCAAGTCTCTTAGAAGCTACTCAGGGCTTTCACTTGACCTTGATGTTGACACAGGTTTTCAATCCTAAATTCCTTGATGGTACTTCCCTGATGCTGCATAAATACTTTAAAAACTGACTACCTACAAAGGTGTCTGTGTATGCTACATCAATTATACATATTTTTAAAATTCCATGACCTTCACATTGGTCCAACTGTAAAATCACAAAGCCACATGGGTGTTTATATTTGGCTGTTAATTTCTGGGAATTAATGAAACCGATGGCTTGAATTTCAACTTTGCAGAATTTGCTGACAATTCCAATGCTCCCCTTTTGATATTTACTCCTGCTAACGGCTGCATGTGGTCTGAGGGTTTGTGAGGGTTTAAGGTTGCTGGCAGGTTTTGCTTCTACAGAAATAACTTCTTTATATACTGGACTAATTTGGCCTGGTGAGGCTCATCTGGTGTTATAGCCATTTTAGAGATATTTCAGTAGCTGTAGAATAACTTTTCACTTATTTTATCCCCTTATATATATATTTTTAAGCATGTCTGTTCAAAGCTCTAGAATAATTTTTTTTTTTTTGAGAATAGGATTTTGGATTACTTATAAGACTTTGTATGCTCAGGCTTGCACAAGTTTTATATATTTTAATAGTCAAATTTTATTATTATATTCCCTTATGGCTTCCACTTTCAACACTCTGCTTAGGGAGCTTCTCCACCGAAGGTGACAGAAATACTCCTTTAAAATTGCTTTTTGAAACCTTTTAGTTTTATTGTTTGGTTTTAGAGAGAGAGAGAAAGAAAGTGAGAGAGAGAGAGAGAAGTGAGAAACATCAACTCATACTTGCTTCACTTTAGTTGTTCACTGATTGCTTTTCATATTGATGGGGGTGGGGGGCTCAAGCAAAGCCAGTGACTCCTTGCTCGAGCCAGAGGGAGGGCTTTGGGCTCAAGCCAGTGACCTTGGGGTTTCGAACCAGAGACCTGAGCGTTCCAGATCAACATTGTATCCATTGTGCCACCACAGGTCAGGGTACTTCTTACATTTAAATCTTGAACATCCTAAATATGAGCTCACCACTAATTGAGCTCTTATAATGTGATGGGCAGAAAAGAGACAGATAGGATGCAATTTGTTTTCCCCCTAAATTCTTAGACATATTTGGATCTACTTTTGGATTTTATTTTACTGTAAGGTTGGACTATGTTTTGCTGAACTTACACACCAGGCTATTTTCGTTGTCTAGGTTTTTAACATATTTACTACCTGGTAGCCTACTTCTACCTTCACTAATTTCCCCCTTGCATCTCTCCTATTACCTACTTATACTAAGAGACCACAGGGCCTAACAGTAAGGAGCTGAGCTCTGGAACTGAACAGCTTGTTTCCAACCCCAGCTCAACATTTTAAAAATAGGAAACCAAAGTTCAGATACCCATGAGCTCTAAGTTGCTCTTTATCCATTTTCAGGAACCCGAGAAAACATTTTCTTCCTGTAGGGTAAAGTGTAATTAACTATTTTAAACTTAAGTGTTTAGTTACACCACCTGTGTTGCTCCTGTCAGTGTGTGTCTTCGTGATATATGACATTAGCTTGGAAAGGCTGAAAATGGCAGCGAGGATGTTCTCTTCAGCTGGGCTTTAACTTTCTTCATCATCAATACTCATAAGGGGTCTTGGGTTGATGAGGGTAAAACACAAGTGGGATTCTGGGACAGCTCTCCACGCGCTGTCAGCTATGTATTGTGCATGGTTAAAGAGTTACCAAGGTTGTGCCTTTTCCCAGTAGAAAGAGTCATTTGGATAAATTATGTGACCAGTCTGATCAATGCCCAAAGTCCAGGGCAAAAAGCTACTGTAGGATCGAATGCATTCCAATGAGATGTGCTCCGCTGTGAGTTATCAGGCAACTCCCTGATCTTTGCTTCGCTTTGGAATGTGCAGCTAAGGTCAGGGAGAAGCCAGCGGCCCTCCCCAGGTACTCAGTGGTGTCCTTGCTTCTGAGGAGTGTGTGAGGGGGGAGGGGGCACGTGGCACTGTGGTGGCCGGAGAGTGCTGAGAGCCCGCTGAGGGATCTCCTTAGAGTCAGTGCTGCCCTGGGCACCGACCCCAAACCGGTGGTGCACCTGAGGCTCTGAGACTCAGGAGGGCAGTAAACAAACAGCCTACGCTGTATGGCAAAAATCTGCACAGGCCTGGCTATCCGGGCACCTCTATGTTTGTTGTGCTGCCCAGTCTACTACCAATTGCCTCTTTTTGCAAAATTATGTCAGCTGACCATCTATTTTCCTCCCAAGGGCACTTTGTACTTCTGAGTAATCACTGTTACACAATTATTGTGTATTCCGGAAAAGCTCTTGAACCCTGCGAGAGAATGAGTGAACGTGTGACGAGGTCACGCGTGACCCGGCCGCCAGGCAAACAGCAGAGCAACCTGTGTGTTTTAGCACTTCCTTTTCCCAAGAGAGAGCTCCATCCGCTTACCTAATTTAGTCTATGCAGATAAGTAGGGAATCAAAACCAAAGTTCAGAAAGAATGTTTAATAACCAGGAAATCCTTTACTTATAAATGCAAAACCAGGCTGTTTAAACATCCCATTGATAGAACCGGTTAGAACAGCAGCACAGTGCTGGATATTTAAAGGGCCAGCAGCCTCACTCCTCCTTGTGTGTCCCTGAGGGTGGTAACTTCCTCCTGGGTTCTTGTAAACAAAAACCATCTTTCAGTCCCCTGCATCCTCTTTTTCCCCTAATTTTTATTATAGTCTCACCAAAGGCCCTTTAGAAGTTAGGCAGTACTAATCTTTTAAAAAGGCAGTTTCCATTTATATTTTCTATTTACACACTTAATATCAATTGGTTTTTTATAGTCAGCTTCTGATAATCATCTATTCTCAAGTAAGACGATAACATATGTAAAACTGTTATGTAACACGAAATTGTAAAGTATTACCATTTTCTGCATTAGTTTAAAAATATTTTTAATAAACACAGATGCCAAAATCCTGAATAAAGCGTTCACAAATAGATTCCAACGACAGAGTGAAAAAACCCACATGATCAAGGTGGGATTTACCATAGGAAGGTGAGACTGATTTAACCATAAAAAATATGTTAATGCTCTTCAGTGCATTAACAAATTAAAGGAACAATGCACATGACCATCTTGTGTAGCTAGCTGTCCTCCAATGCCTGGTCTCTAATACTTCTTCAGTACTTGTGTGTTAGCCGGGCACACGCTGTCCAGCGAAGTGTTAACCCTCAGCCTACCCTGCAGATAGCTGTGGCTCTGCGATGGATATTGGGCTGTTGAGATGCGTGGTCCACCCAGGCTCTGTCTCCCCTTTTTTTGTGAATTCAGATAGAGAGATCTGGAACAACCAGCTTCTTAGAGACGGAAGCCATATGTTGAGGATGGTACCCTTCCTGATTCTTATTCAAAATAATAAGAGGAAATTTCCTTTATGCGACAAAGGGAATCTCCCCAAAATGGTAAATTAAATGGAGGGAGAACAGATTGCAAGTTTTCTAATTCAAATTATAAGTAAGACAAGGATGAGCCAAGATTTAGAGTAGAAGTGATGTCTGGTGCAGAGACATAGAAATCACAGTGGTAAATCCTGGGAAGGACCAGTGCAAACTATCATTATCTGGGAGATGACACGATGACCTAAACAAGTCAAGATAATTTAACCACTAAAAGTCGAAAAATGTTCAGTAAAATACAAGATTCAGATCAACATACAAAAATAAAGCTCTCTACACACCAAGAATATCCAGCCAGAATATGTAATGGAAAAAGTGATCTATACATATAGAAAGAGTCATACAATATTTCAGGATAAATCTAATAAACACTATCCCTTTATGAATAAAACTATATAATAAAGTATTTGTGAAAAACATAAATTCCTGAAGCAAATTTCACATGAACCCAAGAATTAATTAGCATTATATATTTATTTTCTGAACGTATGTAATTTTTTAAAGTTACCTATTTATCATAATAATTATTTTGTTGCATTATGATCAAGGGACATAGCCTCTTTTTTTGTTTGTTTGTTTTTTGTTGTTGTTTTTGTTTTTTTTGTATTTTCCTGAAGCTGGAAACGGGGAGAGACAGTCAGACAGACTCCTGCATGCGCCCGACTGGGATCCACCCGGCACGCCCACCAGGGGCAACGCTCTGCCCACCAGGGGGCGATGCTCTGCCCCTCCGGGGCGTTGCTCTGCCGAGACCAGAGCTACTCTAGCGCCTGGGGCAGAGGCCAAGGAGCCATCCCCAGCGCCCGGCCATCTTTGCTCCAATGGAGCCTTGGCTGCGGGAGGGGAAGAGAGAGACAGAGAGGAAAGAGGGGGTGGGGGTGGAGAAGCAAATGGGCGCTTCTCCTATGTGCCCTGGCCGGGAATCGAACCCGGGTCCCCCGCACGCCAGGCCAACGCTCTAACGCTAAGCCAACCGGCCAGGGCCAGAACATAGCCTCTTGATATTGACCCTTAATCATCTAATATATTTCTGGGGGAGTATATGCTCTATTTGTATTTAGAAACATTGTATTCAGACGCCTTTTTTAGGTGTATATATCTTATTGATTAAACTTATTAATTGTAGTAGTCAGACTTCTATGTCTCTGCTTATTTTTGCCTGCTTGTTTGTCTGAAAAGGGCATATTAAATGTTCATACAGCTGTTGCTCTGTTTCTCTCTGAAGTTCTGTCAGTTGCTGAAGGCTTTTGAATTTGAATAGTTAACTGCATTCATGATGGTTATATCTGCTTACACTATCATAGCTGTGCAGAACTCTGATGTCATCATGATTCTTGTTCTTTAAAAGCGATCTGTTCTTTCTCTACATATATATATATATATATTTTACAGATACAGAGAGAGACTCAGAGAGATAGATAGGGACAGACAGACAGGAATGAAGAGAGATGAGAAGCATCAATTCTTAGATTTTCGTTGTGACACCTTAGTTGATCATTGATTGCTTTCTCATATGTGCCTTGACTGTGGGGCTGCAGCATGAGCCAGTGACTTTGGGTCCAAGCTGGTGAGCTTTTGATCAAACCAGATGAGCCCGTGCTTAAGCTGGCGACTTTGGGGTCTCGAACCTGGGTCCTCCGCATCCCAATCCAATGCTCTATCCACTGTGCTACTACCTGGTCAGGCTTGGAATTATATTTGAGAGTAGTCTTTCACATTCTTAAATGTCAATTTCAATCTGAGGTATTTTATTTATTCTTTAATTTTAAAGCATTTATTTTCATCCTTTTCCAAAGTGTTTCTTTCTTCCTATATCTTCCTCTCCTATAATTCCTATTATCTTGTTGGTGGCAGTTACTATTCTAGTTTCCCTATTTTATACTATTCCACTCTCATTTAATAAACATTTTATCTTTAAATAATTATAGGCCAATAAGTGGCAAAAATAATATACAGGGGTCCCATGTTCTTATCTCCTAGCTTCCTCCACTGGTGGCATCTCACATATTATCATGCATTATCTAAACAGAAAACTGATTAAGAAAATGCAATTAACTAGTTTATAGGACTTACTCAGACCTCCCCAGTTTGGGCATGTACATGTTTAAAATGTCTGTGTAAAATTCCATGGAATGTGCCACACAAACAGGATCCTATAACTGCCACCACACTTAAAACTTAAAACACTGAGCATTCCATCGCCACAAAGAAATTTCCTCCCTCCCTCCTTTCTCTATAATTCTGCATTTTGTTTTGCTTTGAACTATTAAAAAATATCACATCAATTATTTTCCATGAGACTATTATAATAGTGCATGGCAAGAACTTAAAATTACAATAAAAAATCACAATAGCTTAGATTTAATGAACTCACAGATATTTAGGACATCCCATTCTGTACCATTGCTTAGGGAAATATACATGAAATACTTCTTCTCATCATTTTTGCTTATTTGTTTGTCAGAAGTGACTTGAAATTCTCAATTCACTGCAACAAAATTTATGACAGAGACCTTAACCTAAACAGGAATCAGGAAGGCCTGTGGGCGAAGCTCCCCTAGTCTATGTCATTTCTAGAGCCCTACAGGAAGAACCCCATGTTTACAATATAGCTCCATGGTTGTAATTACCCTTCCCCTTGACTTCCTCTTCCCCTCCACAAGATACTTCTTGTTCCAGGCGGAACTTGCACGTGACTCACCAAGTCTGCACTTTCTGGACTGTAATCCCTTCTTTTTCCTAACTAAATCCTTTTTGGTAATGGAGTATCTAGTCTCCCTTTGTTTTATGGTCAACAACTGCATAACTATTAAAAGCCACATTGCTTTACTTGATTCATCTCTATGTTTCTTTCCTTTTTCATTATTCTCCAAAGTTGTCTTCAGTAGTCTTTGAAAACTAGAAGTGAGATCTCCTTCTATTAAAAATCCAGATTGGAAAATCCCTTTCTTTTTTTTTTGGCACACTCTTAGGTAAGATGTGCTTTTTTTTTTATTTATTCATTTTAGAGAGAGGGAGAGATAGAGAGAAAGAGAGGAGAGACAGAGAGAGAGAAGGGGGAGGAGCTGGAAGCATCAACTCCCATATGTGCCTTGACCAAGAAAGCCGGGGTTTTGAACCGGCGACCTCAGCATTTCCAGGTCGACTCTTTATCCACTGCGCCACCACAGGTCAGGCTGGAAAATCCCTTTCTTAAGGGCAATTAAAGTTTACTACTTTGGTTTCTAGAAGCTGGAAAACCCCACTTAGTTTTCTCTATGGTAAGAAGGCATGGACTATGCATTCACCAAATAATATTAAGGTCAGTTAAAAGACTAACTATTAACTTATGAGAAAACATAGCAAAAGTGGGACAGAACTTGACAGAACTTGGTGGACGTAAATGGGCTTCTCAAAGATCAGAGTTCAAACTCCAAAGAAGCATAAAGCATTGTGTCACCTTTGGATGAACCCATAGATTCCAGCACCTACTTATGATAAACATGGACATGAAATGCTTTTAGATGAGCATGTAAGTAAGTGATTGAAGTCTATACAGCTTTGTCGTCTTACACCTTTTTCAGTAGATCACAAGGCAGGGGAAAATGGGTATATTTTATCAGGATCTCAGTCTAAGTAGGGAAGAAGTGCTGGGCAATTAAATATGTATTTTGAAAAAGCTACACAGATCTGAACTATACCTCCCTGGCCTTTTTCCCATATGTTCTACACTGTAAGTCAAAGGGTGTCCATAGCAGATACTGTCCATTACCACCTGGATCCCCTAGTCCACAGCATAGTAGTGAACATTGTCATGATTTTCAACTGCCAGCATTTCTTTGCCTACATAGCTTCCCTTGACCTCAAGATATCACTCTGAGAGTGTGTGGGCCAGGAGAAAGGAGAAATTGCCACCACCTGGGAGCAGTCCTGAACTGCTGGTGGGGGAAGTTGGTGCATAAATGCCTCAGCTCCCTCCTGCCGCGCTGGTAGAACTCTGCAGCCATCTCCACACCCACACCGTTTCCCAGAGCTCCCCAGTGGGATTCAGCTTCAGCGACTCAGGGTGGTAACTTGCTTGATAACACACCTTTCACTGGCTTCCCTGTGGCGTTTCCCCTTTCCCACACTGGTGTTTCCTGGAATCACCTCTAAGACGTCTTGTACTGGAATCCTTGTCTTAGGTCTGCTTCTGGAGAAACAAGACTGTGCCAAACTAAGACTGTGCCAAAAATTATTTCTCTTCTTTTTTTCTTTCTCTACAGTTCCAAAGCTCTAAATAATAGCTGTACTGGCTTGTGCCTTATGGACAGATGTACACTGCTTCATAAATATCATCAAAAACATAAACTCCTCCCCATCTATTTTTTTTTTCTTTTGTGACAGAGACAGAGAGAGGGACAGATAGGGGCAGACAAACAGGAAGGGAGAGAGATAAGAAGCATCAATTCTTCATTGCAGCTCCTTAGTTGTTCATTGATTGATTTCTCATGTGTGCCTTGACCGGGGGGCTATAGCAGACCGAGTAACCCCTTGCTCGAGCCAGCGACCTTGGGCTCAAGCTGGTGAGCTTTGCTCAAACCAGATGAGCCCGTGCTTTGGGAGTCATCCGGAGACCACCTGTCAAGTCCTATCTCCATATTTTTCAAAGGAGAACTGAGGCCTAGAGACCTCCCCAAGACAAGCAGGGTGTGGGTGGCAGCTGGTAAGCAGGCTTTCACAGCATTTAGAAAGATGACAGTGACTGATGGCTAGCAGATAAATTCTGATCTTGCCGATGGGCGTTGTTACTATGCATAAGCTAAGCTTCAGAGAAGAAGTAAAATCATTTAAATATTTGTATTAACAAGAAGAAAAGTGTGAAATGTCCTAAATTAAATTATAGCAGACGGGGAGAGTAGCCAGAAGAAACAACGAGAGGTTCATCAGTTAACAGCTGCAGGCCGAAACCAAGAGAAGACTGATAACCTTACTGAATGTACCTCCAAACTTTGAGTTAACTTCCTTCCAGGGGGCTCATTCTGCAATTCTCTAGACAGAAGAGCCAAATAGCTGCCCATCAGGAACCACTACGTCTTGCTCATGCGTGATATTTCTGGACTGTTACCCAAACCAACCCCAGAAGAGCAACACGCAGCTCACGGCCCCTGACCTACCCCACAACTAGCCCCACTTCACCTTCTCCCACCCCCTTTATCCAGAGCCAGTGTAAATGCTTTCAGAACAACTGACATCTTTCTTCCCCAAACTGTGTCTATGAAAAAACGCCATCAATCCCAGAACGTTGGCCACGTCTTCTCCACCCAGCCCTGCAGCTAGTGTGTTAGTCCACACACCCCGAGACCTGGTCCTTTTTCTGACTTGCATAGAGTTCAGTAAAGCACTCCTTTCGGAAAAGCTTTCAGCTGTGAAAGTTTTTGTTTAATGCTATAGATCATTCTACTTCTGGGCCCTGATCCTGTAATGCTATGACAATATATTATAAATAAATATGTAAATTGAAGCATCAAATCATCATCTTTGTTCCTTGAGTCCCCTCTGTGCACACGAGGGCGCGCGCGCGTGTGCACACACACACACACACACACAAAACACAAATCTTGAGGGCTCCTTAGTTACCATCTGGATTTGGACATGCTAGTACTCGGAGCAAATTGTAGGGAAATGCTGACAATGAGGCTGGTTCTGGAAAAACCCAGCCAGTTATGGATTTCTGCTGGACCGCGAAGTTAAGAGCTTTTTTACTTCTTATTCAGAGAGAGTCCTTGGACACAGGATAATTTGTCGTGGCTACTAACCAAAAAAAAAAAAAGGTCAAGAAAAAATGAAAATGAATTATTATTATTTTCCTTCTTTTGGACATGGTTTTCAGCATTTATTTGAATTTTCCAAATTATAGGTAGATTAATCTAAAAAAAAACAACCCTGATAATGCAAGTCATTTTATACGTAATTTCTATCCACACCTATGGAGTCAGCATTCTAACCAGCAAGGAGCAAAGACCTTTCCTGATACCATCGCATGCTTCCCATATGCTACCTTCGCCACCGCGTGGAGTGTTTATTATTTGGTGCTAATCGTTTCCCTTTGCTTATTCTAGAAATTACTACTTGCTGTCTCTTTTATAAACAACCCTGAAGTGAAACAAAACAATAGCTTTCTTCATCACATTAACAAGTCGTATTTGGCAAGTTATTTGCAGATATTAATGCTGGAGGCTCAAAACCATTCCAACAGATTACAACCAGAAAACTTCATTTCCTTGCTAGAAACATACCATTCCGAATGTCAAGACTTCAGCTTCAAATAAGGTTCTAATGAAGGCAAAAGACAGTTATATATTTGCGTTGCTAAGCAACCAATAAAGCAGCTTGCCAAATCTGAAACAAATAAATATGTTCTAACTGAAATTTCAGAACAATAATTTATATGGGATTAATATTCATAAAAGATACATTTAGAGAGTAAAGACAAGCATGGTTGATTGTTCCTGGCATAGTGATGGAATAAATTATTCCAAGTGTGGAAAGACTGGAATCATGTTAATGCTCTTATCTTCAGATAGTGCAACTCTTAATGAGGTCATTGAAGAATGAAAATTCTTAAAATAATGCAAAATGTCATCAGAAAATGCATCCACTATAATAAACCTGTCTTGTTTTTAAGAGGAAAGGATCTTATTGGTAATACGAAAAAGTCTTCAAGTTCTCGGGTTTCTTGTCACAAAGGAATGTGCAGTAATGATTCCAACTTGAGCTTCATTTATTTAAAATTTTAGCATACTTGGCTATGTTTTTATGTGCCTTATTCTTAGCCTTCAGAGTTTCCAACTGAGTACATAGGCATTTCTGACAAACTCACCACGGATAATGAGACAAAGAGTTAACCAGGGAATGGGCGGAAGAAAGGAAGATAATGCAGAAGGTTGCAGAGTTGAGCTGTATTTCAGGGCAATGTGGGGAAGTCCTGGGAGCTGCAGCACCGTCAGATGAGCCATGTTTCTGTAGCTGGTCCAGGCGAAGAGCTTGGTCAGTACCAAGGCAGCTGAGAGAAAGCTGAGACAAGAGCCATCCATAGTGTGCTCCACCTTTAATGCTGCGAGTGATGCTTTTCTTGGCATGACAAAGCTCTCTGACCCTGGTCCTTCCTGGAGGGGATGGGGGGGGGGAAGCACTCAGACATAGCTACTTCAAAGGGTAAGTTGGGCATGGGAAAGAGAAATCTTCCTCCCCAGCCCCCACCCACGGACAACTATGGAAACTGGTGTCGGTTCTGCATGGTGGATGGGTGGGTCTTCTGGGATGTGGTGGACAGTCTTCTCTGGCACAGGAATCCAGGAACATCCCTTGATTCAGAGCAGCAGGGGACCAGGAGGAGGAGAAGAGAGATGACGGTGCCAGGAGGGATGCATCTGCCCTCGGCGTGTCAAAATGGTTCTTGGTGGGTGTATTAGTTTCCCGTTGTGGCAAATTACCCTAAACTTACTGGCTTGAAGCAATACTAACTTATTATCTTACAGTTTTCGAGGTCAGAAGTCCAAATGAGTGTCACTGGCTAACATCAGGGTGCTAGCTGTGCTGTGCTCCTCCCGGAGCCTCTAGGGCAGGAACTGTTTCCTTGGCTTTTCCTGCTTCTGGAGGCAGCTTGCATTCCTTGGCTTGTAGCCACATCATTCCAACCTCTGCTGCCTTTGTCACATCTCCTTCTCTCTCTCTCTCTGACCCTCATGCCCCCTTTTTATAGGGATCCTTATAATCATATTGGCTATTCAAGGACAATTTTCTTATCTTGAAATCCTTAACTTAACCCTACCTGCAAAGTCCCTTATGACATATACGGCAACACAGACACAGGTTTGGGGAGTGGGGGGCATTATTTTGCCTACCAGACTGAAGGAGGGAGTAAGACCTGTTTCCAGAGTCCGCCTCCCGGGGCCGTGCAACTGGAGCCAGGTCTTCCCTGGTTATTGTGAAGGCCCCTGTTTCTCCCTGGTGTTCACAGGGCTGGAGAAGTAAGGTTATTTATGACTTCCCTAAGGCCTTCATTCTGCTTGAATATGCTGACTTCAGCCAGGGGCTGATTTCAACACATGCTAAAGCTATTATTTCTCAAAAGTGGAGAAGGATAGATAGTCCCTGTCTCCCCTCTCCTCCCTCCGGAGAACTAGCTGCTATCCCACCCCCCACCCCAATCCCAAATCCTGGCATGCTGGCAGGTGTTCAGCCACGAACAAGATCCTGGGGACAGAGTTCTAGGTAAGGCAGTGCCACTCTCTCACCGTAAGACTCTGGCCAGGAAGGATGACAGGCCTGGTTCATTTTGGCATGAAAAAAAGTTGCATGCGTGGAGATTTGTTGGCAAAACAGTGACAATTCGCCTAAGAGGGCCTAAAATTAGCTGCCACCAGCACAGGAGAACGCAAGAGCTCTCCGAACAATCATTGGCTCCGCCTCAGCTCCCTCTACCTTCAGGAGCTGCGCGGAGGCCCGCGTGCGTGCTTCCAGTCTCGCCAAGAGGACTGCTCACCAACGGGATGCAAACAAGAGCCAGCCGATGAGGTATGTTTGGAGTGAAAACCCAGTATCATACCTGCTCCAACACAGCCCGGCCAAATCCTGAAAGATTTTTAAAGAGGGTGAAGTGTTGCAAGCTGAAGCCAGATTAACCTCTCCCCACACTGGGAGTGACTGCGTTGTGTTGAAGGCAGAGGCCCAGAGAACGTGAGAAAGGGGCGGGGCTAGGACTCCCCTGACCTGTGTGTGTCTGACCAGGATGCAAGCTGGAGGCCAGAGGAAGCCTCAGCAGGGGTTGATTTACAATAAATGTCGGTATTGATTGTGGGGCTGCTGCTCTATCTCTGCCCCCACCTCCACTCCCACTGCCTATTTAATCAGCCTTACCAAACTGAGGCCAGAGGCTACTCACTACTGAACAGTGAGGGACCTTACTGTGGTGGCTGCCACACAACAGAAAACACTTTCAGAAGACATCGAGTCCAAAAAAAAAAAGTAAGGCTCCTGAGAGTGAGTAAATCTAGGCTATGAAAAAATGAAAAATGTTTTCAGTATTCCCTGAAGACCGGTAGCCCTGAAGGGTCAGATGGCCGGTTGCCAGGCCTCCGGGAGTGGGGCGTGGTTTGGACTGCTCCCGCAGGAACATGGGGCAGGAGCTCATGTCTAATCAGTCCACGACTCTTTATGGAGTGCTCAGCCCCACTCAAGGTTAAGACATGCACGAGAAAGTGGAAAGAAAACTTGATTTGGACTAGTTAGAACTCAAGTCCTGCCATTACCATTTCATAGCTGTGTGACCTGGGTACTTCATTTCATGGTGTCTCAGTTCTTTTATCTCTATGATGAAACAATCATAATATTGTATATTAATTATGCATTAATTATATATTATAATTACACATTATTAACAATAATTTACATAAACTTGAGAATTTATTGTTATTATTATTATCCTCTGGCTTCTTCAAAAGGTTGATGGAAGAATCAAATGCAAATGTAAAAGTTCTCATCCTATTGAATGTTACAAAAATATATATATACAATTATAGAAGCAAGGTAAACTTTGGTTTCAACCTAGGAAATTTAGATAGGGAAGTTCTATATGCACACAAATATATTTGAAGAGAAAAACTGTGTTTAGCAGAGTGTTAGAGAGTCCTTGACATCAATTAGATTTCCTGAGCCCATGCACTAAAGGCTCGCTGTGAGGTACAGCCCAAGAATAAAAGTGGGAAAAGCAGTCATCAGAAAAAATTTCACAGGAGAGAAGAGTGTAAATGGAGTACAAGGAAGCAGAAAGGAACTTGGAGAATATTCCAGAACATGAGAGATTCATGAGCCAACCCACAGAAATAGTGAGAAGCAAATCTGAATAATTTCCCCCAAATCCTCTTCTACAAATCATGATGGGGAGTAATACAGTGATACCTACCGAAACATAAACCATACCTCCCTTTTAACAGAACACTCCTCCTACTTTCAGAAATCGATCCTACAGATGTATACGTGTGCATATACACTAATAGTATCTGTTAGGCTATTCCACAGACTATTTGTGTATTTGACAGAAATATAATGTAAAATCTAGAACTATAACTGCAGAGGCCATCAATAGGAGACTGCTTAGAAAACTGTGATACATTCACAATGAAATATTTTACAGATTTTATAAAATGCAGAGCATATAATAGGCTCTGTAGGTACTGATTTGAATAAGCATCAAGATTTATTAAGTACAATACTATTATTTGTGTTAAAAGAAAAAGAAAGACTCTGACCAATTGCTTGTCAATGAACGATCTTACCCACATCAAGGTCGTCACTAGTAGCAGGTGAGGATGGGGGGGGGGTGAGAGGGAGCTGTATAGTTACTCACTATATGCTGTTGGAATTCTGTATCATACTCATGTATTACCTATTCAAAAATGACCTTAACAGTATTTTCTGGTGGCCCAGTGTTTTTAAAGACTCCAAATAATTTTGCATACTCTGACTTCAATTTCACAAGTCCTAATAAGCACCATCCTCTGAAGAGATTTTAATTGAAATTGCTTCCAGGGAGATAACGAAAAATAAAGTCCAACATGGAGTCCAGTCCAGTTCCCCGTGGGCTTTACTTAATGGTTAGGAATGGTTATGGACTGAATGGTGCCCCCCACCCCCATCCTCACCAAAGCTGAAGCCCTTACCCCAATGTGACTGTGTGCAGAAAGAGAGCCTCTAAGGAGTATGTAAGGCTAAATAAGGTCATAATGGTAAGACCCTGATCTGAGAGGATTGGTGCCCTTATAAGAAGAGGAAGAGACACCAGGGCTTCCTCCTTCCCTCCTTTCTTCCCTTCCTCCATCCCTCCTTTCCTCTCTTGCTACCTCCCCCCCTCTCTCCCTCACTTTCTCCACCAGTAAGACACAGTGAGAAGGCAGTCAGCTACAAGCCGAGGAGAGAGCGCTCACCAGAAACCAACCCTATTGTCAACTTGATCTTGGACTCCTGGCTTCCAGAATGGTGAGAAAATAAAATGCCGCTGCTTAAGCCGCCCAGCCTGTGGTATTTTGTTGTGGCTGTCCCAGCAAAGTCACATGGACACCATCATGGACTCCAGCCAGTGTACGCTGAGCTCCAGTGGTGGAGGCAATGGCTGGCCTGCAGAGGACCCATGGGACATGGGAGACACAGTAACGCCCCTCGGCAACACTGAAAGAATGTGTGTCCTAGTTCCTGAGCTGTCCTCCTGACTGTGACCTTGCACTACCAACCTCTGTAGGATCTGTCTGAAGAATCTCACGTTCCTTCCACTTTGTGGGTACCAAGATCTATGACACATGGACAGCAAAATATGCCACTACCAAGAGTCAAGTTCACATCCAAAAATAGCACAGTTTCATATTTGCGATGGATAAATAGCAGAGTGTGACCCAGGAGTTCCCGATCAAGGTGAGCAGGCCTACTTGGTGTCACAGCCCCACAAAGGCTGTTGCCACCCCTGCGGCTGTAGACACAGCATGTCCTCAGTCTGAGATTTGCTGGCCTGCCCAAGGCAGGAAAGGCAGAAAATGCTCCACTCGGAGCACTGACTGCTCTGGAAATCCACGTTTCAGAGCCCCTGACCCTCCAGAACGGGGTAGTGAAGAGGTTCTCCATCTCACAGACAGACCAATTGAAATTTCTGTTGCCAATAACTGAAAGACACATTGCTCAGGTATCATTGACACCAAAGAGGAGAGTGACCCTACTGATGTGCTGATCCTGGGAATATGTTAATGGTGAAATAGCAATATTGGAAAGCCCCCCAGAAGCACTGATGGTTTTTCATTTCGTCTAAGATTTGAATTCTTATTATCAAGAGTATACCTGACATAGCAACACTAAGGAACAGATATCCCTATGATTTGGGCATAGAATAAGTTCTTTAATGCCAATGAGGCTAAAAGAAAGTGCAATGTGGTTTGTCATCAAGATTTGGGGGAGTGTGGCTTCAAGAGAAAATATGACTCAGGATTGTAGGTGACACTTTCAAGTGATTGAACTCATCCTGAACTTTGGAGAGAACAGGTTTTCATCGTATTCATTCCTAGCAAAGCTGAGGAAAGAGCTTTATCAGATTAGAAATAGAAATGAACTTGGAAACCAATTTCTGAAGACAAGCAAGCCTCTTTGAGAAATCGGTTTAGAAAAATTCTGCCTCCAAATCTCTCCTAGTAGATACAGTTCTGAACATATGGCAAAATCTTATCTACTTCAGGAGTTCAAAACCAAGAAAGAGAACATACTTAAGCACCAATTTCATAAATGCATTCTAGATCTGTAAGGAAGACTGTTGGTTACAATTATTAAACCTGGAAAGTCTCTAGAACTCTGCATGCAAGAGCTGTTTACCCCTTGAATCCTTATTAAATACTGTTAAGTATATAAGACATTGGTTTACCAACAATATGTTTGGTTTTGAGTAACATCAACTTGCCATGCAGGTGGCAGAGTAATTTAATTCTTTCAGAATATTAAAAGTAAATGCAATAAAATTTTTGTGCACAAATCAGAGGATCTTGAAAAGTATATCAGTTTCAAGATCAATATAATTGCCTACATTAATTTAAAATTTTCACTTTGTTCTCTCTGTACATGTAGGTCAAGACAGAGGTAATGGGATTTGTTAAAAATTTGCCTCCCTACACTTCAAATGAGGGAAAATTTTTTATAAATATCAATAAGAATGATTAAAGCATCCAAATGAGCTTGTTGCTTAAAATGTTACATTTCAACATGGATTTTGTTTGGGAGGTTTCATCAATGTTAATCCCTGGCGATAGGCATCCTTAATCAAAGGTATTTCAGCTTGCTAGAATTACAAATGGCACCAAATATAAATAAGTGTAACAATATAAAACCTTCAAGGTAGTTACAAGTCATATGCTCTAATAATTACCAGAATGACTCATTCAGTACTAATTTACTTGTGACCTTTCAAAAACTGCTACACAGAAAAGGAATTAAATAAATTAGCCTGATTCAAGTTATAAATGAATACTTATGTTGGAAAAATGTTTGCAGTACACAAGACTTAACCCATTAATATATAGGCCAGGTACTTCCCATGCCTATATTTGATCGGGTTTAGGGAAAATTTTCAAGAGATTATATTCTCACTATGCCTATGGTTTTAAGATGCAACTCATTTTTAAAAATCTAACTAGAAATGCCTCAAAATAATTGAATACTGTGTTACACCATCAAAGCCTATCTCTCTGAGTAGCATTCTGTCTTTTCTTTAGATATTGTTTTACTTATTTATATATTTTTGCTTTTTTAAAAAAATATTTTATTTTTTTAAAAAACCTGTTGATGGCCCTGGCCGGTTGGCTCAGCGGTAGAGTGTCAGCCTGGCGTGTGGAAGTCTGGGTTCGATTCCCAGCCAGGGCACACAGGAGAAGCACCCATCTGCTTCTCCACCCCTCCCCCTCTCCTTCCTTTCTCTCTCTTCCCCTCCCGCAGCCAAGGCTCCATTGATGCAAAATTGGCCGGGGTGCTGAGGACGGCTCCATGGCTTCCCCCTTAGGCACTAGAATGGCTCCGATTGCAGTGGAGCAATGCCCCAGATGGGCAGAGCATCGCCCCCTGGTGGGCATGCCAGGTGGATCCCAGTCGGGAGCATGCGGGAGTCTGTCTGACTGCCTCCCCACTTCTAACTTTGGAAAAATACAAACAAACAAACAAACAAAAAACTGTTGACATGGTTTCAAATGTCCCACTCAATATAACACTCTTTGTACACATCATGCCCCCATGCCCCATGCAAAGTCTCTTTCTACCCCCATCCCCTCCCTTTGCTCCCTCCCCCTTTCTCCATCCCCCCTTTTCCTCTAGCTTTTGCTACCCTGTTGTCTGTAGTTATGTGTTATGTATATATGTTGTTTGGTTTAGATATTGTCTAATGTAGACTCTCTCTTAGACTGTTTTCTACCTTCTTGTATTTTCCTGGTTCTTGATCATTCTTACTCCCTCCTCATTTATCTTCTGCACTCCATTTTCTCCTGCCTTTTCAGTTTCGGTACTTATACAAGAGATTTGTTTTCTATTCTTAATTGTAAAAGATGACAAAGGGAACAGTTTATATAATTTCCAAGGAGAATTAAAAATACAACCAAAGTTGATGCAACTAACTTTCATAGAACTAAATAACACTGGTGAAATAAATTTGATGTGAATGATAGATGTGTGTTTATATCTATCTGTGTAGATGTTTCTATCTATAATATTGATCCAGGCATCAGCTGAAATCATTTTGTGGTAAGTTCCTGTAAAGCCAGTATCCAAGGCCAGGGCCACTATCAAAGCAGCCTAGCCCATGCAGGTTCGCATTGGATTTGGACAGTCGGTAAAGAAACAATGGAGCCAAAAACTGATAGGCCATTTTCTTTCATTCTAGCTTGCACCTGGCGGGCAAGTAAAAACACACACTGGGCTCCAAAACCCACTCACATTCAGTGCTCACAAAGCCACTGACTTATCCGAGTTTCCCAGAATCAAAGGTTTCTAGCTCACCAGACTTATTCACCTCTGTTCCCCATCTCCTTCCTTCTCCAGCGTCAAACTGCACAAACTGGCCTCTCACTCAATACTCCGCCATCTTGGCTGCTTCTCCTGGCTACATGGCCTCTTTCTGCTCTCTGCTCTGCTCTCTCTGCTCTCTCATGCTAATCTCAGGAACCAAGAGAGCAAGCTCTCGTTCTACCCCCATTTTATAGTGTAGAAATCCAAATCTTTAATCCAATATACAAAATAGGGAAGTCTCTAATACAAAGTCACTTCTCTGAGGCATGATTGGATTGTACCAGCCCACATCAAGATGGGTGGGGAAGGCTTAATCCCAAAACCAAGCCCCAGGCTACGAGGATTCTGCCTGCCTTTAGCCCGCCCCCAACACACATTAATATCACCTGGGCAACGGCCTCTGTGTGGGCGGCGCCATCTTTAACAAAGTGAGCATAATATATTTTATCTGCCCAACAGTTCCCATTTCAGTTTGAAAAAAATACAATATCTCAGTTCTGCTTAGAGAAAGCAAGTTGTTCTTGTTTTACAGATCATTATACAGCGAAAGCAGCGTTAACTGAAGAGTTACAATTTCGAGTGTTAGAAATGCATCACCAGCATGTTCCTTGACTTTGTTTATTGTCAAAGCCATGTGCACAACACAGTCTTCACTGTATTTGATTAAGCTCACACCAGGACAGGTTATCTGACTCTAATCAGAGTTCTATCAACAGCCTGTCATTCTAAGAACAGATCTGTGATGTCAGCCCTGAATCTGTCTCCCTCCCCCACCTCCTTCCTCTCCTCACTATCTTAAACTATGCCACAATGAATGATTAAGAGCTTGGGTCAACATAATGTGGTTACATAAACACGCACTATTTCTGTCTTATGGAAATGCTTCCCCTGTGAGTTACTCAATATGTCTGGGCTCAGAGAATGCATCTCCTCCCTGGGCCTGCACGGAAAGTAACACCATTTGGCCTAATCCCACTGACAAATTGCTAAACCCTTTAAGCAGGACTGCTTGCTGCATGCACCGAGTGGCATAACCACGAGCAGAGCTAGCGGTTTATAAGCCAGTCAGATGCAGTGGTGCAGAGCTGACCAGCTGCAGTGGCAGGGTGGGGCCCCACCCCCCATCCAGCCTCCACCTTCTCAATGAGGAAGTAAGTCAGCTTTGATGATTACTAAGGGCTTTTCCAGTTATGTCCTTGAAACTCTTCAAGGAGCACTCTCAAAATTCCAAAAGGAAAGAACATGACCTGTAGTCTTCAGCCCTGGATATATCTGAGGCCTACAGCACTGCCCAACACAGAACAGGTGCTGAAAAGGCATTTGTTGAGAGAACGAACCTGGTGGCAGGTTCCCTAACACCCATCTAAAGCGACTGTCGTCCACAAAGGAGACCCGGATTCACTTCCTGCCCTGATTCAGGTCTAGTGCTTGAGTAGACACAAAGTTACTTATTACTTACTGGGCAAGTTAGAGGGGTAACAAGAAAAAATTAGGAAATAACTGAATTTTGAGAAGCAAGGAGAGAAAGGACCATGGGAATAATTTGTGGATGTCACACACCCTAGAAAAGAGTGCCACAACAGGTGTTAGCTTTCAGGATCCATTTACATCCCAGAAAAGACCATGCGCATAAGGTAGAACTCTCTCAGGAGACTCTGGAGATGGATCTAGGCAGTGTCCTCCACCCCCAAACAGACACGCTGATACTGGACCGAATGACAACGTTGGCAGACTACCAGGACGGACTGTTCTTGGGAGTCTGCTGAGGGGACCGAGGACTCAGGGAGAAGGAAGGTAGAACACTTGTCTTCTCATTTCCTCCCCTTTCCCATGGCCCTTTCCTACTTCAGTAACAGGAACCACATGCCAATCTTCAATAGTCATGTGCACCCTCCAGCGCCTGAAATCCAAGTGAAGGGAAGGAAAGCTCTGGGTGCCTCTGCTGACCCAACGTGGGTAAAAGAAAGATGCTGCAGAACTGAATTGTCTTCCATTGAACAGGGAGGGGAGTCCTGGCGAGGGCTGCGGGGGATGGGAGCAAAGGGGCTGTTCAGCCACTAGCGGCTCTGGGGAGAAGGGAAGCCAGCCAGCAGGGTTCTCTGGGAAATGAGGCTGCTCCACTGCCCAGGAGGTGAGCCCCATTCTTGTCCAGCACTCTGCTTCCATTCCTTTGCCCTTCCAGGTCTTACCACACTCTCACCTTTCTGCTTCCTCAGCCTCAGCTCCGGTGAGCTTTGGGTCAGGCCAGCAGAACACCGCCAGCTGCTTGGATCTCAGGGGCACCTGTAGACAGGGGAGGCCCACCAAGGTCACGGCTTGGAAGGATGGTGCTCCAAGCAAGTGGAAGGAGTGGGGTTGTGTGCCAAGGACCAATCAGGATTCTGAATTCAGTTTCTCAAAGACACGTCATCGCTGCTGTAGCAGGTCTGTACCGTGTTCAGTCCATTCATTCAATGGCATACAACAAACACCTACTGAGCATTGTCGATGTGCCATGCCGGGCTCTGGAGCTATGAGGGCGAACACACAAATAATGCATATCCCCTACTGTTATGGGCTTTAAATTTAGTGGAAGAGACATATATTAGTACTAAGGATCTCCTCCAATAAATACACAATTACAAAGTGAGATAGCCATGAAGAAGCGAAAGGATGAGACTCTGTGGGGATGGTCTACAGAGAAGGCTGGTGCCGGGCTAGGAGTCAGGACAGGCTCTCCGAGGGCTGACCCTGAAGCTGAGCTATGAAGAATGACTAGGAGATTTTTCAGCAAAGGGGGAGGGGGGCAGAAGGAGAAATGAGGAGGCAGGAAAGTCTAACTCAGTGGTAGTCAACCTGGTCCCTACTGCCCACTAGTGGGCGCTCCAGCTTTCATGGTGGGTGGTAGTGAAGCAACCAAAGTATAAATAAAAAGATTTAACTAGAGTAAGTTGTTTTATAAAGATTTATTCTGCCAAACTTAGTGAAAATCCAACATAAAGTATTTGGTAAGTAATTATTATATGCTTTAACTTGCTGTAACTCTGCTTTGTAAATTTTATAAAGTAAAATTACTTCCCTACTTTATAAATCACCATTACTGTGGAACCGGTGGGCGGTTAGAAAATTTTACTACTAACAGAGATACAAAAGTGGGCAGTAGGTATAAAAAGGTTGACTACCCCTGGTCTAACTCCTTGAACTTTAAAGTCATGCCTATCATTTTCTACATTATGCTATTCAGATGTAGCTAACAGAATTCTGTCTGAAAACTTGCTAAAAGGCAGTTGTTCATGAGAATATGCTGGTAAGGTAAGAGGCTACAGATCCGAGTGATGGAGACAGGTGTATGGAGACCTTGTCTATGGAGACAGAGTTCTAATCAGCGACCCTTGTGTCATTGATTCTATAATAACTTATCATAGAGTCTTATAATAACTGTTTTTGTGTGTGTTTTGTAACTACAAAACTGTCCTTGCTAGATTTTTTTTAGAAGTTGTCTCCATACGTGAGACATATGGACTTCAAAAGTTATTGCCTTTCTAAAATAACCATTAATCCTGGTTGTCACAAGAAATTGTACTCTGACTACCTGAACGAATCAATAAATCATTGACTACAGCAGATGACTTTTTTTTTTTTAAATAAAAGCTCAAGTGTGGAATTTTCATTCCAACAAACTGCATGAGCAAAGGCCCTGTGGCAAGACAGGGCACAGAATGTTCGGAGTAGTGGAGGGAAACAGGTAGGTTAGGAGGAAAACTCGACAGTGCTTATAGGGGCGAGAGGAATGAGAAAGAGCCGTGCCAAGAATGACAGCCAAAATCTCTGACCTACACACAGAAAGTGAGTGGTGGTCATGGGCAGAGGGAGGACATAGAAGAAATCCAAATTTGGGAGAGAAGACACGCTTTGGGACATGCTGAGTCCGAGGTGTCTTTGAGAAATCCAAATGGAGATTCTGTGGATGATCTGCGGAGAAGTTCAGGAGGGGAGAATAAATTTAGCAGCTGTCAGAATAGAGATGGTACTTGATGTGCACAGATGTGCAGATGTGGACAACGCGGAACAGACAGATGGCACCAAGAGAGAAGAAAAGCCTCCTATAATCAAGTGTTAGGGAATTAATCCCACACTCAGTGCTGAGCAAAGAAGGAGGAACCTGTCCAAGAATCTGAAAGAAACATCCCCAAGAGACAGGGGGCCACCCAGGTATGATCACCATTGCAAGCAAGCCTGCTAAGAGAAGAAGCATTGTGTAGGGGCTAGAATTCTAGGAGGAGTAAGCTTCTCTACGGAGGTATCAGAACCTAGCACTGTGCAAAATAACTGGACCAGAAATATTTTTCTGAATTGAAGATGAAACCTGTGAGAAACGTGCATACACTAAAATAGATGTGAATAAATTAATTTTTGGAACACAACCCATTTGTACCTTGAGGACATCATGTACTATGATGGAAGGACATATTTTACTTTGAGTGGAGAGAATTTTTTTTCACTTTTTTCTAAGAGCACTTTATTCCTGGAATTGACCTAAAATTTGAGTTTCTAATTTTGAGAATTAGAATGAAGAGTAAGGAGGAATGAGACGCACACACGCTGCCCCACTTCTGGTGTGTTTTGCTTTGGTCTCTGGTTAGTTCCGCTGTCAGGGCTGTAGTCTCCTACACACTTACTACTCCCTCCCTCCTGTGTGGCAGCAGTAAGAAGTGACCAAGATGACCCCTGACAGAGCGACATCTGGCAAAAAGGAGCTGGGGAAAGAAATACAGTGAAAACCAGAGACAAATGTCAAGTTCCTTTATATGAATCCTCTCATTAATACATGATGGAACTGGACACAGCTGATTAGGCAAGATGCTTGTTTGTTTTATTTGACATGTGGAAATTTGAGGCTGTGGCTTTACTCAAATCTTATCTATTTCCCAGGGGCAAGGGGGTACGTTGATAGAGCGTGGGTTCTACATTCCCAGCTGTGATATTCATGCGCACCCAACAGTCTATTTAAATAGCACATTATTTCTAAATATGAAGAAGTGCTTTGAAGATTAATAAACCTTTCTTTTTTTGCAGTTGTCTAGAATCCATATGTTTAAGTTTCAGAATTGCACTTGATATTATAAAACATAGAACAATCCAGACTTAGGTATTTCTTCCTTTAAAGCAAAATGTATGTATACTTGAGTTTATACTGTATTGATAATCGTGTTGGTCTAAAATATACTGTATTTCCCCATGTATAAGATGCTCCCGTGTATAAGATGCATCTTAATTTTGGGGCCTGAAATTTGAAAAAAAATGTATTACATAAAGTTATTGAACTCAAGTTTTATTCATCATAAAATTCATACAACTCCTCACCCATGTGAAAAAGCAGAAAATGCAAGTAAAAAGTCTACAACCACTGTACAAGATGCATCAGTTTTTAGACCCCAAATTCCCCCCCCCAAATGTGTCTTATACATGGGGAAATACGGTCGATGTTCGTGAGAAAACTGCAGATGTATGAGAAGTTAATTCTTAATAGAAAAAAAATGTTTTATGTTCTAGGCTAGCTCTTAAAAGGCATTTCCAACTTTCCAACCTTTGAAAGTTTTATGTTTTATTAATTTTTGGTTTTCAATGTAAAATAGTCATTCCTAAAGGTTAGAAAGGAATTGAGGCGTTAATCAATCACCACCTCTTCTTTTATTGTGTGTCTCTTGAACAGAGCACTGACTCATATCTACATGCCTGATACACAGAGAGCTGGAAGACAGCTTTGGTTCAGCCTTGTTTCAGCATGGAAGAGATTTACTGAACATTACACTTACCCATATGGGGAGCGGTACAGTGGTCGTGACAGTATTCTGCCAGGACCCTCTGAAAATACTCTTCCTGGAATCTGAAAGGCCACTGAGCAGAGATGTGGGAGACCTGGGTTCATGTCTTGTTTCTGCCCTTATAAAGTGTAGGGCTTTAGTCTAATTAATAAACATCTCTCAAACTCACTTCTTCCTCTCTAACCTATGGCGGGTGGACTACATAGATGACCTTTAAAACGTCTGCCAGGTCTAAAATGTTTTGACTGATTCATGGCAACCTCAGTGCTCCTGATTATCTTGGGTACTTGGACCAAAGTCTGATTTTTTTCTTCATGCATTTAAATATTCTTAATTTTAAAAATAAAACTGGATGTTGAAGAAACAAGACTCATAAATACAGGGAACAAACTGAGGGTTGCCAGATGGGGGGAGGGTGGTGAGGTAGGGTGAAAAAGATGAAAAGAGCAGGAAGTTACAAAATAGTCATAAAGTACAGCATAAAGAAAAAACAAACAAACAAAAAACCCCTGGATGTTGAATTAGAATTCCCCAACTATGTATCTTACCAGATAAAGACCTAAAGGTTTTATTTGACCAAATGCAGATTTAAGTTACTGGTTCCTACTCCTTGGTGTGAGGAATAAGGTTTACAGCAACGAATTGCCATTCATTGCTGTTTCATGCTCCCCCACCTTTCCGTAGAGTGAATGTCCCACACACCTTTGGATTGAACTTCAAAGATAATTTTGCTTACCTACCTATAAAGTTAATAGGTTTCCATCTAGGGCTTAGAAAGTATAAGGCCAGCTAAAATTCAAGTGGGAATGTGAGAACGCCCTTTCCATGAAGCTGCCAGAGGTTTTAGCAGGTTCGGTACACACTTGGATTTATCTAATTTCTAACTCCATCTTCTCCACAATATGCCACTTTGCCTCCAAGAGTCCCTGTTAAAGACTGGTAATCCCTTGAATTATTAAAGGGAAAAAAGCATGCTGTTATGTATGCATCCACATTATGTAGCCTTGCATAAGTAGGCATTCAATGATAGATTTGGGGAAGACTAGAGGGTGAAAGATTTCCACTACAAAGTCTTAGACGAGGTCATGTAATTTCTGGGCTGTACACTGGATCAGTTACAATGCTACTTCTATCTCGTAGAGGTCTTCATGTATGTAGACCAAAACGGCTACATCTTCATCTTGGTGTTTAGGATGCTTGATGTTCTGATTCTTGGTATTTCAGCTGAAGAGAATTCAGGATTTTTATGGAGGGTGTGTGTGTGTGCGCGCGCACAAGTGTGTGCATGCACCTGGCTGATCCCAGTAAGATATATAATCACCAGGTCTATTCCTACCTGCAAACGGTACACTTCCCTGCAAGAAAGATTCTTCAAACTTTTGTGAGCATAAGTACTTTTTCACATACCCAAGAGAAGTGAGTGAAGCCTCTACGTGGGAATGCTGAGCAGTGAAGTCAGCCAGTGAGTGAGAACTGGGATACAATGAAGCTCCGATCCTCCAACACAAATCCCAGCAGCACCCAGCAGCCCTGGCTGAATTCGAGGTGTACCAAAGCTCTGTACGTACTTGGTAGGTGCTCCAGGGATGAGACAATACATTCTCCCTGTGGCCATCAGACTTGGAGTTTCAGATCCTTGGATTAGTACATAATTCAAGAAGTGAATCTCAATGTATACATACATTTGAAAATTCTATTAGCATCATTTGAAATGTTTTCTGATAATTCGTTATCCTCTTTTGTACATGCTAATTTTAAATTGTGTTGGCTGTCCTTTCTTACTGATTGGTAGGAGTTTTTATTTTAAATAACAGCCTTTTTCTTTTTTCTTTTCTTTTTTTTTTTTTTTGCACTTTTCTGAAGTGAGAACTGGGGAGACAGAGAGACAGGCTTCGGCATACGCCCAACCAGGATCCACCCGGCATGCCCACCAGGGGGCGATGCTCTGCTCATCTGGACATTGCTCTGTTGCCGCCAGAGCCGTTCTAGTGCCTGAGGCAGAGGCCATGGTGCCGTCCTCAGCACCCAGGCCAACTTTGCTCCAATGGAGCCTTGGCTGTGGGAGGGGAAGAGAGAGATAGAGAGAAAGGAGAAGGGGAAGGGTGGAGAAGCAGATGGGCACTTCTCCTGTTTGCCCTGGCCGGGAATTGAACCTAGGACTTCCACACGCTGGGCCAACACTTTACCACTGAGCCAACCGGCCAAGGACTTTAACCTTTTTCATTGGATATATGCATTGTAAATATCTTCTACTCGCTTAATGGAATCTTTTAATGAACACACATTGTTAACACAATAAAGTCCAGGTTATCTATCCTTTTATGGCCAGTGGTTTTTTCTGTCCTATTTAGGGATATTTTGTTTACCCCAAAGTCATATAAAGGTGTTTCTCAAAAGAACCTCTCTTCCCTGGCAACTGAACTGAGTGGTCTACCCCCTCTCCCAGAGTCTACCCTTCTCTCAGAAGCACAGATGTTAGACCGTCAGATTTATTTACTTACTCATAATACAAACAACATGCTTCCATAACTAAAAAATAAGCTTTGAAGTCAAATAGATTTGATTTCCATTTTAGCTCTGTCATCTGGTTGTTGTGTGACATGGGCTTGGTTAACACCACGAAGTCCACAAGTTGTCAGGATCAGACAGAATCGTGTCTATGAAAGGATGTGGCACAGTGCCAAGGGAACCAGGAAACGTTCATGGTCTTCTCTTTTCCTCTCAATTTCTCTTCACTGTCTTTAACTCAAAATTTTCAGTCATCACAAAACTAAATTGATAATGATAAATTAGAATTTACATGACTTTTATTCACTCAGTGATGATCAATTATGTCCTAGAACAGGGGTAGTCAACCTTTCTATACCTACCGCCCACTTTTGTATCTCTGTTAGTAGTAAGATTTTCTAACCGCCTACCGGTTCCACAGTAATGGTGATTTATAAAGTAGGGAAGTAACTTTACTTTATAAAACTTATAAAGCAGAGTTACAGCAAGTTAAAGCATATAATAATAATTACTTACCAAGTACTTTATGTCGGATTTTCGCTAAGTTTGGCAGAATAAATCTTTATAAAACAACTTACTCTAGTTAAATCTTTTTATTTATACTTTGGTTGCTCAGCTACCGCCCACCATGAAAGCTGGAACGCCCACTAGTGGGCAGTAGGGACCAGGTTGACTACCACTGTCTTAGAACATATAAACCCAAATCTCAGGTTTCCACTTACAAAAAGCTTCTTAGAGTGAAAGGAATTTTTTTTTTTTTTGCAAGCTTATCAAGGGATGTACCTGGTGGTTCCGAAGAACAAAGAACATTCTTGATATTAAATAGAGCTCTGAGGCTTCATAATCTCAGGTTAGAGCTGCATTCTGCTTAGCCTCATTCTTTTCTGAGTACAGTCACTCTTTTTAGATATTACTTTTTCACTAATCACTGCCAATCATACTGAAGGGTACTGTGGCATAAAGGATCTTTTCTTTCAAAAGCCACAACTTAGATCATAACCAGGAGCTACAAAAACTCCTGGGGAGTCTGCTCCTTCTGGAGAAATGCTGGGAAGCTCCGAGGCCGTCGTCCTGGGCAGCCAGCCAAAGGGGCTGCCAGTCCTGACCTGGCTGTCAGGTCCCGGAAGCCAGCTTCCCTGTCCCTTCAGTGTCACAGCTGGGTATCGATGAGTAAATAAACTGGCTGTTCTCCTCCTCTCCTCTTGCATTATAACATTACAATATTTTGAGTTTGTCTCTGTGTCTGTGTGTGTATGACAGATGTCAGCAAAATGCAAAGATTCACATGAAGAATGCAGTATGTGTATGTACATATACACCAAAAAAGTGTTCTAGCCTTTTCTTTTCATATGTAAAAGGTGCGCTAATTTCTTTACTCAAGAATGCTATTCAGGTCCTGGCCCATTGGCTCAGTGGTATAGTATTCGCCTGGCGTGCAGGAGTCTTGGGTTTGATTCCCGGCCAGGGCACACAGGAGAAGCACCCATCTGCTTCTCCACCCCTCCCCCTCTCCTTCCTCTCTGTCTCTCTCTTCCCCTCCCGCAGCCAAGGCTCCATTGGAACAAAGTTGGCCCGGGCGCTGAGGATGGCTCTGTGGCCTCTGCCTCAGGCACTAGAATGGCTCTGGTTGCAACACAGCAATGCCCTAGATGGGCAGAGCATTGCCCTCTAGTGGGCATGCCGGGTGGATCCTGGTCGGGCGCATGCAGGAGTCTGTCTGACTGTCTCCCCGTTTCCAACTTCAGAAAAAAAAAAAAAGAATACTATTCAAAGCTGCTTGTTGGAGACACAACGATGTTCCATTTAAGGGAAGCTGTGCAGGGGCATGGACATTTCTGTTGCTTTTGTTTGCAAACGATTCACAGCAACGTCTAATTGAGACACTATGCCCCACTAAACCCTGGAGTAAAAACTCCAGGGGGAAAATTAGTTCTTCTATTTTAAAAAGAACTAAAAGTCCTTACCTAAGGAGCTTACTAAAGTTAGGTTTAAAACATTTCTAAGAACATATTGAAACAGCACAATGTAGTCAAGAGTTTCTGGGGGGGGTTTTCTCATTGAAAGTGAATCCTGGGGAGTCTGAGATATTGATATTGCTGAGTTGTGACAGTGACTGTGACCCCACAGAATTCTCCTTTATGCAGATGTGGGCACCACATACCTAAGCAAATGTCCAAGACATTGAAGAACCCAGGTGGGCAGTCCAGTTGGGAGAAATGTTTACATTTTTCTCAAAAAAATTAAGGATGTTAACAAATGAGAGGCTCTGATACTTACTGTAAGTGCTTTAGTGAGGTAAACAAGAAAACTTTATTATTAGAATAGAATATAACGTTAGAGGGAAAATATTTGGATCTTTTAAGATAAACCTAGTAAAAATGGTTATGAGAAGCAAGAATGATGTGGTAGAGGGAGGAGGAATTGACCACCTTCTCTTAGTCGCTGCTTCTCTTCCTCCTAAAAACACCTTTTGTAAATGCCACCTGTCCTACAATTTCCTGTTTCCTTAGACCAGCTTTCTCCTTACCCAGAGCGATCACCTGCTCGCCCCAGGGGCACACTTGGCTCTGTTCTCCTCAGAATGTCCCTTTAATGCTGCTGGCCCCACCCACAGACCGCAGGGCTGCCCTTCTGTTCCCTGTACATCTTCTGTATTTGAAACAGTCAAAGTAACATGCCTGGTCTTGACTGCCTGAAGCCTCCTGCTATGCGGGCCCCTCCCTATCACCTTCACCAAGGGGTCCAGAGACAGGCAGCACAGAGAGAGGGTGCCCAGCCAGGGTGCTCAGCTGTCTACTGCCAGCTAGTGCAATCACAGAAGAAAAGATGCCGCAAGTCACCCTCCTACATTGTGTACTTGTATGCATGCATACATTTTTATTTTTAAAGAAGGGAAATGAAGCTGCTACTAAAACTACTAACCTCTTATTTCTGACTCAGAGAAATAAAGTGGGAAAGGCAATTACTGAGATGGTGCACAAACTTTTTTCTTAGGGGTTGTCCCAGTCATATGGCTTTACTGGAGTTTTCCTTCTAGATATGCTTTTGAAGGCAACCTTGCAACAAAGAAATACTGCATATACAAAAAAGGGACTTTACCAAAAGCATGTTAGAGAAATGCCCTGAAATGCATAAAATGAGCTTAGGACTTCCTGAAACCTGAGTTCTGGATCTGTATAAACCACATGAACATTTTAATCCTCTTTACAAAAAGACACAGAATCATGGATCTTAAAATGTAAATAAAATCAATGGTTTAGAAGGAAAAGGTCCATGTGAAATGGGAAATACCTTATGATCATCAAGAAAATAATAGTAGATGTTGATATCTAGTTCCATATAATTGATTTAAAACAATTTCCCCCAGGTATAAAAATGAGATTCTTAAAAGTATCACTGTTATACTTTGTAAGAGTCTGAATGAAAGACTATATTTAGTTCTTATTAGTTGAAGAAAATCAACAATTAGATCCTTTTCTCTTTGGTGGAATTTTTACTGTAAGGAAATTTGAGAACAAGATAGAGTGTTTTAAAGGGACTTCTCAAATGAGCTGTACTCAGGATTAGAAATCCCCCCCCCCCCCCCCGGCAGCATATGTGTAAGAACTCAGCTGAGATTTAAATACTGCCATCTGACACTGCATACGAAAACCTTTCTACATTTCCAAGGCTTGGAAGAGCAAATGTTTCTTTCATGTGTCTCTAATGTTAACCAATTCAGATGGTTTTCTGAACAACAGGTATTTAAATTATAGGAGGTTTCAGAAGCAAGGTTAGCACTTTTTGTCATTTGATGGACCCTCTCAGGTTGATAGGGAACTTTAAATACACACACTGAATAGTTCAGCATCTTAAAGTTAGGCTCTAAATTCAGACTTGTGAGGCAAAATTAGCCTGGCCAACTCCCTGAATCACCCACAAGGTACAATGTAAGTGATTGGTTTGTGTAGACTGGACCACCTGCTTGGCAACTTTGTTACCCCCTCTAATTCTTGGACAGTCACTGTTTCTCCCGACTCTTCATTATTCAGTGTATTCACCCACAGGGCACTCTCTCTCCACGGCCACTGGAGATCTAGGGAGGGGGCTGTTGGTTTGTTCTCATATTATTTTGTTTTATTGGCCCATGGCAAGAGAAATCCTTACACAATCTGACTGTAGGTTCCTTTGTGTTCAGCTTGATCGCTCCATTGCCTGTGGTGTACTTGCACCAACACTGTGATCTCTGGGACTATTTAAAGGCATTTCTTCTCTTCCTCCCCTCCCTCGCTCCCCACAGAAATGGGTAATTTATATGCACACGTGATGCTGCTCCACATTCTAAGATAGAGCCACAGCAAAAGGCCGTCTGTGTGGAGGCTGTGGGCATCTCCACCCTGATCTGTTTAAACAGTGAGGATAATACGGCAAGCCCTAGGAAGCCCAACTACCCCAGGGTTTATCTACAGCCAGCTATCCCCCCCTCACCCCCCACTTACTCAGCTCAGCCGGACAATCACAGCCACGTGAAAACTAGAACACCTCATTTCATGATGTTTTGTCTTTGTTTTCAGAAGCTCTTCATGATCTAAGCTGTGACATTTAGTGAGATTGTGAAGTAAGATCCATGAAGGGTTGACGATGAGGTCCCGGCTAGACCAGACCCATCACACTGGCCATGAAAATAAACAGCCGCTGCAGTTCATCGGCCGGAACAGGAAAACCCTCACCCTCTCTAGCTCCTCTGCTTCGTTCCAGCGAGGCCCAGCTGTCTTGCTCACAAACATGACTGCGCAGCCTCGGAAGGCTAGGGGTCAAGAGGTCACGGAAGGAAAGAGGCATAATCGCTAAGCCTGGCTCCGCACTTGGCTTTTGGAACCTTTTGTTCCTCTGGCCGACACTGGAGGTAGTAAATGGACACTTTTTTTTTTTGCCTGCGAGCTGGAACACTAAACATATGGATGGAATCGGGGCGACTTCTGTTAAAAGCTACAGATAATTCCACTTCAAAGAGAACTGCGCTTTCCATTTCCAAATGCTTCCATCATCTGGTCTGTGCGCCCCCGTCTCCCCAACCCCGGCCTTTGGGGGATCAGATGTGTCCCACTGTTAGAGGTCAAAGCCCACCCGGCGGGCGTCGGGTTATCAGTGAGACCCCAGGACCAATCCCATCTGCCCCTGGCGCCTCTCAGCGGTACCCCGTGCACAGAGAAACTGGACATGAAATGAACTACGTGGCGGATGGACTCAAAGGGAAAACGGCACCTGGGCTGAGCCGCTTAGCTTCCCCCCCCTCCCCCCACACACACCCGCGGCCAGTGAGCAGAGGAGGACGCGCATGCGCATGGCCACCCCGGCTCCATGCCTCCTCTGAGCACAATCCTGGGAGGGCAGTGACCGGGACTGGAACCGGAGGCCCAGACACGGTGCTAACGACATCGGTGCCAACTTAAGAGAGTAAGGGTCAATGAGAAAGGAAGCCTCCCTACACAGGCGGAAGGGGGTCTCTGGAGACAGTCCGCTGAAACAAAGCCTGGCACCGACGCTTCTGGTCTCTTTGCACCCACCGGGCTGGGGCGGTGGGCTGCTGGGGCAGCAGCTCTGTGTCAGCTGTTTAAGCTTATTATGATCCTCTTGCGTGATTTTACTCCCCCCCCCCCCACCATTAGAAAAATACATATGGACTTTGTTAGAGGGGCCATTGAGAAACGTATAGAGTGACAAAGACAAAATATGGCAAAACACCCTTAAAATGTCACATTAGCGACTTAATGACTATTTATAAATGGGGGTGTGGTGGTGCCTTTGGCAGCTTTTTGTTGTGTTGGCTGACTTTACAGTTACAGATCATTTCTCCGCCTAAAGGCGAGATACCAGTCAGTGACCAAACAGGCTTAATAATCCCGGTATGAAACCTCTACTTTGAGTATGGTGTTCCCCACAGTATAGCACCCTCTTTTCTGCTCTGTATACCCCAACCAACGACAAGCTAATGAAAACTGATTGAGGGCAGCAGATTGGCTAAGGTGTTACAGGAAAATACTGGTTTCAAACTGAGAAAGTTTATTTTATTTTTAAGATCCCTTTTCTTAAATGCTTTTCTTTCATTTTTTTTTTTAAGATTTATTTATTGATTTTATGGAAGAAGGGAGAAGCAAGAAGCATCAACTCATAGTTGCCTCACTTTAGTTGTTCATTGATTGCTAGTCGTGTGTGCCTTGACCAGGCAAGCCCAGGGTTTTGAACCAACGACCTCAGCATTCCAGGTGGACACTTGATCACTGTGTCGCCACAGGGCAGGCTAAAGTGCTCTTCATTCATTATCTATTGTATCAAAACTTTTTTACATGGCCTAAAGAATGTGTGACAACAACATGGAAAATTACTACTAAGGATAGGTGCATTGTTCTACTTAAGTGATTGTCAAAAGCATGTATCTAAACGAATTTCCCCCCAACTGCACTCTGCCTAAATTTGCTACACTGAAGATGACTAAAGTCTGTTCTCTCACCTCACATGCCCTCAACTGTGACAATGAGATCCACGGTGGATCCAGGAGGGGAAATACTGGTAGGTACTGTGAGAGTTATCATATGTTTAGGATAATGGGAGACAATTTGAGCGTACTAAGTGCCTTCTTTTCTTCAACCAGCACTTTGTGTGTACCTACCATGTACTCTAATGCTGGTCAACAGAAATAGGGGAGCCACAGATTAAATTTAAAATTTTCTAGTCGCCGTGTGAAAAAAAAAATGGTGAAATTAATTTGAATGTTTTATTTTACCCAATACATCAAAATATTATTTCAATATATTATCAACATAAAAATTGAGATGTTACATTCTTTTTTAATAGTAAGTCTTCAAAATCTAGTTTCTATTTTCTACTTTCCACATGTCTGAATTCACCATCCACATGTCAAGTGATCATTGGCCAGAGAGAACTCATGGCTACCAAGTTGGACAGCTTCTGGTTAGACAAACTGAACAATGATAAACCACCTCTGTGCTTTCCTGCCTCTCTTACCTGTTTGCTTTTCTTACAGATTGTTCTTATACTTCATTTACTCACCATGTATTAACAGTTAATTGGCAGAATAATTATCTTGGAAACCCACCTCTTAAAAAGCTCTAAGAAATGCTTGCTAAAATGGAAATATTCTTTGATGTGTATAGCTACAATTGTGGGAACATAAGGAAAATTTCCAGAACCAAAAACTAGATGGGGATGGAGTGGGGTGGTGGTACTTGAGTGGCCAGTGGGTTGGGCCTAAGCAACTGAGAAGTTTGGCTTCCACGTAACAGAAAACGAGGCTTGGCACATTCTCAAGACATGAGTTGAGGTTGAAATCCATCGCTAACAATGGGACCACAAAATGTTTTTCCCATAGTAAAACACTGAATCAAGGAAAACAATCTCCCTTAATCATAGGGGAAGACAAAAGGATAAATAGGGAAGGTGTCACCTCTGAAAATTCATAACCAAAGGTCTCTCTCCACTTAGGCTTAGGGTTAAAATTTAAACTAGCATATACATTGCAGTAACTCCCAGAAATACTACCACATGCTTGGCAGAAGTAAGCATCTCATGTGGGATATACCTTTATCCCAGGGCACATAAGGTTAGGTTAAGCTCCACCAAACATGAGCTCACAATTCCAAATTATAAACCAAATGAGAAAACAATGCACCCCATGGAGGAGTGAGCTGACAGAACCAAGAGCAGGGTTAGACCTCCTCAAATAATTATTTTTTGTGTGTGACAGAGACAGAATGAGAGACAGAGAGAGGGACAGATAGGGACAGACAGATGCGAAGGGAGAGATGACAAGCATCAATTCTTCATTGCAGCTCTTTGTTGTAGCTCCTTAGTTGTTCATTGATTGCTTTCTCATATGTGCCTTGACCAGGGGGCTACAGTAGAGCCCGTGACCACTTGCTCAAGCCAGTGACCTTGGGCTCAAGCCAGCGACCATGGGGTCATGTCTATGATCCCATGCTCAAGCCAGCATCCCCACATTCAAGCTGGTGAGCCCACACTCAAGTTGGATGAGCCCGCGCTCAAGCTAGTGACCTTGGGGTTTCAAACCTGGGTCCTCTGTGTCCCAGTCCGATGCTCTATCCACTGTGCCACCACCTGGTCAGGCTCAAGTAATTCTGATCATAGAAATATCAGAGAAAGCTTGTAAAATAAACCCAACCAAAATACTAGTCATAGAGTCAGCTAACACAATAAAAAGAATAAATGAAGATCATGAAAGAAAAGGAAAGAAAGAAAGAAAGAGAAAGAAAGAAAGAAAAGAAAAGAAAAAAGAAAAGACAAGACAAGACCAGGCTGATGAAAACAAATAATCAACTTGCATCTGAAATGGTGAATATGGTCATTTAATAAAAAAAAGTTTTAAATAGTTACTTAGATACAGCTGGAGAAAGGGTTAGTGAGCTAGAAGAAGATGATCTATAATGCCACAACTAAACTATCATTTAAGAATTATGTTGAGGCCTAACCTGTGGTGGTGCAGTGAATAAAGTGACCTGAAATGCTGCACCAGTTTGAATTCCTGGGCTTGCCTGGTCAAGGCACATATAGAAGTTGATGCTTCCTGCTCCTCCCCTCTTCTCTCTCTCTCTCTCTCTCTCTCACTCTCCTCTCTAAAATGAATAAATATAATCTTTAAAAAAAGGAAACAGAATAGTTTCTTTAAAAGAAAGAATTATGTTGCCCTGGCCAGTTGGCTCAGTGGTAGAGCGTCGGCCTGGCATGCAGAAGTCCTAGGTTCGATTCCTGGCCAGGGCACACAGGAGAAGCGCCCATCTGCTTCTCCACCCCTCCCCCTCTCCTTCCTATCTGTCTCTCTCTTCCCCTCCCACAGCCGAGGCTCCATTGGAGCAAAAGATGGCCCGGGCGCTGGGGATGGCTCCTTGGCCTCTGCCCCAGGCGCTAGAGTGGCTCTGGTCACGACAGAGCGACGCCCCGGATGGGCAGAGCATCGCCCCCTGGTGGGCATGCCGGGTGGATCCCGGTCGGGCGCATGTGGGAGTCTGTCTGACTGCCTCCCCGTTTCCAGCTTCAGAAAAAACAAAACAAAAAAACAAGAAAAAAAATAATTATGTTGAAGTAAGGGCATTTTTAGGCAAATTTTTAGAGTTTACCACTAAAAGACCCTTGCTAAAAAAAGTTCTAAAATATATCAGTAAATATGGTTTTATATATAAACAAGCATCAGTTTGTTTAAAACTGGTAGAATTATAATTCAGGGAAGAATTAACAAGAATTCCCAGAGCAGCACTGTTCAACAGAAATAAAGTATGAGACCCAGGTCAGGTGCTCAATAGTTCCATGTGAGTCGAGGTGATCACACTGGACCACACACGTTCAGAGCAAGTGTCCAACTTGATGTTCTGTGTATCAGTGTGCCCAAGGATACCTAGGTAGGCTGTGCAATGCATTTTCTGTGTTCCGTTGATTTTGGCAAATTTGAGGCTGAACAAAATTAAGCATCTAAGCTGCAGACTTTTCAAAACATTCAGTGCATATGTAGCTCCAAGAGGCAGTGTGATATACAGTATATCGTTTCACAAATCTATTAGTTCTTTTTGTACTAATGTAGTATGTTTCGTACAGCACAACTGATTGGGCCTTCAGAAAAATCTGTTGTAGAATATCAGCATGAAGAACTCTGGTTTCAGTCACAGAAAAAACTAAAAAAAACCAAAACAACAAAACCCCAAAAAACAAACAAATGTACCCCCCTCCCAACAAAATGAAGTGGGAAGATGTAAAAGTTGGAAACACAGGCAAATGTCAAATCCAAATCCTATCTGATAGTCTAAGCAGTGTGGATCGGCAAGGAGCAGCGCTTTGGAGCAGCGGGAGGCGGATGAATGCTTCTGGGTTTAAATGGGGCTTGTAAAGCTACCATGGGCTATGGCTGCCTCTTCCTCACCAGATCTGAGTGAAGGGTCCTTACTGTGACTTCACTAGGGGCCTGCTGGGTGGTTTCCCCAGTTAAACACAGGGAAGGCTAACTTCCCTCTTGTCAGGCGACCGCACGATCGTTCCTCTTCAATTGGCCTGGCAGTTGAGATGAGAGGAGGAAAAAAAATTCCCCAAACTGTAGTGAACCAGGTCAGAGAGAGGTTCACCCTTAGTCCGGAAGTAGCTGGGAGGGGGAGGGGTGGAGAAGCAGATGGGCACTTCTCCTGTGTGCCCTGACCAGGAATCAAACTCAGGACTTGCCCATACTGGGCCAACGCACTACTGCTGAGCCAACTGATCAGGGCCCTGCTAGCATTCTTAAAGATTCTTAGTCAGGCCCTGGCCGGTTGGCTCAGCGGTGAAGCGTCGGCCTGGCGTGCGGGGGACCCAAGTTCGATTCCCGGCCAGGGCACATAGGAGAGGCGCCCATTTGCTTCTCCACACTCCTCTCTGTCTCTCTCTTCCCCTCCTGCAGCCGGGGCTCCATTGGAGCGGGGATGGCCCAGGCGCTGGGGACGGCTCCTTGGCCTCTGCTCCAGGTGCTGGAGTGGCTCTGGTCGCCGCAGGGCCACGCCCCGGAGGGGCAGAGCATCGCCCCCTGGTGGGTGTGCCGGGTGGATCCCGGTTGGGCGCATGCGGGAGTCTGTCTGACTGTCTCTTCCCGTTTCCAGCTTCAGAAAGATACAGAAAAGAAAAAAAAAAAAGAGGCTCCTTCTCTTTTAAAAAAAAGGAAAAAAAAAGATTCTTAGTCAATGAACTTAGAATATTTTTTGTTTAATCCTGTTTTATCAAGATATGTGTGTGTGTATATATATGTAATATATTTATATAGATAGATATAGATAGATATAGATATAACTAGATCTACTGTAGGATAAATGGAACAAGAATTTAAAGCAGAATATAACCAAGGATGGATTGCAAAAGACTGAGAATACTGCTACTGATGGATGTACTGTTGAATTCTCACTTTGCATACTAAATACACAGTGTTGGGACAAGCTGGAATTCCCAAACTCTCTTTTTGAATTAATCACATTACTCCATAAAGTGCTAGACAACTGCTCCATTCAAATGTTACTGATGTCAGATGAAAAAAGGCGGATGGGTTCACATCTGGCATTCATTAAGAGGTAGTGGCTGGAATTAGTCAGAATCCTTGATGATTAATCTTTGATATGCATGGCCACAAAGGAGTCACTTAGCCAGATGTTTCTTATGGACCCTTCTGAAGGACTGGGGCATGTCTCAGAAACCATTTGCTTAGTCATTTAACTAGAGTACTTGCTTTTGCCAACAGCCTGACAGTTTAAAAAAGAATAAAAGCCTGTTTCCCACTGGAAAATTCTGAAATTTTGCCACAATCATTATATATAGTACTCTTAGGAAATCCCAGCTTTATGGCTCTTTAGACAGATGGAGTATGAATTTTACTGTCAGTAGAGAACACTAAAAAATAAAGTAATAAAAGAAATCAACAATGCAGCAACATGCTCCTTCATGTTCTTCTTTAAAATTAAATATTGATCATGATTTTGTAATTTATTTTCAAACAAGAACTGTTGAGCATTTGAAGCTCTGGACTTCAGAGTTAGTGCTGGGATTACAATGAAAATGAAGTGCCTTTTAAATTTAGAATACCATAGAATCCCCAAAGGTAATCTTGACACTTCATTTCATATGCTTTCCAATAGTAAAAATACCATTTCAAATAAAAAATATGCCTTGTCAGTAAAACTCTTACCCTAAAAAAAGTAACCAACTGATTTTTGGGCTTTCTCTGATACAATGACATTAATTTAGGAAAGATTTAAAAAGTAGTAATCAAAAATATCATTAATATTCACCCGAACTGACATCATACTATAATCATGAACAATTAGTTGCTTTTTCTGTGAGCGCTTAGGAAGCATTCGATTCTAAGAATGGGTGGCCTAGATATTTTCATAGCTATTCTTATAGTCTCCCAATCGCTAGCTGCATTTTAATGGAGAAACTGACTATATATATAACTTGTGAACACACTGATATTCCCTGAGATGAAAATGAAAGGTTCTGCAGAAACCATAGATTGTACACATTTTCTTTTTTTTTAAAGGGCAAACATCTCCCCTGGTTTCTATCCTGGTTACTTAGTATATTATTTCCTTGATGATTTATAGAAACAGGTTCTGTATCCCCATGCAATTCCAAGTACCTTCCAGATCGTCCCTCCTGGTATATGTCATATTCTCTCAAGTTCCATGAAAGTGGCTACACAGTACAGACCAGACCTCCTCCTTCACAAACTCAGGGATCAGGCAAAACAGCCTGCCTGCACCTCCCACTTCAGCCCTTGTTCAGTTTATGGAGAACTTAAGTCCGAGTACCCTTTAATACTGTGCACACTAGCTTTAGTGCAAAGAAAAGATACTGCCCTTACTATTAGTATTATGAAAGTTGGGTAACTGTAACACAGAACTGGACCTCATGGTCAGACGTACTTATTTGGGCAGGAGAGATTACTGGTTATATGTCAGCAGACCAGCCAAAGATGACTGCTACACAAACAGTAGCATCAAATGTTAAAGTCAGTTCTATCAATCAACAGAATGAAAAGGCAAAGAGAGAATGAGAGAAAATACTTGCAAATCATATTTGATAAGGACTTGATATCTAGGATATATAAAGTTGACCTGTCAATAACAACAACTACAAACCAAATAACCTGATTAAAGGTGGGCACAGAATCTAAGTAGACATTTTCATAAAGATGATACAGAAATGGCCAACAACCACAATGAAAAGATGCTTAACATCACTAATCATTAGAGATATGCAAATCAAAACTAAGAGATATTACCTCACATCCACTAGGATGGCTACGATTAAAAAAAAACAAAAAAAGAAAAATAGGAAATAAGTGTTGGCGAGTATATGAAGAAATTGGAACCCTTGTGCCCTGTTGGTGGTAATGTAAAATGGTACAGTCTCTATGGAAAACAGTATGACAGAATCTCAAAAAGTTAAAAATAGAATTACCAACAATCTCACTTCCAGGTATAAAGCCCCCCAAATTGAAATCAGGATCTTCCAGAGATATTTGCACATTCTTGCTCATTGCCGTATTATTTGCAGGAGCCAAGAGGTGAAAGCAACCCATGCATCCATCCACAGATGAACAGATGAGTATAATGGAGCATATGAATACAAGGAATCCTGTCACATGCTACAGCATGGGTGGATCTTGGACACATCATGCTAAGTGAAATAAGCCAGTCTCAAAAATACAAGTACCATATGATTCCACTTATATGAGGTATTTTAAAGTAGTCAAGTTTATAGAAATAGAAAATGGAATGAGAGTTGTTAGGGCTTGGGGGGAGGGGAAAATGGGAGTTCTTGTTTAATAGGCATAGAGTTTCAGTTTTGCAAGATGAAAACTTTTAGAGATCTGTTGCACAACAATGTAAATATACTTGATGGAACTCAACTGTACACTTAAAAATGGTAAATTTTATGTTGTTTATCACAATTAAAACTTTTTAAAATTACAAAACAAAACACAGTCCTGGCTAGTCAAAGAAACCACAGTTGATTTTATGGCTCCCAAAGGCCATGCTGCTTGCATTCCAGCTGATCAAAGCAATTTTTAAGGTAATGAACATATCTTTTACTTTAACCAACTCTCTACAATTTAACTCAAAAAGCCACAGCCTCCAACATGTTTTAATAACCCTGAGGTTGTTAGGCACTTTTCCTTCCAAAGCTGAGTGAACAATAAAGGGCCAAGAGAGGCTAAAACCTACCAAGAAAGTAGAACTTAAATATTCTCATGAAAAAAAGTAAAAAAAAAACCCCACACACTCACACACACAATGTGAGAATCCTTTCACAGTGTATATGTCTATCAAATCATGATGTACACTTTAAATACCTTTCAATTTTATATGTCAATTACACCTCAATAGAGCTGAAATTAAAAAAAAAAGAATAACTGACAATGTTAACTTAAAATGAGAGGTTCACTCTGGCTCTGGGGATTGCAGAAGCTGGCACATGCCCATATGTTATGAGTGCCTGGTGTGAGCCAGAATGCAGAAGGCTCCAAATCTGAGCCCCTCTCTGCTGCTGTTCACTGGCTGATCCACAGCCTTCAACGTCATGGACATGGGAGACCTCACTACAATTTCTCCAGGAAGAATGCTGTGGAACGCCTAGGGATAAATGAAGAAGGCACAACAGAAGTTAATTATACATGTAATAACAATGAGGAAAATGGACATGTACTCCTAGCCCTAAGTGGTGGAACCAACCTAAATCCCATAAAATGGCACGAATGCATCAGGACACAATACTAGTTGGAGCACAGCACTACAAGGCCGTGGCCCTCGTTGATTACTCTACCCCAGGCTACGTCCCTGTGCTCAGTCAGCTCCCTTTGTGAGTCTAGGCACATGTGATAGTAATAAAACACATATGGTATTTGGTGGTAGGCAAGTGAACTAAATCTAAAAAAAAGGTGATTACTATTTTAAATAAACGTTAAATATAAATTTAAGTTTATAGGTAAATAAATTCAATTAAAAATTAAATATAAATATTTAAACAATAAAGACAATGTATTTGGCATGTATTAAGAAAATAATTTAAGATATTTTAATATGTCATTTCATTTAATAAACTTCCTTCTGTGTCTGTTATATGTAAAACACTCTAACTAATCATCAGCCAGGCCTAGGGAACAAGAAAAGCTAAATAATACAACATAACACGGCAGCCAAAGAAAGAGCTTTTTAATGGTTTCTTAAAAGACAAGAGAGTTTTTTGGGTAGATACCCAGAACAGGGATTGCTGGGTCATGTGGTAATTCCATTCTTAATATTTTGAGAAACTGCCATACTGCTCTCTATAGTGAATGTCACCCCAATAAATCTAGTAATAAAAAAGAACTCAATGCAATTACTAATTGCAAAAAAAAAAAAAAAAAAAAAAAAAAAGACAGAAGAACTGTCAATAGGTTTAGAAAGAAAAAGAATTGAGATGAGTAGAAAGCCAAGAGGGCATTTTGGAGTATGGGGGGGGGGGAGGTCCTCAGGTTACAACACAGTTCCGTTCCTATGACAGTGACACATAGATGTAACCCGACTTTTGGTGTAAGTCGAAACAGACCCTAGCCTAAATCACTTATCTATCCTAACACAGTTGTAAAATCATAATCTAGAACATAAAAACACAACACAATAGGCCACACAAAAGGAAAAGGACATAAATATACTGTACTGTCAGCCCTGGCCGGTTGGCTCAGTGATAGAGCGTCAGCCTGGCGTGCAGAAGTCCCGGGTTCGATTCCCAGTCAGGGCACACAGGAGAAGCTCCCATCTGCTTCTCCACCCCTCCCCCTCTCCTTCCTCTCTGTCTCTCTCTTCCCCTCCCGCAGCGAGGCTCCATTGGAGCAAAGATGGCCCGGGCGCTGGGGATGGCTCCTTGGTCTCTGCCCCAGGCACTAGAGTGGTTCTGGTCGCAACAGAGCGACGCCCCGGAGGGGCAGAGCATTGCCCCCTGGTGGGGAGAGCGTCGCCCCCTGGTGGGCGTGCCGGGTGGATCCTGGTCGGGCGCATGAGGGAGTCTGACTGTCTCTCCCCGTTTCTAGCTTCAGAAAAATACATTAAAAAAAAAAAAATTTATATATATATATATATATATATATATATATATATATATATATATACACACACTGTACTGTCCACTGTACTGTTGTAATAGAAAAAAATGGGTGTAAAAAAATTCCTTACCTTTATTCCTGTGGTTGGCTTGCATACTGGAAGGGAAAGAGAGTGACCTATCGGGAGGAGGAAGCTGGAGAGGCAGGAGAACCTGCAGAAGGTGCTGGAGATACTGGGTCAGGTGAATCAGGATTGCCTAAGGAACATGCAGAAGACGCCGGAGATGATTCTACCTGTACTACAGGCATTTCGTCTCGAGAAGCAGCTGATGTAGGGGATTCAAGGTCTGTTGCAGGCCTCTCTACCTTCTTAAAGAATTGTTCCAGGCTAGTCTGGAAGGTTGATGACTTCTTCTCTTCCAAAATCTGCCTATAGCATTGCAAGGCATCCATAGCAGCTCTGTAGACCTCACTGACTCTGTCATCGCTGGGGTCCTCAGCCTGGAATTTTGCCAACCCATCCTCTACCACAGAAAAACCTTCTGCCAAATCCTTGGTAGTAAATCTCTTGGGTTCTGACTTTCGCTTAGGAGCCAGGATAAGGGCCAAAAAGTTGCTGAACAAAGCAACACAAATGAAATACTTGCACTTTTATCAGCCCAAAATGGCGTAGGTAAGCATACTGGGGACGTCAATTCCCTCACTCATAGCCCGTTACTATATATTCTACCGACGCACAACCAAACTAGTTCGCCCACATAGTCTGTAAGTATGATGCTAACGGTGTAAGCCAAAACATTCATATCTCAATTTTTTAAAGTTTTTTATGGGAGTGAGCATTGTAAACTCAAAACGTCCTATGTCGAGACTGTCATAACACAAGGACCCCTGTATAACTAACAAAGCCATAAAGGCACACAAATGTGAAGTGTATATGGAGAATATTAAAGAACTATGGAAAAAGCATAAGGAACAAGTATACAGCAGCTCCTTCCACTCTATAAGTATTTTATTTTAAATTTTGCACGTGGGACTGGGCCTTCTCCATCGCTGTGCTTTATGTTTCTGATGTATAACAGGTGCTTGAAAAAATGTGCTGAATGAGTGAACAAAAGATGATGCAAGAAAGACAGTTGGGCCATATCAGGCCTGCCCTTCACGTTCAAATATTAAATTTAATATTTAAAGTTTCCTATTGTGGTAAATAAAAAACACATTAACATCACATTTACTATCTTAATCATTTTAAGTGTACAGTTCAGTAAGTAGTAAGTATAGTCACATTGTTAACTCTTTAGAATTCTTTCATTTTACAAAACTAAAACTCTATACCCACCAAACAACTCATTCAGTATTTTGTTCTTTGAACAATAATATGACTCAAAGATTCTGAGAAAGACTCCTGCATTGTGGGAAGTAATTTGTAATGCTAAGGGTGTGTTAGAGAATCGATGAGTCATACCAGAGAAAACCATTAGCTGGTCAATAAGTCTCCACAGGTGAAATGACCACATTTTCTATCCTTGTTTTGTTAAGGAAAATTCCAATGGCAACTTATTTGTTAGATTTGAAAAATGTTGATAATGCTTGAAGTCAAATTAATTTAATTTTTAAACAAGAAATTATTCGGCCCTGGCTGGTTGGCTCAGTGGATAGAGTGTCATCCCAGCATATTGATGTCTGGATTTGATTCCCGCTCAGGGCACACAGGAGAAGCAACCATCTGATTCTCTTCACCCTCCCCCACTGCCAATTCTCTCTCACTTCCCCTCTTGCAGCCAGTGGCTTGGGTGGTGCAAGTGTCACCTCCAGGAGCTGAAGATAGCTCGGATGAATCAAGTGTCGGTCCCAGATGAGGGCTGCTGGGTGGATTCCAGTTGAGGCATATGTGGGAGTCTCACTACCTTCCCTCCTCTCACTTAAAAAAAAAAGAAATTATTTGAAATAGTACCTTAATATCAAGCAGCAAAGCAAAACTCAAGATAAGCATATTCTTAATTGTGATCTATTTATCTCACCTACAAGGTAAGCTTTTAATTGGGTTTGTTTTTAGTAAGTAAAATCACGTTTGCTCGTAGTCTTTGGACTACACCCTTTAGCTTTTTAGAAAGCATAAAATGTATCACCCATAAGTTTATTGTTAGCACTCAGACAGCCAGTGTAAATTAAACTACCCTACCATAAATCTATATATCCTCATTTATAAAAACTTTAAGAAGCCAATGAATAATGTTTAAGGAAACACTAATGTGAGAATAAGCTGATAACAACAGAAATCAATGTCATAATGAGAATTTGGGAGAAGACAGAAAACAAACATAATCTGATGAAAACATTAGATCTGCATTTTCTTCTGAAGGAAATGAAATAGTTCAACAAGATTTAGAATTTCCAAATAATTTTGAAGGCATTTTAACCCCAGTTTCCCAATAAAATAATTTATTTTCTTTTTTCATCATGTAAACAGAAGCCAGACCCACTTTTTTACAATAAACTGTTAGATCAAATAAAAGCATTATTCCCAAGAGAGAGTTAAGGTGCTCAATGCCAGGGCTAAATTATTTCCAGCTGTAAAAGCTGATTTCATTTTTTCCTGGGAAAGCGGTCGGAGCTGAATTCAACGTTATTTGTATAATATTTCTAAAAAGACATTCAATGGAAAATTAATCATGCAAATCAGTTAGTGGGCACCAAGTACACACACTTATAGAATTAACCATAGCAATATATATTATATATATTTAAACTCCTACCTATTTATATCTCTGCTAGAGAAATTGACATTTTAAAGCAAACAACATGTAAACATTCATATATAACATGTTGAAATATAAATAATTGTTTATTTGCTAATTTCAAATATTTACAGTTTATGAAATTTAAATTATATGTCAAATAATTATAGCACATACATAGAAGAAAGACTTTCTTTTGGCCATCCTGAGAAATTTGGGCGATAGGGTTAGTCACATCTGATTCTATTTACATGTGTACCCATGATGCTCCAGGTGAAGAGAATGCTTGGCTGATATTCTGGTTCCAGAAAATAAAAGTCCTAAACAAAGAAGGAAGACAAAACTGCCCCTCATTCTCTGGGCAAAGTGATGGAGAGAGTTGGAGTGTGTGCTATACTCTGAGACACGCTCAGAACATGAACTTCGGTGATACCTCTTACATATCTTCTACCCTGTCCAGAGGACTTTGTCCAAGAAATCAAGAAAGGAGGATGAAAAATTAACGGGGCTGGCAACTCCTTTCGGTGCTACAGTCTGAATGTCTGTGTTCTCCCCAAATTCACATGTTGGAATCCTAATGTCTAGTGTGATGGTAGACACTGTTTATCTTAGAGAGGATGCGACTGCCCAACTTGTGTCTATGTGGTGACTGGGGACTAAAGTGTGTATTATAAAATAAATGTATTTCTGTGAATCTTTTATAATAGTTCTTAAAATTTGCATATACAGTCACCCCAACTACATACACAGAAGCTTTGTAGAGCAAAATTAGGAAACTAGGAAGATTTGATAACTATCAGACCACCACAAAAAAGGATCAAGAAAGGATAACAAAATGTAACCTCAGAATAGTTATTTTCTAATGTACTATAACAATGCAACACATACAGAGAAACAGTTGATCAAAGGCTAACATTTTAATGGCTAGATCTGAACATATATACCACTTTGAGCTCAATTGGGAAGAAAACAGAAATCAAAATAACAACATAAGTGGAAAAAATGCACTTAAAGATGAAAACAATAGTCTTCCAACTTTCTCTTTTATGTATATTTTTTTCTGGGTCAAGATAAAATAAATACAATGCAAATACTTGCCTAGAGGTAGAGTGGTCACATAATTTATTGTACAAATCAGTACATTTCACTTCTGAAAGTGAAAGGGGGAAGCTACTACTAACAACAACACAGCAATAGACATAAATTGGGACAGTCCCAGGCGCACGGGGGTCTGTCCTCCAGGGACAGGTATTATGAAATGGCTTCCTGCTTATGGACAGTAAATGCTGGGAGCCTGGCGGGCACAGAGGTACGGGAAGAAGTTCATACTCTACATGCACAACAAGGACTGTCAACAGACGGACTCACAATACACATGCTTACATACTTAGCATAGATTTCAAATAGCCACACAGTACTATGTTCTACAAAGTTCAAGTACATTTCAGTATTACAAAATGCACAGTAAAATTTGATTATTATATTATATATTTTACCAATCAGTGGCTCATAAAAATACCATCGTCCTCATGGGCTTGGCTGAAAAAAATTTTAACTTTTAAAAGTGTTCCAAAGCATTTTTTTTTTTACCAAACTGTTCAATAAGTGTTGGATATTATTGTAAACATTCATTACCCAAAAAGAAAAAAAAACCGACAACTAATTGAGCACCTACTATGTAGCATTAAACCTAAAAACCTGAACGTGGTTCCTATCCCTGAGAAGCTCAGATCCCAGTTAAGTAGACAGATAAATAGCAGACTACAGAGTCTTGTGGTGAGTGCTGTAATATAAATACACAGGTGTTGTGGACCGTTAATGGCAAAAAGCCATTATAGATTCCAGGCTTAGCAAAAGGCTAAGTTCTCCCCCCTCCATCTCCATATTTGGCTTTGATGCTGAGTATTTGCACCCACTCCACTTGCTTCCTTGGGTTTCCGGAAGAATTATACATGCCCTTCCTCTGACTCTTTGTTTGTTTCAGATGTTTGTAAATTTCACTAATGTATCCTGTTTTTGCCTTGGGAGAGTTCCTGTCTTAGCCTTGGATGTGCAACTTTGTATCAGGGTCCTTGATTTTCATATGTCTTATATAATAAAGCGAACTGGGGCTATGGGGCACTCAGATACTGCCAGGCAGTTTGACGAGTCCTCCTGGTCCCATTGTTTTTGTTTTGACAAAGTGTGTTTCCTGAATTCCGCACCATTATTAGGAGCCGCGCTGGTCGGCGGCACACGAGAGTACCATGCACGTCTTATCTACACAGCTAAATTACAGCATGCCCTGGCAAAGGCCGTACCGAGGTGTAAACCAAGCACTGTGCGGTCAGAGGTGGTGGAGTGGTGAACTGAGCAGTGGTGTGGAAAGCCACGAAGGTGAAGAGAAGGACACCTGGTGAGGGAGGATAAATGTACATCACACACAAAAGAAGACAGCGGAATAGCACGAAGGAGGGGCATGTGGAAATAATATCTTCACGTCAACCCAAATTAGAAAAATTATACTTTTCGCGCTAATGCAGAACCGCACCTGGCCAAAAGTTCCCAGATGCTAAGACTCTATAAAATATATTCTGAAAACCTGTGATTAGAAGCAGAATTTTTAAAATGTAGTTCTGTGAGCTATCTTGAGCTAAAAAAAGATTCATGGATTACTTTTGCTTGCCATTGGGAAGAAAATTAATAAAGAAAAGGAAAACCACACTTGAATTAATAGGATATATAGTACTACTTTGACTGAGATGTCAATAACATATTTGCTTTGAGTCAAATATAATGTAAGAAAATACAGAAGAATGGAATAAAATTTTCATGTGTTCATTATACTACATATACTCTTAAATGATATGAGATTAAACATTGGGCCATTTGCAGAGCCACAGTGAACTATATATAAAGAACCAATTATTAGGTGAACTCATCTTATTCTTGGAAAATGACATGCCCTAGGAAAAATATAAGAGCTAACTTATTTTTCATGAAGCTGCATCTCAGTAAGTCGAGTATATCATTGTAGGTCTTAATGGGGACAGTGCAGTACTAAAAAGATAGCTACTTTCTCTAAGGAAAGTCAGTGATTCAAGAATACGGAATCACCAGTAAAAATCAGACATGTATTTATTGGACATAGTCTGGCAGTTGACATTTGCAGCTCACTACAATAAAGTGAGAAAAGAATCAGTACAACCCAACAACGTCTAGCAAATCAGAAATTCGGTTTACTTAGCAGCGTGTTGAAGGAAACATTTCGCATTTGGAGATAGTCCGTCTTACTACATGAAACGTGAGACTCATTTAATCTAAAGAATCAGCTTGCTCAAGACAAAGTTTAAAATAAAAAAAGATTAATTAAAGGGCAAGTCCACACTTCAGCTCTCTTTCCCTGGCCATCAACACCTCTGACAGTATCACAGAGGAATAAACTACTGCAAAGTTCTGAGGCATTTCAAAAACAGGGCACTTTTAACAATTTCAGTTCAGTTCATTTGAGTTGGGTTTTCTTCCTTGAAGCTCTTTCTATGCAAGACGAGATGGATATGAAAAAATGCAGTTTGGTTCCAGTACTACATGTGTAATTTCTCATTAGGTACTAAAAAAAAACAAATCCTAAAATCACTAGGAAAACAAAAGATGCTAGTGATTGTCACCAGTACCAAACAAACAAACAAAAATAAACAAATACGGAAATATATAAATTGAGCACCAAAAATGAGTGGTAACTGGCAATTTCTATTAAAGGTAGTGATTCTAATATAAAGCATAAGTGATCACCCTCATTTTCTTTTCTTTTTTTGTGTGTGACAGAGACAGAGAAAGACACAGAAAAGGACAGATAGGGACAGACAGGAAGGGAGAGAGATGAGAAGCATCAATTCTTCGTTACAGTTCCTTAGTTGTTCACTGATTGTTTGCTCATATGTGCCTTGACCGTGGGGCTACAGCAGACCAAGTGACCCCTTGCTCAAGCCAGTGACCTTTGGGCTCAAGCTGGTGAGCCTTGCTCTAACCAGATGAGCCCGCGCTTAAGCTGGCGACCTGGGGGTTTCAAACCTGGGTCCTCTGCATCCCAGTCTGCCACTCTATCCACTGTGCCACCACCTGATCAGGCCACTCTTGTTTTCTGATAGCCATATATTCATTCTCCTTCCCATCCTCCCTCCCTCTGTGTGTGCTGAGGGTGGTAATGGTGGAGGGTAGTAAAGCGCCCTCAGCAAAGTTTTTCAAGTTCTTGAACCTTGTCTTCAGCATACTATTCCAGGTGGACGGAAGGAAGGATTAAATATCTCAGGAAAAACTTGGTAGAGTTACACGACCATCTTTTCTCAGATTCAACACATGTTTCAGTGATCAAGTCATTTCGGGGAAATGCTTTGACTTATTTGTTATTGGAAAATGTAATCTGAAAGTGAGTATGTAGAAAAGTATGCAAATATAATTTCTTTGTGGGTAGTGAGCCTGCAAATAACACAGACCCTTTGGGAAAGAAAAAACTGGAAACCTTTCCAAGAGATATGTTATTAGCAAGTAGGAGAGTGGAGGTTTTAAGGCTCAAATGCAATGTGTTAGTGAACAAGAAGGGCAGATCATGCAGAGGACCGACTTCTGAGTCTCTCTGATTAAGGCAAGATGCTATTCTACAAATAGAGGACAGCAAAGAAGGATTTCTGGAAGGAGCTGACCTGTTAATATGGCAATGGGTCCTTGTTTCTCTATGCAAGAATCAATAAAACATTCACTCCTACAAAATGGCTGAGCAACAGCATTTGTCCCCAAAAAGCTCAGTAATATTAAGAGTAGGAGGCCCAATTCTAGGCACATCCTGTCAAGTTCCCATAATACATGAGTTTTAACGTTTTGTTTTAAGAAGTGCTATGTGAGGAGACTATAGAAATACTTTCTTCTTATCAATTTGTCCTTGGCGTCTGCATCCAGGTTTGGATTTCTAGCCTCTTGTAGTATTAGCCCGACTAGCCGTGGGTGCGTCCGCAGAACTAAGTCATTGTAAGAAGGCGTAGAATTGGAAGTTGACCTAAGGAGAAGGGGGAAACTACTTTGACAGTGAGGCTAAGCAGGTCATTAGTTGGGTGACTCAATTACCAACCAGTTTCAGAATCCAGGAAATACAATGGTTTTATTAATAATCATTCCTTTCTGTATTATGGCAGAGAATAAAAGAGGTTATCCTGCAACAGAAAGAATGTACAGCGGAAATAATACTCAAGATTCATGGACCACAACAGATCCCAAAACAGGTAAGCTACCTACTTACCCCCAGTACACATTCAACAGTGTTACGTTTATTTGGAAAGATTGCAGAGAATTCAAGGCAGGTAACACTTATGAAGTACTTAGGTTCTCTATATTACACTGTTTAGCCCTCAGAGCATCCTTGTAGGGTATGTAGTAGGGCTGGTGAGAATTTATTCTATTGGTAGCTACCAAGCTCCCTTCTCTTCTCTATGTAAATTAAAGCACACATGCAAAGTAAACCTAATATTTTAAAGGATACATGCATATTTAAGGTGATATATCAACACATTTGATAGGATGCCTTTTGGAAGGGCGAAGGGATACACATACACAATGCTATGCCTCATTAATTTTAAACTTAAAATTTTTTGGTATTTTCTTTTTATTGAATTTATTGGGGTGACATTGGTTAATAAAATTATATAGGTTTCAGATGTATAAAATTTCAGTGCAAAAAATTTCAGTGGCCATTCTCATTCTCTCAATCTCCTATGCTAACCATTTGTATAATATATGATTATTTATAGTTGAAAAGAAAAACTACAGAGAAAAAAATCTTGTCTTGGACTGGAAAATATTATTTTTTTGCATCTAGATGTAATCAAAGCACATTAAAACCATTTAGATTTAGATAAGAAGATTCCTTCAACTAGTTCAAATTTAGCATATCCAAAAACTAGCATTTAAAGTTAATCCTTCACATGTTTGGGGAATTTTTTCTTTTTTCTTTTTTTTTTTTTTTTGATAAAGGCAAGTTATGAGATGTTGAAACAGGAAAACACCCCCCCCCACACACACACACACACATAAATGTGCTCACATGAGCCTGGAAAGGTCTGGACTGAATTTCAAAACACTGACTAACATCATACTGGCACATCAGTTAATGTAAATATTTGTTTTGGTTTGAGAATGAGAGTAATCTGTTAACATATCAATGTATTTATAGCTATTGTTTATGAAGCATTTACTATGTGCCAGAACACTAAGCTAAGTTAATGTTTCATCTCTTAATTCTCAAAATGACTCCTCAGGAGTATAACCCAGTAGAATTCCCACTGCATCGCTAAGAAATCTGGCAGCTTTGAGAAATTAAGAGATTGGTGCAAAGGCATTTGGCCAAAATGAGTTGGTTCCAGGAATGTAAGCCATGTAATGAATCAATAAACTCTACCCAATTTTCAACATTGATGTACTGGCGTAGAATGCAACAATGTTATATCAAAATAGAATTCACAGGAATAAACCTCTAAAAAGAGGTTTACACCAGCCCTTTCATTTTCCAATGTGTAGAGGTGCATGTCAGAGAAGTTTGAGGAGCATTGCTCAAATCAGTTTTTTTTTAATTCAACAAACCTTAAATTAAACTCAGTAAATACCAGAGTTCTACTCCATTTAAATCACTCTGTTTTGGATTCTGGGTTATACACATTTATAAGTCAGGTTCCTGATTTCAAGCAATTATGCTGATGTGGAAACCTAAAAGCTGGTTGGCCCTTTTATTAAATTTATAAAAACATGCTTATTCATTATTATAATCATTTTCAGATAAATAATTCCCTCCAAAGAGTTCTTCTCATCTTTAAGTATAAATATTTTTGCAATATATTTCATATGAAACTGAAATTCAGACATAGCATACTTCTTGGTCAAAGTCTGCACATGAAATGTCAAATTGAAATAAATTATAAATGTAAAGGAAAAATGACTTAATAAGAAAGCCAAAGAGAAGGGTATAAGGGGGATATAAAGAGATGATAGAAATGGGACATGTTTAAAGTTACGAAAATGCCGAAATTAATAATTATCCTAGCATGGGTTTTCATACATCAGGTAAAAGGTTATCAAATATCATCTCGGTCTGAGTGATGGCTACTGAAGTTTTGCTTCTCCTTCTTCTAACCTTGGATAGGGGCTGGAGGAACTATATTTCTATACAGCTTTCAAATTTTGTCTCTTACCCAATTAAATACCAGCACTCCTCTTTAAATAGAATGTATTCTCTTCTGTTACTCACATTCATGGCTGGTCTAGAGTACACTCTCTAGTTGCCAAAGCTTGGGACATATATAAACTTGTTATTGGAGCATTCTAGGAAACACACAACCACAAGCCTAGGAGGAAGCTCCAGAGTAGACTCTGCTTTCACACAACTGTTATTTACTGACACCCACCAGGGCCAGAATTGAATTTTACGCTGTCGTGAGTCATTGGTTCCGTCTCTTTGGAAGCATGGTGCATGAAGAATTCTTTACAAACAGCTGACTGCTTCTTTAGCTTCTGAACATCTGTGTTGTTCTGTTCCCATGACCATTTTATTATTACTGTTATTATTTTTTGGCCAGCGGAAGATAAATTCAAATCAAAAGGCATTATCATGCTCAATTTTCTCCACACTGATTCCATGGGTGAGGGAATTACTGCCAGATAGGATGTCACATGGCCTCACAATTCTTGGGCCTCGGCAAGAGGAAGGATGCTTGTCATTCCTTAGAAGCAGAGTGCTTGCTGGTTTCACCTCGTTTGCGATACATTTTTGGATCGTTTTGCCTTTTAAACCTTAATATTTGCCCAAGAGAACAATAAAACCATATGACCCCTACTGCTCCAAAATAAAAGTACTGAAACTCAGTTTTCATGCCCAGTCCAGAACTTTCCAAGCTCATGGGAGCAGTGTGTGTGTGTATGTGTGTATGTGTTTCCCTGCTTTTAATATTCCTCAGCTTGCCTACATCTCAAAAAGTTCGTAGAACATGTGCGAGGGATTGGCTTTTTAAAGCTGCTAGCTATTACACATGTTAAAATGCTGCAACAGTGCTCCAAACATATCAAATGCCGTCAGTCTTTCCTACCAAAGGGATTCTGACCCCGTCCTGCACACCACAGCTCCCCACTGTCACAGATTTCCACTCAGAGCACAGAAAGGCAGGTGCTGGACCAGATCAAGGGTCTTGGCACATGCGACTCAGCACGTTCCCAGAACTAATTAAAGATGTACACACAGATGGTGACTCATGGGGTTAACTTTTTTTATCAGAAATGAATACATTCAAGTAATGTATCCGTGGATATTGGTTAGAAGTCATTTAACCTTGAAAAACAGAAAATGGGGGCTAAGTAAAGAGTTTTTAAAAATGCCCAACACACGCAAGAAATTCTATCAAATTAAGTTAAAATGGACACCATGGCACTGACTTTCTATGGGGACTTTAAAGGCCAAGACCTCCTATGCTCCCTATCTTCACTGTCACGGGCCCTTTCATTTATATCACATAAAGCCACATTCTGGAGTCCATGGAAAAGAAAGTGTTGAATGGACCCAGAAATACTGCTTGCGGTACCACATGTCACTGGCTGAGAATGTGTGGGGAAGAGGAAGCAGGGTAATTCACAGTCACTGTCACACAGTCAGCTAAAAGAAGCAGCTGCTAAGTACAGTGAAGCTCAAGTCTCCTTTAACTGTGTTCTGAAGGAATGTTACAAATATGTTACCAGCAATGGACCCTGGGCAACAAAGCCCATAGAAGACACGTCTTTGCATGCAGCCATCATGATGGGTCAGGACTACGTGGAAGTGAGAAATAATTGGCTGTTGCAATTATGTGCTGTAGCTTCTTTGCAACCTACAGCTTTGCAGAAGCTGCCTCAATATATCAAACTGGCTGAAATCAACATGACTCGGTTCTCATGTCTCACTCTCCCTGCTGCTGAAATCTGAGAACAGGGCAGCAGTAGCAGACTTTCAAAACAAGAGCAGCGGTCATGCGGGACACCAAACCCCTGGCAGGGCCTGGCCGGTTGTTAGTGGTCAGCACCAATTCTGAGTGGCAGGTATTATGAAATGTTTTTAATTAGCTGTGCCTCAACTAAGGGATGAAAAATACCTTTAAAATATGAAACAAAGGGGGAAGTAAGGAAGATCTAGGTAGTTCAAGGGTTTCTATTTTGCTAACAGTAAAAGAGAAATTATAGTCTATCAGTAAGTGCTAGAAGATAAAGAATGAAATATGCAGCCAACACTATTAAGGATATTGGTCTAAAGCAGTGATTTTTAACTGGTTTGCTGTGGAAGGTACACTGGTGTGCTGTAAGAATTTTTAAAACATGCAATACCTGACAATGTAGTTAAGGGCACTGACCTCTTTCCCTTTGATTGTTAAATGAAAAATGACAACAGCCAACACAATAATAGCTGTCTGATGTGAATAAATTGAAATTATACCTATCTTTGTTTTTTTCCAGATTGGCAAAAAAATGTTTTTTTTTGGTGTGCTGCAGAAGTTTAGTAATTAGTTTATGTGTGCTATGTGATGAAGAAGGATGAAAATCACTGGACTAGAGAAAGCCTCAGATAAGAGGTCTAGAGCAGTGGTCCCCAACCTTTTTTGGGCCACGGACCAGTTTAATGTCAGAAAATATTTTCACGAACCGGACTTTAGGGTGGGATGGATAAATGTATCACGTGACTGAGACAAGTGTCAAGAGTGAGTCTTAGACAGATGTAACAGAGGGAATCTGGTCATTTTTTAAACATAAAACATCGTTCAGACTTAAATATTTATATAAATAAAATGAAAATAATGTAAGTTATTTATTCTTTCTCTGCGGACCGGTACCAAATGGCCCATAGACCGGTACCGGTCTGCGGCCCAGGGTTTGGGGACCACTGGTCTAGAGGGAAAAAACAGAAGTGGCCCAGCCGAGAGAAAGAGGATAAAATGAAAACCCAAAGGACAACAAAATGAAGATAAAAAAGCTTGAAGGAAAAGAAAACATTTTACAATAAGTAAACTTAATTTCTAGTAAAATGAAACACATTTTAAAAATAAAATCATCATCAATACCCCAGTGGATAAAAAGTGGGTAAGAGATTCAGAAATTTAATGAAAGAGGAAATTCACTGCTAATAATTAAAAATATATGAATAAAGGGAATTACACTGGCCAATATTTTAGCAAAACATTTTATTTTTAAAATAAGGTCTTTGGGGTTGGACTGGACTAGAGTAAAAAGGCAAACATTGCTTAGAGGTATCTGGGGAGATATTTGTCAATGATAAGACAATAAATATGTTCAGTGATTCTATTGTGGTTTTAGATTTATAAATACTGAACATCATGCTGCAATTAAAGAGATAAGCATAATTAATAAATATGAACCACTTATAGTATAAAATATTAAAGGAAAAGTAGAAAGGTGCATACACAAATATACATGTATGCATACATATATTGCGATCCTAAAAAAACCTACTTATTATACATTTGACACAAAAATCAGAAGGAGGCACAAAGAAATTAAACTGGCTGTGGAGTCTTATTGTGGGTATTTTTCTAATCACAATTTATTTTTTTCTTTTATTACATAAGTAGAGTTAAAAGAAAGAGCTCTTAAAACCTGGAGAAAAATATTTTCCAGCCAATGTATTCTACATAGTAAGGATCTTACTAAACCCCCTCAAAATATGAGTTTCCAGACCTATATCTTTCAGAAAGGGTGAATTTATAACCTTATTCGAGGTCACTGCACTTTGGCTTGCACATAATCCCTCTCAATGGGAAAATAATCAAGAAAAACCTCAGCTTTTATAATTTTACTCTTTACTTAGAAACAGGTAACTCTAAAATTGGTGAGGATAGTCCTCAGTGGGGGATGTAGTAAGAGATATCTGTATGGGGAGATGGTACTTGACTGGTAATGAACATCTCCCGCTGAATTGCTGAGATGCGTAATGCTCAAAATGGCTGATACAAATCTAAACAATCAGAAATCCCCACAGGGGAGATGACGTCAGAATAATGGTGGGGTAGGAAGCAATACCGATAAATCTCCCCCAAAACTCAACAAGATCTTCAACCAGAAACAGAAAAACCTATCCTTGGAGCCTCCAGATGTTTCGCAATTCACCCGAAGGTATGGTCGAGCAAAAAATTGGCTAAATATATAACCAAACCCCGAAGGAAATAGGGAGTAAGAAATGCTCCGCCTTCCCCTCTAACCTAAACAGGGCGGCTTTCTCTGGGATCTGTGAATATAGAAACTGAGGCGGGCAAAGGGGGTGAATAGATCCAGGCCGTGGCACAAACGGCCGAACCAGGATGTGGCATGGAGATCCAAGCCGAGGAAAAACTGATTTTGTGGCAACCTGGGCAATACAAGCTAACACTCGTGCCAAACCCAAACAAAGAAAGACAAGCGGGGCAGCCATTTTACCCGATCTCCTGGTCGGCGCACGCAGATAGTGGGCGAGAGATTTCTTCCTAAGCCCCGGGAGTGGGTGCCCGTGTTACCCCACAGAGAGGCAGAGTCAGAGGCCTTTCTGTGGACTGAAAACGGAATCTCTGGGCAGCCCTAGTGCCCTGGGAAAGCCACGCACAGGAGGGAGTGAGAACTAATTCCAACGGTGGAGATTTTCTGTGCTGGAGGGGGTTTCACTCAGAGGGAAACGTGGCCGGCCTCATATCCTGGTCTCCGCGCGAAGATAGTGAGCGAGAGATTCCTCCGAGTGCCTCGGCAGTGTGCGCCCGTGTTATCGCACAGAGGGGCAGAGTCAGGGGCCTTTGTGTGGGCAAAAGCGGAATCTCGGGCCGCCCCAGCGCCTTGCAAAAGCCGCACACGGGGACGGAACGAGAGCCAATTCCAACGCTGCAACTTTTCCATGCAGTTGGGGGTTTCACTCAGAGTGTGAGACTGCTGGCCGGATATCCTGGTCTGCGCGCGCAGATAGTGAGCGAGAGTTTCCTCCAAGCACCCCGGAAGTGGGCACCCGCCTGTGTTACTGGACAGAGTGGCAGAGCCAGAGGTCTTTGAGTGGGCGGAAACCCCGCCTGATTATGCTAGCAGCTCTGACTGACTGAGCCTTACCCAGAGCCCTGTGCTGAGTGGAAATAGAGTGGGGAGTTGCCAGCTCTTTGAGCCTCTTACTATCCAGGCAGAGGCAGCAGCAACCCCATAGCTGGATTATCAGGCTGTTAATTGAGGAAGGAAAGACTAGGAGAAAGGCTCCAGGAACACGGACTCTCTCACTGTCGGAGCCTATAAATGCTAATGAGCCTAAACTGCCAATGAGACTGAAGCACAATACATGACATCGCCATAGAGACTTATCAACTGCAAACCTCTACCTGAACATGCCAAAGGGGCAGAACCCGGGGTACAGAGTCACTGACCAGGAAGAGGGAGAGAAAAGAAAAAGCAAGAAGATAACCTCTCAAAATCAAGAATAATCTGCAGACTTTATAACCTATCCCATTTTATTATATTTGTTCGTTTGTTTCTCTTATCCTCATTCTTGATATTTTTTTTTCCTCCTCCAATTTGGCCGATTAACTCTCTGCCGATCTTACTCTCTCCTCTCCTTGAACTACACTACCCGTAAGTGTTATATCTCCCATTATCTTTTCTCTCCGCTTCCTTTCTCTCTATGAGGGTTGCACTCCAAAACCCTTAACTCTCTCTCTCTCTCCTCTTTTTTATTTTTTCTTCTTTTAGTGGTTCCCTCTTTTTTTCCCTCTCTCTCTCTTTCTTTTCTCCCTCTATATTAGTTTCTTCCTTTCTCCTTTACATCTCCTCTCATTCAAACCTCAATAACAAATTATCTTATCTGGGACTCAAAATTATGTTTGTGGCATTTTGGGGGAGGGTTTACTTCACCTTTTTAACTCACTAGCAGTGCTCCTATCCCTGGCTCTCCATTTTATCTAGTTCTTGTTCCACTAAATACAATACTAATTTTTTAATTTGTCCCCCCATTTTTCTGTTTTCCTCTTATTCCTCTCATCATAACTCTTAGTCATCCAACACCTAAAAGCAAATCATTTTATTCTTGACCCAAATTTTTTCCTTATTTGCTTTTTGTGGGTCCATACCCCCTTCCTTTTTCTTTTTCTTTTTTTCTTTTTTTTGCCCCTTTATTACTTTTCCCCAATTCAGGCCCTCCATTACAGGCATTGTTTGTTATAATTCACAGTTCACCACAAGATTTTCTCAAGAAAGAGGGGAGAGGAGAAGAGAGGAAAAAAGGAGGGGGGAATAATTTCCTTTTTTTAAAATTTTTATTTTATTTTATTTTTCTTTATTTCATTAATTTTTTTTTTAAAAAAAACTTTTTTATTTTTTATTTTTTAACTTTTTATTCTTTATTAAATCTCATTAATACTATCAACAAAACCACCCTCAGATGACATTAAGGAAGAGAAAATCGAATATCATGGATACAAAAGAAAGAGAGGTAACAGAGCTAGATGAGGAAAAATCTATGGAGAAAAAATTTAATATATTGGAAACCTTGGAGCTAAATGACAGAGAATTCAAGATAGAAATCCTAAAAATCCTCCGAGATATACAAGAAAACACAGAAAGGCAATTTAGGGAGCTCAGAAAACAACTCAATGAACACAAAGAATGTATGTCCAAGGAAATTGAAACTATAAAAACAAATCAAACAGAGATGAAAAACTCAGTTCACGAGCTGAAAAACGAAGTAACAAGCTTAGCTAATAGAACAGGTCAGATAGAAGAGAGGATTAGTGAAATAGAAGACAAGCAACTTGAGGCACAACAGAGAGAAGAAGAAAGAGACTCAAAAATTAAAAAAAATGAGATAGCTCTACAAGAATTATCTGACTCCATCAAAAAGAATAACATAAGAATAATAGGTATATCAGAGGGAGAAGAGAGAGAAAATGGAATGGAGAACATACTCAAACAAATAATAGGTGAGAACTTCCCAAGCCTGTGGAAAGAACTAAAGCCTCAAGTTCAAGAAGCAAACAGAACTCCGAGTTTTCTTAACCCCAACAAACATACTCCAAGGCATATCATAATGAAATTGACACAAACCAACAGCAAAGAAAAAATTCTCAAGGCAGCCAGGGAAAAGAAGAATACAACATATAAAGGAAGGCCCATTAGATTATCATCAGATTTTTCAGCAGAAACTCTACAAGCTAGAAGAGAGTGGACCCTAATATTTAAAGTCCTCAAAGAGAGGTACTTTCAGCCACAAATACTATACCCATCAAAGCTATCCTTCAAATATGAAGGAGAAATAAAAACATTCACAGATACAGAAAAGATGAGGGAATTTATCATCAGAAAACCCCCACTCCAGGAATTACTAAAGGGGGTTCTCCAATCAGATACAAAGAACAAAAAAAAACACAGAGCCACAAGTAAAAGCTCCAAGAAGAACACAATAAAACCAAATTTAACTGTGACAACAACAAAAAGAAAGGGGGGAAGAAGATGGAGATTAACAGTAGCAAAAGACGATGGAGTGCAAAAGTACTCACAAAATAGTGCGCTACAATGAACAGGGTAGGGACCCTTTTCATTACTCAAAGGTAACCACCATTGAAAAAAACCACCACAGAAGCACATGAGATAAAAAAGATAGCAACAGAAGAAAGATGTATGGAATACAACCAAATAAAAACAAAAGATAGAAAAACAAAAGAGAAGGATCAAACAAGACACAAAACTAACAGAAAGCAATCTATAAAATGGCAATAGGGAACTCACAAGTGTCAATAATTACACTAAATGTAAACAGATTAAACTCACCAATAAAAAGGCACAGAGTAGCAGAATGGATTAAAAAAGAAAATCCAACTGTATGCTGCCTACAGGAAACTCATCTAAGTAACAAGGATAAAAACAAATTCAAAGTGAAAGGCTGGAAAACAATACTCCAAGCAAATAACATCCAAAAAAAAGCAGGTGTAGCAATACTCATATCGGATAATGATGACTACAAGACAGGAAAAGTACTCAGAGACAAAAATGGCCATTTCATAATGGCTAAGGGGACACTGAATCAAGAAGATATAACAATTCTTAATATATATGCACCAAACCAAGGAACACCAAAATATATAAGACAGCTACTTATTGATCTTAAAACAAAAACTGACAAAAACACAATCATACTTGGAGACCTCAATACACCGCTGACGGCTCTAGATCGGTCATCCAAACAGAGAATCAACAAAGACATAGTGGCCTTAAACAAAACACTAGAGCACCTGGATATGATAGACATCTACAGGACATTTCATCCCAAAGTGACTGAGTATACATTTTTTCTCCAGTGTACAAGGATCATTCTCAAGAACTGACCATATGTTGGGCCACAAAAACATCAGCGAATTCAGAAAAATTGAAGTTGTACCAAGCATATTTTCTGATCATAAAGCCTTGAAACTAGAATTCAACTGCAAAAAAGAGGGGGAAAACCCCACAAAAATGTGGAAACTAAACAACATACTTTTAAAAAATGAATGGGTCAAAGAAGAAATAAGTGCAGAGATCAAAAGATATATACAGACTAATGAAAATGACAATACGACATATCAGAATCTATGGGATGCAGCAAAAGCAGTGATAAGAGGGAAGTTCATATCACTTCAGGCATATATGAACAAACAAGAGACAGCCCATGTGAACCACTTAACTTCCCACCTTAAGGAACTAGAAAAAGAAGAACAAAGAAAACCCAAAAGCAGCCGAAGAAAGGAGATAATAAAAATCAGAGCAGAAATAAATGAAATAGAGAACAGAAAAACTATAGAAAAAATTAATAGAACAAGGAGCTGGTTCTTTGAAAAGATCAACAAAACTGACAAACCCTTGGCAAGACTTACCAAGGAAAAAAGAGAAAGAACTCATATAAACAAGATCCAAAATGAAAGAGGAGAAATCACCACGAACACCGTAGATATACAAAGAATTATTGTAGAATACTATGAAAAACTTTATGCCACTAAATTCAACAACCTAGAAGAAATGGATAAATTCCTAGAACAATACAACCTTCCTAGACTGAGTCAAGAAGAAGCAGAAAGCCTAAACAGACCTATTAGTAGAGAAGACATAGAAAAAAACATTAAAAACCTCCCCAAAAATAAAAGTCCAGGCCCTGACGGCTATACCAGCGAATTTTATGAAACATTCAAAGAAGACTTGGTTCCTATTCTACTCAAAGTCTTCCAAAAAATTGAAGAAGAAGCAATACTTCCAAACACATTTTATGAGGCCAACATAACCCTCATCCCAAAACCAGGCAAGGATGGCACAAAAAAAGAAAACTACAGACCAATATCTCTAATGAATACAGATGCTAAAATACTAAACAAAATACTAGCAAATCGAATACAACAACATATTAAAAAAATAATACATCATGATCAAGTGGGATTCATCCCAGAATCTCAAGGATGGTTCAACATACGTAAAACGGTTAACGTAATACACCATATCAACAAAACAAAGAACAAAAACCACATGATCTTATCAATAGACGCAAAAAAGGCTTTCGATAAAATACAACACAATTTTATGTTTAAGACTCTCAACAAAATGAGTATAGAAGGAAAATATCTCAACATGATAAAGGCCATATATGATAAACCATCAGCTAACATCATATTAAATGGCACTAAACTGAAGGCTTTCCCCCTTAAATCAGGAACAAGACAGGGTTGTTCACTCTCTCCACTCTTATTTAATGTGGTACTAGAGGTTCTAGCCAGAGCAATCAGACAAGACAAAGAAATAAAAGGCGTCCATATCGGAAAAGAAGAAGTAAAGGGATCACTTTTTGCAGATGATATGATCCTATACATCGAAAACCCCAAAGAATCCACAAAAAGACTACTAGAAACAATAAGCCAATACAGTAAGGTCGCAGGATACAAAATTAACATACAGAAGTCAATAGCCTTTCTATATGCCAACAATAAAACAATTGAGAACGAACTCAAAAGAATAATCCCCTTCACGATTGCAACAAAAAAAATAAAATACTTAGGAATAAACATAACAAAGAATGTAAAGGACTTATATAATGAAAACTACAAACCATTGTTAAGGGAAATCGAAAAAGATATAATGAGATGGAAGAATATACCTTGTTCTTGGCTAGGAAGAATAAATATAATCAAGATGGCTATATTACCCAAAGCAATATACAAATTTAATGCAATTCCCATCAAAATTCCAATGACATTTTTAAAAAAAATAGAGCAAAAAATCATCAGATTTGTATGGAACTATAAAAACCCCCGAATAGCCAAAGCAATCCTAAAGAAAAAGAATGAAGCTGGGGGCATTACAATACCTGACTTCAAACTCTATTATAGGGCCACGACAATCAAAGCAGCATGGTATTGGCAGAAAAGTAGACACTCAGGCCAATGGAACAGAATAGAAAGTCCAGAAATAAAACCACATATATATAGTCAAATAATCTTTGATAAAGGGGCCAACAACACACAATGGAGAAAAGAAAGCCTCTTCAATAAATGGTGCTGGGAAAACTGGAAAGCCACATGCAAAAGAATGAAACTGGACTACAGTCTCTCCCCCTGTACAAAAATTAACTCAAAATGGATCAAAGATCTAAACATAAGACCTGAAACAATTAAGTACATAGAAGAAGACATAGGTACTCAACTCATGGACCTGGGTTTTAAAGAGCATTTTATGAATTTGACTCCACAGGCAAGAGAGGTGAAGGCAAAAATTAATGAATGGGACTACATCAGACTTAGAAGTTTTTGCTCAGCAAGAGAAACTGATAACAAAATAAACAGAAAGCCAACTAAATGGGAAATGATATTTTCAAACAACAGCTCAGATAAGGGCCTAATATCCAAAATATACAAAGAACTCATAAAACTCAACAACAAACAATCCAATAAAAAAATGGGAAGAGGATATGAACAGACACTTCTCCCAGGAAGAAATACAAATGGCCAACAGATAAATGAAAAGATGCTCATCTTCTTTAGCTATTAGAGAAATGCAAATCAAAACTGCAATGAGATACCACCTCACACCTGTTCGATTAGCTATTATTAGCAAGATAGGTAATAGCAAATGTTGGAGAGGCTGTAGAGAAAAAGGAACCCTCATCCACTGTTGGTGGGAATGTAAAGTAGTACAACCATTATGGAAGAAAGTATGGTGGTTCCTCAAAAAACTGAAAATAGAACTACCTTATGACCCAGCAATTCCTCTACTGGGTATATACCCCAAAAACTCAGAAACATTGATACGTAAAGACACATGCAGCCCCATGTTTATTGCAGCATTGTTTACAGTGGCCAGGACATGGAAACAACCAAAAAGCCCATCAATAGATGACTGGATAAAGAAGATGTGGCACATATACACTATGGAATACTACTCAGCCATAAGAAATGATGACATCGGAACATTTACAGCAAAATGGTGGGATCTTGATAACATGATATGAAGCGAAATAAGTAAATCAGAAAAAACCAGGAACTGCATTATTCCATACGTAGGTGGGACATAAAAGTGAAACTAAGAGACATTGATGAGAGTGTGGTGGTTACGGGGGGGAGGGGGGAATGGAAGAGGGAAAGGGGGAGGGGGAGGGGCACAAAGAAAACAAGATAGAAGGTGACAGAGGACAATCTGACTTTGGGTGATGGGTATGCAACATAATTGAACGACAAGATAACCTGGACTTGTTATCTTTGAATATATGTATCCTGATTTATTGATGTCACCTCATTAAAAAAATAAAATTATTATAAAAAAAAAAAAGAAATCCCCACAAAAACCAAGATTTCACATGAACAGAAAAACCTTTAGCCTGACCTGTGGTGGCGCAGTGGATAAAGCGTCGACCTGGAAATGCTGAGGTCGCCGGTTCAAAACCCTGGGCTTGCCTGGCCAAGGCACATATGGGAGTTGATGCTTCCAGCTCCTCCCCACCTTCTCTCTCTGTCTCTCTCTCTCTCCCTCTCTGTCTCTCTCCCTCCTCTCTAAAATGAATAAAAAAAAAAATTAAAAAAAAAAAGAGAATTGTTAAAAAAAAAAAAGAAAAGCCTTTAAATATTAAACTATATAGTACCATTATAAATGACATGAGCTCAACTAGGGCATGCTGGGAGTGAGCCCATTTCCCCTCTAAAGGAATAAATGCTACTCAGCTCTAGCCAGTGCTTGCCACACATTTCTATCTTTCAAGGAAAGTCAAAACCTAGATGTTTATATGCAATCTCACAAGTTCTGAGATATGCTGAAATGAAATCAAGTCTTTCCACAATCGCATCCAGCTCCAGCTGTGGAAATTTTTGCCATCTGATGGGCCGTTCTGGAGTGTGAGAACCCTCCTCAGCCCCTTCCTTCCTTCCTTCCTTCCTTCCTTCCTTCCTTCCTTCCTTCCTTCCTTCCTTCCTCCCTCCCTCCCTCCCTCCCTCCCTCCCTCTCTCCCTCCCTCTCTTCCTCAGTTTCTCTGTGCCTCAGTTTCCTTAACTGCAAAAGTCAGATAATAACAATCCCTACCTCCTAAGATTGCAGTTAGGAATACATTAAATAATAAATGAAACGTATTTAACTTAAGGCTTTTTCACCTAGTAAATGCTCAAGAAAAGAGCTACTATTCTTGTGATTAGTTTGCCACTGCAAATAAACACTTGGCATCCATCCACTTAAAACTACTTACTGAAGCTTCTGAGTCAACCGACACATGCTGAATGCCGATCACAAGGAAAAAGGAAGCGGGCTGCCCGCCCTGTCAACAGAACCAGAATGAGGAATCAGGGTGCATGGGCATTAAGTCAACTTGAGGACATGCACCAGAATTCCCAAACTGGACAAATGGATATTAGTAAAATCCAAAGTAAAAGTGGGGGCTTTACGACAAGAGAGCATTAGGAGTTGGTGGGTTATAGGGCAGGGAGTGGCCTGGGATGTGGCCACACTCACCAGTTCCTCAGGAAAATGAGTGTGTAGGTAGGTTCCAAAACAGGACAAAAAGTGAAATTTAAATCGGTGGATATAATGGGGAATAAAATTGATTAGGAAGTGAAGGAAACCATCAGGGTCTAGGGAGCATGCATATTAATTAGATAGAGCTCTCTGGAGGGGATAGCACTCTGGAAAGGAAACAGGGTGGGGCATTTAGCTCTAAGGAGCTGTCATGAGAAACGATGAAATCTGTCAAGAATGATACATACTAAAAAAAAAATGAGTGTCACTGGTTATGAATCTGAAGTCCCCAGTCCAACTTCATTCACTTCCTCTGCTAAAATTGTCTCTTCAAAATGTCCTCTCCCTTCAAAGGATGGCCTATTTAAAATGTCCCTTTAACATGACACTGAATGCCTCTCATCATGGAGTATAAAAAGTCTGCAAACCCCTGGTCTACGACACAATGAAGATGTCCTGTTCTTATCTGCACTTTTTTCCTCCACTCCTCTGGAAAACTGACATTTGCTGTGAAAACAGTGCAATGCCACTTGAAACAAATATTTCAAATAAATAAAAATACTTTAATTCCCAAAGCTAACACAATTCTTTTTACTTTTTTTTAAAAAAGATTTTATTTATTCATTATAGAGAGAGGAGAGAGAGAGAGATAGAGAGAAGTGGGGAGGAGCAGGAAGCATCAACTCCCATATGTGCCTTGACCAGGCAAGCCCAGGGTTTTGAACTGGCAACCTCACGTTTCCAGGTTGACGCTTTATCCACTGCGCCACCACAGGTCAGGCCAATTCTTTTCACTTTTGTACTTTACTGTCTAGTTTATGTCCATAAGCCTATAGGCTTGTAAAGGTATAATCACTGTGTATATTCAGTTCCATTTCTATTTTATAGAAACCTTCAGTTTCTATGGTCATCATTATGACTTAAATGACTGCATAACAGTTCACCAAACAGATACACATTAATTTCATAAAATATGAGGCATTTAAATAATGTCTGTTCTTTTCCATTTATGACCTGTTACAGAAAATGCTATGACATGCATTGTTTTGCACGAAGTTATTTTTTATAAAATGCTGTTGGACAATTTTCTCGGGATAAATTCAAAGAAGTGAGGTGACTGAGCGAAAAGGTATAAACATTTTTATTTTCCTTTAATCTACATATATTAAGATGAGCGTGAATGCATTGTCATGCTATGATAAGAGGACTAGGGACTTCAGATGCATAACTAATGACACTTAGCCTGGAGTGTGATAGATATCAACTCACACCCCAGTTCTAAAAATGCTCCATGATCTCATAAGGGTCTGAACACACTGAAAATTGGCCGGTTAACAGAGTATAACTGAGTGTCAAGGCATGTCTTTTTCCCTCTAGTTCCCCGTACAAAGTTAATGTGCTGATACTAAGACATAAGTAATGACTTTCTTGCTTTGGATAAATTGTCAAGTAGAGATGTGAGAGTAAATCCACGGGCCTCAAAATCCAATAAACAAGAATGACCCCATACTGAGAATCGTGAGTCAGGTGTCGCTCTGAACTGTGTTGGGCACTAATGTGATAAAAGGGTGAGGTGAGTGCATATATCAAATTGAAACTATATATCATACGAAGTACCAGAAGAAATTGTTAAAGCAAACGTGATAATAAATCAAATCAATGTTTAAAAATCCATGACACATTACAAAACACCATCACTTAAAAATACATGCGGAAAAGGAATGTCTGTGTTATTAGTATTGACAAGCACCATTAAAGTGAAACAACTTTGGCCGTAGTTTTTTCGTTGATAATAAAAGAATGGTTTGGAGGAAATATAGGTATGCTTGGATAAAGACAGAAGGCATGAGGACAGATGACAAACTCTAGCTTCCTGCAGGCAATGCGAAATGAGATGGATTATCATTTTTTTATTTATTTAGGGTTAATCTCATTGGGATGAAAGAACCAATTCCAAAGTTCTGTAATTTCATTTGACCATCTGGGGTAAGAAAATACTGCTTATTGCCAAGTACCCACCTCCATCAGTGCTGGGGACACTGAGATCATGTCTCTCTAGTGAAAATGTGCCCCGCACAAACTGAGAGCAAGATCAGGTCTGCTTCCCCACGCCATCCCCTCCACGAGCCGGTTTGAAGGACGCTCTTTAGGTTGCAACACAGCCCAGGGAATGCTCAACCTAACAGCTGCACGGTACGGGGCGGTTTACAGGCAGGGTTGCAGACTGTCGCCATCTGGTCCTTGGATGACACAATCAACTGTGGTTCCGGACATTGGTTTCTTGGTTTTGTCTCGAACTACTTTCTTTTTTTTTTAAATGTTTATTTTATTGCTTTTAGAGAGAGAGGAAAGGTTAGAGAGAGGAAGAGAGGCAGGAAGATCAATCTGTTCCTGAATGTGCCCTGACTGGGGATTGAACCGCCAACCTTTGTGCTTGGGGATGATGCTCTAACCCACCTGAGCTATACAGCCAGGGCTTGTCTCCAACTATTTGTTTTTTTTTAATTTTTTTTGTTTTTTTTTTAAATTTTTATTTTATTTATTGATTTTTAGAGAGAGGGGAGAGAGAGAGAGAGAAAGGGAGAGAGAGAGAAGGGGGAGGAGCAGGAAGCATCAACTCCCATATGTGCCTTGACTAGGCAAGCCCAAGGTTTCGAACCGGCAACCTCAGTGTTCCAGGTTGACGCTTTATCCCACTGCGCCACCACAGGTCAGGCCGTCTCCAACTATTTGTAAGGGAAAGTTTCAAGGGAAGTTGTATGCTAACGGTTACATAATGCTATGTCACTCCACTCTCAGGACAGCAGTTGTTTTGATGCTCTGAAGGGCCTTCTAAAATATACAATAATGAGTAGTGAAAAGTTTTATTGCATCTCTGAACTCATAGGTTGCAACAGAAATTTCCGAGGTGAAAATAAACAAAAATATACCCAGCAGCTTGAAAACGTTCTGTTTTCCTGAGAGCAAATGCTATTGTCAGTGCTACGCGGGAAGCTGGGATGTGGGGCAGACAGAGCCAGGGGACACAGTCCTTAACTCAGCCGGAGATGCTCACAGGGGTAACGTGGCCCGCAGTCCGCAAGTCCTGATGGCAAACACAGGGGCTCTGGAGAAAAGTAGCTTCCATTTAGATTTTCTAGTTGTTCATTGTCTAAAATCAACTAGCTCTGAATTTCATCATGTGTGAGAGTCATCAGAAATAACAGCAGAGTTAGACAACAAGGACTTCTTTTATTAAAATAAAAAATAGCTATGAAATACTCAAAATATTATTTAAAATATAAATCACAAAAATAAGCAAATAACAGGAGATAAAAATGATTAGGAGATTGAAATATGGAATATTTAAAATAACATCATATATTTATACATATAATTTATGTATACTTAATGTATATATATAAATACTGTGTGGATGCTTTAATCCAAAGTGTAATGGAAAAGTACTCTTCACTGCTCTCCTTCTGGGTCCAAGCATCCTTTCATTACTTATATTTTTAAGTCTTCTTAATCAATAACCTATAGAAGAGTAAAGTAATAAAAGGATTCAATATACCCCCATGATAGTTTCAAGAGGGAATAAGTTTTATCCAATTAAAAATTAGTTAATTTTCTGTTTGTTTTTTCAAAAGACCTCTCAAAAATAGTAAGTCATGAGGCATCAATTCTTTAAAAATTGTTTAAAATTCTCATAAAAGAAATTAAATGCTAAAATTGAGTGCAATAAGCCCTGAGGATTAAGCAACCTTTTAAACATAGTTGAAGACAGAATTAGTAAGCAGAATAATGGAACAGAACAAAACTACAGAATACAGCACAGAGACCCGGAAATAGAAAATGCAAAAGAGGCTAAGAGAGATGCTGGACAACTGAGAATGAGGAGAAGGTCTAATATGTATCCAATGAGAGTCTCAAAAGAAGAAACTAGATAGAAGAGAGGAAATATTTAAAAATCTGAAAACTTTCAACAACTGATTAAAGAAAACAATCCAGAGATACAGGAAGCATATATTTTTTAAAGGACTCAAGAATTCTCACTTCAAAAAATGTTTTACTCATACACCCCATGCACAGATGCACATTTTGAAGAAAATACAAAGAATCTTATGTCAGCATTTACTAAATGCCTATGTGTCAGAAACTGCTCTAAGCAAAAATTTGTCAGAGCAGTTCATTACAATTAAGGTGTTCCCCTCCTTACATAAATGCAATTATTGACCTAAAACTTTGCAGAAGTTATTTTTGTTATTGAACCCTATTTTAAAGGTAGTGTAGTACATTGCTATTTTAAGATATACTACTATAGCGCCCTTGGCAAAGAAGGGAACCTTCTAAAAAACAAATATTAAGCAACTGTGATTTTTCACATGCTACATTTTCTAGAAACAAGATGTAAACATATCTGTGAAGGTAGCTATTTTTATAGTTAACATAAGTTTCAAAATAATACCTATGCACCTGCCCAGGCCCTTAAAATAAAAGAGCGAGGGCTGGTGAGCAGACATGGCTGGACTGTCAGCATGCCCGTCTTTGCTACATCTTCTTAGGTCTTCTTCAACTCTTGGGTTTCCCCTCCTCTCCTCTCTGAGGCCTTTGTAGCACATTTTAAAAACATGCAACAGAAGGAGAAACAAATCATCTTTCCATTCTTTCTTCCCCTACACCTGATCCTCCATTCTTTCCTTAGTAACCAAAGATAAGAGAGAGGAGAAAAAAGCCTCTTGTTCTCCCCTGCTCCCTCCTTCCCATTAGAGGTCCCAGAACTCTCAGGACAAGACTGAGAACCAGGGCTTATTAAGGCTTCTTGGTCTTCCTTCCTTTCCTTTCCTCCTCATATGCCTTTGCCTCACTTTGACCACCATGGTACACACGGCCCAGGGTTTGCAGAAAGAAGAAAATCTACCTATATAAAATGCATAACTGGATTTTTAAAAAGAAATTATGCATAATTTGCAATAGGGTAATTGCTTTAAAATGAGGGGTTGAACTTAATCTTGACTATAAAATATATTAACGGTGTGCTCTTAGGCAAGGTATTTAACCTTTGTTTCATTCCCTTTATCTATAAAATGGGAATAAAATAGTACTTATCTCATAGGAATTTTTGGAAGTGTATATTAGTACACTATTAGGGTCCAATTTTAGGCTTTGAGGTTTATTTTAAAACAGTAAGCACTTCAAACAGTGCCTGGCATATGGTATGCATTCCATAAATGTTAATTATTATTTTTTAAAAATTACTTTTATAGAATTACAAGTTATATCTAAATTATATTTTATATAATTAGAATATGTATAATTATGTATTATACATAAATACACAGATGACCCTTGAACAACACAGATTTTAAATGTGTGGCTCTACTTCTAGAAAGACTTTTTTCTGATATAGTACAGTTGACCATATTCCTGATTTTTTTATCCATGAAGTCAACCAATCTTGTGTTGAAAACAGTATTTTCTATAAAATCTTCTATGTCATTTTATATAAGGGACTTGAGCATCCTCAAATTTTGGTATCCAAGGGCGGGGAAGTCCCTTGTGGATTAGCAGGGATGATTATATTACCAATATAGTTATAAAAAGAAAAGCTACATTAAAAACCATGAATAATGAAAACAACTAGCATTTTATAGTTTGGTTCCACAGATATAAAGATGCTGAAAATATATTTCCTTATGCGACTAAGGTACCTTAGCATTTTTTAAAAATATTTTTTATTTGTTTGTTTATTCATTTTAGAGAGGAGAGAGAGTGAGACACAGAGAGAGAGAAAGGGGGGAGGAGCAGGAAGCATCAACTCCCGTATGTGCCTTGACCAGGCAAGTGCAGGGTTTGAACCAGTGACCACAGTGTCCCACGTCGACGCTTTATCTGCTGTGCCACCACAGGTTAGGCAAGGTAGCTGAGGTTTGTTAATGTGCTCAATGCACTGCAATAGTCTGAAAAAATTGCCCTTTTGAAAAATATTGTTAAAAAGACAATATAATTTCTTTGGCCAACGTGCGTTTCCTCATAACAACACATGGTTTTCCAAAATCTTTATGGCTCCAGAGAAAATGTAATTGAACTATATTCCTTGTTCCCATACTTCTGATGTTATTGATGTTGTGCTCTCTATCAGAACACCAACAATAAAAAAGCATTTTGTTTGCCAAGGTGAAAACGTGTAGTTTAATTCCATACATGAAATAGACCAACATATCACAACCATTGATGCAGTTGTCAAAATTAAGTAGGGGTGAAGGGAATACAGTGTCCAACTGGAGGCTCTGAGAACCAAATTGGGTTATTTAACTTGAAATTAATGAGATTAGGAATGTAAACCATTCAGACTCCCCAGCTGGGTGTTTTCAGCCACTCAGATGTGACGATGGTGGCAGAAGCAACTAATTAGAGTTGCTAATTAAGAGTAACTAGGGGACAGATGATTGAAAACAGATCACTGAAAAATCATTCTATTTGGTTTTAGAATGAAGTTACGATCCACTTGGCAGATCCATTGTCATAATTCTGGGAGTAAGAGATTCAGTAACATGCAGAGAAATCAAAGGAAATTGGTAAGTATTCAATTTCTTTTTTTCAAACCCACAAAGGAAATAATTCACATTAAGGTAATTAAGGGCATGATGCTTTGTTTGCTTTCTATGAATGAGTTTTAATATTGAACAAAAAGGCAGGGAGAAACAGTCTGCATGATGAATATGTCTGTGGTTCTTTAAAACACAGGCAGTGTTGACCAGGGCCTTGCAGGATACCCACTGAGGGCTCTCCCCACCAGCCCTCCACCTCCACTTTTCCTGCAGACCCACCCCACTGGCCTCCGCTGGACTTCCCTGGGTCCTGACAACCTCTGACCTCTACCACACATCCGCAGTCCCTTTGACAGAGCCCCTGTAATCTAGTATCTGCCCTCTCAGCTTCACACACAGCAGACCTGGGCAAGACCTCCAACCTCCTGCCCGCCAACAGGATCGAAACCTTATGCTCTGAAAGATTGAACTCCTCTATGTAGGACATACCTCCAAGAGATCTTCTAATTAAACACAACAGCACTTACCTTTTAATAAAATGGAAATAATTAACTCTGAGCAATAAGAGGAAGCCACTAGGGCAGGGATCCCAGGAGCTACCTGATGGAACAAATCTATGCACAAAATAAAAAGTACACATCACCAATCAAATGTGCCCACACAACTGATATTCTGACCTAAATATGCTAAATAAATGCGTTCCTATGAAGATGACTGAACATCTATTTTATTTTTTCCATATATAGGAGATGTGTTCTTCCTGGAAACCTTAATGACAGGTTTCTTATAAAAGTACTGCATTCCTTGTAAATGTTTGGGAAATGCACAAAGGAAGGAAGAAGAAAGGGAGAAGTAGAGGGAAAAGGAGGAGAAAGAGGAAGAGGAAGAGAAAAACCCCTTTATCCTTAATCTCACCATCCACAGACAATACTGTGAATATTCTGGTGGCTTTTTAAAATTAAGCATATGATATACCTTTTGATTTTTAGTCTGCTTTCCCCACAACATATAATACAAACATATTTTAGTTAATCCAGACTCATTAGCATGATGCTGAATAGTTGCACAGCATTCCATGCTGTTAGTTCCACGCAGCAGGAGGAAGGGCGTGGATCTGGAGCTAGACCTTCCTGTTTCACAATCCAGCTCCCACTGGTCGCTAGCAATGTCACTGAACTGTCCTTTGCTTCTATTTCCTCATCTTTAGAGTGTGGAGGAAAACTAACAACTGTTTCAAAGGATTGTTGTGAAGATTAAATAAAGCCTTGTGGTTGACCTATTTAGCACAGTGGCTGGTACAGTAACATATTAAATAAATGTCAACCAAAAGGTTTCCCCATCCGTCACAGTCACCCCCACGGATAGACTGTGGAAGCTCCTTGAAGGCAGCAACTGTGTCCTTACGGGCTTTAAGGTCCCAGAGCTTATCACATAGTTGACACATGATAAAAGTCTGTTGGATGACTGAATGCATGACTGGCTGGCTGGATGTCTTAACTGGCAGGTAGGTTTAGACTCAAGGAACATCATTACACATTTGGGGAGGACGGGAATCTCAGCCCCTTCAGAACTCCGTGAGTTTGGTTGCATTAGATTTCTTTGCAGAGCTTTGAGAGCATTAAGGGACAACATTTTGCCCCTCCCCTGGGTCACATGGTTTGTTCTTCCACTTTAAACCCATGACCTTCTTTTGACTCTAAAGTCTGCCTGGCCTGACCTGTGGTGGCGCAGTGGATAAAGCGGCAACCTGGAACGGTGAGGTTGCCAGTTCAAGGCCCTGGGCTTGCCTGGTCAAGGCACATGGGAGAAACACCTACTCTCGTTTCTCTCTCCCTCTCTCTAAAAAAAAAAATCAATAAATAAAAACTTAAAAAATAAATAAAAAATTAAAGTCTGCCCGGCAGTCCCCACTACTTCTTAGCGTCCCCCTTTCTCCCTGGCATTTTCTTGGCCACCAACAATATAGCCAGGGGACCATACATTTAGCCAAATCTCTTATTCCTGAGCCTCTTCACCTTCATTCTGTGATCTGTTGATCTTTCCCAGACACAAATTTCAATGACTTGGGTTTTGCATCATTTTCATAAAGTCTAAATACACTAGGTTTATAAAAAATATTGTTGACTGGTCAATCATCAAATGGAAATTTCTCTTGCTGATTTGTTTCAACCATAAAGCCATACAAATTCTTAATTTAACAAAATGTGTGTTTTCATCAGAAGCTTACCTGCTTTACCCTGGGGCCCAATATTTTGCACTTTTTTTTTTCAGAATTCCTCCCAGTTGTAGTAACATTCCCCCAATATTGTAAAAGTTTCTGTGGAATACTGTCCATTATTCATTAAGAATTCAGGCTATAATTTGTGCTTTAGCTGTATGGGAAAAGTAGGATGGAAAGCTGAGGTAATTTACCTGAAAATATAAGATTTAAGAGAATTCACAAAATAATTTAAGAAAACATTTTTTTACATGTACTCATACTTTAGAGTAAAATAGACAACACTAACAATATGAGTTTTTAGTGTTCATATTTCTGGCTCCTAATATTCTCAGCCAATTCTTCTAGTTTTCAGAAAGAAAAGTATTTGTTTAAAATTCATGAAAATACATATTTTGTATTTAATATTATAAAACCTTCGGCATATACTTTGTTATGTGAAGAGGTCACTTTAACTCCAAATGACTTATTTGATCATGAGACGGAGAAAGAAATCATGTAGGCTTACAAAAAAATTCTTATTGCAGTTTCCACAGCCATCACACATTATTTCTAAATAGCTTAAATTTTGTAAAGCCAGTAGCCAGGGCTACCATCACACTGCCTGGCCCATGCAGGTTCGCATTGGATTCGGACAGTCGGTAAAGAAACAATGGAGCCAAGAACAGATGGGCCATCACCTTTAATCCTAGCTTGCACCCGGCGGGCAAGTAAAAACACACACTGGGCTCCAAAACCCACTCACATTCAGTGCTCACAAAGCTACTGACTTATCTGAGTTTTCTAGAATCAAAGGTTTCTAGCTCACCAGACTTATTCACCTCTGTTCCCCATCTCCTTCCTTCTCCCTGCACAAACTCTGCACTAACTAACTGGCTTCTCACTCAACACTCTGCCATCTTGGCTGCCTCTCTTGGCCTCCTCCATGTGGCCTTTCTCTGCTCTCCTCTCTGCTCTCTCCTCTGTTAATCTCAGGAACCAAGAGAGAAAACTCCCATTCTGCCCCCATTTTATAGTGTAGAAATCAAAACCTTTGATCCAATATACAAAATAGGGAAGTCTCTAATATAAAGTCACTTATCAGAGACATGATGGGATTGTACCACCCCACATCAAAAAGGGTGGGAAAGGCTTAATCCCAAAAGCCAGCCCCAGGCTACAAGGATTCTGCCTGCCCACAGCCCGCCCCCAACACACATTAATATCACCTGGATGACGGCCTCCACGTGGGCAGCGCCATCTTTAACAAAGTGAGCACAATACATTTTATCTGCCCAACAAATTTCAATTCAAATAATTTCATATTTTATTGCAAACACATCCATCTTCGTCATGGAGAACGCTGGCGTAAACACTCTTAAATGAAATCTATGTGAGCAGAGGAGGCTCTGTGTAATTGGGTTACTACAGATAAATGTCAAAGATGTGATACATACGAACCAAACTAAAATTAAACACGGAGAGTAAGCTATGAGTAGGAAGGATGTGGGTTTTTTGGCCTTATATTTATAAATAAATTTTGTCAAGTTATGAGAAATCTAAAGGAAAAAAGAAACAGTGCTTCACCTCACCTTTCCTGTGCCGTTACTGCACGGATGTACGTTCATGCAAGATCCTAAGGATCCTGGCCTAAATTTCCACCTTTTATGACTGCATGGAGGTTTAATTATTCTTCCCATATCATTTCAGAAAATAAACATTGTGCTATCGAGCTATTTGCTCACACTTGGGCGATAAATAAAATATGCTCAGAAAGAAAAGGATGCTTGGAGAAAGGAACTCAATAACTAACAGTAAATGTTACCTAATACTTATATGGCAGTAACAGAAATGATTATTGAAAATAATCACACTAGCGGTGTGCGCTATTTAAGCCCAGTATGGCCCACAAAAAGAATGCAATATGGCTCTCCTAAAAGATGAGAGAAATGAACACAGTACACATTAGAAAAAAAACAAACCCTGAACTCACTGTAGAAGAAATCTGACTTGTCTTAGAGAAAATAAGTTATAGCATATCAAAGAAAAATGTCAAGAATTTCCTATCACAGTTTCAAAGAAACCCCTGAATACGTCTGAGCATTCTTCTTAGATAGTTCAGTGGCAATTACTCATGAAAAACTTAAGACACAATATAGCCATAAAAATATAACAACCTATTTTTATCATACTTTAAATGAGTCATTAGCAAATTTGCTTATTATAGCATGCTCTACCTATTCACTAAAGGATCCTAATTAAGTAGGCTCAACCTCAATTGATATAAATAAACCAAAGTTCAAAAGGGAAAAAGACACCTACTCCAAAGTACATAGATTTAAAATATATTGAAGTATTTAAGATAAGGGAATCAATCCTATAATTATGAACTACAGAATTGTAATAAGTACAAAATACTTTCCTCAAACAACTTGTAACTGAGTTATCTGTTAATTTCTTAAGATGTAAAGATTTGGGCTACTCACTTTTATTAGAATAGAAGGAAACCACTTTATTAAAATTGAAAAAAGCAAATGAAATATATTATGCCCCAGGTAAAGTGAGATATAAAAGTTAAGTTTAAAAGTTTAGTAAAATCTATTTCTTAAATGCATGAACTGATAAGTTTTCCTTTTGGGTCTCTGTAAAATTGTTATTAAATTTCTTCATATTATAAAAGAAATACATTTCCACACATGCACATGTACATGCAATAGCAAGTTTGGAAGGTATACAAATGCAGAAAGCACCCAGAGTGAGAAATCACTCATACTATTAAGGGCAGAAGCAGTAGCTTTGAGCAACATGGCATCCAGCCAGCTGACCTTGCTCCTATGCATTCTTTAGATAGCTAAGATTCCACCGCGTAGGCAATCCTGTATTCTGGGTTTTTCCCCCAGATTACATTAGATTTGTTGTTAAAAAAATAATATTTACAAAGATAATTTTAATGATTCATAAATATTTTTAATTTTTAATTTTTAAATTTTTATTTATAAATTTTAGAGAGCAAGAAAGGAGGAGAGGGAGAGAGAGAGAGAGACAGGGACACATATCTACTTCTGTGTGTGCCCTGACCAGGGATTGAACCGGCAACCTCTGCACTTCAGGACAAAGCTCTAACATTTTAAGCTGTTCGGCTGGGGCATGTTTACATATAAATATTGCTTAAATGAGTCATTAGCAATTTATTTATAGCATATTCCACTTTCTCACAAAAAAACCCCTGAATGACCTAAATGCTACTACCTCAATTGATATAAACCAAGTTTCAAAACGGAAGGAATTGCCTTCTAAAAGGACAAGGGAGTTTAAATACTGAAGCATACAAGGTTTACTTAATCACCTCCTTTCTATCTTTACAGCATGTAGGTTGTATTAAAGTTTTCACGTTTTAATAATAAGTAAAGGCAGACAAATATTTTTGTGTGTAAAGCTATTCCTTATTATCAAGCCTCAGAAGTTAAACTAGTAGGACAAGCAAGATAAATTATTTTTAAAGTTCTTACTAAAAATAAGCAAATTGTTTTTCTGAAAGATGGTGCTACCCTCACATTCTACCAGTCATGGGTGAACCCAATGTGCCTATGAACTGCCTAGGGCCCTTGTGAGAATGCAGATTCGGATTCAGGAAGTCTGGGGCCCCGGAGTCTGCTGCGCGAACCCACATCGAGCAGGACGCCAGGGCGTCAGTTAGCATCGAGTTTCTTTCTGCCCACCACCGTGCAGCAGCGCCACCGGAACTGTTGCGACAGGTAGAGTGCTTTACATTTTGAAGGAGACAATATTTGTGTTTTATATTATGAAAGGGTGAAATTTTTTGCTACCCACCGACCACTTCTGGAGAACAGAAACTGCATTCTAATAGACTTCAATAGTGACTGGCGGTCTCTCAGAGTCATTACAAGTGGCCATATGGTCGTGGAGACAGACCAAGCACAGAATGGTGAAGATTCTGATGTCTGTTACTGCGCTGTCCTGTGGTCCCGGCATGCGTTTTTCCAATGGGACAGAAAGGAAAGGAAGATTCCTATGTGTTTTAAAATTTATCTCATTTTTACTAAGCTGCACTTATGGAACATTCAAAGTGTATCATAGCAAGTGTTGTAACATACTTACACCACCAAGTAGTGTACAAAAGAGGCATTCAAAATACAATTACATTTTAAAGTAGTTTTTGTATAAACACTTGAAAACTGAATAACATAAACAGATGTGAAAAGTGTGCATTGAATTTACCATCTGTGTCTAAAACTAACAGCGGTTCTTAATTTTATTTCTACTCAACGCACTGCTAGACCCTGTGGGCAGGATAAAAACCCTTTCCAGTCTGGTTTCTTCTTGCATTAACTGAATCGCCTCCAAGAATCACAGCCCAAAGCAAAGAGAGCTTCAAGGTTTAAAAACAATTGCTTTACATCAGTCTGAATCACAATACCTTCTACAAAAGAGAATCCGTTTCCCTTATGCTTTACATTTATTTACCAATGTTACCCTCTTTGCTTAGTAGGTGAGCCATCATAGAGGATGACCCACACTGGTTCCATTGCGATTCTTGGGGCATCAGCACTTTGTGACAGCGCAGGGCTGCACCTGCTCAGCCACGGTGTCAATCACAGCTACTGTGGCAGAGAGCTAGAGACAGTACCCAGAGAGGAGGGAGAAGCAGCAGCCATTGCGGTAGAATCAGGCCTGGCCAGAGAGGGAAAAGGCACCTCCGTGGCTGCAGCCAGTCTTCCTCGGCTTCTTAGGAAGGACCGTAGAAAGTGGCAGTGACTATCACAGAAACGTGGACACAAGGGGCAAGGTTATGCTCTGATGAGACAATATCTCTGCATTTCTTCCCTTAACCTCTGCTTCCAGTCCAAAGCAAAGGCCTCATCCCTGATGTAAAATGTCAGAAGATGAACCCTTACCTGCTACCTGAGAGCCTCATGCCCCAGTTTTTAATTTTTATTTTAACACAGCAATAATGCTACCCATTCCCCATTCATGGATGAGGAATAAAGTGAGAGAACATGAATGGAAAAGGTTCTAGCCTGACCAGGCAGTGACACAGTGGATAGAGTATTGGACTGGGATGCTGAGAACCCAGGTTCGAAACCCTGAGGTCGCTGGCTTGAGCACAGGCTTATCTGGCTTGAATGCAGGGTTGCTGGCTTGAGCCCAAAGGTTACTGACTTGAAGCCCAAGGTCACTGGCTTGAGCAAGGGGTCATTCGCTCTGCTGTAGACCCAGTCAAGGCACATATGAGAAAGCAATCAATGAACAACTAAGGAGCTGCAGTGAAGAATTGATGCTTCTCATCTCTCTCTCTTCCTGCCTGTCCTTCTCTCTATCTCTGTCACAAAAAAAAAAAAAAAAAAAAAAAAAAAAAAAAAAGAAAAGAAAAGAAAAGAATGAAAGAAAGAAAAGATTCTGGAAAGAGAAAGAACTATGTTATTATTAATTATTGCTCTTAACACTTAGAACTCGTTTTAAATTTATCACCTGGGTTACTAATACATAGATCCAAGTGGACAACTAAAATATGGCCGTCGGTGAAAATACCTGGGTGCAAATGGCAGGTAAGTTGAGTTTTTAAATTTAAATTCCATGTAATTCTTGTTTCTTGTCTGACCAGCCAGGCTTGGTGGTGATCTCTACAATCTTAGCTCCAAGGAGGACTGCAGAAGTTGGTTAGGGAAGACATGATGGATAAATAAACAGGGCTGTCCAGGCTAAGGGAGGGCACGGAACAGGTTCTGGGAAAAGAGGCTGGGAGGGACCTGACCTGTTCCGCTCAGGCAGCTGCAGCACCAGGCGGGGACCGGGCAGTGAAGGTCCCCGAGGTGGAGGACATTCCTGGACCACTCCCCAAGAGCAACCTGGCAGCTTGGAGGCAGTGAAACAAGGCACAGCTAATGCACAGAGGCCAAAGTAGAGGTTCATGTAAGTACTAATCTTGCAAGAACTTTGAGAATATATTATTTTAAAAATAATACATAATGAATAAAATCTAGCAGAAATGGCTGATATTAAGCAATATCCTTCAAGCAGAGAACTGGGTTTTGGCACCAGGAATATCGCAATCACAATGGCTGGCATACAAGTCTGGCCGAGCTGGTTGTGTAGCATTACCGCGGAGAGTAAGCAAGAAAGAACAGGTGTGCCTGGCAACCGGGAACCGGGCACTCCTGCCTCAAGGAACGTGAGCCGGTGACTCTAAGGTTATTTCTGATAGAGGGCTTGGTGCCTGCCTCAGTTAAGGTCATGTCTGAGAAAGAGAAACTACTCTAAATATTTCAAACAAAGGAAACTAGTTCTCTCTCTCTCTCTCTCTCTCTCTCTCTCTCTCACACACACACACACACACACACACACACACACGCTGAAAAGCAAATGGGAGCTGGAGGCAACCTAGAGATCAGCATCAGCAGGAAGTTTCACCACTACAGGGGATGGAGGAATAAAGGGACCGGGTCACTAAAGCCCAGAGGCTGGAGGGACCTGTGGGATCTAGATCAAAAGGTGAGGCTGCTTCAGTGGAGTGGAGTCACCAGACAGACAAAACTTCTCCACAGATGTAACCCAAAACAGGATGAGAGAGAAAGGTCCAGGCTGTTGCTCTCCCCCAGTCTTCTCTCAGGGGTTCCCACTGCCATGTTTTCCAGACACCAGCTGGCCAGGGAACCTGCAGTGCCCCCTGGGAGGCAGGAAGAGCAGAGGATGGCTCTGAGAGCAAATGGCAGGGAGAGACTAGACGGGAGAGACACTGTTACCCACTTAACAGTGAACTCTGACACACCCTACAACTTTCCAAATACTATTTGTTTAGTGAGCAGAGACTATCCACTAACCAGCACAGTCAGTATTCTATTTTCCTTGGCAGCTCAATTTCTTTTCTTTTTTTTTTTATTTCTTCTGAAGCTGGAAACGGGGAGAGACAGTCAGACAGACTCCCGCATGCGCCTGACCGGGATCCACCCAGCACACCCACCAGGGGTGATGCTCTGCCCACCAGGGGGTGATGCTCTGCCCCTCCGGGTGTCGCTCTGCCGCGACCAGAGCCACTCTAGTGCCTGGGGCAGAGGCCAAGGAGCCATCCCCAGCGCCCGGGCCATCTTTGCTCCAATGGAGCCTTGGCTGTGGGAGGGGAAGAGAGAGACAGAGAGGAAGGAGGGGGGGGTGGAGAAGCAAATGGGTGCTTCTCCTATGTGCCCTGGCCGGGAATCGAACCCGGGTCCCACACACACCAGGTCAACACTCTACCAATGAGTAAACCGGCCAGGGCCGGCAGCTCAATTTCTGACTGCAAATTAAACTCTTCTGTCTTAAATACAGTCTCCCATGAGTTTCCTTAGCGCAATTCAGTCTCCCTGAATGCAAACCAAGATCTTGGGTAAAATAAGTAAAGGGATTAACAAGTACTTATTGGTAGTTACTGAACAGTCCCCGGGATGAAAAGTGCAGTACGGGATAGGGAATACAGTCAATAATACTGTAATAACTATGCATTCCAGTGCCACATTGGTGCTGGGAATATCAGGGGAACACTTTGTAAAGTATATGGTTGTCTAACCATGATGCTGTACACCTGAAACTCATACGAAATAATTTTGAATGTCAATTGTAATTGAAAAATAACATTTAAATTAAAATGAATAAATAAATAATAAAAGCCAACAAACAATAAGTCATCAAACTTAATTAAAAGAAAAAAAAAAAAAAAGATCTTGCCTGACCTGTGGTGGTGCAGTGGTCCCCCATCTCTCTCTCTCTCTCTCTCTCTCTCTCTCTCCCCCCTCCTCTCTAAAATGTATAAATAAATAAATAAATAAAATTAAAAAAAAGAAAAGATCTTGGTCCCAGGAACTGAATTTAGACGAAAGTTACCTAACTAAAGGAAAGCACAGATTCCAATGCTGACTCTAGAGGAAGGGTGGGCAGACTTTTTCTGGAGACTCAGAAGGTCAGTATTTTAGGCTTTGTGGACCATATAATACCTCTGTCATAACTACCCAATTCTGCACTAGAGTGAGAATGCAGCTCTAGACAAATGGGTGTGGCTATGTTCTAATAAAACTTTATTTGCAAAAAGGGGCAGTGGGCTGCACTTGGCCCCAGGAAGGGCCATAGTCCGATAGCCCAGATCTAAACCAGTGTCTGCTAAGTCAAAGGAGTCCATCTTGAAGTAACTCTCAAAATGAAACCTTAAATAATAGCTAAAAAATTGAAAGCAGGGACAATATCCATTGCTGTTTACTAACTGTAATTATGTCCTTTAATCTCAGTCTAATAATCAAAGGTTCAGAAAGTTACTATAGTTTTCCCTGAACTGCACCTTTATATGAATAAATCACTTTTTCATTTTGCCTCTAATACACTTTTTAAATTCTTGACTTTTGACTTACACTGTTCCTATACAATTTGGGTTGCATCTAATTAAAATAGTATTTTAAAGAATTTTCTATTGGGCTTTTCAAAATATTTTCATTCCTTGTACTTAAAAAAAATATTTTGTCATTCCTTCCTACTTTTTCTAATGTGAGGTTTGGTGGGAAAGTCTCTAGCATAAGAACATTCTCTTTTTAACAATATTTTTCTAGATCTGATCGAAATAGGATGGCACTTTAGTCAGCTATTCTCGTAAAAATGTAGGAGGACAGACTGCCCATTAAAAGATTATATACTTTTTTAATAAAATAGAAACAGGAACTATTCTTTTAAGATTTCTTTGGGGTTTTTGACAATTGCACAAAATAAGGTGGTGTGCAGAGGTTGGGGCCCCATTTCCAGGGCACCCAGCCTGCGAGCTGTGCTTGGATGGATGCCTTCCGCTCTCTGCTCCAAACTGGTTTCCCCTTTCCACCAGCGTTTGCCAGGCCTACTTCCCATTTCTATATTAACACTGATTAAAAAAAACAAAAACCAGCAGACAATTGTATTAGTCATATTCAGTTCTTTTCATTTTTTCTTAAAACCAACGCTGATTGCCTCTCCCCTGATCTGGAGCAGAAGATCAGGCCTTGGATTCCAAAACACGAGCAAACCCAAACCGACTGAATAGTCACTGGGGTTGAGTTCCCCACCTTCACAGACTGTGCTTTTCTTTCACGGTTTTCAGCGGTGCATTTTTTTTTTTTTTGTATTTTTCTGAAGTTGGAAATGGGGAGGCAGTCAGACAGACTCCCGCATGCACCTGACTGGGATCCACCCGGCATGCCCACCAGGGGGCGATGCTCTGCCCATCTGGGGCGTGGCTCTGTTGCAACCAGAGCCATTCTAGCGCCTGAGGCAGAGGCCACAGAGCCATCCTCAGCGCCTGGGCCAACTTTGCTCCAATGGAGCCTTGGCTGTGGGAGGGGAAGAGAGAGACAGAGAGGAAGGAGAGGGGGAGGGGTGGAGAAGCAGATGGACGCTTCTCCTGTGTGCCCTGGCCGGGAATCAAACCCGGGACTCCTGCACGCCAGGTCAACGCTCTACCACTGAGCCAACCGGCCAGGCCCTCAGCCCTGTTTTAAAGTATTTTATATATAATATAATATATATAAATATAATATATATATATATACTTTAAAACAGTATAAAATATTCATGTTTTATTCTTCATGTATACTTCCTCCTGCAAAATTTAGCTCCTCTGTGGGCAGACCCTGACCTCTTTCCAGACCTTCTTTTTCCCATCAGCTTTGAAACTTGTGCCATGGCTGATCCTCGTGAGAACTTTACTATAAGTCTCTGATTAAATAGAAAAACACATTACCTATAAAATACAAATATAATTCACAAACATATGTCCAATAATGAACACTAAACAAAAGTTGTGGGGGGGGTTGCTTTAAATTTACTTACATTTCAATATTTAATACATTCATATGCTAGTGAATGGCCTGTCCCTCCCCCTAGTCATAAAGGTCTTGTTTGAAAGAAAACAGCTCTGTCTAATTCACCACTTTAGTCATCTGATATCAATGGAGTTACTCTTCTTGCCTCTCAAACCCCAAAACATTGGTTAATGGGTACAGCTTGAGAAGCAGCAGCCAAGGACCCGGAACAGGTGCCTGGTCTAGAGCTGCAGTGTTGCTTAATAGCACTTGCTACACTTCCTTCTGCCAATATTGGGAGACAAGAAGCAAATGAAGAAACAAGACAAACAAATAAAAGCTCACTGACACAGACAAACAGTATGGTGGTTACCAGGGAGGCATACGCTTGAAACCTATAGAATTTTATTAACTAGTGTCACCCCCAATACATTTTTAAAAAGGGAGATAAAAATAATGAATTAGGTCCATTCAAAAGTGAGAGGGGACCCAAGAGATGTGAAAACAGATGTCTACACAAAAGCCTGCACATGCAAGTTTACAACAGCCTTACTTATTCATAAGGACCCAACCCACATGTCCTCAGCGGGTGAATGGACACCCAAACTCTGCATAGCCCACAGAGGAACACTAGCCAGGAGCAAACTACAGATCCACGGGGCGACAGGGATGAGTTTAGGATGCCCTGTGTTCAGCAGAAGAGGCCAGATGCAAAAGGCTACAGACTGTGTGGTCCCATCGATGTGACATCCTGGAAAAGGCAAAACGATGGGGACAGAGAGCAGAGCCATGGTGGCCAGGGGAGGGAACTAGGAGCAGCACAAGAGAATTGTGGTGGCGACTGAACTGTTCTGTGTCTTGAGTGCAATGGTCTTACACACTCCTGTCCAAGCTCACAAGACTGTACAATGAGAAAAGTAAGTATTACTGTGGTTTAAAATGTTTAAGAATTCTTTTTAAAGTTGTTTTAAAATTACATTTATCGCTTAAAGTCATAAGACAGTTGCTTCTCTCCAAGAGCCAGTGTGCATTACACAGAAGACTGGAAAAAGCACTCCTAATTCAAAAAAGACGTATTTAAGTAACATTTTAAACAAGCAAACAATAAAAGGGTACTTGTCCCTTGAAAAACACCTCTTCCCAGGGAGGCCAGATGAGAGGGTTGTAGCAGGAAGATAAGCCTCCAGCAGCCCTTAAATCCCCTCTCTAATCTGTCATGAAATCCCCTGACTCTGGGTTCAGTAATCTCGGAAATCTGTCCTCTCCCCTCTCCCAACTATCACTAAATTCTCAGTCTGTTACTGTTGTGCGTGCATGTGTGTGTGTGTGTGTGTGTGTGTATGTGTGTTTCTGCAAAAGTCAAATGCAAAACAAAATGTCTGGTTCACCATCAAATTTAAAGTCACCTGTGCTTTCTGGCCACTGTTCTTTTCACCCAATCCAGTTCTTGCTGCTATTATCAATTAAAATTTTTCCCCTCATTGTCACCATGTGGCACTGTGACTACTTAAAATGTGTTTAATTTCTGCATTAGCTTCGTTTTATATTCCTGACTCACCTCAAATATGCTGTCTTCGTACAACAACTCCTGAGAAAAGTTCTATGCTGTGAAATACGAACGACGTACTTATCTAAAGTTGCATTCTTTTTTTCTTCTCTGCCTCTAAAAGAATTATATCTGTGAGAAAGGGCCAGGGGAAATGTGTCAGCTGTGACCATCCGAGCTTAGTGCTGTGATGGGCTTTGGAACTAGACATCTAAACAGGCTGACAGCGATGGGAGAGACCGGGACACCCAGCGGGAGAGACCGGGACACCCAGCGGCACACCCAAAGGGAAAGACCCCAGGACACCCAGTGGGAGAGACCGGGACACCCAGCGGGAGAGACCGGGACACCCAGCGGCACACCAGGGGGGCAGCCAGACTGCAGGCGGAGGAACACCCACACTGGGACAGGAAGTCAGCGCCACTCTCCGAAGCCGGCAGCGCCACCGCAAGGATGGCCACTTGTGAGAAGTCTGATTACCAAATCAGACTCCTCGCATGGCTCTGGGTCAAGTAACCCACTGGAACGTGACTCTAATGTGGTTGTCACCATTCAGGGGCAGCAGGATTCCCAAACTATTACTCTTGGATAAGTGGCCTTCGATGGCACAGTGCCTTGAATACATCCGAAGTCACAGCCATCCAGAAGGTCTGCTGCTCTGTCTTCACTTTTTCAGCACTATCACTCCGAGGGTCCAGACAGGGTCAGATGTGAGCAGCTATTACTGCTCCAATTCTGGAAAGGATGGCCAGGTCCAAGGACATGTCAGCATGTGGGGAATTTTATTTTATTTAACAAACAGCCCGATCAGTCCTTAAGATACATGCTATTTAGGTGTGAGTTGAGCTGTTATTTCGAGCTGGGTAAATTTCCTCTACCTTCTTCCTGTATCTTCTCTCAGCTCCCTCTCTAACTCTCCCTGCCAAGCAACCCACTCTAAGCAGAGGGAGTTGCCCTTCTTGTGTCTGCTGACAGAGCAGGAGCTTAAAGAGGCAGGAAAGAACTCAAGCTGCCCAGAACAGAAGCATGTAGGGACCACTGCTGTGATTGGAGAGAGACAGGAAAACACCTTTGTCAACCAAATTTCAGCATAGGATGATCTCGTGTATTCCATATTCAGCAACTTTACATTTATGAAACTTCCGTACTAAAAAAGTTTGGGTTTTTTTTTTTTTGTATTTTTCTGAAGTTGGAATTGGGGAGGCATTCAGACAGACTCCCGCATGCACCTGACTGGAATCCACCCGGCGTGCCCATTGGGGGCGATGCTCTGCCCATCTGGGGCATTGCTCTGTTGCAACCAGAGCCACTCTAGCGCCTGAGGCAGAGGCCATGGAGCCATCCTCAGCGCCTGGGCCAACTTTGCTCCAATGGAGCCTTGGCTGCGGGAGGGGAAGAGAGAGAGAGAGAGAGAGAGAGAGAGAGAGAGAGAGAGAAAGGAGAGGGGGAGGGGTGGAGAAGCAGATGGGCGCTTCTCCTGTGTGCCCTGGCTGGGAATCGAACCTGGGACTCCTGCACACCAGGCTGATGCTCTACCACTGAGCCAACCGGCCAGGGCCCTAAAAAAGTTTTTATCTTCCAAAATTTATGAAAAAACCCCCTTGATTACCACTTAAAAGCATAATGTAAAAATATAAGCAAAGGCAAGGTAGAGATCTGTGAGATACAATACTTTTTAGAACAAAGTAAAAATAATTGAACTTTTGGTGTGTGTGTGGGTGTGTGTGTGTGTGTGTGTGTGTGTGAGAGAGAGAGAGAGAGAGAGAAAGAAAGCGTTCCCATTTTGTAGGGCAAAAGAATGGATTAATAGAGTTTTCCAAAACCAGTTCTCTCTTTAGAGATAGGCAATTTTCATGTGTGCTCAAAAAAACCCACAAAACAAAACAAAACAAAAAGCCACTTAAACTGATTCCTTCACTAGTATTTGCATGTACCCCTATTTAATATCAAGAGAACAGAAGAGCTTTTAGTTTTCTTTCCAATTTCTACTCCCAAATTGTTTAATTTTCAAAACCGTAAAGTGTTCCACTTGTGTCCCAGGTTCTCAGAACTTTATGGTCACTCCGCATTCAATACTGTTTCACTGTCAAAGTATAATTATACATTTGTACCAAAGAAACCAAATGCACTTTGATCTCCCAAAGCCTAAGTCAATTTCGCTGCTTAGGTTACCTGGGCAGCCCCAACACGTGACGTAGAGGCACCGCACCGTCACGTGAGCTGTTCTGAACTCTTCACAGAAGAGGGATTCAGGTAATCCGAAGCAGTCATACATATTATGGGCCAAAGCTTAAAAGCAGTGCTCTGCTGTATACAGGATGGCCCACGCTTCCAAGAAACAACGTAACTTTGACACCAATGCATGACGTACCGGTAATTACAGGATTCAGGTCAATTCTTGTTCAACAGTTATAAGCACCATCAGTGGTTTTCCTAGCATTTTTGGATTGTTCTGCTCCTCCTGTCCTGAGATGAATGATTTGGGGGCACCTTTCCTTGTGCTCATCTTGACTCTCCACCTCCTTGCTTCTTTCTAAGTCAATGCAAGAGGAGAGAGCACATGCCTAATAGAGCAGGCTGTCCTCAAAGTCAAGAACCATGGGATAAACTTACTTTTAAGTAGTACATTAGCTACGGCTGCAAATATTATGCTCAGTATGGCTTTCTTCAACCTTCAGGTGAAGGATCCCTACATCAAAACAATGGGTATAATAATCAGTCGGGGGGGGGGGAGAAAGATAGTAATACACCATTTTTCTTGTGTTTTCAACCCTTTTTAGGCCCTCTGTAGATACTTATCACACAGACTAACAATAAGCTTATTCTATGTTTTCCGACTTTTAAGACATTCTGCAATCAAAGGCATGTTCTTAGCAAACAGTCAGAATGGTTCGCAGAAGAAGTAAATCCATTAACAATACTATTAACACTCCCCCTCGTACCATAGGAAAATTTATCAAAAACCCAAAAAGCACAGAAAAATAACCAATTCTTTTGAATTTGCATAATTAGGAAGTGAGAGCCTTACATACTGACTTCTTACCATAAACAGGAAGAACATCAATCACCATACTCCACACACACGTCAAATGACTGAAAATGCTTTGTGTTCAAGGCCACTCCAAATCAAGCCCTTTCTTTCTTGCCCTCCTCTCTTCAGCTTAGAAAGAACTATTAACAGGCTTGACTTACATATTGGCGGTGCTGGTTTAGGTGAGGAATTTTGACTCTGCCTTTCTGGAAGTTAAAAAGCTGAAGTTATAGAAGATGTTGAAGCCAACTGTGTCACAGAACCATAAAGGACACCAGAGAGTGGGAGGGTCACAGCGAGGGCCCTAGTCAGCAGGAAGCTCATATCACAGGAGGGGAGCCCTGCTATACATCTCCCTTTGTTCCTTCTTTCTCACTCAAATGCATAGAGACCCTGAGGATGAGCAAGTAGTTGGCCATGGAATCCTTTTTGCCAGCAACAGAATGTGGATACACAATTCACATGAATATTCACGAAGTGGCCCAATACAAACCCCTCACATGACTATGATATCTGTCTAGACCAGGGGTCCCCAAACTACGGCCCGCGGGCCACATGCGGCCCCCTGAGGCCATTTATCCGGCCCCCACCGCACTTCTGGAAGGGTACCTCTTTCATTGGTGGTCAGTGAGAGGAGCATAGTTCCCATTGAAATATTGGTCAGTTTGTTGATTTAAATTTACTTGTTCTTTATTTTAAATATTGTATTTGTCCCCATTTTGTTCTGTACTTTAAAATAAGATATGTGCAGTGTGCATAGGAATTTGTTCATAGTTTTTTTCATAGTCCGGCCCTCTAACAGTCTGAGGAACAGTGAACTGGCCCCCTGTATAAAAAGTTTGGGGACCCCTGGTCTAGACATTTACGAAAGCTACATTACAAAGGCAATTGACATCAATAAAATATGCATCAATGAAGACTCAGAAAATTTAAAGCTATGTCTTTTGGAAGCAAACAGATTTTATAAGTGCTCCATCCCATCCTCTGCACATATATACCTAATTTCTGTCTCTTAGTTAAGTAGTATAATATGGTATGAATAAGACCGTACCTAATCTGAATCATATTTAAATTTAAGTAGATTGTATATTTAAATAGAATGCATCTATTTTGTCCCGAGGCATGAATCAGACACGTGACCGAAAAAAAACGACAGCTCAGCAGTCCTGAATGAATGTTTACCATTTTAATGACTTCAGTTTCGCAAATAACTTTTTCCATGACCTGAAGTCCTATCACTGACTCCTGAATAATTGAAAAGAATATTACCTTACCATCCCTCTGGGTTTGTAGTAACACTATATATTCTGAAATATCCCATTGAAGCTACATATTTGGAAGACAATGTCCAGGTTATAATTTTTCACCAGGAAACAAAAACAAATGTTAGAGTTTTACACCCTTTAAAGGGAGAAACCTGCTGAGGAATAGGTGAATTCCACAGAGACAAAATGCTTTCATTTATGTAAAATTAACTGGTTTTATAAAGTTGAACACAATTTGCCTATAAGATTTATATATGTTAAGTTGGTAGATACACACGTCCACTTTTATGTAGTGTATAAAACAAATAAACCAAAAATGTGCATGTGTGTATTTATTTTTAGGGCTGCACCTGGAAGGATTGAACAACAAAGCAAGGGCATGATTTACAAGGTTCAAGACAGTGGCTGGTAAGGAGAGAGGACGCAACCCTGGGGAGGCACCCAGGGGCTTCTGGAATGCTCTTTATGAATAATCTTGTTAGTATACTGAGTGCTGGGGATAGATTGATTTATAGCTACTTATCATTACTCTTCGACTTTACCTATATGTTACATATGCTCATGCATACATGATTAATTTTGTAACTCAAATAAGAGTTCTGTTTAGATAAGCACATAACACTTAACAGTAGCTCCTGTGAAGGGGTGTGTATGTGGAGGAGAGGGCTGGTGACCATGTTGACTTCTAGCTCAATGTGCCTCTGTTTCGGAGGTTGAGTATCTTTGGTAACATAAGGAGTTGTGTGCATTAAAAAAAATGTTTTTTAAACACTAAAGATAATTTTTAGTTTAGAAAACAATGAACTATACTCATTTTAGGAATTTTTTCTTCCTGCCACAAAGTAAAAGTGCCTTGAAAAAGAATGAGCATGGGTTTTATGCAGCTTTCATTTTCCTAAGCTGCAAAATGTCCTATAATGTTTCAAAATAAAGATACTTTAGGATCTCCTTGGCTATATTTGTCCACTTCGGAAAAGATGACATTTAAGTGTATTGTGATCAAATTAATCCTTTCATGGTTTATTCTGGGCAAGCTACTGTGGTGATTTATAAGACTGTCGACTCTTTCACACAGGCGAGAGATCTTGAATTCCCGATTATCCTGAAAATCAGACTAAAAATTCCAAGGAACTTCAAGAATCATCAGCATTGTATTTCTTTTATCCCTAAGTGACTTCGAAATTCCTTTCTTGGAGTGACAATGGCAATAACCACAGGGAGAAGTTCTTTGTGTGGGCGTTAATGCTCTTTCCAGGTCTAAAAATCGCGTGGGTTTCATTTAAATGCTGCCACAGCCTCAGCAACTGGAAAATGTGATGCAATTAGACTCCTTTCATGTGCCTTAACCAGAGACAGCAGCCTGAATATAATAGCATTATTTACCAAAGCAGACCATGACCTGCAGGACTGTGCTGTTTGGGAATCTTTTACTTTCCCCCAAATAGAAAGTGAGTTCCATAAAACAAGGGACCTTGTGCAAGCAACTAGTTCAAGTGCCAGGAACATCTTAGGTACTGATAGTTGTTTGGTCCATGCATTTGCTTGCTTTGTGGCTCAGAAAATTCATTTGTTTCATCCAGACACCCATATTTCACAAGCCTTTACTTAGGGCCAACTCTAACCCAATATGATAGCAGATATTGAGATTACAGTTATGATTTATGCACGTTCATGCCTTCAGGGGGTTAAATCTACTGTCTATACCAAAACAGAGTTTGCTATTATATTTACCAGCAAAAACATGGGTAAAACTCAGTGACACAATGTTGAGTGAAAGAAGCTAGACAGAATGTTGAGTGAAAGAGAGCATTCTGTATGATTTGGTTTATAGAAGTTCAGAAACAGGCAAAACGAAACTATGGAATTTGAGGTAGAGAAGGTGGTTATCCTTGACAAGATTAGTGACTGGAAGAGGCATGCGGGAGCTAATGGAGTTAGTTGTGTTTTGTTTCTTAATCCAGGTTCTATCACTTTTTGAAAATCCATCCTGCAGAATGTTTCTGACTTGGGCAACTTTATATATGCATATTATACTTTAATGAGAAGTTCACTTTGAATAAAATAACACTTTTTAAAAAGCATATGGCTGTATAAGTAGATTTCTGTTACTGTTTGTACAGTTCAACACATTCTCTACACTTTCCTAGTTTTGTTCTAACTCAAATGCCACTTCCTGCAGGTGGTCTCCAATGACTCCCAGACTTGTATAAATTTTTCCTTCCTTGGAAATGCATAGCATTTTGTTTATGCATCTCCCTGACTTTAAGCATTGTGTTAAAATGTGAAGCAAGCTTTAACTAAGATCACCTATCACAGTGGTTTGGCTATTATCAGGTACTTAAATATTCTTGAGCAAATAAACATGAAACATTCTATGACCTGCACTCCTCCAGGGGCCTCTTTCTGGGCTCTGGCTCTTCTTGAGTCCGTCTCTTTACTCAGCATCACATATACTCCATCATTTGTGGGAACCTACTTTAAACATGATATCAATAAACCCGAAACCCTTTCCACTGATGGCTGGGAACCATTAAAAAGAAAATAGCATGTTCTTTTCACTTTAATGATAATGATTGTATGAAAAATTTAATAAAAATAAAGTTATCAGTAATGTATTATACACATTGTCTTACAACTTGATCTTTACTCTTATAACACCATATCCAGCTTCCCATGTCACAAGGGCAGCTCTCACAGAAGTTCATCACGTTCTGGGATGCATGCATCCTACTCTGCTTAACCAACTTCTTGTCTATGGACAGCTGGGTGAGTTCAAAATTTTTACTTTTAAAAACAATGGCCATCTTTGTAAAAGTGCCCATTCACAATAACGGCATAAGGGCAAAATCCCTTAGAGGTTTATTTTCTGCGTTAAAAGTCTAAACCTTACAAAGTATTTTTTAGGGTACCTATTATCAGCTGTATGTTTCTACAATAGCAAACTCCACATTTCATTGATTCTGTTTTTACCTTTTAACACTATGAGATCAAAATTCTACTGATAGTTGATGGCATGTTAAAATTATTGTCAGCCAGGTGGCGGCTGGAACATGGGTCACACTGCCTGCTGCTCCCTACAACATCTCAGCCAGAAAACCTCTGACAGGCCTTCTCAGGAAGGGCTATCAGCGCTGAGTGTCTCTGGAAACACTGTGATCCCGTATTTAAGATGAAAGAAAATGCTAGCATTGACTCTCACAGAAAGGGTGCCAATGGCTTGAAAGAAAAATCCCAGAGGAATAAGCAGAGTCTCTTTGATGACACGTGGCATCCTCAAAGCACTCATGGCACGGAGTTGTCACAGTGCAGAAAAACATGGAGGTGACTGCTCTCGGTCGAAAAGCGATTCAGAAGCCTTGCGGTCACGGTGAAGACATTTTAGGAAATAACCAGCTCTATCAATTTATTTTGCTTATATGTTTCTCCTTGTGTGTGCATAGGAGTGACTTAGGGTTGAAACCTGTATCTAAATACATATAAAAATATCTTACAATACTTATCAAACAAAATTCCAAAGAAGATAGCATTATATCTTAGTTTACTTTATTTTGTTTTTTGGTCTGTTTGTTTCTTAATAAGACATGAGATAAAGTTGGGCATTAACCCCGATGGCAACCTAAGTTCCACGAAAGGGAATCATTCAGTGTCCTAAGTTTTACCTAATACGAGGTATTGTACTTTATCTTAATCTTTGCCAATTTTATAAAGAGTGACATAATGTTTTAACTTGTATATCTTTGATTATGAATGAGGTTGGGCCTCTCCCTCATTTTGTTGCCCATTTAGAATCCTCTTTGTAAACTGCTTGTATTTGTACTTTTTGCACATTTTCTGTTGAGATGTTTACTATTTTTTCAGGGTTTTTTTGGTGGTAGTAACTTTAGGAATTTACAATATTAAAACTTTCTGATATACACCATACAAACAGTGTTTCTCAGTTTGTATATCACTTTAACTTCATTGATAGTGGGTTTTTTGGGGTTTTTTTTTTGCAATTCAGAGACCCATTCCTCTATCTAATAAGAGATGCTAGCCCATTCTAGATTGGACCCAACTTTACCAATCTCTTTCTAATATCTTCTTCCTAGACAGGAAAACAAATAACATACACACGAATGTCACACAGCTAGAAATGATTCCAATTAGCATCATCATACATTCAAAATTATAAGACACCAAATATCTCAGCCAGTTTCTTGTCTTTGATCATATTTTCCCTCTAATAATGACAATCTAGGTCTTTCCAGGCCAGCATTCCCTTTGGGTGATGTCACATCTGCTTAGTGGTAATAATGTCATCAGCAGAGGCAACAAAAAGAAAGCCTATCTGATGAGAAACAGCTTCTGGCGGCCACTCGTCAGAACCCTGCAGCCCCCTGCCTGTAGGTGCCGAAGCCTCCAAATGCCACAGCAGGTCAATGTCCCTGGGACTCTCTAGCACGGAAGCACACAGGACCTCTGTGTGTCCCCAGCATAGCTTGACTGCTGGCTCGGTGGGCATCGCTATGTACTAGGAGTCTGGTGTCATGGGTCTTAACCCTGGTTTTGCCTCTAACTTGCAGGAAGAATGTTACCTGTCTGGGTCTCAGTTTGCTCATCTTTGGATTAGGAGCAGCTGAAATGCCAGCTCTCTAGGGTCTCTGCCAATGCCCCCATTCTGGTTCTGTGATATATTTACTGCCCAATACTAAAAACCACAACAATAAATTCAGCTGTGCTTTCTCCAAAGGTGTTCTTCTTAAACATTTTGCTATACACTAGTTCCCTCTTATCCATGGGGATACGTCCTAAGACCTCCACTGGATGCCTGAAATCAGGGATAGTACCAAACCCTACATTTACTGTTTTTTTCCTATACGTATGTACCTATGATGAAGTTTTATTTATAAATTACGCACAGTAAGAGATTAACAATAACTAATAATAAAATAAAACAATTATGACAATATACTGTAATAAAAGTTGTGTGAATGTGGCTCTCTCTCCAAAACTATCTTATTATACTACGCTCACCTTTTCACTTAAAGGGAGCGCTTACAGCTTCTCTCTGGCAGATCAGGATTGCCAGGTTCGCTGTTCTTGTACTTTGAGGCCATTATTTGAACAAGCACCACAAGTATCATGGCAGGCACTCTAACTAAGATGGCTACCGAGTGATGATGGGGCAGGGACAAGCACAGCAGGGAGATTCTGGACAAAGGGATCAGTCACATCCTGAACAGGATGGAGTAGAATGGTGCGAGATTTCATCATGCTACTCGGAAAGCACACCATTTAAAATGTATAAATTGTTTATTTCTGGAATTTTCCTTTTGATATTTTTGGACCATAGTTGACTGTAGGTAACTGAAACCGTAAAAAGAAAATTCATAGATAAGGGGGAACTACTGTACTGTCTCTTCTAAATTAACAGAGAGCATGTTGACCTTGGTTTTCCTTCCTCATTTCACAAGGGCTGCATTGAGATGAACGCCAAAGTTAGACACCTCAGAAAAATCTCATTAGAGGTTTGACCCACTCACCTCAGCCAACACAGACTGGCCCTAAGAGCACGTTGAGTTATTTTTCCAGTTGTTTTTAACAATCAGAAGGATGGAGTTCTTGAGCATTTCCTTTAAAAACCTATTCTGTAATTACCTAACTCAGATATGAGGTTTTGTTCCTAAAATGTAGCTTTTTGGGAATTCTTTCCCTTCCTCCTGTCCCCATATCTCATTATTTTTGCCCCTCCTTCCAAAGTTACACTAAAAGTTAATCCTAAGGTTTATATTTGTAGTTTTAATATATAATTTTATATAATGTTAATCACACTGCTCATTATTATTGGTAAAAAAGGGTGAAAGAAATAATACTTTCTGAAGAGCTGTCACCAGAATTGCCCTAAAATCGGGACATCCCTGCGATTGGGGTGGGAGGTGGAAGAACTCAATAGCAGGGCCCCCTGGCTTCCCAAGAGTCAGCAAAGCGGAGGGGAACACATTGATCCGGGACAGGCAAAGAGAGAAGAAAGAAGAGAGAGGGAAGAAGGGGGAGCCAGGGGAACAGCGGAGACCGGAGTCAACGCGGGAGAAACACCAGGAATGCCTTCTGAGGAGTGGTCAAATTCTTGCACAGTGACCATGCGAAATTCACACCAACCTTGGGTCTTACCCCAAAAATGAAGGGAATGAGGCCCCTAAAAAATGTCTGCTGAGAAACTACACAAGAAAGTGGAAGGGCTCGTAAAGATTATTTTGACTTCTGAGGCAACATCTATTTCAAAAGAGCAGATGGAAAAATCAGGGACCAGAGATGCCAGCCTGAACATGGGGTGTTCACATGAACAATATGTGATGAGACCACCCAATTTTCAATAAAATACCATATACCAAAACAAGGTTGTGATTTTGTTGTTATATTGTAGTATGGCTTTTGTTTGGGAATGGGGGTGAGGGAGGAAAGGAAGAGAGAAAGAACGAGAATGAGAGAGGGAGAGAGAGAGAGGGATCTCATCAGGTTCAGTGTAACAGAGCCATCAGCAACAGTCTCATGAAAACAAAAGCTACCTGGAAAACTCAGAAAATCTGAGAGGGATTTAAACTTTTATGAGACATAGAAAGAAGATTCAATTTAACATAATGCAGAAAACAAGGGGCCAGGAATCCCCAACTGACATTTGGATTTTACTTCTTTACTCAAACACTGTTTGCATAACTCTATCGGGGCTAATTCCATTCCAGTCGCTATATATCTATGAGCATCTTTGAGTTCTTTCAAAATCTGTCCTAAGGAAAGCTGTGATTTCCATAAAGAATGAGATACATTATTCTCTCTTGGAAGAACAGGGTGAGAGACGGATTTTCATCTCCTGTTGGAGAGGAAATGCTGGAATGGATACTGGAATTTTTTTGCACTAATGGGAAGGAGTAATCTTTTTCTTCTATCATGTTCAAATGGCAATCACAAATACTAACACTGGATATCCGCTATTAAATAAGTAATGGCACTGGGGATGTTCGTACCTTCACATGGCAAACTGAGCCATGCAACGCAAAGTCTACCCAGAGACCTGACTTCACCTTTGCCCCGATGACATTTAGCAGCCTCAGTAATATTTAAACTGGGAGCCAGCGACTGAGGGCACAGCACAAGGGTGTGTGCTCGGGCAGTAGATGCCTACAGGATAAGTTTTCAAGTATAACCACAGGTATATAAACAAAACCACATTTCAGTCCTTTCAAGTCACTTCTCTACCAATACTGTAGGCAATATTGTCAACAGGTAGAAAAGAAATATCAATTAGGATCTCACTGCTGAGCTCAACCATCTAAGAAAGTGAGAGCAGCTGGAAGACACAGAAAACGTGAGAGAGAAAAGCAAAGGTGCACACAGGAGGTCACTGCCGCCTGCCCCTTCCTTTCCTAAAGACCACACGTCCACTCCAGCTGGTCAGCACAAACACGCTGCCGGTCAGCCACCTCAGACCTTCCCTGACAACACCAGGGAGCAGCGGGAGGATTGTCGTTCTCATACTCAAAGAGAAGTAAATAATGTCACCTTCACCCATAGTGGGAAATTCCTATGTAAGGGACAGTGTTCACAAACAAAAATAACCCTGTCCAGAAACCGCTGTATGGTGGCTTGCCTTCCCGGCTCAGCTGGACATCAACACTGTGACTACAGCAACAGGGAGACCTGTCGTGGCTTCTGACCTGATAATTCAGGAGGAAGGGCCTTTTACTTTTCGATTTATGATGTCATGGTTGGGAAAAATGTATCTCATACAATGGCAGGGACTGTATACCGCCTACTCAACAGGGTCTTTAAGCAAAATGAATGGCTGAATAATAAGTGTGAAAATAAAAACTGTAGACAATTAGAGCATGGTTCTGGTGTTACTCTGGTGCTTCCTCTCGGGGTATTTACCCAAAGACCTCCTGGAGGGATGAGGGCAGTGATGGCTTCCAGCCCACGAGTTTTTCCTTCTTGTCCCTGATTCTTTGTCACCCACTCACTCACTTTCATTTCTTAGACACTTTGCAAATGTAGAGCCCAACAGCATAGCCTTCATCTCGCTGTCCTCTGTGGTTTGGAGATGAAAGCCCTGAGCCTGTCTCCTTGAGTGGGTGCCTTCAGCGGCAGGACGCACCCTGTTCTAGAGACTCTGGGTCCTATCTGCTGATTCACAAGAGATAAAATTGCAGGAGACACTACTCCCTCCCATGTGAACACACAGCCCTCTGCCTCCGAGGAAAACTATGAACACCTCTATAAGATCGAGGGAGAGTGTGAGAGGTCATCTGGGCCTCGGATCAGGGAAGTCTAGCCTCCAGGCTGTGAGGATGCCTCCACTCAGCAGCCCTTGTGTGTGAGCTTCCAACAGCAAACATGTTGGCAGCAGAGGGGGTAATTCCACTCCCTAACGCCTAGGGACAGGGAGATGACACAGGAGCAGAACGCTGGACACTGTGGGCAATTTTAAAGAGTAAAAAACCATGGGGAATCAATGGGATATTATCTAAGACCTTAGCTTTTAAATCCACTGTGACCTCTCACACACATACATGGGTATGTAATAAAAGTGTTGCAAAACAATACCTACCCTGATGAAGTGCAGTGAATGGTAATTATTTTTCTCTTCTGTTTCATTTGTAAGAGTGCTACCTAGCCTTCTAAATTTATTTTTTCAGTTGCAGTTGGAAAACAACTAATGTAAACGGTTAATTAGACAGGTGGCAATGCAATCAAATGGATCTATTTATAGGAAGTCTTAGAAACACTAGTATGGAAGTTTTAGATGTCAAGGATGATTCCATTTACACAAAATTACAAACACAAAGGTCTCAGACATCCATTTAGTTTTTACTAAAGGACAACTAAGTGAGACTAGGAGGGCTGGGAGACAGTGTTTTCTCCCAACTCTGAATAAACCCATAAGAATTTAACAAGGTTACATTGTAATAAGGAAATACCTAATGGAAACAGTGTGTTCTGATCAGGAGTTGTAAAGAGAATCAAGAGGTGATGAGGTTTGGGGGCCTCTGAGGAAGGAGTGAAGGTCAAGTTCTTGTGGTTTGTGCACATCACCCGACTGGCTGACCCCTGAGCCCAGTGGGGATTGTTAGGTGGTGCTGCTCATGGCACAAAGAGGAGAACGGTGGCTCCTGAGATTCAGACAGAGGCTGCTAGTAAAGATCCCTCAAAGCACCCTGAATCCATGAGTTCCAAGCATCAGCACAAGAGCCATCTTCCCAACGGCTTACAATAACATCATCAATCGGCAAAATGCTAAGTGCAGAAACCTCTGTCTCCTATCCATTTTGAATCACCTCCAATAAAGCTAATGGCAGTTGGAGCTGAGTAGCAACTTGGCAGCTGAGGAGCAATGAAATGTTTATACAGGGTGGGCCAAAAGGAGGTTGACGGTTGTTCGTATGAAAAATAATACAATAATTAATGAATAATGATACAAAAATAAACTCTGTGCTTTGAACACTCAAAACTCTAAACCTATTTTGTCCCCACTCTGTATTCTGTCATGGGGGAAAGAGTGAATTATAAAACATTGCAAGGTTTCAATGACTAGGTGTTACCTTTCTATTTCTTTATACACCGGGAATGGTACATTCAATCTTGTGCAAAACAAGGCTCCCTCCCTCTCTCTGAAGCCTTCAGCAAATGATACTCTCAATAACAACAACGACCATAATGATTTGATGATTCCATTCAATGTCACAAATCCAAATTGGCTGCAGACAGAAGAGGAGCCCAAATTGGCAACCTCCTCTTGCAAATAAAAGGTAATGGTTGCTGAAATGCCGGCATTTGCAATGGTGTAAATATTAATTGTTAAAATACAGCACTGTCATGGTGATCTCTCTCACACACACACACACATGTCCCTACCTCTCTGTATCAGCTGCAGTCCCCACACCTTATTTATCCCCATCAGGATTTGGCACCCAAATATTAATATGATAACTATGCTCTGTCCTCACTTTTAGAATCCCAACCTTGTATGCCTATTGTTTAGAGGGTTAAGTTAAATTTAAAGAGTTTTCTGAATTCTGTGCAACCCAACTATTAGCAAATTTCTTTTTGAAGATTTAAATCACAGGGTTAGGAATGGCAGTGCCAAATTCACACCCTGTAGAGAAACAAGAACAAGGCTCTGCTCCTGGTTTTGTAAATGAAAGAATTTCTCTGGATTGGCCTATTTGCCTAATATTATTATTTGCTCTTAGAAAAATCTAGAGAAAGATCAAAGTAATAGCCAACATGTTAGCTGACTGGGCCTTTTGATATCATCTAGTTCAAGTGCATTGTCACACATCAAATCCAATGCCCTCAGCCTCCTGACCTCTTAGCAGCATCTGGAATTTTTTTTGTACCTCTTTACTGAAATTCTCTCATTTCTTGGTCTCCATAATTGTAGTCATTTTAGCTTTCCTCTAACCAAATAGCTGCTTTCTACCCTAACCCCCCAAAATGCTTCCCACCTACTCCCAACCACACCCCAGGTGTCTGTCTTCACCTACACTTCCTCAGTGTTGATCCTATCCATTCTCACAGTGTCGACTATAGATCCGGTCTCTATTAGCGGTGCTGACATTTGTGCTAACCTTGACAGTCTCAAACGCAGCATGCCCAACTCTGAATCCACATTTTCCCTCCAAACCTCTTCTTTTACTTGTATTCTATTTTTATACTGACATCCATCATTCACCCTAAAAATATGTCATTCTTAGTCCACCTGTATATTCAGACACCAGTTTCTAGAAATTACTTCTGAACTCTCTAGACCAGGGGTAGTCAACCTTTTTATACCTACCGCCCACTTTTGTATCTCTGTTAGTAGTAAAATTTTCTAACCCGCCCACCGGTTCCATAGTAATGGTGATTTATAGGGAAGTAACTTTACTTTATAAAATTTATAAACCAGAGTTACAGCAAGTTAAAGCATATAATAATAATTACTTACCAAGTACTTTATGTCGGATTTTCACTAAGTTTGGCAGAATAAATCTTTATAAAACAACTTACTATAGTTAAATCTATCTTTTTATTTATACTTTGGTTGCTCTGCTACCACCCATCATGAAAGCTAGAATGCCCACTAGTGGGCAGTAGGGACCAGGTTGACTATCACTGCAGACTATTGTGATCGGCCTCATAATTAACATTCCCTAAAACTGGCGTCTCCTATACTCACACTTCAGTACAGCTAGTGCAATTATTTTCTAAAATAGAGCTCTGAGAATGTCAGCTTTAAAACTTTTATTGGTTTTTCATCACCTGTAAGAAAATGTCCCACCTCCTCAGCACCCTTCCCATCTCGAACTGCTCTTTCATCTCACCTCACCATGGACCCACCAACTTTTCACTTTGGCCCACTCACCTCCTCTCAACAATCAGATAAATGGTTTGCTCTGCTTAAAGTGCTCTCATCCACTTATCACACAACTCTGCCTGTTTGAAAATGTCACCTCCTCTATAGAACTGCCCTCAAATCTTGAAGCCATTTAATCATTCCTGGTTATTCCTATAGTACTCCATTCACACTAATAACATCACGCATCCACCTTCTTGTCTGCTAGATGGTAACCTGCATTGAAAAAAGTACTGTCTCACCCTCTGCATAGCTGGGGTTTAATATACGTGAGCATGGTAGGTGCTCAGTTCACAACCGCTAAGGAGGTACTTGAACACACTGACAAACACATTTGAATTAAGAGAAGATGTGAATTTCAGTCCTTCTTTAGCTAGGACTCCAACTCTGTGAGCTTCAACTCCATCTGTAGGTGGAGACGCTAGTATCTTTTCCATCTTTTATAAAGAATAAATGAAATCAGGTAGAGAAAAGTACTATGTCAAAGAGAGACACATATGTTAAGTACAACACAAGAAGATGATCTTTTAATATCTAATCTTTCACTTAAAATATATCAAAAGTTAGATGATGCTACAGACAATGACCAAATGGGTGATGAATATAAATGCAATAAAAATAGATATTTTCTTTATTTTAGCATTCACTGTTCCTGAAAATCAAAGGTGACATCAATTTAACGTGATCAGTACAGCATAATGATATTAAGACTTAGCATGTAGAAGCACCATAGTTAGAGAGAGGGCATAGGCTTTTGATTCAAATAGACGTGAATCTTAGTACCATGTGTTATTTTGCTTTCTTATTAACAAATGCTTTTTATAGTGCTTATTATTTAAATGCTTTATATATATTCATTTATTTCTCACAAGAACTTCATGAAATAGGTCCTGCAATTATTATTTATATTTTATATACAAGTAAACTGAAACAAGGAGGTTGGTTAATTCATCCTAGGTAGCAAAGCTATTGTGGGGCAGAGCTGAGGTCTGTGTCTGCTAGGTCTGGTTCCAGGTGGGCTCTAGCTACTAAACTATGCAGCCTGTCCAAATTTACTGTGAGTCAGGCTATCACAATGCCCGACTCACAGTAAATTCTTTATAAATGTTAGTTTCCTTTTGATCATAATGGTGCTCAGGTGACGAGGACATATGCCAGCAGGCATGAAGGGGCTACATCAACTGACAAAAATCCCGTGCCATTTGGACTCCACGCAAGGGGGGGTTTGTCTCTTTAGTGTATTACCATCCTTCCCATACGAGTGGGGTTTCCAAGAAAACTAGAAAAGATCAAACTATTTTAATATATTCAAATGTCACACACACACACAATTTCCTTCCATTGAATCATTAAAATGCCGTTACACTGGGCTGAGGCACAGATAGACAACTGCCAGCCAATTTCATTCATTTGGATCTTCTGGCTGTCCTTTGACAAATCCCAGCACACCAATTACATTTCCTATTACAACTAGTGTGGTTCACAGTGCATGAACTTGTTCCAGTTCTCCCTCTTCTCTGATCATCTCAGAAGCACTTCTCTCCCAGTGCAGTTGCTGCACTTCCTCCTTTAGCACATCATTCAGGAAGGAATGGTGTGAAACACTCTCCAAATATAGCTCGCATCTCCGTGTGCTCCTGGTGCACGCCTGCTTCAGACCTGGAGGGCCCATTGGGTTAGACCTGTTGCAGAATAAATTCCATGTCCACTGACAGCTACACAAGGGTTCTTAGATTATGAACTGGTGTGTCATTGGTGACGAGAGCACACTTAGGAACAGAATTGTACAGGCAAAAGAGCTAGGGTGATTTCTTCTTCCACCTCTGATGGAGCAGATTAAAACAGAATAAACCTCCCACTAACCACAACAACAAAAGGTGAATGAAGGAAAAAATCAAACAAAGAGCTATTTAAAGATCATGAGAGAAATCAGGCAAAAAGGACACAAGTGGTCTAGATCCTAGAAAAAAGGAAAATGCACTTTTTAGCAAGTCCTACATTTGCTGGGGATTTTTTGGCCTCAGGGAATTTGCCAATATGGGTCTCAACCCACAGTGAGCAAATGGAAAGCACCAGCCTGGGCTTGCTGCAGTCTCACTGGGATAGAGAGAAAGAAATTGGCGTTCAAGGCTACCAAAGTTGCCAGAATTTGAGAAACCAAGGTCCAGGATTAAAGGGAACAACAGAGTAGGGAGAACATTGTCCATACAATTTCCTCTTGAGACCTTTGATGAGCTCAGCTGCTCATTGTCAGGACAAGATGCTTTGAAACCAGTCAGAAAAGGACTGGTTAAGAGGCCAACAAGCTAACCAGCTATGTTGGCAACCCCAGAGTACTTACTAGAGGACAAAAACTGCTGCTCAGGCTCCATCAAGAAGAAGGTTATCCAGTAAATATATACTCAGAAGGGCCATGCCCTAGGAGTAAGGACAGACCAGGAACCCAGGATCAGCGAAAACTTTTTGGGTTCACTTGCCAAGGTCATGTGGCAGCACGGTTCAGATGCAAGTGAGTGTGACATAAACCTCTCCACCTCCCAGTGCCTTGTCATCTAGCAACTCGGTGACACACAAGGTTGGACTGTGCCCTGGTATTCATGGGCTTCCGGCCATGCAGCAGTCGGACACCGGGGACCGGGGCCTGAGCATCTCTGCTGGACAGTTTTGGGTGAGGTGACGAGCTGGGGAACCTATCGGCATCCACCATGTGGGGGCACACTGGCCATTCGCAATAGCCACTGAGCTTGGTTTTTCAGTCATCTTCTCTTCCCGTGGCAGATGACTGGGGAAAAGTCTCTCCTTCTGTGCATAAGCTAAGACATCCTTTCTGAAAATCAATCACCTTTTTGGGTTCCAGGCATACATTTGGAATTCATCCCCTTGTTTGTCAGGAGTACTCAGCAGTCCAGGCAGAGATGATAACAGCTGGGCCTCGGCTGGCGATAAGAAAGATGTTGAGATGTAGCCCGACTGCAAGTAGATTCCTTTTGGCACCCTTCTGTCGCTTCATGTCTCCCCAAGCAGGTGACTCACTCAGGGTTCAGACTCAGATCAGCTGTGTACCAGAATCTGGTTTATGACCACCACCCTGGGCTGCCTCCCAAACTGGGTGAGGACAACCAAGAGAAGTGGCATGGGGTGCCCCCTACTTGGTAAAAGTACCAAGGTAGCTCTACTTCTTAGGCCAGAGTCTACAATCAAAATAATGAACACATCGATAAACTTTCACCCCAACTTAATTTAAATGGCTGATCATGAATTGAATGCTTCGAGGTTCTTCTTGCTATGCGACAACAGCCACTCCGATGGAGAATGTTGTGAGGCTCAGCGCACAGGTGGAAACCCAAAGGCTTAGGTTAAATTCTTTCTTCTTGAGCTTTCCAAGCTCTCTCTGTCCAGCAACACCCCCAGCCATGGGCAGCCCCTGTTCCCTCTCTGCTCACGTCCCAGAATGGTGGCATCTCACGCTCACCAACCACATGGCTTCAGATTTCTCCCTTTGTTGAAAGGGATAAATGTTAGAAGGAAGGGGATTAATACTAATCATGTCTGACACTTTACCATGCTCTTTTTCATGGTTTCACATGGGTTTGTATGCTTTCTTGTACTTGCTTTGTTTGCTATTTGTCTTCTTGCTGGTCTCAAAATCCGGTTATTATTCGTGAACCTCTAATTCCATCTAGAGGTAATGCTTAATTGCACATACCACCATAGTTTTAACCACTATAGTTAAGATATTAAAATGTTTTCTCGTGTAAGACTTCAATGTTAAAGGAAAAGGATTAAGTTATTTCTTTAAATACTTACTAAAGAATGACAGAACATAAGAACCTAAGGAAGACTTTTGCTTCATCCAGTGGGTGGGTGCCAACCATGGCTGGACATTAGAATCATCTGAAGCATCCCCTCCCAACAGCAGACCAACTCCATCAGAATCTCCGGGCATCTGTAATAATCAAACTTCCTGATTCTAATGTGAGCACAGGTGGAAAATCACAGATCTAAACCAAGACCAGCGCCCCCCCCCCCAACGCCTGTTGTCACATTAAAGAAAAGATGACCTAAAGGAGGAAGTGTCTTGCCAACGGTAAAGCCAATCTGGGGTAGAACCCCAGCTGAAACCTTGTTCAATTTGCATTTAACACCCCAAGAGGAGAACCCCAGCGGAACGGGTGGCAGGGAAAGGGGGTCTCACCCACTGTAATTCTGATCACTGAGGCTTCACATCTTCTGAGCCTCCACCTGTGTCTTGCCCCAGCTGCCAAACTAGTTTATCACGGAGCAAAGGGATGCAGGAAAGCCAGGCGAGGACTGCAGCAGCACTGTCAGCAGGACCCCAAACTGCCCGCTGTCCCTTCTCCTTCAAAGGAGAGCAGGACTAGTTAGTGTGTGAGCAGAGAGCTGGAGACCTCACTGAACGGGCTGTACAAACACCCTGCTCTCCAGCCACGCAGGAAGAGCCTTTGACTCACAATGGCCATAGCCAGGAACTTGACTTAAGGAAGTGATCATGGATATGCACTCCTGATTAGGTACATAAGGTTATAAGTACAGCAGCATTGCTTATGTAGAGAAAGAGTGGAAACATCATAGAAATATCGTGGAAACATCAAGGAAATTTCAAAATATAACATTAATTAAAAAAAAACTTCAGATTTACTTCATAAAAATGAGATTCAGAGACATGGACAAGAATGTAATGGTAACAGGGAGTGGGGTGGAGGGGTGGGGAAGGAGTGAGGAAGGAGAAGGAGGGAGTGGGGGGAGGGTAGGGGCACAAAGGAAACCAGATAGAAGGTGACGGAGGACGATTTGACTTTGAGTGAGGGGTATGCAGCATAATCAAAGGTCAAAATAATCTGGAGATGTTTTCTCAGAACATATGTACCCTGATTTATCAATGTCACTGCATTAAAATTAATAAAAATAAGATTAAATAAATAAATAAATAAATAAATAAAAATTCAGGCCCTGACTGGTTGGCTCAGTGGTAGTGTCACTTTGGTGTGTGGAAGTGCTGGGTTCAATTCCCAGTCAGGATACACAGGAGAAGAGACTATCTGTTTCTCCACCCTTCCTACTTTCTCCTTCTCTCTCTCTCCCGCTTCCACAGTCACAGCTCGAGTGGTTTAAGCAAGTTAGTCCTGGGCACTGAGGGTGGCTTCATGGCCTTGCCTCAGGTGCTGAAATAGGCTCAGTAGCCGAGCAACGGAGCAGTTGCCTCAGATGGGCAGAGCATCAGCCTGTAGGGGACTTGTCTGATGGATCCTGGTCAGGGTGCATGCGGGAGTCTATCTCTCTGCCTTCCTGCCTTTTTGCCTCTCACTTAATAAAATAATATAATAATAATAATAATAATAAAACTACTAAAACATATGTGTAACACATTCCCAATTTAGTAAAAGTAAATATATATATCCACAGAAAGAAAAATACTATACAGAGGGTCCTCAGGTTATGACACAGTTCTTTTTCTATGACAGTGACATGTCCAAATTTTGGTGTAAATTGAAACATACCCTAACCTAACATAAATGGGACACTTGCATTTTTAACAATCCAAAATGGCGTAGGTAAGCGTACTGGGGGTCACCCACTCCCTCACTCCTGTCCATATTACTGTGTATTCTTCTGCCGCCCACAACCAAACTAGTTTGCCTATTAATCTGTAAGTACAATGCTAGCAGCATAAGCTGAAACACTCATGTCTCAATTTTTTAAAGTTTTTATGGGAGTGAGCATCGTAAACTTGAAACATCATATGTCGAGACTGTCGTAACCGGAGGACCCCCTGTAATTGAGTTATTGATGGTTATTACCTTCTTCTTTCTTTTTAAATGTTCCTATATTTTTAAATTTTTCTATGAGGCATATTTTTTTCATTTAAAAAGATACATATATATAGATGCATCTATCTGTCTATGCTTCAGGACAATCAGCACGTGCACAGAATTGCATTTGCTTATAACTTTTGATGCCCTGTATCTTCCTGCTTATTACTTAGTATGTCCTTTTACTCTTAGACCATGAAGATGAACCAAGTACCCACTTCATGCCGCATTCTGCAAGATGGCGAAACATTTTAATGGGAGACTCAAACTAGAACCTCCCTGTCAAAATCTAAGAAAAAAACTTTTAGCGTCATAGAATATTTTTTCATGAAACTAGAGACTAACATATTAACAGAGTCCATCTTTCCTGTCTCCAGATTATTTAACAGATCTTAACAATAAATATTTACAGAGCACATTCCATGCAGGAGGGACCTGTCTAGGCTTTGGGAACTTAACCATGAACAACAAGAGCAACAACAAAAATGTCTACAAGCTCTGCTCCTTGTGGAGCTGACACTCGGGTGGGAGGAGACATGGTAAGCACTTTAAATACGAAGCAGGGAGAGAGGCAGCATGTGCTGGGGGTAGGGTGTGAGGGACCCTGCCGTTCTCAGCAGATCAGCCAGGGAGTGCCTTAGTGACAGGTCACATTAGAGAAGGGACCTGCTAGAGGCAGAGGCAGCCAGTTTTGTGGGTATCGGAGGAAGAAGGTTCCAGGCATCTCCTTTATAAGTAAAAGGGGAAACACCTTTTTTCTTCCACTACTCTTTGGATCACTTGAAAGACATTCCTGATATATGTGCAGTCAGTTCATGGCTACAGAATGACCAGACAATATCTTCTGTAGAAAGTGATGACTGCAGAAAATATATATTTAACGAGGAAAAAAAGGCATTTTGTGTATGCATAATGGCACCTCTGAAGAACTTCAAATCTTCACCTTTTCAATATGCTTATGTGGATTATGTGTGCAAAAAACCACCTATGATGGAGAGGTACCAGACTGAATTGGTTAAGTAACAAAATATTTCCTGGATTTTACCTAATATATGTACTCATTATATACCTGGAAAGGACAGGAATAAACCATACATTTAATACAAAAATGTATCTAATTTTAAAAAGTCTCTATTATGAAATACATGTCCATACATTGAATATGAGAAAAACGAACAATACATAAGTTTCAATTTTATGATAAACGATGCTTCTTTATACTGTAAAAATTTTTCTAAATATCACTATATTATAGAATAATCAAGATAATTTAAAAAAATAACAGTAATAAATTTATAACCAATGTTTTTGAAGCAGTAAAAAAATTAACTTTTTTCTCTTATAATATAAAAAAAGAACTAGATCTAACCCTAACCATTATTATTTTAACTTCAATCTATAAAGCACACTTATTCTATCATATGTTAAACTGCAAAGTAACCCTGAATGTTTAAATTTTTAAAAAATTTTATTATACCTATAGACAAGGTTTCTATTGAACAGAGCCACCATATTTGCAGCTTTAGAAAGAGAAAAACCACACAGTACAAGGTTGCCTTAATTTTCTGGGTTTTATGTTAACAATAAAATCCTCAAGAGCTATGATAACCTGAATAGGACTTGAATTTCATTTTAAATTCAAAATCAGCCTCTCTCAACTTGCATTATCTTATACACAGAATTCAGCATCACTTCAGTCAGTAATAAGTGAAGATCTTCCTTAGAATATATACAAGGTAAAACATCTCTTCTGGGGAGAAACTGAAGAGTTTCAGGGGCTAAAAGTATACCAAATTCTTTACACACTATAGCTTCATGTCTGGAAATATAACAATAATGGCTACACTTCCTCTTTTCAAAAATTGAACCTGGTTTCTAATAAATTAACCTTTCATCAGAAGCATAATCAGCCTGACCGGGCGGTGGCACAGTGACTAGAGCACTGACCTGGGAAGCTGAGGAAGGAGGCTCAAAGCCTGAGGTCGCTGGCTTGAGTGTGGGATCATAGACATGACCCCATGGTCACCAGCTTGAGCCCAAAGGTCAATGGCTTGAGCAAGGAGTCACTGGCTCAGCTGGAGCCCTCCCTACCCATCAAAGCACATATGAGAAAGCAATCAATGAACAGCTAAGGTGCCATAACTATGAGTTGATGCTTCTCATCTCTCTCCCTTTCTGTCTGTCAGTCTCTGTCTGTCCCCTACTCTTCCCTTCCCGCCCCGCTAAAAAAAAAAGGCAGCATAATCATTTTTTCTAAAAAAAAGCTAGAAGAGCATGACCAGGCAGTGGCGCAGTGGATAGAGCGTCAGACTGGGATATGGAGGACCCGGGTTTGAGACCCCGAGGTCTCCAGCTTGAGCATGGGCTCATCTGGTTTGAGCAAAGCTCACCAGCTTGAGCCCAAGGTCGCTGGCTCAAGCAAGGGGTCACTCAGTCTGCTGTAGCCCCCCAGTCAAGGCATATATGAGAAATCCATCGATGAACAACTATGGAGCCACAACGAAGAATTGATGTTTCACATCTCTCTCCCTTTCTGTTTGTCCTATCTGTCCCTCTCTCTGTCTCTGCCACAAAAAAATAAAATAAAAAGAACTAAAAAAATAAATTTAAAAAGCTAGAAGAATGAGTTATGATGTCTCAGGCTCCCTCTAAACCTTTCCAAGATGGTCATACAGTTCCCTGTTTGAGTTCTTAGGAATAGAAGCATCGGGGGACACGAGGACCACAGAACAGAAGGTAGGAGATGGACTTCCTTCCCAGTCCCCCACACATGTATGCTATGACCTACACTGAGTAAACACGGCACACAGTCTCTAGAAATGCCCAGGGCGTATTAAATTACACTGCCAATAACGTTGTTTAACACTGACACTGAATTATGGCTTTTAATAACCGACCCTGGAATTCCTGGCTGTTGGCTCTCTGTCCTCAGGTACAAAGAGAGACAAGTGATGAGGTACAGCTTAGCGCTGAATAAATAAATAAAAACAAAGGGGGTGGGTAGATGAGATTGTTTCGGCCTGGGAGATAAAGATGTGAATGATAGCTTTTTGTAAGCACTGTAAGAGAAAAATGACATGAACCCTGAGGCTCTTAACCATCTATGACAGAGTGCCATGGGCTCCCAGGCTGGGGAAGGCCCTTCTGTATCACCCACAGGAACCTAGTGCGTGAATCCTGCGTTCACTGAGGACAATTACTGTACCTATCTCAGCACAGTCGTGAAGATTCAATGACTGAATGAACATTAAATGCCTATGCCATGCCTGACAGAGTAAGCAGGACACGAGCAACGCTATTACTACCCAAAGAGAGGCTAAAATACACTGAGAAACAGAGTCAAGACAAACATATTACTTACGGGAAAATGTAAAAAACAAAACTATTCTAAGAAAATGAGTCCTGCAAAAAAATATAATAATTACAGCGACTTGTTCCTTTATAGAAGCTAAGGCAAAGGTGGACTTCAACAATTGAAGTCATGGTCATAAATATAGCACAAACCTGGGAATTCAACTTTTAGTGCCCGCCTACACAGGCAAGAGACTTAGTACATTTCCTATGTGTTCTCACCTCGTATCTTAGAGAAAGCCCTAGAATGCTGGAGATATACTCCATCCTGCCTGCTTCCTCGCCCAGGGCTGAGCACACTCTCTAGAGAGTTACTGCAATCTCCTCCCTCTCTCTCTAAATTCCTACCAGGGACCCAGTCTCTCGGAAAGTTCTTCCTAGACGACTAGATGTTTAGTTTCCTCCCTTCCCTTTACCTGTGGACTAGCAAGAGCTAAAAGGGTGTCAGACACACTCTAAAGGTGGGAAACAAACAAACAGAATACGCGCCATTTCTTCAGCATCACATCTCTATCGCAAACCGCACCCGTACATGTGCAGATCCACCTCCCGTGTTTCTCATAGAGGTCCTTGTCGTGCTGAGAGGTCACTTAAACCAAGGTGGGTCATAAATGCCACTGGAGAATCCTTAAGTGTTCGGCACCCATCAGAGGGAGCCGGGACACCTTGGCTACAATCGCAGGAACCACTGAGACTGGCACAACTGCTTTGCCCTCTGCAGCATGAGCAGGTAAACAGAGAGCTCTTTCCCACAGGCTGCCGGGACCCCAGCGAGCCTGGGCTGGATGATCCACGTGTGACTCCTGGGTGTCACCGCGTATAAGGGTTCCTATCGATTGATGGCTATGTCCCTGCTACAGATGTAAACCCTGTGCCAACTCATTTAATTCACAAAACCACCAACTGAGGTCAATACTATTATCCCCCACTTCACAGGTGAGCAAACCGAAGCCCCAAGAGGCTGAGTAACTTTCCGAAAGACCCACAGTGAGAAAAGAGGGGAGCCAGGGCACAAACTCACGTGGTCGGCTCTGGAGGCTACACTCCTTAATCGGGGTCTCAGGGTCTTTCCCTGCGCATTCACTCCTGGGGCTGCATTCTTAGAGCTTTGCACCCTGCTCTCCTGTCACTGCCCCCCTCACTTCCGCAAGGCAAACCGAGCCAGCAGCTCCCCAAAGCACTGAAGACACAGTCCTCACATTCCTTTGTAGGGGACACAAAAACATCTCTGGCCCCTGGGCTGCTTCCTCTTTTCTTTTCTCTGTTAATTGAAAGAGGCCCCGATTCTCTTTTCTCTGATAATCTCTTTCTCTCTTTCTTAGGACAGAAAAAGTCTATAAGCTGAAAGGATGGCTAACTAACTAACAATGGGAAAAAGGGGAGCCAAATGAAAAGCAGAGGAAGAATTGAGATCGTGTGAAAAAGTAACAATTGTCAGCAGGGAATTGCGAATTGAAATCACGTGGAGACACCGCTTCCCAACCACAGGCATGGTCAAAATCAAAAGGATAGACGACAAGGAATGTCGAGGAGGATGTGGAGAAACTGGAACCCCCCTGCTTTGCTGGTAGGAATGTGAGGTGGTATCCCTGCTGTGAAAAGCAACCTGGGAGTTCCTCAGAAGTTTAAACCAGAGAGTTGTCACATGACCCCAGAGACTTCACTCCCAGATAGGTACCCCAGCGGAATGTCCATGCAAAATTTGCACAAGGATGTTCACAGAAGCATTATTCTTAATAATCAAAGAGTGAAAGCACCTAAATGCCCATTACCTGATAAATAAATAAAAAGTGATGTATATACACAAAGGAATATTATTTGGCAAAGAGGAATGTATTGATAGTACTGACACATTCTACAAAATTGATAGATCTTGAAAATATGTTAAATGCAAGAAGTCACACACACAAACACTCATATAGCACATGATTTCATTTATATGAAATGTTCAGAATAGGCAAACTAAATATACCACTGCTCACAAAAATTAGGGGTTATTTTATTGCTTCATATTCACTTTTAAAATATTCCCGAATTTTTGTGAGCAGTATATATTGAATATATAGAGTGGATTAATGGTTAACTAGGGCTGGGAGATTGGTGAGTAATGGCAAGTAGCTGATAATGGGCATGGTTTCTTTTTGGAATTGGTGGTGAGAATTGTACAGCTCTATCAGTATTGTAAAAGCCATTAAATTGTATACTTTAAATGAGTGAATTGTATGGTATGTGACTTGCTTGTCGATAAAGCTGTCATATTTTAAATAAGACTTAAAAATCGGTTGCAGAGTAGAAGCTCTAGCTATCTCAAGAAAATCTGTCTTTGTGAGTGACATAATTGCAGAAGTGGCAGAAACCCCAAATTATTAAAGCAGGAAAAGGAAAAAATTCAAAAAGCAAGACTACATGGAAAGGTGAAGGGGAAATGGTTTCCGTTCAATGGAATTCCAAGATATGTTGGGGTCATATCACCTTCAATGTGTAGGCATCCCATGATGGGCTGTGTAACTCTAAATTCAGACCCTTTCCTCACCCGAAAGTATCGGTTCCAAAAACAAAGAACTTAGAGGAAAGGTGAGATTATTTTTTAAATGCAAAGACTGATGTTAACTGTAGAGACTGAATTAAAAAGTTAACCAAGATAAGGATTCTCTTGTACGCTGCATTCCATGTTCACAAAATAAGAATACTTAATTAGCATCTAAAATGTACTTCCTAAAATGATTTTAGAAACCTGACTCAAATTTAACTAGCCAAATTAAAGCCTTCTGGAGCAAAATGCAAGACACTGACACTCAGACCAATGCTGGCACTGTTTGAGATGCAGGCGGAAGAATCTGAGTGAAGGGAAGGGATTGCCAAGCAACTGGGTCATGTATCTACGGTACTTATAATGAGACTTTAGCAGAAATCAATGCGATCTCTGAGTAAAGTGAACACAAATCTCCTAGTGTGACAATATGTCAAATGATACTATGGAAGTTTCAGGGCTATTCTCAGGTACAGCATTAACAAATTTTTTTGAAACAGACTGAATAGTAGAGACTTCCCTTTATATTTTTAAGTCTGTAACTTTCCAACTATTACTCTTTTGCTCCCACAAGGTCCTAATCAGGAGTCATTTGCGTAGAAAATGAGCTTACTGCTTTTTTTAAAAAACAGGCACCCCCATTAATTGATCCAATGTGTTGGCAGTTCTGGAGAACCTTTTCAGACAGGAACAAATGATGCCTCTTAGTTTGTGTTCAAAGAAGCCAAGTTTAAGATTTCATGCATATGCACAAAGAAACATTTAAGGAATTCCGCAAAGTCAGCCAATAATCTCCTTGGTGTTGAAAGGACACACACACACACACACACACACACACAAAGATTGCCTTCACACTACCCTGCCAATTGAAGTTAAGATATTAAATACGTTTATTTAAAGATACTTTACGTGACTTAAAGTACTTTTCCAAGGTCCTCCAATCCTGGAATATCAGTTTAAGTAATGCTCCTATGACTCAAGGTCAGAATCCAATCTTTTCCCTTACAAAAAACTGTTGAGCTCCAGAAAGCATATCATATGTCCTACCCACACTGTAGTAACTTTTCTAAGTTTCCTTCCTCTCCACCACTTCGGTAATTACACACTGCTTTTTCCTGTGTTAGAAGCATTGAGCCTGACCTGTGGTGGCGCAGTGGATAATGCATCGACCTGGAAATGCTGAGGTCGCCGGTTCGAAACCCTGGGCTTGCCTGGTCAAGGCACATATGGGAGTTGATGCTTCCAGCTCCTCCCCCTTCTCTCTCTCTGTCTCTCCTCTCTCTCTCTGTCTCTCCTCTCTAAAATGAATAAATAAAAATAAAAATTAAAAAAAAAAAAGAAGCATTGAACAGTCCCCACCACACCTGTTTGTGTAAAGTTGACAATTTCCTCTATTAAAACAGCTGGTGACGATTTCCAGAGGCAAACCAAGTGTATAATCCACTAATAGGTGACATGAGATCTTTGAATGAAAACTTGTTCCCAAAGAGTGCACTCCTCCTTATTCCCTGTCCCCACTCCAATGTAGCCATGTAGCCATGTAGCCAAAGCTTAGTCTTCCATTTCAGTCACATCACTGTTTATTAAAATCTGGCTTTTAAGAAAAGTAATTTTTAATTTATTTTTGCTTAGGCAACTCCAGTCAGAAAATGCACCTGTCATTTCTATTCCCTTCTTCTTCCTCTGGATATCACAGCCTCAACCCAGGAGCCCCTCTGTGGGAGCAGGGCGCTCCTCTCAGGTTTACAAGAACAAGCAGCAACCCTGGACTCCAGCAGTCAGCCAAATCCAGCAGCTTACGCTGACAAGCCTGGAGAAGACTTCTTGTTCTTCCTACCACAGAAGCATGGCTTTGTCAGTCATAGGGTACATCACCAGTTTTAGAGCAGTAATCTATTTCTAGTCTTTCGGCACCCCTGCAATCATTAAGAAAAGTTTAGCCTCTCTATTCTGAAATCCTCTCATTCTCACAAGCAAACTTAACCTCCCCATCGAGCGAAGGACATTGCAACAACACAAAAGTAGCCATAACTTTATGGCCGCGATGGTCTTCTTGCCTTGGTGAGAATTGTTATTATTTACCATCGTGCCCGCCTGTCAGCTTCTCCGGATGACAGCTTGGCAGAGCACAGGACTTTTAATCTTATTTATGATGTGCGTCAAACCCGCCGGAGGGGCGGGGCTCCATCTCCTAGGAAGAACTGAAACCCGACTTAAGAAGCAAGTTTGCGGAGGTGAGCTGCTCACACCAGTAACCCTACCCAGCCTCTGATACACAAACGCCTGCATCAGGAGTATACCTGATGCACACAGCGAGCGCAGAGCTGAGTTATCAGATCTACCTGTTCCAAACAGGTGCGGGGCGTCACCAACCGAAAACAATATCTGAGTTCTACCCCCACACCGCCCCTTTCAGGTCCTCCTCAGAGAAGTCAAGTCACCTTACCAAACCCTCGTCCGAGCGGCACTAACCTAAACTGAACGCATTCACTAGTCCTGCAATACAGCCAGTTCTTTCTTCTCTGTAAGCCGCACAAAGTGACGCGCAGCAAAACTTAGTAGGTCCAGGGATAAGAAACGCCTCTTTCGCAAAGCACAGACTTCCCAGAAAGGAGGCAGGAGGCAGGCAGGCGCTGGATCCTTCTCAACGCCTCCATCCTCCCAGGTTCCCCTCCCCCGCGCCTGCCCGGGCCGCTCACCTGGGTGGGACATAGTGATGGTCTCGTTGGTGTTGGCACCCACGTTGAAGATGACCACGGCGGAGGCGTTCTGTAGGAACGCGTTCCGGATCTTATCCTTGAACGTGCAGTTGCCCTTGGGAATGAGGGCTATCCAGTTCTTGCCGTGGGCCGGGGTGGCGAACTTGGTGTTGGGGTCGCAGGCCAGGCGGTCGTGGGCCGAGCTAGCCATGACCACCTCCCCGCGGGCGTCCTGCTTGGGTGAGTGCTCCCCGTAGCGCCCGCACTCGGTCTTCTCCGTGCGCAGCTCGGTGCCGCCGCCCGCCGCCCCAGGGTCCGGCGTGGGCTCGGCGTAGGTGATGTTCACGAAGGCGGTGTACCATTCCTCCTTCTCGGCCACGGTGAAGTCCAGGCAGAGCAGATGCACGAAACAAAAGGAAAGCAGCCATGTTGAGAGAGCCAGACTGCGGCACGCTTGGATGAGAGACATTGCCATCTTTATCCGCCGGGGCCCCCTCCCCGCCCCCCGCGCCCTCCTCCCGCCCCGTGCCTCTTCCCCCTCTCCGGCCAACCCGGGGCCGGCCGCCTCTCCTCCTCCGGCTCTGCTCACTCCCGAGCCCGGGGGGCCGCGGCCGGGACGCGCAGCCGCCGCGGGGACCAGATTCCGAGCGGGCGGGTGGCGCCGGCCCCTTCCCCTTTCAGCCGAGCAGCGGCGGTTGCATTTCGCTTCCCGGGCGCTGGAGGGGCGCAGGAGAAGGGGGCGCTCAGAGCTTGCAGAGGAGTCCAGCTGCCGGGCGTCCTGCTCCTTCGCCCGGCTTCTCCTTTTCTTATAGGGGGGTGGCCCGGGGCCCGGGGGAGAGCGGGGTGGTGACTCTGCGCCCTTCAACCCCAGCGCAGGCGGCCGCGGCTGCTGGAAGCACGGGGTGCTGCCTAGGGTGTCCCAGCCGCCGCTCCTGCTGAGCGCCGGCCCCCTCGCGCTGCGGACGCTCCGCTCCTCGCTTCGCAGCCGGCCACGCCGGACACACTTGCCGAAGGAGAAGCCAGCTCCCGGGTAGAGTGCAAGCGGGCAGTGTGTCTGTATATGGTGTGTGTGTGTGTAATGTGTGCGTGCAAGGAGGAGCTTAGTGTGATGTCAAAGATTCGGGGCTTCGCTTGCCACGCTCCCTCGGTCTCTCCTTATGGGCAACAGCGTCCCCTGCTGGGTCTCCAATTCAGCCCAATCTGCGTTTTGGATCTGGTGGCGGCAAAAGGGGAAGCGACTCCTTGACCTATGCTTACAGGAACAACTTCCTCTCCTTAAATGCAGGCAAATGTGTGTGCCTGTTGCAAACAACCTTCCCATTCGCAGGAGCAACTGCGGTGAGCTCCCAATGACTCATCCCAAGGGCCACAGATAGAGAGGTCCAATTGGTAGCGAGGTCCTTCCCACGCCTCGCTTGGAATATCTAGGGTAGTGACCATCAAATTTCAGCGTGCATCAGCATCACCTAGGGGTTGTTAAAGCTCAGGCTGATGGGTCTTGCCACCGAGTTTCCGATTTAGTACAGCTAGGGTAGGACAGCGGAATAGCGTTGGCCCTTCTGAGTTCCCAGGTGACGCTGGATGCTGTTGGTCTAAGGACCACTCTGTTCAGTGAGTGTAGGAATGGGCTTCTTTCCTGCTGCCTGGAATGTGCAACATTCGTTTTCTTGTAGAATGAGTGTTTTCTAACATTGCTAGTCAAGAAATTTGGGTGAGGTATTTATTCACCGTGTTTATTCTGGTTGTCAGGACTGTTAACAGAGGACTCACAGCATCAAGGCAAGGGAGGTTTGTTTGGGTTACTGTTGTTTGCAGTGTGTTCTCCGGTTATGCAGAGAGATCGCAACCAGTCAGCAGAGAGTATATACCCTCTAGAGTAGTGTTCATAAAACTGTGACGCAGCACAATTCCTTCGTAGTGAAGTGTTTGGTGATTAGCCTTTCACACCGACCGTTTCCCGGGCTTGAGATCTGTGTCACTGTCAAGTTTCTGAAACAATTTGCGTGATGGTTCACAATCGCTCAGATTGTACTTCTCACCTGGCACTTTTTCAGATTCAGGGGCCCAATTCGTGATGAAAACAAATGTGCACCTTTCTGCTAGGACCTTTGCAGCTTCCAGTTTCCGGTTAATGGCGCTTCACCCGCACTCTTCTTTTTCCTGCAGCAGTGAGAGCAGCTGGTGGCTATACCCAAATTAGAAGCAGGCACAAGAAGAACTGTGAAGAAGATTTTGTCTCTATGGTATTTGGTGTGCTGGATTTCTGTGTTTTCATTTTAGAAAATAGGCTTTTAGGTCATTGGGACAGAGCTTTTTATAGTGCCTAATGCCACCAAGGGGAAAGTGACGACTGCTTGCTTCCTGAACCCCCAGAGAGCTGAAAGAGAAGCCCATTGGCTGCTCCTGCCCCTCCTCCCACAACTAAATTCTGTACACGAGCCTTAGCAAACCTAAGTGGTTCCCGAAAGCTTTCTATGTCTTAGCTGTTCTTCTCCAGCCACAACAGCTGGGAAGTCTGTGTGTATAAGAAAGCATGACCACCCTTACCCTGTCTTTCTCCTGGAAGTCAAAGGCTGAAGGGGTGGCAAGATCCAGAAGGTGGCATCCTGGGTGGGCAATCGATTAAATTCAAGATCACTGGGCAGATAAGCAAAATATCGACTATACTGAGAACCAGGTATGAAGACAGACTTTACAAATATGGGAAAAAAGAAAGCTATGAAGAACCCTGGTGTTGTGTTAGATTAATAATAAGTGAAAAATCACCCTGGCTGGTTGGCTCAGTGGTAGAGCATCAGTCCAACGTGTGGATGTGCCGGGTTCGATTCCTGGTCAGGACACACAGGGAAGCACCTATCTGCTTATCACCTCTCCCCCCTCCCTCTCTCTTCTCCTCTCCTCCCCTACTGCAGGCATGGCTCAATTAGAGCAAGTTGGCCCCAGGACGTTGAGGATGGTTCCATGGCCTCCACCTCAGGCACTGGAATGGCTCAGATTGTAACAGAGCAACGCCCCAGATAAGAAGAGCATCACTCCCTAGTGGGCTTGCTGGGTCGATCCTGGTTGAGGCACATGCAGGAGTCTATCTTTGCCTCCCCTCCTCTCACTAAAAAAATAAAATAAAATAAATAAAAATAAAAAATAAAAGTAAGTAAAAAGTCATTATATATACATGTATATCTACATATGTATGTATGTATATCTATATATATGTACATACATACACCATAGCTAGCTTCATTCAGAAGCTAGAAGCAGTGGATACATCAAGTGACACATCAAGTGGTCAGAGGATCTTGGTTTCTACGTGCCATTCTCTATTAAAAGGTACCAGGGCTGATTCCAGAGTTTGAAACCTCTTGTGGAAAAGTGCTCAAAGCCTGATAAGAACAAGCTAAAAGGAGACATTAGCCAGCCGGATGGAGCTAATTTTGGCTCCCACTGGCCAAATCTGGGGCAATTCAAGCATCAAAATAAATAATGATAGTAACTAATCCTAACCCATTGGATAAAATGGGAATCCATGCTAATCAGTGGACAAAAAAATAATAATGGAATAAATAAATAAATGGGGAGAAAGGAATAGCTCTTCCTTTTGGAAGAATGCTAACTAAGATTGATGGAAATAGAAAGTCACCATCTGGCAATGTTGGTTGCTTCAGGCAGGAGTCCTCCATAGATGCTAAGCTGGGGGGTGGGTAGGTGGTGGGTGGATAAGTGCTTGATGTGAAACAGGATGTTAGCGTTGTCTTACAGTATCTTCTGAAAAGTAGTTATTGATGAAAAGGGGAGAAATAGTTAATTTATTGAAGTGAACACTGGAAGACACCAAACTGACCCAGTGATCAAGATGAGCATCAATAGTAGTGAAACTGGTCATATCACGTACTCCCTGTTGTGATGTGCAGAGGAAGTGCACACAGGTTCTGTTCTGTCACGTTCCTGCTAGAAATGCACGGCCTGAATCTGGACCTGGGAGAACTTTCGATGGACCCAATACGAAAGGTCTATATTCTTTAAAACTCTTAAGCTTTTGAGAGGCAGAGAGAGATGGAAAAACTAACTGATCCAAATTGGAGGAGACCTAAGAGACATGACAACTAAATGCAGCGAACAATGCTGGATGGGCTCCTGGAGCAGACCGGATAAATACACAGTTGGCAACAGTGGAAGGAGTTCCGTGAATAGGATGAGAGTGCCTGCCTTCTCAGTGCTGAATACCTGATCTCAATGTTCACATTGTGGCTATGGATAAGAATGTCCTCGTGTGGGGGACATGTATGCTAGAGTATTTAGTGGTGATGAGCCATTCTCTCCGCACCTTGCTCTTACATGTTTCAGAAAAAAATACAATGATAATCTGTAAGATCCTGGTTTCTGCTAGCCACTATTACAGAGAAGCTGACATCCAATTCATGATAAGATTTTTAAAAAGTCAAAAGTCTACTATTTTGGAGGGCTGGGGGGTGTTAATCTGTTTCCAGCTTTGTACAGATGACTCTCTTCTAAGCACAATGGTTCCTTTGTTCCGGTGGCTTTACTTTACCACTGAGCAGGGTATTCAAGAGGGAAGAAAATAGATAAAGTTCTCCCTTCCATGGAGTTTATATTCCGAGATGGGAGAGACAGAAAAATGTTTAGTTTTAGATGATGTCAGGAAGTGCTATTAAGAAAAAGGCATCAGAATGAGGGAAGGTGACCTATTCTATATAAAGGTGCTATTTTATATCAGGATCAGCTGCCCTGATGAGGAGACTTTGGAACAGAATTCTGAAGGAAGGGAGGAGATCTTTGTGTGTATTTGAGGGACTGGTTACATTTATGGAACAAGCAGTCCCTCAAATGCAGCAGCCCTGAAACAATTGTGTTTAATGTGCTTGAAGAACAGCAAAGAAACTTTCGAGGATGGAGAGGTGTCAGGGAAAGAAAGAGCAAAGGAGATGAGTCCAGAGAGATGAGAGGCAGCCCCTATGGAACCTTGGAGTCCAGGGTAAGAGCACTTTGATTGTTATTCTGAGTGAGAGGAAAAATGTTTGCAGAGTTTTATGTGACATAGTTTGGCATGTTTTAAAAGTTTATTCTGAGAGTACTGGAGCAAGTACGGAAGCAAGAGGCCAATCAGGAGCTATAACCATTATTTGGCAAACAGAGGAGCGTGTGGTGCCGGGACAGTGGCAATGAACACGGTGAGAGTGATTGGACCCTCAATATATTCTGAAGCTGGAACAAACAAACATCTCTGAGGCATCTGAAATGGGGTGTGAAAGAGGAGGCTTCAGGACTCTGCAGTTTGGAGCCTAAGCAACTGGTAGAATGGAGTTGTCATTATCTGAGAAGGTTGCATGAGGCGTTGGTTGGGGTAAGAATTGGGAATAATAAATATATTAGGTTCAAGGAGCTTAACAATACCCAAATAGCAATTTCATGTAATTTGCCTCAGCAGACTATTCCAGAAGGAAGCTTACCGGATCAAAGCGCGTGAACAGTTTTCGAATTATTGACACATCCCAAATGGCCAAATTGCTTTCCCAAAGATTGGCCTCCCTTAACGGGTCATGCCTGAGTAAAGTGAACTCCCTAAAATAGTTTGTGTAATATGAGCAGAAGACAGCTTAGTGGTGAGGCCCAGCCTAAGGGGAGACTTTCTTGTCAGTCAAGCAGCACGGGGCAAATAAAATTAGTAGGGGTCCCCTGGGCTCTTTGGTGTGTGAAAAATCATAAAAATAGAGCCACTTTAAGATGGAGTCAGAGCTGTCTTCCCAGATGAACCACCTTGTACATCTTACCCCTTAAATCTGGGCAAAATAAACTTTGGACCGGGCCTAAAGCAGCCTCATAGCCTACAGAACTGGAAACATAACCAGAGAGCAGACAGTATGACTCCAGGGTTAAAAAATTAAAGACACTCTTTAGAATCGGCATCACTATGTTAGCTTAACTGCATCTATAGAAATCCCTTCTTCTGTTGATGGAATCATCCCCTTCTCTTTCTCATAGACAGCTATTGGCTTCACCTCCTAGTCTGAATGCTGTCTGGTTTTCTGCTGAACGGGTGCTTCCTGAATGGCTGTTCTTTTAGATCTCAAATGCTGTTGCCTTTCACTTCGGCTTTTATTTTTAGGTTAACAGGTGTAGGGAGGTGTTCTTGTTTTCATAAAGGGTAGAAGCAGATTTGACTTGAAGGCAGGCAACATGGAACCATGTGAGTCGGAAACAGGGAGCAGCCCCAGCGAGAATGGCTGTGTCCCACTTCTCCAGACGTCAGCAGATTGACTACACCTCTCTGGAGAAGCGGTCGTTCCTGACACTGCTTTGACATCCTGCCATCAACGTGCATTGCATTGCATGTTTAAAGGGAATCCTACCATGGACCACTAGAAAACGAAGTGAAACTTTCGAAAATACAATTCCCCCTCCATCTACATATTTTAATGGTTTAATAAGAGTTGAATGTGAAGAAGTTGCACTGTGCAGGGTTTGATCTGTATTGCATTTTTCTAATTTGACATTAACTGATGGATTGATCCCAATTTTTTGAAAATTGATGCTTGTTTAGTTCTTCACAATAAGCTCCTAAAGAATTAGACCCGTAGATAAAAATGGGAAAACTCTTCAAAGATATATTCCACGTGTCTGGGCAAGAGAAAGAATTATCAAAACACAACAGGGGCTCGCATTGCCTCCACGTGCAGGCTGGCATTGTCCACTTGAGTACCAGCCTGTGGTATTTAGTTTCCCACGGTTGGTCCTACAGATACCGCCCTCTCCCCGATGTTCCGTGCCTGCGTGGAGGGGATGCGCAGTGAGCTGGGCTGCAGGCGTGGGAACCTTGGCAGCAGAAGAGCAGGGTTAGAACCTCCATGCTGCCACGTGGGCAGCTGTACCACTGCTGAGCCAACGTTTTCTCTTGAAAACTGGAGTGATTACAGCTCCTCCAGGAATGTTTGAAGATTCTAAAGGGCAACATATGTTGGGCACATAGAAGAGTGAGAGAGGCTCCAAGGAGAGGTCAGGACAAGAGGACAAGGGAACAGAGCATAGACACGTTAACGTCTGAGACGTTTAAAGGAAGTCAGTGTCATAATTTATGTATATATGGTTGTCTCGTTTGTGTAAGGCCCTGTCTAGAGGCTGAGGAACAAGCAAGGCCCTCCTCTCAAGGAGTTTAGAATCTGGTTTTAGAGATAGACAAAACCATCCAAAGGAATTGGGAAGATTGTGTGTGGTCATTTTGAAAACACACATGTAAGAATAATTCAGTGAGAGCAAGTACTTCTACGTAGAAATGGCACAACCTAGGGTGATTGAACCAGGCTGTTCTGCATCACGTTTAGCACAGATCACTGTAGGAGGACAGGACCAGCACAGCTCCTGCCAGTAGGACGTCCCACTCCTGCTCATGTTCCAAGCATCTGCTCCAACGTCTGGTCCCTAGTGAGCATCAGTAAACACGTGGGACAATAAATAGTAATGAAGAGCCGCAAGTCTGGAGCACGTAATACATAGGCAGGCACTATTTGTTCTAAGCACTTTACCCAGACTGCCTTATTTAATTCTCAGGATGACTTGGTGAGATAGGTATCATTCGTTCCGTTACACAAATGAGGAAACAGACACTTAAGACATCCTTGGGATCATGCAAGAAGCCACTACAGGCGCAGGCTTCTTCTACAACCTCTTGCCTTGGGGCTGCATCATTCACTCAGTGTTCTCTTTTCCTTGAATGTTTACCATCAGCTCTGATGCTGTCCTTTTAACATCTTTCTGTGCAGGATGGCCTCTCTAAGACCATAAACTTACAGAGTCCACGCATTTCTGTAGCTTCTGGTGCAAGAATTGTGAATGGAAATGGAAGGTTATGAAAAAGTTTTGGGTTTTTTGTGTTTTTTTTGAGATGTACATGAAACTAACAATATTCATTTCTTGGCTCTTTATTCCCTTATGAAGTCCTCACACTCCAGAATAACACATTGCTAAAAGAAACATTTCTGTGCTCCTTAAATGATCAAGTAAGTTCTTACTTATTTCAGTCTTTGGGACAATTCTGACAGTTAACGGGGGCTTCTTTGCCCTTCTCATGAACCAGAACCCTTCCAAACAAGTCTGTCGTAAAATTCTTGGAGAGAGCAGAGATGGAAATCGGCATGTGAAAACTCACTCGGACGTGAGCCAAAATCAACAGACAACTTTCTCACCACTTCTGCTTTTCTTTCTTATTATTTTTTCAAATGGTTGCTGAAATTTGGTTCTAAAATATTACCTTAATTGGATATATATATATATACACACACACACACACACACACACACACACACACACACATTTAAAACTGGATGCTTCTTTTTTTATTTTTCTGTCCTTTTTAAGATCATCCTGTGCTCCTTCACCAGAGAGTTGGGAGGGGAGAGGAGGTATATCCCAATCCGGAAGGTCCAGAGAGCTGCGTGCTGACTGCCTTCAGCAGCTATTAGCCACAAGTAGCTTTAAACTTGACTTTGTCAAAATGACCAGAGGGGAGAGACTCCAGGCCCTCCTCCTGCCCTTTAGAGCTGGCTGTTTACAGGGATGCTTTTATAAATATTTCCCCTTTGACAAAGTGCATTCTGGCAGGGCTAGTTAACAGCTGCCAACAAATGGAGGGAGACAGACAGACAGGCAGGCAGGCAGGCAGACAGACTGGAAGGTACAGGTGTTGGGGTTTTAATCCCAGCTTTGTGCCTACTTTGCTATTTAGGTCAGGACTGTGGGATGACTAATCTCTCATTCTGGTGCACGTTTGCAACTGATTCCTAGCCATCCACTGAGCGGTCATCACACAGACTTTGTCACAAGACCACGTTGACTGGTTCTCTCACCACACAGCCAAGTCACTGAGAAGGAACAAGAGAGGGGAATAATGCTTATTTATTGATTTTTCTCATAAGCCAGGCCCAGTGTTAGTTTTCCAATAAATTGTCCACCCTGAATTCTTGCCACAGAGCCACATGTCACTAATGTGAAAGCTCAGACCGTCAGTCCATTTTGGTTTTTTTCTGCAAAGTCGAGAGTGTCAGAATTGACGATTTCTACAGATCTCTCTAGCTCTGTCACTCTGTGGAGCGAATGACCCTCTTCATCAGGTTTCCATGGTGGTGGTTGTCGGGCTGCACTCTGTTAGGCTCTCCAAATGGTTCATTATTTCCAATGATCAGGACAGAGAGAGAGATGGAGAGAGACAAACAGAGGGAGAGAGAACAAGCAACAAGCACACACATGTGTGTGTGTTCTTACAAATAGTATAGTTCACCGTTTATGGCCAACAGCCTATTTCAACTCTTGCCATGCCTACCCTAAATTGAATAATATTTAAAACTAGATTTACAAAAAGAAAACGAAAATCTCATTTTCTGGTGTATAGACAAACACACACACACACAAAACAACAACAACAAAAACCCCAGACATCATATCAATTGGACAGCCTACTCATTCACCCAGGATAAAAGTCTCTCAAGAGTTGGGGTCTACTTGGATGACTGTATCATGTGGAAAATCCAATACTCAGGTTCTACTCTGGTTCGGGTTCCCAACTGTTCTATCTTGTGGAGATTTTGAGGAGAAAAGGTATGACTCCAGGTATCACGGTGTCTGATGGCTGTGACATCAACCTCAGTATGTGCCTCAGTATATGCCTGGGGTTCAGACATTTTCAGGGTCCTTCTGATCACTGGGACATAACCAGTTTTTTATTGGTCCCTTTTCCTGATACCTCAGAAAGGAGGACTCACAGGTTAAATCCTTATGGACTCATGAAGAAGAGATGTGATCTAGCAAACAATGGGATTTACTACTTTATATACTTAGGGTTACCTGTTTAATGAATCGGAAACAGGGTTGGTCCTGTTGGCTAGGTCACTGTATTTTCAATTCACCTTACATTGTGTTCCCAAAGAATAGAGCTTTTGACTCCATTTTCCTGGGAAGGGAAAGCATCTGCAGGTGAGATATTCCCTATGCAGTGTGAAAACTTCAACTTTTATTTTTCCATCCTGACCACCAGTATCATCTGATTGCAAAAGAATAATTGCTTGCTAAATTTAGGAAATAAATGCTCACTACCTCATTCACAGAATTTTGATTTCATTCTTTAGGGGGAAGAGCGGCATGTGAATATGATCATATACAATTAATTGACTATCCTTGGAGCACAGGTTAAGCCATCTCCTCATTTGTGAAAGTAGGCTCCCTGCTGGGAGGATTTAGGAATGAGATGCAGCAACTTCTATACTTACCAGCAATATGGCTCAGAAAAAGCTATATTTGGGATGAAACCGTACACTGCTCCCTACACAATGTTGCCATAGAATATTAGACAAAGTTTGGAGTACTCTTAGATATGAAACCCACCAAATGCCATGCTGGTGCCATCTTATGGGCCCTACATCCCACCAACGTGACTTTATTACCTACCAAGAGAACTACAAAATCTACTGGAATTTTAGAGAATCAATAACTAACAGCCTCTTCCCACTCCCAATATTAGAACAGACTGAGATATAGTCGAGGATTAAAACAGATGGGGGCACAATATTTGCTTTATTACTGATAAAAGCTCTCTGGAGCTTGACCAGGTGGTGACGCAGTGGATAAAGTGTCTGACTGGGACGCACAGGACCCAGGTTCAAAACCCTGAGGTTTCTGGCTTGAGCGCAGGCTCATCTGGTTTGAGCACAGCTCACCAGCTTGACCCAAGGTTGCTGGTTTGAGCAAGGGGTCACTTGGTCTGCTGTAGCCCCCAGTCAAGGCACATATGAGAAAGCAATCAATGAACAACTAAGGTGCCGCAATGAAGAATTGATACTTCTCATCTCTCTCCCTTCCTGTCTGTCCCACTCTCTGTCACAAAAAAAAAAAAAAAAAAAAAGCTCTTTGGAGAAGGTGACTGTATTTGTTATGATAAATAATGCTGTTTTGCCAACAAACCAACCCTAAAACCTCAGCAGCTTACTATAACAGAAGTTTATTTCTTGCTCATGAGAAGTCTCGTAAGGATGTTCCTGCTTGGCAAGTAGCTTTCAACACGATCATTTAGTGACTTTCCATAAAATGACTCATTGTCTCCAAGGGCTTTAGTATTCTGCTGAAGTCTCTATATCTGGCCAATAGATGGGGAAGAGAGTGTGGGGAAAATGATACGGTTGGTCCTAAGAATGAGGATAAAGTAAGTAGAAGGGTTGGGAAGACCTTAGAGTGGGGTCCATTATTCAGTTCAATGAAACTGAACTGCAGGAGGGGAGGGGTGTGCCACGTGGACACCTTACAGAACAGCGTTCCACCGCAACAGCCGGTGCAGAGGCCTGGACGAGAAAACAGACTGGCACACCCGGAACCGCCAGCGGACCAGTGTGGCTGGAGTGAAGTGAGCAAGGACGATGTCAAAGGGACAGTGGCGACAGGGTGGAAGCATGTTGAGTGGGGGGAGTCAGGTCATGAGGGGCCGGAGAGGCCATTCTGAAAGATGATTACCCTGGGAGAGATGGAATGCTGCGTCAGGGCAGGAAGAAGGCGAGGGCAACAGAAAGGATCATGTTTCTAAGTGGCTGATTCTCCTAGAGTTGCACTCCTGGAGTCTCTCTTTCCCCTCTTCTCTGATTGATGAGTTTGAAAGAATTAGGAGCATTCAATCAATCAGCCCTTTCCTCCCCTCTCTCTGAACTCCCCTTGCCCAGAGAGAGGGCGCAAGCTGAGCCTCTCTCTCTGCTGCGCTGGAAGCTTAGTGAAGCGGGTTCTACCCCGCACGGGATGTTCTGTTATTTTCCAGGAGTGTGTCTTCTTATTTCAGGGAGGAAATATTAACATGCTAGAACCGCTGTGTTTTCACTAACATCCATTTTCTCTACCTTGTGGTCACAGAGCTACACTAAACCTCCCAACTTTCCCAATCTTCCTTAGTGTTCAGTGAGGCCACGTGATCGAGTTCTAGGGAACAGCATGTGAGTCAAACTTGCACATAGCATGTCAGGAACTGGCATGTAAACACTTCTCTTAAAAAAGAACACTCCTTCTCTTCTTCACTCACTTCTTTTCCTACTTTTTCTTCCCTAACTCATCTCCATGAAGTTGATATTTTGATTAAAAATATAGTTGATACATATGTATTTTAATTGCCTTCCTCTGTCTCTCCCTTACTAGAGAATAAATTCTGAGAGAGAAGGGACTTTCATCTGTTCTCTACTGCTGCGACTGCCGCGCCTGAGTTTGTTCCTGGAGGTGAGTACACACTCCATAAACAATTCTGGAATGAATGACAGGGTCAGGTATATTAAATTAATCTTTTGGTGTTTATTTTATGAATAGGTTTTCTTTCTTTATAGTTGCATAAGAACTATAAGAATAAACCTAGTTTTATATTTGAATCTACTTAAGTAAATTTATTATAAAAGTCATTTAAGCCAACTCTGGAGGCAAGGACATGTTTTCCTTTCAAAGAGGTTTACCTAATTTTTTTTTTTTTAAACTTTATTCTTTGAAAAAGTACACTCTTCTAGTTAGGGTGATAGTAAGCTGGAAGAATCAGAATATTGCACAAATATTAGAAATAGAAGGAAACTTGAATGGTATCTAATCTAACATTTTATCTTAAAATAGGAGAAAATACACTGCTCACAAAAATTAGGGGATATTTTATTGCTTCATATTCATTTGGAAATATCCCCTAATTTTTGTGAGCAGTATAATTCCAGGGCGTCTTTTTCTTTAATTCTTCCGTTTGCAAAGTTTTCCAGTTTTTATGAGTAAGAATATGATGTCCCTAATCTTTGTCACATTTGTATTGACAAATAATTTGAAATTCCCTGAAGAAGGCAATGTGCTGCTGCATAAAATAAAATTCTGCACAAAAAGTTTCTTTAATACACCAGCTCTGAATTTCATTCAGAAATGAAAGAACTGTTCTAATGGATTTGACAGATAGATACTATTGGGAAATACTTAATTCTTGGAAAAATTCATAATGCAAGCCTGCCTTCTGTTCTTTTACAAACCTTTCATTTATGTCCAAAGAAAATATGTAGTTTGATAACAGTGATAAAGTTGTCATTTACTCAATCTGAACAATGGCTTTTACATAATCTATTCATCTCTCTGCAGCAATTTGGGGAATGCTGCTATGAATCATTAGAAAGAAATGAACATTGAAGCTGTGAAGTCTTACTAGAGCATTATATTTTGCCACGGGGATTCTTAGTGGGTGAGACAATGTCAGGATGAAATTCACATGGGAATTCAGTTAGACTGCCTATGTTCCTGGAGGGTGGATTAAACATGCACACTGTGGAGTTTCGTCCAGTCAGATGAAAAGAAAACATGAGAATTCACTTTCAAAGTTATTAGGTTTTGAGATGAACATATCTAAATAATTAGTGTTGGGAGGTAATGGAAAAAAAATGAATGTGGAACATTTGAATATTGTTTCAGCCTGTGACATGACTTTGTTACTTTAATATAACACATCACAAATCACAAAGTTCTGTTCGCTTTTTTGTTTTTTATTACTAATTTGTATAAAAAGGGTTTTTTTGGAGTTTTTTTTATATTTGTCAATTACAGTTGGCCTTATCGCGTGACAAGTTTAGTATCCACTTGCAACATACATAGTTATTACAGTATTACTGACTGTATTCCCTATGCTGTACTTTACATCTCTGTGACTATTAAAAGAGGTGAAATTTATTCACAGGAAACACTTCCTTCAATTTCACAGAAGTGAATAATGGGACACACTATAAATTATTTATTAAGGTCTTCCCAGCTCTTTTATTTACTTTATCCTCATTCTTAGGACCAACACCTTATTATATCCTGCTCCAGAAAATGTCTGCGATATACTAACCACTGAAAGATATATATATATATATATATATATATATATATATATATATATGTAGTTATTAGGATAAGCTTCACTTCATGGTATATACATATGTAATGTATGTAACATATGTAATATCTTACAATAGAAAGAATATTAAATCAGCCTATGAAAACAATTCCAGGCAGTGTTTTTGAATAATCAAAAACATGTCCCTAGAAATCATTTGCAACATCGCAATTATATACTTTGCTTGTGACATCCATAATTATGTTCTGCTTTTCCTGCCTCGAGTTGAGAAAGGTTTTTGATTCCTCCACAGGCCGCGGGTTTATAGTCATTAAAGATGTCAAAGCACTTTTTGGAGACGTTGGTAAGGAGGGGAATTAATACAGTGTAACGGGCTGAGTTGTGTTCTCCCCACACACACCAAAATTCATATATTGCAATCGTTACACCAGTAACTGAGAATGTCACTGTCTTTGCATAAAGGGCCTTTGAAGAAGTAATTAAGTTAAAATGAGGTTATGAGGCTAGGCCCTAGTCCAGTCAGACAGGTGTCCTTGTAAGAGGAGGAAATTTGGACATAGAAGGAAGAACTTGTGAAGACACAGGGAGAAGGTGGCCACCTAACAGCCAAGGAGAGAGGCCACAGATGAAACCAACCTTGTTGACACCTCGATCTTGGATATCTAGCCCCCAGAAATGTGAGAAAGTAAACTTTGATTGTTTAAAGACATCCAGTTGCTGTTATGGCAGCCCTGGTAAATTAATATGCACAGCAAAACAATCATGGTTTTTTTAAAAAAGGCCTTCCGTTGAGCATTAATATATTCAAATAGAAAGAAAGCAGTGAATGGGTGGAAGACATAGTAAGATGGGAACTGTCCAAAGGGGTGTGAGGTCTCTATTACCTATTTTTCTATTTGTTTCCCAATGGGATAGTGTTGTTGCTTAGAGCAGAGATGATAGTTAACTTGTCTCTGATCTCCCTTCTCTTTGCACACAGTAGGCGCTTATTTATGTCTCATGAATTGATCAATAGTTAATTAGGGGAGGTGAGTACTCTAGATGTAATATATGGTTAAGAGAGCAGGTTATGGAGTTAGATTTGCCAAGGTTGAATCTCAGATCTGCCACTTAATAGTTGTCTGCTCTTGGGCAACTTTCTTCACCTTTCTATTGCCTCTGTTTCCTGTGAGTAAAACAGAGGTCATCATTATGCCTACCTCATTTATCTGCTGCGAGTATTAAATGTGTACGCATATGTAAAAGTGCTTAGAACTGATCCCAGGCACATAAAAGGTGCTTGTTAAGTCTTCGCCATTAGTCATTTCAACAATGTCCAGAGTTAAAAGGATGCTCTGCCTTAATAACCGACATAAAGCAGGACTCCTGGTCTGGGTGATAGTGCTATCGGTTCTTTGGCCAGATTCCAACTTATTTCCTTCCCACAGAAATGGCCAAACTCTCCCCACTCAGGGAGAAGAACTAGCTTCTCTTAAAGCTAAAAAAGGACTTTGCAGGCTGCATAACAAAGAGCGAGGTCATTCTGACCTACACTAACCCATCTGTGCAGCCCAACACCATTATGTCAATAGCTCTGCTAAGGTGGGTAATGGCTTTGTTTAGATCCCATAGCTAAATATGAGGGGATTAGGGAAGAATTGAGAGGGCAAAGAACATACAGACTCACAAATGCAGGAAGCCAAGCTCTCTCTGCTGGACCTCCTTGCAGTCCTGGTGTGTGTCTAGAAAAACAATATGCCTGTATACAGCAGAAAAGTGTTGTGCTTAATATGCAGACTATAGTCTTGATTGCAAAGGGGATATAAATTAACATGAACTTTTTTTTTTTTTTACAGGGACAGAGAGAGAGTCAGAAAGAGGGATAGATAGGGACAGACAGATAGGAACGAAGAGAGATGAGAAGCATCAATCATCAGTTTTTCGTTGCGACACCTTAGTTGTTCATTGATTGCTTTCTCATATGTGCCTTGACCGCGGGCCTTCAGCAGACCAAGTAACCCCTTGCTCGAGCCAGCGATGTTGGGTCCAAGCTGGCGAGCTTTTTGCTCAAGCCAGATGAGCCCGCACTCAAGCTAGCGACCTTGGGGTCTCGAACCTGGGTCCTCCTCATCTCAGTCCAACGCTCTTGCCGCTGCATCACCACCTGGTCAGGCTAAATTAACATGAATTTAATTGGGGGAAAGCTTAGGTGAGAAGGTGAGCTCTTGGTAAGGTTGAATAGATGAAAGGAGATATATATGTACTTTTTGTCTGACCTCCTGTTGTTGCACTAATATAAAAATCATGGTGCACGTTATAATGAATGATAACTCTGAGCATATGCTATCAATGATGAAAAGAAAGGAATCCATGAGGTCCAGGCATTTCCAAGCCTAGAGGCCTCAGACCGTGGCAACACCATGTGGAATATGTAAGAATGCCTTCGGTTGCAAGTAGCAGCATTCCCAACTAAAGAGGCTTAGGATCAATGGGCTCAGTCTAGAGATAGGCTCTTATAAGGTTGGCTAAGCCCACAATGCAGTGATTGCCATCAAGGCCTCAGTCAGCCATTTTCGTCAACCTCTCTGCTCTGTCATCTTCAGGGTGTCATCAGTCTCTCCTCTCACAGTCAGAGATAATGGCAGAAGTTTCAGGTGCCACATGCAAACACTACATCTCTCCCCAAATGGGACAGGGTTACTTTCTATAAACCCTTTTTAAATAGCAAGACAAATCTTCCTAGCATGGCCACGCATGCTGCTGTCCCCAAGAAGACTTCGGATCCCGTTGACCTGGGTGGAGTCGTATAACCATGGTCGTACCCATTCACTGAGAAGGAAAATAGAAATACGATTGATGTCGCCACAGTGACGGATAATACATAGAAGGGTGAACTCCAAAACAAAAACTAGCGTGCTATCAATAAGGAAGAACAGGGAAGGAAGTGGCAAGATAGAATGTCCATCTCAGCGACTTCGCCAGAGTCTAGGGGCACGTCATGTTTCTTTTCTCCAGTCCATTTGGAGCCGGCATCATATTTTAACTTTCAGAAGGCAATCGATCTTCTCCTCTTCTCGGGCCTGAACTGCTATGTTGCCCGTTCCTATACCTGTATCTGAAATTGATTGGCATGTTTTTAAAACTCTAAGGAGCCATATGTGATAACATATTACCATCTCTTATTTGCAATATCTGTTATAATAGAAAGAGTGCTTCTACCTATAGTTTCACTGCTACTTAAAACAGTGCTGTGAGAAGACAAGGGCTCAGGTATGTCCAAAGGTGTCTGTCCTGTGTCAAATAGCTTTCAGTTGTAACATCTGTGTGCAACTCAGGTCTTCTGACTCTGCCTAGGGCTCTTGCGGTTAGCCCCTCTTACTTTTCAGGACAGTGCTGACAACATCACAATTGCTCAACACGTGTGTGTTCAATAAATGGGTTCATATTTAAAATCTGGGAAAATATGCATTTTGTTTCTATAATCTTTTAGGAATTTGAGGCAATATAAAGCATTATAACCAAATAGCCACTGGAGGGCGCCATGATTCCACAAAAGAAGACTGGGTTTTTTCCCCCAGAAAGAACGAACAGTTTGATCCTGTTATAAAATCCCAAGTCAATGAAGGTAGCTGTTGTTGCATAATATTTACTGACTTCCCCAAGCTTTAGGGATTACAACTATAAAAGCTGGTGCTTTGTGTATTTAGCGTTAACATTTACCAAACATTTCCGCTGAACTGACAAACTGACATAGCCATTTTTTTTTCTGTGATATTTTCCCTTTTTAGAATTTCCATTTCTTTTTTTTTTTTACAATGTAAAGATGGTGGGATTATTTTGTTAATAGAAAAGATTCTTTCCTCCAATTTGTTTTCTCCCTGTTCTATTCCCAAGGAGAAGAATTGGTAACTTTGTGTGGGCATAATTTGAGAGACATTTAGAACTCAGACCCTCTTTTTCCCTGAGCCATCCTTGCAAATTTGTTCCCACATATTTCATCATTAGCTCTTTATTCCTTCTTGTTAAGCAGGTGTCCCCACTTTGTGGGCCCGAGCTCCAGAATGGCATTTCCCAAATTGGTGTGTTCCTCAAAATTGGAATGACAGGAAACATGCCTTAGACAAGGAGGGTTCCTTCATCAAGTTGGTTCAGGAAATGCTGCAAACCACAGCCCCCACTCAAAACCACATTAGAGAAGTTCAACAGCAAAGAAACAGTTGGGGTTGCTTTGTTTAACAGGCTGATTGCAATGCTTTTGACAGGAGGTCAGCAAGCTTCTTTCTGTAAAGGGCCAGATAAGGAAATGCTTTAGGCTTCATGGGTCACCCGGGTATCTGTTGGAACGTCGCAGCTCTTCCATTGTGACATGATAGAAGTCAGGGATGATATGTAGACAAATGAGCATTCCTGTGCTCCAGTGAAACTCAGTTTATAGACATTGAAATTTGAAGGCTATATAATTTTCACATGCCATCAGAGTTTCCTGACATATTTTCCTCCAAATCCTTAAAAACCTAGAAACTCTCACCTGTATGAGTTTTGATGGAGCTTGTTACGTGCACTAAAATAGGCAGCAGACCAGATTTGGCCAGTGGGCCACTGTTTGCCAACCCCTGCATTAAACCACAAACCCTTGCTCACGATCCTTTTTATTTTTCACATGGTATCTGTTAGGATTGAGGGGATTACAAGAATACATTTTGGAAAAGGGAGGTATCTAACTTTTGTGACTAGGTTTTTCAACCTAACAGCCTGCTTGCTGACTTCAGATATTAATGGGGAGGGGGGGGATAAACATGAAGAACAAGGATGGGAGGTCCTAAGGGAGGATGAGCTACGCTGCTCTCTCTAACTGTCCATGCCGCTATTTCACTTAGTGCTGGCCCTAGTGCATGGTATGCAGCGGCTTCACTGAGTCATGCCACTTCTTAGCCATGGCTCGAGAGAGCCAGTGGGACCTCTCCATCTTTACCTTCCCATTCAAGGGCAACAGAAACAATACTGCATTGTGAGATTGCAGAGCCTCCAGAGATAGAAGCTACTTTGAGAAACATTCTGCTTGTTTTCAATGTTTAATATTGAAAACAATGCTGTAATCCACTGGTCACATTGGATCGGGGGGTTGCAGCTTGATCCTGAGGTCTCCGGTTTGAGCCCTGATCAGGGCACGTATGAGAAACAATCAATGGTACAAACTAAGTGTAATAATGAGTTGATGCTTCTCTCTCTCTTTCTCTCTCTCTCTCTCTCAAAAAAAAAAAAGGAATCAAGTAATTCTTTAGAAAGGAGAAACAAAACATTCTCATGTTGAGTAGTAATGTAAAATGTCCAAGAATCACAATAAAAAGATTCACGTTTAATTTTAAAGGAGAAAGTTTGGCATGAGATTCATGATGGGTTAGGGACTGAGCATGCATACATCTTGAAGTAAATTTCTCCCTATACTCAGCAATATTTTTGGCTTCTTTGAATTATTTATTCAGGTTAGAATCTACTTTACCTAAGTTATGAAATTTAAATCTTTAATTGTTTATGTATTTATTTCACCTTTTAGGTATAACCTTTTTGTTGTAATGTTTGCCATTCCTTTCTTTTTGGCATTTATAAATGTAATTATAATTCTGGTGTCTTTACAAGAACCATTTAGCTTATCGTAGTCATGAGTCATTTAGTACATTCTTGTAATTTCTGTGACCTCAAATTCTTATCTCCTAAAATTCCACAATTCTAGAGTTTCTGTTTTGTGCTGTCGTCTAGAAGTCCCAAGAAGAAAACTAAAGAAGATAAATGAATTTGTTCAGAAAAGCATCTCACAAACAATCCCAACATTAATATTTATTTTGCACTAAACTAAACATGACTTAGATTTAGGGATGGTTCACTGCTCCTATAATTAAGCCAATGTTACAGAACTATGGAATCATGATTCTACAAATGAAAAGAAATGGAGATACTGAATCAAATTTAGAGTTAATGAGCCTCTTCAGGCTTCATCATGTTAAACAATATAGTCCATTGTGATAAATGTTTATAATAGTTCCAAGTCAGATAACATGCACTACATTGATGAGCGCACTTGGACCAAGTAGCCTATAGTTTCTCAGTTACTTTGAGGAGCTTTATCCTATTGATGACATTTACTCCATGTCTTGGGGAACCTGTAGATGATTTTTAATTGTGACATGAAGCACTGTATAATGCTTCAATGGCTGAAGGTTGCCCCAAGATGATCAGAGCTATCAAAATCCATTTTCATACAACAGACTGAAAACATAATAATAATAAAAAAGTAACTCCCTTAATTTGAACTTGTTATGCTGAAATTCAAGGGAGCCTAATAGATTGCAACTGTTTCCCATTTGAAATCAGAACCAACTGAGAGATAAAGCAAAGGGATCACGGGGGGGGGGGGGGGGGGGGGCGCTCAGCATGCCCTGGAGCAGGGATCACGGGGGGGGGGGGGCGCTCAGCATGCCCTGGAGCAGGGATCACGGGGGGGGGGGGGCGCTCAGCATGCCCTGGAGCAGGGATCACGGGGGGGGGGGGCGCTCAGCATGCCCTGGAGCAGGGATTACGTGGGGGGGGGGCGCTCAGCATGCCCTGGAGCTGAGTAAAGCTGAGTTTGGTGCATGGTTTGGTCCCTGATGAAGGTGGACTTTGGGATACTGAATCTCAGCGTTCTTCTGACTTTCCCATCCAGTCCCTGGCAAGACTGCTTTGTTTATTTATAAGCAAACTGTAATTAAAACACTCAGCAACAATCTAATTTATAAATATTCCCTCATTTTTTATCTTGATAACAAGAAGAATTCAGTGTCTCTCATTCTCCACATTTTATGTCACTAGCTCAAAGCCTTTAAATCTTTTAAATGTTCTCTACTAAGCATGTTCATGTATGCTGGTTTTATTCTAAGTCAAGGATTAGTAAAAATTTTAAGCTATACAAAGTTTAATTTTATAGTATCATCCATAGTTACACATGGAACCAGGAATATCACAAAAAGGGTAGCATCCTGGACTTATGTTGCACACATTCTTTTTGTGTGTGTGTGTGTGACAGAGACAGAGAGAGACAGAGAGAGGGACAGATAGGGACAGACAGACAGGAAGGGAGAGAGATAAGAAGCATCAGTTCTTTGTTGTGGCACCTTAGTTGTTCATTGATTGCTTTCTCATATTTGCCTTGAACGGGAGGCTACAGCAGACTGAGTGACCCCTTGCTCAAACCAGCAATCTTGGGCTCAAGCTAGTGAGCCTTGCTCAAACCAGATGAACTTGACTCAAACTGGTGACCTTGAGGTTTCCAACCGGGGTCCTCCATGTCCCAGTCCGATGTGCCACCGCCTGGTCAGGCGCACACATTCTTACTAAAAGAAAGATTCCAATGTTCACTCTAAAACGTGTTTCTAATTTCCTCCAGGGAGCACACGATTGAAATTTTTTTAAAAAATCCAGTCTTAGCTCTTTGCTGTTCTATTGTGATACATCCTAAACCCAAGTCCATGTTTCTATTGACCATAATAGGGTCTGGCATCATGCTAGAATTACAGACAAGGTGCCCTAGTGTGGGCTGTAACCTTGATCTCCTCCCATCTCCTTTCTTTCTCATGATACAGCCCCAAATGTACATTAAGATCAGGGCAGAAACTGTGGCATAGGGCATTTCATTGTCCTAGAATGTCAAACTTTCCTAGGAAGCCAATTTTTCTTTAACCACATTTCTGCAATCTTGACACATGCACTAACATTCTCTTTCCTGGTTGTTATTTCTCACACTCAGTTCTTGTTCTGTTTTCTCTGACATTACAGAAGAAAATTAATGGAACAAAATAAATTAAGAGCCCCAGTACTTTGTCATCTGAACTGTTCAGCAAGTCTAGCTGATATCATCGGGAGACCAGGAGGGGCTTGTTGATAACTTCTTTAAAGCAAACTGTTTACTGTTCATTTTCTTTTGTGTTCTATTTATCATAAAGAACCTTATACTGTTCTGGTGCAGCATAAATAATAAACATAATAGCAAATATGATAATTAAATGTTTGTGGAGGGGAAATGACTTTATACTTTTCAGATTAAATGGCAATGTTTGTGCCCAAATACGGATAGCACCGACATATTTGGTCTTTTGATTAAAAAAAAGTAAACAAAAAATTCCTAGTTTTCATGAACAAATCTGGAGTATTTTATAACATTGAAAAGAAATAGGAATATTGTAGAAATGCTCTTTTTGGAGGTGTCTAAAATAGAATGTTTTTATTTGGGGAAGATTAGGGCAGAACCTTAAACATAATATTTTCTCAATGCATGTTGCAACCTGTGTGTGTGCGTGTGTGTGTGTGTGTGTGTGTGAGAGAGAGAGAGAGAGAGAGAGAGACGGGGGGTGGGGAGAGAGAGAGCACATTTGCATGCTGAATTCACAACGCTGGTATACTGGAGGCTTTCTATCTAATTTGAGGTCCAAAACTGTATCAAGGTAAAAAATGGTAGTTTTCTAAATGAGTAATAAAAGAATGATCTTTGTGTTTCTGATTCAAAGAAGTTAATTTCTTTTACATTCTCTATTTTTTTTTCCATGTGAAAGATGTGTCAGAACAACTTCTGGAGACATTTTAAGGTAAATAGCAGGGACCACTTCTCAGTTGCTGAAAATGATCAGTTGAGAGGTTTGCTTGCACTCATTTACTGTTTTTAGCTTGAAGAAGATGAGCTCCGTAGGGGGGGGTCAGTAGGGGGAGGGGAAGGGTGCAGAAGGCAAGAGCCTGGGGGAAGAGCCAGAGCTTTGGACTTGTAAGGACAAGGGCCAGGGCATACCGAATCCGTGTGGATGCTAGTTTAGGTTCTCCAACTGCTTTTTAATGTCAAGTTTATTTCGTATATTTTAAGTTCAGTGATGTATTGTTGTAGTCTAAGTATTCCAATCAAGTTGAATATTCCCATCTGGGAGGCTGGCTCTGCTCCTCTTCTGACTGACACCTCGTCATTTTGCGGGACTATGTTCAATGCCACTGTCTCCAGAAACCTTACCTGACCTCTAAATTAAGACCCTCTTTTGTTTTTCTTCCTTAGAACCCTGTTGTTTTCAGGTCACTATATGTATAGAAAAAGATGTAAAATCTGGTATATATATTAGGAACTGCTACTTGTTAAAATTTCTCTCCCTCATTCAACCGTGCGCACGGGACAGGCACTGTGTCTGGAACTTCAGCCCTGGATGGCAGGCAGCCAGTCATGTTTCCTGAGTGCAAAAGCCCATCATGGGTGCCTCGCTTTCATCTGTTAACCCAGCCAGAGCAAGGTCACAGAGCCGCTCCTGAGTGTCTCTGTCTGTATTTCCAATGAACCTTTGCCTGGCATTATTGCTTACCAGTTTAGGTTAAGATTTTCAGAATTCTTGATACTTAAAGGAGTTCAGTAGTGGTCTGTTGTGTAAAGAAAAAGAGTTGTTTGGCTGTGTAAATATTCCGTATCCTTTTAAAGGTACAGCTGTTTTCTTGCAGCTCCTCCTTTGTCAGGTTTTCCTTGCTGGCGCTGGGTCCCTTCACAGCTGCTGAAACCCACTTCTATTTCAGTGAAGGATGTTTCCACTGTCCATGATTGCACAAAACCGTTTCTTGAGATGTGGAGAGATTAGTTTCCATCTGTCCGGTGGATGGCCACAGGCAGCCGCTCGGCTGGTACCTGAATCTAGATGCACAACAGCAGTTTGGCCAGAGCCCTGTCCCCGCCGCTGGGCCCTGACGCCACGTGGAGCGCAGGGGAAAGATGAAGCAGATAAATTAGTACTAATTCCTCTCAGCCGGAAGGTCTCCTGCGACTACGACAAATATCATGAAATCCACCTCGCTCCACCACCCTGATGCAAGCATTGTCACTTCTTCCTGGGAAACAAGACACAGCTGAATAAACAGCATGGACACCGTGGCTCTGCTGTCACCTCTGGTGACCGTCCCATTTGTCTTTTTCCTTTTACTCCTCGTAGGTGTCAAAACTCAGTCCCCATGTAGAAAGCGTTGTGCTCTGAATAACAGGCCATCTGACAGCCGTTTCAACAGGAAGAGATGGTTTTCCTGACATAACAAGAAACCTGGGTGCCGGTGGGTGATGTTCACACGATGGCTCACGGAGCCAGGGCGTTGGGTTGGTGTCTCTGCCGTTCTCCTGGTTATCAGAGGACTGAGCAGCTCCCCACAGCCTCTGCTCACACATTCAGGTTCATGGACAGACAGCAGGGGGCGCCAGCAGCAAATTCTCACTCTCACTCCCCTGTCTCTTACCAGGAGAGAGTACCCTACCTCACAGGCTTCCCAGCTCCCTTCACTCTCCCTTTCATTCCATGAGCCAGAGCAAGGTTCCAGGGCTGCTCTCGCTGGGAAACCTTGAGCTCTAGGTTGTCCAGTCCTTACACAAGGTAACGGAGAGTGGAGAAGGGGGTGGGAAATGGTTTTTGACATCCATCACATAAGCGTCAATAACAGATCCTAACTTGGTATTCTGCTCAACTCTTTGCAATGCCCTTTATTACAGGACCAGAACTGCATCCTTGTTGGTGACATTTCCCTCATACCTTAAGATGTTTCTCCTTTTCTGTTTGGTGCCATACCTCCCATCTGAATTTTCCTTAAGAAAGTACTTGGGGTAGAACCAGTTTTAATCACACATTTATGTGGGCTATTAAGCACTTTAGCAGAACATGTACTATTTGTAAAAGATCACATTTTTCTTTTTCTTTCAAAACTCCCCCCACCCCCACTCAGGTTGCAAGGCATTGTTCTTTTTGTATGGACTTCTCTCAGTTCCTGTCATTCTTAGAGTAATAAATGTAGAAGTTTATACCAATTTGGAGTACGTTTGTTATTTATGTAAGTGAAGTAAGATCAGTAACTTCATGATTTGGGGTAGTCAAGAGAAGCGTTATGGTGAACTTCTCTGTATTTATTATTTTTTAAAAAAGGTAATATGAGAAAGAAGTCCCCCTCACCCTCAGCCATTCTAAAATACACAGTTTAATCAAAATCAATCTATACTGGAATGTTCTTATATACAAGTAACTCACCACTCAACCATAGTCTCTCGGATTTAATCACCAACTCTTATAACATAATTTGTCCCTGAATTTCTTCCTACCTGTGGCATCTTAAGTCACCAGGTGCCCCTGAAGAGCAAGTGGATTCATACTTCATTTCACCAAGAATTAGAAGAAAACATGGACCGATGTTATTGGTAATTGTTAATAATTCAGTATGTAATGCTATAAAGTTACCTGATGTGCTAACCTCCCACATGAAAGAAAGAGAGTCTGTATAATCTTCCTATAATCGTGCTTAGGCACAGAAATTGATTGACCTGAACAGTTTAAAGTGGGGTTTTTTTTCATGTGTGTATAATTAATAATAAATAAATTTCACTGGCTGAACAGTGTTTGAAGTTCATTTATTTGATAGTCTTGATTTGACCTCTTTGAAAACGCCCTGCAGTTCCGCCTTTTGTTTGTGTCTTTGATTACGCTCTGCAATCTCTCACGCAGAGAAATTCTTACAGTCACTCAGTGACATTTTCTCTTTTGCATACAAATGTTCTAATTTATTTATTTTTGCTGTCATCCAATGTCCATAGGACATGATCCACAAATATGAAGACTGTTCTCTTCCAAACAGAGGTCAGTGTTTAAATGAAATATATAGCGAAGTTAACCTGGCATATATGTATTTAATGGTCTGTATAATCGTTATTGTGCTATATAGTAATTGGGCATAAATGGCAAACTACTCGTGTCACAGCAATGGAGAATATATCTGTACAGACAGACCCAGCCTTTTTGTCATTAGCAGTGGGAAGAAGCAGAAAGTGGGGACACGGGAATGGAGATGCAGCTTTTCGAAAGCTTCTCCCCTGCCCTACCTACTAAGACTGAACATGGACCTGTTTTCTCCTGGCTCTGTCAGATCTGACCTTAAGGAAGGGGGCTAACATCCTAGTGTTTTTTCTATGTTGATTTCCCTAGGATTTAGGTGAACTAGCATGTCAATCTGCACAGGCTTCTGAAGCACTTGAATGGGGGTGTTCCATGTTGATTATTTTAGAAAGAAAAGAAACCAATTAAATGACTAAAATATCCAACAAGTTTCAATAGAGCAAGTAGGAAAGAAAACTTTCTCCACATATAATTATATATTATATTTATATGTTATATAAAATATATTTATGTAAGAATAATTATATAAATATATCATATTACTATAATATAAATATCTAATATATAGTATATAATAATATATGTTATAATAGATGATGCATATTATAACATATATCAAATCAAGATTTTCATCATAACTGTTTCCTCTCCTAGGACAGCAATGATCTGAATCCTGAATGTTCAGTTCTTGGTTTGTTCAAGGATTTAAAAATACTAACTTCCTTCAAGCCCATTGCTTACTATAAGAACCCTATTTTGAACAAAAATCAGTTTTTAAATTCTCTCTCCATCCTTAATGTAATAATCATAATGTCTTCTCCCCACTGTCAGCAGGCAGCTGGGTACCTCCAGCCTGCGCTCCAGAGAAAGTCATGTACACGGAACACAGAGAGAAAAACTCATGACTAATTTTAAAGATAAGTACCTCAGTACACAAGGTGCTCAATAGTGAACAAAATGAAACAATCTCTGCTTCCTGGGGGTTATAGCGTAGGGAGGGAGAGACATACCACAAATATACACATAATGCCCATTTGTGGTCAGTGCTGAGCCGAAAACAGCTGGTAGAAAGAAGGGTTGATACTGGCAGGAAACTTAGTTAGACAGGGTCATAGGAGAGGCCCCTGTGAGAAAGCAACACAGACCTGAGAACGAATAGATGTTGGTCAAGAAAAAACTAGTGGATGAAATATAACAGATAATCCAAAAACAGAAAAAGAAAAGAGAAAAACATAGTGGGAAGAGCATTGCAGGACAAGGAAACAACATGTGGCTGGTTCTAAGGTAAGAGGGGTAAGGAAAGGCTTCTCTCCCATCTCATTCAGGACAGTAGTCAATACAATCAGCTCCAACACTCTGCCATGGATAATCCCCCATTACCTTTCTGATCTAATGCTATGGTGTCCTTTTATCTATCTGACCATATGCCTTACTTTTTCCCTTTTTTATTCCCTTTGGAACAGCCACACTTGTCCCCTCAAGTTGTTGCTCAAGCACACCAGGCAAGTTTCAATCTACCACAGGGCCTTTACACTTGCCCTTTTCCCTGGCTGAAGATTCTTCCACCAGGTAGCGGCAGAAATCATTTCTCACATTCTTCCAGTTTGTACTCAGAATGCTAGCTTTCTGCATAACACCTGCTTCAGCTGATTTATCTAAAACTTCAGTTCCTCCTATTCTAAATTTTATGCCACTGTTCCTTGATTTTAATTTTTTCTTAGCACTTATTATCTAATGAGCCGTATATTTTATTCACGTATCTGATTTATTGTCCCCCCCCATGTAATGTAATATAAGCTGTGAGAGCACAGATTTCTGTCAGTTACATTTGCTACTGTATTTTCACGATAAGAATACCACATAGTAAAGCATTAAGTAAATATTTGTTAGGTGAAGAAATGAATGGGTGACACTCTATTGTCTTGCCTGCCTTGTGGTGTTTGCGCTCCGTCAGCCCCGCCCTCCCGTCCTCAGTCTCTTTGCCTCCTATCCCTTGACTATCTGAGACATCTCTTGAGATTGTAGCTGGTGTTGCAAGTTCTATTCCTTCCTTCATGCCTTTAAGGCCCATTTGTGGGGCACCTACGAGCCAGGTACTGTCCTGGGCACTGGAGTTATGGTGACAAGGAAGACAAGACGCGTGTCTTACAGAGCTTAGATCTGAAACAACATGTTTTTCTCCAGAGATTCCTTCCTGAAATCCAGCATCTCTGACTGTCCGTGGCCTCCACCTGTCAAGGGTGGGTGTCACCAAACGTGGCATGTCGGAGCAGGATGTAGGAGCAAGGCATGAGAGGGAGAGAAGTCGGTCTACTGCCAACCCTCCGGAGCGATGCCCACGAACTTGGGTGGTGCCCGCGGAAGGAGTCAGCCAGGGAGGCAGCAGGGAGGTCAGTTCCCGGCTGCGGAGAAACGCAAGCTGGCTGTCGGCTCCCCCACTACTGCTTAACTTGCTCCTTACATGGAAAGGAGGGTTCTTTTATTGTCAGTTTGTTCTTAGAGGAATTAGAATGGCCACTAAGGAAGAATGGCTTCGTCTGTGTAGGCTATAAAAAGCAACGAAGCGTTGTCATTCTGAGTGCCATAAGCACGCGGTTTTACAAAACTTGGTCGCAGATGGACATGCTACCAGAAACACGTACTGTATGCACAAAACCACACACTTCCAAGGTGGCAGAGGCCTTCAGAAAGCTAACTGGCAAGTCTGACCAGCATGAATGCCTTCCTATGGGGGATTCTGACATAGCAACAATTACAATGAATAAAAATGGAGGCATGGTATTATAAACATTCATACTATGGAAAACTAGCTGAAAGTACTCTGAGGAGAATTATTAGAGTGTTATAGTTGATAAGAAAGAACTAGAAAATTCATATATATATATGTTATTTGGTTAACCATTACATTTAAACGAGTGTGCAGTATTTTCACTCATAACCAAATCTTAATAGTCGATATCATTTTCATATTTTTGGTTGAACCACGTGGAATTCTTACCTAATAAATGCCAGGTGTTTTCCATAGTAACGCAAATTTTAGTATAGTTCTATGTAATATTTGATGAAATGCTACTCTGCTGCCTAAGACAGTATTATCAATGTGAGCTCCTTCAGGGTGGCTTGCTTGTCCTCATACAATGCCAGAGCGTCAGGTGGGGCCCCTCAGACATAGAAGAGTTTCATGATGAGTAGAATCAATCAAAGAGCTGGCACAGGAACTGGTTGGTTCAGAGAAACACAGTTCACACAAAGGGTAGTGACAAGCATGGCCTCTGGAGCCAGATTGCTTGGGTTCATATCCCAACTGTGCCACTTCCTTGACCTTGTACGTTGGCTCCCTGCTGTATAAAATAAGGTCAACGGTAACACCTGCCTCACAGGGCGGTGGTGAGGATGAAATAAATCAGTTAAAACACCCAAAAGCATTTAGAATGGTGCCTGGTGCCTAGGAAGGACACAATACTATTCGCTACTATTATGTAAGATAAGGAAGCATACTCAGAAAGAAAGTATAAAATATAGGACTACTACCCACTTTTCTATTTTCCCCTTTCATATCCCCCCTCCAGACACGTGCACGCGCGTGCGCGCGCGCGCGCACACACACACACACACACACACACACACGCCTGCACACAAGCGTAAACCCTTGTCAAAATGAAAAGGAAGAGGTTGTTTCACAGGCTCCCAGGACAAATACTTATTTCTTTCCTGGAGATCCTGATGTAGTATCTGCCCCTTTAAATGAACTCAGCCTGCCCTTGTGAGTCTGAGCTGAGATTATGCAAAAGGTCCCAGCAAGGCCTCTGAACTCTGTCCATGGAATAACTCCAGGTTGTTTTTCATCTGCCAGTATAGTGCTATTCCTTGATCTTGGCGTGACTAGATAATCTTTCAAGATTTAATTTATGTGGCTTTCTCCCTGCATCTTTTTTTTTTTCAATGCCCCGACAACCTCTTTCTATCTCTCCCTCTCCTGCCCCCATTCAAGCTGAGCCTGGACTGCCAGTTTTCTGGCTTCAGCGATCATGGAGGTGTGGGCTGGATCGGGGGATGTCATTAGAATAAAATGCACGAATATTCTGCAAAATGGCCTGATGTGCTTTGCTCAGATTTTAAGTTGATAGGATCATGAGGAGGTTTGTAATGTTGGCAGAAAGGCTGACTGAATTTCTGAGGGTAGAATGATTTAGAGGGAACCCAAGGGAAAAAGTATTTCCCACAAATTTGGTAAAGGCTCTACTGGATTATGACAGGATTTGCAATCTGAGGGTTTTACCAGTAAAATACTTGAACAGTGTTTCCTGACAAAGTTCCAAAGTGATGTGACTCCAGAGAGGACCAGCTGCACAGGATGCTGGGAAGCTGGGACCACAGGCATCTCACTAAAGATTTCTACGTGCAAAGCCCAGGCTGAACCGGCAGTAAGAAGACACGTGAACAAAGATTATAGTGTTTCCCAGTAAGCTATGTGGACAGCAGACCAAAACCCAGAAAGCCCCTATCCTATGCCTTGGCAATGCAGAAAGCTTGGAACAGTAGTAAAATGTCTGTGTGTAGAGAAATCCTAAGAAATGACAGGTATACTTTCCCATCTGTCTGGTGGAATGGCATTCAAATTAGAAATTAATTTGCTGTTGTATACAAAATAAACAGGTATACTAGTTCTGACAGGTATTTTGAGCTCCCAACAGGCCTTACCCTTTCTACTGCTAACAAAACCCTGACCCCCTTAGGAAATTTGTATCTTCGCCATTTAATGGAACTGTTGATTAGGTCTTCCTATAGCAAAGGGGAGGGGCAAAAGACTCAGAGTAGACCAGTTAGACTCTTCCTTTTAGGACTTTGATTCTTGGAAGGAGTGACAAACCAAAGAACTGTTGGATCTGGTTGACCCTGTTTCAATAGCGATCAGTTCTTGCTACCTGAGCTGTCCTGGCTTCTCCCTCGGTAAATCCAGCTCCTCGGATATTTGCCTCTGATTCAGAGAGCTGCTTTAGATGCTTCCACTACAATCCTCCTCGGGTTAGAAAGCCTTTTGGTAGGAATACCAAGTTAGAAAGAATTGGTTTTGTCATGACGCCCTAAACTAACAGTTCTAGTAACTGTTGTACCATCCCACTGTTCACAGCTTTGGATTGAGGAACTGATGATGAAATGCACTTGTACTTGGCCTTGACCTGCTTTTCGGCACTTCCTTTTGTTTCACAAATAGACCCTTCTAGTAAGAGGTATCCCGCTCTTTCCCCTTTCTCAGCCTAAGTGGCTAAGTCCTTCATCTTCCCCTCTCCAAGAACCTGCTTCACAGGGAGGAGGACCAGAGAGGTGGCTAGCAGATCCAGAACTCCATTAGAAGATGACCCGTCCATCTTAACATGCCCCAAGATGAGCTTAGTTTCATTAATATTCAGTTTTCATATCAGTGGCTGATATCGAGAACTGGATTAAGTTTTGTCTCAAGAATAAAGTCTTTCAACAATTTATCTTTTCATGTTATTTAAACTCAGTTGTAGATTCTGTTTGCTATGATAAATTTTACTTTTATCAAAAATTATTCACCTCAAAATATTAGTAAGTTCACAATCATAATCCAATTTTAATATTTTTGTTTCTTATAAAACATTTAATGTGAATATATATAGGTTGTTTTGAATCATTCATTAATAAATTGACTTTGTACATATGTTCAATAAATATTTTCTTGATTTTGAGTATTTTCATTTCCTCCTCTTTTGAAATTTAATCATTTTAATATTTTAACATATAAAAAGAGATAAAGACTAAAAGATAGTCAATATATTTAAAAATTCTTAACATTTTTCAGAATAACAAAAAAATAAAACTTAAGAATGTCTTTTCTCTCTAAGTTTACTATTATCAAAACATTTTGAATTTTTATTTCCTAATGTCAAATGATTAAATACTAAGAAATGACCTAAACAAGAATTGATCTAAGCCCAATACATAGCAAGGGCTTAATTAAAATATCTATGGAGGAGAAAAAGATGGCAGTGGAGTAGGCGGACGCACAGACACACAGCTCTCACCACCAAACTGGAATACAAATTAATTTAGGAAAAATCAGCATGAAAAACCAACTCTGAACTGCAAGAACAGCTCTCAAAAACCTAGGAGAAAAGAAGAAGCCACAACAAACCTGGTAGGGAGCACCTGAATCTCCCCTGATTACAGGAACAGGGAGGGGGTGAGGCTGAGAGCCCAGAGGGGATCTCACACAAGGGAAAAGAGCAGAAACTACTGCTCACAGCCACTTGCCTGGCAACCAGGGAGTGAGGTGTGTTGAAAAGACCAGATTATCTCCCAAGTGGAAAGGAAAGAGAGAGGGACAGACTGTGAGGGGCTAAGGAATGAAGGAGACGACCTAAAAAAGCTGACTCATCCATGCTGGAGGCAATCATAGCTGGGGGAGGGACTGAACCTTTCACAAAACAGAGCTGAATTGCTTCCGGATCAGAGACATATATCCAGCTCCAATCAGCGCAAAAAGACACAGCTGAAAACACGAAGTGGGGAGGAGGGGCAGTAACTAAGGTCTTCATGGAGATCTGAGATACACCTCCTCCTACTGAAGCTAAGAAAACACCCTGCCCCCAGTGAGATTAATTGACTAAAGAGGCCTTCAGAGTCTCAGGTTACACCCATCGCATTCCTGGATACAGTTTCAAGGAAGAGCCCTGCTGAGATCATTAACAAGACTATCACCTGTTAAGAAAAAAACAAATCAAGACTTCAAAGCTGCCCAAATCCGAAAGTGTATTACAGATAACAGCTGATACCAACCCAAGAAGACCTAGAAATAACACAACTGAAAACTGGAGACAGACAACACCAAGCCTAGACTCAACCAACCCTACAAATAAAACACCATGAGAAGACAAAGAAGTGCAATCCAAATGAAACCACAAGAGACACCTTCAGGAGATGAACTGAGTGATATGGAAATAATCAAACTTCCAGATGCGGAGTTCAAAATAATGATTGTAAGGATGCTTAGGGATCTTAGAACAACAATGGATGGTCATTATGAACACCTAAATAAAGAAATAGCAAGTATAAAAATGAATCAGTTGGAGATAACAAATACAATATCAGAAATAAAGACCACAATGGAAGGAATTAAAAACAGGATAGATAGAGCTGAAGATCGAATCAGTGAGTTGGAGGACAACTGGAATGAAGGCATAAAAGCAGAGAAGAAAAGAGAAAAGAGACTCAAAAAGTCAGAGGAAACTCTTAGAGAGCTCTGTGACAACATGAAGAGAAATAACATCCACATCATAGGGGTTACTGAAGAAGAAGAAAAAAAACAAGGAATAGAGACTTTGTTCAAACATATCATAGCTGAAAACTTCCCTAAATTAATGCAAGAGAAACTCTCACAAGTCCAAGAAGCACAGAGGACTCCATTAAAGAGAAACCCAAAGAAACCTATACCAAGACACATCATAATTAAAATACCAAAGCTAAGTAATAAAGAGAAAATATTAAAAGCTGCAAGAGAAAAAAAAGTTATCACCTACAAAGGAGCCCCCATAAGGATGACATCTGACTTCTCAACAGAAACACTTGAGGCCAGAAGGGAATGGCAAGAAATATTCAAAGTAATGCAGAACAAGAACCTACAACCAAGACTACTTTATCCAGCAACACTATCGTTTAAAATCGAAGGAGAAATAAAAAGCTTCCCAGACAAAAAACAACTCAAGGAATTCATTACAACCAAACCAATGTTGCAGGAAATGTTAAGGGGCCTGTTGTAAACAGATCAAAGTGGGAAAAGAATATAGCAAAAAAGGAATACACCTTTAAAGAAGAAAATGGCAATAAACAACTACATATCAATAATAACCATAAATGTAAATGGATTAAATGATCCAATCAAAAGACATAGGGTAGCTGCGTGGATAAGAAAACAGGACCCATACATATGCTGTCTACAAGAGACACACCTTAAAAAAAAAGATACACATAGATTGAAGGTAAAAGGATGGAAAAAAACATTTCATGCAAATGGAAATGAAAAAAAAAGCTGGGGTAGCAATGCTTATATCAGACAAATTGGACTTTAAAACAAAGGATATAGTAAGAGATAAAGAAGGCCACTACATAATGATAAAGGGAGTAATCCAACAGGAAGATATAACTATTATAAATATCTATGCACCTAATATAGGAGCACCCAAATATATAAAGCAGACTTTGATGGATTTTAAGGGCGAGATCAACAGCAATACTATAATAGTAGGGGATTTCAATACCCCACTAACATCACTAGATAGATCCTCAAGAAAGAAAATTAACAAAGAAACAGCAGACTTATTGAACACACTAGATCAACTCGATTCAATAGTTATCTTCAGAACATTTCACCCTAAATCAGCAGAATATACATTCTTTTCAAGTGCTTATGGTACATTCTCTAGGATAGACCACATGTTAGGGAAAAAAGTGCTCTCAACAAATTTAAGAAGACTGAAATCATATCAAACACTTTCTCTGATCACAACGGCATGAAACTAGAAATCAACCACAACAGAAAAGCTCAAAAATTCTCAAACACATGGAAACTAAATAGCAGGTTGTTAAATAATGAATGGATTAAGAATGAGATCAAAGAAGAAATAAAAAAATTCCTAGAAACAAATGACAATGAGCATACAACAACTCAAAATTTATGGGACACAGCGAAAGCAGTACTGAGAGGGAAGTTCATAGCACTACTGGCACACTTTCAGAAGCTATAAAAAGCTCAAATAAACAATTTAACCCTGCATCTAAAAGAACCAGAAAAAGAACAGCAAGTAAAGCCCAAATGTAGTAGAAGGAAGGAAATAATAAAGGTCAGAGCAGAAATAAATGACATAGAGGTTAAAGAAACAATACAGAGAATCAATGAAACTAGGAGCTGGTTTTTTGAAAAGGTAAACAAGATTGATGAACCTTTAACTAGACTCACCAAGAAAAAGAGAGAGAGGACTCAAATAAATAAAATTAGAAATGAGAGAGGAGATATAACAACTGACACAACAGAAATACAAAATATTGTAAGAAAATACTATGAAGAACTGTATGCCAAAAAACTAGACAACCTAGATGAAATGGACAAATTCCTTAAAACATACAATATTCCAAAAGTCAATCTGGAAGAATCAGAAAACCTAAACAGACCGATTACACCAAATGAGATAGAAACAGTTATCAAAAAACTCCCAACAAAGAAAAGTCCGGGGCCCGATGGCTTCACAATGGAATTCTACCAAATATTCAAAGAAGAACTAACTCCTATCCTTCTCAAGCTATTTCAAAAAATTCAAGAGGAAGGAAGACTTCCAAGCTCCTTTTATGAGGTGAGCATAATTCTGATTCCAAAACCAGGCAAAGACAACACAAAGAAAGAAAATTATAGGCCAATATCTCTGATGAATATAGATGCTAAAATCCTCAACAAAATATTAGCAAACTGGATCCAACAATATATGGAAAAAATCATACACCATGATCAAGTGGGATTTATTCTGGGGAGGCAAGGCTGGTACAATATTTGTAAATCAATCAATGTGATTCATCACATAAATAAAAAGAAGGAGAAAAACCATATGATAATTTCAATATATGCAGAAAAAGCATTTGATAAAATCCAGTACCCATTCATGATCAAAACTTTCAGCAAAGTGGGAATACAGGGATCATACCTCAACATGATAAAAGCCATCTATGAGGAACCCACAGCCAACATCATACTCAATGGGCAAAAATTAAAAGCAACACCCTTAAGATCAGGAACAAGGCAGGGTGCCCCCTTTCATCACTCTTATTTAACATAGTCCTGGAAGTCCTAGCCACAGCAATCAGACAAGAAGAAGAAATAAAAGGCATTCAAGTTGGAAAAGAGGAAGTAAAACTATCATTATTTGCAGATGATATAATATTGTATATAGAAAACCCTAAAATCTCAGTGAAAAAACTACTAGACCTGATAAATGAATTCAGCAAAGTGGCAGGATATAAAATCAATACTCAGAAATCAGAAGCATTTTTATACACCAACAATGAACAGTCAGAAAGAGAAATTATGGAAACAATCCCTTTCACAATTACAACCAAAAAAATAAAGTACCTAGGAGTAAACTTAACCAAGGAGACTAAAGACTTGTACTCGGAAAATTACAAAGCATCGACAAAAGAAATCAAGGAAGATACAAACAAGTGGAAGCATATACCGTGCTCATGGTTAGGAAGAATAAACATCATTAAAATGTCTATATTACCCAAAGCAATCTATAAATTCAGCGCAATACCAATTAAAATACCAATGACATACTTCAAAGATATAGAACACATATTCCAAAAATTTATATGGAACCAAAAGAGGACACGAATAGCCTCAGCAATCTTTAAAAAGAAGAATAAAGTGGGAGGTATCACACTTCCTGATATCAAGTTATACTACAAGGCCGTTGTACTCAAAACAGCCTGGTACTGGCATAAGAACAGGCATATAGATCAATGGAACAGAACAGAGAACCCAGAAATAAACCCACAGTTCTATGGACAACTGATATTTGACAAAGGAGGTAAGGAAATACAATGGAGTAAAGACAGCCTCTTTAACAAATGGTGTTGGGAAAATTGGACAGCTACCTGCATAAAAATGAAACTAGATCACCAGCTTACACCACTCACAAAAATAAACTCAAAATGGATAAAAGACTTAAATGTAGGCCGTGAAACCATAAGCATATTAGAAGAAAACATAGGCAGTAAGCTCTCGGACATCTCTCGGAGCAATATATTTGCTGATTTATCTCCACGGGGAAGTGAAATAAAAGACAGGATAAACAAATGGGACTATATCAAACTAAAAAGCTTTTGCACAGCTAAAGACAACAAGAACAGAATAAAAAGACAAACTACACAATGGGAGAACATATTTGACAATACGTCTGATAAGGGGTTATAACCAAAATTTATAAAGAACTTGTAAAACTCAACACCAGGAAGACAAACAACCCAATCCAAAAATGGGCAAAAGAGATGAATAGACACTTTTCCAAAGAGGACATACAGATGGCCAATAGGCATATGAAAAAATGCTCAACATCACTAATCATTAGAGAAATGCAAATTAAAACCACAATGAGATATCACCTCACACCAGTCAGAATGGCGCTTATCAACAAAACAACACAGAATAAGTGCTGGCGAGGATGTGGAGAAAAGGGAACCCTTCTGCACTGCTGGTGGGAATGCAGACTGGTGCAGCCACTGTGGAAAACAGTATGGAGATTCCTCAAAAATCTGAAAATCGAACTGCCTTTTGACCCAGCTATCCCACTTTTAGGAATATACCCCAAGGACACCATAGAACGGCTCGAAAAGGAGAAATGCACCCGCATGTTTGTGGCAGCATTGTTCACAATAGCGAAGATCTGGAAACAGCCCAAGTGTCCGTCAGAGGACGAGTGGATTAAAAAACTTTGGTACATATATACTATGGAATACTACTCAGCCATAAGAAATGATGACATCGGATCATTTACAATAACATGGATGGACCTTGACCACATTATCCGGAGTGAAATAAGTAAATCAGAAAGAAAAAAAAAAACTAAGATGAATCCATACATAGAAGGGACATAAAAATGAGACTCAGAGACATGAACAAGAATGTGATGGCAACAGGGGCGGGAGGTTTGGGGAGGAGAGAGGGGGTAAAGAAGGAGAGAGGGGTTAGGGGAGGGGAGGGGCACAAAGAAAACCAGATAGGTGACAGAAGACAGTTTAACTTTGGGGGAGGGGTATACAGCACAATCAAATGTCAAAATAATCTAGAGATATTTTCTCTCAACATATGTACCCTGATTTATCAATGTCACTGCATTAAATTTAATAATAAAAAAAGAGCATTGGAAACAGACTTTCCTAAGCACAGTGAAGTAAACATTGTTCTTCTCTACGCTGGAGGTGGCAGGAGGGGTAACACTCCTGTTAAGAATTTGAAAGGATGAGTAGGGCTCAGCAGGAGGGCTGGTGAGAGTGACCAGGAAAAGAACCCCAAGCCCAGGTGACCCTGGGTAAAATGCCAACGTTCAGGAACAGGAAGCAGGTCACTGTGAACAAAGACCAGAGGCTTCAGGCTATGAAAGAATGAAGGACTTTGGACTTCACTCCGTCAATGATGAGGTCTATTTGAAGTAAAGAAGCAGTATGAACAGGCTGAATAGGAAAGAGTCTTTCTGCAGTTAGAGGACGGTGCTGGTGGATGTGATTAGAGGCAGGGATAACGGTGACCCAGCGACCTTCCAAGTGAGCAGAGGTGAAAGACTCACCTTCATGAAGGAACGTGAGAATGGAACAGGGAGGAGACAGGTAGGCACGGTTACTGACAACTTAAGATCGATGGGATGTGAGGATTGAGAGAAAGGGAGGCGTTGTTTCTGCTGCACCCAGGAAGATCTTTGCAAAAAGTAATTATGATGACCACTCACCTTGTTTAAAATGCCATCATTGGCTTCCTGTTGTTTATGGACAAAAAGACAAAAGTTATCTACTCACCTTTGCATTTCTAGCACTTAATATATAGTAGACACTTGATAAGTACAAATATTCTCCTTCTCTTCTTCTCTCTCTCCTATGGATTTGTGCCACTGAGCTATTTTCCCCTAAGGGTGGACAGAAATTTTGAAGGTGACAAACTGAGGCTGCTGGCAGTGGCAGAGCTGGAAACAGCTCTTGGGTCACAGTGACAACCTTGAAACACATCTTATCCAAAAAGATAATAAACATAAATTGTAATACAAATATAAAGATTATGATTACACTCTTTGGCACATTTTACACTTGCTGAATTGGTCCTCAGTCTTTGGTAGAATATCAATAAATGTTTTTAGGGTCAGAGATATTAGTATTCTAATATCAGCATGACTGCAAGCTAAGATTATTTATTATTTTAAAAAACCTTGCTCATATCAACAAAACCCAGGGGTACTTTACATTGTAAAAGTTTGGCAAAACCATCTGATTTATTTCTGCAAATGCATGCCTCAAGGTCTTTTTCTGAACATAGTTAACCCATTTGGGATAAGAATTCTTAAAATAAAATGATCTTACATCAAATAAATATTGACATGCTTTCTAAGGTCATTTGACATCAGACTAGAATATTAACAGAAGGCTATAGCTGATGCATTTTTCCATCAACAGCTGGAATAATATTCACTGCATTTATTTTATAAGATAAATCTGAAGTATTAAAAAGTCACTCTGAGTTTCAGTAGCACCTGTCATACCCTAAATGGCTAGAAATAAGTATACAGGTTATTCACATACACTGCTTGTACAGTGTTTTTCGTATCCTATTTTTTTTCCTGTAATACTCAGAAACCAGACAGCCTGGGATGATAAAACAAGATGCCCTCAAGCTATTATTTATCTTGGCGTATTTCATTTTTCTCTTTTCTAGATTATGCTTTATAGGTAATAAAGGAAACAATGAGGAAGGGAATTGGGTCTGGGAAGATAATGTGAGAGAGGAAAAAAAGCTTCTATTATTGAGATAGATATGAGATTTTCAACCTTTTTATCTTATGGCACACATAAACTAATTACTGAAATTCTGCTGCACACCTAAAAATATACTTTCTGCTGATATGACAAAATATAGGTTTAATTTTGATTGAGTTAAAAAAAATAATGATGGTAACTACTGGCCCTTTTTGCTCCATAGTACTTTTTCTATAGAATTTCTGGTCCCAAGAATTAACAAACCAGACGCAAACATATTATGTGACATGACCAATAAGATACAACTCTATTACATGACATATATTTATGGCCAACCCAGGGCATTCACACTGGACGGCTATTGTTGTGTTGGCTGTTGTCAAGTTTTTATTTGACAATCGAAGGGAAAGGTCAGTGACTGAACAGTCAGGTATTTCATGTTTAAAAATTCTTGCAGCTCACCAGTTGAAAATCACTGAGATAGATGATGAATTTACAGAAGCAGGACAAAAGGTCCAGTCATTCTTCTAATGGATATTTTTGTTCCACATCAAAGCACAAATATGGTTTGTGTGTGAAGGGGTATTCATTATGATGAGAAATCTTTCTTCTGGGGAGCCAAATAACAGGGCTCATATCTCATCTCACTATAAAGGTAGACACATAATTTGTTTATTTGACAAGAGAATTGGTGATGTCACCATATCCCACAGAGGAGCCTTCTAATTCCTGGGTCTCAAGAAGCAGTTCCAAATTTCTCATCCACATCAGAGCAGGTTTTTGGTGAAAACTGATTTTAAGAAATTACTGTTTCTCAAGGTTGTGGTGTGTGTGTGTGTGTGTGTGTGTGTGTGTGTTGGAAGAGAGGCTGCTGAGTGAAAAAGAAGTAATGTGCAATTGCAGGAGAAAGGAAAAAGTGAGTTTTGCAACTCAGTCTTTAAAAATAAAATCATTAAGGTGGTATTGTCTTAAAGTGAAGCTCTCTGTATTTCCAGGTCTATCCATGACCGCCCCTGGGGTGCTCTCTCTCTCCAACGACCTTGGGGTTGGTCTGTTTTGTTATTGTCGTTGTCCTTGCACTGGCTGTTTCTTTCTACTACTTCCTCTCTTCTTCCTAAAGGAGTGTCCAAAAACTCAAATATCAAGTTAAGGAAGATTGTCATAGTCAAGGCGGGTCATAAGGTTTCAAGTAAGAATGTCATGTAAAGATGATATAATAAATAACATTCAAATTTTTAGATGGTGTGATAGGCAGAATCGCTCACCCAGAAGTGACCATGTCCTAATACTGGAAACTTGCAGTATTGTGATGTGATTTGCCAGTATAATTAAAGATAAGTTGAGCTAAAGAGTTTAATTGTGAACCATCTAGGACCTAGATTCTAGGTGGGCACAGCAGAGAACCCCCTCTGGCTGGAGTCATAGAGATGCAACAGAAGAAATCAGAGAGATGAGAAATGTGAGAGACTCAACCTCATGAGCCTGTTGAAGAGGGGGCCACATGCAAGGCCTGAGAATGACTTGGGCAGCCTCTGAGGACACATGTCAGCCCCTGGATGATGACTAACACAGACATGAAGACTTCAGTCCTGCAACCATAAGGAATTGAAGCGAACCAACAAGCTGACGAAGACTGGAAAAGGATTCCTCCTCACAGCCCCCACCAAGGAATGCAGCCCTGCTGAGCCCCTAATTTTAGCCTCGTGAAACTCCAAACATGGTCTCCACTGAAACCCACCCAGACTTCTGACCTACAGAAGCTGTGAAATTTAAGAAAAAATTGTGTTGTTTTAGGTTGCTAAATTTGTAGTAATTGGTTATGGCAACAATACAAAATGACCCATATGGACATAGATTCTAATGGAAGCTTTGTTCTGTTTTTACTATAAAAGCTTTGACAGTAGAAAACTTTGCAAGTAAACCAATTTAGAGTAGCTTTTCCTCAACACTTAACCTTCTTTCATCAGGCAGGGGTTCAGTTAGGACAAGAGAAGCCACTGCAGGTATGCCAAGCAGGAAGGATTTAACACAAGAGTTGAGAAAGCAAAAATAAGAAAAACCGCCTCTCAGGAAATGTGAGAACTGGAAGGACCACAGGGAACCACCATTGTGCACAGTAATCAATGGAGCTGAAATGAGCTGTTCTCAGAAAATGACTGGGAGTGGTTGGCAAAACTCCATTTCTGCGGTCAGCGAGAGCGCGCCTACCTTGTTCTACAGGAAAATAATAACAGCTTCAGCCTCTCTTCTGCTTTCTAAAGCTCATGCCTCTCACAAGTGGACTCTAACCCAGAACCGCGACACAGAGGAAAGCGTGGGAGGAAAACAGCCCTGGGTGGCTGGCACACTTCTATAGCCCATTGTTTCCATCGCATCCGCGCCATGTGGAAAAATAAAGAAAACAGAAGGAAGGAAGGAACTCATAGTGATAGAAGATTTAGACATTTACACAATGGAATTGTGAAAGAGCTTCAACTCTTCCTTGCGAGTTCCATTCTCCCTAGACGAGTGCCTTCACTCTAGATGTCCGGATATGTTTCCATATCCACACAATACAGAACCACGAATTCCTAGAGCCTCTCTCCTCCAATTATCTCCTTTTACATCAAAGGAACAACAAATAAATCTGTAAAGGTCATATTGAATAGCCCTGGTCAAGATAGGTAGGTAGTGACTAACCAAGGTCAAACTCTTTTGAAATCTTTCTAGTCTCCCCACTTATTGTTAAGGCCTATGAAGTGTCTGGGATGTTACCCGGCTTGCAGGCTGAATTAGCCTGTTACTGTTTATGGATGCTGGCAGAAGACAGAAGGCTCTTGGGTCAGGGACAAAGGACTTTAGTACTCAGGGCACAGCAGTGGCTAAAGTGTCATGATCGTATTACTTTCCTTTGATTCGCAAATCTCATAGAAGTGATACAGTAGATTTGCATCACAGCCAAGAACACTGAGCTTGAGGAATTTACTGTTTTGTTTTTTCTAGCAAGCGGAAGCAAGCCTGATCTTTGTCCAGTGAGTCATGTTACCGCAATCCTCAAGGTTGCTCACTGCAGGTATAACCGTGAGAAATGACCCTGTAAAAGGGCCTTACATTCCTGGCACACTCACAGAAGTGTGTAGTTAAAGGTTGGGCAAATCACCTGTCCCAACACCTACCAATGCAGGGAGTACCGAGAGGACACACAGGTAACTCTTCACACTCCTAATTTAAAATGTTCAATATTTTGCTACATGCAAAATAATATATATGTAAACATTCTATTTCTGAAATGTAGCCACAATTCTGAGTATTGTTATATTTATTTCACTACCATTTAACATTGCATTGGGTAAATATGTAACGATTTATTAACCTGTTTTTCTGCTGATGAACATTTTAGCTGGTTTGCAGTATTTTTCTATCAAACTACTATTCTTGCATACATTTCCTGATACATAAGTACATATCTTTCTTTACAGTATTTGACTAGGTATGAAATTATCAGATTATTAATGAGGCTAAAAGTAACTACACACATTTATTTACAATTTGCATTTCTTGTCTGGGAATTGCTTGTTTATATCTTTCACCCACATTTCTATTGGGTTGCTTCTCTTTGAAAATCTATTTTTAAGGGTTCATGATTTTATCTCTGATTCATGGTTAAAATGAAATCTTTCAGTAATAGAAAGGAACATTCTTAATCTACCTCCTGCTGCCAAAAAGGGGTACCTATTAAAACCTATTAATTTCAAACATTATTTTAGTAGAAATATGATTAAAGCATTTTCTTTAAAATCAGAAACTGGTCAAGGGCAACCTCTATCATGGCTTCTCTTCAACATCGTACTGGACGTCATACCCAGCTCATTAAGGCAAGGAAAGAAAAGATGTAAGAAACTGGAAAAGTAGAAAGAAAAAAGTGAGTGATCGCAGATGATACAATTGTCTACTGAGGACAGCCAAAATTATTCACAGAAAAACATTAGATGTGGTAAAAGCATGTATAAGTTGTATGGTTATGTTTGTGAAATGTTTTTCTGCAACGAATGAGATGGCGATAAACTGCTTAATGTGATCAGTTGTATTCCTAAGTTTTTGTTTTGTTTAAGTATTAGATCACTTCTGTCTGCATTTGTTGCCTTCTACTGTGACCTAATGCTTTTCCGTTTACTTCTTGTTGAAGGTGGTGTGGCCACTGATCAAGTGACTCGCTGGCCCAGGGTCATTTTGACCCAGGTTGGACCTGAGCCTCTGAGGGCTGAACTCCTTGGACTGGTAGCTGGAAAAGACCTAGTCTCAAGGGCAGTGCTCCTGCTGGTTCCGGCCTCTGACCAACACCCACTACTTGTGAGCTTACTCTTGAACACCCCCAGTGCAGTTCCTGCCTTTCTTTTCTTTTTCTCCCCAGGGTGAGGGAGGCGGTGGTGGTAGAGATTTTCCTTGCTTCTGTGAGAGTAGCTGCACAATAAGATTATGTTGCATGCAAGATCTAGTTGTTTTGTACGGAAAGGATTTTTTTTAACATTGTTTTTCATTTTAAACCAGTTTTTAAAAAAATCCATCCTAACAGCTTTCAAACATCCTGTCTTGTGAAATAGCAAAAATCAAGCTTTGCTCAAACTGCCAGCTTCCTGCTTAATGGAAACTGGATTTTATTTAGGGTTGCAATGTGTCCTGCTGAAAAACTTTGCTTGCCAGTCTTACTGGCAGCTAGACCTGCTTGAGTAATGTCATTCTGGTCAATTATCAGAATCCAATCCTTTGAATGACCTTTCAGGGAGCCTGTTGACAGAGGTGGACTCAGTGGCTGTGGGTTCTTGTGTCTTCTTCCCTTTCCTCAATTTTCCTGCCTAAAATGTGTTTGATGGTGATTTCCCTTGAGAACCTTGCAAAAAGAACTCCCAGCACTTTGTCCGTCAAGTTCTTGAGCTGTTGGACCTCTCCTGGACCTGTCCCAGACACTCGTAACATGAGAGAAAAATGAACGATCCTGTCAAATCCACTACCACGTGGGGCTTCAGTTACATGCAGCTGAATGCGGTTTCCAACTGATATATTTTGTATCTGATTTTGATGTAATTTTTAATATTTGTCTTGACAACTCTACGTAGTAGGCTTTAGGGGAAAAAAATTACAGTAACAAGCCACATTTACTTTCCATGTTTGGTAATTTAAAGTGTTTTGCTTTATCGTGGTTAATTATGAAAGCAGCTGGAGATTAGATGTATCTACATTTGTTATTTCAAGAAATCCTTATTAAAGTTACAATTTGACCCTATTCTAAGAAAAATTAAACTATAACTTGTCAATACTTATGATATTAAATATTCAACATGATTGACATATTTTACACTCTTAGGTAGGAAATTATCTAATTCTGTCTTTAATATTGCCTTGTTATATCCTCCAAGGACAAACATTAATGCACTTCAACTTTTATCATATTGAGCCTGTTTTAAAGGCATTGAAGATTATCTATACACTATTCTTCCACTAGTTCCCAAGTAGGAAAGTAATGGGACTGACGACACCTTTAACTTTTTTCATTTAGTTTAACTTATCTTAATTTCTTTTTTTGGACATCTGGTAACTATTGTCATCCAGATGGCTGTACTGGATAAAAATCACATTCTATGTCCAAAATTAAAAGTAAATGATTTTTCAGGTTTGGAAGAAAGGGCAGTTTGACTTTGCTATATAACCTTCACTGTCAATATTTTAATCAATTTAAAAAAACTCACTCCATCTGAAGCTCCACACTCAGACAGAATTATAATAATGATTGTTCCTAAAGGGAAGGGAAGACATGAATGGGAGAGGACAGGTACAAGAAGTGGTTGCGTTGACCATTCTGAGTTGAGCCTTGACAGTATAACCAATAACCAGCCAGTCCGAGTTAAATGTGCCACGTTAGTGCTCCCAGAGTCCCAAGGGCTCAAAAACAATACGTTACTGAGAATTCCAGAGGACCCCTTGCAGACTATTGGAGGCCTGGGGTCTCAAGAAGCTGGGAGCAGGACTAATAAATGAGAAGGGGCTGAAGAACCAGCAAAGGTTGTAGGTCCACAAGAGCCAGAGAGGAAGTCCAGACTCCCAGTCTTGTGTGTGCTAAGAGTTTTGCACAGAGCAGAAGCTCACTTTTCCCAGTCAGCCTGGGAAGAAGGGGCTTAGTAACTGCAGACCAGGGATATCAAACTTTAGGAATGTACTGGGGCCCCTTCAGGTTTCTCCTACTTGCTATTCTTATTTCACTGTAAAATACAGTGGAGAAAGCCTTAAAAGCCAACAAATGCTTGAAGGTGGGCTTGCTGTTAGGAATTCTCTTGTAGTCCTTTTCTTACTTTTTACCACTCCACTAAGAAGCAAAGGTGATGCAGGTAATTACCCTTACCATCTTTCTCTGGGTGACAAAATTTTGTTTTAACCTCACTTTTGCACTAAGGATGTTGTCCTTTGTGGGTCCCAGCTTTACACAAGAGTCTCAACCCTTCTTTGTCACATGGGCCATCTCCAGTGCACATGCTATTTGCGAGAATAGAAGCTCTAGGTCACTGGGGGTTTGCAGATGGAGTCAGCCAAATGCCAGCTTCAGAGCTTCCTTCCTGTCTGAATCCTTACTTTTCTTATTGCTCCTAGTCTCCTTGACCCTCTATTACTCTCCTGTCAGTTTAGGTTTTATTTGTTTGCTTTTGTTTTGTTTTATCCAGAATCTTGTGCATGCTGTCCTTATTGAGTTTCTCCAGACATCTAGCCAGAAATAAAAATCTGGACTTGATTGAGGAAATGAGCTTGACAGAATAATGATGTGCTTCTTTTTCACTGCTGACTTCTTTATTGTTGCTGGCTTCTTTTGATTAATATTATTGTGAGGTTCAGCCATATTGTTATGTAACGTTGTAGTCTGTCCATTCTCATCATTGTATATTATTTTACATTATGAATAAGTCACAATGCATTTATCTATTCTTCTGCTGAGGGACACTTGGACTGTTTCTAGTTTGGGGGTTATTGCAAATAGTACTACCAAAAACATCTTTTTACATGCATTTTAGTAAAGACAAGTATATATTTAATACATGATGCTAAATAATTTTCAAAGAGGTAGTCCCAACTTAATGCTCTCAGACTGAATGAGAGTCTGGTTGCTCCACAGTTTTGCCAACACTTGATACTGCCAGTCTTTTTAATTTTAGTCATCTGATAGATGTGATATTAGATATATTTTTTAAATGTTTTGTTCTGACAACTAAAAGTATAGCTATTGTCTCACATCATCTATTTTTTCATCACCAGAGGTAATCAAAATCTTAAGTTAATATAATTTCTATGGATGTTTTGGTACTTTTACAAGTACCAAATAATGTATGAAATTGGTTTTTTGCTTTACGAATTTACATAAACAGTATTTCAATTAGAGTCTCTTCTTAAAATAATGTTTTGGGATTATATATGTTGATACATACAGATTAAGTTCATTAACTTTAGTTTATAGATAGCATATATTTATTCATTTCTTGAATAAAAGATAGACTGTTTAACATTTTTGCCACTGAATGCAGTAATACAGGTTTAACAATTGATTCTCCCACCAGTATTGCTTAAAATTGGTCTCTTCACCTTTCTCTAATTTTTGAATTACTAAGCTTTTAAGTTATGGCCAATTTAATAAAAGTGAAATGGTATTACATTGTGGTATTAATTTGGATATTCTAATGCCATTTAGATTTCCTCTTCTAGAAAATTTCCTGTTTATATCTTTTTTGCCTGTAATTCTTTTGGTTGTTTGTAGTTTTCTCACTGAATTATGGTTCTTAATTTATTTTGTAAACAACTCTTTTAACAGTTACATGGATGCCAAACTCTTTTTGTTTTGCCTTGTCACTTCATTTATGTTATCTTTTTTATGCTGAATTTTTAATTTAGTTACATGCATTATTTATTTTCTTTTTTTTGTCTTACTTAAAGAGTCATTAACTCAATATCATAAAGGCATTCTCCTATATTTTCTTTTATATTTTTTATATTTATATATTTTTTGCCTTGTTTTATATTTTTTGCCTTGTATATTATGTCCCTAATACATATGGAAATTATTTTTACGTATGCTGGTAAATAGAGATCTAATTTAGTTTTTCTCTATATAGAAAGTCAATAGTCTCCACCCCATTTATTGAGTAATGTATTTTTTCCTCATTGATGCTAATGCAACCTATACCATTGACCAAGTCCCTAAATATATATGAGTCTGTATCTAAAACATTATTCATTTACGTTTGTCTATTTGTCAACATTTTATTCTATACAACATTGTTTTAATACTGGAGCTTTATAATAAATAAAGGTCTCATTCTACAGGTGCTTAAAATGGTTTGGACTAGTCATGGCTCTTTACTCAACTCTTATGAATTTCAGGATCCACCTGATGACAAGGCCTGAAGAGTAGTCATGAGACTGGGTACCTGGTAGTGGAGTGGAGGTGATGGCTATTGGAGATGAAGAAATCAAGAATCTAAAAGAATGAATCTTCCATTTGGATGTTAATGCAGCTCTGATGGATGGTAGAAGTTGGAAGTCAAGTTCCAAAGTTTTTCATCAATAAGTGTGGGTAAAAAAATAGCGGCAATGAAGGATAAAAAGTGGTGTGGCTACCTGTAAAGCCAGTAGCCACGGCCACCATCACAGCCGCCTGGCCCATGCAGGTTCTCATTTGATTCAGACAGACGGTAATGAAACAATGGAGCCAAGAACTGGTGGGCCATTAGCTTTAATCCTCACTTACACGTGGCGGGTAAGAAATACACACAGTGGGAAAACACTTCCCTTTCCATTCAGGGCTCTCAAAGCCACTGACTTATCTGAGTTTTCCTAGGATTAAAGGTTTGTACCTCACCAGCCTTATTCATCTCTGTTCCCCATCTCCTTTTCTCTGTACAAACTGGCTTCTCCTTCAGCACTCCGCCATCTTGGCTGCTTCTCCTCTTCTCCATGTGGCCTTTCTCTGTTCTCCTCTCTTGCATGGGCTCTTCTGCTCCATTTTATAATGTAGAAACCAAAACTTTAGTCCAATATACAAATAAAGAAGTCTCTGATACAAAGACACTTATCTGAGGCATAATGGAATTCCTCAAAAGGGTGGGAAAGGCTTAGTCTTAAAACTAAGCCTTAGGCTATAACGGCCCCGCCCGCTTACAGCCTGCCCCCACACCCAAAGCGAACTATAAGCGAGCAAACCTATATATCATATTTACAAACTTATCGACCAACACTACTTAGAAAAGAGGAACAATTATCTGTCTGTGGGGCAATGTGCGCCTTGCATTTCAGAGACAGTTAAGCAGTCTCTGTAAGGCACACGACATTAGCTTCAGTTAAGGGCAGGGAAGCACACCCTATCACCCCAGAATGTGGCAGAATTTGTCCACAAAAGAATGGAATTCCAGAAGGTGCGGTGCAAACAGGAGACACAGGAGGGTAGACCAGATCTCACAAGGCAACCAGATGCTCAGCTTGTGCAGCAAACATGAAAAGCCGGATGTAAGGAATCGGTGGCGGCAAGTTTCCAAAAGAATTAGGCCAGAATTTTGTTTGAGTGCACTGTACAGTGCCAAGTTTGTGAGCTCATTTACCCTTTCCTTTTAGATTTTTCTTTCTTTAGACTTCTCATTTTCTGCAGAAATAAAATTGAGCCGGCCGGCCTTCTGTCCCCATTTGTCCTGTTTTTCTATCTTCCCTCTCCTCTCGGGTCCCTCTCTCCCATCAGGTCCCCTACAAAAGGATAGCGTCTGTTGGGCAGATAAAATGTATTATGCTCACTTTGTTAAAGACGGCGCTGTCCATGAGGAGGCCGTTGCCCAGGTGATATTAATGTGTGTCTTTGTGGGCAGTTAGAATCCTTGTAGCCTGGGGCTTGGTTTTGGGATTAAGCCTTTCCCGCCTGTTTTGATGTGGGGCGGTACAATCCAATCATGCCTCAGAGAAGTGTCTGTATTGGAGACTGCCCTGTTTTGTATATTGGATTAAGAGTTTGGATTTCTACACTATAAAATAGGAACGAAGTGGGAACTTGGGCTCTTGGTTCCTGGGATGACTAGCATGAGAGAGTAGAGCCAGCAGCGGAAGGAGGCCACGTGGAGGAGGCCAGGAAAAGCAGCCAAGATGGCAGAGTGCTGGGTGAGATACCAGTTTGTGTAGAGTTTGTATCTGGGATGAGGAAGGAGATGGGGAACTGAGGAGAATAAGGCTGGTGAGCTAGAAACCTTTGATTCTAAGAAACTCGGATAAATCAGTGGCTTTGTGAGCACTGAATGTGACTGGGTTTTGGAGCCCAGTGTGTATTTTTACTTGCCCGCCAGGTGCAAGCTAGAATTAAAGATGACAGCCCATCTGCTTTTGGCTCCTTTGTTTCTTTACCGACTGTCGGAATCCAATGCGAACCTGCATAGGCAAGGCGGCTCTGATGGTAGCCCTGGCCTTGGCCACTGGCTTTACAGCGTCCCTGACCTCCGACCCCGCAGGAGTAGGAGGAACCGGGGCAGAACGAATAGAAGTGGGCGGCACTTTCCTGCCGAGGAGCTGCCGGAAGGACGCTGTGATGTCAGAGGACATCCGGTCCGGCTCCTAGTGACCTAAATGCGCCTGCCTGGGGTCTCAATAGTTTCTAATCCTGAATCGTGGTCAGCCTGCCGGATCTGCTGTTGCTGCGGGCCTGCGTCTCGCCATCCCCTGCCCCTTCGCCCCCGGAGTGAGCTGGCCTCCCCGCGAGGGTGAGCGAGGTCGGCGCGGAGCGCGCGCGCGAGGGGGGTGGCCGGGGGCGGGTGGCGGCTGGCGGTTCGCCGAGCCGCGTGGCACCTCCACCGAGTTCCCTCTGGCCGCCCCGCGACCCCGCTGCGTCCTCGTTGGGTGACACGCGTCCCCGATTTGAACGAGTCGGAGCTTTACTTGGAGAAGGGCTTAAACGCATAGAAGGCTGAGAAAAAGAACTTGCTCTCAATTTCCATAACAAACTGCAAGGAAAAAAAGGTCAGTTCATCCGCATGATCACCCCGTGATTACTTTCTGAACTCTGTTGGCCGCAATAGTACACGTATTTTTCACCCTGTAGGCTTTGTCATTTTGAATACTGGAAGGATGACCTACTGGGTTTGGACACTAGAGTAACCACCTACTATATTAAACTTCCTGACTTGATTTGTCCTTTTTTTTTTTTTTTTTTTTTTTTTTTAAAGTGTTAAATTTTTATTGCTTGGTTTTTTGGTTGGATAAAGTAGGAAAACTTTATGATTGACTTTAGTGTTTCCAGGACAAGCCTATGAATGGTTTTGCTATATTGTCATATGCCCTTTTGAATAAGAAATCTACATTTCAAGGTTTGTTTTTTTTGGAACAGTTGATGTATCCTGGGCACGCTTTGATCTCTTTGAGTCAGAATGTTGCTGTCTTCAGGGAGGTTGTGTGTCACAGACACCAGTGCAACTTGAGCCCTTCCTTGGAGGGTTAGAATTTGTAGATGTTGCCTAAGGCCTGGAAGTCCAAATTTGTATTTTTAGGAATTTCTACAGTTGATGTTTGTTTCTGCACTCTTAGAAGAGACTGTAAAAATATGTATTTTGAAGAATATTGAGAAATCTGAGATTCAGATTTCAAAGCAAGCACATAGACTGATTCATTAGTGTAGCTCTTCATTTAGTGAGTGCTTAAAATATATGCCAGGCAGGGCTGGGAGGCAGATGGTGTCAAGAAGACCGGGCTGGAATCCTTCAGGCTGTAGTTTTCAGATTGATGAAAAGCCAAATAAAAATGTGTTATTTATTAAAAATCTTGTTCTACTAAAGGTGGTAATTCTTTCAACTAAGTGATAAAAGCTGGTTTTAAGGTCATTTTTACATATATGGTAAATATATAATCTTAAACAAATTTGACCCCTGTTAAAATTACAGCATGTCTTTGAATAATGTTTTGTTCAAGTCATTTCATGATGACCATGAGATGGCTAGGTATTTAACTCCCCTTTATGTCAATTAGACAGTGGTAAGATTGGTGTTGTTATAGGTTGTTTTACTTAAAGTCACAGAACTTTGCAGAAGGTTAAGTGAAGACAATGTACAGAGTTGGGCAAAAGGAGGTCTACAGTTGTGAGTACAGGAAACAAGAGTTTCTTCTTGTATTATTATTTTTTAAATTTTTTTATTGATTTTGTGGCGAGAGAAAGGGAGAGAGAGATACACGGAGACAGAGACAGAAACATTGATGTGTTTCTGTATATGCCCTGACAGGGGATTGAACCAGCAACCTTTGCACATTGGGACAATGCTCTAACCACCAAGCTATCTTGCCAGGGCACTTATTGTATTATTGATTATTTGTACTAGAACTGTAAATCTGCTTTTGCCCACCTTCTATATGCTTTTTGCATGTGGAGAGAAGGGCAGCTTTCTGAGTTAAGCAACTATAATATCTCTCTTTAATATCTTTTCAGAGAGAATAGTTTGGCTTTGTAGTTAATGTTGTCATTTGACTTGACTAGATATTTTGTTTAGATATTACATAGGAGAACTATGACTTGTTAGGCCTTGGGGGAATCAGTTCATTGTTCAAAAAAGTGATGTAAACTGGGTAAATATATACTTTTTAATGATTTCTTGTTGATGATAACTGCCTAATAATTTTTTTAAGTTGGTACAGAGTAATTTTTAAAAAATACTTAATGTTGGGCCTGGCCGGTGACTCAGTAGATAAAGTGTTGGCCAGGCATATGGACGTCCTGGGTTCGATTCCCAATCAGGACATACATACAGGAAAAGCAACCATCTGCTTCTCTCCCCCTCCCCCTTTCTTTTCCCCTTCTCTCTTCTCTCGCAGCCAGTTGCCTGATTGGTTTGAGCGTAGCCCCAGGCGCTGAGGATAGCTTGGTTGGTCTAAGCACAGCAGCTTCAGGTGCTAAAAATAGAATGGTATTTGAGCATCAGCCCCAGACAGGGTTGCTGGGTGGATCCCCGTCTGGTGCTGGTGCATGAGGAGTCACTATCTCCACTCCTTATCTAAAAGAAAAAAGAATACTTAACACCAGGAAATCTTTTATTTCCCCTGTGGGAAAGAAAACTATTGGCTTTTAGGATGATCGGGTGTGTGCATTTATATTTGTTAGAATTATTTAGTGGTGCAAATAAGTGCCTTATTTTAAAAGGTATCTATTTTATTTGGGATAATGTGTTCTTCATGTTTCATAGACTTAAAATTGCTTAACCATCAAAATGAAAGAGTTGAAATTCAAATTTAATGAGAATAAATTTCATAGTTTATTTAAAATACCTAATGCAACCTGGCAATGATATCTTCTCTGTTCTCTTGTATTGAAAGAAGGGGGAAATGCCTAAAAAAAAGACTGGCGCGAGGAAGAAGGCAGAGAACCGCCGGGAACGGGAAAAACAGCTGCGCGCATTGAGAAGCACCGTAGATTTAGCTAAACACCCATGTAACGCTTCAATGGTAATAGCTTTTTATCCCAGTTGTTCGTTGAAAAACAATGTCAGTTGTGTGAAAAGCACCTGAATAAAATTTTAGCGAATACAGTGTTGCTACATGTATTTTATTCATTTTGAGATCTGTGTAGAGGCATGTCCATTGTTCTCATTAACACTGAGTAGCAACAATTTTTGTTTGATTTTATGTTACTTAGGAAACTAGCACATTACATGGCTACTACTGGTGATAAATAAATATTGACCAAGAGTACTGGGACTTCTGCAAAACATTTTCCATCTTCTTCACCAGAGCAGAGAGAGCCTTAATTCAATCTGTCCTATTAGTGGGGGCCTTTTCGTCATTTTCTCTTTGCAGTTCTTTTTGACTCATTTGATTTCTCATTTCTACACTTCTCACTATTCTTGACCTCTCTCTTGGTTTTCTATTCTACTACCTCCTTTCCCTGTGCATGGTGATGTAGTTCTGATCATTTCTGGGCTTCTTAGGTCAAAGCTTTGACAAGCAAGAGATTATATATGTCAGCATTTCTCCTTTCTTTCACTGTGTTTCTCTGAGTTATGCCAAGTTTTCTTATTTCTTCTTCTCTCTACTTTTTGTATTCCCACTACTCCTCTTTTTTCTTCTTTTGTTTCATCAAACACATATGACATGTTTAAGATGACTTAATTCCACAAACTGTTGTGCATCTTCTCCGTGTCAGGTACAGTTTTGTGCACTGTGGGGATGCATGGTGAGTGACACAGTCCTGTTTCCACAAGCTTGTGGATCAGTAGTTTTGTGCATTAAGAACTGTTTCTTTATAAATGACAAGTCCATTTCAAGTAACTAGGGAGAAATACAGTTCATTGAGTGAATAGTGGACTGACTTGTGTAGTTAGGTAGGGCAAGGATATAGCTGGAACACAGGGACAGCTGAGCTGGAACAACTTTGTATTTGTGATTTGCTTTTCTTTCTTTTTGCTTATTCTATTTTCTCAGGTTGTCTTACTCCATTTGTTTAGGTTCATGGTCACTGTAGCTCGCATATCTCACATCACATATTGTTGCCCTCTGAGAGGGAAAGAACTCGGACGTTTTGGATTTGGGCGGGTGCCATTTCCAGGGATGATGTTTTTGGCAGGGGTTGGTAGGGAAGCAGTATTACGGAGCATAGATAGGACAGTGGGGACCCCTGTCTGTGTGTCAAGGTCATTTCTAGAGATAAGGGGTATGGAGCTGGAAAAGAAGAAATGACTCCCATACATAAATACATAGAACGATGGCCAGCCTTCGGTTAGTGTTACAGTAGAAGTCCACTGGGACTACGGTGATCACGTTGAATGTGTGAATGAGGTAGGGTCACAGAAGAGGTGGGACTATCACCAGAACTTCCAACAGGTAAAGACTGAGGAGGGACTTTTCAGAACATAGTATTAGAATAAGTAAGGCATTAAAAAAAAGGTTACAAGGCATGTTTTGAGATGACTGACAAATAGTGACTTGAATCTACTATGAAGAGACTAGGCCAGCAAGGATTGAAAAGTGGTTAGGGACCAGATAGTTGAGAATTTTTAATATGTTTAAGATTCTGGATTTTCTATAAACATCTTGTGTTTTCTACTGTTTCTGGTGTCTATTCTTTATTGTGATTCATTAAAAAAACTACCTCTGTGTTGACCCTCTTATGAAAGTGCTGCTCTTTGTCTGGTGTGCGATGCCTAAGAGCAATGGTCTTAGGCATCGCACTGGGCCGCGGACCAGTACCGGTCCCTGGGCCATTTGGTACCGGTCCACAGAGAAAGAATAAATAACTTATATTATTTCCGTTTTATTTATATTTAAGTCTGAACAATGTTTCATTTTTAAAAAAATGACCAGATTCCCTCTGTTACATTCGTCTAAGACTCAGGCTTGACGCTTGTCTTGGTCACGTGGTACATTATCCGTCCCACCCTAAAGGCCGGTCCATGAAAATATTTTTTGACATTAAACCGGTCCGTGGCCCAAAAAAGGTTGGGGACCACTGCCTAAGAGCATACCTTTGTTATGTGGAGATGCTTGTCCACTGAGGGAAGTTGGAGGGTTTGGGGAAGTGTCATTTAAATTGTAACATGAAAAACAGCATATTCTATAATGCAAGTAAATTTGCAGTTTTCAGCCAGTAGGAAACTAATGTCATGTTTATATTTTGCAGGAATGTGACAAGTGTCAAAGGTAAACTTTTTTTTATCTATATGTAGTGATATAGATTCTCTGATCTTTTATCTGAAATTGACTATATTTAAAATTTTAATTTTACATGTCAAGGCGGCAGAAGAACAGAGCATTTTGCTATTTCTGTAATTCTGTACAGAAGTTACCAATCTGTGCACAGTGTGGTAAGTATGTGATAACCAAGGGCACCTGCCTTTTCTCTGATCAAACATTTGTTTGGTAGTTAATCAGTTTGAAACTGGGCTTATCATTGTTTGTAGTAGTATGATGCCTCCCCATTAATAAAGTAATGAAGTGTGATTTGACTTATCAAAACACCATCAAGTCTTGATTTTTGCCTCTTTGATATAATGCTGGAAAAATAATTAAGGTGCAAGTTAGATATAGGTTACCAACATGTTGTTTTAAACATTAAAAGATCAGATTTCAGGCCCAGGCCAGGAGCATCATTCGGATGCGGGGGTGGGGGTTGTGCGTTTGATCCCAGGTCAGAGCACATATAAGAATCAACCAATGAATGTGAAAGTAAGTGGATCAACAAATCAATTATTTCTTTCTTCCTCTCTTTCCGTCTCCCTCCATCTCCTTCCTTCCCCCTCCATCGCTCTCCTTTCCTCTCCCTCCCTGTTACCTTTCCTTCCTTTCCTCTTTCTAAAATTAATTTTTTTAAAAAGTCAGATTTTAGACTCACAATAGGGTGATACTGAATTTTTAATGATGTCACTACCTTAGACTTGTTGACATCATTTGTTTACTTTTCTGCACTTTGCCTGCAGTGTGGTAGACCATTGGGAATAATTTTACTCCACATTTACTTGGTGCCAGTTTTTGTGATCAGTTGTTCTCCTGTTTGGCATTTAGCATATGATCCTTGAGTTTCCTCACATGGATTCCCAAGAGATTGGAATAGAGTTCCTAAACCACACACTCAGCTCCCAGGTATAAGCGGGGACATTTATTGAGTAAATGATCATTAAGAGTAAAACTAAATGGTAGCTCACAGATCAAGATTGGTGTTTGTCAAATAGTCTTCCTCAGAATACCTGAAATATTAAGAGTTTCTTAGTATAGTGTATACATTTGAGAAATGCTGCATGTTTCATCCCCTCCTTCCTGTCTGGGAGATTTTACTACATATGTTAAGTTTTTGAAGCCCTCCAGTGAAGAAATACAGATAGACTCCCCCAACTTTTATTTGAACAAATAGCCCCTTTGGTTTTGGGATGAAAGTGTCAAGAGGAACACATTTTGGGATATGCTCATTTAAGTGTGTTCTCCGTATGTAGAAAGTTAAGGGTGTTTAGGGCTACGTCCCTGAATAATTCTAGTGTAGTTCTAGCTTTCAAAAAAGACATTGTTGAGGTTTATATTAATGAAAAAGAAAATTCTGGCTTTGATAGACCATTTAATGAGCCAGTTCTAATATTCCTGTTGTACAAAAGAAATGAACAGAAGGTGAGAAAATAGTTTATGGAGATGATTAAGTTCTCAGTAGGACCTTCCCACGATCTCAGTGTCTGAGCCTCCGTGGTGTAGTGCTGTAACGTGGTGTCTTTCCCCCTCACGGATTCCTGTGCTGAGCGTGAGATGTGGCAGAGCCTCTTATTTCCAGTTCGCCTTTCCTCCCATTTCCTCTTGTCTAGCTTTGTTCCTCGATTAATCAGGATAATGAAAGATTGAATGTCTTCTGTTCTTTCACGTTCCACTTTGTGGAGTCTGAGCTGCGTGATTAATATATCATCATTAATCTTCACATGGTGCATGATAAGGGAACTTTCTGACAGTGTTTTAGGTTGGTAATTTGTTGCTACATCAGAGTTTTTATGGCTCTATTGTGATTTTTAGCACCATATTGCTGGTTTCTGTGTTTACTTGGAGATGCTTTGAAAATTCTGTTGGGACAATGTTGATTTTGAGGTTGTTTGTAAATTTTTACATACCAATAAACTTAAAAAGTGTACCAGATAAGATGAATAATCACTGTTTGGTTTAGTTTGGGATGTTCTGTGGAAAGAAATAATTGATAACACTTTTGTTAAATTAATTTTAAAACATAGCTTTTTAAAACCTGTTTTACTTCATTTAAAAATGTACAAGATTTTAAAATTCTGTAATGATGGTTAGGTTATAAAGCATATTGTGCAATTTCTGATTTTAGTACAGATACGAATTGATATAACTTTATTGTACAATAGATTTTTTAATAAATTTCTAATCTCAAAAGATCTGACTCAGATAATGAGATCTCAGTTGTATCCATTTTTTAATTTTTTGGTTATATAATCAGTAAACTGCTCATTTCTATCCATTTAAAATTATTTCCTTAACATCTTAAGCTAACAAGAAGAATTACTGAATGCCTGCATGTACTACTTTGCAAGACTAATAGTACAAATTTGTTCTTTACTAGGGAAAACCAAGTGCATGATGAAGTCTTCAGACTGTGTCATAAAGCATGCTGGTGTGTACAGCACGGGCCTTGCAATGGTGGTAAGTCTCCTGTCATCATCTCCTTGGCCAGCTGTTTTCAACCGGCCTGCACAAGAACTTTGAACTCATGCTATACCTGACTGTTTAGTTGGCGGCACTCATCTCTTTCCCTTAGACTGTCAAATTAAAAAATGACAACAGCCAGCACAACAATAGCCGTCTGGTGTGAATGAATCAAAATTAAACGTTTTTTTTTTATCAAATTGGCAAAAATTGCATTTTTGGTGTGCCGCAGAATTTTAGTAATTATTTTTGGTGTGCCATGAGATGAAAAAGGTTGAAAAATCGCTGTCTTAGACTAGTAGGTGTCCAAGGATAAGAAAATGTCATTCTGACCAATGATTATTTTTTTTATAACTACTGTATTTTATGACTGTTTAATCGCAATGCTTTGGCCCTTGTTTCAGTCAATCTGGAATCATTTGGAACATCCCTGAGATTTTTTTTAATGATTTTTCCTTATCACCCACTTGTTTTTGACTTATTTAATGTTGACTTAAACAAAAATTCATTTGTCTGTAGTACCATTCTGTCCTAATTAGACTTCATAGAGCATCATTTACTATACTGAATGCCCTGCTTGACTGAAGGTCAAACTTGTGGTTAAATATGCAACCCAAAAGAACTTAAGATTAATAGTTTTTTTTTAAGCTTTATATTGCCAAGAAGTACATACTTAATACAGAGTTATACAAAGTTCTTCATTATATGTAGAATTTTCTGAGAAAATTTATTGTTTTTAATAATAAATGTTTTGTGTGATGCATTTTGTTCTCTTTTTTTACTAAAACATTTTCCTTTTAACCAGCTCTTCAGTTTTCCATTGTGTGATTTTATGCTCTGGTCCAAATTTCAGTCCATGATGAAAATAATACTGTTTTACGTCAAAGAGAAACTGTTATTTGTAGTAACTTTCCAAGAACATACAATTTTCCATCATTAGGCAGATCTTATTTTATATATTTTATGTGTGAATACCTTATCGATGTAAGGAGTTAGAATATTCATAGTCATCTTGTGAATTCCTCTTTATTTTAAATATAGAATTGTAAATGTTATCTATGAAAAACCAAAGATTCAGAAACCACTGTACTCTTCCTTGGTAGCTTATTTACGTTGAAATTCATCAAATACTTTTAAATTCACTGAGTTGTCTGGGTCTGTGTGATCTTTTCTTATATAAAGAAAACATTTAAGTGGAATCTTGAATCATAAGTTATAAATTCTAGAAAAGTGATATGCCTGGTAAGATTTCCTCTCCTCATCCCTTCTATCCCTTCTACACCCCCCCCCCCTTCCCCCACCCCGGTCCACCCAGCTTTGCCCTGGGAGCCTGACTGGGTCACTGCGTTCTCAGCTCTGGCTTCCCTTTGGTTCAGCCCGTGGAAGACCCGGGCGGGGTACCGTAGACAGAAGAACACCATCTGGGCCTTCATCTCCCAGCGCACGCCTTACCAGGTTGTCTGGTTTAGATGTGGATTGGGCACAGTTCCTCTCCATATGGCTCTCTTTCAGGGTTCTGGTAACTCCCTCTGGTAACATACACTAATTAATTACTAAAATTCTCTGGCACTCCAAAAAATATAATTTTGGCCAATCTGAGAAAAAAAACAGGTATAACTGATTGATATTAAAAAAAAAAAGTAATTACCTACCACTTTTGCTCCAAAGTGACTTTTTAAAACATCAGGTGTCTAGATTTGTATATAAAGATTTCTGGTACCAAGAATTAACCAGTCAGGTGCAACCTATGCATTGTGACCAGTAAGATGCAACTCTGTTACATGATGCATATATTTATGGTTCAAGACAGGGCATTCTCACCAGACAGCTATTGTTGTGTTGGCTGTTGTCGTTTTTATTTGACCATCTAAGGGAAAAGAGGTCAGTGCCCCTGACTACACAGTCAGGTATTCTATGTTTTAAAAATTCTTATAGCACACTAGTTGAAAATTGCTGGATTAGACAATGGTTGCAGCCAATCAAGTGACAAAGATTAATTTTTCTTGCTCCTTGGTTGCAGGGTGCAATATGTGACTTCTGTGAAGCGTGGGTTTGTCACGGCAGGAAGTGTCTCAGCACACATGCCTGTGCCTGCCCTCTCACTGATGCGGAGTGTGTGGAATGTGAGCGAGGCGTCTGGGACCACGGTAAGTGGCTACACACTGGCAGTGAGCTTAGCTCCACGTGAGAGCTGATTTGAAACATCCCGGGTACTGGCTGTAAGATTTGTTTCAGGACACTGCCAGTGTTAACTGTTGCACTCTTGGTTATCAGTTTAGTTGGAAAAGGGATTACACTAGCAGTAACAGCTAGCAGCTAGGGTTGTTTACCAGAACAGGTCAGAGGGGACTTAGGGGAGAGCAAGTGTCTCTGAGCATTGCGTTATATATGGGTAGCGGGGATAGTGAGAGTCCACGTTTATGGTTCAAAGCTTAGTATACAGTATTTACATTTTGGGGTTTTGTTTTTTAATCCAATAGGAGGCAGAATATTCAGTTGTTCTTTTTGCCAAAATTTTCTCTGTGAAGATGATCAATTTGAGCATCAAGCCAGCTGCCAGGTTTTAGAGGCGGAAACATTTAAATGTAAGTTTTCATGTATTAGATGTTCCTTATATCCATGTTTCTTAATCTCAGTGTTGGTTATATGATTTTGGGCAAATCACTGAATCTTTCTTATCCTGAGTTTCCTCAAAAGGAAGATGCCAATTTCTTTTTCAAATAGTTGATTGAGTGGGAGCATGTGAAGAAAAGCATTAGTATAATACTTGGTATTTAGAAAGCCCTTATTATATGGTAGATACCATCATGAAAAAGACTGAGAGTCCCCAGATATTCACTTCTTTGAATTTGGTGGTTGTTCTGGTATCAAATGTTAATTCTTACATTCACTATAAATTTGTAGTTGATCTGCTGTCTTAGGCAATGACATACTGTATATATAACTCTTAACATACTTGTGTAGAAGTTCTCAAAGGTTAAAGGAACATCTCGGAATGTATAGGAGCTGGTTTCATTCCCTCCGGCTTGGGGATTCAGCCTCATTTTTATCCTCTAGGTTCTATTGTGAGACAGCAAAAAGCTGCTAGTAATTGATCTAAGGTAGTACCTCAAGTGCACATCTGTGGAAATAGTGGTTTTATTCCGAGTTTGAGTCTGGATATTCTCCATTTCCCTCCCTAGGTGTCTCCTGCAATCGGCTTGGTCAGCATTCGTGTCTCCGCTGTAAGGTATGCTTGTGCATTTTCTATCTTTAGGTTTTGTTTCTCTTCTCCATTCTCCACCACCAGTCTTTGGATTACTTATAGCTATAATTAACCTACAAGGATCCTTAAACAGTGTTTAGTTTAGTTCTTTTATTTTAGCGATTGTGGAAGTGACAAAGCTTAGTGACACTTCCCAAAGGCCATGATTAGTTTGTCTCAGAGTTGACACTAGTGCACGTCTCCTGAGTCTTAGCTTACTGTTTTTACCCCATACGTTTACACAGAGTATTCTGACGAAAATGATGGGAGTGGATTTTAATTCATGTCAAGACACACTTGCTTAGGAGAGGGAGGATTTCCCTGCTGTTCTGTTCATCAGAGATCATTAGATAGATGCAGCCAAGTCACTCCTCTCAGGAACATTCCTCTGGTTCTTGCTGATGTGCCCACCCTGTCTTATCTGTCCCCTCACTCCTCTCCAGTTTGGTCTGTGCCATGTCCTCTGCCGTCCATCTCCACTGCACCCCTTTCTCCTTCGTTCAGCAGCCGTGCCGAGTTTAGGGCCCCACCACGCCTTTCCCTTTCAGTGCCGAGTGTTGTGTCTTGTAGCTTCTCCGCTGTCTGTGTCCCAGTTAGACGGCCTACTCCGTGAGGGCAGAGAGGCTCTTCCATTATGATGTCATCATGGGCTTGGGGAACACGGATCTATTTGAGTGAGGACATATGTCTCTGCCTCATACCCTGTCAGAGTTTCTGCCTTGTGTTACATAGTTCTGAAGAGTCCTGGCAAAGACCATTTCCCTTAAGAAATTAAAATCAGGACTGTGACCGGGCCAAACAAAACTCTTCTTCATCTCAGCCCTAACAAACCATGTCTTTAAATTTCCTTGAAATATTGAATGATGTCTTTGTATAGTTTTTAAATTATTTACTTACTGTTTTTACTTCTCCTGCATAGGCTTGTTTCTGTGATGATCATACAAGGAGCAAAGTGTTTAAACAAGAAAAAGGAAAACAGCCTCCCTGCCCTAAATGTGGACACGAGACTCAGGAAACGAAGGATCTTAGCATGTCAAGTAAGGCCCCCGTAGAGCACAGCGGGCTGCTCCGGCTGTCATGCTTAGTCAAGATTTATCTCTTTTTTCCCTATTTTTGTTTTTGCCTCTTCTTCCTATTTGAAAAGAAGTGTTCTTTTAAGGAAGTAGAATTTTACAGCCTTGGAAAACACGTGGGTAAAATCTCTCAATTTTACTTAAGCAAGTATACCACATTCACCTTGGGAACTGGCATTTACCTCTCAGTTAATGACAGTGAATACTGAAATTTAAGACCAAAAAAAGTGATTTTTTTTGTTTTTGCTGAGGCTTCCTTTTCAAATAATTGAGTAGCTATAAATCCTTAATATTCAAGTGTTGGAATCTTGTGTACTTGAGTGGGAATTCATTCTGAAGCTACTCTGAGTTGTGTGGTATTTGAACAGCTATGCATATTATGTACTACGTTACCCTATAAGAAATTGCTTTCTGCTTTATATAACTTCTAGGAAGGAATAAGATGACCACGTTACCCTATAAGAAATTGCTTTCTGCTTTATATAACTTCTAGGAAGGAATAAGATGACCATAAACATTTGTAGTAATGTTGCTCACAGTTTGTTAAAAAGAATTTGACTTTTTACCACACATGTCAAGATAGAACCCTAATTCTGAATGACTTTGTTTAATCCAAATATAGTCCTGCAGTGAGATGAGACTGATGATTTTGCTGATTTTTTGCACTAAACTTTGTGTTATTGGTAAGAAGAAATGAAATGTTTTATCTTCTAGGACATCTGAATTATAAAATTGGTCTCAAGAAAAATATAATGATATGAAATTAACTCTTCTGTGATTTGAAAATAAACTTTTAATTGCTCAAATGAAGAGCATTTAATTTTATTTATTTATTTTTTTGTGATAGAGACATAGAGACAGAGACAGGGACAGATAGGGACGGACAGGCAGGAAGGGTGAGAGATGAGAAGCATCAATTTTTCGTTGTGGCACCTTAGTTGTTCATTGTTTGCTTTCTCATGTGCCTTGATCCGGGGGCTATAGCAGGAACGAGTGATCCCTTTTTTAAGCCAGCGACTCTGGGCTCAAGCCAGTGACCTTTGGGATCAAGCCAGTGACCATGCGGTCATGTCTATGATCCCACACTCAAGCCAGTGATCCTGCGCTCAAGCTGGTTGGTAACCTCAGGGTTTCAAACCTGGGTTCTCTGCGTCCCAGTCCGATGCTCGATCCACTACACCACTGCCTGGTCAGGCTATTTTAATTTTTAACATGCCTTATTTAACTTAATGTTTAGAGAGTGCTGCTGTTACTTTGTTTTCCAACATTTTCTACACTTAATGAAGTGACACTGTCATCTTCATTATTTGCTACATGTAGTGTGGATGTAGTGTGGATGTCGACTCCAGGTAGAATAGACCTGATCATTGTTCTTTAAGGTCTTTTTTCCAGTTTAATATTAAGTTAGGAAATTCAGGAAAATGTAGCTTACTTTTTCATTTGGGAGTAAGGAGCAGCCAATCAAGTTCATGGAATTTTATGTTGCAGAGGAGAACGAGGATAACAGGGGGTGAGAGCTAATCAGGTGCCTTGCACATGTCTGTGTTTTGTAGCACGCTCCCTGAAATTTGGCAGGCAGACCGGAGCCGAAGAGGGAGACGGAGCCTCTGGGTATAATGCCTACTGGAAGAACCTTTCAGCTGATAAGTATGGTGATACCAGCTACCACGACGAGGAGGATGAGTATGAAGCCGAGGATGACGAAGAGGAGGAAGATGACGGTGGAAAGGATTCAGATGCTGAGTCATCAGATTTGTTTACTAATTTAAATTTAGGCAGGACCTATGCCAGTGGCTATGCTCACTATGAGGAGCAGGAGAGCTAGGAGAACCTCTTGCCCCCTGGTGACCTTGTCTGAGAGGCGCAGGGAGGTGTGCTTGGTGCATCAACGTGTGGGTGTTCACAAGTGCTACCGCCCAGCCTTGTGCAGGAGACTAGTCACACTAGGCAGGGACTAGGCACAGAGCATTTTCATGGGAACTGATAATCAGGCTTATAGCATAAGAAAAATGAGTTTGAAATGTAAGATATTTATTAATAAAAGCAAGTGAAACATCATGGATTGGATTTTTACTGATTTCAGTAATCTGGTAGCTTTTGCCTATTACATACACACATAGGATAAAAGAATAGGAGGGTAATATATTTGAAGTTAAATTGCTGTTTTTATGAAAAAACACTGCTTATAAATTCATTCTGTCTGATTTTTTATAATGTAATGGGTAAAATGAATTACTGTATTTTTCCTTGTATGTCTGCAAGATACAAGTCAGATGCTTTACTGCTAAATTTTCATTAAATCTTCATGTTCTCTCACATAGTCATGATCTGTATGCTTTAGCAATTGATTCATTTATTTTTTCACAATGTATGTCCTGAATAGTACATGATAATGCCTAAATGCATAGACAAAGGTGACTACATAGCCATTTTTCAGACACAGATTCAGAAATAGTATTATTACACAGCTGTTTTATCTAGGAAATTTCATTTCTTTTTGAATAAATCTAGTATTACAGTTACATACTTTTGATATTTTATTTCTTCTCAATTTGGAAAGCATTCTAATATTTTTGTATAATGTTTGCCTCATTTCTTTCCAGTTTAATATGTGAAATAGGTAGCTGAGATTAATATGGTGGTAGACAGAGTTATGTAGCCAGACCGCATCATTCATGGTGGAGGTGGGGAACAGACAGGTGCTGGCACAAGGCCCCGTTGTTACAGCTTACGCTGGCAGCGAATTGGGATGGAGTGGTAGAAAGAAATGCATTATCAGACTGCTGGCATTTGAGAAGTATGGTGAAAACTAGCTCTGAGGATAACAGGGTTGGATGGCTTATTCTTATTCCATAGAAACAACGAACAGCTGAGGGCAATAACAGGCAATGGGAAAGCAGGTGTGAAAGCCAGACGGCCTTTGGATGCATGCAGAAAAAGCTGTCCTCTCCTACAGCAGTGGGCTGAGAAAACAGGCCGACTCCAGGACTCAACATCCCAAGTGGATGAACTTCAAAGACACCTGTCAGTCAAGCAGGTTTTCTAAGCAAAGGTCAAAGAACTGTTTGGGAAAACCCAGGCTCCTGACACATGAGGTGGAGACATCTGAATGGAAGCGACGGCAGGTTTTTACTCCGCAGCACAGACTCCTCAACTTCATGACCTTCAGTCATAGTTCACCCCTGTTAAAGCTGGAAGGACGAGCATCCCCCATCCTGCTCCCAGGCGGGGTGACAGTTTCCTCCTTCCCCAGGAAACCTGTCCCCTTCAGGACTTGCCCTACCTCCAGGCTACTAGGACTAGAATTAGGGTTAAGCAAAACCTGGCTGGGCCTGCAAGAGGAGAAACCACTGTACCCCAAAACGCTGTGAGAAGTGGCCAGCATGTCCTGGGCAGTGCAGGGAGAGTCCGCTCAAGCCTGGAATCTGAGGGTATTGATAATGGTGCTCAAAGCAAACTTAAAGGAAAGTTTGATAGCACCACACGGGGTCCTTGGGTTGTAGGACTTAAATGAATAGGACTTAACATCCTGGCTAGGATCCCAGGAGATGCTGAATGGCTTTGAGAAACGGAAAAAGCTATGGCCAATTCTGAGCAAAGTTGAAGTGCCAGTGTTACTGTGGCAGATGGTGGAGGAAAGGATTGAAAGGGTGAGGAAATGGATGTGCTGGAATGGATTGATTATCTTTGGCTGGAAGTTTCTTCGGATGATTATGTTCAACTGGAAAGTGCAGGGACAAACCATTTAACAAGGCCACAAAGAGAAGAACTGATGGGATGGGGACAAGGGTTGCTAAAACCTTTAGTGGTGACTCTAGGCTACTGCTCACAACAGAAACAAAATATTACAAAGTTTAGTTTGCTGATGGCAATGGGTGATACAGCCCTGAAAAAATAGTGGCCAAGTAGCAAATGCCTAATTGCCAAAGGTCGGGAGAGATACTGGATAAAGGATTCACATGCTGGGCAGGACAGAGCAGGAAGGTGAGAGATTTCATCCTCTAGGTGCTCAATTTAAAAGTTATAAATTGTTTATTTCTGGAATTCTCCATTTAATAGTTTTTGGATTGCAGCTGACAATGAGAAGCAAAACCAAGGACAAGGGAGGACTACTGTACTTGAAGGATTAGAGAGTCAATGATGTCACCCCTCATCCATTCTTCTTAATGCCAATGTGACTTCTACCCATCCCACTGCACAATTCTATTTCATCAAGTCTACCAGTGACCTTCATGCTCAAAAAGGATCAGCTCCCTATTACCTTACCCAGCCTAACCTCAGTATGTTACATTAATGGCTAGCATCTTGTCCCTCATACCTTTTCCCTCTGGTTTCTACCAGATTACATCCTGTCATATTTCCTCCCACCTTGCTGGCCATTCCTTCTTAGTCTCCACGTTAAATGCTGTCTCTAAATGCTCTCACTAAACATGCCACTGTTTACATTCAACCTACATGAACTTATCCAGTCCTAAGGCTTTAATTCTACCAAATGTGAGGTAACTGCTGCTAGAGACTGGAAATAAAGAACTACTGGGGTATTGGAGAGCATGGTAGCACAGGGAGGCTGAGAGGGAAAAGACTACTTTCTTGAGCTCCTTGTCCCAACAGAAAGAGAGACCCAAGGGTTTTTTGAACAGGGAGTCCTCGAAGATGGATGGGTCTAGAAGTTGCCCAGCATGAGGCAGAGATGCAGGAACCAGTAGTTGTCGCTGAGTCTCACAAGGGGCTTCCAGTACCCAGTAAAGCCACTTGAGGTTAGGCCAGGTCCAAAAAAATGGATTGCAACTTGAGGATGACACAAAATGAGACTGACTTAGCCAAAAAAATGACTGAAAATTGTGGAATCTATTATGTGAGATGCCCATAAAGTAGACAGCTGACAGCGGGTTTCTACAGAGCTGTCTTGGTGCAAATTCCTGGGACACTAAAGTAATATTTTTGTGCATAAACTATTTTGGGTAAGTTGAGATGCTTCAACCACGCTAGTTGTCCAGCCATTGTTTTCAACACTGGAGACCATTTGGGCAGTGAAGGCAAAGATAATCATCCAATTAAAGGTACACCCTGGTGTCACTTTTTTTCCTCACATTAATAAACATTCTTATGTCTCAGTTGTGCTGCGTCACTCTTGACCACAGCTGTAAGATGGCAGGTAAATGACAGGACTATGGAGGCAGACTCCCAGATCATGGAAATGGCTGCAGAGCATGAAGCACCAGAGTGAGCCTTTCTCACATGACTGTTCCATCCTGGTTCAATCTGGGAGGCGGAGGAGGAAGAGCAGCCTTTAACTGTTGCCCGTGGAAAAGAAAGTATGCAGCAGAAGATGTAGAAAAGACAGATGAGAAATTGAGAGCAGGAGGAAGTGAGGTTTGGTTTGAATCAACCTTTGGGATATTTGTTTAGTCGCATGTCTCTATAGATGACATTGAGACCGCTTTCTCAGAATTTAACAACCAGCCCACTTTCCTGCTATTCTTTTAAAGCTGTGAAAAGTGAGAAGCATTTATATCATTTTTTTGTATTATCTCTCCCATAAAGTCTTTAAAATCATAAATTTGCCTTTTAACAATGAATTGCAAATAATGAATTAATCAGAGCTTTTGTTTTTTATGCAGTATTTTTGAAATGTGGGTAATTTGCTGATGATACTAGATTTTGATAACCTTTCTACATTTTGATTTATGCATATTGCTTCGAAGATTAGCAAATATATGAGACAAAGCTGCCTTAAGTCATATTCTTTAATGTCTTCACTTGTACAAAGTTCCAGGGCAAAGTCTGGAGTCCTGACAGCACGAAAACTGTTGCAGTGAGGGCAGGACCTGGGTTTTGTAGTCAGAGAGAACTTAGTTCAGGCTTAATATATATATATTTTAAATTTCTTTACTGATTTGAGCGAGAGGAAGGCAGACAGAAACATTGATTTGTTGTCCACATATTTATGCATTCATTGGTTGATTCTTGTATGTACTCTGACAGGGGATCAAACCCACAACCTTGGTATATTGGGACATAGCTAACAAACAGCTATCTGGCCAGGGCCAGGCTTAAATCTTTGACTCAGTCTCACTCTTGCTGTATGAGCTTGGCAAGTCATGATATCTCTTCGATATCATGCAGTTTCTCATTTACAAAGCAAGTACAACCCTTTACGCTTGTGGGATTCAGTGTCATACATGAGACCTATTTTGTCTCTTCTCATTATGTACTATAAAAGTTTGTATAAATATGTGGACAGTAGAATGAAAATACCAACACTTAAATGCTTGAAATTCCTACAAAGTTTTCTATATCATACTATATGAAAGGGTGTCCTTGCTGTTTTTAATGTTGGTTCATCTGTTAAAGTTCCTGATGATATATAGCAATTTTTAAATCTCCTAAGACTACTCACTGTCTAATAAAAGCAATTGATAGTAGGGTACTGGAAGAGACAGGGGTATGTAAGGATTTTGGTTTTCATTGTTAACTATGCTCTAAAAAATTTTGTACATTCATCTAGTCCTAAAATATTTTAGATTTTTCTTACAAGTGATTTTTTTTTGTTGAATAAGGCATTTGTTTTAACAAATGTCTAAAATCAAATTACATATTTTATCAAAACCATAACAATATTGGATTTAGGAATAGAAGCATAACATTGTCTTACATTTTTATTTTCATACATTTTCAACTCAATCATTCCAAAGTTCACTTCAATAAATGAAGATAATTTTACCCATGAAAATTCATTCAAAATAAATGTCTTAATTTCTTTTTTCTTGTCTGCCTTGATAGTAAGTATAAAATACTTGTATCCTTTTATGTAAATATCTATTCCACTGTTATTATTAATTTCCTATCTGCTCCACTCATATTTCCATGAGAATTTATATTCCACAATTCCACATAAATGTGCTGGTAAAGAACAAAGTACAATAGGACAGAGGAAACAGGCGAGGAAACGTGAAGCTTGACATCTGGTAGAGGAATCTGGTTTATTTTATTTTCCAGGGTGAGTAATGTATTTGAGTGGTCCACCCCACCTGTGTTACTGGTTATGCACTTTCCAGGCACATGAGGATGAGACATCCGGGTGGGAAAGAGATTGTATCTGCATGCCCCCTTGAAGACTGGTGTGATGATGTGACTCATGTTAACCAATAAAATGGGATATGAGGTGCCAGGTGATGCTTCAGAGGAAATATTTAATCCCCATGTGAGCATTCTGTGCTCCCTCCTCCCTGCTTTGTGATCCCATGCCCTGAGTGCTTTGCAAACTGGCCCCTGTACACAGAGGATGAGGAAAGCCCAGAGAAATAAGCAGACTACTCCAGTTTGGTGGAGGATGGGGTGAACAAACAAGGAAACTTACTTTCAAGGTTTGTCCTGGGCAGTCTAAAGTCGACTAGCTCTCCACATCTGGGCCAGAATCTTAACAGTTTATAGAGTTGTTGTGGCATTGAGTCATGTGTACCATCCAGATGGTCTCAATAACACGTTGCTCTCTGCTGAGCCCTTGAAAACGGCTCCTCCTGTGGAAAGGGCGTGCAGTGCCTGCATTCCAAGTACAGGGGCGGGGCCAAGAGATTCTGATTGCCTGGTCCAGCTCACAGGTCAAAGGGCAGCGATGTCCTCGCGATAACTCTACCCACCCCCCCACCCCCCCAAATAAATGAGATCGAGGCAGACGCTAAGCCTGGAGCAAGCTTCCAGGACAAACAGTGGATCGGGGTGAGAACAGCTTGTTATGTTAAGCCTTTGATACTTTGGTGTAGTATGTGACCACAGCATAAAGCAGCCAATCCTGACCAACATACATGGATAACATTTTTGTTTATTTAGGTTGTTCCTTCAGTGGAAGTCCCTCTAATTTTCCTGTTTTGTTTTGTTGATAACCAATTGTCTAGTTTTCTAAGGAGTCTTTCTTTTTTACTTCGTACCTTCTCATATAAAATTCACTGGACACAGCTTCTGGCTATAATGCTGCCTAAATCCATTTGTGCTGCCTCCAAGTAGAGAATTTTTTGAAACATGGAGGAAATTTTCCCATTTTCTAGATATTATGGACACAATACACTATAGTAACAGTGAATGGGATGCCAACCAGATAGCAGAGAAAGACTTTGGAACTGCCCCCCACCCCACCCCACCCCCCCCCAAAAAAAAAAAAAAAAAAAAGGAACGCCTGTAGGAAATATATAGTATGCTTGTCTAACTTTGATAAAAATTAGTGAGGATTTGACATTCTCTCTTCTCTAGAATTCCTTGTTCTTGAATAAGGGAGGGAAGATGTACCCTTTTTGATGTGGGGACTTCCTGAAAATTCTCTTTCTCAGGTGTTTATTTTATGCCATTATGATCTGGTACTTAAGTGGCCCCTGGAAGGAGGAATTAAGATAGCTAATGGAGGAGGAGGAGTAAATGCCTAGATGGTTCATTTAACTTGAGTTCTTATCAGGTCTTTGGAAATCTTACTCTGGTATTCTTCAGCCAAAGAAAAAAAAACTTCTGATGAAAAATCAGGGACATGTGAGAATTCACACACACACACACACACACACACACACACACAGAAATCCATTTACAAAAGCCATTTAATCCATTTGTAAAATAACACTCATCCAGAGCACATTCATTTACAGTTTAAATGAGGCTTCCGTTGATCCAGCCAAGAGTGTAGTCGCAGTGCTAGGTCTCGTATGCAGAGTGCGGGGCACTTCTTTAATCTATGGGTGGTGTCGCTGTATATTGCAATCACCACGATGGCACCTGCTCATTAGGAATTCATTGAGTGCGCATGTGGCTATTATGCACTTTCATTTGTATTCTGCAACAATTTAGCATGGGGGACTTAAGAGTCATTTGATCAATCTTGTGTGGAGCTTTTGTTTTTACTCCAGGCAAATTAATGTGAAGATCATTGCAACATATTAAAGAGATTTAATTGTTCATTGATCAAGAAGTAACTCTGAAATGCATGTACTTTAAGATGTACTATTTCCTCAGCTTTTGAAGGCATGAAAAATGTTATCTATCTAGTTAGATTGAACGACATGGGAAGATGAACTTTGAAATATATGTAAAACTTATTAACTTCTTTTCTTGACATAAGGTATTTTTTGACATGAAGTTATATCATACATGTATGGTCTCATAAAATCATAGTTTCTTGTCGTTAATTCAAACAGTGCTGAATTTACAGATTAGTTTTTTTCTTTACTTTATTTTAATGGATTTAAAATTATTGTAGAAGGTGCTAGAGTTGTTGAAATTAGGAATTTAGTATCTCTTCACATTTTTACCAAGCTGTCTGAAGCCATCAAAACTTGACAGATGACATCTTCAAAGCAATAATAAGACATAAGCTATAATGCTGGGACCTAGGTTTCTGTGAACCTGTGTCTCTTTCTAGGATCCTTTTTATTTTTGTATTTCTTAAATTGAAGTCATTAGGGTGACACTAGTTAACATAATACTACAGGTTTCAGGTGCCCAATTCTGCAACACATCTCTGCACACTGTATTGTGTGTTCACCCCCTACCCCAAACCAAGTGTTCGTCTGTCACCATTTGTTTTTTCTCCTCTGGGTGGCACCATGTACAGTCTATGTAGAGAAACCCAACCCTCTTGCTCGTCTCTCCAATTTGTCCTCCCTCCCCCCTACTTCTGTGCAGCAAAATGGACATATTTCTCAGTATCTGTTCTAATTAGATGCAGGAGGAGAGTGAGATTATAAATATTTAGAATTTAAAACGTTTTTTTTCCTGGTCCTATAATTTTTTTCTTATTATGAAAGCAGCATATTTTCAATGTAGAACATTATTAGAAAAGAGACACACAAAAAGTCAAAAAGGAGAAAGTATCCATAATTTTGTCACTCAGAGAAAACTTTATCACATTTTTTGTATCTTTCTAGAGTTTTTGTGTGTATATGTGTATTTTTAAGAAAAAATAGGTTCCTCTAATGTCTAGATTTGTAGTTTCATTTTGTTTAATATATCATGACTGAATCCATGTCAGTAATACTTCTTTATTACACTGTTTTAATGACAGTGGTATTACATTATAAGAATGTATATTATTTATTTAATCATCATTATGTACTTATGTATATAGCTGGTATTGTATATAATATTTTTCTATGTCTTTAATTTTTCATCATAATAAATGCCTAGATTGGTATTTCAGGTAAAAAGTTATATATGTTTTTACAGTATTTGTGACATTGCCACATCGGACTGAGAGTGATATAGCAATTCTTTCATTTCAGTACTCTTTCGGGCTGCTTCCCTACTCTCAAGCCCTCAGCAACACAGGATCTTATCTTTGTTTTTTAAATCATTCCAAGTAATAACATATAAACAAGTTACTTGCTATATTCTTATTTTACTTTTTATTGCTTTGATCATTAATGGCAATAACTATGTGTCAACACCCTGCAGATTTTTGAAGATCCTGTTATTTAAATGTTAAGAATAAAAAGCAGCCTGCTTTACTCCAAAGAGCACACGTAATATTCCATTGCGTGTGCTCCTGTTGATAGTTGAATGACACCTGTACCGCTAGGTGTGCTGTGTTTCACTGTGTTCCTCTCACGACAGAGCCGAGCTTCTCAGACTTTAATGTGGGGACCCAGTGAAAAGGCAGTTTCAATTCAGTGGGCCTGGGGTGGGAAAGGAATGTCGGGAAACATGCTCATTCCACCTTTGTTGGGAACATTTAGAAGAACTTGTCAAGCTATAGAGTTTTCCTGTTCCTGGAAGAATTTCACGTGCCCTTCTCCACATCCTAAAATCGGTGGCGAAGAGAGCCTTGAATACTGATCAAAGTCCAGCTCCACCCCTCACATGGTTTGGAGTAAAAAAGGATGGAAAAATGACTAATCTGTCCGGTTCAGAGTAGAATACTAAATAACAGTGTGAGGACTGGGTGACAGCATCCTTTCTAAGGCAGAGGGGAAGGAAAACGGCAAGCTGATCAAAACGCCGAAACTCACTAACACAAACCAATGGAAGTTTCCGCCGCTGTATCTCTGACCGGGGTTGTCTAATGCCTACGCGCCTTTGCTCTCTCCACCTCCTTGCTGTGTGTAGTTCTCTCTGCCCAGAATCTGCAGTTGGTATCAGCGTTTTAAAGCGCTTTCCCAGATTATTCATTCAATAATTTCTATGTTTTCAACCTACCACTATGGCAGTTTCCTCATTGAGTTTTTCAGCCTTGTACTCTACATGAGATGTATGTAGAATTTTAGTCACAGTTGTTTTACTGTTGATCACTGCTCTGCTTTTTAAGACGGTGTGGAAAAAACTAATAAGAGTGATATAAAATTGTAGTGCTTATTGATATTTACAGAGCCTTTGACTTCATCGATAGTAGACATTATGGTCTAAGCTTCGTGAACTTCTGACTGAACCCAAGCTTCTCATGCTTTTCCATTAGCTGGTTAGGATCAGCCTGAACCTCTCAGGAAGGAACAGAGATGGACTTAGTGCCCTTTTCTTCTACATTTGATTCTAAATAACTTGCTTGGAGATCAGTTCTATGCACGTTCCTCACTATACATAATTAAAATACAAGTATTTTATTGTCTTCTATATAGATGCCATGGTTCAGTTCATCCCCAACTCTGAAGGACTTAAAACTTTAACCAATCTTACCATTGCACTAGAGTGTCTGGGAAATAAAGCCTATGAGATAAACTCTTTTTGAGTGTGAATCATGACTTTTGGCATATGTACTTGAGACTATACTTTGTTTTTATCTTACGTCTTTTATTGCTGGTCCTCTTATGAAGTTTGTTCATCACATTGCCTTCTCTATCTGGAGAAAATTCACTAGCTAGGTTTATGATTTGTTTGAAATTTTAAATTTCCCCCCAAAATTACATTATTAAACTAACAAATAGATCTAGAGTTTTCTTAAGCTTATGTCTATATGAGCCCCAAAGTGTGAAGTTTAAGAGATGAGAAAGGCAATCTGGCATAACTTCCTAAGGCTATATTACTTTCTTATTTTTTAATGTCAATACTCTTTATTAGCAAACTATTAATGTAAGAAAGCAGATTTCCTTGGCTCCCAAAACAAAATGATGCTTTGAGATGAAACAGTGAGGATTGAAACATGATATAATTGATAATAGCTTTTTCTGTCTTGCTTTCTTTCCCTCTATACCTTCTTTTTTTTAATGTTTCAAAGTTTTTTTAAAATTGATTTTAGAGAGACAGAGAGAGGAAGGGAAAGAGAGAGAGAGAAGAAGTATTCATTTGTTGTTCCACTTAGTTGTGTATTCATTGATTGCTACCCATATGTGCCCTGACTGGGGATTGAACCCACAACATTGGTGTTTCCAGACGATGCTCTAACTGACTGAGCCGTCCAACCCTCCACTTCCTTCTTTTTTGCTTCCTACTTAGTCATTTTTATACATAACAGTGAATACGAAACTATTCTCTAAAACCTTTGCCATTGTATTCAGTTGCATTGGAGTCACACTATGAATACCATTTCGTATTCTGAGACTTCCCACTGTCAAACGCTCTATGTATATCATGTGTCCCTGAAATCACAATTCTTAATAGCTTCCTTGCAAAGCATTGCGATATTATGCTGTATACCATATAACCATTTCTTTACTGCTTGCCACTTGTATGTGAATTTTTTGTTTTATACTATAAAATAATGAAATATGATACTGCTCTAATGATCTTTATATAAATTGCTTCATTTTATTTGGGGCTATTTTTTTAGGGAAGGTTCCCAAATATAAAATCACTGGACTCATTTATAATAAGAGATTTTTAAACATTGTAATTTATTGTCAGATTGTTCCTCAGAAAACTGGAGCTGATATTCCATGCCACACCATGAATATTTCCTCTTCATCAAAGCAATATAAAATTGAAGTACTTAATTTCTTTTTTTATTTTTAGTTTAATAGATGGGACTTATCCTATTATTTAAATCTCTTGTCATCTTTTCTGTGGTTAAAGTAGGATACTTGTAAAATTAGGACATGATTTAGGGCAGAGTCAGAATGACAGCTCTCCTGCAGATGGTTTTCTGGCTCATAACTGTTATTTTTCGCTCTCTTTGGCCCATTTTGCAAGACACGTCCTGACCAAATGGAAGTTCCAGATACTCCACCAGGCTGTTGTTTTGTAGAGAAGTTTTGCTGCTGAGCAGAAGAGGGCGCTGCTTGTTTGTACCAGGTTGGGACAAACCTGTCTGACCCACTTAGGGAGAGCGATCAGTACCAGAGACAGCCCTTCACTTTGGGGTCCAATGACTGCTGTGGTGACAGCCTGAGCCCCATCTGCGCCGGATGAAATCTGTTAAGGATTTTAAGGATTCAGTGGGTTGTTAATTCACTGAGCTTCCAGAGCTCCAGCGCCCTGGATGGAAACCATTGGAGTAATTTGCATTGCTGACCCCAGGGACTTGGCACTCCAGCAGGAACCTGTCTCAAGACGGAATGCTGGTTGACCCCAGGAGACAGCAGCCCAGGCTCAATATTTACGAGACGCTGGGAAACCACGGTTATTTAGCCTCTGACACGTGGTGAAGGCCAGGAATTTAGAGAGGCTGGACTAACAACCAGACTGGAAGTATAAGGACATTTTTGTTAAGAGTGGGAAATGCTACTGAGGATTTTCAGGCCAATCACATTTCCTCTCTTTCTCTTTAACATGTCACATAAGACCTGTACAAATGCATTATTAGTGCAAAGATGAAACCTTACCATGGAGAGCTGAGCAGTCCTTAAATGTCCCCTAGTACCTTCGCATTCCACTCACGCTCTCTTACGCAGAGACCGCCACTGATGCAGTTGGATGATACTGTGGGCCTATGTGGGTTCATATACATATGTATCTTTTTTCTGCAAAAGTGGGTTCTTACCATGTATACTATCCTGAAACTAAGTTATTTTTTCACTTAATCCTAAGACTTATCACTGTTTCCCTAAGAGTTCAAATAGGTCTACCTTATCCTGCATAATGACCTGTGATATGAATGGCAATATATTAATTGGCCATTATACTAATGAGAGACATTTAGGTTGTTTTTTAGTTTTCATTATTACAAATAATACAAAGCGAATGTCCTTGAGTATATAACTTTGTGCACAGACTTAGTTGTTTCTGTAGGCTGAAAGTTAGATGTAAAATCGCAGGGTCAAATTTTATGAGCATTTAAAATGTTAATAGATATGGTCAAATTGCCCTCCCAAAAGGAGACTGTAAAAAGGTTGAAAACCACTGGTGTAAGATGTTGACTTAAGACTAGGACCTTATTGGCTGACCCTCCAGATCTCCCCTCAGGGCCATGCCACCCAGGTGTTCTCTTTATGACTCCCATATGTCTTCAGTTGCCTTACCTCTATGGAAGCTTCAGTTAAGTGCCCAAGAGCAAGATCTTGTGCACTGGCCTTTTAAGAGAGCTCCTGGGTTTCTAGCAGACACCCTCCTCTTCCAGGAGGACAGAGTCCTGCTAATGTTCACTGCCAAAGCTGGCAGTCTTCTCTTCCCGGCCCTGGTGCTCTCCGGTGAGGTTCCTGGCACAGAGTTGAGACCCCACACTCCTTAGTGGGGACTTTTGCAGCTGAGAGATTCCTTTGGCTTCTTAGCCACTGCACGTGGGTGCTGGGCCAGCCTTATCTGCATTACCATGCTTCTTACCAGTCTCTGCGTGGCTTCTGTAAATCCTCAGTTATAATACTCCTGTTCTGCTGTCCTTTAGTTGCTTACTCAGGTTGATTGCTTTATATTTTAGCTGCAAATCCAGTTGGGTGCTGGGAGGACATGAGTGTAGCTTCCACCTACTCTACCGCCATCTTGGCATCCTAGCTGAACGTTTGTGCCACAGAGAAAGTTTCAGAAATCCCAAGGCCCAGGCCATGTCCCAGACCAAATAAATTAGAATATTTGAGAGTGAGCCCAGGCTTCAGAATCGATAAACTTCCCCATGTGATTTCAATGTGCAGACAAACAGTGAGAGACAAAATTAAAGTTGCATTTTGGTCATAATTAGGAGATTGTTCCTTATACAGAGAACACGTTGATTTATTTGTGAATTCCAGGGTCTTTGTAGAGATAATGGACAAATTACAAATTTAAAAGTGAATTTTAGCCTGACCATGTGGTGACGCAGTGAATAGAGCATCGGACTGGGATGCGGAGGACCCAGGTTCGAAACCCTGAGGTCATCAGCTTAAGCGTGGGCTCATCTGGTTTGAACAAGGCTCATTAGCTTGAGCCCAAGGTCACTGGCTTGAGCAAGGGGTTACTCAGTCTGCTATAGCCCTCCAGTCAAAGCACATATGAGAAAGCAATCAATGAACAACTAAGGTGCTGCAAGAAAGAACTGATGTTTCTCATCTATCTCCCTTCCTGTCTGTCTGTCCCTATCTGTCCCTTTGTCTTTCTCTGTCACTATCACAAAAAAAGTGAATTTTAAACTTTAAAAATATTTGTCTGGAATTATATAGTTCTTAGTTTTTTCTGATTTACTTATTTCATTCAGTATAATGTTATCAGGTCCATCCATGTTGTTGTAAATGATCCAATGTCATCATTTCTTATGGCTGAGTAGTATTCCATAGTGTATATGTGCCACATCTTCTTTATCCAGTCTTCTATTGAAGGGCTTTTTGGTTGTTTTCATGTCTTGGCCACTGTGAACACAATGCTGCAGTGAACATGGGGCTGCATGTATCTTTATGTACCAATGTTTTTGAGTTTTGGGGGTATATACCCCGTAGAGGGATTGCTGAGTCATATGGTAGCTCTAAATTTTAATTTTTTGAAGACCCACCACACTTTCTTCCATAATGATTGTACTACATAGGTGGGACATAAAAATGAGACTCAGAGACATGGACAAGAATGTGGTGGTTACGGGAGGGGGGGAGGGGAGGGAGAGAGTAGAGGGAGTGGGTAGGAGGAGGGGAGGGACACAAAGAAAACCAGATAGAAGGTGACAGAAGACAATTTGACTTTGGGTGATGGGTATGCAACATAATCAAATGTCAGAATAACCGGAGATGTTTTCTCTGAACATATGTAGCCTGATTTATCAATGTCACCCCATTAAAAAAATTTTGTCATCTGTTACCTAACTCTACAAAAGATAGGCCTTTTTATATATCTAAAAATGGGAAAGGGCTTATTATAGACCAGAATATAAACTATGTTTTGCATTTAGTGTTGAGAAGGCTGCTTACAACCCAAGTTGTTAAAAGTTGAAGAACTGTGGTTTATATGAACAGGCTGTAGGGGGATGAGTTTTCAATTAAGTTATAATGGGACGTACTCTAATGTACCAGTATATATCCATCTCGGTAAAGGTTTGAATGCCACTGGGATTCCGGACCACTACCGAAAGTTTTGGTTAGTTTAGCTGTCTTGCTTCAATCCCAAGAAGAAACTTGGAGAAAAATGCAGCTTGACAGGAAAAGCAAGAGACTGACTTGTGATTTTTTGTTGTTTTTTTTTTTCATCCCAGCCTTCTCTCTCACAATGTTTATTGATTCCTAAAAGCTGAGTGTTTGGACTGATTGCATCAGAAACATTTTGGGAGCCTGCTGAAAGGATCGATTTCCTGGCCCAGTGCCAGCCCTCCAGAACCAGCCTTTCTGGGGCTGACGCCTGGGCAGCAGTGTTTTAGCAAGGGCTTCTTGGTGGTTCTGAGGCTTGGCCCTGTTCGGGCAGTCCTGGCAAGTGCTGACTGGTAATGAGACCTTGGACTCGGTATAAAACATGCAGCATGAGCGATATGTCTTCAGTTAGGGAACAAACTCCTAGCCATTAAAAACACTTATTAATGACTGTGGGCTGTGTTTTTGCAGAGGTAACTGCCTGCGGTGCCATCTGAAAGATTGCTCTGTGAGTATTTCAAGTCATCTAAGAAAGCTTTTGGAAGGGTTTCCTGCCTTTTCAGTGGGGTAATGTGAGGGTCACATGGAAAGTTTTCATTGAAGTTTTCTTTATCTGGCTGTGTGTTGAAATGATTAGTTTAGGAAATAGGACAGAGGAAGAATGCCGGTCTCTCGTTGGGCCTAGCCATCTTGCGGGGCATGAACTTCGTTCATGTTTTTCATGAATCTTTCATCATCTTTATCTTCCATGTAGCACAGAGAAAAAGGAATAGCCTTAGAGGCCTGACAGTTATAAAATATAACCCTGGTGCTGCTGTGTGAATTTAGCCAAGTTCCATGACCTTTCTAGGCATCAGTAAATTCATCAATCAAGGAGGTTAACTCCTTGCTAGTTTTGTGAGAACTAAATGAGTTAACACATTGAAGCATGCGTTCAACTAAGACTGAGTACCTTCTATAAACCCGTGTCCTTGGCTCCCGGGTTACAGCCAGTGCTTACTGAATGATAGCTAAAGACTTAAAGAATGGCCCAATCATTAAGTTTCATGGGCTTCCAAATCTGTAAGAACTATTTGGATAGCTGCTATCAACAATCCAGTTGGGAAAGTTATCTGACACTTGGTAGCTCCTCACACATATTTACCCAGGAAATAAACGAGATGAATGAGTCCTATTAACTGCATCAACTTCAGATTTCATGAGCAAAGCATCAATGGTGGGACTTAGTGACAAACTTTATAACTGATACATTTTTCTGTTAACCCGTTTTCCCTCATTAGAATTATATTTAATTAAAGGCTCTTCAAGGATTCTCTGGCTGACTAGCCCGTCTTTCCTCTTTGGGTGGGCATGGGGCCTTTTCTGGTGCAGTATTATTCATATACGTGCTAGTCATGTGTTGATATGGGAAGTGGCAGTGAGCTAATAGGAAAAGAAACATTTATTTATTTTAGAAACACTGATCTGCTTCTCTAGGTCAGCAGAAGCTGTAAGTCTCCTTGGAGCACTGGCGTGGTTTGTGCTGACCCGCTCTGGCATGCAGGCATGAGGTGGTTTGGCACTGTGCCCTGGGCAAAGTGTGTAACATTCCCTTAGCCGTGGTTATGCCAAGCCAAATCTCTGACTCTGCTAGGTTTGCAGAACTCTCAGAAAGAAATGGTAGACTAGCTTGGATAAAGGGCTCAGGTTTTGAAAAGGAAGGGACTGAGTCTCTAACCTAGATAAGGTCAGCTGACATTATCTGTAAAGGAACAGATCTTAAATATTTAGGACTTGCTGGTCAAATGGTCTCTATCACAATGACTCAAATAACTTTGCTGTTATAACGCCGAAGTACAGTGTAAACAATACTTCAGGAAATAAGCATGGCTGTGCTCCAAGAAGACTTTATTTACAGATGCTAAAATTGGAAGTTCATGTAAATTTTCCTGTGTCATGAACTATTCTTCTTTTGATATATATTTTTTAACTATTTAAAAATGTAAAAGTCATTTTACATTGGGTCACATGGAAGCAGACAGAAGTACCTGCTGTTTGTTGATCATTGTTCTAATCCTTGATTTTCAGGACAGAAGAGAGCTCAGGGTCCCACTGGCTGAGGAAGAGACTTATTCCAGCACACAGGAAGCGGTGCTGTGCTCTGAGAAACACTGGCCACTGTTCATGTATGAGAGGGAGCCATACCCTGGGGTCTAGGTGTGGTGCAGCTTTATGGGCCATGCAGGGGTCGGCAGCACTGGAATGATCACAGTGTAAGATGCCCACCCTCTGGGTTGGTAGGGCCAGTGGTAAGAAGAGCCAGTGGGCTGCTCAGGCATCCCAGTGCCTTTCTCTCCTGGACATTTGGAAGATGGACCAACCCCTTTTGAAATCTTCGTCCAGTTTGGAATAGGGCTGGGGAGAATTCCTAGAGGGAGTTACTAGGTTTGCTGCCAACGTAGTTACATAGGGTCAAGCCAACCCTATTTGTGACCTAAGCTAGTGAAGCAGGTCCTATCTGTTATTCTGATTTCTCTTTAGTCCCCAGAGTCCCAGAGCATGGCACTTCCTGAGAGCTCAGTAAGTAGTTCGTGAGTTGAAGCTTAAGAAACATAAACCACTGCCCTTTCCCGTGTCAAATGACTTTTTAAAAATTATTTTAATTTATTTATTCATTTTTAGAGAGGAGAGGGAGAGACAAAGAGAGAGGAGAGACAGAGAGAGAGAAGTGGGGGAGGAGCTAGAAATATCAACTCCCATATATGCCTTGACCAGGCAAGCCCAGGGTTTCGAACCGGCGACCTCAGCATTTCCAGGTTGACGCTTTATCCACTGTGCCACCACAGATCAGGCTCAAATGACTTTTCAAGCATCTCTGAGGTTGTAGGGAAAAGGATGCCTGTGTTTTGAGCTACCATGTTTAGGCATGGTGCTGTGGACCCTCACAAATGTTAATTATCTGCTTTCATCCTCCCCAGAATGTAGCTATTCTTATTTGTAGGTGATAAGTAACCTGCCCAGTGTCTTAGAGCTAAGAAGTGCTGGAGTCCATCTCTGAACCCAGGCCTCCCTGGCTCTTTACAGCCCCACCACGTTTCAGTAGGGGGTGGGGGCTGTCACCATTCTTTGTATGGTGCAGGAGGAAAGGGGAGTCTGCCGAAGTGTTGGCACAGATCATTTCAAGCTCCTTCACTTGAAACTTCAGCTCGTCACTGAAACTCAAATCATCTCTCTTCTCCCTGGCTGTTTTTCTGCTCATACCAATTATATAATTAGTTTGTAGGCTTTGATAAGAGACAAAAACAAATGTACAGGGGTGGGCAAAAGTAGGCTTACAGTTGTTCCTATGGAGAAAGACATGCAGGTTATGATTATTACAATACCGTATTTCCCCATGTATAAGACTCACTTTTTTTCTGAAAAAATTGAGGTCTAAAAACTGGGTGCATCTTATACAGACAGTGGTTGTAGATTTTTTTTACTTGCATTTCCTGCGTTTTTGTGCTTGTTTTTGTGCTCATTGTTGAAGACAGTAATTTGTCATCAGACACAGATGAGGACAAGCTAATGGATGGGAGTTCTGACAGAGATGAGGAGTTGTATGAATTTTATAATGAATAAAACTTAAGTTCAATAACTTTATGTTTTTCAAATTTTGGGCCCCCAAATTAAGGTACATCTTATACATGGGATTATCTTATACATGGGGAAATATGGTAACTTTTTAAACTCTGTTTCATGACTCATAACTGTAAACCTACTTTTGCCCACTCCTGTATTTTGGGGGGAGGGGTGTAAATTCTGTCTTCCTAGCCAGCCTGAAATATCTCTCAGACCATCACAGACTCAGATTTGGGATACACTTGAAGGACTGCCCCCATTCCTGAGTGTCACTTGAACACATTTTCTTTAAATTCAAATGCTTGAAAGCATAGGATGTCTCTCATCTCCTTTTTCACAGGTGAGTCGTACTCACTGTCGTCAGCTGTTTGCTCACAGACCAGACTGTTCAGCGTTAGGTCCCTCCTGGTTTCCCTCTCTCTTTCTCTCCCTTCTTCATTGTCCCATCTCACCACAGTGTCCTGGCCAGGGGGAAGGGAGGTGGCCATGCAGTTACAGATGTGCAGATGTGTCTTCTCTTAGGGACTAGGCAGAAGACACTGTTTGGACAGAGTGACCTGGCTGTACCCTTGATTTCCTGGAGAGCAGCAGCCCGATGTGTGGGATACCAGACAGTTTGCAGGCTGCCGGCCTGGACTGGTTTGTGCCGAACACTAGATATTATGACTTCCACTCAGATAACAAATTCAGGTAAGACCCATCAGTGCCAGGTATCTGCATATAACAATACCAGGGGGACATTTCATAATGGACTTTGTGAGGATCGCTAAAGGACTCATCGAGAGCATTAGAATCCTACTCTTTCAAGAGAACTATGACTATTTTTGCGCATTTATATATGACAAGCTACAAAGGAAACATAATGGATTGAGATGCCAGTTTCTAATTCCCTCTCAGTAGGAAACTGGCGGTCACACCTCCTTCCGCAGTATGGCGAAAGACCTGCTTTTTGCTGTATGAATTTGTGCAATGTTTCACACTAGTCAGGTCACCCGTGATGCGGTTTTACTCCGGGGACCTTCCAGCTGGACATAGGGAGTTTTCATTGTCTGATTGCTCACTTCACCCTTTCTTATGCTTCTCTTTTCACTTTCCAGGTACCTTTTGAATTAGAGTATCTTTCGATCTTTTGAGCTTCCAGAACGGGAGAGGTTTGAAAGCCAGGAGCAGACATGGAACGCAGATGTCACATTTACACAGCTATGGGGTGCATTCTGTAAGCTGCCGCAGTACCTCCCCTGGCTGCAGGGGCTCAGACCTCTGCCACCCAGCCTCTCCTTTCCACGTGTGGTGGGTGATGGCAACCGTGGAAACACCAACCATGGGGCCTGTCTGTCGGGTGGAGTTCAGCAAGTGCTCGTTGCTTCTGACCCTCACCAGTTCTCCCACAGAACTCCCGGAAAGCACGAGGTGTGTGAGGCTGCACACGGGAACCCCTTCTGTGCACAGAAGATGGGCATGAACTTTGGAGCTGGCGGGGACCTTGCTGCAAATGCTACCTGTACACATTCAGGTGGCCGGTCCTCACCACGTGCCCCAGGTCATTTTAAGGAAACAGAGACAAAACTGAAATATGTATCAAGAAGTGGTAGAATTCTGATGAAAAAAAACCAACCAAACAAAAAACAGACAGCTGGGCAGGACACTCTTCTAACTTTCTTTAGATTATTTTGAAGAGTTATTTTTATAGCATGTGAGGCAGTGCCTGACAGCAGGTGCTAGTCACCTTAGTGTGTCTAACAGAGCCTTAGGTGGGGAAGCAGGGACATTGACACTTTATTTTGTCATTTTTCTATTAAGATGTCAAATATACTTTTTAAAATTTTGTTTAAATTTAATTTATTTTAATTTTAATGAGGTGACATTGATAAATCAGGGTACATATGTTCAGACAAAACATCTCTAGGTTATTTTGACATTTGATTATGCTGCATTCCCATCACCCAAAGTCCAATTGTCTTCGTCACCTTCTTTGTGCCCCTCCCCTCCTCCAACCCCCTCCTTCTCCTCCCTTCACCCCGTAACCCCCACCCTTTTGTCCATGTCTCTGAGTCTCATTTTTATGTCCCACCTATGTATGGATTCATCTTAGTTTTTTTTCTTTTCTTTCTGATTTACTTATTTCACTCAGTATAATGTTAGCAAGGTCCATCCATGTTGTTGTAAATGATCCAATGTCAACATTTCTTATGGCTGAGTAGTATTCCATAGTATATATATACCAAAGCTTTTTAATCCACTTGTCCACGGACAGACACTTGAGCTGTTTCCAGATCTTTGCTATTGTGAACAATGCTGCCATAAACATGGGGGTGCATTTCTTCTTTTCAAACAGTGCTATGGTGCTCAAACATACTTTTTAATAGCATTTTTAATGATTTCAAGGAGTTTATCAGTTCTCATCTCTGAGCTGCTGGTAGTCACTCAGAACATCCTCTCCACATCTTGTATCAACCAAGAGTTTCACGGAAGGAATATCATTTATGTTATACTTTTCGAATTATAAAATTTAAGTGTGCTGTTTATTACAAGGAATAGTATTGAGATGAAATCACTTAATTGCGAATCAGAACTCCAGGGACCTCATCCCAGTTGCGCAACTGAACTAGCAGGAGGAGCCAGATGAGATCTGTGTGAGTTTCTGGGAACACTGTTTTCCCGTTGGGAAAGAGTGGTCAGTGGAAGAACATGTTGGGCGAACTTTGTTAAATGCTGACAGTTTTACCAGTTGATTCTATGACTCTTGATGCAATCAAGTGCCACATTGAAAGTATGCAGAAAGTTGTTATAAATAAGAAAGAAATGGAATGAAGAGTAGGTAAGGGAAATATAAAAGCAGAAATGTAGCTAGCGAGATTTCATTGAAGCAGTCCTAAGGAAGGATTTTTCCCCCCCAAAATACAAACACCCAACAAATAGAAAGCCACTCAGTAAAGCACATGGATTGTACTTCCAAAGGAAAAGAGGAAAAGATCACAGGGGGTTAATTCAGGAACATGTCCCCAGGGTTAAGTCCTCAGGAGTAAAGTAGCAGGTATCCACTTGCGATTTATGGGGTCAAAGAGCTAATTGCAAAATGAGTTGTATGACTCAAAAATTATTTTTCTTCAGGAATAGAGAGTGGTTTTGAAGTAACTATCTGGAAGGAAATACAGTACAGGGCTATTCTGGGCTTAATTTTTGCTAACAGCCCTAAACATTTCTTTTTTTTCTTCTTCTTTTCTAAATGAAAGGAAGGGAGCAGTGAGCTAGACTCCCACATGTGCCCCAACCAGGACTTGCCTTGAGACTCTGCTCATCTGGGGCCATGCTCTCAACCAAGCTATTTTTAGTGCCTGAGGTGGAGGCTCTACAAAGCCATCCTCACCACCCAGGGCCAATGTGCTCAAACAAATCATGCCATGGCTCTGGGAGGAGGAGGAGGAGGAGGAGGAGGAGGAGGAGGAGGAGGAGGAGGAGGAGGAGGAGGAGGAGGAGGAGGAGGAGGAGGAGGAGGAGAGGAGAAGCAGTTGGTTGCTTCTTCTGTGTGCCCTGTCTGGGAATCGAACCTGGGACATCCATATGCTGGGCGATGCTCTACCACTGAGCCACCACCAGGGCCAACCCTAAGCATTTCAATGTGTACCTACCTGTATAACAACTACTGAGAAATGGAATTATTGCTAGAAAAATATAATCTCTTTTTAAGGGTACATTGCAAATTTTAAAGTTAAACACTGGTGAAAAATGTAAGTAGTGAAATTTTTTTAAGCTATATATATCTAAATGCAAAATCACATATTTTTGATAAAATATTGGCAGCCATTTTCAATTTACTATGTACTTGTAAGAACCTACTATAAGTACTAATTTGAGTACTAAGAACAGTATTCTCAATATTTACTGAAACAAAGCATTGAAAATTGTTAAGAATATTTTCAGAAATATGTCCCATCTCATTATTATGGTATATCATTGTTATTCTTTTACAAGTTTAAGATACCCTTAATGTATCTACTTTTTCAATCAATTGATTTTCTTCCTTTATCATCATATATTCACGTCTCCACCTGAATATTTTGGTCTTTTTTTCTATACACCTCACTGAGGAACACTTCCACAATTCATTTGTTCATTTTTACATGGGAAAGATAACAGAATATAGAGTTAAAGGTTGGCATATGGAATGTATCTTTAGCAATGGTGATCTCTTCGTTATGGCCAGTCATATTGAATAACATTTGAGGTTATTGAATAACAGTTATTGAATAACATTTGAGGACAGTGAACAAATTAGTCATCAGAGAATGTTAGCATTGGAAGCAAATATGGAGCTCATCTATCTTAAATATATTATTTTACAGCCTCATTCCACTCAAAAAGAACTTACCCACTAAGAGTCAGCACTGGGTCAGCCACAGTGGTCTAAACATGGAAAAATGCATGCTCGAAGAGACCCAGATGTAGTCACGTGTTATGCTACTAGACACCCCCTTTTGGATCCACTCTGCTCTAAGTCTTGGATGCTGTCCATTAGGGAATTATATCAGTAAGATTTCTAGTGTTCTGGCTTCTAGTTGAGATGAACTATGGGGAACGCTGCCTAGAAATGAGAAAGGTGAGAGTGAGCCCAGCATATTTATCCTCCTGGGTACTTCCCTTTCGGGTTCCTAGGAGCTGGCTGCATCCTCCGGCTGCCAAGGAGCCCTCCCCACATGATTCTTCCACTCTGGTGCTGCTGAGTGCCCCCTCTCCTTGCTCCTCAGGCTGTGAGTTTGCAGCACTGTACAGCTGCTGACCCCTGGTTCTGCCCCATTCCTACACTTGCCTATACACTGCCCACGGCTTTGTAAAAAAGCTCTTTAATTAAACTCTCCTTAAATGGCCCAATTTTAGCATGCCATCTGTTTTCTGTTGGAACCATGAGGGATATATAACCTATAGAATGACTTTCAGTTTACTTCATTTGTAATGTCCCCTGAGATGTTTGTAAACGAATTTTTACTTAACGTTCACAAAGTTCTGATGGTTGGCAGAACTTAGGCATTTTAACAACCGACGATAGATCAGGGAATTGCAGTAGGGACCAGATGGCTGAGTGAAGATGGTGGTGGCACTGTAAGTTTATATCCAATTTGCTCATGTTGGCGTTGAAATAATTGGTGGCTCAGTTGCATTCTTTGATTCTGAATTCTATCAAGTGGGTTTCTATTTGGTGACAGACACATTTTCAGTCTTTCTACTGTAAACTTTATAGTAAAGGACAAGTCATTGTGTTTCAACTGAATTACCAAGCTTGATTGACAAAGCAACAAAATGGAGACAGTGTTGGTTCAGACCTATAAAATAAAGGGTGCCTTCCGGGAACTGAGAAGGTATTGATGTCTGCCATCTCTACCCTTGTTCTCTAAAATTCTATTAACCACTCACTTATGGTTAAAAACCCTTCAATAGTAGAGCCCATTCTTGAGTTTAAGACTTTGATTCTTGTTCAAACTGCACTCGGGTTGGGATAATAGCACTTTAAAGGACTGCCGATTAAAAATGACCTCAGGCCAAAGTGTTGGAGATCTTTTCGAGAAAAGTTTTGATTTGGGAACAGAGAGAGCTGTGAAGAGTTTGAATTGGTGTACAAGTGAGAGGAGGAGAGTGGGAGCCAAGAGGAGACACTTCCATGAAGAAAAATGTATATTATAAATTTTCCAGTCTTGGGGATAAGATATGGTTCAGAAAATGATTGAGAAAACTCTCGTTTACAGAACTGGATGCCAGGGCTGCCAATAAGGAAAACAGAGAAACACGTTATGAGTGAACTAACCATTTTATCAGCCCCGCCTTTGGCTTTCTGCATGAGTTCACATTACAGTGAGGAGAACTCAGTGAAGAATTACTACTTGCATTTTTTTGACTGCTTACTATATCCTAGGCAGTGCCGTAATTTTGCCTTTATTAACTCATTTGAAATCCAGGTGCAGAGAGGCTGGCTGGCCATACAGCAGGATGATTGCTAGGGTGGATGTGATTGGAAGGTTTTACCATCTCCTATTCTGAAGCAGTGGTGGGCATGGTCTCTGCCTTAGAAAATGATTTCAAATGAAGATTTACACAAGTACCATCGAGAGATACATCTGTCTGAGATTAGTTAGCTGGTACCCGGGAAGAACCTTACAATTCACTTTGCTAGTTTTGTTCTTTCAGCAATTCATCTGCTTTTTAAATTTAAACTCCTGATGAAGTCAAAATGAATGAAAATTGTTCTTTTTTTATGCCCACTGGTTTCTTATTGAAATATGCTTTTCATGTAGTAAAGTGTACATGTGCTAAGTATATAATTTGATGCATGTTGATAAATATGTATTTGTGTGTTAACTATGGGATTGAAGGTCTTTTACGTTACCCGGCGTCCTGACCGTGAGGTGGCTCATCTCAGTTAGAGAGAACTCTGAGCATGTGTCTGGTTGTATTATTTCACAGAAATGATGAGAGAGGTGGTGCATAGACCAGGCCTCATTTCACTTTCATTTTCATTATCTAAAGGTGTTTTTCTCCTTTCTGCATTTTTTTTTAGTTCACTCTTCTCAGTCATCTTATTCTTTTTACTTCTTTTTATTGGGGTTTGTCCCTAATTGGAGATGGTACCTTTGGAACCTGCCTTGGTACGTTAAGTCTAGCCTGATAAGGGTGTGTGAAGGATTATAATGGCCAATTATTTTCTCCCATTGATAAAAAACAGTAGGATTTGGAGAGTTAGAAAGGAGCTTAATGCAAGCTCGAGAAACAAAGATCTACTAGTGAGTTTGTGTGGAGAGAGGCTGGGCATCACTGATGCTTGCCAACCCTATGCCTGGTTCCTTTCTCCTCTCTCCCCTCACAGCTGGGCGCCCAGGGCGAGACACGCCCGGCTGAACAGCATCTTTCTGACCTCTGAGCACAGTCTGAAGCGGTCCCTAACAGGTGTGGTCTGGGAACTGGTGGTTGAGGTGGGGAGTAACTTTATCCTTCAGCTTTCTTGGTCCTTCTCTGCATTCCTACAAGAGTAATGGGTTTCCTAAAAGCTGTAGTTGAGATCATGTAGAAAACCTCTGGAAAACAATTGAATTAATTGGCCCTTTAGTTTGTGTCCAACTCTGTGATTCTGGGATTCATTTTTCAAAAAAAGAAGCCGAGGCCCCTGAGCAGTAAGTGACTTGAAAAAACGTGTCAGTAGTTAATGCTGAGCAAGGACTTCAGGACACGTGAGGCGAACCTGGGCATACCCATCGACATATCAAGTAAGCCCCTCTCCGGTCCTCGGGAGACTCGGGTTCCTTGCGCCTCACGTTTGGACTTTTGTCCCCTTCTCAGACTCTGCAACCCTTCAGGCTCCTGGTAAAGGGCTCCCTCACCAGCCAAGGGCTCAGTAGTCCCTGATAAGGGAAGAGGTGAGTGTGACAACAGGGCACTCTGGCCCTCCTTCGTTGCAGTGACCACCGCAGTCCCCACACCCAGCACTGCCTGATTCCCTTCGGATCACCCACCTGGGGAAAGCTCTCCCTCCAGCTGATGTTTCCTATTGGAACTAGAAATTTGGGAACATGAAGAGACATAGTGTTCATTGAAAGTTCAAATATGTTTTGGATTCCGGGCCACGAACTGTGGTGTCTCAGACTTGACAAGCGCTCTGTCAATCACAGAGACACGCGTGAAATTCGCAGTCCTTTATCGTGAAGAGCAGATGGAGCCCCCACAGGCTCCTTCCTCGCCCCTTTTCTGTTTCTCTCCTCGGAGCTCGGCCAGCAGCATGGAGCTCTGCAGTGATGCGTGGCTAGTCCGTGTGCAGACAGTTCTCCTGGTCAGAATTTATGCTCACCAAAAGAAGGGGATGCCCGGCAGCCCGTGGCAGTCTCCTGAAAAACATGGCAGGGAGAGCAGAGGGGCACCGTGAAGGAAGCCTGGGGCTGCCCAGGAGATATAACCGACAGGCAGCATGATTGCCACCGGCCATTCCCTGAGTTCAAGGACCCCTTTATGGCCCAGGCCTTTCCTTCCTCCCCAGGGCACCCCGCGTTCTTCACAGTCCCTTTGTATGCACTGCTGCTAACTGATGTGCCTCCGCGGCCAGCGCCTCCTGCAGCGTGAGATTGCATCTGCAGGGGGAGGGGACATTCTCCTCATCCCTGCCAAACTCTCAGGAGATTTTGGTTCGGGTGCTGCTACAGAAAGATCAAAGAAGGCAGTGCATTTAATCCATTTCTGATTTTTATCCGCTAAGTACGTCTAAGGGTATGGTAACGAGTAATGATTTATCTTAACACATCTTCATCTGAATTCCGCAGCGTTTTCTATGTAATGCTCCATCAATCCTCCAAGCAGCTTTTAACGCGAATAGGAAAATGAACATGTTTTCTATGACTCGGTAGCAATGTGGATGCACTTTATAAACCTAATTTTATAGAGATTGTGATGATGATTCCTCAGCCTCAGTCACAGAAGCGAGTTCTCGCTGGGGCAAGCACTCAATGGAGTCAAAAGTTGCATGCAAATGCAACGACGTCAGCGGATCTGTTTGATAATCTGGTGCCTGGTAACCATGAACTAGCTTCTGAGTAATACTGCTCACAAAACTTTGGGGGATATTTCAAAACGAATATGAAGCGATAAAATATTCCCTAATTTTTGTGAGCTGTATATATGGTTCCATAGAAAATTATTTTCTTTTTTAAATGCCTTATTTTTAAAAGACAAAATCACTACAACATATAATTATAACTTTAAAATAATGTAAGTCACTCTTATCCCCCTGTTTCTGACTCTCTGGAAGTAATACTGTTAACAATTTGTTTGTATGCTGGCAAACATTTTCCCCAACCTTTACAAATATGTATATTTTAAAATGTAAAGGTCTGTGTACATTATTTGCATATCGTGTTTGTCACAGTAATACATGATATAGTATGATCAAATAGGTAAATCTAAGTCATGCTTTTTAGTTGCTACATACTTTTTTTCCTGGCCTAAAAGATTTTTAACATTTTTCTTATTGATGATCACTTACGTAGTTTCTGAACATTTCCATGCTGCCAACAATGCTATGACAAATGTTCTTGTGAGTAGAAATGCTATAATAAACATTCCTGTAACATTGTTTGCAATAAAAATAAAAAAGCAGTCTTAAATTCTTCTTGGAGAAGTTATGGGTGTCTTTAATATAAATTTTTAAAGAACAAATTGTTTTCAAAGGGTAATTCCCTGTATGACTTATTTTTGGATAGCTGTTTAAGACCATCACTGTTGCTGTTTGCAAGATGACATACTAGCTGAGTGTTTCTTTGCTGGATTGAGTTAGATGGCTGCAGCCGGTGGTGAAGTGACCAGGCAGTCCTGTTGATCTGGGCAGGGATCTCCCACCAGTCTGAGGGTTAACTAAATAACTATTGGCTGGTTTAGATAGCCTCGACATTTCTCCTAGAATATTCTCCTGGGTGTGTTCTCCTGGCAAAACAGAGGTCAATGAGAGGATGTGGGAACAGGCGTTTCTTCCAGTCTCTTGTGTCAAGTTCGCTCCTTCCCCAGTGGCCAAAGCAGGTGTCTTGGCCGAGTTCAGGGTATGCATGGGAGAATTTTAGCAAAGCTGTGAAAAAGCAGGCTCATTTCTGCAGTGAATTTCCACACATATTTAAAATGCTTATAGATATTGCCTAATTGCCTCTCCACAGGATTTAACTGTTTTTCACCATTACGAACGGTTTATAAGATTTTGGCAACAAACTTGAGTCTCCCAGTGTGAAAAATTAGGAACACGCACAATTTTACTTCCATGACCCTTGTCTTTTCCTTTTGATTTCTGCTGTTATGTTTTAGGACTACTGACCAAGTTCATTATGGTTATTGCTTTTTCTACAGTACAATTTTTCTTAGAGATGAATAACATTTACATTCTTTTTTTATAACTTTAATTAAAGCAACTTTAATGGTTCTTTTTTTTTTGCCTGAGCCATAATTAAAAGGGGATTAATGTTCACTCCGTTAGTCTTTTCATAGAGTAGTTTTGCCATTCCTAAGCATGTATATTTTGAACTACATTTTAGTTGGATAAAATTTTGTTATTAAGTTTGCAACATGGTCATGCGTGCTGTATTTTCTGAGATCATTCATATCTAGCACAAATGATTCATATATAACATACTTTCATACATAAATGAGCTGAGGATAAATGATTGGATTACATATTTCCCCTTATTTATCTACTATTTGAAATTAAATGTTCCTATAGTGAGCTTTGGAATAGATGATTTCCCCCCCCATCATTTATTCAACACTTTATTGAGCATCTACCATGTGACAGGCTCTATGTCAAGTACTAAGAGTATAGCAATAAACACCATACACACAAATATCTCTGCTTTCCTGGAATTTAAATTCTAGTGGGAGGTCATGGACAGTAAACACAATGACTAAGTCAATAATTATTTATATAATATAAATAAGGAAGTAAATATAAGTAAAACAAGAAAAGAGGGCATATGGAGTACCAGAGTGAGGGTTATTTTTAAATGGGGCAGTTAAGAAAAGAGTCCATGAAAAAGTGACATTTGAAGGAGATGAGTAAACAAGACCTATAGATATTTGGGTCAAGAATATTCTAGTCACAGTGTAAAGAGTAAGTGCAAAGGCCCTAAGGTGAACATGTCTGGCATATTTGAGGAATAGCAAAGAGACCTGTTTAACTGGAAAACAGAGAATGAAGTGAAGAATAATAAGGTCAGAACACTAAGGTCAGATCAGGTTGAGCCTTGTAGATTATTTTAGGAATTTGGTCTGCATCAAAATGAGATGTAAAAACACCGGATGAGTTTGAACAGAGAAGACACAAGTCTGACTTATTTTTATTAAGATCATTTATTTATTAATTTTTAGCTGTCTGTAGTCTTCAACTTTTGTTGTTACCCCTTCTTTTAACATTTTTTAAAAAGATTTTATTTATTCATTATAGAGAGGGGGGGGGGAGAGAGAGAGAGAGAGAAGGGGGAGGAGCAGGAAGCATCAACTCCCATATGTGCCTTGACCAGGCAAGCCCAGGGTTTTGAACCGGCAACCTCAGCGTTTCCAGGTTGACACTTTATCCACTGCGCCACCACAGGTCAGGCTCTTTTAACATTTTTATTCCATTATTTTATCTCCTCTCTGATATCTTATTTCAGAGATCATTTTCTCCATTTTTTGTCATAGTGCAAAGTCTAAAACTCTGAATTTCTTGGAGTGTGCATCACTAGAGTAGTGTTTGCTATTGTTTTACTATTCTGTGTTTTTTCCCCCTGCTGAAGTATTTTTGCATTATTAATGAGCCTTTTGTTTTCAAGCTTTTCATTTTTTAAAGGGACGTTGATGTCTAAGCCTGCTCATTGCCCTCAATAGTCTGGATATATTCTGTTCTGCATCCTGTTGTATTTTTATCAAGCTTTGATTTGGCAACAGATGATTAGGCAAGATTTGTTAAAGGACATTGCAAGTATGTAAAACATTGAGATTCCTCTATAAATAATACAATAAAAAAGCCTTCAGGAATCACTAGAAAAGCTTTCTTTAATGTTTATCTGACCTTTGATCTAGTGCTGAGTCCATGTTAGACACACAATAGATAGTTATTCAATGATTGAACGGTTCTGAGATTATTACACTGGAGAAGGTCTTTAAGAATTAATGGTCATTGAGAGAGGAGGTAAAATGAAAAGAATGAAGATAATTCAAATAAAAAATGAAGTCTGTGCTTTATTTGAATTAATATGGAAAGTCTTTTACATATACTGTGGTATTTTCAAATGCGCAAGACTCCAGATTACGTTTATGGATAAGAATGGCTGGAACGTTTATCACTCTGTTGATCATCAGGATTGATTTGGTTGATTCCCCTGGAGAGTGTTTTTTTCCTTCCTTGATCTAAATATCCTTTGGAAACTCAGTTCACAAAGGAAGAATGTATCTTTATCAGACAGACAAGAGTCCCCCTGAGTCATTTAGTGTCTCTTAAGACTAAGGGTACAGTATAGAGGCCAGCGGGACACAGTAACTAGGAAGCTTGGGGTGTTGATTTTCTCGGACTGCATCAGTGTCATTACATTGTTTTATTCTCCCCTCTTTCCGGCTTTTCTAAAATTGTCAGTTTACTGACTGACCCAGAGAGCATATCAGTATTGCCTAGTTCTTATTCAATGTTTTAATAAGTGTTTGGCTATCAAGCTACACTAATATTAAGTTGTAATCAGAGGAAAACTTAGGCTCTCCTGGTTTATGATATTATTGTTGACAGAATTGAGAGAATATGTAAGTTCAAGACACAGATAACCCTTTCATGATATAGGTGCACATTACGGAGAACATGAAACATTTACTTGAAAGTGGAAAGTGTAACCTTAATGCTGCTGAGTTTAACTGGAAGATCAGTAATCCTGCTTGGTTTTCATCTTCCCTTGTGAAGTTTTCAAATGCGTTCATGTTTTATTTAGCTAATGTGTTATTAAATACATTGAGGTGATATGTTTTACTTTCTCTGAACTCTAACGAGGGGTGAGGAGGCCTGTGGTGACGTGATGGCTGGTATATGAGGGAGGGTTGTGCTGAGACCATGGGACCGACGCTGGGGGGCGCCGAGAGCTCGCACTTACCCAGCACGCCTCTGTTCCCTGCTCTATGCAGGTGCTTTAAATACATTACAGTGTGTCATGTGTAGAACGACTGTTCTAAGTTTTATTTAATATTCTAGGCGATTGAACCAAATGAAATTGCCATTTTTGTGGGTTAAAAAAAAAGGCTGCATCTTGGCAATTTCAAATGCTTCAACCTAATATTTTCTTTTTATGGAGTGGAAAAAGCTGCTGTGTAGAGAGATTAAGTAATTTTCCCAAATCATGCAGTATCAAACTTAGGTTTTATGACTCTCAAATCTGTTCTTATTCCACTATACTGGGCTCCCTTCCAAAGAGGCTCTGTCATTACTTCCCTGTTAATGGTGGAGAAACCATTTAATATATCTGCATCATGGTTTCCAGACCCCAGAGATCTGTTAATACCACCCACCTCCTTGATAGAACTGTAATTAGGATCAGATGAACTTCTGTGTAATACTGTTCGGGGAATATGTCCTGGTTTTTTAGTCCAGGAATGTGGTCAAAAGATATAACATCAACCAAAATGGAAAACATACAACTTTCCGTGATATAAACTATATCTTTAGCCCCTTACCCTGCCCAAATCTCTTAAATTTCTTATAATTGGGAAAGTTATCTTTTTCTGTAGGAGAATATCATAGCTTGGAAATATTTTGCATTTAGCAGCTGAAAAGATTAAAACCGTGTAAATAGTGGCTGACCTCTCAGGGGTAGTTTAATGAGTTTGCTCAAAGGAAAGAGAAATTCACTGGAATGTTTGGAAGATTCACTAACCTTAGGCATCCACAACTTTTATTACAAATAATGAATACTCAATAAATATTAAATGAATAACAGAATATGGAAAGTGAAGGAGAGAGAGAATGAGAGATTTTTAAAACTCTTACTATAAATTCTACAGAAATACTAATATCACAATAGAACTCTGAATTGCTGAGGATTATCTGAAGAATCCAATAAGAATTAAGAACTTTTAGAATTAATAAAGTAATTTGTTTTACTTGGATATACATGTGTAGGGTCCAAACTTATATTTTTTCTCTTTGGGGTTCCTGGAACACATATATGCCATGAACGGTAATAGACGCTGATGACATAGTGACAACAAAACAGACACATTGCCACCCTTATCCAACTCACGGTGTGCTCTGGTACTCGAGGCTCTACCTGGTAAATGGACTTCATGGAAATTTGACTAGGTTCTTTGAACACAGTTTAAAGAAGATGACAGGACGGCTTTCATTTGTAAGGCGACTAACTTTGTTACAATGAAAAGGAGGACAAAAATAAATGGAAGAAAATAATATCATAAATAAAAGAAACATTTTATTCGTTGCCACAGTAACACACTATGATATGATAAATGCATAATTAAAACATTTTTAATATTTTATATTGTAATTATGCTTACATGCCTATTAATTTTTAATAATGATTGTAAGAAAAAAGTACTCGTTTAGGTACAAATATGTCACATCACACGCAATGGATCGACTCTGCATCGATCGAATACGGACATTTACAGATGAGTCTTCCAATATCAAAAAGGAGGACATGTAGGAGGGCACTTTTCGAGGAAGGACGGAACTTACAAAAGAAGGACTGTCCTCCCTAAGGTGACGTTTGGTCACCTTAGTCATTTGGGTTATAATTAAGGGACACTTACAGGAACAGGAAAATGTTTGGATGCTTTGGGGACATGCAGTCGATGCTTAGCTGATGAGAACTGTGATGGTCCCATGCTCAGCTCCTTCTTCCTGGAGGTGAGGATGTCAGGTTATTGAGGGGAGGTGCTTAGCAGCACAGAGATCTGAGTCAGGGATGTGACTTATTAGTGTTAGACATGGATCACCAGCCATTGGCTCTCTGTCCCCAACTCTGGCCCAATCCTGGGAGTTTCTATATTTCTCCAGATTTTCAGCAGGACATTCCATAGTGAACTGAAAAGCTTAGCATAGGCGGTAAGTGCTACATACATGCTATTTAATCATAGGGATATTTTTGTAGAAGGGCTTCTGATAGCGTAAAAGTCGTGGGCACACGTAAAGGTGAGCAATTTTCTGCTCAATTTATGAGCTTTTACCCACTAAGACTGTAATACAATCTATTGTTTTTTCATAATGATAAATTTAATATAGTAGTGATTACGAACAAGTCCTGCATCTCTCATTAGAAGGATGTGGATTATAACAGAGTCTGGGAACGCAAGCCTGAGTACATTACCTGACATGTGACAGGTACCGAAGAACACATGAATGGGATGAGTCAGTGAAATGGACTGGAGGTTATGCTACCCTGTGCAGTTAGAGCATCCAGCAAGCCAAAGGCAGCATCTGGGTCCAGGATATTCCCCAGTAACAGCAGGCAACAGGTCAATACTGGTCATACGCTGCCCGTGCTTTAAATGAATGCACGTTCTGATTTTTGCCATTTTATAAAGGTATCTGTGGAGCAAAGCTTGGTAAGATTCCCCATTCGAGTGACACCTGAAGATCTGGCTTTAGGGTTACAAAGATCAGTACAGCCGTGTTTGTGTGGGTCTGCATGTGTGTGCCTTCATATTGGATACAAAACAGAGATGAACATGAAGTCTCATTGTTTAAGTTAAAATTTCAAATACCATAACTGTTAATGGTTTATTTCAGGTGTTTCTTCATGAGGTTTCACAGCTTTCAAAATAGTATTCTAAAAAGTTGTAATTGAGGTTTATGAACTATAATATGTACTATAAGACTTCATTTAGCCTATCTCTTTCTTCCTTCCTTCCTCCCTCCCTCCCTCCCTCCCCCTCCCCCTCCCCTCCTTCCCCCTCCCCCTCCCTCTCCCTCCCTCCCCCTCCCTCCCTTCTTTCCTTTCTTCTTTTCTTCCTTTTTCCCCTTTCCCTTCCCCTTCCCCTTCTCCTTCCCCTCCCCTCCCTCCCCTCCCTTCTCTTCTTTTTTTTTGCCTAGGTAGAGGTGGGTAGTAAGTAGATTGGTAATATACTGATATGTCAAGTCATTCCTCAGTGGAGGGTGTCCCACGGAAGGTGAGATTTCAGTGGGAACTTACTTTAGGGTAGCTAAGGGTGGAAATAACATGAATTTGAGGGTTGCTAACTTACCCATGCAGAACTCTCAAAGTGATTTTTTTTTTTTTTTTTTTTTTTTTTGCCATATGGCCCTATCCATCTTCTTCATACCAGAAGTCTGCCTACAGCAATTCAGAGTCAAATATTTCTGCTATGAACTTGAGCTTGTTTAGATTCCAGTTCTACTCCTTTGGGGCATGATTTGAACCAGTGAGGTTGGGAAGTGCATGTGGCGGTGGACATATCAGTTAGTTTATGATTTCCAGATTTAGCAAATAAAAATACAGGACAACAAGTTCCATTTGACTTTCAGAGCAACAACAAGTACTTTTAGTCTGAGTATGTCCAAAACACTGCACTAAAAAATTTTGTTGTTTGTCTGCATGTCAAGTTTAACTGCTTCCCCACCCCTTATTTGATCTGGCAGCCCATTACTGAGTTAGAACTTTAGTGGAGGAAGCTACCACCTAAAGACTGCTAGAATGTTGCTATCGACATTTGTTGATGCTGGGTTTTTTTTTTTGCACAATGGTATTTGGTTGGCCATCTTCTAATAATAAAATGTGAAGAAAAAAGGGAGTATGAATTTAGCACCCTGGGCACAGAGTGTCCCAGGTCACTTGTCAGAGGTGACCCCTCTAATGACCTCCTGTGTATACAGAGAAGGTCGTGAGCTACTGAGTGGCCATGTTTGCATTGACCTGGGAGTCTCCTGTGAGAAAAAGAATTAAGAGTCTTTAATGCCTGTTACTGAAAGTTTCCACATAATTTGGTCCTGACTGACACCTTTCAGCAAATAGAGATACCCAGGATCTCAGAAGGTAACTTTCATATGGTCAGGGGAGACTGAGCTGGTGGCCTAGCTCAAGCTGCAGAGATGTTGCCCAGTAAGTGCCACCGGCTGAGAAGCCCCCCATCCAGTGTTCCTGGCCAAGGGTGGGCTATGGCAGTAATCTCATGCGACCAAGGTGTTCAATTTTTTGCAAATGCCACACCAGAGAGAGTAAAGCCATTTCTTGTGCCAGTACTCCTGTGGCGAGGCACACATCTGGGCCAGCAGCGCTAACCTTCCAGAATGGACACAAAGACAGAGCCAGGAAAAGTGAGTCACAGGCTGGTGAGCTCAGGTTTGACACAGCAGCCACCATGCAGGGTCTCATGTGACTCCTTCCGTTTACACCAGTGGTTCTCAAATTTTTTGAAGTTGGGGCACATTTAAAACCCTACAAATAATTGTAGGCGCACTATATACAAATTTCTGAGAAATATGTTACAATAATTAAGTCAAATATTAAAGAAAAAATATATAAAGTCCAAGTGTGCTTTTATGGTAATTAAATGAAATACAACAAAGTTAAATTTATTCTGACATTAAAAAACATTTTTATGTTATATTTTTTGAGTTATGCTTTTTAGAATTCATAAAAAAGGGGTTAAAAATTTAAAAATGACAAAAAAGTTATCTTTTTATATATCTAGATACATTCTTAGTAAGATTTAGTAAATTCGGCAGGTCCCGGTGCAAATGTGTTAAGTTTTTTCATTCTTGTGTTTATGAGAAACACTAGTCTGATGTGTCCTAGTGATTTCTTCAATGTTTGGGCATCTATTTGAAAGGCAAACTCTCATTTCCTCATTAATACATTGAAGAATTCCTCTCTTTTTACTCTTACTTGTTTTGAGTGCAGAAACCCCCACCATACATATCATCTTAACTTTACACCAAACAAAGGTTAGAAGAAACTTGCCTCCAGTCTTTCTGGGGAACATGGGGGGTAGTGTAAACAATCCAGCACCCCACCTTAACAGCCTTTTGCAACCTAATCAGGCAAGTGAGGTGGGGGGTTGGGCCGACTGTCAGCTTACAGCCAATTCCCCACACTTCTGTCCCTCAAAAATCTAAACTCCAAAAACCGTGTTGGTTTTTTGGTCCCCAACAGGCACATATTTCTCTGGAATACCATAGGGTGCACCTGGAAATCTTCTAGGGCGCACCAGTGCGTCCTGGCTCACACTTTGAGAAGCACTGGTTTACACTGATTCACCAAGTGTAGTTGGATGTGTTTGCCTGGTCCGTTTTCTCCCTGAATGTTCATTCTTTCAGAAGCCTGCCTCCCCTTGCAATCGAGTTGCTTCTGTCTCTCTTTCATCTCAGTTGAGCATTTAAACACGTTGGAATGCTTTACTAATTCTTTTTCTTAGAGGCTACTTGGCTCTAGTACATGAATAAAAATTAGGAAGGGAGTCAGTGGGGGCTGGGGAAGGATGTGTGATGGTGGGGGGTGGGTACCCTGATCTTAGCCTTGCCCCTGTGTTTAAGGTGACTAGTTCCTGGCACATAGAGCCAATAAATATGAGTTTCCTTTCACCTCTTCATTAACAACTGCCCTGGAACCAGCAGGCTGGTTTTATGGCCAGAGAAGAGAGACCAGGAAGAACAGTAGTAGAGATTTTCTTTTCTCTGTTTCCATGGGAATTGTCAGTGGAAGGGTGGAATCTGTCAGGTAAGTGTGAACTGCAAACTACCTGGTGGCTGTCAGATTGTAAACATTCTGGGGACCTTGCTTTTCCCTTTAACAAGCTAAGAAATTGGGACTAAACTCGTGATCAGTAATCCTGGGTGCACATGAAGGTGACTTGGCAAGTATCGGCCATTACAGCTCATGCCAGGATGGCCGTAAAATTTACCATCTAAACTAGGGTCCCAAAAGCTTACAACTGGGAGCCAAAAAATAATTAGCAGGCACTAATTGTTCCATAAAAGGGGTCAAATAGGATTTTTCCTAGGGAATCTGGACTGTATTTTCTCCCTCTGCATGGCTGAAAGTTCTGACTTAATTGGTCGGGGTGTGTGTGAGTGTGTGTGTGTGTGGGGGGAGTGCAACTCTGATGAGCCGCTTGCCTGTGAATCACTGGAATCTTCCCGAAGTCCTTTACCCTGTGGCATGTTTTTTATTGGCCCCTGTGCCGACAGTTGACTATGGATGAACGTGTAAATTCTGGGTATTTGTGTTACATACTTCAGTGCTTTCTCTGAGCCTCTTGCTACTTTTTCTCTTCTGATACAGACCACAGGGGGCAGGAGCAGGAAGAAAATTCTTGGAGCCTGTTTTGCTTATTTTTCCCTTAAGATAAACTTCATTCTCAAGCAGCCGCTCTGGCATCATGACCTACTGCAGAGAAAGTAGATTAAAAACGATTGTGCCTTCTGGGAAGAGCACGCTCGCTCCTTCCTGAATTTAGGTCATATTAGTGCACGCAGATTAATGGCACGTCCAATCAAAGAGGGTGCTGGGAATGGCGAGTGGAGCCCGTGGACAGCTGCGGCCGCGGCAGGCAGGGCCCCAGCGTGCCCGGGGAAGGACCGACGTCGGCTCCGTCTGTCACAGGAGAGAAAGGCGCGTTCACTACTACACTGGGGCTCAGGCTGGTAATGCAGATGCTCTATACAGCTTTTCAGTTCCTCTGATAAGAAACTGAACTAATTTAAAAAGCTCTGAGAGGGATGAGCACATCCGAGTATCTATGTCACAACTGCGGTCTCTGAAGGGGTACCCCTTAGTCACCCATGCGTCATGCCATATGAGGGCAGTTATCCTCTCGGAGGCTATCATCGGATAAGGGTAGGCAAGGGAACCCAGAGCAAGCCGTCGGGCACAACAAAAAAAGATGACACAAGGCCGTCCAATTTCCTTTCTCTAGAATGTCAGTTGAAGTGGCTGGGCAGTTAACAGGCAGGAGAGGAGCAGAATGTAAAGGCTGGAATGGAAGGAAGGGCGGGGAGAGTGTGATGGGCCCAACGATATGAGGGGCCAGAAACCAGGAGACAGCAGCTGCCAAAAGCGTGGTGCTAGCGCCGGTGGTGGTCTGCACGCTGACATCCTTGCTCTGAGCTGCGCAGAGGGAAAGGGAGGAAGCTGTGCTTTCAGACTGGAAGGTGATCTGACATTGCTTTGCCATCCAAATGTGCGATTGTGGGTTTTATAAGATTATTGGCCCATGGGGAGTGAGCAGGGAACATTCCTTGTCCCTGATAGTTTGAGAACCCCTAGATTAGAAGCCGTGGGTCACAGTTTGGGAAGAAGGAACATGGAGAAGCACAGTTTTATCAATGGCTGAGTTTTTATGAAAACTTGTGAGTAGCTATTGCTGAGGCCTTAGAGCTACCTAAGTACAGCATCACTGGCCATCCTTTTGTATTCTTTCTGTGGCATGGCCTCTGACATTTCAGTAAGTTTGCTTCTTGTAACTAAAGACCACAAATGAAAACAAAGAAAGAAAACATTTGTAGATGTGTTAGAGCTTCTAAATTATTATATAATAGGGCTGAGAAATGTCTGTAGATTTTTCATTTCACATGTTGAGTTGTCATGCCATTTTAAATTAGAAATGTAGGATTTAACAATTTATTGATTTAATGACAGAATTGTTCATGGACTGGTGGGCTCCAGAAGAAGCCAGCTAGACAGCAAGGAGGGACTCTATGGCCCATGAGAGAAAATCATCATAGGAAAGGAGCCCAGTAAGTCATTCAGGGCACAACCTGAGTTTGTACCTGATCCTACCTGATATTCACACTTCCGTTCCTGTGTTCCCTGATTAGTATCGTAAAATTGAACAAAATGCACCATCCAACAATTCTGCTAGGAATTCCTTCCTCTTTGCATCCCAGTGAAGGGGCAGGGTACGTGGAGGGCTAGGAGCCTTTCTCCTGATCAGAGACACAAATGCAAGGGACACTGAGAAGCTCCAGGTAGTTGTAGTGGAGAGACCTGATGCCACAATGTTACTGGTAGCCAAGAGCAGGTCAGTCCCAGGTGTGAGGAACCTGCACAAAAGTGGGCCATGTCGGTTTGCCCAACAACATGGTGGGTGGTTTGGAAAGGTTCACCGTGGTGAAAGTGAGTGACTGTGGAGTAAAATCTAGAAAGATAATGGATGCAACTTCTGGGACACAGGGATTCCAGGGATGCAGTTAGCAGAACAAATTATATGTGAGGCAATTCTACCCTCCCCTGCCCCACTGCCTTTGAACCAGAAAATCTGCAACATTCATAAAGACCCAGGTAGGAAGAAGGACTGACAACTTTTTGTTGTGTGGGCAGTGCTCTTGATCTATTTGATCTGCAAAGTGTTTAACCCAGGAAGCAACTGTGTCACATCTGTGATGTGCATGGGGGACAGTGGAATATGCGGACTCAGTCCAGAAGGAAGAGTTAAGGAAGTCTTAGCTGTGGGTGTGAGGATAGTTAGATAGGGCCATTGGGGTATCAATAATTGAGGATGCAGATGCCAGACTAGAGAGCCTGAATTTATCCTGTAGGCCATAAGGAGCCACTGAAGATTACTATAAAGTGCAATAATATAGGGAAAGGCAATTTTACAACATAGATTTAGGCTGAGCCTAGCATGGTGTGCAGGACAGTTTAGGGTTTATGCAAGGGGATTGGGCACTTAGTCTTGTAGAACTAATAGGAGACTTGATCAGGGGCATGAAGGAAAGAATGCAAAGGAATGATCACAAGAGATATTAAGACTGGGAATTGATTACATATATATTTAGGTAACTTAGTCACTTTAATCTCTTGTACTTACTTTAATTGTTATCCACAACATATATTAAACTACAATTCCATTAGTCGATATAAAAAGTGGGTTAAATAGACTTCAAGACATCCTTTATGATAGGGGTCAGGAACCTTTTTGGCTGAGAGCCATGAACACCACATATTTTAAAATGTAATTCTGTGAGAGCCATACAATATGTTTAACACTAAATACAAGTAAATGTGTGCATTTTATGTAAGACCAACACTTTAAAGTACAATAAGTCTCTGAATTCTTTTTAATAACGTTGTTATGCTGTTGCTAACCAATGATGAATAAAGTACTTCTTACCATTAGTGTGACTTCTGGTGCTGCATGGTTTTGCTGATGGCTTTGTAGTCTGGTTGATACGTGGTGAGGTTAACCTTCATGTAGGCATTGAGACTTCCATCCATTAAACGTGATCGTAGGTTGGTCTTAACATTCTCTGGATGTGAGAAAGACTGCTCACATGCATACATTGAGCCAAACATTGTCAGTACAGCAATACTCACACGCTGCAATATGTGCTATGTGATGGTTAGTGCGTTCCAAGTTTTGACAATCAGTTGGTCCACGGGTTGAAGTTTTTTCATTCTCCCCACTTGTGTTTGCTCGCCAACTCTGCTTGCTGTCGTGCAAGTCTTTCCAAACCTTCATTCAGTGACTTGAACTTATTCACCCACATGTCTGAGGCCTTCAGGTCAGCAGCTTGTAGCTCAAAATCTCTGACAGAGACACCGGGGATGTAACTCAGGTCGGCACTGTCCACTGCGCACTCGTGTGGATGGGTGATGAACTTAAAAAGACGAGTGTGCTCACGAAATTCTCCAAAGCACGCTTTGAATAACTGCAGGAGATTAGATGTGAAGCCCGCTAGCTGCTGGAGATCAAGATGTTGAGCAGGGTCACTTGCTGTGCATGCATCTTTAAACTCTCCCAGTTTTTCAAAGAGTAGTAAATGACCTGTTTCAATGTCAGCGATGAAGAGTTCCAACTTGTTTTCAAATGCAAACACTGCTTGTTGAAGGGATAAGACTGTGTTTCCAATGCCTTGTGTTTTCACATTGAGCTGGTTCAGATGTTCAGTCATGTCCACGAGATAGTAGAACTTCAGGAGCCACTCAGTGTTAGCTAACTCAGGATGCTCGACATTTTTCATTTCAAGAAAAGTCCAGATTTCGCTCAGACAAGCCGCGAAATGGCTGAGCACCTTCTCTCTTGACAACCAATGCACATTGCTGTGCAGAAGCAGACCAGGATAATTATTCCCAACATCATCCAGCAGTGTTTTAAACTGGCAATCATTTAAAGCTCGGGCAACAATAAAGTTGACCACCCGAATGACCAGCGACATCACCTCACCAAGCTGCTCACCACACATCTGAGCACAAAGCGCCTCCTGATGTAGGATGCAGTGAAAACTTAGGATGGGTTTCTTTTCATGTTCATGAAGAAGTGCTACGAATCCTCTGTTTTTCCCCCACCATGCATGGAGCACCATCAGTACACACCGAAATAAGTTTATCCATCGGTAAATTTTTGTCTTTAGCGAACTCAGTGAAAGACTTGAATAAATCCTCCCCTCTTGTTGTCTCTTTCATAGGCAAAACAGCAGGACTTTCCTCACATAGTGTGTCACCAACAGCATACCTTGCAATCATGCTGACTGGGATAAATGGCTTTGTCTGTTGACTCATCCAAAGCGAGAGAAAAGAATGGTGCTGCATTTATGTTCTTCACTTGTGTTGCCTCAATTTAATTTGCCATCATGATGGTACGATCATGAACAGTTCTTGCTGACAGAGGCATGTCTTTTATTCATTTGATTATCTTGTCTTTATACGAAAAGTTGTCAAAAAGTTCATTGGCAATATCAAGCATGAATGTTTTGGCATACTCCCCATCTGTGAATGGCTTTCTGTTTCTCACAATTGCCAAAGCACCAGCAAAGCTAGCCGAATTCCAGTCACTTTGTTGAGTCCAAACACGGAATTGCTGCTGACTAGCTTGCACTCTGCACAGTAGCTCTTGACATGCTTTCTTCCTGCTGTCCCCTGCTGGATATTTCGATGCATATGTAGTATGGCATGTGTCGAAGTGCCGCTTTATATTTGACTGTTTCATCGATGCAATTTTATCATTGCATATTAGACGCACTATAGAACCTGCTCTCTCCACAAAGGCGAATTCCTCTGTCCATTCCTGATGAAAAGTACGATACTCCTCATCTTTGTTTCTTTTAGCTATCTTCTTCGTTGAAAGGGTTTCTGCAATTAGCTAGCTGACTACTTGATTAAAAGGAAGGAAGTTTACTTCCTGACTTCACAACGACCTGTGTACATTATGCATTATCCAATAAAAATTTGGTGTTCTCCCAGAGAACAGCTGTGATTAGCTCCAGCCACCTGCAACCATGAACATGAGTGGTAGGAAATGAATGAATTGTAATACATGAGAATGTTTTATATTTTTAAAGTTATTATTATCTTTTATTAAAGATTTGTCTGCGAGCCCGATGCAGCCATCAAAAGAGCCACATCTGGCTCACGAGCCATAGGTTCCCAACCGCTGCTTTATGAATTCCTAATGCAAACAGGCAATCATAGAAAAATATGCACTGAACAAATGTTATAAAATCTCATAGATCTAAAAAAATGATGGGAAAAAACATCAGATTAAAATACTAGGCATTCCGGATTACAAAATATTTTAAAAGAAATGTGGTTTTGCTATTTTCTGTAGAGCTAGGTGCTCTAGTTTAACATTACACAGAAGAGGTTTTATTTTAATTAAAAGCTAAAATTTTTATAATTAGTATTATTCTTCATCTGTAATGTGCTTCTAAATAATAATTTTTAATCATAATTTGGTAACTACTAAATTTGTCAAATCTATTAAAAGCAGTTTAGGCTTGAATTAAAGAGTGCCTTAAAATATGCAATTATAGTTTGACTGGTGGTGGAGCAGTAGATAAAGTGTTTACAGGGATGCTGAGGTCCCAGGTTCAAAACCCTCAAGTCAGGGGCTCAATCATCCAGCTTGAGTGCAGGCTTGCCAGCTTGAGCACACGGTCATTGGTTTGAGTGTGGGATCACCGAAATGATCCAAAAGTCACTGGCTTGAGTCCAAAGGTCACTGGCTTGAAGTCTGAGGTTGCTGGCTTGAGCTCAAGGTTACTGGCTTGTGCAAAAGGTCACTGGCTTGGCTGGAGCCCCCTGGTCTAGGCACATATGAGGAGGAATCAATGAACAACTATGGTGATGCAACCAACTATGAGTTGATGCTTCTCATCTCTCTCTCTTCCTGTATCTGTCTGTCTCTCTGTCTCATAAAAGTGTTTAAATAAAAATATGCAATTATATTTTATGAAAGTGTAAGGTAATTTAGGATACAGAGAATAATATGGAATTGTGGGAGTATAATAGAAGCAATTCTGCTAGGCTACAAACCATCAGGGTTGTGATTCTGACAGAAGAGAAATTTAAGGAGTTACTTCTATAATAGGAAAAGCAAAATACTTGTAAACTTGAGCCCTTGGCACATACACAGTAGTTAAATGCCTTTGTGGGGGCTGTGATAGGGCAGGACACTGAATGTGAAAGTAGAATCAGGTATTTGAGTTCTGTCTTAAAAAGGACAGATACAGCTCTGTCGTCTAAGGTATAATTTTAAGGATGATGGGAGGGCTGCTTCTAAAACTTCTTCCCTACTCAAAGGTGTTGCTATCTAGAATTTCAAAATGAGTGGCAACTTGAACTTTTTTCTTTTCTTTTTCTTTCTTTTTGCTTTGGGGAAAAATAATCTCATGGACACGGACAACAGTGTGGTGATAGCTGGAGAGAAGGGCAGGTGACGGAGGACCCAAGCAGTGTAAGAATGGTGGATGGAGACTTGACTTCAGGGTGAACACCCAATATGGTGTACAGATGTGCTGTAGAATTGGGCAACTGAAATCTGTATATTTTTGTTAACCAGTGTGACCCCAATTGAATAAGTGTGGCAGGACACACCTCCCTTCTTCATTATATTAGATATGGTCACCGTACTTGCTTTGTAAAAGAAAATATCAGTAGAAATGAGAAGCCATTCATTCAAGGGGGACCCCTCCTCTCCTTCCCACTGTACTCCATCTCAGAAAATGGTTTCTCCATCAGCCTATGTCTCAGCACACAAAGGCCTGTAATAGATTGGATCGTGAGCTATCAAAAAAGAAACTGTTGTTATGTGCTCCTAAGACTATGGACTCATTTACTATATTGCTGCATAACTTAGGTAAGCTGATTGATTCTCTTTCTTTAATATTTCTATTTTTTTAAAACAAAATTTTGATTATGTTGTATTTATATATGAAGCTCTCTTTCCTGTGCTTTTATTCCTACCTTTATTTTGAAACATTAAAAAATACCCAGAAGTGGTCATCAAACACAAAGACAAATAGCTTTTCTATTCTTAAAATCAGCTGAAAAGTTAGATGTATTAGAATATAACATGCTCTGAACAAGATATTGGCAGTCATTTGGGGGTTTTCTCCTCACTTTCACCAGGTGGTGGTTGAATTTATATCATAGCTTTATTATTTATAATTAATTGAACTTAGTTTAATTTATAAAAATAGTAAAACCCTGACTGGTGTTCAAAGCATCTCTGACCTCTGAAATCTTCTTCTATCACCTGTGTTCTAACAATTAAGACTTTATCACCCAGAATGGTGGACAACCCAGAGAGCTTGAACATTCATTCTTTAGTTTCTTGTTATTTTCTTATTTCTTTTTCTTTTTCTTAAATTAGAGATAATCTACTTATTAACTAAAAAGAAAGTAAGAAAACTACATTCACAGAAATGATGAATCAATTTTTAAAATCTGTAGTGTGGTTTGCAATTGTTTCTTATATTTATTTTTTTAATATAACATTAAAGAAGCTGACTTTCCCATGGCCTTGGAACTAAGCCCTGGGTTTCCAGGAAAAGTAATTCAAATGGAGATATTTTATGGCAATTAGATGGGTTAGAGAAAAGCTTTTAACAACTCAGAGCCTGTCAAACAAGAAGACATTATCTAAATGTCTTTGAAAAGATTTTAATTTCATTATTACTTCTTATCCATTTGAAAAAAGGAAGCTCATGGGAAAATGTCATTGTGTGTATTAACATTTCTGACATATCTTCTCTAAGCTCCATCAAGCCAAAAGCCGAGAAGTGAAAATTATTACTTAAAAAAGAATCAATCAGAAAAATACCTGAATTATATTTATTTGGAATATTAATCAATCAATTAATTGTTCATTCAGTGATTTAGTTATTTCTTTTTTTAAGGCACTTATATCACACTTAGTATTAAGGACAAATATAATACATACAAAAATATAATGTGAGCAGAAATAGCTTAGTGTAAGTCAATTTCCTTCCAATAACTTTAGGGTAAATAAGTAAATTTTAATATTTTTGGTATGGTAACACTTTATTTTGAACTTTTGGTGATTGTAGCCATCACTTGACTTGCTCCAAAAGACATATTATGTATTTTAGCTTTGGTTTTAATTTTACAAAGTGATGTTTCTTAGCTTCATGATAAACTAAACATTTCATTTCCGAGGGACACAATCAAAGCAGATAGTAGATATTCATGTTTCAATTCCTGAAAAGCCCTTTAGATGTCTCTGTTTCCTATCTTAAGAGAATAAAGCCACCGGGAAAGATAAAACCTGGACCCAACTTCCTGACAAGTTGAATTTGTCCTTTAAGGACAAACAGACCTTTTTTTTTTATAAATTTTTTTTTTAATGGGCTGACATCAGTAAATCAGGATACATATATTCAAAGATAACATGTCCAGGTTATCTTGTTCAATTATGTTGCATACCCATCACGCAAAGTCAGATTGTCCTCTGTCACCTTCTATCTAGTTTTCTTTGTGCCCCTCCCCCTCCCCCTTTTCCTTTCCCTCTTCCCCCTCCCCCCATAACCACCACACTCTTATCAATATCTCTTAGTCTCACTTTTATGTCCCACCTACGTATGGAATAATGCAGTTCCTGGTTTTTTCTGATTTACTTATTTCACTTCATATAATGTTATCAAGATCCCACCATTTTACTGTAAATGATCTGATGTCATCATTTCTTATGGCTGAGTAGTATTCCATAGTGTATATGTGCCACATCTTCTTTATCCAGTCATCTATTGATGGGCTTTTTGGTTGTTTCCATGTCCTGGCCACTGTGAACAATGCTGCAATGAACATGGGGCTGCATGTGTCTTTACATATCAATGTTTCTGAGTTTTGGGGGTATATACCCAGTAGAGGGATTGCTGGGTCATAAGGTAGTTCTATTTTCAGTTTTTTGAAAAACAGACCTTTTTGAAAACAGAATTTGACAAAGTTAATGAAAGAAAAATACAGATGATGGCATGCAGATATGTCATTACTACTTTATAGTATTTATGAGCCAAAACTCTTCTCGAGTAGGGAATTGTCCCTTTCTACTTCTTTTGCAGGCAATTCGGGGACATAATACAATCTGGGTTTATAGTGCAACCCGTATTTTCATTAGAGGATATCTAGTCAAACTGAAGTGACAAAAATTACGTCTACATATGTATTTATTCTATGACTAGTCTTTTAAAGGGTATAAAATATTGAAATGACTCTGGTTTATTATATATGTGCATATGTCTCTTAAAAATTAAAACATGCCAGGATACAGTGGTATGTTTGGGAAGGAAAAAAGACATCTGAAAATGTTATTAGATTTGCAGTTGACTGAGACGGGTTCAATACACACACTTTACCTCCCTTCTCTACCAAATCCTAACTTAATTGATATCTAAAGAATTTTTAAAATCACAATCCAAAAGACAGAACATGGGAAGAAATTCTGAAAAAATTTTGGCAGATGGAAGAGCAGAGTGGAAGAAGCTAAAAGGGAAGCGCCTGCAGATGGGGACAGTAGGAATCAGGCCACAGAACTCCACAGCCACCAAGTACCTCTGAAAGGAAAAGGTCGGTGTGGGATAAAAATTAAAGGCTTTACTCCTTGCAGTGTTACCCACAATACCTTCTCTAAGCCCCATCAAGTCAAAGGTTGTGTGAGTCAACTACTCCTTCTCCCAAACCCTGCAGTTGACAGGAGGTTTACATCCTAGAAAGTTTAGATTTGGGGGCATCAGAAGTAGTAGAATGAAAGGTGAGATAATATTCTGATGAAAGAGCACTTAAGTGAACATCTAAATACTGTATATTCATAAACCCCTTGGTTTTCCTCCCGTTTCAACATGAGGAATGTGGGCAGTGAAGCTTTAGAGCCAACTTTGTATACTGGTAGGTTTTTTTCTGGAGTACTTGATTGGTGCAAGAAACATAAGCATATTTGCTGATATTTCTGCATCCTGACCACCCTGCAACAAAGCTCACCAATTAGAATGTTCATTGATAACAGAATTATCAATATAAATCGATATCCAAGGACCACCAGACATTTGATGACATCTGAGACATCATATGAGTCAGAGATAAGAAGATGAAAAGAACTCAGAAGAAAAAGGCAGTTTAGAGCAGAAGAAAAAAAGATAAGACAAAGAATCATTAATATTCATAAGGACTCAGGGAATATATTTTACTCTTGAAGAAATAACAAGAATTTTAAAAATTCATAGACTAAGAAAGTCATAAGAAGTAAAAAAGTTTTAGCAACAGTAAAACATTTAATATATGTATGAAGGATAAAGTGAGGACTCTTCAAAAAAAAATTAGAACAAAAAGGGAAAGATAAAACAAATAGGAAAGAAAACATTTTTAAAAATTAGTGGACCAACCAAGGGCAAAACATTCAACTAGTAAATCTTTGAGAAAGAAAAGAAAGAGAGGAAAAAGATTTAAAGAAATAATGTAAAAAAACTTCCAATGATTGAAAGCTATGAGGTTGTAGGTTGTAGGTAGAAGAGTATTTTCAGATATGTGGGCTCTCAAAAACTGGGTCATCTGTGCATGCTTTCTCAAGACACAAGACACTACTGAGGATGTGCTCTGTCAAAAAGGGACCAAATATATAGAAAGGAAGGAAGGCCATGTGTCCAACCAAGTAAAAGGGGCGCCAGAACAGGAGCCAGATGAAGAGTCCATGGTGAAGGGAAGTCCATCCAGGGGGTGGTGGAAGAAATCTGAGCGCTGTCCGACAGATCTGAGGTCAGTTAGTTCCTATTAGAAATGAGCCCTAAGACCTTCAGGAGATGTGCTTCCAAAGTAGAAATGGAACTGGTGCATTTGACCACTGAACATTATGCTTCCAACAAGCCCAAATCAGGGATGTAATCAAAACACTGTTTTGTTTTGTTTTTTTTTTCTGTCTTCCATGTTGTGTTACAGCTTTTCTGTGATCAAATTCCATCCTCTCCTCCTTTTCTTCTGGATAAATTCTCCAGAAGTTAACATGGCTAACTGGATCACTCTTTGAAGATGAAAAGACTCTGGGGGCAGAAACAAGTTGGTTGTTTACAAAGCCTGTGAAAAAGCTTTCTTTTTCCTTTACACAGAAATAGATTGCATTTTCCAGCCTCTTTTGCCGTGAGATGTGTCCACGTGACTGGGTTCTGGCCAAGGGAACTTTGGGGCTTGGCTCATAAAAATTCCTGACACAGATGCCTCATATACTTTCCCCTTCTAGCAGACGTTAGACAGAAATGACCCTGGTGGCCCAGGACGGTGGTGGAACCATAAGTAGAAAGACACTGGGCCTCTGAATCACTGCTTGGTACTTGGAGCAGAGCCACCTGCCATTCAAGAACAAGACATCTCATGTGCACAAAAATAAATGTCTATTGTCATACCATACAAAACATTTAACAAAACTGTCCTCTGTAGACTTGCAAGGCAGACTATGCTTCTACTCAGCCTATAGCATTGGGGAAGGGTTCGGAAGAAGTCACATTGATAGGCATTACCATGTGATTCGGCAAAGTCTTCCCAAAAAGAGATGAACTCAGGGAAGAATTGGCAAGTGGAAAGCAACCAGAGAAAAACTAGAGGTTTGAGTCCTTGAATTTGAGACTTTCAATCTCAAATCTATTCTTAACATGTAAGTTAGAATATCCAGTTCCAGACTGTCACTGAAACTCTGCATTGGTCTAGCATTCAGCCCCCTCACCCCTGGCAAACCAGCTGCTTTCAGTGGGAGAGAAGCAGGTATGGGATTTTTGCTTTCCTTCATGTCCACATACTTGCCACTTGCAAGCTGTTATTACTGATGCTATGGGTTATGCAAATAGAGCTCAGTGGGAGGAAGGGACAGGGGCCGATAATTTCATACTAGCTCGGATTCTGTTATAAGATGGGCAAGTGTTTGAAGCTGATTGTCCTCTTTGGGCTCTTTGGTAATAACATTACTCCATTGCCTAAGCTCATCAGCTGCCCCTCCTGTCTTGCATTAAATGTCCGATCTCAGTTCTGTTGTCTCTCACACTCCAGGAAGCACGTCATCGCAAGCCCTCCAGGTTGTCCCAGGGAAGCCCTTTTTGCAAAGCATCACGCCCCTCACTTTCCCCGTAGAAAAGGTGAAACAGCCTAGCAAATCATAGCTCCACAAACTCTATCTTCACCTCCCATCTCTTGACATTTTTTCAATATCCTCCTGTGGTGTTTTGATATCTCCTTTAAAAATCTGCATTTTTGGTTCCACACTTCTCTCTGGAATTTCATATGTAGTGTATTGCCGTGACTCAGCTGGAATTTCCAACTTAACATTTTGTTACACTATATTAGAAGTTTTAAACCTCTCTTGGAAGATTAGGGGAGAGAACTAGTTATAGGCATTAAGAAACCAGTTACATAATAGAAATGTTGAAAATTAAGCAATTTTAAATTCTACATGAAACAGAAAGTTATATAAGAAAGGAAACTGACTGACTGTCTTCTCTCCACCCCACCTCCCATCCACACTATGGGGAGCCACTCCTTACCATTCAGGGAATGCAAGTAATATGGACAGGCAGTCTCAGACCTAATGAGGCTTAGCAAATCAATTTCCTCTGCCATAAACCAGAATGGAGGCAATGGGTTTAAAAGATGTTTTTGTCCATAGCAAATGGCACATCCCCAAATATTAAAAATAGCTAAACAAGATGCATTTCTTTGAGTCATTTGGTATCTTTCAAAGAAAAATGTAGGCATGACTAATGGGCTCATTGTCCATCCAGTTTCTAAAATTAGAATGTTCCCCTTTGATCTTTCTGTCTAGTCTAATTCCTCCAGACAGCTAACTGTTCTACAAGTACAGTCAGTTCTCTGTTGATCCTGTGGCTTGCATCCTAGAGCACTGAAATTAGGAATAGTGTGGCCAGATTGCTACCTCACTCCTGAAACGCCTTGGAAAGCAAACGTAGGAAGAAAGTGAGGCCATTCTCAGATAACAAAGGCTATGTCTCTGCAGGCTCAGGTAGAAGATCACGGTGCTTGCTTTTCGCAGCTCACACAGTCAGAGTCCCCTGCCCCTTTTCTGTGACTGTGCGGCTAATAGCACACCCCATGCCATCTTGTAATCGGTGTGTGAAATGGCATCTTTCTCACTGTGTGAGAATGCCTTACGGTCAAGGATCTTACTTGCTTTTGTGTCTCCATATATAAGAACAGTGCCGGGAACAAAGGACTCCATACATGTTGAGGGAATGAATAAGTGAAAGAAAACTAGGATGAAATCAAATATGATTTACTTTTGTCAACCATTTGAATCTTATCGTAATTGTTTATATGTGTATGTCTGTCCTCTGGACTATGAGTCCTGTAAGATCTGAAT